>NW_026947508.1:34009729-36690562 GCF_034190915.1 Cavia porcellus
TCCTCAAAACTCAACTCTCAGGTGCCCTTTGAGAACCTTTCTGGGAAGCCTGGCTGCTAATCAGCCCTTCCTCCTGCTTTCCCAGACTCTGACCTCCTAGGCTATGCTGGTCTGGAGTGTATGGCTGGGAGTATGGGGATGGATAGAAGCCACCCCCGTTCAGGAGGTGCCTTCTCCACTCAAGGCAAATCCTCCTGTGGCCAACCAGCGTTCTGAGACAGCAGGATAGAAATGGAAATCGAAGGTGGCACCTGCAGGACCATGGTCATTGGCTGTGAGATGGGAGCCAGGTGGAAGGACACGGGATGTCCATGTGTAACACAGCTCCTGGGAGTCCTACCCACAGCAGGGCTTGTTGGCCAGCTCTGATCTAGACACCCCCAGTGTCTGTATCTATCCAGGATTCATTTCTCTGGCAATTCCAGAAAGAGCGAATCCCAGACAGAGTAGCCTCTCTGGGATAGGAGAACAGATGCTCAGGCTAAAATTAGGCTGCTGACTGCAACTTCATGGAGGCTTCACAAGCGGATCTGCTCCTTACAGCTGTCGAGTGTAGGAAAGAAGTGGAGCCCAGCTCCCTGTTGAGGCTGAGCAGCAATCAGAACCAACCATCTGCAGGGATTACACTGTTGTCTCCTTGGGGCATCCTCCTGGCCTCACAGATCCCCTAAGAGAGTGCCTATGAGGTCAGGGTGGGAAGGGACCGGCTCACTCTTAGGAGCTGCTTTTGTCTGACTTTGGTATTGAAAGCTTCCCCTTGGAAATTAAATACCTTATCTGATGTCATCCCACCAGGGAGGGTCTGAGCAGGCTTGGAGCAAAACCTCAAATTCAGGCAGCAACAAACAGGGCCATAGGAATGCTATAGGTGGGGACTTGGGGATGCAGGCTCTAGTCCAAGGAGCGGCAATCAGGGAAACTCCTTTCCACCTCATCTTTAGTTGCTCCCTGTCCATAAGGCTCCTTCTGAGTTTCATACCATCTGTCCAGGCTACGCCCTATGCCTGGGAGCGAGTGGGATCTACAGCAGCCCTTCTTTGAGAGCCTTTTTATTAGTTCAAAAGCCATTGCTCTCAATGCCCCCAGTGCCCCATATAGTATGCCTGACAGCTCAGAGCCTTTGCACCAGTAGATCCCTTTGCTCTTGAAAGTCTTCCTCACATCCGCATGACTACAAGTCATGGCTCAAATGCCACCTGCTCCTGAGGCTTATTCTAGCTGCCCTATTTAGGTATATGACACAACCCATCCCTACATTCTTGGCCATCTTACTGAACTGGTTCTATCTCATCTCCATAGAACACAGCTCTGCTCTATATAATTCACTTTTCTATTGTGTTTCTTGTTTCTTTCCTCTAGAATGTAACCTCCATGGAGGCTGGGGTTTTGGTCTGATTTTGTTCACTAGTGTGCTCCAATTCCCTGTGACAAAGCTTGACCTATAGCAGCTGAGAGTGTTCTACCAGATGCATGAATTTTGGGAACAGATACGTCTCCTACTCTTTTAAAATCCTAGTCATGTACCCCACTCCTAACTTCGTGCTCTAGGCACAAGTTCCCATTCCCAAGACCACTTCCAGATGCTTTCTGGGCCTCCATTCATGTGTTAAATGGGGCTAGTGGACCCTGTCCTGCCTGTCACAGAACCTTGAAGATGACACAAAGATTTGGATATGATTGTGCCAAGATCTATCAAGAGCTGGTTCATGGGCATGTGATACTGGCTTAGTCCACTGATGGGTTTATAGTTGGGCATGATGCTGGGAAGTGAAGCTGGAAGACCTAAAGAAGAGAGTCTCAAGAGGGCTTGTTTTCAGGCCAGTGGATCGTGGTTGACTGTGGAAAGAGTCCAGAGTTCCGAGAGCTGAATGGAGGCTTCACCTTATGCTCAAGTTATATAGTAATGCTGCTAGGTCCCACCTCACTGTGAGTAGCATGAGAAAGCTTTTGGGTGCCATATCTATTAAGCACCTAGTAGACACCAAGCAAGCATAGACCCTCAGAGTTCTCCCAACCTAGAGAGAGCAATGGAGCCAAATATCTGACTCTAAGATGACCAGTGTCTTGCTGGTGTATGCCAATCAAGTTACAAGGATATTGAGGAGAGGGCTTCAGATCCTGCTGGGGATGAAAATCAGGCAAAAATAAGAAAGCGGGGACATTTGAAAGAGATCTGATGGAGTGAGTTTGCTAAATGCTCAGGAGGGTTCATCGAGAAGTTGACTGGAAGGTTTGGTGGAGGAATAGGAACAGAAGTGCTCCAGGGAAAAGGAACGGTATAAGCAAAGGCTTAGAGTGTGCAACGTTGCACTGAGTTTAGGGACACATGAGATGTACTGCTCAGGCCAGGCGCTTTCCTGGGTTGGGGCAGAAAGACTCCCAGGCTGAGGGATGGAGGATTAGGTTTCCTCCGGCCTTGGTGAGGGTGGAGCCTGCGCAGTTGCGGAGCTAGACTTCTGCATCCTTTTGTTGTTATTGGATACACATCCTGCAAGCAGTATTGCAAGCAGTCCCCCTCTTCCTGTACTCTGCTCTCCTGCCTCCTTCTCTGCCTCCATTCACTGTTGTCGTAGTTAATTTCCATAGTGTGCAAGGCCTCTCTGTAACTGAACTGATAATTGTCCGAGCACAGGATTTGTCTGATCTTCGGATTTCTTTCTGCCTTTCCCTTGCTCATAAGCCACACTGACCCATTATCCTGGGCAGGCCACACGCACAGTATCAATTGCCATGGGATGAAGGTCCCACAAGGGGATAGGACCTAAATTTCTCCCCTTTCAAGCCTCTTTCTTCTCGTGTGTATTACTATTTTCCTTGTGTGCATGTTAATGGGACTGATTTCTCAACCTCCTCCTTCCTTCATTTTAGGAGTTATTGAAAAGTCTTATGCATTAGTGTCCCCTAAAATGCTTGAGGTGTGTGTGTGTGGGGGAGGGATATAAATCAACTTTCTATAGCTGTGACCTGAGAATAACAACTTGAAGGAGAAAATCTTTGTCTTACAGTTTCAGGGATTTTAGTCCATGGTCAGTTGGCTCCATTTCTATTAGCCTGTGGCAAGCAAAAATATGAGAGAAAGGCATGAAATAGGAAATCTGCTTATCTTGAAGTATCCATGAGGCAGAGTGAGAAAGAGACAGAGACAGAAAGAAGAAAGGGGTGGGGACAAGACATGTCTTTCGAAGTCATGTCTCCAATAATCTGTTTCTCTAACTGGACCTCACCTCCTACCAGCCATTCTGCTGTGAATTCTTCAATAGATTGCTCTGTTACATGATACAATCATTTCCCTAAGCCTCTCCTCTGAATATAGCTGCTCTGGGGATCTGGTTGTGAATACATGAACTGCCTATGTTGTGCACCTCTGTTCTTATACCTAAATGGATTTTATCCATTCATTTGGTCAGCTCTCATTTAATCCTCATTATCCTTATCCTTCCCTGAGATTTGCTATCATCCCCATTTTATAATTGTAAAAACTGAGGCACTGGAGCACTAAGCAATATTGTTAGAGCAGAGTCAGCACCCATGCTTGTCTGATCCAAACCTCAGATACCGATGCTCTGCCACCAGTGAGCACAAAGCCACGTGCAGAGTAAATGCTTGTTATTGATGATCTTGCAAGTTCCTGAACTTGAGGTAAACCTAGTCTCACAGCTGCAGGGGAGTGTGGCCTGACAAATCTTCTAATTTCCTGGAACCAAAAGCCTTGGCATCCCCACCTGCAGCCCACAGGCCTATGAGATTCATGAGAAGCCAGAATGAGGCTGTCCTAAGGCTCAGGCTGAAACAGACACTCAGCCAAAGTATAGGAGTAGGCCCCATCAACTTGATGGCAGTGGCCTAAACTGGGCAGCAGGGATGCATCAGGGTTTGGACTTCTGGTTTGACATGATGGGTGTCCCCAGTAATGAAGAAAATCAGAGGAGAGAATGACTCTATGGGGATGAATTCATAATGTTACCCTTTATCGAGTCTGTGGTAGGCACTGAGTGCTTTACTAAGGGCTCTGCTGTAGTGTCTTGTTAAAACATCATTACAGCCTTTAGGATGAGGAGATCAGGACCACCAAAATTAAGTTCTATGTCCACAGCCACACAGTAAGTGCAAAGCTGGGGACCAAACTCAGGTCTATATGGCTGAGGGCCTCTGTTGTCATCAGATTGATGACTGAGTCTGGAAGCTAGAAACACATTCCTAGGAGCACGGGGATGTTGGGTCTCTGCCCCGAGAGAGGTGATAATACTGAAAATACACACACACACACACACACACACACACACACACACACACACGCACGCACAATGACAAAATAACACAGAGCATTTGAGTCCAAAAAATGATAACCATGGGGGATGAGAAGTGAACGGGGTGGTTGGTAAGGCTAACACCTAAATTTAAATAATCTGGAGGGCCTATTGCTAGTCTCCACCTTGAAAATGCTCTCAAGAACATGGTGGTGGAAATCCCTGGCTTCTTAGGAATAACAATGTGTTCCAAAAGTATATTTGTAATTTGGTTGTTAGCAGCTGCAAATAAAATTTCACATGGAGACAGCCTTCTAGACAGCAAATCAGGTGCCAACCCTGCCCTCTGCTCCAATGTCTTTTAGCCTATGAAGTCTCTACAGCTTGATACTGGCTCTACAGCAGAACCAAACTCTCTCTCTCTCTCTCTCTCTCTCTGTCTGTCTATGTGTGTGTAACATTTCCATGGAAACAAGCATTCAGTATTCTTGTCTGAGACACCTGGACTGTGATCTTGAATGGTAGCCCTCAGAGTAGAAGCAATCTTACTATCCCACCCCTCATGCTGTCCCCTGCCCTCCCTTAAGCTTTGCAAAGAGCAGAATAGTATTTAGGAAGTTACTTCAGCACATCCAGTTACCTGTCAGTCTCCATCTGTGGATGGAGCTTCCAGGACACAGACTTGTTTATTTTCTGTTCCCAGTACAAGGAAGTTTTCTGAGTCATGTCTGAAGAATGAAAAAATGTAGGAAGGCCCCCAGGGTCAAATGCTGGGATTTTCTCAAGACCTAGCCCAGTTACATGTGAGGGCTGGGACTGAGGAAGAAAGAGCATCTGAACTATCGCCTTCTAAATTGTGTCCCATCCAGCTATTCTGTGGGATTGGTGCCCTACTGTGCTAGCCCAGCCTGTGTTTCTGAGCTCTCAGACCACAGTCTTGAAGACCTTCTAGTCTCCAGTGAGAAGCAGGCGTAGAATTGGGGTGGGCTTTGGTTATGGGAGGAGTTGGCGAGCTCTTCCTGGCTGGAGGACAGTCACACAGAGAGTCCTGTGCGGCTCCAAGGGAATCAAGTACAGCTGTGTCTGGTACAGTGAAGGCGCTTGATGACTTCCTTCCCTGATACCTTACTGTGGTCAGTTCAGGATTATGTGTGTTTGGAGGCTGCCATGGGGATATCCTGGGATGCCTAGAGGCTGCAGAGGAGTTTTCCAAGGGAAAGGAGGACGAAGACAAATCATGGAAAAACAAGTCATGGAAAGGTAGGACAAAGGAGCAGTCAAAAGAAACTTCCAGGGCAGCCTTTTCGGGGCAGGCATGTGGCCCCCACTCCTGAGTACCCGGCTCAGTGAGAAATCTTCACTGAGAAACTTTCCACTCCAGCCCCTTACGAAGATCCCTGGAACCTCAGCCACAGTTCTGAGTCAATTAAGTCTGCTTCTCAGGTCCTTGGATTTGCCCCCCAGAACATCCGCCAAGCATCTGTAAAATCAGTCTTGCCTGGTGAGAAGAATCAAGATGGAAAGTTCCCCACAGTTTTCCCTGGAGAGTGGGCTGGACCTTCACACTCATCACACTTTGGGTGATGGGCATGCAGTAGAGGAAAGAACCATCTACTTGCCTGTGGTGACACAGGAGAGTTCGATTGGGCAAGGCTACTACTTAAAGGGTGGAGGACACTCAGTCCTGAGCAGGATGAAGGCTGTCATCTGAGCCTTTGTGTGAGCAACAAAAATTCATCCCTTTGGGGAATATGAATTACAGTGAGGGACCCACCTCTTCTACCAGGACAGTTGTGGGGGAGGAACAGGGCAGGAGTGGAGTGGAGGCCGGGATCTATGGGGGGACAGTTATCTTTCTGAAGGAAGGACTTGCCTCAAGGGAAGGTTTAATTCCAGCTGTGGTACTAAAAGCTGATAGAAATTGGAGGAAATGGGTGGAGGTCCACAGAACAGCTGGAGGCTTGGCAACCTTTGAGGGGTGCATGGTTATGTGTGTGTGTGTAGGCTCATGTCTAGCTGTTGTCACTTCTGCCTCTACTCCCTGCAAGCCTTGGAGCCATGGTTTCCTCCTCTAGTACCTAGGAGTCTGATGCCCCTTTTTAAGATGGGAATTCTATCATTGGAGCTGGTGGTCTGTTCACTCTGGTCTGACTTTGAAGAGAAGAGAATGGCTTCTCTGGAGGCTGTTACAGGAAAGTACAGAAATAACCAGATCACTAACCCTGTCCCTTGTACCCAGATGAGTTTGAGGCCATCACTTTGGAAGCCAACGTGTTCTATGGATCCTTCCTAGAAGTGACAGAGTTCTGGACAGTAGTGCCCTGTGAGTCCTTGGACTGTCTAGACCCAGAGAGAGTGAGGAGGGAGTGAAGGAGAGAGAGACAGAGACAGAGACAGAGAGCGTCTTTGCATTCTGCAACCTGTTCCATCTAAGCGCCTGTAACTTCCTCCTGAGCTGTTCTGGGGGCCAAACCCAGAGTGAGTCCCGGGTCTGCTGAGGCAAAAGGTTGACCATGGCAAACAACTGATGTGTCTGAACCTCTCAAGTAGGCATCTGTAGATCATGTCGAGGGCTGGAGACCTTGGCTACTGCTGGCTGGTGGGGCCTGGCTCAAGGACGCTTCATGCTGGGGCTAGAGGATGGATTGGAGTGACTCAGGTCCAAGCCCTGGGATCTAACAGCTTCTGGTGAAGTCGGGCTGTTGGGAAGCCCCGGGATGCCCCCCACCCCCATCCCGGGCAGGAGCCCAGGGAGCGCCCGGCCAGCTCAGCTCCGCTCTGCGTTCATTACACTGTGTTCATTACAGTGGATTCCCGACTGGGGAGGCGCGGGTTTCCCGAAGCGAGGCTGGCACCGGGGAGCAGGGCTGTAGGCACCAAGCCCTTTGGATACGAAGATGGACGCCGGCTGGCCAGGTGCTGCCGAGGTGTGGAGCTGAGTGGCAGAACCCAGCGGTGGCCACCGGGGCTTCCCCAGCTACCCCCCATTCCCCCTCCCCCAGCTCCAGAGGAAATGACCGGCGGGCGCTGGGGAGGGCACGGGGGGGGGGGCGGGGCGGCGCCCAGAGTGGCACGGGCTGTCACCGTGGAGGCCGGCACAGACCCTCCCCGTGGCCGCTGAGCCGGGGATTCCCCAGTGGAGGAGCCCCAGCCCGGCTGCCGCTCGCCACGCCTGTCCCTCCGTGACCCGGCGGCCCAGGCCTCTCTGGCTGCCCGCCGCGAGCCGGGCACGCCCATGCCCAGCGGGCCCGGGAGGCGCAGGGACGCACAGCGGGGTCCCCGGGCTTGGCGACAGGAAACTCTGGGGAGTGAATGGAAAGAAGTGGGTGGTCCGGCCCCTGCGACTTCCCCTGACATCACTGCCCAAATAAGGAGCTTCCAAGCGGCCGTGGGGCGGCTCACAGCCGCTCCCGCCGCCGGCGCCCGCCCCGCGCCCACCCCGAGCCGCGTGGGCCGCCAGCGAGCGCCCGGGGCACCGCCGGGCGGAGCCGAGCCGGGCGGAGCCGAGCGCGCGGGCGCTGCTGAGCAGCGAGGAGGCCGGGCGCGCAGCCCAGCGCAGCCCAGCGCAGCCCAGCCCGGCGCGGCGCAGCCCAGCCCTGAGCCGCGAGCCTCGCAGTCGCAGTCGCAGGTAAGCAAGGATCGCCCCGCCGCGGCCTGGCAGCCCCGGCGCTGGGCAGCGCCGTGTAGCCAGCGAGTGGCCAAGAGATTGGCGGGAGGCGGACTGCTGGCAAAAGGGTGGGCATGTCGGGTCCAACTCCCCAGACTCTTGGTGAGGGCGGGCAAGGCTCCTCATCAGCTTGAGATTGCCTGGTGCACAGGTTCTGCGCTAGCGTTTCAGGGACATTACTTCTGTCACCATCCTAGGATGACACAAACGTTCCCGCGTTCACACACTTCTCTGGAGCACACTGGCTCCGGGCACAGACAGCCCTTTCGCTGTTGACATGCCCAGCCTCAGTGTCCTGCAAAGCCCCACGCCCTCGTGGAGCGCTCATCCCCGGGGAACAGGGCACACCCACACCGGCTGGGAACTGCTGAATGGGTTTGGCAGCCCTGGCCGCCTTCCCCAGGAGGCCTTGTCAGTTTCATACTGTCAGCTCCAACAGCCTTGGGCTCCACTCACTGGGAGTGAGTTAAACTAGCAGGGCTCTGGCTCTCCCCTCCCCCTTGAAGCATGGGAGGAGGTGAGGTGTGCAGCCTAGGGGACTGTGCCTGGCATGATAGGGAGTCTGGCCACTGGCAGGCGTCTGCTACTGGCCTCACAGCCTGGTGTTTCCAGAAGGCTCCCTCTCTGCATTTCTGGGTGCATCCTCCCTCCACCCTTATCCAGTGCAGGGTGCTCGGGCTCTGGACAGGACTGGTGGTGGCTGCAAAATAAGTGCAGTTGGTGTCAGCCTTGACTTCTTGGAGGGAGTCTCTGCCTAGAAGCTACAGTGGCGCACATATACAAATGTAATGTATTCATGGACATTTTGATCAAGGACCTGGGAGAAATCTATAGAGCCAAGTTCTGAATCCATTGCTTACTGGCTCTGCAGATCTGAATAATCTCCATCCCATCCAGACTGTGTTTTATCATCTGAAAAAGGGGGGATGAATGTCCTTTGAGGTGTGTTGCCAGGGAGCATTGAGATCCTGTAAGTGAAAATGGTTTGTAAATGTCAAGCCCTGTGCACGTGCCAGTTACTGTGGTTTTGATGATTTCTGGGCTAGTATTTTTTCATGGCTCTGCTTTGTGACTTAGAACATCGTTTCTGTTCCATTATTAGCGGAAAGAGGGATGTAATAAGTGTTCTTTTGTGCCTGTTAGCAAATTTCTCAAAGTGTGTTCCATGGAATGTTAGTTCTGAAGGCTGTTCCACAAGTAAAGCTTTCCCTTGTTGAATGCGTTTGGCAGTTTCTCCAAGCGCTTTATCACTCACCTGGCCAATCATAATATACGTTAGAGAAATAAAGGCTCTGAGAAGTCCTGCAGCAAAAGAACCTGTTTGACTTTGTCAGACCCAGCATTTCTCTCTGGCTTGAGCCCTTTTCAAGTCCTTTAGGGAAACACTGCTTCAGGAGTGCCTGGAAAGGTGGTGTGTGGTATAGTTGCAACCAAATTTGGATCGCTAAATTCTAATTGCCCACTTCTAATGGAGCAGCCTAGAGCAGTTAAGTGGCTCATCTGAGATCAAACAACTAAACAGTGACCCAATATCACCCAATAGTTAGTGGTAAAAGAGGACTCAGCACCAGGCTACCCACCCCAGGCTCTTACCTCATTTAATTACATCCAGAAGCTGAGAAAATTCTCCCCTGGAACTAGTCTTGTTGCTTCATGTAAATACTCTGCAGAGTATTTGGAAAACATGAAGATTTAAATGACTTTCTGTTGGATAAACTGAGAAAAATCAGATACCTACTGTGTGCCATTCATCCCTGGGATATTAGTGTATGATATTCAACCAGATGCAGAACTTGGGATATAAAGAGGTCAGTGATGTACCACAGCATTCTTCACACACACACACACACACACACTGCTACATACTCCAGCACTTACTCCTTCACAATATATGCATGCACCAGCTCACACAGTTGCCTACACACATGATTTTTCACACTCATTCACACACACCCCTGTTCCTATACACACATCCACCCCTCCACATCCACACACCCGCTTCTACACATACTCCCACTCTATCCCATGCACCTATTCACACACATATCTGCTCTATCACACATACATCTATCCTGTTCTGTTTCAGACTGTGGCCAAGAGTCACTCAGCAGAGAACTCTCTTATCCCTGTGTCCCCAGGGTTGACAAGAGGCCTGCATTAGCTCCCCAAGAGTAATGAAGATGTGGGAAGCCCTCCTGGGCCAGTCTAATACTGCATTTCCTTAGTGTCTCCAAATGCTCCCCATTTTTCTGCCGTATTTGCCCATATTGGTCAACTGTCATTTGGTTGCATATGAAGGGACAATCAGAGCTGTGGGTCTACTATCCTGTTTTGTTTTAATCAACTGTCAAAGTGCTATGAGGGCCCAGACCCCAGTGCCCAGTAGAATGCCCCATTACAGATGAGACCATTAGCACCTAGAGGGAGAGAGACAGAGACAGACAGACAGGCAGACAGACAGACAGAGATACAGAGAGAGAGGCCAATGCCCTAACCCAGGCTAGCATCCCGGGGGTGCACAGAACATGTTTGCTGGGTGCCTGCTGGGCCCTAGTCAGCCTTCTAGGAATATCAGCAGTGAAAATGATCTAATCCCTTTGTTCAAGGAGCTGCATTCTAGTGGGAAGAGAAACAGTGAGTAGTAAAGGCCCACAGGTGCACAGAGGAGAAACCCAGCCAGCAGCCAGAGAAATGAAGGCTGTCAGCAGCCATGTCAGGAGAAGCAGACCTGCAGCTCTGTGTGTTTTGATTCTTAGAGCAGTTGGTATTTGTCCTGAACTTTATAATGAAAAAGTGGCAGCCATGCAAAGGTTTGGGTAAAGCATATTCCAGGCCAATGAGCAGTAGGTGCAAAGGCCCTGCAGCAGAAAGGGGCCAGGCTCAGGGACCACTGAGGCCATGCTGCCTGTGAGTCCCTTACTGGTTCCCCTGCCGGCACCTCTAGAGGTGGAACTGTAGTTGCTGATTGGACTCTAATTATCTTTCACTCCTAATCACTGAAGCCAAACTGTGCCTCACACACAAGGAGAGAGTTGGGTTCCCAAGGCTGCACCTTGCTGTGCTGTTATAGAATCCCATGCTGTTTGTAGGAGGTTCGAGACAGTTCAGGTGGTCCATCTGGATGGTTTGTGAATTGGTTGTGCTGTTTCCATTATTAATAACCATGATGTCATACATCTGTGCGGTTCTTGATCTGCTGCAGAGCACTCTCTCCTATTATCCCGTGTGCTCCTCTGTGTACTGATCTGTGGGGAGCGGATGTGTAGAGAACTCACATACTGCCACACAGGGCTGTAGGCTCACACAGGCCACCTCACCATCCTGTGTCTCTGCTTCCTCCGCTGAAAAGTGGGGTTACAGGGCAACTGACTGCCCAACGCTCTTCGGGGTGAAGCCAAGTGAGAAGCCACATGTCAAGGCTTGATGTGGAATGGGTACTTAGGAATTGTTGGTACCTATCTTATAGGCAAGGAACTTGAAGCTAAGTGAGATTGTGACTTTTTCCTCCATTTCTGTGTCCCTAGACTTCCCAGTCCAGGACTCAGGATACAGAACAGGCTTTTAGTAAATACTGCATTTGGCTGACTTGCCTGAGGTTGCACAGGACAGAGTGAAATATAAAGACAAAGCTTCACACTGGCTTTGAGGATGATCTTAGAAATATTGTTTTGTTGACAATTCTAGATGCATACGGGCCTTGGGCTTCTGAGGTGTGATATGCTTTGCAAACTAATACATAAATTTTATAAAAAAACATTGTGAAATCTTCTAGAAAAGGGCATTGAAGTAAGAAATTGGCCTTCTGATCATTGTGAATAGTGGCTCTTCATCCAGGGACCTATCACTGCCCTTTGAGGCCTTTGGACAACAGAGTCCCAAGTTCCACCCCACCGTCTGATTCAGAGATTCTGGAGGTGGCATCAGGGCACGTAGAAAGGGGGTGCCCAAGAGGGCAGGAAGGCCTTCCTCTGGCTTCCCTTTCTGCCTGCCGTTAGCTGTGGCTCAGACCCCCTTGTCCCATTCCTGCAGCAGCCACATGGCTTCTGCATGAGCTGTGGAGTCCCTGAGACCTCTGTTTGCATCTTCTGGCTTCCATCCAGGGACCTTGACCTATAGATTTTCCCTGTTGCAAACCTCAGTTTACCCATTTATGTGTAGTTACTTAGAGTGTGGTCCCTTACTTTGTTACAGGGCACTAGGAGTGTTAGGTGAGATGCTGATATAAAATGCTGGCTCTCCACCAATCCCTTTCTATCTGGCCCTTGGCTCTGCTCTCTCTCAGGTTGCTGTTTTGGGAGGATCATTTTGACCCATCAGTGCCAGAGTTCAAGAGACCCAGCAGTGGTCAAGTGTAGGCAGATACAATGGAGTGCAGAGTTATAAGCATTGCCCCTTGGTGATACATGGGCCTGGGGCAATGGTTCTGGTCATGGAGGAATCAGGGACAAGGTGCAGAGTCCCAAGTCCAGGAGTCTTTACGGACCTGCCACAATGTTGCTGTGTATCACTTGCCTATTCCCCCCTCTCTGAACCTCATGTCCTCATCTGCAGGCTGGCTCATTTGAGTCCCTGGCCTTCTTCCTGCTGTGAGAAGTTGCTGGGCCTTTTGTGTGCACGTGCTGAGTGGGCGCAGTGGCAGCGTGGGTTGGCAGGGTGTAGGGAGCTTGCCAGCCTTTCCCAGCCTGGACTCTGTTGGAATTGATCTTGTAGAGAAACCAGCCAACAGGCCGTGGACAGGTCAAACTGTGGTTTCTAATTGGGAGACCCAGTCACGAAAGAGGAGACAGGAAAAGAGACATGAAGGGCATTCAATTAAACTGAAGGAAAGACATTACCTTTCCTTCTTTTTTTCCTTAAAGAAAACCCAAAAGGCTCTGAGCCACCTGCTTCCCAACTAGTGTGTCTGTTATTTGAAGTCAGCAGTATGCTTGGGAGGAGAGTTGGGTGCAGGATGGAGGCAAAAGGCTGCAGAGTAAAACTGAGTAGCTGACCACTAGGTTAGCAAACATCTGCTGGGCACTCGTGGAGTGCCAGGTGCTGCTCTAGGCCCTGGGGCACAACAGTGTCCCAAACAGGTTACACTCAGTGTTCTCCTGGGGCTTCTAAAACAGCAGAGGGAGGGGTGCTAAGGTAGGGTGTTCCCTGGCTTCTTCTGTGTCTGTAGAACACAGAGAAGACAGCATAGCTAAGGTGGCCCATGTGTACAGTGTGAAAGAATATGAAACCCGCTACCCATATTCAGGGAGGATTTTCTTTCTCTGTGGGGTGCATGGAAGTCTGTGGCAGTGTCTCATTTAGTGCTGCATGGACAACTCAGCCAGACTGTTCAAACTCTGGGCTGCTCCACTTTGGAAACAGAACAGAGTCTACCTAATGGTAATTGTTATAGTAACATTAGTATTAACAGCAGCAGTGAGCAGCAACTGGGTAGAACTTTAAGTCTGCAAGTAATTGTCCACATCAATTGGCTTATTCAGCTCTCTACTAAAGTAGACGGTATCGCGCCATATTGTGGATGAGGAAATCTGGGAACTGTGCACATCAAATGACAAAGCCCAGGACTGTCCCATGAATGAGGGCAGAGTGGACCTCCTGCCCCACCCCAGACTTGCAGCACATTGGACACAATGTCTCCCTTAAGGAAATCCAGGACCTACTGCATT
This sequence comes from Cavia porcellus, assembly GCF_034190915.1. Taxonomy (NCBI): domain Eukaryota; kingdom Metazoa; phylum Chordata; class Mammalia; order Rodentia; family Caviidae; genus Cavia; species Cavia porcellus. Next base: position 34,023,307 of record NW_026947508.1, read on the forward strand.
CTCCTGCATCCCACCCTGAGAGCTGCAGAGAAAGGTACCTGTTTCTTGAAAACAACAATGAACCCAGAGACTTAGGAGACATGATGACTGAATATCATGTGAGCCCTGAATTGGACACTAGGACCGAAAACACATGAAATGTGATATGTGATCAAACAGCAGTGAATGTTTAAGCTTTAAAAAATATTTATTAGGGCAAAAGGCACATTGCTATTAATCCACCTCAAAATATTCCACTCGTATCATTCTTGCCACTTGCTGAAGCGGTTATGGAAATCTTTCTGAGTGTCTTGACTTGGGTTTTTATGGCTGCTGCAATATCCTGAATTGATTCAGAATGTTTAACTTTTGTGGAAGTCACATGGTGCCAGATCCAGCAAATAAGGTGGATGAAGACACCATAATGTTTTTAGGAGCCTGTTTTTCCCTTGAATGTCACTTGACAACAGCATTTACTACATTTTCGGTTACACCTTGTACAGATACTCATGAAAGAGGACTGCCAGAACTGCTTCAGAAGTGGCAAGAACAATGGGATGTGTATTGTGAAGGGGATTAATGGCAATGGATTTTTTTTTTTATCGGTACCAGGGATCGAACTCACGACTGCCTGCTTGCAAGGCAGGTGCTTATGCAGCTGAGCTAAATCCCCAGCCCCGGCAATGTATCTTTTACTTTAGTAATTTTTTATTCAAATACTCATCAAACACTTTGACCATATGTCATATAAATAAAGTCTGAATTTCAATTGCTAGTCAAACACCAATGTTAATTTCTTTCTTTTGACAAATATACATCATTATGTAAGATGCTGGGAAACTAGGCAGTCTGTTTTGTCTGTATAACTTTTCTGCCTATCTAAAAGTATTCTGAAATGACAAGATTATTTAAAAATGAATGGTTAAAACTGCATGGAATCATACTATCTGACCTCCTCAGGGTTGCTTACTTAGGAAAGCTGAAATGCCCACTCAGTAAGCAAATCTCTCTGGTCACCTGAGGTGTGCCACCTGCAGTAGCCTTTTTGAGAAAGGGCAAGACGATAAACCACAGTAGTGGAGGGAGGTTGAAGCATTTCTCCCTAGGAACTTCCCCAAGTAACTGTCAAGCACACCGTGTAACTGATACTGTAGGCCATCCTAAGTGTGCCCTGCACATGTGGTGAACTCCACTGACACATCTTCACTTGCTGCTATGAGAGACAGAGGAAGCGCAGTTTTGTGGCAGCTAATGGCCGGGAAGGAGATACAAGGTGGTAAGAACAGAACTGGAGGACTGACAGGGCCTTTAAAAGTGACCTGGTTTTCTTTGACAGTAGAACGTATTTAAATCCAGGGAAGATATTTCATGGAGGGGAGGAAAGAGACCAGGAGCTAGGGCATTGCGAGGCTTAGTGGGGCCTAGTGCTCCATTCACAAAACAAGTAACTTGGCTCAGGAGACTCTCTTGAGATGCGCTCTCACCCCATGAAACCCACTGATCCCAGAGCAAAGGCTTGGCCTGTCTCTGCAGACAGAGTTCCAGGTTTCTGGAGGGCTTGTGGCTGCTCCACACATCCTTGCCCAGAGGGTGGGCATTTGGTGCCTGGCTGAACTGCAGAACAGGTAAAAGATGCTCAGGCGCATAGGAAATATTTTGCTTGGCTTATTAGAATGCAATTAGAATTCAAAAGTTAGGATGTCCATTCCAAAAAGGACCATTATTTTAAGCAAGCTCTGATCTTATGAACTATAGAAGCTCCATATTTCGTATGGTGTATTTTTAGAACATAAATGACACCAGGTATGAAGATAAGTTATGGGAGGAAAATAAAAGTCCTGTAGCCAAGTACCATTGGGAAGGTTTGGAAGCTCTTATATTGTAGTACTTCTCAGGGCCTTTAAATATGCAGAAGTACATTAGAAATCAGCAAACAATGTGTGTGTGTGAGTGTTACGAATATGAGTGCCTATGAAGTAGGTATCATGGGCATCTTTTCAGAATTGATTAAATATACAGACATATGCACATGTAATTAAACATAAGTAGCTGGACTACTTTGTAGAGAAGCATTTTGAAAATCACTGAAGTTATCTAAGGTCAAAGCTTTAAAAAAGGAAAGTGAATACACAGTAGCTCTAAAACTTGTTCCTGCCTGTTAGTTTCAGCTTGTCAGTTTCTCACATTTTTCCTGTTTTGTTAACTTAATTTCTTTTTTCTCAAAAGGAAAGTGGCAACTGGCATGCAAATGATCCTTCCCCCTTCCTTGTCTGCTGCGCTCATGGGAGGCAGAAGCACCATATTGCATGTTTTTGTTGCAGTGAGGGTCACCAGGCCCCTACGACAAATCAGTGGAGGCACTGCAACCCAGAAACCCATCTGTGACATTGGTGTTTTAGAAGCTCAAAAAGAACCACATTAAAAAATGCCACTACAGACTACAAAACCCCTTTGTGGAGTGTGGCTCTCCACATGGTCCTCTGTGCCCAGCCAGGTGCCGGTCAGCGGGCAAGCCAAATGAGGCCAGAACACTGCCCACTAATGGTGATGTCCTGCTAGACCCACCTTCTCCCCACTCCCTGGTCATGCCAGATGCCTGCTGCTCCTCAAATCCCTTGCAGCCTGGGCCCTGCCTCAGCCTCCCTTTCTCTGGCTATGACTCCATCCATGAATTTTGCCCCTTCCAAAGCCTGCTCCTTATTTGACAGGATTAGGTGAATCCTTGTCCCCAAGCACATGGGTGCCCAATCCGTGTGTCTTGGTTACTTTTCTCTCATTGCTGGGACAAAACACCCGATACCCAAAATGAAGGAGGGAAAGGTTTATTTAGCTCACGGTTTGCGGAGATTTCAGTTCAAAACCAGCTGGCTCCAAGGCAGAGTGGTATGGCACAGGGGCAACACTTCAAGGCAGCAGCCAGAGCAGGGAACAAATCTCTTCTCCCATACATTGCACACAGGTGGCTTCTCTCTCCGGGGCAGGTATAGCACTCACAAAAATCTCCGTGCCCTCCTCTTGCACAGGATGAGGATATTTGCAAAGTAAGGATCCTGGTTCCTTTCCGAGTCTCTCAGTTAAACTTCTCAAGATGACACAATGTATCAACCATAACTCTATATCATACTTGCTTCATGTCAGAAACTGAAGTTCGCTGGCTTTGCCTTGCCAGTGAGGACTTGCAAATAAAAGAAATGAGGAGTACAAAGGGGAGCCTGAAGGGAGAATATTCTTTCACTACAGATTAGAGTGGGGTGGGGTGCGGGAAGGCTCCAGAGACAGCTAATTTGAGAATGGATGGGCTAGCTCTGCCTGTCCCTCACACTTTGACCTGCCCTACATCTGGCCATGTGTGGCTTCACACAAGTGACCCATAGGCTCAGCTTCTGTTTCTTTGGCTACAATGTAGGTTACTGCTCATTGCCTCTCAGTGCCTTGCTTTGGTGCTGTGATATTTGTGGGGAGCCTAGAACTGTGCACAGAAGGTGATGTGCTCACTGTTACTCATGACAAAGATTACATCAACTAGTAAAAAAAAGTCAGCCACACTTTTAAACATGCAAACAGGTAAACAGGTAGTTTAGCAGATAAAAATGACTCATGAACATATGACAAATACTTAAAAATATAAAACACAAAGCATTATAAATTAAAATGAGATGATTTTGAGTGTAAATGGCATTTTTTTAAATAGAGAAGATCTACTCCTATTAAAGGCCAAGCAGAGAAGGGAAACTAAATCAGTACCAATGAAAATTAGAAGTGTACGTAGCTGCTTTGATCTGGCAATGCTTTACTATAGAAAAACATGCACCCAAGATACAAAGGTACAAGGACAAATTCTCTTGCAGCATTGCTTAGAGCAGAGAAAAATTGGAAATATCCTCTATGTCCATCAGTGGCAATACTTACACAATTCACAGTACATGGATAGCATGGAATACTTTGTGACCGATTAAAAAGGAAGAAACGAATCAGCAGGGCCTGACGTGGATGGATACTCAAAACATAGTCTTAACTGGAAGACAGTTTCTGTGTGATGTGTTTAATACAATGCCATCTTCACAGAAAAAGTTAAAGGGGTGTGCATATGTAAATATGAGATATGATTGAAATATATGTGAATGTTGGCATAAAAATTATTATAAAAGGTACATTGCCGTTAACACCCCCACATACTCCCTCTTGCTTCAAACACATTTATCCCATTGTTCTTCATACTTTCTGAAGCCGTTCTGAAAGTCCTCTTTCATGAGTGTCTTTACAAGTTGAGGTTAAAAAAAAATACAGTGAATGCTGCTGCCAAGTGCTATTCAGTGGAAGGCAGGCTCCTAACTATATCATGGTTTGTTATTATTCGGATTTTTCACTGGATATCACATTACGTGACTCTGTCTTCCCATAAAAACAAAATGACCATGAAGGTAAACATTTTGAATTGATTTAGGGCATCAAGACAACCATGTCAACCAAACTAAAGACACTCACGGAGAGGATTTCCAGAACTATATCAGATAGGGGCAAGAACAATGGGTAATGATGTTTGAAGAGGGGATGATGTTAAGGGAGGTTAATGGCAATGTGCTATAATATTTAAACATTTATCATATTTTTTGATCACACGTCATATGTTTTTTGGCTCATGGAAAAAACCTGAGTAAACCCAGTAAAATGTGAATAGAAATAGAATTTGGGGGGTTGAAGATAGTCTTGTCCACTTTTTTATATCAAATACTTCTGTATTTTAAAAATATCTATTTTTAAAGAAAGGAAACAAAAAAGAAAGCTCAAGAAAATGGAGAGAGAGAAAAGAAAGATCTCTAAGGCACAAGAATATTATGACAATTAAATGACATAATACTTGGCAAATATCTAATGCAGTGCAGGGCCATTAGTAAGCTCCCAGCGAATTCTTCTTGCCTCCTCCTTTCTTGCTAGAGGCTGTGGCATCCCTGTCGCTGGCAGGTCCACCTCCATAGGGATTACATGGTGGGGATACGGTGGGGATTGTAGCAGTGTTAACCACAAAGATGCATACTACCCAAGTACATGCCCTGAGGAGCTACCAATCTGCAGAGCCCACCGCATCTTATTCCCAGGCAGAGCCCTGAGTTCTCTCTCCTGGCACTCTTGTAAAGAAAAGCCCGACATCCTTTGCTGGGTGTTGCCCAACCCTGCTTCCTGTCTCCTCAAAAGCCGCTCAGTAACTTGCAATAGAAATGAGGTTCTCTTGGTTACTATCACATCCCAATGGCAATCTTAACCAGGTAGGTCATTCTGTGCACTGTTTTGTTCCTTATCTGTTTCTGATCTCAGTGAGGCTTTTTTTCCCACTCTGGAGATGTGGACTTTCCTGGTTCCCTTCCCCCACCATCTTCCACCTGGCTCTGATGAATTCCATCATGCCTGTTTAAAATCATTTTACTTCCAATTTGCTAATTTAATTCTAGTCTTACAGAATTTTGGCAACCCTGCCAAATCGGGTGCCAGATGCAGATTTAATGAGCATATTTTCAGTTTTTTCTTTCCTGTCTTCAGGAAGATGCTGAAGAGAAAAAGGCCCTGGAGCCATTCTCAGGGGACTTGCTCCCAGGTGCATCCTGGCAGCTGGGTGTGGTCCTCCAGCCAGGTCTCTCCCAGTCTAAGGGACAAGCTCCTTGGAGAAGAGAACCTTCACTGCATCCTCTTTCTGCCTGTCCTAGAATCCCCAACCCCATTCCTATCATTGGACTTCACAGGAAATGTGTTTGGAGAAAATTACTTATTTCCTCTGGTCCATGTCTTCCTGCAGCCATGTGCAGCTCAGCAGATGTTCATGGATTCATCAATTTAACAAACACATGCTGCGTACTTTCTAGAGAATTTCTCCAAGTGTGATCCATGGATGACCTGCAATAGAATTTTGTAAGGGGGATGGAGGGATACAAATCCCTGGGCCCTAGGCCATAAGCTATAGGATCAGATAGTGAAAAGGGATAGAGCCTGAGATTCTGCAATCCAGAGAATTTCTATGCTTCCTGAATTTCCACGTTTGTTATCTTATTTCATCTTAGATCAACTCCTCATGCAAGACATTTTTATCCTCCAGAGTAAGACTCAAAGAAACCAGGTGGGCGGATCGAGGCTACAAAGAGGTGAGCATTAGAAGTGGGACTCTGCCGGAGCCTTTTGATTCTAAATATAGGGCTCTTTCCTTCTTCCTGGGGCATCAGCTCAGGGGCCAGCACTGTGATCCATGATCCCAGTGTCACTACTCATGACTATGATCAGAGCGGATCTGCGCCTTCTCAAGTTCATCTGCGCAGATGCACCTGCTACCCTTCATGGTGTCCTTCCTGTGTGGACAAGTACATGAGACTGAGAGGTCAAGCTTCCCAGCTACCAAATATGCAAAACTGTAGGAGCAGCAAAGAGAACTCACCGTGCATTAGATTCTACATTCTGTTCCAAGTGGTATGAAGGGCTAAATGGAGCCTGCCATGGATTTTCTGTTAGGGGTAGTATTAGAAGGCACAGGGGGAGCTCTGGAGGCCTTGCCTTTGGGCAAATTTATTCTATTCCTGAGCCCTGGATCTTGTCATTGTTACAAGACTGGGGTTGGTCCCCATCATGGATCTCTAAACATTTTAAGTAGTGCAACCTACTCCTGCCAACCTTCCAACTTTTTTAACCCACATAAAATCTTTCATTGAATTCCAGATAAATAGCAAAGAGAAATAGAGACACTTTGAGTGGCTCAGCGCTTTGTAGGAGGCAAACTAGAAAACTTCCATTTAGCATTTAGCATTGATCATCTGTTTATCTCTTTCTGAGGCCCCGACCCCAGGCTTCAGAGCATGGCACACTGGGTTAGTCTTGGCTCTGTTGTGTTCCAGCTGTGTGACCTTGGACAAGTTGTTTCCTTTCTCTCAGTCTCAGTTTTTTTCTCTGCAAATGGGGCTGACAGAAGTTAAGTCAAGGTGGGGTTTTGAAAGAGCCAGTGTATAAAGGATGCTTAATGTGGTGCCCATTAAGGAGATGTGTTTTGTGCTTCTCTGATGGAACAGGATGCAAGGCATGAGAAAATACAGTCACTGAGCCAAAGAGACACAATGTCCTTCCAGTGAGCAGTGCGATTGGTGAGGCTCTGAAGTGGGAAAGAACTTGCTCTCAGAGGGACTCAGGAATAGGAATTTCAGAGGAGGAAGAGCAGAGTATCCAGCAGACCCCAGTGTCTGGCGGCAATGGGTTTAAAAAGGCACAGTTGAGACCATGTAGGGAAGTGTGACTCAGGGCTGGTGAGGCTGGGGAGAAGGGGATTCCAAGCTCTCCACAGTGGCAGAGATGAGGGTACCTGGCCCAGTCGTCCCTTAGTCAGGTCTCTGGAGCAAATCCACCTGCCTGTGTCCCCTCTCTAGATCCAGGCTACAAGAGAAGACTGCTCCCCAAGTCTTTCTCAAGTCCCCTAGAAGGGCCTCCAACTCAGATGCACAGGAACTTCCTTCCATGTGATGGTGGGAGCACAGAGTGAGAGCAGGTGGAGCTTAGGCAGAGGAGCTTTTCCAATTTAAGTGGCATGATTCCTGGCTCCACTCCTGCAGGCGCTGTGGAAGCTGCCTATGCCTGTTCAGTGTGGAAGCATGACAGTTTTCAAGGGCGATGTGCACTAAGCAGGTGACCAGGAAGCCACTGCTGCTGCAGCACATAAGTAAGTGTGTCTGCTGCCACCCTCTCCCCACCCAGCCACCCACTGTCTCTCCCACCGTTGCTCTGCTTTATCTTCTGGGCTGCTTCCTCCTGGAGCTTTTTCCTGCAGGATAGGAGCAGAGAATACCACCCATCCACACACCCCTCTGCAAAGACGTCCACACCCTCAGTCCCAGAACCTGTGATTATGACAAAGGGGAATTAAGTAGTAATGAATTAAAGTTGCAAATTAGCTGGCCTCGAAATGGTGATTTCCTGGATTATCCATGTGAGCTAAAGTAGTCATAATGGTCTGTAAAAAATAATATGTATATATTATTTTTATCATATAAATTTACGGAGTGTCATAATAATTCAGATATTGTAGGTGGAGACAGAAGAGAGCATTGGGGTATTACAAGGTGAGTAAGACAGGACTAGGTATTGATACCTTTGAGGGAGACAGGGCAGCTGCTGAAATTTTGGAGTGGTAAAAGGAGAGATTTTTCCCTTAGCCATCCTCCTGTCACCTTGACTTTAGTCCAGTGAGATCTATTTTGGACTTTCTGCTTTCTGAGTCCTCCAATTACAAATGTGTGCTATCTCAGTGCATTGGGTTTGTGGTGATTCTTTACAACAGCCTCACAGAGTGCACCCAGGCAATGCCACCTAATTCCATGAGACACTCACCTGAGGTTGTGCAAATTTAGCATGAAAGTCTCCATTTTATAGATGAGGAAACTGAGACCCAGCTGGAGCTGTACTGGGGAGAGGACCTCCCAGGGCACAGCAGCAGAGGGATGCTGTCTGCTGCCTCTCTGTGGGAGAAAGGTCCTGCTGTCCAGACAGCTCTACAGGTAGGAAGTTGACTGCCCCTCGTTGAGCATGGGGCCCTGAAAAGTCCTGAGCAGGCTTCTCGGGGAGCACGCTCTGCAGATACTGTCCCCAGCCAGATGCTGCACTCTCTCCCTCCAGGAGCCCTCCAGCCCCTCAAAGCTCCTGTCCCACTCTTTCTAAGTCAGTTCTCCTTCTGACAGTTTGTGTGTGCCCTTGCTGATCATAGAAGCTATGTCAGCTTTTGTGAGTGCCTCATTCTACAGCACATGCTGTAGAATGTCCCAAACTTATACACAGGATGCCTGGGTTTGTCCTGGTGCTGACATTTTGTCCCTCTAGTCTTGGCAAGTCCCTTGAACCCAGAGGAACCCAAGACTTCCCTACAAGCCCACTGAAGACGCTCTCCCCAAGGAAGCATTGGTGTCACTTCTCTGCCTAAGAGATACAGTTCATGAGCAATAACTCCTCTCCCAACAGTGGTTTTGTGTCACTGGGGCTGCAAAGAGGCCCTTCTTCTATGCTGGCTTTGCTGAGTACTTGTCATTGATTGGGTCCTGAGTAGGACCTGGAAACACAGAAACCAGCCTCTGGTGATAGATCGCATGAGGCACTCATGTTGGGATTGTGAAAATTTGTCATGAAAGTCTCCATTTTATAGATGAGGAAATTGAGACCCAGAGAGCAGTAAAACCTTGCTTAAGAGTCAAACAAAACAAAAGGGGAAACTGGCCCAGAGCATAGATGTCTTTCCTTCAACTCTAGGCCAGGACCACAGTCCTACAGATTTAATGCATAAGTTTATTAATCCAGCGTGTATTTTAAATGCCTGTTTTGTGTTATATCATGCTAAGATCTGAGCTACAACTTAGGAACACAACAAACAGGCCCCGGTCTTCTCCTGGGAGTTTGTATTCCATGAGGAGATAAGAAGTAATTACACAGTGAGTTATTAGATTGCAATGGGGATAAATGGTGTGCAGCAGATAGTCCAAAGCAATAGTCTCTGAATGGTTGTATACTATACAAGTGTGTGGCATCCATTAAGGAGCCTGTAGTATGATGTAAAGACAGGACCAGCATATCCTGAAAGTAACTGTGCAAGGCGACAGCGAGGCTAGAAAAGGGCTCAGAACTGCAATCTTTTTTTTTTCCTAGGGCCCTGGACCCAGCCTTCTCTCCTGCTGTTTGGTGGTCACAAACATGTGATTAGGCCTCCTCTAAAAGTCTCAGAGAGGGAGCCTATTGCCAGTGGGGCCTGGGAGACCAGAGGCAGGAGGCATTGCTCTGTCTGCTGGGTGGAGCTTCTGTTGTACTGGGCTGATTTCAAAGACTTGGAGGCTTGTGATGGCAGAAGGGGCTGGAGTCTTCAGAAACGCAGGCTTTGCTGCCCAGTACACAGCTTTGTATTAGTATAGCCTGTCCTCTGGAGTGCTGGCCTAGATGGAGCCAGACTTCTAGGAATCAGGGTCCTACACTCGCCATCAGGGCTGTGCGCTCACCCCTCAGGACATGAGCTCATGGGACACACAGGGGAAGGAGGCTGCAGTTACGTTAAAACATCCTGTCTAGGCACATGCGGTGTAGCACCTGGAGGCTGGTTCCACTTGGCCTCCTCCCACTAGCTGAGGGGCTTTGGGTGAGCCCTTACCTTCCTGAGCCTCACCTTCTGTAAACCATGCTTATCTCAGTGAGCCATGCTTATCTCAATAATTGCTAAAGTCAAAAGATGGAACAGATATACAAGTAGTATATGGTGGAATATAGGCCTAGAAATTTCTGCCCAATGGGGACATTTCTTCAGGGACCCAAGTGGATGTGACTTATATTCCCAAAGCGTTTTAGAGAAGAAAAGACATGTAGTTCTTTCTATTTGTCTTTAATTGAGAAGAATTATTCTGGCTGGTAAAGAAATCAGCCACTTGACAGGGAGCAGAAGAGGTACTTAGAGATGGCCTCGTTCAGCTCTTTGGGTTGACAGAAGAAGAAACTGAGGTCTACAGGTGGATATGACTTGTTCTTGGTCACTTGGTCAGTTCATGGCAGTGTGCAGTCAATCAGATCCAGGTCCTACCACCCACCCCCAGCCCATATGTGGCATCTTAGCTCTGTACATTCAGCTATTTAGAGGTAGAGATGGCCTTGGAGGGAACCAGGCAGAGATGAAGCCAGAGATGAGGAAGAAGATAGTCTGGGAGGGCCATGCAGATGAGGCCAAAAACAAGGAAGGTATTGTACAGAGTGGCCAGAGGGGGAGCACCCTGGAGATTCCTGCCCTGCTCCTGGACCTGCCCCAGAGTCTAGGCCCATCTCCAGGTTCCCAGGCCTGGAGTTAGTGCCAACACAAAGGCACCAACTGTCCTGCAACTTCAGGCCATCCTGGGTCCTGGGAGTTGCAACGCAGCAGGGTGGCAAGCACTCTGGACACACTTTGCTCTAAATGGATGATACACCTGCCAGGCTGGTAAATTTCCCAGTCCCTTGTTCATAGAAAGTGGGTGGGGGTCCCCTGAACATGGTGATGTAGGGCAGCAGCCTGGCAGGCTGGCATTGTGGAGTATGTTCATTGTTCTCCAGCCATTCATTCATTCAGCCTTCATGGTGCCACCCACATGCCAAGCACTGTGCTCAGCATGGGAGGTGCAGATGGTACGCCGTGTTCTTGCCCTGAAGGTGCCCACAGTCTGCAGGAGAACAAACATGGTCCAACCTGAGCAGGTGCTGTAGAAGGGAGAGGCTTCTCACCTCCCAGGGTGTCATCCGGCCCCAGCCTAGCCAGAGCTGTGACACAAGGGGCACTGCAGAGGGGAGTCATGTGGGGAGACAGGGGAAAGGGCAGCAAGTAAGTGGACGGAAGCTGGTAGGCCCCAAGAGACTCGGGGAGCCAGTTCCCTCAGAGCCTGGGGCACGTGGAATGGGGACCAACAAGGAGCTATGGGAAGTCAGCCACAGCTCCTGACTCCTGGTGGCTGCCTCTGAGGACTTCTGGAGCACCCGTGCAGAGGCACAGTCTGTCCCCAGACAGGCCGCTGGCCCTAGGCTGTGCACTCTGCAGCGAGCAAGTCGGGGTGAGTCTGCGGGGTCCCTCCACAGAGCCAAGAAGAATGCACAGCTGCCATTGGGCTGTTGATTCAGCCTCACCCACAAACCCACAGATATTTTCCCTTGTCGCCTGGGGTAGTAAATTGAGAGAGCTCAGTGTTTATTCACTCTTATTGTCACTAGTTATGTTCAAGGTTTCTTGAGTGATACAGAAATGAATCACACACATCCCCACCCTGTCCTCAAAGACTGTGTGGTTCATCTGTGATGCTGACAAGTGCTTGCAGGGATGATATTCCACACATAGGAAAGAGAAGGTAAACACCCCAGTGAAGGGTGTCAGTGTGACCCTGAGAGCTCAAGTGCTGGCCAGAAGGGGTGGGCCATGGAGGGCTGCGTGGAGGAGGCAGTGTGTGAGCGTGGCTCCCTCAGGCTTAGGGGGGTTGGATCTGCTCACAGTAAAATGGAGAAAAACATTCCACCAAGAGAACCACAGAGGCATGGAAATGCTGAGCCTGGGAGTTTTGGCTGGGATTTCCCAGCTGAGGCCAGGGGCAGCCGGGCAGGCTGGTGAAGCAGATCCCAATTGGAGACTGTCCCTGCAGGGGCCCTCTGGAGGACAGGGACAGGAGGTTCATGGTACAAGATGGGTATATAGAGGGTCTGCCTGGGTGTCGGGAGAGTGAGCAGGCAGGAATCCAGAGGAGCGGATGGGCATGGAAGTCTGAGCCAGACTGATGGAAAAGAAGATTCTGTCCACACTTCTTGACATGTTTTTAGTGTCTGGGTCAGGTGGCAGCCTAAGTATCTCCCTCAAGTCCAGCCAGGCAGTTGGTCATGTTCCTCCTACTTTACAGATTATTTCTCTGCTGAGATGCCAGCTAAATAACCTGCCCGTCGTGGCAAAGCCAAGAAGTGGAGGAGGTAGGGTTTGAACCCAAGACTGCATGTACCTAAATACTCTTAGTTGAAGAGTGGCTCGGCCAGGGTCAGGGCTGGCTCTGAGGGCCGCGCCAGGGCTGCAGGTCCCTTGAAAATAGTGGCAACCTCTCTTCTCTCCCTGTAAATTATGGCTGGCCCCATGAGGCCTGCTCTGGTTCACTGATTTGAAACCAGAGCCTGCCTATAGGTGGTGACGACGTAAACAACTGATGCAATGGAAACTTCTATGGAAAAAGGTGCTCACACATCCCCAGCAAAGAAGAGCACTACCGCAGGCCAAGTGGGCTCTGTGGCAGGCAGCTTACTTTGGCATGCCTGTTCTGTTTGGGGAAACTCTAAATGGAGGGGCAGGGTGCGGGCAGCAGAGGCAGGAGTTGGGCAGGTTGGACACTAGACTGGAACCTTGGCTGGGTCTCTCAAGGACCTTGGTCACCGGGCTTCCCCTCTGAGCTAAGGAGGCAGCTGTGTGGGGGCAGAAAGTCTCCCCACAGCGGCACTACGAATTGTGCAACCTTCTCAATGGGTATTAGTCACCCCGCCCTGCAGCGTGAGTGTGGTTCTCAGCCCGTGGGGTCTCTCAGGGTCTCTCTTGACCTGCTTTACTTTTGCTGTGTCCTTCCTGGGAATAGTTTGCAGTGGTCTTGTTATGGAACCTGGTACAATATCTTATTTTTTGAAGACAAGGTCATTGTAGGTGTGAGTAAATCTAAAAGACCAAAAATAACCAAAAGAGGAAGAGGGAGAAGGTCTCATGTTTTGGAAAGTCTACCCTGCATTATGCATTCTTACAGTGGGGTGAGGGTGCTATTGTTCCCATTTTAGAGGACAAGAAACAAGACCCTAAGGTGTTAAGTGACATGCAGGAGGCCACACAGTGACAAGGACCAGTTGCATCCAGGTTTATTTAATGCCGAACTCTGAGGCTCTTTCTGTCATGCAGTTCTGTCCCGTCTCCCCGTGTTCTAAACTTTGGTTTCCTCGGTTTTCAGAGGGTGATGGTGGAGCCTGCCTAGAGCCTTGGTGTGACAGTGACATGAAGACAGCATTAGCAGGCGACAGGCGCTCAGTGAATGGTGGATTTCTGTACTATCCTTGGCTTCTGTCTCTATAAACTACAAGGTGCTATATTCCTTCTTTGGAGAAGCTGTGTGCGTGGGGAGCTCCTGGTTTTCCTGTCTGTCTTCACCTTGAGACCAGTGACACCCTGAGACAGAGGCCAGATCTCCTCTGCATGCTAGCAGTCCAGTGTGGTGAAGGCAAGTGTCTTGTTGCAGTCAGATCAATTGAACCTACAAGGTGGGGCATATGAGCTTGCATTTGTACCCAGGGAGAGCAGAGGTGTCTTCTCTGCACCTCTGGTGTGAGTGTCCTGTTCTGGGGGGACTTTCCATGAGAGGAGACCACTGTGTGATGGCTGAGTATAGCAGGAAATCACTCCCCCAGCTCTAGTGTGAGCACTGGCCACTCTTGGCATGTGAACCTATGGCCACAGTGCCTGGAACTCAGCTGTTCTTCCTGGCTCTCCACCCTTTGCTAGTTTTTGGCCTGTGCTCTCCAACACACCGACAGCCCTTCCTTGTCTCTGCAGTGCCTGGAGACCATGCATCTTTCTTCTTCCTGTCCGGTGCATATCTGGTGGCACAGTATAGTCCTGCCTATCACCCCCACCTTTCCTTGGAAGCCTTCCTGTTTCTGGGTATTTTCCAAGCATGTCTGTCTGTCTGTATCCAAACCTCAGAGCTCTTCCGCCTCTATGTCTGCTCACTTCTGTTGTGGGGAAACTTCACTCACTCCTGAGTCAGCTACCATGTGAGTGGGGAGCTTTTTGCCTGGAAGACTCAGCTGGGGACAGGAAAGATCCTAGGCAGCCATTGTGTTCTCAGGCTGCAGTGCAGGCGTTTGTGCAGAGGTGAAAGCCCAGGAAAGGGACAGCGTGATGCCTATAGGGAGGAATGTGAGGACCTTGCAGAGCTGGCCCTGATCCCAAAATGGGAGCCAGAAGAAGAGGGAAGGAATAAGCGTTCGCTGAGTGCCTCTCGTGTGCTGGGTCCATGCTAATCTTGTGCATGCTTTATTTCAAGCGATCCCCTCCCAATCTGGGGAGAGGTGAAGCTCTTCATTTCTGACTCATGAGGAAAGTGAGGTGCAGGTGCTGAGAGCTTCAGCAATTCACCTGAGGTCAACAGCTATTAACAGATAAACCAGAATCTGAGCTGCAGTCCTTCTGATGATGTCAGGATGGACTCCCCAGACCATTTCCTGCTACTTCCCTGGCACTGGGTAGATGAAGCATGCCAGTAATTCTCCATTTCCTCTCTCAATTGCCAATATCCCTGGCATGATCCACAGGATTCTTCCCGTGTCTTGGCTTGTTGGGTTTTCTTATTGATCCATAGACCACAACAGTTGAAATAAAAATGGAAATAGTTTGATCCTGCAATTCTCTGACCCCAGCAGATCAATTTCAGCTTTCCTGTGTTGGCTCCATCCATGGAAGTCAGATCCAGGTGCAGCCACATGTCAGGAGAGTGAGTGGCAGGAGCCCAGAGCCAGCCTGCTTCACCTGCTCTGGCATCAGAGTAGGAAGCTCGGCGCTGGAGCCTGCAGCCCCTGGAGATCAGCTGTGCTATGATCCACTGTGATCCACTGCGGCTGGCCCTTGCCAGGCATCTGGGGTTTTCCTAACCCTTTCAGAACCACAGTGATGCTAACCTCAGGGCCCAGGTGGGTTGTGGGGCTCCCTCTGCCTGCACAGAGGTCACGCTGTGATGCTCAGGCTGCACGGGAGAGCAGGAAGTGAGCTCTTGGGCTACTCCCCTTGTGGCTTTAGGTGGAGCATGCAGAGGAGCTGGCTCTATCTTTCTGCCCTGGGTGGGTGCCACCTTGCAGATGGGCTCCTCTGCCTTCAGTGGCCCTTCCCTGTTTGCATGTCTGAAGGAGAAGACCCTTCCTAGTTTCTCATTGTGGTACAACCTACATGACATTACTCTTCTCATCGTAACTGTTTTTGAGTGTGCAGTTGAGTGGTATTAAATGCATTCATACAAGTGTGCCTGCATCACTAGCACCCACCTCCAGAACCCTTTCATCTTGTAAACTGAAGCTCTGTACCCACAAACAGTAACTTCCTATTCCCCATGTCCCTAGCTGCTGACAACCCCCATCCTACTTTGTATCTATACTGTTCTATCGTTTTTAAATTGTTAAAAGTGAAACATGCTTACTGTTGTAAAAGAAGGAACAGTATAGAAGTGCATGCAGATAAGCACCTGCCTTGCAAGCAGGCGGTCGTGAGTTCGATCCCTGGTACTGATTTAAAGAAAGAAAAAGAAAAAAGGAAGAAGTGCATGCAAAAGAGAATACATGTTCCAAAGTGCACTATGTTGCAGCCCCACCTAGGACAAGCTGACAGTGTGGATTTTGTTCTCCAGGACCTTTGTGGCATTCCCAGCCGAGGACTGGGGGGGGGGGGGGAGACAGAGACAGAGACAGAGACAGAGACAGACAGAGGTGTATGTGTATGTGTGTGTGTATGTGTATGTGTATGTGTATGTGTATGTGTATGTGTTGCTTTTTCCATCCCAAAAGTGTCATTAATTAGCTCATCTTATGGTCATCAAGATCAGATCAAGGCTCGCCACATGGGCAGCCCCTCTACACCTCTCCAAGTCACAGATTAAATTAAAAAAAAAAAAGGAGTTTAGCATAGCTCCTTCCATTTTGCAGGCTGAGAGAAGTTCAGGTGCCTCGGGGAGGTGTGCTTATACTTGTACTCGATGCATAGAAAAAGTCAGATAAATCTCTGTTATTGGCAGGAGTATGCGTTTATCTCTCATTAAGAAAAGTAATTATCCTGTGACTACTCCACGGGGTGGACTTACTGTCGTTTGCTGATTCACCTAGTTCTCTGCTGATGGATTTTAAGGCTGTTTCCATTTTCATTGTTAGAAACAGCGTTGAAGCACTCATTCATACCTGTGCCTTTGCATGTTTGTGTATGTGGATGTGTGTGTATCCATAAAGCTTCAGATAAAAAAAAAACCTTGGTAGATCCGTCAAGATAGTTTCCCAATCTACACCTGCTGGTAGTATTTGAGATGTATTCTTTGAACGTGCCTCACCAACACTTGGTGGGAGTCATCTTCCTCTTTGCTAACCAACTGGGAAAGAATAACATTGACTTTTAACATATCCCTGTAATAATTAATCAGGTGAGCATATTTGCATATCTTTATTGGACATTTTATTACTTAAATAATTGTTCATTTCTCTCCATTATATTGTCATACATCTTTTCTTATTGTTTTGTAAGTATTTATTTCATATTATGGGTATTGATTCTTTCATATATATTGTAGCAATCCCAGTACCTATTTGATTATTGACTATTCCACCCCAAACGTGTCCAACAAAATAATTACCTTCATAGAGTAAATAATAAAGATATAAATCCTCTTATTTTTAGAATTCTATGAATTGAAACTGCTCTTAAGAATTCAGAAATATCCAAATATTTTTATCCAGTCTGTCATTTGCTTTTGAACTATTGAAGGGGTCTTTTGTTACGTGGAATACTTAATATTTTTGCACAGTGAAATGTGTTCATCTTTTCTTTTAAGAGCACTGAGGTGCAGCTGAGGCTTTTACAGGTATTTCCCAATGCTGCCTTATACAAATATTCTAATAGGTACAGCACTTTTATTTTTGATGGGTTTGGCTTGTATGCCGTTCCCATCTTTAGTCTGTATAACTGTATGTGTGTGTGTGTGTGTGTGTGTGTGTGTGTGTGTGTGTGTGTGTGTGAGACATGGACCTTTAAAATAGCGTTCTCCTCCCTCCCTTACTGTTTTCTATTTCGCTGTTCAGTTTTGTTTGTGGCGTGTACCACTCTTTGCCACTGCATTTATTTTACCTGTCTTATTGTGCACCCCTGAGCTAGCCCCCCGGCCCCATAAGGACAAGCATTCTTTCTGTTCTGTTCACTGACGCACTGCCAGTGCCCAGGACAGTGCCTGACACATAGAAGGCCTTTAGTAAACACTTGTTGAATGAATAGACAGCCAGCCAGTTGTCCCTGCTCTTTTACTTAAATAATCCATTCTTTCTTTGCTAATCTGGAGTTCCCTCTTCAGCAGCCCTTTCTGTCTTCTTCTGTAGTTCGTGGTCTATTGACCTTTTTCTTCCTTTCCTTTAGTTTTATGACTTACAATTTCCTGAAAATCATCAATTTGCAAATTCATCCTCGTAAATTTATGTTGAGATTCTCTTAAACGTCTTTCTTCTCTGCTTACATCACCTTTCTTAGCGCTTACATTTGTGATCTTGCTCTTTAGTTTTAGTCCTTCTTTTATTACAGATAGATTTAAGGTTCCTATTTTCCTCTGCAGCTTTTGCTGCATGCTAGGAATTTTGAAAAGTGGGGATCTCACGTATAATTATTGTATAATTGCAGCTTTTGTCTTCCCTCAATCAAAGTATTTTGCAACTGTCATGTGCACCATGTATGCATTTACTTTTATTTTTTGACATTCATTCATTTCTAGTCTTTTGTTGAGAACTGAGGCCACTTTCTGTTCAGTTTGTCCCTTTGGATTGAGCTCTTTTTACAGTCTAGTTCAGGGACTTTTGTGGAAAAAGTATTTATGTGTATCTTGGGCGTGAATGAAGTTAAGCTTTTACACCTTCAAATCTTCCCTGTCCTTCTTTGGAGGTGGTTTGTCTATTAAGTCACTAATTAATACTGTTGTGTCGAAGAATTCTTCGTTCTACCTTTTCTTGTAAGAACATATTGTTTCCTGTATTTTACAGTCTTGTTGCTCCAGTGAGAGTAAAGCCTCATGCTTTATCTTTTTGTAGAATTAGGCCCTTTAGAAATATACAATGTCCCACTTTAGCGTGTTTGCAGTTTGTCTGATATTAATATTGAGTTTTCCACATTCTTTTTGTGATTACTTAAACTTTTTACATTTTAAAAAAATTTTTACATTTTTTAAAAATTCCAACCTTTGTCTGTCAATGTAAGTGTATTACTTCAAAATGGTCTAATTTTTTTTTCTTTTACCCACCCTCATCTCTTAAGTTAGGACAAAGTAATTTAATATTCATGTTGACTGTATTCACTAATGTTTGGCCTTACTTTTGTGATTTTATTTTATGACTTTTATTTATTACATTTTTTCTTTTCTAACTTGCTAAATTAATTGAATTTCATTTGTTCTTATCTCCTCCCCCCACACACAGTGGCTTAAAAGTCTTCATCTTTCTTTTCCTTTAGAAATAGTTACCCTTTCTCTATTCATGGCAGGAATTAAATAGCATCTAGTCCCCAACAAGTTGAGCTTGTGATTATGGTCCTATGTCTAGATGTGACTGTGCTGTTTTCAATCTGTTGTCTTCACGGCACAGCCCTGTGTATCCTGCCTTGCCCTTTTGACTTACTTATTCTGGTAGTTTTTATTTTGTTGGATAATTCCTTGAGTAACTTTTTAAAGAATGGGTAAGTGGGTGGCATCCTATTTTAGTGCTTCTCTCTTTCACTTTGAGACTTGGGTGAGTAATTGATCTCATAATTTTATCTCTTTTTGCCTCAAAGCTGAGGTCTTTGCCTTGTTGCCCTCTAGCATTTAATAAGGGAGCTATCAGGTCCAACGGTGATCTTTTTTTGTAGAAACTTTTAAATGCCAGGTCTCCACATGTCATCAATATAATATGTTGATGAGACCAACCTTAGATCATCAATCACGTGGGGAAGAAGAAACCAGGTCCACAGAGCCCTGGCGTATCTTGGAGGAGGAGGGAAGGTTGGTCTCACTGAGGATACGTTTACTCCAGATGGGGATGGGAGTGTGGTAGCTTGCTTAGGACCATGCAAGGCATGTGGTGCAGTAGTTCAGGACAAGAGGAACAGTGAGAAAAGGAATTTTAAAGCAAGGCAAGAGATGCAAAAAAACCTTAGAGCACAAACTGTCGCTTCAGAGTGGATGGATATATTCTTCAGGAAGCTTCTGTAATAACAGTCAAGTCGTGCCTGGCTGCAGGCCTCTGGGATAGGAAAACCATGTAACTGAAGGTCATAGAAGGCAGATGTCTCTGTTCTTTATAGCTTCCCTCCTCTCCACTTAAACCTAGAGGATTCTCTTCTGCTTAGGTTGTGGTCCTCTCAGAAGACCTGTCCTTCTTTGTGTATTCTCTCTTATTTCAGTCATGGTTTGGGGAGAACAGGTAGTCAGTGGGTTCAGTTTGGCATCTAGAATCTCAGTTGCATATGACATTTTCAGGAAACTGTGGACGTACATGTGGTGGGACAGCTCTCTGACATGCAGTGTCAGTGACTGTCTCACTGCAGTGGCTCCCACAGAAGTCTCCCTGTTTCCACCCAGGCCATCTACCCTGGGCTACATCCCTTGTCCTGACTGATTCATGCCATGAATCAAAGCAGTTCTGTGATTTTACTTCCTGGCTAGGCCAGACTTCTTCTTCAACTCAAACCTTCCTGCTCCTCCCCTGCCCTTCTCCTCCCTCCCAGCCATTAGTGCCCCTCTGCTCCAGTCACTGGGACCACATGTGATTTCTTGAGCATCTAGGAGCTCTCTGATTATATGGCATGTCCTGTCTCCCCACCCAGTTCTCTCTTATGCATACTTGTATGCCATCAAAATGGACTACTCCAGGGTGGTCCCCTGGAAGGGTGGGCTACATCTTGGTCATCTTTCATCCTAGGGAATGGCCAAATAGTCTAACCCTAATAGACACTGAATGCACAGCTGTGAAATGAATGAACCACCAAATTGTGTTCTGGGGGCTTTTGTGCACTGACTGTGAGACATCTACTAGGTCTGACAGTGAGTTCTGCTGGCCCCACTTCATGCAGAGTGGAAGGACCCCAGCTTATGGTGTCTTTATACACAGCAGACACTGTTTGTTGTTAGTCTTTTTTTTTATCAGTACATATTGAGGTAACAATGTAATAATAATTACATTTATCATGGGGAATTGGTGCATGTACATAACACATCTTAATTCTTTATTCATCCTCTTCTCCTCCACTCTCCCCGTCCTTAGACTCAGGAGAGGCAAACGAAATGTGCTTTGGGTATTCCAGGAAGCAGAACTCATGCCCAGCTTTGTGGGAGGTGGCTGAACCAGCTGAGGGAGAATGAACAGGACTGGGCCAAGTAGACATGGCTATGGGGGAGGGGGAAGTATTCCAACAAGAAGAAACTGCCCAAGCAAAGGCTGGGAGGTGGAAAATTGTGGACTCAATATGTTCTGAGACATCAGAGGGAAAAATAGCTGCCATCAGTTTTTGAATTAGTAAATGTGATCTATTGGAAGGCATGCAGTGAGATCTGGGAATAATGGAGAACTGTGGAATTGTGAAACCTCTGGATGGTTCAGATCCAAAGCAATGATAGATGATTGCTGTGGAGCAAGTCCAGTTTCACCATGGTGTGGTGGTGGGATAGTGTCCAGGAGTAAAGGGTAGGGCTGGCTGAATTTCATAGTGGCAGATACGGCAGGCAAGGGATAGCACAGGGATTTGGGTGCCCGGTGCATTTTATAAGAATCAGCAGTATAATGTGGTTGGCCTGGCACTAGTCATCCCAAGGTCAAGTTAAATGCAAAACATGGTGCCCAAGAGGAACAAGGGGACAATGCCCCAGGCCTGCACGGGTGTCTCAGGTCCTGGACTGCCAGGTTGCACTCCGGGACAAACCTATAGCAATTATGTGAGTCACATCACATGTGAGGTATTGTTCTAGACCTTTATGAGAACTGACTCACGAAAAACCTGGGAGGTACTCACCGTTCTCAAACCCTTTGCAGAGCTACTGAGGTCATGAACAGAAGAGCCAGGACTTAAACTCAGGTGTCCTAACCCTCAAAATCACATGCTCAGCCATTCCACCACACTGTCTGGAGCAAACAGATAGGGCACAGTTAAAGGGTGGAATGTGGATGTGACATGTGATACTATAAATGAACAAACCAACTCACGTTTTCTGGTTTAGGAAGCACCCTCCTCTGAGTTGTCTTATGTGAGCCTAACAGCAGCCTGCTAAGTCAGTTGTTAAAAACCAATGTTCACTCATCCATCCATTCATTCAGTGATCATCGTTGAGCTCTGGTCCTGACCCAGGCTTCCCTTGGCTGTGAACATTTTGTTTAATGATTTGGGGAATACAATGTGCTCTTACCGTATTTAATCCTTACTCCAGTCCCAATCCCAGTCACTTGTACAGGTGCATTAGTTTTCTCTGTTTAACAACCTTGCACCTAGCGGCCGAACACCACATCCCCTTTTTAGCATAGTTCCATAGGTCAGAAGTCTATATGGAATGGCTGGACTCGCCCAGACTGACTTGGAGATGCTGGAAGCCTAGTTTGTGTCTGGAGACTCTGGGGGCTTTTCCACTTTGGGATGCCTGGGTCAGGACAGGAGCTCAACAATGATCACTGGATGGATGGATGAGTGAACATTGGTTTTCAATAACTGACTTAGCAGGCTGATGTTAAGGCTCACGTAAGAATTTTGCTTTTCCAGTATTGAACAATTCCAGGTATTGACAAAACCCAATTCCTTGTGGATGCAGGACTGAGATTCTGTTTCCTTGCTGGTTATCAAGTGGGCTGTTGCTTTCAAACTTCTAGTAGCTACTTCCAGGTCCTTCTCACATGGCTCCTCCATTTTCAAGCTAGCAAGACGTGTTCAATCCTCCTGACTTTTTCTCTGTAACTACCCAGACAAAACTCTTCCTTTTAGGACTTTCCTGATTAGCTTATTCTTTGGTAAACTCCCTGTTTGAAGGTCAGCTGAGTCCTGTAAAAACTTTATCATACAACATATCCCTATCCCAGAGATTGTGCAGGGCTGTACCCCAGGGATGAGGTAGGGAGAATTCTGAGGCCTTCTTAAAATCCTGCTGAACATATTAGTGAAAAATATGAGGCCCAGAAACTTCAGGGTTGGCAAAGGTAGAAGGGTGGATTCAGTGTCCATACCATCTCTTTGAGTGATACAGGAATTGGATCCTGCACCAAGGAAACCAGTTTGGGAGGAGTCAGGGCATTCACCTACTGGGGCCAGGCAAAAATTATTCTGTATCTAAAGTTGACCAAGAAGACTCTTTGACTATAACTTTCAACCACCCCTGCAGGATTTGAGATATAAACTCAGCAGTCCTTGATGTAGTTCATGGAGGAGCCTCAAAAGACACTGGCCAGGAAAGCTCTCCCCTCCAGAGAGAGGAGTCGTGCATGAGAGGAGGCAGCTGCGACAGGAGTGGACATGAACACTGGTTTCCAGAGAGAAGAGCGTTTTAGTTTTGGTCACCGGAAGTGGTGCCTTCAGCACAGGTAAGAAGCAGTTGGTGGGTTGGCTTGCTAGAGCGTTATTTTGATCAAGTATGAGTTTGTGTCTGTTCTTCCACTGGAAAGGTGTTTTTGTGATTATCACTGCCTTCCTTGAGTCTCTGGGAGAGCTGATCCGTCAGTCCACACAACTACTTGGTCAGGTGTGAGCCCGGGTGCCCTCACTGCCACCAGTTCCTTTGCTGTCTCCTGGAAATGCAGCTCTTGCCAGGTCAGGGGAGCTAAGCCGCAGCCCATATGGGAAGAGCTGCAGCTCCACAGGGCCCCCTGGTGGAAGAGTTGGAAGAATGCCAGGTTGGGGACAGTGGTTCCGTGGCAGGCAACGTGTTAGAATCATCTGGGGAGTTCCCAAATTCAAGTACCAGTGTTCTGCTCCAGAGATATCAATGGCACTGACTTTGGAGGGACCCCATCCCTAATATAAGTTTACATATTTCTGCCTTCTCAGATACACGCTGTGGCTTCAGGATAGATATGGGCTGTTGTTCAGCTTATGTGTGCAATGTTAGAAGCTCTCTAGGTCAGCAATAGAGTCTTGAAAGTTTTGTTGGGTACAGAGCACATCAGGATTGCCTGGGAGCTGGCAGGATGGAAGAAGGCTGACCGTGAAAAAGAAGAAAGCGAAATGGAGAATGGATTTCTTGGTACGCCCATTCCCTCTCCATCTGGTGGTTGGGGATGGAGGCTGCTGGAATGTGTATTTAGATTCTGATTAATTGAGAGTTCAGGTACTCAGGGGTTCTGAGAGCTTCAGAGATGCTCACCCCATCCTGTGTTTGGGTCTGTGGTCTCAACTGTGACGCCCAAGGGGCGTTTCCTAGCTTGGCTGGCTGTGAGCAATGACTCATCTCCTTTCCTGAGAGCAGAAGTTTTCTCACAGTGCAGAGCAGGACCTGCGGCCACAAACCACCTCAGAGATGGCATCACCGTGGGTGCATGGACTGTGAGGTGGCAAAGGCTTCTGCCCACAGCTTGGCAGCACACCTGGGCCCTGCAGCCCTAACCCTGGACAAGGCTCACCTGCACGAGTTAGGTAGCATTTCCTGATCCCTAGGAAGAATGAGTTAGTTGAGCCTCATTTTGAGAGGGGATGTTTGCAGGAGCACTTGCTATGTAGAATCTCCCTGAGTTCAAATCCCAGCTCCCACAGGTACTAGTTTTGTACACTACTTACTAGTTGCAGAGGTAAGTTGCTTTGTCCCTTAGCCTTAGCTTTCTCGCTCATGCAACAAGATGGCAGGGCCTCCTGCCTCACAGGGGCTTCCGCTCACAGAACCTGCAGGTGAGGCCCTTAGAACACAGCCAGACACTTAGCAAGGGCTTCCTACACATGAGCAGCCTTCCACCACCCTCTGCCACTGATGCAGGCAGCTCAGCCACCACCTTCCTGTGATGCATCTGCCATGCCCTGCCTCCTGCTATGCTCTGCTACCTGTTCCAGGGCCCTGGTGAAGTCAAGGGACCAGCCTTGCTGCACACAGAGCCAGGCACCTTACAAACTAGTCTGGGGCTTGCAAGTAAGGCGGTCCTGTGGCAGGAAATGAACACAGAGAAGTTCAGTATTTTAAACACAGTCAAACACCTAGGAAGTAGCAGAACCTCTAGCTACAAAAGACCTTCCACTTTTTTTTCCTATTAAGGTTCACCCTGAAGAAAGGCAGTTATAACTTCAGGGATGACTCTTCCCTAAGAATATCTGCATTTTAACAGGAATCAGTGATACCTTATAATGAATAGGTCCCCTTCCGTGGCCCCCTGGAATGGTTCCTCATACCTTGATTTTGCATCCGTTTGCCTCTGTGTGTGAATCTCTCCCACTGGCAGTCACAGAGCAGGGTTTGGACTTACTACTTGAGGGATGCAGTGGGCATCTGAACTAGTCTAGACGCAGACTTGGTCCTCTGAGGGATGCAGGCAGAGTTGTGAGGGGACTGCCCCAGGGAACCTCCCTAGATCTAGAATTTCTCCTCCCCCATTTGATGCCCCAAATCTCCTTTGTCCACGTGGGCTCTGCCAGCTGCAAGGGGAAATCTGTAGAGGAGGAGACTTGCCAGCAGGAAATGAGCTGCCAGTTCCAGCAGAAATCTTCCCCTCCCCCTTCCCGTGCTCTCTCTGGGAGCGGCACATCCATGATTAATGGATGCTGTTGGAGGGCACAGGTGATTGTGACACGGTTGGCCCACCAGGGTGGAAATATGTGGCATCTTTGAGGGCAGAGGACACAATACAAGCCAGCAGGTGCAAGGCTGGTAGACTCCCTTATGCCAGGGAAAGGCAAAGCCTATTAGTGCCACCTGAGGTTCCGAAACATGTATGTTCCCAGGGGAATTAACAGTTATTTGAGGGCAAAGAAACGTGGGTCATAGCCTTTCTTCAGGATGGGCCTGAACTGAAGCTCTCTGTAGAACAAAGCCAATCTGAAAATGGGTATGGAAGCATTTTATCAGCATCAGACTTCTTGTGCTAGTAGTTTTCAAATTATTTAGTCAGAAGCCTTTTTGATTTTGTTGTTGTTGTTGGAGTTTTTTTTTAGTTTGTTTTTATTTTTGTTTTTGTTTTTCTGGTATTTTTGAGACCGGGTCTCGCTATGTAGTTCAGGTTGGCCTTAAATTCACTTTATAGCCCAGGCTGGTTTTGAACTTGCAATGATCCTCCTGCCTCAGCCTTCTGAGTGCTGGGATTACAAGAGTGCACCATCGCACTCAGCTTGTTCTTTTTGTTTTTTGAGGTTGGGGTTTGTTTCTTTGTTTGTGACAGAGTCTTGCCATGTAGTCCAGGCCAGGCTTGAGTTCACTATGTAGCCCAGGCTGACCTCAAACTTTTGATTCTCCTGTCTCAGCCTTCCAAGGCTAGAATTACAGATGTGCACCAGCATGCCCTGCTAGAAGCCATTTTTAAAAGTTAAGTTGTACATGGAGTGCCAATATTTAAATCAGATTAAAGTGGCAGTTTATTAATACGTGCTTTTTTTTTTTTGTACCAGGGGTCAAACTCACGACCTCATGCTTGCCAGGCAGACATTCATGCCGCTGAGCTAAAATCCCCAGCCCTACACATTTATTTTTACAAGTTCAAGTCTTCAACACTTACTTATGAAAGTCCATTAATAGAGTAATAACTCTGTTTTGATGCATAAAAACACTGAAATGTGAGGTTTTAGATCAGGACCTACAAACTGTGGTTCATGGGTCTAATCCAAGCTGCCACTTGATTTTGTAAGTAAAGTTTTACAGCAGCATAGTCACACCATCCACTTACACATTATCTATAGCTGCTTGAGACCACCTGTCCCTTGGAACCAGATGAACTTTGTTGATCCCTGCCCTGGATGGCCATTGTATTGCTCTGCCAGCTGCATCCATCCAGTATTCCTCTCTTTCTTGCCTTGCCTGGCACAGCTGCACAGTGAGTGATAACAGATTTTCCACAGCACACCTTACAGCCGTGGAGTGAACCTCAGTTCCATGTCACCTGAGCATTCAGGGAGGAATAGAAGGGAGCTGTAGCCTAATACTCAACAACTACTTGAATTCCTTCTTATCACAGACCAAAGTGAGACAGGAAACCCCGCCATCACTTATGATGCTTGTGGGATAATCCTCATTGTACACCCTCTTGTCATTGAAAGCTTCAAAGTGTGCTTGCCTGTCTGGTTTGATATATGTGTGAATGGTCCTGAGCTTAACAACAGCAACCACACAAAGATGCCCCGTAGAGGGCTCAAACCCATTATTCCTGGTGGAAGGTATATTTCAACCCTGAAGTTCAGGGTCAACCCAAACCTTATCCCAAGATCCACACAAACCAAGTTAAACCAGCTGTGCCCATTGGCTGTGTTCCATCAGTCACAATGTGCTATGAAACACGTCTGAATGTTCAGGTTCATGTTCTGGTTTAGTGGTAATAAGGGTGAAGCTGTATTTTTAGACTAAAGTGATCGTGTAACAGTTGAAGGAGCTCTTAAGCATTTTTGTGGAACACGATTTGAAAACCATCCTTTAGCAAACATTGATGACTTAATTCCAGCATTTAAGCGTAACAGAGGAAGCTGGAGAAAAAGATTGGGTGAGAGGTGGCAGAAGGCAGAAGAGCAGTGATACCGTTGACAAAGGCAGGAACCACTGGGTGGGCAGTGACGTCCAGGCAGGCACAGAGTCAGTGGTGGGACAAGTCCTTGGGCCACACAGAGAGGCCTGGGAAGCACCCCCTGAGACCTGTGCCATCTCCTAGGCATTGACAACGACCTAAACTCAGCTGTTTGGCTGCTTGAATGACTGCATCTGTCCACACGGAGGAAAAGGTGCCAAGGAGCATGAGAAAAGATTAAAATGTGCACAGAGATAGCAGGGAGAGCACAGAGGTGTCTTCTGACAACTGTGCTGACGGCCTTTGTGACAGAGGGGACAGGCTGGTCAGCACGTCCAGCCAGGGCTCCCACTGAATGGAGACCTGAGAAAATTGTGCTTAGACTGGGTAGTGGCTTTTAGCATTCCAGGCAAAGCCCAAAGAGCCAGGAATAAAATCCAGGAATCGCAGCTCCCAGGCCACCTGGCCTCCCCTCAGTGGGTGCAGGGAAGGGAAAACCAGGCCTGGTGGTTTGGGGAGGCTTTCAGCTGAAAAGGTCTCGAGGGGATAAAAACTCCCCAGGCCTTTCTGAGGTTTTGCTGCTCGAACCCATAGAAAAGAGACATTTTTAGATTGTAAAGGATGACCTCATTTTTTTATTTACATAGCCTTGTTTGTTTGTACAGTTCTTTAAAAATAGCTGACATGTGCTAAGCTTAGCGCTCACTCTCTGAGCACCAATGGCAGAGCCACTGTGTGGGGAGAAACGCCTTTTTATCTAAGAAAGGGGCAGCCTTGTTTCCCAGGACAGATGGGAGCAAAACAGGACAGGTAGGAAGTTTCGTGGTTTTTCATGTCGCTTCTCCAAAATAGCCTCACTCCTGCCTCCCACTTCCTGCCGGCTCCACGCACAGCAGATTTTCTCTACCAGAAGACTTGTGTTCTGTAACTTCTCAGAGAGGTTCTAAGGCGTCTGGTGACAAGCAGACATCGTAAACCCTGAAGACGTTGTGTGTGACACAGAGGGCCCCAACTCTGTGTTTGCACCCTGGTTTTGCGGTGGACTAGCTGTGTGACCCTACATAAGCTACTTCACCTGTCTGTGCCACATCAGTAAGGTGGGAGTAACAACTCTAGCTCTGTCAAGCCACTCTTCTGCTGGTTAAATGAAGAAATATGTGTAGAGGGTTAAGCTGGCTGTGGACAATAGCAACCCACAGCATTATCTTTTCATAAAAGCAATAATGTCCTCTACATGGAAAATCGTGCTAGCATCCAAACCACTTTTCTTCCAGCCCCTCATCTGCACCAGCCCATCCCTACATCATGCCTGAGAGATAGAAAGACAAGACACAAACCAGACCCTGCTGTCACCCGCTGAAAATCCATCCTTCACTTCCAACACCTGTAGCGAGGGTCACAAATTTATCCTCTAGATAAAAACAAATTATGCACTTTAAACTTTGCAAGTCTTACAATCCCTCTTGCATCTTTTGCTGCCCCAATGTGAAAGCAGCCACAGACAATATATAAAATACACATGGCTACATTTCAAAAAACTTTATGTACAAAAGGTAGCTGGGTTTCCTAACATCCAATCTGCAGGATGGAACTAGAGCCTTACCTCTGTATTCCCGCTCCAACCTCCTCCTCCTCACTCCTATGTGGAATGTCCCAGCTCCATTAGAATCCTCTTCAACTTGCTGTTCCCTCTCCGGATTCCCCACTCCATCGTCTAGGCCCCTCCTCTGTGGCATCAGGAACCCTTGCTCTAGGATCTGTGTGACCATATCTTTGTCTCTAGCTTGGGCAGCTTCCCTCCAGGGAGGCCCTCTGCCCACCTTCTCTGCAGCCCTAGAGGGTGTTTCAGGGGTTACTGTGGGTGCTCAGTGAGCATCTATTACTGAATGCCAACGTTTACAGGATGGGTGGCTGCCCTCAGGGAGCTCACAGTGGTTAGGAAGTTACATGGGAGTTGGTGGCAATCCAGCCAGCAGCCTAGTCAGGAGAAACAGACTGTGGGTTTGTCAGAGTGCCCATGACAAATGGCATTTGAGCTTCATGGTAGGAAAAGAGGGCATTTGAATTGGACATTGCAAGGTCCGAAAGAGGCTTTCAGTGAGACAGGACCGGGCATGCTCTCCAAGCTGGGGTACTGAATAGAGAAAGGCAAACCTGTTCTTGGCTCAAGGTGGTTATGGTCAGACCAGCTTGGTTACAGTTGAGGTGTCTTTGGATGACGGGTCGTGTGTCTAGCAAGCAGGGTAGAGGACCCTCAGTATTGGCAATAGTGAGGGAGTTTGGACTTAGTTCAACCACAAGCCCCAACAGAATTAGCCTAAGGTGCTTCTTTAATGTGCAGCTTTAGTGCCCTGTCCCAGACTGGAGGTTAGGAGGCTCAAGAAGGTTGAAGTTTCATTCTATAGGAAAAGACCGTGCCATGATCATGGGTAAAGATCATAAATACTGTTCAGATTGATGTCTCCTGTACTACAGGTGGATAGTTCTTTCCAGACAGACTAGGGAGATGTGGGACAGGAATGAATATTCTTCAGAGAGAAGAGGACACCAAGCTCAGACACGGCAAGTGGCTTGCCCCGTGGCCATAGTGGCTACTAACAGATGTGGGATCAAGTAGTTCTGGAACAGGCTTCTTTCTAAATCAGGGCAGGGATGGTCCTGCAAGTGCACAGATGCACAAAAAGCAGCTGTGGTGAGTGGTCCCTCGGTCCAGCCAACCTGCCTTTTGCACAGGTGGTTTAGTGATAGCTATTGAACAAATGAGGGAAGGGGTAGGACAGGGTATGGAACAAGGGTATGGAATGTGCATGGGACACAGGAGAGTGGCATTGGGAAGTAATTCTGAGATTGCAAGTCTGGAGGTCTAGGAGCACAGTGGTCCCTTAAAGCAGAGGCATGGGGTAAATTTGATGCTAAGCAAACTGAACTTCAGAGGACAATGGAACAACCAAGCCAGTGTGCCCAGAACAGAAAGTATAGGCCTAGGGCACGCGGAGCAGATAGGTGATGTGTATATCTGTGGGAGCCATGAAGAACTCCAGGAAAGCAATGGAAATAAAGAGGCAGGGACAGAAAGGAAGAGCAAACAGAGGATTAAGGAGCAAAGGTGAGGAAGGAAGGAACACACTTGCACACTATCTCCAGCGCAAATCAGAGAGGCCGGAGCAGAGAACAGAGGGGTGGAAGACCAAGAAAAGAGAGATTTGAGCTGTAGGTCACATAGGGAACTTGCTTCAGGCTCCTCTTTAGAATAAAGACAGTCATCCTAAAAGAAGTCCAGCCATGGATAAATAAATATGTTAGTCATCACAGCACTGAAATCGACTTTTTCTGTTTGCTTAGATGCACGCTCCTGGCCAGCACAGAGGCAGGTGTGTGAATACAAGTGCAGGCTGGAGCTGCCTACCCACTTGTCAGGACAAGCCCTGCCATCTCGCCCATGCCCGCGCTCCATTGGCGCCCATCCTTGTAATTATCTGGCAGCCAAGCCTTCATCTTCCTCTCCTGTGTCTTCTCTAGCACCTTCCTCCTTGCCCTGACACCCCTGTATCCATGCAACAGACATTTATAGTCAGGAATAAAGCTCATTCCAAGGTACTCAGCCCTGAGACCAAGTCCAGCAGGGCCTATAACTTACTCACTGCAGGGCTTTGAATGTATAGAGATTCCTGCATTTGCAAATTAAGTGCCGAAGAGGAGTGGCTGGCATGCCTAGGGTCTCAAAGCATCCAGTCTTGGTGGCATGTTTTGGCCACTTGTGTGACTTTGCTGTTTTGGAGCAGCTGGACTTGGGCTGAAGGGACACTGAGGTTCAGATGTTCGGGTGTTTACCCATCAGGCCCTACAATTACAACATCTGCACAGCCTCCTGCAGAAGTTGATCTCAGGTGTGTTCCAAACTGCCCCCTCCCCTGACTCCTGACACACAACAGTCACAGTGATCCTGCCACCATCATCCGCCCGCAGAGAGATGGATCATTCTCAATTCAGGCCCACTTGGACACAAGATGCTAACTATCATTCCACATGACAAAAAACAAAATGCATTGGGATTATGTTCTAGTGGGGAAAATAGATAAACACACACATTTATGAGCTATTAAAGTTTTAAGTGTATATAAAATACATTTAAACACATTATCCTTTTCGTAAGTAAAATATATATAATAAGTGACAATGTAACAGCTGGAAAAGGAATGGCTGGACTTAGTTCAACCATGACCCACAACCCCCCAACAGAATTAGCCTAGAGGGCTTCTTTAATATGCAGCTTTAGGGCACTGTCCCAGACTGGAGGCTAGGAGACTCAAGAAGGCTGAAGTTATATTCTATAGGAAAAGACTGCGACATTTGGGTCAGGAACTAAGGGGACCTGGAGGCTGATACTGGGCAGCTTCGGAAAGGGGCAGAGCTGGGCCTGTGGGTGTCTGGGCAGGGCTGTTGGACTGAGGCAGGGTCCTGTGTAGTGGGAAGGAGTGTGATCCAGGAGGCCCGGATCACAAGGCTGGGGTGCAGAGGGGAGGCTAGGGAGGCGTCAGCGATCTGGGTGGAGGTGTGGCCCGACTGTCCTCTGACTGGCTCTTCCTGTTATATGGAGACCACCTGCAGGAAGAGAGGACAACAGCTCAAGGCTAGCCAGAAGGCTGAGGCCATCATCAGGAAGTGACAGAGGTGTAGACCAGGTGGCAGCTACAGTGGCCATGGGAGTGGTTGGATTCTGACTATAGTCTTGGGTGTAGCCAGCATGGTTCACTGACAGACAGGGCATGAGACCTAGAAGCAGTTTCAAAAGGGAAATCTGATGTTCCCATGGACTCTTCTCATGCCAGTTAGATTCTCCATGCCTCATCTGGGAAGCAAGCCAGTTGATAGATAGCCCTAAGATTGCTTATGGCTTGAAAACTATTTCGGTTCAGGTCAGTAGAGGCTGGGTTGATCAGTGAAGACTTTGAAGACATGAGGTGTCCTTAGGAGAGGACTTAGACCAGTACCAGTGACAGAGGGAGAAGGCAGAGAGTGACAAGAGCCATGGGCAGTGCTGTAGCTGGAGCCCTAGCCTGGGTGAGTGGGTGGGAGCCAGAGGCTACAGCAATGGGCACAGTGGCTCCCCAACACTACAACCTTTGGAACAGACCGGCAGGTTTAGAGCCAAAGCATATTTTGCAAATACTGAGGCCCTCGATTTTGAGCATTTTCAGATGGACATGCTCAGGCAGGAAGGAACAAGGCCTGGCTGCTGGCCGGGGAGAGTTAACCTCCTGGCCCAGTACTGGATAACCACAAAGTCTGCTGAGTGCAAGGAGACTCTTCTGTGTGGCAGCCTGAGTGGCAAGCCCAGTGGCTCTGGGTTCTGGCACCGTCCACAGCGGAACAAACAGCCCTCCCTTCCCAGATAATGGCCCTCATTGAGCATTGTATCCGTGGCCAGCGCCCAGCAATGGGCAGCTCGGCCTGGGTAAGTTTCCTCTCTTGGCTGCTTAGCAAAATATTTACATTATGCCTTTCTAGTAAGATGGTTCCTAGGAGCCAGTGGGCAGAGGGAGCTGGAAAAATGCATCCCCCACCCCGTGCCCATGCTCCCAGCTGCAGCAGTGTTGCCACATACCCAATGGGTGAGCCTAGTTAGATCATTGCCCACCAGGGTGCTATCATAAAGACATTGAACTAGAAGATTCTAGAAAGCCTGCCCAGCTCCAAAATCATTGGTGTCTCCTCTATAGAAGATACATGCTGTTTTATCGTCTAGGGGCAGAGTTTGACTGGTCACTGGTATCTCCTGCAGGGCTTCCTTTTCACAAAGCCAGGTGTGATTTGGGGGAGGTAAAGAGCAGAACTCAGAATTCTACCTCCTTGGCCCTCTCCTACATTGGTGGCGTTAGGAAACATACCATCCCGCCCTGAGCATGTCTTTCAGTGAAAAGAAGGGGCATAGGCCAGCTCACTCCTGAGAGTACCATGTCCTGAGACATATCTAGACCAGGGAACACCAGCACACACACTCAGAGAAACATCTCTGAGGAGGCAGAGTCTGTCCTCAACTCTCCAGGAGTTGTCCTAGAGAAAAATGGTCAGAGGTGTGGTCTGCAGGAAAGAATCAAAACCAATAAGTGAAAAAATCACGTGAGTCATTTGTAAAAGATGTCTCAAACAATAGATCCTATAGCTATTTTAACCCCAAACATGGATTCTCTGGCCCATGATCCTATTTCTGGGAATTTGGCTTTGAGAGCAATAGGAACAGTCTGTAAAATTACATGTATTACTGCAGAATCTTAGTGGCAAAAAATTAGGCTCAACAGTAGGAAAATTCAAAGTTGTTCTAATCCATGCCTGTTCAGTTATTAGCAAGGATGCGACAGATCTGTCTGTTCAGAAAGGCAATATGGTATGCTGGCTAGACATAGAGAATCTGGAGACAGACTGCCAGGGTTCTAGATCCCACCACTTACCAACTATTTTGTGTCACTTCTCTGATCATCACTCTTCTCTTCAATAAAAAAGGGACTGAATAGTGCCTGCCCTGCACCTTGTTAGGGGGTGAAACTGAATTGATGCATGGGATATGCTTATGAATGTGTCTGGTACATGCTAACTGCTAGAAACAAATGGTCTTTCAACTAGAAAGATTATCTATGAGAAAAGCCAGGTGCAGAGAAGTGTACGAAGGGTGATACAATTTTTGTAAAATTTTGTTTAAAAAGAAAAGCCTCCTCAACCTTATCCTACTGCCAATGATAGTGAGATAGTGAGGGGAGAGGTGGGGAAAGGGGGGAGGAGAAATGAGGAGAGGGGAGGGAAAGGGAGGAGAATGAGAATGAGAGGAACAAGAAAAAGAAAAATATAATTGTTGCTGCCCCATGTTCATGGCCATCTGAGAGCAACCCATATGGAAGGCTTGAGTGTTGTAGGGAACTCAGCCCAGTGCTCTGAAGGTCCCCGAGTCTCTGCAACTTTAGAGATGCATCTTGGCAGTCTCCAGCTGTCCTCTCTTGTGTTTGACTGAATGTTGTATGCAGGACTTATCTATCAACTGGCCCTTTCTGCCTGTGGGGGACAAAGGTGTTGGTTGGTGGCTTAGTTTTACAGGAATGTCCATTGTCCTGTCATGGAATCCATCAGTGGAACTCCACAGTCCCACATGGGGGTCTCCAAGCATCCTCCCAGGTCTGGTTTGATTTAGATGAGTCAGGTCAGCAATGATGCTGTCACCCCCTGGAGATGTACTCCAAGCCACACCATGATCCACCCCTGAGTGACACAGGCTCTGGGAATAGAGAGACAAGTGACAGGCTGAAAAGACCCTTGCTGAGGGGTAGGCTTCTCGGAAATCAGAGCCACTTTATCTACTTTGGCTAAAGCCACTTGACATGGGGTCCAGAACGATATGATAGCAGAAGAAAACCCCTTTGTTTTCTTGTACTTAACACACATATAAAAATTACACACTATTTTAGCCATATGGTACTGAAATAGATAATAATATAATGAATCCCTATGAGCTCACCACCCTGCTTTAAATAAGACTTACAAATATGGTAGAAACTCTTGCCCTGCCCCCACAAGCTCAGGTTCCTTTTCTTTTCCCAAACTGGCCAACATCCTGTGTTGCTTTATCATCTGCAAATGTTTTCTGGCACTTTCCAAGTGTCAGGCAGAGTGCAGGGCTCTGGACTTATCACAAGGCCTGCTGTAGAGGTGTGTGAGACCCCATCCTTCCCTACCCATGGTTCTTCCCTTTAGTGACTTCCCTTCTTTGATGACATTTGTCTACCTGTGCTTATTGGACAGTGAAGACAGCAAGGTTGGGGTCCCAACACCTCCCCTATCATTAGCCTTGTGATCTTGGGTTAGTGCCTTCCCCTCCCTAGGTCCTAGTATCATCGGTCAGAAATAAGGGGATTTCTCTAAGGGAATCCATGGGCAGTGTAGGCCACTCACAAAGTCCTGAGTATCCCAATGCATTTGGGATGGGGTAGGTGCTTATTTCTCACGTATGAGACATAGACTACTGGTGGTTTATCAGGTGATTTTAGGGGAACATGGAAGAAATTCTTTAATAGTAATTTATTTAATTGAATAAAAATATAGCTTTGGCAGATACACCTGGTGTCCTTATTAGTTAGGACAGGGCTGTACTTAATTCAGGTCAGTAGAAATTTAAATACTAATTTTATAGCAGTACAATATGATGATATAAATTTTTGACAAAATTTATAATGATGGACTCAAATGGCAGTGTTCCGAACAGCAGCTGATGGCCTAAAGGATGGACCCACCAGGCATTCAAAGGGCCTAAGAGAGCCTGGCCTCTGGCTCCGAACTGGCATGTCAGAGCCTAGGGAAATATGGAGTTAGTGTGACTTCATGAATGGCTCCCTGCAAAAAGAGAAATTTCCTTCAGCTCTTAGTGCCACGAAGAGCTTAGCTCTTATTGAGGAACTGGCCTGTTTCTCATCAGGACACTGAGAATGTACAGCTCATCTTGCTGCCCTTCTTAATTGCACACCAAACCTGAGATCCAAGCGAAGCCACCATGTGGGCCTTTCTTGTCAGTTTACCTCCAGTCCCTTCTGGTGGAGCTTAGATTTTCTGCTTCCCCTGGGCTGAAAGATCCTCTGTGGAATAAAGCCAATTAAAATTGCAAAAAGACAGAAAGAGAATTAACTAAGTAATTAATAAATGCATGCACAAAGAGTTCTTCCTCTGCCTGTTGGGGATTCCTGATGGGAGCCACTGACCCGCTGAA
The DNA here is from genome assembly GCF_034190915.1 of Cavia porcellus. Taxonomy (NCBI): domain Eukaryota; kingdom Metazoa; phylum Chordata; class Mammalia; order Rodentia; family Caviidae; genus Cavia; species Cavia porcellus. Next base: position 34,058,969 of record NW_026947508.1, read on the forward strand.
AGGATGCTTGGGTCAGACAGGCAGGATGTTGAGCTGGGCCGGTCTCAGCCTGTCCAATCCTATACCCATGGATTGGAACTAACCAAGCCCTGGGTACCTGTACTCCCCCTTGAGCTTTGAGACCACCTGATAAATAATACTTTCCCTTTGAGTGCAAAGTAGGACCAGAGCTGGTGGCCTTTGGGTCACCAAAAAACAGAGTTTGCAAGCAGCCATTTCTTAGGGTCCAGCTAACGTAGAACATACTGAGTACAATGTGAGTCCCTAACCTCTCTTGTCCTGCTGCTGGACCCAGACTGCCCATGTCATAACTTCTCTTCCAGTGGCCAGCCCTATATACCTGCTGCCAGACCCCATGTTGTCCAGTGCCTGACAGTAGCCAGCTCCAACCTGCATGGTTTCACAGGCTTTGTGACCTCAAAACCAAAGGGGATCAGAGTGCTCTGAGAAATACATGAAACACTGATGTTTTTAAATCAAACAACTAATACCATTATGCTAAGTGAAAGAAGCCAGACACAAAAGGCCACATATTGGATAATCGCTTTATATGAAATGTCTAGAAAACGCAAATTCATAGAGACAGAAAGTAGACAAATTAATGGCTGCCTGGGGCTGGGGGGAGCAGAATGTGGAATAACTGCTAATAGACAGGAGTTTCTTTTAGGAATGATAAAGAATGTTCCAGAATTACAGGAATGGGGACTGTGTAGCCTTATGAATATATTAAAAAATTACTTATATGTATACTTTAAAACAGTGCTTTTTTAAGAAAACAATGATTAGATGTCATCTAAGGAGTTATATTTATAAGAGAGACACTCAAAATTTAGGAAATGTTCTTCATTAACAAATTAACCTATTCTCTGGGTTCAGAAAGTAATGCTAACCCCCTTTTGCAGAAAGGGATGAAAGTGACTTCTGAAAACTGTCCTTCACGCAGGTTTTCCACAATAGTAACTTCATTTGTTCACTCGTTCCTTCATTCATTCACTCACACCCCTGAGCCCGGACAGACACAGGGAACATGATGACCCTCGTAGAACACAGACCTGCACTCTGGCACCTGTCTCTGGGAGACGGCGTGTGAAACCACAGGAGTGAGGTGCAAGACAAATGGCTCAGCCCCCACACATCACACACCAGGAGTCGGCAGCCTCCACATATTTAGATAGCTTATCTCAAGCAAGTAGAGAGTAGACTCATGGTTAGCAGAGTCAGAGAAGGGGACCATGGGAAGAAATCAGAAAACTGACGCCAAGTTACAATTGGAGAAGAGTAAGTTATGATATTGTGGTGCACAGTATTATGTATTAATTAAAAATAAAATAATGCTTCAGTTTAAAAAAAAAGTGGTGGCCGTCATTGCCACAAAAGGGGGACACTGTGTATGACCAAGGCAGGAGGACAGGAATGTGATCGTGTTTAAGAAACAGAAATCCCACACTTGGGCCAATCTTGTGGGCAAACCCATGGCTAGAGAGAAGGGGCATGATACAAAGAGCTGGGGTTCTGGGGAAGGGAGTGGGGAGTCCCTGCAGGTGATGGTGAGCAGGGTTTGCCCCATTTGGCCCATAGGAGATGGGCCTTGGGCACTTGCCCTGAAGCCGCTGACTCAGAACCCAGCCCTTCTGGCTGCCCTCCACTGCCAATCCCTAGGACATCCCCAAGAGTCCTTTCTCCAGGTTCCTGGAGCCCTCCTGGCAGAAGGTGTTAACCTGCTGCCTTGCTGGGACAGCCACCAGCACACCAGCCAAAAGCAAATGTCTAGACTCTCCTGAGGTTCTGGGTGGAGAAGAAAATCACCAGGATTTGGGGCTTTTGTGGCCCAGCTCTGCTCACCCATTGGAAGTTGAGGGTCAGAGCGCCTGGCTCTGAGGAAGCTGAGGGGGGCCCTCAGCAGCCGATGGCTCTGTGTCTTAGTTTATGAGGATTGACAAGACTCCTGATCCCTGAGTTCAGGCTACCGTATTTGTCCACGCTGAGGATAGGTCGAAGATTCAGAGCTGAGTCAGATCCTAAGCAGGACGCAGGGAGCACAGGACGTCCTCGGGAAGCCAAGACTGAAAAGGAGAGAGAGCCCGGCTGTCGGTTCAGTCAGCCTTGTCCACCCCGCTTCACCTCTGTTCCTTTATCTGCATGATAAAATGATAAGGCCCTTCCCAGAGAGTGTTTGAGGCACTCCTCGGTCGGGAAGTGCTGCCCAGACAATGTGCTTATAGTCAGCAGAGCAGAGAGAGCCATAAATAACAGGCTGTCTGCAGGATGACCCTGGTAGCATGAAAGAAGATAAGGACTATGAAAACATTGCATGAGCCATAGCCGCTGCACGAGTGTTAAGTGGCATCATTCTTGGTATCATTAGTACTATCTGAGATAGAGGGGAAACCCACACTAGAGAAAGGGGAGTTGGTTGTGTGTGGGACAGCAGAGGTCCTAGGGAGATACAGACAGTGGAGACAGTAGAATCTGACTGGACAAAAAGGGAAAAAAGGAGACTGGGCATCAGGGCCAAGGGTTGGGCTTGAACCAAGGCCAGCAGATAGAAAGGATGGGAAGGGAACACAGGGGACAGTGTGGGATCAAAGGAGGGAGGTTAGAGACTGGTAAGGTGGAGGAAGGGCATGGGGGGGCACCTAGACAAACCAGCAGGAAGGTGAGGTGAGGGCTCACCCTGTAGTCATCCTGGAATAAGGGGTGTCCATATCCACAGACCTAGTCAGGAGGCTCTTCAGAGCCAGAGTCAGGCATGCTGGGATGAATGGGGCCTCAGGTAGCTGGTAGACCCAAGCTAGGGAAAAGAAGCATCCTGAATGTCAGGGTGGGAAAGGCAACCAGGACCCCCTTCAGTTTATAGCCTGTTTTCCAGCACAGACTAAGGGAGGACTGACCCAGGATGCCCAACGAGGTGAGGGAAAAGCCAGGTCTCTGGGTCCCCAGGCCTGAACAAAACTCAGCTTTTGTTTGCTTGGGATTACACGGGAGGTAGTTACAGCACAGACTTGGAGCCACCTGCCTGCCAGACTCCCACCCACGGAGAAGTGGACATGTGCCCTGGGGCCAGTCACATGAGCTGTGCACCCCATTTTCTTGTCCATAAAACAAACATTAAAAAAGAAAACACCATTACCTCTGTCTTAAGATTGTTTTGAGATTCATGGGCCTGGAGTCTTAGCAGAGTCCTGGCACCCCGTCACTGCTGTGCAATGTCAGTGCCTCTTGTTATTGTCCCAGTTGCTCTGCAGTGTGTCTCGTGTCACAAGACATGATTCTTCTTTCTTACATCACCAGTCCTTTTGCCAATGTGCTGCTTATCTTTTCTTCTTGCTCTTGGCCTTTTTCCTAAATTAAATATACTTGAGCTGAGCTTGTTCTAGAGAAGAACTGGGGTTATGCTGTGATCATCTGACTTCAGCATTTATCTCTTCACCGTAGCCATTCACTTGTGCACAGTGTAGTGGGCAATTAGCAATCTGTGCTTGAAACTTTGGGAAACACTGAAAAGTAATTCTCAAAGGGTTCCTTTCTGATCCAAGTGCCCCCCTCATGGCCTTCTGCCAGGACAGAATTTTCAAAATCTCCTGTTTTGGATGGAAAAATGATGTGTGGACTGCAAGAGCATATTTTCTTGTAATACAGCCTTGGGAAATCCTACTGTACTGGACAATTTCCTCTTGCTCAGAGAAGGCGTAAGGTGCATGGGGACGAAGAGTGATGTTCAGCAGCCTGGGAACTACACCTCTGGGGGACACAGACAGTGGCTCCCCAAGGACTTTGAGAGCTCAGAGGCTGTCACAAAAGGAAAGCCTAGGTCAGAACCTGAAGTGAGAATTCCTGACCAGAAAATGGGGTTTGGAATTTACTGAATGTCGCCAAATTCCCTAGAGGGGTTTGAAGAGCATGTTCTCTCCTCAGCTGCCCTGAGTGATGCCAGAGGGAGCCCTGGACTCGTGGCTTAGGCAGCTGTTGCATTGTCATCAGTGGACCCAAATATTCTGTCTCCCTCTAGCCTTTCTTATGAGATCCCTTTCAAGAAGGTTGACTGGAACCGTCTTTCCTCCACCCACAATGATTCCCCTAGGCCAACAGCTCAGGCCTTGGGTTGTCACCGAATCACCCCATCCTTGCCGGACACTGGTTCCTAAGCACTATCAGTGTGATAACTGTGAGGTAAAAGAGACAGGAACCTTGTCATAAAAAAAAACTGTCCCCATAGTGGGAGAAAAGCCTGTAAACAAAGAAGTTACAACAGTGTGAGGCCTTCAGGGGGAGCACTGTGCCCAGGGACAGGGCAGAGGGGCCAGAGCCAGCCTGCTGTTGTACTTGGTGTGTGTCTGGGGTGTGTTAGAGTTCTCCAGGGAAAGAGAACCAATAGGATTCTGCCTCTCTCTCTCTCTCTCTCTCTCTCTCTCTCTCTCTCTCTCTCCCCCTCTCCCTCCCTCCCTCCCCTCCCAATCTCCTTCCCTCCCTCCCTCCTTTCCTCCCTCTCTCCTTTTCTCATTGTGGACACTGGTAGAGGGATTGGTGGTTTACAAAAGGTAAATTGTCTCTTATGACAAAGAGACAAACTATAGAGCAACCTTGAGTGCTGACTATATGCCAAGCATTGTGCCAAGTACTTAAAACACACAGGATCTCAAAACAATCCCAGGGTATGGGAGGCTGATCTTAAGGAATTGGCTCAAACAATTGTGGAAGCTGACAAGTTTTAAATCTTCAGAGTGGGCCAGTAGGTTGGAGAACCAGGGGGAACTGCACAATCCAAAGACAGAATGCTGGCACACTTGGTTTCTTCTCTGGAAAAACTAGTTTTTTCTATTAGGGCTGTCCACTAATTGCACATGACCCACTCCTACTACGGAAAGTATTTGGTTTTATGGGATGTCTATGTATTTAAATGTGTTTTTTTAATTTTATTTAAGGAGAAAAAGAAAAAAACCAGAAACTGGTACAAGTTATACAGTATTTCAGAAAAAATAAGCAGTAGGAAATCACTAGTTGATAGATTCATATTGTTATCTTAGAAATTAAAGCATATAAAGTGGACTTTCAAACAGCGAGACTGCAAACAGTTTTGTTTAGTGATCCAATAAAATTCAGTAATATAGTTATCTATCTTATACACTTAAATATATATGCAGTTATATCCTTTAGAGCACTTTCTTTTCCTTTTTTTTGTACAATGACAATTACAAATTTTGGGTTTATTACTCCCCCAGTTCTTATTACTTTTTTTTTGAAGAGAGTAAAACCAAATATGACATAACAGAACAGAGTCAGTCAAATCAAAAGGATGGACATAATAGATAATGTAAAAACAAAATACTAGGTGATCAACAATGGTTACCATATTGCCTCTTGCTATCTTAAAAAGAGTTGCCTATAATCATCAGTTATAATAAAATTGAACAAAACAGTAAAGAATAAAACCAAAACATTGGAGACATTACAGAACTTTAAAAGAAGATAATAGTCAACCAGAATGGGCATCATAATGATTCTTATTGTCTTCACAGTTGTTGCCTATACTTTCAAACTTGGTACTATCAAGCAAAGCAGAACAGAGGAAAATCAGTCAAAACAAGATGGTGAGGGCAATACAGGGTTTCAAATCAAATTACTAGGAAATCAAAGTGGGTTACTATAATGTATCCTATTTTTAATTTTTTTCCTTAATTAAAAAGATAAAAATAAAAAGTAAATAATTTTAAAAAAAGGAGATTGAGATAAAAGAGGGCATAACAACAAAACAGCTCAGGTCAAAGCATAACCATTTAAGCAAAGTAGTGTTTCACCACAAGATATCCTGACATAAAAGTAGTTACCATAGTGTCTTTCCTTGAAATCTTTGAGTATAACTTCGTATACTGTAGCACCAAACATATCAAGACAATGTAAAACCATTCAAGAGAATGACAGTATTACAAGGCATTTAGAACCAACTATCAGAAAATGAACAATGGTTTCTGTATAATCTCCTTGTCTATAAAAGTTTTTGCTTATATTATCACATATAATAAAATCCAGTAAGATACAACCTGTTAAGACCAATGGAGACAGAAGAATAAAAGCTTGATGGGACTTCAAAACAAGATGATACTAAATCAGCACTAGCTATTATGATGTCTTGTTTTCTCCAAAATAGCTGTTCCTACCACCCAGCCTTCTCTGCCTCATTTCTCTTGAGCTCTTTTTCTGTCATTAGTTGTCAGTTTGTCTTCTTCATTTCACTTTCTGCTCCATTCATTGTGGCCTCTCTGCCACTGTTTCTGGAATCTTGGTATTTTCCTTTTTTAGAATATCCTGCAGTATTCTCTGTAGAGTTGAATTGGTGGTTGCAAATTCCCCTAGTTCCTCTTTATCCTGGAAGCACCTTCTTTTTCTATTAATTTCTAGGAACAGTTGTGCAGGATATATCAATCTTGGCTGGAGGTTGTTATCTTTCAAAGCTTGAATTATTTCCCCCATGCTCTTCGTGATTTGATGGTTTGTGCCGAGAAGTCTGCTGTAATTCTGATGGGTGTTCCCTTGTAAGTAATCTGTTTCTTGTCTCTGATGGCTTTTAATATTCTGTTCTTATATTGTATTTCTGGAATTTTGATTATTATATGCCTGGGTGTAGCTCTGTTTGGGTTGTAGGTGGCTGGGGTCCTGTATGCCTTAAAAATCTTAGTATCTTTACCTTTTGCTAAATTAGGGAAATTCTCTTGGATTATTTCTGTGAATAGCTTTTTTGTACTTCATATGTTTGTGTCCCTACTTCTTCTTTTATGTTCTTAATTCTTAAGTTATAGATCCTCTTATCATCTTCTAGCCTTTGTATTATTGCTGTTTGTTTTCTTGTTATTTTTAAGAAGTTTTTTCATTTCATGCTCCCACATTACAAATCTGCCCGCCAGTTCAGATAATCTATCCTTAGGTTCTTTCAAGCTGTTATGCCAGCTTTCAATAGAGTTCTTAGTTCCCTGGTAATCTCTTTGAACCTGCTTCATGTATTCTATGTTTTCTCTATTTTCTCCATCAAACAATTCTCCCCTTTTTTTCTGTTCTTCCATTCCACCATCTGTTTTTTCTTGGGCGGTGCTTAGCATTTCTCTAACTATTCTACTTATATCTTGCTTTATTTTATTAAATACTTCATTGTTAAACTCGTCTATGAGGCTCTGGAGATATCACTTTATGACTATTGGTGCCGTGTCTGATATTGCATGTTTTCTGTCCTCCTTTGCATTTCCCTTTCCTGGATCAGTGTTCTCAGGATTGGGGACTGAGGACCCTTTCTTGTTGCTTCCTCTTCCCATACGTTTTGTTCCTTCTATACAAGTGAATATAGGAGGCCCAGTTTTTTTCTCTTTGTCTGTTACAGTTTGTTTGAATTGCGCCGGTTAAGTGTTCCCGCCCACTGCAGTGTACTAGGAGACACAGACCTGGGCAGCCTCTGCTGGGCCCGCCCCTCCAGGTCAACCTACTGAAGGCTTCACTGCTAGGGTGCACCTCCAGGCGCTGGGACCTAGTTTGGGCTAGAATACTGGGTCTTAGTCAGCGGTGTCACCCAGGTCAGGCACTCCCCACCAATCCTGCTTGAGAGGGGAATATGTGACTAAAGTCACTGCAGCATCCTGTTCCAGCAAGTCTGCCCCATCCCAGTATGTCCTTTGCTGGAGCCTCTTACTCTATGGAAGGGTCCCCGTTCTGCTCACTCACCGCAGGTTGATGCAGGGCTCCCTGCCAGTCCCACTCTCAACTCCATTCACCGATTTCCACTATCAGAGTTTTCGCGCGTCTCTCCCTGCCGTGCTGATTTGGGCGCAGCAGTGGCAGCAGGAAATTCAAATCGCTGCTTCCAGTGGCCCGGGTTCTAGCTTCCACACTGAGATTTTATCTGTTCCTGTTATAGTACCAGGATTGCATTTCCAGTTGGTTTCTCTTAGCTTAGTTCATTCCTGGGTCAGCAGGGTATATCTCCCCTTGCTTAGGACTCCTTGTACTGCACCATTCCTGGACTCTAAGCGGGGTATCTCAGAGAGCCTCCGTAGCTGCTGCTATCTATCCACCATGTTCTCCCGGAAGTCCTTCTATGTATTTAAATGTTAATCTCATCTAAAATGCATCTTCACAGAAACTACTAGAATAATGTATGATCAAATATCTGGGCCCGGTGTCCAACTAAATTGATACACAAAATTAATTGCTGTAGGTGAGTCTGAAGGACACTAAGAGATATGTCACACATTCAGGAAGAAAAGAGCATTTTAGGCAATGGGAATGGCTCATGTTCTAAGAATTTTGCAGCTTATACAGACTGGGAAAGAGGATGGGAGAAGTCAGCTAGAGATACAGCAATGGTCTGTAAAAGAGATTTTGGGAGCCATGCTTGTGAGGCCTTAACTAGTGGGGAGAAAAAGGTCTTAGGAACTCATTATGGGGTCAGATTCATTTCTTGGGCAGTCTCTAGTAGGGTAGGCAGGACCGCCTTCTCCCAGCACGGTGTGCTGGCTTAGTGTACACAGTGTGCTGGCTCTCAGTTCCTGTGGCTGGCAGAGTACTGGGAGTTCACTGCTCAGCCTCCACTGGGCCCTGATTTATGGTATCAAAAGCACTGTCCAAGGGGCAGACACTATGGAGGTCAGAGATTCTGCCCCTCAGTTGGAAGGACCTATCCTCCCATTTTCCAGAATTCTGGAAAGGGCACCAGCCTCTCAGAGAAGTATGATTTCTGCACTGCTAGAGCATAAATGTCTGCCTCCATCTCATCCTTAGAAGTCATTATGGTGATAGAGAAAGGCTTTGTTAGAAAAATGACATTACAGTAGCTCTGAAAAACAAGATGGGAAGCCATCCATGGACCAGAAATGCTCATAAATGTTAGGAAACTAGGACACCCATGAGATTGTATAGACAGAGGATCAGATCAGAGAACCCTACAGCCAGGCCCTAAAAGTCAATGACTTTTATCCCACAAAATTCAAGCATAGGTCACACTGAGAGCAGCAAAGTGAAGAGCAAGACCAGCTGCCAGAATTCTTCCCTGAAGACCCCTTCAGAGAACCAGGAACTGTCTGATCCCTCTCCTTGCTTCCTACAGGAAGAGGCAAACAGCTAGGGACAGCCCAAACCCAGAAAATGTTTTCTAACTTCCACCAGAGGGCCAGTCTGACAGAGGCTGCGTGAAGAGGTTTCATCCATTTCCCATAGACTCAGCGTGGGGCAGGGAGTGAGCACAGAATGCTTGCAGCGCCATCTCATGTATGGAGACCATCTCTTGGCAGTGGCGGAGGTCCCATGCTGATTTCCCATGCATACTGGGAGTCTTTCTGTCCATGCCTTACCTCTTACAAAGAATCCCATCCCATTCCATGCAGAACCTGTCAGGAAACAGAACAAACATCTCAAAGGATCCCTTATGGACTTGGCTGCCTCACCAGTACCCTTTTTTTGTTCTTCCATAGTGATGGAAGTGTTAGCAGGGTACATGGCTACCCAGATAAAGACCACATTTCTTAGCCATCCTCGCAGTTAGGTGTAATCGTGTGCTGGTGTGAACTGAAATGACAGGTATGACTCCTAGTCTTTCCCACCTTTTCTTTGTGGACATGATGGTGGAAATGGGAACTATGTGCTGTAAATGACAAGAACAAGATCAAAGATGCCCATCCTGGGAAGTCACAATATCAGCCTCAGCCGTTTATGCCCAGACTATTACAATAATAAACTTCTGACTTGTCTAAGTTCACTTTTTATAGAAACTCAAACCTATAGCATCACACAGATACTAATTTACAACATACACCCTCTGTCATACATATGTGCAGGCAACCAGAATCAGCAGCCAATGGAAGAAAGGCAGTAGCAGGAATAGGAGTTTGAAAATGGAAGAAAAGATAGAACTCATTCCAATAGAAACACAGTTCAAATACTAGAAAACCCCTAAATAAATTATCATTAATAACTGATAGGTTATTCCATTTTATAGACAGAAATAGGTTGCTAGGAAGATGGAACAATCAGAGAACAGGAAAAAAATTATAGAAAATTTAAAATTTAATTTCTGAGAAAAATTTAGTAGTTACATGAACATACACAATGGATATGCATGAAGAACAGCTTGGTGACATAGAAGTTAAAATCAAGAAAATCTGGGGCTGGGGATTTAGCTCAGCGGCATAAGCACCTGCCTTGCAAGCAGGTGCTAACATTTTGCAAGCAGTGGCTAACGTTTTATCGGTACCGGGGATCAAACTCATGACCGCCTTGCAAGCACCAGAAGTAGTGATATATAGCTAGGATGGATATATATAGGATGGAAAGAAGGGAAAGTACACATTTTATTGTTCATCACAGGATGTAAATAGACAATGTCTCAGGCTTACAGATCAGATAATAGCAAGTTATATATGGATTACTTGAAGATGATTCTATAATTTCCAGAACCATCAAATATGTAAAAATATATATATATATTTGTGGAATGAAGTGAATGCAAGTTGGGGGGAAAGGTAAATGCAAAAACTGCCTGAGCATAGTAGAGACCCACTAAGGATGCTTTGGAATTCAGGGTCTTAGAAGACACCAGACCTTTGGGAAACTAACAATTTTAGAAGAAACAGACTTCATGATCTTATCAGTACCATACTCCTCTTTCCCCCAAAATAAGACCTAGCTAGAAAATAATCAGGCTTGAGAACAAAAATCAAAAATGCCAGCCCCAAATAGCCTGTCCCTGCCTTATCTTCCATTATCATTCTCTCGCCCAATGATTATGCTCTAAGGCAGGAAAGACTAAAGTGAGTTGATTGGCCCTGGCACTTTTGATCTCCAGTATTTAAGCCTGATTATTTTCTAACTAGGTATAATGTTCGGGGAAACATGGTATCTCATCAGTTACTCGCTGCCATCCAGTCGCAGCTGGATAGTGGAGTAATCATGACAATGAGAAGACTTGTTCATTCACTTAGTGAACATTTGTGGGGAGCTTCTTTAAATAAAGAGATCCAAATTCTGATTTGATTCATGCCTTTGGCTTCACCCCCACTCCTGAGCCTGACACTAACCACACTGAACCCCTTGCCTTCATTCACATTCTGGGTGTCTCCATCATCTTCCTGCTTTCCTCACACTGCTCCCCTACTTGGGGCCTCCCATTCGCCCTTCAGAGCCCAGGATCCCTGTTTTTAAAGTTTCCCTGGAGAAGTTGCTATAGGCTCCCAGCAGCAGCCCCTTTCAACCTGTGCTTGGAGCCTATTTCTATCATGGCACCTTCTACAACCTAATGTTTGTTTTCATTTCTGTCTTTCTCCTCACAAGTTTTGTATTTTTCAAGAGCAAAGTCCATGACTTTTGAAAAATTGAGGTGTACCATGCATACAATGGTGTAATAAAGCAGAAGAGTATACCAGGAGTGTTTTTATGTATGTGTGTATATATACATACATGCATGGATGTGTGTACATATACACATATACAGTGGTGTCTCAGATCATGAACTTAATTTGTTTTCTGATTTTGAGGAAGATGGCTGCATTTATGATGGTGTGGACAAGATGGCTGTGTTGTGTTTGTCTCCCAGTGTGGAGTTTGTGAACAGAAGCAAAATTTTATCAAATGCTTTGCAAGAGAATTGAATTGTTTGCGAACAGAAGCATTCATGAACCAGGGTGTAACTGTACATATGTATACACACATGTAACGTATATGTAACTATATGACAATTAGGACATTTCTATCACCTCAGAATGCTGCTTCCTAGTGAACACCCATTTGCCTCACCCGAGTTAACCACTAGTCTGGTTTCTATGATCATAAAAATAGATTGTGCCTGTGTTTAAACTGAATGGTATCATGCAACATGGGTCTGTTGTATCCGAATTCCTTGCTTATTATCATAACACTCATATTTTTGTCTGTAGCAGCACTTTGTTTTTTATTATCGTAAAATAACTTTTAAGTGTTCATACTGCCATTTGTTTATCTGTCTTATTTTTTGTTGGGAAACTTGGGTCATTTCCACTTTTTTGCTATTGAATAAAGCTGCCATGAACGTTCTTGTTAGTGTTTTTTTGCAAACAAACACAATGCATTTCTGTAGGATACATTGTTAGAAGCAGAATTTCTGGGTCAAGGGGTGGGTATATAATTGGCCAGTTGCTCCTTCTGATCCATGGTATTATTTTCTCTGTTTTGTGTTAGCTGTTTTTGTGACTGGGTAGTAAATTTCATTTACATTTCACTAATGAGTAATCATGTTGAACATCTCTGAATTTTTCAATACTTCAATTTCAGTTATGGGTAGACTATCCAGGCAGGAGATCACTAAAGAAACAAGACTTAATGGTAGAGACCAATCTGGCCTAATGCATGTAATATAAAACATTCTACCCAATAGCAGCAAAATATTCATTCTTTTCAAATGCACTTGAATCACCCTCCAGGATAGATCATATGTTAGATTACAAAATTAGTCCTAACAAATTTGAGAAGGTTTAAATCATGCTAAATTTTTTTTTATCATAGTGGGGAGAAACTAGTACTCAATAGCAGAAGGAAAATTGGAAAATTCACAAATTAAAGAATACATTCAACCATTGATCTAAGGAAAAAAATCAAAAAGAAAATTTGAAAATTACTCAAAACAAATAAAAGTACAATTTACCAAAACTTAATGAATTCAGTAAAAGTTGTTCTAAGAGGGAAATTCATGGTGACAAATCCCCACATAAAAAAAGAAGAAAGCTAGGCAGGGTGGCACATGCCTATAATTCCAGCACTTGGGAGGCAGAGACAGGGACATTGCTACAAGTTCACGGCCAACCCTGACTACATAGTGAGACAAAGAAAAGGATATTACACTTTTAAACAACTTAACTTTATACCCTTAGGAGCTAGAAAAAGAATAACAAACTAAGCCCACAGTTAGCAGAGGGAAGGAAATAACAAGGAATATAAAATAGAAAAATAGTGGAAAAAACAATGAAAGCCAGAATTTGTTTTTTAAAAAATAAAATTGATAAACCTTACCAAAACCCACTAAAAAAGAGATGACTCAAATAAATAACATTGGAAATTAAAGAGGAAACATTACAACTGATGCAACAGAAATAAAAAGATTGTAAGACATTACTAAGAACAGTTACATGCCAAAAACCTGAATAAAAGAAAATAATAAATTCCTAGACAAATACACTTTACCTTACTTATTATCAGGAAAAAATAAAAGTCTGAACAGACCTGTAACTAGTGTGGAATAATCAAAAACCTTCTAGTAGTAGTAACTGGGCGTGGTGGCTCACGCCTGTAATCCCGGCACTCGGGAGGCTGAGGTGGGAGGATCTTTGCAAGTTCGAGACCAGCCTGGGCTACAAAGTGAGCTCAAGGCCAGCCTGAACCGCATAGTGAGACTCCGTCTCAAAAAAAAAAAAAAAACAAAAAAAAAAACCTTCTAGTTGACAAAAGACCCTGAGTGGATGACTTCACTGTTGAATTTGATCAAACACATAAAGTATTAATATGCATCCTTCTGGACAGATTCCAAAAAAAAATGAATAAGAAGGTGTACCTCTAAATTCATTTCATGATGTCAGCATTTCTCTAATACCAAAGCCGAACAAAAATATCTCACATACACATGCGCACACACACATGCCCTACAGGCTGATATCCTTGATGAATATAAATACAAAGATCCTCAATAGAACACTACCAAGCAAATTTATCAGTATATTAAAAAGAATACATATATGAGCAAATAAGATTTTTTCTTGTCTCGTACTCTCTGTATCTTACTCAGTAGTGAACACTTGTAGGTTTTTCTCTAAGATCAGGAAAAGACAAGGCTGTCCACTCTTACCACTTTCCGGTCATCTTAGCTAGAGCAATTAGGCAAAAATAAAAATTTAAGCCATCCAAATTGGAAAGGAAAAATTTCCCTTTTTATAAACAACATGATATTGTATATAGAATTTTCTGTTTGTAAACAACATGATACTATATATAGAAAACAATAAAGGTGCCATTTTAAAAACTGTTAGAACAAATTTAGTAAACTGCAGGCCACAAAATCAATATACAAAAATTATTTGCTTTTCTATACACGCAAAATGAATTATCTGAAAAGGAAATGAAAGTAATGCCATATGTAATAGTACTAAAAACAATATAACACTTAGGAATAAACTAAAGAAGTGAAAAACTGTACTGAAAACCACAAAACACTGATGAAAGAAATTAAGAACCAAATGTAACGATAGGTTGTACTCTGAGATTGGAAAAGTTAATAGTTGTTAAAATGTCAATACTATCTAAAACAATCTACAGGTTTCACGCAGTCACTATAAAGTGGAAAGAAGACCAATTTTACTGTTCATATAGAACCACAAAAGTGTTAGTAGCCAAATCAGTCCTTAAAAAAGAACAACAAAGCTGGGAGCATCACATTTCCTCATTTCGCATTATATGACAAATCTACAGTAATAAAAACAGTATGCTTCTGGTATAAAGACTGACGTATAGGCCAATGAAGCAGAACAGAGAACCCAGAAACGAATTCATTTCACGTATCTTCGGCTCATCTTCAACAAGAGGCCTAGAAGATGCAATGAAGAAAGGATGGTCTCTTCAACAAATGGTTCTGGGAAACTGGATATCCACATGCCAAAGATGAAATTGAATCACTATCTTACACCATACATGAAAAATCAACTTAAAATGGATTAAATGTAAAACCTAAAACTAAATCTCCTACAAGAAAGCAGGGAAAAATACTGCTGGACATATGCTTGTCGACCATGTAGGTAACTCTTCTTAAAGTCTCTATTAAACTTTTGACATTTTTAAAAGTTGCAGTAAGATGCACATAAAATTTGCCTTACCAACCATTTGAAGTGTTAAATATATTCACCCTGGTGTATGGCTACAGAGTTTCCAGAACTCTTTATTTTGCAAAACTGAAACTCTGCTCCTATTAAGCACCCTTTCCTCCCTCCCCACAGTGCCTGCAAACCACCAGTCTCTCCCCTGCCTTGATTAATGTGACTGGTGGAGGCATCTTGTGCAAGTACACTCATATAGTATTTGTTCTCTTGTGACTGGCTTGTTTCGCTTAGCAGAAGACCCTCAGAATTCACCAGTGTTGTCATATGTGTCTGAATTTGCTTCCTTTGTAAGGCTAAATAACATTTTGTTGTGTAAATAGACTGTATTTCATTTATTCATCCCTTGATGGACATCTGTGTTGTTCTACCTTTTGGCTGCTGTGAATATGAGCATGGGTGTGCAAACATCTCTTTGAGGCCTTGCTTTCAATTATTTCAAGTATGTACCTAGAAGAGGAATTGCCAGATCATATAGTGATTCTATTTTTAATTTTTAGAGTTTCCCACAGAGGCTGAACCAGTTTATATTCCTACCAACTGTGCGCAAGGATTTCAGATTTTCTCCACATCCTTACCAGTTTCTTCAGGTTCTTTTCTTTGATAGTAGATAGCCTAATGTATGTGGGGGGGGAGATAAGAGAAGAGAGGAGAGGAGGGGAGGGGAGGGGAGAGGAGAGGAGGGGAGAGGAGAGGAGAGGAGAGGAGAGGAGAGGAGAGGAGAGGAGAGAGGAGAGGAGCGAAGGGGAGGAGAGGGGAAGGGAGGGGAGGGGAGGGAAGAGGAGATTAGAGCAGAGGAGAGTAAGTGTTATAGTGTGTTCTTAAACTGCCCTTCATAGTAGACAGGAGAGCCTTCACTACCTAGGAAGGCTGTAGATAGGTGCTACTTTTTGTGCCACTATCTCTTGTACCAAAACAAAATGACATCAAAGGAATAGCTAGAAGCCTGCAGGAAATGACAAGCAAGAGGTCCACTGTGGAATCTGAGTCTTTCTTGGGCAGCATTGATAGACACAGGCAGAACACAGAAGACAGGTGTCCAGCCTGCCCAACTCTCACTTCAGGTTTTGATCTTCCTCAAACTCTATCACCTACCTATAAGAACTTACTGGACCACTGAAGGTACGTAGGTAGAGTTCACAGACATACCCTGAGTTTTCAGTATCTAGAAGTCTCTTTTAATCCTTATGGGGGAAAATAGTCTAAATAAACAACAAGCCTCATAAATGGCTAGATAAGCAGAGGTATGGCAGTGGAAAACTTGGTAGACAAGTTGATCACAAATGTCTAGGCTTCACACCAGGCCCTGGTTGAGGTGAGATGACCATTGCTGACCTCAGTCCATTTTCAGTCTTGATGGGGGCATCACTTAAACACTGTGGATACTTTTCCAGGTGAAGAAAGGAAATATTCACAATGAGGCCAACTTGATGATAGAAAGGCAGACCTGCTAAGAACAGCATTTAGTTACTCATCTGGTTAGGACTTTGCTTCAAATATGAGTTCTGTCTGCTAACCTTGCATGGCCCCAGTTGCCTAGGTCTCCACTGGCTACATCACCTGATGATTCAGGTTCTGGCTCTGCTACTAGCATCTCTGTGATTTTGTGCCTCTGTTTCCTCATCTATAATATGGGAATGATAATGGTCCCTGTCTGATTATAGTGAAGAATATGTGGGCTGTTTTATGCAAATAACACAGTAAGAGTTCAGTTGTTCAGTCCACATATAGAGCCTTGGCTGACACCATCCTCACCCGAGTTATAACAGCCGCAAGTAAACAGGGGTAAGTCTGGGCCTCTGCAAGTCTGACAGAGTGGAATCTCAACTGTGCCATTGCTTGGTCCCCACTGTGAAATGTGTCCCTGATTATTTCACTTCCAGAGATGTTATCCTCTCTAGTGACATAAATTTCTCATTGATCCTTCGGGACTCTAACAGAAGACAAACTCCAGCTGGGTAAAACTTACTTAGGATTGCTCCTTTATGAATGAAAGGTGCTTTATTTTTAACCAATGTGCAGAAATGCTAAATCCTGCCTTGGTCTTAGGGTTGAGTAGAAAGTAAAAAGGAGAAGTGGGAACCCAGAAATCAGTCATCCAAGGGAAATTATTTAAGATCACTTCCCCCAGATAGCACATAATCCACTCTTAACTGTTCTTCACAAAGTTCAGCCCTAAAGTTAATGCATAAGTCAGGTTTATGTCACTGCAATAAAATATCTGAGACAGTCAATTTTAAAAAGAGGAAGAGTTTCTTTTGGCTTACAGTTTATGGACATGGTCCATCATCATAAGTTGATCTTTTTGCTTTTGGGTCTGTAATGAGACAGTATGCTATAGCAAGAGTGGGTAATGGAGTACTTACCTCGTGGTGGCCAGGAAGCAGAGAAAGAGAAAAACAGAAGGACCAAAGCCTTACAGTACTCTCTGAGAGCACACCAAAAGGTCAGGACCTCCCACTAGCCCACCTCCTAAAGTTTCTACTACCTTCCAATGGTGCCAAGTAAAAGCCAAACCTTCAATACATGGACCTTTGGGGAACATTGAGGATCCAAACGACAGTTAACGTGACCCTGTGGGGTGATGAATCACACACGGGGGAGTGTTGAGTGCAAGTGCAGGTGGCCAAAAACAGGGAGGATTTTCTGAAGGACCTGGAAGGCCAGGATGAAAGCAGAACCTACCTGGACCACCCTGACCGAGAGTAGCACCCACGGGGTTTCTTAGACATGGCCTGCACTTGTGTTCAGATCTTCCTTTGCCTTTCCTATCTGAGCATACAGTAGGTTCTGAGTTTAGGGCTTTAAAAATATTTTAAATTGTATTGTATCAGGCACTGGGAATGCAAAGATGAGTAAGTTCTGGTCAGTGCTATGCATGGCGGAGAAGTTCACCAGGAGGGTGCTGATGCACTTCTACGGTACAGACCAGGCTCCACTGAAGTATAAGACATCCAAGCTTCTCAGGGAAGCAGTACTATTTGGCTTACTGTGTTAAAAGAGAACTTTTTCCTTCCAGCTGAGACCTTGGGAGCCTGGGTGAGTGCCAAAGTTGAGCAGGGCCAGCAGCCCCAAAAGCCTGGTCCTGCCCAACAATCTGCCTTTGACCATCCCATGCAGACAGTTGTGCCTCTCCCTGCTTCCTTAATCATGACCACAGGTCTATTAGAGAGTGTACTTGGCACAGGTGAGCCTTTGCAGTTTGGGGCACAGGCAAGAATGTGTGGAAGCACCTCTCAGTGCCCAGAAACACCAACACAGCATAGGGCTGTCACCTGGACCCTCTGGGTGCCGGAGCCCTGTCATCTCATTCCAGCCTTCTGTACTTTGCACGTGTTGTAACCTCTCACCTAGCAGCCTTTGTTCCCATCTTGCCTCAGCCTTGACTCACTTGCCTCATGGCCCAAGCTTCAGCCAGAGCCTGGAGCACATTCTAGCTAGCCTCCTGTCAGGACTGGTGGCACTGCCCATCTGATAGGGCCCAATTCCCACCTCCCCAGGTAAAAGACATCCACCGTGGACACAGGCCATGTGCTCCAACCCGTGGATGTGAAGGTGCTTCAAGCCACTTCACCTTGAACCTCTTGGCTCCTTCCTCACTCACCACTGCCCCAAGGTTTTTGTGACTCCAGCACCAGCAAGCTCTGCTCTCTTCCCTATTGAACTGTTCCAGTGATGAGGCCTATGGAAACTTCTAGAAAGGAAAGAAAATAGTCATATATTAACCAGTGGGCAGTGAAGCTCAAATTCTTCTTCTTGTAAGTTGGTTTTATGTTTTATATTTTATTGTATAAAATATAACTAGACTTGTCTAGGGTCTGTGGCCTCAGCGACAGGCAGTAGGGTCCCTGTGGCAATTCTACAACCACCACCAGAGGATAGCTGTTCTTATCCTGAAGCTCTGATTCCATTTCTCTGGTGATTTTTATAGGTGCCCCCACTAATCCCTGGAAGAGAGATTTTTCTGTCACTTTGGGCTTATATTAAAATTTTACACATACTCTCAGAACTATGCAAAGTAGGAAAGAGCTATGTTCCTAATGGCATGATCCCATTAGATAGTATGGTCCTCCTGAAGGAGTTGAAACTAGTCAGCACCTCTTTGCACTGTTCCTAAATTCTACTGTTGTCCAAGACTGAGGACTTAGGTTTTACCAGCATCCACATCCGCAGCTGTCCTTCCTTGGGCCCTTTGTGTCAAGCACCTCCCACCTGTCATGCTACCATGGCAGAGCAGGGTGGCATAAAGCACTAGTCCAGGGGTCAGCTGGTCATCTCTACCCCGATGTCTGCTGAACAAAGGGCTGGCCTGGGGCTCACAGGCCTCTCTATGCTTTGGTGGCTGACAGGAGGGGCCGTATGGCTCCTCCATGGAGAAATGCCAGGCACAGCTCAGAGGCTAAACAATGACTCCTTGCAGGCAGTTTGGGACAGTGAGTCACCTGATGATACAATAGTCACCTGTCTCCTTCTGGTGCCCCGCCCCTGCTGCCTGGCCCTGGAATTGCCCTGAGCCCCAACTCTTGTGCATTTCCCACCTGGCCCTGGGGAACTGGTAGCTCTGCAAAGGGAGCACCTCAAGATATGCAATGTAGAGTCCTCCTTGGCCAGCTGGCTCCACTCAGACCATCTTACCGCCAAGTCATGCCACAGAGCCCATCACTGCACTGGAAGAAGCTCCACTTAGCATGAGCTAGTGTTTGGGGGTGCTTTGAGAGTCTTTCCTGAGAAAATCAATAGGAACGGTAAGTACAGTTACCCTTTGTTACCCACATGCAGCACCCAAAGTCCTCCCTGCACCTCCCTGGCACACATGCAGGTGTGGCCAGGCCCAGAGGCACAGCCAAGCCCAGAGATCACACACACAGTGTCCACTTGGTCTGAATTTAGATGGTTTTGCCCTTCTGCATACCATGATTTGGATAAGTGAGGTGGGCCAGTAGCACCAAGATGTGTTCCCCCACCTTGGCAGGCTCCCCATCTCTCCTACCCAGCAGCCACAGCAAAGCTCGAACGCAAACTGAAAGGCCAGTGATGCAACTCAGACTCCAGACAGTCCTTGAATCTCCTCACTGTGGACACAGCAATGTCCCTGGGCTGTACCTGTGACTCCTGAGGGAGGGAGCCGTGGGCTGCAGGACCCATCCGTGCAGAGCCATAGAGAATATTGTTGACAGGGGCAGGACAGCAGCCTTCTGTGGTCTCTAGAAACACAGGGTTGCCCCGCTGTTTCACAGCTGTGATGTGGTTATGAGAGCAAATCCTATCATCTCTCCAGCCCTCAGTCTCCTCGTCAGTCAGCTGAAGGGACTGGGCTGGACAGTAGTCTCTAGGAACCCGTAATGCAATTTCAGTCCAAATAGCAAAGGTCCAGAGTTGCTAGCAGACTCCCAGAGACAGCATTAGTGTCTTGTTTCCATCACAGGGTGACTGGGGTAACCGTCCGTCCTCATTTGCCTGAGATAGGCTGAGTTGATTCCTGTGGTTTCCCCGTAATTATTAGTAGAGCCCCTTTTACCTCAGAAGCGTCCTAGTTTGGCTGATACTGTATACAGCCACCCTGCTAACTGTGGTGTCGTGCCGTGACATTTCCCAGCCTTCTCCATACTTGGCCTGCTTTGAGAGGGTTCCTCCTCTGCCTAAGTCAAAAGAAGGATTTGACCCCTTAAAGAATAGCTTTTGCTGAGTCATGGTCTTCTGTTGACAAAAATCAGTTAGCACATCTGCTAACAGGATGCCATTGAAGTCACAGATTCTCTCCTCCATTTTTCCTGCCCTTGCAAGGAACTTCATTCCTTCTGGCTATATTACTCTACAGTGGATGTCATCTCTTTTCTTCTTGGCTACCAGGAAGCTTCTATATGCATGTGTGACTAAACTATAGAAATGCTGTAGGCTAGTTGATACTGTAGTGTTTTTGGTATCTTAACTTCCTGTCCAATTTACATGTGCTTTGTTGTGATTTGTTATTTTCTTATAATTTTCTGATAGTTATAGGTTGTCATTCTTCCATAAATACGATTTTAAGAGTTTTAACTCTTTGTAGACACAAGCTACAAACAAAAAAATCACAAAAGGAATGAACATAAATCATTTTTAGCTAGATTGGATCATCTGCTCTTCCATTGCATGTCACAAGTCCAAGGTCCTCCATTTGAGACCGTGATTTGTACACTCCATAGCCTTCCGAGCTTGCTCTGAAAATGAGTGGGTAGCCTTGTCATGTCTGTGTCAGCAAACTCTTGATGAAAAGCAAGATGAAGGCACCAAGGGAGTCTAGGATTCTTGGGGGACGCCCCAAGGTTCCCCCGTAGCCGTGTAATGGCTACAGGATCAGGGTGCCAGGGTGCCTACAGAAGAAAGAACGAAAGCACCAGCTGTTCACCGACGGCTTTGCCTCAGAAACAGACACCAGAGTAGGTGCTTGCAGACAAATCCTGCTGTGGAGGCCTGGGTTCAGATGCTGGCCCTGCCTCGTTAAAACCTGGGATCATAACTAGGCCACCGCTCTTCTGTGTCCTCCCTGTTCTAACCTGGCAAGTGAGGTGGTTGGAAAAGTCAGAGTCATAGTGACCTCCCGCTTTGAAATTCCAATCACACCCCTGGTGCAGAGCCTCAGAGAAGGCACCAAACCAAGGAAGGCTAGACTCTCCAATTCTGGGCTGGCCCAGGGAGACCGCACATACCTGGGGCTCCACTCAGAGCAGTACTGTCCGTATGTCCCTCCATTTGACAGCAGTCCCCATTCTAAGCTACTTCCAGGTCCTCCCTGGGGCACTGGCTAGACAAAAAACAAAACAAACAAACAAAAACATGCTATGAAGCTGGGGGAAGCTTCCAGGCCATCTTCTTGATGCTTGTTAGAATCAGGTAGCCATGCCTGTGTTAGAGTGTGAGCTCCCATGTACTGTGGCAGGAGCTCACAACTTTACCTCAAAAACAGGCTGAGGGGTGTGGTGAGGTGTGACACCCTTGTAACAGGATAAAAAATGATGAATGAGGTCCACCATGGACACTTCCAGATCCGTGGCCAAAGAGAAAGGTTCTACTCTTGAGAAAACTCCCCCTCACTGGCCATGAGCTCTTTTGCATCAGCCCAGCAATATCCATAATTCATCCAACAGTGTTTTCTTGTTGGACCCCAACATACCCCCAAACTGCAGCTGAAGTATGAGTTGCTGTTACTAGGTTTATAGATTAGGCAGCAGAGGCTTGCAGTGCTCAAGCTCACTTGGAATGCACCACCCAGCAGAAGTGGGAACCCAAGCCTCCACCTGACAGCCCTGCATTTCCCAGAACCTGCTTTGCCTGCTGCCACCAACACCCCACACAACCAAGTATCAGAAACACATGGACTTTAATGCAGAGGTGGTGAGGGAGGGGTGGGCAGCACTTGGGACATGAAGCTAGGGAAAGGTCTGGTTGAGTTTCAACCTTTTAGAAGTCTCAGCTAGCTGGCTTTAATATTGAATATGAGCTGCCCAGGCTCTGACATGTCACAATAACTCTTCTCCTCTGTGTGTATTTCTGTGTGTGCACTTTTGCCCCATAGAAGAGCGTGATTTCTCCTCCGAGGCCGTTGATCTCCAACATACAACTAAAGAGAAGAAGAGACCAGGACCGAGCCACCCCTGGACCCAGTGTAATATATCTTGGGCAAGGACCAGGGATGACTGGGCCATGGACACAGAGGTCTCCAACTTTCAGCCTTTTGCATAGCACACAGGGGACTTGTGGGAGCCACTTGCCACTGCCAACTGAAACAGTACAATGGCAATATTGACATCCTCCATGACATTTTCACGGCAGACATCCCAGCAGGCAATGCTGGCGTGCCTTCTGTCTGCAGAGTAGAGGGCCATGCCTCACCAATATGAATAGCTCAGACTCTGATGACCTGCTCTGAGTCTCCTTGCAGCCAGTGACACTTGCAAAAAAAAATCCCAAAGCTGTCTTGGCCTTGACTTCCACGGCTCTTGACCAATGTGGCCAAAACCAGACACCTCCCTGGGACACGAGGATTATTTGTAAATGCAGCCTGCCCCAAACCTCCCTGAGTAGCATCTGAAGTTTCTGTGAAGGTCATGGATCCTGAACAAAGTGTCAAGGGCATCAAGAAGGCAGAGGGAAGTCCCCGGAAGCGGCTGACCAAAGGCGAGGCCATTCAGACCAGTGTTTCTTCCAGCATCCCATACCCAGGCAGCAGCACAGCTGCCACCCAGGAGAGCACCCCCCAGGAGCTCCTAGCCCCGCAGCCCTTCCCGGGCCCCTCATCAGTTCTTAGGGAAGGCTCTCAGGAGAAGATGGGCCAGCAGCAGAAGGCCCCCAAGAGGCCTCCCATCGAAGCCTCCGTCCACATCTCGCAGCTTCCACAGCACCCTCTGACACCAGCATTCATGTCACCCGGCAAACCTGAGCATCTCCTCGAGGGGTCCACGTGGCAGCTGGTCGACCCCATGAGACCTGGACCCTCAGGCTCCTTTGTGGCCCCTGGGCTTCACCCACAGAGCCAGCTCCTCTCTTCTCACACCTCCATCCTTCCTCCTGAGGACCTGCCTGGCATCCCCAAGGTCTTTGTGCCCCGTCCATCCCAGGTCTCCCTGAAGCCTACTGAAGAGGCACACAAGAAGGAACGGAAACCCCAGAAGCCGGGCAAGTACATATGCCAGTACTGCAGCCGGCCCTGCGCCAAACCCAGTGTGCTCCAGAAGCACATCCGCTCACACACTGGTGAGAGACCCTACCCCTGCGGCCCCTGTGGCTTCTCCTTCAAGACCAAGAGCAACCTCTACAAGCACAGGAAGTCCCATGCTCACCGGATCAAAGCTGGCCTGGCCTCAGGAGTGGGCAGTGAGATGTATCCCCCAGGGCTGGAAATGGAGAGGATCCCTGGGGAGGAGTTTGAGGAGCCCACTGAGGGAGAAAGCACAGACTCTGAAGAGGAAATCAGCACCACATCCGGTCCCACTGCAGAGCTCTCCCCAAGGCCTAAGCACCCACTCCTTTCCAGTGGTGTATACAGCTCGGGGAGCCATGGTTCCAGCCATGAACGCTGTTCTCTGTCCCAATCCAGCACTGCGCCATCACTCGAGGACCCCACTCCATTTGCAGAACCCTCATCCGAGCATCCCCTGAGCCATAAACCTGAAGACACCCATACAATTAAGCAGAAGCTGGCTCTCCGCCTAAGTGAGCGAAAGAAGGTGATTGATGAACAGGCGTTTCTGAGCCCAGGCAGCAAAGGCAGCACCGAATCTGGGTATTTCTCACGCTCTGAGAGTGCCGAGCAGCAGGTCAGCCCCCCAAACACCAATGCTAAGTCCTATGCAGAGATCATCTTCGGCAAGTGTGGGAGGATTGGGCAGCGAACCGCCATGCTGACGGCCACCTCCACCCAGCCACTTCTGCCCCTGTCCACTGAAGACAAGCCCAGCCTGGTACCTTTGTCTGTACCCCGGACCCAGGTGATTGAGCACATCACAAAGCTCATCACCATCAATGAGGCCGTGGTTGACACCAGCGAGATTGACAGTGTGAAACCAAGGAGGAGCTCCCTGACCAGGCGCAGCAGCATGGAGTCCCCCAAATCCAGCCTCTACCGGGAGCCCTTGTCATCCCATGGTGAGAAGACAAAGCCAGAGCAGTCACTGCTGAGCCTCCAGCACCCACCCACCACAACCACCCCTGTTCCTCTCCTGAGAAGCCACTCAATGCCTTCGGCCACTTGTACCATCAGCACCCCACACCACACCTTCCGTGGTAGCTACTCTTTCGATGACCACATCCCTGATTCCGAGGCCCCTAGCCACAGCAGTCCAGTGTTTACCTCCCACCCCCGGATGCTGAAGCGCCAGCCAGCCATTGAACTGCCTTTGGGAAGTGAGTACAGTGCCGAGGAACCTGGACCAAGTAGCAAAGACACAGCCTCCAAGCCGTCTGACGATCTGGAACCCAAGGAAAGTGAACTCACCAAAAAGTCCAAGAAAGGGTTGAAAATGAAAGGGGCGATCTATGAATGTACCATCTGCGGTGCTCGGTACAAGAAAAGGGATAATTATGAAGCGCATAAAAAGTACTACTGCTCAGAGCTCCAAATTGCAAAGCCGCTCTCTGTAGGTACTCATGCAACTCCAGAAACAGAGAAGAGTCAGGCAGAACATGAGCCATGGTCCCAGATGATGCACTATAAACTGGGGACCACCTTGGAGCTCACTCCACTAAGGAAGAGAAGGAAAGAAAAGAGTCTTGGGGATGAGGAAGAGCCGCCTGCTTTTGAGTCTACAAAAAGTCAATTTGGCAGCCCTGGGCCATCTGACACTGCTCGGAACCTTCCCCTAGAGTCCACCAAGTCACCAGCAGAACCAGGTAAATCAGTGCCCTCCTTGGAGGGACCCACGGGCTTCCAGCCAAGGACTCTCAAGCCAGGGTCTGGGGCAGAATCAGGGAAGGAGAGGAGAACAACGTCCAAAGAAATATCTGTCATCCAGCACACCAGCTCCTTTGAGAAATCTGACCCTCTTGAGCAGCCCAGTGGCCTGGAAGTGGAAGACAAGACTCTGGCCCAGTTTTCATCCCCACCTTCTGCCCCACAAGGACGCTCAGCTCACTCCCTGCAGCCCAGGTTGGTCCGCCAGCCCAACATCCAGGTCCCTGAGATCTTGGTGACTGAAGAGCCTGATCGTCCTGATACAGAGCCCGAGCCACCCCCAAAGGAACCAGAGAAGACAGAGGAGTTCCAGTGGCCCCAGCGCAGCCAGACACTTGCCCAACTCCCTGCTGAGAAGCTACCACCCAAGAAGAAGCGGCTGCGCCTGGCAGAGATGGCCCAGTCCTCAGGGGAGTCTAGCTTCGAGTCATCTGTACCTCTGTCTCGAAGCCCAAGCCAGGAAAGCAGTATCTCTCTAAGTGGGTCCAGTCGCTCAGCCTCATTTGACAGAGATGAGCACGGAAAAGTGGAGGCCACCGGGCCCTCGTCTGACATACGCCCCAAGCCCTTGGGCACCCACATGCTGACTGTCCCCAGCCACCACCCACATGCTCGGGAGATGCGGAGGTCAGCATCAGAGCAGAGCCCCAACATTTCCCATTCTGCTCACATGACTGAAACACGCAGCAAATCCTTTGACTATGGCAGTTTGTCCTTGACAGGCCCTTCTGCCCCAGCCCCAGCAGCTCCCCTAGCCCCAGTGGCCCTGCCAGAAAGAAGAAAATGCTTTTTGGTGAGACAGGCCTCTCTGAGCAGGCCTCCAGAAACTGAATCAGAGGCCACCCCCAAGGGAAGACAGGACACTGAAGAACCCCAGCCCTCATCCAGCAAACCTTCCACCAAAAGCTTGTTGCCCAGGATCTCCTCAGCAGCCACCTTGCACAGTGGGTACCTAGGAGGCAAGAGCCAGGTGCAAGACAGGCCCCCACTGGGGTCCACTCCACCCTACACAGAAGCTCCGCAGGTGCTCCACCACCCTGTTGCCCAGCTCCCCCTGCAGGACAAACCATACTTGCCCCCACCTGTTTCCCTCTTCTCTTTCCAGCACCTCTTGCAGCAAGAGCCAGGACAGTCTTCGGAATTCTTCTCCACACAGGCCATGCCTAGTCTCCTCTCCTCCCCATACTCCATGCCCCCTCTCCCTCCCTCCTTATTCCAGGCCCCACCGCTTCCTCTCCAACCCACTGTTCTGCACCCAGGCCAGCTTCATCTCCCCCAGCTGCTGCCCCACCCTGCCAGTATCCCCTTCCGGCAGCCCCCTTCCTTTCTCCCTGTGCCATATCCTGCCTCCTCAGCACTCTCTTCTGGCTTCTTCCTCCCTCTGCAATCCCAGTTTGCACTACAGCTCCCCAGTGATGTGGAAAGTCATCTGCCCCCAGTCAAAACCAGCCTGGCCCCACTGGCAACAGGATCTCCTGGCCCCTCCTGCAGCACAGGCCACAGCAGCAGCATGCAGTTGCCACCCACAGCTCCTTCAGCCAGCTCCTCAGCACCCACATCAGCCCTACCACTGGCCCTGCCCACCTGTCCAGATGCCATGGAGTCCCTGGTTGTGCCCGTCCGCATTCAGACCAACATGCCATCCTATGGGACTGCAATGTACACCACCCTTTCTCAGATCTTGGTCACACAATCCCAATGCAGTTCAACCAGTGCACCTCTTTCCAAGAGTGAGGAGCCTCTATCCAAGGGGTTGACTGTGTGTAGGTCAGATATGTATGAGGCAGGACCTGGACCATCTGGGTTAAGTGAAGAGCAAAGCAGAGGTTTCCAGACTCCATACCTGAGAGTGCCTGTGACGTTGCCTGAGAGGAAAGGTATGTCTCTGTCATCAGAAGGTGTCTCAAGCTTGGAGGAAAGTTCATCAACGGCAGGAGGAAGCAAGCGAGTCCTTTCACCAGCTGGCAGCCTTGAGCTTACCATGGAAACCCAGCAGCAAAAAAGGGTGAAGGAGGAAGAGGCCTCCCAGGCAGATGACAAGCTTGAACTCGTGAAACCTTGCAGCGTAGTGCTGACCAGTACAGATGATGAGAAGAGGACAGAGAAATCCCACCTGGGAAGCCAGGGCCAAGGTAGGAGGGACCTGGAAACACCGTCCAACTTGTCCTTGGATCCGACTGATCCAAAGGAGATTCCTACCCTCTCTCAGCCCACATTGCCCCATGGGACAGCCCCAAGCTCAGAAGCTTTGAAGGAGTATGCTCAGCCACCTGGCAAACCTCACCGAAGAGGGTTGCCCCCACTGAGTGTGAAGAAAGAAGATTCCAAGGAACAACTGGACCTTCCTCCCCTTGTACCTCCCAGCTCTCTGCCTCTGTCCCCCAGACCAGCCAAGTTGCAAGAAGGTACGGACTCAAAGAAGGTACTGCAGTTCCCCAGCCTCCACACGACCACTAATGTCAGTTGGTGCTATTTAAACTACATTAAGCCAAATCACATCCAGCATGCAGATAGGAGGTCCTCTGTTTACGCTGGTTGGTGCATAAGTTTGTACAACCCCAACCTTCCAGGGGTTTCCACTAAAGCTGCTTTGTCCCTCCTGAGGTCTAAGCAGAAGGTGAGCAAAGAGACATACACCATGGCTACAGCTCCGCATCCTGAGACAGGAAGGCTTGTGCCATCGAGCTCCCGCAAGCCCCGCATGACAGAGGTAAGTTCAATGTTGTTTGTCTCATCACCAGTTGTCAGAATTTCTTGCTGAGCTTTTAAAGCCACACTGTCTTCAAGGAGGGGGCAGATTTTCTCTCTTGCAACTGTGACTGGTCACTTTACAAGGAAATATGTTTGAGTTTCTTTATCAGTGTGCCCCTCACACTACTGGAATAGATACATCCCTATAAATTGATTCTGCTTTGTCATGAAGTTCCATATAAAATCAAAGATACAGTATCAGCAAAGAAAAAATGATTCTCTAAAAGACAAGAGTTGGAAACCTTGGTTGATGGGGCTGCCTATAGCAACTATAGAACTTTCTATACATCCTTTATTTTATGGCTCTCCCTTGTCTTATTAGTTTTTTCCTCTTTTTTAATTCCCTATCTAGGCTGTTTCCATTTTCTAGTATCATTTAATATTGTCCCATTTCCAGACATCCTAGAATTTGACACAATCACTTCTTTTTTGAGTAAGATGGCAAATAGGATTCAAGTTTCAACATCTTTCTTTATCTATAGGGACAAATATTACTCCCTGTTGGACCCATCTGTGCTCTGGAATAGTATTAGGCCCTCACTAAGGACTCATATTTATTCCTGGCTATATCAGAAGTTATTAAATGAACTGGTCCATTATGCTCAATAAACTTAAAATTCAATCATTCTAGATTTGTGTTAGACAGAAGACACCTCCATACTCTGAGACTTCAGGCCATAATGTGTTGTGCTGACCTGGCAGTTGTGGAATAGCAATAGGTCTTTTTGTTAGCAGCCTCCCTGTGCCAGGCCCTGTACTGGGCATCAAGTCCAACCCATGCTCACTTTCACCTGTGAGACAGCATTACATTCTGCGTTGTATAGATGGGGAACTAAGGGCCAGAGACTGAGAGAAGTCAAGGACAATCACAAATATTTACACACCTGAAATTGAACCCAGATCTACCTGACTCTAAAGAGTCTATTTTCCTTCTGATTATTTGAAGAAAGATGATTGCAAATTTAAAGATGTCCATTAGTGTACCTGCCAACCAGCTGCTTTGACCAAATCAAAAATAAATTCCCTAAACTAAATTTGCATTGTAGTCAATCAGGAAGCCTGTGATCTGTAAACTTCCTACATCTCTTTCCTCTGTTATCACTGAGTGAATGTTGTACACTGGGTTTATCCTTAGCTCAGTTGAATATTCTTCAAAGAACTGTTTTCCAAATTTATTTTTTAGATGTCTTTGTCAACATCCCTGAACAAGATTTTCATTTTTGCAATAAACATTGCACTGATTTGCTTGCTCTCTCTTATCTCTTCCTAGCTAAGGATGCTCCTGCTAAGATGCTATTATAGTTCTATTCCTACTTAAAACTTTTGGGACACCTACCATGTTTAAGGTGTGATACAAAACCTTACTTTCATCCTCACAATCATCTTGAAAGTTAGGATGCAAATCAC
Organism: Cavia porcellus; assembly: GCF_034190915.1. Lineage (NCBI taxonomy): Eukaryota > Metazoa > Chordata > Mammalia > Rodentia > Caviidae > Cavia > Cavia porcellus. Next base: position 34,088,417 of record NW_026947508.1, read on the forward strand.
CCATTTTGTGGATAAAGAAATCAGAGTACAGAGATGTTATGTAACTTTCATAAAGCCACACAGTCAGTGGCAGAGATTGGATTCAAAATTACATCTCACTCCAAACTCTTTCACACAACCGAGACTCCCTCTCATCCCTAATGAAGACTGGTGTGAGACATTTAAGGAAAAGAAAGTGTCACTCGGCTTCATTAGATTTGACCAACATTTGTTTATAATGCTGCTTTCCTAAAAGGGGCTCTTAGAATATTCAGTTTGGTTTCCTACCAAAGTGCACCACACTAGAGCGTTAATGTAACTGCATGGTCTACAAGTTGAGAACTTTGTACAATTGCACCTGTTTCTCTGGCCTCTGCTCGCATATCTCCAGCAGGGAGCAAAGAAGCTTACCACTTTCTATAAGCACAATCTATCTTTAGATCATGCTTTAAGGAGTTCTCTATTCTATGGCTTTCATTTGCTGTCAGTTATGAAAATGTTCTTTGATTTTTCTTAGCATTTTGAATTTTTTCCTAGTCACCTTTGTGCAAGTCTAGGTGACCCTATCATATCTGAATTAGAACCTAAGTATTTTATCTTTGTATAAGCTCTAGAGAAACCCAGGTTTGTGTAAGATTGCATTTTATAGCCACAGTCTTTTCCTTCAGTTTCTCCCTCTTCTTTCCGTGGGGATCATTTTGACAATCATATCATTGTCAAAAAAAGGTTTAGAATGAGAATCCAAGTCCAAGTTGCCCAAATCTGAATCCAACTACCTTGCTTTAGAAGCTGTATGATGTTGGGTCAGTTATTCAACCTCTCTGTATCTTTTTTCATCTGTAAAAAGGGATAGTAATAATCCTTATTTCATAAGAGTAGGGAGAAAATAAAATGACTTAAAATATGCATAATTACCCATTGTTGGCACTTTGACACTCAGTAATCACTTTTAGCTCTAATCATTCATACTATTATCATTAAAAGTCAAAATGGATCTCAAGTCCCCCAGTCAATTGCAACACTATGTTTCCTGGTAGAATGATCCATTGCCAGCAAAGCAATGGACAAAGCTGGACCTCCACAGCTTGGTCCAGATGTCACAGCAAGTCATGAAGGAGAAGCCATCCTTTGACCTGTGACAGCCTGTCACCGTGTGGACTGGCTAGGTTGTAGGCCAGGAGAGAGTGGAAATGGCACACTCCAGAAACCCAGGCTTTCGTCCACTGTCTTTTGCCAAGGAACCATCTTAGAGTCTTGTTTGGTTTCCATTATTGACTTTCCATTCTTAAGAAATTACATGAAGGTAACTTGGACACAAAAGTTGGCCCTAGAATGAACCTTTAAGATACTCTAAACCATCACACTCCAAATGCTGAAGAGGTGAAGTAACCCACTCAAGGGCAGTTCAGCGTGCAGCAGCCTATCTGGTGCTGGAACTGAGACTCTTGGTTCCCAGCCAGGTGCCTTTTTCCTCAACCCCACTGACCGCAGCCCCTAGCATAGTATCACTGTCCCCTTCACAAGGTGTGCCCACTCCCTGCTGTCCCTGGAAGTAGTAGAGGGAATGTTCTTGGGATAGTGGGAGGCACCAGGTCAGTGTCAACTCTCTGCGTGGAGTCAGGTCTCTTTGAGGTTCACAGCTCTGAAAATAGAATGAACCTTAGGAGCAACAGCCCAGAGCCTTCATAGCCTCTCTGGGTCTGACCCAGGGTGGGGGTGGGTGCCTGGTGGGCTCTAAGCCATTGGCACTAGCATAGGAGAACTGGGGTCCTGGAAACAGGAGACCTGTGCTCTGCTCCCAGCTCTGCCCTTATCTTGCTGGGTGACCTTGGCATTTTGATGTATCAATGAGAATTGGACCAGTTCAAAAACACAGTAGAGGCTCTATTAGTTCCAAAAAAAAAACTTTTTGGTACTGGAGATAGAGTCTAAGGTATTTTCATTGCATCTGCATATACAGCCCTTTTCTTAATTTATTATTTTTGAGATGAAGTCTCACTAAATCAGTAAGTCACCCAGATTGGGCTCAAACTTCTGGTCCTCTTGCTTCAGGCTTTCAGAGTTCTGGGATTACAGGTGTGTGTCTGGGTTATTCGTTCAATATCTTTAAGCATCTTTGCTAAAGCAGGCCCTGTTTTGGGTACCTAGCTGACCAAGGAGAGCAAGATAAGGACCTATTCCCAGGATTTCCCAGACTAGTGCAAAAGACCAAGACCAAATCCATCTCCTGAGGAAAGGTGATCCTGAAAGATTGGGCCAGAGTCCCAGCATGGAGGAAACTACCTCTCTGGGTTCTGTCATTTGAGGCTGATAGCACTTTCTCAGGGGCAGAGATCTGGGGAGCGGGGCTTCAAAAAGGAGACCACCATTAAGACCCCCCTAGTTGAGAATGCAAACTTAACCGCCAATGATTTTGTCATCCCTGCGGTGGGCCAGGTGCATCTCCCGTCACTGGTTTCCCCAGAAGGCCAGAAAGAGGTAGCTAGAGCGGAGAAGGAAGAAGAGAAGCAAGGGAAGCCAGAGGAAGACGCTCCCACCTCCAAGAGAGCGGAGCCGGCGAGGATCAAAATCTTCGAAGGAGGGTAAGACTCACTGGTTTCCAGTCTGCTTCCCTTGGATGAGAGTTCCTGGTGCCTGCCAGCAGACTGCGAGCATCTCACAGCAGGGCTGTGCCTACAGGTACCCTAGTGCGCCACCCTCTGGAGACTTGAAGGCTGCCTCTGTTGGAGAATGCCTGTGGGAATATGTGATGCTGGCTGGGTGTTTATGGAAGACCTGGAGGGCTCTGGTCTTCCTGCAGCACTGAACTTGCTCACGCCCTCAGCCGGGTTCTTTGCCCGCCTCCTAGCTCTGTCTACACTACCAGTTCCTTTGATGCATGTTCCGCAGGCGTCACCTCTTTCCTGTCCATGCAGCCCTCTGCCATGTTTCCCACCAGGGCTCAGACTCTGCCCCTGAGATGCTGGCGGGGCCCAGAGCTCGTGGGCACATACCACCTATTTACACATAGCCAGGCTCTGGCTCACAGCTGCAGAGTATTTTGAACATCATCCTTGGTATTTGCCTTTGGTGCTTGTTTTTGGAAACCTCACAATCTGCACATTTTAGAACTCACCGCTTTGTGAAGCCATGGGGCTGTAGAGAGTGCCTTGCTTTGGACATGTTTTGTGGGAGTGTTCTGTGCCCGCTGTGTTCTGTGTTTGCTCCTGGGTTCTGGGGTGTCTGTGGCAGAGTCTGTCTCGGGGTTCTGTGTCTGTGTCTCTGGTGTGATCAGGATAGTCCCTGGTCCCACACAGTCCTGGGGAATAAAGATGTGGAGGAAAACTGGCCTCCTAAGGACCATAACGCCGTGAGCCTCAGCCAACCCGGCTCGTCACGTCACGTGGGAGCACTGTCACTCTGATTCTGCAGCACCCTGCAGGTGTTAAGGCACAAGGGTGTCAATGCACGAGGGTGTCAATGCACGAGGTTAAAGTGGGAAGCGCCAGAGTCCTCTGCGAGGTTGGGAGGGGAGAGTAGAGACTGCTATACCTCTCAAGGCCACCAGTTGTGAGCAGAGGGACTGGGGATGGGGCTCAGTAATCAATGATGAGAAGGGAGTCAGGGGCCGCAAATATCCCTGAAGCATGCTTTGCAAAGTGCCAGGAGTGCCTCCGTGGAGGAACACTAGCCCAAAGTTCAGCATGCTAACCCTCTCTCAATGGGATGGCTGTTTTCTACTCCTGCTGTTTGGTTAGAGCGCCCTCGTGTGTCTCTGTGTTCTCATGCTGTTGGGTACTCAAAGGCGATGAAGACTGGAACCTAGGACTGATGTGCCTGGTAATGTGCCCTCCTTCCACTTGTGCCGGGGACTGTTTTTGGGCCTCTGAGGGGCTGTGTTGGCTGATGACCCGGAGCTGGCCTCTCAAGGCATTCTGTGACTACGTGAAGAGACAGGCACCTCCAGCCTGGAAGCCTGCTTCCCAGAGACCTCCTCCTGCTGCCCATGTCACTGGGGAAGCCTGAGGCTCTAAACAGGCAACAGGCAGACCCCTCTCCCTGCCCAGAGGCCTGCTGGACATCTCTGCTTTTGCACTTGAGTCCCTTTTCTTGATGCAGCCTGGCAGTGGTCCCCAACCTCCACGTCCCATGCAGCTGTCACTTAGTCCCATCTACTGTTTCAGAATCACCCTCCCCTTGGAAGGTCCTACCTGCCTCTGTCCGACCCCTTCACTGCTCAGCGTCTTCATCTGTGAGGGGGATGTTGAAACGCCTTTGTGAAGTCAGGACCCTGTGAGGCCTGTGGAAATTCACAGGAGCTCAGGGAGGAGATGTTGATGGCCTTGTCTCTGATTGGGGACCCTCATTCTGCTCCATCAGCTGTGGGAATTGTGATCCTGACTCTTCTCACTTGTCATGCCGACCTGGACACATGGAAGTGTACGTCCTGTTGCCCACGAGGACCTCTGTCCTCCAGGCAGCTGTCCCACTCTGGCACCTACTCTGCCTCCTACCCTCACTTCTGGTGATTCCTTTTCCTTCTTGATTCTCTTCAGGCTGGATTTGCCCCAGAAGTATATACAAATGTCAGGGCGAGAGGGAATTTGTGTTTACTTGTCACATATCAGGGGTGCTTCTGGCATTTTATGAATGGAGCTGGAATATTCACCATCCATTCTACCAACCATGTAATCACCTGTTCTACTCAAGTGACCAAATGTCCCCCACCCCAAAACCACCCTGCAGGCCCACTGTCTGCAGTCAGGACAGGCTCTGCCTCAGACTCGGTTCCTCTTTTCATTGGTAACACAGTGAACATGTATTTTTCACTCTTGTACATTCTGGAGAAGGGTGTTCAGTAGGGGTGTTCATTGGGTTCACAGGGGGATCCAGGCCAGTACGGGCCAAAAAAGAAAAAAGGGACAAAGGGTGCATTGTGTGCCGGCTCCTAACACTCCTGCCTGAGGACTTCTGTTCCTGTCCACCACTGCAGCAAGTCGCAGGGCCTACCTAAGTCCGGTCCATAGCTACAGTCTACTTATGCTTGGGAGAACCTGAAACGTCTGAGTCTGTTGAGTGTGCATCTGTAACCTGCTAGTTTTGTTCAACAGTGTTTTCCAGATGTGTCCATGTTAAAACCCAGTTAGCCATAATAAATCACTAAGCCAGAGATGAAAGAGTAAATACTGTGTGGTCCAACATCCTCACAGACACACATTCTCTCTCTGATCAGCCTCTGTCCTCACTTCCTTGACCTTCCTTCCAGCAATAGATCAACTAGTCAACCCATCACAGAAGATCTGTTTAGTTAGTACCTATCAGTGCTCTGAACCAAAAGATACAAGGATCCCAGTGGGGCACACTGCTGTCCTGCCCTTCTGGGGAACCCCAAGATAACAGCATAAGGCCTCGTGCTGAGGTGGGGATAGTCAGGGCTGAGGAGCACTACAAAGATGGATGTCTGAGCCTGGAGCGACTGGAGAGCCTCCCAGGGTTGCAAGGCCAGGCCTAGAAGGCTCAGACAGCTGTTGGGCAGAGGAGGGAGGGTCAGCAGGCTTGGTGTGATGGCAGCCCCTTTGCCTGACAGAGGACTCACTTCTTGCCCTGAGTGTCCCCCCTTGCCGGCGTCACCCACCTCAGTGGCTTCACACATCATCACCACATATCCTATTACTTTCTCCATCACTGACTAGGCCACAGTACCCCACTCCAACAGGTTAAAAGAGGGGCCTGTTTCACCTCCTCATGGTATGTAGAGCTTTCCTTTCTCAACCCTGTCATCCTTTTGCCTCCAAGTCCCTCCCAGGGCATCTTCCCAGCAGCGCTGATGAGCTAAGAAATCCCATGCTCCTGTCTGCTCAGACCTCTCCCCTGAGCACCGTGCCTGAGTCCATCTGTTTGCATGACAGCTCACGTGGACACCCAGTGGACTCATCCTTGGTCCCCAGCACAGTGGATGCTCAAGGACAGTTGTGACTTGGATCTCTGACATTTATCATGGAAATTATTTTTAAAATTTACTTAATCCTGTGTTACTCAACTTGCAGAGATTGTGTTTTAGTAGTCGTACCCTTCTGTCTCACGTGCTTTTATATCTAATGCTGAATATATCTATGCAAGTCTTAAGAAGCCTGCTGTGTGACCTAATGCATGTTAGGTCATAGGGCATCTTTAGTTTTAAGCATATGCACATGCACGGGTGTGTGTGTGTGTGTGTGTGTGTGTGTGTGTGTGTGTGTGTGTTTTGTGAAATAGTAGATTGGGGAGAACAGTTTTAATCTTTAAAAATTTAAAGTTTATTTTCTTCCGTAATACTTTTTCTCAAATCTGTTCCTTTTTAGTCCTTGGATTCTAGAAATATAGCCTGTTTTCCAGCCTAAAGACCCACTGTGCCCCAACCACTCTTGCTGTGAACTCCAGAGTTAAAAAGATGTTGAATTATGCCTTTGGAAACACTTATTGCCACTATGTCATCATTGGGGATCAAAATGATTAAGCTTTTAATTTAATAAATAGCAACACGGTAAAGCCTGCTGGGTAGGCATGAAGAGTAGCCTTCAGGTGACTCTGAAGCACTTCAGGTGACCTTGGCACTTTGACACTCAGTAATCACTTTTAGCTCTAATCATTCATACTATTATCATTAAAAGTCAAAATGGATCTCCTCCTGCTTCCCTGAGGCATGGTGGTGTGGAGGTTATAAAATATCTAAGACAGAGACACAGACTGCATCACCACACGCTTGCTCATTGCCTCTGAATAACGTCAAAGTGGGAAGAGGGCAAAAGAGGCATCTTTGGAAGGAGGGAAGCAAGATGAAATTCCGCAAAGGCAATGCCATTTTTCCAGGTGCTCAGCCCCAAAACCACTCTGTCTCCTGTCCACTAGCAAATCCAATCAACTTGACCTGGGAACTATGTCCAGAATCTGCTCATTGTCTCCCCTCAGCCAAGCCTCATCTGGATGGTCTGAATGCCCCTGTATAATCTGCTTCCACTCTTCACACTGCGTAACAACCGGCAGTCCTGTCAAATGTCACCAGACCCTGATGCTCCTGCATGCATGGCCCTACACCTCCCTGACCTTTGCTATCTCCTCTGTCTGTGCTCCAGCCAGTGCCTTTCTGCTCTTAGTGAGACATGTTCTATCTCAGGGCCTTTGCCCTCTGCCTAGATCACTTTTCCTAGGGTGTGCTAAGGCTCCCTTCACTTCCATCAGTCACCCTTACCAACCTCTTCCTGGACCACCCACTGTGAATTTTTATCATCCTCTAGCATTTCTTAGCCCCTTCCCTGCTTTTTCTCCAAGTATTTGTTAGTGTGTTTCCATCTCTTTCCTTAGGGTGTCAGCACCGTGAGAGGGCAGGAAACCGCGCTGTGCTCACTGCTATGTCCACAGTGCCAGACCCTCAGGCAGTGCCGGGCAGTGCTCATCACAGGAAGGACACTTCCTCTAATGACGTGGTCACAGTGGACAGGGATGGACTCGGGCAAGGGGTAGTTGCTCCTGGGAGCTGACCGCAGGATGAAGGCTCTGAGTCTCAAGGAGGAGCAAGAACAGTCCAGGCCAAGCCAGGGATGTCAGGACTCATCCTTCAGCTGAGGTCAGACGGGGAAGGGGAGTCAGGTGAGCTCTGTCAGCAAGCAGGCATCTGGGGGCGGGAGCCAAGGTTGCTCGCTTGCTGACCATTCTGCCTGTCGGTGTTAGAGATGAAAATGAAAAGGTAATTTGTAAAGGAGCTGCCCCTGTGCCAGCTCCCGGGCCTGTTCCAAGCAAAGCCTTGTATGTTCTCAGGGCTGGAGAGAGCACTGGTCCTGGGTGTCCAGCTGAGAGTGGGCCTGCTTTTCTTTCTGGTGAGCCAGGCCATCAGCATCCTGCCTTCTTCTTGAGCCCCCATGCCTGGCTCTCTGATCACTCCCTGCAGTACAGGTGTGCAGTTCTGGGTGTGGAGCCAGGGGGCTGAGACATGTATTGAATTGTCCAGTCTATGGGTCACACTGGGGTTTTGTCCTCTTTTGTCTTGATGCCCCCAAATTCTGTCACTCCTTCTCTCCTAGGGACTGCAGTGCAAGCTTTTGGAAGAAGGTGTGGTTATCAGAGCCGTCTCCCTCTTTCTCCTGTCATTCAGAGCTTGCGTCTCCTGACTTGTTTCTCTAAGTTCTGCTCCTTTCTGTCAGCTCTTTCCATAGCTTTGAGTCTTGCCATATGCTCTAGGTACTGCCCTTATCTTTGTCTTCCTGACATTCTATTGGGTTTTGCATTTATGCTCTCACATTCTGGTCTTCAAGACCTCTTTTGCTTCTGAATGTTTCTTTCAATAGTTTTTCATCCTTATTTGATAGAATATTATCTCTCCAAGGCCAGTAATATTGGTAGCTGGTTTTTGTGGCTTTTTGGTTTTTGTAGTTTTAGTTTTTTCTTCTCCATGGCTTCTGTTTCTCTCCAGTTCACCATAGAAAGGAAAAATGAGGGGAGAAAGGAGATGCCTCAGGCTTACCGGTAGACAGGAAGTGCTTGGCAAAAGTAGCACTGTCTTCCTCACTGTTTCCTCCTTCCCTTCCTCTTGCTGCCTCCTTCCCTCCTTCCATCCACCAGCATGACTATGACTTTCGCCAGGCAAAAGTAATCTGTAAGCCAGAGTGTGTGTTTGGTGATTCTGGGTGGACCGCGTATCAGAAGAGAGAGAAAAATCTTTAGTCCTATAACTGTGTTGATCCATAGGCTGTAAAATAAAAACAAAAAAGAAGAGTGAAAATGTGGGGATTGTTGGACGTTCCCAAGGATGGAGAACCTGGCAACAGGGTGAAGCATAGGTCCCCCTGAGTCCCTTACCAAATCACAGGAAGCAGTTTCTTTTTCAGCCTTGGGCATTGTTTGAATTGTGAGAGGGAGGCGGTGCGCTACGGACCCTGGAGCTGGAGACTCCACACCTCATTTTCCCCTGGAAGGGTACAGTTTCCTCCTTTGAAATAAGAGGGTGTAGGGGGCTGGGGATTTAGCTCAGCGGCATAAGCACCTGCCTTGCAAGCAGGCGGTCGTGAGTTCGATCCCCAGTACCGATAAAAATGAAAAAGACAAAAAAAAAAAAAAAAAAAAGAAATAAGAGGGTGTGGGGAAGGTTTGCGCCCTGGAGTCGGGGGCCTGAGGTTTGAATCCTGACTTTGCCAGTGCAGCCTCTGGACTCCTGAACAGCTTCACTCTCGTGAGCGATCAGCACGCAGTGTGGCTGGACCATCGCTGCTGAGTGCAGTGTGATGTGTGGGACCGGCTCAGCTTCTGTCCATTGAAGTGCTGTGGGAATGGCAGAACCCCACCCTGAACATTGGGAGATGTAGCGGGGGTGAGAGGGAGATCAGAGCCCACACCACTGCTCCCAGCCCTTGTCCCTCCCCGAGAAATAGCTGGCCTTCTGTGAAGGTTGAAGGTTTAGAGTTTCTGGGTTGAATGCCTCACCTAAAATGTGGCATCTGCAGGGAACCCAGAGTTGAATTTAGTTTACCTGACCACACCCAGCCACAGGACAAGAGGTCAAGCGGATACCAGTTCTCAGGAAGTCCCAGACCCCACCGGCTAAGAAAATGAACAGAAAAATGTGCAGAGAAAGGAAAGAGGAGACAGCATGCCCACACTGTGACCATGGTGTGGGCCTGTAGGAAAGGCGGTACCCTGCCCAACTCGGGTGTAGCTAAAGGAGAACCCACACCAGCCCCACGGGGCACTGATGCCTTCCATGCAGACAGCTTCCCAGCCTGTCTGCAGCTCTCCTACAGGTGCAGGAGCCTCTGAGTGTGCCCTGCCACCCTACACTTGCTTGCCACTGGCTTCAGCCAACATTTCCTTGGTATTCTGGGTGACCTTGCTCCACCCTGGAGGTGGAGGTACCTCTCAGGGATGTCGTAAACATCAAATAGAATCAGATTCATAGAACCCTCACCTGCAGCCTGTGCCTCTACCTGGCCTCGGTGCCCATCACCAGAGCCTATTCGCGGCATCCGTGGGTCCTGCCTGTGGGTGCACTGCACATTTGTCAGCTTAGCAGTAGGTGATGAGGACACAGCCTTGGCATCTGCCAGACTGGGTTCAAATCCTGCTTCTGCCATTGCGTAGAAAATCCTCTCACCTCTTGATAACGCAGCCTTTCATCCACAAAATGAAAATGAAAGTGTCTGCTTCTCCAAGTTGTCAAGGATTAAGTGAAGTGATGCCTGTAGGTCCCTGACAGTGTCTGGCACGTAGTAACTTGATCTGTCATTCTGCATGAGCTACCAATATTTATTTATATGATTGCCTCTTCAAGGGCACAGCAAAGCCCTGGAATCTACACCCCTCTCAAAGGGCCTTGTAGTAGAGTGGGAAACTCTGAGCCAGACTTTGTGGATATTCTGAATCTCTCAGTATGGCCAGCTGATGTTGAGTAACTTACCTGTGCCTTAGTTTCCTCTCCTTTAAAATGGAGATGGCAACTGTAATTACGGGTTTGTGAGAGGATTAACCAAACCACTTTTTGAAAGTACTGTTAGGGCTTGGCCCATAGTATCTGTCCAATAAAATGCCACTGTAGCTATTATTTTGAAATTGTCCCTAAAAATCATTAGGTTTAGATTCCCCATTTTGCTAGTAAGGAAACTGGCCCATGGAGGGATTAACATTGCCTGAGAATGATGAAAGTCAGCCTCTGCCCACCCCTACTGAACATTACTAGGCAGGAAGGAAGGAAGGGACAAATGGCCTGGAGGGCTCCTTTGTCTAAGAGACAAAATAGGGTGACCTGATTAGGGGTGTCACGACCCAAGCAGGTTGGAAACAGCACCCATATGGGAAGGAGACCAAACACAGGAAACCAGAGCCCAAGGCACTGAGGGCACTGGTGTGGATTATTTAGGCTGTGGGAGAAACACATTGAAGAATTGAGGAATGACTTACTCTCAAACAATTTAGAGGAGAAAGATCTATTAGCTTTCTACTTTCGGCATTTCTGTATGTTTGGTTGTTTCAAAATAAAATGTGAAAAAGAGAGATAACAGTGTGGCTCAAAAGAAAGGGTACCAGGAAACTAGGAATCAAGAAAAGGATTTAAAAGAGACAGAAGCTGTCAGAACCTCTAGGCAGATTCCTGAACAAGTAGGGTCAGCCAAGGCCAAGTGAGAGAGTCAAAGTCATCAGACCAAAGGAGGCACACAGCCTGCTCTCCACACAGAATTTTGAATCTGTGCTGTGGACAGGTCTTATCTGTCACCATGGGTGGCATGCAGCCTGAGAACAGACAGGCCTTGCCAGCTAGGGGTGGTATATCAGGGCACGGCAGCTGGCAGAAGACAGGCTTGGCTTAGACAGGTGTTCCAGGCCAGCAGGTGCCCAGGAGCATGTTGACAAGGATGGACCCAAGAGCCAAAAGGAGCCAGGGGGAGCCAGGGAAAAGCCAAGCTGAGAGTGAGGCATTATGACCTGCTGGCTAGGGTGGCTGGCAGCTTGGGGCCAGCAGGCGGCCAGCCAGGGGACTGGGCAGGCTTGCCAGAGCCTAAGCCAAGGGTAGGCACACACCTCCCAGGGGAAGGAAGTGAGAAGGGGAGGCACGGGCCTGGAGGGCAAAGCAGCATGCCTGCTGTGTGCTTGCTCCCCAGCAGAGGCCAGGGCAGGCACTGGCCAGCTTGAGGGCTGGGGAGTCAGACATCCCCTGGGAACAAGGAGAAAACAGGTTCTTGTAGACTTTCAGGGAGCCAGCACATCCAGCAGCAAGGCCCCCCAAATCCTCTTCTTCCTGGGGTTCCTTGGAGGACCTCCCAGCTCCTCTCCAGAGAAACCCTTAGCCATGGGCACTGCACTGAGAGCAGCAAGAGGACTTCCCAGGTTCCCATGGCATGAACCAAGCTGTCAGGAAAAGCCCAACCCAGCTTCCCCGCTTCTCCCTAGTAAGACAGTGAAACTCCCAAATGAGAGCCAAGCTCTCTGCCCTGCAGGAAGGAGTGGGTATCAGGTTCCCGCTGCTCTGCAGACAGGATTGGCACCGAGCATAATGCCCACAGCACCTTCTCACTGTCTGGACCTAGGGCCACATCCCTTTTCTCCTGAGGAATGATGAGCTGGAAGGAGGAGGGTCTCCCTCCTTCCCTCTAGAGCCATAGAGGCCTAGAAAAGCAAATCTGTGGCTTTGACCTCCACACTACCTGGATTCAGTGCCAGCTCTGCAGCTGATGTTTCCAGGGAAAGTTTCTCCACCTTGGTATAGCTCATTTCTTCTTCGGTAGATTGGGGGACAGTGAACAGGAACAGGACCCACCTGTTACTGTGAGACCACAGTACTGGTTACTGTGAAGACTGCAGAGCCATGTCCTGTCATGGAGCGTGGTAATCACTCACGGGGACTAGCCGCCACCTCATCTCACCAAGATCTTGCTTCACATCTTCCCCTTGTGCCTCAGCAAATCCTGTGGTTCCCACTGAAACAAGAGGTTTATCTTTTGGTCTTCATTCTCTGCCTATCCTGAACTCCAGAGTTAGCTGACCTGGATGCCCAGCACAGCTCTGTGATAGAAGGAGGCAACAGGCTGTCTGGGCTGTCCTGGGCCCCAGGAAAAGTGGAGCTCGAGCCATGTCCTGGAGTCACTCTGACCAATCCCCACACGAGGGCTCCAGACCCATTTGCACTGTCTGCCCTTCCAATCCTAGCCCAGTCATGTGCCTTGTCCCATGTAAGGTGCTGTGTCCCATTTCCTACCTGGCAAATATTCAGACCCTGGGAAGCTGCTCTGCCAGAGCCCACTTGCCCACTTCTCTGCCCACTCTGACCTTGTACCACCAAGTGGTCACTCTGTCTGTTTGTCTCAAACTGTCTCTTAAATGAAAGGGCCTAAACTGATTGGTATTGATCCCAAATATTTAGCACATGACACAGATAGCTTATTTTTCATTCAGCAAATATTTAGTGGGTGCCAGCTGTTGTAGGTGCCAAGGGTATAAAAACAAACAGATAGATGAAAAGGAAGGGACCCTGAATAACCAGAAAGATCTTGCAAAAGAACAAGTTTGCAGGTCTCACACCTGATTTCAAAATTTAAGACAAAAATACAAATGATCAAAACATTGTGATCCTGGCATAAAGACAAAATGTGAAGTCAATGGAATAGAACAGACAGCCCAGAAACAAAGCTGCACATCATCTCTGATCAAATGATTGGCAGCGAGGATGCCAAGACCATTCAATGGAGAAAGGAATCTTTTCACCAAAAGGAATCTTTGAAATGATTTTTTAGGGGACCTGAGGATTTGGCTCAGTGGCATAAGCGCCTGCCTTGCAAGCACACGGTTGTGAGTTTGATCCCCCATACCAATTAAAAAAAAAGAAGAAATGGGTTCTTAGATAAAACACTAAAGCATAGACAACAAAAGAATATAAATAAATTTGAACTGTGCATGATAGTGGACTCCAGTAATCCCAGCTACTTCCGAGTCTGAAGAGGATTCCAAGTTCGAGGCCAGTCAGGGCATCTTAGCAAGATCTTTTCTCTAAGTAAAAAATTAAAAAGTCAGGAGATGTAGCTCAGTGGTAGAGCTCTTGCCTAGCATGTGTGAGTTCTAGGGTTCATTACCCAGTAACGCCAAATATAAAGAAGAAAAGAAGAAATAAATTTGGATTTCATTGAGATGTAAAACTTTCATTCCTTAAAGGACACTATCAATTGAATGAAAAGGCAACCCAAAGAATGGGAGAAAATATTTGCAAGTTATATCTTTGATAAGCGATCACTATCTATTACATATGATGATGTCCTAGAATTCAACAATAGCAAAACCTCAAAAAACCAGCAAAAGCTGTGAGACGTTTCTTCAAACAAGATACACAAATGGCCACATGAAAGAAAATATGTGCAGTGTTACTAATCACTAGGGAAATATAAATCAGAACTTACACCCTTTAGGATGGCTGTTATCAAAATACATAAAATAAACAAATCTTGATGAGGATATAGAGCATTTGGAACCCTGAGTACTGCCAATGGGATGTAACTTGGGACAGCTACAGAACACAACAGATGGTTCCTCAAAAACATAAATATAAATTCAGGTGTGATGGTGCGCACCTGTAATCCCAGCTCTTGAGAGGCAGAGGCACAAGGATAGCCATGAGTTCAAGGCCAGCTTAGGCTGCACAGTGAGTTCAAGTCCAGCCTGAACTACAAAGCAAGACCCTATCTCAAAAAACAAAACAAAATCCACCATAAGCATAGAAATATCATATGATCCAGCAATTCTACTTCTAAGTGTGACCAAAAGCACTGAAGTCAAGAACTTAAACAGATACTGTACACGTGTATTCACAGCAGTGTTACTGACGGTAGCCAAAATGTGGGAGCAACTTATGTGTCCATGGATAATGAGACAAACCCAAGGAAATCTAGTCATACTGTGGAGTATTATCAGGTCTTTAAAAGGGAAGGAATTTCTGATCTGTGCTGTGACATGGGTGGACCTTGAAGGCATTATGCTAAGGGAAACAGGGCAGTCACAAAATGACACCTTGCAGCAGTCAAGTTCATACGGATAGAAAGCACAATACTGCTTCCCTGGACTCCCAGGCCACGCACTTAATGCCTCAGCACTGTACATTAAAAACGGCCCAGGTGTTAAATTTTAAGTTCTGTATACTTTATCACAATTTTAAGGAGTTTTAAAAGAGATGAAAAGTTTTGCCTTCATGAAACTCAGATTCCATGGAGTAAAAAGACAATAAGCAAAGTAAAAAAATAAACATGCGGTGATAATGTGCCAAGGGAAAAATAGGCAAGAAAGGAAGATAAGGAATTTGGGGGCAGGGTGTTGGCATTTGGGGCAAGAAAGGTCACCCCAAGGAGGTGGCACTTGTGGAAAGCCCATTTGGAGAAGGAGCCACACACCTGGCATAGAGAAGGCGCAAGGAGCAGATGTTAGCGACAGGAGAGTGCTCGGCACCTGTGAAGCGCAGGTCCGGGTGTCTGCAGCAGACAGGTGCAGTGGGAAAGGTGACCTGGCTCGTAGAGAGCCTTTCTAGCCATAGGGAGGGCTTGACGTATCCCTTCCGTCAGCCTTTTTCCCCTCCGCCCCCACCTTCCTCTGCCTCCCTCCTCCCAGCACCGCACTTGACCTCAGTGTTGGTGATAGGAGCCCACCGGCCTCCAGCACTGGGGGAGCAGCTCACACCTACTTCCTGCTCCGGCTACCTCCCCATCTCCTGTCTGGCCAGAGTGATCTCTGCTGTGGTATGGTGCCACTTACTAGCTGTGTGGCACAAGGCAAGTCACTGTGCCTCTCTGGGCTCTTACTCTCCATCTATGGAGTAGGGACAACAATCTCTACCACACAGGGTGGGGGACGATGCCAGGAAGCTAAAGAGCATAAACTCAGAGACATGTCTGTGTCCACTGAGGCAGTGAGAAGCTGGGCTGACATTTGCTCAGCCCCATTGGCCCCCAGAGCCTGTGAAAATTCTTCCCTGTATGACCTGAAGTCCCCACGTTCTGGGACTCTTTGCCACCTGCATGAAGCCTTTGGTGAGATGCTGCTCCTGTCCTACCTGTACCCCCAGCCAGGCCGAGTGACCCAGCAGAAGCAGTAGATGGAAATGAAGATGGTGGTGGTGGTGATGCCTCCTGAGGTCCCATGGTGAGGGGTGAGCTGTGCAGAGGGAGGCATCCCCTCCACTCTCCTATCTTCCTCTGCTCCAGAAAACATCCTGCCCACAGCAGCTCTCCTCTGACCATGAGAGCCAGAGAGTGTTTGACATGAGCAGCAAGGATGGAATGGTGCCCTTCCTCTGCAGCTCACAGGCAATGCCTTACCTCTGGGAGCCTTCATCTCCTTGTCTAGACAAGAAGTGCGGCTCAGTCTCCTCTCAGTGGATTCTGGGAAGGGGTCTCTGAGGCTGCATACTTAGGAAAGTGCACCGTACACGCTTAAGGATCACAGGATGCGATTTGCATTCATGCTGCTGCTCTTGTCCAGCCAGAGAACCTTCCTCTTCATCTTGGCCATATACATGACATGGAACAGATCTCAACTGTGGCTTCAGACCCCAACAGACAGGGAACCCAGGGGCTCTCTGTCCGACACTTGGGAGTCTTGTGTGGCATACAGCACCCCAGATAAAGACCTGGAAGGTGCCTGAGGGACAGAGCCTGACACAGACAGACCAGGAGGTGCTGTTCTCAGCTGGTGAAAATCTTTCCATGCAGTGACGAAGCATCGCCACTTAGTGTGAGGACCCGTCCGCAGCAGCCTCCTCCTCCCTCTGGTGTCCAGCACTGTGACTGGGAGCACATAAAGTTCTGTGCTCACTGGTCACACATCTTTTAGTTTCTGACAAGATGTCACAGAAATAGCACTGCTGAAGGACAACAGAATCGACAGCAACAGCTGTCCAGGGTGATCCTCATGCGTGAGCTCTAGAAGCTTCCAGTAGTTGCGCTCCTGAGCCTGCTCATCCTTTTGGGCCTTTTAAGGTCTGTCCTAAGCATGGAGCACTGTTAATGGAAAGGCAGTGAGCAGCATCTCAAGTTGTCTGCTGATGGCTGCAGTGTGGAGCTGTGCCGTGACCAGAGACCCCGCATTCAGCGAGTGGAGATGCTAAGTCTGCCCAGTTAAACCTTCAACACAAGGCCTAATGCAGGGCTATTTGTAAGTTTAAAGGTTGCCTAGTGCAGTGTTCCAGAAGTTTTATCTAATGTTTTTCAAACGTGGGTAACTAAGCCTTTTTAATCTTCCACCTGGAATTTCTTGGAACCTATTACCCATGTTGCACTTTTGCCATCCTGATACAGCTCTAACAGTTAGTTAGGGAACTCCGTGGAGGTTCTAACAGTTAGGGTAACTCCGTGGAGGTTCTTAAAGCCCCTGCATATTTCTGTCCAGGGCTTGGTCCTTTTATCACACTGATTTCTATTTCACAAGTATGACAGTGGTACAAGCTGGTGTCCCATGGATCAGAGGTCCTAGGGAGACCTGAAGCAAAATCTTCAGCACTATCTTTAGAGCCAAGGTTTGGATGCTAATGTGTTCCGTCTTGTCCTCTGAAATCTGTTCCTCACCATCACCATCAGCCCCCACTCTAGCCTCTGCCTCCTGGGACTCAGCTTTGTCCTCTCCTGCCTTTGCAGCCATAGCGTCTTTATCACGCTTCCCTTCTTCCTTGTATTTAGTCATCAGGATACAGCCCTGCCTGGGGACAGGGTGCTGTCAGGAGAGATGGCACCAAGAGTCTGCTCCGTGACACACTTCCTCTTCCCTGGACTGATCACTGGCACTGCATAGTCATACACAGGGGGGACACTGAGGAGTACTGACCCCCCAGCTGTGACCCTGGAGGACTTCCAAGGGCATCCCTGTCCTCACCAACCTTATTCCTTGAATATGGAGGAGGAGGAGATGGTAGAGCTCACATCATGGCTTTGTACTCCATCATCTGGTCCCCGTGGCTCCGGGACTAGGTACTTACACCCACCTCATAGCACCAAACCATGGCTTCCCTTGAGTTGCGCAAGGTGGATGTCTCCAGTACTCCGTAACTTGGGTGCTTCATTTTCCTCCCATTGTTGGACACTAAATCTGACTGTGATGAGTGCAATCAAAACAAAAAATAGAGCAAACGTTGATTGAGCCCTTTGTAAGTTCTGAGTCTTCTAAATATACAACCTATTTTAACTAGGTTAAACTCACTTAGAACATTTTGTGTATATGCTATTATTAAGCAGTTTAACTGAAAGATACCATACGAAGTGATGAAACTGTCATAGAATGGATATATCCATGTAATTATGGCCTCTAGGCCGAGAAGTAAGACATTTTCCCCATTTTACAGCTGAAGAAACTGAGGCACAGAGAGGTTAATCTGCCCAAAGACACACAACTAGTAAGAGACTGGGTCTGGATTCAGCCTTGGGATCCTGGCTTCTGAGCCCACCTTTCTTTCTTACTGTCCCCGCTGCCCTGTACCTGGAGGTAAAGCATTCCTAGCTGACCCATGTCAGAGTCAGGGAAAGCTTCTGGGGATCTCGGGTTGGATCAGAGCCCTAGGAAAGGACTGAGACTTCAGATAGGAGGGAAGATCCCAGGCAGCATGATCCCCTCAGAGGCCTTATGTGTCTAATACAAGCATTCAGGAAGAAGTCAGGATGCAGCTATGGGCAAACACTTGTCAGTGAACTGCAGATACTCACTGCAGTTCCCAGCCCAGGGCTAACGAAAGGACCTGGATGGCTTGCCACAGCAGCAAGCTGCCTCAAAGTAGGACACCCACATTTCCATGCAAGGTGCAAAGGACAGGGCTTTGGTTGGCAGCAGTGGCTCAGCCCAGAGGGATAATCAGGGTGTGTGGTGTTGAAGCCAGACCATAGCCACAGCCTGCTGCTTTGGGTGGTCAGCAGCTCCTGACATGGGCTGATGCTCGCCTCTGGCCACACAGCTCGTAGAATGAGGCAGGGTTTGGGCTCTGCAGACTGATGATCAGCAGTGCCCATCCCCACCCCTGCCATGCTGCCCAGTTGCCAGGTCGCCTTACCCCTCGAGCCATGGACACGTCGTTCCTTCCCTCTGTCCTATTCTCGCCCTCACCCTCTCACCTAGATTCTAACTGGACCCTCAGACTTTGAGTTCAGCCTCCTTTCCAGCATAGGAATCTGTTTTGCCCCAAACTTGTGAGATCATTTAACATATATTTAAATACTACCTGTGTCGGGGAGTTTATTACCACATGAGCCTGGTGTGTTCCAAGTTGGAGTTTAGAAAGTTATTTCTTCCGGAGAAGCCCAATTGTTCCCCCTGTCCTGGTGCCGCCTGCCAGCTGATCTAACTGAGTAGAGTAATGTGGATGACTGGAAGAACCCAAAGCAGGTTTCCCATGAGCCAAGTTCCTCTTCTGCTCCCAGCTGATATGGAACAGATCTGCTCAGAACACAGAACCAGAAGGGGATGGCATGGTGGGCAGGGTAGTAGAATGGCCTTGCTGAAACACAGCCCATTGTGTGTCCTTGAGGCTCAAATCGAGGCTCCTGACAGCCACTGCGTTCATGAGCACCCTGCCGCAGGGTCTGATCTGCCAGAAGTAGTTACCCGTGCAGGCAGGGGCTAGGTCACAGCTGTCCTCATCCTTCAGGGACAGTGCCTTGCATCCAGTGGAGCCTTTAGAGACTGTTCACAGCCTTTCCTTGGCTTACTTTTATCCCTGTGTATGCATCTCTGGGTCACTGGCCTCAGCTATGATGACTCCGCATCTTCACAGCCGTTGGCCCATGGGTATTGTCACGCACGGTGTGTATACACTCGTGTTACTAGCCACTGGTGTAAATTACCGTCTTCCCACCGTCAGCTTTCCTTCTGGATGCTGCTCCACCCAGCCTCAGAAAGGAGCTTCCCACCACAGCTCCTTGACTTCCTTCTCTAACCGTGTACCTTGCAGCCCTGTCCGCACACCCTGCCCCCATCCCCTGCTGCCTGCAAGACAGCAGAGCTGCAGAGCCCAGTGGGTCCCCATAGCTTCTCTAAGCCAGGCTCAGGTGACCTGCCAGCCACAATCCCCATTGTTCATAACAACCCAGGGCTGCCATATAGGATTGCGCCCATGCATCTACAATATAATTCCTACCAAAGGGGCCCACCATGACGTAAGCACTCAACAAATTAGGACTGTTTCTTTTTCTGTGATGGAAAATTACACTTCTGACCCTGTTGTGTTTCTTAGTGCCTTCTACTGAATAAGATGTGTTTTTGTCACCTCTTACGTGTCTGGAACAAATAGGAAAAGCAATAGCATATGGAAAGGTCTGGGCATGAAGCAGGTGGCAGGTGTCCATGGCTGTGAGGTCAGGTGTAGGGGAGGCATCAGCCCTCCAAGCTCTGACTTCTGTGTGTTACAGGATGCTGGCAGCTGACTTCTAGCTAGATCACTTCTGACCCTGGTTCTGTGTTCTATCTGGGACCCAGAGAATGAGGCCAGAAGAACACTGGAGAGTGACAACGGTGAGCCTGCTTCAGGCTGGGCTGCATCCAGTCCCACCTGAGGGCTTCCATCTGTTCTGGGCATCTACTCTAAGGACAGCCTGGAGGGTCCAGGAGAAGGGGAACAACCTGGGAAAGAACTTATCTCATGTGGATTTGTTTGAAGATGTGAAAATGCCAGGACTGAGGGGAAGGAATCTCAGATACAGTCCCATCTTTTGAAATTCCCATCATGTGAAAGAGGCACTAAACTAGCCAGAGCCAGACAGAGCCAGAGCAGAAGGTGAACATAGCAAGAGGACTGTCAGAGGTGGCAAGAGCCGCCTGGGAAGCCATGAGTCCCTGGGTACTGGGCATGTATGTTCCATGGGGAAGGATCACCTGTAAATGACCAGACCAGAGAATACCTAAGGCTTGCTTGATTGAGAGGTGCCAGAGACTTTCTTGCAGTAATTTTCAAATTGTTTTTATGTTCATAGAAATCTTCTGTCCCCCTCTGCTCCCCGACTTTCTGGTTTTGCAAACTTCAGTTTACAGACACCTATTCTGAAAAACACAGCTGCTGTGATTGAGGGGGACCCCAGAAACTCTTCCCACTGCTCAGTCCCCCCTTGTTTCCCCATATCTAAACAATTGAAAGTCACTGTTCTATAACCCTGAAGGCCCAGGCCTCTAGATGGTGTCACAACTCCACACTGCATCCACCATGATAGAGGGGGAGTCTGCATCCTTTTCTCTGTGCACTTGGGGGCCCAGCTTCCACCTGCCGCCTGCCTCTTTAGCCTCACAGTGGCAACACACAGAGTATCAGCTGCTGACCCAAGCTGCTTTCAGCCTGGGCTCAGTGTGAGCATGGTGGCTCCCGGACATTTGCCCATAATCATTAGGAAGCCACTTTGGCATGGCCCATCAGGGGACCCAGGTCTGCCTTAGAGCTAGCTCCTATGCTTCCAGCTGGGCTGGCAGAGCCCTAAGCTGCCTGTCTTCCAGCAGCTGGTGCTGGGAGTGGGTGTTTTCTTAGTGTGTCAGTCAGCACCAGGACAGACATTGTGGCAAAACACCTGAGAAAGTCAGCCTAGAAGAGGAAAGGTTTATTTCCACTCATTTAGAGTCTCTGGTCAGCTGGTTCCATTGATTCGGGCCTCAGGTGAGACATCATAGCAGACAGGTATGGCAGGGGAGCAGAGAGAAGGGAAGAGCCAGGGACAAGGTGTGGTCCCCAAGGCCACAGCCTCATAACCCACTCCCCACCTCCCGACTGGCCCCACCTCCCACACCTTCACCGTCTCCCAACAATGCCACCGGATTGGGAATGCACCCATGGCTGAATCCACTGATGAAGTTAGAGCCCTCACAATCCAGTCACCTTCAAAATCCCCACCTCTGAATATCTGAGCCTTTGGGGGAACATCTTAGATCCCAAATCATAATAATGGATATGAAATTTTTTTAATTTTAAATGGGGCAAATGGCACTTTGGGGAAGCAAACCTGCAGACGGACAAGGCATGGCTCGGTGGTGGGTCTTTTGGAAGGTGTAGGAAGGCACCTCCTGGGCCTGTTTTCCCCTCTTGTCTCTGTTGGCCACTACTGAACTCAAATCTGTTGTCTTTCCTCCTGCCCTCAGCCTACCCCTTGGCCTCCAAGCCTCTCACATATGCTGTTCACACTGCACCCCAACAGGGTCTTCCCCCCCCAAGGATCCTCGAGGGTCAGACCCTGCTCCTCCACACAGCCTGGTGTAAAGGCCTTTCTCCCAGAAAGCCACCTGAAGCCCCACCCATGGGGTCCACATACAATTTCTCTTTATTTTATGACCTTTTAGGTACCTTTAGTTACCTTGGAGACCAAGATCAGAGTCTGAAGTAGCTTTAGATTTCAGGCCCTGGCTCAGACCAGGCCTGCGTAAGAGTTATAGATGGAAGGTACGGACCCCAGCTCCGTGCTCATGTGGCTTCAGGGAGCAGACTCTGCCCATAGACTGTGCACCTGCGCCTGTCTGACTTGTGACCCGCACAGCGCAGCAGGTCCAGCCTGAATGCCACATTATGTCTCCCCTTCCAGCTTTTGTGATGTGATATAAATTCTGCAGAGCTCTGACAAAATGAGAATATGCACTATGTCCAGAGCCCAGTGTGAACTTCCCCCATGCGCCACAGCTTGGCCTTCGTGGTTCATTTTTCACACAGCAGTGTGTTTGCTACTTTTGGCAGTTGAATATTTTTAGCAAATACACAGCTCAGCAGGCTGTGCCACCTGGCACCTGTTCCTCTCCCCACAGACATCCCTTCCTTTTGAAGCATCACTGGGGATCAGCCTGTCACTGCACACCAGCTGACCAGTTTACTGCGGCTGGGCCTCTCAGGGCACAGTGGCCTCTGGGACACAGCTGCCCCTAGAAGTGGTCTCAGACTGACAGTGTATTTGTCTCTAGTCCTGTCCTCTTATTTTGCGTGGTTATAGCCAAGTTCCACACCCTTGATGGCAGGCATATTTAGCAACAAGATCATAATAAAAATTAGAAATTGGAAGCCTTCAAAATATCCAAATTTGGAGGAAACATGGGTGTTTTATGATTAAATATTAATAATAAATGGAAATGTCAATAATGGAAATGCAGAATAGCCTCGTAGACTCTCAGAACACAAAGGTAATTTGGAGGCCATTAAGTTCATCCCCTCATTTAAGAGGAAATGCAGCTTAATGGAAGTCATAGACTTGAAGGTCGGAGACACCTTTATCACCAACCGTATGACCTTGGGGAAATTACTCTGAACCAGAAGTTTAGCTTCAGACTGGCTCTACCTCTCTTTGTATTTTAAACTTTTTTAAAAATAGAATTGCACAGTAGTTAAGCACTTAAACTTTGGAGCAGGGTAATGTGGCTCCCTCCAGGTCTGGTACCATTCATTAAATGACTGTGTTACTTCAGGGAGGTTACTTAACCTCTCTGTAACTCTTTTCTCCTGTGTAAATGAAATGAATAGAGCCCCTGCGTCCTAGGGCCGTCGTGTGATTTTTAAATGCAGTAATGCATGCAAACACTGAAAATAGTGTGAGACACCCAATGAGACCTATAAAAGACTTCTCTAATACGGTGCTTATATTTTGGGGTTTTTTAAGAATCTGGACTCATGGTTTTCTTGAAAAACCCAAAAGATGTGACAACCCCCAGATAGAGCTGTAGTGTACCAGGAGTGAGCCCTGACCCTTCAGATCAGGAATGTGCCTGCCTTCTGGCCCACTACAAAGCAGCTGTTCCCCTGGTAACCCTCTGCTGCTTTGCCCAGTCACGTGGCCAGTCCAGCCCTCTCTGGTGCTCTGAGCCTCCACTGGGTCTTATGCATAACATAGGATCCTTAATGGACTACACCACCTTACAGAGCAGCTTTGTTGCTGAGTCTTTGTCCTCTTCAGAGCCCAGCAGCAGCACCTTCACCCATCACTTTCCCTGAAATCTGCAGCCCTTTCCTGGAAGCTGGAGCAGGAGGACATGCCTTCTCCTCCAGCGGCCCTGTGCCAAGCTTCTACCCACCCTCTGGAAGCTGTGGATCTTAAAAATGCCTCTGAAGACACAAGAGCCACAACCTGGGTGTCAAGTGCTTATTGTTCAAGCAGACAGCTCAGTGTCACCAGCCTCAAGCAGGGGTGACCTCCAACTCGTCACCCACGAGAACCACCCTCTTGCCCACTTCATACTTCCTACTGCCTGGCAGCTTTAGGCAAGGCGCTCAACCTCTGCTTCTCTCTCCATCTTAATTGCATGCAGATGATAGAAACTCTTGCTCACAAACTGTCAGAGGGGCTTTTTCTTTCATTTGAGTCCCTGAGTCTTGTAGCTACCTCAGGGGGGTGGACACAGAACCATCCAGGAACAGCTGGAAGCTCACCATCCCTCCCAACCACCTCCATAGTCTTCTGACCTCTGGCAGCAGGACAGAAAGCTGCTTTCAAATGGGGCACTGGGATTTCCAGTGCTGTAGTAGTGGGGCAGGGAACCCAGGCTCCAGCCCTGCAGTGGGCTACATAGCCTGCTACATAGCCCTGGGTAATCCCTAGCTCTGAACCTCCCATCTCAAGGTCCTCCCAGGAAAAGGCACTCAGAAGTCACAGAATCAGAACAAAGCCAGATAGGCAAACATTGCTGATTTGTCAGGCTCACAGAAGACAGGCAGGAGGGGAAGCTGCTCCTTATCTTGGGAGCCCAAAACAGACACACCAGGCCTGTCAGTGGTGGGCTATCTTAGAGCTGTGGAACAGGCGGGGGTCAGTGATTTGTCTCCTGGGAGAAAAATGCAATCAGCCTGTGGCTCAGGCCTCCAAGGGGTAGCCTTGTGTGGAGCATCAGAGAGGCTGCTAACAAGCCTGAGGCCCCACTGTGCATGTCTGTTTTCCTGCCCTGGACCTTTCTAGAACATTTCTCTGCCCCTGTCAACACCTATGGCTTTCATCCAGCCTTAGTGGGCCTTTCAAGAATGGCTGCCTGGAGACCATTGCCATTCTTGCTTGTCTGAGAATCTTAGGGAAGGTGTTGGTCAGCAACATCAGAAACTGTGCACCCCACTCTCATAGGGGCAGAATACTAAATGGAATGATTGCTGTTAGGAGAAACCACTGTTTCACTTGGATCTTTTGGCTCTTGGCATCTATGGTATGTTAATCAGCTTTCTGTTACCATGACAAAATATCTTGAAGTAATTGACTGAAGGAAAAAAGGCTCACAGTTTCAGAGGTTTCGGTCCATGGCCTCATGGCCTTGTTGCTTATGGTAAGGCTGCACATCACGAAAGAACCATGTGGTGGAGGAAGCTGCTTATGTCATGGCAGCCAGGAAGTAAAGAGGAGGAGATGAGGTTTCAATGTCCCCTTCCAAGGCATGTGCCTGTGGCCTTCCTCCCACTCTAGAGGCCACACCTTTTAGAGGCTCCATCATTTCCCAGCAGTGTCCCAGGCTGGTGACTTAAGCCTTCAACACCTGGGTGTTGGGAGGACATGCAAGACCCAACAGCAGCAGTTTCCTTTCTTGTAAAATGGAGGCCACGGCTAAAGAGTTAATGAAAAATTGAATAATGTCAGGTAGATAACGGTGTTAGCAATGTCTAAAGGTGACAAGGATTAATGACTTCCTATGAAGGGGAAGTGACTTGCCCGCAGTCAACTAACAAGTCCCAGAAAGACCCAGAACTCAAACCTAGATCTCCTGCTGATCTCTCACCTGCAAGCAGTGTGCTTATCAGAAAGCAGGAAGTGTGTGGTCAGTTATGTGCATCTCCCAGGGGTGTCCACAGTGTCAAGTTCAACTAGTGGTCAGGGGCTGAAAAGCTAAGTTTGTCTGATGCTAGCAGACCTGAGTTTCCTTGGCTTGCCTTTCTGATGTGTGGTTAATGAGTAGTTATTGAGCATTTGTGGGATACCTAGCGCCATGCTGGTCTCTGGGGTTACATCTACAAATGCAGTAGATGTGGTTTCACCCTTGCAGGGAGCATAGGGACTGCACTTGTGGAAAGGCCATTACAGTCCACACAACTTGACAAAGATTGAATGAGGAGCAGGTGAGACCCCAGATGCAGAGGAATGAGTGGAAGAGGCACCTTTGGCAGAGTCTGGAGGAGCCTAAGAACTAGTCAGACCAGAGGAGCCTCACGGGCAGAGCCAGGTTAGGCCAGTGGGCAGGGACCCAGAGGGCCTGCCTGACAGCTAGAGTGACCACAAGAGAGCACACCAGGGAATGGGAGACAGTGAGGGTGGGAGAAGGGTGAGCTGGAGAGGAGGCCAGGGCCAGGCTGGGCCTGGGCCTTCTTAGTGAAGGGGTGGAGCTTGTGGGAGAAGCACTAAATGGGGCCTCTAGCAGGGCAATGGCAGGAAGAGGGCATTTGATGACTGTGTTATAAAGTAGGTGGTGTGGAGAGGAATGGTGTCCTGGGCTGGGGGCGGAGATGGACATCCTATAGCGTATACTCATGCTAGGATGGGCTGGATGTGGAGAGGGAGGGAAACAGCTGCCAAGGATGGTGCTCACACTGCTGGCATGGCTATCCACATGCATGAGCTGTGGACCCAGCTGCAGGTAAAGGAACTTTGGACCTGTGGCGAAGCAGCGCATCATGGTGGAGGAAGCCATTCACCTCATGGAATCCAGGAAGCAGAGAGAGAAAGGATTCCTAGTAACTCCTTCTAGAACATACCTCCAGTGGCCTGTCTGAAGCCCCCCAGGCAGATTGTGCAGGGCAATGAATGTTCAGCAAGGCAATCAGCTGGAGAGAAGAAGGGGAACCATCGCCCCAGGAGGTGTGAGAAAAAAGAGGGGACACCAGTGTGGGAAAGGCAAGCAAAGAAGGAGCTGCCAAGGAGACATAATCAGGAGAGATCAGGGTCACCTCAGCCAAACAGGCGACTCCAGAAGTGGGTGAGAGGACAGACAAGATAAGAAAAATGTCTTGAGTTTGGCATTCTGTGACCTAAGCAAGAACAGTCAGGAGCAGGGTCTGGAGGCCAGTGTGGAGTGGTGAGGAGGCACATGGGCTGTGCAGGGAGGCAGGCGCAGGGGGCCCGAGCAGGAGCCCGACTGGTAACGAGGGAAGCTTCAGGTTGTGTGACCAAGAGCTCTAACTGGGGCTGGTGGGTGGGAGGGGACAGGAGATGATGGCTAACGGGGTGGGGCCAGTGTGCTGGCAGGAGGGATGGGATTCTGAGCAGGAAGGGGGCTCATCCTTAGGTGCAAGGAGGTTCTAGCATACACAGACAGACAGCTGACCCAGGCTGGGCCCGTGGGGAATCACAGAACTGGCTAAGCCAGGCCCTATCCATGGAGGAGTGGGGAAGTCACAGAATCCCAGTGTTCAACCAGGGCAGCCTCTTGGAAGTTTCAGGCCCCTCAATGATCATCCTCAGTCTATGACCTTTGATTCTGCTGGCCTGCCCTTCTCTAAACTCCTCTCTGAGCTTCTGAACTATGCTTCTCTCCAGGGTCCCCACTGCTCTGACCTTTCTGTGCCTGAGGCCAATTTTAAGCACCATTTTTTCTGGCTTTCCAAACCCTCAGAGCCTCCCAGGGCTCAGCCTTGACACCCTACTCCTCCAGCTTGTCCTTCTCTTGTATGGTTGCCTTCCTCCTCACAAGTCTATGCACTCCCACAAATCTCAGCTCTCAGCCGTATGCTAGAGTAGACTTCATGTCCACTTCACCAGCCCCTCACACTCAGCAGTTAAAATCTAGGATCCCCACCACTTCTCTCCCATTCTGTAAATGGTTCCACTTGAGCACGCCAAGTTGAAGACTTTGGATCTCTGCCTCTGCCTCATTGTGAGCCTTGTATCTAGATGGCCCCCAAGGCCTGCAGAGCCCTGTCCAAAAGTTAGCCTCTTGAGTTGCCTCCCCAGAACACATGCTTAGACTCCTCCAAACCATTCCTAGCGCTCATCTCTTTGAGATTCCATGTGTTGGACGACACTAAGTAGGTCATGGCCTTCAAGACTGACGGTGATCCAGCCTGCCCCACTTGTCTGTCCTCATCTCCACTTACCTGCCACACTCCAGGCCTTTTAACACCTCTGCTATTGCTCCTGAGGCCCGTACTAGGAGTCCTCCCTTCTCTCTGTCTCCATCCTCCATAAGCAGTGTCAGTCCAGATAGTCCCCAGTGTTCCCCAACAGACTGTGCATCTGTGGTATGTGACAAGGTGGTACCAGTTCTGCAAGGGCAGCCAAATCAAGGCACTTCCAGGCCTCTTTTCTCTCTGAGATGGTGTCTTTAAGCTTAATGTGGAGGAAGACATGAAGGGGCCCGAGAGGAGCCACAATGCCCAACACTGGTGTAGCTGCTTTGTTGGCCTTACTGAGAGTCAAGCTCGAATACCACAGAGGTCAGAGTGGCTGTGGAGCTGGGCAGCAGCAGAGGGGAGGGGAAGCTGATGCTGAAGGATCTCCTGGTGCCTGGTGGTTGGAGGGGCAAGTGTCATGAGTAGAGCCAAGTGGAGATTGTGCCTTGTGGAGCCTCCAGAGCAAGCCACACTCGCTCTGTCTCCCCCTGGCTGGGAAAAGGAACCCCATCTAAATCTGCTTCCCCTGAGTTCCAGGGAACAGAGGAGATGGAAGTTAAAGTCAGGTGCAGACAGCCACTTTATGCCCAAGAGGCCTCCTGCATGAAAGTGAGCCTCTGTCATGTAGGAGGCAGGCACTCTGTGTTTGGCCATGGGATGCTCTTCCTAGGAGCAAAAGGGAATCGTCTCTCCCCACAGCCCTCCCAGTGCCCACAGTTTCCCCTCTTGAGCAAGATGGTGCTTGCCCAAGAGCAGGTGTTTCTCAGGCCTCTCAGCCTGGAGAACTGGCTGAATGGACAGTCAGCATCTGTGGAGGATAGACAAGGCAGATTTGCCTCTTTGGGATGTCAGTTGGTCAATGCTGAGTTGAAAAGCAGGATCTACGCGTGTTAGTGCACAATGATTCATTCACACGTGAGTGTGTGTGAGATCGTGTGAGGCAGGAGTGTAGGGAAGACTGTAAGAATGTATGTGACATCTGATGGGTGTGACACAGGAGGGAGAACACAAGCAAGAGTGGAAGATAGCACTGAGTGTGCACGAGGGTACACAGCCTAGGACAGTGGGTCCTGAGGCAATGATGGCACAAGAGTACGTGTGTGTATGTGTCTGTGAGTGTGAGCAGTGTGTGACTGTGGAGTGAGAAGAGGTTTGGGGTGATCCTTCTGATGCTGCCTATGCTTCCCCACCCTTCTTCCAAGCCTGCCCTTGTGACAGCCCACAGCACTGACTGGAAGGCCCATGGAGCAGAATAGAGTCCTAGTGGCTAGATATTCCACGGCATGCCCTGCTCTAGGACACCGGGCAGTGGGCAGCTCCTGCTGGGCAGGTGGTTGTGGAAAGGCTGGCTCCTGCTCCAGAGCACCTGGCAGCCCTGGGACCCCAGGATCACAAGGCTTTCTCGCAATGTGTGCTGTGCTCCCTCTCCCCGCAGCCCAGCAGACTTCCCAGTCTGCTGCAGACTCCCACACCATAGCGTCAAGGCTGCAGCAGCTGACCCTCGGGTGTGCCGTGCCGAAGGGCTCGGGGATTCCTTCTCTGTAGAAAGAAGAGTGCTCTGATTTGGGGGGCTGGTGTCGTCATTGGTGGCCTGTGAGGCTCCTGAGAACTGCTAGGCTGATATAACTGAGAACTGGGTCCTTCAGAGCTTCCTCATGACTGCGACGGGATGAGGGGGAGTGCAGGGATCTGGATTCCAGACTGGAGGCCAGGGATACGACTGGGATCCCCAGTGTCTTCCTCTAACCAGGGTCAGGTAGCTTCCCGGTGGACTCTTGTTGGCCCTCATGAGAGCTGGAGGGGCCGGAGACAGCAGGCTCTGGCTGTGTGGTCTTGGTGAGTGTCTCCCATCTCTGAGCCTTGCTGCCTCAGGGTCTTTTTGGTGAGGTGATTGTGATTTATTAAATGATGTGCCCAGCACAGTGAACATTCACTAACTGGCAGCTTTGAGGGCTGCCACCGCCGTTATTTTATAAGGATTTTCTAAATTGTCTGTGACTCTGGAGCCTACAGTGGCTGTTTCCTATGGCAGAGCAATTCCTGAGGCTGGTTGAGGAAGGGTCGTCTGGAAACCTGTCCTTGCTTCCCCTTGCAGGGAGCGCCAGTGCCTGGGGCTTGCAGGAGAAAGGAAGGTGCAGCCTCACTGGCCCAAAGAGAGGCAGGAGTGCAGGGGTCCACAGTGGATCCCCAAGACAGCTGGCTCCCTGCCAGCCCAGGGTCCTCTGGTTCCGCGTCACCCCTGGCTTGAAGCAGCTAGGAAGCGCGTGCATCTTCTGAGGTGGGAACCTACCTCTTCTCCTCCCTGTTTTTTTCCTTTACATGACGCCTGTTGCTCATAGGTACAAATCAAACGAAGAGTATGTATATGTGCGAGGCCGCGGCCGAGGGAAATATGTTTGTGAGGAGTGTGGAATTCGCTGCAAGAAGCCCAGCATGCTGAAGAAACACATCCGCACCCACACTGACGTCCGGCCCTATGTGTGCAAGCACTGTCACTTTGCTTTTAAAACCAAAGGTAAGAGACAGTCAGCTGGGGCATAGCACTGCCCTGTCCACTGCAGGGAGCGCCCCAGTGGGAGCCCAGCACAGACCTCTCCGTCTGGACCTGGAGCACCCCGCTTTCTGGGTTCCCACTCCACTTGGTGCCATGGCAGAGCAGCCAGTTCCAGTCCGGGTGGAGTCACACGTGGCTGCCCCAGCAGGTGCTCTTGGAGCCTGCACACAGCCCCTCCTCCACCGCACCTATCCCTCCCCACCCCTGCCAGGGTACAGTTCCTGGTTTCTGTCTATCTCATCACCCTTCCTTTTGCATGTATGCTTAGCCTTTTATCTACTGATCTGACAACCTCCAGGCATCCACACTGGTCACTGCCACTCTCACATTGGGAAATCCATTCCACTCTGAGCCACTCAACACACTCGCATGCTCTGTCCCATGCCAGAGTTCATGCCTGCTCCACCCTTCCTCACCACTCCACTCAGCCCCGGCAGCAGCTGCAGGTCACTCCTGCCCCTGGCCTCATATCAGGGTCAGGGTAGGCACTGGCATTCACCTGTGAGAGAAAGGACTGGCTATTGATGGCATGTGTCCCAGAGAGCTGTGATGGGCGATGGGGTGGCCTGCTGCAGCCCCTAGCAGGATTGGACTGGTTGACTGAGCCAGGACCATGGGCTCTTCAGATGGAGCTGTGCCTCTGCAGGGGCACCCCACAGCTTACCACGAGCGGAGCTGGGTGCCTTGGAAGAAAGCCAAGGCTCTCCACATCCCTGGCGGTATCACCCTCTTGTAATTTGCAGATTCCTGGGTCAGGGTTTGGCACCAGGATCCTACCATTTGGGAGCAGGTTGAGGGCCTCCTTGGTGGCCCTAAAGGAACCACATGATTTCTTTGGGGACAGAACTCTAGGGCAGACTTTGGCTTTGCACTTATCATTTCTTTGGTTGGTAAAGCTGCTAACAGCAGCCACTGTGCAGAAGAGCCCAGCAGAGCCCTCCAGACCCTTCCTTCCTGAATCTTCTTGCCTTGGACCTTCTGTTCTTTCTGGGGTAGGTAAGGGGGTAGTTTATGGCATCCCCTGGCTCGTAGCCTCCTCTCTGGCCATGTGCCTGTTTCTGGTCGCCTGACCCTATTAGCTGACTGTTGCCCTTCTCAGCCCTCTCTCCATCATCTTTGAATGAAGCTCTAATTTTTTCACCAAGGTTTCAAGTTGGATGGAGATGCCTACCTACTCCTTTCCTTTCCCTGATCCTCTGCTCTCTTAAGGTCTCAGAGACAATGCCCCAAAGGGTGCCCAGATTGGACAGAGAGGCTTGGAGCCCCCACACTGCTGCATGGTGCATCAAAGGCATCCATTCCTGGTGACCTGCTGTGCCCAGGGTAGTTCAGCTCAGCAGCACTGTTTCTGTCCCACATGGCCTCTCCAGTCCACTTCCTCTGACCTTAGGCTGCCAGTGGGGGTTCTGTGACAGAGCAAGACATGGTAATAACTGGCTGGTAATTTCAATAACAGGCTTCAACCTAAAATGGAAGCTTCTTGTCCAGGGCCCCTTGAAGGTGAATAAAATGTGTCTTAGAAACCAGAAGTGGCTGTGCCTCCCTAGAGCCCCTGCCACCACCCTCCCTGCTGTGAGCAGATCTTCCTTCCACTAGAGGAGGTGGCAAGAGCTGTAATCAGGTGCCCCTGGAGCTGGTCACAGGTGCTGCCCCTATTCCCAGAGTGTGTCCAGGGGACACTGCCCCATCCTCAGGGTGAGGGACCCTGAAAGAACCTCCTGGGCCTTAGGGGCATGCACAGCATCCTGCACCCAGCACAGTATCCCCAGGGAGCCACCACCTCTGCCACAGAGACAGGGAAAACCCATTCCCATTGAGGCCCACGGGCCTCACTCAGTTGCTGTGCTCTGCAAATGCTGCCAAATCTGAAAGATGTCTGAGCCCTCTTGGGACCCCTGGTTCCCCAGGAGATGCTTTCATGAGAAGCCACTCCCAACCCAGCTGTAGTCCCTTCCGGGTCTCTCTCAGCTACCACTGAGCCTGAGAGAGTCCAGAGTGCAGAATCTGAGCAGAGGACCTGCAGACTCTTGCTATGTGCAGGAATGTGGAGTACCCCACGAGACACAGTGGTCCATGCTGCCCCCAGGTTGCCCTCTACTCTCTACCAGTGGTTAGGAGTATGCAGATCTCTTCCTCCTCATTGCTTTCCTGCCAAAGCTAGAGTGAAACCGAGCTGGTGGAATCTCAACTCCGCGTATGGCACACAGGAGGCACCTTGGGGATGTGGCAGTGGCCAGTGGATGTAGACAGCAGTACATCCTGTGGAAGGACAGAGGAAGGGCACTAGAGCTCTTGGCTCTCCCTGGGACTCTGGCTCTGGTGTGCCACCTGTCTGACAACATAGGCCACCCTCAGCAGGGCTGTCTGGTCACCTTGTCCCTCTTCCGCCTCACCCTTGAGCTCTGGCCCACGTCAGGCAACATGAGAGATGAGCTGGGCCTGGTGGTCCTCAGGGCCCCTACCACCAGTGCTGGCTGCACCTGTGCCTACAAGCCCTTCCTGTCTGTCTCTGTCTGCCTGTCTGTGTCTTGTCTCTGTGTCGGATGTCAAGGTGGCAGCTCAGGCCTCTGGGTGCCACCTGAGGAGTGTCTCACTGGGTGGGGCCAGGCGAGGCCCGCAGGCTGACCCTGTGGAAGTTGGGTCTTGTTTCCTCTTCTCAGATGATTCCCAGAGGCCTGTGGGGTGGCTGTGCCACATATAGGCCCTTGCGCCGATTGCCTCAGGGGACAGAGATGGCAGCTGTGGGCCAGCATCGTGTCCATCGGGTCAACTGGTTGGGCCAGGGCAGTGGGCCAGAGCTGCAGGAGGCGAACAGGGTCACTGGCTTTTGATCCTCACAGTGTCTCATCCCTTTGTCAGGCACCTCCCACTTTCCAGCCACTGGCCTTTGCTCCTCTTCCAGGCTGCAAGGCTTTGGGTGGCCTGGGCGGACAGTGAGAAGCTGACGGAGCCCTCCAAGATGAGAGTCTGCCCTTTGACAGAGAAATGACATCCAGGGTGTACCTGCGGCAGTTTGAAGCCTCTCTTGGTTCACAGGCAGGCCCAGAAAGGGGCAGTCACAGAGACAGGTGGAAGGACACACTCAGGGCTGCTCATCCAGCATCTGCTCCTGTGACCTGCAAAATCACCTCAGACTCACAGCTCCTCCCCTGGGCATGGCCACACAGGAGGGGCGAGCCTTTGCGGTTGGGGCTCCCTGGCCTTCTTCTGAGAACCCTTGAGAACCAGACTGAAAGATGAAAACATCTCATCGTGAGCATGTCTCTCCTCCGTACCCAGCACAATGTGTAGTGGAGTTCCCAGGTACTCAGTACACTGATTGTCACAGGCAGGGCTAGGGATCTGCCCTGGCACACTGCTGCCTTATGCACCATGACTTTAATTCTCCCAGCATCCCCGGCAAATAACATAGCTAGCAGTGCAGAGTCCAAGCCTCCCAAGCTCCGAAATCATCCTGGTTCTAGGCTCCCACTGTGTGGAGCAAATAAGGACCCAGGGTCTGGATGGGGCTCTGCACAGCTGGCACTGTGACTCTGGGCCACTTGGCTCACTGTATGGGTTCCCGGGAGCCCAGCCAGCACTCAGGACAGCCGATGATCTTGCCTCCTGGTCTTGTCAACACTTGGACCTGCAGTTAGATCAGCAGCAGTGGAACTAGTCTTGGCCTGGTGGGACCTGAGTCACGTGGCCTGGGAGGCTTCTCCCAGCACCCTGCTTTGTGATGGCCTGTCCTCACAGGGCTGCTATGCACTCACTATGTATGCAGCGCCTAACAGCCTACACCTTGCAGGGAATGCATATGTGACAAAGGATGTGGTCACCAGAGTGAACAGTGTCCTTGGCCTTGGTGGCCTCAGGTAGGCAGGGGAGGAGGGCCGGCTGCAGAACCTCA
The DNA here is from genome assembly GCF_034190915.1 of Cavia porcellus. Taxonomy (NCBI): domain Eukaryota; kingdom Metazoa; phylum Chordata; class Mammalia; order Rodentia; family Caviidae; genus Cavia; species Cavia porcellus. The sequence continues at coordinate 34,122,320 of NW_026947508.1, forward strand.
GGATGGTTGGTGTCTGTGATCCATGGACGGCCCCTGCTGCTTCCCACCTCCTGGCTGTCCCACTCAGGCTCTGCCTGCTCACAACCACGAAGGTGGAGGTCTAAACATTCAGTAGGGACCTCTGGGAACCGTCTGGCCACGAGATGACTCTGTCTTTACTCCGTCTATGGCCAGGGTGAGGACAGCCATGTTTTCATCAGTTATAAGAGGATAACCCAAGCTGGGAAGGACAGAGTCATAGCCCAGGAGCAGCAGGAAGGGAAAGGAATGGTGCCTGTCCTTTGCTGCTGCTCCTCACACACCTGAGGAAATCCTAACTTAATGGTCAACCTCTCCACAAGACCCCCAGATTCTCAGAATCATGAAGAAGCACACTTTGGTTCATCCCCGGGCTTTGCTCCTGCTCTCATCTGCCCATCTCTCCTCCCCTTATGTACTCATAGCCTTTCTATTCTTTTCTCCTCCTCCACTTGTCCTCCCCTCCATCCATCCTTCATCAGCTTTCCGTCCTTTCATCCTCCACTCTGATTCCCTATGAAGTCATACGTGTATGCAACCATTCATCCACCGCATTGCCCATGCTCACATTCACCCCGCTCACTGTCTCCCCATCTCTTTCCTGACCCATCTTTCCATCCAGCCTTCCACTTATTTTCTCAATTACCCATGTTCATCTGCTTATCTAATCATCCAGTGTCCCGTCTATCAGTGTATTCTCTTCCCATTCTTTCTCTCCTTATTTTTCTCTCTCCACTTGTCCATCCATCTGTCCTCCATTCTCCCTATACTTCTATGCCAGAGCTTTACCCCTTTCCATTCATCCAGACTTACTGATAAGTGAAATTTACAAGACAGAGCAACTAACTCGGGGAACTTATGATTTTCTGTGTGAGCAACCACATGGAAACATAGCAACCCTCAGAACACAGTTGGCGAGTGGATGCTGAGCCCAAAGGAACATCCAGAGGCATATGGCCTCTGTTTTCCCAGGGCAGGCTGCAGCACCTGGTTTCGCCTTTTGCAACCCTGCTGTCCACAGAGCTCTGTGGCATGTGAAACGCTGTGCATGTAGGGAAATTGAAGCTGTTGTCCCTGTGGCTCTATAGCCATGGGGAATCACACAGAACTATAGCCCCCGCTTCCCAGCTACGGGCTGCACCTAACTTGGGACAGTCAGCCTTTTCCCAAGTGTCTTATAGGAATAGGATCGGGTAGAGCCTTCTCCAGCCTTCCCTAAACTACCTGGTCCTGTGTCTGTACTTCCTGTTGGCCTGGAGAAGCTGAAGCCAGGAAGGGGACTTCCCTAAGGAAACTAGGCTGGACCTCAGTTTTGCAGCTCCTGGTTCCCTGGCCAGTAGACGCCCCTACTCTTTCCTTCTGTCCTTTATCCACTCCCGAGAGCAGCTTTGCCCTGGTTCTTCTTCCAGACCCTAAGGCTCTGCCTTGTGGGCTCCCTAGAGGTGTCTTCAACCACAGGGGTACACTCAGTCCCCACTGCCATGTCAGTTGAGGTAGGGGTCATGACATACCACCTTTGAGATAACCGATCTCTCTGTCTGAGGCATGTCACCAGCTTGGGGCCTGACTTCAATCACAAACGGGAAGAACCAATTGTACTTGGCTAGTCTTTTAGTTTCTCCTCTTTTCTTATTTCGTCATTGTACTTCTGCCTCTCACAGCCCCACGCCTCACCACCCTAGTTCCATTACACATCCTAGCCTGAGTGCTGGGGCAGGGGAGTGCTTCCAGCCCTGAGTCTGGCAGAGCCTCGGTGACTCTGAGAGCCATGGACTACCAGCCAGGCGCCGCCTTTGAGAGCCCCGGGCCCTCCTTTGGCCCCCTGCCCAACGGCAGAGCCTGAGTCTGTTCTTGTTTCTTTCCAGGGAATCTGACTAAGCACATGAAGTCGAAAGCCCACAGCAAAAAGTGCCAAGAGACAGGGGTGCTGGAGGAGCTGGAGGCGGAGGAAGGTGAGGATCTGTCAGCCCCTCCTCCCCCTTCTTTCCTAACCATCCCCCTTCCTTCCCCACTGCTCCTGGCTCTGCTTCTCTGCCCCCTCCATGCCCAGCCCTCCACTTTCTCCAACCACTGGAGACGAAGTTGGAAGTCACAGAATGACCACCCTGCTCCCCGCCACTGGCTGTGGATCAGGTCTGCGGGGACAGTTCTGCCTGTGCAAGTGGAGCGCTGGCCCCTGTGGGTACTCGGTGACTGTTTACTGAATCAATGAGCTCATGAGTAATTATAGACAACACTGAGCACCCAGAATGTGTCGGGCACGTTCTCAGTCCATGCCCTGATTACCAGCAGACCCTCCCTTGACTCTGAGGGTACTTACTAAAAACTCACACCTGCCCTCCCATGGGCCTAACCCCTGGGTCACCTGGCACCAGGAGGGTTTCAAGAAAGCCAAAGCCAGATCACCCAACAGCTTGTGGCCTCCCAGCCCAGCCCCCCTCCCCAGCACTGGTCCTTCTGCATCATGAGCATATTACAGAGGGTCTTGTGACAGACAGGAGAGGAGGTACAGGTAGCGGCTCTGGCTGGCAGCACCCAAGCAGGAGGTCAGAGGGGCTTTGGCAAGAGGACAGAGATGGACATGGATGGTCAGTCTCTCCTGCAAGGACAAACCTTTGAGCACAGATTCCCTGAAATCAGATCAGGATTACAGTGTGCAGTCTTAGAAAGGAATTAAATTGCGTTTCCTTTTAGATTGAATAAATCACTTTCAAGGAATAGAATGTAGTGAACTTGGGGTTGTCCCCTCCCAGATTAATTGTAGGGTCCCCATGTGCACCAGGCCATTTACAGACTTGTCTCATAGGTCCCTGTAAGAGGTGGTAGAAACTTGTGTTAGCCCATTTCAAATTGAGGAGAGAAAAGCTCAGAAAGGTAAAGATAGTGGCCCACTGTCACACAAAAACACAGGTCCATACCACCCCACTGCCTTCTAGCCAGGGGACAGAAGGGGTGGAGAGGCTGAGCCCAGCCAGATCTTCCAACCCCAGTGTTCCTGCCTGCCCTGCTCCAGCCTCAGTTTCTCAGCAGGCTGGACAAGGGTGCCCACACCCACTTTTGTGAGGATGAAATCTATAGCATAGTTCTATTCTGGGCTGAAAGCTGGGTGCCCACATAGGCACCTGTGACTCAGGAAAGCCTGTCTTCTAGAAGGGAAGACAGACAATGGGCAAACCAGAAGAGAACAGAGACCACTCTAGGAAGCAAACCCTAAAAGACAAGTGAGGAGCGGGGCCGTGTAAGGGAGGAGGGGCTGTCTATTCTGAGAGTAGGGTGAGCAGAAGACGAGGAGGAAGTCAGGGGCACCAGGCCAGGTGGGGTCTGGGAAGAGCCCTCCCTGGGAGCCCGACAGCTGACCACAGGGCTGGAGTCCGCTGATGCCTGGGTCAGAGGGAGCAGGGGCTGGGAATATCATGGGGCAGGCTTGGCTGTGCTAGAATGTGAGGAGGCAGCCACGCCAGAACCAGGCTGTGTGCAGGGACCACAATGTGAAGTGAAACAAATCAGACATGTGCGTGTCACAGGACTTCTCTTATATGAGAAACCCAAATTACAAATAAAAGATCAATAATAGGAAGTAGGGAATAGATCTTTCCCATGGGAAGGGGATCTAGGGATGGAAGGAGCAGAGAGGGAGGGGAGGAGAAGGAGATAAAAAAAGGAATTAAGGCATATTATGCACATGTACCAACTCCACACGAGCCAAGTAAACATTATGAACAGCAAACATCTGCTAAAACCATTAAAAAACGAAGCGATCAGATTCCAGGCACATTTTGTGGTAGGACCCACAGTTCTCATTGTCACGTAGAAGGGAAAGGAAAGGGATGAGAAATGAGCTGAGATGACGCCGAGGTCTATGGCCTGAGACACTGGAAGGATGGAGTTGCCACTTCCAGTATGGGGCGGAGCCTAGGGAGGTTGCCTGTGTGGGACACAAGTGAGGCGCTGGCACCTCGCCCAACCACTGCCCATGCCGCAGCCCCGCCCCGTCAAGATGAGATTGAGCGCCAGCGCCGCCATGTGGTGCGTCTCAGCAATGGCACCTAGCTGCGCCCTGTGCTTTTCTGGCTGCGTGGTTCTTGCCCTGCCATGTCCCAGGCTGAACTGGCAGCTGGTGGGAATCACTGAGCATTGGTCTTGCTCCCACCTGTAGCTGCATAGCCCCATGAGGGCATCGGGAAGGGCTGACCAGCCATGGGAATCCTTTAGGGGCCTGCAGGAGGGCCTGGAGAGCCGTCCTGCACACAGGCAGATGCTGGCCCTGCTTTCTCCTACCCTTTGACCTTCATCTGGGACCCGCCTGTGAGATGGGAGACACACAGCTGGAGCTGTTAATAGCTCAGGCTTACTGGGCACTTACAACCCTCAAAAAGCTTCACAAGGTGCCTTTCCTCACTACTGTCTCCACTTTATAGATGAGGAAACACAGAGGGAGTAAGTTAGCCAGCGTTACACAGCAAGGTGGTAGGGCAGCCGGGATGTGGAACCAGATGATTTACTGCTTTTTCATGAGCAAAATTCTTTCCTAAACTGTCAGTGTAATAATGCAAGAGTTGTGAACCTTAGTTCTGACTCAGCCAGGAACTTGCTGATGTGTGATCTTGAGTATGCCTTTGCCTTCTCTGTGAATGAAAGGCAAGGCTTTGTAAACTCCTGGGGTTGCAGTAGATGCCTATCAATATCTTAAAAGGGGAATAAATGCCCAGCAGCAGAGTACAAAAGGTTGCTACCCGTCCCAACTCCTCCTCCCATGCCAATCCCCCATTCCCTTGTCTCCTATCATTGTGATCCCAGCTGTCAGGAGATCTGCCTTGGCTTTGTGGCTTCCCACTCCCAGATCTGTCCTGTGGTTGTTCACTTACATCCTACTGAATGTCCACTTTGGTGCACTCTGGGCACCTTACTGCTGCATATTGAATTTTTGGAAAGCAGTAATAGTGGGCTTTGTGGCCCCAGGCAGCTGGGTATGGTAGGGATCCAAAGCCTGAGTGCCCTGCGGTCCTGAAACAGCTGCTTGCTGAGCTTTCATGGTCAGCAGTGGGTGGACTTCTGGCATGCGCAAGCAAGGGAGCTTGGCTGATGGTGGCCTACTTGTCACCAGCTCTCACTCTGCAGGCCAGAAACATGAGTTCACAGGATTCCAGCCATGGGCCAGCAGGCCCTAACACTCAGGAGCCTGCCAGGTGGACCATGCATTAGCAGAGCCCTCCCCAGAATCCAGAATGCTGCCCATTTTAGAAAGATCTTAGACTAGACTTGGAGATGACCCAGATGGTTGAAGCTGCTCCATAAGAAGCCAGATCAGGAAACTGGCAGTTCAGAGCTGCTCTGTCTAGCTGCAGCTGCATGAGCTTCCAAAGGGCAACGACTCCTTGGAGGCAAAACCATGGCAGGAATGGGCCCAGCCCTGTAGTTTGGGACCAGCTTAGCCAAGTCAATGACAGGGTCCAGACTCTGCCACTTGGCAGATACTGTTGCACCAGCTGGCAGCACTCTGATTACAGTGGCAAATACGTTTAGAATAGTCGGCTCTGTCTGCAGGACCAGCCACCATGCTCTGTCCCATAATATTAGATTCATCATTAATGGATTCGTGGTGACTGTAATTATCTAGGCCCTTTCTCTGTGCCGTTTCTCCCCCTAGCCAACCCTGTGAGATGCATTTCTCACACCCAAAAGGGGAGACTGGTTCAGAGCACAGCACAGACGTATAACTTGCTGGCAGTGAGTCCAGTGCTGAGACTCTCACAGGGAAAGCAGGCTTGCCCTGACTCAGCCCCGGCCCACTACTCCCTTACTTGGGCAAGTTACTTAATCTTTCTTTCCTCAGTTTCCTCATTGTAGCATAAGGGTAAAAATAGTACCAGCTTCCCAGGATTCTTTGAGGACTACATGAATTAATATACTTAAAATCCTTACATCTAAACTTGCACTTTGAAGATATGAAGTAATTGTTGTGCCCTATTATTTGTAAATTCCCAAATGTATGTTGCTTGGCCATCCCCAAGATCTTGTACCATTGCCTTGGCAACCATGGCTGGTTAGCAGATAAGGAAACCGGACTTAGGAAGTTACAAAGGAGCAGCTTTGGGCCCAGTATGGCCTCGGGGCCTGAATGTTACCTTTGGTCTTCTGCTTCTCCCTCCAGGAACCAGTGACGACCTGTTCCAGGACTCAGAAGGGCGAGAGGGCTCCGAGGCTGTGGAGGAGCACCAGTTTTCCGACCTGGAGGACTCAGACTCAGACTCAGACCTGGATGAAGACGAGGATGAGGACGAAGAGGACAGCCAGGATGAGCTGTCCCGGCCATCCTCAGAGGCACCCCCACCTGGCCCACCGGCCGCGCTGCAGACAGACTCCTCACCTGTTCAGAGCCCTCAGCCCCTAGATGCCACCTCTGACCATGAGGCCACAAGAGGCAGCGTGGCCTCAGAAGCTGAGCACTTGACAGCCAGCAGCTGCTCCACGTCCAACCAGAATATCCTGGGCCTTCCCCAGCTGGGACTGGCCCCATCAGGCCCTGTGGAGAGGGACACAGTTTCAGCCCTGAGCTCCACGGCCATGTCCCCTAGAAGGCCCTGTTCACCAAGCAAAGAAACAGGAAGCTGCCCACCACTCGCCCGCAAACACTCAATAACCAAAAATGACTCATCTCTCCAGCGGTGTTCCCCAGCCCGAGAGTCACGGGCCTCAGTCGCAAGCACGCCTGACCCCCAGATGGGCCCTCCTTCTTGTGGGTCTCCAAGACTTGAGCTGTCTCCTCTCATGCCCCACTCCCTGGGAAAAGAACTATCCCCTCGGGGGCATGTGCCCCCCAAACTTGAGAGCACCACAGATCCAGACCCCTTGAAACACTCACCTACCAGGAGATGGTCTCTGGGTCAGGCCGAGTCACCATCGTGGTTAGTGCTGCCAGGGAAGTGGGCCCTGGCTGGGCCAGGCAGCCCCTCCACGAGTGAGCATGGCCTAGGCTTGGGGCTAGCTCCACGGGTTCTCTTTCCATCTGCGCCTCTACCTCACAAGCTTCTTGGCAGAAGCCCTGAGCCCTGCACCTCCATATGGGTGAGTTTCCACCACATCCCTCCAAGAGGCTGGGAGCTCACAGCTGGGAGGTCACAGGGTTGCCCTTTCTGAGCATCATACCTGGAGCTAAGCGACTCCACCAACTCAGTAGTCATGGATAATTTCTCACATAGTTCTTGGACACCTTAGGCCAACTAGTTTATTGCACATTTGCACCTCAGAAGCAGTAGCCTCCACTCCTAGTGGGTGGCATGACCTTAAGTGATTGCTTAAGTATTTAAGCAATCTGCCTCATCCCTGTTCCTCTTGTATTCTTTGAGCAAATGGCAGAGCTTAACCAAAACCGTCTCTGTCTCCAACATCACTGTCACGACTCCTTCAGAAACAGGATGGCCAGCACCATCCTTGCCAGCCATGAGCATGGCTCCCATGGCCAACATCCCCCTCCCCATCACCAGTACTCCAATCACCCCCCTCCTGCCATCCATCAGCCTGACAGGTGTGGTCCCTTCGCCCACACCGTCCCATCTTTTCATGCCATCTCTGCACCACACCGTGCTGCTACTGTGGCCGCCACAGCCCCACCATTAAGCACCACTGTCCTTGTCAGCTTTGCCTCTTTGGTCACCATGTTATGACCCAACACTGGCACTCCTAGGGCAGTACCATCTGAGGAATCTCTCCTTGATTTTTAATTTGGGGGTCACATTGAAGTTCCTGGTGGTGGGAAGGTCAAGATCCTTGGGTAGGAAGCTCACATCCAAGAGTAAAGTTGGGTCAAGCCTATTTTAGGACCAGGAGGACTAGCAAGACCAAGACCGAGGCCCAGGCCAGGGCGACACGAGGACCTCCCTGTGTGAGAACCCCTCCCCCAGGTATGCTGGCTGTGCCTGAAGGTGTGAAGACCTGGGGACCAGAGTGTGTTCTCGGTCATCAAGGGCTGAGGCTGGCCCACTAGGCAGTGCTGCAGGCAGAGCACCCAGTCACCCCCGGGCCTTTCGCCCTCGGTACTCAATGAGCCCAGCACATGACCCTCATCTTCCCATCTTGTTTCTCACCCTGCAGAAGGCTGAGCCCCGAAGTCTGTCCTGCTCACCTGGTCCTGCTCATCCTCGCTCCTCTCGACACTTCTCCAGCCTTTACGACTTCCACGGCCACATGCAGGCCCGGACAGAGGAGAATGTCTTTAGCCACCTGCCTCTGCACTCCCAGCACCTGGCCCGCACCCCGTGCCCACTGATTCCCATCGGTGGGATCCAGATGGTGCAGGCCCGGCCAGGGGCCCAGCCCACCCTGCTGCCAGGGTCTTCTGCGGCCTGGGTCAGTGGCTTCTCAGGGGGTGGCAGTGACCTGACAGGGGCCAGAGAGGCCCAGGAGCGAGGCCGCTGGAGTCCCACTGAAAGCTCGTCAGCCTCTGTGTCCCCTGTGGCGAAGGTCTCCAAGTTCACACTCTCCTCAGAGCTGGAGGGCAGGGACTACCCCAAGGAGACAGAAAGGACGGGTGGAGGCCTGGGCAGACCTCCCGACTGGGAGCCCATAGAGTCTGCACCCACCCATGGCTCCTGCTCTCCAAGGCCACCCCAGGGCCACCAGGCCACACAGTCCTGGAGCTCCCACCTGGAGTCATCACACAAACTGGCCAACACTGAGGCCTCTGCCACTCCTGCATTGGACCGTAGCAGCTCCATGGGCTGCCTGGCCGAAGCCGCTGCTCGCTTCCCAGCCCGGAGGAGGAACCTTTCTGGGGAACCCAGGACCAGGCAGGGCTCCCCCGAGCCCTCAGGTAGTGGGGAGCCCAGGGCATCTCCACCCCAGCCCAAGGACAGGGACCCCCTGAGCAGTTAGCCTCTCTCCAACCAATTCAGCATCTGGCTTCCAGTGTTCAGCAACAGACGTTTCCAGCCAACCTCCTCGAGTCACCTTGCTCCCACAGGCTCCCTTTTCTGTCGTCCATCTGTCCACACAGCTTCTGCTCAGCCCCATCTGTTCTAGTTTCCTATGTATGCAGTACCTGTGCCTTTTTCTATACCTTTTGTTGCTTGAAAAGAGAAGAAATAATCACACACATACATAAAAACAAAGCCTGTGAGAAGCTTGAGGCTGTGAATAGTTTGTGCTTTGGGGGAAAGGCTGTAGAATGGGGGCCTCCTGCCCTCCACTGCAGCAGGCAGTTGGCAGCTGTGCCAGCCCCAAGGCCAGCCAGTCATTTGCTAAGGAAAAGGAGATGCACTGAGGGAGAACACCAGAAACACAAAAAATCATTAACTGTAGAAGCAAACACTCCTATGTACAGATGTTCATGGTTCCAGTTTACTATTGCTTCATCTCACCCCGGTGAGTGGCCACTCCTCTTTGATAGCAGAAGAGCCCGTGGCCTGATGCAGGGAGGGAGGCCCCCAAAAATCATCTTTTTTTATTCTTTGCAAGAAAATAAGTTTAAAAAAAAAAAAAAAAAAAAAAAACTTTGGTTAGGATTTCAACACAAAATAATAGGAGCAAATAGAAGGTAGAAGTGGAGATTGGTCTCCAGGACCCTCAGATGCCCCGGAAATCTATTTTAGGGCCCAGGAAGTCTATTTTGGGGCCCACTGTTGCACTGAACAGGAGGTTAAGCCACCCTAGCACTGGCCTTTCTTCTGCCCAGCAATGCCCTCCTGCACCAGGAAAGGAGACGTGAGTGTCCACCTGCCCCTGACCTCGGCCATATTTCGCTAACCATGCTTTTCTGGCAGTCTCCACTATTCTCAATACTAACCCACAAGGGTGACAGGGCCAAGCTCCAGCCCAGAGCTATTCCTGAGCCCAGCCTTGGGTTCTGCTTCCTTGTGGTCCCTGTGATCCAAGGGCTCGTCCTTCTTTCGTGGCTGGGCTTTTTCAGGGCTCAGCACTGGAGGGTCAGGAGACCCATCTTCAGGGCCTCGTTTCCCCATCCCTGCATCTCAAGGTCAATCTCCACTGCCCCCAAGAAGCATCCCCAAGTCGTGACTGGTGGAACCTGCCTGGGCCTGTTCGTTGGCTTACATCTCTTTAATAACAACAGCATATTATATATCTAAATCTGGAACAAGAGGATGGTGTTTGGTACTTTCCTTAGCCTCCTCAGATTCTCTTCTGTCCACTAAAGGTTTGCAAATTATCCCAAATTACTCGAATTTCTTACCCCTTCTTAGGGCAAAAACCTGCTTCATAAGAAAAATAATGTGACCACAAATTTAAATGCCAGTAATGAACTGGACCTCTAGCATGTTTAACCCATGTGATTAAATGGAAAAGCAAGCATGCCTATGTACAGATGCCTATGGTTCTCGTTTCCAAATGGGAGAAATGGGGTTTTTCCAGCCTTCCAGAATGGTTTACTTTCCAAAAGGGAGAGGAAACAACAGGTGGGTGTTGATGCCACCTTGCACAGAAGGAGCACCTATCTGCAGGTCCCCAGGCCCTTGCCAGGCCATGTGAGTGGGGGGCGCAGCCTCAGCTCTTGGGCTGTTGACACAGTAAGGTAGGGAGGATGAGTCACTTCCGTGAGCAACTTGCACTTGACGGTCCATTCCCCTCCCTCCAGTTCAGGGCCATTCCCTGCATGGCCCCTGCTGCAGGAACAAACCAGCCCCAGGTCCATCCTCCAGCCAGACCCCTCATTTTTTCTCCTTTGCTTGCTCAGAGCTAAGGCAGAAGAGGACACTAGAGCAGGATTCTCTCGAGGTCCACTGAACTCCAAAAAACTGGGGAGTGGGACTGACCAGTAGCTTCTGGCTGCTTGACTGTAAGACTTGCTTGTGCTAGGAGAAGCCAACCAGCCCAGCCTGCACCATACTGGCACTATTTGGGCTTGGTAGGAAGTGGGTAGAAGCCCAGCCCCAAGTCTCAGCTCAGGCCAGAAGCTAGGGTTCTCTTCCTCTTGCTTCTTGGCCCTAACATATGGCCTCTCCAGTTGGACTTTGAGGGCTTGAGGCCTGGGACCTGCCTAAAGAGAATTGCCTCAGCCCTCCCTAGGCTTCCAGCCTTCCTGGGTAAGATCTTCCAGCCCAGACTGTGAGACTAGCTCCTAACTTGGGGGTGGCCACGCCCTTCCACCTACCATGCACTCCCAATTCTCCTGGCCATCGCTCAAACAGCCCACTCACTAAGGTTCCCTTCCTAGACAGCTTTGCTGTAAACAGTACAGCCAGCAGGGAAGAGTCCCCACAATTCCTGGAGGCCAAAGGGCTGCTACCCCATACAGGTGCCCAAAGGGACTGTCAGGTCCAACTCTAATCCCTTCTGCCAGACCCTAGTCTCACTCCCAAGAGTACAGGGCCCCCTGCCCACATGCACACTCTCCTAATTTGGAAAAATACTCTCAACCTATGTATGCCCCTGCCCTGGGCCCTCAGGCTGGCCCCAGCTACTCTGAATTTTCAGTCTGCCTGTGAACCATGGTCTCTGCCCCTGGAAATGGGAAGCAGTGATGAATGGCTGGTGCAGACACTTGTGCCAAAATGTTGAGATGTTTGGATGGCCACCCTTGGTTCAGACTAGCCCTGCTCCTTGGGTATTGGCAGTAGGGGGAAGCAGTTTGCCAAAGTTTCAAGCCAAACCCTGCTCTCTGCTGGGTTTTAAGCCTCTTGTCCTGAAGGCCTACCCTCCATAATGCCCTTTAACCTGGGCAATTCCATAGTCATTCTGGGGTTACCAACTCTTCTCAGAGAGTAGGCCAGTGCCCTCCTGCACCTACCCATTTCTTACACTCTGGTCCCAACCACCGAGACCCTCTTGAGCAGCAAGGCGTTCACCCTCCCACACTCAGAAGTCTATCCAGAACAGTCTGAACGAATTGGCCTGCAGGTATCTCTAGACACGACTCCCTCCCCACCCAGTCCTTTAAAATAGGACTAAGCAATATACCTAAGCTGAGTTCCTCTCTAGTCTTTGCTCCAGATGAATCTTTCTTAAAGCAAAAGTCCTGGCCAAGCAGCCGTCCTAGGAGACTGATCTTCCGCGTCGCCCAAGGGGAGAAAGTTCCCGAAGGCCTATGCCACAAATTCTGCTTCCGTGCTGTGATTTCAGTCTGCTTCCTGTTAGAAAACCGTATCGGCACTTATGATCACTTTACTAAAACCTAGTGTTAAAAGACAGAGAAAATGAAAATGTGTATGTAGGCAAATGTAAGATACACTCTCTCTGTAAGATAAATATTTGCCTTTCTTTCCTAAAAGGTGTATGTATTCTGTATGTGAAATTGTCTGTAGAAAGTTTCTATGTTCTTAAATGGCAATACATTCCAAAAATTGTACTGTAGATATGTACAGTAACTGCACTGGGATGGGGTAGTTTTGCTTGTAATTTTATTTAAACTCCAGTTTCTACACTTGCATCTTGCAATGTTGGTATATATCAGTGCAAAAGAAAAAAATTCAACAAAAAATCCATGCAGGTCTAAAGCACAGAGTCTGACGTACAAAAGGAAAAAATTACTCAGTATTGATGTGTGTGATCTTTGTTGTAAATTACATCTGTACTGTGAATGAAGTTTTTACAAGTATAATAATTGCCTTTATTACAGCTCTGGCTGAGTGTTCAGCCTGAGGATATTTTTTAAAAAAAAAATAGCATGTTGGAATAAATTTGAAAGTCCCAACATAGCCCTGCTTGCCTGGATCATGGTCTTTTCTTGAAGGGGGTACAGTATCAGAATTGGGGGTACACTTAGTTGCACACGTTATCACACAGCAATTGAGCCCACAGAAGGGAAGTGACTAATTCTCAGCCACACAGCCCACGACTCTTATGGGCCTCACTTCCAGGTTTGTCAAGGAGACCCCAGATTCACTGCCATGTGATCTGGGCCTGTGTCCCTGGCCTATGGCAACTGCATCAAATTACAACCGCAGCGGCTCTCGTCCTGAGCCTTGGTGGCTCTGGAGGACCCACTCCCTGCCTCTGTCCTAGCTGGTGGCTGCTTCCATAAGCCTTGGCCTTCCTGGGTTTTGGACTCACCACTCTTATATCTGCCTCTGCTTTCCCTCAGGGTGTCTCTCCCCACTTCTCTCAGCACACTAGTCTGAATTGAGGACTGATCCAGGGAGCCCTCACCTCAAGATCCTTAGTTACATCTTCAGAGGTATTGGTTCCAAACAAGGTCACATCCACAGATTCTGACTTTTGGAGATCATCATGCAACTGACTACACAATGAGACACAAATCCAGATCCGAGCATGGCTGCTTACTGCTTGTATGACCTTGGGCAAGTCCTCTAACTGCTCAGTGCTTGTTTCCTAATCTTAAGCAGGGATTAAATGAGATGGTATATCCTGCAAGGTTAATGTGGATTCTGAGCAGGTCACCAGGTAGGGAAGGCCCACCAGATGTGGGCTCTGCCTTTTGTATGCAACTCTGCATCGTTGAGCAGCAGTGACTGTAGCAGTGAACAAGACAGACACAGCCCATCCTCTGAGGGGTCCGGGCTGTCGGCAGATGCTCCATTTGGAGCATCACTGCAGCAGCTACAGAAGAGGAAAGTGCTCTAGACCAGCGGGAGTCTGTGCCACCAGAAACCTCGCCTGGAAAAGCTCCACGGGCTGGCACAGGAAGAGAAGCCATGAGAAGGCGTACAGGGGACACTCAGAGTGGAAAGTCATCCAGGAATTCATCAGTAGGACCCAAGAGGTTCTATTTGAGCAGTGAGGGGACCCATGCTGACTTGGGGAAAGCTGGCCTCACTCCATTCCTGGGCCAGGATGCTGAGGCCTTTCAAGGTGCTGATTAGTGTGGGATGAATAGCAGGGAGCGAGATGGACCGGTGAAGAAGAGGACACCTTCCCAGGGGCTGAGGGCACAGGCAGAGGCACTGGCTGTAGCTGAAGGAACATGAGGCCCAAGGATCAGGCTAACCAGGAGGAGGTGATGAGTCGGAAAGGGTGAGACTGACGCTCCCCCTAATCAGCTGGGGGCGCAGAGGGAAGAGGAGCAAAGTTAGCACCTGACAAGGAGCTGGGGTGTGCCTGAGGGTGATTTTCTTGCAGAGTGAAGTCATTTGAGGAAGTTGTAGGGTAAACACTGAAGAGACTGGGGAGATTGAGCAAGATTCAGAAGAAGAGAAACCCCAGTGAGGATCAAGATGGTGTCCCATGTGACTCCAAGGGACTGGACACCCTGCTTCACTGTGGTAGATTCACCCAGAGGGAGCAGCAGGGGTGGAGGTGAAAATATTGGCAAAGAGGGAGGTGAGGTTAAGGGCGCTGCCTCCACTGGCCAGTGTGGAAACAGACCGGCATAGCGGGGAAGGGGGAAGACCCAAGGTCTCACGATGTGAGGGGTGCGGAGAGCAGAAGAGGCAGGTGACCCATGAGACCATCGTGGAGAAAAACTGCTGACCACGGGGAAGGGGTTGAGGTAGACTCAGCAGGGAGATTTCTGGAGGGGCAGAGGCCTGAAAATGAGCATCCATGATACTGAGAAAGTCACATAGGTAGTGGTCAGGTTATCCGGGACAAAGGCAGGGCTTAGGAGGCGATCTGGGATGTGAGTCAGGATAGGCTCTGCTGTGCTGCAGACACTGTGGCTGTCAGAAGTGTTTCTCTCCCCGCCCCAGTGACTGTTTAGTGTGCGTCATCAGGGGCAATGTGCTCATCCTAGTCACTTGGAGACCCAGAGGACAGTAGTTCTGTCTCTGTGCCCCCATGAGCTTAGAGGCAGGGAAAGAAGCTTGCTTAGTACCTATTCCTGCCATCCACACTTCTGGAGCCACAGCTAATCAGGCCTAATGGCAGACAATGGGGGTATTTGGAAATAGCCTGAATGATGGTTCTATGAGGTTAAGACTTCTGAGAACTGGACCAAGGTCGAGCAGATGTCAGCAATAGAATGGGAAGAGGGTATAGCCTGATGGTGTCAGCCTCTGAGAAGCTGAATTTTTATGGGGTTGGGGGATGGAGTGATCCAGAAGAGGCCATGGGAAGGAAGCAAAGACAGTATCCAGTGTTAGGCCCAAGGGGTATGGAAGGATGAGGAGCCATTAAGCAGCCAATGCCAGAGAGCATGTCCAAATCTCCGTTCAAGCCAATGGGGAAGTGGTACCCTAAACAGCTCCAGAAGAGAAAGAAGAGCATGGATGCACCCAGACCCTGCCTCCGACATTTTACAAGCCCACTTATAATCATTACAACCATCCTGCAAGGTGAGCTACTATTGAATTTGTCGTTTTTTTGCTGCTGGGACAAAATATCTGGCATCTGCAATTCAAAGGAGGAGAGGCTTATTTTGCTTATGGTTTCAGAGGGTTCCATCTAGGATCGGCTGGCTTCAAAGCAGAAACGGCATGGCAGAGGAAGCCTGCTCAACCCATGGCTGCCAGGAAGCAGCAGGTAGAGGAAGAGCCAGATGGACAGCTGAACCTTCTAAAGGCCCACCCACCTCCTCCAACCAGGTCCTACCTCCTAACAGCACATTCAGCTATGAACTCATCAGTGGATTCCTCCATTGATGAGGTTAAGTCCTATGACCTGATCACCTTCCAAAAACCGCAACTCTGAACACATGAGACTTTTGGGGGACATTTTAAATCCAAACCATAACATCGTTCCCACTTTGGAAGTCAGCAGCCAAAGGTGGGTAGCTAGTTGGTGGCAGTAAGACGACTGAAGCTCGTTGGCTCCAGTGCAACCTTTCAGGGAACTGCATTCCTCCCTCATGCCCCAAACCCACTCTGGCTCCAGGGAAAGTGCTGGGTCTTAGATGGCTCAGCTGCTACTGCTCAGAATCCAACTGGGGTTCTCTCCAGTAGCTGCCAGGCTGTCAGCAGTGCCACCTTGGAGCCAATATTGGGTCTCTGTGCCTGAGGCTGCAAGCATGAAGCCTGGATACCAGATGCCAGAGCTAGGATTACAGGATTTGAGATCATGAAGAGGCTGCGTGAATTCTTCAAAAGATCAGCCACCTATTCACCACTATCTGCCACTGGCCTGAAGCCTACCAGTCATCTATCCATTGCTGGCCTCTTGCAGTGATTCTCTAGAGGTCATGAGACCCTTTTCCTTTGGGAGTGGGACAGGACAGAATGCATGACCTTATTCTGAAGATAAAGGGTAGAACCACAATCAGATCAGATCACACATGTGTTAGTCACACAAGCCTGACAGATCTGGCTGAGTCTCAGAAAGGCACTGGCCATGCATTGTCAAGCTTTTCTGGGTCCCAACTTGGACTTGGAAGCCTGCCTTCACCCCTGTCTTTGAACCTAGAGACCATGCTCTGTCCTGGAGACAGGTCACTGAAGCAGGACAGCCTCCGAAGGCCAGACCAGCCCAAGGTGGCAGTGAGTGGTGAGAAACAGAGGAAGGAAGCTGAGAGTGGGCAGAGACCTGAGGAGGCTGCCACAGAGGACTGCTCTGCATGGTGCTCAGGAGTTCCTTAGACAAGGGAACTTCTTATCTCACCCTTTTTATAGAGCAGAGAGCCAGAGCCCAAAAAGATGCCCCTACACTGAGGAAATGGCAGCTTCCTCTGGAAAGAAAGTCTAGGCCTCTATGCTACCGTGCAGCCCAGGAGCCTAGGCTGGAGCTGGAGGACGCTATTGTACATATCCACCAATTGCATCCTTTAGAGAGATCCATCTGCAAATTACCCCTTTTTAGTTGAGAAAACTGATTCCAGAGTTGAGAATAGCTGAAACCAAGGCCTGGGCTAGGGCTCCCGAGTCGTCTTCAGAGCCACCTGCACCACCGTCGCTACCCCACCACTACCCTAGGCCTGAGTGCCACATCCCATCTCTCCTGCCCAGCTCTGCCTTTTTAGGAAAGGAAAAGAGCAGCCCTGGTGGCAGGTAGGCAGGCAGGTGGGAGGGCATGCTAATCCACCAGCTCCTGCAGCTCTGGTTACCAGTGGTTTGGGGCCCAGGCAGGCTGGCTGGGAGTGCCAGCCCAGCCAATAGGTGCTGCCGCCAAGCTACACTGCCAGAGCCATACAAGGCTTCGGCACAGCCCAGTTCCGAGCCAACATAGGGCAGCTCCAGTGCCGGCACCTGCCCCACCCCTGAGCCTGCCAGCCCTGCACGTCCTCGCACTCTGCCTAATCCAGCCTGCAAGCAGGCAGGGCTACAGCACACGTGCACCAGGCGCAAGGTTCTCCGAGGTCAGGGAGGTAGCACCAACCGGGCAGAGGCCAGAGTCAGGGCAGAGACCTAGTCAGCCATGGGGATGGTAAAAGGGAGTAAAAATGATGGAATTAGGCCTGGTCCAGGCTGTACCATCTCTCGGGTAAGATTGTTTGATTCCATCCTCCCTTTTTCCCCAAGCACCATCTGTTCTATCCCTTTCATCTTTGAGAGAAGACCCAGAAAAGTCAGTGTCATCACCACATCTTCTAGAGTCTTCCCAGGGTCCAAGTCCCAGCTATGTAATTCATCCTGGTTCTAAGGTTGCATGCATCTCTCAGGAAAAAGGGCACTGCCTAGCATGCACCTGTCATGAGAGCAAGGTATACATACCCTTGTGGACCAGTGTGTGCCCATCATCATTGCTGTGGGCCTGGAATAGTAGAAGTAGGTGGGGCCAGCAGCCCCTACTCCTAAAATCCCTTCCCATCCATCAGCTCACAGTGCCTCTACCATAATGCCCACAGGACCTCTGGGGTCCACTGACAAGCAGGAAAACCGAAACACAGAAGTTCTTTACCTAAAGTCAGAAAACCAGGATTCAATGCAGAATTTGTATTCAAGATCTCTGAGCCAAGCCAACTTCCTCCCTCTTGAGTTTTAGATCATGGAGGAAAAGGGGCCTGGTTATTAACACCAAAGTATGAATGTCAGAATAAAAGGTGCCTCCGAGACAAGAGGACCCTGATGGTTCCTGATGGGAGCAGGCCCTTCCTCATGCATCAACATCGTCCAGCCCCCAGCAACCCAGGTGTATAGCCACCCAGTTTGGAGCTTCTGTAATTGCCACCACTATCAGTTAGACATGTCACCAAAGCATCCTTGTGTGCCCTGCATGGGCCAAGCTGAGCTCAGGGCCAACTCTGCGGTGCTCTCCAGGGCCACTGGCAGGTGAAGGTAACGTGCCGGCACGGGGGGTGGTGGCTTGTCTGGCATCAGCCTCTGTTTGCTCACCCAAGAAAAGATGAGATAAATATAGACACGGGATTACTCAGACACAGCCTGGGAAAACCGGCTTCTGAGCCTCGATTTCACCTGCCTGCCGCTGAGCCTGCCCCGCCTCTTTTCAGGGCTCCCTACCTCAAACTTGGGGACAGCCCTTCCTTTGTGCAGCCCAGAGAGAGGAAGCTCTTGCAAGTTAGGAGCAGGCAAAACCTGGAGCTGGGCTGGGTAACAGAGGGTAACTTTGCAGACACATCACGGACTTAAGTTCCCACCATCTGTGTATCCAACCTTCAACTTCCTGATCTGCACCTAAGATGGGGGTGGAGAACACACAGCCAAGAGACTGAGGCCAGGATCTCACACACAGAAAGCCAGAGCTGGGCGAGGGGAAACCCGAACCTCTGGAGCCAGGCTGAAGGGCTAAAATCCTCCTGTGCTATACTTTAGCTTCAGGAAGGTTACTTAATCTATCTGTGCCTCGGTTTTCTCATCTTTAAAATGAGAATAGTAGAGCCAGGCATGGTAGCACATGTAGTCTCAGCACTCAAGAGGCTGAGGCAGGAGACCTGCCATGAGCTTGCGGCCAGCCTAGGCTGGTAATTAAAGGCCAGCCCAAACTACATAGCGAGACCCTCTCTCAAAAGATACAAAATAAATAAATAAAAATAAAATGAGAATAGCAGCCTATTAATACTAATTATAATTATTATATGTCATTATGTAAGTATTATATATAATAATAGCTTAATAATAATATAACCTCCTGGGATATGAGAGAGAATTAGATGTTACGACATGCAAAAAGCACTGACACCAGGGCCTGGCAAAAATAAACTGCTACCTGCATGTCTGTCACTATGCAACTGAGGCAGGTGAGGCCTGCGGCACAGGTGGCTTGGGCAGGTGGCTCAGAGGTCTTACATTCCCAGAGAATTGCCTGTCCCTGGACTGTGTAGTACATAGGGCACTACTGGCTGATGGACTTTGCAGTCCCCAGCCTTCTAACCCTGACTGCTTCCAGAGTCAGCAGACAAAGATTGAGCATGAGCTCCACCACTTACAGACTATGTGACAATGGGCAAGTGACTGACCCTCTCTGGGACTCAAATGAAGAGACTGTCCCTCCAATCTTTCTCTGTCCATGCATATGAGGGTTCAGTGGGAGGACATGTAGGACGCATCCAGCCCAGCTGGGCAAGTAGACTCTCCACATTTGACCTCGTCTGAACCCCTTTCTCTAGGGACTGCTAGCTTCTCTCAGCAACTGTGAGCTCAGCCTGAGAAGGCTCACATCTGGTTATATGACATTCCTCATGCAGGGCCCTTGGATGACAGTGACAGGTAATGTGCATGCCCCTGACATCTGGAAGAAGCATAGCTCCTGCCCACACATCCATGGGATCTGTATGTCCCCTCCTGCACACCAGTCATGATGAGTTGCATCCATACTCACTCACGTGGATGCCCACGCCCTGTGTGCATACCTGTCAGTGTACACACATCCACATACATGGGGACACAGCCATACATGGACACAGGTGGGGGCAGGTGTGTCCCACACATCCTCAGCAGCATACATGGATGTCCTAGCCAGGCCCAGCCCCAGGGTGGCCGTCTTCACAGCACAGGAATGCAGACAGCTGAGGATGCTCTGCCAGCGGACGTGAGGGAGAGGCCAAGGGGAAACCACACAGCAGGAATCCAGGCAAGCGTGCCAGGGTAAGGCGGGACACAAGTGCCAGGAACTGGGGGCGGGGGCAGCACGTGCAGATGTGTGCTTTGCACCAGTCTCTACCTTTGCCCTATGTCCTCAAAGCTTCCAGGTATTGGCAGTCAAAGGGGCTCAGAGACCACTAGCCCCACCCAAGGCAGACTGCAGGTTATACTGCCTGCTGCCCCCTGCTGCCTGGCAGGGCCCTGAATCTCTGGGGTGCAGTGGCAGAATCTGAGCTGCATGGCCAGGGATATAGCTCAGCAGCACATCGCCTGGCAAGCACAAGGTCATGAGTTCAATTCCTGTGCCCCCTCCCCAAAGTGTGAGCTGTAAAGGCCCATACCATCAGGAAGATAATTGAGGAATAAGAAGAATCTCTACCCACAGAGATCTGCAGGACTGTTGTCATTACCATATAATTGTGAGTCAAAGGACAACCATGTGGAAGTCACTGAAACTCTGCAGGCGCAGGGTAGGGTGAGGGCTAAGATTGTCCTAATAGACACTTCATGTTTGATGTTTGCACCTGCAAACTCCCTGAATGCTCACAAAGGGGTCTTGCTCCCCACTTGTAGATGTTGAGTCGGGTGCTGAGAAACAAACCCCCAGAGCTAGCTGATTCCAGAGCCCAGTGTATAACCATGGTGCCCCTGTGCCCATTCTACCTCCTGGTAAAGAGGTTTGCAAGTGAGCCCTACACACTGCTGACAGAAGGAAGGGCAATCCCAAATACCAGTGCCTGTGGCTCCAAATAGAAAAGCAGCCTCCCCAAACCCCTGCAGCACCAACCTTCCCCAG
The DNA here is from genome assembly GCF_034190915.1 of Cavia porcellus. Classification (NCBI taxonomy): domain Eukaryota; kingdom Metazoa; phylum Chordata; class Mammalia; order Rodentia; family Caviidae; genus Cavia; species Cavia porcellus. Next base: position 34,142,951 of record NW_026947508.1, read on the forward strand.
GGCCAACTATGCTGTCTGTGGATACCAGCTCCACTCAGGGAGGGGCTAGACTGACAGCCAACCAGGGCTGCAGTCTCTTTTGTCAGTATCTATCAACAGGGAGCAGTTGAAGCCAAGTGGGGGCCATGACAACAAACCAAGAGAGGATGGCCACTATGGTTGGAACAAGGCCACTGCAAGGGCAGCCCTGGGTAAGGAGAGGTCCTCCTCATCTCCTCCATACAGAACCTATGTCTTAAGCCAAAAAGTTTCAGAAAACACTGAATACACAGGTGGGGCTACTGAGGACCAAATGAGGACCTGCTCAGTTGCAGAGTTCCTAGGCCAAGGCTAACAAAGGTGCCTTCCTGCAAAAGCCCCACTGGCCAATTGGGACTCTCATGCAGCTGCTTTGTCTGCTGAGTTGGATCTTGGGGTCTTTATGCCCTGCCATGGCATCAGGGACCTTGTAGATGAAGAAGGGTGAAACTGTGCATGAAAAAGGCCCAACCCCAGAACACTCCCTGCAGCCCACCCGGGCAATACTGACTGCCCACTGCAGGCTTCACCATTTAGTTCCTGCCCCAGAGATGGAGAAGCTAAAACAGAATTCCTCCCAGTGAAGACGGCATGGCCACTCAAGGCCAGAGAGGGCTGGCAGGATTCTGACTGCAGTGGCCGCAGCTCTTTCTCATAATGGAGGCTCCAGACTTGTTCTGTTTGTCAGAGCAAATGATGTCAGAAGTACCGACAGCACTGGGACCACTGCGATGTTACAGCCCAGAGACGGGTCCACATCTGACAGGAGGAAAGTGCCCAGTCCATCTGCCCTGGGGCCCTAACTGCTCTGCCAGTACCAGTGTGGCCCAGGGCAGATGGCTTTGGCTCTCTGAGCCCCTGCTTCTATAAGCCAGATACAGCCTGGCACACTAAAGGACTTCAGTGTGCCTATCTGCAAAGACCTCTCAAGGCTCCTTACCTAGTCTGGAGGCCTCATACCCATAACTGGACTCTGAGGAAGAGTAAGAAAGCCAGTGTTACCCCATTTGCCAGTTGGATAAATCCAGACCCAGACAGCAGAGTCACTAGGAAAAAATACACAGCAAGCTGGAGGGAGAGCTTGGGGACAGCTCTCGCCCTGCCTTCCTTCTCCCACATCGGGCTCCCACCGCCCGAAACAGCCTCGCCAGGCAGCTTGGGGGTCACACCGGGGGCACTTCTGGTTCCAGCCCCTCCTCCTGGTCCTTCGGTTCCACCTCCTGGGCAGTCTGTTTTTGCCCACGATTCATTCCGGGCTCCATGCAGGGGTTCGCATCAAGCCTCACTGCACCTGGGCAGGGCCGGGCCTCCCAAGGGCAGGGGCGGCCAGGGCTGGCGGGGCCCTGCGGGGGGCTCCTGTCCCAGAGGGAGGGGCGCACGTGGTCGCGAAGCCACCAGGCGGTGATGTCAGGCCCGCCGCGCCCCGGGCCCGGCACGTTCGTCCGCCACGGGGGGAACAAAGCGTCCTCCGCATTCCTGCGCGCTGACTCACGGCCGTCACGTAGTGCGCCGCAGCTGCCGCGCAGCTTTGCCCAAAATTGGTTGCGAGGTGAGGGCGGGCCGAGTGCTGCCGCCGCTGCGAGTCTGCCGCCCTCTGCAGGCTCCACCCTTGCCAGACAGCCTAGCTCTCCTACCGGCCGCCGAGGTTTCCCAAAATAGGCCTGGGGGCGGGGCATGAGAAGCAGCGTGGGCTGGGGGTGGATTCTGCACCACCCCCAGGTCTCAGTTACCCCATCCGCCAAGGGGATGTGCCAGAATGATCCGTAGGACCGCATCTGAGGTATCACACCCAATGGCCACATCTATGTTATTAGAAAGATGCTATTAACCTCCCCCACCCCAGCTCAAAGATGGGGAAACTGCCATGAGGAATTTCAGGATCAGGAAACTGAGGCAGACTTGCTCTTAGTCACTGTTGGGTCGCAGAGGGAGGACCTGAGCTGGGTTGTAAATTTTCAGAATCCGCAGATACAGTGCGTAGCAGGTCCTTCTCCGGGCCCTCTGTTCTCTGTGGGTTGAGACGCGGTCAGCCCTCCAGCAGCCTGAGCCTGTCACTGCGGTAGGTTGTTAACCCTCCTTTCCTTCACCCGAAGGTGGTCCCAGGAGAAGGGGACCCAGAGGCTGGTCGGGGAAATGACATGTGAGGCCAAGTCCCACTGTCGGCTTGGAAGGAAAAGAAAAAGAACTTGGTTCAACAGACATGGGTCCCCAGTGCCCCACAGTTGGGCTGGGCAGCGCGAAGCACAGAGAGGAGCTGAGCTAGGCTCAGCATCTTCCTCGGGCAGGGCCACCGTGAGATGGGCCTCAAGGGCAGCTGCAGGGAACATGTGGTCTGCCCTTTGTCAGAGCTGGGAAATGAGGCAAAGGGAACATCTCTACCAAGGTCCTTGTGCCAGCCAAGATTCTTTCCCATTGCAGCCTAATTTCAGAGATTTGGAGCTCTTCAGAGCAGTGGGGTGTCAGCTTCACCCTCTTACCATGAGCTGGCAATAACGAGGTGGCTGGAGGACAGCCTTCCCAGATGCGCAGCTCTTCTCTCACTGGTCACTTACTGGGCCCTGGAAGGACGTGCCTTGATGTACACGTCCCAAGTACATCAAGGCCTTCTGGACTAGGCCTCCACTGTGGCTGCAAAACCCCTCCCTCCCTCATCCTGCTCCCAGAAGTTCTTCACACTCCAGACTTACCTCAGGAAAAGGTCTTGGCTTGGTGTCCAAGACCCTGATGATCTGGCCTCCAGCCCTCTCTCCGCACAAAATGCGTAGGCTGTTCTGCCCAGCTTCTAGGCTATGCCATGCTGTTCCCCTGTCAGGAATGTCCTTTCTGCTATGATGGCCTCACTCAAGTACCCCTTCCTTCAGAAAGTCCTCCAGGTAGGACCCTGCTCTTCCTCTGGGGGTCTGTAGCTTTCTGTCTGCCCTTACTTTTTGGTCAGTACAGAGCTCAGCACAGAAGCTCAGCTGAACTCCCATCTCCCTATCCCAGACAAGTATCGATGCTTCTTGGGGTCCCTTTCCCCTTTCCCAATTGGGCCAGAAACCCCAGCTCCAGCCTCAGGTTTGACAAGGTGGGCTGTATAGGTTTACTGCATGATAACAGAAGCATAGCCTTGGGTCTAAGACCCGTATATTCTGTGCCTGGCTGTGTGACCTTGGCAGCTGATATACCCTCTCTGAACCTTACTCTCAGTCCTTGGCCTGTCCATTTGTCTGAGTTGTTTGGAAGATCAAATGAATGAAAAAAGCAGAGAGAGTGCTTGGCACATGAGCACACAGCTCCCACACAGCTGTCATTATCACCAGGTCATTATTAAAGACCTCGCTTGTGCCTGAGGCTTGGACCCCAAGGCTGGGTGGCAGGCGAGCAGTGGGTGATGAACTCAGAAGCAGCCACAGCCCCTGGCTGACTCAGGCTGAGGAGATCCCAGAGAAAGTGGTTGCTTTATGATGAGCCTGAGGCAGCCAGGCTCTGCTTGCTCCTTCCCACCCCCAAGTTCATTCAAACTGAGGCCACCGGGCCTTCCCAGCCCACTCAGAGCCTCTAATCAGATTCCATAAAGGACCCTCCCTTGGAGTCCACTCAGCTGACTGCTTCATGACCTTGGTGATCTTCACCCTCTCCAAACCAGCCTGGGTGTGCTAGGTGGGGGCAGGCAGTGGGCTTACAAGGATCCCTGGCTCATCTTCCATGCAAGCATATGGGGGCCCCCATGCCTCTGAGCCTGACTCTTTCTCCCCAGGAACCACAGTGTGGTGGGAGCTGGGCAGCTCCCAGTGGCTCTGTAGGACACTACCAACCCCACACCCACCCCACACCCACCGCAAAAGCTTGGTGTTATTATTTTTATTTGATATGCTGGGAAACTGAGGGCCAAAGAGCAGAAGGTTCTCACCCAAGGCCATATAGCCAGTAGCCAGGACTATGGCACATGCAACTACAACCAGGGTAATCAAGCCCTCTGTTCTCTAGGAGACCCCTGGTTGGTGATGACTGGAAGCTGTCCCCCTCCTCCACTTACCTCTACCCAGCACCAGCTGGGTGCAAGGCCTGCGTGACAATCATCAGTTACGAGATCTTCACATGGACTCACAGGGCACAAAGGAGGCAAAGCTCGGAGAGTGTCCCTTCCCTGGGTCACATGACATAAGAGTAGAGGGAAATTTTGTTCCCACATCTCTGCTGTTTCCTGTCCCACTAAGTTGCCTCCCCTATTGGACAGAGTTTTGGAATTACAGAGGCCAGGCCTTGGGGAGCCCAAAGGAAACCCCTCTGGCCTCACAGACCCCTGGCTCTGGCGATCAAGAAGGGATATGCCTGCCCTGCCTGGGCCCACCAGGCTGGCCTGGGCCCGTAGTTCCTTGCCAGGCCCAGATGAAAGTGTGAGGTCACTGGACCAAGCCAGCTCCCTGTCTGATCTTGCCACCATGACTCAGCCCTACTTTGCTGAACCTCCCCTTCCTGGGGGACCCCGACAATGGCCTGGGCTGCCCTGCTGCCTGCCCACCCACCACTTAGGGCCTCCCTCCCTGAGTCACATGGAACTCCCCACCCAACATGCTGTGTAAACAGCCTCCACCTCTTCCCCAGGCTCCTGGGGTTCCCACTGCTAATGGCCCAAGGCCAGGCTGAGGGACAGAGGTTCCCCTGTTGATCCCAAAAGCAAATCCCAAGGCCAATCAGACTTGATCTTGGGGACTCCCTGGCCTTAATAGGAAAATCAAAATTGAACTTGAAAGCTCAAGCCAAGATTTGGATTCAAATCCAAGATTCTCCTTTGCTAGATGAGTGACCTTGAATAAGATACTGTTTCCTCATCTGGACAATAAAGATTAAAGAATAAGTTGCACCCCATAAGGGTTCCACATGGGATCATAGGTGCCTGGAGAGTGGGTGAGAGGGCATGCAGGGTAACAAGCAGACCTGGATTCAAATGAATGAACCATTTCACCTCTCTGCGTCTCAGGCCCTCATCTGTAAAGTCGGGTTAATAATGAGTGACTTGTGCTGGGATGAATAAATGTGATAATATACGAAGGGTTCTGTACAGGGCCTGGCCTGTGGGAAGTGCTCAGTGGATAAGAGCCATGAGTAAGCCTTCAGGTACTAGACACACGTTAGACCCAGGTTAGTGTCAGTGAGGATGGGAAGGTGGTGAGTAGGTGGTCTGTCTGGTTCCTGCATTAGTGGTCTATGATGGTACCCTGTCAGAGAAGGACTCTTTAGGTGCAGAAGTCCTCTGCAGGCCAAGCCCTGGACTTCCCCAGGTGGAGGGAGAAGGCTGTCTGCGAAGGTTTTTTCTGGGTCTCGTTCCATCCTACACTTTACGAGGCACCCACAGAGCCTCCTCACACCAAGGGCAAGGAAAATGCTCAGACAGGAGAAGGAGCTTGCCTGCAACTTAGTGGTGAGCTGAACTCACTTCTGTGGCTCCACGCCTCTCAGGCCCAGGATACCCTCACTCCCTAATCTCAGAGAGGGCAGCTCTCTAGGAATTCATAGCACTCTTGTGCCCACCAAAGGTTGGAAGGAACCCCAGACACCTTGTTTCCCAAACCCACTGGCAACAGTGTTTTCTTGGGAACATAGACCAGAAATGTAGACTGCCTGGTCTTCTATCATGAAGCCTTCATCTCTGTTGCCCCATGATGCTCAAGAGGTAGCTCCCCAAACAGACAGCCAGCAGACTGCACAGGGACAACTGAGGAAGAGAGGCCCCAAGAGAGGAACTTCAATGACCTTCCCATTCGTATGTACTGACCGTATTGTTTAGAAGAGAAAAGAGAGGTTGGGGAGGTTGTGGAAATGATGAAACGTGTAAAACCTGAAGCAGCACCGATTCTGGAGTCACACAGGCTCGTTAGATGTCCCCTGAGATTGGAACAAGGTCCTCAACCTCTCAGAATCTGGACATGGATGAATTGCTGTACCTCAGGGTCACTGCTGTAGAGATTCAGTAAGAATAAGACAATGACCATGCTCTGTCATTAGGTATAATCAGTAATGACCATGGCTACTACTTCTGAAGCTCTTTCACATGCAGCCCTCACAAAGGACACATGGCCATGACTGTGTCCATTAATAGAGCAACAATTTGGACCAGAAGAAAGAGCAAAGGATGCTCGACATTGCATCCCAAGCAGGTCCTGTGTTAGTGTGGGCATTTGGCCTCGGTGAGATACTTCTCCTGGATGCCAGGCTGTGTCATGAGCACAGAGTTCCAACTGAGGCCTGGTTTTTAAAGGAAAACAGCTCACAAGTCTCAACACACTTCTTGTGTAGTATGACACTGCCAAAGCAAATGGGTGACCAAAGTCAGCCAGGGAAATTGCTTGTCTTGGAAGAGAATAGGAGAGAAACCACTCATGGGATTCTGGTCCATGATATAAATCTAGCACAACTCCAGTAATACCCAGCACACACACACACACACACACACAAAGAGGGAGAGAGAGAGGGAGAGAGAGAGAAGAGGAAGACAGACAGACAGACATATTACTCTCTTTGAGGAGTGTGTCCACACCAGGAGGCCCACATTCATTCCACCACACCACAGCAAGGAATGGAGGACTCAGACTGGCTAAAAGAGCACTCTTGCACAAAGCTTTCATTGGTTCTGCCCCAAAGCTTCCCAGCAGCTTAGATGCCTTTGACAGATGTGGCTTCTGATGCTTAGGAAGGTTCCACTATGGCGGGTCCTTGATCACATGGCCAGTGAGCAATAGAATCAGACTGGCCTACCCAACTCTGTTCTACCCATGGCCTGGCCCACTGCTAGGCTCTCATTTGTACCAGATTGAGGGATGCAGAGGGGATTTGAGCCTGAGTCACAGAGCTTTGAAGCTAGCAGTCTCAGAGGTTCCAGAGGTGGGCTGGTAGCTGACTCACTCCCACACCCTGAGTCTGCCTGAGGCAGAGGCTTCGGCTCCTGACCGCCCCACCTGCCAGAGTCCAGCTATGTCTTTCCTGGGTCACTACGGCTCAGGATTCCCAAGAGCTGGGCAGGAAGGCCAAGGCCCTTAGGCAAGGAGGTATCCCAGGCACACCTCTTCTCAGGAATGCCTAAAATCATAATGGGAACTCCAGTTTGCCTGCTTGCTGGGCATCAAGTTCTCCTGATGATGCACTGAGCACTTGTTTTAGCTGACGTGGAATTCTGGAATGAAGCACTGTATTTCTTTGCAGCCCGACCTCCTAGTACCTAACTCCTTCCTAGAGAGGAAAAGTGCCCTGCTAGTGGGACTCTTAGTGCGCCTTGGGAAACATAGGTTCTAAGCAACAGAGTAGGTGTGGCTAAAAACAACTGCATGTCTTGGCTGGTGGTGGGCATGGGATGGAGGGGAAGGTTAGAGTTCCATCTCCACCAGTTCAGGGAGCTAGGCCTCAGAGAGTTGCTCAGAACCCTGGGTCTTTAAGAACCAGGCCTAGCAAGGGACCTGGTCCTCCTCCTCCTCAAATCTCAGCGCTTTGCCTGGATATAGGCTCAAGCACTTTCCATTTCTGGGTTCCTATCTGATATTTTTCTTAAACATTATCTCAAATCTTTACTGCTTGTAATGATGATACCAGAGAAAAGGACCTAGGCCCCCTCACTAGAAGGAATACCTATGCTAAGGAATACCTATGTCTGGTGAGGAGGGGTTATCTTGCTGTATTCTACTTCTCCCCTGCCCAGGGCCTGGACTGGGGATCCAGGAGAAAACCGTGTATCAACAAGCTCATCACCTGGTGGAGGGGTTGACCACTCCCTAGGAAATGACTGGATAGTGTCTGCAGGAAAAGCATACTTTGCCAGACAAAGCTCTTCAAGCTTTGACCCTTCTAATCTCTTGTCTCATCTCTCAGGAAGAAGGACGGTTGGATCAGAGGCTGGCTAGATATCGATATGGACAGGAGGATGCATAAAAGGTTAGATAAGAGGTAGATAGAGGATGGATGGATGGATGAGGAGGCAGACAGATGGAGAATGATTGGATAGACAGGAGTAAAGCTGTTGGTCCCACAGTAAATGAATAGGACAGGTAAAGTCCTAGTCTTTCCTTGCCTGTCATTGTGTGAGGATGTCACATCCTTTGGGGCTTCATCTATAATGAGAACCATGAGCCCAGCCTCAAGTTTGGTTTGGGGAACCGGTGAAATATGAATAGACCGTCAATGCCTTGCAAGAGCTACGGCCAAACCTTAGCCAGTGGCCTCTTGGGCATGGGCCACGCACTATGTTTTATGTTCAGGGACACAGATAGGAGACTGCCTCTGCTGTTGGACTCCTGAACTTTCCAAAGGTCTAGGGGACTCTGCCTGATTCAAGCAGGGAGGCGTCTTTGGAGAAGAGCTGCTGGGCAGGGCTCACCTAAGGCTGAGGAGTCAGGAAAGCACGCTGGAGACACACAGGGTTCAGTCCTGCTTTCTAATCCTGTCCCTGCCACTGCTTAGCTGTCTGCCACTGAACAAGTTCCTATCCTCTCTGAGCCTCGGTTTCCTCATTTATAAAACAGGTACTAATTACAGTACACAGGCCCTGGCTATATTGTGACATTTACTAGAGCTAACGATGCATGCAAAGCACCCAGCACAGGGCTTGGGATATATTAAGTACTCAGTAAATGCTCATGTATCCTATACTCTTAAAAATCTAAGTGGAGATCCAGGCCCCTGGCACCAAGAGAGACTCCAAAGGCTTGGAGGCCAGAAATTTCCACCCAAAATTCTTAGTCCATAAGTTGATTTTCCTGTTTCAAAATGTCCAAGATTCACAGGGCCACTTGCCCTCGGTGCTTTGACTTAACAACATCTGTTTTCAGCTAAAATTCCAACATTTCCGTGGGCCTCGATGACCCTGTTCTGATTATTCTTAGATTAATCACAAACAAAGCACATGAATTATTCCTTTAAAGTACAATTTATGTGGGAAATATAAATCTTCCCAAATGGGCTGAGGTAGAAGGAGGGGGAGAACCAACATGGGGTGTCCTTCAAAGAGGCCACGGGGATAAGGGGAGCCAGCCCCACAAGGCTGAGGCTGCCCTTGCAGAGACTCAGCCTGAGGATGATAGTGTGGGTGGTGGCAGGCCTTGTGGGCTCAGGGTGAGCTGTGGCTGATGGCAGGAGGCCCAGACCACCCACCAGAAAGAGGATGAGTGGCTCCTAGGCACAAGGAGGAACAGCCCAACCTGTAGCCACAGGGACAAGTAGTGATGGAACATCTGACCCCCACCCAAGTCCCTAAGCCCCCAGCCCCGGCCAGCTTCAAGGTCAGTGCCTTCTTATCATTACCCATGGGCTCCCAACATCTCTTCGCAACTCCTCCCTCTGCTAAGTAGCAGGCATGGTATATGCCTACACCCAAGAGACTGTGTCCCTTCCATCAGGGTTACAACTAGAACTTCCTTAAAGCTGGTGAGGCTGGGAGCCAGTGGGGAAATGACCAGCGTTCAGAGGTGAGACAGCAGAAGACCCCAAACTGAGAGCAAAGACCATGCAGCCAGTCTCCAGGCCCTCCATCTTTAAAACTCCAAACTTGGTCAAGTGGGTTCAAATGTCACAGGCAGAACTGAAAGCACCTCTTGCTATCAGTGGGAAGGCAGGATGACTGAGGCCAGGAAAAGGACAAGGGTCACACAGCAACAACAGCAGAGCTAGGACACGGTGTCTTGGTCCAGGGCCTTGGAGGCAGCACCAGACACCTGCATGGTCTTCATGGCTGGTGGACGGCTGCTTCATGGTACCATCTTTCCCTTTAGTGCCAGGATCACAAAGAGAGCTTTGAGGTACATAGAGAGACAGCCCAGGCTCACACCAGTGCTCGGGCCTTTCTGCCAGTGGGGTCCCTCTGAGGTCTTTTCCCAAGGGGATCCAGAATCCCAGGCACAGTTGGGCCCTGGGCGAGTCCCATTGGTGTGTAGGAAGAGTGGCGCTACCTTAGATTCTGAGAGAACATGCCCAGCACCATTTCAAAGTCGTGTCTCCTCTAGGACCCCAGTTATCTTATCTACCACACGGGAACGAAGGCCAGAGAGGACTTCCACGAGGCAATTCCTAGCATCTTACCTAGAAACACACCTTGCCCACCCTCTTCTTCTGCCAGTCTCTCCTCCCCATTAGTCTCTCTTTCTCAAACTGGTCTGGCACCCAACAGAAGAATCCTCATTTGTGTGCAAAACAGTTGCCTCCGAATTCTGATGAATTCTGACGGGATGACACTTGGTGATTCTGTGTCCTGCAGGCTTTAGAAACACAGGCATGAGGCAGGGTCACCTGCTGGGCTTGGGGGTACAGCAGGACGGGCAGCAGGGCCAGTTGGTGGGGGCTACAGCAGTAGGATCAGAGGGACAGGCCAGATAGAAATGGCAGGGACATGCAGCCAGGCCACTGAGACGATACCGGAGAGTAGACCAGTCCAACCAGAAAGGGCTAAGATGACTGTCAGGGCCCAAGCTAAGAGATCCAGGGGGCTGGGGCTGGCTATTTTTAACTCGGCTTAATTTTCTCTACCTGGAAACCAGCAGTGGGGTAGTTCCAGGAAAGGCTTCACCCCTGAGACCCTTCTCACTCAGGTTCCTGGGGCAGGCCTCTCCGTGTTACAAGAGCCCTCTTTACCCAGCTGGAGCCCAGCGTGGGGAAGGATGGAAACCGAGCCAGCTCCCGCGCTGACCCGTCGAAGCCTGGGCAGCAGCCTCTGCCCTGTCGTCATCGGGAGGGAGCCTGTCCCTGGCCCTTTTAATTCTCCTATTATGTTCCCCAGACTTACAGCCTCTGGTTCCCTATTGTCCCAGGCAGGCGTTTTGCATTTGTGTAAAGATTAGACACGTTAGAACCGTGCCTCTGACTCCCTATGGTCTTTCTCTTTTACTTTCTCAAATCTGAGATCTTTCTTTCCTGCTAGCTGCGCTCTGCTTCCTTGTTCTCCAGCTCTCTCCCTGCTTGTCTTTATCTGCCTCCCTGTTTGTTTTCCTGGCCACCCTGACCCCCTCCTTCCACCCAGGCCCTGATTTTGCTTCTTTCTTCTCTTTCTGCCTCAGTAGTTTGCCTTCTCCCTGCCTCCCTCCCCAGCTCTGCTTAAGTCTCTATTCAGACCCACCTCCCCCCGCCCCCGCCCCCAGGCTATACAAATGACTGGGAGCATTGCTCACCTCATTCCAGAAATGTTCTTCTGGATTCTTAGAGAGGAGCAACGTGGGAGAGGGCAGTGTGCCCCACATGGGGAGTCAGTTGCGGTTTGCTTGAGAGACCAAGATTGGATTCTCAGAGTGGCACAGCCACAGTCACAAGGGAAGGAGGACGGGAACAAGCTGGTCGTCTATGGGTTCGGCCCCATTTTACCAGGTTCCCACATACAAGTGTGCTCTTGCATACACCCTGGGAAGAAGCATAATTGCCCGTCCCTTATGGTCACCTGTTTTCCCTCATGAATATCTACTAAATGCTGAGGATAGGAAGGAAACTGGGTGCCTGGCCTCACCATTAAAAGCAGGCCTGTTGTGATTCATCTCTCCTCCTGCAGGGAGCACTGAAGGCCTCCTACTGTGTGCAGGGTCACAGCAGCCCTCAAGAGTGCTGGGAAACCAGCTCAATGCTAGGAATCAGGAAGCCCTGGGAATTCCTATTAGCCTAGAGATGAAATTCCCAAGAAGATACTTCAGAAATGGACTCTGGGCCCGGCCTGAAAGACACAGAGTGGCTGCCAGCTCCCCAGGATGCTCAGCTCAGTGCCGGTGCATCCATGTTCCTGTCTCCAGCAAAGCTTCTGGGCCAATACAGACTGGGACCTGAATGCTAGTCCTCAGCAAGTGCCCCCCCCCGCCTTGCCTTTGGCTGCCCCTCCCTCTTCTGCATGAAGTTGCCACTGCAGTGAGCCAAGGTGTCCTGTCCTGTCCCACATGGGAGACTCACAGGGGCATCTTTCTGGAAAGGACTCTAGAGCGTCCCTTGTCTCAGTGGAGGTTGTGAGCCATGCAGTGCAGGAAATATTCTCTTTTGGCCTGTTTTGCAGATAAGGAAACTGAGGTCCAGGATAGATATCCTTGGCCATAGTTGTACAGCTGAAAAGATTCTAGAAGAGTCCTGCTCTGGGTCCTGAGATGGTGGGAGAAGAGGGGGTGGGCAGGACTTCCTGGGAGAGATGGGATGAGACAGCCAAGGCTAGTCGGGGGTTAGGTGTGAGCTATGTCCTTCACTCAGGAAAGAAGGCCCAGAGAGGCCTGTGACTCACCCAAGGCCACACAGCCTTGAATGGGCCTTTCACCACCCACACAGCGCAGGGGCACCCTCCTTCTGGTTGGCATTGAGCAGGCAGGAGGGATCTCTGGGAAGGAGATGGGAAGGCTTTGCTTGTGAGGCTTCCCTCTCAAACTCAGCTCTTGGCAAGGCTTGTAGAGCAGCACTAGGAGAGTAGGAGAAGAGATACAGGATACTCTGGGGGTCTCTTGGGGAAGTCCAGCAGGGATGAGAGGATACCCTGGAGGCTATAGAGGAGCCTCAGGATTCCCAGAGGTGCTTCAGGCACAGAGAGAGGAGGAGAGTCTTCCCCCTTTCCCCTCCCCACAGAGTCTAGGGCGGGCCAGGCATCAGGGAGGAGGCGGTGTCCCTGGCTCTGGGCCCAAGGTGCAGCCAGGCGGGTGGGGTGGACCAACAGGGGCGGGGCACAGTGCCTGGTGCTATAAGAGGCAGCCAGGGCACAGAGGCAATGAGCTACCAGCTCGGCTTAGCAGCAAGACGCTGGCAACAGGCACTCCCTGCTCCGGTTCAGCACCATCCTCTACAGCCGCTATGGTCTCCATGCTTGCAGCAGCCTGGTGCTCGGTCGCTCTAGCTCTGCTCATGATCCTGCATGAAGGTGAGCTGCCCTGCACGGCCTCACCTGCTGCTGCAGTCCCTGGGTCCTCCCGTTGGTATCTCCCCTAGAGTCCACCGAGGAGGGCCAGCAGGAACTGCTGTGTGTGCTCTGCACACGCAAGGGAGCCACGGGCTCGGGGCAGCTGCTGGCCCTTCCCATGGTGCTGCAGGGTTTTCCCAGGCTGGCCTGGAGCTCCTGAGCAGTCAGAGTGCCAACTTCCTTGATCCTCCAGTAGGAGGAGTCTGGCAGGTCCCCTACCTACGACCAGCTGGAGGCCCTGACCACCTCTCTACCTCTCTCTCCTTCCTGTGCATGCAGGGAAGGGCCAGGCTACCTCTACCCTGAAGCAGTCGGGGCTCTCACCCAGGACCCGAGGTGCCCACCTGAGGTTTCGCCGTTGCTCCTGCAGCTCCTGGCTTGACAAGGAATGTGTCTACTTCTGCCACCTAGACATCATCTGGGTGAACACTCCTGGGTGAGTCTCTGTGGGGACCCAGATGGGAGCTCCAAGGGTGGGGGCAGTGTAAGGCTACAGTTTGCTGGGGAATCTCTGGCCCAATCTAGCTTTCCCTGGGTCTGTAGATGGAGACATTGGGCTAACAACAATAGACACCAGCTATTGCTTCAACTCTCATAGGAGCTGCCAGAGTCAGTTAGAACACTGCCTCCCATGAATGCAGTATTCAAAGTAGCCTGGTAAGAAGTGCTGGCTCCACTTTCTAGATCAGGGAGCTGAGGCTCAGAGTGATTAGGTAGCTTCCCTAAGACGGATCACACGTGAAAGTGGTCAGCTGCATCCCAGGTTTGTGGATGTCAGGGCAGGTGCTTGCAGGGCCAAGGTGCCTCTGGAAAGACTCATACAATTAATGAGCAAGCCTGTGTCTTGACTGTGCCAGGCCTGTGCCAACTCCTGCATGCGCAGTATTGTCCTCTGTGTCCCCCATGAGGCAGGTTGTCCCTAGATGACTGATGAGAAGCCTGCCGGGTTACCTGACTGAGCCCTGGCAGGAGCCAGTGCTGTCTGCTCTGCCTGCACCCGTGCTGCCTCCGGGGTTCTGCATACCTCAAACTAAGAGAGAGAGAGAAAGAGAGTGTGTGTGTGTGTGTGTGTGTTTCCTTCCCCAAATTGCATAAGGCAAGAGAAAGCCAGCACGTAAGCATGTGTGGAGCTAATCTGCATCCAAATACTCTCAGGGCGGGAACCCTGCCAGTCTCTGCCTGCTGGGTCTACCTGGAGTCACCACAACTCCACTATGCCATCTAAAATTAGCCCTGTCACTCAGAGGTGCTGGTCCGACTTGCCTTGGGGACCTTGCCATGCCCCTAGCCATCTTGGTAGATTAAACCTGAAATCAATCCCATACATGCACACACATGTGCGTGCACAGAACATCTCCCCATTTTTAAGTTAGCGCTCTAAAGTGAATTGGCCACTCCTCCAGGGAAGTAGTGCCCAGTAGGGCAGCTCCGCTGTGAGCCTTTGTGGTTGCTTCTGTGAGATGGAGGTACTTTCTTTCCTCCAGGGTTGATAGCAGCCTCTTTGAGAAAGAGGACCAGCCTGACTCTATGGGCTCCAGTTCCTACCTGGGAGGGGACAGGGACTGGTAGGGCTTCCCAGTTCCTGGCTACCGGTGGGACTGCAAGTACCACCTCTTCCTCACTATGCTGGGAGCATCGCTGAGCCCCTGTGAGCCAGCGCTCAGAGACCAGAGAGGGACAGGGAATTGTCCAGGGCACTTGTGCCAAGACTTTTGACTTCAGTGGTGGGAGTTCTTGAGACCAGAGGCTGGTCACCATTTACTGACACCCCAGTAGCATGATTGGCTGTCTCAGTGTGCAGCATAGACAGCCGCTGCTCACCAATGGCCATGGTTTATCTAATCCTCTTCCTCTCTTTCTCTCTTCCTTCCTCTCACACACTCTGTCTCTCTCTGCCTCTGTCTCTGTCTCTTCATCTCTCTCTCTCTCTCTCTCTCTCTCTCTCTCTGCCCCATACCACTACCTTGCTGGCTGCCCGCCCACAGACAGACAGCTCCTTACGGCCTGGGAAACCCGCCAAGACGCCGGCGCCGCTCCCTGCCAAAGCGCTGTGAGTGCTCCAGCTCCAGGGATCCTGTCTGTGCCACCTTCTGCCATCGAAGACCCTGGTAGGTGGACACCCAGCTTGCAGGGGCAGGAGGGGCTGCTAGGCGGAGCCTATCCTGGCAGCATGTGTGTCTGGGAGACCAGCAGAGAGGTTGTTGGGAGCAAGCAGGGACCTGAGGCCCATAGGTGGCTTTGGAACATGAGCAGTGTTCCTGCCTAAGGAACTTGTCACCCGTGAGTGCCTCCCTCTGCTAGCTCTGGGGCTTCCAAGAGCATTCATAGCCTCATCCCTGAGCAGGATAGGTGCATTCAGGGGGTGAAAGCTGAGGCAGCTCAGGCCCAGAGAGGGGACAGGACTCTAGTAAGGCTCCTACTGTGTTTTGGATTCCAATACTTGGTGACACTTGGGAACTTTAGAGCTCACTCAAAGGAAAATCAACCGTGGAGCTGGAAAGCGATGACACTGTTCTGGGGTGAGAGGAGCAAAGCCTTGCCAATTCCCCTCGCCTTCCTGGGCCTCTGATTTCCCATCTGTGAAAAGGGTAGAGATTTTGTTTCTTCCCTCCTTCACTTGGACTCAGTTTGAAAGCTGGAACTGGCTCCTAATGCCAAGCTCCAGTTCCCAGGCTCATTTATGAGAAACTCCCCCTCTGGGCCCCAAGCCATGGCTCCATTCTTGCCTCAGTTTCCCCTGCAGCTGCAGCTGGCTGGGTTCTGGGAAGACCAGCCACCCAGCTGCCTCTTTTGGAGGCTAAGAGCACATTCCTAGTAGCTCAGTTTTCCTCAGTCCCCACCCTGCCCAGGAAAGGAAGGATGCCAGGTGCACAGGGTGAAAATGGATCTGCTCCCAAAGGCGGGTGGGGTAGGTAGGGGCTGGGCTGGGCCCTCAGCCAGGTGGCTTCAGGGCCCTGGACAACCTCTTACTTGGATCCTATTGCCACTTATTCAGGACTGAAGCTGCGACAGTCCCAAGCAACCAGCCCCCTTCAGCCGTATTACAGACTGGCAAGACATGGGCCACCAACAGCGTGCTGCTCCAGAGGCTGAGGTGAGAGGCACCTGCCCTGATCAAGCCCTTCCTGAACACCTTGCACATTTTCTCTATTCTCCATGTGAGACGGGACTGGGTCTTCCTTGTCCTTCCAAGAGAATCGAGGATCAGAGAGGCAAAGCCACTTGTCCAAAGTCACATGTTAATGATATCTGACTGACTCCAGAGTCTGTTATTAACTACCATGCTCTTACTTAGCTCTGGGCTTGTTTGTGCACTGTTTTAGAGGGCTTCAGGGAAGGACCACAGTTTGTTCTCTCAGGCTCTACTGAATCAAGCATTTCCCATGAGCTGGGACTCACAGGGGCCAACTACCCAGCTTGCTTCCTCTTCACTGCCCAGACTGGAAATTCTCCCTGGTAGCCTTGGTGTGGTTCATCTCAAGGCTTAGCACCAGAAATGTCCATAGATTTTTGTCCAACTAACTGTCTTAAAAACAGAAGCCCCAACCTCACCATGCAGCAGAGTGGCCCAGGATATAGCTTTGGGAGCAGGGGCGGACTGGTTGGAACCCAGCCCTGCTGCAAACACGCTTTGTGTTTGGGACACAGTTCAGAGTGTGCAGAAAACTTGGTTTGCCAAAGATGTGCTTGTCTGCACTGCAGTTCAGGCCTGTTTGTATTTCACAGGCTGAGGAAGTGCCTCAGAGAGATTGTGCCCCTTGCTCATGTTCCAATAGCTAGGGGCTAAAGCCAGTCTTTCTGCTCCTGGGCCTGTACCCTTCTGCCCAGGAAGGGCGTGCTTGAATACTGCCAAGATCACAGCCAGGAGCTCAGTTGGGTTCAGTGTGTCTGGGCTGAGCCACTTTAGGACTGGGCAGAACCTGAGCAGGTATAGTCCGGTGAGGGAGAAGTAGACATTTGTGTAAAGTGTGAAGAGGACAGGCAGGTGATGGGTGCTGCCTGGGCTGTCTTGGCTGTCCAGTCACTCTGGCAGCTTTCAGTCTTACACATTAGCTTTCTCAAAGCATCCCTGGGCAGCTTCTAGGCCTAGGTTGGTCTGCCCTTGACATGCAGACCTTGCATTCAGTCTGTGGCCACCCTGTGACCCAGATCAGCCCTAGTCCCCCTTACTCTTTCCTTCCATGGAAGCTCTTGGACTGTCTGTGTCTTCTGAGATGCTCAGTTGACTCTTCTCCATCTCCAGGGACACTTCTGCCGCCAAAGTCCGCTTTGCCAGGCAACAGCAGGAGGCGACAAGGGAGCACAGGCCTGCACACTCCAGGCGGAGGAAAAGATAGTGCCGCGAGCTACAGGAATATTGAGAAAGAAGCCCACCTGCCTTGCGATGGGAGGAGATGGGCAGCTCCTAGGAGATCCTCCCGCCTGTCTCCTGGCCTAGCCACCCAGACCCATTTGCTGGGGTTGGTGCAAGCTCTGACCTCCAGTCTTGGTAGAGGGAGCTTTGCTCAAGGCAGCTCCATGCCATCACACTGCCCAGGAGAACTCTCAGTCCCAGGTGGCAGGGCAGCCCTGGTGCTGGCTACTGGCCACCGCCCTGCTAGAAGGAACTGCATGAGCAATGGTGAACTTGAGGCCCTGTCCTGAGGACTGTCTTGTCTGTTTGGCTATAATGCAGGAACCATCACGTAGCAGGGCTCACTCATTCTAAGCCAGTCCTGGATGCTGGATGCACCCTGGCTGGCCCCTGTCTGCCCTCTCTAACTGCCTCTTCCTTTGCCCTCCCTCCGCCCCCGTCCTTGGGACCTTGTTGGTGAAAAGAACCTATTCTGCTTCACACATCTGTATATAACTTATTTGCTCTAAGGACTTGGAGAATCTCAATTATTTATTTTAATGTATTTTGGGGTCCTCAGTTATTTACCTGAACTTGTGTTTGTATTAAACAAAGAAATGATATTCTGGTATTTTTCCCGGGCTGAACAAAGGTGGGAGGCTCCTCTCAGGAAAGGGCCAGTGGGAAAGGATGCAGGAGCAGAGGAAAGAGTCCCGGGTTGGTGGCTGGAGCCCCATGTTCCACTTTTCCCCTTGCTGGGCTTTTTGGCTGTCCACTTGCCCTCTCTGGACTTACCCTTACCATGTCCTTACACAGCCATCTGCAGCTATGACATTGTAGGATTTATATTCCCACCAGGCTAGAAACCAGAGGCCAGTCCTTCTCAAGGCTAGGGATTTAACTCGCTTGCCTGCCTAGCAAGCAAGAGGTTATGAGTTCGACCCTGGTACCAAAAAAAAGGAACACATTGCACATTGGAAAACCGCTTTTGTTCAACTGCCCTGTCCCCTTCCAGGGCTGGCTGGGAGGAAGAGCACCATGTGGGTTCTAAGGCTGTGTGTGGTCTGGCACTGCCCTTCACCTCGGGCGCTGGGCTGTGCTCTGCTGGAGTTTGACACTTCTCAGACTCCGTAAGCCTAGGGCTCTGGCACTGGGGTCATGAGTCCTGTTGGAACTTAAGACACAGCTCATCGGGGTCTCTGGGACAACTTACAGGCAAGACCACGCCTGACGGCAGCTGCCTGAATCCACAGCCCCCTTCCTAACCAACTCCTGTGAGCAGGCCATGCCCCTTTCCCATGGATGGCCTATCCTGAAGTGGCAAGCCATGACTTGAGCCAGTGCTTGGGAAATATTTATGGACTAACCAATAATTATTTACACACTTCCCTCACCCTGCCTTGTCCATAAAACCAGTCCTGGAAGAATAACATGTTAACATGCGTTGAGCTCTTACTGTATACTCGCAGGCTGTGCACTTTATCAGATTAGCTCATTTCATCCTCACAGTAGTTCTGTGATTCAGGTACTTTTATTTTCCTCATTTTACAGATGAGGAAACTGATACACAGGGGAGGCAAATGGTTTTCTTCAGACTTCGCAACAATAAGTGGGTGGTGTCAGCAGTGGAACCTAGCTCTTCTGGCTTCAAGATCTGCTTTATGTTTGTACATCATAAATGTTTGCTGATTGAATTCCCCAATCATCACCACAGCTTGCTCTTGAGCAAATCTCTTTTCTGAGCCTCAGTTTTTTTTTTTTTTTTTCAACTAGAAAATGGTAAGGAACTCAGAGGCCTGGTGCAGTTACTGAGCAGGTAAGTTATAGTGCTAGGCTGAGCCTGAAGAGAAGCAGAGGCTGTCTGCAAGACTGGGAGTCGTGATTATGTAATATACAGGACAGGGACAGAACCAAGGGACCTGCAGGGAGGGAGAGACTGGGGTCTGCCACCGGGCAGAGAAAGGATGCTGCACAAAGATTGCACTATTGTCACCTCAAAACATGAGCAAGGCTCAAATAAGGAGAGAGAAAATAGGGAGGGATCCCTGACTATGGGAAGAACAGTGAGCAGGAGTGGCAGAGGAGCCTCCTCTGAAAGAGGCCCTCACGGCCAGAGGAAAAGCCAGAAGAATAGTGGGAGATGAAGACAGAGAGGCCCCACAAGGTGAGGAACTGGACTTTCTGTGGCAGGCCACAGGGAGCTATGAAAGGTCCAAGCTGGGCTTTGGAAATAGGCTCTGGGAGCTAGGAATGGGCTAAGAGTGAATGAGGAGTCCGGCACCAGGAAAAAGTCACATCCCACCCTGGTCTGATGCAATGGGGCTGGGCCAGCTCCTTCCTGCCCACCCCAGCCCAGGACCAAAACACACCCTCATCCTTCAGCTGAGTCTGATGATGAAGGAGGTGTCACTCCCTGGCATCAAAACATCCCATTCAAAGGGGTCCCTTCTCCTTGGAAACCCCAAAACAGCCAGCCCATGACCTGCCTTGGCAGCCCCAGGGCCACATATGGCAGGAGGTTTGACCTAGTTGTGAGGATCCTGGTGAGAGTGTGCAGTAGGCCTTGGGAAGCAGGTACTCATGGATCTTGGCACAGCCTCCAGCACCTGTTTAGGGTTCAGAGGTTGGTGACCTAAGTAACTGAGCAGTGATGATGATTACAGAGAAGAGAGGAGGCAGGTGCAGGCACGGGTGACATCCAGGGCCTGAGGTCTGCAGTTCTGGGAAATGGACCCCACACTGCAGGGTCCCTGCTCTGGCCTCCTCCAGCCCACCTCTGTTCACAGGACAAACAATTTGCGTAGCCAAGGGTCAGTGTGTCCAGAGTCTGCTTTAAGACCACATTCCAGGCAGTGAAGACCAGTGGAGACCTGGTAGCAAGGGACAGTGGGACTAGGGAACCAGACTTCAGGACAAAGCAGAGAAAACAGTGTGAAGACCCATTGCCAGGTGCAGTGCAGCCCTCGGAAGCAAGTTTGGGTCGTGTGGAACAAAAATCTCCCCTTTCCCTGGCTTTTCAGTTAGTACTTAAGTTCCTTCCAAGCCTCTTTCAGTCAAGTTCTTGTTCCTTCCATTGGTGTCCTGGGCAAAGACAGACTCTAAGGGAATGACTCTGATTTATCTGGATTACATATGCAGAAGAAGCTGGGTTCCAGGTCTGGCAGCATGGAGCACATCCAGCCCCAGAGTCAGGCTGGGTTCTTGGTCAGTCTGCATGCCCCTCATCAAATAACGAGCACCAAGAATATTCTGTCTCTCTGTCTCTGTCTTTCTCTGAATAGAGTCGAAGGTCAGTTCAGATATCATTTGCCTATTAAAGCCATAAATTCCTGGAACACAGCCATCCATTCAATCAACAGTGATAAATAATTGCTTCTGTGGGAGACAGACTTTTGCAGGCTAAGAGAAGGGCCATTTAAGAAAACAGCTGAATAAGAAGATAAACTCCAAGACACCTGTTTATTGAGAGCTTACCATGCTTTCCGCCTATTACCTCCTTGCAGCAACCCTGTACTGTGGACAATATTATTATTCCCATTCCATAGATGAAATAAATGGTAGGTTGGGTGTGGTGGTACACACCTGTAGCCCCTGATACTGGGGATGATAAGGGAAGAGAATCGCTTCAGCCCAGGAGATCAATACCAGCCTGGGCAGCATAGCAAGACCTGTCTCCTAAGAAAACAAATAATGAGACAAGAGAACTGAGACTCAGAGAGATTCAGTATCTTTTTCACAATCACACAGTCTAAACAATGTCTAAACTGGAATTTAAAACCCAAGCTTTTAACTTTTAGGGGACAATCACATCGAGAAGTGGCCCTTGGGAAAGGGACAACCAGGAGGTTGCCTAGGGGAAGTGGCAGGTAAGCCGAGCTTCAGGGTAGTTGGTTAAGTGCAGAAAGATGAATAAGAGCGTTCCAGGCAGAAGGAAGAGCATGGGTGAACCGAACCCTGAAAGGAGCGGGGAGCCAAGAAAGGTCAGGTGGGCCAGGGAGGAATGGGCAGTGTGAGCCCCTGGCTCCTGCCCTGGGGAGGTGCCCCAGGCAGGGGACACCTACAGCAACTGTCATCCCACTGTGCTGGAAATGCCCCCCACCATCAGCGCTGTGCACCTCTGGCCCCAACACAGCTGCTCTTGGAGTCCCCTAGGCTGGCAGGAAAAACAGACAGACAGAGAAATGCAGCAGGTGGAGTAGGCTGGGAGCCTCCTGCTGGCTGGTGGTAGGTAGTTAAGGGTGGCTGGGGTTTGCATGCTCCTGGATGAGGAATAGCATCCCAGCTGAAGGAGCCATGCCAGGGTGACTGGCCAGGAGAGTCCAGGGTGAGGAAGCTGGCAAAAGCAGCCAGGGCCAGCCTGGGAATAGTGCACAGGTCCAGGAATCTGAGCCTGAGAGATGGGAGCTAGTGAAGCTTGCTGAGCAAGGGAAGGCCAGGAGAGGAGCTGGCCTCGAGCTTCTGGCTGATCACTGGGCCCTGCCCAGGCCAGGGCTTCTGGCTCAAAGGGGGCCCCAGCCCCTCTCAGTGGAGAGCAGAGTGTGGGCCTTGCCTTGGCCTGCCAGGGATTGGAGCCAAGAGCCCTCGGCAGCTCAGAAGGGGCCATGTGCGGGCCCGCTGGGAGCCCAGGAAGAGGAATGCAGCCTAATTAATTCTCCAAAGCTCCCAGGGCCTCGCCTTGTGGGAGCAGCTGCCAGGACAGGCCTGCCAGGACGCCACCAGCCCAGCCTGTCGATCACTTGCTGGGGAAGCCAGGAGTACTGCAGGCTGGGTAGCAGCCCCTGGCTTCTAGGCACACACTTGCCCCCAAGGCCTTTAAAGCTAATGTAGCAATAGTGGTAAGAATGGCAGCCAATGGGCGGCACGGCCCAGCCCTTGCACTGAGGCCCTCATCCTTACAAGGAGAAGCAAGATGAGTGACTATCTCCGCTTTGCAGAGGGGAAACAGGCTCGGGGAAGTGAACGTCTCTACCCAGGGTCAGGTGATCAGAAAACAATAGAAGGGAAGCAAGGGTTGCACCCAGGCCATCTCTGTCCAAAAGTATTCATCATAGCTACCGCGCTGCACTGGCCCAGGGAAACTGAGGCCTGAGGCGGTGCAATGCCTTTCCTAAGGGCAGTCTGTTAAAAAAGGATCTGAGGACAGTGAATGGAGTAAGGACTGACAGAAGAAAGACCAAGTCCTTGGCCTTGACTTGCATTGCTCCTCCTGATGGTGCCCTGGGGGATGCTCTTTCCCTCCTCAGTGGCTCACTACCTCTGGAAAGGTGGGACTATAAAAGTGATCCCATCTGTGTCAGTCATCTTTCTGTTACTGTAACAAAATCTTGAGATTATCAATTTTAAAATGAGGGAAGGTAATCCCAGCACCCGAGAGGTTGAGACAAGAAGGAGCATCACCACAAGTTCGAAGCCAACATAGACTACATAGTGAAACGCCCCAAAAAGGGTGGGGGAGGTTTGTTTTGGCTCAGTTGTAATGGTTTCATGATCAGTTGGGCCACTGTTTTGGACCTGTGCTGAGGCAGCACACCGTAGTAGAAGCACCTGTGGAGGAAGCTGCTGAGAAACGGAATGAGAGAGAAGAGGAGGGGCTGGGGACCTGTTGTACTCTAAAAAAGTAGCTTCATCATTTTGTGTATTATAGCAAACCTGTACCGCGGCTTACTAAATGTTTTCTTTTCTTAACTGATATGTTAAGTGACCCAATTGATATGTTGAGCAATACTCTCCCCTGTAAAGAATTGCAAGAATTTCACTTAATTAAAATGTTAATCACGGAGCGGCCCTCTACAAACAAGAAGAGTGGTGCTAAAACAAGCTAACAAGGGCTGTTAATCACGGGTAGGCGCCTCTAGTCTTCGCTAAAGAACTAAAGAAGACAAGAAGGCCCACTAATTTACACATTGTTTGAAGTAGTGTGTTTATATGCAGGGAGATTTGCCCATGAGTTTAACCTTTTTACCTAACCTTAGTTACTCTTCCCACAAGATAGATACTCGCCGTTTTCCTGTTCTGTAGCGCGCCTTATTGCCTCCCCCCACCCACCTATCTGGGCCATAAAGAATTTGGGTTTCTGGTGACCTCTCCCCGACCTGGTGATGATCTGTCATAAAATGAGCCTGCCCCAATTTTAAGAACTGTTTAGCTTCAAAGAAATTACCGGGAAATACTGTGGCCCAAACCCCGATCGGTGCTTTCCTTTTGTTCTGTATGTACCAATGGGTTAGATATCAGATCTTTGTAAAACTTAAGTTCCAGCATCTCATAACTCGTGACCCCTTCGCACTCACTGGCAAAGACAAGCTGTCCTAGGATAATTAACTCTCCACTTTCTTCCCCAAATATTGCTGCAGATGTGCCACTCTGAGATAATGTCAGTCTGCAGGATGGGAGTAATTTGAGCAACACCAGGAACTCCCGGGACTGTCAGAGCTAAGTGGACAGCAATACAGTTTCCAGATGCGGGTCAACAGGTTTAATGGCCTTACAGGTTTCCTCCCCACTTTCCCTTACTTTTAAAAACCCCTTTCCCCAGTCTTGGGCGCGCAGTCTTTGGTTTGATCTAGGAGAGACTGTGCCGCCAGGACTGGCTCAATAAAGCCTTTGCCACTTAAGTTTTGGACTCTTGTTTCCGTGGACTTTATACCGGGGCCCACGTTATAACATTTGGGGGCTCGCCCTGGATGGAAGCAAGACTCCAGACTCATTTCCGAACATCTGAAAGTAAGTGCTCTGGAGGTTTTGTTTGGGCCGCGGTCAATTTGTAATTTTGAGGGGACGCCCTCAATTTGGGAGTGGGAACCACCCGAGGACAGAGTCAGTTGGTTTGTCGGACAAATTCTGTCCATCTGTGAATCTGCCCCGGGTGAGGAACCACTCCGTTCGGAAGGGGACGCCCTTAATTTGGGAAGTGAAGCCCCCGAGGATGAAGTCAATTGGTTTTTGCCATTTGTGACTCCGCCTGGGTGGGGAACCACTTCATTAGTTAAATTTGTTAATTCCTCCAGATCCCAAAATTTGACTAATTTTTGAGCAAAGGCCATTCTGCTGCAGCTTGTCTTGTCCTGTCTCGTCTTGTGTGTCGGTCTGTGTGTTCATTTGTTCTAATTGTTCCCCTTTTTGGTCACCTAACTCTAACAGAGCCTTCTTTCTTAGGAGCTCCTTCCTGGAATTCGGAGTGGGCAAAGGTGATTCCGACCGTTTGCCTAGTCTCTGTAGTTTTTCTGTTTAACCCTAACTTTGCCTTTTAAGTTTTTTTTCCAGCAAAACCAGCGACACCACCAGCTATGGGTCAGAACGAGTCCATTATGGGTCGGAACGAATCTGTTCCCAGCACTCCCCTTAGCCTTGTCATTGACCACTTTAAAGAATTCCAGAGGCGAGGTGGGAGATATGGGGAAAGGGTTCGCAAAGCCAGACTAACAACCTTTGTCACACAGGAGTGGCCCCTGGGGACCCAAGGAGTCTGGCCCCCTTTTGGGTCCTTTGATATGGAGACAGCTCGAGCGGTCCGCCAGTATGTATTTGGGCCCCCCGCTCACCCCGATCAGATTGTCTATATCCAGGCTTGGATAGATACAATCTATGATGCTCCCCCTTGGATTGAGCCACTTCCGAATGGAGTCCTAGCAGCCCTCAAACCGAAATCCAAGGCTGAAGAGGAGACCTCCAAGCCCAACGCACCTCCAGTCTTACCTCCGAGCGAAGACTTCTCCGACCCGCTAGACATCCTTCCCTTACCCCCTCCCCCGTATCCTGCCCCTGAGCCACAACCTGACTCCACCTCGCCCTCCCCGCCTCGGCCCATTCGAACCCGCCGCCACGCTCGACCAGAGGGACCTCTGGAACAGGGCCACGAGGCAGCGCCACTGTGTCCTCTGCGGGAGGTCCCAGCCCCGAGTGGGGGCTCCATGTTTGTGTACACCCCCTTTTCTTTCTCTGACCTCTATAACTGGAAAAGTCAGAACCCCCCTTTCTCGAAGGACCCAGAATCTCTGATTAGCCTTATAGAGTCTGTTTTCTCCACCCACCTTCCCACTTGGGATGACTGCCAGCAGATCTTACGCATCCTTTTCACGGCTGAGGAAAGGATGCGAATCTGCGCTTTGGGGCAAAAGGGAGTCCGAGAACCGGATGGATCTCCATCCACTGATCGGCAACGAATTGAGCACTTGTTCCCCTCCTCCCGACCCGAGTGGGACCCTAACACGGATGCAGGTAAGAAGGCTCTCGATGAGTATCGCCTGAGGCTCTTAGATGCACTTCGTGCGGCTGCTAAGAAGCCCACCAACCTTTCCCGAGTGAGTGCAGTGCAGCAGTTAGCCGATGAGTCTCCAGCGGTGTTCTTAGAGCGCCTTTTAGAGACCTATAGATTATATACTCCAATCAATCCGATGGCACCCGAGAACGCACGAGCAATTAATATTGCTTTCGTGTCCCAGTCGGCCCCTGATATTAGGAGAAAGTTACAAAAGCTTGAGGGATTCGAGGGAATGCCTCTCAGCCAGTTGGTCGAGGTCGCACAAAAGGTTTTCAACAATAGGGAAACCTTGCAAGAAACAACAACCAAAAGGATGACTAAAGTACTGGAATTACTTTGCGAAAAAAAAGCCAAGAGGTCAGCTAACCCTAGGAAAAAGGAAGCTCGAGGTAAGCGACCTCCTCTAGACAAAGAGCAATGTGCGTACTGTAAGGAGATGGGACATTGGCGTAAGGATTGTCCAAAGTTAAAGCCTAAGACAGAACGAGAGACTAAGGCCCTGTTGTCTCAGAAATGAGGAGGTCAGGGCTCGCCGCCACCCCCCGAGCCCCGGATAACTCTCCAAGTGGGGGGGCAACCGGTGGACTTCCTAGTCGATACAGGAGCTACCTATTCTGTGCTGACTCAACCATTAGGAAAACTGACCAAGCAATCTGTCAATGTGATAGGAGCTACAGGGGGCCGAAAATCGTACCCAAAGGTGACAGCTAGTCTGGCTCGACCTGGACATAGACTGGTCCAACATGATTTTCTCTGGGTCCCTGAGTGCCCGGATCCCCTTTTAGGGCGGGACCTTCTACATAAATTACAGGTGCAAATTGACTTTGTTACGAATGAACCTAGACTGAAGCTAGGGACTGATACCCCCTCAAAATCAGAGGGTATTAGAGTGTTGGCTCTTGTCCCAGAAGGAGAAAGTTACCGCCTGCTGGGAAGTTTGTCTGGTGCACCCGAGTTGTCACGGACTGACTTAGAATTAGAACTGCTGAACAAATGGAAACAGGAGATTCCAGAAGTCTGGGCAGAAAACAACCCTCCAGGGCTAGCAGTCAACCAAGTCCCCCATGTGGTAGAACTCTTGCCTCAGGCACGCCCCATCTGCTTAAGGCAATACCCAATAAGCCTGCAAGCCCGGAAAGGAATTAAAGTCCACATACAGAGACTAAGAGACAATAATATTCTCATTCCTTGTGTCTCTCCCTGGAACTCGCCCTTGCTCCCAGTTCAGAAACCGGGGACGAATGACTATCGCCCTGTACAGGATCTCCGAGAGGTTAATAGACGAGTGCTGACTCTACACCCAACAGTGCCAAATCCTTACACCCTGCTCAGCCTCCTTAATCCGGAGAACACCTGGTACTCTGTCCTGGACTTGAAGGATGCCTTCTTCACCCTGCCTCTTGCTCCGGTGAGTCAACCCCTATTTGCCTTCGAGTGGACTGACCCAGATACAGGGGTAAAGGAACAGCTGACCTGGACACGTTTACCTCAGGGCTACAAGAACTCTCCCACCCTTTTTGACGAGGCGTTAGCAAGAGATCTCTTAGGATTTAGAGAGGAACACCCCGAGATAGTGCTCCTTCAATATGTAGATGATTTGTTGATAGCCTCAACGTCCCTAGAAACATGTCAAGAGGCAACTGAGGAGTTGTTAAAGACTTTGGGACGATTAGGCTATAAAGTCTCGGCTAAAAAGGCTCAACTGTGTCGCCAGGCCGTGACTTACCTGGGCTATAAATTACAAGAAGGAAAGAGGACTTTATCAAAAGAAAGAATCCAGGCCATATTACAAATCCCATCCCCAGAAACTAAGAAACAGGTGCGGGAGTTTCTGGGAGCTGTCGGATACTGCAGACTATGGATTCTAAACTTTACTGAAATCGCTCGCCCATTGTATGACTCTTTAAAGGGAGAGACTCAAAAGTCGCTCGACTGGACAGATGAGTGCGAGCAGGCTTTCCAACAGCTCAAGCGAGCTCTGACTGAGGCTCCAGCCCTGGGGCTCCCTGATGTTACTAAACCCTTCACCTTGTTCGTAGATGAACTCAGAGGCATAGCAAAAGGGGTTCTGACTCAAGATATTGGCCCTTGGAAGAGACCTATAGCCTATCTTTCTAAAAGACTCGACCCAGTGGCAGGAGGGTGGCCTCCGTGCCTGAGAATTTTGGCCGCTGTGGCAATGCTACTCAAAGAGGCTAAGAAGCTCACTTTTGGACAAAAGATTTCTGTGGTAACCTCCCACAGCCTAGAGACTCTTATTAAAACCCCCCCAGAAAAATGGCTTTCAAATGCCAGAATTCTACACTATCAGGCCTTGCTTCTAGACCCAGAATCAGTAGTTTTCAAGACCTCCTCAGCTCTAAACCCAGCCACTCTCATGCCCGACGATAACCCAGAAAACCAACAGATGCCTCTCCATGAGTGTGCTGACATTCTCGAGTTACAGCAGAACTTGCGAGCTGATCTAACCGACCAGCCTTTTAAGGACGCTTACAATTATTTCACCGACGGAAGCAGTTTCATTCAGGACGGGAGGCGAGTGGCCGGCGCAGCAGTGACCACCGAGAAAGAGGTACTCTGGGCTAAGCAGTTAGAGCCTGGCACTTCTGCCCAAAAGGCAGAGCTCATTGCTCTGACAGAGGCATTAAAGCTAGCCTCAGAAAAGAGGATAAACATCTACACAGACAGCAGATATGCTTTTGCTACTGTACATGTACATGGAGCTATTTACCATGAACGCGGTCTCTTGACCTCGGCCGGGACTAAGATTAAAAATGCCCCACAGATCCTAGACTTGCTAGCAGCTGTCTGGCTACCTCAGCAAGTCGCTATTATTCATTGCAAGGCACACCAAGTGGGAGATGACCCCATCATCATAGGAAACAATTTGGCCGATCAGGCTGCCCGAAAAATAGCAACCACATCAGAGGGGCCTGCAGAGGAAATGACTGCCCTGATGCTAGTCCCTCAAGCCTTGTCAGAGCCTGTTTATTCGAAGACAGATTTACAGCTAGCATCTCAACTTGGAGCCAAACCCCGCACTCCAGGGGGCTGGTATCAGCTGCCCGACAAGCGAGTGCTGTTACCCGAAGCACTAGGACGAGAGCTTTTGCAGCAAGCTCATCAGGCTACTCATTTAGGAGGAACTAAACTAGCAGAATTGTTCAGAGATCGATTTTTCATTCCAAAGCTCTCCAAACTAACTGCCTCTCTGAGCTCTAGATGTCCACAGTGTTTGTTGGTCAACCCAACCAGGAAACCTCCACTGGAAACCACCCGGTATCGAGGAACCTCCCCAGGAGAACACTGGGAAGTGGACTTCACGGATATGGTAAAACCTGGCTTGCAGGGACACCGCTATCTCCTGGTGATGGTAGACACATTCACTGGCTGGGTAGAGGCCTTCCCCACTAAGTCTGAGTCAGCCCTGGTTATAGTTAAAAAGCTACTACATGAGATTATACCCCGATTTGGCCTCCCATTATCAATGGGGTCCGACAATGGCCCGGCTTTTATAGCCCAAGTTACTCAAAAGTTAGCCCAAGTATTGAAAATCAGTTGGAAACTCCATTGTGCCTATCGGCCACAAAGCTCGGGACAAGTAGAGCGCATAAACCGGACCATTAAGGACGCTTTGACTAAGCTGTCTTTAGAAACTGGTGACAATTGGGTGAGCCTTCTTCCCTTTGCATTGCTGAGGGCCAGATGCACCCCATATATTTCTGGGATCTCCCCCTTTGAGGCTATGTTCGGGAGACCCCCACCTATAGTTCCTAAGTTGTCAGAAGACAAATTAGCCGAAGTAACTAACCAAGATCTCATTAAGTCCTTACAGAGTCTCCAGCCTGTACTGACCTCAATTCACCGGCTGTTCAGACAAAAACATCCGAACCCCCCCTTGGGAACGCTGCCCCAAGCGTCAATTGAGCCAGGAACGTCGGTCCTGGTGCGACGACACCACCGGGATTCGCTTGAGCCGCGCTGGGAGGGACCGTTCACCGTGGTGCTCAGCACTCCCACCTCCGTCAAGGTAGCAGGAAAGACTGCGTGGATCCACCACACACAAGTCAAACCACTGGAAGCTACAGACGACAAAAAGGGTCCCCGATGGACAGTACAACGGACTGGTAACCCATTAAAGTTAAAGTTTGTAAAGGACTCTCAGCCATAAAATTATGTCTGTACTATGGTATTTGGCTTGGTGCTCGATTATAATTGTAAACCC
The DNA here is from genome assembly GCF_034190915.1 of Cavia porcellus. Lineage (NCBI taxonomy): Eukaryota > Metazoa > Chordata > Mammalia > Rodentia > Caviidae > Cavia > Cavia porcellus. Next base: position 34,172,655 of record NW_026947508.1, read on the forward strand.
CGGGAATGGGGACTGGATTGTTTCAGACGAGAAAACTAAAAGGGAACTAGGGAGAGCTAAAGGCACGATAAATCAAGTCACCATTGACCTATGTATACTTTTCAATGGGATAATAATTAATGATGACAGCCCAACTGGCAGGGTAGGTGGGTCGGTCCACCGTAACCTCTGCTCGGGCCGTGGGCCTAAAGCTCTGCAAGTTATGTTCCAACTCAAGCAGGCATCCCTATATGTATGTCCTAAAAACCAGCCTGACCCCAATTATAATGTGTACTGTGCCTCCGATCCAAAACATCAATATTGTTATTCGTGGTCATGTGTCACAGGAGGCCTAGATGGATACTATAACTCTAAAAAGTATCTCGCTGTCAAGTACATAGGAAACAAAAACTGTTATGGTGTTTATACTTGTAACCCAGTCCAGCTGACCTTTCTAAATCCAACAGATTTTAGGTGGCTGGGGCAGGGACTTACTTACGCTGTTAAAATTTATAAATCTGGACATGATCCTGGAATTAGTATCAATATCTTATACAAGCCACCTAGAAAGCCTCCTGTAGTCATTTACAGGAGAGGACGCCGCCCAGTGACAGCCCCCACTCAGAAGGCACCCATTAATTTCCCACTCAGTCGACCCCGGAGGCACACTCCGACGACTAAAGTGACTGAGGCCACATACAATGGGAGCATTTACCACACAGACCAGCCCCAGATAAAGCTGTGTAAATGGAGGGGGGAAGGGGGCATCCCGTACTGGATAGAGATTAGAGTGCCTAGCCTCGATCCAACCTCGATGCAACCTTCAACGAGGGCTACAAAAACTGGTTTGAGAAGGTCTAGACGGGCACAGACTGAGCCCAAAGCCTCCGCCCCACCTTCAATGATAGCGGAAATATTCCAACCTTTGGAAGTAGCAGCTGAGCTACTTAACAGTTCCCTTGATAGCGATTTAAAAATCCCATGCTGGCTGTGCATGTCCCCAGAGCCCCCCTTCTATGAGGGCTACATCACGGTCACTGATAAACTAGCCTCCGATCCCTCTAGATGCAAAATGCTCCTTCCCCAATCGCTATGGAAAGGCACCAGTTTAGAGGGGATAACTGGTACCTGCATATATCATTTTAGCCACACAGCCCCTGAGTATTGCGACCTTTCTCACTCTTATCGCATCACAGGAGCTGGTGACGCTACTCCCCTAATAGCCCCGGCCAGCCATTGGTGGGCTTGTACTTCAGGATGGTTCCCTTGTATGATTTCAAAAAAGTTCGTTGTTGACCAGGATGAGGTGTGTGTACTAACCCAGGTTCTGCCTAGAATCTACTGGCACTCCGAGGAAGAAGGGAACCGGGCTCTCATCTCAGCCAGTCACCAGATCAATAAGAGAAGTCCAGCCCTCCCTATTATGGCTGGGATCAGTGTATTCTCAGCCCTCGGGATGAGTGCTGCGTCCATGGGAGTTAGCATACACCAATACAATATGCTATCTCAACAGGTAGATGAAAAAATAAAAAGAGTCCAAAATGCTATTAAGGCCTTAGAGAGTTCAATGGACTCATTAGCTGAAGTAGCTCTCCAAAATCGCAGAGGACTAGACCTCTTGCTTGCTGAAAAAGGAGGACTGTGCTTGGCCCTGGGAGAGCAATGCTGCTTGTACGCCAATAAGTCTGGGGTAGTTAGACAAAACTTAGCGGAACTCCAAAGAGGCATACAAGAAAGAGAGAGACTAAGACAAGGAGCTCTAGGGTGGGCGGAGCAAATGTTCTCCTTCCCACCGTGGATAACCAACATAATAGCGACCGTAGCCGGTCCTATCATTGTGATTCTAGTGCTAGCCACTTTGGGCCCCTGCATAGTAAATAGGCTGACTGCATATGTCAAGCGTCAGGTACAAAGTATAAAATTAATGATGGTCAGGCAACAAGCGTATGAGCTTGTCCCCAGCAGACCTTAAGTACGGCCAAGGATTTGGCCCAGAAGTCACAACATCAGAGGGGAATGTTGTACTCTAAAAAAGTAGCTTCATCATTTTGTGTATTATAGCAAACCTGTACCGCGGCTTACTAAATGTTTTCTTTTCTTAACTGATATGTTAAGTGACCCAATTGATATGTTGAGCAATACTCTCCCCTGTAAAGAATTGCAAGAATTTCACTTAATTAAAATGTTAATCACGGAGCGGCCCTCTACAAACAAGAAGAGTGGTGCTAAAACAAGCTAACAAGGGCTGTTAATCACGGGTAGGCGCCTCTAGTCTTCGCTAAAGAACTAAAAAAGACAAGAAGGCCCACTAATTTACACATTGTTTGAAGTAGTGTGTTTATATGCAGGGAGATTTGCCCATGAGTTTAACCTTTTTACCTAACCTTAGTTACTCTTCCCACAAGATAGATACTCGCCGTTTTCCTGTTCTGTAGCGCGCCTTATTGCCTCCCCCCACCCACCTATCTGGGCCATAAAGAATTTGGGTTTCTGGTGACCTCTCCCCGACCTGGTGATGATCTGTCATAAAATGAGCCTGCCCCAATTTTAAGAACTGTTTAGCTTCAAAGAAATTACCGGGAAATACTGTGGCCCAAACCCCGATCGGTGCTTTCCTTTTGTTCTGTATGTACCAATGGGTTAGATATCAGATCTTTGTAAAACTTAAGTTCCAGCATCTCATAACTCGTGACCCCTTCGCACTCACTGGCAAAGACAAGCTGTCCTAGGATAATTAACTCTCCACTTTCTTCCCCAAATATTGCTGCAGATGTGCCACTCTGAGATAATGTCAGTCTGCAGGATGGGAGTAATTTGAGCAACACCAGGAACTCCCGGGACTGTCAGAGCTAAGTGGACAGCAATACAGTTTCCAGATGCGGGTCAACAGGTTTAATGGCCTTACAGGTTTCCTCCCCACTTTCCCTTACTTTTAAAAACCCCTTTCCCCAGTCTTGGGCGCGCAGTCTTTGGTTTGATCTAGGAGAGACTGTGCCGCCAGGACTGGCTCAATAAAGCCTTTGCCACTTAAGTTTTGGACTCTTGTTTCCGTGGACTTTATACCGGGGCCCACGTTATAACAGGACCCACCTTCAGAAGCCACCTTCAGGACCATGCACCCAATGATCTAACTTTCTTCCAATAGGCCCCACCTCCTTTGGAGAACACTAATCCAAAGTATAGCACTGTCTGTCTGGGGTTTCCACCTATCTGGTCCCAGTTCTGCCACCTGAACCTGGTCCCAGAAACAGCAACAGTGGGACCAGCTGGGTCTCATGGTGGCTGAATCCTCAGAAATTCCTCCTCCCTTCCATAGGCAGACACAAGCCAACAGTGGCTCAGAGAGGTGTGGCGCTAGCCTGGAGCACAGCCTCACAGCCAGCAAGCAGTAGAGTCAGGAAGGACACCCAAGTAACCGGAAGCCCAGACTCTGCCCTTGCCGGAAGCAAGCCAGAGGGAGGGCAGTGCACCCACGTCCCATCCCCTCTGTGTCTTGATTTCCTTGTCTGCCATAGTGGGGATGAAAGGGTTGACATTGCAGAGTTATCCTGGGGTTCAATAATAGAGTCAACCCCCAAAAAGTCACTTACTATGTGCCACACACTGTCCTGAGTACTCATTTGATTAAAAAGCCACTTTCCTAAATAAGGTCTTATTCATGACTACATAGTACATCACTATAAAAGTGTTTCATAATGCATTCATAATCCTATGGGTACATATGGGTACATATCCCCAGCAAGTGCCACCCCAAAATATGCCCCTTTTACATTAGGATTTCTTTAAGCTAAAGGCAAATTAAGAAAGCACTCAGGCAGGAAGAGCTCTTTACCATCCCTGTCTGCCTAGAAGCAGGACAGAAGTGTCCTTTGTAAAGGGGCTTCTCCTCTCTACCCCTGGACCAGGCAGGGAACAACTCTTAGCACTGAGCCCGAAGGCAGTACCAGATGGGTCAGCAGGAGGAAACTAGCCTCCTTTCTCTTGTTGTGTCTCCCAGATCCATAGTCCTTTGTTAAAATGACACATGAGTCCTTGGGTTTAACTGCCTCTGAGTCTTCACTCCTTTCATGAAGGTCTCCATGCTTGTGAAAATTAAACAGACTGTGTGTGTGTCTTTTCTTCTGCAAATGGGCCATTGTGAGTTTAATTTGCAGAGCCAAGTTACAGAAATACAAAGTAGAGGGAAAACCTCTTTCTCTACACCACCGACAAAGTAGCACTGTGTGGTATGTTTGTAAATGAATTTTTGTATTTATTCCTAATTCATTTTTGTTTTATGTTCTCATTGAGATATAGATACAGTATTAAATTTGCTCCTTTTAATATGCATGATTCATAGATCTTTATCTGAAAAATTATATAATAATCAGCACTATAATTCCAGAGTGTTTCACCATCCCACAAGGAAATCTCTTACCCATTAGCAGTCCTGCCCACCCCCAAGCCCTAGGCAACCATTAATCTATTTCTGTCTCTATAAATTTGCCTATTCTGAATGTGTCTTATGCAGTATGATTAAAAATAAAATGAATTTTTTTTTATTTTTAACAAAAGTTAGTACAGGAAAAAACATTGCCATTAATTCTCCTCTGTTATGACTTGTGTCTAGATGTCCCCCCAAAGCCTCATGTGGTCATAGGTAAGGCTTTTAGGAGATGGCTGGATCTAGAGTGTGTGATGCTGGGATTAAGAGTGTGTGATTACTAAATTAGTCCACTGATTGGTTTGGCGTAGCTCTGGTTGTGGATAATGGGAAGGCCCTCCCTGAGTGTGGGTGGCACCACCCGAAAGGCAGGTAATCTGGAAGGGATAAAAGGGAGAGGCAGGCTGCTGTTGCTGGTTCTTCACTACTTCAATGCTTGGCTGCCTTCTGCCCACCACAACCTGGTTGTCATCTGCGATGCCCCTCTGCCATGCCACCCTGCTTTGGAGCCAGCCGACTATGGACTGAACCCTCTACAAACTGTGAGCTGCTATAAACCTTTCCTCCTTTAACTTTGGGTGTCGGGTATTTTGTCTCAGCAACAAGATAACTAGGACACTTTCCAATTAACCCTGTAACTTATAATATAGCCTATCATTCTTGCCACTTTTTTGAAGCTATTCTGAAGTTCTGCTTCACATGTCTTTAGTTGTACTGTCGTGACTGCCTTGATGTCCTGAATCTGTTCAAAATGTACCTTTCATGGTCATTTTGACTTTGGGAAAGATTCAAAAGTTGCACAGAGCCACATTTATCTTAGTGAATAAGATAAATGAGGACACACCATGTTTTTATGAGCCTACTTTTCGGTTGGATTGCACTTGACAGTACCTACCACATTTGTGGTCACACTTCAAAAAGACACAAAAAAGTACTTCCAGAACTGCTTCGGAAAGTAGCAAAAATGATAGGATAAATGTGTTTGAAACTAAAAGGAGTATTTTAAGGGGGATTAATGACAGTGTGTCCTTTATTGCAATAAATTTTGAGATTTAAACATTTACCATAAAAATTGATCATACCTTGTAAATGGAATCATGCAATATGTGATCTTTGGTTTCTGTCTTCTTTCCATTAGCTAATGTTTCCAAGTTTCACCTATGGCACAGATCACTAGACAATCTTAATATATTTTTGTGGCTGAATGATCTTCCTTCAAGGACAGATCATATTTTGTTTATCCATTCACCCATCAATAGACATTTGGATTTTTCCCACTTGCTGGTATAAATCTTCAGTGACTCTGGACAATACTATTTAGTACCATCCATCTGGACAAAAAGACCAAGGTCCAGAGAGGTAAAGGAGCCCACTCAAGCTAGTGAATAGCACTGGTGGACTTTGCCACAAGAATGCTCTGGAGATGATGGCTCTAACCACTGCCCCACACTGACTCCTCAGTCAGCTAAGCTGGTGTAGGTCAGCACATCCAGGAAACTGCCTCAGAGGAAGCACCAAGGTACACTTACCAAGGGTTGATTTTCTTGGTAGCATTTCTGAAGGTGTCAGAGTCAGGCAGGACCCCAAACAAGGTGGGGATCTTGGAATCCTCATGAAGAAGCACTGCCATCTTAGCACACAGGATATTTCCCAGGAAGAGGATCCCCTTCATACCCAGTGGGCCTGTTCCCTTTACAGAGCATCAGCACCCTGCAACTCAGAAATGGATTCTGGGAAGCCCTTTTCTTGGCTAATGCCCTTCCCTTTGGTGGCAGCAGAAGGATCCTTGGGTGGTGTAAAGTAAGTGCTGTGGTTCTGGTTGGCACTGTTGGGCATGTAGTCTCAGGTAGGACTCGGCCTCTGGTGGGCTTCCATTGGTTAAATAATGAGTCAAGAAACATTAATGTGTTCTGTTTAATTATAAACATGCTGTGATATATGAAGAAAAGCTGTAGCTAACAAAGCATAAAGGTTATAGTAATATTGAGAATGTTTCCCCTGCCTCCTCACTCCAAAAGTGGATTTGGATGCATTGCTAGCTTTTTAGAGGTGTCTTAAAACAACAAACAGAAACATAGATCTTGTTCTTCTGTGATCTGCTGTCAGACCATAAAACTCATCCCAGACCAGTGCACACAGATCTAACGGCCTTTGTTTCAGCAGCTCTCGAGGGCCACATCATGGACAAAAGTCATTTATTCAGCCCTCGCCAAGGGTCTCATTCCTTCGTGTGGCCCAGTCTACAGTTTGCATACCTGAGCTGCAGTAAAGACCTAATTTGCACATTTCCATTCACAAAGCGCAGAGTGTTAGAGGAGAAATCACTGGGTAAAAGGACAAGCACCTTGAAAATACCCTGCCAACCCTCGAAGGCCTGATGGTGTATGACTATAATCTCAGCATTCTGGGAGGCTGAGGCACAAATATCACAAGTTTGAGCCAAGCCTGGGAAATTCAGCAATTTAGCAAGACCCTGCTTCAAATATCAGTGCAAAGGCCTTGGGTTCAATCCCTAGTACTACAATCAATTAATTGATTCAATTTAATAAGTAAACAATTAAATAAAGCATTCATCCAAAAATAGGGCTCCAATGCACTTTCATATTACCCCTGGGAGTGAGCATCTGTGTTCCTGCATTCTTTCCAACATTGAACTGGATTTTATCTCTCACTGCTTGCTGATTTATGGGGAACGCACTTCTTGTACATGAATTCCGACCTGTAAAAGAGATGAACCCACTTAGTGCTTTTTAAAGTGGGAGAGGAGCATGGATCTGTCCCTTATGATCTAATTCTTCCCCAGAATGGACAGAGGATCCCTAGTCTCTTCCAGTGCTGGTGCTGTTGGGCTGAGGTTAGACCCCTGGGGCTGGTCTTTCCCCTCACCTTTCACTGTCCCTGGGAGTTTGAATGTGGAGGAGGGACTGGCTGGCCGTCAGCTGACTCCAGCTTCCATAATAAACATGCCTCTTAGCAGGCACCTGATGGGGACTTCTTATCTTAATCTCAAAGCATGTACAGTGGAACTTTAAACACCCAGACAGATTGCTGGGTGCTGACCTTGCCTTTGTCCAGGCTTTACTGTGTAGACCCAGGCAGATCACTGTCCCTTCTGGGGCAGGTTGTAGGGTCCTGCCTCAGCTTCTTCCCTTAGGATGTCCCTTCACATGTAGAATTGGTCCCCTGTAGAGGTTCCACATGCACCACATTCTTTAATTAACCCTGAAGTTGAAGGAGAGCTCCTCCCAGAGTGGGTGAGAGACTGCCAGAGGCAGCAGAGGAAGTAAGCACACCCATATCCCTCCAGGGCCAGGAATCTGAGGCTCCTTCTCTATGATCTCTATTTAGCACAGTAACCTTGTAACAGTGGAGTCCCGCCTGGATGAGCTGAGACTGCACGTGGGCATGTAGGAGGCATTCACATATGTGCACATGTATACATAAGGGAAACCTATATGTAAAATGCATTCCTGTACATGCAACTGGGGATACTCCTACATGTCTCTCCTACAAGTTTTCAGGTTTTTTCTCACATTCACAATGCATGTGTGTGCTCATGTTGGCCTGTGTACATGTGACTCTGAGTGCCCTCCTGTGTGTGCCTTTATCAGGTTCAGGCTGCATAGATGTGTGCACGATTCGAGGATGCATGTGCACGAGAATCTGTAAGTGTGCCTGTGGGTGCATGGGAGTGACAAAAACACATGCAGGAGTGTGTGGGTAGTGTGTGTTTGTGAGTATGTGTAAGAACATGTGACTGAAGTAAATACAATTGTGTACTGTGTGTCCACAAGCACATGGATCTAGAGGTGTTGGAGGGACATAACTGTGCATGGGCCCACTGCATTGTGATTCTGCAGGTGTGAATACACGTGAGTGTACATTTGCACAAGGGAAGTGGAGCCACCCTCCACGCCGCCAGTGCAGCCTCTGAGAGATGGACATTTCCCCTCCTCTCATCCCCACCCACCTGGCCTCATCTCCACCTTTGTCCACTGGGAACCATATCTCCATATAAACTCTGAAAACCTCATTTATTTATGTGTGGATTAATTATTTTAGCAATCAGCGAGTCATTAGAATCCTTATTTATTTAAAAAGCTGGTGATCGTAACACAGATGCAAAAGTAAATAGAATGTGAACAGAAAACCTGAGAGTAGATGTTCCTTACCTCCTGACTCCAAGGAGTGTCAGATAACAGGGCTGCCTCAGTGTACCCAGAAGTCTGCAAGGAGCTGGAGCCCACTGCCCAGCTCCATCTTCTGAACTCCATCTTCTCTCTCTGTGATGCAGGGGGATGGGGAGGGGTGGATCAGGCAGAGCCCTGACCTGGACATCAGGGAGCCCTAGAGCGGTCCCCACTCTGATGGCAGAGGGCCAGCTCCTGCTCCCTTGCCACAACTGTCTCTTCTGCATCGTCCCAAGCTCCTGTTGGAAGAAAGCTCTAAATGCAAGCCCTGACTCCTGCCCTGTTTCACCGTTCACCTCACTCCTGTTCCAGGACAATTTCTACCCACATCCTCTCTTCCTGCACTGCCCCTCACCTCTCACAAACTTCTACCCCCCTCTCAAAACCCATGCCTGGCCACTCGTCTGCCTGTTTTCCTAACTGAATTTTGGACTCCCTAGAGCAACATCAAGCTCACAGTATTCCAGGAGACTCACATCCTACCCCCAACATGGCCTGGCTCAACCCCAGTTAGTATTTGAAGATTTGAGATAAAATGGGAAGCTGAGGGCGGGTGGGGAATCAATACATAGCAATGTTTGGTCCAAACAGCTGGTCGCTGGGAGCCTCTAGGCCTGTGAGTCAGCCTGATCCTTGCCCAGAGAAGGGAAAAGAAAGCACGGTTTATCAGTCTCCACCCCAGGCTGTCTGCCTTTGATTTTCACCAGGCACCTGCCGGTAAGTAACATTTTTGTGCCATTTTATAGAAACTACCCCGCCTGGCATAAGAAAGCAAGAAAGCCAGGACTCAAGCACTGGTCTCTAAGGCTATCCTCAGGCTCCCTGGACTGTAGGCTTTTTGTCTTTGGGGGAGTACCTCCCATACTCCTTGGCACCAAGCAGGCCTCTGGGACTCAGCCCCAGGGTTTGTTGAAAGTGCCAAAGTTCAGAGTTCATGCCTCATGAGCAACCCTGGTTGGTAGATGGCTCGTCTAGGGTGGTGAACAAAGGCCCCAGCTTCCTCACTCCGTGGAAGGGACATGCCTGAGGCTGGCCTACGGGATGGTCCCAGGTAAGCGGGGGCCCCAGTTCCCTGCCTGCTGCTCAGTAGCTCACTTAGGTTGGCTTCTTCCCAGGTCTCACTTCCCACATCCCTGTGGCTTCCTGGACCACCTCAAAATATACAGCAAACACACTTTGCTCTCAAGTCCTATTATAGTGTCCTTCTGGGGCACCTCAGACAAGAAGAGAGGCTACGTATGCCTTTGGCAGCCGGAACACACTTGTTCCTGTGTCAGAGGACAAGGGACTCCTTCAGTCAGAAGCAGCAGTTTGGAGCCAGGGGCAAGGCAAGGAGCTCCACCTCCAGGGGAAGCTCAGCAGCAGCCCCGCCTGGCTGCGTGTGGCGGTGCCAGGCAGAGCATGGGGTTGGGTGTACAAAGGAAGAGAGGCTGGGCATGAGCATACGGAAACAGTCCAGGGCCTCTGCCCCTAGGGGAGCGAGGAGGCTGAGGCAGTAGACCCTACTGCGGGTTTGAGCAGCTCAGGGCCCTTCCCTGGACCTTGTTTCCTGCTCATAAAGTGGTTCAGCGCCTGGGGGTGGTAAGGAAGGGAAGATTCTCAGGGCCTGTCTAGCGCTCCTGCCAGACACTTACCAGCATGAAAAACTCTAGCATGGGATCTTACTCTTTGTGTCTGCACACTTTGAGAAGAGAGTGTTCTTTGACTTAGAGGATCAAGTTCTGATGGTAGAAATTCAAGTGCTGCAAAAAACATAGGTTGTCTTTGGCAATGGCCTTCCCTCTACCTCTCAAATTTTTCCAGGTCAGGTCTAAGGCAGGCAGCCTCAGGAAGTGAGAAGAGCAATTTTCAGAGCCAAATGGACTTGGATTCAAATTTATTTAGGGAAATCCCTTAAACTCAAGGAAGTCCTTTAAACTCTTTGAGCCTCAGTTTCCCTGGCTGTAAAATGGGTTGACAATGCCCCCATGGACCTAGTAAGCATCTGAAATCTCCTTTAATCAAGTAGAAGTAGCTCTGGTTTCCACTGACAGAGTAGACAGTAAAGGCCCAGGAAGATCAGATGGCACTAAGGAAGCAGCCTTCTCTCAGTGAGTAGAATATGGCCCCCTTAGCCCTTGTCCGGAGAGTCTTGGACCTCTCAACCCAGCCACCACCTAGCCGCAGGCAGAGGGCAGCCTCTCCCTTGCCTGTCCGGGGCCTGACCTGAGGCTCACCCACTCACCCTTTTCCTGGGCCTGGCAGAGAGGCAACTGGGCTGGGCCTGCTGAGTCAGCCTTGCCTGAGACACCTTTGGCCTCAGGTATCCCCGGAGCTGAGCCAGGAGATCAAAGGGACCAAACTATGCACACTCCGCTCCTGTTCCTCAAGATGCTGTCAGAGCCTGGGGTAAGCAGGCATGTCCAGCTACAAGGGGAAACTGAGGCCTGCTGACTTCAACATGGAAGGAGACTCACAGGCCTCCATTAGGGACAAAAACCAAATCAATGAAACAACAGTTCTTTCCTAGGTATATGTCCAAAACACATGTCTAGATATGTTCATTTTCTAAAACTGTGTACTAGAATGTTCATAGTCACACTATTTATCACAGCCCTAGCCAGAAACTACCCAGAAACTCAGCAGTAGCAGGCAGACTATATAAATTGAGCCATAACTGCATAAAACCACATAGATGATCTGACAAACCAAAGGTACGAAGCTGAATAGTATGTACCATCGTATTCCATTTGTATGGTTTTAATATAATATAATTTAAATTGGATGTGGGGCAGGGTATTAAGAAAAAAGCAGCAAAATTTACTAAGGTAATGGAAAGTTCAGAGCGAGAGGTTTGTGCTTGCAAAAAAAATAGCACCGGCATGAGGCACAGGGATTTAAAAAGTGACAGTTTCCGGCACCTCCTACTGGGTTCTTCCAGAGCGCGACTGACATGATTGACAGGATGCTGAGACCTGGCAGCTGCATTTACTGCGCATGTCTTTTCCCATGATTCATCCCGTACAATGGGGTGTATGAGATGTAGTCCGAGCACATGAACCTTCGATGAGCTGCAGGTGAAAAAGTTTACGGCAGGTCATAGTTGCAGGTCTGGTGCACACAGATCCTGGCTTGAAGTTTAGAAGTTTCCTAGTGTAGGCTCAAGGGTCTTTACTTTTGTTATCTCTGCTTCCATGTCGTAAGCCTTACAACAAGGGTGCTGCAAGGACAGCCCTGGGGAATTGCACAGATTCAGGTCAGTGGAGGGGAGTGGACCCGTGGCCCCAGTTCACTCTCTTATATATTAGTCATGTTCTGTTTCTTGGTCTACATGTGAGTTCTACGGGTGTTTTCAGTTTGTGAAAACTCATCGAGCTGTGTGCATTTATGATTTATATTCTTCTGTATGAATATTATACTCTTGAACTCTATACAAGTCGAATCTTAAGCCATGCACTCTTTTGTGTCTAGCTTCTTTTGCACATTTTTTTGAGAGTCATCAAAAATCACAATGCAGTGTTCATTTCATTGCTGTGTAGTATTCCATTGTGTGAATATTCCACAGTTTATTTATTCTACTGTTGATGGATTTGGGGGCTTTTTCTAGTTTGCAACTGTTAGAAATAGTGCTGCTCTGAACATTTTATATCTGTCTTTTTGGTGAACGTACACATGCATTTCTGCTGGGTGTATCTCCTGGCGGTTGCATCTCCTGGGAGTGAAGTTGCTGAATAATAGGGTCAACACATCTTCAGCTTTATTGATACAGAAAAATCATTTTCCAGAACATTCTGCCCATTCATACTTTCATCAATTATATTTAGCCACTTTGTATACTAGTATGGTCAAGTTTTCTTCTGGCCATCATAGCAAGCATGAGTGGTATTGCACTGTGGTTTTAAGTCGCATCTCCCGATTCCAAATGAAATAGGGCACCTGTCCTCCGGGGAACTGCCAAGGAGCAGACCCTGAGCTACAAGCCAAAAAGTAATTTAATTGGCAAGTGTGCTATTCTGTCTGGGCTGTCATAACAAAACCCCTCAGAAGGAGTGGCTAAAGGGGCAGAAATTTATTCTCTCACTCTTTTGGAGGCTGAAAGTCCACAATCAAGTTCCTGCAGGGTTCCGTTGGCCTGGTGAGCCTCTGCTTGGCTTGTGCACAGCCCTTTCTCTCTGTGTCTTCACATGGCCTCATGAGTGTGAGTGTGAGTGTGAGTGTGTGTGTGTGTTAGGGCTTAGGTTAGCCCCCTGGCCCTGTGGCAGTGCAGCTTTGCTGTGCTCTGTGGGTGCCCGCAGCACACAGAGCAGCACTGCCCATCTTCACTGCCATTCACCAACGAATTCTGGCTGCTGTGAAGTGGCTGCTCAAGGGGTGCTGGGGTTTGAGGGTGACCAGTGACTAAGCAGGCAGGCAAGGGCATTCCAGAAGGAGCTAAATGTGGATAAAGGTAGGCACAGTGTCCAGCCTGGAGCTACAGAAGGGAGGGCTGTGAGCTTGCAGCGGAGCCCATGGTGGAGGTCAATGGTAAGACTGCCTTTTGGGAGGCCCAGGAGAGGGCCTTAGCTGCTCAGAAACCCAACCTGGGCTCTGACTCTGAGGCCATCTTAAGTGCTATCTTCCATTCCCTCCGGTCCTTTGACTACCCCGCTTCCAGCTCCTGGCACTTAAGCCCCCCCAGAATCCAAGAATACCTCTTGAATCCCCAGAATCCAAAAATACCCAGGAATCACGGATACTCCACAGCAGAGACGCTCCCTGGTGAACAGCAAGGGCAAAGAGGCCAGGATTCCCGGGAAACCAGGTACTCCTCTCTCTCTCTCAGAGGCCAGGTCACCATATGGAAGACAGGGAATGGATCAGAGCTGACCCCTGAGCAAAGAACATCAAGCTAAGAAAGTACCCTACAATGCTGAAGAGGGGCCACTTTGTGGTTAACAGCATTCACCTGGAGTTGCCCGGTTCCTTTTCTCTGTGGTCGACTCTCAGGTTAGAAAAAGTATCTATCTGTACTAGTCAGGGATTATGTATCATGTAGGCTACAAGTCAGGGAAAGGCTGGGCCTCAGACTGTGGGCCTGAATCGGCAGTCCCCACCCCTCCACAAAGGTGGTTTTGGTCTGCGGGGGACTGGGAACTGAAGACAAGTCTGAGTAGGGTTGACACCCAGCACAGCTGTCTGTTTGGAGCCAGGTCACTTCCAACTCTGTAGTCGAATAACAAGCACCTCCTCTCCACAGACCTGACAGGACCTGACAGGGGCAGGCACAGTGGACACCTGGGTGTTGGCCCCACCTCTCTTTGACAGGCCACATCTTCCTTTGCTCTATCTGTATGGCTCAGGTGGGGCACCTGTCATATACCCAGGCAAGAGGCCGCATGAACAATTCCTGGCAGGTCACCTAGAGCACCCGTGCTCTGGGAGCAGCTCCTGGATCAAGGATAAACTTGTGCCTTATCTAGGCCAATAGGCATCTTCCCTGAGACTTTCACTAGAGCTGTCTCGTAACTCCTCTTCCGAGATCATGAGCTGAAAGGATAAGATACTAGCTGTTGGGGGCATCTTGTATGAAATGAAAAAATCTAACAAGAGAAAAGAAGAGACAAGCACAGCCAAGAGATGGAAAGGGACACAGTGTTAATGACATCCTTTAAACACCCAATGCAGCCATGTCGGAAACTCCTGGAACTTCCTGTTCACTTGAGCCAGTGCAAAGTCTGCTCCAACTGTCTGGGCAGTTCCTGTCCCGTTCAGTCTCAAGAGTTTTAATTAAAATAGCGGGTGAGAATAGTGTCAAATCTTTCCTGCACCGTCACATTCCAGGGATACACAGAGACTGAAGAGCGTTTCTTTTTAAAGCCCTTGCAACTGGAATGCTGTGACAAGGCAAAGATCATGTCCCACTGCCCTTCTGTGAGAAGTGGCACTGAGGGATGTAGGGTAGAGCTAACACTGTCAGCAGTTCCGGTCCAGATCAGAAAGTCATTCGTATTTGAAGGACTGAGTCATGGCAAGCCGCCCTTTGTCTCATTTCCCAAAGGGATCTAGAAGGTGGGGAGGGGAAGCGTTTTCTAACCAACAATTCTGAGCTTTTTAATCACTTTTTCACTTGCTGAAATGAAGGGTCAGAGCCATATGGTTTTAGTTACATGTGCACTTTTGCATCCCCGGTACAAACAGGTATTATTCAATAAATAATTAAATTCAACAAACAACCTTAATGTTCATCAATAAGGGTGTGTTATAGACGGGTGTGGTAGTGCATTCTTAGGATCCCAGCACTCTAAAAGGCGGAGGAAAGAGGGTCAAAAGTTCAAGCTCAATCTGAGATATTTATCAATTTAACGAGAATTCTGTCTCAAAATTAGAAAAAAGTTTTTAAAAACTCTGGCAGTGTAGCTCAGGTACACAAAAAAATAAGAAAAAAATTAAATTGAATTTTAAAATAAGGGTGTTTTAGTCAGCTTTTCATTCCTGGGACAAACTACCCGAGACAAAACAATTTAAAGGAGGTAAGATTTATTTTGACTGGTTGTTTCAGAGGTTTTAGTTCTTGGTTAACTGGCCCCATTGTGTTTAGACTATGGCAAGGCAGAAGCATCACAGCAAAAAGCATGGTGAGGAAAGCTGCTTACCTCACAGCAGCCAGGAAGCAGAAATGGCAAGGTGTCCAGAGAGGAAGGGGCGAGGGGGACAAGATATAGTACCCGAAGATCCACTCCTTTCAGCTGGCCTCCACTTACCCATTTCCACTGCCTCCCAATAATGCCATCGAATTAGGTTACTATCAATGGATTAATCCACTTGCAACCCCTTCACTTCCCAAAGAGCTCATCAGCTATCAGACAAGCCATGAGCACATGAATTTTAAGAAGTATTTCAAATCCAAACCAAAACAAAGGGTCTAGTAGAGTACATGGAGTTTTTTACAGTAAGGTGGGATTAAGATATATTTTCATAGAAATATTTGGTGGTTAATCTCAGTTGTCAGTTTGAATTGCAAGTCACCTAGGAAACTTATAAAACACATTTCCGGAGGTGTCTTTGAGGGTGTTTTGGTCAGTGATCTGAGGAGGAGGAGGCTCCTATTCAAAAGGCTGAGGCAAGGATAGAATAAAAAAGCAGAGAAAGAAACTCACATACTAGCAAATTTAAATCTTCTTAAATGATAAATTCTGATGTGGACATCAGACTCCAGATTCTTCAGCCTTTGAGTGCAAATACACACCAACTACCTTCAGGGAACTACGAGGTCTTCTGCCTCATCCTGGGGCTGCATCCTTAGTGCCTCTTACTCTGAGGCTCCCAGCTTCTTGGGCTGAGAAGCTGCTGGTTTTGCCAGCTGTCCACTGCAGCCTTCAGATGGCCATTGCTGGAATATCTGGTCTCTGATTGTGTAATCTAATCAGGTGTAATAAAAAATATAGTACTTACTGCCAAGTATCCTCCAATGATAGGGTGGGAACTTTCAATATGAGAAGCTTGCCTCAAAACTTGGTAAGAATGTTTGACAGGTTTCAACTTGGTTGGCGCAGCAGTTGGCTGGAGCTGTGATTGAGAGGAGCTATGTTTTAAAGTGTGCAGTAAATCATAGTTCACAGTGAACAAACAAAATTTTGTCAGTTTCATTGGAGTTACGAGATCATGCTGCTTCTGATTCCAGCATTTTAAGAAGTGTCATCATAGGAGATGAAACTTGATCTTTGGCTATGCTCCTGAGGCCAAGATTCAGAACTCTCAAAACAAATCACCTAGTTCATCTCATGTGAAAAAGTGCATCAATTAAGCTGATGTTGATTGTAGTTTTTCTACTTTGATGGAACTGTGCATGCTGAGTGTGACCTCAGGAACACTGCAGTGAACCCTAATATTATAAGGGCTTATCAGAACATTAAAAAATTACGTGTATAAAAATGACCCGAGAAATGGATAGTGGTATCATCCTCTATCATGACAGTGTTCTGTGTTACGCATGGCTTCTGGTATGGCGATTTCTGTCAAATAAAACTGTTATTGTGTGTCTCACCCACCTTCTGGAACTATGCAACTTCGCCCCAAATTAAAATGACTGTGAAAAATAAACATTTTTTAATTAATTCAGGACATCGAGGTAGACATAAGAGAACAACTACAGAGACTCACGGAAGAGGATTTCCAGAACTGCTTTAGAAAGTGGCAAGAACGATGAGATGAGTTTGTTTGAAAAGAGGGAGCATATTTTGGAGGGAAATTCATGGCAATGTGTGTTTTACTGTAATAATTTTTTCATTTAAACATTCATCATATTTTTCTATCAAACTGAGTATATTCCATTGGTTTTGTATTCTAGAGAAACCTGGGCAATAAAATTTAAAAAAACGAAATGCCTTATCATTAGCAGCAGGCATCATTTATATGCTCAGATGTGTGGCAGCAGGGAATAATAACAATTGAAGGTAATTACTCTTTCTGGGAGAGACATTCAGTTTGAGGTAAGCTTGAGTTCTATATCAGAGGTGAGTTTTGTGAGCTGGAAGCAAAGTGTTGTCTAAGTCTAGCAATCGAAAATAGTGTGGTCTTAGTCTGTTTTCCATTGCTATAACAGAATATCAGACTGGATAATTTATAAACAAAAGCTTACTTTTTTCAATTCTGGAGTTGGGTAGACCAAGGTCAAAGAGCTACATCTCGTGAGGACCTTTATGCCTCATAGCATAGCAGAGGGTATCACACAGTGAGAGAGCATGTGTGCATGGGAGAGAGCGGGGAGGGAGAGGAGAACATACGCAGAGAAGGCTCAGTTTTATCATAAAAGCACTCCCACAACCGGTAACGGCACCCCTCTAATCACGACACAATCACTTCCCAATACCATCACAGTAGCAATGAAATTTCAATAAGAGTCTTTGGATGGGACATTCAAATTATAGCATTCTTCTCATCACACTCTCTGGCACTATGCATTCTAATCTCTTTCACATATAAAATACATGCACTTCATTATAATGGCCCCAAAAGTCTTAATTCATATCAGCATCAACTCAAAATCCAAAGTCCAGAGTCTCATCTGAATCGGATATGGGTGGCACTCAAGGCATGATTCATCCTGAGGTAGATCCTCTCCAGTTGTGAGCCTGTGAAATCGAAACACGTTCTCTACTTCCAGAATAGAACGATGGGAGAGACACAGAATAAACATTCCCATTGTAAAAAAGAGAAACAGGCAAGAAAGGAAAGGTAACTGGTCTCAGAGAAGTCCAAAATACAACCAGGAAAATAACATTAAACTTTAAAGTTTAAGAATAACTTTGACTCTGTGCTTGTTGCTTTCTGGACATACTGGGGCAAAGATTGCCCCCACACAAGGGCTGTACCCTGATGATTTTGCTGGGCTGCACCCAGACAGCAGCTCTCATGGACTGGAGTGTCATGACTTCCTTTGCTGGCACAGCATTTGGTAGCTCCACAGTTCTGGGGTCTTTGAAGATAACCTCATTCCTGCAGCTCCACTAGACATTGGCCCAGTAGGGATTCTCTGCGAGTGGCTCTACTCCTGTGGCAAGCTTCTGCAACAACCTTTAGAATCCAGGAAGACGCCTCCATGCCCCACAGCTCATGAGTCCTGCACACCTTCAGAGCCAGCACCGCATGGCCGCCGCCAGCACTTACTGCTTGTGCCCTCTGGAGCAGGGGACAGAGTCCCAAGGTTGTCCTGGGCAGGGAGCCTGTGGAGAGCACCCTGATTATTCCTCAAACCATCCTTGTCTCCTACAGTTCTGGGCCTGTGGTGGAAGGAGCAGCCTTGAAGATCATTGAAATGCATTTAAAGTCTTTCTCCCACTGTCTTGAGAAATAGCACCCAGATGCCTTTGAGCTAGGTGAATTTTTTTTAATACAGGGGCTCCGTATATAGGTCAGGCTGGCCTAGAACTCACTATGTAGCCCAGGCTGGCTGAAAACTCCTGGCAGTTCTCCTGCCTCAGCCTTCTGAGTGTTGAGACTACAAGCATGTGCCATGACACCCAGACAAATCAGATGAACTTTTAACAAAAGTGTACTTGGACACATTCTCTCCAAAATGTGCTCTTTTGATCCTTATGTGACTGAACTGCAAAGTTTCTAAATCTCTTCTCTTAATTAAAAATTCTGTCTTTAAATAATCTCTTTTCTCTCTCATTTCACTGTATATGGCTGCAATAAAAGGTCACCATATACAGCTTTTTCAGTATTTAGCTTAGAAATGTCTTCCCCCAGCTGCCACAGTTCATTTCTCTGAAAGTCTGCCTCTCACAAAGCCTCAGGCATTGACATAAGGTCTTTGCTGCTGGAGAGCAAGGATGGCCTCTCTCCCAGTTTCCAGGATCTGCTCCTCATCCCCATGTGAGATCTCATCACAATTGTCTTCCTGTTCCATAGTCTACCAGTATTCTGGCCATGACCACCACACAGTCTCTAAGAAGTTTCAGGCTTTATCACTGAGCCCTCACTGGAATCACCCTTAATGCTCCATTCATGGAAACCTTGGCTTTCTCTATGCCAAGGTTTCCATGAATGGAAATTCCTTCAGATTATTCCAGCCGCTACACATGGCTCAGTCCCAAAACCATCACCACACTTCAGATGCTCATTATAGCACCTGCCTGACTTCTCAGTACCAACTTCAACCTAGCTCATTTTCTGCTGCTTTAATAGAATAACACAGATAGGAAAATTTATAAAGAAAAGAAATGTATTTCTCAGTTTTTGTGAAAAAATCAAGGGGGAAGAGCCTTGCTGTGATGTAACATGGTGGTGGGGTGGGTCACATGGCGGGGAGGGGCAAGGGAAGTGTGCATCACAGAGAGCACACTTTATAGTAAATTCATATCCCATAATAATGATATTAATTCACTCGTGATTTAATCATGCCTGAAAAGTCCTATTTCTCAGTGCCATTTCTGTGACAATTATCTTTCAATGTGGGCTTTTTTGAGTTGGAGGGGCATTCAGATCAAAGCAGGCAGCCAGAAGTGGTGGTACATGCCTGTTATCCAGCACTTAGGAGGCTGAGGCAGGAGGATTGTTATATGTTTGAGGTCAGCCTGCACTGCATATTGAGACCCTGTCTCAAAACAAGACAAGACAAAACAAAACATGGTAAGGTTACCTTCCTGTTCAAGTGTCTCATTCTCTTGGTCTTCAAGCCTTGGATTCTGTCCAAGATGCCATCACCTGTGCCATAGACAGAAGCTGGTATCTGTTAAGATTTAGGCAAGGACCATTAAAGGAACTGGGCCCTTGAACATTTATAATGAGAAATTCCCTGAGGTCCACTTAGACTTTAGGATGATCTTGTAACTGTCCAAGGTCCTGAATGGCAAGACTCAGCATTCTCAATGGCCACTGTATCCTTCTGCTTTCCAGACACTGAAATATGAGGGCATCTTTTGTATGCCACACAGGAGAGAAGCATGTCCAGAGACATATCCCTTGTCCTCTCTTGGCCTAAACTCCCCAGAGGACATTTGAATGTTATGCCCACATCTCAACTCCTAGAACCTGTGAATGTGATCCATAAAGAGGATCTTTGTGGATGTAATTAAACTGGAGATCTTAAAATGAAGTCATCTTAGATTCCTTGAGTAGATTTTAAATCCAATGACAGCTGATCCTTTTAGAGAAAGATACAAGAAGATGATAGAGGCAGAAATTGGAGTGATATGCCCACAAAGAACTAGGCAGGACCCCCCATTTGAGGTTTCTCTAGCTGTACAACCTCCCCATGGCTATGGGTCAGAGGACAAGGTAGGCACTGGGTCCCTCAGGCAGCGACCTCCTCCCACTTTCCCCTCATATGTACTTGTTTTTCCAACTCCTTTGTGCTCCTCTGAGAAGTAAAAGGATTTCCTATTCCTCCCCAAGACAGATGAGGATTTTCCTAAACTCACACCTTAAATTCTGTCAACCTGCGACTTAGGGTGAAACTCCATATTCAATCCTCCAAGTTTGCTTTTCCTATCTATAGGAAAGCTTCAGTACCAGAGAGATGAGCTTTCTCTGTCTTATGGTAGATGATGTTGATTCTCTAACATCTATTTCCCAGCTCCTCTTCTTTTTTTTAATCAAAATACCAGCATCATTCTTCATAAAAATCAACATTTTGATTCTTACATTTCTGTAGAAATACAAAAGACCCAGAAAACGACTTTGACAAAGGAAAAAAATTACAGCTCCAACCTTCTCTGATCCCACATTACACCAATCATGACAGAATGGCATTGATCTCAAGGTACATAAACCACTAAGCTAACAATATGAAGTCCCAAAATAGATATCCACATAACAGATAATTGATTTCTGGCAAAGATTCAAAAGCAATTAAGTGGCAAAAGGATTGTACACTCAATAAATATACTGGAACAACTGGATGTCCACATGCAAAAAACCCAAACCGTATAGTGCTACAAAAATTTCTTAAGACATCCAAAAGTCAACTCAAAATGGGTCACAGAGGGTTAAAGTAAAGGCAGGTGTGACCTGAGTCACTGCTTTGGCTGAGGTCATTTTCTCTGGGACAAAAAGACTGGGATGAGGTACAGAAGGGAAAGCAGACCCTACAGAGGAGTTCAGTGAAGGGAGAGTTTGTTTCTGAACAGGCCATGTGGATGGCAAAGGAAGCCATCGTGCTGCTTTTCTTTTTTAAAACTATTTTATACACACACGTGGCTGGGAGTTTAACTCAGTGGCACAAGCTCCTGCCTAGAAAGCACGAGGTTGTGAGTTCAATTCCTGGTACCAAAAATAAATAAATAAGCCTATACACATATACATGTTTTTTTCTTTCAGCTTATCACACTAATGAAACAATACAATGTTCATACACGTGTGTCTTATTTATTTCACTGATAAATATGTTCTCAAGGCACATCCATTTACTATAAAAGTGTCCAATTTATCATTCTTTATGGCTGAGTAGTATTCATTGTATAGAAATACCACATCTTATTTATCCATTCCTCAGTCGATGGGCATTTAGGTTGTTTCCAAGATCTGACTGTTATAAATTGTGCTGATACAAATATGGGTGCATATATATTGCTGTGGCATGATGTTTGTAATTCTTTTGGAAAGATATCCAGAAGGGGAATAGCTGGGTCAAATGGGACCTCCAATTCTAGTTTTTCGAAGAATCTCCACACTGATTTCCACAGTGGTTGCATCAGTCTGCATTCCCACCAATTGTAGAGAAAGGTTCCTTTTCCCTCACAATCTTCCAGCATTTGTTATTGGTTGATTTCTTAATACTGGCCATTCTTTCTGGGGTGAGGTGTAATCTCGGTGTTGTTTTAATTTATATCTCTTGAATGACCAGTGCTGTTGAACATTTTTTCATGTATTTATTTGCTGATTGTACTTCTTTATCTGAGAAGTGTACGTTCATCTCAGATGCTCATTTTTGGATTAGGTATTTAAATTTGGGAGGACTGATTTTTTTAGTTCTTTGTATGTTCCCAATAGTAATCCTTTATCTGAAGAACAGCTGGCCAACACTGTGGGTTGTCTCTTCATTGTGTTGGCGGTTTCCCTTGCTGTGCAAAAGCTTTTAAGTAGGATAAGATAGCATTTGTTGATTCTTTGCAATGCAATCTGGGTTTTATTCATAAAGTCCTTGTCTACACCAGTGTCTTCAAAAGTTTTACCTGCTCTATCTTCCAGCAGATTTAATGTTTCTGTTTTAATGTCAAGATATTTAATCCATTTTGATTTTAGCTCAGTACATGGTGAAAGATATGGGTCCAGTTTTGATCTTTGGCATTTGGAAAGCCAGTTTTTCCAATACCACTTATTAAAGAGGCTATCTTTCTTCCAGTGAATGTGTTTGGCACCTTTGTCAAAGATAAGGTAGCTTAATGTATCTGCAGTTGTTTCTGCGTCTTCTAATCTATTCCATTGATCTTCAGGTCTGTGTTTTTGTCAGTACCACACTGTTTTTAATACAGTACCTTTATTCTATACTTTCAAGTCAGGAGTTGGGATGTCCCCTGTCTTGTCTTTGTTGCCCAGCATCACGTTTGCTATTCTAGGTCTCTTTTGATTCCAAATGAGTTTTAGGATTGTTTTCTCTAATTCTGTAAGATATACTGTTGGAATTTTTATTGGGATTGCATTGAATCTATATAACAGTTTTGAAAGTATGGCCATTTTCCCTATATTGGTTCTACCTACCCAAGAGCTCAGGATATCTCTCCACTTTCTAATATCCTCTTCAACTCCTTTTTCAGAACACTATAGTTTTCAATGTAGAGGTCTTTTACATCCTTTGTCAGATTGATTCCTAGGTGGGTTTTTTTGGATGTTATTGTAAGAGGCATTGTTTCCCTGATTTCTCTCTCAGTGAGTTTGTTATTTGTGTACAAGAAGGCTATTGATTTTTAAGTGTTGACTTTGTAACCAGGTACATTACTGAATTTGCTTATTAAATCTAGAAGTCTTTTGGTGGAATGTTTGGGGTCTTCTAAGTAGAGTATCCTGTCATCTGCAAATAATGCTAGTTTAACTTCTTCCTTCCCTGTCTTTATTCCTTTTCTTTCTTTCTCTTGTCTAACTGCTCCAGCTAAAATTTCCAGGACTATGTTGAATAAGAGTGGAGACAATGGACATCCTTGTCTTGTCCCTGATTTTAGAATAAAAGCTTTCAGTTTTCGTCCATTTAATATGATGTTGGCTGTTGGTTTGTCATAGATGTTTATCAGATTGAGATAAAGACCATCTATTCCAACTTTCTGCAGGGTTTTTAAATCACGAATGGGTGCTGGACTTTGTCAAAAGCTTTTTCTGCATCTATTGAGACTATCATATGATTTTTGTCCTTGGCTCTGTTAATATGATTTATTACATTTATGGATTTACGTATGTTGAACCATCCTACATCCCTGGGATGAATCCCACTGGATCATGGTGTACAATCTTTTTGATGATTTGCTGCAGTCTGTTGCCAGTTTCTTATGGAGGATTTTTGCATCAATGTTCATTAAGGAGACTGGCCTGCAAAGCTCTTTCTTAGTTGGGTCTTTCTCTAGTTTTGGAATCACAGTAGTGTTTGTTTCCAGGATTGAATTTAGAAGTTTTTCCTCCCTTTGAATTTCATTAAGAGTTTGAGAAGTAGTGGTGTTAGGTCTCACAAAATTTTTTGTAGCATTCAGTAGTGAATCCATCAGGGCTTGGATTTTTCTTTGTTGATAAGTTTTTAACTACATCTTTAATTTCATTTATTGACAGTGGATTATTTAGGATATTTATATCTTCTTTATTCAGCTTTGGTAATTCATATGTATCTAGGAATCTGTCCATTTCTTCTGTTTTCCATCTAATTAGAATACAAGTTTTCAAAGTAGGTATAGATGAATTTCTGAATTTCTACAGGGTCTGGAATGATTTCACCTGTTCATTCCTAATTACATGGATTTGAGTCTTTCCTTTTTTGATAAGATTAGCCAAGGGTATGTCCATTTTATTTAATCTTTCAAAGAACCAACTCTTCAATTCATTGATTATTTGTATTGTTGTATAGTCTCCAGTGTGTTAATTTCTGCTCTGATCCTTATAATTTCTTCCCTTGAACAAGCTTTTGGTTTAGCTTGCTCTTCTTTTTCTAGAAGTTTGAGGTTCAATATTAAGTTTGTATGTGCCTGTTATGTTCTCCTGACATGGGTATTTACTGCTATAAATATCCCTCTTAAGACCTCTTTCATTGTGTCCCACAAGTTCTGGTATGTTGTACTGTCATTATCATTCAACTGTAAAAACTGTTTAATTTCTTCTTTAATTTCATCTTTGACCCATTGGTAGTTCATTAAGGTGCTATTTAATTTCCATGTGTTGATAAAGGATGGATTTCCAATTTGGCATGGATTTCCTTTGCCATGGATTTCTAGTTTAATTTCACCGTGGCCTGATAGTTTGCATAGGATAATTTCAATTCCTTTATATTTACTTAAGCATGTTCTGTATGCCAGGATCTATTTTGGAGAATGTCCCATGTGCAGCTGAGAAAAATGTATATTCTGATGGGGTGGAACACTCTATACACATCTACTAAGTCCACTTGCTCAAAAGTTTGATTTAGTTCTAAATATTTCATTATTTATTTTTTGTCTAGTTGATCTGCCTTTTTGTGACAGTGGGGCATTGAAGTCTCCCAATACAATTGTAGTAAGCCTTATTTGATTTTTCATGTCCATTAATAGTTGTTTTATATAACTATAGTGTAGCAGTACACTAATATTTGTTGCATATATATTTATGATTGTTATCTGTTCCTCTTGGATTGTTCCCTTTACTAGGATGTAGTGACCTCCTTTATCTCTCTTAATCAGTCTTGTCTTAAAATTCACTTTATCTGCAAATAGAATAGCCATGCCTGATTTTTTCTGAATTCCTGTTGCATGGAGTATTGTTTTTCCATCCTTTGACTTTCAGTTTACGAAATTCTTTTTGAATTAAATGGGTTTCTTGTATACAATGTATTGTTGGATCTTGCTTCTTGATCCATTCTGCCAGTCTGCGTCTTTTGACTGGTGAATTGAGATCATTGACATTGATGATTAAGACTGATATATATTGACTTATCCTTGTCACATTATTGTTCTACTATTGGCTCCCCCCCCCTTTTTTCCTTTTTCTCTTCCCTCTAATTGTTTGCCTTTCCTGGTAGATTCCTTCTGTTTGGAGTCCATGGAGTTATAGTCCTGATTATCTCTTTCTAGAATGTCATTCAAAATATTTTGGAGTGCTGGTTTGGTGATCATAAATTTCCTTAGACATCCTTTGTCATGGAAGCATCTTATTTCTCCATCAACTTTGAAAGATAGTTTTGCTGGATACATCAATCTGGGCTGAAAGTTGGTTTCCTTTAGAACTTGTACTTTACTCCAAGCTCTCCTTGATTTGAGAGTTTGTGCTGAGAAGTCAGCTGTAATCCTGATGGGCTTTGCTTTATAAGTGATTTGTTTCTTTTCTCTAACAGGTTTAAGATTCTATTCTTGTGTTGAATTCCTGGAATCTTGACTATGGTGTGCCCGGCTGTAGATTTTTTTTTTTTTTTGATCATTGCTAATTGGAGTTCTACTTGACTCACTTATCTGTATGTCAAATTCTTTTTCTCTACCAGGAAAGTTTTCTGTCATGATGTCTGTGAACATGTTGTTGAAAGGGTCTTGCCCTAGTACAAATTACTGTACATTATGGTTTAGTTCAACATGGTGCAAGGCAAAAGCAGGACTACTCACCGTGAGGAACACTTCCTCCTTCTACCTCTTCACTCCTAATTGCAACTTCCTTTCCTATTTGTGCATGAAGAAAATTCCAATCAGTTCCTCGTACATCATCAATGCCTTCCCCATGTGCAGCTTCTGATCAGAAGACACATAACCCTCTGCCTCCCCTGTATCCAGTAGGAGGAGAAAGCCAAACCCCCGCAACTTCTTCTCTGTATCCTCAATAAAGGCCACTTTCTCTTTCCTTCTGCTTCTCTCTTGCACCAGAAAACCCCAACAGTTTTTAATGTCATTTGTGATGTCTCCTGCTTATTTATGGACTTCGATTAATCTTGAGTTATTCTTCTTTGTCTCATCTAGCAACTGCTGGATTGGTTTCTCATGGTCCCTTGCTAATTTTGAGAAATCTTTCTTTATCTGGTCACTAGCTACAAGCCTGTCTTTAATATCTGAGATCCGGTCCTCACATTGGCCTCATCTGCTTTGAATACTTTCAGTAGAGTTTTTATTCTCCTGGATACCTGCTTGGATCTGCTTTATGAATTCTGTGTTTCCTGTGCTGTGATTCCATAATTTGCTTAGGTTCATCTATTTTTTGTCTGTGTCCACTCTAACATCATTAAGCATGGTGTGTATTTTAGTAATCTCTGTGGATATTTGAGAAATAATTTCTGATTTCATTTTTTCCAGAGACCTGCTGGGGGGCTTTCAGATTTTCCCACCTGATTGCCCCCTGGGGTTTGCCTTTGGTGAACTAGGTGTCTGAGGTTGTGTCTTGTTTTTAAGTGTCCTCATTTCTTTTCTTTTTTAGTTTAATTGCTGGAGTGATACTTGTTAGTTGCCTATGGAGGGTTGCTTTATTGGTGGTATTTAGGACACCCAGGTGATGATCACAGCTCTGCGGTATCTCCCCGGTGTAGCTGGTTTTTGGGCTCTGAGTCTGTGGAAGATCTTACCTCTCAGTTTGTTGGAGATGAGCAGCTGTTGCTTGCCTGGCCTAGTCTTGGTTGTTTGGCACCATGCCACAGTATTCTCGGTGGCCCTTAGTCAATCTGAGTCATAGATTATCAAGGCCAACAGCTGTTTAGAACAGTTATATCAATTTTGGCTGTAGTGGTACCAATAGCATCAAACACATCCTATAAAACAATAAACTCAGCCAAACCCTGATTTGCAACTTTTAACCATATGACCTGAATTTGTGGCCATATAACAGAATGCAAAACAATCATATACAATATATAAGTCCATATTATGCCCATTCTGTCCTCAAGGGTTAAGATTCAAAATGGATTAAGAAGAAAATAGAGAAATGGGAAAAGAGAAAGAGATTACAAGTAGGTTGGAGGACACAGATGGATCCCACCAACTTGGGGAAACTGAGGCAAAAGAGCTGGCAGAGATAAAAGGTAGAACAGAACAAAACCAGACCCACAAGGAGGTTGGGACCACACTCACCCTCAAAAATACAGAAAACAGTAAAAGAGAAAGAGCAATAAAAAACAAACAATATAACAAACAACAAGGAAAGAAGACAAGAACAACAAAAAATAGTCCGCTTCCAGGACTCGCTCTGGCTTCACTAGTAGCCTGTGGAGACAGCTTCCCGGATCGTGCCACTGTATCCCCAACAAGCCAGGAGTTGCTTTGGGACTGATTAGTAGACAACCTTAGCAGGCCTGTCCGAGAGAGTCTGGGCTCCCTGCAGTCCTAGCAGTTTCCAGGGGTCTGCGCCCAGCTAGGAGCTGCTGAGGAAGCCGGCAGCCGCTCTGGTTCCAGGTTATCCTGCCTGACTCCCAAGTGGCTCCCGGCCAGTCATCCTCTGCTGCAGGAGGACCGAGTCCTCTGCACTCACCGCCAGCCGGCACAGTCCTCCAGGCCCGCCGCTGCCCTCCACTGCTGAGTCTCCACAGAGGCCTCTGGGGTCACCGGCCACCACTGTCACCGTGACCACAGGTCCCCAGGTTCCAGCAGCTCCCCTCCACAGTGAGTCCGGCTCCAGGCAAAGGTGCTGTGAGCCTACCACTGCCTTTTCCTTCATTGAAGTTTTTGTTTTTACTCTCTCTGTGGGCTTCGATTCAGACTTCAGACTCTTCCTGGTCCAGGGGACCCACTTCCTTCCTTCTTGTCTTCCTCATGATGCTATGATGACGCTCAGAGAGGCTATTTTCTCTGCTGCTTACTACTGTGCCGTCTTTCCCTGTGTGTATCTCCTCTTCTTAAAAACACTCATTTTCAATCTGGAATCTATTTCATCCTATCAATGTATTTCAGAGGAAGGTGACCCTAGCTTCAAACCCAGGGGACAGCTTTAACTGATGACTTAGTATCCAACCACCCATGTTGCTATGGTGTTTGATCCAGAAACCCAGGTCCAAGCAACAGTGCGGGGCACACCCTGGGTCACAGGGACAGGCCTGTGTCCCCAGTCAAGATGCAAGATGAGCGGTGACATCCGCAGAGACTGGAGAAAGGTGTTTTTTGTTCTTAAGCAAA
Source organism: Cavia porcellus (assembly GCF_034190915.1). Classification (NCBI taxonomy): domain Eukaryota; kingdom Metazoa; phylum Chordata; class Mammalia; order Rodentia; family Caviidae; genus Cavia; species Cavia porcellus. Next base: position 34,200,953 of record NW_026947508.1, read on the forward strand.
GACAAGCTTTCCTTCCTGCATGTGTCACGGTGCTGACTGTGTTGATCAGCATGGGGCACTTTGGAGAGAAGCCAGCTCAGGGATAAGGCCATCATACTGGAGAAGCTACAACCAACGGAACCATAAAGAGATGGACCAGAGTTCCTGAATGAAGTCAACCCTGAGGCTTACCCTGTCTCTACTTTCTATTTAGCTGGATAAAAATAATTCATCATTTAAGCCAGTTGTGCTGGACTAAGTATTCCTTGCAGCCCAAAGTGTCCTAACCAATATGCTACTCAAGGAAGCCAGTTTTTAAAGCTATTGCCTTGTTGTGGACCTTGAGATCCTATTTGGGATCCTACTCAACTAAGTGTTGTTCTTTATTCCTCTTTCTATTGCTGTCCTGTTTAGTTTAATCCTCTCTGCAGCGAGTGGCTGAATAGGAAGAAAATCTCATACAAGAAACATGAGAGGAAATGCTCATTGTTTTATGTTAAAGAAATTGTCTACATTACACCAACATTCATTGACTAATCTGGGAGAAGAAATTTTATTTATTTTATTTTATTTTGCGTGTGTGTGTGTATGTGTGTGTGTGTAGTTTTTTGAGACAGGGTATCACTATGCAGTTCAGGCTGGCCTTGAGCTCACCGTGTAGCCCAGGCTGGCCTCCAACTTGCAACAATCCTCCTGCCTCAACCTCCCAAGTGCTGGGATTACAGGCATGAGCCACCACACCTGGATTCCTAGAGGAATTTTTAAACCATTAATAATGCTCATCCCTGGGGAAGAGAATCTGGGGGAGATGATCTAAGTTATTTGTTACTGTAATGTTTGAATATTAGAGCTAGCATAAATTAATTTGTAATATAAAATCCTGAGGATTAAAAAATAATCCAAGACAAGGAGGGCTCCATATTCTACAGGAAGTTAATCTTTTAGACAAAAAAATAACTCAAAAAGAAACACTGTTTCTTTAAAATTTGGATACACATTTTCAACAATAAATAATGGTCTGGTCCTTGTTGATCCAAAAGTGTGATTATTCTCTGCCACAGGGAAATATCAGCCAAGGCTTTTTCAAGTAGCCATTTACAGGACTTTCACATTTCCTGGGGGTCAGGAAAGGGGTTGTAGCTCTGAGGTCCAGGACCTGGCTCTCGCTCCCTTAATGCCTGAATTTCAGGGACAACGGTGCCCACGCCTGCTGGAATGGGAACATCATCCTCACAAACTCCTGCCTTCTACTCTCACTACTTCTCTGGGAGCTGTGCTCTCCTTTCTGAGCCCTGTTTTGTCCCTGAACGGAGTTGTAGGTCTCTGCAGAAGTCCAGGGCTCTGAGGACCACAGGCCACAGCCAGGTCTCCGTTGTACTGCTCCAGGATCCCTGTCACTCCTTCAGGTCCTGGTTTCAGGATCCCTCTGACATTTAGTCTCAAGTAGGGCGCACAAGCTGCCTTTGACTTTCCTGGGGGTGCTCACAATGCACCCACATGTATGGGCAGTAGAGACTGGCTTCTGGGCTTAGGGCTTTGGCAGAGAGGGAGAAAGATGTAGGGTCTGGGGAGACAGGATCCCATATGCCTGCCTTCCTTGGCCCGTACCTCACTCACTACCCCTGAACCTAGTTCTAAACTTGGTTCCTGGACCTGGCCTCTCTCCAGTGCCATTGGTCCCAAAGCAGAAAAGGCCTCAGTGTTGATCATGGAGGGTGCCACATGGGTCCTATTTCCACAACTGCAATTCTCAGAAAGGCCAGCATGGGGGTCCGCCAAACTCCCTCTGCAGCTCTGGCCCCAGCGTGGGGACAGTTCAGAAGGAGACGCTTGAGGGACAGAGGTGACTACTGCTTTCTGTTTCCCCTGCTCACTGCCCCAGCTGGAAGATGTTGCTCCTCACACAGGTATCCAGAAATGTCTGGATCCCCTGAGTCTCCCCATCCAACCTTGACATTTGCCTGGATGGGCAGCAGCTGCCCAGTTTATAGTCTCACTTTGTCCCCTGAGGTGCTTGTGGTCCCCCAGGGAAGCCACAGACAGGTGCCAGCCCTGTGCTGACCACTGGGGCTCAGAGATGGAAATCTTGGTCTTGGTCCTACTAGGATAGTAGAGCAGGCAGCAGAGACACAGGTAAAGGTGGAGCCAGTGGCTGCCATGCGTAGCATGGTGGCTTGTGTGATACTGAATGCCGGCTGCAGACTTGACATTGAACTGTCCTCAACAAGCAGGCAACATTCCTGCTAGCTTGTTAACAGTCCATCCTGCCCTAGGGTTCTCCATTACAGCCCCTGTTACTCTGGCTATAGTTGTTTATGTGTCCGTGGGTCACATGCCCCTCCTCTACACACAGACACACACACACACACACACACACCCTTAACGAAAGTCTTTGGAGGTGGACTGAGGGCCAGGCCAGTTTCTATCTAGGTTTCTAGAGTTTCTACAAAAGGCAGGACTAGGCATAACATCAGAGCTTGGGAGATGTCTGGAGGCTAAATACAGGACTGAGTAAAGAAATGAATGAATGAACAAAGGATGAATGACTGAGCGAGCGCCTCTGTTAGTGAATGGGCATGTGAAGCAGCAAGCAGACACATGAATGAGTGAATGAGTCAGTCCTTGTCGAGGGAGAGCGGGCAGTGGGAGGGAGCGGTGGGTACCCGAAGGAGGCTTCCCGCAGGCCTGCCACCGGCGGCCCTATGACCATGTTTTGTGCCAGCCAGCCCCACTGTACCTCCTCCTAGTGCCAGCTCCCATCGGTGCTGCTCAGTCCATGCTCCTTGACGCTGGCCAGACCCTGAACGAGGCAATGAATCAGACAGGGCGCTGCCCTGGGGCTTCCAGGACTGGGGGCAGACAGTCAGCCTCATAAATAAACTGGATCTCATGCTGGGCAGACATGTGTTCCAGCATGGTGGTGAGCTCAGGGTTGGCTCTGGAGCCCGGGGCAAAGCCGAGTTGTTCTAGTGGAAGAAGCCAAGAAAATTTCAAGAGAGAGCAAACTCTGAGTGGGTCCTGGAGGGAGGAGGAGGGTAGTGAGAGGGCAGTGGGGCAGCAGGGATAGCACCCTCAAAGCACAGCTGGAGGAGGCACAGTGCCCAGGGGGAGCTCCACAGGGGTAAGCCGGGGAGGGAGATGAGGACTGGCAGTGATGGTGGGCACAGGAGTGGGCTTTGGAATGTGCACCATAGCAAATTTAGGCAGAGTGGGCACAAGGATAACAGACCCTGTGTGTTCCAGAAGGAAGACACAAGTGCCAAGGAAATGTCATAAGGAGAATTTCAAGGAGTTGCCTAGCTGCCCAGAGCTGTATCCTGCCACCGCTTCTGCATGATTCTGCTTCTGGCTTCTTCCCATGGAGAAGCTGCCATCCTCCCCCAGCCCTAAGGTTCACTGCCAGCAGCCCGAGACATTTGGGATCCCCGGACTGGAGAGATTATATTTTTCAAGGGCAACACTCTGATGGAATACTCATAGGTTACCGTGCAATGATTCTAACCATGGTGGGGCGTGTGGAGTTCCCAAGGCAAATCAGAGATTTTGGAGTTTCATTGGAACCCTCAAAACTGGGTAGTTCAATGACAGGGAGCCTCAACAGTGCTCCAGCCCTGCAAAAGTATCAGCCAGTCCTCAAGGATAGTGCTGGATTGAGTAACCCCAATTCAGCAGAAAAACTTGCTGAGGACTCGGGATCAAAGGAGGGTTCCCAACAAAAGAGGGTTCTTTCCTGTATCAGGAGCTGGACTGAGTGCTTTATACCCATCATAACATCCATTCTTGCCCCATGGAAGAGGAACTGAGTATGAAAGCAGTATGTGGCTTGTCCAAGGTCACACAGCTGGGGTGGGGGTGACGAGGCTGGATTCCAACCCAGGCAGTTTGGCTTCAGAGCCAAGCTCTTGGTCATAAGATTTCATGCTTTCTTCCAAACCAGGTAGTTGGGGCAGACCTGAAACTTGGATCTTGGACTCTCCCCTCCAGGGCAAGTACTATTTTTTACTCTGCTCTGTGCTCTTGGCCTACGCAGGGATCATTGCAAAGAGGCACTTGGCGGCCAGAGATCCCAGTCTGTCAGGGATGTGGTGGGCGGGCAGGAGGCAGATCCCAGGGACAGAGGGCCTTTGTCTGCTTGCAGATGGGCAGGCAGGGCTTCATGGCCAAGTCCAAGGGCTAGCCAGGTGCAAACTCATTAGACAGTAGAGGAGGCTGCCAAGGAGACGAGAACAGTTAGAGGGCCCAGCCTGAGAGAAAGTAGTATCCATACCACGAGAGCCACTGAGCTGCCGCCACCCTGGGCCCTGCTTCCTGGCAACAGCTGCAAAGTGTGTCTTCCAGATGGTCACAGAAGCTCTGCCCTGACTGATGGAACCTACTGTGTGTGAGACAGGCCACAGGGCACTTCTCTCCTTTCATCGCCAAAAGGCTTGGGAGATTGGCCTGACTAACTTTGGATAAAGTGATTAGGGACAGCCAGGCTGAGGAGATGATATTCACAGAGGAAGAATTCAAGTTCTGGGCTGGGAAGTGACTTTTCCAAGGTCACCAGTTGGTACTTGAAGCAGGCTTACAACACATGACCCAACCATCTGTCTCTAGAGAGATCCCTCCATGCTGGGGCCTGCTATATCTGGGCCATTGGCACAACATCCCTTACTTGTATACTTGTATCGATATACTTGTGGTGTTGGCACAGTATCTTTGATTCCTATTTACAAGAGCCTCAAAAAGTAGATGGCCAGATCACATCCATTTCTCAGGTGGAAAAACTGAGGCCCAGAAGGAAAGTCCAAGGTCTCAATGAAGGAGCAATAGAGAGTAGACTTGAACCAGCATCTTTTGATCTCCAAACTTAGGTTCTTTCTGCCACACCTTGTCTTTAGCCCACACCAAGCACCAGGGAGATATGTGAGAAGTGGGTTCATGGTAGACCATGTGTTCATGGGGAAGGCCAGTCTCCTTAGGGCCTTCATTTCTTTACTAGAAAGTATGAAATTGATCCAGACTGGCTCTCAAATTTCCCAGATCAGTTGTATTCAGTGAGCATTGCTTAAGGAGTGCTGTGCCCTGGAGAGACAGGTGAAGGAGGCTCTCCTCAGTACTGGCCAGTGGTTATAAGATCATGCAATTTGAGGCTGAGTGGCAAGAGAGAATATTCTAGAAAAAAGAAGCAGAAAAAAAGCTTGGAGAAAGAAGTCATCCCCACGAGGTCAGCCAGGCATCACTGAGGATGGGGAGAGCCATTTGAAGTTTGTGTCCAATAATCCAACATCCCTCCCCCTACTTCTAGCCTGTCTTACCTGGGTGATATGCAGGTCACTTACCTGTGGTTCTGTTCCAATTCCAGCTCTGGGTGGGCACTAGGAAGGCCTGCAAGAGGCCTACATCACACTCCAAGTCACTCTGGGCCACCAATTGTACACAGACTATGTGACAGGCAGGCAGCCACCCCCACACTCAGCTTCCATTTCCCTTTTGATTAACTGAGGAAGCATGATGATCAGAGCAAATCAATTCCATAACACAAGACAGGGTTTTTGAGCGCTTTATTCATGTAAGGCAACCCCTGAGACAGATAATATCCTTATACTTGATTCACAAATAAGAAAGCAGAGGTTTGGAAAGGTGGAGTCATTTGCCCAAGGCCACACATTAAGAAGTGTCCCACTGGGGATCCACACCCAGGGATCCGCTCATAACAAGGAGCTGCTGACTTGCATAAGTGGCTGTGCCCTTTGACCTGTGCAGGACTCACTCCCAGGAACTTTATCTGTAGGAAATAATCTAAGAAAGCCAGAGTTACAACATGGTAGATAATTAGAATCCACTCCTGTGCCCAACACAGGGGCCTCGTTTGTTTAAAACACAGGCAGCTTCAGAGAACTGTGGTTTACCAAGAATCCGCTTTGCTTGCATTCTCTCTTCAAGAGAGTAAGTGATACCTACCCTGAGGTTGTGTGGCTGACAAGCAGGAAAATAGGGTGTGACCTCAGGCCCTGCAGTCTGAGGCTACTTTCCTGCTGAGTAGGACATGTGGGATGCATCCTCTCTAAACTCTGGCTTCTCATCTGTAAAATGGGGATGCTGCTGTTTACAGCATGTGCTGGTTAGAGGGTAGGGCAATATGTGAGTGCCTGGCGGCTGTGCCTTGGTGCTGTGGTTGAAATGTTTACCTCGGGATCTATGCCTGGGTGTCTAGTGTGGCAGGGATGGGAGGTGGAACCTTCAGAAATAGATGAATAATGCTCTTCACAAAAGAAATGGGCTAGTTCTTTCATTATTCTGGAAGTCTGCCTCTCTTGTCTCTCTCCCACACTCCCCTGTTTGCTCTTAGGTTTCCCACCATGGATTGATCTAGCATGAAGCCCAGCACCATCTTCTTAGGCTTTCAACCTCCAGAACTGCAACCTTTCCACATGATCCAGTCTCGGGTATTCTGTTACAGCAACAGAAAACAGACTAAGACATAACCAATGTCACCATATGAGCAGAAAAACACCCAGGTGGTGGGGAAGAGTGATTTTGTGTGATGGTGGAGGTGGAGGTGAAAAAGACACTTCGGAGAGGGTGGGCTGTGAGAGGACTGCAAGGAGAGAAAAAGAACCCAGCAGGGTCTGGGAAATCTGCGGGGCACAAACTGGCAGGTGAATCCCCTTGGCTAACCTCTCTGGCTATCCAGATGCTGCTCTATGTCCAGCAACTGGACCTCACAGGCTAGGCATACCATTCAGGTTATACCTACTCCAAGATCAGATCTGCTGCAGTGGTCTCAGCCCACAGCACAGGCTGGCCACAAAGGAAGAGTCAGAGATATTTGCTAATATTGGATTCAATCTTTTAACAGTTCTTCGAATTGAAAAATATTCAGATAATCAGCTAGTGTCTCCCAACACCTCTCCAGAGAAGAGGCTCGTTCAGGGTCACATAGTGAATGACATCAGAACCAAAACAGAAACCACTGACCCATTTCTCAGGGATTTACTCACCTGCTCCTGGCCTGGCTCCACAGCCAGTTGTGAGACGTGGATTCAGGAACTTGTGCTCAGGTGCAGAACTTGCAAGTTTAGAAGAATAATTAAATGGAGTCGGAGCCATGAAGGTACTGTCCTTAGAAAGGAACCCAGGGAAGACATGGAGCCACAGTAACACAAATGTGGCAGGGAATACACAGGTGGAACATCAGGGCACTCTAGGAAGTGTAAGGCCCTTCCAGGACAAGGCTCCACTGGTGTCTAGTGGCCCCGGGGCCTGCAAAGCAGGTGGCAGGGATGTGGGCAGGGTCCATGGAGCTGAAGCCTCAGAGGGAGGGAAGCACACGCCCCACGGAACTACCTCAGTGGTGGTGAGACAGAAACACGGGGAGGCCCAGCAGTTGCAGGTTAGGGCTTTCGCAAGCCCCCAGCTGCAGCCAAAGGTGGATCAGTTAGTAAACAGACAACACAATCCCACAGAGACAAACACCCCAGACAGGTCCCAACCCATCTTTCTAAAGGGCTCAGAGCAAAGTCTGCGCTGATTTCCCAGCCATTCAATTAGCCTTGGACTTGGGGATTGGTCCTTAGGCCAATCCTTCTGTTCCTTCCCCCATGCAAACCCATCAACAAATTCTGTGTCCATCGCTTGTCCTCCTTCCTTGCTGGACTCCAGCCTTGTCCCACTTGTTTCATGTGGGTGCTACCTTCAGTTTGCTGACCCTTTCTCCAAACCTCTGGAAGCCTCCCATGCCATAGTCCAGTTCAGACCCCTTGATTTGGTACTTAGCATCTCCATCTTCTGGTCTCTACCTGACTTCAGTTCCCTTTGCCCCTGCCCTGCCCTGTCCAGCGCTGACCCTCTGAATCGGGATACCCTTCCCACCTGGCCTGTTCAACCCAATCTGGATCTGACCTGGCAGGTACGGTGCAGTCTTCCCTACACACGGCCTTGTAGTCAAAGGAGGGAGCCAGCCAGTGGACATGCCTCTCTCTAAAGGACAGAGGGCTATGTTTGGGGGTCTTAACACAGAGGAAATCCCAACCCTGCCACTTCCTGGCTTTGACTTTGGGGAAGTGAACCTTAGTCTCTCACCTGTAAATTGTGGATGACAGTCTTTCCCTAAGAGTCCAAACTCTTGGCCCAGTGCAGGTGGCAGAGATAATTCTCCATACACCTTAGCCATTATGGTCTTAGCAAGGCTGGCACTGCCCAGTGCAGTCCCCGCAGCAAGCACTGAGCCACCAGCAAGGGAACAAGGTTGCCAAACAACAGCGTCCCAAAAAGTACAGTAACACTGTATGTGTCATACAGCCCAATTTCTGTGTGACACATGGGGGCCCAGGGCTCCAGACTCAGCTAAGGACAGAGCTAGACAGGAAGCCACACCCCTTCTCATATTCAACATCGGCATTTACTACTCCTAACTAAGGACCTTCAGAGAGTCCTCTCCTCCCATTCCTCAAAGTTCCTTTTCTGAGGTATTTTTCCTCCCTAGATTCCTTCCCTCTCTGCCCCTGCAGGCCTCGCTCTGACCTTCCCTAAGGGTAACTGCTGGCTTGTCTTTTCTCTACTCAGCTAAAAAGTCAAATTCTTTTCTTCTCGGGCCCTACTGGATTTTTCTGTTCTTAGCCTTCAGGGTCTGAAGGAAAGCCTGAACCTCTCCCTTCAGCCATAATCTCTCCCACTCCTCTCCCAGCTCTGCCCATCTTGAGTCAACAAGCAAGCGACTGAACGTTCTTCTACCCAGTTCCTTCAGGTGAGACCTGTACCAGACTCTTCCTTTAGCCCTGCTTCCTGGCATGACGGATTATTTCCGGGTCACCTGCCCTAACCCCTGAGGCTGTCTCTATTTCCTCTTTGCCTCTTCCCTCCATACAAGCTGCTCCTGTGCAAGACACTGTGACCTCCATGTCTCTAAATCCTTGGGTGTTTAAAAGTTTTAAGCCTGCCTGGCCCTTCTGCTCCATTTCCCTCACTGGTCGCCCCTGCAGAGAGCTTCCCTACAGTCCTTGTGGTTCTCTGCAAAACTCCCCAGCCTCGTTGGTAGGCTCCTCCCTCCAAGCCACCACTTAAGGATGCTCCTAGCCTCTGCCTTGATCTCTCTCATCACTGTGTCTCCCTTCCTAGGCACCCTTGGATTGAATTGTCATCTCTGCCTCCACTTGGGTCTCACTGAGCAGGCCTAGAATCAGCTCCTGATTCTCTAATCAAATGTCTTTCCCTGACCCCTATCTCTGTAAACAGCCCTGCCATCTGTCCTATAGCTCCAACTGAAGCCCCCTTTCCCAGCCCTATACCCAGTCCATCACCTGGCCCATCAGTGCCTCCTGATTCTGTTTTCACCACCTGGGGCCTCCGCAGCAGCCTCCTGACTAATCTTTCCAACCCATACTCACCCCATGCTCCATTTTTCTTACAGCAGCCGGAGGGTTTTTCTAGAACACAGATCCTTTTATGTCACCTCCCTGCCTAAAAATCTTCACTGTCTCCCAACTTTTCTCCAAAAAAGCCCCCAAATCTTGGGCATCTTATGCCACCCTCCCCTTGCTCTCTGGCTTTGTGGCTTTGCTTTCAACTCACGCGCCAATTTCTTATAGCCTCTGAGACTTCTGCTTCCTGGTTTCTCTGCCTGAAATGCTTTCCCTTCCACCCCTAACCCATCCCCTAGAGATCAGGCCAAGTGCTGCTACCAGCCCCCACCCCCGCACACGCCCCCCCAGCACCTGGATTTTCTATCAGTTGCCAGGTTGTTTGCTGGTACCCACGGAGCATGTGGTTGCCTGATTCATGTCTGTCTCAGCTTCCAGACTCCAATTTCAGAAAGGTCAGGGCCTTTCTGTCTTTTCTCCCTACAGCCACAATGAGTCTGACATGGCAGTATCTGGGAGCCCAAGGGCCAGGCTGATCACACATCACCCTGTCCTCACACGAAGCTACTGCTCCAGGCCACACTGGGCAGTCTGGAATCCAGGGACTCCATGTTTGGACCCTGCCCACCTTTCCAAAGCAGCTGGCTTTAACCTTCCCCCTTAGCTTCCCAGAGGTGTGTGCCCATTACTGGCACCCTGCCCCACTGACAATGCCATCCCCCACACCAGCCATTGCCTTTCTGCTCCACTCCTGTCCGACAGGGGTGCCCTTGGCTCCTCCCTCCCGGACACACTTCTGCTTCTCCTCAAGACCAGCTGGCACCAGCTCTTCTCCGACGATGCCTCCTTTGGCCTCAGGCTGAGTCTGTTCTCTCCCCAGTCCAGCACACACAGACCTGGCCTTTAAACTCAAAGTTTCAGGATGGTTCCTTCAAAGCCACACCCTTCCTGCATCTCTCACAAACAGCAGGTTAGTTAGAAACGCTACATAGCTCTACAAAGCCTCATTTCTTCACACATGATGCAGAAGCAGTAACAGCCTCCACTTTGTAGGATTTTATGAAGATTAAACAAGGAAATTCACAAGAAACATTTGGCCCAGGGTTGGGGCTGCTTTGTGCTACCCGAGGCCTCAGCATCTTTCCCCGTTGTGGAGCTTGTTGGTTAAGGAGCCTGTTCTCCCACCGGCCTTGTGATAAGATGGACATTTTGGTTCCTTTTTTCTGTATCCTCTTGCCTAACTTGGTGTTTGGTCCCAAGACGGCTCAAAAATGCTTATTAATGAGTTAGTAGACCACACACTTGGCAGGAATCAGCCTATTGTTCCTTCACTTTCCCATATGTAAATCTTATCTCTGCTAGCAGGGCCTGAGCCCCAGGGTATGGGGTGGGGGTCAGCTGGAGGAAAGCAGGAGGCGCCTTGTGCCAGGACATTTGGGCTGGGGCGGGATCTCTGTGCCCCAGTATCCTCCACAGGGCTCCGCCCAGGGAAGGAGTCCGGGAGGACTTGCCCACAGATAGCCCACCATCTTCACTGAAGAGTCCAGTCCCCTGCGAGATATTGCCCTAATCACTCCTGTCCTTCCCTCCACACACATCTGCTTTCTTAGGCAAGAGCCTGCCTGACATACTCACACAGAGTTCTCTTGGTTGGTGGAACTCAGCCAGCTTGGCCAGTTTCTTCAGACACTACCGAAAAAGAAAAGTTTTCTTAAAGCCACAGGGTCCTAAGCAGAACTAGGGAGATGCGGGCCTCATCAGCAGACGACCTGCCTTGGAGGAGCAGTGTCAGATGTGGACATGGATGGCATAGAGAAAAAGTCAAGTATAGGAGACACTGCCCAAAGAAAGTCTTGAATTTGACTCTAGCGTTTGCCATCAACAAGCTGGTGATCTTGGGCAATTGCCATTTCAAGCTAACAGCGTCTTTTTCTATGAAGCAGGAATGTCAGTATACTATACAGTCAGGAGGATTGAATTCCATGGTACACAAAAGGTGGGCTGTTATCATTATTATCCCATTGAATGTCAAAGCCAGAAGGAGTTCCTGGGGTCCTTTCAGAGCAAAGACACTACAGCTGCAGAAGTGGCCTGACTTGGTTAAACCATAAAGGCTAAACTGGTGCCTCTGTTTTCCAACCCATGTAACTAAGGACATTATTTGGAGAACTGATGGAGCTTGGTCACTTATTTCCTACACTCAGAGAAGGTCGCCCACCTAGATTTGAAGAGTTCAGTTTTGAGGGTCCTTGTGTCCAAGCCATAGCAGGAACTGTTCAAAAGGCCACTTGTTCATGAGTGGGCACTCGCCACTTAAGGGTGGCACTGCCCATCCTTGATGCCAAGGCTTGAAGGGTGTACCATGGCGTCTGTGTGCAGGCCACCAGGGAGGTGGAGACTGACTAGGGTCGATGTGCACATAGCTTGGGCCTTGCAAGGATGTAGACATTGCACCGGGGTGGGGGGGGCTGCCCCTTCTCCAGCTGGACTCAGCTCTCTGGCCTCTCCATCCGGCTCAGGGCTCCACCTGCCCACCCACCTTCTAGATGGAGTGCCAGCTTCTTCCCTCCTCTCTAGGCCAGACACATCTTGCCCTCTCCAGTGCCAGGACAGATGTGGCTGCTCCATCTGAAGGGCTTGAGATGAGCACTGGAGGCAGGAGCTGAAGGACAAGGGCAGGGCCTCTTAGCCATGGCTCAAGGAGGCCCCAGAAAGTCTGCTCTTTCCTCACCCCAGGCAGAGGCCGCACTGAGTCCAAGAAAGCAGGACCCAGCCAATGTTTAAAGCATGGGGCTTGAGGTGAGTTTTCAGTAAGGAAAGAGAATCTGAACTCTGCTGGGAGAAACAACAGAGGGCCTGCGGCCATTCGGCTGTCACTGTCTTCTCAGCACCCATCACACCTCTTGCGGGCAGACACTCCTTGAAGCAGCTCTGCCTTCAGAAGATGGCTTGTAAAGAGGGAGCAGGCAAGGTGTCTGCATTGGAGTACCTGGCGAGGAGGCATGAGCTTAGGTTGGGCAGGCGGTGGGAAAGGCTATTGGCCATTTCTCTGCTAAGGCACAGACAGGGGTGCTTCTTGAAAGAAAACTTCCTTCTTAGGGAAGCATCACTTGATCAGAACTGGGGAGTCATGTTCTTCTGGGCTCTGCATGCACAAAGCCAGGGAGTCCCTGTAGTTCTGGGAAGGATGTAACAGATTTCTCTCTCCCCTGGGTTTTTTGCAGAGCCAGCCTCAAATCTGCATGGGCACCAAGAATCCTCTTCAGTGTTACTCCTTGTGTCCATCAGTTTTGCATTATAACCACAAAATACCTCAGAATGACCAACTTACAAAGAGGAAAGGTTTATTGTTGCCTCAGAGTTTTGGAGGTTTCAGTACACAGTAAGTTGCTTCTACCATTTTTGGACAACATAGCTACAGCAAAATCACATAGCAGACGAATCTGCTCACTTGATGGCAACTGGGAAGCAGAGGGAGAGAGGGGGACATGAGTGTGGAAAAGAGTCAAGACTTTTAAACATGGGCTTTTGGGTGACATTTAAGATTCAAACTATAGCCAGGTGTGGTGGCTACTGTGGAAGTTGAGGCAGGAAGATCATGTGTTCAAGGCCAGCCTGGGCAACAGAGGAAGAAATTCTTTCAGAATAAAATTAAAATGGGATGAAGATGTAGCTCAGGGATAGAGCACTTGCCTGGCACAGGGCCCTGGCTTGAACGACATACTGCAAAAAAGAAAAAAACTAAACTAAAGTAAAGATCTAAGCATCTCTGTATCGCTTGAGACAATCCATCATACAGAAAAACACAAGTGCCTATACCTCTCCCCATGAAGGCCTGAGTGTTGGTTCTGATTCCCACAGGGCTAAGGCTAGAAACCCTTCTTGAGCTGGGTTCAACTATGTAATGTGTAGATGTGCTTCTGAGGAAGCTGTGACCTCAGAGCCAACTTGTAGGATCACAGAAGCACAGGGTCCATTATGACAGAGGACAAATGTCCGCAAGACCCTGCAGGGCACATCGTCAACAGTAGCCTCAAAAACAGAGGTGCTAACGGGCTAAGGAGAACTTCAGTTCTCTCCTCTTGTCGTGGGAAGCAGAATTCTCCCCTCTGGGCAGAAAAATCCTCCTGGCTCTTGAGACAAGGGCAGGCAATGGCTTCCTTCGAGAGATATTGGCTACCCATTAAGCATAAATGTGGGCATTTGAGCAATTTACTGGAAAATTAAGAGATTTGTGACTGTTACTGCCAAGCTAGTGAGACAGGTGACTCTGGTTACATTTATGAATGATTCAATTCCTTCATTGGCTCCATTGAACAGCCCTGCAATTGACATGATTATACCTGTTACACATGAGAGGAAACCGAGACACATGCAATACCACGCAACAACAGAATTAGGCCTGGGAAGAATATTCTCCTTTCAGGGTGCCACGAGTTCAGAGCAGCAGCCCGAACCCAGGCAACGCTGGGCTTTGCCAGGTACTGACTTTCAGGGTCACTGCCTACCCTGTGAGCTCTGTGTGGAAGACCTCGACATGGATGGACAGGGTGACCTTTCGAGCTAGGGGAGAAAGGAGAGAAAAGAAACGGTTACTCAGTGATGGGAGGAGATGTTCCCAGACCATTTCCTGCATCAGAGCTTTTACAAGTGCTGTTCCTTCTACCAGAGACACTTGTTCCTGCTTTTCTCACAGTAGCTCTCTCTCATATTTCGGGTTGCAGCACAAATATCCATTCCTCTAAGAGGCCGTTGAGCCAGTCTAAAGTGAGCTTCACCCCAGTATTTTCTATGCTCAGGACAATATTTCTCTCTTCCTAGAACCAATCACAATCTGCATTCCTATCTCTCTCACTCCAAAACTCTCCAGGTCTGCCTCTGTCAGGAAAATGGGTGCCCGAGGAAGGCAGATTCATCATCTTTCTGTTCTCCTATATGGCCCAGGCTCAGCCCTTTGTGGGGTGCCAGTACATGTTTGTGAATGAATGATTGAGTAGATGAAAAATGGGAACTTTAGTAAAATGTTCTTCTTGGGTAGAGGGAAAGATACGGAGATGGGCACAGGAAGACTGCAAGATTCAGAGAAGACATAGCCCTGTTTCTAGATTCACAAGGCTGGTCCTAGAGCATCAAGAAACAAAAAGAAGAGTTGCTTCCTAGAAGATGGACTATCCATACTGAGCAGGACTGGGCTCTTCAGGAGGTGGTATGTTCGCTGAGCACCCCCAGGCCAGCTCAGAGCAGCCTTCAGCAGTGGCCAGAACACCTGTGGGGCCTGGGTCAAGGCTGTTCAGGAGCTCTAAGCAGAGGAGGGAAGGGTTCCAAGGAGAATGAGGCTGTGGGGTTTCCTGGGGGATTATCAAGACCAGGGATCTTTAGGCAGAGACTTAGGTCTGTCTGCCAAAACTTGTTCAGAGCAGTTTCCTGGCTTCCTGACCAGATAATTGCAAACAAAATAGTCGAGGGCTCAAGCAGCAGCGGCTACAAGCCCTTTGTATATCAAAGGGGCCCAGGGTAGGGCACGTAGCAGCAGGCACCAGGACCCTGAGTCACAGAAGGAACCAGTTGTGGCCTGAGAATCTGCTGTGCATCTGCTGTGCTGGCCCAGCACTGGAGGGAAGGGACCACTGAGGCTGCTCTGGACAGCTGGGTGGGAGGGGCTGTGTGCCAGGGGCGCTAGCCAGCACAGGGCTGGAACGGAGGAGCTCAGAAGGGCCGCTACGAGACAGTGCAGAAGAGGGGTTCATGTTTTGAGCCCTTTCTCTGCCCTGACACCCTAAGGGGTCTTCAGAAAATAGCTGGGGGTAGCAGGGCTAGTCTGGGTCACTGCATGGATGGTTAGTGACACCCAGAACTCTGATGCCTGTTTCTTGGAGGAAGTATGTACTTTTGTGGGTTTGTGTGCCAATGTATGTATGTGCACATGTGCATCACACAGCTGTGTGTTCATGCACATGAATCTCTACACTAACCTGTGTGTGTGTGTGTGTGTGTGTGTTTCTAATTAGACTTAAGGGCATGTCATATGTGCCTGGGCCTTTATATGTGCCCTTCAGTATATATGTCTGTTTCTGAATATACATGGCAGTACAAACAATTACATGAGACACTAAGTCTATCCACAATTCTTTTTTGAGACAGGGTCTCATTATGCAGTTCAGGCTGGCCTTGAGCTCACTTTGTAGCCCAGGCTGGTCTCGAACTGGCAACGATCCTCGCACCTCAGCCTCCCGAGTACTGGGATTACAGGTGTGAGGTACGCCCGGCTTGTCCACAAATATTTATAGAGGGCCCACTATGCACCACGTGGAACTACAAAGGTAAGTAAGAAAGTCAAAGTCCATTTCTTAGTGTATTTGCTTCTCGTGTGAGATATAGACAGTAATTGAGAGAATAAATGAATGAAGGAATGCTCCCAGGGGTCAATTCCATGAAATGAAAGAGAGGAGCTAGCAAAGGATGGCTGTTTATATAGAGAGCTAGGAAAGACTACTTGGAAATTCAGTTATAGGTCTCCATCCTGGACCCTCTGACTCAGCAGCTGCTTTAAAAAAAAAAAAATTTAGCAGCTGCATTTGAACAGAAACTCCCACCATAGAATGCAAGACTGCATCAGAATCAGAAGCGTGAGGTTAAAATACATTCATATATACAAGACTTGAAGGGAAGGAAATGGGATAAATGCCACAGATCTGCTGCTGCCCCTGGTCGTGCAGAAGCAGTTGGTATCGGTTCATTTCCATTCCTCCAGGCAGGATCCATTACCCAGTAATGCCACCCACACAGTCGTCGTTGTGGATCTATGAGACCAGGGAGGTCCTGCCCTACTGAGGCTGTGCTGGTCTCACTTCCTACTGCCCCTGCTCCCTCTGAGTATCAGAAGGCTCAGGTCCTCTTGCTGGTCAGAATCAATAGCCCCAGCTAAATCCCCATTCCTCTTCTCTGCTGTTCACCCAGAGAGAAGTTTAGGTCAGCTGGTATTCTCAACATCCTTGCATCCCCTGGTAGGAGCACTCTTTCCTTGGAAATTAACATCTCTGTTCCCATATTTCAGGAGCAGGACATTGGGTGGGATTGCAAGGAACATCACTACTGCTGCTGTTTCTCGATGTCCCAACTTTGTATGTGATACTCGCTACCATGACACCACAACCACACAGTCACTTCTCCTTCATCTGCTTCTGGAATTAATATTTCACTGGGCCACTCCATACTCCTATGGGTCTGGCTGGTTTGGGGTATTGGGGCAGCTGGCAGGAATCTGACCACATGCCTCTTTCTCATGCTGCTTTCTCACCAGTCCCTCGGTCTTATTTCTTCCTAGTGCCTCTCCAACTGGCCAAATCATTGGCCATGGACCATGATCATTGTAGAGCTTAGGCCTTCTGTTCTTGCAGCCACAACAGCGGGATGCACCACTCAAAGCACTGCCCGGGCAGACTACTTCCCTGTTCTGTCCTTCAGGGGTACTCTGCATGGGGCCACACTACCACAGCAGCCACTTCCAGCTGGTGCCAGCACACCACGCAGAGTCATTTGTAAACCAGGCACAAAATTTTTCTCTTCAATGAGCTGGCTATGGGGAGTTTCTATAAGAACATAAACATAGACTGAAAAAGATATATATAACAGGCTGGCAGCATGAGCCACCAGCTTGTGCAATAAGCTTGGCCTTTCAGGACCTTCCTGGATCCAGACCTATTTAAGCTATCTACACCTGATGAAAGAAAGCTTCTGGGCATGCTCAGTTTAATGGTTAGGTGCATCAGACAACATGGTGGGTATCTTGGATTCAACAATTACCTCATAGTCCATGGTCAGGTGTTTAGTCTCGGCGAGTGCCAAGGGGCAAACCAGGAACTGTTTCTCAAAAGGTAAATTATTTGCCAAAGAAGACTTGGACTTGCTCCCAAACTGAAGAGCCTCTGCTGGGATCCTCTTACCCAGTCCTGCCAAAGGCTCCATGCAGCACTGCAATCTGCCACAGACACTCAAACACTATCGAATCTAATATATCATGAGAGCTTGGCTGGAAGTCTTAACCATCTCGGACTCCATGGAAGCCAGCAGCTTTTTTAATTACTCAGGAAACAGTTTGAAGTAGTACACACAAATATAGGGTGTGTTGTTTTTAAAATCTAGATTAGCTCACCAAGCAATGTGCTTCTTTCTTAGTGGTCAAGGATGGAAACTTTAACAACCTGTTCTTTATTTCAGAGGGAGGTGTGGTGAATTTTCCAGACCACCATTTCACCAGAAACTTAACTGGGACCCTGGTATTTTCATAGGCCTCCCTCCTAAAAAAACAAAACTGCATTTCAAGATATCTATTGTTCTATGACTTCTGGGACCAAATGGCAAGATATTACCACAGTACCAGACTTATATGATGCCTTGTGGGTGACGAAGTGATCAAGGTCCCCATGAGCTAACTTGGAGAGTTATGATTGGAGAGTTGCCAGCCCTGAGACAAGATGTAAAGTGTGCTGTTGTCCCTGCCACAAAATATCAAAGTACTTCTGATGTTTCCTGATGATCAGAATAGAGGGAAAATACTATCTATGTGTCATATCTGCATTAATTTGTTCCAAACATGAGACAGACTGCAATTGAAAAATTGTGGAATTATAATTGAACCACCATCTGATTAATTATAATCCATTTCATTTTTCAAGACTCATTCATTTTATGCACTTGCAAAATTTAAAAGTTAAATGGAATCACCACCCCTGCATCTCTTTTTGACAGTAGCTATGATCTTTTTTTGGTTTTCCTGAGATGTGTTATTACCCATGACTTACAATCTTGATATGACTTGGGAATCTATGGTGGCTTTCCCTTGCTCCACGGTCAGGGAGCCATTGGAGTAAATCTGCAGCACCTCAGGGTGTCTCTTCTAGCTCTCCACTGTGAGATCCTCGGAAGGAACCACAGGAAGTACTGTCTGCCACAAAGCAATTTGCATTAATCTCCACTCTACTTGGTAAACCTTTGGGGTACCTGGATCTTTAGGAATTTATAATAGTACAGTCCTAGTGTCCAGTAATTTTCAAAAGAGCTAATATCTCTCCAGGGCACTGTAACCCTGAAATGTGGCTACAAATCCCTTTCAGTATGGGTTAAGAGTAGCTTCAACGAATTACACCGTAATACCACTGCACAGTGTTTCTTCAAGGGTTCATATTCCACTTTCATTCAAGGAACTATGGTTATGCATATTGATTAAGTGAGCATGAAAACCATGTTTATTGTAGTGGTTTCCAGATTCTTCCAAAATTTATTATTCTGCCAAATTTACTATATCAGGGAATTTCTTTGGATCCTCAAGCCAGAGCACTGACTGCTAAATTCAACAGATAGGTGTTCCTGCTACGAAGTCATTCCCCCATGCATGCATGTTTCAGAATTTTGCCAAGATAAATTAGCAAAGTCTTACAATTCTGTCAGTGAGCTAAGTGTCTCCTCCACAGTTTGACTTCATAATTAGTCCCCAGGAACATGATGAAATCTGATCCCTACATCAGCATGGAGGGACAAGAGGAGTGCCTGTTCTCTTGCAAATGACACCCTCAGGCAGGGTCTTCAAGAAAGACAGGAGCAGACACCCAAATACAGCCAAATGCGGAGGAGGGGCAGTTTGGCCAGCTAGGGAGACCATATAGCTGTGGCAGTCTGGATCTCCACTTTCACCAGCCTCCTGTGTGTCCTCCTTAGGATTCGCAGTTCCTCCCTTTCTGGATCAATTCCTGAAATTTTATTTTTAAAAATTCTCTCCCCAGCCCAACTGTTTTAAGGCCCTTGGTTCTTTCCAGCAGCCAGTTTCCACCCACCCTGCCCTCAGTCCTACAAATGCAGCCTGTAGCACTCTGCACACAGCCTCTCAGTCCCCCTGGCCACAGCCTGGCCTCCACCCCAACCTAATCTACAGGGGTCGGGGCCAGCCAAGGCCCAAATGGGCCCCAGACAACAATCTGGAATGCCTTTCAATCTTAAACCACCCAAACAGCCAGGCCTGGAGGACAGTGTGGGGCTGCGAGTGGCAGAGAGCGGTACAGGGCAGGAGATGGCAGAGCCAGACACTAGATGCCAGACTAGATAAGCTGCTGGAAATGGGAGGGGGCCTGGGAGCAGCGTTCCTGGGCGGTGAGGCCATCTCCCAGCCATGGAGGGCGGTAGGCAGGAGCCTCTGATCCTCCAGAGGACTCAGCTTCACTGCTATCGGATGAGGGAACTGTGATTCCAGGAAGACAAGACTGGTAACAGGACAGCTCCAGGGAGCCGGAAATTAACCCACCAGCCAGTAGCAGAGGGGCTGGTCTGGGGGGTAATTAAGGGGCCCTGCGATTTAGGAACCTTTAGGCTAGGCCTGCTTTTCTCAGGGAGGGAGCTAACATCCTAGTCAGGTAGAATCTGAAAAGCCTATAGGAGAGGGGGGTCCATCCCTGTTCCCCACCTTCCTTTTCCATTAGCCCCTTTGCCCATCCTCTGTCCCACCCTGCACACAGTTCACAGTCCATGCTGTTTGCCACCGTGGCTCATCCCTAGCCTCCCACTTAGAGAGCCTTTCCCTTGCTGACATACCTCACCCAATCCCGCCCTTCCGCCAAGACCCTGCAAGGCCTGATCGTATCCACAGTCTTCCTGGACCAGCGCTATGGGAATGAACCTCTTCGACCCTCACAAAAACATGGCTGTTCTGTGTTATGGTGAGGGCACAGACAAGAGTGGCCCAGTGATCTGCCCAAGGTCACAGAGCAGACCTCGGACTAGAACTCAACCCTCCTGACTCTCAGACTAAGATCTTTCTACCACAACGAGGGCTTGTGAACCACAGTCAACCTGTGCAAAAGCCAGGACTCAGACTAAGGGTCACCAAGAGTTCAAAGAGGGTGTCATGGTGCTTATGGAATACCTACTTTGCTCCAGATTCTGAGGTGGGGAACAGTGCGCAATGGCAAACACAGGTACAATCCCCATTCTTAGGGAATTTATAGTAGCTTACAGGACAGAGAAGCCCTGGGGTTGCCTGGAGGCTAATTCGACATAAACCAAGAAAGAGAGAAAATAAGAGACCCCAGGCTGGTGGAAGTTTGTAGTGAAAGCATTTGCTCCAACCTAGAACCCAGGGTACACCTCTCTGGAGACACAATGTGTTGAGTCAGTTTCCCGTCACTGTGATAAAATAACTGAGATCATTTATTACTTGGGCTCATGGTTTCAGAAGTTTCCATCCATGCCTGCTTGGCCCTGCTAACTTTGGTCCTGTAGGTCCCAGTACATCATGGTGGGAGTGTGTGACAAAGGAGCACTATTCACATCACGATGGCTGGGAAAACAGGGAGGGAGAGAGAAAGACAGGGAGGGACCCCCAACATCCTCTTTAAAGATGCACCCCCAGTGACCTAACTTTCTTCCACTAGGTACCATCTTCTAAGGGTTCCACCACTTTCCAACAAGTGCTGTAGGCTGGTGACCAAGCCTCTAACACAGGAGACCTTTGGGCCCAGATCTGGAGAGCAGGTGGGCAGCAGCAGGTAATGAGAGACAGGGAGGGCATTCCAGACAGAGGGAAAGGCTCATCATGGAAGTCCAGGAAGGCTGGAACTCACAGTGGGGGAAAGGGTCTGAGATTGCAGAGGGAGGTCCTGGGCCCAGATGACACAAGGCTTCTGAGCAGGACAGTAGTTCTTTAGCCTACAGGAATGGGGAAGGTGCTGGGCAGGGGAACAGTGCACGTGCCCAGCAAAGAGCTCTAGCTGCCATGGGGGGAACAGGTTGGAAGGGGGCCACCTGGGCATGGGACAGCCCAGAGGACAGGCAAGGAGAGAACACCTGGCGCACCTGGGTTGGGATTCTCTGGGACTGGGAAGAGGCTGGGGAGGGGGAGGGAGAGAGCAGGGAAGCTTACAGTTCTCCGTCTCTGCAGTGAGGGGAGGGTGGGCATCTACCACACTGCACAGCTTTTCCTTCCTGCAGCTGCTCCCCAGACAACTGAGCCTGGCTCAGAGCCAGGAGCTCCCTGTGCAGAGGTGCTGCAGCAGGCACAGCAGCATGGGGTGAGCAGCAGGGGGCCTCCCCACACGGAGGAGTGAGGTGAGCAGCCCAAAGGCCAAAAGGGTCCTGTCCCCGCCCACCCTTCTGCCATCACACAAGAGTGCACTGACGCTAGCTCTGTGCTCAGCCCTCACACCTAGTGGGCGCAGCAGTCCGGGCCTTACATCTCTCTGAGGCCAGAGAGCAGACAGTAACCAGCTGACTCAAGCACAGCGCAGAATGGGACCCAGATGTCCTTAGCCCCTGGCTGTCCGATCCCTGTCCAAGAGCTGGAGGGGTTCAGGAATAGAGGTAGAGGTAGCAATAGGAGGCTAAAGAGAGGGGCGAGAGGACAGGAGGGAAGGTGGTGTGGGAGAAAGTTCCAGCCACCCTCACCGCCACCTAAGGGTGATTTGGCTTTCTTCTTCTGTCTGCCCTCCTAGGGCCCAAGTCAGCACCCCATGCCCACAAGCCCCTTACCACCTGTGGGTGGTTGTGCCCAGTTCTCCTCCTGTCAAGCTTCACTTAGGGCCGTCTGGCCAGTGCAGAAGGGAACCGGACAGAGGCCTGAGACCTAGCTGGTGGAGACCTGTTGAGTGGAAAGGGAATTAGAATTATGTGGTTCATGGCTTGGTTCAGGGTGTGAGGAGCCCAGCCCAGGAGGAGATGGGCCTTTTCCAGGTAAGAAGGAGGAAAGGTCCAGCTGTGCAGACCCTGAAGGATGGCACAGCTGCCTAAGTCCTGGCCGGCCAGATCTGGAGGGAAGGAGTCTGCAGGAGGCCGGGACGAGGCAGAAACGGTCCAAGCCAGCAGGGGGTGCTGGTGCAGCAGAAATCCAGTACCAAGGCCATCAGGGAGCCTGCCTGGCCCTGCCTGCTACAGGCATGGAAACCACTCTGAAGCAGCACATGAGCATAGCACTAGCGCCCCACTTGCGTTTGAACCACGGTGGCTACTCTCTGGGTGGCCCTGGGCAAGGCTACTCAGCTTAGGTTGCCTTCACAAATGCCATAGGCTGGATGGTTTAAACAGCAGAAATTCATCTGCTCCCAGTTCAAGCTGCTGGGTCCAGTTTCTGATCAGGTCACTCTTCATGGCTTTCCCTTCTTGCTGTGCCCACGTGGCAATGAAAAAGAGATACGTACTCTGTCTGTCTGTGAGATCACAGCCCTATAGGGCCCTGCCTGTACGACTTTATTGAATTTCAATTACCGCCTAAAGACCCCCATGCCCCAGGATAGTCCTGTTAGGGGTTAGGGCCTCAGCATACAAATTGGGGGGAGGGGGGATGCAACTCAGCCCCTGGCAGGCAAGCCTTTTCAGTCTGGGCTGCAGCTTCCACCCTCACCTCTGGAGGATGATGTGTAAAGCACTGACCCATTGCAGGGAAGGGTGTGAGGTCCATGTTAGGGGGCTGCAAGGAAGGGTACTAGCACCTCTGCTAGAGGTGGCTGAAGTCCTTGGCCCCAACCACTGGCCCAGGGTCCCTGACCTTCCCATACAGATTAGGGCAGGTGCCCAGTGATGGCAGAGCCAAGCCTTCAGCACAAAAAGGGGCTGCAGGCCATAGGAAGGAGGGCTCCATTCCTGGGATGGGCTGGGACCCCAGCCCTTAGCTGGGTTCGGTGTGTGCACTCAGAAAACACTTCCTAAGGCCCAGTCTCAGGCCAGGCTGTGTGTCAGGTACAGAGAAAGCACATTTGCCTTGTCCTCCTGACCCGGCCAGGAGCACCTCCTACAGTCCACATGGCCTGGCGGGGCTGGCTGCACCCATTTAGGTCAGCACTGCCTGAGCTCCTGCTGGTCCTGCTCTTGACCACCTAAGGCCTGCGACTGCCCCCTGTGGGTTAACAGAGAAACTCAGCAAGTTGACTAGCCATGGTCTATCATGGGGAGAGCCAGGGCCAGGACCAGACCGGCTCCCACTACCCTGATTTCTCCTTTGCGAAGTCCACTGTTGATCACTGGGGCCGCTGGTGCTAGCAGGAGGGGTTTGCATTCGGGCTTTGCTACTGGGTTTGGGGGTCTTGGCTGTGTTGTTCCCATGTTCCTCCCTCCCTCATGTTCCCTACCTGCACAGGAGCCCCCTGAGGCCTCTGAGAACACAAGGAACAGCTTTGGAGAGTTATATGATTTCTCTTCCTGCTCCCAATGAACTCTGTGAGGTTGGATTTGGAACTTAGCTACAGAAAAGAGCACACAGTAAAAACCAGGTCCACCTGACTCCAGAGCCTGCACACTTCATACATACACAGTATGTCAGGGCAGATCGATTGTTCCTTCTCTGTAATGAGACCTCTAGAAAAACACTTTTTGAAGGGAACTCTCAATGGCAAGGGGCCTTCTCCTGGGAGACCCTGAGAGCCTTCTCTGGAAAGCCTAATGTCCTGGGCAATCAGCCTGATTCTGCTGTAGATTACATGATTTTGAGAAAGTCTCTTATATCAAACCTCAGTTTCCTCCTCCTTAAAAAATGAGGGTAGGAGCACAGGACATGTCCTTCTTTGTTCCTTGTCCCTCTTTGTTCCTTGCCCCTACCTGTTCTACTCCAAAGGCCCATAACTAGGCTTTCCTCTCCAGTGCACCCCAAGAGCAGCACCCCTGAATGGAGCAGAGGCACAGTCTCCTTCCGGGGTGAGGACCGCAGGAGCCCATCTGAGTGCCCCACCAGATGTGCTGGGTTCCCTTTAGACTCCCTGCAGGGCCCCCTGGGAAGCTGATCCCAGATGGAGAGGAAGAGCCTGAGCCACAGGGACCCAGGAACAGGCCCCATAGGGACCCTGTGGAGGCAGAGGCAGTGATATTCTGCCTTGTCCTTCTCTGGTTCTTTCGTTGGTCTGCTAAACTTCTGGGTCCCCTGACCACAAGTAATGCCAGAACCCCAGCCTGACCTGAATGGGCCCCACCCCTGGTATCTGAATGACTCTTAGTTCCCTGCTCAGGCCTTTGGGCAGCTCAATTACCTTCATATGAGCTTGGGTTTTAGCTCGAATGCCACAACCATGGCCCACCCTCCTCGCCCACACCAGGATCCCGCAGGGCCAACAGCTCCATGAACGGATTCTGTGCTTTGGAGGGAACAGAGAAGAGTCACAGGCAGGGAGAGCTGCCAAGATCCCCGCGGCCAAGCCGGAGGGAGGAAGGACTGCAAGTGCTTTGGAAAGAGTTTCTGGCAAGCCAGCACATCATTTTTAACCAAGATGTCCAGTGTTCCTTGAAAAAGGGCAGCCTCGGGCAACAGAACCCCTCTCTGCCTCTCAGGATCCAGCAGAAAATCTGCTCTTTGGCTGGGGTGACCCCTCAGTTGTGTTAAAGGAAGCTTCTGTCCACCCATGCTCCATCGTCTCCCACACTGTAAAAGTAGTATTTGTGTAAATAAATTTGGAGAACACAACAGCAGCCCAAAAAAGCATAATAAGAAAAGCCACCTAGCCAGCCTTCCCACACGCACTGTCCACATTCTAGAGTCAGCTTCTGTTCTGGAGTGGTCCTGCGCTCAAGACTGTGCTCTGTAGTCTCCTGATCTGTAGTATTTGTCACTCTGTGTGAGTTACGGATTAAAAACTGATGGTCAATTTAACACCAGCTGAATTAAATCAGCATGGTGCTGAGCATAGATGTTGCACCTGAGGAAAGTTGCCTTCATAAATAGAGAGGTGGAGAAGGAGAAGCTAGGATTTGTGGGTTTCTCTAAGTGTTGCTGTTTGAGCTGTTGGTTCTCCTGGAGGAGCTCATCATGACTAGCTTCCCCAGGGTGAGTTCGACCATTATTATTGGAGGAGCTCAGGACCTTGTTGGTGAGAGTGGCTGTGGCTCACTTTGGGGGAGCTCTGGTCCTTACTTGGAGCATCGCTTTCCTGGCTCTGGAAGGGAAGACATGTGCTGTTTAATCTCCAGGAGCTACTTGTCACGCTGGCTTTCTGGCATGTACTCAACTGTTCTTACCCTCAGAGGAGCTCGGAACCTCTGTGTCGCTGAGGATGGCTGTGGTGCTTTTAAGGACAGCCCTGGTTATTTTGAGCGTGACTTCTTGGCTCCAGTGTAGCCAGTGTAGGTCCCTCAACCTATCAGCATAGCTCCTCACCCTGCTGGCATAGACTTTCTAGCTTCCACCACTGATATTTGGATCTTCCCAGCACGGGTCCATAAAACGGGCGTGAGTCCTTCTCATGGGCTCTAGACCACCAGTTAGACTATGGGAAGCACTGTCATGGGCTCTGGATCTTCATCTGGACTCATGCAGACATTGCTGTGGGATCCGGGCCCTTGGCTGAATATTCTGGGTCTTTAGTGTTGTGGACAGAGTTCCTGTACTTTTTTGTGTTAAACTCTGGGTGACCACCATAAAACAATACAAATTTTGTGTCCTGATTCTAATTGTTCTCCGCACAACCCTGACTACAACAATGTCCTTAATCCTTCTAAGACTATCTCTGCTATGCTCAGAGGCTCACAAGCATGTCATTTTTCTGCTATTCCAAACCAACCTTCCTTCAATACCTTTGGGCCAAACAACTTTTCGCTACTTAAAATACTCACTAAGGATGATTTGTAGGAAGCCAGGGGTAGTAGGTCAGCTGCTGACATCCTCCTAAAGGTGACTGATTCTTCACTCCCCTGCAGCATGGTGCACACAGGGTACAGTAAAGCCAGGGGCTGGGATGTGCTGCTCCTAGGAGTCATGCAGGAGCCACACCTACGATTGTAAGTGGGGGTACAGAGCAGTGATGGTTTCGAGGTTATGGGGCACAAGAGCAATCTGTTCCTGTGGCTCAGGATGGCAGATCCAGAAAGACAGTTTCAAATTCACAGACCAGCCAACCTTCTGGACAGAGAAAATCATCTGAAGCTGAAAAATGGAGTCTTCGTAAGGGAGTGATCCCTCTGTAGCCAGAGGCATGCAAGCAGGGGGAACAGATTGTCCAAAGGTGAGTTCAGTCTTACACTGGGCTGCGTGCATTTATTTGGTTGGTCCCTTGGCAGACAGTGAACAGTTACTGATGCCTCTGTGAGTTACTGATGTTCTGTGCTGGATGCTGGGGCAGCTGAGACAAGTCTGTTTCCTACAACTTCATCATGACCCTAGAGCAGGAAACCCTGGGAACAGGGTAAAGAGGGTCCTAGGCCATCCCGAGGGACCGAGAAAGCACTGGAGGAAAAAGAAAAGGTAAAAGGGGAGGACGGTGGGACCAGAGGAGGCAGGGACCATTTCTGGGCGGAGAGGAGGCCTCATGGGGACTGGAATGAGGAGGAGGAGCTGGTTGTTAGGAAATAGCGGGAAGAGCACTCAAGCAGAAAGAAAAGCAGCAGCCAGGCCCGCCTGTGCAGAGGGGTCAGCCTGTGCAGAGCTTTCTGTGATGATGGTCATTCCCTATCTGCACTGTCTAATCTGGCAGCAGCCAACACCTTGACAGATGGTCAGCTTGACTGGGAAGTGGGGTTCTTCACTATGGTGCATTTGAATTAGACTTACACGTGTACCCTATTGGGCGCCATAGGTCTAGAGGCCCTGGAGTCTGGAAGCTAGATTGGAGGAAAAAGATGATGGGGGGCTGGCCTGGATCACCTGGCACTTGCTCCTTAAGACCACCTGACCCACTGAAATTTGAGCCCCTTTCTGGGCCATGGGGGAAGTGTGCTTTGAAGGGACTGATGGTGGAGGTAGGAATGTGGGTTCAGCTGTGGAAGCAGGATAGGCCTGGCACGGGTAGATCAGTACCACCAGGCACCTGTCCCTGCCCATCTGGAAGCTGGAAGGGAAAGATGAGGGCAGGGGTAAGTGTCGCAGGAGTGGCATCACCTTGGATATCACTGGCAAACTGTCAGATACTAGTCTCCCCCACATCCCACCCACCCTGGACCCCTAAGCCTACCGAGACCAGCACTGCATTTGACCCTCACAGTCAGTCTTATCTCAGTCCTATTGCAGCATGGTGGGGCACCCACATGGCACCTGGTGCCCTACTCTTCCCAAGACAGTGAGAGGAGGGTCCCTGTGGCCTCTAGAGCCAGCAAACACTACTAGCTGTGTAACTGCATGAGACCACCTCTCTGAGGATCTCCAGGGCCAAGGGGTAGAGGGGTGTGCATGGGTGAGAGTAGCTGTGCAGGACTGATGGGGCTGTATGCAGCTGGGCACTGGGTAGCGGAGCTGGTGTAAGTGTGCGTTCCTGGAGAAGCCCACTCCCTAGTTGGAACATTAGCCATGATGCACAACCACTGTACTATTTTAGCCCAAGCACTGATAGAAACTAGAGACCGGGGCTGGAGATTTAGCTCAGCGGCATAAGCACCTGCCTTGCAAAGCATGCAGTCGTGAGTTCGATCCCTGGTACCGATAAAAAGGAAAAAGACCAAAAAAAAAAAGAAAAGAAAAGAAAAGAAACTAGAGACCAAGTGCTACAGGGCTGCCATCACTACAACCACTGTCAGCATGACTTCCCTCTAAATGGCACCGAACTTGCTCAAGAACACGTGCTGCCCTGCCTCCTCGCCCCTGCCCCAGCTCACCAGACCAGGCAAGGCGCTGCGAGTGTGGCCAGGTAAGCTCCCTACTCCGCAGTCAGGGGTACAGGGAGACCACGTGGGTCCCACCAGGCAGACACGCAGGAAGTCACGCAACACCAAGGCCAAGTCTCTAGGCTGCATCCTCTGGGTACCCCTCTCGGCAGCTGCTGTATTCACTGTCCCATGAGAACTTGCCAGAACACACCATCGTCTCTGTTTTGTGGCAGCGGGAAACGAGGCCTGGGAGAGGAGAGAGGCTTTGCTTCCAAGCTCACTCTGGCCCTCCAGTCCCATCTGCAGGCCCACATGTGGTACAAAGGGGACCTAACCATGACTGTGGGCACTGGCCAGCTCACAGAGGCAGCATGGACGTGGGTTCTTAGATGCCTCCATTCGACCTCCCTGTGTATCTCTGGCTGTTCAGCTCCACATCTGTCAAGTGCAAACAAAAACCTCAGCTGCATATCCCTTGCAGACTGCAGCTGGATGCTGCAAGCAAGGGTTCCAAGCCTTTACTGCTGCTAAAAATGCACAGAATTCTGGAAACTTCAGAGGAGCCTCAGGTCTCCACTTGGGATTCTCCAGACTGGCCTCTCATCTTTGACCTGCCCAGAAGGGCAATGAAATAGGCTTCAAGCACAAGACAAGTGACAGGACAGGAGGTTCTCAGCATGCAGCAGACACTCAGTACAGGACAACTCCCCCAGCCTTCACTTGCTCCCCAGCCCTGGGGAGGGAGGCCCAAGCTCACTGGCATTTCCAGAGCTGCTGGGCGCCAGGGTGGAGGTTGGAGGCTGGCACTGATCGCAGCTCCACAGCCAATTGCTCACTAATCCACCCTCCACATCTGCTTCTGAATAACTTAATTAGCCTGGAAAGGCTGCTGGCAAGCTGCCAGAGAGGGCCAGGGAGGGGCCCACAGTCTCCTGACAGGCGACCCCCCACACTGTGGGGAGGACCCTGGAAGGACAGGAGGCCCTCCCCTCTGAGGAATGCGGCCCTCCCTCATCACAGCAACCTGCCCCACCACGACTCTGCCAAGTTGAGAGTCTTAGACAGATGAGGAAACCGAGGCTCCAAGAGGACAATAGGATACATATCAGACAGGATCAGATTTGAAAGAGGAAGGGGGGTCCCAGCTGGGGTGGAGAGCTCAGCCCTCCAAGACACTTAGGAAGAGTCCAGTTGGCTTTCTTCCCATGGGAGAAGTTGAAATGGCAGCCACTTACAAAACTGCCAGAGGGACTACAGGTAGACCTCAGGAAGACCTCAGCTGTGGGCCAGCTGCAAGCTCAGCCCTGGAAAGAGGAGCTTGAGCCATGAGGACACGTTCTGAGGTGGGCATCTGGCCACCAGGGGAGTCTCAGACCACATGCCCAGTACCCAGTGTGCCTGTCCTTCAAGGGGCCTATTCAGAGCCAGGTCATCAAAAGGATGGGTGTCCAGGATGACTCTCCACTACCTCAGGGGTGCTGTGAGCTCATGCCTGGTAGTGGCCCAGGGCTTGGGACCTGGCAGCCGGGGTGGAGCTCAGGCAGGGCAGGCTTCAGCCACTACTCACAAGGCCCTTTCTGACTCCACCAGCTGCCAAGCTGGCTGCAGGCCAGGGCCTAGGGGAAGATGCGTGTGTGTGTGTGTGTGTGTGTGTGTGTGTGCTTATGCGTATGTGTTACTCGGAGGGACATAGAACACCCAGAGAGCAGGAGCTCTGTCCCGTTCATCAGGCCTGAGGCTGAACCTCAGTGCCTGTCAGGCTCCTCTTCCCTCCACTGCAGAAACCGCCCTGAGCCCTCAGCACACTGTTCCCCGCCCTGCACTGCCAGCTCCTCCTTCCTCTCCATCCATAGGATGGGTCCTTCCACCCCTGCTGCAGCCTACCTGAACCCAGGCCACCACTAGCACTCCTGAGGACTGCAGCCAAGTCCTTGCCACTGCTATGTACCTGCTGCCTACACACACACACACACACACACACACACACACACACACACTTACATATATACACTCACATATATATTTATATACATACATATACACACAACCATGCACACACATGTACCAACCCACACAAGCATATATCCATTCATGTATATGTACACACCCAGAAATACACATATGTATGTGCATGCATACATATACATAATACCTACATATATACTTGCACGTATACGCGTACACTTAAACACACACACTCCACCGTCAACATGTCTTTCCAGAATTCACATCTGACGAGGCTGCCCCCATCCTTACCCAACCCACTGCTACCACCTTGCCCTCCTGCTCCCTTTCATGGGAACCCCAGGCACTAAGCAATTGAAAACACGGGTTTGGCACCTGTAATCCCAGCACTCTGGGAGGCTGAGACAGGTCAATTGGAGGCTCTAGCCCAGCTTGGACAATGTAGCACCTTAGTGAAACTCTGTCACAAAATAAAAAGTAGAAAGGGTTGGGGAAAGCCCTGGGTTTGATCCCTAGTACTGCAAAACAACAACAACAACGAGCAGGGGTTCCAGAACCAGCCAGATCTGGGTCTGAGTTCTGGGTGGGCCATCTGTGACCGGCCCTCTCTGGGCCCTTTCCTGCCCTGGAAATCAAGCTGCTAGGCCCGCGGCATTGAGACTTCACAAGTCATAGGTGGCTCGGTGCCAGCCTGTGCTCCTGCTTTGCCAGGCCACTCCCACATGCCTCTCTACCTTTACCAGGGCCACAAACCCTCACCGGGGCCACCCCTATCTTCTCTCTGCCTGGGACCACTCATGATTAGGACCTGGGAGAGTGCAAGAATGACATGTGAACCCCTCAGTTGGACAGGTGGTCGCATAAAGAAGTACACACCAACACACTCATACACACAGATGCACGTGCAGCACACACACAGCCACACTTCGCATGCACATGGGCCACCCTCTGGGACATCTGTGGCCCCGGTGTGCTGAGTCAGGAGGGAGCCAGGACAGGCCCCTCATCATAGAGGAGTGGTCTCATCCCTCCACCAGCCTGAGCCTAAGCAGAAAGGGTAGCATCAGGAAAAGGTTTCTGAGGCTCTGGGAGTCAGGGGTCCTGTCCAGAGCACAGGAGTTCAGGTCTGCAGGGGGCAGCTGGGAGGCCCTGAGGCCTGCAAGCCAGCAGGGTGGCCTGCAGGGGCGGGGAGTCTGGCTGCCAGCTGGCAGCTAGGGAGTGCCTGGGCCTGGCAGTGCCGCCAAACACCCACTTGCACCAGCCGCTTGTTTCCAGGGCCTGCCCACGAGCTAGCGGGCATGCTGGGCCCAGGCAGCCCCAGGCTGTCCTGCTAGCAAAAAGTAGCCCCCAGAAGGGAGACCTGGAAAAAGTGGAGAACAGAACTGGCTGGCCTGCTCCTCCAGCCCCCAGGTGAGGACAGGTAACAGGAAATGGGACCACCTTGGCAGTGTGGTGGGACAAGATGCAAGCCTTTTGCCATGTCTTCCACATAATCCGGGGTCAGGAGCCAACCTCTCCGTGCTGACACCAAGCATTGGGGAGCCTGGCCAGCCTCAGACCCAAGGTCAGGGAGTGGAGGACTGTGGCCACGAGAGGGCGCCCGAGTTTCACCTTGCAGGGAGCCAGGTCGCGGGGGTTGGGGGGAGGCTGGGGCTTGGGCTGGGGGTGTGAGGGGAGCTGGCTAGAGCTGAATCTTAAGGGTGGGTGCAGACCACCCGTACCTAGCTCCAGGCCAGGCCCATAGCTATATTTTGTCTCTCATCATCTGATGGCAGTACCTCCTGGCTTCAGTAAGTACCCACCCAATAAACACGTGAGTGAATGAATGAATGAATGGGATGACGTGATCATACCGTTGGGTATTTCACAGGGAAGGAAAGTTGCCCAGAAATATTCAGGGATTTGCCCAGGTCACCCAGCTGGCAGGCACGGGATAGGTTACTCCTCCCACTTCTGGCTTCCAGCCAGCTTCAGAAAAGGCACTGGCACCAACTTGTGAAGATTTCCAGGACTCAGGCACCCAGAGCAGGGATAAAACCTTGGTCCTGACCCCTCCCGGGACCCAGTTGCCTCAGATACCAGGGTCCACTCTGAGAAGCACCAAGTAATAATAATAATGGATACAAAGGAATCATAAACCAGGTATGAGAGCACATGGCTATAATCCCAGCCCTCTAAGAGGCTGAGGCAGGAGGATCCCAAGTTGGAGCCCATTCTATGAAATTTAGCAATTCAGTAAGGCCCTGCCTCAAACTATAAAGCAAAAGAAAGGGCTGGAGGCATAGGCCAGTGCAAAGACCCTGGGTTCAATCCCCAGTACAAAAAACCAGGCTCCTCCAAGTTCTTGGTATATGCAGGTGTGCCAGGTACTGTGTGGTCTCTCTCCACACCTGTCAAAGGCCATTGGCCCCAGACTTGTGAAGAAAGAAGACGAAGGAGATATCAGGAATCAGCCAGAAACCACAGTGTCCAGCCAGGCCCCTCCAGCCTGCAGGCTCTCCCTGGGCCGAGTCTCTGGGAACCTGTTCTCCACAAGCACCCCCGCCGCCTCCTCCCACTGCTGCCCCCTGCAGAGCTCCCACCTGCTTGGCTGGGGAAGCAGTGGTGACTCAGGTGACTTGGCCTCAGGTCCAGCATAGGTCCCTCACTCCAGAGAGGAGATGGTCAAGGTACAGAGTACTGTTCAGGGCAGGAGTGGCATCAAGGGCTCTGTGGACACGGTTCTGATCAGGTCCCGGCCCATCACCTTGCCAGATTCTGATTCCTGATATCCAAAGTAGAACGGCCCATTGGTCTGTGAAGTGGGACCTGCCTCCCTAAGTGGGGCAAGAAGCCCTGATCCTCAGCGTGCCCCTGCCCCCCTACCATTCAGCCATCCTCCTCCCCTCCCTCACACCCTTTACCTCTGCCTACCCGCCAGGCTGGAGGCCCAGCCCAGACTTCACCCAACCTCCCTTACCCCTTGAGTGCACAGCTCCCCTGCATCACGGTTCTGGGTCTCATCCCCAACTGTGCTCCCTCATCCTGCACACACCCAGGTGTACCCAGCACGCCCCGTGTAGACACTCCCCACCTGGCACTCCTCCTGTGCCCTCCTCCCAGCCTCAGGGTCTCTATCCACTATCCTTGTTCTGCCCACGCAGGCCTGGCCTTCCTGGGACCTTGTCACTGCACATTCTTCCTCCTCTGGGAGCCCCTTCCCTTCCTGCACAGCCTGCCTCTAAGTCCTGGGCACCCACTCAGGCCCCCAAAGTCTCCCAACCCATTTGCCAAGATCCAACCATGGAACACATCAGTCAGTCCTTGTAAAGGCCTGCATGGCCCCCCAGACCTCCTGGACCCCTCATCAATAAACACGCCCACTTCTTAGGACAAGGCTGAACCTCCCTTCCCCAGCCTCCGCTCAGCTCCCACCAGGCCCATCCTCCTGCTTCCCAGGGGCTCTCCAGCTGTCATTCTTGAGTCCCCTCCACTTCCTACCGGCCATTGCTTCCCCAGCCCGCTGAGCCATCAGACATCCTTGCTAAACCCAGCGGTCCCTGTCCTAGCCTCACTCCCACCAAGTCACCAAGTCACGGCTCCCAACAGAACGCCAGGAGGTGGCACTGCTATTATTCCCATTTTGCAGATGGAATACTGACACACAGAGAGGCTGACTGACTTGCTCAGAGAGGTCCCCGCTTCTGTACATCCCACCTCAACCTCAAACTTGCCAGCACCAAAATGGGGTCCTGGATCTGCCCAGAATTTATTTCTGGCCAGACTGGCTGGGGTTAACCGATGCATAGGGTCCAGGCCTTGAGAGTCCTACTGCTGCTTAGAAAGTGCTTAGCACAAAGATCGCTGTGAAGAGCTCAGGGGACAGAAGTGGCCACTTGTGCTTGTCATGTTCACCCTTCCTGAGCTGCATCTCTAGACAGGACGGAGGGTGTACAGGCTCAGGGGTGCTGCAGCATGGCCATCCAGGTGCTGGCCTTCTGCACCTTCCCAGGCACAGCAGCACTGGTTTATAATCCTCCCAGCCCCTCATGAATGTGTTAATTTTCAAAACCCAAAATGAAACTCTAGAATCTGAAGACCCAAGAGTTTGGAAGCTCCCCGCAGGGTCAACCAGGGTAAAAGAGCACCTAGTGATTGAGACCCGCCCAGCCTCGGCAAGCAAGGCCTTCAGAATGCCAGGGAGGCTCTGCGGAGGGGAGGCCCGCTCCCACTTCTGGCTTTGAGGAGGGGTGTGCCTGAGGGAAACAGGGCAGGGCCTTGGCTCCCCTGACTGTGTGATTTGGGCAGGCCGGCGCCCCACACCGAGCTGTGGTCTCTTCAGCTGAAGACGTATATTATTCATAGGTAGACTTGGGTTCTCGAATAGGGACTAAAGATTGTCATCCCTTGGGCAGAGAGCCCAGGATTTGTAACACTGATTGCAGAAGGAGAAGGGAGAATCCGCCAGCGCTGGCTGGGTGTAACTGTCGCATTCCACCTCCGCTGAGGCAGCACAAGTACTCTGCTTGGACGAGGAGAAGGTGGAGCCCAGCTTGTGTCTCTGGCGTTGCTGCGTTGATTAGGTCCCACCCTCGGGATGGTTACCACTCTCCCCACTCTCTGGATCTTAACTCCTACACATGCATGTGACCCAGGGCTGGCCTTGTCCACTTCCCTGCTTGATGAAGCCACTCCACCGCCCATGGTGTTACCTCCTCCCTCACCTGGCAGAGAATAAAACTCTTGAAACCGACAAGTCCAGCTCTATACATATAGCTATATTACAAGCAGCAAGCCTTGCCTCAAGCCTCGGTTTACCTGTCTATCAAATGGGGATGATGAGGATGGTGGCTGCCCCTGATAGCTAAGGTAGATAACTCATGTCAAACACAGGCACAGTGCTGGGGACTGGAGCAAGCAAGCCCTCAGTCAAGTCCAGATAGTTTGGATCTTCATAATGTATTCCTGAGATAGAATCTATCAGCCTCGTTTTGCAATAAATAAATTGCAACTCGGAGGTTTAGCAACTTGTGGAAGGTCACAGAGCTGGGGAACAGCCGGAGCAGGAACTGGTGCTCTGACCAGATCTTTGAGGCTCCAAAGGGGTCAGGGTGGGGGAGAAGTAAGTCAAGCCAGGGCTCCAAAAGCAAAAAAAGAGAAGGGAAGGAGGAGAGGGAAGGGAGGAGGTGGTGGCTCTAGGCTGCAGAGGTGAGACTGGAGATGGTCAGCTGCCTCAGGGAGAGAGACAGGGGGGTCCACAGGGTCAGCGGGAGCAGTGAGGCTGGCAGCGAGCACCCTCACCTTCCTCGTGTTCGCAGTAACCTTGCCTCTCAGCTGGTGTGGCCACTGGCATCCTAATGAGACGCTGCAGGCAGGGTTTGGGCAGCTCTCCCACGTGACACCATCAGCAGAGCCTCCTGCCATTCAAGCCAGAACCAGGATTCTGCATCTCTCCCCTGTGGCCAGCAGCACCTGAAGAGTCTCTGTTTTGGGTCACAGGGGCAGGAGATGAACATGAGCCCTGAACAGCCTCCCTCCAACCCAGGAGACCTGGGCACCTGGAGGGTGGGGTCACAGGCAGCTACCAGGCCTCCCTGAACACTGAAAGCCCCACCCTCCCCTCCCAAAGCACAGCAGCTGGGAATTCCTTGGGCATGACAAAGGGGCTGGGAACCTGGCCTGGCAGTGCAGATCTGAGTCTGGTTACACTTTGACAGAAACCCGCCTGTGCCGCCTTGGGCACATGAGTTCTCCCTGCCAGGGGAGGCAGTGGGTGGCAATCTGGAAAGACTTTCCAACCCAGAGACTCTCGGGCTCTGGATTCACAGAGGCTAGAGCTTGACAAGAAGCTCGGGCTCCAGTTTCCTAACCCCAGTCTGCAGCAAGCATGTCAGGATGGTCCCTGGAAACGTGCAGAGATGTGGGTATACCCTAAACCCTACAGAGCAGAGGCCTCGGAACCTGGGCATCCGCAGAGATAGCAAATAAATGCGAGGATGCATGACTGAGAAGGGCTTCCTGCTGCTCGGGCTGTCCAGAAATAGATGCCCAGGGACCTCTGATCCTCCTTAAATCTTTATGTCTCTCTCCTGGGCCTCCTCAAACACCATTCCTACAGCATTCAGCCCCATCAGCAAATTCTGCGCTAAATTCTCTGCTGGCTTTTAAGTCCTCCACCTTGGAAAGGCGATGGCTCCCTACCCATCCCAATCTTCCCACAGGCACCTGGTTCTTTCTCCTTTTTGATTTTTTTAGGACTGAAGATTGAACTCAGGGCCTTCATGCTGTGCTGCATCCCATCCCTTTGTATTCCGAGACAGGGATTCATTAAGTTATTAAGTTGACCAGGCAAAGTCTGAACTTGCAATCCTCTGGCCTCAGCCTCCTGGAGCACTTGCTCTCGTTCTCTAGATCAACATAGAACTTGCATGTTGTAAAGCACACTAATTGGAATTGAACGGCTCCTGCGCAGGCCCCATGGGTCTCCCACCCAAGGCAGGCACGAGGACAGTTCCTTTAGCTCAAAGTGTTCCCAGGGAATGCTGTTTCTTTGACCTCTGTCATGCTGGGGTGGAGGCAAGAGGCCTGTTTCTGGAGAGACAGTTTGTGCTCAGCAGGCCCCTGGACCTTGGGCTCCACGTGGATGGCAGCTGTGCCTTTCCTGTTCTCTGGTTCTGCTTGACACAGAGCAGATGCTGGGAAGCCCAGCAGAGGAGCAAGGAGGTTGGAACCTAAGCCCTAACCCTAACCCTCCTTGGTCTGGCAATCTGAGACCTCTCTGATATCTACTGCCCGCTTCCAGGGACCTCTTCACCATATTGCGCAGACAGTGGACACTCACAATCGCTCCACACACTCATCTGTCCCATCTGTACTCACATCTGAGTGGTAGCACTCCATTCCCCATACATGTCCTTGTGAGAATACCAGACTCACAAACAGTGTGGATGGAGCACCTGCCCTGGCCACCTCACCCAGAAGGCTGCATGCAGGGCTCTGTTTCTTGTCCCTGAACCTATCCTGCCTTGGGCTCCTGGCCAGTGACCCAGAGCCACCATCCTGAGCTGAGCAAGGATCCAGAAGATCAACTCTGCTATCCATCCACATATTCCAATGCATGACCTGGGGACAATCACTCTCCCCTTCTGAGCCTCAGTTTCCCCAGCCTTAAAATGACACAGTGAGGCTCAATGGAGTCTTTGGGCTCTTTTGTCTCTGCCATCTCCCACGGGTGTAAATATGTATTGATCAGACGAAAACCCTACCCCAGAGTGTGAGGTGTCACTGGTGCTGGGCTTCTGGCGATGCTCAGAGGCAGAAGTGGGTTGGAGCGCTGACTATGGAGCAGTCTCTGGCTGAGACAGAGACCACAGCAGAGTCAGGTGAGGACTAAGAAAAGTGTACACAGACACAGCTGGAAGAGAGCATGGTTCAGGCCAACTGTGCAACTGTTTAGCTCCCGTTGGCATTCCATGATGCCCACTGTCCCTCTGCAGAACCCTGGGGTCAGAGCCCAGGACCCGAGTGGGGCAGCAGTGTCTACCATGATCCAGCAGAGGGCGCAAGGATGCAGCTGAAGCCACCCAGGTGGACATGGCTTCCCTGACTCCACCTCCTCAGAACACAGCTGCTATAGATGGGGACACCAGCCAAGGCGGCCAGCCCAAGAGTGAGGGCAGAAGTTGCTATCCAAGCACCTTTTCTCCAGCAATAAGACAGGACACCACCTTGGCCTGACCTGTCCATTTTTATCATAGTCTATAACCAACAGTGCCTGGACGGCACATAGACCTTCCCACCAGGGCCATTAGACCTATTTAACAGATGAGGAAACTGAGGCCCAAAAGGAGAGGCTGGTTTTAGGTCATGAGGTGAATTTTAGTCTCTGTGCTCAGACTGGCCTCCCCACACTTCCCATTTGACTTCTGTGGTGTAGCCCTTACTCAGGCAAGGGACCAGAACCTATGTCGCCCCCAATGCTTATTAGTGGGAGAGCCAGGGAAAGCAGAAAGCCTGATGTGGAGACCTCAAGGTCAGGATTGGAGAGAAGAATGTCAGTGCACAAAGAAGGGGGGAAATGGAGGGACACGGGAGGAAGAGAGATAGGAGAGATCTAGAAGAAACTTAAGACCACTCAATGGGGTAGGAGACAGACAGAACCCTGGAGAAGAACTGACAGGGCAAAGAGCCCCTGCAGGCAGAGGCAGGAGGTGAAAGACAGAGGCAAGAAATAGATCCAGAAGGGCAGAAAGCGTGGGAGGGGTGGGGCGGGGACTGACTCAGAAAAAAAGAAGCCAGGACTTAACCAAGAGGCCCCGGCTCCCAGGCCACTCCAGCAACTTCAGCCTAGAGGAAAAGGGGACCCCACTGCCCTCCACTCCCCATCTCTGCTGCACCCAAGCCCAGCAGGGCTGTGGCTAGACACCTGCTCACAGGCATGGCTGCTGGGCCAGGCCTCTGGGGCACCTAAGGCAGACAGGCAGGGTCTCCAGGGTCGAGTTGCTAAGTGATGCTGCCCCAGGGCCCCAGCCTGCCTCCCTAGCCTCCTCTTCTGAGCTCTGGGGCCCCTAGTTCCCCTTCTCAGCCCCGACAATGCTCTGCCTAGCATCTTGTGGCCCTGTGCTGGGAAGGGGTGGTGGAGGCAGGACCACACCTTGGGAAGTACCCACCCACCATCTGCCAGGCGTCCTGACTTGACCCAGGCCGTGGGTCCTGGTGCACTCCTGAGACACACTCTGCACTCCTGAGCTGCCAAGTCTGGAGACAGAGACCCATTCAGATTTTAGCCTGCTCCTGGCAGACCATGTGCTCTTGGGCAAGTCACTTTCCCTGCTGAGACTCGGCAAACTCATTTTGCACAAGGATAGAGTCTGTTTCCTTAGTCTTGTCCAGAAGAAGGAGGGCTGTGAGGGTGTGAAGTGGACAGCGGGGGACAGTTTCAGCCTCTGCCCTTGCTGAGAAGCCCAATAGGCTGAAGTGGGAACACTGCCCAGCCCCTCTCCAGTCACCCAGTGGCCCTGGTATGCCCTTCCGCCTTTGAGACCACCAACCCACAGCAGCTTCTGCAGAGGGGCTGCCCGGACCCCTCTCTAGCACCTAAACAGATACCAGGACAAGGAAACCCATCCATACTCCAATTTCTGTGTGTTGCCTTGGGGCCTTTGGGAAGAGCAGCTTTTCTCTCAGACCATTTTAAGCATCTCAGCAAACCTGAGCCCTTGTGAGGGCCACAAAGCAGGTAGGACCACTGTCACCACTTAGAGATGAAGAAATGCCACTAGTCCCTCACATTTGAAGGTGACAGACCCAGCAAGCAACTCCAGCATCCTCTGCTCTTAACTCCAGCCCCCAGGCCTGGCAGCCACCAGGGTCACCGCAGTAGGGGAGTGTGACCGCTGAGGACTGGTTAGGCCTCCACCCAGATTCCCACCAGCTCCTGGTCTGGCGTGGGAGGACTGTGAGAGGCCTTGGAAGCATCAGGGCTAGCCAAGGCCAAACTGGAGCTTGATTTATGGCCTGTGCACCTTCGGGCTGGGTGCTCTCTGAGGGCTATAGATCTCTGGCTGAAGCACTGGCCTGGTATGTGGCAAGGACAGCTCTGGGAAGCTGCAGAGTGCCCCCCAGAGCAGAGCCTCTCTTGCCTACCTGGAGCTGCCCCTTGGGAGAGATTTAAGAACTGTCCCAGTAAGGCTCGGGTCTCCAGATCCTCTGGGGCTCACCAAGGGCCTGTGGCAACACACAGGATCCATGCCCTGGACCCCAGCCCATCCTGTCTTTGTGTCTACCTTCTCTGTACCCGAGCCTCAGTAGGAACATCAGAGAGAGTATGCGGGGTGGGAGCCACTACTGGCAGCTTTGCCAGGGCCACTTTAACTTGTGCCTTGCAAGTCAGACCACAGAGGTGTGGAAACAGAAGCCTTACTCCCAGGCTCTGAGGACACCCACCCCCGCCTTTCACTTAAAAGTCTAATGAGAAGAAAATGGCCAGCATGACAACAAGCACACAGAGCCAGCCCTGTAGATGCCAGCACATACCCTTCCCCTCATCTCCTGCCACTGGATCCAGGCAGGAAACCCAGCTGGTCTGCAGTCTCTTCCTGGGCCACCGGCCCTTAGCCAGAAGCCTTCAACCTGGTCCATGGACCTGAGAGAAACAGAGGACAGGGGTGGGAAGAGCAGGGGTGTGTGTGTGTGTGTGTACACGATAGCCATGTGTCTGGGCAATTCCGTGCCATGTGTGGGTTGTCTCTACTAGCCTCAACTCCCTTTGTCTCCCTGGGATGGGGCATACTGGAGCCTCCCAGATTCGCCCCCACACACATAAGCACACCCTCCAAAATGAGTTCAAGTTCTGGTCCAGTCCCTTTTTAGCGTCAGGGGACATGGTGAAAGTCACAGGGCTATTTGTGACTGTCATAAGACTGAAGGGACATCCAAGGTGCAGTTCAGCCTGGGGACATGAGATGGCTTGAGTCTCAGACCGTGTGAGAGGCTGGACACTATGGAAAGGCATCACTGGGCTGGCTGTGTGCACCTGTATGTGCACATGTGGATATGCACATGAATGTGTGTACCTAGAGTTTATATGATGTGCCTGCATGTGTGCTTATGTGTGCAAGCACATACTGCACACATGTGGTTTTTTTAGGGTTGAATGTGTGTTTACGTGCACACATATGTGTGCATGTGTGCAAGTGTAGGGGATGCAGCGGGTCCCTGGTTCCCCCAAGCCCCTCCTCCCTATCTCCTTCCCTCTACCTCCCCCCACCCCTTTGCTCCAGCCTTTACTACTCTCGCTTCCTCCCCTCACCCCATCCTAGGGCAAGCAGCTGGGTATCCAGACAGCCTGGGCTGGAGGCAGGGGCAGTGGGAGCAGATCAGGTTGGGCCTGGGCCCTTACAGGGACTCACTAATCCTCTTAGCACCTACTTAACCCCACCACCCTGGTGCAAGCAGCCCCTGCCTGCTGTCAGCTGGCCTGGGACACCATAGCCCAGAGCTAATAGGCGCCCAAGCCAGCCCCCACACAAGCTCATTAGTAGCAGCGAACCCCAACCCTCATGGGGTTTGGGAGCATCCCCTCAATATGGCCCTTTCATTTCCATTGTCCCTTTGATCCTGATGGTTTCCTTGGAGGTGAGAATCTTGATAGTATTTGACAGTCAAGGGCACTGGTTCAGACAGTCAGGGGCTTCCTCAAGGCCACAAAGTGAATCAGCAGCAGAGCAAGCCCAGCTCAAGCCTCTTCCAGACCCTGGGCCACAAGGAACAGGAAGTCCACTGGTGTCTCCTGGAGAGGCTCTGACTGCTGGGATTCTGGCCTTTGGGGTCTCCTCTCTGCCAGATCTCTGGCTCAGGGTCCTCAAACTCCTGCAGCATCTGCATCCCTTCCTGCTGCCTCTCCCTCACTGTCCCAGGTCCTAGCAGCAGGCTGTAGCCTCTTTTAGCCCTTTACTGACTCGGCCTATCTATCCTTCTGGCCAAAGATTCTGCTCAGGACTGCCTTGGTGGCAGTCGTCTTGCATGACAGTATCCTACACTGTGCTACTCCAGACCAGGCAGGCTCATTGGTGACACAGCAGTCAGACCATACCGGCCTGGCGGCCTCTGTCCCCCTTGGCCAAACCTTGTCTGTCAACACCCTTTGTGTGGCACCTTTTCCATCAGCTCCTTACTTGAAGTGCAGCTTGGACCACACAGGGTTTCCTGGCTGAATGTTTAGTGCCATCCCCACCTCCAATGCCATGGTCCCCTCTTGACGATCCTATACTCGGGCCTCCCATGCCATTACTACCTGCCTGATCCTTCTAGCCCTAAAACTAAATTCCTGCCTCAGAAAGTCTCCAAGGCACCTTTCCTAATTGTGACTGTGTCTGTGTGTTTGCCTGCTTCACATCGGTCTGCTGTTTCAAGAATGGCTGTGTTTCAAGAATGAAGTCAAGGGACAGGTATGTCCAAGTGGGCCGTAGAGAGCCTAGGCACACAGCGGGGTTTTGGTAAACCTTTGTTGACCAGTGAGTGAATGAAGAGGAGCAATGAGCAAGCAGGGTGTACCCCCAATAGTCCTGTGAGAATGAGGATCTAGAGGGACAGGGTGGAGGCCACTGGTATCTGACAAAAGCAGCCACAGCTTAGTGCTCATAACCAGGGAGCCTGGAGCATACAGAGGGAGGGATGTCCACTCTCTAGCTCTCAGAGGTCTGTCCAGTCCCTCGGCCCTCATCCCAAATTCTTACTGGTCCTGAGCCTTCCAAAGGAAAAGGGTTCTGTCCTCTGGTCCCGTTTAGCCTCCACTCTGAGCCCTGTCCAGTCCCTGCCCATCTCTAGGTCTTGGCTTGCTCATCTAAAATGAGAGTTGAAGAGGGAAGTTCCTGTGATTGCTAAGTTCCAAAGGATTCCCCATGCTGTCACCTCCTGGGGGAGTCACCTCCTGGGGGAGTCATGTGTATATGGTCACTTGCTTGTTGCTGAGACACAATATTCAACACCCGAGACTTACAAGAGGAGAGGTTTGCTTTGACCTATGTTTCAGTCAGCAGGATGTGCAACAGAACAGGATGGAGGAGGGGCCTGGGAGAGAGAAAGGTACTCACTGCATGGTGCTTGGGGGGTAGAGAGCAAAGAAAGGAGCTGGGGATGGGAGACAAACCTTCCAGGCCACGCCCCTGGTGACCTACCTCTTCTGATGGGACCCTACCCCTTAACATCAGCCCAGCTATGAGCTCCATAATCCAGTCACCTTCCAAAGCTCTGCCCCTGAGCACATGAGGCCCTTGGGGAACTCTCAGATATGAACCATATCACAGGAAGTCTCTGTAAGTGACAGGATATTAGGAACATGACAGCAGTAGCTTCTGAGAGCCCTTCACAAAGGCCATGGAGGCTCCGCCTTGCTCAGTCTTAAATTGCCTTCTGGGACTGGCTTGAGGGCTGCCATGTTGTGAGGACTCACACACTGCCTGAGGATGAGGAAACACATTTCCCATGGAAATAAGCACCCTTCACAGGCATGGGAGTGAATGATCAAAGACAGTTTCCCGCAACCTGGCTGGTGTCTTAGCTGTGAGAAAGACTCCCTGCCAGAGCCACCCAGACAAGTCCATCCCAGGATCCTACTCCAGAAAGCAAGGGGGTGAGATGGTGTTCACTGATTTAAGGCACAATGTTTAGGGTGACCACACAGAACATGCACCACTCCACATTCACCCCTGGCTGCCTTCTCCCACAGTCAGTGACACTAACATCAAACTCAAGCCCTCCCTTGCTGCGGTCTAAATGTCACCCAAAGTTCTCATGCTGGAGTTTTTCTTGGTGGTACTGAGAATCTAACCCAAAGCTTTGGGGGAGCAATCTAGCACTCTGTACTGAATAACGCCTCGGTCCGGAAGCTTAATTCCCAAGTGACAGCAGGCAGGAGCTTTAAGAGCCTTCATGACTAGGTCAGTGACCTTCTGGCAGGAGCAGCTTGGTGAGTTCAGACGTGGCCCCTGGCCTCAGGAGGAGCTTAGCTTGGCCTCCTTCCTCCTTTGCTCTCTGCAGCACATGAGCAGCAATGTGATGGTGTCCACCATGTTAGCATGCAGCATGAAGGCCCTCACCAGTTGCAGCCTTTGACCTCGGCCTTTCCAGCCTCCAGAACTGGATGTCACCTGAACTTCTATTGTACGTGATATACTGTCTGAGGTGCTCTGTTATAGCAGCAAAAACAGACTAAGACACACCCAGACTCCCTCCCTTGGCCTGGCCACCCACTCTCTCATCTGCCCTTAGCCTCTTCCTTACGCCCAGCATCCAGTCACTGACTGCTCGGTCCCCTCTCCAGCACATCCCCTGGACTCCTCCCTCTTGGGTCTGCCCAGCACAGGTCACACCTTCACTTGGTACAACAGCCCTTCCCTTGCCTCCTGCCTGCCATTCAACCCATCCCCTACCCTGGCCACTACTGAAGGAAAGGACTTTACAATGCGTAGATCTGATCGTGTTGCCCCTGCTCCATAGCATTCCACGGCTCCCCAGTTGTCCTGAGGATAAGGCCCACATCCTTTGGGCTAATGTTTAAGGACTG
Organism: Cavia porcellus; assembly: GCF_034190915.1. NCBI lineage: Eukaryota > Metazoa > Chordata > Mammalia > Rodentia > Caviidae > Cavia > Cavia porcellus. Next base: position 34,244,819 of record NW_026947508.1, read on the forward strand.
TCCACCAGTTATCTCTCCACTGTCCACCAGTTATCTCTCCAACCTCATCTTTAGCTTTCTTTTCTCAACCCTAATGTTCCATTGAGATGAAGACACCCCAATTCTTTGGACACAAGTATGTCACGCCTCCATTTCTTTACCCACACTGTTCTCTTTACCTTGATTCCTTTCCCCTTCTTTGCCTGGAAAACTCCCACCCACCTGCCAAGACCCAGCTACCTTGATCTGCCATGCATCTCTCTTGTCACTGTATTTTGTTACAGTGCAATGACTGATCCCCTGTTTTGTCCCTTATTAGACTGAGAGGCTTGAACACAGAATGTGTCTTTCTACTCTCTGTATTCTCAGCACTGGGCTCAGCAGATGGCACAGAGTCCACTCGGCTTGTTACACTGGAAGACCTTTGAGGTCAATGCCTTTAACCCCACTTTGGATAGATATTTCACTAAGAGCTATGAGAAACACTATGTGGGATGAAATAACCACATTTTCCCACAGGCTTGTGTCAGTGCAGATACAGTTTTCTTGGAGTTCACCCAGTAGACTGAGGATCTCAGGTCTGGAGAGATGATGTAACTTGACCACATCAGACAGCCCGTGTGATGAATTTTCACATCTGGGCTACATCACTGCTTTCCTAAAGCGTTTGGAGCCCTTGTTTTAGCCCAGCACGTGGCCCCAAAGTCTGCATCCTCCACACTTTTGCATGTTTTAGAATCATCCTGTCTGCATGTCTTGCTATGCCAGTGTGTCCGCTCCCCACCTCACCTTCCTGTGTGCTGCTCCTGATCCACAAGAGGCAAGTAAGCCAGAGGACCACACTACAGGGAAAGGAAGACTCAGGGTTCCAGACTGAGATCCAGAGTGTCTGGGGGCACGGAAGCTTCCCACTCTCTGCAGTATCTTCTAGCCTCCTCCAGACAGGACGGTCGTGGAGACATGAATGAAGGGGGGGGGGGTGGTTGTAGCTGGGTGGGATGCCTGAAAACAGCCTGGCCCTGCAGAGTCACTTTGCCATTGCTGAGACAAACCATCTAATACCTGCAACTTCAGGAAGGAGGGGCCTACTTTTTGATTAGTCCATAGTTTGGCAGCTCAAAGGCAGGAAGGCATGGTGGAAGAGGCCGGTGGAGGAAAGCGGCTTACCTCATGGGAACCAGGAAGCAGAGAGAGAAGGGAAGAGGTGGGATAAAGCCTTGTAAATCACACCCAGTGACCTGCCTCTGTCTAGATCCTGCCTCCTAACAGCAAAGCAGCTGTAATGCCCCCATAATCCGGCCACCTTGCAAATACGTGAGGCTTTGAGGGCCATTGTAGATCTACACCATAACACACAGGAAACTCCACAGAGAGGGTGAAAGAGAAAGACTCTGGAACCATGATGCTACTTTTTCCACCCACCCCCCTGCCTGGGGCAAAATGCATGATGGGAAGGACAAAAGAGAAGGGCAGAAGACCATGGCAGGGAAAGTCTGGGAAGCCTTAGGGACCTAGAGAAGCATTCTCCTTTGGGACAGTCCCCTCTTTCCCTTCTGGTCATCACTGCAAGATATTGATTGTGATCTTATCTTCCCTCTTGAATTCCTCTGCACTTCTCTGGGCCTTCTTTTCTGCATCTTCTGAATGGAATCAACCTCCCCCACCTGCCCAGGCACAGAGGCCTGGGCTCGAAGGGAGCCCAGCCCCTTCCCAGGGCCTGCCTGCCGCTCTGCAGGTGGCACTCCCTGTGTGGCTGCCAGGTGGATTCCCAGCCCCCTGCTCTCCTTCCCCAGCGCTGGGGAAACTGCAGTCCCACCCCTGTGTCCCCCACCCACTGAGCTCTGGCAGCCAGCTCTCTCCTTGGCATGAGCTGGCGCCTCACCCAGGAGGAGAGAGCAGCTGCGGAGATGGTGGGAGAATTCTTCCCGCTGCTGGATTTGTAAAACAATTGATTAAAGACAATACAATTAATTATTCTTTGATGAAATAGTGGAAATTACACAAGAAAATGAAGATTTCAGCAGCAGAACATTAAACCCCTCTAATTATGTCATTTCTGAAAAAGGGGGAGAGGGATAAAGAAGACGGAAATGGTGGGATGGAAGGAGAAAAAAAGTTTAAAAATAGATGGGGTGACCTTGGGGGTCCACTTAGGCTGACAGAGAAAGGTACTCGAGGGCATCACCGTGGCCTCAGTCATGTTGTTCCAAAGGGAAGATGAGATAACAGAGCTCTCTGTGGGGGGCCGGAAGCCGCCTGGAGGCCCAGACACTTTGATGTGTGCCTTGGGTGCTGAGCTCATTCTCCACACACTGAATCTGGGCCTTCTTTCCTTTTCAGATATAAGAGAACACAGAATACGCGGCTCAGAGAGGTAACACAACTTGCCCAAGGCTCCACAGCCACTAACTAGAGAGCTGGGCTTGAGCTCAGATCAAGTCTAGAATCTGTACTTTTTCAATCTGATCTGCCCAGACTTTACCCTAGTAGCCACTGCAGATGCCCACTTCCTGAGGCCACTTCTCAGTGGCCACTGCCTCTTGGAGCTAGCTGTGAGGAGTGGATGGCGGCCGGGTGCTGATGTCTTTGCCAATCTGAAGTGGGCTGAGGTTCCCTAGGAAAGGGTGTTTCTATCCCTCTGTCCTCTGATGTCCCTCTGCATGTGCTGTTTAGGCCAGGGAAGGCTGGCAAGTGGGTCCTGCCATGGACCTGGTCTCTGCCCTGGGATCCTCAGAGACTAGAAGCCCAGTACTAGCAACCTGAAGACCATGACTCTAGCCTGGCTCTGCCAGGGAGTGCTAAATGGCCTTGAGACGTTCCTTTGCCATCCTAGGCCTGAGTTTTCTTTTCTGCAACAGAGGATTATCTGTTGGTCCATTTTGAGGGTACTGAACACAGCCTGCCCCAACTCCTACAGCCCCAAGAAATAAAATCAGCTCAAGACGAGCATGGGGAGAAGAGGGACAGGGTACTCCCAGTACACGGGAACAGCTACAGGCTCTTGCCTTGGAGGGTTAGACTAGAGAGGACAGAAAGGAGCTGCATGGGGACAGTGGGGGGACAGCCACCCCTAGGCCTCAAACAGGGTTAGATCCCAACCCCTGGGACCATCCCAGGGTCCAGAATGGCTGCTAGGGCCAAATGCAAAACAACCTGGATTTTTTCTCAGCTCTGTTGGAATTCTTTCTCTATGTTCCCTTGTTCCTGGACTATGTATGGGGCCAATCTCGTAAATTTTCTGGACTCTCAGGCACTATACATCTCATTTTTATGAATCAAAATTCCAATCTAGCATCAGAAGTCCAGTTTCTCATCAGTCTTACCATCTTCCCTCTCCTGCTAGGGCTGGTCAGGTTGAGAGGCCCAAGAGGGGTGGGGAGGCTGATCCTTGATGATGCCCTTGCTGGCATCCCACAGCCTGGACTCCTTCCCAATGCTGTCTGCCTCCCGATGCTACCTCTCATCTTCTGCTTTTGGAGGTTCATCCCCTCAGGCTCCAAGACCTTACCTTGTTTGACGTGTGGCCCCTTTCACGATGGCTACTCCGACCCACAGAACGTGGGCTCGCTCCCCCACCACAGATAGCCCCACGTCACCACACCTTTTAGACTCTTCTCAAACCAGGATCACATTCAGGGGGACCCAGGTCAGCTTCTCCATGATTTTCTCTTGGAGCAAAGTGGTTTTCCTCCTCATTCAAAATCAGGGATTGCAACCACACCCCACATAAAGAAAGGAATTCCCACTGCCCACATCCCCTGCCCACCTTGATCACCGTCATTTTCCTTACTGTGGCATGTAAGTGGGTGACAAGGGCCAACGAACCAGTTTGTGGTTGCCATCTTGCAAGGTCTGAAGAGCTCTGTGTCTCCATGAAGAATGTAAGGGTTCCTGGCACAAGAAGCAAGTCCCAAGGAACAATGTCCACCCATTTAAGGCCGCAAGACCTTGCTCCTCCTGATAACTTGAACTCCGCTGGCTACATTCCTGTCCCTGTCGCAGGTGCAATACTGACCCAGAACGGGGCAGGACATGATGGCTTCATGTCCCCTGCAGATACCCTCACTCTAGCCTCCTAAAGTTCTTGGACAAAGTGGTTTTGCCCTGGAGCAGGGCAGAGACTTGAGCGTCTCACAGTTGGCTGCTGAGCTAAGAACAAAGCCAATCACCTGACTCACAGATCAGGGTTCTTCTTCTCTCTAGCAGAGACTAGCTGATCTAATAAAGGGGCTGAGGCAGAGAGAACACCTTCTCCTCAGGGCAGGAGCCAGAGTCCAGTGAAAACAAGGTTGAGAGTCTGCATTTGAATCCTGGTGCTACTGCTTTGCAGCTGCCACTTGCTGACCTCAGTTTCTCCCTCAGCAGAATGGGTATGATAAGCCTGAGTGAACACACAGTGCTCAGAAAAGCAACCCGGATGAGCTCCTAGCCAAGTGCTGGCACAAAGCCAGCCAGTTCTCTCAGGACCCCTTCTTTGAAGGCTTACTCCCTCACGGGGCTACCCCAAGCCAGAGATCAATTTTCTGGCTGAACTGAGTCTTGAACTTCTTCTTTGTCCCAAGAAGAGGAAGACTGTGGTGTGACACATCCCCTGGAAGGGTCTTTAGAACTGGGATGGGGACTAAACCCAGCTGGTAGGGCTGTTCTTCCCAACAGGCTGTGCCCAAGCCCCTCCCACCAGGGAGGCACTCCCGCCCTTCCCCCAGCTCCGGCACAGATGGCAGGAAGGAAATGCCAAGGCACGAGGCAGGGAGGGGCTGCCCAGCCCCCAGCAGCTCCAGCCCTTGCCAAGCTTCCCACAGGAGGAAGAAACAAGCCCCCTCCCCCGTCTATGGCACTGCCCCTCAGAGAGCCACAGCCCACTGATGCCCTGGTGCCTCGCATCCTGTTGTCATGGTAACCAGGATGAGCTGACGTGCCGACAGGCAGACCAGGAACCGCTGCCACATGAATCACTTGAACTTGATGTGACAGGCACAGGCGCTCGGCCTGCACAGGGGGTGGAGGGAGGTGGTGCCCTTGCGGGCAGGGATCCTGGCTGGGCAGGGCAAGCTCACCCTGTGTGCCTCCAGCCGTGACAGGTATAGGGGCCCACAGACCTGTGAGACCCTGGAGACCCCACCCCTTGGAACTGCCAGCTCTGAAAGATGACATAGACTAGCAGGCACGGGTTTGCTTTGTGAACTGCAACCTGACACAAATGTGGCCCTTGTGGAAAACCCAAAGACTCTTTCCTCACCCAGACTTAGGCAGCAGCCTCCTGCCACCTGCTGGCTCTGCACTCGCCAGCCCTAACTTTCTGTTCTGTAGAATGGGGAGACAGCACCGCCCTCACTGGATTCAAATTGCTACTTAGTCATGTCCTAGAAACCCTTTCGTGTACTATGCCTATGCTGGGTGCAAGGGGCACCGTGAAGACAACCTACTTACACCCTCACTGACCAGTGGGAAGGGCAGACTCGGCAAACACACAGACAGCCAAAGTAAGTCAGGTTGCGATGTCACTGATGAATACCTGGGACACCGAGTAACTGGGGCACGGGTGATGTTGAAGGATAACTAGAAGGTGAGAGGTGACATCTCCACGGCCACTTCAAGAAAGAGAAGGAGCCGCATTCTCCAGCAAGGGCAGGAGAACTCCAGGCCCCGGCACAGCAGGGCAGGTGTCCCGAGGAGAGAAAAAGGTGATGCCTTCAGTGCTCAAGAGGAAGACCACTGGCCAGAACTGGCAAACAGTGTGAGGTGGTAATTTTGCTGCCAGCACAATAGGAGGGGGAACATCTTGGTGCCTTCACCAAAGAAGCAATGCAATTGCTCTGTACTGGCATGCTCAGGCAGAGGGCACAGACTGGCACTGGGGAACCCCCTCTGGAGCCAGTCCAGGAAGAAGACAGTTGTGGAGGTGCAGGGTAGAGAAGAAAATGGTGCAACAGAGATGGAGGGGAGTGGCCAGAGACAAGATCACTGGGGAGGTGGACTTGTTAGGCCGCCTCAGCTTATGAGTGAGGGAAAGGGGCGAGGCAGAGCAGGAAGGCTTGAGTATGCTGGTGATTGGAGGCGCCTGTTTCTAAGACCAAGATCAAAGGCTAGGATTTAAGTTATCTAAGTTTCCCCTCCCCCTTCCCCTCCCCCCCTTAGAAATCTTCCTGGTAGCTCAGGAAGAAGTATATGGAAAGACTGCAGGACAGGGGTCCTTAGTTTGTAAATGACAGAGACACAACTGAGAAATCAAGGGCATGGACGGGGTGCTCACAGGCTTACAGAGCCAAGGCACTGACCTACAGAAATTGCCAGGAGAGCAGCTCCCTTGAGTCCTACCCTTGCCACTCAGCTGTGCCCCTTCAGCCATGCCTCTGTCCCAGCACTGAGCTCACCAGAGTTTTGGGTTTGGGTTTGGGGTGTGTGTGTGTGTGTGTGTGTGTATGTGTGTGTGTGTGTGTGTTTTGTTTTTTCCAAGATCAACTTTTATTTTTAGAATTTTGTCTTCTCAATAGATCTGGCTTGGCCACCTTGGGTGTAAAACTATAGAGACAGGGCTGGTGATTTAGCTCAGCGGCATAAGCCCCTGCCTTGCAAGCAGGCAGTCGTGAGTTCGATCCCTGGTACCGGTAAAAAGGGAAAAGACAAAAAAAAAAAAAAAAATAACAACTATAGAGATATATGATAATGTATCATTTGTGAAGAGGAAAAAAAGTTATCCTAGAAGCACAGATATTTTTTTTGAATTACTAAAGATTTACTAAGAACTACTCATGCACATAAAAGCAATGAAACTAATTTGAAAAGAAGAAATATGAAAAGTCCATAATCACATCTTCTCTATTTTTTACATTCTATAACTGCCCAGGAAGTCTGACTGCTGCATTCTGGATCCAAAACCTTGGAGAAGTTGAATTGGAAAGTTTGAATCATGTGCCTCCCTGAGGCACTCACAGCTGGGCAGAGTATGGCTCCTATATGAAAGTGGCAGCTCACACATGGCTGCAGTTCTGGGAATAAGGGACAGGTGCAAAGTAGATAATGCTCTGAACATCCCTTACACAACATGAGAGTCAGTAACGAGAGAGATGGGAGGAGAACAAGTTTGCAAAAGCTTGGAAAACTGAGCAGTTGTCATTTGGAGGCCCAGGAGGGGCACGCCAAGCAAAATCCCATGGCTTTGAAAGAGCAGAGGACAGGAAACATTGTCCTGGGCCAAGGATTTAGCTCAGCGGCATAAGTGCCTACCTGGCAAGCACAAGGTCGTGAGTTCAATCCCTGGTACCAAAAACAAAAAAAACATTGTCCTAACAAAAGCACGAATAAGGCTTCATAGTCCATGCATGTGAGAAGCCAGAAGAGCAGTGTCCCAGCTCGGGGTTTTTGGGTGAGCCCAACTGTAACATCTGGTAGAAGCTGAAGGAAGAGTCTTTGTTCCCGGAGACTGGGATTCCCAGGCAAGGGTCTGAGATCAGAGCTGAACTGGAAAAGAGACAAGAGTGGCGAGCGCTCAGTTGCTTTCTCAAGAGCTGGAAACTCCTCTCTCTGTACTCCCTAACTATGTAATGTTGGGCGAGTTAGTTTGCTTGGATTTAAAATGGTGAATGTGAAACCAAAATAATATACAAACGAGAGCACTTCTCACATAAGATTGAAGGAAGTTTGGATGAGACAGAGTAAGTAAACTCTGCTACAGAGCCAGCGCAGTAAGCCCTCAGTGATATCATCTGTCCTCTTCCTTACTGCTGCAGAGGAGGTGTGGGGAGAAGGCAGGTCAAAGAGAGTTCTCTAACAAAGCGCTAATGAGTTAATTAACACTCAAGAATGCAGCAGACTTTAATTTTTAGTCAATGACTTCACCCTGGAAACAGTAATAGGAGCTCTACTTTCTGATATCTTGTTCTATGTGACACTATGTGACATAATGGGACTTCACTCACATTATGTCATCTAATCCACAAAGCAATGATTTGAGATAGTGTATCAGTTAGCTTTTGCTGCATAATAAGTTGCCCCAATGTTTATGGGTTAAAACAACCACCACTTACTTGTTAAGCTCATGATTCTATGGCTTGGAAATTCAGCTGGCCAGTTTTGCTCTTGGCTGGGTACACTTGATGCATCAGCAGTCAGCTTCCAGTCAGTTAAGTGGCTCTGCTTCTGAGGTTGGCTGCCTTTCACTGGAGTGACGGGAGTGACTGGGCCATGTGTCTGTCTTCATCCAGCAGGACAGCCCTGGCTTGTTCACACTGCTGCTGGGCAGGGTTCCAAGAGAACAAGCAAAAGCCTGCAAGACCTCTTGAGGCTTGGGTTCAGAGTTGGCCCTGTCACTTCCTCCATGTCCTGTCAGCCACATAAGTCACAAGTCCATCCCAGTATCAAGCTAATGAGAGGACCTAGCGAGGTGTGTTGCTGTGGGACATGCTCAGAAAAGCAGGGAGAGCTGTAGCCATCTCTGCAATCTACCATAGATAGGTACTGGTTTCTCTCCCATTTTATACATGAAAAAACTGAGAACCAAAGAGGTGACAATCCCTTGCTCAAAGTATACAGCTGGCAAATGGCAGACGCAGGATCTGAACTCTGAAGTCATGTGTTTGACTACATTGAGGCATTCAAACTCCATTCTCTCAGGGGAAACTGCCAGGGCCTGTGTGGCACAATCTGACCATCACCACTGAGCTTGGCTGAGATGAAGATGAGACAGGACAATGACACACAGTTTAGTCTGAGGCAGGTGAGCCCCAGAGGATCCAGGCAAAGCTATAGCCATGGCAAAGATGCCCATCTTGTGACGTGGACTCCGCCTGCCTACAAAGGCACAGAACTCCCCTGGACAGGACAGGGCTGTCCCTCTTCTAGGCAGAAATCTCATCCAGGCCTCAGGCTGGCAGGGCCCCAGACCGAGGGAGCTGCCAGCCCACTCACAGTGACAGGGCAGGGCAAATGATCAAAGACGTGTCACGAGGTGAAATCAAAGATCTGTCCCCTTAGAAGGGCGCTCAGACTGCCTGTGCCTGTCCTGAGGGTGAGCAGAGGGCACTAAGCCTGCCACCCCACCTCCTCACCTCTGCTGCGACTGGCCCCTCCCCCAGAGAGACACCAGAGCCATGAGCACAGCTGTGCCCAGCCAAGCTGTCGGGTGCCAAGACGGGCCTGGCGGGCTCCCTCTCATCTGTCTCTCTTTAGCAGGAACAAATGGGAATGAGGGAATCAATTAACAGGGCTCTTTAGCCAAAGACTGCTGCTCCCTCCTCCCCAGTCTGTTAACCCTTTGCTTCCTGGCTAGCTGAGCAGGCCAGCCCCTGGAGCACCAAGCTTGGTGCTATGCTCCTGCCTTGTCCATGCCAGGTGCCAGTGGCAGCTGCCAAGCTGAGGAGCCAGAGTTCAAACAAGTACCTTCATTCTACCTCAACAGAATTTGGGGTCAGTCTTGAAGAATACTCAGGGATTCTGGTCATTGGGGCAGATCTGGCCCTTTCATTCCTCTCCACAAATGTGGGGCTCCCTCCTGGCTCAAAAACCCCTGAACAGAAGGGACAGACCTGACAGTGGCCCTCAGCCTGGTGGAGTGGGTCTCCGCCAAGCCCCATCTGCAGCCCACACTGAGGCCGGGAAAGGTGGGGCTCGGGGACAGGGTGGGAGCAGCAAGCCAAGTTTAACAAGCCCTGACAACACTCGCTTTGAAACAATCCATGCTAAGAATCCTCTTTGGGGAATGCAGGAAGGTATCCAGAGGGGCCTGGGTTCAAGTCCCAGTTCAATGGCAGACATGTGTCCTGATGACACTGAGTTCATAAAGACCACTCCTTCTCTCCTCACTCTTACCAAACATCTTTATGGGTTATCCCAGAGTCTCCCTGGCCTTGGCAGTTGGGCTTCAGTCTTTAGCCCTCAGCATCACATAGGTGCCTATTCCACAGGGTGAGCTGACACTGGGGTAACCCCAGCCACAGACTAGGGGAACAAAGGCTTATATTCTTAGATTTTTGTTTTTATTTGTTTTTTGGTACGTGGGATGGAACCCAGGCCCTTTGTATTTTTGCACAGAACTGCATCCCTGGTCCTTTTCATTTTGAAATACAAACTCTCTAATTTATTAAGTTGCCCAGGCTATGGCCAAATTTGTGATTCTCCTGCCTCGGCCTCCAAAAGTGCTGGGATAACAGCTGTGTGCAACCACACCCAGCTTATTGTGTTGAAGAAGAAGAAAAAACATAAAAATTGGATCCAGCTTGGGTCAAGATAGCCACCTGCCCCCATACCAAAGTGCTCCAAAGACAGAGATGACGAGATGGATAAGAGAGGACAGGTCAGCAGGGAGGACCACCCGTGAGCCCCACCTACAAGCTCCAGTGGTTTCCAGAGCCACGAGCCATATGGGAAGCAACTGTGCCCAAATGCCATGCTCACTCCACCCAGGAGAGCCAGCTCGGCAGCCCTGCCAGGCCTGAGAGTGCGTCAGTGCACCCGCCCTCCACTCTGTCCTCCACTGCACAAGCCTACTGTGTGCCACACCATTCTGAGCACAGTGGACACTAAGCACCTGGCCTTGGTAACTCCTGGGGATCGCAGTCATTGGCCAGGGGTCCAGCAGGAAAGGGTGGTCTAAACATCTGCCTTGACTCAGGCCCATCCGATTTTCCTATGGATCCAGCCCCTCTCTGTGCCCTAGACCACTTGCGGAGGGTGGAGCCCCAGGCAGGCAAGGGGATGGTGAGAAGGAAGGGTGGAGGAGACACCCAGCACAGTAGAGACTGCTGGGAGCCCTGTCGGCCCGTGAGTGGAAGGTGTGCTGAAGCTCCCAGGCTGCCCAGCTCCAGGCAGGCTGCGGCTGGACCTTGTTCTAGTCTCTTCCAGCCACCCCCACCCCAAGCTAAAATCCCCAGAACTTCATCCTGGCCCCAAAGCCAAGAGTCTCCTGATTGGCCCAGTTTGAATCATGTGCTCCTTGCTGAGCCAGTCAACATTGTCTAGGAGGGGGTAGGATCTGTAAAAGATGGCAGCTGTTATTCCAAAAGCAGAGTAGAAATGGTCCCTGAAAATGAAAACGCAGATAGCCACCAGGCCAACCATGGGCATATGGAAACACACTGAGGCTCACTTTTCAGACCTGTAAAATGGAGCTAATAATGGTACCAACATTACTGGGCTGCCTTGAGGATTAAATAACTTGAATAAGAGTGCTTGGATATTTAAAAAGATTGACTTGGGACATCTCTAACATGGGGTTGTCCTGGTTGATCCTCCCAGCTAAGCTATAAACCCCATGCCCAGAGCCTCCACACAGATGGTAAGTGAACAAGGAACCTCCTCTCACATCTAGCACTGGGGAACTCCTACTTTGCCCCACTCAAACCGCCCTAGCTCTCCCAGGCTCTGGCCACTGTCCTGGGAAGAACACACAAATGGCTGTCTAGAATAGGTGGCCAGAGTTCAGACCTCAGTTCTGGCTGAGTCTTCTTGCTCAGGCACCTTGCTCAATCCCTCTGTGCCTCAGTTTCCTCATCCCTAACAATAATAGAAACTCCCTCCCAGGGCTGTTGTATGCATGGCCCAGTGTGTGGCAAGTGCCATGTAAGTATTAGCCGTTCACATTATTAACCCTGGTTCCTGATCCATCCTGTTGTGGAAATAGCATGGATAGGAAGAGCGAGCTGAGTTCAGGCAGAGCAGTAAACGAGACTGACTGACGCCATCCCTGTCCTCCTTGAGCTCCCATTCCGGTGGAGGAGATGCATCAACAGGCAATTGCAATGCAGCATGACCAGGGCCACTCTCAAGGGAAGCCAAGGGCTGTGCAACCAGAGGAGGGGCCCAGCTCCACAGAGAGAACTGGGGCTGGCCACGGCAGGGCGATGCCTGGGGGATAATGCAGGTGGCCTGGCTGAAGGGAGTTTCAGGGGGGGTCCAAGCAGAGGAACCAAAATGGACCAGAAACTTTACCTTGAGAGCCAGCATGGAAGGACAGAGCACAGCCTATTCTCCATTGGTGGTTCTGGTCGACCAAATGTGGGAATGAGTGAGCGTGGAGGGCATTCATGGGGTGGCAGCTACATTGTGGGGCCCAGGGTGAAGTCTGCACTCCAGCTTGTCCCTGGACTACGTGAGGTTTCGGTGTATGTGTGGGGGACAGTGTAGGGTTGTATGTGAAGGTGTGAGACAGTGTGACTTTGGAAGAGGGTGGGCTTGGTATGCGTTTTTGAGACAATTCAGGGAGTGTTCGTGGTGAGTGACATGTGTGGGGTCCATGCGTGTCCCTAGACTGTGTTAGAGGTGGCGGGATATGGTTGCATATCACACATATGTGTCTTTCTGTAGGTATGTGTGTAAAAGACAGGGCAAGGCGAGCTACTCCCTCCTCTGTGCCACACACACACACACACACACACACACACACACACACTCTCCACACTGGGGCTGGGAGGGGTGGCTGCCCATGGCTGCCACAGCCAGTCAGAACTTGCTAATTTGCATGTTAATGAGGCACGGGGAGCTCTCCAGCTCCAGACTGACAGGAGCCCCAGGCCCCCATCCTCTTTGACTAACTGGGGAGGGGAGTGGAGGGCTGAGGATGGCTGGGAAGAGGCAGCAGGCCTCAGGGAGGACTTGCTCCCCTCTCTTTCCGACACTGGCACTCAGTCCCTCTGCTCTCCCTCCCAGATCTGGGCTAAGGGAGAGAGAACGGATGAGAGCCTGAGCCAGGCTACCCACCCACTCCCTCCATAAAGCACCTCACAAGCCGTCCCACACCCTGAGATGGCACCTTAGCAGTGTGTCCAGTGGTGCCCACACAGCCACAGGCCCTCACCTGCCCCTGGGCCGGGTGGCAACCACAGCTGCATCCCAAAGGGGTGGGCTCAGCCCTGCCCACCCACCACCACCAGAGTGCTGCCAGCAAGGGCAAAGCAGGGCAAGATGGAGGCCGAGGGTGGACTATGAAGACTCTACTGCACGGGGCGGCTGTGGTAACTGTGGTGGGCACCCTGCTTCTGCGCTTCCAGGTAAAGAAGGGCAGTGGCCAGAGGGGAAAGCAGAGCCTGGCCACTCCGATCAACAGCTCAGCTCCCGAAGCTCCTGGTCTTTCAGTCTCAGGCCTCTCACCTCACATTCTTGGCCCTCCCTGGACTCGTTGCTCTCCCCACCCCGCCAGTGGCCCCCAAGCACTGTCCCTACCCCCCACCTTTCCTCAGTCAGCCACATTCCATGGAGACCAGGCCCTCGGGTGAGCCTCACAGTGGCTCCTAAGCCACTGTCTGGTTTTGCCTCAGAGGTGTGTTCCTGCCTGGCGCCTCCTTCCTCAGTCACTCCCTTCCTCCCCTTGCTTCTTTCCCCCCCAAGTCTCTCTGTCCTAGGCCTGGCCCTGCGCCTCTGTCTCTCACTGAGCCTGGGTCTTCATCTCTCCCTCCTTCTTTTACCCAAATGCTCAAATATTTATGTTCATTTGTTCTCTGTCTCTGCCAGCTTGTCCCCTGGTTCCCGCCACCTCCACCATTCCCTCCCCCATCTGCCTATGGGGGGCCCTGATCCCCAGATGCGCCCTCCCCAGAGGTGGAAGGCACAGAGGTGAGGGCACCTCAGGCCCGGGTGTCTGCAGGTGAGAGGAGAGAGAGGCAGTTGCTGGTGTTAATTGCAGGGAGGATATCTGGCAGAAATAAGGTGGTTTTTCTGCTTCAGTGACGACTGTTACAATCAAATTGTCCACAGACAATTAGCGGAGTGGGAGAAATAAGAATTAGATTTCTAATTATTTTCCCAGTAAAAGCCGCCCTGGACCCCGTGGGTGAGGGGAAGGGCTTTTCAGTGGCACTCACAGGCGCGTCTCCCCCACAGGCCGAGCTCCCCTGGGAGCGCAGGCAGGAGAGCATCACGCAGGAGTTGGTACAGACAGAGGCAGGCACCTCGCCCCAGCACCACCAGAGAGGGAGGAAGGAAAGGCCAGCCAGCCCTGCTGATCTCTGGGGCCTTGGGCTCCAGGCTCAGGTTCGACATTATTTGTCATCATTTCCCATTTCTAGCTCAGTTTATTCATCCCAAAAATGGCAGCTGGGAGAGGGGTAGATTAGGCACAGGTGGGAGAGTTGTGAGGGTCAAGGAAGGAAGTCGTAAAGTAACCCCCAGAGACTGGCAGAAAGCAGGGTGTCCCGCCTACCCTCCTCCGGGTCTCACGCTCAGGCCGTGGTGTACACACTCACACATGCCCATCTAGATATGTAAGCTCATGAAACTCCCACGTGAGACACCTCGGGCATCCACGGACACCTGGGTCTGTCTCTGTCACAGAGGGAGAAGACTCAGAGAAAGCAGGGCTGGGCCCCAACAGACTGGGGCTGGAGCCTGACTAACCAAAGTCTCTCCCTCAGCTGTGTGAGCCCCAGTTTCCATCCGCCCAAGGAGCCCATCGGTGGTGTGGACCACAGATGGGTTGAAGTGAGTCCCATGACTCCTTTGTCATGCCTGGCCTGCCACACACATTCAGGAAAATGCTCCATTCCTGGTAAAAATACTATCAAAGGTGTCCAGCCCAGGCCTTTGAGAGGAGGGAAGGCAGCGACATTGCTGAAGGAGAGGAATTAAGGAAGCTAAAGGGAGGGGTGAGTAATGTTTATCAACCCCCACAGAGCATAGCTTTTGTCAGGGGGCCCAGACACTCAGGCACACAGAGGCAGCAAGAGGAGAACGGATGGGCTGGAGTGGGATAGGCTGGGTTCATGTATGTATGGGCTGTGCCTTTTCTAGCCTATCACGTCCCTTTTGCTTCCCCTCTCCAGATCTCAGTTTTCCCCTCTGAAAATTGGGGAGAAGAGCAGTGGCTCTTTCTGGAATTGTTTTGCAGCTCTGACACTGATTTGCTCCTGGTAACATGCTGTTAATGGTGGAAGAGATGTGGCACTCTGACGTGGACACCAGCACCTTATTCACCCTGTCTTCTGTCTTGCAATGTGCACATGGCAGCACCAGGCCACCCCCAAACCTTCCAGCCCTAATGCACATCAAGGGTGGAGGCCTAGCTCACTAGTATCCTTCCCACCTAGTATCCTTTAACTACCCAGGCCTAATGCATACAGTCTACATGGGTGCCCCGTGATCACTCACTGTCACAGTTGTGCGTGCATTTACACACACATCCTTCCCAGGGCCAGGCCCTCCGCATCCCAGGAGGGGCAGCCAGGATGTCCCCAAGTGAACCAGGAGAAGCTCTCAGCCCCACCCACGGGGGCTGGGCTGAGGGAGGCAGCTGCTGGCCAGCTGTGGGTCTGAATGGGGGAGGGAGCTTCCAGGTCCCCAGCTAAAGGGGTGGGTAGGGGGGCTCCCTGCCAGGTAGGGCTTCAGACAAACTTCTTCCCTCTGGGCCAGGCACCAAGCTGGGCAGGGATGAGAATGCCTGCCTGGAGGTGATAAGAACCTCTACCTCTATTGATTCCACTGCCAGCTGCCTTCACCTGACAGTGACAAGGACCTGAGGATGGTGCCCACCCCACCCCCACCCTGGTGATGTCTCTCATCTCCTCTCCCTATCCCATCTCTGCCTGTCTCCCCCAAGGTCCCTGGGTCTCCCCGCACCACCAGGACTGGGCTATGTAAATGTGGTATTTCCTCCTCATCACTGGGCTGCCTGCCTGGCTCACATTTAATTTGATCGGGCGGCGGCGCCTCTGCGGAGCCACTCATCAAAGTGGGAAGACAATTAGGTGAATGTCAGGGTGGCCTGGGCCCCACGGGGGCAACCAGAGCCTGGAGCTGAGGTTGTAAAGGGTGGGGGTCAGGGGCCTGGCTTCAATCCTGACCTCCTGGGCCTTGTGCCTACTGGGTGACCAGGGAAAATCAGGCTCTCCCCTGTCCGGGCCTCTGCTTTGAGAGGGAAGGGCTGGTGCCTCTGCAATGGAGGAAAGGCTTGATAGATCACCTCCCATACACACATACCCTGCCCCTACCCAAGGCCCCAGAAAATAGGCGGATAGGTGCCTGCATGCCACAGTCAGCTTAGCCTTGGGCTGAGTATTTGCTGGGTTTGGGGAACCTAACTCTGGAATGGGTCAGGGTCCTCTGAGAAAACCAGTTCTTTTCATAGCCACCCCCTGGCCACTCCCTGGCCCTGCCTATGCTGGCTCCCCAGGTCTCCACCAAAGCCTCAGCCCAGCCTTTTACTCCTGCTCTGCCCCTCTGCCTCACTCTGTCTCTTCACTTCTGGCTAGCTCCATGTGCATCTTTTGGCCCTGCCTCTCTCCACCCTCATGCCTCGCCTACCCAACCTCTCCCTGCCCTTTAGCTCCTCTCTGTCTCCCAGGTCTACGCTGGCCTCAACTGTTTGGCTGTGAATCTCCATCTCTTCTTCCACGCTTTCACATGACTGAGCTTCTCCAAAGGTTCCACACCCTGGACTCCTGCCCTCTACCCCTGCTCCCTGAGGCCTGCATCAGACCATTCTTCCCACCTAAATCTCCGATCTGCTCCCTCATGCAGGTCCCCCCAGCCATCTATCAGCACATTATTGTGCTCCCTCCTTAAAAAACAGCAATAGTGAAAACATTTTTATAAATATTCTCCCTTGATACCAGCCTCTTCTGCCGCGTGCTGGCCCCTCCCCCCCCCAGCAGAAGTTTCTGGAGAACTGTTCATGCTCTGGCTCAATATACTTTGCTGCCTTCCCCTGCTCCTTGGCCCATTTATCTGGCCTATGTAGCCATCATGCTCTAGAACCATCCCTGTCAAGGTCACCAGCAACCTTCTTGTGGGCGTGTCTTATCTGGATGCTTGGACAACATAGGGCACAGCCGAACTTGCCCCTCTTGGCTTTCTATAGCTTCCATGATGCCTCTTGGCTTTGTCTCTGCTCCTCCAGCTGGTACCTTTCCCAGCTCCTCCTCTGCTCTTGCCTCACTGGGCTGCTCCAGAGTTCTGTTCCAGACCCTGATTCCACTCACCAATTAGAGGACCACTGGGTGACATAATTCCTGCCTGAGGCTTCAGAGCCCATCTGTGTGCCTGTATCCTGGAATCTCCAGCCCCAGCCCAGCAGTGTTTCTTGAGTTGGGACCTGACTTTTCACTGTTCCTGCATGTTCAAGGTGATCTCAAACTCATCATGGCCCACACCAAGTTTGCCCTCCTTGGTACCCGATACCTACTCTCTTCCTGAGCCCCTCAGTCCAATGATTGGATTACCATCTCCAAGTTTCCCAACCTAGAAGTCAAAACCAGAGATCTGCTGCCATCTCTTCCATGAAAGGATGCAGAGATGCTGAGCTCACCCGTCTGCCTCTGGATATGTCTTTCTCTCCAAAGCTGTGAAAGTCCCTGCTCATCTTTCCCATCTTTTCTGGACAGACCAGCGCCAGCCAGGATGCTGCATCATGTCTTGGAAGTTTCTTATGTTGTCACCTTCAGAGGTTCACATAGTCCCCTCTGTTCCCATAGGAATGTTCCTTTCTTCCTCTTTCTCTGCCTAACCCATTTTGTCCACTCTTTCAAAGCCAAACTTCAGCCCTGTCCCAGACATTCCCCTTCACTGCCCCAGCCAGCAGACTTCCCCCTACCCTAAGCTTCCAGTCCCTTCTTAACTGATCCCTGCAGGGCTCTCAGCAGAGTCACCTCTAGCTTCCTCCTGCATTCCTGGAGTCTTCTACATCCCAGAGTGCTTCTTGGTAAGTGGGCATGTGACTGTTTCTGGCCAATGAGCTAAGGACTGAGGGGATATGGTCTCTTCCTAGCCAAACCACAGAAGAGCTGTTACATAGCCTTCTAGTCACTGGGGCAACAAGAAAGCCTCTTTTGAGATGTTGGGTCCTTAAAATCCAAGCAGCTAGAAAGCTGAGTCACCCCACGAAGGACAGCAGCCCTGGCAAGAAGCCTGAATCTGCAGTAGACTTGGCAGAAACAAGCCACACATTTGTTGTGTCATCCCCTGAGAACTGGAGGTTGTTTGTTATCCCAGCATACCTGACCAATATGGCCCTCGATGAGCACTGCTTTTCCCTTTTGTGACTGGAGGAGAATCAGGGGCTGTTTATGGGATGGTGGTGATGTTTTCCTACACAAAGGGCCAGCAATCCTTTCCTGAGCGCCCGCTGCATACCAGATCCATTGGGAAACACCTGTCTATGAGGTGTGCTAGCGAGGTAGGGGACTACACATCAGAGGGAAAAAGGAGATAGCTTTGCTTGACTGCTCAAGTTGGGTACTGCAGGATTCTGGGCACTGACAAGGAGGGTAGCGTGGAAGTCACCCTTATGGAGTTGTGAAATGCAGTGATCCTATCCTATTGGATAATAAATATGGAGACTTTGATTCGGTCCCAAGGACAAGGAAGACTTGGGAATCTGAAAAATAGGAGCTATAGTATGATAATTATATCAGAATCCTAACATCAGAAACATTCACATAGTGCTGCTATGTACCAATTACTGCTCCAAGCATGTACCTTAAATTTACTCATGTCTTTCTTATCACAACAGTCCTGTGAGATAGACGCACTCATCTCCACCCATTTTACAGATGAGGAAGTTAGGGCATAGGTAAGGTAAGTAACTTGCTCAATATCACGTGGTTTATAAATAGCAAAGCCAGAATTTGAATGGAGGCTGACTGGCTTCAGAACCACTCTTAACCCCTCCACTGTATGGGCTCTTGGGGGTGAGGACAGTGTGCTCCTGCACCCAGCCTAGCCCATCATTTGGCTTGATTTGAGCTCCTAGGGTCAGGGTGGGTACAGAAGTGAAAAAAACTGAGTTTGTGAAAAATGACACAACAACATGATTTTGGGGACCCAAGTGACGCAAGCACAGAGCCCGCTCCACCCCTTGCACTCTTGGCTTGATGCAGACCCAGGAACTACCCTGGCATCTCACAGTAAAGGACTTGGATACATCTAGAGGTCACCCCTCTGTCCTGGTGTCCATGGTGGAAGACAGTCAGGGAGGTTCTGCAGGGCAGATCTTTTACAGGTGCTTGGGAGGAATAGGATGGTAGAAAGTGGGCTCCTCCAATGAGAGACAAATGTGTTTGCCCTGATGAGAAACCCACCACCACCACCAGGAGCCTGCTGGGGATGGGGGTAGGGATGAGTCCAAAGCTGGGCAGTGAGCTGGTGGGGGCTGGGGCATTTGAGTATAACAATAAATGTAATTATGACCTGAAGTGTGCACATAGGTTCCTTAGCTCCATGATACATTATGCCAAAGACAAGGTGCCAAATAATTCATTTCAACCTGTTTTACAGGTGAAAAAACCAAGGGTCAGAAAATCTGATTGCCCAAGGTCATTGTGCCAAATCAATAGAGTCTGGGAGACCCCAACTTCATGCATGGGTCACATCTCCTGATACGTCAGTCTTCCTGAGAGAACTCCCATGTCCCCAAGGACACCTCCTGGAGACCTGGTTCCCCAGGGCTCCTGAAGCCCAGTGGAGGTCTGTCTGCCAGGACAAGCCTCTGCCTCACCCGCCCACCCTTGTGCTAGGGACAGAAGGGGGACTTTATGTGCAATCTGCCTGACTCTCCAGAAAGCACTTAGGTTTACGATGTGCATGAAATTGATCGCCAGTTGGCGCAGCCCCCGCTCGCTCAGTGCCAGCCTAGCACTGGCAGGAGGCTATCCCCCAGCCCCCACTTTCAAGGAGCATCGAAGTTGCCTGCCAAAGCCCCCCATGAGGGTCCTTCTCCAGTAACAAGTGCAGAATGCAGGGAGGGTTGTACCCAAAAGCCTTTCTACCATCCACACACCCCCGCCCCGTGAGAGTTAAATAGCTCCATGTTTTATGCCAATTTCAGCCTCTTCTGCTTCCCCTCTAACAAGCTGATGCTTTCAAAGGCCCCACTAATTGGTGTTTGCGCCTCACACGCCACGACACTTTGATAGTCACTTAGGGTGTGGGTCCATCTATCACATCCACGGTGCAGGGAAGCTGCTCACCTTGCCGCACCGCAGTCCATAGGCCTGTGTGCCTCTGTGCATGCACGTGAGTTTTGCATAGATGGGTGCACATCAGAGCACACTCACATGCCTTCTGTCCTACATTCAGGAGAGATCTGTACAGGCGCATGTGCACATGTGTGTATGGGTGCTCCCTAGGGGGGTATCTCTTATGTACCTCCATATTTTTTATGTCAATGAATGTACATGGCCAAATACTAACACCTGTCTGTACACATGGGGTGTGAACGTGTATATCTGCATACATCCCTGGGTAGATGTATTTGTGTGCCTGTGCAGCAGTGTTTGTGTTTATGCAGGCACAAATATGCTACGAATGTCTGCCTGTGGGCTCGTGTATGACAGTGTTTGCAGGCCTGCTGATGAGGTACATGCTCATGTCAGAATACATTTGTGCCACACGCCAGCTTGTATGCTTGGTGCAGTGAAGGTATGGGTACTCACGGGGGTGTGTGCAGATCACATGTGGAGACGAGTGGGGTTGCGTTTCTATGTCATCTTTGAGTGCCCATATATATAGACACACATGTGCACGGGCATTTATGGATGAAACAGAGGACAGATGTGACTTTGCAGTCAAGGATTCTTGGGCTTTGGTTTTGAATTCTGACTCTGCCATTTTTTACTTTTGTAATGTTGGGTTAATCACATAACCTCTCTAATCTGTAGTTTCCTCATCTGTAAAACGGAGCTAATAAAGTAGCTACCTCACATTGTCAGACGGGTCAGATGGGATGGCATACATAAAGGCTAGCAGCACTGTTCAGGATGTGTGTGCGCTTAGAGACACCTGGGGCAGACTTTTCTCTGTCCCTCCCTCCTCCTCGGGAACACCCAAATGTAGGAACCTGTCCCTGGCTCCATCCCAGAGCTAGCTTCCTGGAAGAGTCTGTGAGCACATGGAGAGAGAACTAAAAAATCATGGCAGGGGCTAGGGGTTTAGCTCAGTGGCACAAGAGCCTCCCTGGCAAGGACAGGGTCACCAGTTTGATCCCCAGTACCAAAAAAAAAAAAAAAAAAAAAAAAAAGAATCATGGAAAAGGCCTGGCCAGGCCTGGGTCATACATAATGGCTACGACCCCTGACCCCTGAGATCCTGAGATCTTTATCACATTCAAAGAGAATTTGCACTTTTTTTTTTTTTTTTTGGTACCAGGGATCCAACTCATGACCTTGCACTTGCGAGGCGAGGCGCTTGTACCGTGAGCTATGTCCCTGACCCTGAGTTTGCACTTTTATTTTCTTCCTTTGACAGGTGGGACACTGAGGTGCCAAAGTAGATAAGAGCTGGTGACAGAGAAGGAATTTGCTGTCAGAGGATGTAACCTGCAACTAGGCTGGTGGGGGCCAGGTTATCCCTGCCATTCCTTCCAGAGGATTAAGCTGTATATACCATCACGCATCCCAAGCACAAATACACACCCTAAGCCCTGCCAGCAGTCCAGCCCAACCTTATCACGCATCCACCAGAGACCCAGGCCCAGGGAAGGGAAGGGGCTGCTCAAGGCTAAAAGGCAAGGAAGAGCTGAAACACAGGTCTCTTGATCGTAGAACATGATCCCACCCTCTTGCTTCCTTACTCACCACACTGCCCCTGAATCGGCCTGGGCCAACTGGCATTGGTGAGTCATGGTGAAGGCAGGGCTCTCCCGGAGGCAGGTCACAGGGCCTTCAAGGCCACCTGATGATCACCACAGAGAAATTCAGAAACATGAGGCTCTAGGCCCGGGCGGCCTTGCCCTCACTTAAGATCGCAGCTAGTGTCATTTATTCTAAATATTTTGCGGAGTAAATTTTGTTCCAATTTTAATTTAAAATATTAAGATTTTAAAATTCATTTGCAGAAAAAAAAATCCCAATAGCATTACAATCTCATGGTTGGCATTCACATGATTGCTAGCACAGTCGATCCCCAAAAGTCATTACTATCCCCAGCATCAAGACATGACTCTACCCGTTCCCTATCAATTCCTACTCCTTCCACTACTGTGAGATTTGCAGCCCTTTGTAAATGTAACATGGTCCCAGAATCAAGCGGAAGTGGTCAGGGCCATCTGCATGTCATTTCTGTCTCCCACCCTCACCCTGCTCCATGTGCATCCCAGGATCATGTGACCCAATGCCCTCCCTACACTGCCCTTCCCTTCTCCCACCTGGAGGAGGGACACTCTCCAGAAACTGGGGGCTGGCCTTGGGCCCTGCCTTCTTCACTGGGGCAGCAGCCAGCAAAGGAAGCCAGAGGGGCAGGAGGGTGAGTGGCCCCCTCCTCAGGCCTAGCGCCCCACCCACCCAGCCGGCAGCCTGTCTGCCTTCCTGAGCTCATTAACTGCAGCTCACCGTTCAGCAGGAAAGACAAGGCGTGGGTTCTACGGGCGTTCATTAACCGTGAGAGGAACAGTGTGTGTGAAATTAGCAGTCACCTGAGGACCTCGATAATTTCATAATTAGGAGGCCTAATGGCACTAGCTCTGGATGCCAAATGACTTAACCCCTCGCCTGCTGGGCCCCCAACCCCCAGCCCAAGGCTGCATGGGAGACCGAGCAGTACCCACTCTACTCAGCCCCCCTCTCTAGGCCAATCACACTCATCTCAGCCACTCCAGCACCCAGTGCAGAGTTGGCATGAAGGAGGTAGAAAGCAGTTTATGGAAGGAATGAATGAATGAACAGGTGTCTGAATGGGGGAAGAGCCCCTGATGCAGGTGCTCAGGGAGAGATGCTCTGGAAAGGGGTGAGGAAGGGTTCCCCACGTGCATGAATATGTGGGCGGCTGAGCACATGTCTCTTGATGTGAGCACACATGCACGTGCAAGCGTGAGGGCACACACACGTGGATCTGGGATGTCGTCTTCTAAGAACAGTGTGTGTACCTATGTCCAAGCTGCCATCTGTGAGCATATTCTGCTGCCTCCTGTTTCTGTGATGGAACCCAGGTGCCTCCCTCAATGCCAGCCTCTCTTGGCACTACCTGAATAATTGTGGCTCCCGAATGTCTATATGGGGTAACTTGGGGGCACTTTTGACTGGGAAAGGGCTCCTACCTAGGGAGCTTGCTTTGGCCCTGCATTTGCATAGCAAGTGTACTACTTTTACTTAGATTGAATATTTATTTGGGATTCTGGGAGACTAATACTAATAATGAGGGATGAAAGTTACACCCTAGCGCAGGAGAAGCAAGTTAGGACAGTCTGCAAACTCACTGCCCCCCAACACCTTTCTGTCTACACTCCACCCAACCTTCCCAGCAACCTAAGCACAGGAAGGCTGAGGTTGGGGGAGGGGCTCAGGCTGGAGGTAGGTCTGGGAGCACTGATTCTGAGCCGCTGGGACTCTGCCCAGTCGTACAGAGGAAGCTGGGAGGAGCTGAGGGGGTGAGAGGGAAGGAGGTGAGGAGGGAGAAGGGGAGATGAGAACAATAAAGGAGTAGAGAGGGGATGGTGGAAGTAAGGGGAGGGGAAAGGATAGGAAGTCTGAAGGAGGTGAGAGAAGAGGACTGGGGAAGGGAGGGAGGCTGAGAGCATTATCAGCACTTAAAAAGCGAGCAGCTCAGTTTTTCTTTGGCACAAATAATGGCTTTTTATGAATAAATCATGTGTCAGACGCCTCCCAGGGAGTGGGCATGGAGGGGGGTGAGTCTGCTGGGCTTCAACGCTGGTGGGGAAGGACTAGAACCAGACCCAGTGGTAGGGGTGTTGCCCGCTTTCTCCTGATGGGCCCCAGCAGGACTGACTCTGTCTTGGGAATTGTCACTGGCTTGAGCTGGGCTGAGCTCAGTCATTACTCTGAGGTGGTCTTGTGCTCCTTAACCAGGAGCTGGGCTGCATCCCAGGGGCTGAAGCGTCCTTTGCTGCCCTCCCCTCCAACAGACAGCGGAGCAGCCCAGCAGCCCGGAAGACGCTCCTGGCAGGGGAACACCAGCCTGGTGCTCCCGAGAGAGAGGGATGTGCCAAGACAGGCAGGCACGCCCAAAGAGGGAGGCATTCAGTGAGCATGTGGGGGCTCGGGGAGCAGCTCACAGGCAGGCCTGCACACACACATGGGCACACTCAGAGACAGATACATGTCATTCACGTGAATACACATCCTCACTCGTGTGCATATTTAACAGGGAAACCTCAACCACCACCCAGCCTGCTCCCCACCCCACTCTAGCACACTCACTAACACCTAACGCACACGCATACATACACACGCCCACACACAGACACATATGGGCTACATGGACACACACAGACCTGCATATGTACACCAGCAGCCCACCCTCAGGCAGCCTAGACTAGGGTCAGCTCTGCAGCCCATATGGAGCCCAGAAGCAGCTGGGCCAGCGCAAAAAGTCTGGTTGTGACTGGGCTGGAGCATCTGTCCCAAGAGAAGGCCTGTCAGTCTTTAGGTCATTCCCACTCAGCAGGGACACCCCCATTCCACAGCAGAGAGGTCTCAGGCCCAAACTCTGAGCCTGAACCTGTACAGATTCTGCTGGCTGAGAAATCCTTTGCTTTCCTCTCACAGGCCCCGCCTTGGGGGAGGGATGCTAAAGAGAACCTGAGGTTTGAGGGCAGTCAGGGCCAGGGACCCTGGCTCAGTAGTACGACCTCAGAAAACGACTCTTAGCTTTTGATGTCCTGGTTTTTGAGACAGGTTCTTACTCTGTATTCCAGGCTTGTGTCTAACTTGCAGCAATCCTGCTTCAGCTTCCTGAGTGCTGAGATTATAGGTGTGTTCCAGCTTCATCTTAACTGTTCCTCAAACAAATCTACAAGACAGGTGCTACTGCACCATCTTCCAGACCAAGAAAGTGAGGCTCTGAGATAGGAGCCCTGGGCATTCCTTTCTAGGGCCTACTACATTCTTTCCCCAGACTCTAGGGAACTTCTGCATCCTGGTTCCCCAGTTGTTCCTTCTCAGCTGATGCATCCTTCTTTGTACACTGAAGGGTTTTAAGGTGTTCATCAGGGCAAACCAGGATTCTTGAGAACTTGTCTGGAGATTCTAGCAGGGGAGTGCAGCACCTCCTATACCCCTGACCAAGGAACCAGGAACCCGTTCTCCTCTAGTAGGGTGCTTGTCCTACTCCACCCTGCAGCAGCCTCAGGAGAGATGCATAAGGAGTGAGTGGCCACGGAGGAAGGGGACACCTGCCTAGGCAGCCGGATCAGCCCAATCAACTCCTGCAATTAAGGGGATGACAAGATATTGCAGCCAGATCACCCTCACACCCAAGACCTGGTTTCTTGGCTCATCCCACTGTGTCACACAACCCCACCCCAGGCCATTCCTAGCAGCCTGTGACAATCTCTGTGCTCCTGATTCTCTGACCTCCCTCTCCAGCCCCGAAATCTTTTTAGGCACTCTGACACCTCTCTCTCCAGATGGACAGCTCCTGGCCACTATATTACCCAGTGCCATTCACACCACAGAAAGGCTCCAGAACTTCCTTCTCTCCCTGCTCCTAAACCCCAAAGATTCCCATAGGAAGTATTCAAATGGAGCCTGTCCAAACCTGGGCAGACATTTCCCCGGGGCTCTTACTGGCTGTGTTCCCTGTTTGCTCAACTACTGACTCCCCTTACTCCTCATGTCCAATCCATATGACTCAACACTCCAAACGCATCTAACACATCCTTCCAGCCACACTGTCTTCCTATGGCCTGGTTTGTGTCCCCATTTCCATCAGCACCTCTGACCTGGCCCTGTCTTCCACTGTGGCCCCCTCTGGCCCACTTGCCTCCCAGCCACTGCTTTGTTCTGGAACCCGCACGCTTGCTTTCTAGACTCGGGGCCATTCCCTCTCCTGAATCCTTCCCTTTCCAATGCCAATTCATCCCTCAAGGCTATGCTGACATAACACTCCTCTAGGGCTGCTTCCTCCTGGGGTCTCTCAGCAGACTCCTGGCGCATCACTGTTCTTACCCATAATTGCCTACTTAACAATGGGTGCCCCCACAAGCCTCTGAGTTTCTCAAGGGCAGAGACTGTGCTTCCGCTGCTCTCTACGGCAGTCCCTGTGCTGAGTGTAAGAAGTGGCACTTAACAGGTGCTCACTCAATTTTCCTTGAAGGAACTGAGGAGTGCAGGACTTGTGCTGAGTACTCTGTGTACCTTTTTTCATTTACTTGAGATGGGTGCTTATCCAGTGTGCTGTAGCACTGGTCAAGAAACATGAGACTGAAGATGTGAGCAAGGTGACGACACTGGTAAACAGGAGGGAATGGATTCCAACACAAGTCTGCATCTTTGAAGGCTTTTCTTTCCCCTATTGCCATTCCACCTTCCCAAGTTATTTTTCCTCTCTGCTCTTGTTTTCTCATCCGTACAATGGACACAAAAATTGGGCACAAAAATATGTCAAATACATGATCTGGCACAGAGTTTTTGTAAACATCAGTGCCTTCTCTTTCAACTTCTAAGGCTTAATTCAGGATAGTTTCTCTAGACCCAAAATGTCCTGCATGCACATGTTTAGAGAAATAGGGGCAGAGCTCCAACAGGCAGGGTCTCCAGCCATGCCAGGAACTCTACGGCCATAAATTGAGCAGACTGACCTCGGCGAATGCTGAGGTGCACTTGGGCACAGTCACAAGGGCAGAAACACTGGCCCTGAAACCCCAATCCCTGCCAATTATCCTCCACAGCCCCCACTAGCCCAAAGCATGGGAAATATTTAAAACAATTTTATTCATGAAAATATGCTGTACAATGCACTCTACACGGCCTCAACACGGCACACACGCACACGCACACGCTGACGGCACAGCCACAGTACACTGCCTACAATATGCGCGGGGGACGCCACGCCCACCGCCCGCCCCGACCGGACACTTATAAATATGGGAGAGAGGGGCCATTACTGGCACGGAGAAAGGGGTGTTGAACTTGGGGGGATCCGGAGCTGAGGCCCACTGGAGAGGCTGGGATCAGCACTGGGGCTGTAATGGGACTGCTTGACCAGGGAAGGGGACTCAGCCGGCTAAGATGGGAGGGAGGCTGAACCGTTGGGATGAGGGTTTCGCAGGGTGGCACAGGGCTGGAGTTGGACTGCTCAGGGTGGATGGCCAATAGATGTGAGTTTTTGGAGGGTTGCTGGCTTCAGGTAGTGAGACCAAGATTGGTGGAAAAAGGTGTCTATTGGGGCTCGCAGTTTGAGTACAGGTCCTGTTACTGCAAGGCCTGCACAAAAGAAAGTGAAGATTCAGAAACGCCCCCTACCCCTTGCCCCCTCTTCTATGCGGTTCCATAATCAGCATCCACACCTAGCGGCCCCCTCGCTCTTCCCCACTCTGACCAGGCCCAGATTTCAGTCTCCTCTCCCAGTTTACCCGCCCAGGAAGGAGATGCTAGGCTCAGGAGTGGGGTAGGAATGGTGGGGATCCCCAGCCCCGCCTTTCCATGCCCCACAGTGGCCAGCTTCTGAGGGACATCTCTAGCATGGCCGGGGCTGCCTCCGGGATCCTCCCGCGGATTGGATCGGGGTTGGGGACCCGGGGATCAGGATGGGAAGACAGAGGCCCCTTGGGGACGGGACCGGATGCCCAGGTCGCAGGTGGCAGCTCTCAGCCCGGTACCCAGCTCTGGTTAGGGGGCGGGGCCCCGGCCAGGCCGGGTGGCGGTGGAGGCAGGGCTGAGTCAAAGTTGAAGTCCATTTCATCACTGTCCATGAAGTCGTTGAGGATGATGGACTCAACGTCGCATTCCAGGCTCCCGCTGAACATGTCAAGGTCCAGGTCCGCAGGGAAGCGGTCCGGCGCGGCACCCAGTGGCCCGGCGGCGGCAGCATACGGCCCGGGCAGCCCGTCCAGCAGGAGGCCGCCAGGCGGGCCCCCAAAGGCTGCAGCATGGCCTGGCGGGCCCAGGCTGGCGGCTCCCGCATCGCCGGGCAGCGTCATAAGGCTGATGGGGTGGGCTAAGGCACTGCGCGAGGTTGCGGGTGGCGCGTATGGGGCCGCTCCCTTGCCAGGGTAGGGTACTGCCGCACCAGCCAGCGCCAGCTCCCCAGGCGCTCCCAGGGTTGGGCCGGGCCTTGGCGCGGGCGGAGGCGGTGGCAGCAGAGCGGGCAGCGCTCCGGGGCGGAAGGGCGTGGCGGCCGGTGCAAAGCTGGCCTGCTTGTTCTCCTGGATGGTCTGCATGGGCAGGCGGCGCAGCGCGCCCATCGCCGGCGGCCCAAAACCCCCTCCTCCCCCGTAGGGGCCACCTTTGCAGCTTCCGAAGTAGGCCGGCGTCCCGCTGCGGGCCCGTGGCCCGTAAGTGTCCTGGGCGCCGTCCAGCAGCGCCTCGGGCAGCCCCGCACCGCCGCCGTGCAGGCCTAGTGCGCTTCCCAACTCGGCCAAGCGGGGCAGCTCCCCCGGGCAGCGCGCGCCCAGCGCAGGCGACAGTGCGCTCGCGGGACTCGGGTACATGAGTGGCGAGGACGGCGCCAAAGCCTCCAGGGCCTCGTCGTCCTCCAATTCGGCCGCCTCCCCCAGCAGGGGTCTCCCGCCCCCGCGGAAGTCGGCCCAGGCCTCGTAGTCGTCACTGGCGTGCGAGGATGGGCTGGCGGTCCACTTAGCGGCGGGCAGGGACCCTGGGGCCGGCGCACCCGGAGGGCTGTCGTCGGGGCTTCGCTCCGGGGCCTGCAGCTGCTTCTTCTTGCTCGCCTTGCCCTTGATGCGCAGGAACTTGGCCCCATTGTCCATGGACACAGCCCTGCGCCGCGGGGTCTTGCCCGTCTTTCCGCCCTCGGGGTTCAGCATCCACCAGGAACTCTTGCCCGTGCCCTCGTTCTGCACGCGGATGAAGCGAGTGTGCAGCGACAGGTTGTGCCGGATGGAGTTCTGTGGCCGGAGACAAGGGTGGGGGTCGGGGAGGGGAGTGAAGGGGCAGAAGGGAGTTAGTGATGGCGAGAGGCGGGAAGAGGTAGAGAAGAGGGAGCATGAGAATACACGCGGGGTGGGGAGGAGAGGAAGCGGGGAAGTCGGGAGAAGAGGGAGTGCGAGTGTAAGTATTAAGTTGGACAAACCCAGAATACTTCCCCCGTAAGCACCCCCGAACCGCACCGCGCACCCCCCCCCAACAGGGACTCACAGCCCAGAGGGTGGAGCTAGCCCGTCCCTGGAGGCGTGGCCAGCCTCGGGACTACTGTGAGCCAGCTAGGGACAAGCAGCGGAGAAGCGGACCCCCCTCCCCAGTTCAGCCAGTGGCACCTCAAGGGGCTAGCCTGGCTGCCAGGGCCCCCCAGCAGATTATGTAAGGGCTCATGCCGCTGCGGCTCATTTGTCCGCCCCCCTTTCCCCCCGGCCTGGCGTGGCGCCAGAAGCCCGAAAACCCAGGGCTCCAGAAATCAATCTCGCGGTGACTGATTAAGCCCTGTTTAGAACTAATTGCTCTTTCGTGTGTGGGGAGAATAAATTACCTGCTTTAATTTCGCGTCTTTAAAATGCAACTGCAGGTAGAAAAGACTGTTAACCCTTTGCTGGGAGGGCCTGGCCAGAAAGAATAGGCTGGGGGGGTCCTTAACGTGGGTATAGGTGAGAGACTTTTGAGGAATCGCTCCCCAACTACTCTAAGCTCCTGAAAACTCCTAGGAAACCTTGGATCCCACAAAACCCCTCAGCAATCACCTTTGGTTATGCAGACCTCACACTCCACACCTGCCTTAAGGAGAGTCAGCTCTCCAGTGTGCCAACCCCAAATGACTCCCCTGCCACAGGGATCCCCTCAGCTGCCTCCTAGTGGACTTTTCACACAAACCCCATTTACACACAAGATCTAGGCTCAGAGAGGTGAGGAGGCCTAAATCACCATAACTTTCCGATGTCCCTTGGTACCTCCCTGGCTTCATCATGCCAACCCTGTCCATATCCTCTTCTTAATTTCTGCCAATTTGCAGTGCTACCTGGCCTGCTCCGGCCAGGCTTGTCCTGGAGACACAGGAAGGCGGGAGAGCCTACAGGTACCTAGAGTAAAACTTTGTCTGAGCCTCACACCTGGTGGCCTTGACCTCCCTGCTCAGGGATTGCTATGGAAACAGCCTGGGCTTGGCTATCAAGAGGCCTGGGCAGAGTGCCAGGCTTTCTGGTTCCTAGCTGGGTGCCGGTGGTTTCTGAGCTACTCCGAAAAAATGACTAGTCATAACCACCTGATAAAGCCGTTAGGTCATTCTATGAGCTAACACGTGTGGTTAAGTATTGGTGAACATAAGTGCTCATAAATGTAGGGTAAACCCCTCACTCTGGCTAGAAGGCCTCACCTGTTAGGTCATTCCACAGACCTGCCGTCTGTAACTCCCTCACATGCTACCCTGAGCACAGCTGTGCTACACACCAACCTCTTGGGGAAACTGGCATTACCCCATTTTATCTACCAGGTGACAGAGACCCAGAGGCATGATGTAACTTGCCCACAGTCCCACAGCTGGGCAGCTATGCCAGGCACTACCCCAGCTCTCCCCAGACCATGGACCTGCTTTTAACCCATTAATCCACTGAGCCACACTTCTAGTCAGCCACCGTATTGTGAAGGCTGTGGAGACTACAAGTCATCAGGAGTGCCCTTCTTCTGCCCAGGGCACCCTCTGATCTCATCCCAGCTCTTGGTCTTAGCTTTACTCTTTGGGGCCTCTGGCTCCCTATGTCTGGCACTTTCTAGTATTGGGAGCAACAGCTGGGGCTTGCCAACTCTGCCCTGCCTGGGTTCTACTGGGGCCTTGAGAGGCGGGGAGCTCAATCCCCAGGGAGTGGTGTTCTCTCAAGTGGATAGCCATTTCCCATCCGGCCCCTGCACCTGGCTCCCTGGCCCCTCCCCCACACCTGTGTTCAAGGGCCCAGGAGGCTTCAGTTCTCACATAGAACTGTCTAGCTTGCCAAAGGCTCTACCCTCCTAATTTCTCCCTTCTCCAGCTGGAGTGGGTCAGGCAACAGCTTTTTATCAATGTCATTTTGTGCTAGCCTGGCTCAGAGTGCTGGAGGAGAAGGGAAGACACCACCAAGTACCAGCACCTAGTCAGCCTTGGGTGCTCAAAAAGCTTATCTCACATAATCATATCAGACTCCGTAAGGTCAAGCTTTGAGATGCCTATCTCAAGATGAGGAGAGAGACAGACTCAGAGACTGAGTTGCCAAGGTCACATAGCTTGTTAACCATAAAGCCAGGCATTAAGTTCAGGTTGCTCTTACTCTGAGTCTAAAGGACATTATATTCTGTCATAGGACAGAAAAGCTGGTCACAGAATTCTCGAAGAATGTTAAGAAGTCAGGACTCCAGTGCTTCTCAAACTTGCCACTTAAAATATCCCTAGATGCCTGTGACACAGGAAGCCTAGGTCAGAATTTCCTACAAAGACTTGTGCTTCCCTTTTAGAGGTCAAGGGAATTTTACCTGTACTTCATAATGCATTTTCTTTTTTAAAATTTTTCTGTCTTTTTGCAGTACTAGAGATTAAAACCAGGTCCACTGAGCTATATCCTGAAGCCCCCATACTTTCTTCATTTCTTTATAAATCTTAAAAAATATTTTAGATTACATGCTCTAGGCCAAGACATGTTCCAGGCTACTAAAGGTTTGCATCCTTCCTATGATTCCCTCCAGTCAAGAACATGGGAGCTCTAGCCCCAGCCTGACACAATGGCTGATGTCAGAGTAGCGGTATGAGTGTAGACCTCCTGACCCCCAGTCTGGTTTTCTTCTCAATCTACCAGTCCTGACCTCGGGCAAGTCCCTCTGCCTCTCCAGGACTGTTTCACTCCCTATTATACACTGATGACAAGGGCCAATTGTATTCTGGGAACCTTTCTGGTTTGACAATGAAAATTCTTGGAATCATATGGTCTAGAGTTCTCAAATCTATCTGTCTATCTATATGCATACATACATACATACATACACATATTTTTAAATCATTGGAACTTGGTAAATGCAGTCTAATACAAAAACTGAAGTTCTAGGTGCTGGACCATCAGAGCAGGGGGTAGGATTATCTGGAGCCCTATATACTCATCACCTTCCCACCTCTGAAAAAAACATCCTTAGGGAGGGATTCTGCAAGCCAGATGGATGAGACAGCTGAGGCCTGGGGGAAGAATATCAATGCCTTAACCAGAGTCATGCAGGGAGGTGGCTTGGAGCTAGATAAAGACCTAGGCCTTTGAGTGCTGAGCTGGCCTCTGTACCAGGCATGCAGCAGGGCTGTGTTCAATGACAGAAGCCCAAGTCCTTCAGCCCAGTATGGCTCCTCTGGTAGCAACCAGAGCTCCCCACCAAAATCCAGTGGCAAGTGCTGATCATAAATCTGGCTTGCATACAAAGCCTCTTGGGAGGCCAGAGGCCATGGAGAAAGCGAGGGAGGTAGAGGAGGGAGACGCCTCTGCCAGGCAGCAGTAACCAGGGCTCCTTCTTAGAGTCGCTAAGCAACCCACCACCACAGCCACAGCCCCAGCAAGCCTGGGCTCCCCTGGTGCCAAGAGCTGGGCCTGGCTTCTGAGGCCTTCCACCTTCTACACCTACATCCAGGCCTGGTACATGTTCCCAGTGGAGATAGGACCTCCCAGATTTGAGGCTCTAAGGAGAGCATCTGGGGTCTAGGTAAGGAACAGTGGGTTACACTCCATGCTCATCCCATTCTCCCCCAGAACCTGAGCCAGGAAGAACAGAACCCCAGGCCTCTCTCATCAGGGAGAGGAGACTGGTGAGGCTGGCACAGAACAGAGTGCATGAGTTCTGGTGTTGGATCTAGATGCCAGCTTCAGTTCCAAATACCACGAAGAGTACAATCCTGGGCCAAGATGCTTTGAAGCTCAAGCAGCTACCTGCTTCCACCTTCACTTCCTGCAGCCCTCCACACAGCAGCCAGAATGATCCCTTAGGTAATAAGGGGTCCCTGCCATCCCAACCCAGACAGTGCCATGGCACACAAGCCCCTCCGTGACTTTCCAGTGTCCTACTCCATCCCTCCCACATGTTCCTGGACTCTGGATCCTTCGGCTCCTAGGTTCCTTGCCCCCACATGCCCCACAGAACTTGCATCTCTTTCATGTCTCTGTTCAGGTTTAGAAGGCTCCTCCTGCAATAAGGCCCATCTCGGCCACTCTTAAAAACTGTTCCTCTTCCCTGCCATCTCTTGATGTCCTTATCCCTCTGAACTTTTCCAAAACAACCAGCACTTTCTAAATGAATACAGGTTAGACATTCCTAACCCCAAAATTCTAAATTTGAAGTGCTCCAAATTCTGACACTTTTTGAACACTATGGTGTTCAAAATTTCTGATTTTACAGATTTTAGCTTTCAGATTTTTGGATCAGGAATACTAAACCAGTAAAGTGTATGCAAATATTTCAAAATGCGAAAAACTCTAAAATCTGAAACACTTCTGGTTCCAAGCATTTTGGATAAGGGATACTCAACCTATATATAATTTATTTATCTTCTGTTTTAATTATTGCCTGGCTGCCCTTCTAGCGGGATATAACGTTAGAGATTGATGATTTTTGTCTTCATTTTTATTCTGTATCTCACACGTTTGGTGCATAGTGGGCACTTAAATGTGTACAGAATTAATGAACGAGTGAAAAAAGGAAGCATAACACTGTGCTATGCATGAGTGCCAGAGCTGGCACAGATTAGGAGCTTTTCCCTCGTAGGCTGAGGAGAGACCATAGGACAGAATGAGAATCCAGTATGATGGTGGAGAAAGTCAGGAACAGCATGAGGCATGGAAGGAACTACAAGCAGAAGGAAGGTCTGAGACAGCTGGGGAAGGGCTTACAGGTGCATGAGGCAGCTGTCCTGCCTTGCCCTGTCCCCACCCCAACTGCTCCCCAGACTACCCCAGCTCCATCATGCGAAGGCCTCCCGCAGCCCCAACCTCCTGAGCCAGAAGACACTCCAGCAGCCCCAGAAAGAACGGAGTAACCTCGACCTTGCCTCCCACATGGCCAGGATGTGATCCATTTGGTGGCAGCAGCTCATCTATCCTGCAGGGCACCCTCATCTGTTCCCAGGGTACCCTTCGCCCACGAGCAGTAATGCATTCATCTGACAGAACAACCCCATTTATTATCCAGCACACCAGTTCCATTTATCCAGCAAGTACAACCTCATTTGCTAACAGCACTCCATTCACCTGTCGGGTCCCCTCATTTATCCTGCAGGACACCTTCATTTATCCTCCAAGTTGGACACGCACCTTCCTCCTGTGGTGTGGCTGTGTTCTCTGATGGTGTAACCCGACCAATCCAGCAGGACATCCTCTTTCCAACAAGTACACTTCATCCCGCAGTACAACCTCATTTATCTAATAATGCAGCCTCACCTTGCTCCAAGTACCACCTTATTCCCTGACAGTACAGCCTCGTTTATCTTCCAGTACAACCTCATTTCTCCTCCCAGCACAGCTTCATTCCCTGACAGCTCAACCTCATCCAATCTTACTTCTCCAGCCAGGGAAAACCAGATCCATGGGGATGAGGAAAGGAGCACGGAAATAAGAGAAGTCCCACCATTTGCTGCTGCCTGCCTACAGGGAGCTTCCTGGTACAACTGTATTCCTCTTCCCAGGCCCAGAAGGGCTCATGGACTTTGCCTTACTTCCTGTCCCCACTAGGGCCAAAGAGAGCCCACAGGGTAGATTCTGGGATGTGGGCTCCCCTGATCTCTGAGCCATCTTCTGATTCTGTGATCCTGGGCAGAGGGTATGGGGAAGGCTACCCTTCCTGGAGGCACATTCGGTGTGTGCTAGTAAATGTTTAACAATCAGCTCTCTGGGATGAATAAAATCCCACCTGCATCGATTTGTAGCTTTTGTTGATTTCCGTGGTGTGGATACTACCATCATTGCCCATTTGGAGCTGCCAGTGTGATGTCACCAAGCACAGAACTGGGAAGAAGTGTGCACACTCAGCTCTCACAAGCCAGAGCGAGCCAGATCCAGCACGCCACTAGTACATGCTTCCAGTACTGAGGCAGGAGAAAGGCACCACCTGCTGCATGCCAGGCATAGGCAAGCCTTCTTCTCTCCCAATCATCATCCTGCCAGCAAGGAGCATTATTTTACAAAGACGGAAGCAAGGTGGGTCAAAGGACTACGGAGACCCTAAAGCTGGGAAGTGATGCAGCCACGCTTGCATTTGTTAAGACTCCAAAGCCAGGGCTCTATCCACCCCCAGCCCCAAAGTGGCAAGGGATGCTGCCTACCCCAGTGGGCATCTTTCCTTGACTCTTGAATGCAAGTTCTTCTCATTTCCATCAGAAACAAGAGATGCAAGTTTTGTCCCCCTGCCCAGCCCTGTATTATCTCCTTGCTTTCCTGGTATCTGGGGGTTTCTAGGATCCTCTGAGTTCAGTCCTGGGGCTTGTGTCCTCTTAAGCAAGCCTACACCCAAAGTGAGATATAGACCCAATTCCAAGTTTCATCACAGACAGTCTCCATCTAGTACCTCTCAGGATACTAACTCTGCTGCCCAATGGGGATGAAGACCAACTCCTCTCTTTTGTCACTCCCCAAAGTAGAGACACCTGTGTGGCTGTGGCAAAAGCTCTGGTCTCATCCATAACTCCCATGTTCTTTCTGTTTCCTGCCCTTCTTGTATGAAGAAAGGATAAGGGCAGGAGATGGAATCTCAACTTCATGGGACCCTGAGTATCCCCTGTAAAGGAGGTAACTCCAAAATCCACAGGAATACCACATATCAAGAACCTCATCCCTCCCCTGTCTCAGAGTCCCAACAGCTGCACCCAACCCACCCCTTTGCCCCTCACCCCACTCTGGAGCCTTATCCTGGTCCAGGACCAGATGGAGCCATAGATTCCCTGGAGTCCCTTGGTCTGCTACCTGTGGTGGAGATGGTGTGCTCACCCAGCAGGCTTCACACGAGAAGAGTAACACATGTGACTTTGGGGACTGGAGCCCAAGAACAAATCCTTGGCATTAGAGAGGCATAGGATGCCTATAAGTGACTAGCCTCAGGATCTGTAGTAGAACAGAAGGGGGCAGCTGGATTCCAGGAGGAAGCAAGGCAAGAGTCCAAGGTCAGGTGGTAGCAACTCCCCACCCCAAAGAGAGCAGAGCCCACACAGCCAGCCCAGGCAGAGTCCAGACTTACCCCTGCAAAAAAGCCTATTATCCATGGGCTTGAGTTCTACTCCAGACAGATACTCAAGAGCTCTCTGGTGCATCCCAGCCCCATCACCCCAAACCTTCAGGCCCCTCAGGTACTTGGGATATCTGTTTCTCTGCGCCTTTGCACTGTTCCCTTTGTCCTTGCCATTTCAGCTCAACCAGTTCCTGCTCCTCCATCTGCCAACCAGACCAGCTCTGTGGAACTTTCCTGAACCCCTCTGGAAGGCCCAAAGATAGCTGCTGCCTCTCAGTGCTGCTGCAGAGACTAACTGCAAACCAGAGTCTGGGTGCCTGCCCACATAGGGCAGGGCTTGGCTCTCCAAGTCAGTATTTAGGGCGGAGCCCTCAGTAGTCACAAACAGCCCAGGACTGGACTTTCTGTGCAAGTTCAGTTCAGCAAAACCTCAAGTCAGTGCTTCAGGCCCTACCTATATCCTACCAGTGTCCTGCCTGAGCCTCTGCCTTGATGCTGCTACCTCCTTTGGCTCTCCTGCTGCTGCTACCTCCCTTTGTTTCTCCAAGGTTCCTCCTCTCATTTACTGAACAGTGACTACATGCAATAAACTGTGCTAACACCCAACAGGGATCTTCTTATGAAGTCTTTGTAACAGCTCTGAGTTGGCTTATTATTCCCACTTCATGGATGAGAAACTGAGGTCACACAATGTAAGGAATGGTGCAGGAATTTGCACAGAGCTCTTGCTCTTCCTCCTGCCCTGAGATGCCTCTAGGGAGGAGCACAGGCCAGGAAAAAGCTCCAGGGGGGCCCTAGAGCAAGAAGAGATGTTGTCCACACCGGTTTAGCACTGCCTGGATAGACTCTTTCGTTCCTAGCCAGTAATAAAGATATGTCCTGAATGCAAAGCCACTCGGACCCCTTCCCACACAGGGCTGAGGCAGAGCCTTCCTACAGGCAGCACCTCCCTCTTCCCCTGCCCTGGCCCTGGGAGCAGCTGCAGTGACCTCACCCAGCCCTGCCCTAGGCCCGGCTCTTGGGAGGACCCAGCAGCTGTGCCCCAGCCCTGCAGGCTGGCGGGCGGAGGTTGGGGGTGGGCACCGTGCCAAGAGAACCATCTGTTCTCCCAGGGGCATGGCCACCCGCACAGACACTGGCCTTGCCCCCAGGGGCCACCTTTGGCTCTCAGTCCCCATGCCAAGGAGCTCCAGGAGCCCAGGGCATCCACCCAGCCTGGGGCACCAGTCCCATCTGCCAACTACCTTCTCCTGGAAACTCAGAGGTCCTTCAGAACACGCTAAAACACCATGCATGCTGGCTGAAAAATGACAAGTGTTCAGGGTGAGCTCCAGGGACAGGGGCTAGAGGCCAGGGGGGGTGTGCTGAGCCCTGTCTGCCCAGCCCCCACCTTGCACCCCTCCTAGGCCCTCCCCCCAGCACATCTGCTCAGCTGGCAGGTGCCTCTGGCAGAGGGCAAGCCCCTTCCCCCATGGCCCAGCTCGGGTTACAGAAGGAGGTGGCAAGGCCAGCTGAGGACAGGGGAGGGGATAAGAGGAGGGAGGCCTCCCAGAGTGTTAGGGGAGAACCAGCAGTCAGAGTGGGAAGGGCCATGCCCAGGGTCACACATTCAGCCAGTGGGATAAAGAGAAGCCACTAGCCCAGGGTCAGGCAACCCTGGTTCAAGGGTGACTTAAGTCATTTCTTCCCTTCATCTATAAAATGAGCAGCCTAAACCCATTCTGCTTGCCTCCCAAGTACAGGGAGAAGGCTGCAGAGGCTGAAAGCAGGGCGTCAAACTAAGAGCAGGAGGGAGCTTGGACATCCAGAATATCTGATACCTCAGGCTCAGGGAGGCCCTAGAAGGGATCTTCTCCAAGACAATCCCCACATCCACTCCCCAACACAGAATGCAGTTTCTTAGGGATGGGGCCCAGGGAACCCTTCATGACAGGGTACCTAAGGAGGTAGTTCCTTTCATGGAATAAAGAACAACACCTTTGCAAAGTCATGACAACTCCTTTGCAACTTTACAGGCACATGTCCTGCAATCCCAACCAAGCTAGAATGTGGGCCGATTATGGTCCCATTTTGTAGAAGAGGTTCTGAAGCTCAGTTGTCCAAGGCTACACAGAGGGTAAGTAGACTCAGCTCTGCCAGCACCATAACTACAAGTTCCAAGCTACAGGTCTTTGTCTCAGTGGAGATTCCCAAGAGAGGCTGCAGGGATCTCAGACTAGCACTGAGGACTCTGGGCTTCTACCTTATGTCAGCTTTTGACTCTGCACCCCAGCTCCAAGGCCCACACTGGGGCACTTGTCTCTCTCCACATCAACCTCTAGTGAGTGTCCCTCTGGTCTTCTCTCCACATCAACCACCAGTGACCTTCCTGCTCATGTCATCCCCTGCAGCCTAGAATGCAAGCTTTTAGTCCTCCCCTGGAAGGCCACTCACTTGCTTTCCAAGCCCTGATTCCTGCTGGCCTCCCCAGAGTCCTTAAAAAGTACCCACTGCTGATGACTGACCCTGAGAAGTCTCTACACTGAATCAGAAAGGAGTATCCTCATCTCTCCCCTTCTTGACCCATAGATGCCCTCCAAGTCAGGGTCCAGCTTCCCTCTGAGTAGCATGGCACCATACATGCCTATATGGTGCAGCCTGGGTTACCATAAATGGAAGAACTGACGTCATCCCTGAGACTGCAGATCAGGGGAACAGCAGGCTGTCCTGCCCTCCGGGGAGTTCTCTGGCTGGGGACCCAGGGCCATTCCCAAGGCTAGAAGCCTTGGGCTAAACTCTAAGGGAAACAGAGATGGTACCTGGGGTTAGGGGAACAGAGGGGAGGCAGCCAGCTGGAAACAGCCTGGCCAGAGCACTGGGATGGGTGGAGGTAGTCCTGGGAGTTCCATTTTTACCACTCACAACAGGATTCAGTTATAAAGTCTCTTTATTTCTCTTATTGTTAGTTTCCTTATCTGCAAAATGGACAAAGTAATAATACCAACATCACAGAGTAGCTATAAAAATAAAATGAAAGAATGTAAGTGTTGACACAAGGCAGGTTGAATCCCACGCTGGAGCAGTTTAGGAGTCAGAAGGCAGAAAAGTGGCTGGAAAGGAGACCAGACCTGCAGTGTCACACTAAGGCTCCAAATCTGGACCAAGCAGCACTGGGCCGTGCACAGGGTCTTCTTCTCTCTCCTACCTGTGAGGCCTGCAGGGTAGGGTCTCTGGCTATCATTTTCTTCAGCACGTGGTCCTTGAGCGGCCCACTGAGCCTCTGCCCGCATGTGTCCTCCCTCCCTCCTTGGCAGAGGCCCTCAGTAGTGCTGCACAGCAGGCTGTGGCTCCGGCTCCATTCTCTCCATCCCTATCCTACACAGCGCGGCTAACACACAGGGGTGGGCACAGGTGCTGGGATGGAGGCTCAGTCCCTTGAAATTGACTGCATGAGATTTAAATTTCTGGAGACTCAAAAAAAGGAAAGAAATGGGCTCAATCTGGGCAGCCTGCTTAGAGAAGCTGGCCCACAATGGCAGAAAGGGGACAAGCTGTTGGCCAGGAAGCCACCATCTAAGGTATCACTTCTGAATGATCCATCATCAGACATACCTGTTAAAATGTAGAACCTATCTGCTGAGAGTCTAACAAGGGCTGAGCTGGAGACTGGAAAACTGTGTGGCTGAGAAGCTTCTATGTAACTCTGATCACCAGTTAGTTAGTCAGCATCCAGGCTGTCTCATCCCAAGCATGCCTTCATTTCCTCAACTGCAAAATGGGGCTATTAAGGTCTATCTGGAAGGACTCAGGGAAGATGAGAATATGTGTGATGTGCCCAAGTGACTGTTTGGCCACCCAGACATTAACTCTGTTAATTCTCATTCCCCTTCTCACAAGAGACATCCCGCTTAGGGACCAGGAAGGTTTCTCTCTGCAGAGGGAGGCCCTGCGGGGAGGGTGTGGGAGGCCCCTCCCCCCACCACCACCTGGCCCCCTCCCACCTCCACATATGGGTTGGGGGGTGGGGAGAGGCAGCAAACAGCCAAACCCTCCCAAACAGGAGTTGGTTTCCATGGTAATCAGGGTGCCAGGAGAAGGGGGGTGCTCCAGATCCAGCTGTCCCACTAAGTACCCTACCCAAGCCCCAGAGCCTGAGCTAATGCCCACCCAACATCCTGAACTCCTCACCCATCTACCTGCTCTGGGGGCAGAATGGATGGCCACAAACACCCACTCCATTGTGCTGGGAGAACGTTTGCTACCTGTGTACTATCACTGGCATATCTAAGCAGGAGTTTCAAGTTTAAGACCTGTACCCCATGATTCACCCACCAGGGAGAAATCCTCACAATCCTATGTGCCCTCTGTCCAATGACTATCTCATGGCTCCATGATTTCAAAATCACAGCACTGGAAGGCACCAGGGACTGAGCTAAGGCCCTCTGGATACAGATGGAGGACACCGAGGACTAGAATCAGAGTGCTT
Organism: Cavia porcellus; assembly: GCF_034190915.1. Classification (NCBI taxonomy): domain Eukaryota; kingdom Metazoa; phylum Chordata; class Mammalia; order Rodentia; family Caviidae; genus Cavia; species Cavia porcellus. The sequence continues at coordinate 34,285,232 of NW_026947508.1, forward strand.
GGCTATAGCTCACACACACACTGGACCAAGGCACCCCCAGAGCCTCTGCCCAGCCTCACCCATCCCTGACTGGACAGCTGATTCCACAGGACCTCAAAGGGCTGAACCAGGACACACTGAGTGACACTGTTAGAGACAGGGGACTGTTGGAGAGAAGAAACATATCCTTACAAGCTGTAAGGAGTATCAAGGTACTCCTTGATAGAAGGGACCAGCCCAGAGTGGGTGAGTTCCTAGTCCCTGGGAGTGTCAGAAGGGGCTGAGCTGAAGGAAGAGGCACAGCACCAGGGGTTGAGCTCTTCTCTTCAGAAATCCAAAGTCCCATCTGGAGGTGAAGAGTAAGCCCCAAGGTGGAGGGGCTTCCCAGGTACACAGCCCCCAGTGGGAGGCAGGCCCTCACTGGTGTACGGAGGTACCTAGAAAGTCAGCTGGAGGTCAGGGAAGCAGGAAGGAGAGGACAGCCTCCTGGAGTGCAGTCCAAGCACCTCTATCTGACGCTCAGAGCCATGCACAGAGCCGGTGACCATCCCATCAACCTTCCCACATTACAGACAAACCGCAGCACCCTAGGTGGAGCCCATCACTAGCAGCCACTCAGACAGGAGAAGTGAGCTGCAAGGAATAAGCCCCCAAGCTTTTCACAGTCCAAACCCAAGCCTTTCCCTCCAGCACCGATCCATCTCAGTTATGCCTAATGCCACAGAAAAGACCTGGAGTTTCATGGCTAGAGTGGGAGTTCAATTCCTAGCACTGCCACTTCCAAGGGCAAGTATCTTCCCCACCTGCAGGGACACTAACCTTCCTGAGGATAGTGGTGAGGAGCTGATGAGACAAGCACTGGGCTTGGAAGCACCCCTGCCCGGCCCTCTCAGCCCTCCCACCTCTGGCGGGGCCTCTCCTGCTCTCAGCCTCCTTGGTCCCCTCACAAGAGGGGACTCAGAGCCACAGCAAGTGGGGGCTGGGGGGCGCTGAACTTTCGAACCCGCAACCCGCCCGCTCGCCATCCCCCCCCCCCCCCCCCCGCCGTTCATTACCTTAACGCGAGTTAAAAATAACCGTCTCATCTCTTTAAATTAGTCTGTCTGCAATTACCGCCTGGCACGGCGCTGCCCGCCATCGTCCCGCTGGAGCGGCGCCAGGTGGCAGGCGGGGGCCCTCACCCTGTCTGTCAGTCTGTCTGCTTGCTGGCTTTGCGGTCTTCTTCCCCCCACCAAGGCGTGGCTGCCCTGAGGCCCCCGAGGCCCTTCTGGCCTGTGCTGTCCCCAAGTTGCACAGGGCGGGGCTATGGGGTGAACAGAGTAAGGGTCTAAGAGGAGGAGCTGGAGGCTGGGGTGGGGGCTCGGGCAAGACGGCGGGGGAGGGGCGCCAGGAGGCCCGGGAAGCCGGAAGGGCCCGCAGCGCGCCAGCGCTCGTGGGTGGGTGTGAGCAGGTGGCCGTGGGAGTCTGCCGGGCGTGCCAGCAACTGTGCCAGGAGCGGCTGGCACGGGCCCCGTGCCCAGGAGGCGGGCAGCTGCCAGCCCCTCGCTCGTGCAGTGAGGGGGGTGAGGACACCCCCCCAATTCGGGCTCACACCGCCTCCTCCTGCACCCCCGCCAGCCCCTGGGGCTGGGGATCCCCAGAGGACAAAGGAGGAGGAGGGAGCCCTTGGGAGCAGGCTAAGAAGAAAGGGGGCCTGCACTTAGGGCTGCTCTCTTTACCTTAGCAGGGTGCTGCTCCTGGCCTCTCAGATCAGTGCTTCCCTTCCACCCCCGCCCAACCTGGAACTTACAGGCCAAGGCCTGGGTCAGATGGGGGAAGCACCAGCCTTTCTGAGCCCAACCCTCAGCAACCAGGCTGTTACAGCCCCAAAGGGAGAAGGTAAGTCCCCATCCACTGTGTGCCTCCCCACTAGGCCTGGGGACAGGCATGGGAGGCGCCCAGGCCTCTCCAAGGAGCTCCCAAAGGAACTAACTGGCCGCCAGAAAACACAAAAGGAGGCTGAGCAACTCCAGAAGAGGAAGGCACACCAGGGCTCAGAGAAGTTGGGAAGGCTTCTGGGAAGAGTCAGGGCTAAGGGACCCTGAAGCTGGAGCATCTGAGAAGGAGTGGGAGGCCCCACCCAGCTAGCCACACTCTCCCAGACAAGTTAAAGGGAAAGGATCTCGCAGGCCTGGTAGGAGATGCTCTGTCCTGAAGGGAACAGGACCAATGCCTCTGGTGTGGCTCTGAGCACCAAGCCCAACCTTTTTCTGGGTGTCCCGAGCCTGTGGCTGGTCTTGTCTCTTTCCGTTGTTGTCTTCAGTAGCACTGGACTACCTTTCCCACATCACATATGGGACCACTGGGTGAAGGCTCAGTGTCAGACCATTCCAGCCATCTCTTGGCCATGTCTGGGAGCCTTGGGTTCCAGCCTGGCACTGCCAAAGGGTGCCAAAAATACAACATCACAATCCTACCACCTCAGTTTGGGTATGCAATATCTCCTGGAATACTATCTCCCAAATTCTCCCCTCTTCAGATCAAGTATCACCTCCTCTGTGGAGACCTGCCTGGCTCCCCAGAGTACCACCTTCTCTTACTCCTGCCCGCCCTGAGCCTTTCCAGTCTACAAAGCAGATGGCAGGGGGAGGGAACTGGCTGAACACTGGTGCACCCAGAAAGCAGGACCAAGGCCTTCTCCGTGCCCCCATCTATGGAACACAGGGTGTGGGACACTTTTGTTTGGGAGGAGAGGGAGGAAGGAATAATGGGCCCTGGCCCCACCTGGCACCCCACATGTACTACAGCCTCTGTTAACCAGAGATAGTTTAGGAGTTAAGGATGGCTCCTCCATCTCTGGAGGAACTGACTGGGAAAGGGGCAGAAAGCTCCAGGAGGGAGTGAAAAGGAAGTCTCCTCACCTCACCTAGAGAGCTGGGGATGAAGGGATACCATGGGGCAGATGCCCTCCAGTGCCTAGGTAATTCTGGAAGGTCCTAGGGCAAGAGTTCAAGTCTGAAGCCTAAGGCCCCAAGCCCAGGACTGGAGGCCAGACACAAGGGACAGAAGAACCACTGTGTCCCCATCAGTGTGGTGTAATGGAAACTACATCTAGCAGGCAGGCAGAAGCCCAGGGCTCTTGTCCAGGGCCTGCTGCTCACTGATGCTCTCAGGAGAGTCCTATCACCTTCTAAGGCCTCAGTCTCACAGTCTGAGCAATGAACTTACAGTACCAAATTATCTTCAAGCACACTCTCACCTTATGTTAGGATTTATACCTGCTCCTGCTCAAAAGCCTTTCATGTCCCCCTCCTGCCCCAGCTGTCAGCAAGGCCCTGTTCCAAAGGCTCCGTGGGGCCCTGGAAGGAGACATGTCTGAGTTGGAATCCAGCTTTCCCATCTCCTAAGTGTAGCACCGTAGGCAGCTCAACCCTCCACTTTGGGCCTCAGTGCCCTCCTCTATGAATGGACTTAGTAAAACACACCTCAAGGACTGCTGAGAGAGCATTAAAGATGCAGGGGAACCTGGCAAAAGCTTGGCCCTGACATGCTCAATGAACTGCAGCTGTCTCCTGGATTTCAGTCTCAGGTCCCCTCTCCCTATCTTCCCCATCCTTCTCATCCATCAAGACTAGCTGGAACTCCACCACCTGCAGGAAGCCCTCCTGGCCTTCTGGCCCACTGTACTCTCCTGACTCCAAATCGTCTGCAGCATCAACTTATCTCCTCTCTCTCACTACACATGCTTCTTGCTGCCAGGCTCAATGCTGGGTGCTGTGGGTACAGAACAGCTCTGATACTGCCACTGTCTTTCAAAGGTTAGGAAGGGGAAATGAGACAAGACACCAATGATTAACACCCACTGTAGGTTTGGAGAAGGCAGGAGAAAGGGAGTCCTGAGGTGGCTAAAAACAGTTAGAAAGGGCTTCCTGAAGGTGGCAGCTGAACTATGTCCCCTCAGGACAGTAAATACAACTCCAGGGAGAAGCAGAAGGTGGACCAGGACACATGGAGTAGTGAGGGAGGTGTGAGTGGGGAAGGAGATTCATGTCTATGTTTCTGGTCTGCATCCCTGCCCCATAGGGGCTTGCAAGAGAGAGAAGCTGCCAGCACAAAGCCTGAGAGTCACAGGCTCCCAGGACAGGACACTCTGATCCCTACAATGTTGCCAGGGGCATCTAGAGCAAACCAGGTCCGCTGCCATAGCACATTTCCTTCCTGGGACCCTGCTAGCAGCCACCACAGAGTGCAGCCCCCTACCTAGATACAGGCATGCCTCCCTCACAAGGAACCCCTTTCCATAGGGAGCCTGACAGCTCACCTCCTAGGCACAAGCCCCTTCCACTCCCCACCCCCAACAGCACAGACTACCCATATTCTCCAATAAAGTGGCCAGAGGATGAACTAGGTCTGGAGACCAAAATCCAATCAAGCCCATGTCCCTGTCCTTTCCCAAGATGGCTCTCCCCCTTTCTACTGCCTGGCACTGAGGTCTCCAATGGGTACCCCACCCTTCCCCCAACCCCTAAATGCATTTGGGCCCAGAAAGCCAAGAAAGTGAAAGACAAGCTTCCTAGGATGAGCGGGGACAGATTTCCTAGCCCTCAATACCATACCCTGGCACCAGCAGTGATTAACCCCCCCACCCCAAGCTGAGCCAGGTAAGTGGCCAGCACCATATGCCCCATGAACTTGCAGCTCAGGTCACTTGCCACACTCCCCACCCCAGGCTGTTGGGTGCCCAGGGTGAACTCCTGGCATCACAGAAAGAACTGTGGGCCTGTGGCTGGCACTCCACACCCACGGGCCAGTTGGAGGAAAGGCAGTGGAGATTTGGGAGGGAAAGCAGCCACTGGCCCAAGTCTTCAGTCCAGCTCTTTAAAGGATGTCTTGGTAGAGAGGATGAAATAAGTGCGGTAAGAAGCAAACTTGGGGGAGCTGGGGGCTCCTAATGTTCTGACCTGGGAATGGGCTCGTCACAAGCCTCCAGGATAGGGTGGAGATGTTGCTCAGGAACACCTTAAAGAGGCAGTACCTTTTCACGATACCAGATCTCCCACCCCACTTCCCTCCTGACCAGGGATCACGCACACAGCTGTTCCCAGCATGCCTCCACCTGTCCACCGACCAGCCCCACGCCCAGGGCACACACTCCCTGACCCCTGAAGTGCGCCAGAGGCCCTCCCCGACGGCCCGCCCAGGAAACCCCAGTCTGCATCCTAGCCCCTGTCTCCAGCCGGACGCCCCCACCTTCCAGCCAGCTGAGCTGTTGCTGTCGCCTTTATCCTTGAAGTAGGGCACGTAGCGGACCATCCAGTCGTAGATCTGCGAGAGCGTGAGTCGCTTGTCCGGGGCGCTCTCGATGGCTTTGGTGATGAGGTCGGCGTAGGACAGGTTCCCCCATGCGTTCCGCCGGGAGCTCTTCGCTTTCCGCAGCGGTCCGACCTCCGCGCCCAACGGCGGCGCGGGGGCCATTGCCGGGGCCGTAACCCGGCGCTCTGGCCCGCAGTCCTCGGCGCCCTCTGCAACCCCTGTGCCCAGCGCTCCGTCCTCGTCGCCGGCCAAATCTGGCTGCGGCAGGGGCCAGGTACAGGAGCGCGGCCGGCTCTGCGGCGCGAAGTCTGGGTCCACGTCCACCTGATGCGCTCGTAGCTTCGCGGCCATGGTCCCGCCCGGCTCGGGCGAGGACGGGAAGGAGGCTCCGCGGAGGGTGGGCGGGCGGCTCCGGGAGCTGCACGCCCCGGGAGGCCCGCGGGAGGGGTCCCTGGTGGCGCGGTTCAGCCGCGGGTCGCCATGAGCAGGGAAGCAGAGGCAAGGGGGCTGGAGGCGCTGGGGAGCACGAGGACAGGAAAAGACCCCGGCGGAGAGGGGGCGGCGGCCCGGGAGCCCTTCGGGTACACACCTCGCCCAGCCGGGCTACTAGCACCTGCTGCCTGCCTGCGCCTGCAGCCGCCGCCACCGCCGCTGCTCCCCCAGCACCGGCTCTGCGCACGGGTCCTGCTCTCCCGGGACGAGGCCGGGATGCACCATGCCGGAGCTCGAGCCCGTGTCCGGGCCCGCGCCGCCGCCGCCGCCGCCGCCGCCCGGTGAACGCAGCCGCCGCCGCTCCAGCTCCAGCGCCAGCTCCCGCGCCTGCCGCGCTTAGCGCCGGCTGCACCTCGGGATGGGCGGGGTGGGGGCGGAGGGGCGGAGGGGCGGGGCTGGTGAGGAGGGGCGGGGCGTGCTCGCCCGCGGCCTTGGAATCCTGGGCCCGCCCGGGTGCCCCGCCGAGGGCTGGGGCGGGGGCGTGGAGCTCCTAGCTCAGGGCGACCCCGCCGCACCCGGTGGAAGCTGCAGCGCCGCCTACGGAATAGGGCAGAAGAGGCAGGCGCGACCCCGCCCCCTGCTTGGCGCCTGGTGAGGGGGGCTCGGGGGCGGGGCTCAAGGATTCCTATTGGTTCGCGGCAGGACTGTCCCGCCCACAGACTCGACAGGATCCCTCCCATAAGCGCGTCAGCAGGTTATTGTTACAACCCGGGGTTTCCCGGGGCAACGCTAATGGGGCGGGGCTCAGAGCACTGGCTCCGCCTTCTATCCCCCAGAGGAATGCCCCGCCCTCCCTTTCTCGACCCTGAGGTTCCAAATCTCCATTCCAAGAACCTGACTGGATGGAGGATCTAACTCTTCTTTGTGCCCTGGCCTGGTCTGTGGAAAGGAATAATTCGAGAATACTTGAGTTCTAGGCCAGGCTTTGCCACAATCCTAGTTTGTCTATCTGTAAATGGGGTCTTCATGTGCTTTTATGTTGTCTGTGGACACAGTTTTAGAGCTCTGGTTCTCAAAGTTTATTCAACGTATAAAACAGTTATCCTGGACATTTTGTTAAAACAGACTGATGCGTCCTGACTCCTGGTTTCTAATTGGATAGATTTAGATTTGGGCCAAAATTTTGCATTCCTACCTAGTGCCCAGGTGATGTCCTATGGACCACATTCTGCAAACCACTGTCTTAAGAGTCTGAAGAGGTTCTTTACAGAGGCTGTTGGAAAAGTGCTTACCCCAGAATTCTGAGTGTTTGAGGAAAAGCTTCTCATTCACTTAACTAATACTTATTTAGCATCTCTGATCCACCTGACACTGTTCAGGGCACTAGGAGAAGATCAGAGACTGAGACAAATGAGGTCCCTCCTGCACAGACTAGTAAAAGAGCCAGATGGTAACCAGATCATCACATGACTGCAGATGGGTGAGGCTGGCTGAGAGATTGGGCAGTCCAGGACTTTATCCCACTGGGTGCTAAGCTAGATTTCCAGCCATACCTCTATGCACCACAAGCCTTCATTCAGAGTTTCCCTTTGCCTAGAACATGCTTTCCCCTCCTCAAAGTTCTTATGCAAATATCTTCCATTCTGCAAAACTGAGCTCCTGTGTCAATTTAATCCTGACACTTCCCTAACTCCACCTCCTACACATACATATCGCCTCCATTCCCTGCTTGTCCAGACAGCTTGCTGTCCTTTAGCACAGTATTCCTGTTTTGACAATCAGGAAACTGAAGCCAGAGTGGGGAAGTAACTTGCTCAAATGGCAAGGCCAGCACAAAAATCCCAGGTTCCTAAACCTCCCTAGCCACTAGGCTGCCTCCTGAGGGGCTGCAGAGGCAGCGTTCTTTGCACTGTGGGAGTACTGTGGGGACAGTCCTCCTTTCTCAGAAATTCCTTTCTTCCAGTTTAAGACCTGAGGAATAGGGCCAAGAGTGTGATGGGATGGAGGGGCTCCTCCTTACCCCCCAGAGTGGGAGCAGGCCCTGCTTACAGATGCCTGGTGTGGCATCTGGCTGAGTCACATCCCAAAGCAGGGGTGGGCATGGGAACTGTTACCCTCCTCCTCCCCCCTCCACACCCTCCAGGTGGTTCTGTTTAGAGCCACAAGGGGCTGAAATCACTGCTGGACCCTCTCCCACCACTCTCATATGCCCTTTCTGCCTGGGGAGCCACCCTGGGAGCTGCCCCTGTAGGTACCCTGGAGGCCAGGCAAGCCTCTTGCCAGTCTCCGCCCCTTGGCCCAGCTCTGAGTGTCAGATGGGAGTTTGCTGGGGGCCATCCCAGGGTTGGGAGGATCATTTGCTGGGGTCCTTGGCACAGGCTGCCATTGCAGGGCTGGGAAGCCAGGTTGGCATAGAGGCCTCAGATGTTGACTCAGACTCTGCTCAGTCCCTACCCTGCCTGGTGTCCACAGCTGCCGCCTGCCCTCTCCTCTGGAGTCCATGTCTGGCACACTCAGGCCACACACACACACACTCAACACACCCACTGATGCACACTTGACATTCGTTTTCACTCACAACTTGGCCCTGCTCATGCATTCATCATGAGGCAGTCTAGCAGTGATTAGTAGTATGAGCAAGTTCCTTAGCTGCTCCAAGCCACAGTTTCCTACTCTATCAGCAGGGTTATATAGCACTAACTCCACAGGACATTTGAAGAATGAAATAAGATTCTAAACATCAGCACTAGGCTCAGAAGAAGTGCTCTGTGAGCACTCGTTTTTATATTTCTGTTGATCATTTGTATTTTGCCCTCCCACTTTTTCCAACTCATACACTCCCACCTGTTCTCACTACATACACACATACACACACGCGCGCGCGCACACACACACACACACACACACACACACACACACCAACTTTCTCACAAGCACATTTGCCATGTACCCTATGCTCTTGTGCCTATTGAAAAACCTCAGGTCTTCCTCTGGTTTCCCCACCAGTAGCCCCTCCTTTCCCCAACACAATCTCCCAGCTCCTGTGTACCCTTGCTGTCACTCACTCCCACATTCATTCCTGCTCACCAACAGGCCCCCGCTGTTGACACTTTTATTCCTGCTCCTTCCACACTCAGGGATGCTTGCTTCTATCCCTGCCTGAGCTCACTCACTCACTCGCTTACTTTGTGTGATTCACTTGACTCATACTTAGATCACAACACTGCTACACATACGCCCAAACAATCCCAGCAAACTTTTCAGGACCTCAAGTGGGGCCACCCCACAGTGATAATCACACACCTCGCCCAGTGCACACACCGCCCACACCACAGGGACACTCCACCCCTACTCCAGGGACTGTCTCCTCCCAGCTGCTTTCCCTCCTAGAGCGCAGCTCCTGGCCCCTCCCAGCTCTCAGAATAGCCCCTGCTGCCACTGCTGCTGCCACTGCTGAGCTGTCTGGGCCAGCCAGAGCCCATGTCCCCAGTGCCTGGTGCCAGCTCTCCCAGCTCACCCGGGGCAAGTGAGGACAGGAGGTCTGACAGGCGTAGCCACTCTGTGCCCACACTGTCCCACTTCCAGAGCCTACCTGGTAGGCAGTCAGCTTTTAGGATTGATTGCTGCCGCACGCGCAGGCTTTTTTGGTGTCCCTGGTCCTCATCCCCCACCCCACTCCATGGAAGCAGAGAGGGTGTCTTCTATCCTACGCTTAGAGAAGCAAAGGTCTGGAAGAGGTTTGCTGGTACCCAACCAGACCCAACCAGACTGATCATTCCTAGTCCACAGGGGAGCTTCAGAGGACTCTTCCCTAAGCCACTTAGCTATCAGGAATCCCACTCTGCCTGTGCTGAGCACAGCCCATTTGATATTGGATGCCACAGTTGTCAAGGAAAAAGAATAGCATGAGGGCGGTGTCTGGGGACACCTCTGGAGGGAAGCGAATGACTTCTGCCCAGAGGACGCCTTCAGGGGCAGAAAAAGGAATGTCTGCAGAAGCTAGAGGGGATATCAGGACAGCTGGGAGCATCTCCAGGCCAGGCTCAGCCCGGGCCCAGGCAGGGACATTGTCAGGAAGTGGGTGGGGCTGAGCTGGGAAGGCATGGGCTGAGGGGACAATGCCTTAAGGAGGGCCCCCAGGAGAAAACCAAGGCCCCTTCAGCTGCCTCTACAGACTGCCTGAATCACACAGTTCTGCTGGCTCTGGAGAGGCTACTGGGAGCAGACACTGTTAGGTGCCCAAGAACACAGGCCCCAGGCCCTCAAGGAATTTGTCTTCCTTGGTCAGGGATCTGTACCATCTCCAACAAGGAGAAAAGAATTAGTACCAAGGTGAGCCTTCTACAAGCTAAGTCAGCTTCACACGCCCCCTTGTTGAATCCTACATTCTTGTCCCTCTGGGTTCTAAAAGAGTTCTATGAAGCACTTCCAAAGTGCCCACCCTGTTGGGGACCTGTCACTGCTGTGTCTCCAGGGCCAAGTGGAGGGGCTGGTGCAGAGGAGACCTTCCATAAAACATGCTGAATGAAAAAATGAACTAATTTCATTCTCACAACCATCTGACAGGAAGATACTATTATACCCATTTTCTGGCTGAAGAAAATGAGGCTCAGAGAAGGGAAGTAAGTAGCCTGCTCCCTGAGACTCGAACTGAGGTATGAGTTTGCTCCTTGTGTAGTATCTATGGGAGGGGGGGGGGAAACAAGTTTAGAAGGAAATGGCTTTTCATTTCAGCTTCCTTATTTGTAAAATGGAAATCTCATACTTAACTGGGGGAACAACCGTGATCCTACATATAAGGTGCATAGAGCGCCTGCAGGGTAAATAGGTGTTCTTGCCATTCTTCTCTGCCTTGAATTTACCCTGAGAGTCTGTTTTACCGGGGCTCCACCTGGGAGCCACACTGCCACTCTTTCTGTACCGTAGGAAGGAGATGTATGCATGTGTTAAGTATCACAAACTGTGTGGCTTAACCAGGAGGCAAGCGTTATCCCATAGCTCTGGAGGTTGGAAGTCTGAAATCAAGCTGATAGTGGGGACTGGCTTTCTCCAAAGGCTGCTCAGGAGAATACTTCTAGCCTCCTCCAGCTTCTGGTGGTTGCTGACAATGTTTGGCAACCTTACTTTGTAGACACATCACTCTAGTCTCGGCCTCCATGTTTGTTAGTGTGTGGTGTTCCTCCTTGTCTATGTCTTCCTATGCCCATCTCCTGTGCAAATCACCTGGGTCTGTGTCTGTGCTCTCTTCTTCCCATAAGGACACCAGCCAGACTAGATTCGGGGCCCATCCTACTCCAGTATATCCTCATCTTAGCTAATTACATCTGCAAAGACTTCATTTCCAAATGAGGATCACACTGTGAGGTGTGCAGATTTTAAGGGAATGCCACTGTTCCCAGACGTATAACAGAAAAGTTTAGAATAGGTGACAGGTAGGTCTGGATTTGAGTTTCGCCTCTTTCTTTCATAAAGAAACTGCTTGACTTTGAGCCTCTGGGTCTGGGTCTTACTGAAGGCCCCAAGGTGGTGGCAGGGAGAAGGTAACAAGAGGACTTGACACACTTGCCAGCATAGTAAGAGCTAGCATGTCTCCAAGGCTTCCCCGCCCCTCCCTTCTCTGCCTGTATGACTTCTCCCCTGCCTGGTCTGACCTCTGGGCTTTTTCTCCAGGACCGATGTTTTTATCAGAACACTGGGTTGCAACGTTCTTGCCAGAGGCACCTCTCCTCTGGGGCTTAGTCAAATGGTTGGGGCCTAAAACAGGTCATCTCTGCTCCCATCTGATGCTGATGTCCTCAGAATCCTGAGACCTCCCTCAAAATACTAAAGTCAGGTGGAATTCTCCAGAGTCCATCATAAGGGTAAAGAGGAGCACAAAGTTGCCAGGAGAGTATTTCGTCTTCACGCTGCCCTCCCAGGCTGCCTGGCTATAGATGTAGCAGACTTTTCAGCCTGCACAGCTCTGTTCGTGAGGGACCCTGTAGGCCTGTCCACAGTGTCCAGTCAGCTGCTTTCCCCACCCACAGCGTCGCCTCCAGCACTTGTACTCTAGGTGGCTGTGGCAGAAGGTAGCAAGTGCCAGCCCTGTCAAGGATCTGCTTGGGGCTGGTAACTCAGTTTCCCCATCTGCAAAGTCATGATTAAAATATTTACCTTCCAGAGTGGATACAAGGGAAAAAAGGACAGAATGTGGTGGAAAAAGAACTGTGCAAGCTCTGAGGAATTCTAATTCTAACTGACAGCTTAGCTTTGCTCTGTGTCTCCAAGGCACAGGGTAAACATTCCCATCCAGTAGGCTGATTCTGGGTCTCAGGATCCTACAGCTTGAGGGACCCTGGCAGAAATGCTGTGGATTCTGGTGAATTAGATGGCTGGGATGAACAACCAGCCCAACAGAGTGGCTGCTAAGAGGAGGGAGGAAAACATCTCCTCCCAGTTAATCCCTATAGTCATACTCTGGAGCAGTCAACACTATTCCCATTTTAAAGGTGGGAAAACTGAGGGTTTCTGCTGAGGAAACTTCACAGTGCTGCTATGAGAATGATAATAATGATCACACTGTCTGTCGCCTGAATATTTATTCCCACCACCACCACCACATTCATATGTCAAAGTCCTTTCCCCCACACTGTGAAGGGCGTATCAGAAGGTGGGGCCCGTGGGAGGGATGAAGTCAGGGAATGAAGCCTTCAGGAATAGGATCAGTGCCCTTAGAAAAGTGGCCTGAGAGAGAACCCTCTTCCTTTCTGCCATTCAAGGTTGCAGTAAGAAGTAAAAGGCTGTGAAACAGAAAACAAAAAAGACAAAAAAAAAAAAAAAAAAAAAAAAAAAACCGAGCCTGCCCCTGCCTTGATCCTGGACTTCCCAGTCTCTAGAACTGCTTATAAACTATCCAGTCAATAGTATTTTGTTAAGCCAGTCCAAATGGGCTAGGACAGTGACAAAGATTATAATATTTACTAAGCACTTAGTGCAGCATCTCTGTAAGTGATTCCACAGGGCTGATTTTAATCCTTAATTAACCTTCAGGACTTGGTGTTATTTTAGATGAGGCAGCAGAGACCCAGAGTTGTAAAACAACTTCCCTGGCTCTTACGGCCAAGTTCTTCACCAGGGCTTTCCAACTCCAAAAGCTGTGCTTCACCACTGCAATTGCTTTCTCCCACCCGGATGCTGCGGGCACTCAAGGCTAATGCCAGGAAAGGGTGGCATACATACTGGAGGGCAGCGGGAATGAGATGTACCACCTTGTTTCCTGAGTGTTTAGTGCAACACACTCAGCACATACCCTTAACTTCTACTTTGTAACCATCTCAATTCAATTCCCGAGTTAGACTGAATCAGGACAAGCCATAGTGTGGGCCACACCAATGCTATCGTCTTACTCCTTCTGGACTCTGTTAACTCAAGATCCAAGAGATAGTCTCTCAGGAGACCTAACTTTGGGTCCCTGAGATATGGGTCCAGCTCCCCCTGCTTTGCACCACTTCTGCATTCTTCTGCTAGGTAGTATGAATGACCTGAGTCCAGCCTCACCACAAGGACCACAGCCGTCAGTGCAGTGTCCAGTCTTACATGTGTGTCCGGGCTTTCTCTGCAGCTGCAGTCCAAAGTGTCTCTCCCATCAGAAGGACCCCAAGCCATACACAATTATCCCTAACCTACCTGCCTTCAGCATTCTCGTCCTCAGCCTACCTTTTGTCTCCTGGCCTGGGTTAGAATCCTGGCTCTAACTCAGGGCTCTTGGGCATGGCATCTCCCTGAGCCATCGCCCTTAGCTGCAAGGTAACAATAGCAGTGATACTCTACCGGGCTGTTCAAAGGATGACGATGACGATGATGATGATAAAAATGACAAAGATAATAACATTAATATTTCTCAAGAGCTGATAAAGAGCACCTCTATGCTGCATGGCCCCGTGGCTCATTGATCCAAATCAACCTGGAAAACTTGGTATGGTTTCATGACATTTTCATTTCCTAGATCAAGATATGGAGGGCACTTGACAGGGGAATGGCTTGTTCTATGGTTTTCTGTTTTTTTATACCATAAATTCAAAAATTCAAATGACTATGTTCAAGCTGGGAAATCTGCAGGTATCAGGCTTACTCTAAGACCTCAGTCTGCAAACCTAAGCCTGTTCCTTGTTGTGAGGTATCCTACCCTCAGCTATTTCTCTGCCAAACTGTCAAAGGGGCTGTGCTGGGATTAGGAGATGTGGGACCCTTGTGCAACCTGGATCATGCTGTACTGATTTTTTCTGAGGCTCAGTTTCCTCTGTGTTCATGTGACAAAATAAGGCAGTTGTGAAGAAATGATACACAGTAGGTACTCTAAAACTGTTTCTTTCACAATTAGTTATAGGAATGAGACATAATTCAGAATCGAATCAAAACACTACCCAGCTGTGTTAGCTTTCCATTACTATGACAAAATACCCGAAATAATCAACTTACAAGGATGAAAGATTTATTTTGACTTATGGTTTCAGAGCTTTGGTGTTTCTATATGTGGCCACTTGGACTCATTGTCTTTGAGCCTGTGACAAGGCAGTGCAACATAGCAAAAAATGCGTGATGGAGGATGCTGCTTACTTCATGGTACCAAGAAGTGAAAGAGGAAGGAGCTGATGCTCTAATATCACCTTCAAGGTCATGCCCACAGGAACCTAACTGCTAGTCTGGAAACTGGATCTCCAAATGGACCATGGGTTGGGGACTTAGCCTTCAACACATAGGCCTTTAGGAGACATTTAAGATCCAAACAATAGCATCGGCTAAATGTACAAAGCAGCCATAAGCACATCACTAAACTGAGAGTCAGTGGAGAGAAGCTGGCTGGCCGATCATGGGCTCTACTGGTGACACTGGCCGGGCCTTTGTGCTTACCTTGCCGCAGTTATAACAGTACTATCTTTTTGTCTGCTAGGAAGTGTAGAGCTAAATATCATATTCAAATGCATTATCTTCAGTTTAGGTTTATAGCTCTCTTTTCCTATTTTACTACAAACTCTTACTCCTTTTCTTCACTTAATGGCCCAATTGTTATTGTATGTATCATGTTATAAAAATCAAAATCTATCCCAACTCCCTTTTGGGTGGTAGGAATAATGAATGAAGGGAAAAGCTGAAGTTGGTCACATGTTGGATAAAGGCAACATCAAAGCAGCTACCTCACATTCCTGACAAACTCCTAGTATATTTTGAAATTCAGCTTATCTAGTAGGCCTCCTGGGAAGCCTCCCTAGATTCTTTTGAATGTTGTATTACTGCAGGTTCTCCAAATAAATAAGCCAATAGAGATAGAGGATGGATGGATAGATGGATAGATACATACATACATACATATGACGAACAGATCGGTGATGAGATGGCACATGAAAAATGGAGGCTGAGAAGTCCCACAATCCACAGAACCAGGATGGCCAATGGCGTGGTCCAATCCACGCTAGGTGACCTAAGAACCCAGGGAACCAATGGTGTCATTGACAGTGCAAGGCCTGAAGAAGACCAAGGTCCTGTTTCGGATAGATGGGCAGGAAGAGGACAAATTCTCCCTTCCTCCACTTTGTGTTTAATTTTGGTATTCAGTGAATTGGATGGTGCCTATGATTTCCAGGTTCTCTACTATAATTTTCCATCTCCACACCTGTTTACTAGTCTGTGAGTTCCTCTAGCTCTGGGTATTTATCTTATTCATTTTTCTCCCAAGCTCAGCTCAAGACCTGAATGGAGAATGGGAAGGGGTGAGGAAAAGGTAAAGGCTTTGTAAAGGTAGAGCACTCGTGCTGAGTCCTTCAAAATTTTTTTGAGCATCTATTGTATACTAAGTGTTAGTTATCCAAGAGTAAGAATGGTATCTTCATAATAACATGTATGCAGAGGGCCTTCTACAGTGACAAGCACATGATAGACACTCAAGAAGTGACCCTTGTTATAATAGGGATACAATGAAGGTCATGTGAAGAAGATTGTTTTATAGCCCCAATACACTGGGGAAAAGCTTTGCAATCTCAAAAGTAGTATGTTCTAACATAGACAAATGGCCATAATACAACATTAAATGAGAAAGAAAGTGACAGAAAAATAATAGCACCTATGGCATGCCAGGCACTGTGTGTCCTTTCTGTAAATACTACATAGATGGATAATATTTGTATATATAAACATTTCCAGAAAGGGTCCCCCTAACCATTAAGGATAGTTAGTACTAATCAAGAATAATATTAAGAGTTGGGCTTGGTGGCACATACCTGTAATGCCAGCACTCAGGAGGCTGAGGCAGGAGGATCACCATGAGTTTGAGGCCAGCCTGTGCTATATAGTAAGTTCAAGGTCAGCCTGAACTACATAGCAAAACATTGTTTTAAAAAACTGATATTAGGGTTGAGAAGAGCTTCAGTTTTTACTCTATAAATTATATTGTTGAATTTTTTTCCAAAAAATTTAAAATAATAAAGAAAAATAATAAAGAAGCAGTTTTCTAGAATGCAGGTCCTTGAAGTATATAAGAATGAATGAGGACCCCAAGAAGAGCCCAGCTGAAGAGCAAGGTGACTTGGTGTAGTACAGGCCAGTAACTTGATTTCTTTGTTTCCACAACCCCAGGTCAGTCTGATAAGTGAGCACAGAGGGGCAGGATTCACTCAGTGTCACAGGGAGAGCCCTGGGAGATGCTCTAGGGGCCTAGGGAAATTTGAATTAGATGAATTGGCCCTCACTGGGGAGTGATGTGACTGGTGACCACCTGGAGCCAGAGGAGACAGAGATACCTGGGAACCAGTCCTATGTTAGTCAGTATTTCATTGCGGGGACAAAATAATTCATGTTTTCAACTTGAAGGAAGACAAATTTGTTTTGGCCTGTGGTTCCAGAGTTTTCAGTCCTTGGATGGTTGGTTCTAAGGCAATAATATGCCAAAAGGACACGACAGAGAAAAGCTGCTCATCTGGGAAGCAGAGAGTAGGGGAAGAGCCGAGAAGAAAAGGACCAGAGACAACAAGTAATCTTCAAGGACATGCTCCTAGTGATCTGCTTTATTCAACTAAGCCCACTCAGTACCCCGTGATCTAGGTACTTTGCAAAAGTCTCTGCCTCTGAACACATGATACTTTTGGGAGACATTTTTGATCCAAATCATTTGAAGCCTTAAGCTCAGGTGTCTAGTCCTGTCCTGGAGCTTGGCCTTCTCCTCTCTGGGGCCCTAGGGGTGAATCGTGAAGAATCATGTCAGATCAGGAGAGAGCCTTAGCCATAAGTAAACTATGTGGCCTCTCCTCCCACTTCGCAGATGGAAGCTGGTTTTTGAGCTTGCATAAGGCACGTGGGCGGGGGCAGGGACAGCCACAGTTCAGACTCCATGGTTCAAAGCGTCAAATTATCTGGGCTCCCTCATGTCCTCCCAGCAGGGTGAGATATGGAATGGAGAGGGCATGGGTCTTGGAGACAGATCTGTTTTGGGTGTTTGATGCCCACTGGTTGAAAACTCTAGAACCCCTAATTTCTCCCCATGGAAATGGAGGCAATCATGCCTATCAAAAGGGAATTGTGAGAAGTGAAGACTAGGTACAAAAATGATCAAAGAAATCTCCAACTGACAGTTCAAGTTCATTCATGGTATTAGATGAGAGTGAGTGGTGTCTTTACGAAGGGCAGGAACTTATGGATAGGAACAGGGTAGCTGGAAATTTGGACCCTTGTCTTTAGTGCTTATGGCATGATAATTTAGTGCTTATGGCAGAGAATTAAATCTACGTCCAGACCAGACCAGAAAAAGTAAGCATGCAGCAGTTAAGAACCATGCCCAGAGTCCATCTCTAATGCAAATTTTGGTTTGCTTGTTGTAATCATGAAACATCTCAAAGCCTAATATTGTTCATTATAAAAATAGGGATAATGGTAGTTACTACCTTGAAGTCTTGTAGTGAGAATTATGTGAAGTAATGCTAAGTTTTTACCAAATATGGTGTCTGACACTCTTAGGGGTTATAAGGCAGAGGGCCTCAAGACCGTTCCACCTGAGAGACAATGATCCAGAGTTCCCAGTGGGCCTCAGGCTTGGGGAAGAGACTTTCAAAAGGAGAGGGTGTGTATCTTTGGCAGCTACAGTGTGGAGTGGCACAGAGGGCAAAGGTCTGAGCCAGATAGATTCACACTGATATCACATCACCACTTTCCAGCTGTGTAACTTCAGGCATGTTATTATAGTTCTCAAAATCTTGGTGTTCTTATCCTAAATAAATAAATAGATAGATAGATAGACAGATAGATAGATAGATTTTTGTCCCTGGCCTAAGGAACATGTTAGAGTGAAACTCCATACATCACATCAACCAGATCTGCCTCCCTTCACCTGTGACCTTCCACCCACCTCACCACATTCCTGCAGGAGGATGAAGCACTGGGCTTGGAATCTCAAAGATTCACCTTTCAGTCCTGAGGCATCACCTATCACCTGGGGGACTTGGAGAAAAATCACTGAATTTCAGAGAATCTCCATTTCCATATCTAGGACAAAGGAAAATCCCTCTTTGCATAGTTTGGTGGGAGGAACAACTTAGACAGTGTGAATAAGTGGGTCACCCAGTGTCTGTAGGACACAAGCCTCTAAATAATGTGTGTGTGGCTGACTCTCTACAAGTCTTCTATTTTTTGACCCCTATACTTTATAAATTCATTTTAAACACAACCTTATTATCCTAAACCAATGGATTGACCTGAACATGGAAAGAACATATAAACTGGCCCAACTGGCTTACTTTAAAACATATCTTGACTTTGTCTCTCTGAGCCCCAGTGTTCTTAGCTTTATGGTAGCACTGGGAATACCCACTTCATAGGGCTTCTAGGATGCTAATGATGAAATGTTTTTTTTTTTTTTTTTAAAATGTGGGAGAGAGGACCTAAGACTAGCATCACAGTCAACCACCATGGAATGACAGGCCACACTGGAGAAATGGAAGTATTTCCAGCCACCACACAGCCAGCTGCTCCCACATCTCAAAACTCTTCCACCAACTATTCTGATTTTGTTTCTCAGGGAAGAGTCACAGTGAGGAGGAGGTAGCCCTGGGGGGTGGGACACCCCAGGTCAGGGTCATGTGCAACTCTCCATATGACCTCTTCACAGACAAGCTCCCTGAGGCATGGCCTGGGGTTTCATGGGGAGAGAATCGAGGGTGAGTTATCACAGAACAAGGAACCAACCTGGGGAGTCAGTTTACCAAACTGAGCTCACAGAGTACACAGGACACCTGTAGATATCCCAGGTAAGAATAGCTGCTGTCCACCCTGGCTCATCTTAGGCAGAGCTGATTTAATTTATGGACTTAGAGTGTGAAGGAAAAAAAAAGTCAAAGAAAGAACCATTCCTTGTTCATTACACACCAGGAACTTCTGTCACCATATTTTCATCTGTGAAGCAGGAACAATGCTAAAATAATACCACACTCACCAGGTTTGTTAGGGATCAAGTGAGAGCCTTGGCGTCTTCTGCCATGGAGGCTGTATTCTGCTGGCTCTTGGAGTGGTGGGGAGAGATGTCCACTGAGACAGAGACCGCACAGAGCCAGGAGCTTCAGATCTGGATGTAGTTTGGGAAGCTGACTTTGTGATGCTGGTGGGATAGGCAGGGAAGACATCCATTCAGAAGGCAGATAATACACAGTTTAGGGCTCTGGGAAGAGGTCCTGACAGGAGATGTGGGTTGGGCTCCTTGGCACAGACAATAAAGTCACCATGAGAGTGATGCTGGTGCGAGCAAGGAAAAGAACAGACAGCCAAATGGGGATGTTGAAGGACCGCTCTGTGCTCAGGGGAACAGAACAATGTGAGAGCAGCAGTTGGGGAGTTAGGGAAGCTACAAGGAGACCGTAGGTAATTCAGAAGTAGTGACAGTGCAAGTGTCCAGACTGGTCAGAAAAAAAAGGCTTAAAAAGCAAATGTTGCAGTAAGTGCTTCCTTGAACCAGTGTAAGCCAAAGACGGGGCAGGAGCTGCTCATACACCCCACCAGCCCCAGTAAGCACAGGATAGTCCAGAGAGCTTGCAAACAACTCCCGTTAGCCAAAAGCTCTCAGAAAGGAGCCCCGAGGCTCCAGGGCATGGGCAATGTGGAGGTGACAGGAGGCTGAATCCCTATGCGTGAGACCCTGGGAAGTCTCCAAACAGTTCAGAGCCTAACTTTCATCATCTATGAAAAGAGGACACTTTGAATAAACTTTGTTCTAACATCGTGTAAGACTTGTACAATCTCACTTGAAAAAGCATCCCTTTCCAGCCACCACACAGCCACCTGCGTAGGCACTTGGTAAATATCAGCCTTCTCCACTCTTCATTGTAACATGGGCACATTGGTTCCAAACCACGGCCCTGAAACTTCCAGAAGTTGATGCCATGTTAGTTGCCCTCTCTTCAGGGACATAAGGCAGAGTAGAGTACTTTAGAGTAACAACACAAGTCATGTCTGTCTTATTTTCAAAAATGGCTGGTCTTGGTGATTGAGTACCAAGACAGGACCTCCCAAGCCCACCCCCAGCCTAATCCATATGGTGGCTCCTTTTAGACAGAAGTGGTCACCTGTGGATGAACTCCACAGGAGTCAGTGTGGAAGTTGACTGGCCAGGCTAAGAAAACCCAGATGGCAGGAGATTGGAAAACAAGCCATTCAGACCATGCAGAAGGCTTAGTGTAGGAGCGAGGATATATTGTTCTTAAAATGACTTGTGAAGATTCAATTATAGTTATTATTGAGATATGTCCACATACAACCCATCCCTATGGACTCCTTGGCATGGACAATAAATCAGGAAAGTGATGCTGGAGCAAGCTAGGGAAAGAACAGACAGCCAAATGGGGAGAGATGTCTGTTCTTCCAGACTTAGAGAAGGTGGGAGTCTCCCCATTCAGACATAGAAACTGAGATTTTGTCAAGCATTTTTGCTCAAAGCCACACAGGTGGTTCTTGGATTGAAACAAGGAGTCAGCTGGATTTGGGGAGCTGAGAGGATTCAGGTGAAGGGAGGGAGGTTTGGGCTTTCTCTACTGTATCAGAGTAGTTCAGTTATATTTTAGACAGTCATAGGGAGGGCCATAGATCTGGCCTCACAACCATCCTGGATGTAGGACAGCTTTGGAGGGATAAGACTAGATCCCGGGACAGAAGGGGCATTTTCATTTTCTGACCACCCCCTGTAAACACTTAAAACATTGCCATGTCTGCTACTTAGGGAAGGAGCCACCACCATCGGGAAGGAGACAGGATTGGGGCTATGTGCTAAAAAGTGAGCCCCTTGGTTCTCTGGTGTCTGGGAAGGCAGGAGCCACCAACCCACCTGCTATGGGAATCTATAAGCCCAGCAGTGAGTTTCAGGGTCTAGTCTGAAACAGAAGGAGGAACACATACAACATGAGGTTTCCTTAGGAACACACATGAGCACATTGAGACCACAGAGTCACTGGCAAAGCAGGTGCTTCTCTTTTTCTGTCACTTTGGGCTTGACAGATAAGGCAACTGAGACTTAGAAGGAGGCAGTGACTTGTCACAAGTATAGTGAACTTGTGGTAGAACCAGGACTGGTACCCAGACCTACTAAAAGCCAGAGACTCAACATTCAACTGAGTCCCTCCCTCCTAGTGACAGTGATGTGTCACAGAGTCATGGCCAGCTCAGACATGTCCACACAGCCGAGTCCAGAACTGCGGAGAGTCACACGACAGTCTCTAGTCGCTGGTCAACAGTGACATACTCTATAAGAATAAAACATGATTTGGAAATATTGCATGAAAAAGAAGCTTAAAGTACCTCATTGGTAACTTTTGATACTGATAACAAACTGAAATTATATTATTAAGGTAGCTATTAGAAAATGAAAAATTACACACATGGCTCACATGATATAGCTGTTGGAGGGTCCAGAAGGAAAAAGCTGCTCAGTCTGCAGGGGACTGAGTGGGATTCTGCAATATACATATCAGGAGACATTTTGGCAAAGAGCAGCAACTCCAGAGAAAGGCGGAGTGTGGGTAGACACACACAGTAAAGCTTCAACACTGACATATCTGTCCTATAGCTGTCTTCAGTGAAACAGGTCATGGAAGGCACAGTTGAAGAAATGACATGACCCACTTGGAGAGAAGACTAGGAGAGATGTGATCACTGCCTGCAAATAGCAAAGGACAGTCACGAGGCCAGGGAGCAGGATTTTTTTTTGTTTGTTTTTGCTTCAGGGAGGAGAGCTGGGATGGGGGAGGAGCAGCAAGGAGCACGTTTCTACTCTAGGAAGGTCCAGGACCACCCAGAGCTGAGCTGTGCTGCCTCTTTGGAGCACAGGAAGCTAGGAGAATCCGGCACCTCTGGGGAATTTGCCTTAGGAGGGGCTAAGCGAGGAAGACATGTTATCTGATTACCTACAGTGGAAACTATCCTCACCCTTTGACACTCTGCAGTACCTTGAAGCTGTTCCGGTTCAAGTAGCTCAGGACAAAGGGCTTTCTGAACCTTTAGCTTAATAATAACAACACAATAAAACCACTTGTTGAGCATCTATTAAATGCCAAGGGACTTGTTATTATGCTTTTCACCAATCCTGATAAGGTAGGTACTATTCACATAATAGGTGGCTAAGGACATTGAGGCTCAGAAGGAAGAGCAGTGTTGTCCAAGGCTACAAAGCTGGAACGAGCTGAGATTTAAACATGATCTGGCTGGCACCAGTGTCCTTAGGCATGGGGTGGCCTCCTCAGGGAGTCATGAGGGGCAAGGGCCAGTTGGAACCCTGGGGGAGCTGGACTAGCTCTTCCTGGGAATCCAGGGCCCCACTGGGCTCTCCAATTAGCAAGAGCAGAGAAATCAGAGGCAGCAACAAGCTCTGCTAATGAGCTGCCACATTAAACAATGAGTCACACTTCCATACGGTGCCGCTCCAGCCCTAACCCGGAACAAACAAGCTGTGAGAAACAGTTTACAAAACAGCGAGGTGTGACTGTCTCCCTGCTGCTACCACAGCCACTACCACCACCACCACAGAGGCACTGCAGCCACCACCAAGCCCACTGCCCCCAGGCAGACCCAGACACAGTGTAGAACTGTGGGGGTGCTCCTAAGCTAACCCCAGCTTCTGAGCTGAGGGGAGTCTCCATCTTCAGAAATAATCCCAGAATGGACCTCAGGCTGCAGAGTCCACAGCCATTATAGGGAGTTGTGTTGCCCTACGACCTTGGCACTCTCATTTAGTGACTTTGTGACCTAACTCAAATGACTTAATGTCTCTGGGTCTTAGTTTCCTTAGATGGATTGTGGGCATAGTAATAAAATGTAGCTCATTAATTGGGAAGACTAAACTGCCCACCACAGTGACCAGCACAGAGTATGTATGGATCAAACCAAGAATTCTTTCCCCTTCTTTCCCATATAGGGAATACAGCTCAGAGCCAGTCTCTAGAAGGCTTCTAATAATGGTGATTGACTTCTTTTTCATGGCCTAGATTACATACATGAATGTGTGATGCTGGCTTATTCGTACCAAACTATGGGATTCTGTAGCATGGATCGTCTTGTTCATTTTTATATTCCCAGGCCCAGCACAGAGAAATAACACAGGCATTAGGAAGAGCAACAATCTTTGGGGACAGCAGTTAAAGATTCAAATGTCTCCTCTGGCTGTTATCTGCGGACTCCTGTGCAGCTATGGTAAGAACCATTGATGAAACCCCATCCTATACTAGACA
Source organism: Cavia porcellus (assembly GCF_034190915.1). NCBI lineage: Eukaryota > Metazoa > Chordata > Mammalia > Rodentia > Caviidae > Cavia > Cavia porcellus. The sequence continues at coordinate 34,308,661 of NW_026947508.1, forward strand.
TTGCACTAAGCTTTGTGTGCTCCCTGACAGGTAATCTAACCAGGGGTAATATTATTCCATCTCAGACAAAAGGAAGCCATGCAGCTGAATAGCATAGAGCAGTAGCTAATGTTAATGTGTCAACTGGGCTCTTTGGAACTACATTTCCCAGAACTCCTTTTCCTGCATGTTTCCTGAATCTCCTGGTGATTTTGCCTGTTACTGAACACTATCTGATACACATGGCACAGTTTGCACAGTAAATTATGATGGATCTGAAATTTAAAAAGAGGCTATCTGATACTCAGCTCCAGAACTTTAACTACTCTAATCTAGTAGTAACAGCTAATAGTTACATATTAGAGACCGTTGAAGCTGAATACAAGTGCAGGGCTGTGGTGCGGCCTGAGGATGATTGAACTGAGAACAAGGAGACACCTCAGAGGGCAAAAAAGGCCACAGCTGAGGCCACTTGGAGAACTTCTAGATAGTTTTCCTTACTTAGCATCGTCTGTTGCTCTGAGGGGTCTTTGAACCCTCCCAAGATCCTGTTCAGGTTTCCTCCATTGTCCACTCAACTCCTTGCTTGTTCTGATTAAATATAGGCTGCCTAGTGTCAATCAGTCAGCCAGCTAGCAGAGTTACAAGCTCTGCCGAGGATTTTAGTCTTCCTGCGGCCCTAAAAGATCATGCCACTTGTCTCATTCTTTTGGGCCTTCACTGTGCTCCCATTTGGGGGATTGGGGATCTATGCACAGCCCGCAAAAGTTATACGATGACCATGTAGCAATCATATGTTAACTGGCCCAACAATCTTGTAAGATCATTTCTATTATCATCTAATCTTACAGGTCAGGAAACAGAGGCTTAGAGAGGGTAATTTGTCTAAAGTCACATAACTAATACATAGGGAATCTGAAAGATAAAACCAGATTGTTTGGCCACACTGTCCATCTTTTTACTTGTTATATCCTTTTCCCTTTCCGCTATACTAAAACTAAATCTTTAAGTCATGATTTTCCTTCCTGTAAAATGGAAATAATTGCATACAATATACAAGATCATTATGTAATTAAATGCACAAGTGTAGTAACAGGGCTTCTGGGAAGATGAAACAGGAAATCGGATTACCCTCTGTCCTAAAGCAACTGAAAACCTGGATAAAATATATGAAGCAACGTTTTTAAGATATTGAAAATCAGGCAGCACAAAACAGCAATCCCCGAGAGAGGAGAACTAATGAGGTGAGCCCCATGATTGCCAGCTTCTCACCTGGGAAGTTTCCAGGCTGCAGCTCAAGAGGGGTCCTAGCTATCTCTTTGAGTAGAGACAAGCAGGAAGTCTGAGAAACCAAAGAAATTGGAGTTCACAGGACAGGGAACTTGAGAGAAGAGAGTTTCTTAGTGAGAGAGGGAGCTTCAAAGACCTGCAGAGCTCCCCTCAGGCTTTAAGCTGAATATATAACAGCAGTAGGATACAAGGGAGCTGCCCACGTCTAAGGAAATACTATCCCAAAGGAGCAGAGGAAATAATTTCCAAAGTTCACACAAACTGGAATGGTTTGTGTGTCTACCAACCAGAGTGAGAAACTTCATAAATCACAGAATATCAAGTAGACTTTGGTAGTGGGAGGTAGGAGGGATATGGGCCCTACCTAACAAGGCTGCAAACCAAGCCTCAAAAGAAGAATCTCTTTTCAAGTACCTTAACTGCATCTCAAAACAAAAAAGGAATACTAAAATGATCAGCATGCAAAGTGGTAAAATTCATGATGCCTCACATCTAACCAAAAATTATCAGGCATGCAAAGAAAGAGGAAAATAAATCCATAAAGTAGAAAAATTAATCACAGACTGAAAAATAGCACAGAAGATAGAATTAGTATACAAAACATTAAAACAATTATAATAATGATATTTCATATGTTCAGGAAGCTAAAGTCATATTTGACTATGTTAAGCTGATTGTGTTAAACTGCGGGGTAGCGGGAAAAGACATAAACCAAACTTATAATATGAAAAACGGAAAGTCTGGGATGGAAAATGACATGCTGGATGGTATTAACAGCAGGTTTGGCAACACAGAAAAAAAATTAGTACATTTAGAAACATAGCAATGTCTATGTCTCTCCAAATGTTTGGGGGAAATTTTTTTTTAAAAAGGATTATTAAGGGGCTGGGGATTTAGCTCAGTGGCATAAGTTCCTGCCTGGCAAATGTGAGGTTATAAGTTTGATCTCTGGTACCAAAACCAAACAAATCTTGAAAAAAGGATGGGAAAATTTCAAGCAGTCTAACATATGTGTAATTAGAGTCCTTGAAAACGGACAGGAACAAAAAAGATTTTTAAAAATAACCAGAAAAGTCCTAAATTTGGTTCAAAATATCTGTGTGGATGTCAAACAGAGAAAACCTGATTAAAACTTCACCAAGACAAACAAAAACAAAATTGCTTAAACCAGTGATAAAAAGAAAATACAGAGTAGAGAAGAAAAAGGGCCACATTGTATAGAAAGGAACAAAGAATGACAGCAGACTTCTGTTGGGAAATATTTCAAGGTAGAAGACAGTGGAACGTAACTTTAAAGTACAGGATGAAAACAAAACAAAAGCAAAGAAACCTATCAATTTGGAATGCTATACCCAATGATGTTATGGAACACACCTCTAATTGCAGCATTTAGAAGGCTGAGGCAAGATGATCGCTATTAGTTTGAGATCAGCCTGGGTTATCTAGTGAGTTCAAAGTTAGCCTGTCTCAAATAGTAAGACCTTGACTCAAACAAATAAACAAACAAAAAGTAAAATTCTACTTTGAAAACAGGATAGTGAAAATAAAGGGCTGATCAAAGCCTCTTATGTGTTTAAATTTAAAAATTACAGTACAAAACACATTGCCATTAATCCCCCTCAAAATATTCCCCTTCTCTTGCTTTGAACACACTTACCCCATCATTCTTGCCACTTTCTGAAGCAATTGTGGAAGTTCTCATCCATGTTTCTATGAGACATGATGAAAACTATGGTGAATGGTGCTGCTAAATGCCACCCAACAGAAAGGCAGTCTCATAAAAACATGTGCAGTGTATCCTTAACCACCTTATTTACTGCATCTGGCATAGTGTGACTTCTGGCTCTTCCTAAAAGTTAAAAGCATTAAATGCATTATGGTTTGTGTCTAGATCACCCCCAAGGCTCATAGGTAGGACTTTTTATGAAGTGGCTGGATCTACAGTATGTGATGATAGAATTGATTCATGGTTCAATGCTAGGATCACTAGGATTAAGGGTGTAAGTGCTACCTACCCTAAATAGCCTGAATAAAATATAAGGGACAGAAAGAGCTGTGGTCAATCCTTGCTTGCTTTGCTACTTTCTGCCCACTATGAACTATTTCTCCTCTGTGATTCTTATCTGCCATGCCACCTTGCCTTGGATCAAGCCAACTATGGACTGAAACCTTTACAAACTGTGAACCAAATAAGCTTTTCCTCCCTTAATTTTGGGCATTGGATATTTTGTCTCAGCAGCAACAACAAAAAATAACTAAGGCAGAATTTGGTATCAAGAGTGGGGTCATTGCTATGGGGTCATTACCATACATGACCATATGGTTCAGGAGCTTTTGGGACTGGCTTGTGGGAACAGTTTGAAAAGATTCAGAGATGCTAGCTGAAAAAGTAGAGATGAAATGCTTTAGGCTGTACTTGATGGGAGATTCTGGTCAGAGCTCAGAAGAACAGAAGATTGATAGAAAACTTCCTGGTAAAGACTAGGTTTGGGAGGTTCCATCTTGAAAGAACTGCATTAGCTGTTGGACTCCAGATTATATGTGTTATGCCTTGAGAGAAATTATGTCTTCATTTTGCTTCTGCCCAGAGATTTTTTCTGAGACTAAATGGCAGACTAATTAATCTGGCAGAAGAAATTTCAAGGAAATCTGATTTGGAGGCAATGCCATGGCTACCACTGGGGGCTTTTAGCCATATTTATGTGAGAATCAAGAGCCCAGAAGACTGACTTATAACATTTGTGAGTTTGGCCGGAAAGGAAGCTCCAGTAAAGTTGCAGGCCTGCAAAGATGGAACAGAGGAGAAATTGGTTGCTGAAAAGACTAGCAAGGAAAAGCCAAATATTTCAGAAGAAGATAACACAAAAGATAGCCTGAGGACATCACAAAACCCAACAGCCTCTGTGGCTTCAGAGTTGCAAAAGTAAAAAGATTTTGCTTTGAGAAGAGAGTTCCAGAGCACTATGTTCCAGAACAGTGGCATCCTAGGGAACTTGATCCTTGGAATTTGATTCATAGATACTGGACCTCTATGGCCAAGAGAAAGGGAAACCTGGCTACTTTCCAGCTGGTGGCAGACCTTGGCATTATCCACATGGTACTGGTTCTAGGTACATACAGAATGCAAGAGTTGTGGGGTCAGAAAGATTTCCATCCAGATTTCAGAAGAAGGCCTGAGAGGCTACACAGTGTGCCCCTGAGAGAGCGATGTGTGAACTGTGCGTGTGAAGCCAAACATGCAGTGGAGTCCCCAGAAGTTTGGAGAATCCAGGAACGTGGATCATCTGAGGAAAACTGAAAGAAGAGAGCAGACCCAGGCCCCAGAGAGATGCTATGGGAGCTACAACCATGGCAGTGCTACAGGGGAAGAGTCACTCAAGCCCTTTGGAGTTCACAACTCCACAGGTTGTCAGGGATGATGGAAATGGAAGTGTGGAACCTAATATTTGCCATACTGGATTTTGGTTTTGCTTTGTTCCCATTTCTTGTTATTCCTCTATTTGTAACTTTTGAAATGGAAATATCTTTCTTATGCCATTAAATGTTGGAAGTGTTTAACTTTCTTTTTTTTTTATTTTTTATTTTTTATTTATTTATTTATTTATTTATTTTTTTTGTCTTTTTCGTTTTTATCGGTACCAGGGATCGAACTCACGACTGCCTGCTTGGAAAGCAGGCGCTTATGCCGCTGAGCTAAATCCCCAGCCCCTAACTTTCTTTTCATTTGCACAGGGGCTTGCAGCTAAGAGCTTGCCTTAAATCTCAGAGAACACTTGGGACTTGGAATTTTTAGCAATGCTGAAACTGTTAGGAGTTTGTTAGGAAAAATACATTTTTCATAAAGAAATATACATTAATATTTTGGAGGCCAGGAACAAAATGCTATGGTTTGTGTCTAGATGTCTCCTCAAAGCTTCAGATGGTCACAGGTGAGGCTTTTTCACAAGTAACTGGATCTAGAGTGTATGTTGCTGGAATTGATTCATGGTTCAGTGCTAGAACCAAGGCCTCTAAGATTAAGGGTATAAGTGCTACCTGCTATAAATAGCCTGGATAAGATATAAGAGATAGAAAGAAGAGTGGTTGCCCCTTGATTGCTTTGCTACTTTCTTCCCGCTATTAATTGCTTCTCCTCTGCAATGCTTGTCTGCCATGTCATGCTGTCTTGGATCCAGCTGACTATGAATTGGAGCCAACTGACTATAGATTGAAACCTCTACATACTGTGAGTCAAATATATCTTTCCTTCCTTAACTTTGGATTATTGGGTACTTTGTTTCAGCACAGAGAAAAGTAACTAAGACAAAAGGTCAGTGTTTTGAATCACTTCACGCCACCAAGACAGCCATGACAGCCCAACTGAAAACTTTCATAAAACTGGACTTGCAAAACTGCTTTAGCAAGTGGCAAAAACAACAGGAATGTGTGTGTTTGAAGGAAGAGGGAGTTTATTGAGGGAGATTAATGGCAAGGTGTCTTTAGCTATAATAAATTTTTAAAAATTTAAACATGTAATCTAGACTTTGATCACATCTCTTATATTTCAAAACAGGTGAAATGAAGATTATTTATAAAATAAGAAAGATAGATTTGATGACTAACAGACTTGCTCTAGAAGAAAGGTTGAGGAAGTCCTTGAGACACAAGGAAAAATGATGCCTGATAGAAATCTGGATCTACGTAAAGGAACGAAGACTCCTGAAATGTAGCTATGTGGTGAAATGTCAAATACAGCTTTATCTTAGAAACTATATTTAAAAGATAATAAATTGCTTAAAGCAAAAAATAATAAATATTCTGGGTTTTCACATATATAGAAGTAAAATATGACAGCGCTAGCATGTATATGAAGAGAAGAAAATAGAAGCACACTCTGTTGTAATGTTCTTATTTTATATGTGAAATGGTATAATATTACTTGAAGGTCAAATAGGATAAATCGAATTTGTACACTCTCAACCCTTAACTAACCCCTAAAAAAGTTACACCAATAAAAGAGATAGTTATAATACTTAATTCAAAAGTGCAGAAAAGGAGAAAAAAGAGAGTAAACAACACACAAGCCAAACAGGAAATGAATAACAAGAAGGTAGATTTAAATTCATCTCAATAACCATATTAAATGTAAATGACAAAAATACCACAATTAAAAGGCCAAGTTTGCCAGACTGTTTATACAGAGAAAGATGCAACTATAAGCTGCCTGTAACAAAAAATCTACTTTAATTGTAATCAGTTAAATTAAAATGATGAAAAAATACCATGCTAGAAATAACCAATAGAAAGCTGAAATGACTTTATTTAAAAAAGACAAAACAGATTTTAATTAAAAATATCACCACAGATATAGTTATTTCATAATAATAAAGGATTCAATTCATCAAGATGATATAATAATACCAAATACTATATACTTAGTGGCAAAGCTTTAAAATATGTTAAAAACTGATGGAAATGACAAGATAAGTGTAAAACTTCCCAATTATAGTTGGAATTATTTTAATATCTTTCTCTTGATAATTTGTAGCACAAAAAGTCAGAAAATCAGCAAGGATACATAGTGAACTTAAACAACACTATCAATTTATTTGTCTACTTAACATTTATTTACAATTTATTTGTCTACTTAACATTTATTTACAAACAACACCATCAATTTATTTGTCTACTTAACAACAGTAGAATATGTATATTTTAAGTACACATAAAATTTACTAAGACTATATTTTAACTATAAAACAAGTTTAAATAAATTAGTCAAAATATGTTGTCTGATCAAAATGGAATTAAATTATAAATCAATAACAAAAAGGTATCCTCTAAATAATAAGAAACTAAATAAGATACTTAAAAATAACGCATGGGCTAAAAGAGAAAACAAAAGAGTCATTAAAAAGTGTATGGAACTGGGGCTGGGGATTTAGCTCAGCGGCATAAGCGCCTGCCTTGCAAGCAGGCAGTCGTGAGTTTGATCCCTGGTACCGATAAAAACAAAAAAGACAAAAAAAAAGTGTATGGAACTGAATGAAAATAAAAATGGAACACATTAGAATTTGTAGGATGTCAAGGTACTTAGAGAAAAACTTATAGGGATAAATACCTATAGTAGAAATGAATGTTCTCAAATAGTATCATCAGTTTTTACCTTAAGAAACAGAAAAATAAGTCTGGGAAGTGGCCTGAATACTCATTAACAGAAGATTGAATAAAGAAAATGTGGTACCCATATGCAATGAAATATTAGTTGGCTATAATGAATGACAAGTTTGAGACATTTGTAGCAAAATGGATGTACCTGGAAAATACAGTGTGGAGTGAAATAAACCAGACACACAAGCTTAAATACCATATCATCTCTCTTATTTGAGAGAGGCAAAGTACAAATAAAGAGAACGATAAACAAAGAATGGATAGAAAGGGACAAGGGGCAGGATCTCCTGCAGCAGGGAAGAGGACCAAGAAAACAAGACTGAGTGTGAAGAGGAGGGAAAAGGAAAACAAGAATAAAGACATGCCATAATCTAATAACTTCAATTCATGTAAACATTTTAGGCCATAACATGAGCTAAGATTAGTGATATCAACAAGAATGAAAAGTGAGATGAGGAAATACAGGAGGGAGGGAAGGGGTAGGAAGGAAAAGGAGACTGAAAAACGGAAAAAGAAATGAGCCATAATATGTACATGCAACTGCCTCCAAGATGACTGTAAACTGCATGTACTGCACACATGTGCCATTAATATAAAAGTTTTTTAAAACAGCAAAAAATGAAATAGAAAAAAGATGAATAAATTAAAACTCCAATCTGCAGAAAAAGAAAATAATAAAGACTAGTGTTATGCCTTATGTCAGATGGCCCCCCAAGCCTCATGCAATCATGGACGCAGCCAAATCTAGCGTTTGTGATTGGTTTGTTGTCCAGCACTCGGATTGATGGTATGAGTGCTACACCTGAGCCAGAATGCAGTGTAAAGGCGGGAAAAAGTCGTGTTTTCTCTCTTTTTTGCTCTTTGCACTTGCTGTTTGCAGGGCCTATGAACAGCAGCCCCACCATGGCACCCTGCCACTTGGAGCCAACTAAGTATGGACTGAAACCTCCAAAATTGTAAGAAATAAACCTTCCCTTCCCTAATTTTGGGCGTCAGGCATTTTGTCTCAACAACAAGAGAAAAGTAACCAAGGCAATTAGAGTAGAAATAAAATAAAATATAAAGCAGAAACATAACAGAGTAAATTAACGCAGCTAAAAGCTGTGTGTCTTTCTGTTGGCTTTTTTACTTGTTTTCATTTCTTTGAGGCAGAGTTTTGCTATGTTTTCCCAAGCTTGCCTTGAACTCATGATCTTCCTGCCTCAGCTTCCCAAGTGTGGGGATTACAGATGTACACTTCCATGCCTGACCATAAAGCTATATGGTTCTAAAAGGACAGTTTAGGAGCAGTTCCTCCCCCACAGGAACAAGCAGACCCACACCACACAAGCAGGGCCTCCTGACACATGGGTGTGACTATCTGCCAACTGCAAGCCAGATCTACATTTTGCTTCCCTATAGCTTTGGGCAGCAGAGATGAGCACTAACCAACTGAGCGTATACTCGATGAGGGCAACACCCCAGGGAGAAAAGGGACCAAACAGATCCTGTGACTGTGAGCATTAAGTCCAACAGCTCACTGGAAACCTTATGCTAGGGCCTGCCTTCAGCAGAGTCTTGAATGCTAATAATGTTCCCCGCGTACCAATGGACACATCAGACAGTACCCATGGCCTGGAAGGAACAAACAGAGGGGCCTCAAAAACACATAGACCCTAAAGCTGGGCATAGGAAAGTCGTGACTGTCTGGATCCCAAGATACAGATCTTGAAAAGCAACCATGCATTCAAAAACACAGAATTTTTTTGGTTAACCTTTCTATTTTGTATTATTGTTATTTTCCTTCATTGAATTTTTGGGGGATTGGTTTTTTGTTTCCAATTTTAGTTTCTTTTCTTTTTCCCTTTCAACTTTTTTCCTTTTGTTTTCTGTTTTTGATCTCTATTTGTTGTTTTTCATCTTTTTCTTATTTGCTCTTTCCTGTAGCAAGTCTCTAAAACTATTAATTTCCTCTCTTCAATAGGACCCATTATCTCACTTTTCTCTCCTCTTCATATCCTATTGATTAATTTTTCATTCTTTGCATTTTCATTCTTTGGTTCTCCTCCCTTCTACCTTTACTAGCATAACTTTTTAGCTTTATTAACCTCTGGGTAACTAATTTTACACTATTGCTATTGAACATTATTATAGAGGTAAAGTTGTTCCATTTAGTCAACATTTATACTAAGTCAATAGTAGATCAGTATTTGGTTTTTCTTAGTTTTCATACTATAATTAAAGGTCACTTTTCTATTGTTAGGGGTGGTACATTATTGGTACTTAGTATTTATCAATATTCAATTTGTATTTGATGCTATAGATGATGCTGATTTTATGATTATAGCCAAGGCAACATAGCAGTTACTATTAATCGGTTGTTATGAGATGCCATATCTGGATTCCCTTGGGAGTCATTAAAAATACTGTGATTCATTCCTGGAAAACTGGGTTCTGAGTCAAATATGCTACAACCTTCCATACCAAGTAACTAAATTTAGTTGAATCCTGGGACAGAGGCAAAGACCAACAGTTGGCCACTTCCAAAGGATGAAACTGAAAAATACACGTTAACTAAAGAGATCCAAACCAGAAACAAATGTTTCCACTACACCAAATTGCAAGACAAGCAAACAAACAAGCAAATAGAAATATGAGAAGACAAACCAACAAAATGCCTCCAAAAACTACCGACTTCCCCAAAGGTAATCTATGAGACATTGAAAGAGAGGAAACCAAAAGCTGCACACCCAAATTATTTGAAGTATCAAGGGAGATAACAAAACAGATCAATAAGGAATTTGGTAAGTACACAGGAAATATAAGTAATAAGATATTGGACCAAATAAATAAAATGATCACTGAGTCAACAAAAAACACTAATGAAAAGCTAGATGAAAAAAAACAAAATGATGTAAAACATGAATGATCAGCATAGAAAACAAAGTGCATAATAAGTCTTCAAGTAAAAATTTAGGAGATTAAAAATTCTGTTGAAAGTATGGGCAGCAAAAGTGACCAATGGGAGGACAGAGTGCCAGAGGTAGGAAGACAGGGCTGTTTTCAGTGACCAATTAATGAAAACAAGAGAACATGGAAAAATGGATCCAGCTCCTAGGTGATCCAAACAAGACCAATCTAAGATTAACTGGAATTAGCAAAAAATCGGAAGACAGCACAAATGGTACTTAAAAACCTGTCTACTGAAATAAAAGCAGAAAACATTACAAATAGGAGAAAATAATTTAACAAACAGATAAGGAAGGCATATAGAACCCCAATAGCAATGATCAGAAAAGAACTTCTCTGTAATGTATCATAGCCAAAATCTTGGAAGTCCAACAAAAGAACAGAACCTTAAAAGCAGAAAAAAAGCAACAAATCATTTATAAAGGAAACTCATTAGAATAATAGTAGACTTCTCGGGGCTGGGGATTTAGCTCAGAGGCATAAGCACCGGCCTTGTAAGCAGGCAGTCGTGAGTTCGATCCCTGGTACTGGTAAAAATGAAAAAGACAAAAAAAAAAAAAAAAAAAAAAAGAATAATAGTAGACTTCTCAAAAGAAAGCTTAAAAACCAGGAGAGTTTGGAATGAAGTATTTCAAGCCCTAAAAGGAAAAAAAATCTTTAATCCAGGCTGATACAGTCTGCAAAAACTATTTTTCAAAATTTATAGAGAAAGAAGATATTTTCATGATAAAGAACACCTAAACAAATTGTTTGCCACCGCACCAGCACTCCAAATATTTCTCAAGAATATACTAGAAAAGACAACAAAGCTAAAAATGACAAAAATCTAACAGAATGAATTCAACAGGTAGAGTGAGCAATTAACTAGAAGGAAAAGATAATCAGCACAGGAAAATAAGGCAATTGCACTGATAAATCAATACCTGTCAATAATAACTCTCAATGTGAATGGTCTAAATTCTCAAATTAAGAGACGAGCAGCATGGATCAAGAAACAAAATCTAATAATAAGCTATAATAAGAATCACATTGAATACAAAAAGAAACTTAAAGACTAAGAAAACAATATTCCATGCAATGGGAACCCAGAAGTAGGTGTACCTATCCCATATTCAGAAGTAGACTTTCAGTCAAAACTGATCAAAAAAGGCAAAGCAGGTCACTACATATTGGTTAAGGGAACAGCAAGAGACAACAATTTTTAATACATGCACCAAACACTGGCATATCCAACTTTATAAAATAAGCACTACTGCCATAAAAGACCAGATAAACACAAACACAATTATAGTGGAGGACATAACAGCCCCCTATCACAAATAGATAAATCAACTAGACAAAAAATCAACAAAGAAATAGCAGGGTTGAACAAAATCTTTGAACAAATGGACTTAATAGATGTCTACAGTGTTCCACCAAATGACAACAGAATATACATTATTTTCAGAAGTGCACAGATCTTCCTCCAGAATAGACTGCATACTAGCCAATAAAATAAGCTTAAGTAAATGTAAAAAGAAATGAAATTGTACCATGCCTACTATGAGATTATAGCACAATGAAATTAGAAATCAGTGAGAAAACACAAAAACTATGAAAATGCATGGAAACTAAACATTACACTCTCAAATGAATAATTGTTACAGAGAAAAATCAAGGAAGAAATAAGACAGTTTCTAGAACTAAGCTATAATGTAATGTACCTAAACTTATGAGACATAATGAAAGAGGGAAGTTTATGCCCGCATAACTTGATGTGAACTGTGTGTGCTCTCATAACAAAAATAGAGTGAACTCAAATAAATAACCTAAAACTGCACCTAAAATTCCTAGAAAAATAAGAATACTATAAACACAAAGCTAGCACAAGGAAGGAAATTACAAAGATCAGAGCAGAACTTGATGAAAGTGACACCCAAAAAGAATATAAAGAATTAATGAATCAAATAATTGGTTCTTCAACAGAATAAACAAAATAGAAAAATCTTTAGCTAATCTAACCAAAAAAGGAGAGAAAAGACCTAAACCATGCAATTAGAAATGAAAAGGGTAAAATTGCAATGAGTAAAATTAAAAAGATTGTTAACCATTACTTGGCAAACCTGTGTGTCAATAAATTGGAGAATTCAGAAGAAATGGATAGATTCCTAGATATGGATAAATTGCCAACACTGAACCAAGAAGATTTAAAAACTGTAAATAGCACAATAACAGAGAACACCATTGAAGTAGTAATTAAAAAATCTACAAGAAAACTAAGAAAAGCTCAGGTTCAGATGGATTTACTGGTGAATTGTACAAAAATTTCAGGAAAGTTCTAATGCCAATACTCAGTTTTTTAATGAAATTGAAAGGGAAGGAACACTCTCAAATTCATTCCTCAAAACTACCATTACCTTGACTCCAAAACTAGACAAGGACCCAACCAAAACAGTGAATATAGATGCAAAAACTCTCAACAATACGCAAACATAATGCAACAAATCATCAGAAAGGTCATACATCATGACCATGTAGGCTTCAACCCAGGGATGTAAAGATGTTTTGCTATATGCAAATTAATAAATGTATTGCAACACATAAACAGAAGCAAGCACAGAAATCACATGATCATCTCAGTAGATGCAGAAAAACCTTTGGGAAAAAAAATCCATCTTTTCATGATAAAAATACTAAAGAAAATAGGTAGAGGAGAAACTTACCCCGATGTGATGAAAACCATTTATGATAAACCAAGTAGCAACATCACTTTGGAGACATGGATAAAATGGAGAAAACGCAAAAGCTTTTTCTCTAAAATTAGAAATAAAACAAGTATATCCACTATCACTACACCTGCTCAACATAATACTCAAAACATTCGCAAGAAAAAGAAATAAAGGGGCTATGACTAGGAAAGAAAGAAATAAGGTTATCATTTTTTGCAGATGACATGAGCATGTATGCAGAAGACCCAAAAAGATCCTCCAAAAGACTCTTAGAATTAATAACCAAATTCAGTAATGTAGTAGCATACAAAATCAACATGCAAAAATCAGTAGTGTTTCTATACACTAATAATTCATTGAGAAATAAATTACAAAAACCCACTGATGATAGCACCATGAAAAATTAAATATGTGGGAAATGAAAGAGCTCTACAACAAAAACTACAGCACTCTGAAAAAGGAGATCAAAGAGGACATTAGAAAATAGGAAATTATCGCCTGTTCCTGGAGAAGCAGAATGAATATAGTCAAAATGGCCACAATTCTAAAACTGACATACAGTGATGCCTTGGTTCACAAACACTTCTGTTTGTAAACAAAAGCATTCAGTAAAATTTTGTTCTGATTATCAAACTCCACATCAATAGACAAACATAACCATTGCCATCTTCCCCACACAGCCATAAATGAAGCCATTTTCCCCAAAACTGTAAACAAATTAAGTTTGTAAACCAAGGTACCACTGTAACTTCTGAAAAGATTTAATGCAATCCCAGTGAAAATACCAACAACATTTTTTCACAGGACTGGAGAAAACAATCCTAAAATTCACACGGAACCAGAAGAGACCCAGAAGAATGAAAGCAGTCCTAGTAACAAGAACAAAACAGAAGGTTTCACAATTCCAGACTTAAAGTTATACCAGAAAGCTCCTATTATAAAAACAGCATGGTGGCAGCACAAAAAAAAAATAAGCATGAAGATCAATGGAAGAGAATGTGGAAACAACCCCAACCACATTCAACTACTTGGTCTTTGACAATGGAGACAAAAACATACACTGGAAGAAAGATAGTGATGCTGGAAAAATTGGCAATCCAGTGCAGGAAACTGAACCTAGATTTATACCTCTCATCAAGTACCAAACTAAAACCAAAATGAATCAAAGAACTATATGTTAAAACAGACACTTAAACTTCTGGGAGATAAAATACATAAAACTCAAGGTCACAGGCATAGGCAAGGACTTCCTGAACAGAACCCCAACTGCACAGGAACAGTACTAGGAATCAAGAAATGGGATCACATTAAATTTAAAAAGTTTCTGAACGTCAAAAGAAACAACCAACAGAGTGAAAATAAAACCTACAGAATGGGAAAATTTGCCAGCTATTCCTCAGACAACTAATATCCTCAATATATAAAGAACTAAAAAATTTATACCCCCCAAATAAAAGACCCAATCAAAAAATGGGTGAGTAAAATTAATAGATATTTTACAGAAGTACAATGACTAGCAAGTATTTGAAGAAATGTTTATCACTGCTGGCCACTCGAGAAATGCAAATTAAAACAACACTCACATTTCATCTTCCCCAGAAAGAGTGTCCATCATCAAGCAATCAAACAATAAATGCTGGTGTGGTTGTGGTGGAAAAGGAGCCCTTTTACATTGTTGGTGGGAATGTAAACTAGTGCAACCACTACAGAAATCTGTATGGAAATTCGTCAAAAAAAAAAAAAAAACACAAAACTAAAACTAAAAATTCCATTTGACCCAAGTATTTCCCTTATACATATTTTCCAAAAGAGTTAAAGACATTGTATTACATACCCACGTTTATAGCAGTACACTTTGAAATAGCTAAGTCTTAGAAGCAACTTATACATACAGCAACAGATGAATGGTTTTTAAAAATATGGTCTTTGCACACAATGGAGTGCTACTGTGCCATAAAGAAGGGTAAACGAGTCATTTGTGGGAAAATAGATACACCTTGAGATCATAATGTTAAGTGAAATAAACCAGACACACAAGTTTAAATATTGCATGCTTTCTCTCACCCGAATTATAGACAGCAAAATAAAAGATATACAATAGGAAGCAGGGAGATACATCTTTCTCAAATGGGAAGGGGATCAAGAGAAGCAGGAGAGGGGAGGGAGCGGAGAGGAAGGGAATGAAAAAAGGAATTAAGATGTGCTATGTGCACGTACCACCTCCACACAAAGAATGTAAACATTATGTACTGCAAACATATATTGATAAAAAAGTCATGTGACCGTTAGGAAAATATCAAAGAATGGGGTGCAACAGAACATGAGCCCCAGATTCTACACAGAATCTTGATTTGTCACAGTGTGGACATTACCCATTTTGTCATCTTGGAATGTCCATGCCTCTGTTTCTTCACATGTGAAATGAAGATAATATATTGTACTGCTTTGTACTTTCATGAATTTCTCATGGGAATTAAAATATAAACATTCTCACGGGGCCCGATTTGTCAACATTTATCAAAGTTTTAGATGCATTTTCTCTTTGACTCAGTATTACCAATTCGGGAAATTTATCCTACTTGCAAGATGCCTTTTTTCTTTAATAACTCTTTTGAGATATAATTCCTACATCATGCCATACACCTATTTAATGTGTACAGATCAATGACTTTTAGCTTATCCTCAAAGTTGTACAACCTTTACCATAAACTATTTTTAAATATATTTGCCTCCCTCCCCAGAATTTCATAATTATTGGTGGTCATTCCCATTTTCTACTGATTTTCTCGGTCCTAAAAAACACTGATCCAATATCATACTACTAAGTTTCTGTTAGTTCATCAAACAGAATGGTTTGTGCTGTCACTGTTTGTCCACATTTTATGCTTTGATTTTGTGACTTGAGAAACTACTTCTAAGATAACAATATATATAATTTATCAACTAGTGATTTCTTACTTTTTAAAAAATTCTGTATTATTTCTACCTTCTTTTCTGTTTTGCTTTTTTCTCTAAATAAATAAAAGCCAAAAAAATCCCACTGATCCACTTTCTTTCTATATGTTTTCGCTTATTTTAGTCATTTCGTATGAATCACATAATACGTGGTCCTTCATAACTGGCTTCTTTCAGTTAGCAAAGGTTCAAGGTTCATACACATGGCAGCATATATATCAGTACTCCACTGCCTTTTACTGCTGAATAATAGTCCACTGTATGACTATATACATTTTTAACATTCATCAGTTGATGACATTTGGATTATTTCTATTTCTTCACTATTATGATTAACACTGCTATGGACGTTCACATGCAATCTATTGTCATTTCTCTTGTGTGTACCTTGGAGCAGAACTTCTATATCAAATGATAACTCATTTTAACATTTTGAAGAATTTTCAAACTAGTTTTCAAATTGGCTGCATTGTCTTATTTTGCCACTAGCAAAGTACTGGGACTTTAGTCTTCCCATTTTCACCAATGATATGGACTGTTGTGTCCCTTCACAATTCATCTGTGGAAGCTCTGTGGAACTGCATTTAGATGTAGAGCCTTTGACAAGTTGATGAATGTTCCATAAGTTCCATAAGGGGTTCTAAAGTGATAGGGCTGGTGCCCTTGTAAGAACAACAAGGTATTTGTGTACTCATATTCATAGAAACATTGTTCACAATGGTTAAACCATGGAGACAACCCAAGTGTTCATGGACGGATGAATAGGTAAACAAAATATGATATGCATTATAATGGGATACTACTCACTCTTAAAAAGGAAGGAAATCTTGTCACAGGCCACATGAATGAAACGAGGATACTATGAAAAGTGAAATAAGCCAGTCACAAAAAGACAAATACTGTCATATGAGGTATTTAGAATTGTCCAAATCATAGAAATAGAAAGTAAAACAGTGGTTTTCTGGAGCTGGGGAAAGAAAGAAATGGGGAGTTATTTGTTAATAGATGCAGAGTTTTAGTTTTATAAGATCAAAAGGAGATCAATGGTAGTGATGCTAATACACCATTATGAATGTATTAAATACCAGTGAACTCTATGCCTAAAAATGGCTAAGGTAGTAAAATTTATGTTTTGTGTATTTTACTACAATAAAATTCCAAAAATATAATCAAAATTATTTTAAAAAACCACTATATTTTATGGCTATCCTTGTATATGTAATAAAGTATAAAAACATACAACTTCAAGCTAGTGATTAACCCTAGGAGAGGGAGTGGGAGGGCATGAGTGTATTGGGCTCTAGCTGTGCTTTTAAAATCTTATTTCCTACCAAAGAATATTGTGAAGTAAAGAAGGCAAAATCAAATGAATAGAATACACGGAGGTCAACTGCATTTTTCTGCATTTTCTGTGTCCTTGAAGTAGTTCATAAAGTTAAATCAAGTTGATAAAACAAAAAGAAGACACACAAGTTCCCTCTTTGTGCACAAAGAAGCCACATAAGTACTTGGTGAGATGCAAGCGTCTACAAGACAGGAAGACAAGCCACACCTTGAAGAAATCACTCTCAGCATATCTTAACTGTGGAATTTCCAGCCTCCAAAACTGTGAACCACAAATGTCTGTTGTGTAAGCCACCTGAACTGTGGCATTTTCTTTTAGAAGCCTAAGCATACTAAGACATCCTCATTTGCTATTGCCCTTCTTTTTTTTATTATATTAATTCTAGTGGATGTGAAGTGATATCTCATTATGGTTTTGATTCGCATTTCCCTAATAGGTAATCACCGTGAATATCATTTTATGGGCTTATCACCTACTTGTTTATTTTCTTTGGAGAAATATCTGTTCAAATACTTGATTCATTTTTTCAGCTAGGTTTGTATTTTGTATTATTAAGGTTACAGATACTTTTGTAATCCTATGAAATGATGCATGCAAAGCCTTTCCATTGCATGTTTATAATTATTAAAGGGATTGAAAATAACCCTGATGTTCATTATTTCAGACTGTTGTGTTCATCTGCACAATGGAATATTACACAGCTATAAGAAAGACCAAGGTCACAGAGAACATTATAGAAAATACCCCAATATAATGCTAAGTGAAAATAAGCAAGTTATAGAGCACTATATATGTTATTTTCCCTTTTCCATGAAAGAATGCATATTTTCCAAAGAAAAAATACTTATTATTCACTTATATTTTTATTTTAAAAACACTGAAGGATCTACATGAAAATTGAAAAAGTAATTACCTAAGTGATGAGAGGATTTTCAGGAATAGGAGTAAAACTAGGACTTTTATTATATGGCTTTGTGCATTATTTTGATTTTTGAACTATTTAATATGCTTCTCACCTAAAATACAAAAAGTTAAACATAAAGCGTTTCCAAGTAGGTAACATGGCTGGCCCTCGGTAGGTGCTTCCTTTGAGCGCGCTCACACACATTAACTTGAGTTCTCACTACGGTCCTCTAAGTGCTGTTATGATCCACGTGGTGCAGCAGAGAAAACTGGATTCCACAGGGGTTAAGTGACTCGCCCAAGACCATACTGACCCCTGCAGATAGATGTCATGGCCAAACACGGTTTCAGGCTTACATCATCCTAGATCCTGGAGGAAAGAAAGGCATCTTCTCACCCAGCACTCACAGACGAAAATCTCATGGGAGAACTCCAATCGGCTCTGCTCCTCACATGCCTTGTCCCTGCCCTGAGAAGCAGCAGTTGTAATTCAACACTTAACAGAACCACAGGGGCAAGGGAGTAGTGCTTTTTCAAAGGGAGGAAGAGGATGCTATTAGAAAGGAGAAGGGATGCTGTATAGATGAAAACAATGGGCAACCAGCCCAGGGAGGAAAGTGGCAAGTAAGATGACAATTCTGGAGTATATTGCGTGCAGTGGATGATATGGTCAGTGCAGTGTGCTGCCTGTGGGAACCCAGAGGAGGCAGCTGTCTATCCAGGAGTGCTTCTTGGAGGTGGTGAGGCTCTGGCTGGGTTTTTAGATGACAAAGAGATCTGTAAGGGAGGGAAGGAACTGACAGTGCTGCCAGCAGCAAGAACCTCAGTGTAAAATAAAGGCCCAGAAAAAAAGGAGTATTATGAGCTGATTTATATCCCTTCAAAATTCATATGTTGAGGCCCAAACCTCCAGTACCGCAGAATGTAGCTACTTTTAAAGAGATGACTAAGTTAACAGAGGCCCTCAAAGTGGTCCCTCATCCAATCTGACTGAGGTCCTTCTAAGAAGAGGAAACCAAAGAGACGCCATCAGTGTGTATGCACAGAGGAGCAGCCATGTGAGAGCACATTTGAGAAGGTAACCACACATGAGCCAAAGACAGAGTCAGAGTTTGGCTCAGACCCACTGATCTTCATTGCCAGGGCTGGCCTTGGAGCCAAGAGGTTCTTGTTCCCTCCATGTGACGTGTGCAGGCCCCTTCTGGAGTCTGCCTGCCTCTCTTGAGGAACGGGACTGATAAGCACCTCCTGAGGGCTGGGCCTTGTACTGAGCACACCACAAGAAAAGAAGAAATGGGCAACTCTCTGCCCTGGCAGGAGGACAATCAGCCTATCCTGGGGGCAGAGGGCAGGCAGGGGGGTGGGCTGGAAACCAAGCGGAGCCTGCTCTTTGCCCCTGCCAAGTTCATATGGGGAGGGGCTATGAAGCTGCCCCTCAACATGAGGCTTAGTTCAGACCCACTAGGGCAGCCCTGAGAGGGGTGAGGGAGTACTCTGCAAGGAATGTCCAGCAGCAGCCTGCTGACTGCCTGCCCTTCACTGCCCCAACTGTCTTGTCTCACACAGTCACACTCATTAAATGAGATCATTTGAGTATAGCACCTAGCATCTTATCGACTGCCCTGAGTGCTTGATAAATGTGGACTTGTACCACCATCCCAACATCCACACATAGTCCTATTTGTACATCAGCACTGGCTGCAGCAGTGACACTCACAGACACTCCTGGACACACCTGTCATAGTCAGGCTTGCAGGAACTCAAACACACTCCCAGGGTACCCTCATCCTCTCACCATGACCCATTTCTCCTCTGCAAAACTCTCCCTGGCAGACTCCAAGGCGAGGCACAGAAAGTCAGGGGGCAAGGGCTCTAGGAAAAGCTTGCTCCCAGTGAAACAGCCTGTTACCAAGGCCAGAATCTGAAGAAACCAGAGGAAGGGACCTGAGGCTGCCAGATGAATGGCCAAGGAGGTAGGACATGAGGAAGGGGGTTTGGTTGGACCCCGCTGCTCACCAGGCCAGTGAGAAGGCTGCCACCTGAGACCAGGCCTTGCAAGAGGCTGCCAGCCAGGTGCTGAGAGGTGTTCTGAGAATGAGGAACCAAAGAACCAAGAGCATGAGCCTAAGTGGCTTAAAACTGACAAAAGCCCAGGAGGGTTAGAAGGGAAAGTACCAGGATTTTAGTACCCTATTTCCTACCCAAGGGTCCTTGGTCAGGGTCAGATACAGAAAGACACAGAACAGAAAAGCATCACATAAAAATAGACAAGCATCATGGCCTGGTCCTTAGAAGAAATGGGGAAAGGAGAGGATCCCTTTGGCTCCAGTCCACACTCAATCTCATTAGCACATACACAATGTGGAACCCTCCCCAAACCGCAGACACAGCACACAGCTGAGTCCACCAGCACATTTCTGATTTGGACCTCCTCTGACACACAATTTACATTCAATACCATCAGCATAACCCAACACAGACAACCTACACAGAGGCAGAGACACACACAGCTCAGACGTACCCAGACTCAATAGGCACAATCCAGGAGCACACAGGAATACACTGAGCCACACAGTATAGATACCTCTCACTTCTCATACATACCTGTGTGTGCACAATATACCCAAGAGTGCCATAATTGTAATACTAGCATACAAAGCATCCAGTGTATACCAACATACTCAATCCAAAGCCCAATATAGCCAACAGAGATTCTTCCCATTAACCCAGATAAACGGGTACACACATATGGGATACAAATGTATGCAGAAGTGCCCATATGCTCTCAAGAGCACATGTGCACACCCAAAATACATGTGCCCAAACATGCTGACACTGGATCCCTCCTCGGATAGACCCATTTTTTTTCCTTTTCTCTCCACTTCCTTCCCTGGTCTCTTTGTGCATCTTGTGCATCTCCTTTGAGACTTATTAGGCGGGAGCTGTCAGTCTTAACACTTCCCCATGCATGGCCTCTTTCTTTCATCAGACTTTTATATGTACACTCACAACTCACACACACTGCATATGGTCATGGAAAGCCATGGGGTCTGAGACCACAGGAAGTTCTCCTGCCATGGTGTAGGCTGCCAGAAAGCCGAGGGTAGGGACTCCACGGGGTAACCACCCCACTCCAGGACATGGCTTCTGGACTCCTGGTTCAGCCCCACTAAACCCCACCCATGTGCTCTTGCTACTTAGCTGCAGTTCCAGAACACACTGTGCTGTCCCCTTTAACTCTGCCTTTGCACACACAGCTCTTGTTGCCTACTATGCCCTCCTACTGGAGCTGTCAGTTGTTCTCAGAGTCTTGAATTCTATAGACCAGTTAAAAACTTGTAGATAGCCAGGCATTTAGCTCAGTGGCACAAGCACCTGCCTGACAAGTGTGAGGTCGTGAGTTCAATCCTTGGTACAAAACAACAACAACAACTTGGAGAGAAGAGTTTAGGAAATTGACAGAAGGTTGCCAAATTTTCTTTCTATTAGTAATCATATTTAAAATAAAGCAATCATCCTCTCCATGACCATTTTATAAAAAGGATGCTTTCATACCAACAAAGTAGGGAGGGCCCAATCTCAGTATGAAGGGTAATCCTTTATGTTGAACACATTAAGCTTTGTGCACAAACCGTTGTATTGTCATTTTTCTCATTTCATCCCATCCGCCACTGGAAACTCTGTCATAGATTAGAACCACTGAGTCCTCGGCTCACATTGTTCCTCCTCCAGGAAACCTGCCCAACACCCTCTCATTCTCATCTGCTCAGTTCTCCAGCCCTGGCTCCAGTGGCCACAAGACCTTGCTGTATACTGCATGTACAGTCACGAGGCTTATTATCTCTTGGGAAGCACACCCAGCTAAGCATTGCCAGGTGCTTAACACAGACTACCCCATTTTATCCTCATAACCCTGAAATGGGAGCATTTAGAGAAGAGAGACCGCTACGTGGATTCTCCAAGCCTTTACCTTCCTGTAGGCACTGACAAAGGAGCTGGTAGACAGAACTGCAAAGATGGGTCTAGCTACCGATCTAGGCTTGCCCTTTCCAAGCTGTATGATTTGAGCAGGACACTTCACCAACCTGAGTCTCAGTTTTATTATCTATGAAATAAGAATAATAATATTTCTCAGTGTTTTTCTGAGGAAGTAAATCTCCCAAGAGAGTGCATGACACATGGAAGACACTGGACAGTGTGAGGTAGGCTCTCACTGTATCTCATTCTCCTGGTTGTCTTCCTACGGACTCTTCCCTGGCTTCTGCTCAAATCCTGTTGCTGGTCTCCCCTCCCAAAGTGAGAGCGATCTAGGGAACAATCACTGTACTCCCCTTTCTTCTGTGTAGTCTCCCTCACTAGATGAGCTCATCCAGTCATGTTCACATTTACTCCAAAAAGTAACTTTGCAATTTTGATTTCTTCCTAGAATCCAAACCTATACATTAGCCTGCCTACTGGACACATTCCCTCATGGCCTCACGGGTCTCCCAGACATAATGCATCTAAAATAGAGCTTTGATTCCTCTACTCCAATTCATTCCTCCACCAATTTTCCCATCTCAGTAAGTCACACCATCGTTGCCCAGCTGTCAAGTCCAAATAACATTTGATTCGTCTCTTTCACCTCTCAGCTACCTTCAGCAAATCTGTCTCTGTCTCCAAAATACAACACATACAACATACACCCTTCATTTCCCTCCATCTCCACCATTGTCACGGGAGGCTGAGATTTCATCATCTCTCATCTGGCTCATGCCAAAAACATGCTCGCTGTCTCTCTACCTACATTTACTCCTTTAAATGACTATGTTTACAGTACATTTTCAGATCGGGAGTAGAAAGCTTTCAGCTTTATTCATTCTCAAAATTATCTTGGCTGTTCTAATTCTTTTGTATATTTATATACACTTTAGAATGAACTTGTCATTTTAACAACAGACAAACTTGCTGGAATACTTACTGAGATTGCCTGAATTTATAGATCAATTTATGTCCAATGGATATACTAACACATTGAGACTTCCCATCCATGAATGTGTTTCTGGTCTGTTTATTTCAGCGGTGGTTTGTTGAAATTTTCATATAGAGGTCTTGTACCTTTTGCTAAATATATTTCTAAGTCTCTAATGTTTTTATGCTATTAAAATATTTTTTAAATTGTACTTTTCCCATTTTTATTTCTAATATATAGATTATAACTGATTTTTATATATTGACTTTGTATTCCAAAATATTGTTTCCTTATTAGTTCTGGTAGTTTTAGGAGATCTTCTAGGATTTTCTACATAAATAGTTATGTTGCCTACCAGTAAAAGTCATTTTACTTTTTCCTTTTCAGTACTTACAAAATTTATTTCCTTTTCTTGCCTTATTTCACCTTCTGTGGCTTCCAGTACAGAAGTGGTGAGAGCAAGCAACTTGCCTGGTACTAAAAAGGAGAAAATCATTCATTCTTTCCTCTCATCAGACTGCATTAAATGCAGATTTTTCAGAGGTGCTGTTCATCAGGTTAGGAAGTTTGCTCCTATTCCTAGACCACTGAGAGTTTTTTTAAAAATAGTTTTTAAAAAACTTTTTCAAACCATGAATGGGTAGTGAATTTTGTTAAATGATGTTTTTCTACATCTTTTGAGATGATATCATCATGATTTTTCTTCTTTATTCTGTTAATAATATGAATTAAATTGGTTGATTTATTAAGCATTAAATATTGCATTCCTATAGTAAACCCTGCTTCGTAATAATCTATTATCTTTTTTATGCATTAATAGACTTCATCCAGTGTGTCTTGTTAAAAGATTTTTGCATCTTTGTTCATGAGTAACATTAACCTATAGATTCCTTTTCTTGTAATACCTTTGCATCAGAGATGTGTTAAAGATTACTGCAAATTCTTTGCTTTTGTAATTTGGAGAAGTCAAGACTAACTCCCATCTCTTGAAACCTGAGCTGCCTTAATGACTTGCTTGGCCAATAAAAGTACACTTCCAAAACTGCATTATAAGCTTAACACTTTTTCCTAGGCCTGTTGGAAGGCCCTGCTTAGAAGGCAAATTACACTGAGGCTACCATTCAGTGAGGGAACCTGAGTTAACCAAGAGGCTAGGTGGAGAGGAGAAAAAGATGCTCAGCTGCCTCCAGTTTTTACATACCCTAGCCATCTCACAGTAGCCAAGGCTTCAGACATTGTGGAGCACGGATAAGCCATCTTCTCTGTGTTCTGTCCAAATTTCTGGGCCCAGAATTAGGAGATATAGTAATTTCAACTTACATTTTAAGCCACTACTTTTAGGGATAGTTGTAAGGAAATGACCAACAATAGGATTATGCTGGCCTCATAATAGATTTTGTGATATATTACTTCTTCATTTTCTCAGGTCTTGTCTAAGACAAGACAAGTATTATCTACTCATTAAATTTTTGAAAATCAAATTTACCAGTGAAACCATCTGGGTAAGAAATTTTCATGTTACAATTTAATAGGCACGGTGTAGAGTTATCCATTCTCACAAGATGGTCTTTCAAAATGTTAATAAATCATATCATTTCCTTTATAAAAACACTCAATAGTTTCCCTTGAAAGAGACTTCCTTCCACAACTTATAAAGTCCCTTATGATATAGCTCCTGCCTGCTTTTCTTATCTCACCTGGAACCACATTCTTGATGTTTACAGGCGGACTCCTTTACTCTATTTAGATTTCAGCTTAAGTGTAACCTCCCTAGGGAGATGTTTTGACCAATAAGTCAAAATACCCTTCTTAGGGCTGGGGATTTAGCTCAGCAGCATAAGTACCTGCCTTGCAAGCAGGCGGTCGTGAGTTCGATCCCCAGTACCGATAAAAACGAAAAAGACAAAAAAAAAAAAAAAATACCCTTCTTGTCAATATCATATTATCCATTTAAATTTTCACACCATTTATCACTTCTTGACACTGTCCTTGTTTTTTTTTTTTTTTGATTGTCCCCCCAAAATGGCCAGCATCAAGTCAAAGAATGGGCCAGTTTCCAGTGGCTACATACTATACAGGTTTATTGTACTATCAAGGCCAAATTCATCCCTGGCTCCTTCTCCCATCATCAGCAGATGAGAAGCAACTCTGAGGTGACTTAAGAAAGGGACCTCATGTAGCTCCTGGCAGCAAAGCTGTAGCTAATAGTTCTAGTTCTAATTCATAAGCTTCCTCATTCTACCTGCGTCTTTGACTAAATCACTTCCCCTCTCTGGATCTTGCCTAGCAGAATGTACACAATCATTTCTGAATAAACATCAGTTCCTCCCTTGAATCACCATAGCTCTAATTTATGCCAGTACCTTTGCTACAGATGAGGAAACTGAGGCACAGAGAGGCAGAGTAGCCTTTCTGCTGTAAGTACTAGAGCTCATAGATTTTCCCCTAGATTTATGATCCCACCAACGAAGGCATCAATTTCAGAGATTAACAGCTGCAAATGATGGCATCAAACCGGCTGCCCCAGCAGCCCTCAGAAGTGCATCTCCAATTCAGGTTTATCTTCATTAAGCAAGTAATTCATTACAAGCGGTAAGCATTCACATCAGAGTGAGAATATTAAAAAAGTAATTATATTTTTCACAGTGCAGCTTTCTGGATAAATTGTATGCAAATTGCTGTCTAAATCAGGCTGGCAGATCCCAAGCAGGTCTCAGGACTATTTAGGGGCATATTTTTGAGGCTGGACTCACTTCTGTGAGTGTCCAGCACAGAGTCTTGCATTCAGCCAGAGAAGGCTCACAAGGCGAAGCCATTATGATGTCTTCACTTCCTCTTTCCCTCCTGCCTCCTGCTTTCTTTGTAGCCTCAGTCTCCTCATCTGTAAAATAGGGCTTCTACAAGGACTGAATAAGGGAACGGAGGGGACAGTATCTAGCATAGCATCTGTCTGCCATATACACGCAGACAGGAGAGCACAGAAAATGGCCAGGCAGCCCTCGGGAGGACTTCAGGTAGATCAGGAAGCACTGACACTTACAGGTCCAGAAATAGGGTGGAGACAGCTGCTGGGGTGAGGCAGAAGGCACTGATGAGGGGCTGAGAGGTTGTTTCTCATCCTGGCTCTGCCATCATTCCGTGGTATGACCCCACATTCACTGCTTGTCCCTCCAGGTTTTGTTGAATGCTCAGCATCATTGGGTCCTAGGTAACCACCACTGGAAAGGGTCACACAATTCCATTGTTCCCAGATTGCACTGATCTCTGACCTCTGGGATACAGAAGGCCTGTGAGTGAAGGAGAGCTTGAAGAACAAACACATAGCTCCTCTGTTTACAGATGGAAAAGGAGCCCAGAGAGGGTGGGGGTGATTCTGAGTCACAAAACAATTAACTGAAGGAGTCAGAACCAGAATCCCAGGTCAGGGCAGCTCCCACATACAGAGTGATACCTATTGTCAAACGGGGCACTGTAAGGCCTATGGTAGGAACTGGAAAGTACAGTTGCACATCAGGTAGGGTTAGCCTTATCTCAAGGTTGGGATGTGATCCTAGGTGTGGCTTTGG
The DNA here is from genome assembly GCF_034190915.1 of Cavia porcellus. NCBI lineage: Eukaryota > Metazoa > Chordata > Mammalia > Rodentia > Caviidae > Cavia > Cavia porcellus. Next base: position 34,335,457 of record NW_026947508.1, read on the forward strand.
GGCAGGTTACTTCCTATCTAAATCTCATTTCTCTATTTGTCAAATGAGACACCTAGAAGACCTATCTCCCCAGACACCTACCATGAGACTTACTAGGCAGGATTTTAATGGCATCCTTTCCCTTTCCCATAGGGCAAAAACTCTGAGGAGACTTGGACCAAGGAGTTGGAAGTAGACAGAGGTGGCTGGGCTTAGCCAAGGGGATCTTGGTACCCATCCCCACCCTACCCTACCCACACTCTGGAATCCAGCTGATAGTGAAGGTAGAGGATGATAGACCAAACCTCACTGTGGTGGGGACCATTTGCTACAGAGCCCAAATAGCCAAGAGCCAAAATGCAGAGTCAAAGCTATGCCAGAAACAATATCAAACAGTGCCATACAGTTCCACACAAGCTACCACACTGGGACACAGACTATTTTGAGGACCGTGGCTACGCCTGCAGCCACAGTCCCTAAAAATCCAACCACATTTGGACACTCTCTGGCTGGCACCTATGGGACACTCCGATAGGAACAGCTGCTCACACCACCCATATCTAGACATGGCATAACTAGGAGCGCCTTGACACAGGGACACCCAACACCACCTGACCACAATGGAGCCTTGGGTGGCAGGTGTCCCATACATAGCATAGTCATACTAGAATACTGGCTTATACCAGCACAGAACTCACTGAGAAAACAGGTGCAACCCCTAACCAGGCTTTGTCCACAGCTCCTCAGCTGGGCAGACCCTCAACTCCACAAAAAACACTGACCACTACTCGATACAATGATGACTTGCTTCTGTGTGTGGCCAGAGGCACACTGTGTCATACCTATGTCTGCCAGGCCCTTCTTGTCCTCTGTCTTTGCTCAGGCAGCATTTTGAAGCATCCAGTCATGCAGAGGAAACCCCTTCCGCCTCCCCTCCCTGACAACTCTGAGACACAGGCCAGGCAATTCCAGGCCTGGCCAATCCTCCTTCTCATTCTTCACTGAGGCTGGGCTTGGGTGGCTTTATGGTTGAGAAGGGTTGCAGAGCTTTCTTCAGGATGTGAAAATTCTTCTAGGCTTTGGGAGTTTCCTCTGTGGCTGGCCTTTTCTTAACTATCTTTCCCAGAAGAAGCCCAAGGCTTCCCAGAAGCCTTTCATGACTGTCCCTAGCAACACTGTCCCTGCGTACAGTCATGGTCAAGCCGTGAGCCAAGAATTAGGAGCCCAGAGTCATAATACTGGCTCATATTCTAATTTCTGGGTGAGCCTGGACTCCATCCATTCTCTCTGGACCTCATTTGCTCCTTCCCCCGCCCCATGGAGGTAGGGGTACAGTGGAATGAGAAAGAGTTCTCAGACCGTGCTTACCCTGAGGATGGAGGCATCCAGAGCCAATGTCTCTGGATACCTGCTCTAGTGCTGTTCCCTAGCTCTGGGCTGTGGATCCAGCACCATTGTTCAACACAGAACAGAGCAATGCAAAGGACAATAATATCCAAACTGGAGAACTGTGGCCACACAGAGCCCACGTGAAATCACACTTTCCAGATCTGCAGCTTCTCCTACAGGACCTGACAAATAGGAGTCACTTCACAAACATTGCTAAATTGAGCCTAATTCATTCTTCCCTAGCCCTATAGCCTTGGGCAGGCAACCTTGTAGCTCTGAGCCTCACTGTCCACCACTGTGAAACTGAGATAACAGCTTGCCCCTGGCTACATGGGTCATGAGGATCATGTGAAATACTGCATAAAAAAGTGTCAGCTAAAATCTGGCCCAGATGGGTCCAGCAACAAGCATGTCCACACCCTTCCCCATCGAGCCTGTATACTCACATAGCTAGCTCTGGAGTCAGGCTCCCTAGAACCTGTGAGCTTGGGGAGGATGAGTTTGCCCCAGGAAAGGGCTAGGGAGAATGGACAAAGGAGGGCTGTGTGAGCCGGCATCCCTGCAAGGAGCTCAGATGATGGGAGCTGCTTGCTTTTCTCTTTTGTCATGTAGAGGACATGCCAAGACTACTCTGAGCAGACAGCTAGACTGGGGAAGCAGGAGAAGAGAGAGAGATCAACACTTTCACCCACGGATACACAGGATTCTTGCTCCAGAGACGAGGGAAGGGAGGCCCTCTGTGGCAGCCCCAGCAGCCCTCTCCTAGAAGAGCTTCTCACTCTGCTGAGCAAAGCTTGCCTCCCTGAAGATATTCTGTTGTTTGTAGGTCTGCCCTCCAGGCCTAGTGCTGCTGCTCCTTCTGCTCAGGCTTTACAGATCAAGCGGGTGCCCTGGCCCTACCCTCACCTCCCAGTCCTCCTGTGTAGGCAGATAGCAATGCAGGTGTTGTTTCTATCACTGAATCTGAACTCCATGGGCTCAGATATGTCCCTGTGTGTCTAAGCATGTGTACCCATTCACACGCACACACGCAGACATCCAGAAGGGCACATCCACCCTCTCCCGCACAGGAGCTGCTGCCCCTCTTCTCGGGAGTCCCCATGGCTGCTGGGACTGCTGTGGGAGACGAGGTGGGGAGCAGGGTAAAGGGAGGACACGTCTCCCACTGAGAACCCTTCCTATTCCCCCTCCCCCTGCTTTCTGCCACTTTCCTATGGCAGGGCCATGCTGATGACACCAGAGAATCCATCAAATGCCACCCCCATGTCAGGTCATGTCACAACATAATTAAAGCATTAGATCTTCGTGATGAAGCCGTTGCCATCAATTCTGAGAGTGACTGATCCAATCTACAGAAAGGGGAAATTTCTCTCTGCCTGCCACAACCACCACAGCTGCCTTTCCCTCCCCAGGAAAGGAAACGGCATCGCGTGTTCTATTTGGGGCTCTAGGCTCCAGTCTGGGTTGGGGGAGGGTTAACTGGGGTGTATGCCCCTTCTACCTCTGTGTCTATCTAGGGTCATCAGAGTCAAATGTCTGGGGACCCTTCCTAGCTCAGTCACTGAGTCCCTCTGTGGCCTTTGGGAAGGCTCCTCCTCCCTACCTCTGGGGTTCAGTACCTTCTTTTCCGAGTGACTGGGGAAAAGGTGACTTGATTGCTGTGGATTGTGGAAGTGGAAGACATAGGGACTAACAAACATGGAGATGGATGATTGGAGTCCCATCCTGACTTGTGCAGCTGTGGTCACCGGGGTTGTCTTTTCTTCCTTCTCTCTCCTATAGGAAGGGGCAATGATAGATGCCTCACAGAACTCTTGCAAAAATTAAAGGAAGGTAAGAGCCAACACAAAGGAATGGCTTAATCCCTGGGCTCTTGGGCTCCTGGAAGGCTCTTGTGCCTAAGATGTTGGTCATGGGCCTAGATTAAGACCTGGTTTCTCTTGTCCAGAACAGTTGGGACTGCAGTGAGAGGCTAACAAAAGAGATGGAGTAAGAAGGGACAGAAGAGTTGCCTATGTTGCTTGTCAGATGCTGTCACCACCTAAAGGTCCAATATAGTGAGAACAGGCTCCAGGCTCATGGAAACAAGGACTCAGGATGATGCAGGAGAGAAAGAGAAACACTGATGGGCCAAGGCCATCAGTGCATGACTGGTGTATTAGGAAACAGGCCAAGAACTGGGAGGCAGCCAGAATTGCCAGTTTGAAACTGGTAAAAAAAGACAGAGGCAAAGATAGAAGCAGGAAGACCAGTCTGGGCCACTACAGCAACCCAACAGAAAGACAATGGGAGAGTGCTTTGGATGAAATTTCGGGAGGGGCTGAGGCATCATTCCAATGTCTTTGGTCTGAGAAACTGGAAGAATTAGTGTCTATGGTGATATCACTGAGATCAAGTTTCAGTAACCCTGGGGGGGGCAAGGTTGATTACAATAGTAATCAAGAGTTGACATTTGGATGCCTGATCAATATCAAGTTGAGCAAAGAGGGGAAGCACAAATCTGGAGTTCAGGGCAGAGGTATGTGCTAAAGAAATGCACTTGAGAGTTGAAGTCATCAGCAGACAGATGCCCACCTCCCTCACTGGATCCTTATGGATCACCTCCAGTGAGTCTCTTCCTTGGCTCCCGTGACCTGTCCTGCACCAAAAGCCATGAACTCAGAGGGAAGAACTCAGGAAGCAAGGTGGGCAAAGAGAGGAAGGGTAAGGACGGAGCCCAGAGCATTGACTGCAACAGGAAGAGGTTGAGAAGATGGTCAACTGATGGTCAGTTTGTAATATCGAATAAATTTTGTTTGTAATATCCAGATGAACTGAATCAGTGTGATTCTAGGTGTGGAAGGCCCACCTGGGGACTGTCGTTAACAGCATAAAAAAAGAACTGGCGGATAGGGGAGCGTGTGCTGTTGAACCTCATGGCACAGGATCTGGACCACAAGAATCTCAGGGCATTTGGTCAACCCTGTGCAATTCAGGAGTTCATTTTCTTTGTCATTTTTGCTAAGTGACTATCTGGCCTCTGAGTACACACCCACACTTACAACTTCCTAAGAGGGTCATTTTATCCTTGGACAACTCCAAATTCTAAGTCTACATTTACATTCTGTTTAAGGTCAGAGCTCTATGCTCTTAGGTTCCACAGGAATTTTCCACTGTCTTCAACAGGCTACAGCCCTGCAGAGATTGGAACACGAGAAGTCCAGTACTTGCCCTGAGAATTTTAAAAGCTGCTGGACCAGTTTGGAGCCATCTCTTGAGCTGATTGTTTACTCTTGCATCTTGGGTCACCACCTAAGGGGAGCGGTTGCAGAGTGGTGTCTATGTGTGCCAGACATGTTTGTGACTTGTACTACATGCATACTTGTGACCAAGATCTACAGGTATGCACACAGGCTCTGTCTGTGTGTAAGAAAGAGCATGTCTTCATTGCATGGCTGGTCTGTAGCCTTCTGTGAATGCACTGCACATGAGTATTTGTGACTGAGGCTGGATGTGGGTAGGCAAACTTGTAATAGTCTGTGATGAAGAAGTGTGTATAAGTGTGAGTGTGCAATGTCACTCCACACAAAAAGGACTTTCCAGGGCTGTAGTGAGTCTGATCAGCCAGATATGTGTGGGTTTCTGACTCTGACTACAGTGATTGCGATTGTGTGTGAAAAATGTGTATGCGACAGATTGTGATTTAATGCGTATGTGAGACTGTGTTCCCGACAGACTGTAATCTAATGTGTGTGTGAGAGACTGACTGAGGTATCAAGTGTGTGAAAGACTGTGTGGCTCCACATGAGACTGTGTTCCTGTGTGTGAAGACGTGGCTGTGTGTGCACGAACACTCAGATGTGCTGGTGTCAGTGGGTGCCGAAGACTGTTTGCAGGATGGTGTCTCAGTACATGTGTGGTGATGCAATGCATATTTGTCATTCTACTTGTGTGTGTATGTGTGTGTGCACAAATGTCTGTGGCTAAGTACAGATGAAGGTCCTGTGTGTGGAGGTGGAGGTGGGAAGGGTGAGAACAGTGCAGGATAAAAAGGGGACTCATTCAGAAAGGTCTCCCCAACCCCATTTTAATCAGAAACAGAGCAGCTGTTAGTCTGAATAGACGCTGCACAACGGCAGACGTCTTAATCTCTTCTGCATTGTGATTCACTCGGCGAAGCCCTATTACTCAGCTTTTGATAGGAGCTTACTTGTCTCAAGTGTTTTCATTATTGCCCTAATACTATCTATTAACATACTGGAGGGAGCTCACTGCTGTCTGGAGCTGGCATCACTGGGCTTTTAAAGATTATGGGCCTTGCAAATACATAACATTTTACTGCCTTGCAAACGTAATTCATTGCAGGGGGGTGGTGAGCACACGTAAATAGATAGGTAAATAGATAACTGAATAGGAGAGAGGGGGCGCTGGAGGGAAATTGAGAATTCAAACACTGTTGCCATCTCCAGCTCCAATAATCACCTTTCAGGAGGAGCAAGACAGACATCTGTCTCATCTGGGGCAATTCTAGCCTCAAATCCTTCATCCCTGAGTATCCTGGGGTGGAGGAATTGCCTGGGCTCATCTGGTACAGTAGGCCCTGGTCTTCTCTGCAGGGTGCTCAGAGGTGCAAGCTAGGACAAGACACAGGAAAGTGTGGGGAGGAAAGATCACAGGATGAGGAGGCAGGGGGCCATGTTCAAACGCCAGTTCTGCAGCTGATGTGCTGGGTGACTTTGCTCTCATCTGTGAGCCTTGTCTCTTAACTACAAACTGAGAAGTCCTGGTGACCTAAAGATCTAGCTCCACAGGTTCCATTCTATCCCAACTGATGATGTTTGAATCACCAGGTTAATGATCATTTAACTCCATCAACTGGGGTTCATGAGGAAGAAGGGACTGGAGCCATGGCACATTTCGAGCTGGCAAAAAGTAAAAACGCCATCTAGTCTAAGTACTGCCTCTATTCAATATTCCTGTCATGTCAATGCAGAACTATAGCGAGAGGAATCTCATTGCTTGCTTTCCCTTTTGACAAAATAAACTTCACTGTAATAGTGGAAAGAGGTACAAAAAGAACACATCCATATTACCCCAAGAAAACTAGTAATCATGGCATCAGTAGATAGGACAAATTTGAAGACTTTCTAGAAGATAAAGAACAGACAGAAATAGACTTATGGAGAAAACCAGAATGATGACATCAGCACAGAAGAAATTGGCTAAAGAGATATAAACTGTTCCTTCCAACAGAACCTTGGAGAAACTCCCAGTACCAGGAGCAAGGAGCAGGCCATGACACCACCATCAGGTAAAGAATTGCTTGACAAAAAAGCCTGCCGGCCACTCCTTCCTCTTTCAACACACACAGATGTTTGGCTGTGGCTTTTGTCCCTGATATTGAAACCTGATGACTACTTTCTACCAACATGAAAGACCACCTCGGGAGGTGCGGTAAGCTATTATACTGAGGCAATGATTCAAATTTCTCGGTAGTCCCATCCTTGTAGAGTCCCCTCACAGTGACTTGGCGATCAGCAACATAACCCACTCTGACCAAAAGGACATGAGTAAGTATAACGCAGTCAGAGGTCAGATGAGCCCTGCACATTTGGGCTTGTCTCTGTGAAGCTTTGTCACCTTTCTGGAAGGAAATCCACCCTAGCTTCCTGGAGAAAAGAGGCTCTAGAGGGGGAAAATAAACAAACAAACAAACAAATAAATAACCATATGGAGAAAGAGGCCACCTGGTGGAGAAATGAGGTGCCTCAGCAGACTGCCAGCATCAAGTTCACAATTAGGTGAAGTCTTCTGGAGCCTTCCACCAACTGAGTACACAACAGAAGTGAGTCTAGCCTGGTGCCATGTGGGACAGAACGAGCCTAAAAAGTTCACAGATCATCAGGGATAATAAATTGTTGTTGTTTTAAGGCACTAAACTATCAAGTGTTTTGTGTGGCATTAGTTAACTGATATAGGAAGGATGACTGTGGATTTTGAAACCAGAGAGGTAGAAAAAAACTAAATTTCGGTGTGAATGTGTGAAGGAAGGTGAAAAAACTAAAACAAAGAGACAGTTCTATTCACCTGATGGTGGTGCCATGGCCTGCTCCTTGCTCCTGGTACTGGGAGTTTCTCCAAGGTTCTGTTGGAAGGAACATTTTATATCTCTTTAGCCAATTTCTTCTGTGCTGATGTCACACACAAAGTAGTTCACACACAAAGTAAGATCTCCCTTACTTTGCTCTCCCTGCCTGTGGGGTCTTCTTGTGCTTCTCAAAGAACTACTCACGCCTCAAGTAACAAACTTGTCCTACTGCCTCATGCAGACAGAACTGCATACAAGTTCCTTTCGAGGAAGAGGCGCATCCTGGAAGCAAGGTCACGTGACTTTGAGCTAATCTCATACTTCTCTCCCAGATACATTAATCAACTTAGACTTGAGTTTATAAACCTGACATGACCATCACGGTCCATCAGGGAAAATACACAGTATGACAAAGAATAGAATGAAAAGAAAATCAAAATGTTTCATCTTCGAGCAAGTGAAATAATGTAGGTGACAGAGGGAGGACTTTAAAAGAATTTTAGATTTTATAGTCAGAGACTCAGAAGATACTTGCTTATACAAAATAAGAATAGATTGTTATGGAGAAGAAACAACCAAAGAAGGAGAAATCAACCTTGAAAATTAAGAGTAAGAAGACAAAATCAAGAAAATCCCCTAGAAGGTATAATGAAAAGATAAAAAAATGTAAGACCTAATATTTACCTTATAAACATTCTAGACTGAGATAGCAAAGCAACTAGAGGTGATTAAAATTTTTAAATATAATTTTAAATTATTTTCTAAAACTAGAAAACGATCTGGATTCTCAAATTATAAAAAGATCAACCAAATGCTAAGCAAAAAATACTAAAAAGACATGCATCCTGTGACATTTCTAAACTACAATGTTTTCATTGTGTCTGGAGTTTTTCGAACCTGCAATTCTATATCAGCCAAATTCTCAAGTATGAAAACAAATCCAAGATATTTTCAGGTAACAAAGGACAAAGAAAATTTATTACCCATTCACTTCTTCTGAAAAAGTAATTATGTATTTCAGAAAAACAAAATGTCAAAGGATTACAGTTTTTTAAAGAAACAAGTACACAGCTTAGAGTCTAAATAATAAATAAAAATAAATCTATACATACAGTTTTATATAAATTATTCCTTTTCAAAGTATAGAAGTAACATAAAATAACATTTGGAACATAGGTTTTAACAAAATATGAGACATAGGAGAAGGTTTAAGATGCTACTGAAAGAAAAAACTGCCCCAATAACTTTATCTAAACCGTAAGTCACCAAAAAAATAAAAATAGTACATGTAACTTGCTAATAAACAGAGAGTAATGGAATAGTGAAAACTTCATCAATCGAGTATTTGATTCTAGTCAAATTAATCAAAACTTATTTGGGTCATAGAAAAAGTAGCAAGAAATCTAAGTGCATCAAAAACCAGAATAAATATGAATGGGTTAAATTCACCTTTTAAGTTACAGAGACTCTCATAATGGATGAGAGAACTGTCAATAATCAACACAAGTATATGTTTGTGTCCTCATGTCCATATATAATGCAATTATTTTATAAGTGAAACAATATAGCATTAAAAAGATTAAAGACAAAGGAATAGAAAATGAATATATGCTAACAAAACAAAATGAAACCATAGAAAGACTAAATATAATTCAATAAAAGAACCACATGGAACACAGAGAGATCCTTTATAAAAGCTGCAATCTACCAAAGCAATGATGAAGTGAATTCTATATTAACCAACAAAGTATCAACGTATAGAAAGAGACAGCTTTAGAATTACAAAGGGAGAGATCTGCCTCTACCTGCCTGCCTCTCAGATCAGAAAGCTTGCTTCTTGCAGGCAGTCAGCATGGCCAGAGGGACCTGGCTAGATCTGACTCTGCTTGCCAGCCTGTCATCAGAAGGTCTGTTTCCCAGAGGCAACCAGCACGGGCAGAGACACACAACCAGGTAAGCCACATGCACCCTCAGGCCACTATTGGAGACTCTTGCTTCTTTTGGGCAGCCAGCACCCACTGGGAAAATCAGACAAACACACCCGTATGTGCCTGCTACCATCGTGGGAGTCCCAGTGTAGACATGTAGGCCGAGAGAAGAAGTAGCCCTACCATCACACACACCTGACCATTGGCCCCAGTGTAGCTGCACGGGTCTGGAGAAGCCTGCCCCATGTTCTGCTACCTCCCTGGGAACCTGGAGTCAGAGAAACCCAGGTGCCTGTCCCATTCCCCTACACTGTGGAGAGGTAGCCAATGTGGAAATGCCTGGGCCCCTACAACTGGCTTGTTGGAAGGAACCCAAGGAGCAAAAGGCAACCTCAGACCTCCAGCCCATACATAGCAAGTCTGGGAGATACAATCATGGAAGAAAATGGAAATCACACACCTCAAATCTCTGAGAGAATAGCAACTGAAGTAAAGAAATAACTTCATGTGACTGTAAAAGTAATCAGATCAGAAATAATGTCTTAAGTAAAGGAAAAAATCACATACATAATGAAAGAATTGCTAAGCATATCCAAAGAAGGCATAGATTAGAAAAAAGAGGAGCACAGAAAAATGATGGAAACCTTTAATGAACAATATAAAAAGGAACTACAATGAGTGAAACATTCAAAGAGATATCCAGCAAATTAAAAAGTTGATCAAGAGCTGGCAAAATCACTTGAAGAGACTGAAGATAGTCTTTTCAGACTTTAAGGACAGGATCACAGCTAGTGATCATGAAAGGAAAGATCTCTTAAAAATAACAAAGAACCAAGAAATAACAATTCAATGCTGCAAAAAACAAAAATTAACAGTGACAGGTGTTAGCAAGAAGCTGGGGGGTCAACATAAATGAAATAAAAGGGCTATTTACAGAAATAATAGCAGAAAATTTCCCAAACATGAATAAAGGATCTGGCATTCAGATAAGCAAGGCATAGAGAACTCCAACTAGCCATAACCCAAATAAATCTACATCAAAACATATAATAATCAACATCCCAGATATTCAGCACAAGAACAGAATATTAAAAGCTGTTAGAGAAAAGAAACATATCACCTATAAAGGAAAACCAATCAGAATCACAGCAGACTTGACAACACAAACCATCAAGTCAACAAGAGTTCGGAGTGAAGTGTTTCAAATCCTAAAAGAACACAACTTCCAACCCAGATTGATGTACCCTGAAAAACTATATTTCAAAATTGATGGAAAAATAAGATACTTCAATGGTAAAGAGCAGCTAGAGGAATTCATGACCACCAAACCAACCCTACAGAGAGTGCTGAAGGATATTCTAGAGAGAGATAAAGATGACCATGGTTCTAGGAACAGCAGCAGAGGAGGACTGCCAAACGGCAGGCTACTGAGTGAAGGGAAAAAGTGGAAGATAGCATGGCAGATATGAACTGGTGCATGCCAGTTGTAACCATTAATGTAGATGACTTCAAGAAACACAGGGAGAGTAGATCAAGAAACAAGATCCACTGATATACAAGAAACACATTTAACAGGAAAGGAAATTCATAGACTGAAAACCAAAGAAGAGAAAACAATTGGTCCAAGTGACAAGAGACCAGAAAAAAAAAGCAAGAATAACTTGCCCATCAACCACAGAATGGATAAGAAGTTAGGGTGTTTTCATGCAGTGGAAAGCTACCCAGCTATAAGGTAGAATAATCTCAAGGCTCCTGGGGACCCAACTGGAGACCCAATGGACCCAACTGGAGATCATGTTCATGGGTGAAACAGTTCAAACTCATATGCATGAACCCTAGCATAAGAGACAGAAGGAGTTAATGGGGTCCAAAAGCAAAATAGTTATTGTAAGAGTGATAGAGGAGGAAACACCTGGGAGGGAAAGGTGGTATACTGTTAATTTCTTATTGTCCTGTCTTGAACTCTTGTATTGTTTTCACAATTTTGTTAGGTTTGGCTTTGTTCTGTCTTGTTTTGTTAGATTTTACTCTGATGATAGGGGCAACTATTTTGAATATAGGGTGAGATATTACGGTAATCTTGGTTTCCTATTATATTCCTTTGAAGTCTTATATGCATTCTTTCATTTGTTTAATTGGTTTTGTTGTTTTATTTTGTTTTATTTTATTATGTGTGATGGTATGAACAGCTATTTTGAAGAATACAAGACATTATAGTATAGTAGCTATTGCTTATTTCTTATCGTCTTGCTTTGAAGTCCTATCATGCTTTTGTTCTTCTGTTTTGATTGGTTCTATCCTGTTGTGTTTTATTTGATTTTATTATGTGTGATGGTATGAACAGCTTTTTTTGAGGAAAATGAGATATTATAGTAGCCACTGTTCATTTCCTGTTATCTGGTTTTAATTCTTTTGAATGGTTTTATACCATTTTGATATGCTTGCTATTATTGTGAGTGAAGGTAATGTCAACTATTTCAAAGAAAACAAGAGACATTATGGTAGCCACTGTTGATGTCCTGTTGTCTTGTGAAGTGCTATGTTGCTTGCATTATTCTGTTTTGATTTGCTTTGTTCTGTTTTCTTTTGTTTTATTCTCTTTAAAATAAAAAAGATGTGCATGAGATAATCAGCATTGTTGTGTATGTGTTGCAACAGATTTTCAAACACTGTGCAGTCAGGAAATGTCACATATGATACATTCTTCTTAGTTTGCACACTGTTGAAAGATGACAAATTTAGGTAAAAGTTTCTTCATGTCATTTAATGTTATCATCATGATTGTTATGCTAAAGTGTTATGCTAAAGTGCTATGCTCAGGTTTTCCCAGTGAAGCTTTGTAACTGTTATCTGTTAACATTCTGCATGGATTCAACTCCATGATTGTTAAGGAAATAACACTTTTTTGGTCATGTTATATATTTCTAGGTGCTTAATGTCAAGATCATAAGATTAAACCTACTGTTATCACTGCCATACTGATTTCCTGGGTGTTCAACAACTGAGTGTTGGAGCCTAAAGCTAGAAAGGTAATTAGCCAAGAGGACAGCCAATATGGCTCGCCAAGGTTAACAAGGACCCACACACAAGAGGATCCTTCTGTATTATCCTACACTTTTATTGAGTCCCCCAACATCCTGACTGGGAAGACTGTTGGATCCCAGAAGGCAAGAGTCAATCAATGTTTGATGTGCTAAAGGAGAATTTCCATGGAAAGCCACATAGCCAAATGAGACCATGACTCATCCTGGCAGTTAACTCTGACAAAGGAGCTGACAGGCTCTGCACATAGTTCCCAAAGTACTGTCTGAGGAAATTTGACCAATCTTGATAGATAATGAGGTTAATTTTGATTAACACAGGTCCTCTTTAATGTGATCTTGAACACATAGCAGAAAAGTATATTATGAGCAAAAAATATTAAGGTAATAGTAACATAAACCCAACATAAAAAGGGGTCTCCAGTCACTGACTCCTGCTAATAGTTTCTAGCTAACACATTAAACTTGAAAGGGAATTCATAAACTGAAAATCAAAGGGGAGAAAATAATTGTTCCACCTGACAGGAGACCGAAAAAAAAAAAAAGCAAAGGTAACTTGCCCATCAACCACAGAATGGTTAAGAAAAAGATACAATATTGTCATACAATGGAAAGCTACCCAGCTATAAAGCAGGACAATCTCAAGGCTCTTGTAGGTAAATGGATGCAACTGGAAATCATGTTCATGGACAAAATGATTTGAACTCATGTGGGTGAATCCCAGTATACAAACAAGGAGTTTATGGTATCCAAAAAGCACAATAGTTATGAAAATGATAAGGGAGGAAATACCTAGGAAGGGAAGGTGATACCACTGTTAATTTCGTATTTACTGTCTTGTCTTGAACTCTTGTATCATTTTCATAATTTTGTTAGGTTTTGTTCTGTCTTGTTAGATTTTACTGTGTGTGATGGTATGGGCAACTATTTTGAAGATAATGGAATGTGTTATGTTAACCACTGTTAGTTCCCTATAATCTTGTTTTGAAGTCCTACAATGTTTTTATTCTTTAATTGGTTTTATTCTGTTTTGTTTTGTTTGATTTTTATTATGTGTGATGGTATGAACAGCTATTTTGAAGAAAATGAGACATTATGGTAGCCATTGCTGATTTCCTATTATCTTTATTTGAAGTCCTGTAATGCTTTTATTCTTTTGTGTTGATTGGTTTTATTCTGTTGTGTCTTATTTGATTTTATTATGTGTGATAGTATGGACAGCAATTTTGAAGAAAATGAGAATTATAATAATCATTATTCATTTACTGTTATTTTGTTTTGAAGTCCTGTAATGCTTCCATTCTTTTGTTTTGATTGATTTTGGTCGTTTTTTATCATTTGATTTCATTACATGTGAAGGTATGTACAGCTATTTTGAAGAAAACGAGGTAGGCATTCTTGATTTCCTATTGTCTTGTTTTGAAGTCCTGTAATGCTTTCATTCTTTTGTTTTGATTGGTTTTATACTAGATTGTTTTGTGTGATTTTATTGTGTATGAAGGTATGGACAACTATTTTGAAGAAAACAAGAGACATTATGGTAGCCATTGTTGATTTCTTGCTGTCTTGTTTTGAAGTCCTGTGTTGCTTGCATTGTTCTGTTTTGTTCTCTTTAAAATACAAAAAAATAGAATTACAAAGGTAAAATGTTAAACTTGTAATGATACTTTACACACCTGTTCAGAACTGATAAATGAAGTAAACAAAACTAAGTAAAGCTATAAAAGAATTTGAATATAATTTAAAAGTTTTACTGAGGACATATAGAAGAAAATTTATTGAAATGGTACATATTTCTATGGTTCATGTCTTCCTAATTTCATGTGCTGGATCCAAAACTGAGTCCAAAATGGAAAAGTTTGAGTAATGAGACCTTTAAGAAATGATTAGGTGAAGAGGGCCGATCACTAATTCATTAGTGCTATTATCTTGGGATTGGTTTAGTCGTCTCAGCAGTGAGTTCTCGATAAAAGGGTGAGTTCAAATTGGGTATGATGGCCCACACCTGTAATCCCAGCACTTTGGAGGGCGGAAGTAAAAAGAAAGATGACTTTAGTCTCCTTCCTCTCCAGTGTGATGCCTTCTACTTAGTATGTTATGATCAAGCACAAAGGCAGCTCCTCAGCTTTGGATTTTCCATTCTCCAGAACCGTAAGCCAGTTTGTTATGAATAACCCAGACCTTGGTCCTTTGTTACAGTACCACAAAATTATTTACTCATTCTTTTTAAAATATCTATAGTACATTTACAAAATGAACTATTCATACAAATTGGTTACAAGTAAAAAATAAATTTTAGTTTCCAAAAAGTAGAAATCATATAGACTATATCTCTTATCTACAATATAAAAGAAAAAAACCAGAAAGAATAACCAAAATAAAAGCAAAATGTATAACAAAAACTCAACAACTTAAAAATTTAACAAGTTAAAAATACTCGTCTATATAACTTTCAGATTAGAAACAAACTCACAATTGAAATGGTAAGTTACTTTACATGTTAATGACACTGAGCATATCATAGGCCAGGGATATAGCCTGTCCAGCAAGCACAAGGTCATGAGTTCAATTCCCAGTATGTGAGAGAGAGTGAGACAGAGACAGAGCAGAGACAGAGAATGAACTAATTGTCAAGGCTATTGCAGCATTTATAGAAAAAAGCATAGTCTTGAACACATTTATTAGAAAAGAGGAAAGAAAGATTAATATAAGCAGCTGGGAAAGAGACAATTAGAAGGGGGAAATAGAACCTATGTAGAAAGAAGGAATTAAAAGAGATAAAAGCAGAAATTAATTAAATGGGAAACAAATGGCAACTTGGTAAATAAAACCAAATATTGGTCCTTCCATTTATTCATTCCCTTAGTGGCTCAAAAAGAAGTAAAAAGATTAACATCGATTTAAAAAATCAGACCATCAAAGATCTACTTCTAAAAATGGAATCAGGCCCAGAATGGATTTAAGGGTGAGTTATATCAAACTTTCAAGGAACAAAAATTTCTGCTATTTAAATTGTTATGGAGCATAAAACAATGATGAGAAACGTCCCATCGCATCCACTGGGCTAGCTCAGCCACTGCAAGCATCTGTTGTTTTTGCTCCTCGGTGCCCATTCGTCCCTCTAGTAACCACACCCTGATTTTCACCCAAGGGCACCATCTCCATCTATTCAGTGGTTATGTGCTTCCAGGGAAGCCCTGATACCAACTTCGAGGCTGAACCCACCCGCCTCCTCAAGCTTTGCTTTTCCCCAACAACTGCTGATAATTTAGGGACAAACATGTGATACAGACAAGAGCAATGAAACGAGAGATTTTGTTAAATGACTTTTGGGAAGGAACTGGTCCTGAAACTAAGGCTAAAATACTGGAGTAACCATGTGCGTGCCACGGGGAGTCTGAGACCCAAGCTGACACAAGGGAAAATAGAGTCATGAGACAGAAAAAGAGCTTTGATTACAGCATTTGAACCCCTAAAGTACGTCCTCCCTTCTACCCTCCATTTCACTCAACTAGCATTTAAATCAACCCCGGTTTTCATTTTCTACTGAAGCCACTAACACTGACATATCAAAGCTGAACAAGGAACGCATACAAGGACATATAACTCAGTCACAATTACCTACCTAGGTCAGCCATAATTAAGCAGCCAAGTTAATCTAGCTATATATTAGAAAACTAATGTCATTAGAATATAAGTTTTATCACAAGAATCAAGCATCAATTTTAACACAAAAAACTAAACTTCATTTTTAAACTGACTATAGTGATATATTAAGGACAGAAAAATAAATCGTCTCTATAGAAAATGTTTTTAAATTTATAAAAAAACATCCTTAACCAAATATAGAGTCTTGGAATGGTCAGTTTTGTGTGTCAAGGCAATAGTTCCAGTTATTTAATCAAACACAAATGTTGGTATGGTTATGGGAGTATTTGGTAGTTTTGATTAAAATCCATTATCAGATGACTTTAATTAAGGGAGATTAGGGTCTATAAACTGAGTGGGTCTGATTCAGTCAGTTAAAAGGCTTTCTGAGTAGACGGGGTGCTATCCAGAAGAAATTTCACTCTTAGGCCAATGCTCCAGCCCCATCTCTTCCTAGCAGTCCATCTTGTGGGTTTTGGACATGCTTAGCCAGGCCCCACAGTCACATAAACCAATTTCCTCACAGTGAATCTCTTAATGCCTTTCTCCTCATTGGTCTGTTTCACTGAAAGGCCCATAACTAATACAAGTCCCTAACTACAGAAAACACGATATTTACTTAGGAGCCCTGAGAACATTCCTTCTCAGCTGAATATAAGATGCCCACTACGTACACATTTTAAAGGGATGGTCAGGGTGGGTCTTCCTGGGAAGATGTTGAATAATGACCCTTCCCTCAAAGATGTTCATATCCTAATCCTCAAAACTCATGAATATTTTTCTTACATGGCAAAAGAGACTGCTGATATGATTAACTTACGGGTCTTGATGGGAGAGAAGAACCAGGTCTATCCATGTGGTCCCTATATGATCTTAAGAGCCTAATAAGGAAGCAGCAGGAGAGTCAGACTCAAGATGAATGGTGTGGCCATAAACTAAAGTATGTTGGTAGCCTCTGGAAAAAGCAGTAAAATAGATTCTCCCTTAGTACTTCCAGAATGAGGCAACTTTGGCAACACATTTTGAACTTCTGATCTCCAGAATGACGTGATAATATATTCATGTTATTTTAAGCTACTAAGCTCGTGATAATTGGTTGTAGCCACAATAAAACATGAATACAGAAGATACTATTTGAAGACCTGGAGGAAGAAAAGGTGCGAAACGAGCAGGTATTTGGGAAAACAAGGTTTCAGACAGAAGGAAGAAAAGAGCAAAGGCCTTGTGGTGGAAATGCTAGAGAAATACAAAGAGCAGGCCCCAGAGGAAAGGAACATGGAGGAAGGACATCCAGGAGTGATGGGAATGTATCCATCCCATGGTGGGGTGAAGGTCTGGGGGGATGGCCTTGTAAGTGACTGTAACGGGCTTATCTTTTATTCTGAAGGAGAAGGAGACTAGAGAGGTGCCCAATGCAACTTTCCTTGTAGAAGGATCACTCTGTCTTTCTGGTTAACCAAGGGCAAATTTATTTTAAAGCTATAGAAGCTCAAAATTTTAAACCCTAACAAGGAATGAGTTCCTCTAAAGACCCAATAATGCATTCACATAGTCACATTTGGTAAAATTTGCAAAAGTTTAAGGTATTTTAATCACCATTAGGAAAGACTCTTTGTTTTCTTTCTTGCATGTTCAAACATACCTTCTCTCAGTGCTGAGCCAGCCACAAGCATTTTCGGATCCAGCTACCTTTAGTTTGAGCTTAGTGGAATACAGTTATGCAGTTCACAGTCCTTTTGCATGTTATTAGAAGTTATTACCAGCTGTCCAGGATCAAGGATGGCTTCTAGGAATCCTCCTCCCACCCGCTCTGCCATCATCCCCAGGATCTTGACAGGAGAGATTTCACTGAGTATTGTTAGCGCACAGTTAGTCACTGCACAAGGAAAATTGAAAAGCGCAGACATCTTGCTATCATATATAAAAGAAACCTGATAAAACTTTCCTAAACTTGACAATTCTAAAAATTTACTCACCTTTTTATTGGGGGGAGCAGGTAATAGAGGCTGAACCTACACCCTCCACACGGAGCTATATCACTCCCCATCCTCCCTCCCCACTGCCTTTTTATTTTTATTTTTTGAGACAGGGTCTCACCAAGTCACTAAGTTACCCAGGCTGTTCTCAAACTTGAGATTCTGCTTCAGCTTCCAAGAGGGCTGGGATTACAGACATGTGCCTCCACACCTAGCCTAATTTATACACTGTGACCAGTAACAAGTTATGAAGGTGGAGAAAACTTTTCTAAACCATTAATAATTAAAAACCTTTAACTAAGTGTAGTAGAAACAATCTTATATTATTTCTATTGAAAAATTTAGCACAAATCAGGATATACAAGAACCAATGATCAAAGAATATGAAGGGGTATGTGTGTGTGTGTGTGTGTGTGTGTGTGTGTGTATGTGTGTGTGTGTGTTATGGTTTGTGTCTAGATGTCCCCTCAAAGCTTTGTCCTTTCATAGATGGGGCTTTTCCAGAGGCAGCTGAATCTAGAGTATGTGATGCTGGGATTAAGAACGTGTGATTACCATATCAGTCCACTGATGGCTCTGTACCACCCACTCCTGGTAGCCTACATAGAGTATAAAAAACTGCTAAGGCTCCTTGCATGCTTTGCTGTCTTATGTCCACCATGAACTCTTTTTTTCTTTCTGATGTCTGTCTGCCATGTGCTACCCTTGGAGCTGGCCAATTACGGACTGAAACCTCTACAAATTGTGAGCAAAACCTTTCCCCCTTTAACTTTGAGCATCAGGTATTTTGTTTCAGCAATGAGAGAAAAGTAACTAAGACAAAGAATAACACTGCAATATGTCAAGGTATTAATAAAAAAGATATTATTCTAGAAAGTGTCAGATGTTTAAGGCCTTATCGGCTTTTAAATTATTGTAATTTTCTCTGATTTTTTTCATGCTTGGTAAATACTTGTACACCTAATTTAGTTTTTTCACCTTTAATTTTTTTCTTAAGGAGAGCCCTCAAAATTGCATATGCTTTAAATTCCATCACATCTAAAATCTCTCTAGGACTAGAATCATATTCCAGTCCTAGATATCTTCATGCAGATCCATTCTAACCTTTCCCTGCTCTGGTCTCAGAAGGAAAGGGACTCTGCACCTATTTCCAGGGATCCTGTGTTGACCTCCTTCTGATGGGACTTGGCCAAGGCAGGAAATTGAAGGGCCAGCAGAAAGGATAGCGGCTCTTTCTCGCTCTTCTCTACAGTAGAGAAGGCCTTGCTGGGCTTTGCTCCAGGTCAGCTTTGGTTCCAAGTCTTTTCAGAGCAACTTTGAACTGCAGCATGAATAAGGCCACTTCTTGAGCCGAGGGGTCGTTGCAACTTCCTGCCCTTGCTGCTCACCAGGCCTCTTCCCCATCCGCTGTGTGGCCTCTCTCTCTCTCTCTCTCTTATCACCTGTGTAATTCAGCAATTGTGCTGTCTTACATTCTTTCACGGATGGCATCTGTTTTCCTGGTGGAGCCTTACTGAAATAAGTAGGTAAGGACAGAAACAGAGATGTAAAGGATATAACTGTGTGCATATTTAAGTGTGCAAGATAGATAACCATACTACTAAGTCTTTGTTAGTTCATCAAACAGAATGGTTTGTGCTGTCATTGTTTGATTGCCCACTTTTTGTGCTTTGATTTTGTAACTTGAACAACTACTTCTAAGATAACGATAGGTAATTTATCAACTAAAGAAAAAGGAAGAAAGAAGCGGAGATGTGTTATAGGACTCATGTGATCATCCAGGTGAAAAACCAAAGTGGCATACACCAAAGTAAGAGTATTGAAGGGATCGAGAAGTGAGCGAGTTAAGTGATTTGCCTGTATATTTGGTGTGGGAAGTAAGAAAAAGGGCAGAGTCAAAGGTTACTGCAAGATATTTGACCTTCCACCTGAACAACAGTTACCACTCAGTGAGGAGGTGCAGTTTCAAGGGGACAGGAGGAGATGAGGTGCTGGCGCTATTCTCTTTCCTAATCTGAGCAGTGGTTTTGGATATGCTCAGTTTGAGATCCCTATTAAACATGTATTGTTGCACTTGGATATATGATACCTCTCAGAATGGAGGCTCAAGTTGCGGATATAAATTTTGGAGTTCTCAGTATATGGGTAGAAACTCTAAAAACACTGAAGGACATCAATGGGGTGAATATATAGAGAGGTCTGTGAATTGAACTCAGAGCAGCAGATGTTTAGAAGCCTAGGAAATGAGGATAGAAAACTGGCACAGGAGTCTGAGAAGAGTGTCTGGAGAGGTAGGAGGGGAACCAGAAGAGTTGTGGCCTGGAGGTTAAGCAAAGAAGTCACTCCTAAGAGAAGGGTCATATGCACCAAATTCTGATGACAGATCAAGTACACTAAAATCCCAGAATGACCACAGGGTTTTGCAATATGGAAGTCATTGTTGATCTGACAACAGCAATTTCAAGAGAATGTTGGAGTTTAAATCTTAGAGACTATACGTATAAATAATTTGAGGGGGTTGGTTGTAAAGTGGAGAAGAAAAATAGTACAATGGCTCAAAATGAAAGTAGAATCAAGAGAAATATATACCCTCACGTACACAACACTTACATACATATACATAACTTTTTGTTAAAATGTAACATACAAGTGTATAACTCACTAATTTGTTTCAAGTTCACATATAAAGGTAATCACTACCTAATTAGGAAAGGATATTACCCAGCACCTGAGAGCCCCTTCATGCTTCTTCCCAGTCATTATTTACCCCTTCCTCCCAAAAGATAACCGGTAGTCAAGCCATAAGTTAGATTTGTCTGTTTGGGAAACTTGCACAATAAAAAAGTACAGTCCAATTTCTTTCATTCAGCATTGTAAGATGAAGGTAGCAACAGTCTGTTCATTTTCATTGTTTTGTAACATGCCTTTATATGACTGTTCTACAATATATGTATCAATTCTATTCTTGATAATGGATACTGGGATTGTTTACTGTTTGTTCTATAACATTTGATGATGGCATGAACCTGCTTGAAGATAACTTTTAGTCCACACGTGAATGCTTTTCTATTGGGCGTATACCTAGACAAGGGACTGCTGGTTTATAGGGTAAGTTATGTTCAGATTTAGTGAACAATGCTAAATAACTTTTTCAAAGTAGTCTGCTAATCTACTCTTCCACCAGCAGAATAATCCCATTGTTGTATATCTACTCAGTACTATCATAAGCCTTTTGAGTTTTAGCCATTCTGAAAGTTGTATCATTGTGCCCTACCATACTTTTAATTTTTATTCCTTTTCATACATTTAACAGCCATTTGGATATGTTCTATTATGAAGTAGTTGTTCAAGTCTTTTTGAAAAGAGATGAAAAGGCATTGAATGGGAAAATAGGATCTTTAATGAATTACAGACATTTGTCTTAACCTGTAATACCAAGGGACCATTTGATCATTGTGACCATGAATTTAAGAGGAGACTGCCCATCATGTCAGCCCGTCATGTGTTTTCCTCCAGACTCTTCACTGTGCATGGTAAACCAGGAGCATATAGACAACCAGAATTAACCACGGTTGAGAGTTGCTCAAGTAAGTACAATGCAGTGGAGAGGAGGATGAGAGCTGAGGGAGCGTGCAAGGAGTCACGACGACGAACCATGAAATCTGAACTGGGAAAGGTGGAAAATAAGGACGGTGAAGTTATAGAAAGGTTATCGGGCTTTAGGCTCAGGTGAGTTGAACTGTCAGAGTAGAAGAACAAGAGAAATTAGCTAGCAAGATTAAAGGTGGAGGCAGGCACGGTGGTACATAATCCCAGCACTGGGAGGCTGGGACAGGAAGACCCCAAATTCAAGGCCAGCCTGGACAACTTTGAAATGTCCTGTTTCAAAATAAAATTTAGGAAGGGGCTAGGGAGACTGGGGCCAGAGTTTGTAGCAGACACTCACTGAGCATATATGAGGGCCTGAGTTTAATTCCCCAACAGAGCAGAAAAGGGTAAGGGATGTAGCACAGTGGTAGAGTGCTTGCTTAGCATGTGTGAGACCCATGGTTTAAAAAAAGAAAGAAAAGGAAATTGGAGGTGGTAATCTAAGAAATGAGTTGACTGAACATAGGTTACAAAGGTGTCAGAGCTGTGGGTCATGAGCAGGCCCATGGCATGACTGCTATCCAGGATGGATGAGGTGAGTGGAAGCCCAGGTCGTAGTGAAAGAAGTCAAGGGACCAAGAGATCAAATGTCATAATCCATTTTGTGCTGCTCTAAAGAATACCTGAGATTAGATAATCTATAAAGAACAGAAATGTATTGGCTCACAAGCCTGGAAGCTGGGATGTACAAGACCAAGGTGCTGGCATCTGGTGAGGGGTTTCCTGCTGCTCATCACATGGTGCAAGGTGAGAAGTCAAATCTGCTTCTGCAAGCTTTTTAAATGCAACACTAACCTGTTAATTAAAAGTGTCACCTCCCAACCCTATTACACTGGAGACTTAAGTTTCAACTCATGGATTTTTGGAAAGGATATAAACATGCACACCATGGCACCAAGGTACCAGAAAGACGATCTACTTAAATGTTGAAATATCCAAGAATTATAACTGAGTAGAGTTGAAGACAAGCTACTCTAATTTACCAGGAGAAACTTTTAGCAGATGGGTAAGCACAGAGCAAAGAACCCAGTCAGAGTTGAGAAATTTATCCATTTATACATGGAAACTATTTAAATAAGATGATATTTCAAATTAGGGTAGAAAGGATGTTTAAGCAACACAAAATTTTGGAAGAAAACAATGAAATTTTGAAGAAAATAATGAAATACTACTTCTATTTTACAGCATCCACAAGATTAACTTTTAAATGGGCTAAAAGATAAAAACATTAAAAATTACATAGTTACTAAAAGATGACAAAATAGAATATTCATCATACTGGGATGGGAAAGTTTTTCTGAGATATAGGATCACAGACAATAATAGTAAATACCTTTTGCGTAGTTCTCATGGTGATTATCATTCTAAGAACTTTTAATGTGCATTAATTCATGTAATACTATTAGTACATACTCTTACCCTCATTCCACATAAGAAAACTGAGGCACAAAGACTAGATAATTTGTCTAAGACACACAGCTAATTCCAGACAGCATATAAATACATGAAAATGTAACTTCTACATACTAAATAAAGTTTAAAGAAAAAGAACAAGGGGAGCACATCATATTATAAATTATATAACTTTTTAAAAACAGCTTTATTGAGGTATGATTGACATACAATAAACTGCATGTATTTAAAGTGTAAAATTTGATGAGTTTTGACAGACATATACACCTGTGAAACCATTACCACAATCAAGAATGAGCATATCCATCACCCCTAAAAGTTATTTATAACTTGCAAACTATTTCCATATCATACATACATAAGGAGTTTGTACAAATCAATAAGGCAAAAACACAAACATGGGCAAAGGATATAACCAGGGACTAACAGTTCAAGATGCACCAACAGCTAAAATCATTTGACAGTGTGCACACCTCAGTAATAGCACAGGGAATGTGAGTTAAAATTATTAATTACCTTAACCTGAATGGTAAAATTTGGCGAGGCTGCTGCACTCCCAAGTTGGTGAGGGTTTGGGCTTTCTCACACACTGCAATGGCAGTGCATGTTTGCTCGTGTCTTTTAGGAACAGAGTAGGTACACTCTGCATTGAAAACACACCGTTCTTGCTAGCAGCTCGATTCTCTAGGAATCCATCCTCCAGTGATGTTCACACAATTGCCAATGCATTTTTAAGAAAACATTGAAACACTAGGGGTTGGGGAACCCAAAATTCCCATTAATAATTAAATAATGCTTAAAATGGCATAAATATACTCTGGGAACATTACATGTCTATTAAAAAGAGTAAATGAGATTTCTATACATCCCCAGGGAAAGACAGAACCCTGGTTTTATTTTTTTAAAACTCTGTGTGTATCAAAGATTTTCACCTTTTACTCTATGTCCTTCTGAATTATTTCAGTTCTTAACAAGTAGTTTAAAAATACATGAAAATGAAAAAAGTAGTGCATGGTTATGGATAAACAAATTCATGTATTACAGAGGAAGACACGAGTATTCTTTTCATGTTTATTAATTCATGAAACAAGCTAAATGTTAATTGTATGCCAAAGAGGAAAACAAAAAACAACAACAAAAGAAACATTTTGTCCCTATCCATATGAGCTCATTTTCTATTCAAAAAGGAAAAGCTAGTTTGCTACCTGCAAGTGAAAAGGGACACCTAATTTAGACTGGGTGGAGGAAGCCTTCTCTGGCCAAGTGAGCATTAGCTGAATCCTGCAGGACAGTGAGCATTATCTGGACGAAGAGTTTAGAGTCTATGACGAATCAGAGGGATGTGCGAAGGCTGGAGGTTGCCGGAGGACCGATGGGCAAAGGGCAGATGCTGTAGAAGCTCGAACATGTCCCCGGAAGGGAATAGAGCCCGATTAGACTGGAGAGGATGCGTGGGAAAGAACATGGTCTTGGACTTTTAAACTGTTAGCCTCAAGACTGTACAACTCATATTCAGGGTGAAAAAATCACCTTTTTAGATAGAAAATTTGATGAATTTTGACAAGTGTGTACATCCATGAGACACTGGCATCTCCTCCACCACTGTCAAGTCAAAGCCTCCCTCTGCCCCTTTGTCCTCAAGCCCTTTCCCCTTCTGCCAGCCCTTGAAGCCCCAGAACGGCTTGTGTCAGTAGTTTTACCTCTTCTGGAGGTTATTTTAATGGATTGTGCAGTTCCCATTCTTTAGGGCTAGTTGCTTCGACTCAGCATGATGTTTTTGAGATGATCCATCCAGGTGTATCTATATGGATACATCACCATTATTTGGTAGGCATTTAGATTTTTTTGCTCTGGTTTGGGAGTATGATGAAAGCCAGGGGGAGATATATATATATATATATATATATATATATATATATATATATATCTTTGTGTGGTCGTATCATTTTGTATCATTTCATTTCTCTAGGCAGGGAGTGGAATTGCTGGATCACACACAAAATGTATACTTAACTGTTTTTACAAAGTAGCTGTCCTCTGTGGTCGCCCATTGCATTCCATATTAGCACTGTGTGTGGATTCCAGTTGTTCTCATTCTTACCAGCACTGGATATCAGTTTTTTATAAAATGTATTATTTCATCTATTCTAACAGGTATATTATCCTGATACCTCATTGAGGTTTTATTTTGCATTTCTCTAATAATGTTGCTGAGCATATTTCCATGTTTATTTACCATCCATATCTCTTCCTTACCAGAGTGAGCCTCAGAATTTATAATTACATTAAACTATTTGTAAGACTCCAAGATATTAAGTAATAATTAATGAACATTTAAAAGTTGAGAGCAGGAGTCCTGGGTGCTCAGTGGTCTTCACTGCTGCCATTCTTCCGAACACTGGGCTTGAGAGAGATATTAATCTATAACAAAGTATGTGAGTGAGGCTAACTTCACATAAAACAGAGTTTTTAAAATCACAGTTTGGAAGTTCAGAGGCAGCACACCCACATCTGCTTGGCTCCAGTGAGAACCTTACAGCCTATGGCATTGCAAGTGCAGAAGCACAAACAGAGGAAGAAGTCACTTCTCAAAGCAGAAAGGCTGAGTGGCGTCTCTCTCTCTCTCTCTCTCTCTCTCTCTCTCTCTCTCTCTCTCTCTCTCCTCCTTCTCTGAACCTTCCATCACTCCCTTTTCCCTTGCCCTGTATTCCTCCCCTCCCTATATCTCCTCAGAGCTCCACAACTCATTCTGAAGACCTAAGAAGCTCTGACGAGGCCCCACCCAGTAAAGGTGCCATAACGTCTCCCAGTACTGCCACACTGGGACCAAGCCTCTAACATATGAACCTTTAGGGGACATACTCATCCAAGTATATCCAAACCATAGCAAGGGCATCCACAGAGGAATATTTAAGCACTAGGGTAAGATCCTCCTGGTCAGTCTCCAATAACAGCTCCCCATCAAGCTGGTACCTGTGCCCACATGAAATCTCCTCCCATGCAGAATCTAGGCTGACCCTGGGTAACCAAGAAAGTACAATAGAAGTGACTTCTTGGGACTTCTGGGGCTAGGTCAGAAGAAGCCAGAAAGTTTTCACCTTGGTCCTTTAGCAGGCTCACTGTGGAAGTCAGCTGCTATGTAAAAAGCCTAACTATACCATTATGCTACTAGAGGCTACATGGAGAGCCAGCCACAGCTGCCCCAGTCATGGTGAGAGGGGGATCCAAACCGGGGAGTGAAGGAAGTCATCTTGAATGCCCTGTTCTGCCAAGCCTTGGGATGATTCCAGCTCCAGCCACCCTCCAGCTATAGCCTTATCAGAGTCCACAAAGTAGAGCCCCCTCCCCATTAGAGTTAACCTCAGGACCATGAGAGACAATAATACATTTTGCCTAATCACTAGGTTTTTCAGGGGCTTGTTATGCAGCAGTGAGTAACGAACGATGCCCAGGTTCGGGGTCTGCTGGCTTGGAAAGTTGACAGAGTCATCCCTGAGACTGGGAACAAGACAGAGGGCTGCTGGTTGTTGTCACGTTCTTTTTCCTTCTACATTCAAACTCCCTATCCTCACACTATCGGTGCCAGAATCGTGGGTGGCTACAAGAAAACGGAGACTGGCAAGAAACAGGAACTGGGAAAGTCAAAGCAGATGCCAGGCCCAGGAATGAGCCCAACTCCAACAAAATAATAAGAACAGTAATTTCTTACATGTTCACAGTCCTTTACAGTTTCTAAAGCACCCCGGCATGTGTTCTCTTATTTGACCCTCTTATCAGGCAGCCGAGGGACACAAGACTACTCTAACTTTCCTAGAAAGAAAAACAGGAAGGTCAAGGGTTACAGAGAGCACAGCCCTAGTTCACTGCATTCTGGAAGGAGTGAGAACCAGGACTAATTCAGACGTCACCTGGGATGGGGTCCAGGCAATAAATCGCTTAGTGTAACAGTGTAAAAAGCTGGTAACAGCAAAGCCAAAGGTTTAATTGTTTACTGGCAGCAACTGACAGTAAGCTAAGTTCTTTCCCATTTACTCTTCCTAGGACCCTGTAAGGCAGACATCACTGCCATCTTCACTTTGCACCTGATCTCTGGGCCCCAAGACTCACCATACCAACACAGCTGTCTCCAGAATGTCACTGCTGATTCTCTGAAACTGCTTCTGTGGCTGGAACCTAGAGCCTGGAGGCGAACACAGGGTCCTGGGTGACCTCTTTGCTCTCCTGAGCATACTGGTATTCATCATAGTGTCCTTGAGCCAACTGTGGTTACACCATCTCTGTGCTCAGAAACCATCAGTGGCTTCCAACAGGGCATGCTCCTCAACAGAGCCCTACCAGTTAGCGCAGCCCCACAAAGCTGTCCCCAGTTGTGGGGATTCTTTCCTGCATATACTCAATAGATACTTATCAGGTAAATGCCTACTATGTGTTAACACAATTAGAGCAGACAGCAGAATGTACAGTACAATAAACGCTTTCTCTAACCTCAAGGGGCCTATAATCTAGCAGGGTATAATATATAGAAAACAAGCAATTATAATTTCCCTGAAGACACTAAAAAGGATAATAGAGAGCTACAGAAATGTCCTTCAGAATGAGATGAATAAGGTAAGGGAATGATAGGGGAAAGTTGCAAAGGCCTTGAGGCAGAAAGGAGTCAAGGAGAAGGGAAAAACTCCAAATGAAGCTTAGCAAGCGGAGCCAGACCATGGAGGGCTTTGGAGACCTTACAAAACTTTTTGGTTTTAAAGTGGGCATGGAGTGACAGGTCAGAGATGGTGATAAGGGGTTTTTGGTTAGTATCTTGACTTGTCAACTGATTCTCTTTGGGCCCAAAGTCTCATCTTAAGTGACGCTAGAGCGTATATTTGGTCTTCCAAATTGGAGCTTGATAAGTGGTCTCCCACTCTGTCTTGTATACCCTTTGGCATTCCTGGAAGTCTGATGGGGAGGTAGCTCACTATCTACCAGTGTCTGCTCCCTGTTCCTTACGGGAGACTGGTTGGTTTTAGGTTTCTCCTTCCCATATGGATCCTGTGCTGAGAGCCACAGTCCCACCACTACTCCAGCCCTGGTCCTCACTGGTATGAGCAGTTTGGGTAGTCCCACTCCCTCGTCAGTAACTGATTTAAGTACAGGCACATGAGGAAGACACTGATTGTTGGGGGAAGCATTCTGAGAAAGACTTCTTACTCTGAGACACCCAGAAAGAGTGTCTTTTCTTTTACTGGATATGGGGGAAGTTGATGAGATGCCTAGATCTGAAACACTTCCTGTGATTCTGAGGGGAGCCAGCCTGACAATAAGGTCAACACATGCACAGTAACAATAAAGTACAGAAACACATGGGTCTTTAATGATATTGTTGAACTACTGTGTAGGGGCTCTTTCTCCCACTCAAGGGAGTTCCTGCCATGTAAGATAATTCATTTTCTTATCATTTAAGGCTGTTGAATTGAAGAGATTTTGTTATTGGAATCCAAAAGCACGCTGCACATCTGGTCTTAGGAGCCTGGCGCTCACTACTTAGCCTCTGAGCCTGACCGTGTCCCTGTGTACCTGTGCAGATCAGATCACAGACTGAGACTTCCTCTTCCTGCACCTCTCTTGCCTACCAGAACCTTGTTCTATTATGGCACCGAAGCAATCTAGGTTTAGATCTTCTACCATGTGTTGGCCCTGAGGTCCCTCAAACATAACCTGCACCTTTTGTGCACTGCCTTCATTTCTTTACAACTGGGGATAAACAGGCTTTGCCCAAGTCCCTCCAGCTGGACTATCCTTTGCTTGGTCCCTAGCTTATTGAACAAAAGATCAGAATGAAGATCTGCATATTGAGCCTCGCAAGGCTGAAATCAGGAAACCAAGTCAAGGTCGAGACTGGGAAGATCAAGAAGCAATGTGGAAGGGAGTTCAAGAGGGTGGCTTAGGGCCAACAGGTCAGGGAAGAGGCTAGCATGCAGAAGACCAGATGAAAAACAGTGCAAGGTATGGGCGCGCCTGATGGATGGGAGGATTTGGGCAGAGTTGGGCCCCTAGAACACCTGATTCTCCTTTCCTATCCTGCCAGTCTTCATTCAGAGCCTTGTAGATTTCAAAGTTCTTCCTAAACGACCTCATTTTCCCTGTGGTAGTGGTGTAGACCATTTCAGCACAAGGGAAGATGATTTTTCCATGGCCTGGGATGAGGAGAGGATGATAATGGTTTAAGGATTAGATTCTTGTGCAGCCCAGATGCCTTATATATACTGTTCATGGTAGGGTTCACACACTTACAAAAATCTAATGCCCAGCCAATCTGATAGGAGCCAGAGCTCAGACAGTAATATGAGAGATGGGAAGAGGCTACAAGTACATATGGGTGTCACTGGCTTACTCACGACTTAACTCCTGCTGTGGGGCCTGGCTTCTAATAGGCCATGGACTGGTATTGTGGTCCCAAGGTTAGGGGTCTGTGGTGTGGAATTTAACTCCTAGTCAATTCAGTTCAACCAGTTCAATATACACATCACATTCTTCTGCACCAGGGACCCAGAACGCCTGGATGGATAAACAGCCCTTGTCTTCGGAGAGCTCTGGTCATCAAAATAGTTGCTGCCCCTACTTCAAGCCTGGAAAACTCTGTTCCTGGCTCCCATCCCTAAAACCAGAACCTTCTTCACTTCTTTCCACATTCTCTTATCTGTATGATTTCTCCAAGTCATCATTTCTGCAGGGAACTTTTCCCTGACTTTTACCACTGGATGTAATTTATGCCATTCCAGAAACCCTTGGAAATTTCCTGTTGAACTCCAACCGGGACTAACACAGCATGTATCTTTCAACCTTCAGAGATGCGCATGGAGTGTGTGTGTGTGTGTGTGTGTGTGTGTGTGTGTGTGTGTGTTGCTTCATTCCAATCAAACACCACTTCCTTCAAAGCCTTGTCACCTGTATGCATGTGAAAAGCAGCCTGAGCCAAGGACCTCCTGCCCTAGGCTCTCCCCATGATGTTCTGCCCAAGCCTCACATCCATCACACTCAAAACCATCCTTCTGCACCTGCTCCTACCTCTCTCTCTCCATTAAATGGCTTATAGCTACACTAGAGATCTAGTGATCTAGATACACTAACTCAAGACCTCAAGCCTATTCCCCGGTAGACACATTAAACCACTGTGCCACTGCACACAAAGCTCGAGGCCTCACATCCCCCAAAAGATCCTCACCCTGTGTATAGCTATATCAGACACAGGACATGCAATCCCATGAAACCAATGCAACATTCAGAGGTCTGGTCAGTCACACAGAATCACACTGAGAAGCATACAGAAGCCCAGCTTCCTACAGGGTTTCAGCAAGTCACATTTTCGAGTAACGAGTTTTGCACCAGAAGAATTCTGGGAAAATAAAACATCATAAAATCCAATCATTTAAAACCCAGACCCAAGCCCTGAGCCCATCACTCTTGCTGGGGAAGGAGGGTGAGTGTTGCCTTCCCCCTGCTCCTCATAGCCCATGATTTGTGCCTGCTCTATGGGTCCTGGTGCTGTAATTCTCCACAGGATGACTGACCAGTCTGGCACTGTGCATGACTCAGACTCTAGGCCTGCCTGGGTCTGGCCTCCTGGCCCCGGAGCCAAGCTGTTTCCATGAACTGGGGCCAGCTTTGAGGGCTATAGATCAGATAAGGACTGCCCACATCCAAGATGAGAGAGTAGATATGCTTCTGTCACCCCTACACCTTCCAGTGTCCCCACTGCTGAGCACATGGCCAAAGAACTCCAGGACAAACCCACTCTATGCCTAAACTATAGTCAAATCCAAGTTGCCTTAAACAAGTTGGCCAAAAGGGTCCCACATCAGTGTGGTGAGAATCCTGGACAGACAGCCTGGAAGCTACTGCTGCCACCACCCCGCCTTCCCATTACCTACACAACACAGCTGTACACTACACGCTATCTGGCTCAGTGGCTCCCTTTCTGAAGAGTACCGATGAGGAAGGCAGGTTGGTGATTTCCACGTTAGTGCGGTAGGAGAGACGGTCTGGGTGCCTGGCTAAAGTAATTAAAGGGCTGAGGTTATAGGCCAAAAGTCAAAAGTTCCAAAGCAACTTGTTCTCAACTCTAAAAACGAGGACAGCCTTTCTTCTTAGTTGCTGAGCACTGGAAACAAGGCTTTCCTGTAAATATGCAGAGACAGCCGGAAGGAGCTTCGATAGTGATAGCTGCGTCGGACTCAGTCTCCCCACTTTCACCCGGACTGAGCAAGCAGGACATCAGTGAGGAAGCATGTTCCAGACCCAGCTGCAAGCACACTCCGGCCGATTCCCTTCAGAACTGCTCTTGGGACCTGCTGGCCACCTTTTATTCTTTTACCTTCGTCCCTTCTCTGGTCTTCACTGAGGTATAAATGGCATAGTTAAAACATCTAGGACAATTAATGAAGCATTTGGAAAACAATAAAGCTGGAATCATGTTTTACTATTTGCACCAAAACAAATTCAAAAGATTCAAAACATAAAAGTGTAAAAAGTGAAGTGCATGTAGAGATGAGTATTAAAGAAAGGTGTAAATATTTATATTGTTTAAAGGAAAAGAGCCCTCTCTACGCATGTCATGA
Organism: Cavia porcellus; assembly: GCF_034190915.1. NCBI lineage: Eukaryota > Metazoa > Chordata > Mammalia > Rodentia > Caviidae > Cavia > Cavia porcellus. The sequence goes on from NW_026947508.1 coordinate 34,367,146, forward strand.
AATATATAAGTTACAAAGTAAAAAGACCAGAAGACTTAATCACATAAAAAATCAAGGACTAATGAAGGACAATAAACAAGGTTAAAAGTCAATGTGAAGTAGAAAAACATTAATGATACTGCCTCTAATGTGCAAAAAGTTTCCACAAGTAAGAAGGACAAGTACTTCAACAAACCAATAGACCAAAACCAGGACCAGAAAGCTCACTAAAGAAATAGGAACATCTATTAAGATCTACATATGTGCACAAGTCAATACTTAACAAAGAAATGCAAATGGAAAGGAGATATTGTCACTTATCAAATGGGCAAAAGCTTTTCCTAAACAGACAAGCTACTTGTCTAGATGTCCTCACAGCCTCACGTGGTCGTAAGTAGGGCTTTTTGGATGTGGCTGGATGAAGGATGTGTGAATGGGGATTAAGGATGTGATGCTGGAATTAAGAGTGTGTTTATTAGAGGTCTGGGTGGGGGTTATGGGCAGCCCCACCTGGGTGTGTGTGGCACCACACATGCCTAAAAGGCTTGTAGCTTGATAGGAGAAAAGGGAAAGAGAGGCTTGCTGCTGTTGCTTTGCTGCTCACTCCTGCCTCTTGTCTTCTCTGCCATGGACTGTTTCTCCTCGGTGATGCTCCTCTGCCATGCTGCTCTGCCTCGGAGCCAGCCAACCATGGACTAAACTTCTACAAGTCGGGAGCCAAAATAAACCCTTCCTCCACTGCCGGTGTCAGATATTGTCTCTGTAACAATAAGACTAACTAAAAAAAGGTGTTGTATTAGTCAGCTTTCTATCACTGTGACAAAAGGCAGCTTAAAGGAGGAAAGATTTATGTAGGCTCATGGTTTCAGAAGTCGCAGGCCATTGTCAGCTGACTGGGACTCAACTGTGCAGAGCGTCATGGCAATAGGAGTGTACAGAGGAAGAGGCTGCTCACCTCATGGCAGCCAGGAAGCAGTCAGAGAAGGCAAGGAAGGGGCCAAGGACAAGATGCATCCTTTTGTGACACGTCCCCAGTGACCCGTTTTCTTCACTTAGACTCCACTTCCTGAAGTTTGTGTTACTTCCCAATAATGCCATCAACTATATACCCGTCACTGGACAGACCCATTGATGAGATCGGAGCCCTCAGAATCTTCCCCAAAGCCCCACCTCTGAACATTGCTGCACTGAGAACCAAGCTTTTAACACAAGAGCTTCGGGAAGACATTCAGATCCAAGTAGTAAGGGGTATTTATCATTGACAGTGGTGTAAAGAAAGGCACCTTCTCCCACACTGCTGGTAGAAGACATGTATCCCAGTCCAGTACTTCTGGAAGCCAGCGGCCCACTGTTCCCATGGCATACTGAATGCAGACAGCCTTCGCAACTCATCAGTGCTTTGCATGTATGTTTATTTTATCCAGACAATAATTTCATGAAGTAAATCCTCTTATTATTCCCATTTCACAGATGGCAACACTGATACCTAGAGAGTTTAAAAGGGACCTTCCCTAGGAAATGGCAAAACCAGAACAGAATCCCAGGCATTTGGCTCTACTATGCCGCTCTACAACAAAATGTTAATTGTACAAACCCTTTGTCCTAGAAATTTCCCTCCAAAGAATTACCCTTAAAGAGTTAATTAGGCAAATATACTGGGAAAGATACATAATAATGTCACTTTCTATGTCAAATATGTCAATGAAAAAAATGGGGACAATTAAGTGTTTTTAATAGGCAATTCACTGACTAAATTGTGTTTCTTCCATAGACAGAATGCTATGCAACCATTAAAAAGTATGATGTATATTTATATTCACTGATATGGAAAGATTTTGACAACATATTGTTGAGTGGGAAAACAGGTTGCAAAACAGCATGCATAGTATGATCTCATTTAGGTAAAATTATATATATATCACTCAAGATCTGAGCTGATGCTCACCAAAATGCTAAAGGTTATTATCTTGAGAGGGTGAGGATTTCAGGGAATTTTTATTTTCTCCTTTCTTCCTTTTCTGTGGTGTTTGGATTTTGTACAGTGAGCATATATTATCTTTGTAAACAGAAAAGGCAGTTTTTAAGAAATGAACCTCCTGCAACTGGCATCTCCCTGCTTGAATCTCTAAGTGCTTTGTTTGGCCAGCCTGGAATGCAAACCTACTACGAGTTAGGCCCCAGAGTGAGAGGACAAAGAGAAAAATAGACAATTAGAAGGCATGAGCAGAGATAAGGCCACTGTAGGAAGCAGAAGGAGAGAGACACATATGTCTGCCTCCTGGAGATACAGGAACAGGCAGACAGAGAAAGGTGTGGAGAAAATGGGCCCGCAAAAAGGGAAGGTAGACGACACAGGTACTTGGTATGGGCGCCATGTCCCAGCTCCCAGGTTGACTAATGCGGTCCTGTTAATGAAGTGAGTGATTAATAGCCAGGGGGATAGAGAGCTGGTATATGAGATTAATCCCAGTTAATGAATCCATTGTTAACAGCATTAAATAGCAACAGGGGGGAGGGGGAGGCGGCCTTCTCTCTCCTCTCCACGCATCCAGGTCTGCAGCCACCAGAAGAGAGGAAGGCTCTTAGCACGAGGCATTGCCAGTGTGAAGTGGAGGAGAAAGGACCATACGTTGCACACCTATGGCAAAACTGGTGCCTTCTTGCACTCTCACACTATGCTCACTCAGCCTGGGCAACCTCACTCCCTCCCAGGGAAAGCTGGTGTTGTAGTCAGAGGTTGCAAGAACAATTACATACAAGATACATAATTCATAGTATTATTTATAATGGTCACCCAGAGAGTCAAATACAAAGAAAGTACAAGAAATCTGTCCACACACTGAAGAAGACCTAAAGAATCCATTTGAGGGCCTGGGTCCAAGGGCAATGTCCTTCATGAGTTCAGCTGAAAACCTAGAGCCCGTGACAGTGCCTTCCTCGAGTCCAGCTGGAGGCCTAGAGCCCATGACAATACTCATGCAAGTCTGTTTCATGGTTCTTTGCTGGGAAGGCCCAAAGGTCAGCAGTGGAAGCTAAAAAATCTATGCCAGCAGTGTGAAGGATCTGGGCTACTAGGTTGAAGGTTCTGCACTGGAGCCAAGAAGCTCAAAATAAGAACCCGAGCTCCCACAAACAGTGCCACAGCCATCCTCATTGACACCAAGGGTACCAAGCTCCTCCAGCAATGGAAACAGCTGAGTTCATATCAGGAAGCCAGCATGACAAGCTTCTCCTGGAGACTGAACGGCACACATCTTCCCCTCTGAAGCTAGGAAACCATGCTCAAAGTAAGGGCCAGAGCTCCCCCAAAGTGAACCACGGCCATTGTCAGCAACAAGGTCCCGAGCTCCTCTGATGACAACAGCTGAGTTCATATCAGGGAAACCAGCACGACAGATTCCTCTAGGAGAACCAACAGCACAAAACAACACTTGGGAGAATCCACAATGCTGTTCTTCCTCTCCAGGTCTACTTTTTATGCTGGCAGCTTTCCTCAGATGAGCCACCTCCACTCAGCACCATGCTGATTCAGTTCAGCTGGTGTTCAAGTTGACCACCAGTTTTTAATCCACACAACTGGTGACTGGAGACAAAGGGACAGGAGGGGCTCTCCAAGAAGCTAGGCAGGAGGCTTTTGGTGGTAACATGGAAGCAGAGAAAGAGTAGATGGCTCAAGTGCTCAGAGGGAAGCAGGGCACTGTCTCTTTTGGGGACCAGCTGTCAGGGCATCCCAAGGTAAGGCACCAATATGGAGGTGACACCTACCCCAATCCCCCTCCCATAGTTTCAGCTGCCTTCCTAGAGTTTATGGGCAGCAGAGATCCTGTATAACCCTGCCTGCCCTTATGCTCCTCTGGCATGCATGGCTATCAATCCCTCCCTCCCTATCTGTCGAAGCATATTGCTAGAGGCTGACAATGTGATAACTTGTTTTTCCTCATAACAACCCTGGATAATTGATGGTATGGTTCCCCTTTTACAGATAAGGACACTGAGGCTAGGGACCAAGTAGTGTCAAGCCCAAGATCACAAATAAAATGAGTGAGAGAGCCTGGATTGGAAAACAGTTATGCCTGGCTCCAAAATCTAGATTTTTGCTAGAACTCTGCCTTTCCCAGAGCCATGGTCCTCCAAGCATGGTCTCCAGGCCACCAGCAGCATCCTTTGCATCATTTGGAAAGTAGTTGGGAAGGCAGTTTAGTTGGGCACAGTGGTACATGCGTGTAATCCCAGCTCTCTGAAAGGCTGAGGCAGGATGATCCTGAAAGGATGAGGCAGGATTTGAGCCATCTGGGCAATTTATTAGTTTAGCAAGATCCTGTCTTAAATTTAAAAAAAAAAAAAAAATGAAAAGGCTGAGGATGTTGATCAGAGCAAAGGCGCGTGGCTCAATCCCCAGAACTGAAGAAGGGAAGGGGGTTCGTGGGCCCTACCCCGCACTGTGGGAGGTGGGTCCAGCTGCCTACATTTTAACAGACCCGAATAACTAGAGACCCACTACTCTGCCTGGGGCTTCCCGCCTTCTAGCATATGCCCGACAGGTCCTCTGAGCCCTCCTCCCTGTTGGACCTGCAAATGTCAAAGCTCCCAGGGACCTCTTCTCCCTCTGTCTACACCTTCCGCTGGGTGATATCATCCTATCCCGCAGCTTTCCACAACATTTATATGCTGACAGCTTCCAATTTATATCTTCAGTCCTGACATCCCCCCTGAACTCCTAGCTCGTACATCCCGCCACCTAGCTGACATCTCCACTTAGATGCCTCAAGCCATCTCAGAATTAAAGTGAACCCTCATTGTCCCCAAACCTACACCTTCCCTGTCTCCCCCATCCTAGTAAACAGTGTCCACATTCACCTAGTTGCTCAGACCCAAAGTCGTGGAGTCATCTTTAATTCCTCTCTTTATCTTGTAGCTGCCCACATTCAATTCAATGGAAAACTCTGTTAGTTCTATTTTTGAAATATGGTTCAGAGATGACTGCTATTTACCGTCTCCCTGGCTGCCACTCTGCTCCAAGCTGTCTTTCTCATCTCACCTGGACATGTGCAACAGCTTCCTAATTAACCCCTCAGCTCCCACTCTTGCTCCCTATCATCTTGTCTATACTCTGTGGCCAAAGTGAACTTTTTAAAACCTAACGCTAAAGTTATGTCCTGGTCAAACACTCCAATAGCTTTCCAACACAAGTAGAATTAAATTCATTCTCTCTGCTTTGATCTGTAAAGCTCCCCACAAATGTACACCCTGTGCCCTTCTCTCCAACATCATCCACTATTTCACTCCACTTGCTCAACACACCACAATCACACCTGCCTTGTTGCTGCTCCTTGATCACAGTAAACGTGCTGTCACCTCAGGGCCTTTGCACAACCTATTGCCTCTGCTCAGAATGATCACACACTTGTGTCATTTAGTTTTCTGTCTAAAAGTCAAAGCAACCTGTCCTACACTCCTGACACTTCTTATTTCTTTATTCAGTTTGTTTTCTACTTAGTACTCATTAGTATGTTGCATCCTAGGTTTTTTAGTTTTTGTCTGTCTCCCCTTCCAGGCTGTATATTCCACGGGGGCAGGGACTTTCCAATCACCCAGCAACTCGAATGGTGTCTGCTGTGAAAGCCACTAAGTCAGTATGTGATGAATGAATGAATGCATTTCATGATGGATGCGTTTCTCTTCACTTGTATCTTTGCCTGGAAAAATAGGCATACTAAAGTACCTACGAGGGTTAAATAAATATGCTGAAGAACGTAGTTCATGTTAGGAATCCTAGATAAAGCCTTTGTCACTTTTTAAATCTTTACTTTCTTCCTTTGTTTGGGAATCTGTGCCAATTCCACATGTCCTACGCCCTTGCACGTGAGCCTTGGCCTGGCCTAGCTGGGGTTACCCTATGCTGGGAAGGCCTACACTGGGCCTCCAGCCTCTGGGCTCCACCTGCCCCTCTCCTCCTCCCGCTCACCCACTTCTCCTCCTGGAAGCCCTCCTGACTCTGCTCCAGCTCTCTGCTCCTGGACTCTGGACTCTCTTGTCCTGTTCTCTGATTGCCTCTTCCATGTTTTCGCCCATCAACCAGAACAATAGTGACGTCTAATCCTTAAATTGTATTTTCTGTACAGGGAAACAAATTACTGATATACAGAGGAAAAAGTCAAAGCTCCCTCTCAGTGCCCACCTCCCTCAGCTCCAGTCCGACTCAGAGTCACCTTTGCCAACAGCCTGCCCCAACTGCCGGAGGCACCTTCACAGAGGGACTCAGACATTACACTCAGCAACAGGTTTTGTAGATTGTGCCCCTTTAGCATACATGAGACCCTCTTTTTTGTGGTCCAGAGGATTGAACTCAGGATCTTTACAATGAGCTACATCTCCAGCCCTTCTTTAAAAGCATTTGTTTTGAGACAGAGTCTCACTAAGTACCCAGGTTGGGCTTGAATTTGTGATCTTTCTGCCTCCGCCTCCAAGAGTGGTGGGAATGCCCCTCCATGTATGGTTTAGACTCCCTTTTGAAGAGTTGTAAGACCGTGGATGCCTTGTTATTCATCTGGCCACTGCTCTGTTGGAGAATGTTGGAGTGGTTTCGTTTTTTTCTTATCAGAGAGCACCCTGCAAGCATCGGTCAGTCACATCCGTCAGTCCCGTGTGTTTTTGCTGAGCACAAAGTGTGTTTCTACCAGAGGCAGAGCTAGAAGTAGTGTCACAAGGGCCTGGGGATGCAGCTCAGTGGTAGACTTTCCCTAGCATGTACAAAGCCTGAGTTTAACACCAGCACCCCGCCCCCAAAAGTGAAGTTACAGGGTAAGTCTTCAAAGAGTCTGGGCCGTTTTTCAAACCGCCAGTGACAGGACTCACTCTCTGACCCCATCCTCCAAATTTGCAAGGCACTTTCACAAGCACTATTTTCTTTGCTCCTCACAAAACTCTGAGAAGTGGTGACACTGGCACCCTCCTACAAGTGAACAATGAAATGCAGTCCCATCCTGCTGTCCCAGGGTTCGACCTCAGATTTCAGCCTTAATGTGTGGACAAGCAAGGTCCCCAGGCCCCGGGAACATGTACAGGGAGGGTTGCGCTGTGGAGTGTTAGTGGGGTCATGAGCATCAGAGGAGCGGGGGGGGGGGCCTGTTTGGGATGGGGGAAGGGGGTCTAGGGGTGAGGGTACTTGGTGGGGTCTCAAAAGCTCGCAGAGGGGCTTTCTTCCCACTCCTTCCATGGCTCAGAGGAGTCTGGGCTCAGGCTGAGAAGCAGGGCTGCTATGTTGCCATGGAAACCAAGGGTTCCTCTCTCCCTCACAGCAGGAATCATGGTGATTGGGGCTGGGGGGTGGGAGGAGGACGTTTCCCTGGCAGCACCAAGGGTTGGGGCTCCGGAGGCTGGACACTCCTCCCCTCCTCCGGCTTCCCTCTTCTCTCCCTAACCCCACTCTTGAGGCCAGCAGCCAGAAGGTCTCAGGGGTGGTGCTGAAGGGTCCAGGAAAGGAGACATGGTTGGGGGGTGGCTGGGACTGGAGGGCTCCCCAAGGAAGCTGCAGAAGGTTCCTCCCTTCAGAGCTCCCATACATTAGTGGTGTACAGCCCCCAAGTGCTGCCTGGATATTATTGTGAGACCAGCCTCAGTGTCACTTAGAGTGACACCAACAGCCCCACACCAGAGCATAGCAGGCTCAAGCTTACCTAAGACATATGTGCAGACGAACTTCTTACACACACACACACACACACACACACACACACACGCACACACACACACAGCCAATCACTCACGTGCAGAGCCATGCACCAATATGTCTGAACACTGACAGGTTTGCACACTAGTTCATATGTGTCATACCCACATACACACACTGCATGCGCTGAACGTGTGTATGATTACTTAGTCATGCTCACATGTACGTACACCTCTGTGATCCGATCCGTAAGTGCCTGTCAGTTCCTGAAAGAGCCCCTCCTTCCTCTTTCTGTCTCCTCCTACTCACTCTCCTTTCCTTCTCTGTGTCTCTCCCCTCAGCCCCCAACCTCCCCTGGTGGGACCCCCGCTCTCTCTGTGCCCTGCCCTGAAAGGAGACACTGGCATCACAAAGGGGGCATACATACGTAGTGCAAGGCCTGAAAATGGGGGAAAGACTAAAGTTGGGGAGTTGGCGGGGTCGAGTTTGATACTCCACCCACTTCCCTCTCCTTCCAGATGATACTCCTGCTGTATCCTGTGCTAGATTTAACACCAGAAAAAGCTACCCTGCTCCCCAAACAAAACAAACAAAACCTCCTACAAACTTGCTAGAGGATGTAAAATTGTGACTAGTCAAATAACTATGGTTAATAACAGCAGGCAGCGAAGTACTATTTACTGAGGGTTTGGGCACTGGGTGCTATACTGAGTCTATGGTCCCCAGTAGGATATTCTTTATATTGACCCCTCAGGTGGGCAATATATATCCATTTCACATAAATGGCATCTGGAGCTTGCAGAGCTCCTGTAGCCAGACCTCAAACTCAGGTCTGCCAGGCCCCAAGGTTCCTAATCAAGGGCCCCCTGACCTTGTATGGCCAAGCTTGCATTCACTGAGCACAGAGTGAGGGCACTGTGACGGAATTCATGGAATCGGCAGGCTGATGGACACTGGGAAATCAGGAACCTTCCCGCTGAATTGAACCTTGGCCATTTCTCTCCCTGGGTTCCGGGGTCATTCTTTGCATCCCACTTGAGGAAATTTCATAGCTGATCTCTACAGCTCTAACCCCCTGTTCTGCCTCTGGGCCACTCCTTTCAGCCTCTCCTCTTAATGCCATTGGCTTTCTCAGTCTTCCAAGTCCCCAGCTGCAAATCAAATCTTCTGTAGAGAAAGACTCTACTTCTGTTTCCCTCTGGCTCACTCCAGTCAGGCCTAGGGAGCTGTTTGGTACAGCCACGGTGGCTCATCAAGGTGCTATGCTAAACACAGTTAATTCCTAAGAGGAACTCTGGGTTTTTATTTGTCTGTTTGTTTCTCCTTGATATACTGAGATTATACACTTCCAGCTTTTTGAAGACAAAAATATTTTCAGCAAATGTACTGACTTGACAAAATTTTAAGTTGCTTACCTGTCTGGCTTCACCTCGCCACCCCACCGTGGAAGGGTCTGGGAATCAGTGGCTGCCTGTGAATCGCATCTAACCTTTTACTTTCACAGACTGGAAAAATGAATTCAAGAAAGAGAGGCTTAACTTGTCAAAGAGTCAGCTTTAATTGTGAGTTGCAGAGATTCTGGGGTCAAAGACCTGGTTCAAAGCTAGCCCGGTTACTGTGTGGCCAGTCACTGGACTGACGTGAGCCTCAGTTTCTTCATTTGTCCCGAGACTGATCTGAGAATGAAATAAGACGGTGCTTGCTTATCACTTTGAAACTATAAAATGCCATGGAGAGTTAGCTGTCCTTGCCCTGCAGCAGCCAGAAGCCAGGCGTCCAGCATGACTCCTATTACCCCTCCTTGCCTTCCTGGACTCCGTAGACTCCATCAGGCTAGGTAGGGCAGTAAAAACAGGCCTGGCTGGAATTCGAGCTGTGCCATTCACTTGTGCGACTGTAGAAAAAATAGTTCATGTCCTCCGTGGTCCTTCAACTGACAAAGAGGAACTATAATAGTTGTTGTTGCTGGGATTCCATGAGTTAATCAACAGAAAAAGGACTGTACAGTGCCTGGTGCGTGACTGGCTGACAGTAAGTGAGTACTTTGTCCCTGCGCTCTCAGGTCCTTTCCTCCAGCTGTCATTCTCTGAGTTCCTTCAATGTTGACCAATCTCCTACTTCCTGTGAGAGAGGATTTGATTTTGGAAAAAGCCTGAGGTTGTCAAGGGGCCCCGGAGGCAAAAGCTAGCAGTGGAGTCCAGGAAGCAACACCTTTTTGATGGACGAACGGGGCCCAGCCCCATGACAGGAGGAAGGATTTCTCTTTCAGGGGCTCAGGAGCCAGCTCAGGAGCACAGTCCCCTGTTGGGTGGGAGTGGGGGATGTCAGCATTTTCATGCTGCGTGGTCTCTTCTGAGGCCCATCAAGGGAAGCAGGTCTGTACCTCCCAGGACAGAGAAAGTCATCATGTGCTGGCAGCTCAGAGGGGACGGCTCTGGCCTTGATGACTGCCTTTCATCCTTGCCAAGCCAAATGTCAGAGCCCGAATGACACATCATCCAAGCCACTCCTCCAGGACTTTTACAAGAGCAAACAGAAGCCCTGTCCTCCCCCACCTGTTCCCTGACGGACAAAAGGAAAGCTTCAGGTGCAACACAGAAGGTTCACATGAGAAGTGACCTTGGCGGTACCTAGCCCAACTCCCCGTTCTGGCCCACCCTACTTAACAGATACTGAAAAGGAAGGCTGCCTGAGGTGACGGAGCTCTTGTCCCCCCAAGTATCCTGAGCCTCATCTCGTGTTCCATCTGTCCAGGCACAGCTGTCTGTATAAGAAGAAAGCAACTCCACTCCTACACTTTCCTGAGAACCACCATGGAGGTGAGGAATTAGGGGAATCCCAAGACGAAGAGCTAGAAGGAGGGTAGGAGAAATGGCTCAAGTCAAGAGGTCAGCACTACATGCTTTCAGCAAAGGCATTCTGCTAAGGAACACTTGGTTAGCAGAGAGGTGCATTAGATAGCAGGTGTGTCCCCAACTCCCGCAAGCCCCTCCTCAACAGCCTTCAGTTTCCTCATCTATAAAAGACACTGGAAGCTGCATAGTATACACCCCTGGTTCCTCACTCCACAAGATTGCAACTCCAGAGTCCCCTAGCAGGATCTGACAGACGCAGTGCAGAGATGGCTTGTGGCATCAACTCCCCCAGTGCCAATTGCAGGAATGGCAGGGATCACTGGCTACAGGTTTTTACCTCAAACTCTTTTTTCATTCATTTCCAGTATCATCTTTGCCCCTTTGGCTCCCTAAATCTTCCAGCCCCACTTTGATAGCAGCCAAGGAGCTGAGCTTAGGAAAGCTGCGCCACCTAGGGGGAGTCGAACCCCTCTGCATCGTGGCAGAGGAGGGAGGTTGCATCCAGGGACTGGTTCCCCCTCCTCTCAGAGGCGGGCCCTGATCCTTATCTGTCTCCTGGATATTCCGGCTCCTTGGAGAAGGGCAGGTCAGGGATTTCAGGACTGGGAAACTATGAAGGTCAAGCACAGTAGTGTGGCAGAGTCCACAGCACAGCTTAGGCCTCCTGATTCTAGCAAGTTTTTTCTTGTTTCTCCACTATTCCAAGGGCTCTTCTGGGTAAAACAATAACCCACACATAACACGAGTAAATATTCAGCAACTGCTCTGCAGTGGAGCAGAGATCACTTCAATCTCTAGAAACCCTTTTAGTTTGTTTCAGTCAGGATGTAGAGAGGGCGAGGGTTGGCTGGGGGTGAGGAGTGGCCCAATAGCAACACCCGGGCTTGAGTGCACAACAGTCTGAGGCCAAATCCTGGTTCTGTGGAGGACTCAGCTGTGGGCCCCAAACTGCTTCCAGGAGGAAATCTCTGAACTAGCTACAAAGCAGAATTATCTTTTTTACTGGGTTCTTGGAGGATCAGCAGCAGTGCATGAGAAGCTCCAGGCATTGGGCTGGTCTCAGGAAGTCTGTCTTCCAGCAGCACCTGGAGCCACCCTGCCCCTGCTCCAGCAGCCCAGGGTAAAAGCCAATGGCTCACCACCGTGCCCTTGAGGTGAGGCACCTGCCCTCTCCTCCCTGGCCTTTCTCCTTGTCCACGTGCCCTCTCTTCCTTCCCGTCCCCATTGTTGCTTCCATGTAGTATTTACTGTTCCCTCTGCCTGGAATAATGCCTGCATAACCTGCTCCATCACTGCCTGCTGGTTTCATTTACATAACTAAGGGGTCTCCCTACCTAAAATTGTAGCACTGCTTTTTCTCCCTGAGCCCCTGTTACCTCCTAATGTACTTCTCCTGCTTACTTTATGTCTGCTGTTCACTGTACTTACTGCTGAGTTCTTAGCACATAGTAGGGGTTCATTAAACATTTGTTAAATGTGTGAATGACTACTCAAATAGATTTAAAGAGAAAGCAAAACCAGAACACTGACCCCCCAATGCCTCTTGGAAACTCAGAACAGTTTTAGCATGTGTCATGCTTTCCTATTTTTGAAATCCTTTCCTCTGCAGTTACAAAATGCTACCCCGGGGCACTGAGAGGCACAGGAAGAAGACAGCTGAGCCCACTTTGTAGATAGGATGCCAAGGCCCTGAAGATCACAAAGCATGTGTCTGGAGCCACTGTCTTGTTGAGCTGAGAATAATCAGGGTTCCATGCTCAGAGCTGCGGAAGATTCTCCTTCCCACGCCGCAGCTTCCATGGAGTGGGGGACCTGGAAGTACTTACACTGAAGCACTTGGTTGAAGTATTGTTCGTCACGTAAGCACAGTACTTAAGTGGCCACCCAGGCAGCTTTCAGAGGCCTATCACTGGGGACAAGCAAAGCCTTTTATAACATGCACAAAAGCTTAGCAGTCACCAACTCCATGGCAAGGCCGTGAGATGAGCCGAGAAAGCCAGATTGCTCAAAGCAGTATGGTCAGCTTCCTAGAGCAGAAGCTGCTCACTCAGGGGAGCCAAGCGGAGCACAGGGACTGGGGAGAAGCAGTGAGGTGTCCAACAGGAAGCCCTGGAGTGAGGCTCACTGGTTCCCCGGGCTCACCTCTGGCATGGCACTTAGTACCAGGTATGGATGGACAGCTTTGTCCTTCTTTGTCTCTATGGCAGTGGTTCTGGGCAGGAAGGTATTTGACCATTTAGGGACATATATGGCAATGTCCAAAGACACCTTTGATTGTCACAGAAAGGGAGAGGGTGATAATGTTACTGGCACATAGAGGTTAGAGATTGCAGATGCTGCTACACATCCTATGCCATCAGAATGGGAAAGTCACTCCAGATAGAGACAGTAGCATGTGCAGACACACAGGCATGGTGAGAAAAGTAAATTATCCTTTTGAGCCAGGGAAGTTGGTATTTGAAGATACCAGCAGGAGATGGAAGAGGACAGTATCAAGAATTATCTGACCTGGCATGTCCACTGTATTAAGGTGGAGGAACATGCTTCAGAACTGAGTCCCTGGAGGGGTAGGAAGTGCCAGCATATTCTCTGCACACTTAAGGCCAAGTGTGGCCCCTGTGATGGCATCCATAGTTGTATGCTGATGGATATGGACCAGACCAGAAAACTTCCAAGTCAGTCCTTGCTCTGGAAGTCTGTGACTTAAATGCCCTGACTTCCCCAGCAGGCCACACACACCCCCTCATTGACAGTGTAGCAAAAAAATCTCTCCCCCGACCAGCCTGTGTACTTCAGTTTCTCAGTTGCTCAGATAACAGTTCCTGTTCCAGCTCTGATTGCCCCTGACTCTTATGAATAGCTGGTCACTGTATTGTACGTTGTATAAACCAATCCCCAATTGACAAGCCACTCTGCTTCTGTACTTCCTGCTTGCTTATCCTATATAAGTCCTAGGGCACCAGAGAGCAAGGCCTGATATTCTGGGAATGATCCTGATCTGTGCCCATCGGTGTAAATAAATCTGCCTCTAAATCCTGGGTATTATTTTAGTCTTTCTGCTTGCTGTTGCAACAAGTCTGGTGGACCTGGGGTTGGAGATCACAAGTGGCCCCAGAGAGTGGGACTCCAGTCAGGTTCCCAGTCCCTGCTCTTAGGCTCCCATTCTTGCTCAGCCTTCACTTATACCTGCTCTCGGGGAAGAACTAGGCCTTGAACTAAGTGCAAGTCTTAGCTTTCCACATGCACCCTTTGTATGTCTCTGGTGAGTCACTTCCTCGCTATAAACAAAGGGCATCATCCCTGACCTGGCTCAGGGGCTTTGAGGATGTATGTGAAGTACTGAATCTGGAATGGATGTGACAAGTTGGTTGCTCCCAGTTGAAAGTCCTGATTTCGAGGGCCTGGCTGAGAGAACAGCTTGCTGTAGAATCTCTGCTCATTATGACCCTGGTCAAGCCATGGCCAATGGGGTTCTCAAGAGCAGGATCTATCCTGAGTCAGCAACAGGAAGTTCCGTTGTGGCAATCTGGAGGATGTTTGGGGTACAAGGCAGCCCTTCAAGACAAGGGCTGCTCTAGTCCTGTGTCTAGTGACCATGAATGGAGCAAGCCACAGCAGATGGAACCCATAGTGTCTGTGCACTGTATGAGTGTTTTCATAATCCTCTTAACCTGTGTAACACTAGCAAAGGAACTGAAGCCTGCAAAGTGGAGCATAGTAGGTGGTATCTTGTGAGCCCAGATCATTCTCTTATCAAAACCTTTGCACAAAATCACTCTGTATCCCTCTGCTCAACTTTTTACAGAAGCTCTTCTGAGAAATGTTCTAGAAGAAGGCTCTTCGAGGTTAAAGAAACTCCATGTCCCATTGTAGAGAGAAGGGAGCCAACTAGAATTCTCACTTCTCCACACACCCTCAGCCCACAGAACCTTGTTCTAGCCAATGTGGGGAGTCTTGGGCTTGAGAGAGACATTAGCTAGTACCCATCACCTTTCCTGTGGCTCAGTAATCTGCCCTTCTCACCAGCTCCTTCTAACTCCTATTCCAGAGCCTCTGAGTTGGTCCAAAGCTCTTAGATTACTTTCTAGAATGCAGATAATAGTGCATTCAAAACCATGTGGCTCCATTGACATTCTTCTCCCATCTCCTACTGGTTTCTTCAAATACTTACTGATCTGCTTCACAAGGGTGATTTACTCTTCCCACCATGGGTACCTTGTGCCTGTGAGTCTGCACATGCTACTGTCTCTATCTGGAGTGACTTTCCCCAGGCTTTTTATTTTTACTCACGACCTCATGCTGCCAGGCAGGTACTGTGCCACTGAGCTATGTTCCTGGCCCCTCCCCATTCTTATAACCAAGCAAAGTCCTTCCCAAGTTGGACCAACTTATCCGCCAACCTCAGCAGGCCAGCCCTGTGGGGCCACACACTTTCATGAAAACATTTTCATTTCTTTTAAAATGAAGTGTGAAATAAAATTTTAGGCAAAAGATAATGTTTGAATATATAATCTTTTTATAGTTGTCTTTGTATCAGGGAGGTTGTGTTAGTCAGCTTTTTGCCACTATGATGAAATACTTGAGATAATTAACAGAAAGAGAAAAGGTTTACTTTGGCTCACAGTTTCGGAGGTTTCAGCCCATGAACAATAGGCCCCTTTGCTTTAGGGGTGTGATTAGATAAGACACTATGGGGGGAGCATGAGGCAGAGAAAAACCACTCATCCAAGAAGCAGAAGGAGAGGAGCCAGGGTCCCACAACCCTCTTGGGGGTGGGACACACACAGAATTGCCTGAGGATCTTCAACTAGCTACTCCTCCTAAAGGTCCACAGCACCTCCTAATAGCATCATCTGGGGAACCAAGCCTTTATGATATGGGCCTTTGGGGAACAGTCAAGATCCAAACTAGAGCAGAGGTCCTAAATATACTTCTTTAGTGAGTATGTGTAGGAAATGATTCACAGAAGCAAAAATGGCTAGGGTCCGAGAAAGTCCTAATGCAGCCCTGTCCTCAAGCTCCAGACCCTCTTAAAGCACTGTTCTTCACACTTTCTTTTTTTTTTTTTTTTTTTTTTTGTCTTTTTCATTTTTATCGGTACTGGGGATTGAACTCACGACCGCCTGCTTGCAAGGCAGGTGCTTATGCCGCTGAGCTAAATCCCCAACCCCTCTTCACACTTTCTCAAAGCACGGTTAACCCTAAGCACACAGAACAGTTCATTTTCTGGGTCCCCACTCGCCATCTATTTCCACCATTAGCACATACTACAGTCATTTGCAAACCCCTCTTTCCATTCAATGGCAAGTTTTGTAGGAAAGGGGCTCTATCTTACACATTCATGTTTCCAGCCCTGTGCTCAGGGGTAGTACGTGATGGGTACCAGCAAATAGTACTGAATTCAGTTGATGCTCCTCAATTCACAAAAGGAACACAAAGGCCTTACTTCTCCAAGTTACACGGTAAGCAGAGCTACTTTTCCACCTGTATTAATTCACATATGACCGTTAGGAGCTAGGCATTGTTCTAAGCAACCAAGAATTAGTGAGCATTAAGAGAACAAACAAGGACTGGGGATTTAGCTCAGTGGCATAAGCGCCTGCCTGGCAAGCATGAAGTCATAAATTCTGCAGTCATAGAACTATCTGACTGCCCCTCCTGCCCGTGTCCGCCTCTTACACTCCCATCATTTCACCATCCTGCCCTCCAGTTCTGGGAATTAGGAGAGAAAACATCAACCCAAGCCAACTGCCCTCCAGTACCCGCCCCTTCTTGGGCCCCCCCACTTATCTCACAAGGCCTGTATCCTGCCTCTCTGCCCTCCTGGAAGGTGACTCCCACATGCTCGTTAATTTCACGCTCTGTCTCCAGCATGACTGACCTACTTTCTGCTCTTTTCCCATGTGGCTGCCCAGCAGCCTGAGTCTCTCACACACCTGGGGCTATGGCTCCCTCAGCTTCTCCCTCCTCCCTACGGCCAGGTGTTGCCTCAAGGCCTGTAGAGTGGAGGCTTCCTGGGCCTTGGGGAAGGTAGAAGTAGAGATCTTACACGCACTGAAATCTTGGCCCCAGGTGCTCGGCTCCTGAGCAGCCATCATCCAGTCTGAGCCTCCATTGCTTCATTTATGTAGAAGTCTGCCCTGCAGGTAGACATAAGAAGATAGCATCCATATAGGAATTGTCATTGCAGGTACACATTTAAAACTTCCTCTTGTCCCAGTTCACCCTCTACCCCAGCTGGGATTCCTTAGTCTTGGAAGAAGCCTGCTACATACCCCTCTGCTACAATAGTGCTTCTTTCTGTCCTTTTTGCCAAGCCCCTTTATCTGTGTCTTGTGCTCCTTCAAGGCCAAGCACAAGGAGCCCTTCCCGAGCAGCCTCCCCAACTCCTGCCTCTCCCCAGGACCCCTCACCCAGCAGACTGCACTTCTTTATACCTCATCTCACTCAAGGACAAACTTGAGGCAGCCTTTTAATTGGCAATCTTCATTTGGTATTCACCACATCTGGGCTTTTCTGGGAAAGCCTCAGTGTCAAGTATCCTGCCTTCTCACTCCCATGAACGTATTTCAGAACAATAAGAATAATGGCTAATGTTTGCTCTGTGCTTCTCCAAGACAGGCATTATTCTCAAGACTATGTGAACTGACTTGCTAAATCCTCACAATGATCCTATGAAATAGGTAGTATTATTACTCCTGTTTTTCCAGACTAGGAAACTAAGGCACTAAGAAGGGAAGACACATGCTCAATGATGCTGAGGAGATTACGATCAAGGCAGACTGGTCCCATGGCCTTGCCCTAAACTATTGCTGAGGCTGCCCAACCACTGTAGCCTGCACTCAAAACTGGTTTAAAAGTTCAAGATCAAGGTTAAGTGCCCCAGGGGTTGTAACTCAGTGGTAGAGCACTTGCCTCGTCTATGCACAAGGCCTTGGGTTTGATCCCTAGTGCTGGAGGAAAAAATTTTGTAAAAATAAGTGCCTTACACACTGTATGTGACTTCCCTTACAGGGAATGGGATTAGCAGAAGTAGATGACAGACTTCAAGTTTCAGAAACTTTTATAGATTCGGAACAGGGAACTCTGGGTTCCATGCACAGAAGGCCAGTGTTGGTGTTAATTCTAGCAGGACTCAGGTAAACCACATAGATGTCCTTTGTGCTGTCTGTGCCAGGGCAAAGGGGCATCCAACTTGTCTAATCTACTTGGAGGCTGGAGAGGAAAATCAAGGCCAATGCAGTGCAGAGATATCCAGCAGGACCTGCCTCCTTTACCAGCTCCATTTGAAGGCATGTCCAGGGGACAGGGAAAGGCTTACCACTCAGTTGCTGTGCAGAGCATGGCTTTCCATCCATCAAGCACAGTGGCTGGAGCCTGAGCTCAAGGAAAAGTGCCTGGCAAGTAGTCTGCTTCCCGTGGTGTTACTGCCAGAGGGGAGGTGCTGAAACTCTGTAGGGGCACTTTAGTGGAGGGATGTGCAGATGACTTTTATCCAGCAGAGTTCTTTCAGTTTTAATAATGTATATTTGTTTCTGATTATAAAAATAAAACATACTTATTGTGAAGATTAAGAAAAAATTCCTTAAATCATCTATAATCCCACAATACAGAAAAGGTAGAACTTTGCTGTCTTTGAGTTTTTTGTGGGTTTTTTTTTTAAATCACTTTTCCACGCTTATGTCTCTTTACAGCCTCAGGATTCTAGCAACATATCATGAGAATTTTCCAATTCTGAAAACTCTCCAAGCCATGATTTTTAATGACTGTAACATTTGACCTCACACAACATCTCACAATATTTTTAACCATTTTCTTTGTCTTGAATATTCAGGTTATTTTCTATGAACCCTGACTCAAGTCTGAAATGACTGTTGGAGCAGGAAGAAACACTGCCCAGTAACACAGGAATAAAAGAATCAATCAATAAGTTGGTCTAGATGTTTAAGGGTCTGAATAGCCAGAGAGGGCAGTGAGGCCCCCATGCAGATGGAAGACCTTGAGCTGCCTATCAGATGCTCTCCAACTAGCCAAGGCAGGTAAGCAGCCAAAGCCCGGCTCTGGGTGAGCTGGTGGAGAAGGGACACTCCCTCCCCAGGTCTGGCCTCAGGGACAAAACTCAGCAGGAACCCCGAGGAAGTTGTCAACCAAGCTTCCCTGGTGGTGCAGGGCTGAAAGAGGCACTCGCTCCACTTTTCACAGCATTCAAAAGCAGAGCTGTCAAAAGCGGGCCCCCAAATGCTCATATTATGTGGGAGAAAGTCTTGGGGAGAAAATGAGGAAGGAGGGAAATTATGCAATTGAAAACATGTACCAATCCAGACAGAATAATGAAGCGCAGACACAAGATTTTGCACTCAATGGAAATTGCATTTAGCCATGTTTTGTGGTTTGAGAAAGAGAGAGAGACTGACTCAGAGAGACAGATGGAGACCCACGGGGCGAGGAGAAGAAAGGCAAGGAAGGAAGGAGACAGATGTGGAGAGAGAGGCAGCAGCAGCCAGATGGAGTCCCAGCAAGGACAGGCCTGAGAACAGCAGGCCAGGGCAAGGGACTTGGTCTTCTGCTGCTTCCTGTCCTGTCTTGGTACCTAGTCTGCAAGTCTAAATCTAAACTTGCCCTGACCTGGGTAAGATGGAACTCAGGAGACTCCCAACCCCCAAGCCTGGGGCTTGGGATTATTGTCCTGTATTTTCTATATGGTTTCTGTGTTTCTAAGTTTTTAAAAAACTGGTCACTCATGGAATTCTGTGTTACAACAAAAAGGGGCAAACTACGATATGACGACTTAGCTGCGTGACATCAGCATCGTGCTGAGTGGGGAAAGTCAGTGTCACAGGTTATGTACACACGGCATAATTCCATCTACGTGACACCCTAAAAATGACAAAACTGTAGAATGGGGGAGCAGAATAGTGCTTGTCAGGACTAAGAACAGCGGGAGGGAAGAGTTGGGCATGATGAAGGGGAGCACACGGGAGGCCTTTGTGGTGCCGGAGCAGTTCTTTAGCGTGATGGCAGTGGTGCTTACCCGGATCTATGAAAAAATGATAGGAGACATACACACACTTCATCAGTGTTGGTTTCCTGGGTTTGATTGTGGTTTCATGGGGGAAACTAGGTAAAAAGTCACGGGCCCTCTTGTACTAATTCCTACAAATCTATCGTAATTTTAAACTAAAAAGTCACCTTTACCCTAGAAGTTACCAAAAATAGACCATGTCTTATAATCAGAAAAGTTATCCTAAACTGTTGAGTATGCACAAATGAAAGCTAAAGTAGTCAAAACAAAATGTCATAACAGCCAGATATGGTGGCCCATACCTGTATTTCCAGCACTGGGGAGGCCGAGGCAGGAGAATTCTGGAGAGTTTGAGGTCAGCCTGGGCTACCTAATGAGTTTGAACTTAAACTGAGTTAACGTTCTCCGAAAATGTCATAACTTGAGGGTTATAATCCACAGAGAAATTTTTATATTAGTAAATTCCACCCCAAGAATAAATGACTGAACAGAGACAAATGAAAAATTTGGAGAGAGAGTAGCTGAGAAAGAGATGTGCTCTGTCTCTTTTGGGCTGTGTGACCCTGGGTAGGACACTCGATCTCTCTGGGCCCAGGTGCTTTATTGATAAAATGGGTTACTATGCAGATTAAAAGAGATAGCACTCGTGAACCGCTCAATGCTCAACAGATAAGAAGCCCCTTCCTTCCTCAAGCAGCCACCAGCTGTAACAAGTATTCTGGTCCAGGAAGACTGTACCTTTACCTCTGGGGCTGGGAATAAAAGTTAGTTCCAAAAGAGTCCTAAGGAGAATCCCCTATATGATACCAAGCATGCTGTAATAGTTTTTGAGCTCCACATCAGCCAGGGGGGAAAGTATCCACTGTTCCCTCAGAATGTCTTCCTAAAATTGTATCATCTTCAGAGTGATTTTTGAGGGTTTCACAGATGTAGTAGAATTTGGAGAAAAATGCTATGGCTTTAAAGCAAAAACAGACAAAAGAAGTAGTTCTATTCATATTTTCAAATCAAAAAGGAAATCTTTCTGCTCCAGACACAGACACTGAAGATCAGGCAGGTTCTGGAGTGTCGAGATACTACCAGGTTCCAGTTAGAGTTAGGGCTACGGTTTGTGGCTTAGAGGGACTCCCAGAGCTGGGTATGGATGAGCAGAGGTGGCCAAGTCACCAGGAGTGGTGAGGGAACCCCACGTTGCCTGGCCTCTGAGTTTCCCTGGGAGACATGCAGAATCACCAGGTGCAAGCCCACACCTCACTCACAGATGAGACCCAGAAAAGAGGAGGCTGTGCCCTGAGCTCTCAGAGCCAGCAAGTGGCAGCTGGAAACGTGCTTTTGGAAACACTCAGCCTGGGAAAAGAGGCTGGCTGGGTAGCCACACAGCCTCTCAGAATAAGAGCGTTTCAGCAACCCAATTCTGAGCTATAAACATGGCACTGTTGCAAGCTGCTCCCTCTGCCTCCCTCTCTGTCTCCCTTTTCCTCTCCCCCTCCCTCTCTCACTGGGAGCCTCCCTTCATCCAGAGTTCCACTTGGCACCCAAGGAAGGTCAGCTGTCCCTGCTTGCTTGAGCTCCTCCGGTGACAGCAGCCCACTCATTGTTGGACAGCTCCTGTCATCAGAAAGCTCACCACCAGCCAGGTGTGATGTCTCTGACCCAGCCAATCAACCCCACACACAGCCTGTCATTCTGCTATTTGAATTCCATTCCTGTACATTTTAAAGATGAAAACATCTTTATGAGTCCCTTGTTGAAATGCAAATATGCCAGCGAACACCTAAGGCCCCAGTCACTAGAGACCTTTGAGGTAGAGTGTTGGCAGGAAGCCCCTTGATGGGCTGACTGGGGAGAGCAGGTACACAGTGAACATGCAGGCTAGGAGCCCCAGTGGTCACATACACTCCAGGTATGCAGGAGACAGAACAGAGGCCTCCAGAAGGACAAGTGTCTTCCATCCCTGCGACTGCATGCTTGTTACTCAAAAGAAACTCATCCACAGCCAAAAGATTCAAGGATCCAGCAACTTCAGGTGGAGATGGTGTTTCATGTTTTCAGTCCCACCCCCAGCCACTAAACCCATAGCAGTGACTTAACAGGAGATGAATTCAAACCACAGCCGTGTGTGACCAGGTGTGGTCATGCACACCTGTAATCCCAGCACTCTGGGAGGCAGTAAGGCAGAGAATCACAAGTTTTAAACCAGCCTTGTAAACTCAACAACTTAGAAGAAACTTGTCTTGAAATGAAAAACAGAAAAAGAGGGTGGGGATGTGTAGCTCAGTGTGAAGGCCCTGGGTTCAATCCCAGTACCACAAACAAAACAAAGCAAAACAAAGCAAAAATACCTAGCCCATGCTTAGAATCAAGATAAAATTCTCTGTGAACCAGAATACACACAAGGGAGTTGCAGAATGTTCAACAAAGGGTGTGGCTCTAGCAGCTGGGAGAATATACAGGAATTTAACTCCCTCTGGGATGAGGGACAGTATGACTCCCACATGAGGCTGGGAGCAGGTGAGTTCATGACACAACACATGAAATCCTTACCTCATCATGGGATGAGAACCTTGAGTCATTGTCAGGCAACCCGGCTGGGGACAAGGTCCCAGGAGCCCGTACAGAAACCACCAACCACCAGGCAGAATGACGCTGCACAGAAAAATTAATTCTTCAGAAAAGGCTGAAAACTAAAACTCCAGAACACATGAGGAAAACAAATACTGACATAGATAGGCAGCAAAATCAGTGATGGGGAGCAGTACACTACAGGCAAAAAGAAAATGATAGAAGCATCTAAAACCAGCTTCAAAATAAGTGTTCAAACTCTTAAGTCAAGAATAACATTCATCCATAGAAAAAGAATAATAAGTTATAGACGGGTAGACACTACACAGAACCATTTAAACACAGTGGTAATAAGAAGCATTTCATATATGCTTGGATATGCTAGAAGGGAGGATTCATTTTTTGAGATTTTACCCTGTTGCAGCAAGAGATGAAAAGGTAAAATTACGGGAAAGAGCAATGCAGCCATCAGTGAATGGTCTAAAACAACAGACAGGTGGTACACACTGCCACTGCCTAGCCTACTGTCTCCTGGCTGAAACCACAGCTCCTGAAGAAAGCTCTGCCCAAGATGAAAGCTTCTTGTGACCCCACCTGAGGGCACTCTCTAGCCACAGGAGCATGCTCAGTTTGCACAGGAGCAGTAAGAGTCCTAGGAGAGTTGACCTCAGAAAAAATCCTGAACCAGCTCCTACATAAATGTTCGGTGCCCTTTCAATTGGTGGATCGCTGAGGCAGCCTGTTTGGCATAGGTCTCACAGCAGGCCTGAGCCTCAGTTACAGCTAGTAGTAACTTGCTCACAATCAAATCCCTTACTAGCTTTCCCATCTTCCCTGTCTTAGCTCCCCATTTCTGCACTGTGCCTCCCGGGATCATTCCCTAAATAAACCACTTTTGGGTAAATCTTTGTCATAGAGTCTGCTTTGGGAAACTAAGAGAGTAAGGAAATTAATTATGGCTTACACAAGTCTATTGTCTTTCATGGAGTGGCCTGGTAACCTCATAAAGATATTAATACCCAGGTTCCTCCTATCTGGGGTCCACCTTGGTTCTCATATATGCTTGGATATACTAGAAGGGAGGATTAATATACGGTCTACTTGTGGTTCATAGTGGCTGCCTGAGTTTTAGTCATTCATCTTCCAGACAGACAGAAGACAGATCAAAGAACTGTAGAGTTCTTGCTTTAAAGACATTTTCAGGAAGTATCATGTGACTCCTACTTTTATACTCATTGTCTAGAACTCAGTTATATGTCTATGTGTAGCTCAGTGGAAGACTCAAAAGTGTAGTCTTTATCCCAAGAGGCCATGTGCCTAATTAAAAGTCAGAGATTTTATTATTGAGGAAAAAAGGAGACAGACGCTGGGAAACAACCAGTGTTCTGTGCCCCAAGCAGTTAACAGACAAGGAATATAGATTGACAGACTACTAGGGAGGAGTTCTAGGACAGAAGCAATGCCAAAGAAGCAAGATTAAAGAAATAAGGATGAGGCTTTTCCAGGATTAAAGAAGGATTTGAAATGCATACTTGCTGAACAAGACAAATAAAAGTAAATCCACACCTTGCCCGCCAGTGGTCTGGGGCCAGATTCGACATGTGGGGCCTCAGTATAGCAATGTGCTAGTGCCAACTCAGAGATGCTGGTTATTCGCATCTCTTCCTTATTCTGATCTCAGTGATGTCCCCTGGGAAGCTTGAAATGGGCCAAAAGGGAAAGTGTACAGCATCCTTAGCAAATGCTATACTTGATGGTTGGTCCAGCACATCATTTTCAAGGGTGATGAAAAATCCTGACTTGTTCTCATAGCTATCACAGAGCTATGAATTGAAGGACGGTGTAACATGGCCCCATTCTCACAGGACACTGCAGAAAAGAGACCCCAAGAGCAAGAACAGGAGCAGAGAGATAGATTAGGAGACTGTGGCATCGACCAGATGAACTGGGTGGGAGGACGGGCAGCCTGAATTCTGTGTCCTGTTTTTCCCTCTTACCTCACTCATGTCCTGCTAGCCTCAGTTGCCAAGATAAGTCCACTGGCAGGAAGAGTGTATTCTTCTGGAAAGAGCGTGAGATTTGAAATCAGTGGAATCCACAATTTTTTCCCCATTCTGGGGAACCCAAGGGCTTTACATCGAGTTACAACCTTGGCCACTTTTTGCATTTTTAAATTTTGAGACAGGGTCTTGCTAAGTCCCTAGGATTACAGGTTTACCAGCTTGCCTGCCGACTTCTTAATATTATCCTTTGGGGACATTAGTTAACTTCTCTGAGTTACTTGTGGGTAAAACATATCTGAGGGGGTGGCTATGAAGACTAAATGAAGCAAGGAATATGCAATTTCTGTGTATCCCTTTCTCGGGCCAGAGCACCCTCACAGACCCCCAGTTCCTGTCCTTCTATAGTTCGGTGTCTTAGAAGCCACAAGAGTAAAACTGTGACATCTTAATAGGTAATGCTGATTTAGTACCATCTGGTTTTGAAGTCTCATCTAGCTTTTGTTCTTCTGTCTCCAATGGTCTAAACAGGTTGTATCTTATTGGATTTTGTTATGTACGATAGTATAAGCAAAAACCTTTTAAAGACGAGGAGATTATACAGAGACCATTGTTCATTTTCTGTTAGTCGATTCTAAATACTCTATAATGCTGTCATTCTCTTAAATGGTTTTACATTGTTTTGATATACTTAATGCTACAGTATATGAAGTTGTACTCAAGGACTTCAGGGAGGGAGTCAATATGGTAACTATTTTTGGGTCAGGATTATCTGGTGGTGAAACACTATTCTGCTTAAATGGTTATGTTTTGATCTGCCCTGTTTCGCTGTTATGCCCTCTTTTTTCTCAATCTCCACTCCATTATTTACTTTTTTATTTTTATCCATTTAATTAAAGGGAAAAATATAGCAGGATATAATATAGTAACCCACTTTGACTTTCTATTATCTCGATTTGAAGCCCTGTATTACTCTCACCATCTTGTTTTTGACTGAGGTTCCTCTATTCTGTTTTGCTGGATAGTATCAGGTTCGAAAGTTTAGGCATCAGCTGAGAAGATAATGAGATTCATTATAACGCCCATTCTCGTTGACTTTTATCTACTTTTGAAGACCTACAATATCTCCAATGTTTTGGTTTTGTCGGTTTTATTCTTTACGGTTTTGCTCAATTGTATTACAACTAATGATATAGGCAATTCTATTAGAAATAGCGGGAGGCATTATGGTAACCATTGTTGATCACCTTGTATTATGTTTTTATATTATCTATTATGTCCACCCTTTTGACTTGACCGATTCTGTTCTGTTATGTCACATTTGGTTTTACTCTCTTCCAAAAAAGCAATAAGAACCGGGGGAGCAATGAAACCCAAAATGTGTAATAGTCACTGTACAAAAGAGAGGAAAAGAAAGTGCTCTAAACTATATAACTGCATGTATATTTAAGTGTATAAGATAGAAAATGATATCACAGAGTTTTATTGGATCATTGAACAGAACTGTTTGCAGTATCATTGTTGGAATGTCCACTCTACAAGCTTTAATTTTGTGACTTGAACAATTATTTCTAAGATGGCAATATGTAATCCATTAACTAGTGATTTTCTACTGCGCATTTTTTTCTTCTGTAAATCTGTATAACTTGTACCCCTTCACTGTTTTTTTTTTTTTTTCTTTCTTTTCTTTTCTCCTTAAATTAAAAAAAAAAAAAAGAGTAAAACTGTGGGCTTTGGGAATCCCCAGGCTGGGTGAGGGCCTCTCAGTTACCAGGTAGGTCACCACTGCCACCTAGTGTTTAGCATGGATTTTGCAGGCCAGCCTTCGGCTGGATGATTTCTTGATCCTGAAGTCACCTCAAGGTTAAAGACTCCACAGCCAGGTGGAACAAGCAGCGCATCAACTCTCCTAATATTCATTGTCTGACCTGCCAACCAAAATTTTTCTTCGTTGCCCCAAGTCTTTCCTGCATGTCAGTCTTGGTTTGGCAGCCAGTTGTAGAAGGCAGAACCTGTCTTCAGCATCTACTTCTTGATCAATTACTTTGGGTCAGGCACTGGGACCTAATCCTTATGGCAATTATACCCTTATTCTTTACCTAGAGAAACTGGGGCCAAAAGATAGAAAGTGACATATTTAAGTTCACTGGGTAAAAAACTTTAAAAAGATTGGATTCCAGGGCTTCTCTTGGCAGGCCCAAGGCTTTATTCACAAATACATTCAGCACTTGGAAGACCGCAGTGGGTCATTCTATTTATTACGCTATTTTAAAATGGTAAAGCAAATAGAACATCAAACAGGAGCCAGGCAACCCACATTTAGTTCAGGGTTTGTCATAAGGATTCACTAAGTAATCTTACGTGGATCATTGTCCCTTGTGGCCATCCACATCCCCCATGATTGAGCTAAATGGTTCCAAAGGTTCCACTGAGCTCTAACATTCAACAGTTGTGAGGTTGGGAGAACTGTAGATGGGGTAACACTGTGGGATCTGAAGCCACTGCTAGGGGGAGCTCAGGTTTGTCATTCAATAGCGGGGAGAACATTTATCTTGGCCTTCATTTCCTTGTCTGTAAAATGAATGAGAATATCCACTGCCCTATTTCAAAGAGTTATTATCTACTAGACATTCTTAAAATTGTTTTGGGTACATAATTGGCAATAAGTTATATTTTAAAAAAATACTGATTCTACTTGTTGCCTAATTCCTTTGGGCCAGATAGTCTTGTGTATTACAAACAGTGCTATCCATTAATCAATGGTTATAAGGTCCAGGGGATAGTCATACAGAAAACCAAGATAAAGAAATACCAGAGGTCATAAGAGTGACATGGAAGTTCCTCCTTGAATTACCTATAGTCCAACTATCTTCACAATAGTTGCCCATTCCCAACAGATAGAGAAAAAGCAAACAAAAACAAAACAGAATAAAACCAATCAAAATAGAACATTTAATAAAGCAAAACAATCAGAACAAAACAAAATTGTGAGAATAATATAGGACCCTCAAAAACAAGACAGAAGGAAATCCTCTATATTTGCTATACTGCATGCTGTCATCCTCCCAGCAGATGCTCAGACCACCAGCCCCAGGCCTGTGAAGTCTGAACCAGCCAGTTGCAAGAGGTAGCGGGGTTCTTGATCTTGTTTTTTTTTTTTTTTGTCCTGCATTTACTTTTTTTTTAATTTTAAAGAGATTAAGACAAAAGAGTACATAACAAAGCAGATCAGAACAGAACAATGTAAGCAACACAGTATTTCACCACAAGACAACACGTAATTAACAGTAACTACCACAATGTCTCTTTCTTTGAATTAGTTGAGCATAACTTCATATACAATAGTATCAAACATAACAAAATAATATAAAATCATTCAAGAGAATGAACATATTACAGGGCATTCAGAACCAAATAACAGAGAACAACAATGGCTACTATATTATCTCATTTCCATAGAAAATTCATTTATACTATCACACATAATAAAATCCAATAAATTATAATATGATAGAACCAATGGAAACAGAAGAATAAAAGCATCATAGGACTTAAGAGTAAGATGATACTAAATTAGCACTGGCTATTATAATGTCTTGTTTTCTTCAAAATAGCTGTTCATATCATCACAGATAATAAAATCAAACAAACCAGGATAAAATCATTTCAACTAATGAATGCAAACATTATAAGGCTTCAAAGCAATGCAATGGGGAATCATGATTACCATAAACTTTTATGTACTCTTACTGTTTCTTACACTAGGGAGACTATATGGTATTTATACATGTGATTTTGATTTATTTTGCCTATGAGTATGGTCTCAAGTTGTGTCCATTTATTTACAAATATCTCAGTGTGATCATTCTTTATAGCTGAGTAGTACTCCATTGTATAAAAAATCACAACTTTTTATCTATTCCTCAGTTGATGGACACTTAGGTTGTTTCCAAGATCTGGCTATTACAAATTGTGCTGCTATAAACATGGGTGCACATATATCACTGCGGTATGATGTTTTCAGTTCTTCTGGGAATATGCCTAAAAGTGGAATAGCTGGGTCGAATGGGACTTCCAATCCCAATTTTTTGAGGAATCGCCAGACTGATCTCCACAGTAGTTGCACCGGTCTACACTCCCATCAACAGTGCAAGAGAATTCCTTTTTCCCCACAGCCTCTCCGGCATTTGTTGTTGGTAGTTTTCTTGATCCTGGCCATTCTTTCTGGAGTGAGATGGAATCTCAGTGTGGTTTTAATTTGCGTTTCTCTAATGACCAATGATGATAAATATTTTTTCATGTATTTATTTGCCATTTGTATTTCTTCACCTGAGAACTGTATATTCATCTCAGATGCCCATTTTTAGATTGGGTCTTTGAATTTCAGGAGTCTGATTTTTTTTAATTCTTTATATGTTTTAGATAGAAGTCTTTTGTCTGAGGGACAGTCCACTAGGATTTTTTCTCAGTTTGTGGGTTTTCTTTTCGCTGTGCTGGAGATTTCTTTTGACATACAGAAACTTTTAATAAGATGTGATCCCGGTTATTGATTCTGGGAAGTATTTCCCGTGCAGTTTGATTCTTGTTCATAAATTCTCTACCTACCCCTATGTCTTCAAGATTTCTACCTACTTTGTCTTCCAACAGATTTAGTGTTTCTGTTTTAATATTCAGATCTTGGATCCATTTAGATTTTAGTTTAGTACATGGTGATAGGCATGGGTCTAGTTTTAGTTTTCGGCATATGGAGAGCCAGTTTTTCCAGCACCATTTATTAAAGAGACTGTCGTTCTTCCAGTGAATATGTTCGGCCCCTTTATCAAAGATAAGGTGGTTGAGTGTGCTGGTAGTTGCTGTTGTATCTTCTAATCTATTCCATTGATCTTCAGATCTGTTTGATTCGCAGTCCTGCAGCGGTAGATTCACCAGACATACTCTCTGACTTTCCCCTTCCTGGGCCCGGCACGCTTGCTTACAAGAATGACTGGCTATTTAGCTTCTTGGTGGGCTCCTCGTGGTCCTGTCACAGCTGATTCTCTGGTGGTGTTGACTTCTCTCTTCTTGGGCCCCGAATGTTTTACCAGAAACATAAATCTTAAACCAAGCTACTTTGGATCTCTGTTTGCAAAACTAGAGATGGGACTAGCAGAATATTTATAAAGACTCTTATTGTGGGACATATAATGTGGTAATTTTCACATAGCTATATCTGAGAACATTTGGGTCATTGTATGACAGGACCAAGGCTGGGCAGTGGAATGATGCATTCTCTCCACTCTGTCTTTTTTGGTCTCCTTGCAAACACGCACGTGGGGAGGCTGGAGACTTTGCTACATGTCAGGACAAAACTCTTCCCTTTCAGAATCACGAGCCTTAAGAGCAGCCCAGTCCAAGTTTGGGGATAGTAAAAATATTCAATATCTGTGCTATCCAGTTTGGTGGCCATTAGTTATAAAAGCTCTTGCCGGATTGCACTATAGTCTGTTGAATTTTATATTTATAATCCCGGGGGGAAAATATTGGAATTTTAGTGAGTTAATTTCATTACCATTTTCAGTGCAATCCATGGCCAGAATAAAGACACTAAGGCATATTTGTAATTGTGGGAGCCAAGGGGGTTCTAAGTCCAGTTAGAACAATGGTTAACCAGAACAAAGGCCTCTACCCCAGGGCCAAACTGGGTTTTATTGTGAAGAGGGGAGTGGCTCAGGGATAAGTGACTGTGAGAATGGTGGGAAGTAGAGTGCTGTGAGCTGGGCTAGGTAGAAGGCCTAAAATCACCTCTGCAATATGCAGAGAGAGAGACAGAGAGACAGAGAGAGATGCAGAAAAGAATAATCTGCATATGACAGACTGGGGCGGTGTCCAGTGTTTTAGGGTTAGTGCTTTAGTTTTGATATGGAATTGTCATGCCCTGAGACATCATAGCCTCTATTCTCAAGGCTCAATCTCAGCTGACAGCATGTGTTGTAGTCAGGGGTTTCAAGGAGAACAATTACATACATTACATACAGGACATAGGATTCATATTATTATTTTATGATTATCACCCAAAGTTAAATACAAAAAAATGTAGGAAATCCATTTACAACACTAAAGACCTGGAAAATCCACCTGAGTGCCTGGATCCCACAGCAATGAGTCCAACTGAAGACCTAGAACCCATGACAATGCCTCCTATGACTCCAACTGGAGGCCTAGAGCCCAAAACAATTATTCATGCAAGTCTGTTTTGTGGATCTGAACTGGGAAGGCCCAAAGGTCAGCAGTGGAAGCTAGAAAGTCTATGCCAGTGGTGTGAAGAATCTGTGCCAGTAGGTTGTGTTCTACACTAGAACCAATGCTCACAATAAGGACCAGGGATCCCCTGAAAAGTACTACAGCCATGCTCAGTGAAAAGGTGCCAACCTCCTCTGATAATCATGGCTGATTTCATATCAGGGAAACCAGCCATGACAAGTTCCTCCAGCAGAACCAATGGCCCCAAACAATAGCAACAATTAGCAGAACCCATAATGCCCAATTTTCCTCCCCATGTCTCCTTTTATGCTGGCAACTTTCCTCAGGTGGGCCATCTACACTCAGCACCATGCTGATTTAATCCAGCTGGTGTTAATCTGACCACAAGTTTTTAATCTATAACAGTGTGGCATCTCTTTGCATAGTTCACACATACTACTTGGGAGTTGCAGGTGGAGCATCACTGACCTCTCAGCATTACTTTAAAGACTACACATCAGCACCTCAGCTAGACTAATTTGCATTACTTAAAGCCAAATGAAGGGATAAGGAAATATTTTAGTCAGTTCTATACATGTCGATACACAGAGATAGGGCCAAATGCTCTTTTTACAAGGAGAGTCATCCATGTGTTCCTCCACAACTAGCCACCAGCAGCAGCTGAGCACCTGCAATGTGGGGAATGCAACTAAAGATCATTAGTTGAGACATAATCACTTTAAAATTTAAACTTCAATGGGCTTTTGTGGTTGCTGGTTACTATAATGGATATAGCAGCTCTGGAACTTATACAGGTATATTTCTGGAGAAATGAGGAGGTAATGGGGACACAGTGAGATTCTGGGATTTGTTTGAAAGCAGTCCTTGACAAAACCGAAACCAGAACCTGGGTTCTTTTTATTACACCACAGCCCTCTATCCTAGCATTACCACTACATGCGTGGAGACTTCTGCCATGCTTGATGATGCTCCATGCCTCCCTACCGTTCAGTAGTTCCTGACTGTGATGCTTTTCTGACCCACACCTATCATGGTAAACTCTGCAAGGTAAACTCCTCCACATATTTCAAGATCCAGCTCATACATCCCACCAACTTTTCTCTCCATCCTGGCTAGTTCCTTGCTCCCTCTCCATTCCCCTATGCCATTTTGTCTACTTATGGTGTAATTTTTACCAATTTGTTTGCCTCTTCTACTTGTCTAATTCCTAAAGACAAAGTTTTATTCTTCTTGTCTCCAGAAGCCAGCACAAACACTGGTCAACAAATGTGTATGGAGTCAATTTACTAAATGTACTCTAATTTTCAGGTTTTAAATACAACTAAAACATGCCTTGCACAGAAAGTGAGGAAGGTATAACTGGCAATCAGGTTGCCTGCTCTCTGTTAGTCACTCTTGCTGAGTCGCTGACAGTGACTATGGGTAAGTTATGTCCCTTTGTTGGAGCTAGGAATTTGAACTGGATTACTTCTAAAGCAAGTCACCAGCCACACCAGGGACTCCAAGGGACCCTTGTCTTGACAACATGGGTGACCCTACCCCATGGAGCCTCGGGAGGAGGCTGCTGGGAGTGGCCATCAGATCTCGGCTACATGAGGCCAAGGCAGCTGCATTCAGGATTGCTGGGATATGCAGCTGGGTCAGCAGCTGCTGCTGGGTCACTGGGCCAGAAGAGTACGAGGACCTTGAGGCTTGGTAGAGAGAAAACTGGGAAGCTGCAGAGGGAGAAACCAAGGAGAGGAGGAAAACACAAACAGGCAACAAAATCCTGACTTGCCATTTGTTAGACTTCTATTCATTCATGCATTTCACTCATTCACTCAATAAATGTTGATACACAGATTTTCTTAGTTCAGAGGCTCTTTAATTATCAGAAAAAGAAACTGAGGTCCATGGCAAGAGAATGACTTTTCAAGGTCACAGGGAGTTATTGGCAAGCCTGGGATTAAGAAGCTACATGGATGTCCACCTTTTCAAATACCAAATTGTATTACTGTGCTGACAGGAAGCTAACCATGTGCCTACCCCAGCACTCACCTTCCAGCTGTCAAGGCCCTGCACAAGGCAGAACAGTTTTGCAAAGAACAGTAATTGCTTCCACACAGCAAAAAGAGATTTAAAATGTTTCCTGGCTCATTTCCTAACACTACCTTCTTGTCAACTGAGTAACCGTCCCTCACAGAGTTGTTGTGGGGATTCAGTGAGAGCATATATGGGCCATGCCTACAGACATCAGTAAATGTATTATGAAGAGAATGGAAACAGCAGCCCTGCCAGCAGTCCACCAACTTAATACTCACAGCCAGGTCATGGCATTCTCCTGCTGAACATAAGCAAGCTCACAGGACACCAACACCAGGCAAGACCACCGTCAACATGTGTCAATGAGAACAAAACAACACAAACAAAAACAAAAAAACTACCCACAACCATGTCTGAATACAGGCAAAATCAATAACACTGTGCAAAATCATAAAAGTGTTAAATATGTCCCTCTCCCCAGCAACATGAGTTTTGGTGATTTCTTGACCAGTTACAGCCTTAACCCTACTCCAGTCTTCCTTCTCTTGAGTAAAAATTAAGATTACAAATTGCCCCCACTCTTGTTATAAGAACTTACTTACAACAAGTCCCTCCTCACACTTTTTTTGAGATGTCTCATGGTTTTCCAAGGTATTCCATGTCTTTTTTGTATCAACGACAATCCCAACATACTTATTTACAAGTGTGTTCCTGGTGCACTTCTACAATGGGACACTGAAAAGATTTGAATGGTGGAAGTTCTACACCCATGATAGGATGGCAGAAAGGCATCCTCACACAGGAGCATGCACATAGCTGAATATGTGTATGTGTATATATTTGTATATAATTTTGTTCAAAGGATCTTTCTTTCAAACCACATAGTGTGTGTTACTTCCTGTAATGCTCATGAGACAAATTTGCACCCTTCAAAGTACAGAAACCTGCTTCCTCCAACTAGGCCCCAGCTCCTCAGGGTCTACCACTTGCCTTCAGCTGGGACCAAACCTTCAACATATGAGCTTTTGTGGGCTGTTCTTGAGTCAAACGATACAGACTATCGTGTGCAGAAAAAGAAAGGGTGACGAGGAGAGAGATTATTCTGTGAGTGCCTCCATCCTCTCAAGAAAGGTGCAAGCAGAGTTGTACCCACTCTGGCGTCCTTTTTCCTGAGTCCCATGGAATCCTGGCTACTTCAGTGCAGCCTCCTCCAGCACAGCCCCCCCCCCCAGGCTAAGGCCTAACAATGAGTTTTGAGTAAACCATTATCCACTGGAGGTTAGAATTTTCATTCCATAAGCAGGAAAACTAAGGCCCAGAGACATAAGTCCTTTCCATCAGGCTGCCTGTAGCTGCTGCTGGAGCTGGCTGCTTCCAGTCTGCAGAGGCCAAAGATATATATCTCTTCCCAACTTAGTACGGAATGACATCCCATCAGTAGGGATGTGGTGCAATTGTTTATAACATAGATGCTGGCAGATGGTAAAGATCAGAGATTTAGGATTTTTAAAATTTAGCCTTATTAAAGAGATCCAATTGTTTGATGTTTCCCAGCACACCACTGGCTTCCTCTCACCCATAAGAAAAAGGAATAATAAACAGTAGTGGGGATGTTTGGGAACAACTCTTGTCAGAGTAGAAGAAAATTGTGATTTTATCATTAACAGCCATGTGGTCTGTAATTATTTATGTCAGAGTAATCTGTGAATACTGTTGAAAATGTTTCCTGGTTCTCACTAAATCAGAATATCTGGCAGTAGTTCCCTAGAATTCATTTTGTCGGATCTCCTCAGATTTTTTTCTTTTTGCCTCCTGCTGTTCGGTATCATGGCTCTGTATCCTCCCTATTGTATCAAATGACACCTTAGATACAGAGAACAAAGCTTAGACCCTCAAGGAAAACACAACTCTGTTCCTATTGTTCAAACAAAACAACAAACACCACAACCTAAAGGAAGAAAAGTTTATTTTGGCTTAGGTGTCAGAGAGTTTAGTTCATGGTCAGCTGGCTGCAGGGCAGACACGGCATGGTAGAATGGCCTTTTCCGCAAAGCTTGCTCAATCCATCGCAGCCAGGGAGCAGCTGGGGACAAGAATATACTCTTCCAGTTCACACCTCCAGTGACCCTCCTCTTTGTACTGGGCCCCACCTGCCAACAGCTATGAATTTACCAATGAATTAATCCACTGATGAGTACACTGCCTCCATAAGCCAATCACTTTCCAAAAATCCCACCTCTGAACACGTGAGACTTTAGAGGAGCATTTTATTTTCTTAAAAGTTTTTTAAACTTTATTTTATAGAGAATAAAACCAAGCAAAATAAAACAGAAGAAAGCCAATCAAAACAAGACAATGTAAGTGACACAGGATTTCAAAACAAAGTAATATGAATGGTTACCTTAGTTTGCTTCTTGTTTTCAAAATAGCTGCCCATACCTTTAGACATAGTAAAATTAAAAAAAAAAACAGAAATAGAATACAACAATAGAAACAAAATAATGAATGCAATACAGGACTTCAAAATAAGATAATAGTAAATCCAAAATGGCTATCACAATATATCTTGTTATCTTCAAAATAGCTACCCATAGCATCAGATACAACAAAATCAAACAAGATAAAACAGAATAAAACCCAACCAAACAAAACAATGAGAATTATACAGGATTCTAAAACAAGATAATAGGGAATTAACAATGACTACCACCTTCAGAAGAAGATCCCTCATAGATGCTACATTGCATATTGTTAGCCTCTGGATAGATGATCAGACTGCCGGCTTTAGGCCTGCAAAGTCAGTGAAGCATTAAATACTGCAAGCAATAAGTTGTGTTTTACGTCATCAGCTATCATCAGAGCCTGCGTTTCTCCAGATCAACTGGTTGCCTACAGGGGAGGAGGATAACAGGGTGGCTCTTCCTGTCTTCTGCCCACCCACTGGAAGGGGCTTGCATCAGGCTCTCCCCCAGTCAGCTCATGCATGGTGCAGACTCACAGAAGGTCTTAGCTTCTTGTTGATTTCTTGCTCTTCTCCCTCACATTCCGTAAATGGCACAGACTACAAGAGAGGGCTGGCATCTGACTCTCTCTCAGTCAGCCTGCCCATGGCACCCTAAAGGAATATTTTATATCTAACCCATAATAAGCCTCTATTTCTCAAATATCCAGCCTGTGCCAGTTGAGAGTGGGTGAGAATAGCCCCAGGTCTCCTTGTCCAAGGACCTCACCAAAATGCTCATTACCCAGTGAGGGGACTAATTCTACAATGCCAGAGTTGATAAGGGTCTTCCTGCAAGGACAGGATAGCTAAGGAAGTGGATGGCGGCCCAGTATTGCTCAGATGACTGCACTCTCCCAGTGTTGTCTCATTTGATTCTCATAAACTTCTGGGTTGGCTGCCAGATTTATGGAGGAGGCAGCTGAACCCCAAATAGTTTAAGGGGCTTGTCTTACATCACATGCTTAGCAAGAATCAAATCCAGGTCTCTGACTAAATTCTTCTGACTTCAAATTGTTTGGATAATTAAGAATCAACTATACAGTTCCATGTGTTAACAGATTCTACTGGAAGATAAACAGGCAAATTCACCTAGAAAACTGACAGGGAGCGTGGGTGGAGTTCTGTCTGACTTCAATGTCTATAACAAGTGAGGTCTCTATGTTACCTTAGCGGCGAGATAAATAATACAGGAGACCTGCGGTTGTCCTCATACACCCTCAGCTGGCACAGGACAGGTATTCAGAAAATAGAGGCTTGTTATGGTTCTAAAATGTCCCCCCAAAGTCTCATATTTTTTCTAAAGGTCTGTGATTCAATGTGAATTGCAGCAGTTAGAGTTCTCCAGAGAAACAAAACCAGTAGGAGATAAGTAGACAGACAGATAATAGAATTATTAGGAGCTATGGATCACATGCTTTTGGAGGCTGTGAAGTTCCATAGTCTACTGCCTGCTAGCTGGAGAGCCTGGAAAGCAAGAAGTACATCCCGAAGGACTAAGAGCAAAGAGCTGATGGTGACGGTTTCAGTCTAAGTCTGAAGACCTGAGAACCAGGAATGCTAAGGGAAAGAAGACATCAACATTCCAGATCAAGCAGTTGGCTAGAGAGCAAATTCAACCCTCTTCAATCTCTTTATTCTATGCAGACTCTCCACAGATCGCATGATTCCCACCCACATTGGGAATCACATTTGTTTCACTCAGTCTACTAATTCAAATTGGAATCTCTTCTGGGAACATCTTCCTAGATACACCAAGACATAAAGTTTAACCTGTGGCTCAATCAAATTAATACAAAATTAGCAATGACAAATACATATAATGTACATGTAAATTTAGACAGATAATATCATCTACCCATAGGTAGTATATATACTATTTGAGGATTACTCTCAGAGAGGTTGAAGAAGTTAGAAGCAGAACATGGAGGTTGGGATCAGAATTTCAGAGTTAGGAATTGTGTTTTCTACTGCATAACAAATTACCACAAACTTAGAGGCTGAAAACCAGATTCTATGGGCCAGGAACATGAGCCCAGCGGAGTCTTCTACCTTGGGTCCCAAAAGATGTTTTTCCAGCCCAGAAACTCATCTGGAGCATGGTTTATAAAGATGTGCTTACATGTTCACTCAGGTTGTTGGCAGAATTTAATTCCTTGCAGTGTCCTACCACAGGGAGCTATTTGGTATTTCCTGGTGGTATCTCCCTCCTCCATTTCTATACCAGAAACGCCCTTCATTTTCTATCCCCAGAAAATAAAAACAACTGCATATCCTCTGAGTCCCAGCTCAAATGCCACCTTCTCTTTGAAAACCTCCTTAATTCTTTTTCTTAAAAAATCATCTTTAATTCTCATAGAATTAATCATTCCTTCCACTCTGCTCTTAGAAACTTATACAGTCTCTATTAAGCCCTTCTCATGTGTAACAGTTGTTTTCAAGTTCTGTTTCTCCAATGACACATGGACCTTAAAGCAGAGTTGTTAGAAAGACGTGAAACTAATTTGGTCTAAACAAGTCTATCGTGCCAGCTGGCCCTGTCAAAAGACTACCACTTCCTCCTGCTGAGCTGAGACACCAACAAGACTAATGAGAGGATTTATTTCAAAGCAGATGCCTCTAGAAGCTCACTGCAAGTCAAGGAAAGGCTAGCTCGATCCTCACCAATTATGTTCTCCTTTGTAGCTCTCCCAGCACTTTACTCAATTCAGGAAATCTTTACTAATTGAGCAGAATTGGATTGTTATTCAACAGTGGTAATTGATGTATACCAAAAGCTGGTCCCACACTAAGAGGTCAGGTTACAAAGATAAAGAAGACAAGAAAAGAGCATGAATAATTAGAAGCACATTTTGGAACCAATAAAACCTTGGTTCAAAGCCAGATTTAGTTCCTACTAGCCATATGATCTTGAGCAAGTTATTTAACTTTTGTGCAACTGTTTTTTTTCTTCAGTTAAACAGGGAAGAGTGCCTACTCCATAAAGGGTATTCTGTGGTTGGCATAAGATGATGTACATGTCTGGCATTTTGCAGGTGCATATCAAATGTGAGTGCCCTCTCCTTTCCCCTTTGGAGAAACCATAACCTCAGGCAATAATCATTATAGCTTATGATTAGTACTATAACAGACACATAGTCCTGGGGAAGCATAGCAAAAAGAGAGAATTTTTCTATTCAATAGAGAAAGATAAAAGGAGAGCTTCCAAAAGAGGATGAGCAGAAACTGACCAAGGAGGCATTCAGTACAGGAAAGAGTGTGAAAATCTAACACTGTCCTATACCTAGTCTACATTCTGTCTGCTCCCA
This sequence comes from Cavia porcellus, assembly GCF_034190915.1. Taxonomy (NCBI): domain Eukaryota; kingdom Metazoa; phylum Chordata; class Mammalia; order Rodentia; family Caviidae; genus Cavia; species Cavia porcellus. The sequence continues at coordinate 34,405,303 of NW_026947508.1, forward strand.
AAAGAGGCAGCACGTAGGCCCTGAAGTTAACATAGAAACAAAACAACTTTCTCCTTCTGTGACAGATGACTGATGTTTTTATTTCTGTGCCATGCTAAAGAAAGTGGCTTTTTCGCTCAACCAGAAATATGAAAATAATCCAATTTGCAACTAAATTAATGCTGAAAATTGAAATGCACTGAATTACAAATTTCTGATTCTAAGAAGAATGTAAAGTGAGTCTCGTCCCCCATACATGTGACACATTTTGAAATACATTTTAGATAGAGCTTGATGCTGTTAAATTGAGACACTTGTATAACCTGGAGTGATATAGCTGCTGTAGGAACATTTGGAATCTCCTAACATTCTTACATCCATAATCTTATGATCTTAAGAATTTAGACTCCCAGAATCTCAGAATGTTGGTACTATAGAAAATCCTCAGAGGTCCAGCCTCCACATCTCCTTAATGGAGATACTTAGACCAAGACACAGAAAATGACCTATCCAAGACCATATAGCTAAATGTTTAATTTCTGACACTGGAACTTACATTCCTAAACTTCCAATCTAGTGTTCTTTCTCTTGCACCATAGTTATTCCTCATCAACTGCTATAGGTTTAGGATAGGCTTTTTTCAAATTGTTTGCTTCAGTAATGATATTCATTTTGAAGACTCATTCCCTTTGGGTTCAACTGTTTGATGTTATCAAGGTCAATACTAAAATACTACAGGTTCTGAAGTATCTCAGTACCAGGACCTTGAAGATGATAGAGTGAGGAAATCTTAGAGTAAGAAAGTTATTTTAGAGGATTATTTGGTTTAGCTCCATTTTTACCAAAGAAATATCCTCCTAAAATATTCTCATAAGGGAATTTATGCCATTGTTTGATTATAACTCCAAACTTCTTAAAACATAACTGTGTGTCTAGTCTGTCCATTAAGAGAAGGAAGGGAATGCTGCTCACTTACCGAGCACAACTGGGTAGCAGATACACGTGAGGGCCTTGGATAAACTATCTTGACTTTTTAAAGACATCTCTATAAAGCAGGTCACTACAGGTTGCATATCTTTACCCAAAATGTTTGGGAACAAAAATGTTTCTAATTTCAGAGTTTTTCTGGCTTTTTAATATTTGCATGGCCTTTACTAGGTAAGCATCCCTAATCCAAAAATCTGAATTCTGAAATAATATTCTCCAAAATCTGAAATTGTTTTGAGACAGGGTCTCACTATATAATTCAGCCTGGTCTTGACCTCACTTTTGTAGCCCAGGCTGGCCTCAAACTCACAGCAATTCTCCTGCCTCAGCCTCCTGAATGCTAGGATTACAAGCATGCGCTACTATGAAACTTTTTGAACAACACGTTGGTACTCAAAAATTTGTTTGATTTCAGAACATTTTGATTTTGGGTTTCAGATTAAGGGTGTTCAACCTTTATCTCAATTTACAGACTGAAAAATAAAATGTTCATCTGTGACAAGCAGAGAGAACTCTAGTGTGCTGAGTGGTCTTGCCTCCTCTGCTTTCCGTGTCTCTTTAGTACAGCCCAGTCAGCACTCTGCTTCAGGGCCCTCCTTTTAAAAAAATCTCCTGTTTAAATGCCTCTGATGGTCCTTCAATACCCGCTTGAAGTAAGTAGTCCAAACACTTTCGCTGAACAATCAAGACCCTTGATAATCTGGCGCCAAGCAGACTCTGCAGGCTCACTCCCATACTCTTCCAGAGGACACTGGGCTTCCCGTGAGGATGCTTTTCATCTTTGCACCAGTCATACTTGCTGCCTGTGTCCTCTTTTCCTCCTTCTCTGCGTTAAGAAACCCTGCTTTTCCTTTAAGATTCACTCAACTGTCTCCTTAGTGGAGCCTTCTCCAGTCTCTCTGGGCAACATGCTTCCTCTAACACATTCCCCAGATCTCTGTAGGAGCTTCTTTTACATCATTTGTGGTCTAAGATCCTCAAGGACAGGGATTATGTTTAACTTTTCTAATTTCAGACTAATTGAGGATAGACAGAATCGGTGCCTTTAGAAGGGTGTGAAACCTAGCATCTAAGAGGTGGTCCATTATTGTTTGTGGAATAGAAAAGGCTTAATCTTTTCCCACATTAGCCCTTCAGTAATTTGAAAATCCCTGTAAGGCCTTTTCTACCCCACCCTATTCCTAATTATTTCTCCTCTAGAGTAAATATTCCCCACTATTTCATCTGTTTCTGGTGAAGTCTGATTTCCAGATTCCCTATCTGGTCATTTGCTTCTGGATGCTAACTGACCATCATCTCTCTTTTAAAATATGATACCCAGAACAAAATTTAATGGCTCAGAGAAAGCCTGGCTGCAACAGAACAAAATGAGAGAATTGTAATTTATGTTGGGAAAAGACATTTCCTTTACCATTACCACATGCCAGAAGCCTCTGCCTGCCTTATCATCTTTCATTCTTCAATACTCTGGTAAAGCAGGAGTTATTTTTTTGCCATTTTATAGACAAGCATCCTAGGTATCTGGTAAGGCACTTTAAGAGGAGATTAATTTAAGGTCACAAGCCCAGAACACAATGTGAGCTTGTAGTCAACTAATACCATTAGATCATTTTTATATCAACTGCTCTCAGGTTAATATTATTTTTTCCAGTTACCAGCTAGTGACATATTTAAGGGCAATTGAGGATAGACAGAATCTGTGCCTTTAGAAGGGTGTGAAACCAAAGCACAAGAAAAAGCATGTTGGATTAATGACCAATTTCCTAACAATAACTGCCTTTATCTAGGTCTAGGAGCTTATACAGAGCCTGGAGTTTCTCAACCACATAGCTTCCTGGAACTATTTTTATTTGGTATAAGAGGAGAAAGAGCAGAAGTGTCTTAGATAAACAATAAGCCTTAGGGATCAGCACGTCTCTGCAAAGCCCTCATACCATAAGAATAGGGGGAGCCAGTGGTGCCTTGTATTACAGAGTAGACAATAAAGAGGCTGTCTCTCTGGCCCATGGCACGGATTTGAAAGGGACCCACTGTGGACACTTGTTCCACCAATGTTGATTTAGCAACAGCTATGCTTCATGTATGTGGCGCTAGAGATGTGTTAGAGGACACAGGAGAAACTTCCCTGTAAGACAGCAACAAATGACGTGCATGTATCCTAACAGGTACAGTGAAGAAGAAAGTATGTACTCAGACTACTAGAAGAGCAAAAGAAGGGGCTCTTCTTTCATTAGGGTGAAGATGGAAGAGCAGGTCTCAGAGGTCACTGTCAAAAAGGTACTCTTAATTGACAAGTAGGCGTGAACTCAGTGAAAGTGGAGGAGGAGACGTATGAAAGAAGAGAAAGTTTTAGGTATGAGCAGAACAAGGACAGCATGTTCTCATAAAGTGTGAGAAGAATCACAAGCAGTTCAGTGTTTAAAGTTCAAGAGACTAAGAAGTAGACAGGATTATTAATTACCTCTTGTAAGTTAGGTACTACAGCAAGTTCTTCATATACATTGTTTCAGACCATCACTCACTCTGTGACTTTGAGTAAGTTACCGCACTTTTGGGGCCTTATTAGAAGATGAAGACTAGTGAATTCTAAGGTCCTCCTTAATCTCAGACTCACAAAAATAAGTGGAAAGGCATTCAAATCTGTATCTGTCTACCATTTTTGCAGGAACACCAGGGAGGTTGACTGAATGTCATGGCCCTGCATCTCCAAGTTACAAGCAGAGCATTCAAGAAGATTCTACAATACTTAAAACCATTTAGTAAGTATGAAATATGTGTAGGATTAAAATCACTGACAGGGTGGGCTGTGATAAATGCCCTGGCAGGGTCAGATGTAAACTGTGAGGAGCTCAGAGTTGGGGGAGAGGTGGAGGCAGAAGCAAGACTTCTTGGAAGAGATGGCATGTGTGATGAGCCACAGGATGCTAGTGCTGGAGGAGAGATTGCGGAGGGGTGTGCCAGGAGAAGAAACAGCAAGAACCTGACAAAGTTAGCCAGACACTGTAGTCTTCCGCTCTGCACATCCTCTGCTCACCCTTTCTCCCTTGAGAATGCTCAGCTGACGTTTAAGGCTCTCCATAAATAAATCATAGCTAAGTTTATGGTCTCATGGCTCCCCTGCCTTCTATACACTAACCCCAGCTCCAGCCACCAAAAAAAAGACTTGCCTTTTTTTTACTTTCCCTCTTCTATTTCCTTGTCTTCCCCTCTCATCTCCTCCTCACTCTCCTTTCCTCTCCTCTCTTTTCCTCCTCTCCTCTCTTCTCTTCTTCCTCTCTCTCTCTTTCTCTCTCTCTCACTCTCTCTCTCTCTCTCTCTCTCTCTCTCTCTCTCTCTCCCTCCCTCCCTCCCTCCCTCTCTCTGTGTTTCTCTCTCTTAGTGGGGACTGAATTCTGGCCTTCACACTGAATTATATCTCCTGCCCTTTTTAAATTTTGAGCCAAGGTCTAAGTCGCTAACTTGCCCGGGCAGGTTCAAACTTGGAATCCTCCTGACTGTCTACTTGCCATTTTTTAAGCCTCTCCCTCAATTTTATATCCCTAATTATACTTTTTCTATCCAATATTCAACTCCCATCTAAAACACCATCTTTTGAGCCAGGCACAGTGATGTATGTCTGTATTCCAGTATTTCTTGAGGTCAAGAATTTGAAATACAGTAAGATTATCTCAAAGTAATAAAATAAAATAAGATGCCACCTTCTCTTTGTAACTCTTCCTGAACCTCTTCCAAATACCACATTATTTTGATTACATTTTCCTCATTGCACTAAAAACTTCCTGCCTTGCATTAGAGTACCTGGCCTTACTAGATTGTAAGCTCCTTGGGGGAAATGCTGTGCCATGTGAGTGTCTCTCCCAAGAGACTTGCACACGGCAGCACCTTGTTACTGACTAGAGGACCAACTTCCCAATAAACACATGGGCTCTAAGGACCTGGTGTCAGGTAGCCTAAAATCACTTGCTGTTTGACCATCATTTAGAGACAAATGGAGTCATTATTCTAACATCTTTTGATTATTTCTACAGTCACCTCCCTAAACTCAGGCAAGTGTTTTGGTTGTATTGAGCTCATTTCAATTCCAGCAGTAGTCTCTGGTCACCTTGTTGTCCTCCCAATTGTTTCAGGAATGGGAACCTAAAAGTGAATCTATCAAATATGGCAACAGTGTATGGAACAGGTATAAGTCTAACAGGTTAACTTAAAAATCTTAATGAGCCCGTGGAGAATGTTAGAGAGCTACTGCTTTTTGTCAAAATTTACCACACTGAGATGTGGGTACATTATTCTTGCTTTATGATGAACGAACTCAGATGGGATAGGATCACAGAGAGGTTAAGATGCTTGTCCAAGGTCGTGTGGTACATAGCCCAGCTTCAATATGGAGTCAGGTCTAACACAGTGTATCACGATGGCACAGCATCACAGTTGTCTGTGAGGAAACAGGAGGTTTAGAGCTCCTATCCTTTTTCTGATCCAGAATTTATTAAGCTAATGAAATTTGCTTCAATTGCTCATTTATTGACCTTGGGCAGTATTGAAACAGAAAAAACAGTCACAAAAGGCCTGAAAGGAAGATGTCAAAATCAAGAACACAGAGTTTATGTATTTCAATCCCTCCACTCCTCAACTTTCTCTGAGCACCAGAAGCCATCTCTTCAATTTCCTTCACCAACTCTCCCCCTGGGTCATAAACAACACAATAAAAGTAAAATATTATTTCCTCAATCATCAGTGACAGAATAATAATTATTTTTCACTGCCTCTTATACGGGGGGCTTTTCAAGGTTTAGTTCCCTCATGAATGCATAAAACAGCAGACATGGACTTTCTAGCATGCCTTTTAAAAAAACGTAAAATTACATCCTGATTAACTTGGCCCTTCACATCCTTCTCCATTGTCTCTACTTCGTGGTCTCCCCTCTACCTGTGATCCGATGGGCAACAAGATCTGTCATAGCCTAATTCTGCTATCTTCCTCTTGTTTTCTAAAGCCTATCCACCCCCCTATTTTTTTTCGGTACCAGGGATTGAATTCATGATCTCATACTTTCCAGGCAGGTGTTTATGCCACTGAGCTAAATCCCCAGCCCTTTATCCCATTTTTTAAAAAATACAAACATTAAACAATAGCATCTATGATGTGCTCCAAGACACTAAGTGGCACATAAATGAAATTAGTCTTACTTTACGAGACTATAGTATGATACATTTCATACAAAGAGACTTATCAACTGACAGGATGGGGGACAGAACAATTAACTCTTCCTGAGAAGTGTCGGAGGAGCTTTGAGCTGGACTTAAAAGAAAAGCAAGGTGATACTTGTAAAACCATATTTATGGCAGCAAAACTCTTAATACCTAAATTTTGAAAGTAGCCTGATGGGACTGCCGCGCCTAGCCATCGGTGTGCAGACAAGGGGCTGGGCGGATCTGGGGCGCCTGCATCGGCCTCCCCGTGTGTCTGGAGGATTGTGGATATCTCAGCAAGCAGGGAGGGATCACAGGTTCCTGAGGCACCGCGGCCTGTGGTGAATGCTCAGCACACTCTGCCCAAATCTCAGACTGTTCCGGACCTTCCAGGCTTCCGGGTGCAGTGAAGTGGAGAAGTGGGTTTGAGGCCTCTACATCCACCTCCCCATCCCGGCTGCACTTGGAGAACTGCTGAGCTTCCCACGGGTGGGCGGGCCCACACTATCCCTGGAGCCCAGCCTGTTTTGGACTGCCGCGCCTAGCCATCGGTGTGCACAGGAGGGGCTGGGCGGATCTGGGGTGCCTGCATTGGCCTCCCTGTGTGTCTGGAGGACTGTGGATGTCTCGGCGGGCGGTGGAGCATCGCAGGTTCCGGAGGCCCTGCAGCCTGTGCTGAGTGCTCAGCACACTCTGCCCAGAGCCCAGACTGTTTGGGTCCCTCCAGGCTTCCAGGTGCAGTGAAGTGGAGAGGTGGGTTTGAGGCGTCTACATCTGCCTCCACATCCCAGCTGCGATTGGAGAGCTGTGGAGCTTCCAAGGGGCGGGTGGGTGCACAGTGTCCCTGAGGCCCAGCTTGTTTGGAACTGTGGAGTTCTGAGCAGGCAGAGGAGGGCCATTGGTTCTGCAGGCCCAGTGGCTTGGGGTAGCGTGGTGCCAGAGTCTCAGTAGCTGCAAACATAGAAGGGGATTTTCAACAGATCCTGAGGAAGCTTTCAAATAACACTTGAAACACAGAAATATAGGAAAATGACAAAACGAAAGACCAAATTACAACCTCAAACCTCCAGCCCATCTCAAGAAACCCTAGGAGCAATGTATATAGAAGAAAATATATGCCATTCACCTCAAATATCAGACACAATAGCTACTGAAATTGACAAGCAACTCCAGGAAGCTTTAAAGAAATTCAAACTCGAAATAATCTCCCAGATAAAAGAAGAAATGATAAAAGAAATGAAGGAGATTCTGAATATATTTAAATAAAAGACAGATAAAAAATTGGAGTAATTAAACAAAAAGATAGAATCCCTAGACGAGCAATATAAGAAACAAACAGAATACATAATGCAGATGCACAGAGATATACAGGAAATAAAAAACTCCACTGAAAGTTGTAAAAACCACCTTAATGAAAGTGAAGATAGAATTTCAGACCTTGAAGACAGGATTGCAGCCAGTGAACAGGAAAGGAAAGTTCTTTTAAAAATAACAAGGAATCAGGAAATAACAATTCAACAGCTGCAAGACGATGCAAAGAAGAATAACATAAGAATGATAGGGATTAATGAAAAAGAAGGAGACAACATAAAGGATATCAAGAGGATATTTAGAGAAGTAATAGCTGAAAATTTCCCAAGCATGAGATCAGAAACCGACATCAGGATCAGTGAAGCATATAGAACTCCAATTAGTCATAACCAAAATAAAACTAAACCCAGACATATAATAATCACCATCCCAGAAATCCAACACAAGAATAGATTATTAAAAGCTGTCAGAGAGAAAAGACAGATCACTTATAAAGGAAAACCTATCAGAGTCACAGCAGACTTCTCAGCACAAACAATAAAGTCAAGAAGAGCATGGAGTGAAGTATTCCAGATCCTAAAGCAAAATGATTTCCAACCTAGACTGATATATCCTGCAAAACTATCATTCAAAATCAATGGTGAAATATGATACCTCCATGACAAAGAACAGCTGAAGAACTTCATGATCACCAAAACAACCCTGCAAAAAATATTGAAAGACAGTTTAGATACACAAAGGAAAAAACCACTAAGCAAAGCAAATAATTAAACAGAACAGAAAGATAAAGATGCAACAGCAGAGAGATAACATGCCAACAATAAACCAGCATTTAACAGTAATAACCATTAATGTAAATGGTCTCAATGCACCAATCAAAAGAAACAGACTAGCAGAATGGATCAAGAAACAAAATCCAACCATATGCTGTTTACAGGAAACCCATCTAACCCAGAAGGATACTCACAGACTGAAAGTCAAAGGATGGAAAACAATACTTCATGCAGCAGGAATCCAAAAAAAGGCAGGAGTAGCCATTCTGTTTGCAGACAATGTGAACTTTAAACCAACAATGACCATAAAGGACAAAGAAGGTCACTACATACTCGTAAGGGGAAAACTCCAAGAGGAAGAGGTAACTATCTTAAATATATACGCACCAAACTCCAGAGCACCCAGTTATATAAAACAACTATTAACAGAAATGAAAACTCAAATTATCAGTAACACAATTGTAACAGGAGACCTTAATATGCCATTGACACCAAGGGACAGATCAACCAGACAGAAAATGAGCAAAGAAATAACAGAACTGAATCACACCTGTGAACAAATGGGTTTGATAGACATATACAGAATGTTCCACCCAACAACACCAGAATACACATTCTTCTCAGCAGTACATGGGTCATTCTCTAAAATAGACCATATATTAGCTCATAGAACATATTTAAACAAATGCAAAAGAGTTGAAGTCATCCCTTGCATGTTATCGGATCATAGAGCTCTGAAATTAGAAATTAATGATAAAAGATACTGCAAAAATCCTGCAAACACATGGAAACTGAATGACACACTCTTGAGTAATCAGTGGGTCACAGAAGAAATTAAAGAAGAAATTAAACAATACCTAAAAGAAAATGAAAATGCAGATACAACTTACCGGAATCTGTGGGATGCAATGAAAGCCGTCCTGAGAGGAAAATTTAATGCACTGAGTTCCCACATCAGGTAAACAGAACGAATACAAATAAATAACTGATGTTACACCGCAAACAGCTAGAAAAAGAAGAGCAAGTCAAGCCCAAAGCCAAAAGAAGAGAGGAAATTATAAAAATCAGAGCAGAAATCAATGCAATAGAGACTAAGAAAACAATCCAAAGAATCAACGAATCAAAGAGTTGGTTCTTTGAAAGAATAAATAAAATCGATAAGCCCCTAGCCAACCTTATTTAAAAAAGGGAAGAAAAAGCTCAAATTCATGCAATAAGAAATGAAAAAGGTGAAATCACTACAGACCCAATAGAAGTACAGAAGATCATCAACACCTATTTCAAAAACCTCTACTCTCAAAAGTTTGATAACACAGAAAAAATAGACAGATTCTTAGAAACATATGAAGTACCAAAGCTAGATCAAGAGGATATAAAACTGTTGAATAACCCAATCTCTGTTACTGAAATTGAAAATGTAATTAAGTCCTTACCCACCAAGAAGAGCCCAGGCCCAGATGGATTCACTGCAGAATTCTACAAGAAATATAAAGAAGACCTAATGCCGACACTCCTCAAACTATTCAATGAAATTGAAAGGGAAGCAATCCTTCCTAAGTCATTCCTGGAAGCATATATTACTCTAGTACCAAAACCTGAGAAAGACCCAACTAAAAAAGAGAACTATAGACCGACCTCCCTAATGAACACAGATGCAAAAATCTTCAATAAAATATTGGCAAATAGGATGTAGCAAATCATCAAGAAGATTATACACCATGACCAAGTGGGATTCATCCCAGGAATGCAAGGATGGTTCAACATACGCAAATCAATAAATGTAATCCACCATATCAATAAAGCCAAAAATAAGAATCACATGATCATTTCTATAGATTCAGAAAAAGCCTTCGATAAGGTCCAACATTTATTCATGATAAGAACTTTACAGAAAATTGGAATAGATGGTCTTTACCTAAATATAATAAAGGCCATTTATGACAAACCAACAGCCAGCATCATAATAAATGGCCAAAAATTGAAAGCCTTTACTTTAAAATCAGGCACAAGACAAGGATGTCCTTTATCACCACTCCTATTTAATATAGTACTGGAAGTACTAGCCAGAGCAATAAGGCTAGAAAGAGAAATAAAAGGGGTAAAGATAGGAAAAGAAGTTAAATTATCATTGTTTGCAGATGACATGATACTCTACATAGAAGACCCCCTAAACTCCATTGAAAGACTCTTAGATACAATAAATAAATTCAGTAATGTGGCTGGATACAAAATCAATACTCAGAAATCAATAGCATTCCTATACACGAACAACAAAATCACAGAGAGGGAAATAAGAGAAACTGCACTCTTCACATTAGCAAGCAAAAAAATGAAATATTTAGGAATTACTCTTATGAAAGAAGTGAAAGATCTATACAGGGAAAATTATAATACACTGAAAAGGGAAATTGAGGATGATCTCAGAAAATGGAAAGACATCCCTTGCTCATGGATAGGAAGAACAAACATTGTGAAGATGGCCATTCTCCCAAAACTGTTGTACAGATTCAATGCAATCCCAATAGAAATACCGTCAACATACCTTATAGATCTAGAGAAATCACTCCTAAATTTCATCTGGAACCAGAAGAGACCTAGAATAGCAAAGGCAATTCTAAGCAGCAAAGACAAGGCAGGAGGCATCACAATCCCTGACTTGAAGTTATACTACAAAGCAACAGTAGTAAAATCAACATGGTATTGGAATCAAAACAGAGCCGAAGATCAATGGAATAGATTAGAAGATACAACCACAACTACAAACACACTCAACTACCTTATCTTTGATAAAGAAGCCAAGCAGGTTCACTGGAAGAACGACAGTCTCTTTAATAAATGGTGCTGGAAAACTGGCTCTCCATTTGCCAAAAGCTAAAGCTAGACCCATGTCTATCACCATGTACTAAATTAAAATCTAAGTGGGTCAAAAATCTGAATATTAAAACAGAAACACTAAATCTATTGGAAGACAAATTGGGTAGAAACCTTGAAGACATAGGAGTAGGTAGGGAATTCATGAACAGGACTCAAACCGCACAGGAAATACTTCCCAGAATCAATAACTGGGACCACTTCTTATTAAAAAGTTTCTGCATGTCAAAAGAAATCTCCAGCATAGTGAAAAGAAAACCCACAAACTGGGAAAAGATTTTAGTGAACTCTCTCTCAGACAAGGGATTCTTGTCTAAAACATATAAAGAATTAAAAAACCCTCAGACCCCCAAAATTCAAAGATCCAATCCAAAAATGGGCATCTGAGATGAATACACACTTCTCAGATGAAGAAATGCAAATGGCAAATAAATACATGAAAAAATGTTCATCATCATTGGTCATTAGAGAAATGCAAATTAAAACCACACTGAGGTAACATCTCACTCTTGAAAGAATGGCCAGGATCAAGAAAACCAACAACAACAAATGCTGGAGAGGCTGTGGGGAAAAAGGAACTCTCCTGCACTGTTGGTGGGAGTGTAGACTGGTACAGCCTTTGTGGAGGTCTGTCTGGAGATTTCTCAAAAAGTTGGGATTGGAAATCCCATTTATTCCAGCTATTCCACTTCTAGGCATATTCACAGAAGAACTGAAAGCATCATACCGCAGTGATATATGTGCACCTATGTTTATAGCAGCACAATTTGTAATCTCCAGATCTTGGAAACAACCCAAGTGTCCATCAACTGAGGAATGGATAAAAAAGTTGTGGTATTTCTATACAGTGGAGTATTATTCAGCTATAAAGAAGGATCACATTGAGATATTTATCAATAAATGGGCGCATCTTGAGACCATACTCATAAGTGAAATAAATCAATCTCGCACGCGTGAATACCGAATAGTTTCCCTAATGTAAGTAATGATTCAAATATATAAAAGTATGTGGTAATCATGATTCCCCATTATGTGGCCTTGAAGCCTTATAAAGTTTTCACTTATTAATTGGAAAGGCTTTATTCTGGGCTTCTTGATATGGAAATATTTGAAGCTATAGTATATGAAGTTTTATTCAAATATTTCAAGGAAAAAGACAGACACTATGGTAACTACTATTAAGTCGGGTTATTTGGTGGTGAAGCACTAGGTTTCTGAAACAGTCATGCTTTGACCTGTATTGTTATATTGTTATGTCCTGTTTTATCTCAATCTCTCCCTTATTCTTTAAAAAAATTATTTAGTTATTTCTTATGTTTGTTTTAATTAAGGGGAAAATTTAAAAAAAATAGCAGGGTATATAATAGTAACTTTTTTTTTATTTCCTATTAACTTGTTTTGAAGTCCTGTAATACTCCCACGATCTTGTTTTGACTGATTAGACTCTGTTTCATTCTGTATGATAGTATCAAGTTTGAGGGTATAGGCAACTACTTTGAAGGCAATAAGATTCACTAAGATGCCCATTCTGGTTTGACTATTGTCTCCTTTGGAAATCCTGTAATGTTTACAATGCCTAAGTTTTATTGGTCTTGTTCTCTACTGTTTTGTTCAACTTTATAATATCTAATGAGACAGACAATTCTTTTTAAGGAAACGAGACATCGTTGATAACCATTGTTGATAACCTTGTACTCTGTTTTACATCATGTGCTATGTCTATCCTTGGTTTTGACTGACAGCTTTGTTTTGCCATATTTGACTTTATTCTCTCCCCTCCAAAAAAGTAATAAGAACTAAGGAGTAATAAAACCCAAAATGTGTAAATTTTGTTGTAAAAAAGAGAGGGAAAAAAATAGCTCTAAAGGATACAACAGCAAGTGTGTTTAGGGGTGTTAAATAGCTGACCATATTAATGTTTTTGGTTGGATCATTGAACACAACTGTTTGCAGTCTCACTGTTTGAATGTCCACTTTGTATTCTTTTTACTGTGATTTGAGCAACTATTTCTAAGATGATAATATGTAATCTATTAACTGGTGATTTCTTACTGTTTTTTTTTTTTTGTAGTTCTGTATTACGTGTACCCTTACACCGCTTTGTTTTGTTTTGTGTTTTTCTCTTTTTCCTTTTAAATAAAATTTTAAGAAAAGAAAAAAAAAGAAAGAAAGTAGCCTGTATGTCCATCCATAGAAAGATGAGTAAAGAATGGGGTAGTACTATGCCATGAAGGATAAACTTAAATCATATGGAGGAAAATGGATGCGCCTTGAGACCATAATGTTAAGTGAACTAAATCAGACACTCAAGTTTGAATATTGCATGGTTTCTTTCATATGGGAAACCTAAAATATAAACTCAGAGCAAAATAAATGACAGATAAGAGGAAATAGGGAGATAGATCTTTTGAAAAAGGGAAGGAGACCAAGAAATGAAGGGAAGAGAAAAGCAAAGGTGGGAAAGGGATGAAAAAAGAATTCAGATGTTATGCACATTTACCAACTCCCTATGAAGGATGTAACCATTATGTGCTACAAACATGTACCAATAAAGATAAAAATTTAAGTAAAAAAAGAGAAGCACAGATCCAAAAGACAATGCATACACTTTTTTTTTAAATGAACATGTGGGAATACCTCCTTCATGTCAAGCTTTGTCTCAGACACCGGAGCTGCAGATCTGCAGCACTACAGTTGAAGACAAGGCATTTACAAATGTACTCAAATAATGCATATTGTATAAACTACCACAGGAGTTCACCGAGAAATATATGAGACTATTTCTCTTTAGGTGTAGCAAGAAGAATGCTAAGATCACCCCAAATTCTTGGTACTTAGTGTGCACCTCCTATATGACTCCTGAGACAATGACTTTTATGGTTATGTAATATGACACAATCGACTTTAAAGAGGGAAGAGTATCTGGGTGGGCCTGACCTAGTTACAAGTGTTTTAAAAGCTCAGCATATCCTCTGATTGGTTAAAGAAATCAGGAAAATTCAAGAGATGAGAAGGATTCCGTGTGAGGGAGGGTCTCTCTTGATGAACTAAAGGGACCTTGTGGCAAGGACCTGAAAGCACTTCCCAGTGGACACTGAGCAAGACTGAGTATCTTAATCCTACAATCACAGGGAAATGAGTTCTGCCAACAACCTTAGGGAGCTTGGAGCAGACTTTTCCCTCACTAAACTTCTGAACACTTTGGTTTCAGTATTACGACACCTTGATCAGAGAAACCCTCCACACTGTGCCAGATTTCTGACTTCTAAGACTGTGAGCTATTCAGTAGGTACTATTTTAAGCTAAATTCTAAATAAATTCTGGTAATTTGTTATTTAGCCACAGAGACTAATATGAACATATAACACTGCGCTCTCATAACTATTAATGTATTCATTTCCCCAACTGTGTGCTCCTTGGATTCAGGATGTTTCTAGTCCTGTAATCTAGGTACTAAAATTCCACTGAATCAAAGAGTAAATGAGATACAGGGATGTAGATCAGGGTCCAGACACACTCTGTCTATTTCCTTTTCTTAAAGATAGGTTTTTGGATCTAGTCATGGTTTACATGGGTGGCCCCCAGGCCTCATGCATTACATTTTGCATTTGTGATTGGTTCATTGTCCAGTGTTTGGATTGGGGGTGTGAGTGCTACACTGGCCTAGGGGTGGAGCCAGGATGTAATGGCAGGAAGAAGGTGTGTCTTGCTCTTTTGCTAGTTTCCTCCTTACTGTTTGGAGCTGCCATGAACTGCGGCCCAGCCATGCCACCCGGCCTTGGAGCCAACTGAGTATGGACTGAAACTTCTAAAAATTGTAAGAAATAAACCTTTCCTTTCCCAACTTTGGGCTTCAAGTATTTTGTCTCAGTGACAAGTAAAAAGTAACTAAGACAGAATTTGGTACCAGGAGTGGGGTCATTTGCTGTGACGATACCTGACCATGTTTTTTGAGAGGCTTTGGAAATGGCTTGTGGGCAGCGTTTGGAAAGGTTTGGACATGTTGCCTGGATGCATAGAGCTGGAGCAGCTTAGGCTGTTCTGTAGAGGAGATTCTGGTCAGAGCTCAGGAGACCAGAAGACTGATAGGGAGCCTGATTGGTAAAGACCAGGCTTGGGAGGTTTCTGCTGGGAAGAAGGACTGCATTGGTTATTGAACTCCCCACGATGTGTGTTATAGCTTGACAGAAAGTTTGTCTGCATTTTGCTCATGCCAAGAGACTTTGCCTGAGGCTGAGACAAAGGGCAATGGACTGATTAATCGGGGAAAAGCAATTTCAAGGCAGTCAAATGTTGAGGCTGTGGCATGGCTATTGCTGGGAGTTTTTAGCCAGCTTTATGTTGCAAATCAAGAGGAAAGAGCCCAGCAGGATAATTTACAGTGCTGTGAGTTTGACCAGAAGGAAAACTACAGTAAAGCTGTGGATTATAAAGTTTGAACTGAGACTTTCATTGCTGAGAAGAAACAGAGAGATAACAAAGATGGTCCCAGGGCATCCCAGGAAGCAGCAGGTTCCTATGCTTTGCAGCCTCAAAACTGCCAAAGTGAAAGAATTTGTCCAGAGGAAAAAGCTGTAGAGCACCATGCTCCAGAAGGGTAACAGAGGCCACATGAGGTTCCGGAATGGCGGCAACATAGAGAAGCTTTTCTTCACAATCAGGTTCACAGAGCCCAACAATCCAGGAAATCCACCCCTATAGTCAAGAGAGAGAAAAGCCTGGCTGCTGTTCCAGCTGGCAGCAGACCTTGGCAGCATCCACAAGGTACTGATTTTAGATACAAGGAAAATACACAAATTCTGAGGGTAAGACAGCCTCCACCTTGATTGCAAAGGGCCTGGGACGCCAACCAGTGTGCCCCTGAGAGAGCAGTTTGTAAAGATGTAAAGATGAAGCCAAAGGTACAATGGAGACCCCAGAAGTTTGGAAAAGCCAGGAACGTGGATCATCCAAGGAAAGCTGCAAGAAGTGAGCAGAAAGGGTTTAAGAGACAAGCTGCAGGAGCTGATATCCCTGGAAGGGCCATGAAGGTGGAATCACTCAAGCCTTTTGAAGCTTGCAACCAGATTGCTTCAAATGCTGAGCATGAAACTCTAGGACTTAATGTTCATCTTGCTGGATGTTGGACTTGCTTTGTTTCCAATGCTTTATATTCCCCTGTTTGTAACTTTTGGAATGGTAGTGTTTATCTTGTGCCTTTGTATTTCAGAAATGTTTAACCTTGTTTCATTTGTACAGGGGGTTACAGTTAAGAGTTTGCCATAGATCTTGGAGACTTGGTACTTGGACTTTTCAGCCATGCTGAAACAATTAGGACTTTGGCAACTCTTGGAGATGGACTAAATGTCTTTTGTATAAAAGATGTACATGAGTCCTGGGGACTGGGGGTGGAATGTCATGGTTTATATGGGTGACCTACAGGCCTCATGCATTACATTATGCATTTGTGACTGGTTCATTGTTTAGTGCTTGGATTGGGGGTGTGAGTGCTACACTGGCCTAGAGGTGGACCAGGATGTAATGCAATGGCTGGAAAAAGGTGTGTCTTGCTCTTTTACCGGTTTCCTCCTTGCTGTTTGGAGCTGCCATGAACTGCGGCCCAGCCATGCCACCCTGCCTTGGAAGGCCCAGCCATGCCACCCTGCCTTGGAGGCCCAGCCATGCCACCCTGCCTTGGAGCCAACTGAGTATGGACTGAGACCTCCAAAAACTGTAAGAAATAAATCTTTCCTTTCCCAACTTTGGGCTTTAGGTATTTTGTCTCAGCAACAAGTAAAAAGTAACTAAGACAGACTGTAAGACCTAGACAGAAGGAGGAAACTTTCTTTCAAGGTTTATTCCAGAAACAAGCAAGTAGCCCAGCCTCAGTGTCCATCCTTGGCTTAGGTGGATTTCCTTCCAAGAAGCTCAGAGATCTTCAATCAGCACACCCCTGTACAACATGAGAGTTATCATGTTCCAAATCATATTTACACTAACTTCACACCCAGCACAGCAGGTCTCAGAATTCATATTTCACTGTTAAATGTTACAATACATGAAAGTCAAATGTAAGTATTTTTGAGCAGCTAAAAAAGCCTTTGAATCTCTTTTATTCATTTTTCTTCTCTTCTTTTTCCTTTTTAAATTTTCATTATTGACTTCAGGGCCTTATACATGCTAGTTAACTGCTTCGCCATTGAGCTACACCCTAGGCCTTTTTAAAAATTTTAGTTGAGAAAGGTTCTTGCTAAAGTTACCAGGTTATGCTGGGACTGGGAAAAACCACTAGAAAATTAGAAACTAGCCTTTCTGGTAAGCCTCACAAGGTGTGCGGGAGAGAAAACTCAGATCATGCCTCCTTTGAGGAAACCAGCAGGCTGAAAATCAAATTCTGTGTCTTGCTCTCCCTGCCATCCCATCCCCATAAGTAACCAGTTGCTTCAGAGCACAGGCTGATAGCAACTCAGATACATAAAGCAACTAAGGCTTGTGTTGTTTGGTTGATTTTGCAGGCCTGGGCCAGCGGTCTGAGCATTTTTTGGGAGGATGACAGAATGCAATAGAGCAAATATGGAGAATTTCCTTCTATTTTGTCTTTTGAAGTCCAATATTGTTCTCATTGTTTTGCTTTATGTGATGTTGTCTTTATTACCTTATTCTGTTTTTTGTTTGATCTTGCTGTACCTGATGATATGGACAACTATTGTGAAGAGAACAAGAATGACTGGGACACTGTGAAGTGTGGCCTGCATGGCCTAACCTGCTTTGAAGTTCTGTACCAGTTTGCTGCGTCGTCTTGATTGGCTTTGTTCTGTTTTGTTTTGTTGGATTTTATTATTTTTAAAATAAAATAAAGCGACCAGGCTGGTCTCAGCCTCTAGAGCAGATGGTATTACAGGCATGCCCTACAACATTTGGTATCATTTATTCATTAACATTTTGTGTTGCTTTTAATGTGAAACAAAAAACGATAATGTAATGAACATGTTACTAATAGTTTAAATCCTCTATGCACACCGCCCTGATGACATTCCCACCTCCTAGAGACAGCCACTATCCTATATATTTGTGTTTTTTCCAGTCTTAGGGATTGAACCTAGGGCTTCCACATACTAGGCAAACAATGCATATCTTTGTATTTTTACCACACGTGTGTGTGTGTGTGTGTGTGTGTGTGTGTATGTGTGTATGTCCTTCAACAAAACTGTCATTCTTTTATTTTAAAACTTTGTAAGTGGCATCATGTTGTTTATTCTCTTTTGTTCAGTACTCTGAGATATTTTCATGTTATTACAGATAGTTCAAAATTAAGGGGCTGGCCTTTGGGGGGGGGCGTTGAGGACTAGAGTAAGTATTTTAGGCTTTGTAGGTCATACAGTCAGCCCACTGTAGTACAATACAAAGACAGCTATAGAAAGCCTGACAGAGTTACCATAAAACTTTACTATATAATTTTCCTATGCCATGAACTATTACCCTTCTTTTGAATTTTCTCTCAACTATTTAAAAACATAAAAAAACATTCTTAGCTCCTGGGCAGATACAAATAAAAAAGGGATCAGATTTGGCTCAAGGATCATTGTCGGTCCTGCAGTTCGTCACTTCTATCATTATTTTCATATAAAATTAAAGCTGAGAAATTAAAACTATTTATTCATTGACATTACAAAAAAACCAATGAAATAAAATAATTAATTTTCTTAAAAAATTAACGAGAAGAGTGATGTTTTGACATTTGTGTAAGTCTTTTAACATCTGTTTTAAATGAAGACAGTGGATTTTAAATAGGGCATTTACTCTGTTGTAATATTTATTCTGTGGAAAACTTCACTGTGCAATCTGAACAAGGGTGGAAAAAGCAAATAACGTTTGACACAATTAGGAACCAAATTTTGAAAAAACTTTCAAAGGATCTCAGGGACACCCAGAGGTCCCAGGACCACATTTTGCAAGCCGCTTACCTACAAAATAAACCTGGAACTCTAGGCGTGCAAGGACTTCCTTCCACGTTCTGCTTTCCTTTTCCTAACTTTTGCAGCACCACCACTCTATCTCCCTGTGCTCCCGTCACTCTCAGTCTTTCCAGCAAGTCCGCCCCACCTATGCCTCGCCCCCATGCCTTTGCACTCATCCTGCCCTCCGCCCGAAGCGAGAGCTCCCCCTGCAGATTCCAACAGTCAGCTTGAACGTGCTTGGCTCAGGATGCTCCTCCTAGGAGTGTTCGGCACAGAGCTGAGCACTCCTGCAGGCACAGCACAACCTCCACTCGGTGGTTTCCCAGCTGCGCGACCTCGAACGAGCGGCTTCGCCTTCCGGGATTGGGTTTCCTACCGCAGAGCCCTGTAAGAGGGGCCCATGCACCTTGCCTGCCTCACCCCGGCCCACGGCGGACTGGAAAGGATGACCCCACGCGGCACCCGCTTCACATCTAGGTCCCCGGCGGCGCTGCTGCCGAGGATTTCCGCGCGCTGATCTCTATTCTCCTCACGCCAACCCTCCGGGTTAAGCGCCATCGTGTTAGAGAAGTCGGCGCTGGCGAGGCGGTGCCAAGTGACTCAACTTCACCGCAGTCAACCTCTGGCAAGTCCGGGACGCGGAGCCGACTCCCTGTGGCGGCGGGATTCGAACCTCAGCTCTCCGCGGAAGTCGGTTACCCAACTAGGGCAGCTAAGCCGCCCGCGAACGCCAGGAGGAGTCCCTCCCGCTCTGCCTCCGTCCCTCCCGCCCCCGCCCGCGCGAGCCTAACGGCCGTGGCGCGCGCCACCTCGCGGCGGGAGGCGCGGGCCGGGCGGGGCCGGGAGCCCCCGCCCCCTCGGCCGCCGCCGCCACAGCCTCTTCTCCGGAGCCCCCCGCCGCCCGCCGCCCGCCGCCCGCCGCTCTCGGGAACCTCCGCCCGCCCCAGCCGGGGTCTTCTCTCGCTCCCTGCGCAGCAGAAACATGGCGGCGGGTAGGGAGTGAGCCGCCCGGGCCCGCAGGTAAGCGTCTCGCGGCAGTCGCCGCCCGCTCGCCCCGCGTCCAGAAGGACGGCCCGCAGCGGGGAGCTCTCCGCGCCGGCGCTCGGGGCGCCCCGCTCTCTGGGGCCCGCGCGCCGGCGGCCTGAGCTGCGTCCCGGCCCAGGGTCCGGCTGCCCGCCCTGCTGCGGCGGCAATGGCCAGGGGACTCCAGCGCTTCTGCCCCGGCCCGGGCCCCAGAGGGTCGGCGTCGCGGGGAGGTCGGCGCGGTCGCACTGTCCGCGAGGGCGAGGCGGAGGCTGGCTCCGACCCAGGCGGGGGTCTGCGCGGGCTCAGTTGATCCGATCGATGGGACAGGGGAGGTGACAGAACGCCGGCGAGGACGAGGTCGCGGGCGTGGTGGCCTGGAGCTGTCAGCAGCCGTCCTCGGGACTGGGAGAACTCCTGCGTGCCACCTGCCCCTGCCCAGAGCCCCGGAAGAAACCCGAGGGGAGAGTAGGTCTCAAACCGCAGACTAGAGCGGGAGTATCAGGCACCAGGCGAGGAGTAGCCCCGGAGAACTGGACACGTGGTCACAGCTGTGAAAGAGGCTCCTAGGAGCTGGTGAAACCCCAGGACGTGTCCAAACCGGGAGGGAATTTAAACTCATCCAGAGCCTCCCTCTCCTCAAAATCCATGCCAAAGTGACTTCGAGAATCCCAAATAATACCCTAATAATTTGGTAAACCGCTTTGGACAGTCTTCTAGTGATGGGAAACTAGTCTGCTTCCATTCTCCTGAATAAATTTGCTTATAGGTTGAAAGAAACATCTACCTCCAACTTTCCCACTTCTTGGCCAGCTATTAAGATATCTGATTTGTCTTAACAAATTCCACTGTCTTCCATCTTTTTTGATATTCCGTGCTCTCAGATTGTGTCTTGAAATGAGCTTTAATTTTCCTATGTCCGTTGTAAAGAAGAGATTCTTAATGAACGTGGAGACAAAACTTAGTTTCTTCAAGAAGGAAGCTCTTTGGCCTCAAGGGTTGATTTGCTTAAATAAAAAGTGCTGTCCCTTCCTCAATTCTGTGCTGTTTTGAACTTGAAAGAAAAAAAAGCTTTCAAAGTAATGTGTGTTCATATGAACTAAAAGAGATCTTATTTCATGAAAATTTTTCAGGTCTTTTTTAAAAAATGTCTATAAACAATTTATTAAATGAACTAATGTATATCAGAGGGTTTTTAAATGTAACATACCATGCAAATAAAAGTGCTTATTATTTTTACTCTGGAGTGAATTGAGATCTACTTTGGTGCCAAACTGCAATTTAATACTTGGTTGGAGA
The DNA here is from genome assembly GCF_034190915.1 of Cavia porcellus. NCBI lineage: Eukaryota > Metazoa > Chordata > Mammalia > Rodentia > Caviidae > Cavia > Cavia porcellus. The sequence goes on from NW_026947508.1 coordinate 34,426,673, forward strand.
GGGAAATGCTTTATTCTACCGAACTGTTTGCTCTATCACTAACTGCCAGCAGAAGGCCCCAAATTACTTTGAAAAAGGACACTTTTGATTGTTCACTTAACAGCATTAGTCTTTGCTTGCGTTTTTAAAAAATTTACCCTTAGTGTACATAGAATAAAAGTTTTTAAAGGGTTGTTTTCCAGCTTTATAAACCCCTGCCTAAGCAACCTTGTAGATCAGTAATTTCTCAAGCCCATAGAAATGTGATGGCCTTATAGATAAAATGCTAAACTCTTATGTCTGGGACCCTGTTTAAATTCTAAGCAACATTTTACTGTTTTTATAATTTAAGCAAGTACATATCAGTAGTCAGAATTGATTGTCCTTCTTACATATTCATTTGTAAAAATTAGTCAGTTTTTGAAGTTTGTAGCACACATGCCAAGTTTTGATTTCTGGTATGTTCGTGCAATGCTATTTCCCTTTTATGTAAACTAGGTAAAATATTTGTATAGCACCATTCTCTACAGAACTGCACAGATTCAGAAAAGGCTCTGAATGCTTCAAAGAACTTAGAGTTACAGGTTGGAGCCACTAACACTGGTGTGGACATTGTACTGAAAATTTAAATTTAGCATGTTCTAATCTTTATACTTACATATTTGCTATGTGTCAGGCCCTATGCTATATTCTGTGCTTAGCTAAGTATACACAGATGAATAAAGGAATTTCCATTCCTCATGAAGCTGGCAAATTCTATGTTTAAATAGATCATCTCAGATTAAAGATAAGAACTATGTATATGATGCTGTAGTTGCCCAAAAGGAGGCTGTTAGACTAGCCTAGGAGTTGGGGGGAGGCTTTAGGAAGAGGCGACACCTGACCCAGATACTTAACTGCTTAGTAAGAGAAAACTAGGCAAAGATGAGTAGAAAGTGTGCTTCAAACAGCACACAGCTTTAACAAAAGAATTAGTGCAAAAAAAAAGAATGGCTCCCATAAAGAACCACAGTAGCTGGGATTGCTAAGAATGTGACAATAAAGCTACATGTGGTAAACTGTGGGGCTGCAATAACAGAAACCATGTCATGATGGATAAATATTTTGAAATTAATTCAGTTAGGGTTTTTTTAGTTACTGAAAAATAATTATCAGACATAGTTAAAGTAACGTTTTTAAAGTGGTCATAAAAATGAAGAGAAAAAAATGAATTTGAGAAAATTCATGAGGTTGGGTTTGCAGGTAAGAGAATGAGAAGTCTGCTGTGTTGCTTAGGTTTTGCCTTGGGTTACTAGAAGGGCGGTGGTTAACATTAACTGAAACAGGAAACTGAGTGATGAGTTGTTGTAGACTTGAAGATTTTGTGATTTCTTTCTTGGAACATTTAGCAGCTTTTTATTTTTTTAGATTTTTATTAGTAAATGTCTTTTACATTCTTATTGGTACAAGTCCTAGAGTGATTACATTCATCGTAGGGAGTTGGTACATATACATAATACATCTTAATTTTTTATATCCCCCATATCAGATCAATGAAAAAATATAGTAGAAGTAAGCTAGGGGGCAAGGTTGGTTCATAAAGTGTAATATTAATGTATTTTTACTAATTTGAAGCTAAGTTTCCTGATTTGGAGCTGTTCTGATAGCTAGGTCCCTGCATGCATAGCTAAAATATAGCAGAAATGAAGATCAGTGAAATTGAATATAAGAAACTGTGAGGCTAGTATGTATCGAATGCATCATTATGGATAGTGAAGTGATTTCAAATGATGGGATGTAGAGAAAAGAGAAAGTTGTGACCCAGATGCAGATAATTAATCGAGAGGGTGGTAGATGACAAATGAGCAGGCAGGGTGGAGAGTGATACACTCAGATGGTATAAACTTTAAAGGGAGAATTTTTTATTTTATGGAAAAATAAAACAATTTCATAACAAATTAGGAGAGGAACAGTAGTTAATATATTGCATATTGTTATCTTCAAAGTAATTACTCAGAGTACAAGATATGGGCATCAAAAACTTCACCAAATAATATTAGCACAAACCTTTCTTTTCAGTGAATTGACAGAAACTAACAATATAACTCTTACATATTTTTTCCTTTTCCTTTCTCTTTCCCCCAGCCTCGTTCCTCTTTCCTTTTGAGAAATTTCTTCCCATTTCACAATGTCTCTTGTATATTTTGGTCATATTTACTCTTTCATTTTCTCACATCAGGGAGCCAATAGGATGTTTACATATGTGAGTATGACGTATTTCACTTATGAGTTGTGGTCTCAAGTTGAGTCCATTTACCTAGACAAGTTTCAAATTTATCCTTCTTTATGGCAAAATAGGTACTCCGTTGTATAAAAATACCACTTTTTTTTTTTTTGGTCCATTCCTCGGTTGATGGGCATTTAGGTTGTTTCCAAGGTTGTTTGTAATTTAGCTATTACAAATTCTGCTGCTATAAACACAGGTACACATATATTGTTGTGGTAATGATGCTTTTAATTCTTCTGGGATGATATGCAAAAAGGGAATAGCTGGGTCAAATGGGACCTGTAATTCTAGTTTTTTGAGGGGTCTTCTTACTGATTTCCACAGTATTTGCACCATTCCATACTCTCAACAACAGTAGAAAAGGCTTCCTTTTTCCCCACAGCCCTTCCAGCATTTGTTATTGATGTTTTGATGATAGTTGTTCTTTCTGGGGCAAGACGAAATCTCAGTGTTGTTTTAATTTGTATCTCTCAAACCACCAATGATATTGAACATTTTTTCATATATTTATTTGCTATTTGTGTTTCTTTATCTGAGAAATACATATTCATCTCAGATGCCCGTTTTTTGATTCAGTCTTTGAATTTGGGGGCCTGATTTTTTTCAATTTTTTATACATTCTAGATATAAGACCTTTGCTGAGGAATAACTGGCTAAAATTTTTTCCCACTCTGTAGGTTGCTTTTTCACTCTGCTGGTGATTTCTGTGGATGAACAAAAGCTTTTTAATTGTATGAGATCCCAGTGGTTGGTTCTTTGTAATATTTCCCATGTGATTTGGGTTTTGTTCATGAAGTCTCTGCCTATACCTACGTGATTTTGACCTATTTTCTCTTCGAAGTAGATTTGTTAGATTAAGGATATTTAGATCCTTGATCGATTTTGATTTTAGTTTAGTATATGGTGATAGAAGTGAGTGTAGTTTTAGTCTTCAGCATATGGAAAGCCAGTTTTTCCAGCACTATTAATACATGGCTGTATTAAAGATTATATTTTTTCCAGTGATCATGTTTGGCTCTTTTGGCAAAGGTAAGATAGATGAGTTTCTTTAGAGTTGTATCTGCATTTTCTGATTGCTTCCACTCATCCTTGGGTCTGTTTTGTTTTGTTTTGTTTGCCAATCCCATGCTGATTTTATTACAGTACATGCTGATTTGTAGTACAATTTCAAATAAAGGATTGTGACACGGCCTGCCTTGCCTTTGTTGTCCAAAATTAGTTTAGCTATTCCAGGTCTCTTCTGGTTCCACATGAATTTTAGGAATCTTTTCTGTAGTTCTGTAGGAATGCTAATGTTATTTTGATTGGGATTGCATTAAATCTGTATAATTATTTTGGGAGTATGACCATTTTCATTATGTTGGTTCTTCCTATCCATGAGCAACAGCTATCTTTCCATTTTCTGGTATTTCAGAGAAGGAATTTTTAAACCAAGAGTGGAAAGTTAATTTCTTTTTTACTCTTTCTTTGCATACAGGGTTATGACCTCTTCCTTTTATTCAAGTCTAATTTATTATTATTATTATTATTATTATTTGGGGATCAAACTCATGACCTTGTGCTTGCCAGGCAGGTGCTTGTGCCACTGAGCTAAATTCCTGGGCCCTGATTAATGATTTCTTGTCCTCAGTCTTGAAAAGTAGGAGGACAAATACCTAATTTCAAATACTTTCTGCTAATATGTAAAGACAAATAGATAATTAGTGGCTAGGCAAGAAACAATTAGATAAACAGTGAGGATATACGCATAGTTTGGGGGCAGAGTACAAAGAAAAGAGTCTAGAATTTGGAGTTGAAAAGACTAGATTCATGTCTGGACTCTGTATTTTACTAGCCTTATGACTGACTGTATAGAAAATTGTTTTGCCTCTGTGAAATTCATTGTCCTTATCTATTAAAAAACAAATTTCTGTTTTATCAGGTGATACAGTTTATATTACGCACACACACAATCACCATAAAAGCAGTTGTCACTTGATAGATGCGAATTCAGTGTTAGTTCCATCCACCTACCTTTAAGAGGCTTATATTCTGCTAATACAATCAAACTTTTTCATGCTTACTGTATTCAAAGGCAGAATACAGTAACTACTCTAAGGGAGATTAAAAACAGAGTGATGTAACAGTTCAGAGAAGGCAGCCATTATTTCTCAATATTCAGAAACAGTGTTAGCCTTGGACAACAAAATTCAGTAGAGTAAGTAATGATTTACATGGAGATAGAAAGGTCAAATGTAGATTATGTTTGTTAAGATAATCACTGCCATAATTTTGCTTATGGTGTTTTCATGTGTCAGTGGTGGGATATGTGGCTAGAGATATTGGCTGAGCTATTTTGTATGAAAAACCTGAAACGATGCCATTTGGAGTTGATTCTAGACACACTATGGAGCCATTGATTATGTATTTACTCTCTACTTCAATTTAAATTGTGTAAAATTTATAGGCATTAATTTAGAACTCCACATTTTGTTTGAAGAAAATCAAATAAGAAATTACACATTTGAAAATCACTTCCTATATAGGCCAACTTTATGTTTAAAGAAAAAGAAACTACTAAGATTTGTTTTGAAGTTGTAGCCTGTTCTTTGCAGTTACCTTGTTTGATAGATGGGCTTAGTGGAGTTAAGAAACATGTAAGATCTCATCAGCAGAAAGTGACCAAAATGCAAATTCTTTTTTCACCCAAGTGTACTAATTTAGATTTGACTAATATAGATTTGAAAAGAAACTTCAGCTTCTCTGTGTAACTGTACAACCCTGGGCAACTTCACTTTGACTCTTAGATCTGCTGTTTCCTCATTTGTAAAACAAGGGAAGGTGTAGTTACACGGTTTAAAATTTTTTGCATAATGTTGGTTACTTACTAGGAACTGAAATGTTGTATGAAGTCATTTAGGACATTGTCTACCACACTGTATGGATGCTGTGCACTTTATATTCGTATACCTGCATGTTATTTGTCCTATTATTACTCTTTTTTTTCTATTATTACTCTTAATCGCACTTAATTTTCAAAATACTTACGATGAGGATATATCTTACTGTACAAATAAAGGAAACTGAATCTTAAATATTTATAAATTTGCCCAAATCACACAGAGTCTTTGGAGGTACTCCATTCTACTCCTTGGTGCTAGTTTGGACAGAGTTAGTAGGCCTGATATCCCCTCTTTCTTAAAACATCCCCCGCCTCCTCTCCTGGATTTCCAGTTCATTTCAATACTGTTGCTCCTTTCTGGCTATTTCAGTGCAAGTGTCCTTATATGGAAACTTTTCTTATCTGTCTTTGGTCCTCAGCCTTCTTCTTTACATTCTCTTAACAGTCTCATCCACTCTCTTGGCTTCCAGTAACATCTGTGTCCCCATGATTCAAATTTTTGTAAGAATATTAAACCTTATATATTTACATACCTTTGGATAGCTTACAAACAGTTATGTATCACATCTCCCTCAAAGTCACTGTGCCCTAAATTATACTCAACACCTTTGGCATTTTTCTTATTCCATAGCTTGTTGCAAGAAAATTTCTCTTCCTGAAGTATGATTTAGAGAAGTTTCAGGAATTCATTTCATAGATAGCATTGATCACTCAGATATAGAGGAATAAGATACAGTCCATTTTGTCAAGAAGCTCATAATCTGGGAGGTGAAGTAAGACACATACTTAACCTAGACAAACAAGTTAAATGCTAGTAACTGGATAGACACTGTATAAATTCACAGGTAGAGGGAAAAGTTATTGACTTCTGGGATGATTATATAAAGCCTCCAAAAATTCATTGCTTAAGTAAACCTCAACATAACAGAATAGAGACTGAGATAGGCAGCGTGGAAATTTGGAAACAGAGCTGCTTTGGGAATGGTAAGAGTGAAAATCTGTTCTTTCTCTTAAATCCTTGGATTATTAAAAGTGCCATTTAGATAAGTTTTCATAGGATAAATTCTAATGGTTTCTTGGTAGGAAGTATTATAGATTCGATTATTAACAGTTTATTGGAACATTCTATTGAGCATATACTCTGCACTAGACACTTAGAGGACAAAGAAAGAAAATATTCTGTGCTGTGCAAGCATTCATAGCCTTCTAAGGGAAACAAAAATGATACTACATTGCAGTGTAGAAAGTACTATAGTAATGTTAGATGTGTTGTGATGGGATCTCTGTATATGTTACAGGCTTAATTGTGACTCCCCCAAATGGTTATGTAGAGTGTTCGCTTTGGCAGCACACATACCAAATGGATATATAGAAATTCTAACCCCCAGTATCTTAGAGTATGACTGTATTTGGAAATAGAGCCTTAAAAGAAATAATTAAGGTAAAATGAAATCCTATGTATGGAAACTAACTCAGTATGCCTGTTGTTCTTGTAATAGATTAAAACACAGGCATATCCAGAGGAAAGATCATATGAAGACAGAAGGAGAATGTGACTATCTATAAGCCAATGAGGGAAGTCTAGGAAGAAATCAACCTTACTGATACCCTGATCTTGGAATTCCAGCCTTCAGAACTGTGAGGAAGTACACTTGTACAACATCAGTCTGTGATATTTGTTATAGCAGCAGGAAACTATTAAGACCCATCTTAGAGAAGTTAGTATCCAGTTTCGCCTAAGAATGCAGAGATGATGTAGGTAGCAGTGGACAGACAGAGATGGGAAAGGATACATTATTACAGTCACAGAATGTTGAATATCATCACAAATGTTTTCCTTTTTAATTTGAAATGTATTAATATCTTGGTAGATAGGATGTCAGATCATTAATACCCTGCTTTCTGATAAGGAATTGAGGGAGCAGATGATGTACCTAACTGCAAACAGGTACTGAGCATCTGAACAACTCCTCAAGACCAGGTCTTCTTACTACAGATTACGTGCTTCTTCCAGGATGACTCATGCCTCCTTTGACCTCCTTTTAAAACCATGTGCTGTTTGAGCCTCTTGGTAGTTCTCTTGAAAGTCATCATGAATTAATTTTCATAAAATTTAGAACATATAAAAGCTTATGCATTATTTTTCTCCTTGTATTTATTGTAGGCATTATAATTGCTCACTTTTAAAATTTAAGTATAGGGACTGGGGATTTAGATCAGTGGCATAAGTGCCTGCCTTGCAAGCACCCAGTCGTGGTACCAAAAAAAAAAAAAAAATTAAAGTGTATACATGTATATTTGTTTTAACCTGTTGTCTTTTGCTCATTGACTTACTATAGGCACATTCCCAAGTGTTATTTGTTATAATTGCTTCATACTCATGCTTACATAGACTTTTTCTCTGGAGCACTCAAACATGATGAAAATAAGGCTATTTCAGCCAGCATACTTGTTCTTGAAGATATTTAAAAAGAGAGCAGGTGATTTAGAGTTTTAAACTTCTAATTTTGATTTTTGTGGAGCCCTGCCTGCTTCTGCTTATCTCAATGGATAGCTAAGAAGTCTCCAAATCATATTACATTTATTTGTTTGAGTATAAATTAATTTGGGAGTATAAAAAGTTATTGTATCATAGACATAAAGGATCATAATTCCAAATTAATGGAACATATGAGTTTAGAAACTTAATTTTTTGCATTTATTCAGGTTTTTATTTGTTCATTTATTCAATAAGTATTTATTAATCTCTGATAACTGCCATACAGTGCCATGTATGTTGATAGAGATGAATGCTATATTTTAAAAAATGATAAGTTCATGGAGCTAAAGAATATATTTTTGATACATTTAACAGCCAAATATTACTGTCTGTAATAATAAAAGCTCCTAAAAATGGATTAGAAAAGGACAAACTGATAGAAAAATGACAAGACATAAGTAGGCTACCCTAATTGCTTATTAACCATTCACCAATAATGAGGTAAAGACAAATTAAACTTCTAAAAAGATATAATTTTGAACCTATCAGATTGGCACAAATTAGGAAGCCTGATAATACTAAATACAGAGTACAGACAGTCTTGGACACTATTGATAGTAATAGAAATTGCATAACCATTGTGAAAAACAATTTGGCAGTAGGCGGTAAAACTAAAATATACTTCCAGTTCATTAGTTCCATTCCTATTTATATATTCTTTAGAAACTCTCTAATGTATGCATAAAGGAATATACAAAAAACTTATACAACTTTGTTACAGCAAAAAATTCACAGTAATTCAAATGTCTTATCAAAGAATGAAAGTACAGTAAGTTTCAGACTTATAAATAAGCTCTGGTTTCAGAGAACATTCCGTGGATTCTTTCACAAGTAAAACAGTGAGTTTTATACAGCTTGGCAAAAATATACAATATATGTTGCTTTGCACTTCCTAGCAGTCCGCTCCAGAGTACCACTGCTTTTTGTCTTGTTTCCGTACACCTTGAGCTCTAATTGAGCGCTTTTCTACTGTATACAATTGCACTCTACAGTAAGCACACAGCAGCATAACTGTGACAGTGTCCCACAGACACCTGGGCTACTTCTGCGATTTGCTTGCATTTACAAATATTGGTAATGCTAGGTCTGTTCATATCTGTGAAGGTTCGTAACTGGAATGTTCGTAAGTCCAGGTCTTATTTTATTGTGATATAGTTACCTAATAGAATTCTATGTAATAATGAAAATGTATGAATTAAATCCATAAGTAACTTGAGTAAATCTCATAAATGAAAGGTTGAATATAAATTAAGCACATTTCAGGACACAGTTACATAAAGCTTAGGTTGTATTTCAGTTGAGTCAGGAACATTTAAGTGGCCATTATTCTTTATACTTTTTTAATATATCTGAACTATTTCATTACATAGTATTTTAAAAGAACAATAATTACAGCACTCAGAAAGCTGGAACAGGAGAATTGAATCTTCAAAGCCAACCTAGTCCACATAGCAAGTTGGACTGGTATGGGCTACATATATGGTTCTTTTTAAGGTGTAATACAGAGGTGTAATACCTCAGTGGCACAAGTGCTTGTCTGGCAAGTGCAAGGGTGTGAGTTCAATCCCCAGTACAAAAAGCATAATACAGGGATGGAGGGGAATAGCAAATGTATAAAGATATTATTAGAATGAATCATAGAAAATACTTGGTTTTGTAATTCTAAAATGGTCTTGACTCTATCTCATTCAGTTTAGCATAACAAGTACAGTTAATAGAAATATATTTAAAGTACTATGTGAATATAAGGGCAAAACAACTGACTACTAAAGTAAAGAGGGAAGATAGTCTTACTAGGTTTCTGGAGAAGAGAATGACATTCAAACCAAATCTTGAAGGTTGAGAATGAGATAGGAGAAAAAAGAGGGCCTTCCTAATAGAAAGAGGAATCTGCCTCAGAATAGTGGAGGTCAAAGAAATGCAATGAAGGAAGAGACTAAAATGAGAAACTATAATAGCACATTATTTGTATAACACTTATTAAACAGGCATATACAAGTTAAGTAACCTGTCCACGATCACAGGGCTGGCAAGTGGTAGAACCACAGTTTGAACTCTGTCATTCTGAATCCAGAGTCTATCCTATTGTTGATGGGAAATCTTAGAGCTTTCAGTGATAACAAACAGCCTACTGCAGCATGTGTGCTGTAGATTTGCCACCACTGGTCTGTACTCTTGGGCAGAAAGCTTATACTATTAAGCAAAATCAGAGGAAAGTGGCATTTTTTTTCTTTTATATTTTTTAATTTTGAAAGTAGTAAAATACAATAGAACAAGACAGAATAAAGCCAAATGAGACCGTGTAGTGAAATTGGTACAGAACTTTACATCATGTTACCAGGATAACAGTAATAGGTATCACAGTACATTTTGTTATCTTTACAATAGTTGTTCTTTCAATCACATATATCAAAATAAAATGAAATACAGAACATTATAGAATTTATCAAGACAGAATATTGAATAGAGCAGTACCATTAATCAGAATAAAGCAAAACAGTAATAAAAATATTTGCCTTCAAAGAGATGGTAGAAGGAAATCTCCCCTATTTGCTATGGTTAACATCACAAGAGATGCTCAGATTTCTGGTTCCCATTTGCTGATGGGGGTATAGAGGCAGGGGGTAGGGGAAGTGGGATGTTTGACTCTAGGCTGTGCACCAGTAGGTTCACTATTGCTTAGCAGGGAGGCAGGCTGGTTGCTTGGTTTCCCAGTGTCCTAAGTTCCAACATGGTGTGGATCTCAGGAGACACTGGTGGTTCTCCCCCTAGAAGGGCCGCAGTCTGCCACACCACTGCCGCTTACCAGGGAGGCAAGCTGCTTGCTTGGTTTCCAGGGTCTTAAGGTCCAACATGATGTGGATCTCAGGAGACACTGGTGGTACTCCCCCTGGAAGGGCCGCAGTCTGCCACACCACTGCCGCTTACCAGGGAGGCGAGCTGCTTGCTTGGTTTCCCAGGGCCTAAGTTCCAACACGGCACAGATCTCAGGAGAAACTGGTAGTTCTCCCTCTGGAAGGGCCACGGAAAGTGGCATGTTTGAGTAGTTAAGGAAACAATAATAAGTTACAAAAAGAAAAGAATGGTCAGCAGTATGAAAGGTCCTAAAAAGAGCTAACAGAAATATTTTTAAAAACATAGACTATTAAAAAAGTTGTGCTCTAAGATATGGTAAAGATTACCAAGCTAATAGAGACATAGATATCTCAGGATACTAATTATTCAACCTGTAAGTTCTATATGTTAGTGATTATAATTCCATTTAATTGCAAAGAAGATAGAGCAAGATGCTCATCAATAGATCAGTTAGTAAATACTTTACGTATCAATACGATTGAAAAAAGTTTTGATCCTTTGGTGTCCGTAGTTGTATTTCTCTTAGCTAATTAGAATTAATATTGACAATTTATTTTTCTGTTACTTTCTCTGTTTATCCTGTTGTTGATTTAATGTATTTTAAGAATCAGACCTTTCATAGATGAAAAGTGAAAAAGATCTTATAAGCAGCAGTCAATGGAAATTGTTTGATGTCTAGAAGTACTGATTCAGGTCCCAGTTTGCCACTTACTGGCAGTAATATAGGCAAGAAGTTTGCACTAAATGAACTTTAAGATCTTTTCTAACTCTCTGTGATTGTTAGGTTAGTTCATCACAGAAATTGAGACCCAAAGAAAGAAACGGCTTGGCAAGGGCCATAAAAACTGAAATCTGATTTACGTGACTCTTGTTCCAGGAAATCAGGTGACAGAATCAATAAATATTTGAGTGGCTGCTACATATCAGGCATGAACTAAGGATATGAAAAAACAGTCATCTGTAATTGTTTGAGAATTCATTTATCTAACATATAAAAATTAACAATCAGAATCTTCTGTTTGTTTATGTATATCTTATCTTGGTCTGTTACTTTTTAAAGAACACCTACTCTGTGTAAGATGGTATACTAAAGGGAGATACCCTTCTCTATGAATGAGCCAGATTTATTGAAACAAGTAGCGTAGTGTTTTTCACCTACTGCATACATGTTTTATTAGCACTGTCTTATGCATAAACCAAGAATGAGAAATATTTGGCCAAGATCATGCAGTTTATAGGTGGTAAAATTCAGTTTAAAAACTGAAAGAAAACAAAAAGCTTCAGTTTCAAACCATGACTAGCCTATCTTCAAACCCAGTCCCGGGGTGCCCTTTCTGTTTCACCATGTATGCTTCCCCTCCAGTGTTGTATAATTTCATGAAATTATTAGTATATGAGGCAAGATTTAATTGCAGGGACTGACTTTCTGACATTTTTAACTAAATATGTCTTATATGCTAAACAACTTAGGCAAACTTGAAAAATTCCTAGTGATATAATTTGGATCGTAAAGATCCCCCAAAGGTCCAAGTGTTAAAGGTTTAGTCAGCTTGACACTCTTGGAAGGTGGTGAAACCGTTAAGAGGTAATGTGAGAGCTTTGTCTTTGCAGAGGATAACGAGAGTCCAGCTGCTGACTTCCTTCCAACCCCTGCTGTCTTACCATGAGTTAAGCAGCTTTGCTCTACCATGTGTTGCTTCACTGCAAGCCTAGAACTGAGCCAAAAATATTTTTTTCCTTGTAAGTTATTTCAGCTACTGTATTTGTTATAGTGACAGAAAACTAATTAATAAAGTTGAAAAGAAGACTGAAATGCTTTGGCGAATCGGAGTGAAAATTCTTCTTTCATTTGTTTGTTTTGTAATGCTGGGGTTGACTCCAGATCCTCACACATGCTATCCATATACCGTGCCTGAGGTACCTGCTTAGCCTTTTTTTATTTTGAGACCCAGTTTCACTGTATTGGCTAGGCTAGCTTGAAATTTGTGATCCTCTTGCCTCAGTTTCCCATGTAGCTGTGATTATAGGGTACCACCACACCTAGTTTGTTTACTTTTTAGTTTGAACAAATACATGGATAGTTTCCTTGTTAGGGTCAATGCTCATAATTTAATAAATTTTGGTTTCTGTACTTTCTGATCCTTTGATCTGTATCCACTCCTCTCTTCCTCAACTAATAAACATTTACCAACTGCCTACTAATGATACAAAGGAGAATAGATAAAGTTCCTTCCCTCAGTGAATTAATTATCCAGATAAGAAGTATCATTGCTTGACATCAGTTCTCTTCCTCCCTCAAACCATAGCACTAATTGAATCATGAGAAAAACATCAAACAAATCTTGTTGGAGGAATACGCTACAAAATAGCTTATACTTCCAAAACTGTATAGGTCATCAAAATGAAAAAGCTGAGAAACTGGTAGCCAAGAAGAGCCTAAGAAGGCATGGCAGTGTATGATTATTACCTGGGAACAACAAAACAAGAAGTTGTTAGGTGAAAACTGAGGAAATCTGAATAAAATATGGGATTTAATTAATAATGTAAATGTTTCATTAATTGTAAGTAAGTAAGTATACCATTATAATATAAACGTTAGTAACAGGGGAAGCTGACTGTAAGATATATGGAAACTTTGAACTGTATAATTTTTCTGTAAATCTAAATTTTCTTATAGAAGGTTAGATAGCTATAATCCTAATACTAATACTCTGGAAGTCTAAGGCAGGAAGTAGTGGCTTAGTGTAAGACTCTGTCTCAAAATAAAAAAGGGGGCATTAGAGGTATACCTGCATGTGAAGGCCTTAAGTTCAATCCCCAGTACCAAAAAAAATTAGATGCCATTTTGGGGGATTTAATTAAAACATTTTCTTTATAAAATGGTTGTCCGAATGTAGCTGACTCCTTTTATGGGACTGACAAACTGCAGCCTACTAATAAATTTATGGGCCAATGTGTATACGCTTAGTGAATGTCACATAAATGTTTTCCACCGCACTATCAGATTTGTAGAGGTCAAAAAATGCCAAGAGCTAATCAACTGATAGCTTCAGACAAATGTTAAAAAAATTCTTCATAATACTGCTTGTTGATTGAAAATGCCATTATTTGTAAGAAATATGGATAAGTCCTCATAGTTGCTTGAGAACAAAATGATTCATTTCACATAAGAATGCTTTTTTATTGAATTGGTTAGAATTAAAACATAATGTATATTACACTTACATATGAATGAATTCCATGTTATTTTTTTGCAAGTGCTTTGTAAGATTGGTATGATTTTGGTAGTATATTTATGAGGAATGACATAAACTCAGAAGTTCTAGACTTAGTTTTAAGAACAAAACTTTTTGGAAAATCTCTTAATCACAGAGTTTAGTTTTATTAAGTATATCTTTTTCACCAGTTACACCATAGTTGTGCCTACATGTAAAGAAAATCATTCATAGAAATCTTCCATTAAGGATGTATTCTGTTCATACTGAATGACCCCCTTAACATTCTTTTTTTTTTTTTTTTTTTTTTTTTTGGTGGTATGGGTACTCATAGCCTTGTGCTTGCCAGGCAGGCTCTTACATCACTAAGCTAAATCCCCAGCTGACCCCCTTAACATTCTATAGAATGTTAAGAAAATATTGTTTAAAAAAAATCAGTAGAGCCTGGCCCTGAATCAAGGCTGGCAGCTTCCTGATGCTGTTGATTTCAAGCAGGAGCCTAAAGAGATGTCTTTCTATGGTCTGTTGGCCATTTCAGAACTTGAGCAGTGAAATGGTCAATTCATTAGAAAGAAACAGCTAGCAGCAACCCCTACCACCCCTGGTGAGCAGCTGTGAGTGTGGCAGGCTGCGGTGGTCGGGAGCCACCAGCGTTTACTGGGACCTGCGCCATACTGGGACCCGCGCCATACTGGGACCTGGAATGCCAGGAAACCAAGCAACCCCTCCCCTGCCCCGCCTGTTCTGTTTTGTTGAACTTCAATGTGCAATGAAAGTATGGACAGCTATTTTGAAGAGAACGAGAGACTCTATGACAGCCATTATTGACTTACCTATTGTCTAGTTTTGAAGACCTAACACCTTCCTCATTCAGTTCAGATCAGCTTTATACTATGTTGTTTTATATGAATTCTCTGTATGCGAAGACATAGACAACTATTTGGAAGAAATCGAGACAATATGATAGACAGTGAAGATCTCAGGTTGTCTAGCTTTGAAATTTATATTGCTTTCTTATATCGTGTTTTGTTGTATTTAATTTTACCCCCTTTAAAATAAAAATAAAAAATTTTTTTAAAAATAAAAAATTTTAAATCACCCATTTACCCAAAAGAATTAGTTTAAGTCAGACCCTTAAAAGTACTATTGAGCTTTGCTAATAAAAATAATATTCATTATCTCTGAATTGTGGAAACCAAAGATAAAGACCTCCTATAAAAAAAAATCAGTAGAGCTTGTTTGTTTGTTTCTCCAGAATCTACTCTCCAAGAATCCCTAATTTTGAATTCTCTGATTTCTGCTACACCTGCAACTTAATTACTTAATGCTACTTTACTTAATGATCAAACAAGGATTGGCTTTTGGGCTGAACTCCATTAGCTGGCTTAACCAATAAAAGTAGGGTTGTTTTTATATTGATCTTGACTCTTAGATTCCCAACTATCTTCCTGAGAACTGCTAGTTGAATTTTTTGAAATGTTGTAAGATTTTTTTCCATCTTCACTTATTTTATTTCACTTACTTTCTTTAAAAAGTAAACAAGAACTGGTGGTATAGTCATTTGTAGAACATTTACCTAGCCATACATGCAGCACTGGGTTTACTTTCCAGCAGTGCAAAAATTAATTAATTAAAAGTAGATGAGATAAATGTGATTGAAATTAAAATAATGAGGTGAAAATAATTTACAGAATAGTTCCTTTTAAATTCGATGAGTTTTAAAGTCTACATAAGTGTAAAAGAATTGGTTTTATTTTGACTAATATTTATTGAACATTACTGAGGCTTGGGGTACTATTTCAACACATACATACAGTGTACACTGATCAATTCTAGCCTCCCTATATCTATCAGCTCCTTCTTCTCATGCTGTAATAAGTACTATTCTACAATGAGGACTACTTTTTTTTTTAACTTACACATGAGAGCAGTAGTAGTACTTGGCTTCATGTGTCTGACCTATTTCACTTAGAGTTCTCCAGTTTTACCCATTTAGAGTAATATTCATTGGGTAGAGAGAGCACATTTTGTCTATCCATTCATCTGTTGATAAGCACCTAGGTTTAGTCTACATTTTAGCTGTTGTGAATACAATAAAAATAAGCATTGGGTGTGCCAGTATCTCTTCTGTATACAGGTTTCATTTCCATTTAGTATATTCCCTGAAATGGGCCAGGTGGTTTATATGGTAGATCCATTTTTCTTTTAAGAACCTACAGCCACCTGCAGGCCGCTGCCAGATTGGGGACAGCCACACCCAAGTCTCCCTCCTTGAGTCAGCACCATTCTGCGGACTGCCAGGGAGTCTGAGAACCAGGAGGCCTCACAAGGAGGTGATCCCCACCTGGAAACAAGCGCCATGACTGGGCTGCTGCCAGAGTGGGGACAGCCACATGCCAGCCTCTCTCTCTGAGCCAGCACCATTTGCGGACTGTGGGTGAGTGGGGGAGAGAACCATGCCTCACCAGGAGGTGATCCCCACCTAGAAACCAGTGCCATAATCAGGCTGCTGCCAGAGTGGGGACAACCAGACCGAAGCCTCTCTGTGAACCATTCACGGACTATGGGGGACAGAACCAGGCTTCATAAGGAAGCAATATCCACCTGGAAATCATATCATTTTCACTGTTTTGTTGGATTGAGTTTTCTCTTTTGTTTTGTTTGATTGTGTTAAATATGGTGGCATGAGCAGCTATTTAAAAGATATGGTAGCCATTTTGGATTTATTATTAGCTTGTTTTGAAGTACTTTATTGCATTCATTGTTTGGTTTTTATTGTTTTTCCTCTGTTCTGTTCAGTTTTTACTATGTCCAAAAGTATTTGCAGCTTTTTGGAAGACAACAAAAGGCATTATAGTAACTACTGCTGATTTTATAAGGTTTTGAAGTCCTGTATCACTTATACTAGTTTATTTTGATTGGTTTTATTCTGTTTTATCCTCTTTAAAATAAAAAAATTAAAATTTAAAGAAAAGAACCTCTATACTATTCTTCATAATGGTTGCACTAATTTACAACAGTGTATATGAGAGTTCCCTTTTCTTTATATCTTCACCAGAATTTATTTTTTGTCTTTTTTAATAATAGTGATTCTAATATCTCTTTGTAGTTTTGATTTGCATTGTCCTAATGGCAAATGGTATTATTTACTCATGTGTTTATTGAACATTTGAATCTCTTTATGTGCATGTGTATGAGAGATAGAGACAGGCAGAGAATGAGAGAATAAGAATATAAATGAATACTGGGGATCCAACAACCCAGGGCTGCTGTACCATTTAGCTATATTCCACCCTTTTTAACTTTTTACTTTGAGACTAAAGTCTCACTGAGTTGCTCAAGTTGGCCTCAAACTTCAGATTATCCTGCCTTGGTCTCCTTAATAGCTGAGATTATAGGGATTTACTACCATGTCTGGCTGAATTTCTTCCTTTGAAAAGTGTCTGTTAAGATAATTTGACCATTTTTTAACTGAATTAGTTGGGTTGCTGTTAAAGCTTTTGAGATCCTTTAATATTCTGGATTTTAATCTTTTGTCAGATAGATAGTTGGTAAATATTTTCTCCTATTTTGTAGGTTTTCCTCTTCACTGTGTTGTTTCCTTTGTTGTGCAGAAGCTTTATGCTTTGCGGTGATCCCATTTATCTGTTCTTGCTTTTGTTTTCTGTGCTTTTGGAATCATAGTAAAAAAAATCCTTACCTATACTATTGTCTTGAAATGTTTCCTCTATGTTTTCTTTTAGTAGGTTCAGAGTTTCAGATCTTACTTTCAGGTCTCCACTTTGACTTGAGTTTTGTGCAAAATACAAAATAAGGGTCAAGATTTAGTCTTCTGTATGTGGATGTTTGGATTTCCCTGCACTATTTATTGAAAAGGCTGTTCTTTCTCCAGTATATATTTTTGGCACTATTGTCAAGAAGCAGGTGACAGTAGATATGTGGAAATATTTCTAGGCTCTCTATTATGTTTCATTGGTCTATGTGTCTGCTATGCTTTAGATCTAAAATGTTCCCAAAAGTCTCATTTGTTCAGCAGTAGGGCTTTTGTAAGGCCCTGATTAGATTATGAGGCCTCTATATGGTTTATCAGTTCAAATAGTCTTTTGGTGGAGTCTTTAGGATTTTTTATATAATCTATATAATGTCATATAATCTATAAACAGGGCTAATTTTAATTTCTTCTTCCTTTTTGTAGGCCTTTTATTTCTTCTTGCCCAATTACTCAGACTAAATATTCCTGTATGTATAAGAGCAATGATAGTGGACATCCTTGTCTTATTCCACATTTGATAGAAGTATGGGGAAAAATGAAAACTTCAGTGTGATATTGGCTGTGGGTTTGTCTATAACTTTTATTTTGAGGTATGATCCTTCTATAGCTAATTTATTCAGGGGTTTTTTATCATGAAAGGATATTGAATTTTATGAAATGCTTTTTCTGATCTGTTGAGATGACCATATCATTTTTATATTTCATTCTTTGATTCCATATATCACATTTATTGATTTGCATATTTTGACCCATTCCTGTATCCCTGGGATAAATACAACTTGATAATGGTCAGTGATTTTTTTGATGTGCAAAATTCTTGAGAATTTTTGTATTTATGTTCTTTAGGTATATTCATCTATAGTTGTTTTTTTATTTTGGTAGTATTGTGTCTTTTTCTAGTGCTAGTATCATCATAATGTTGGCCTCATAAAGTGAATTTATGAATTCACTCTCTTTCAGTTCTTTGGCATATTTTAAGAGGAATTTACATTAGTACTTTGAAAGCTTGATAAAGTTGTACAGTGAAGTCATCTGGTCTTGGATTTTCTTTTTTTTAATTATTATTTTGAAGGTAGTAAAATACAACAAAACAAGTCAGAACAAAGCCAATTGAGACAGTGTAGTAAAATTGGTACAGAACTTCACAGCAGGTTACCAGGATAACAGTAGTAGATATCACAGTATATCTTGTTATCTTCACAATAGTTGTTCTTTCAATCACGTATAACAAAATAAAATGAAATGCAGAATATTATAGAACTTATCAAAACAGAATATTGAATAGAGCAGTACCATTAATCAGAATAAAACAAAACTGCAGTAAAAATGTTTGCTTTCAAAGAGATGGTAGAAGGAAATCCCCCTTATTTGCTGTATTGCATATGGTCAGTATCCCAAGAGATGCTCAGATCTCTGGTTCCCATTTGCTAATGGGAAGCAGGGAAAGTGGGATGTTTGACTCTCAGCCCATGAACTCATAGGCTCACTATTGCTTAGCAGAGAGGCAGGCTGGTTGTTTGGTTTCCCAGAATCCTAAGTTCCAACATGGTGTGGATCTCAGGAGACATTGGTGGTTCTCCCCTGGAGGGGCCAAAGCCTGCCACACCACAGCTGCTTACCAGGGAGGCAAGCTGGTTGCTTGGTTTCCCAGCATCCTAAGTTCCAACATGGTGCAGATATCAAGAGACACTGGTGGTTCTCCCCCTGGAGGGGCCGCAGCCTGAAGATTTTCCTTTATTGAAAGAACTTTTTATTACTAGTTCAATCTCACTGTTCATTATTGGTCTAGTCAGGTTTTCTGTGTCCTCGTGGCTCAATTATAGTGGGTTATATATTTTTGTAGCTCTGTGTCCAGAAATGTATCCATTTGTTATAGGTTTTCCAATTTGTTAGAATATATACACTTGTCCATAATGATTCTTTGTGTTTCTATAATATGTTATCATGTCTTCTTTTTTATCTTTAATTTATTTAGGCCTTCTGTTTATTTCGTGATTTAGCTAAAGATTCTTTGATTTTATCTTTTTTGAAACATATCAGCTTTGTTTTGTTGATCTTTTGTGTTTTTTTAGCCTCCCTCATTTATTTCTGCTCTGAACTTTGTTATTTCTTTGATTCTACTAATTTTGTGTTTGATTTGGTCTTGCTTTTCTAGTTCCTTGGGATGTAGCTCATCTTTATCAACCAAGGAGTATATAACCCAGGTGTTTGGGAGCACTTTATAAATTCTGTGCCTCCCATTGCTGTAGGTTCTGTCTTCCTTGCCATTTTAGTCCTGGGTAGACTTTTTCAGTTTAGCAAGGCTCCAGTACAGGCTGTAGACAGAATGAAAAATAATTTGAGAAAAGCTGTATTTTTTACAGTGCTTTCACATTAACTAGTCTTATCTCAGAACTGATATTGATAGGACCAGATTATTTATAATTGTATTTTATTTGAATTGATTAATCTGATTGGATGATGTCCAGACTAAATATTAAATATTTAGTTGTTAAATATTTTGTATCTCCCATTTTATATTAAGCTTGCTTTTTCTTCCTCCCTCCCTCCCTCCCAATCTCTCTTCCTTCCCTCTTTACCTCTTTTTCTTCCTTCCTTTCCCAGGCTTGTCTTGAACTTTTCGGTTGAAGTAATTACCCTACCTCTGTTTCTGAAATACTGGGACTACTGGTTATACCTCTGTACCTGGTTTGCAGTTTCATTTCTGATGGAATCTGACTGAAGTTCATATGTATTGTCAACACATATCACATCCTGTGTTTTTCCTGTAAAATATTTTTTTGCAGTGTACTTCTATAACTATGTTTCTCATAGTTACCAATTTGTGTCATACCTTTTGTAAGGATGACTATCATACTCTAAGCATGGGTACAGAGGAGTCTGTAGTGTTCAGTTTGCAACTTTGACCTATAATTCTCATTATAGAGACTTTCTTTTGTATCATACTTCTTCCATATACTGGTTTTGGTATTATTTAGAATAGTTTTGATTACCAGTAGTACAAAGCTGCTCTGATTAATTTAGTCTGAGTCAATAATTCCTAAACCTTGCTGATTGTCAGAATCAACTGGAGAAAATTTTTTAAATTGAAAATATCTGTACAAAAAGAAAAAACAAAACAAAAATGATGTAGGATAACAAGGTGATAGACAATAGGGATTCATAATTTTTTAAAGTTTTCTATGTGAGCTGGCAGTGTAACTGTGGTTTAAGAGTGAGTAGCACGTGGGAGCCCCTGGGTTTAATTCTCAGCAAAACAAAACAAAAACAAAGAAGCCCTCTAGATTATTCTAATACTTTTTCTTGTTGCCTATTTCAGTGAATGTCATCCTAATTACTAGTTTATTTGCTCAGGCCTGAAAATAGAGAGATTTCTTTTTCTTGTTTTTAGTTCATTGCTAAGGCCTATGAAGACTAAATATTAGTGAAGCTTTCCATGCCTCTACCACAATACTTCCTTTATCTAGGCCATGTTAGTTCTTCTTTTGAACCATTATATCAACTCCCTAAATATTATTCATGCTTCTATTTCTCTGTCTTATCCCCTACTAGTGGTATTGGTACAGATATATTATATCTCTGCCTAAAATCTCCCAGTGGCATCCCATTGCATAAATGTTCAAATGACATTTTTTCTTGCGTAGGGAAAGATTCTTTCATGTGGTTCCACCATCCACTTGCCAAGATCCAGGCACATTAACTTTTTATTTGTTTCTTGAATCACTTTTCTGTTTCTGAGATTTTATAGATGCTGTTTGTTTTGAGTAGGAAGATCTTTCCCTGACTCTTGGTCAGTTTTCTCTCAGCTGGAAAATCACCTTTTTATAGAAGTCTCCTGCCTATGCTTGCATAGTCTATTACTGTTTCAGTACTTAATCACAAAATGTAATTATTTGTTTACAAGTACCATGGAAAGAGAGGAAAAGAAAGTGCTCTAAAAGATATAATTGCATGTATATTTAAGTGTATAAGATAGATAACCATATTACTGAGTTTTGTTGGATCATTGAACAGAACTGTTTGCAGTCTCACTGTTTGAATGTCCACTTTATATGCTTTAATTTTGTAACTTCAACAACTATTTCTAAGATGACAATATGTAATCTATTAACTAGTGATTTCCTGCTGTTTATTTTTTCTGAAATTCTGTATAACTTGTACCCTTTTTGTTTTTTTTCTTTTTTTCCTTAAATAAAATTTTAAAAAAAGAATAATATTTGCTTCTAAGAATGAGTTAGAGAGAATTTATTCCCTCTCAGTTTCATTTAAGAGTTTGAGGAGTGTCAGCATTAATTCTTCTTTGAATTTCTTGTAGAATTCCGCAGTGTATTTGTCTGGACCTGGGCTTTTCTTTGTTGGTAAGAATTCAATTACATTTTCAATGTAATTGAAATTGGACTATTCAGCAGTTTTACATCTTCTTGATCCAACTTTGGCAATTGATATGTTTCTAGGAATCTGTCCATTTCTTCTGTGTTATCAAGCCTATGAGAGCAGAAGTTTTTCAAATAAGTATTGATGATCATCTGTATTTCCATAGGGTCTGTAGTGATTTCACGCTTTTCATTCCTTAATGCATGAATTTGAATTTGTTCTTTCCTTTTTAAAAAATAAGGTTGGCTATAGAGGCTTATCAATTTTATTTATTCTTTCAAAGAACCAACTCTTTGATTCATTGATTCTTTGTGGGGTTTTTTTTGTCTCTATTACATTGTTTTCTGCTCTGATCTTTATAATTTCCTCGGTTCTTTTGGCTTTGGGCTTGACTTGCTCTTCTTTTTCTAAATGTTTGAGGTGTGGCATCAGGTTGTTATTTGTGTTCATTCTGTTTTCCTGATGTGGGAATTCACCGCAATAAATTTTCCTCTGAGCACTGCTTTCATTGCATTCCACAGGTTCTGGTAAGTTGTATTTGTATTTTCATTTGCTTGTAGATACTGTTTAATTTCTTCTATGATCCACTAATTGCTCAGAAGTGTATTATTCAATTTCCATGTATTTGTGGGCTTTTTGCAGTTTCTTTTGTCATTAATTTTTAGCATGGTGCTATGATAACATGCATGGAATAATTTCAGTTCTTTTGCATTTACTTAAGCATGTTCTATGGGCTAATGTATGTTCTATTTTAAAGAATACCCCACGTACTGCTGAGAAGAATGTGTATTCTGATGTTGTTGGGTGGAGCATTTTGTATATGTTTACCAAGTCCATTTGTTCGATTTGTTGCAGTGAGTTCTCACATCAGGAAAATAGAATGAACACAACATTACTTAAGCATGTTCTGTGGGCTAGTATATGGTCTATTTTAGAGAATGTCCCATGTGCTGCTTAGAAGAGTGTATATTGTGAATATAGTGTATGTTGTTCTGTGGAACACTCTGTATATGT
Source organism: Cavia porcellus (assembly GCF_034190915.1). NCBI lineage: Eukaryota > Metazoa > Chordata > Mammalia > Rodentia > Caviidae > Cavia > Cavia porcellus. The sequence goes on from NW_026947508.1 coordinate 34,449,569, forward strand.
CCACCAAGTCCGTTTATTCACAGATGTGTTATTTCTTTGCTGATTTTCTGTCTAGTTGATCTGTCCCTTTGTGTCAGTGGTATGTTAATAATTGTGTTATTGCTTATTTGATTTTTCATTTCTGTTAATATTTTTTGTATAGCTAGGTGCTCCCAAATTTGGTGCATATATATTTAAAATTGTTATCTCTTCCTCTTGAAGTTTTCCCCTAACTAGTATGTAGTGACCTTCTTTATCTCTTTTGATTATTCTTGGTTTGAAGTTCACATTGTCTGCAAACAGAATAACTACCCCTGCTTTTTTTTGGATTCCTGTTGCATAAAGCATTGTTTTCCATCCTTTGACTTTCAGTCCATGACTTTCCTTTTGAGTTGGATGAGTTTCTTGTATACAGCATATGGTTGGATATTGTTTCTTGATCCATTATGTCAGCCTGTTTCTTTTAATTGGTGAATTGAGGCCACTTACATTAATGGTTATAACTGATATAAATTGGTTTATTTTTGATGTTATCTTTCTGCTGTTGATTCTTTACCTCCAGTCTGTTTAATTGTTTGCCTTGCTTAGTAGTTTTTTCTATGTCTATCTAGAATGTCTTTCACTATTCTTTGCAGGGTTGGCTTGGTGGTCATGAAGTTCTTCAGCTGTTCTTTGTTGTGGAAGTATCTTATTTCTCCGTCCATTTTGAAGGACAGTTTTGCAGAGTACATCAATCTGGGTTGGAAGTCATTTTCCTTTAGGATCTAAAATACTTCACTCCATACTCTTCTTGACTTCATTGTTTGTGTTGAGAAGTCTGCTGTGATTCTGATAGGCTTTGCTTTATAGGTGATCTGTCTCTTCTCTCTAACAGCTTTTAATAGTCTGTTTTTATGTTGGATTTCTGGGATGTTGATTATTATATGTTTGGATGTAGTTTTATTTTGGTTATGGTTATTTGGAGTTCTATATGCTTCTCTGATCTGCATGTCAGTTTCCATTCTCATGTTTGGGAAATTTTCAGCTATTCTGTAAATAGCCTCTTGTTTTTTATTATTTGTGTTATCATCTTTTCACTTATACCTATCAATCTTATGTTGGTCTTCTTTGCATCATCTTGAAGCTGTTGAATTGTTATTTCCCAGTTCCCTTGTTATTTTTTAAGGATCTTTCCTTTCCTGTTCACTAGCTGCAATCTTGTTTTTGAGGTCTGAAATTCTATCTTCACTTTCATTGAGGCAGTTTTGCCAACTTTTGATGAAATTTTTGTTTTCCTATATATCTCTTTGAATCTGTTTCATGCATTCTATTTGTTTCTTATATTATTCATTTAACATTTCCATCTTTTTGCATTGTTCCTGTAATTTTTTCACTATGTCTTCTTTAGATGTGTTCAGCATTTCTTTCATTACATTTATCATTTCTCCTTTTACCTGGGAGATTATTTCTGATGGGAGTTCTTTTATAGCTTCCTGGGGTTGTTTCTTTACTTCAGTTTTTATCATTTCAGGAGTTTCAGATGTATGGCTTACATTTTGTTCTATGTCCATGTCTCCTAGGCTTGCTTGGATGGGCTGGAGTTTGAGATTGCATTTTGCTCTTTCATTTTGTCATTTTCTTATGTTTCCGGGCTCCGAGTGATATTTCAAGGCTTTCTGATGCACTGGAATTCACCTCCCACACGAGTTTGAATGCAGGCAGCTATCCACAGCCCCAGGTTTGCTGGACGTGGCCAAGTTAGGCCCAGAGGGACTTCTGGTGTGGCCTCTAATGATTTGTGAGGCTGGGTGGGGTCTTCCTGGCTCTGAGCAGTGTTCTAAAGTTTCCCTGTGTGCTGCAAACCACCTTGCACATCAGTCTGAATCCAAATATTTTAAAAATAACATAACCAATGCATTTTACTTGAACACCATGACCCTTACTGGAGAATCAAGATTAGCGTCTCTGTTTTTTGAGTCATTTGGGAGGTATGAAAGATGGTATCCCTAGTCAGTGATGTCAGATCTCTTAAGGGACGAGTGCCCAAACTGCCACCTACAAACCATTTATTTATTGCTAAGTGCCAACACTGCAATCAAACTTGAATTCTGAGGTGTCAGTTTAGAGAGAGCAATTCATATATTAACTTCTTTTTCCTTAAAATCAAATAAACATGTATGCCGTAGTTTTGTCACCACTGTTCAGCAAATTTTAGTTCAGCAAATAAAGATTTAGTTCAGCAAATAAGCTATGCAGTTGAGAAATAGCATCAGAGTATGCTCTGCCTATGGTTATTTAACCATTTGATAAGAATAATGTGAATAGTTGTTTTCTACCTTGCGCATCTACTGTAATCACATTTTTTTCCTTAAATAAATATTTATTAGCTAGATGTGTTGCTGTATGCCTGTATTCACAACCTTCTGGCAAACTGAGACAGAAGGATCATGAGTTTGAACTTAGCCTGGACAATTTAGCAACTTAAATGAGACTTTGTCTCAAAAAATTTTTGTAAATGGCTGGGCATGTGGCCTTCAATTCAACTCTTGAGTATGACACACACACACACACACACACACACACACACACACTCTTTACTATCCAAGGCCTTGTTTTCAAGATTATAGAAATGATGAGCTGTGAATCCTAATTTCAACTGAATTATGATGCTAAAAGTATTGTAAAAGATGTATATAGATGACTAAATACAAATAAGACAATCTTTGAATTGAGATAAAACTTTGAAAAGTATATAGGACTTTGAAACGAAGTTATTTATACTTCACATAATACATAGTTATTACATTGTACAAGTTGTATTTCACTCTATTCTCATTCTTTAAAATGTTTGTACAAATAATGTTGAGACAGAGTCACTTTCTTGGCTACCTTTTGAAAATAAATTCGCAATTATTTAGATTTTAGGTAAAGTTTCAAACTTACATGCATATTTTGATCTAAGGCTTAATTGGGAGTAATAGTCACTGATATCCAAGTAACCTGGTTAAATTATTCTCTGAACCTTATGTGTGTGCATTTGTGTTTGTACATGTTCATATATGAATCTGTAGTTGAGATAATATCCCCTAACTTTCAAGTTAAAATGAAGATATCAAAATAGTACTCAACTAAGTTATGAGAATTTAAAAACTTTAACTGTGGGGTGGTGGGCATAGGGGGGATTAAAAACAAACAAACAGTCTTAGTTACCTTTTACTCATCACTGAGACAAAATACCTAAAGCCCAAGTTGGGAAAGGAAAGGTTTATTTCTTACAGTTTTGGGAGGTTTCAGTCCACACTCAGTTGGCTCCAAGACAGGCGGGCATGGCTGGGCTGCCGTTCATGGCGGCTGCAAACAGCAAGCAGGAACCAGCAAAGAGCAAGACACACCTTCTTCCTGCCATTACATCACATCCTGGCTCCACCCCTATGTGGGTGTAGCACTGACACCATCAATCCAAGCACTAGACAATGAACCATCACAAATGCACAATGCAAACTCATGAGGCCTGGGGCCACAGGCATAAACCATGGACACAAACAAACAAATAAATAAATACAAACTTAATGCATGAATAATAGTGAAAATAGTTCTTGGTGCATAGTAAAGATTTAATAGATGTTTATTTATTAATTTCCTTTAAAACTGTTGTTGTATAATAGCTATGCAGTTAATGTGGCTGGAAGTACTTTATGTTAGATTTTAAATTAGTTGAATTTAAAATTGAAATCCACTGGGGATTTAGCTCAGTGACATAAGCACCTGCCTGGCAAGGCAAGGTCATGAATTCAATCCCTGGTACCAAAAAAAAAAAAAAAAAAAAAAATTTGAAATCCTATCCTTTGTTAAGTTCTCAGAAAAATGTTATGTTTAGAACAACTTGAATATTGGAATCTAGTGCAGAAAAAATAGTAAAGAGAAAGTATCAGTGGTAAAGAAATATAAATAGACATGGAAAAATATTAAATTTTAATATTAAATTAGATTTAATATTGAATCTTTTTTCAACTGTAAGTGTATGAGGCACAGATAAAGTATATTTTAGAATCTAATTTAATGTAAGCTAAAAAAATAAATTTCATCTAAATACATCCAGATTTTGAAGGCTGACTATAAAAAGAATATATTTTTATTAATGATTTCTGTAATGATTACTTGAAATTATATTTTGAAATTTTGGGTTAAATAAAATGAATTATTAAAATTATTTCACTCTTTTTAACTTTCTAAAATGTAATTACTGGAAAAATTAGATAGGTTGCTTGAATTGTATTTCTGTTGGATGGCACTGCTCTATACCCTGAGTCAAGGGAGAATGGTGGTGAAAGCTTATAGGTCAGGGCAGGTACTTTTCTTATTATACAGATAACCTGGAGATCTCGAAACACTTTTACTCAGTGGAGCCTACATTTCCATCAAATAACTTGTACCTCTTACCCCCGTGTTGAAAATCAGGGGGTCTCTCTCCATAAGTGGAAGTGTTTTGTAGTCTTGTGACAGATTGAAAAACAGTTTATGAATCCCTGCTGTATTTAAAGAAAATTGCAGGTTTGACACCTATCAATGATTTTGATGAAGTAAAATTTTGGAGTTCTCTGGACTATTGTTTTATACAAAAGTGTTCTCTAAAATAAATTGTACCACACCCCTTATCCAGTGAACTCCAGTCTTAAAATGAGGCAAAATTAACTATTTTTGCTGAAGATTTCAATTTTTGAATGAAGTTCATATACATTATCTAGAAAAATTCAAGGAGCAAGAGTTTGAAAAATTTTATTATATTTTGTTGTTATGAATATTCCAAAAATGGAATTCTGGGAATTAAAAATATTAAAGTAGATTTTAATTAGCTGATGAGATGTTGGATTAAAAAACGAGGAGGTCAGAGAAGGCATCTTGTATTCCCAAAGCTAAATTTGGAGAATTATAGAAACCTGAATATTAACTAAAGAGGTGAAAGATATCTATGATGAAAATGATAAAACATTGGTGAAAGAAACTGAACAGGATACACAAAGAAAAGGAAATAGACCGCATATTTACAGAATAGAAGACAGTATGGTTTATATGTCCATTCTCCCCAAAGCAATCTAGAGTCAATATAATTCCTGTCAGAATATTTATATATTCTTCTAGACAAAACAATTATTGCATGTAATCAAATAAAAACAAAGCAAAACAAATACCCCAATTGCTAAAGCAATATTGAGCAAAAAGATTAGGAGTCATTACACTACCCGACTTCAAAAAATACTACAAAGCTGTACTAATCAAAATAGCATGGTATAAGCACAAAAACAGACATGCAGGCCAATGGAACAAAATAGAAAATCTAGAAGTAAATCCATATATAGCTTACTGATTTTTGACAAGTATGTTAAGAACGTTCGTTATAGAAAAGTAGTTTTTTCAATAAGTGATGCTGGGAAAAGTGGGTATCTACATAAAACAAACTGATAGATGGTTATATCTAGGACTACCTACCTAAGAAAGCAATAATATTCAAGGACTAAATTTCTTATGAGTCCCAATGAAGTTTGTGTGTGTGTGTTCCTGTTTACTTTTTAAGTGCAGTAAAGTATAAATAACTTAAAATTTAAGGCATTAAATATATTAACATCTCTGTATATCCTTTACCATTACCCATGTCCAGAAGAGTTTCAGCATCATGAATTATAACTTTGTACACATTAAATAATAACTCATCTGCCTCTATCAAGTCCTTGGTCACCTTTATTCACTTTTTGCCTTTGTAAATATGCCTACCCAGGATATCCAGTAAAAGTAGACTCATAGAACATTTTTCTTTCTTATTTCACTTTTCATAATGTTTTCAATTTCATCCATGTATCAAAATTTTTGTCCTTTTTAGAGCTAAGTAATATTTCATTGTATATATAAGTATATGCGTATATTTGGTTTATCCATTGGTCTGTTGATGGACACTTGAATTATTTCTGCACTTTAGCCTTGTGAATTACACTGCCAGGAATGTAGGTACACAGATATTTGAGTCCCTCCTTTGAATTCTTCGGGGTCTCCATGTAAGAATGAAGTTGCTGGATCATATAATAGTTCTCTGTTTAACTTTCTGAATTACCACCAAACTGTTTTCCATAGCAGGTGTACCATTTTACATTTCAACCAGTAATGACTGAGATGTCAATTCATCCACATCCTTGCCAACATTTTTTAAATGACTCTCCTTAATGAAGTTGTGTTTCAATATAGTTTTGATTTCTGTTTCCCAAATGATGAGTGATGTTGAGCATCCTTTCACTTGTGTGTAGTCATCTGAAAATCTCTATTCAAGTCTTTTAACAATTTTTGAATTGAGTTGTTTGGGGTTTTTTTTTTGTTGTTGTTGCTGCTGAACTTTACATGTTCCTTTATATTCTGGTTATTGATCTCTTATCAAATATACAATTTATAAATATTTTCTTCCATTCTGTATGTTGTCTTTTTACCTCCTCATAGTATCTTTGATGTGCAAGTTTTTTATTTTGAAGTCTAATTTATCTGTTTTCTCTTTTGTTGCTTGTCCTTCAGTGTCATTGTGCTCAAAAATCACTAACAAATGAAATGTGATGAAGGTGGCTCCCCATATTTTCTTGTAAGAGTTTTATAGTTTTTAGCTCTTACGTTTAGGTCTTTGGGGAATTTTGAGTTTGCTTTGTATGTGCGAGTGCACGTGCATATGTGTGTGTATGTGTGTTTGTGTTATAAGGTAATAGTTCCATTTTGTTCTTTTGATGTGGACATCCAGTTTTCCAAGCACCATTTATTGAGAAGAGTGTACTTTTCCCATTAAATGGTTTTGGCACCTTTGTCAAAAGTTAGTTGACCATATATGAGGGTTTATTTCTGTGCTTGCTGTTCTATTTCATTGGTCTGTCTTTCCTTGTGCCAGTATTACATTGTTATGATGACTGTATCTTTGTAGCAAGTTTTGGAATCAAAGTGTTAGATTTCAACTTCTTTCATGATTATTTGAGATATATAGAATTCTTTACAATTCCATATGAATTTTAGGATCACTTTTCTTATTGTCAAAAAATTCATTGGGATTTTGTTAAAGACTGTATTGAATCTGTACAGTGCTTTGGGTAGTATCAAAATCTTAACAATATAGTCTTCTAACTCATGAACACAAATTGTTTTTCCATTAATTCATGTGTTTAATTTCTTTTAGCAATGTGTTGTACTTTCTAGTGGACAAGTCTTTCACCTTCCTGGTTAAATTTATTTGTATTGTTTTTGTTTTTATACTATTTTAAATGAAATTTTGTTAATTTCTTTTCAGATTAATCATCATACTGTATAGAAATACAACTTCAAATTTATTGAATTTGTTAATTAGACCTAACGGCTTCTTTTGTGAACTAGAGCCTTCAACATACAATTATATCATCTACAAAGAAAGATTATTTTACTTCTCTTTAAATCTGAATAACTTTAATGTTATAACTGTTGCTCTGACTAGAACTTGTATAGTCAGCCCTCCAGAACTGTGTGGGTCATATCTGAAGGCTCTGTGTCTGTGCATTCAACCAATCATAAGTTGAAGATAAATTTTTTGTCATGTCAGTGCTAAACTTGAACAAACTTTTTTTCCTTATCATTCTCTAAACAATTTAGTACAATGACTATTTATATAGCCTTTACCTTGTAGGCGGTATTATAAATATCTAGAGATGACTTAAAAGTACAGTATATGGAAGGATTACATAGGTTTTATGCAAATATATGCCATTTTATGTAAGGAACATGAGCATCCATGGATTTAGTGTCCATGGGGATGGTGGGTGGAGGTTCTGGAACTAATTGTCATGGGTACTAAAGAGTATGTAAGAGTGTGTTAAATCTTGTCAAATGCAGTTGAGGATTATCATGTTTTTGTTTTTGTTTTGCCTTGTTTTATTTTTGCTTCATTCTATTTATATACTACATTAACTTATTTTCACATGTAAAAACTATTTACCTGACCTTGCATTCCAGGAATAATTCCTATTATAATTCCTACTATGTAATGCTTACAAAAATGTCTTTTACTCTGCTGCTGAATTTGGCTTGCTGTTATTTTGTTGAGAATTTTTGTATCAGTAAGGGCTATTGCCTAGTTTTAAAATTAAAGTTTTATTGCAACACAGCCATATCTATTCATTGTAGTACTGCTTGTGGCTCCTTTCATATTACAGCAGAAGAGTTGAAGAGTTACAACAGAGATTTACATGACCCATCTGGCTTAAAATATTTACTATCTGGCATTTTATAGAAAAGTGTTAACAATCTCCAAATTAAATAAATAACCCTTTTTGCTGTGACTACACACTACTTGGGAACTCTTCCAGTTCTCATTTGGATTTCTAGGTAGATATATTTAAAGATGGTAGCCCTGGTCATGTACTATTGAATTTTTAAAAAATTTTCTAAATTTTTATTTTAAAGAGAATAAAACCAAGCAAAATAAAACAGAATAAAGGCAATCAAAACAAATCAGTGTAAGTGATACAGGACTTCAAAACAATAGGAAATCAACAATGGTTATCATAATACCTTTTGTCTTCAAAATAGCTACACATACCTTCAGACATAGTAAAGATCAAACAAAGTGGAAACAGAATAGAACCAATAAAAACAAAACAATGAATGCAATAAAGTACTTCAAAACAAGATGATAGTAAATCTAAAATGACTACCATAATATATCTTGTTATCTTTGAAATAGCTGCCCATGCCATCAGATATAATAAAATCAAACAAGATAAAACAGAATAAAACCCAACCAAACAAAGCAATGAGAATGATACAGGATTTCAAAACAAGATAATAAGGAATTAATGAAGGCCGCCGCCTTCAGATCCCTCATATATGCTACACTGTGTATTGTTATCCTCTGAAAAGATGATCAGATTACTGGCTTTAGGTCTGCAAAGTCAGTGAAACACTAAGCATTAAATTGTTTAATGTAACAATAACCATGTAAATGTTTAATGTAACACTAAGCATTAAATTTTACTCTATCTCAATAACCATCATCACAGCCTGTGTTTCTCCTGATCAGCTGGTCACTTGGAGGTGGGAGGTTGGCTCTTGTTTCCCAGCCCAGGCCCTGCAAGGGGATGGGGTCTGGCTTTCCTCCCAGCGGCCTGTACATGGCACTGATTCACAGGAAAGGCTTGCTTCTTGGTGACTTCTTGTTCTCTCCCCACAAAGTCTGTAAATGGCCACCATTGAATATCTTAGATTATATAGCAGTTATATATTTCACAGTAAGTTAAAAAATTAGCATTCTAGTTTTATAGATTCACTCTCAACAGTCTCTTCTATTTTTAGCAGACTCAAGGTTCAGAACTCACAAAACTGAGGGAAGAATCCCATAAATTAGAAACTAATCAAATTGCCATTTTGGAAAGTTTTGTCTGGGTATCCAACCTGATGACTTTATCTGGTAAAAACTTAATTTCACAATGTATCTTTTTTGATTTATAAGACTTCACATTTCTGTTTTTTCTTTTTAGATTTCTCCATCCTGCTAAAGAAGAACAATTTCTTATTTGGCAAAGCTGATGGTCGTATGTGAAAACAAGATCCTTGTGAAGGTCAGAATCTGTACTTTTTACACAGTAAAAATAATTATTCTGTGTATGCATGTGTCACAAAAAACAAACTGAATAAAAAACTCATCATTTTTTCCCAGCTTATCCTACAGTTTTAACAAATCTTGTGTGTCATTTCTATAGATCTTTATAATTTACAAAGTACTTTCTACATAATTATCTCATATAGTTTTCACAATAACCTTGTGAAGTAGCACTATTGCTGTTCTGTTTTTTTTTTTTTTTTTTTTTTGTCTTTTTCTTTTTTACCGGTACCAGGGATCGAACTCACGACTGCCTGCTTGCAAGGCAGGCGCTTATGCCGCTGAGCTAAATCCCCAGCCCTGCTGTTCTGTTTTATGGAAATGATGACAAAGTAAGAGACTCAAACTCTTGTAACTTGTTGAGTTCTAAAGCTTAGTCCCAGGATAAAATGGAAGCAAAGCTTTGTAAATAGGGAAGGGAAGAAGGATTGAAAAGAGGAGAGGGGGTTGGGGGAAAAAAAATCAAAATATATTACAATAAAAAAGCTTATCCAATTTTTTTGCCTCTAATCTTATCAAGTTGATGCTAAGTAGCAGAATTTAGTAGACATGTAATTATGCAAAACACATGGACATTGGAAAAAAACATGCAAAAGTTTATTTAAAAAGCATTAAAATCCCTTTGTGGATGTGAAATACCAATAAATCAGATTGTGACACTGAATGCCTAACATAATCTTTGGGATAATACCAAAGTCCACTATATATGATAGTTTATCATTTTTTGTAAGGCAAACAAGGCTTGTCATGAATTAGCTCTTACCTACTTTTCTAGTTTAACCTTTTTCAGTTCATCTCCACAGCTTATTGTATCCCTTTCCATCCACAATACATGGTTAATCTTTCTCCAAGTACATTGTCAGTTTCTATGTTTTAGTACCTTGTACTATATTCTGATAAAATGCCTATTTGTCTTCTCACAATTATAGCTCACCTTTATCTCTGCTAAGCTTTCCCTGGCTTTCCAGGCAAAACTGATTATTCATCCTATTTTCTCAGAACACATTGTATAGCAAATGTGTTACTATAAAAAATCACATTATGACTAGGTAGCAGGGAGCAAAAAGAGAAGGCAAGGACAGAACATATCCTTCCCAATCATACCACCAGCAATCCACCTCTAACCAGGCCTTACCTCCTAACAGCACATTCAACTACTGAATTCCTCGATGGATGAATTCACTGATGCGTATGCTATGATAATCCAGCCACCTTCCAAAAACCCTATCTCTGAACACAGACTTTTGGAGAACATTTCAGATTTAAACCATACTTCTTGCTTTCTGAAAAGAATATCTATTTAAAAAGTTTGGTTGTACAGTATGTGATGTTACTCTTGCTAATGGAAATGTGCTGGGCTATGTTAGACTTAGTTTTATCAAGATAGACAAAAACTTGAGAGCCATTCCCCTAAGTTTAAGATCCACTGCCAGAAATGAAAGAAACTTCTGGAAAAGTATGAGATCTTTATCACTGAAAATGACGTTTTAGGGATGTTAGAGGGAAAATTCAAGCATTGACTAAAATTAGTGGAATTGTATACAGGAAGGAGGAGGTGTTAAACTAAATTTCTTAACTTTAATTAAAAATTTTTTGGGGTACTGGTGATCAAACCCAGGGCCTCTTAGATGCTAGGCAAGTATATGTTAACCAGAGTTTTAACATTCCTTCAAACTTACAGTTTTATGTATATACCACCAGACCAATTATTAAACACAAAATATTGTAAGGGACAAAATAATAATAAGAGAAAATAAAATATATAAAGTCCAACTTTATAGATTACTTTGCAGCAAACATCAAACTTATTTTTATAATGATTCCTTTTAATTTACTAGCCATCTTTGTATACTCAAATATACTTCATTTTTATAAAAATTCTACTTTTAAGATTTTAGGAATATATTTTATAAAATGACACAGGTACATATTGTTCTTTATTTCAAAAAATACTTCTTAAATTGTGTTGTGAAAAAATATGGAGGAAGGAAATGAGGTGGCCTCTACTACTACTGCAGCAGTAAATTTAAAAGGAAATTGAGATAAGGTATGTAAGCAGCCACCACAGTGCCAGTAAGTGATAGATGAAGAAGCAGAAAATAAAGATAGCGCCATTGCTGCCACTGCCTTTATGACTTCCACTGCTGCTGCCACTGTAGTGTTGCTGCTGCTTTTCTCTCCCATATCATACCTTTCTAGCCCTTCAGAAAGATTGGTGTTGGATATGTGTATATACACATATGCACGTGCCACCACACACAGAGATGCGTCTTCGTTTATGATTGGGTTACATCCCAATGAACCAAATATAAGTTGAAAATTTCCCAAGTTGAAAATACATTTTAATATATCTAACCTACCAAACATCATAGTGTAACTTAATCTGTCATAATTAAATGCTCAGAATACATAATATTAATAATAATTACATAATATATAATTACATAATGTAAGTACATAATAACTACTTGAATACATAATAATAATATTAGCCTACAGTTAAATAAAATCACTTAATAAAAAGCATATTTTATAAGTTCTGAATATATCATATAATTTATTGAATACTGAAAGTACAAAACAGAATAGTTGTATGATACCTTCTGTACCACTGTGAAGTAGAAAAATCCTAAATAGAACCATTATTTTATGCTGTGTCTCATTCAGTATAGGGCCTAGGTTTGGACATAAAACTACCTCGAGTATGTTTTTACCAGCAGAGAGTAGAGCATCTAGTACTGTCTTCTCCTCTATTCCAAATACTAACTTGGCCAGGTGCAGTAGCACTCACCTGTAATACCAGTTACTTAGGAGGCTGAGGCAGAAAGGTTACAAGTTCAAGGCCAGCCCCTGCTACATAATGAGGACTTGTCTAAAAATGAAAAAGAAAAAACCCGGATACTAGCTAAAATGATGGTGATGATGATGATGATGATGATGATGATGATAATGATTACAGTGATGATCTAAAATTACTTATTTCATGATATCAGAAAGCCTAGAAGTATCATAGGACAATGTTGGAACCACTAAACTTCTGTGGTTAAGGAACATGAGCCAGAAACATTCTAAAAAGCATCAGCTTTTCCTGTACTCTGGATCAAACCTATGTTAACTTCTGGAAAGGATAAACATACATAGTTGAAATCTATTTTGAACTGCCTGTAAGACAAAGGGCATTTTGACTTTCCTGCATTTTGATTAGCCATTCATTCTAGCTGCCTTGCTTGCTAAAGAAAATGATTTCTCTGAGATTCTTCTCTCTCTATGCACCCACAGAAATGTGTAATTGCTACAAAGCAAGTGCGGGGAGGGACAACTGCCAAGGGGAAATCTGCTTCATCTTCTTTGTTCACATCTGCTGTGGAAGAGACAAGATTTATTGCTCTCTTTGAGAAAGGGATTGCTTAGTTTGCTTCCCCTTCCCCCCCTGACAGATTACCCCAGAGGAATATATCTCATCACATTTATCCCCAAATGAAGTAAAAGGAAATGAAGGAGAGCTGGAGTCAGAGGATCAGCTGAGAGCACGAGGAATATAAAAGTAACTGATCAGTGGCATATTCTAGACCAGTCCCCTATCTCTTTCTGGTCTCCTGTAGCTTGTTTTCTGTGAGCAGGTGTTCTGTTCCAGGTCTTCCATATTCAGCTCTGCATGTTGAAATAGGATTGTAGTTTTTCTAATACTGAAAGAGTTCTGTCTTTTCTTAGCATTCAGAAATATATTTGATGCATCTTTTCTGTTTTCTAGTTCTTGTTTCAGGAGGAAACATCCCTCCTTCTTCCTTTCTATTGTTACCCTCCCCCCCTAATGTAGTCATGCAAGACTACATTATTTCTTTCGTATTTTCCATGCTTTATGAATATTTACTACATATTATAGGGTCCTAAATTTAATCTGGCTTTACTTTTTTAAATCCCACATTATGTCTAGTCTTACTCAATGTCCAGATAAAGCTAATAAATTCTTCAGCTTAGTTTTTACTGTAGTAAAATGAATATCTACACTCACTTGAATAGTTCTCCCCAGGATGAGCTATTTCATGTTAGAAGCATTTGTGAGATTTCTTTTTGTGACTTTTAGAGATGGAGCACCACTTAGATACAGAAGACCAGTGTAGTTAGGAATTTAGCTCAGATTCATATCCTGACTTTTATTTTGTTTGTTTGTTTGTTTGTTTTTGTGGTACTAGGAATCAAACTTGGGACCTTGCGCTTGCCAGGCAGACACTTTTGCCACTGAGCTATATCCCTGGCCCAGTATCTTGACTTATATACTGACCATAACCTTGTAGAAAGTATCATTTCCTTTCTAACAAATATCAACCTTTCTGAGTTTCATTGCCTCATTAGTAAAAAGAAGTAATAATACCATCCTATATGGTGAAGGTTCAACAAAATTATGTCATTGAAATAACTTGCATTTCATGTCTGGCACATGGTAAACACTTAAAAATGATAGCTATATAATTATAATAACTATTAATATATAAGTGATAATTTACAATTCAGTTCTCTCTTAATACATGAACAATTATTTTGATTTTTCCCTTGTTTCAGTGGGTGGCCACTTGTAGTTACTATATTTCAAGAGAATTCTTCAGTAACTTTGTCAGCTGTTATCTTTTTTTCAAGAATTTCCAGAAGTAACAGAATCTTTACATTCTATAGATTTGTACTGTCCAATACAGTAATCAGTAATTACATGTGCCTATTTATATTTAATAAAAAATGACAAACATGAAGTTACACAGCTATTCCACTGCCATATTTCAAGTACTGATTAGTCATGTATGGCTAGTATCTGGCTACTCATTCAACAACATAGTTATAGAACATTTCTGTCATGATGCCAGGAGGATTGGTTTCTGGTGAGGTCTCTCTCCTTGATTTAGATGGCCCTTTTTTAATGCGTCATTACATGACCTTTTTCTTTAAGGGAAAAAGAGTTCTCATGTCTCTTCTATCAGACTAGGGCCCTACCTTTATGACTTCATTTAACATTAATTACCCCCTTAAAAGCCCGTCTTAAAAGTCCAAAGTCAAATTGGGGGTTAGAGCTTCAACACTATGTTAATGCTTTTTAGTATTTTTGGATTTCCTGTCTTAACCTAATTAGGTAGAAACTGTATTTAGTATTTGCAAGAGACCAGATGTATCAAGTATCTGTATTTCTGTGAGTACAGAGGCTTAAATCATACCTGTGGTGTTTGCTATAAGGTACTGCTCAACTCTGAGGCAAAAAAATGTATATCAAAATGTATTATTTTTCTTATAAAATAGATTGTAATATAGGTTAATAATTGTCTCCCCCCCTCTATTTTACAGATGGAGAAATTAGCATACAGAGAAACTAACTTGTTAGAGGTCAGAGCAAATTATTGGTGGATTAAAGGATAAAACCCAAACATCTTCATTCTTTGACCAGTTTTTTAGTCCATTGACTATGCAGCCTAATGGTAAGTATTTTTTTATACTAGCCTAGAAGTAAGGGATTAAGAGACCTAGCAAGGACTGAGTTTAAGGAGTTCTTCATTATTAATAAATTACTCATAATCCTTTTCCTTTTCTTTATAGCTATGATGTCATTTTTGTTATTAGCATAAATTTTCTAAGTTAGAAAGGAAGTTTAAAGTTTTACTTTTTAAATACCTACAAATATTTTCTTAATAGTTTGGCCACATTAAAGGTTATTACTAATGGAAAATAAAAGAAACTTAATATTTAGTACATTTGTTCTCTGTGTTAGCATGCTAGATACTTTATATCATCTTACATAAGTGTCACTAAAATTTATAACCATGTCTGGGAGTTACTCATTCTTGCCATTTTATGGTGACTTTTAAATAGTATTAATTGGACATATTAGAAGCAAGCATTTTAGGACTTAGATTCTAAGTCAGATTTGACTTTCATGAACACTAAGAACCTATCAAAAATCTCTTGGGAGAAAATCTCTTTACATTCAAGTATCATTTTCTAGGTTATTTTATTTATCAGTGCATGTTTATAGTACAGGATGTTTACATTCCTCTTTGGGAGTACTTTTATCCCCTTCCTTTCCAAACATTTCTTCTTTCCTCATTCTCTCCTTTCCCTATTTTCAATATTATTGCTATTGAGTTTTATTAGTTCACTTTTATGACATGTAATGATTATATTTTTTGTGGGTAGCTGGTACATGTACATGACACATCTTAAGTCTTTTTTATATCACCTTCCCTTTCCCTCTCACCCAGTCCTCATGCTCTTGATTGCCTTCCTGTTTGTGAAAGATCTTTATTTCCTTTCATCTGTCTTTTATTTTGCTTTTTATTTGTACTTGGATAACTTAAATGAAAGAAACTAAGGTATTTAAACTTATGTGTCTGATGTATTTCACTTACCATTATGTTTTCAGGGTACATCTATTTTCCTGTAAATGGTCTCAAATTTATCTTGCTAGCTGAGAAGTACTGCATTATGTGTAGATACTACCATATTTCCTTTACCCATTTATCTGTTGTTCACATATAGGCTGCTTCTATGATTTAGCTGTTATTAGTTGTGCTACTATAGGTATTGGTATGTATTGCTATAATATGATGTCATTATTATCTTTTTCTAGTTTATTATATCTTGCCTTTTTTTGTCCTTTGCTCAGGACTTAACTGATAATTTTTCTAGTTTGAGACTAAGTCAAGCTTGTTCTTCTGCTTCACACTAAATTTAGGATATTTTCTCACAAGGGTACTGTATACTTCTGTTAACATAGATAAAATTTCTAGGGCAGTTAAAGAACCTAACTACATGAAATAAAAGGGTGTAACAGGCCTTTGTATTAACATATCCTGTCACCCAGCTCTTCCCTCTTTTTCTCTTTACCCTTTGGTTTCTTCTTACTCTACCACAGTAAAAATTAGAGCTGCTGATATTGACCACTTCTATTCCTGAGCCATACTGAATTGCAGTGGTCCAACATGACACTGTCCAGTAAAAATCAGTGCAAACCATGTACAGTGTATAATTTATAGTTTTATAATAGCCACATTAGAAAAGGTAAATTAGTGATACATTTATTTACAAAATACAATTTTTTATAAGTGTACAGTAAAACTCGTGATAAAAATTTGAAATTTGGTGTGTATTTTACACTTACAGCACATCTTAATTCAGATCAAAAATACTTGATCTATATTTAGATTTTCAAAAATTTGCAGTTGAAAAAATAGGTTTACAGTATTGTTCCAGACATGCTTAAAAGTCTCCTCAGTAACTCCAGTCAGTTTTTGAAAATTTAAATTAATAAAAATTGATCCATTCTGCCAGTCTGTTTTTTTAATTGGTGCATTGAGACATTAATGGTTATAACTGTTATATGTTGGTTTATTGTTGACATGTTATCTTTCTGCTGTTGCATCTTTATCTTTCTGTTCTGTTTAATTGTCTGCTTTGCTTAGTGGTTTTTTCGTAAGTATATCTAAACTGTCTTTCAATATTCTTTGCAGGGTTGGCTTGGTGATCATGAAGTTCTTCAGCTCTTCTTTGTCATGGAAGTATCTTATTTCTCCCATCGACTTTGAAGGACAGTTTTGCAGGGTACATCAGTCTAGGTTGGAAATCATTTTCCTTTAGGATCTGGAATACTTTACACCATGCTCTTCTTGACTTTATTGTTTGTGCTGAGAAGTCTGCAGTGTCTCTGATAGGTTTTCCTTTATAATTGATCTGTCTTTTCTCTCTGACAGCTTTTAATATTACATTCTTATGTTGGATTTCTGGGATGGTGATTATTATAGGTCTGGGTTTAGTTTTATTTTGGTTATGACTATTTGGAGTTCTATATGCTTCACTGATCCTGATGTCGGTTTCTGATCTCATGCTTGGGAAATTTTCAGCTATTACTTCTCTAAATATCCTCTTGATATCCTTTATGTTGTCCCCTTCTTTTTCATTAATCCCTATCAATCTTATGTTGTTTTTCTTTGTGTCATCTTGCAGTTGTTGAATTGTTATTTCCTGATTCCTTGTTATTTTTAAAAGATCTTTCCTTTCCTGTTCATTAGCTGCAATCTTATCTTTGAGGCCTGAAATTTTATCTTCACTTTCATTGAGGCAGTTTTTACAGCTTTCCATGGAATTTTTGATTTCCTGTGTATCTCTGTGCATCTGCTTTATGTATTCTATTTGTTTCTTATATTGCTCATCCAGGGATTCTATCTTTTTGTTTAGTTCCTCCAATTTTTTTAACTGTGTCTTCTTTAGACATGTTCAGCATCTCCTTTATTTCTTTTATCATTTCTTCTTTTATCTGGGAGATTATTTTTAGTTTGAATTCCTTTAAAGTTTCCCAGAGTTCCTTCTTATTTCAGTCGCTATTATGTCTGATATTTCAGGTGTATGGCATATATTTTCTTCTATGTACATCACTCCTAAGGTTTCTTTGGATGGGCTGGGGGTTTGAGATTGTAATTTGGTCTTTTGTTTTGTCATTTTCCTATATTTCTGTGTTTCAAGTGTATCAAGTATTATTCCAAGGCTTCCCCAGGGTCTGTTGGAGATCCTCTTCTATGCCCTCAGCTCCTGGGCCTCTGGCCACCCAGCTCCCCGGATTGAGAGAGGGTCTCTGGGGGTGGGGCAGGCCAGCCCAAGTCCAGCCCCCGGAACTGATGGTGCCTGCTCAACCAGAACTCCAGAGTCCTCCAAGCATAGCTGAGAGTGGGGAGGCCACCCTAGGCCCACTCAGGACCCACCACACTGGTCCAGTGCACCGGGAAGCCACAAAGTTCCCTCTCTAGGCTGAGTGAGGGTCCCAAACTGGACTCGGGAGAAAGTGCACGGGGCAGTTATGCCAGGCTGCCCAGCCTTTGGAACCGATGGCGCCCGCCTGCTTGCCTGCTCAGAACTCCAGAGTCTGCCAAGCACCTAAATTAATAAAAACTAAGTAGAATTAAAATGTTCACTTCCTCAGTCATATTAGACACATTTCAAGTGCTTAATTGTTCTATATGGCTAGTGGCTACCGTTGGACTGAGCAGCTCTAACATAATGAGTGCTTCATCACTTTTTTCTCTACATTATTCCCTCTTCATGCTATATCTTTCTGTTACATCATCCCAAAGTCCCCAATACTCAATTGAAATGTTGTCTTTTCTTTTAAACTCTTGTCTTCCTCACTCTTCACTTCTTCCTTCTGAGCCTCCTTTTAACGTAATACTTATAATACTTTATCAATTTATGTATGTCTTTCTTCTTCTAGACTTAAGAGTATATACTTTGTTATTTCTTGAATTCTCATGACCTAACACAGATCTGGAATGTATGTGTATAGTCATTCAATGAACTTTTGTTTACAGCTTGAATGACTGTAATTTCAATAAGGAAATAAAGACTTTAGGGTGTTAATTTGAAAACCGTATGCTGAAA
Source organism: Cavia porcellus (assembly GCF_034190915.1). Taxonomy (NCBI): domain Eukaryota; kingdom Metazoa; phylum Chordata; class Mammalia; order Rodentia; family Caviidae; genus Cavia; species Cavia porcellus. The sequence continues at coordinate 34,468,578 of NW_026947508.1, forward strand.
ATGGAATATAAAGGTCAAATTGAACAACATGACATAGAAAGTGATTTACTATTCTTGCATCTCTGCATTCATTTCATTTCATTGACCCAGGTATGTGAGATACAAAGGAGATTATTACATATGTATGCTGATAAATAGTTCATAATCAGTATAGACACATATGTTCAAACACAAGATATATGCACACGGGATACATTAGTACTGTCTTAGCCCCCATGATATTGTTTTCTGCTTAGTGAAACAGAATTCCAAGATTTAATAACATCTTGGAAATTTACCTAGTTAACTCCCTTTCCAGCCCATGAGATCCCTTTCAGCTTGTAAACGTTTTTATATCTTTGTTTTTAAGTGGCCTTTCTTTCTGCTTGGACATTTTCAAGGCTAAATATCCCATCCTGTAAAGGATAATTCTCATTGCCAGGAAATCTCTGACATCAGTTTCCTTGCAAAAAGTGCTTTTACAGATGCCTCCAATCAAAAAATTTTGTGAAATCCTTGATAACTACCCCAACAGAATATAAACTAAGCTAGTGCAAAAATCTTTATCTGCTTTATTCAGTGATCCATCTTCAGTGCCTAGAATGGTAACAGACAAATAGCAGACAATAAGTGGTTCTTGAGTGAATTAATCTATGTTAACAGGATTCAGCTGTGACTTCAATTTTTATTTATACATTTGCTTCTTTTGTAGATTGTTATTATAGATCTTTCATTGTTGTTGCCTGACCAACTCTTCTTCCTCCATGATACTGTTAAACATATTGAGCCTTAGATTCTTCACCTTTAAAAAGATGATGTATATGAAAATGCTTAACACTGGCCCAGTACAATATTTGGTGATGGTAGATATTGGATGAATCTACTCTGGAATCAAAGCAGCAATCTCTGAACCTTCATTCATCCTGACATTCCAGGAATTAAAGATGATTTTTAATTAATTGCTTAAATTGTAGCAAAATGTACATAATAAATTTTCCATTTAAATAATGGAAAATTTTCCATTTTTCTTCAGTGTTAGGGATCAAACCCAGGGGCTCACATATGCAAGACAAGCACTTTACCACTCAGGTGTACCCCCAGCCCTCCATTTTAACAATTTTGAAGTATATGGCCCAGTAGTATTTCTGTTGACATTCACATTGCTGTGCAACATCGCCATCATCTGCCTCTAGAATATTTATCTTTTAAAATTCAAACTCTGTACCCATTAAGCAATAGTCAGTACATTTTAATATTAGTGTAGGTAAAATATGATTGAAATAGTAAATATGTAATAGAATGAGATAAAGCTAAATATAAATAACTTTATGTGTAGTTTTAGATTATTTAAATGTTCAGTTATTCTTTATTAACCATGCTGACTTTTTGTATCTAGATATCATTCTCTATATTATAACTGTTTTGATGAGAGAATACATTGAAATATTCTTCATATATATAAAGTGCATAACTGTTTTGCTAGGACTTTGCTTAGAAGTGTGACCAGTAAGCTATTACAAAGTGACATTTGTCCTGGACCTTGAGACCTAAGTAGGACTCCCTCAAAGAGAGAAGTGGGCAAGGTCCATAGATATAGGGAAATCTGATGTGTTTGAACAGGTTTGGATAGAATTTAAGCTTGATCCTTGAAATTGGGTAGTGACATAATTGGTATGTATTTTAGAAAAGGTGTTTATGTATGAAAGGTTAAGATACAAGTATTAAGTAACTTTTATGAATCAAGATATGAAACAATGTCATTCTAAACACAGAATAGGAGCAGAAGAATGGGAGAGAGAGGAGCAGATCATTTTAGAAGTACAACTGACAGAATTGAATAATTGATTTGTAGGACAAAGTGAGAGTCCTCCCTAATTATCTTCTTTCCTTTGTCCTCCAAATCACTTGGTGGGCTCCTAGTTCCTAAGCGGTTATATTAACCGGAAAAGAAACTACCAGAGAAGAAAGATACTGCCTAGGTAAAAGAGATAAAACTGATTACTAAGTAGTGTCTACACATTATACTCTGAAACATGGCCATTATTCATAAAATGCTTTGAAAAATTAGTTCCTTGTGTGTGTGTGTGTGATTCTGTTCACATGCTATATTTTCTTCATTTAGGAGTTGATAAAAGAATGGTTACGTAATCCATTGAATAATCTGTGGCACTTCTTAAAACTTACACATTTTGTAACGTGATTGTCTCCTTTTCTTCTTTGTATGCTACTTTTCAGGTTCTACTCCTATACTTCTGAGAAGTTCCCTTTTCATTGTCTTAAACTGAACCTTATTTGATGACTTTTCACCTAGTTATTTTGTTTATTTTGCTTCTCCATTGAATCTAGATTTTGTTTTCCTCTTTACTAGAGTATCTTTTTTTTCTAAATTGTGTTGGTTGCTTTGTAATATTGTTTTATTGATGATCTTGCAGCTTGTTTTTATTTATCATGACTTTCTTAAATCAGTTTTCTGTGTATTGGCAGCTTCTCTTTAAATGATACAGAATTAAAACCTTACATGTAATTGGAGTATATATGTTTAATTTTTAAGAATACATCCTAATTATAATATAATTGTAAAACTTTTAAAATATAAATTTAACTGTAATCCTCTAATATCTGTCTGTAAGTAACTTTTAAGCCTGATTTAATTCTAATGTTTATTGATGATTTAGAGGGAAACATATATAATGACACAATCCAGATAAGGGGTATCAAAACCAGGAGAGAAGAACTTAGAATGAAATACTAGCCAGAATCACTGAAGTGTATTGGAAAAGGGAACATTACAACAGTGTCAGAGAAATAGCAAAGCCAGATCCTATGTGGTTTTGTAAAGTATCCTTAACTCAGTGGGAAGCTACTGGAGGTTCTTGAGCAAAAGATGACAGAATTTTTCAGTGAGACAGAAACAATGGGAGGGATAGATAGATAGCTAGATAGATAGGTAGAGATAATAGGTAGACAGACAGACAGGAAATTTATTATGGAAATGGGCTTGTTATGGAGGCTTCTGAGAAGTCCCATTACACTATCTGTAAGTGGATAGTGTAATTCAGACAAGTCCAAAGATCTGAGAACCAGGGAAGCTGACAGATGCAGCTCCTGCTCCAAGGCCAAAGACCTCAAAAACTGCAAGGGTTGTGAAGAGGGGCTCAAGAACCAGGCGCTAACATCTGAAGGCAACAGAAGATGAGTGTTTCAGCTCAAGACGCAAGAGAGAATTTGCCCTCCACCTCTGTGTTTAATTTGGGCTCTCAATAGCTTGAATAATGTCCAACCACACTGATGAAGGTGATCTTTACTTAGTCTACTGATTCAAATGTCAGTCTCTTCCAAGACACACAGCCAGCTAATGTTTACCAGCTTTCTGGACACCTTTAACCTGGTCACATTGACACATAAAATTAACTATCACAATTCTGCCTGTTTTCAACTTTGCAACCATATACATCTCCTAAAACTATATTTTGTCTTGAAATGAAGATAGAAATTCAAGGTCACAATTCTACCTAAGGTAAATATCTTTTCTGTGTACAACCCAAAACATACTAATCACTTCCATAGAAGACAGGATAAATTTTTTGAGTGATATTTACTCTTCTTCTGATTTACTGCCATTTAAATACTATGATGTCACAATACTTAAATACTGATTAAAAGTTATTACATCTTTTGTTATATGATAAAGGAGGAAAGCAATTTACTTAACAAATGTATATGTACACACAAACATAAAATAGGGAGGAAATATCATGGTCATTCTACTCCTTTAGGTGATCAAAAGTTTATAACTAATATTTATAACTATTCTACTGTTTATCCTGTATTCACTTTGCCTTTATCATGAACCTTATCTGGTTGTGGTTTCTCACTTCATTGAGTGACACAGAACTTCCTTCCCAAAGGTTCTAGGCAATTTATATTCCTGCCTGGATTGGGTTCTAATTTTTTTGTTCACCTAAGTAGCAGTGCGGGGTACTACTAAGACACTCTAAGCAATCACCTGTGTTCCAGGAATATTCTTTGTTATCTTCATTGTGGAAGAGTAGCCCTATTACCCCTTGGTTGTCAAGATCAGTCACCTCAGCCAATACTGAAATGCTCTTCTTGGCCTGTTGACTGAGAGGCTTGGAGAGCCTGAAGTAGGTGGATGGCATTCTTAACTTTTAATTCAGGGGAGTAATTATTGTGTTTCCCAGTAGAAACATTCTTTCCTCTAGAATTTAAACCTCTGAGCCAGCAGAAAATGAACTCATGGGAACAGAAAATAGAGATTTTACTAGTGAGTCACTATATATAATGGAGAGTGATATTTCTATTCCTTGATTCCTGGTCCTGTGAATCTTGGCCAGCAGAAAAATAGTACCATCTATTAAACATTTATTCAGAGTATGGACAGCCTTTGGGACACCTAGCCCCAAATTTACAAGAAGTGTTACTTAGCTAGCTCTGTATTTGAATCTTCAAAAGACCATTTAACTGTTCTGTCAAGCCAGACGTATTAGGATGGTAAGGAACATAGTGAGATCAATGAATTCTATAAGCAAGAACCTATTGCTGCAGTTCTTTGGCTATGAAATGAGTTCCTTGTTCAGAAGCAATGCTGCATGGGATAAATAAGGTAAATAAGACATCCTGTAGTCTGTGAATGGCAGTTTTGGCAAAAGCATAAACGTGAAATCCATATCCAGAGTTGTGTTTAATTCAGAAAGGATAAAATCCTATTATTTCATGACGGAATTAGTTCAGTGTAATCAGTTTGCCAAGTAGCTGGCTGAACACCCAGGGGAATGATGTCATATTGGATGTTCAGCATTTGTCTCTGCTGCTGGCAGATTGATGCTCAGAAATGGCTATGGCCACCTTAGCCTTGGTAAGTGGAATCAGTAGCTTGCATGCCACTGGGTGATGGAAGTACCATTTACTGAATTGGAAAAGACAAGAACAGGTTGGCTGAGGGAGGCATTTAACTGTGTTAAGTTTCAAATATCTGATAACCATGGAGAGATAGCCTAAGCAGTTGCATCTATGGTTGTGGAATTCCAAGAAGAGGCCAGTCCTGGAAAAGTGTATTTTGGAGTAATTTCAATGGAATGCTGAGCAGAAAAACTCTATATTTAAGTGAAGAAAGAATGTTAGGGAGTTAGAAGGCAGTAACCATAGATAGCCCTTTAAATTTTCCTGTGGAGAGCAGCAAAATGGAAGAATATAAAAGGAGGGATATATGTGGGAGTTAACAAAGGAGAGAAGTGTTTAGGAGATTATATTTTTGGTAGGAAATGATAAACAATAAGAATGCTAGTGTATTTACATGTTCCATTTTTGTATCTTGAACAACTGTTCGTAAAATGACAATATGTAAACCAACTAGTGATTTCTTAGTTTATTTTTTCTCTGAATGAATGTATTATTTCCATCTATTTTCTGTTTTGTTTAAATAAAATTTAAAAAAGAATGCTAGTGTAGATGATCTATCAGAAGGGATATAAGTAAAACCACTGAGAGGATAAAGATGATGGGATTTGAGCAAACATGGAGCACAAGCTTTTGATAAGCTCAGATACTTCATCCACAGTAACAGAAGAAAAGTCAGAAAGAATGACTTGTGAGCAGATTAATTCATTCACCCAACCCTGAGTTCCTACTGCTACACTGTACACTTACAATATACCACTAAACAAGATCAAGTCTCTATCTTTGTAAAAATGAGTGGAAGTGTTTCTAACCTTACTTCTGTTTCTAATTGAATCCTGAATTTAAAATCTTCCTTAAGGAAACATTGGAGGTGGGAATATTTGGAATTTGAGAAGAGAGAGAAAGTGTAAAATTTTTTAAAGTAGAAAAGCAAAACTGGAGAAATGTGGTATGATTTCTAGGCCGTACAAAGTGACATTTGAGAATTGAACCTTGAGTTTAAACAGTAAGGTTTTGTTTTGTTTTGTTTAGCACTAGTGAGCTGCTGGGGTAACAGTATAGATTGCTAATGGCTTCAACCAGAGTTTGGATTAAGACTTTAGTAGGCCAGTTTGACCAAAAATGTATGGGAGAGGTAAAAGTGTTTGCCATGGAGTGATTTTAATGAGACACCATGGAATCTGAGCAGGAGAAGAAAACTAAAAAAAAAAAAAGAGAACTGAAGTCCTGGTAAATGGTTGATAGTAAGAAAGCAGTAGTCAGTGAATAAATCTAAATATCAAAACAAGGAAAATATAATCCTATTATATGAATAATACTTTTCTATGGAATACATATTTGAATTTATATGATTAAAAAATAGAAAGGAGGAACCTAGTACTACCACAGAAAGATTATTAACTATTTATATATGCTGTGTTTACTTCTGTCTTTTTCCCTCTGCTAATTTTCAGGGATTGCACTACTTTATTAGGAACATCATAACAACAACAAAAAACTTGGTGATTTAAGAAGCAGAAATTTATTTTCTCACAATTGTAGAGATTAAATGTCCAAGACCATGATGTTGCAGTATTGTTTTCCTGTGAAGCCTCTTGTTCTTGGTAAACAGATGGCGGTCTTCTCCTGTTTTTATATAATCTTTTCTCTAACCATGTGTCCAGATTTCCTCCTAAGGACACCAGTCATATTGGAGTAGGGCCCACCTTAATAACCTCATTTAACTTAATTACCTTGGTAAATATCTGTCTCCAAGTACAGTCACATTCTGAAATACTGAGGAGGAACAGTTTTGGAAAGCACAGTTCACCCACAGAGGTGCTTGGTTTCTGGAGGGGTTTTGTTGAGGTTTTTTTTTTTTTTTTTACTTTTTCACATAATTGTGGGTATCCCATCAATACAGTTTTTGTTTCCATGTTTTACCTGATAATTATATCTGATTATTATACCTGATAATTACCTGATAATTATAAAAATATCACATTATAAATTCACCATTTTCACATTTGTTCTAAAAGAACTGAAAAGTACTAAAAAGTACTTTAACAAGTGGCCTAATGTTAATCACTCTTCTGTTTTGAACATTGAGGTGTTCCCTTTCTTCTTTTTCTCCTATTATAAGTAATACTAAAACTTTTAAAATACATTCTTTTTGATTTACTATCTAGAATATATAACACACTCAAAAAAAATCAGACCCCCCCCCCGAAATTTCAACTCAACTCAAAAATGGAAATGAATAGACACTTCTTAGATGAAGTAAAAATGACAAATATATGAAAAAAAGATCAGCATCATTGTTCATTCAAGAGAAGCAAATTAAAACAATGTTGAGATTCTGTCTCACCCTAGAAAGAATGGCTACTATTATCAAAAAATCAACCAATAACAAATACTAAAGGGGCTGTGGGGGTAAAAGAAGCCTTCTCCACTGTTGGTGGGAGTGTGGACTGGTGCAACCACTGTACAGATCAGCATGGAGATTCCTCAGAAAACTAGGACTAGAGGTTTCATTTGATCCAGATATTTGCTTTCTTGATATTTTTCTGAAAGAATTAGAAGCATCATACCACAGTGATACATGCACACCAGGTTTATAGCAGCCCAATTTGTGATAGCTAAATCTTGAAAACAGGCAAATGCTCATCAGCTAATGGATGGATAAAGAAGATGTGCATTTTTATACAGTGGAGTACCACTTTGCCAAAAAGAAGGATATGTTTGAAATTTTTCTAGGTAAATAAGTATATTCTGAGCCCATACCTTTAAGTGAAATAAATGAGACACACTTATGTAAATGCCATATTGGTTCTTTGGTGTGAGAAACCAAAAGTTTAAATAAGAACCAAAATGTACAATAGATATTGTGAAGTAGGAAGAAAATGTTCATATGGGAAGGGAAACTAGACAGGAGTGAGGGGGAAGGAAGAGACAAGAAAAAAGTGATGAGAAAAGAAGGGAGAAATGGAATCAACCCTTGTCAATAAATAGGGGAAGAGGAGTTGAAGGAAGACTACAGGACTGTGGAGAAAAAGTATCCAGTTGTATCATGTACAGTACAAATTCCCTATGATGAATGTGATCATTGGTACCTAATATTGTATCAATAAACTTTTAAAACCTTTCAAGCTGGGCATAGTGGCACACACCTGGAATCCCAGTACTCAGCAAGCTGAGGCAGGAGGATCACTTCATAGTTTCAAATCAGTGTGAATTACATGTTGAGACCCCATAATTAATCCATCAATTATAAAACCTTTTTTTGTATTTGGATAATTTCCTAGAGTAGAATCTCAGAAGTAGTGTATTTTATGAAAAGTATTAATGTATATTGCCAAATGGGAAAAGTATTTAATTTTATATTTTCTTTCCAAATAACTATTTTCTTTTTTCCTATAGCAATAGATTGGAATGATGTTAAGAAATACAAATATGGTCCCCAATCAGAGTGTGCACCTCAGTATCAAGGTAAGAAAAAAGCAACTTATACTGAAAAAAATTTTTATTTGCCATTTTCCCCATAAAGCATTTTTTCTTAAAGGTCTGATTTTATAAATAACTCACTGGTTAAAGCAAAAACAAATATTGTCATTTATAGAGATGTGTGTTAAATGCAGTGTATTTTATTTTGAACTGAAAGGAAACCTTGATTCTGAGCATAAGTAATCCCAATTTAGCTGTATAGTTTTAGGCACAGTTGCTTAGTCTCCCTGGATTTCTATAGTTTTTACTAGTTTAGTTTCCAAAGGAAGACAAAATTGGGTGGTATATTTCCACAGCTACTAATAAAATCCATTATATTTTTAAATAATTGAACTACACAAAATTTCAAATCCCTATTTTTACACAGAATTTCACCTTTTTGTCATTTTGATATGTTTACCATGGTGATCTATACTATAATATTTTTGTCTTTAATAGAAACTACTGACATCCTCGAGCTAGGTAAGATATTTTTCTCATTTCTGTTAAATAAGGGGAATTACTCGATCAGAGATTAGATTTCAACTGGTTTTAATCCACTAGGAAGTCTGTGTGCCTCTGCTTATAAACCAGTGAAGCTCGTGTTCTCATCTGCCAGTGATTTTCCTCAGCTGTCATGTCAAGCCCATTTATCAGACATCCACAGACCAAGAATATCAGTCAACTTTACATTACTGAGAAACAATACCCAACACCCACAGTTTAAAGAAGCAAGATTTAGTTTAACTCATGGTTTCAGGAAACTCAGTATATCATTGGCAGGCTCCAAGCCAGAACCCTAATGGAAAAGGGATGGCAGGGCAAAGCTGCTTTAGTTTATGGCAGCCAGGAAGCAGCTGTTCCAGGAGAAACAGGTGAAGGACCATATACAGGGTCCAAGGCCATCTCCTAAACACATCCAGGAGCATCCTATACTAATTTGCAAGGCATTTTTAATCCAATAAAATTGACACACCCGGATTCGTCACAACCAGCCAAGAAAGGAAAATGAATCAAACTAAAGCTGACTCTTAACTCACTGAATCCAGCACTAAAAATCTCAATGAATGAATCAAGAGTTTGGTGGAATTTTCCCAAAAGATACTACTCATCAGATAAATTTAACTGAAATTAAACCCAAAAGTTTTCTAGTCTCTGGAATGATAAGGGCAATATGGAAATATTTATTAGGTTTTAGAGGTTCTTCAATATGAAAGTTTTGTTAGGATTGAGTAAAGTTCATATTATTAATACTTATGGATTAGTGGACATTGCAAGGTAAAAAAAAATTTTATTTATGTACCAGGAATTGAAATCATGACCTCATGCTTGCCAGGCGGGCACTGTGCTACTGAGCTATATTTCCGGCCCTAAAAATAATTTTGAGTAAGTGATTTAAATAATGTGGTATTTGAATTTGTACACTGAAAACTGACTAGCTTCAAATGCGTTTATGGAAGTTTTTGAAAAGAACACTAAAATTACTCACAACTTTTAAAAAAGTTTTCTAAATTTATCAACAAAATAAAAACTGAAATATTAAAATGTTACCCAGTAGCAAGTCTGGTTTGGTTTTCACCCATTTAGTGTACTTTGGTATTAAGATTTGAGGAATAAAACTAGTATTTCTCAGTCAACTTTTAGAGTTTCTATATAAACATGATTTTTAATGTCTCAAGTCTTTAAAATCCTTCTACATGTTTACATAAATGTTGATGTCCAGTTACTGTCAATTTTTGTTCAGTACTTTAATATATTTTGTTACTGCAATTTCATGTGTTCAGCTCTGTTATTATCACTATTTGCTTCCTCTTGATTTTTCTTCCTATGTCATAGTACCTTCCATTGCCTAATGGTACATAATATAAAGTAGTAGAGCATGAGATGACGAGTCAAAATTCCTGGGTGCTTGAGAACCAACTTTTGCCACTTAACTCTGTGACTCTGATCTTAGCTGTCTGATTTTTAAAATGGGAATAATCCGATTCTGCCTACTTCATAGGGTTGTAAAGAAGATTAAACGTGCTAATAGATCTGAAAACACATTGAAGTCTCAAATAACTTTCAATTGTAGAGGAATATGATTTTCATTCTGTTCAGCAACTATATATAAAGACGACTCTGAAGTAAAATCTTCTGACATTCTTTGAAATGAAGCATTATGAATGTGAGCTGATGAACTGAATGAAATAAAATAATGCAGATAAAAATGCCTAGCCTTTGTAAACAAATAGTAGTAATTTTAATAGTCCTTAAAATTTTCCTCAAGTATAAGGTGATGTGTGGTAGAAAAAATATTGCTGTACAAGTCTGTCATCAATTTTAAATTCATATTCCCCAATCATCAGTTTTTATTATAACTTCATGCAAATTACTTAATCTTTCTGAACCCATTTCCTCATAGCATAAAACCTACTTAAACATGGGAAATAGTGAGCTAGTCTGGTCAGGAAGGCACATGAAAAATACTCAGTGAGATAGCAGCTGCTGTTTTTGTTGCTGGTGTCAATAATAATAATAGTTGCAATTCAGCCACAGCTTTAGGCATGCTATAAACCTGTATATTGACAACGAATTGTAAAACATGAATATTCAATATACATAAACTATATGTTGGTGAATGATGTTAAAGTTTGAAAGTTTAGTTTTCTTTATGAGACAATTGGTAGCACAGGCATATCCTCTGATATAACAGTCCTACATATTTTATTTTCCCCCTTGATCATAGAGGGCAACCCCAAATATCAAATTGACATAAATTTCAGTAGATTGGTGAAACCTCAATGCTGGAAAAAATCTTTAATCTCCCCTGGTCCAGCTTTGCAAAATTTAACATTTTGAATTTCATGTAAAATGTTTTGAGTTCCACAAGTTCTTAAGGATGTACAGCCTCAGATAAATTGCTTCATATTAGACAGAGACTTAATAGGACCAAAATGTGTTTCTTTTTATTAGCCACATTTTAACTTTCAGGACCAAATGGAACATGTTTCTCCGGTTTTTACTTACTGGCCTCTAGTTATTAAAAAAAATAGCTCTAAGGATTACCTTCTTACTGTCATTTGGACACTTTCATAGTTCAAGTCACTGTTATCTCATACCTAAATTACTGGCATAGCTTCCTAGTCTTTCAGTCTCCTGCCTTACTTTCCTCCTGTCCATTTTTCACTGCTGTCCATTCTTCTCTCAGTGGCCAGGATGACTACACCCCAAACCTCTCTGTACTGCTTCTCATTAGCATAGTCTAACTTGGTGTATGAGATGCTCTCATACCTCAATACTGGCTCCATGTACAACCTCTTTTTGAAACTATTTGTCTTTTGAACGCCAACTACCATCCATACCAAAATATCCAATATTTAGAACCACTTTTTTCTCACCTTATATATGCTTTTTTTCTGTGTGAAATAAACAAAAAAGTTATCTTTCTTTCTGAGTCCTGATTATCTTTTTATCCTTTTCTTAGAGGCTAACGTTTCCACAAACCCTTTATGTACTTCTAAAGCACCTCTGCTTCTCAAATACAGCCCTTACTACAAGATACTACATTTAGCTTCTGTCCCTCACTAGACTGAAGCTTTGTTTGGACAAGGATGCTGTTTTGACCATGGTTGTATCTATAACACCCAGAACAATACTATAAAATATTTGTTGGATGAATAATGAAGTAGCTCTGAGTCTTTGTTTTCTCATTCATCCTAAAAGTTAATGAACTGTTGCTTCAGTTGATCCTCACGTGGCATGGTTTTGGTCTCTTTACTATAAGATCAGCATTTAAACAAGTTTGCTCTGTATTTCTCAATGTATAGCTCCCAGACTAAACATAATATCCCACATGGATGTTACTAGTATAAGAAAGAACAAAACATTAACCTTTTTGCTGCTTTTCTTCCCTTCATTCACTCCAAAACTTTTTTTTGGAGATAGTGTCTCTGTCTATAGACCAGGCTGGCCTGAGACTTATAGCCTTGGCTGGCCTTCAACTCATGAGATCTTCCTGTATCCACTTACCTTGGGATTCCAGGTATGCACCACCACTCCTGGCTACTCAGGAACGTTTTTTGAACCTCTGTTAAGTGGCAGTCACTGTGCTAAGCAGTGAAGATTTTAAAAAGAGTAAAATACAACTCTTAACCATAAAGAGTTCATGTAAGTAATTAAAGTGATATGATGAGGATGAAAATAAAGGTATGAGCAGGATATGCCTAGTGTATATTGTAGGAGATGGATAAATGGTAGGATTTGTTCTTGAGAGACAAAAAAAAGTCATAAAGGGGCCAGGGATATAACTCAGCTGCACAAAGGCCTTTCTGGCAAGTACGAAGTTCTAAGTTCAATTCTCAGTACCAAAAAAAGAGAAACACTCATAAGGCTATGCACCATTTTTGTTGAATATCAAATCAGTGGGTAGAAGTTACATGGGCAAGATATGAGGCCAAGAAAAGCTAAAATTTTATTTTAAGAAACTCTTAAGAGTGTGTAGTTTTACTATTGTAATTCTGTTTCTGTGAAGCCTCCAAAGTCCAAATCTTTCTCATTTTAGGGTACCTGAATGTCCTTTCAGAGAGCCTCTGATTTCTTCTCCTTGTTTAATCCTCTCCATTCTGTTACCTGAAAAGAACACTAAGCTTGCCATAAGATGCTTTATTTTTAATAAATAAAAATATCACAAGTGAGTTATATTTTTTCAAAGAGAAAATTAAATGAAAATGTTACAAAGCAATACCACAGTTGAAACTTTTTATCCCAACCTTCTACTCCAACCTTGAGGCACTTGGTGACAGACTGAACATACTGTCATTTGTACTCTTCTAGCATGCATTTGTCAAACTAAACTCCAGATGATAGAAAAGTATACTAATGAAACCATTGCATGTATACCAGGAACTGAGCTTTTACTTGAAACCTCCCTTTTTAGCCAGAGCATTTGATAAGCTCTTTATTTTTAGTTTAGAAGTTATCTCATGATATCCAGTGGTACCTCAGTTCACAAACTTAATTCTTTCCGTAATTCTGGTCGCAAACTGAACTGGATGAGGATCAAATCAAATTCAGTAGTGAGGTTCAGTGCTGGCCTTGTGGAGAAATTTGATTTGGTTCTCATCCAACTTTATTTGGACCAGAATTGTGCAATAATTTAAGTTTGTGCAATAATTTAATCAAGGTACCACTTCATTTAAAAAGAAAATAATGATATAATTTTGTTCTTGTTACTTGTTTTCAGAAATTTTATTTTGGTTTGATGTTTTATTTTTAGGTGAGTCACAAAAAACAAGCTAGGGTTTTAAATTTAGGACTATGAACAATATTTTGAGAACAAGTGTTTTGAGTATATCCTATAACTTAGCCTTAGCCAAGTTATTTTAGAATGATCATTTTTATTAGTATTGGGTATGCAACAATTTATTAATGATTTCAAAATTACCAAGAAAGTATACAATTGAAAGTAGGATTTATAAAAAGGACTTTCTCTAGAAGATTTTTAAATTATGAAATTATGTGAAACAAATTGGTGTCAGTTCTGGAATAGACAGACTAGTGAGAGGAACAGAATAGAGTCCACAGTTAAATCTAAGAATATGTAAGAAGTTAATTTAAGATCAAAATGATATTTTAGATCAATAGGAAGAAGATGCCTTATTCAGTAGATGAGCTTTGAGCACATTTACTGAATAAAGATGAAAAAGAGCTACATGTGTGTCTGATTTGTTTCATAAAATATATTTCAAATAAATCAAACATTTAGCTATTTAAGAAAGAAACCAGAGAAGTCCTAAAACAAAGCATGAGCTAATTTTTATAATGTTGAAATGAAGAAAGCATGGTGTGGAAACCAAAGAAACCATAAAAATAACAGTAGGAGAAGAGGAAGTTAAATTATCATTATTAGTAGATGACATGATGCTCTTCTTAGAAAACCCCAAAAACTGTACTAAAAAACTACTACATTTAATAAGCAAAGTAACATAGTTAGATACAAAGTCAACACTCAAAAATCAGTGGCCTTCCTGTACACAAACAACAAACTGACTGAGAGAGAAATTAGGGAAACAACAATACCTTTCACAAAATCCAAAAAAAAAAAAAAAACAAAACCAAACCCTAGGAATCAATCTAATGAAGGATGTAAAAGAACTCTACATTGAAAACTACAGTCCTCTGAAAAAGAGATTGAAGAGGATATCAGAAAATGACAAGGTATTTCTTGCTCTTATGTAGGAAGAACCAATATAGTAAAAATGGTCATACTTCTAAAACTTATCAGATTTAATGCAATTCTTATCAAAATTCCATAGCATATCACACAGAATTAGAGAAAACAATCTATCCTAAACTTCGTTTGGAACCAGAAGCAACCCAGAATAGCAAAGGCAGTTCTGGGCAACAAAGGCAAAGCAGCAGGCATTACAATCCCTGACTTGAAATTGTACTATCCAACTACCATAATAAAAACAGTATGGTACTGGCAAAAAAACAGACCTGAAGACCAATGGAATAGATTAGAAGATACACAAACAACTCCAGACATACTAAACCACCTTATCTTTGACCAAGATGCCAAACACACTCACTGTAAGAAAGATAGCCTCTTTAATAAATAGTGCTGGAAAAACTGTCTCTGCACATGCCAAAAATTAAAGTTGGACCCATCTCTTTCACCATGCACCAAACAAAATTCAAAATGGATCAAAGATCTAAATATTAAAACAGTAACACTAAATCTGCTGAAAGATAGAGTGAGTAAAACTCTTGAAGACATTGGTGTAGGCAAAGACTTTATGAACAAAACCCCAGTTGCACAAGAACTATCACAAATAATCAAGAACTGGGATCTCATATTATTGAAAAGCTTTTTCACAGCAAGAGAAACCATCAGCAGAGTCAAGCGACAACCCACAATGTAGGGGGAAAATGCTTGCCAGCTGTTGCTCAAAGGATTATTATTGAGAACATATAAAGAACTAAAAAAATCAGACTTCCCAAATTTAAAGACTCAATCCAAAAATGGCATCTGAATTGAACACACACTTCTCAGATGAAGAAATACAAACAGCAAATAAATATATGAAAGATGTTCAATATCACTGGTCATTTGAAAGATGCAAATTAAGGCAACACTGAGATTTTGTCTCCTCCTAGGAAGAATGGCTATTGTCAAAAAAATTAACCAATAACAAATGCTAGAGGTGTGGTAGGGAAAAAAGGAACACTTCACTGTTTGTGGGAGTTTAGACTGGTGGAACCACTGTGGAAATCAGTGCAGAGATTCCTCAAAAAACTAGGATTGGTCCCATTTGACCTATCTATTCCCCTTTTGGTTATCTTCCCAAAAGAATAAAAAAAAATCATATAGCGATATATGTGCACCCATGTTTATAGCAATACAATTTGTAATAGTTAGATCTTGGAAACAACCCAAATGCCCATCAACTGAGGAAAGGATAGGAAAAGATGTGGTCTTTTTATTCAGTAGTATACTACTCAACCATAAAGAATGATAAACCTGAGACTTTTATAGGTAAGTGGATGCAACTCAAGACCATACTCATAAATGAAATAAACCTAACACACATGTGTAAATATCATATTGTTTTCCTAGTATGAGAATTTGAAAGAGTAAATAAGATCCAGGGTGTACAATAGATACTGTAAAATGGGAAAAACTTTAAAAGGAAAGAGAAACTGGGATGGAGGAATGGAGAAAAGACAGAAAGGAAAAGCAATATATATATATATATATATATATATATATATATATATATAATATACTCCTAATTTAGCTTAGTTCATTGAAAAGAAAGATTTGTGCTAATATTGTTTGGGCAATTAAATGCCTATGCCTTGTACTCAGTAACTAAAGATAACAGTATGCAATTGTATTAACCATTGTTACCCTCCAATTGTCTTGTTTTGAAATTTTGTTGTTTTTTTCTCTTTAAAATAAAAAAATAGAGACTGGGTGTGGTGGTGTGCGCCTGTAATCCCAGCACTTGGGAGGCTGAAGCAGGGAGGACTATTGAAAGTTCAAGATTAGCCTGGGCTACAAAGTGAGCTTAAGGCCAGCCTGAACTGCATAGTGAAACCCTATCTCCAAAAGACAACAAATAAATAAAATAAAAACATAAAAGACTGAGAAAATTAAGGGTAAACCCTACCAAACTTAGACAAATCTCTTTACCATATTTGAAAGATGAGGGACTACTATTCTTAATTTATAAAGACCTCTTAAACTCCGTGAGAAAATAAAAAATTACTTCAGCACTAAAATAAATCAACTTGATGAATTTCAAAAGATTTTTGATGAATTTCAAAAGATTTTTAAGTTCATTAGAACTGCAAATAGAACATTAAAATTATACTTGAGATCAGTGGTGATCATTGGGGAGTATAATTGTATTTGGTTTTTCACTGATAAGATTTACCAAATACAGAGATTTTATTTTTTAATTTAAGGAGAAAAACAGAAAAAAAGCGTACAAACAATACAGAATTTCAGAAAAATAAACAGTAAGAAATCACCAGTTGATAAGTTATATACTGTCATCTTAGAAATAGTTGCTCGAGTTACAAAATTAAAGCATACAAAGTGATATTCAAACAATGACACTGCAAACAGTTCTGCTCAATGATCCAAGAAGAACTTAGTAATATGGTTATCAGTCCTACACACTTGTTTTTTTATCTTAAAAAGGGTAAGATTAAACATAACAAAACAGAACAAAACAGTTTATAAGGAAACAGTTTAAAGAAACATAGATTTCAAAGCAAGTCCACGGGAGATCTTCACTGTCTATCTTATTTTCTCTAGTTTTCTTCCAAATAGTTGTCCCCATCTTCACACACATTAAATATATACTGAACTTTATAGAACTAATCAAATCATTATAGGATGATAAAGGCCTTTTAGATCTTCAAGACCTGACTTTGAGGAAGTCGATATTGTCTACCATAATGTTTCTCAGTCTCTTCATAGTAGCTGTCTTTATCTTTACGTATGCTGAAATTGAACATAAGAGACTAGAATAATATCACTCTGAACAGTGAGTGATAGTATTGCTAGATTTCATATCATAATGCTACAGAATTAGCATTGAGTTTCTTAGTGTCTCTTCTTCAGAATATCTGTTCATTACATCATATATTATATAATCTATTCCTGTAAATAGTTTAGAAATTCTTCCCATGTGTGAATCTCTACATGTATATCTACCCTTTCTGTATTATAGGGAAAAATAGATCAAAACAAGACAACAAAATAAATTCCTAGGAAAACATGAAATAAAAAGACATATAGGACCACAATATTAGGCAATCTACAGTAGTTACTATGCTTTCTCTTGTTATTTTCAATAGAATTGTCCACGTCATCAGGCATAATATAATTGAACATAACATTACATAGCTATTTTAATAAAAACACAACTTTGAAGAAATTGTAGGACTTGAAAGCAGTTAATAATCAAAACCAGAATGGATATCTTTTACATCTTGTCATCTTCAGAGTAGTTGTCTCTACTCTTAGACTTCATACTGTCAAGCATACCAAATTCAAATGAAATCAGTGGAGGCTAAACAGCAGTCTAACAAACCAGATTCAAATAAAATCAGTCATATAAGACAATGTAAGTAATACAGGGTTTCAGTGTAAGTTAATAGGAAATTAAGGATAGTTACCGTGGTATAACCTGTTATTTTTGGGTTAGCTGTCTGTGCCCTCAAATCTAATATGAGTAGACAGACTAGAACAAAATATAATCAAACTAAACAGCGATAAAACTACTGTAACTTTTAAATTCTGATACACTATTAACAATTTCCTCTACCTTCCTTTTTTAAACAATTCCTTTTCCCTTTCTCAGGATGCTTGGATATTTTGAGTCCCACTAGCTCTTTTAGTTTTTAGATTAGGGAGTCATCCTGTTATCTGAGTGTTGCTAAACCTTTTTACCCCTGAGCTTGATCTTGAGCTGTACTCCTTTACTTACTAAAGTCACAAGGTTTTCCTTCCTTCCAGCTGTGTAGTTCTACACTGCCCAAAAGTGTCAGAGCTTTCAAATCTATCTGCAGCTGCTGCATGAGTTGTCCCTATTTCTCTTTGGTTTCCTGTCACATATAGCATTGTTTTCTCATCTTTGACTCTCAGTTTATTAACCCTCTTTCAGGTTGAGTGTATCTCCTATTCAGAGCATCTCAGTTGACCTTGCCTCATAATGTACTCTGCCTGTGTTTCTTTTTTGTTAGTGTATCAGGGCTATCTATATTAAAGATTATAACTTACCGTCTCTGCCTCATTTCTTGTATTTTATTCTTCTGCTACTATTTGTCCACTTTACTCTTTCATTCCACTGTCTGCCCCATTCACTGAGGCCTCTCTGTCACTGTTGCTGGAATCCTAGTATTTTTTCCTCTCTCTCTGGAATGTCCTTCAGTATTTTTTGTAGGGTTGGGTTGGTGGCCATGAACTCCCACAGTTCCTCCTTGTCTTGGAAATATCTTGTTTGTCCATTAATTTTGAGAGAGAGTTTTTTCGGGTACATCAGTCTTGACTGGAGGTTATTTTCTTTCAGGGCTTGGACTATTTCCCCCAGGCTCTTCTCAGTTTGAGAATTTGTGTTGATAAGTCTGTGGTTATTTTGATAATTTTTCCATTGTAGGTAATCTGCTTCTTTTCTCTGGCTGCTTTTAATATTCTGTTCTTGTGGTGGATTTCTGGAATCTTGCTTATTATATGTGTGGGTGTAGATCTGTTTTGGTTGTAGGTAGCTGGAGTTTTGTATGCCTCTTTTATCTGGATATCATTTCTTTTTCCTTTGCCTGTAAGTTTTCCTTAATTATATCTGTGAATAGTCTTTGTAGTTCATTTGTAGTTACTCCTGCTTCTTTGCTCATGTTTTTTATTCTTAAGTTATAAATCCTCTTGTTGTCTTGTAGCCTTTGTATTGTTTCTTCCTGCTTCCTTGTTATTTTTAAGACACCTTTTCTTTCATGATCACACACCATAAATCTCTCTTCAAGTTTCAAAAGGCTAACTTTAGTTTCTGTCAAGGCATTTTGCCAGCTTTCAATGGAGTTTTTAGTTTCCTGGTAATCTCTTTGGATCTGTTTCATGTATTCTAGATTTTGTTTATATTCTTCATCAAAGGTTTCTCTTCCTTTTCTGAGTTCCTCTGTTCTTCCTTCTGTGTTCTCTTGGGAGAGGCTTGTAATTTCTTTAATTAATCTTTTTATACCTTGCCTCACTTGGATCAGAAGTACAGTTTTAAATTCATCTATGAGGTCATGAAGGCTTTATGTCCACTGATGCAGTATCTAATACTGCATGATGATTGCACTGGTTCTCTTCTGTATTTACCTCTCCTGGGCTTATTTTTCCAGGGTCAGTGGCTGGAGGTTTTTTTTTAAATTTCTGTCTCTTGTCATGTTTCTGGTTTCTTTCAGACAGGTGTGTCTGAGGGGGGGTCTCTGACCCTCTCCGTATTGCTTAAGGTCTTTCCAAAGCATACTGACTGGGATTTTGCTGCCCTCCCCAATTTGCTGTTATCTGAGGTATCTTAAACTCCCTCCTAGGGGCTCAGGATGGTGCGAGGATACTCACCGTAGGCTGCCCAGTCCAGAGCTCAGGGCACAGGCAAGCGGGCCCAATTCCTCAAAGCTGGTTGATCATGGCAGGAAACCAGAAAGTTCTGGTTCTGTATTTTTGATTATTGTATGAAGAGGTGTTTTCAGAAGCAGATTCTCTGGGCTCTGTTCGCCACGGCAGCTCTGTGGGGCTCCGGCGGCAGTGGCCCACTCAGTGCTGGCACCATGGGCTCGGGTCCTCACGTGAGCAGTGAGGGCAAAGGCAGCAATGCATCCCAGCAGGTCCAGTCCTGTGCCAGGGATGCCATAATGCGCCCTCCTCCTCACATCCTCCAGGACGCTGCCCGGATCCAGGGAGGCAGTGGTGGCAGCAGAGGCAGTGGGGGGGGGTGCGCAGGGGCAGCTGGTGGACACCTAGTCACTCCACTTCCCTAGCCTCAGGCAGGCCCATGGCAGCAGAGTTGGAGGCAACAGCTGGAGCACAGCAGTGCAGGGATGGCCTGTCTCACCAGTGGCCCAGAGATGCTCAGGGCTGCATGGTGGCATGGCCAACCAGGGCTGTATGTTTGATTGGTTTTTCTCACCTTAGTTTCTTCCTGGGACAAGAGAATTCCTCTCCTTCTGTTCGGGGCTCCCCATGCTGTATTATGTTGAATTCTAAGTTGACTCAAATATAGAGATTTTAAAACACGGTTTTAACAAAGGTAGGGGAGACACTCATGTACTTTTGGTAGCAATACAAATTGGTATACTCTTTTAGAGCATATATCACCAATATATATTATATCAAAATCTAAATAGGCATACTCTTTGTCTATTAATCATGTTCTTTGGAAGTTGCCCCAAGGAGAGAATATTTTTCAAAGATGTATATATATACTCATAAAAAATGAGAAAACGCTTAAATGGCCATATGGTTGTTATATTGTATAAATTATGATACATATGATCAATGGAGAGCACTGTTAGCCCATTCTTGGCATAGGACTTTTTAATAACCTATAGATTGATTATCTGTATTGCTTTTGGGAATTTGAATTCTACATTTAGGTGAAACAAAGTAGAGTTCTTACAAAAGAACGTAGCTAAAATAGTAGCCAGCGTGAGTGCTCAACATGTAAACGTATATGTGTATTTACATAATGTCTATCTTCAACTTTATAATGTAGGCTTCATGTGGCCAAAAACTGGCTTTATTGTTCTTTACTATATATGCTCAGAGCTAAAAACTAGGTTTGGCATATAGTAGATGTTCAGTAAATATTTGCTAAATGGATAAATAGTGAAAAAGAGAATCCGTGCATTCAACTAGATGACTTCTTATACTTTACATTTTATGGATTTTTTAAATATTACAAATATAGTTTTATGTCATTTGTAAGTACCTTTATGGTAAGGATCTTATTTTCCTAATAATAAATGTGCTTATAAATTTATAAAACACTTTCATAAGTATGATTCAGTAATATAAATGAGATGGCTGGCTTTTTCTCAACTACAGGGGCTCAAATATTTTGTCTATAACTTCACTAAGATAGCTTCCAGTCTCTACCACATCACCTCATTTTATTCAAGTTCTTTTTGATTACCTTGTTTGTTTGTGTGTTGTGTCTCATCATATATCAGAATGTAAATTCCATGAGGGCAGGAATCTCTTATTTTATTGTTTGGCACATAGAGGATACTGATTAAACTTCTGTTGAATAAATAAATGAGAACATAGAAATTACAGCTTTAAGTAATATTTCAATAATTGAAAGCACTCAGTATATATAGTTTAAATGTTATACCTGTATTAATAATATTAATCTTGATAATAATCCCTGTGACCACCTGTGGAACAAAAGGCATCTGTTCTACTTCATTATCTTAATTTATAAAATTGTAACAGGTTATTTATGTTAATATTTATCTAATGTGTGCTCTTGTCTAGACTTAAAGCTTTGTAAATTTTAGAACTATATCTATGTTGCTCTTCTAACATTTAACATAGTTCTTTGCACTTGGAAGGAATGTAAATATTTATTGAATAAAGAATTACGTACAATTGTATGAGCTAGCTATCTCCTTAGTAAACCAAGGCTTGGAAGCATAAAGTAATTTTACAAAATATAGTTAGATAGAGAAACGAGAATTTAACCAACATCTGCCTTCCAAATATTACATTTTTTCAACCTCACTATAATAATTTCTAGACTCAAAATTAAGCAGAGTTACCAAAGGAGTATTCAAAAATACATAACCTTGGATCACACTTGGTGGCACTGAGTGAGAACTTCTGAAGATAAGGCCCTAAATTTTGTTTAAAGAAGTGAGAAAAACTATGAGTATGGTTTGAGAATCAATGATTTAGACAATAGACTGGTAAATAACTGTTTGAGGTCCAAATCCAGTCTCCTGCCTTTTTTGTCAATAAACTTTTAATAAACACAACCATACTTGTTCATTTACACACTGTCTGTAACAGCCATCATACTCCAAAAGCAGAGTTTAATCACTGTGACATTACTATATGACATAAAAAGCTTAAATTTTTTACTACTTTATTTTGCCAGTTCCTTTATTTTTCTCCACTAAAAAAGCTTTTACTTTATTTAGTACATGTTTGCAGTACATGAAGTTTACTTCAGCTTGAGAAGTAAAATACATATACATCACACAGCTTATTTTTTTTAATCTTGTTCCTCTTTCTACTCCCTGTTCCTTCCTATCTCTAAATCCCTTTTCCCCATTTTCATTTTTGCTTTATTGGTCTTAGGTCATATCTATGACATACAATGTTTGCTTTCATTGTGGATATTTGGTACCCATATATACAGGGAATATTTTAAATGTTTATACTTCTCATTCTCTTTACCCTGTCCCTTTGCCAATTCCTAATCTATACTTTGCTTTGCCTGTAGTTTCTTTTGTGGTTATTTTAGTGCTTGCAGATGCAGAAGATATCTAATATCTGACTTCTTGATGAGCATGATAGTAGTAATTGGATATCCTTATTAAGTCAATAAAAAGTACCTTGTTTTTGCAATTTACCTAGTGTAAAAAGACTTAAATAGCCCAAATGATCAAGTATAAGAAAAATACTGATCTAGATATGGTTCATGCCAGTCAGTTATCACAGTGGATGGATTATTTTTACATGATTCTTTTTCACTGAGTTTGTAATAGGGGTTTCCTGAGTGTCTTAAGGTCTGTGTATCTCATCTGTGTATCATATAGCACAGGAATTGATTAACATGATTATATGTATAATAGAAAACTGTAATTAATACTTTTATTAATTATTCTTGTATCTCCTATGCTGCTCTAGTTCTTAAAACCAAGGTCTCTTGAGTGCTTTTGGTCAGAACTCAAGCTAATATAAGCAATTACCCAGGGATGTCCAGAACGCTAGATCTGTACTCCCTAAAATATTACCTTTAAGCTGTATATACGTAAATTATTTAAAATAAAATAAAATTTAAAATTTAACTTCTTACACTAGCCACATTTCAGATTTTCGTTAGTTATATACAGCCAGTGACTGTTATTGGACAACATAGATACACAACATTTGTTTCAGAACAGAAAGTTTTAGTGGACTTGGTGCTGTACATGCTAGAGTTTAAGAGTCTCAGTTCAATGAAATCCAAGTGTAGTTGATTTAATCTTTCATTCATAAAGATGAAATAATAATTTGTATTTTTTCTAACATCAAACAATAATGAAATGTTCAACCCTGCTGTAGGGCCTCTTAGCTAAGAGAAAATTTTTTATTAAATTCTAATAATCTCTTTAAATATTGACTCTAGGAAATATCTGTCTCATTTGCCCCATGGACTATCTGGTCATGATGATTAATCATTGGCTAGTTTGTAAAATGTTTGAGAAATTTGATATATTGCCAAATCTATTTGACTTAGCTATGGATGATGGGAAAGGAACCAGTTTTAAAACAGAAACTATAAAGTCATTAGAGTATAAAGTCTTGGCATAATCTTTTAAATGATTTAGATTTCATCATTCAGTGACTCATTTTTATTCCCAGCATCTAGTGCTTTTTGTATGGCCCAAAGGGGCCCTGTGCTGCTCCACTACCAAGGAAACGTCAAGAAATGCTGTTTTGCTACAGTGGTTTAGCTTGTGAGAGTCTCTGGGACGTTCCCTGCTCCATCATGGTGTCACCTCTAGGTGGGTATTAGGGGGAAATTTGTAACTAATTTAAGTTTCTAATAAAGAAATAGATAATTTTTTGTGGTCTAATGAAATTTCTATTTAACAGCCAGTATCTTAACATGTTTTCCAGGCTCTAGTACAGTGTCACCTTAAAGATTATTTTTCTAGCAATGTTCTTTAAATCAAGAGACTAAAAGATTTTATAGACTTCTTAGCTTGTTCTTATTTACTGTCATCAAAAATGTTTCTCGTGTCCTGCTTTTCTGTAGATTACTGGATCTTTGTCATTCTGTACATCAAAGCTGTGCAGCTATGATGGAGGGAAATAGGATTGGGATACGTAAAAGAAAGCCAGTTTTAAGTGAGAACTCAAGTATAATCTCACTCATATGGCTTCTCCTCCCTTCAAATGTTCTCTCTTCTCACCTCATGTCTCCATATAGTCGTTCCTTCATTCTTCCAACGTGAGATCTAACCACGTTGGGTGGTAAAAGCTGTCACTTGACAGCAGTAGGGACTTCTATAAGAGATAGTTTATTCAAAAAGTATCTCCCCACTCACTTTTTGCCTCTTCTAATCTGTTTCCTATGCGCTTCCTGGAAATTTCTTGGAAATACTAGTGGATATTTCTCTGTAATTTTATGACATTTTAGGAACTAACATGAAAAACACCTTAGGTCAAGCTGGACATGGTGGCACATACCTATAGTCCCAGCACTTGGAAGCTGAGGCAGGAGGATTGCAGTGAGTTTGAGGCCAGCCTAGGCTACATAGTGAGTTCAAGGCCAGCCTAAACTGCACAGCAAGACTCTTTTTTTTTTTTTTAAACTGAACAACAACAACAAATGCATCTTAGGTCAGTGATGGTGAGCCTTTAGAGCCTTCAGTGATACGAACAGTCCACTGTGGCACACATGCTGCAGATTTACCACCACTGTCTCATGTTATCTTGAAACCATGATTTTAGAACATTAAAAGAGCCACTCAGGTCTTCTGTTTCTTCCCCCTAATACTCCTTTGGGCCCAAGTTGAATTTTAAGCTTAAAACCACTCTAAAAATGGCTTAATGTTTAGTGTACATTATATCCCAAAAGTATTTTTTCAGGAAGTTGACTGTGATAGAGATTTCTATTTCCTTTACAGGTCATTTTACCTGGGACAAATACCTAAAAGAAACATGTTCAGTCCCAGCGCCTGTCCATTGCTTCAAGCAGGTAATTGATTCTCAGCATCATTAGTATATGGGAGACAAATAGGTTTCTTTTGTTTGGTGTCATTGTTGTTATTGTTGGTTTTTTTTTTTTTTGTGGTTTGTTTTGTTTTGTTTTGGTTCGTAATTAGCATATGAGCCTTTGGCTTCTCACTTGAGGACAAGCTTGGATGAGAGGAATAGAAACTCTGCAGAAAAATTTGGTCCTGTGAGTTTTAGAGGAGTTGTTCTGCTCAGCTTCATCCCAACTAATGCTCTTTCCTCCTCCTTTTCCTCTTCCTCCTCCTTGTTCTTCCTCCTCCTCTTCTTCACCTTTTTGAGGATATTTCGTTACTAGAAGAAATATGCCAACTGTAGTTCTTAATTCAGACAGATAAGAAAGAGACTTCTAGCCCTTAGATACTACTTAAAAGTGAAGCAGTATTTCTTTCCTTGTACTTAACACCCCTGCCACAATCTTACTTTTATCTAAGACTTATGACATTGAATCCCATTGGGAAAAGTTTTAGGAACTCATCAGAGGTCATCCAGAGCGTCCCACATAGAATTAAATGTTCCAGACAATTCATAAGTGATGTTGATTGTCTCAGTAAGTGATAAGACTTATAAGCAAAGAATATTTCTCTGTACTGCTAAACAGAGCTAAGCATTAGGCCATCGGTCTTCCTTTGTTACTCAATGATTATTATCCTGTGTCAATAGTTCATATTTAGGTCTATATTCTAGATAAAAATACAAATTCAAAACATCTTTTCAAATTTAGTTGAAAATATTCAAATTAATATTTTCACCTGAAACATGTTTTTAAAAGTCTAAATATAATAAGTGGTAGTTTTCAAATCACCAATGACCAAACAACTAAACAATTTGGGAAAACTAAAAAATGAGCCCTGTGTGATTTTCCAGCTTTCTGTCTCAAGAATTTTAGATCATGGTTCAGGGAAAGGAAATGTAGGTTGAGCCAGCAGATTCCCTAATTTAAAGAAATGAGATCAACTGGGAGTTCTTTTAAGGTATTCAGGAAAATACTGTTGTTCATTGAAAGCATGTGAGGAAATATTTCATGCCAGAGTAACTCCTGGGAAAAGTATTAGAAGGAATAGAGCCTGACACACCAACTCAACTGGAAACTCTCACAATTCACTGGGCATTGAATAGGACTACTCAAGAAAGTTTTACTCAGTGTCAGGAAATAATGTATTAGCTATAGCCTGAGCAGTGTTCCACACCTGCCTCACAAATCATAAGAAGCAAGAGCATAAAACCCTATGTAAGTAGCTACATCTGGGAACAAAACACAAGGAAATTTATAGGAATGAAAAATTATCCAGGGACCATCAAATAAAATTCACAATGTGTGGCATCCAGTCAAAGATAACAAGGCATGAAAGGAGGCAGAAAGTACAATCAGTAACAGAATAATCAGTTGGTTGAAACTGACTCAGGACCTACATAGGTCATAGAATAGCAAACAAATACATTGATTATTTTCATCATTTGATGTGTTAAACAGAGAAATTGAAGATATAAAGAAAGAGATTGAATATTACATATGAAATGGAAAATATACTGGATGGAATTAGTGACAGAATAAAAGATTAGTAAACTTGAAGATATTTAACAGTAGAAAGTACCCAAAATTAAACATAAAGGAAAAAGAAAAAAAAAATGAAAAGAGCACCAGAACTGTGAAATAGCTTCAGGTGACCAAATACACATGAAATGGAGTCCCCAAGAAAGATAAAAGAAAGAGGGAAAGAAGAAAGCATTTGAAGAAATAATAGGTAAAATTTTCCAAAAATGAGAAATACTGTAAACCCATAAGTTCAAGAAGCTCAGTGAGCCCCAAAAGTAACAAGAAGAAAACTACACTAATGTATATCATTATAGTGCACAAATCCATAAAGAGAAAACCTTAAAGCAGCCAGAGAAAAGATACTTTATATGTAGGATAACTAAGATAAGAACTACACTGTCACTGTGTTCTCTCTCTCTCCCTCTCTCTCTCTCTCTCACTCACTCACTTTTTTTCTTGAGACAGAGTTTCACTATGCAGTTCAGGCTGGCCTTGAACTTACTTTATAGCCCACGCTCAAATTCTCAAATTTGTGGTGATTCTCCTGCCTCAGCCTCCCAAATGTTGGGATTATAGACATCTGCCACCATGCCCAGCTTTTCACCGTATTTCTTGTTAGAAACAATGCAAGGAAAAACAAAGTTGTGCAACATTTTTAATGAAAGAAAACATTTAACCTAAAATACAATACCTAACAAAAGCTGGTTGAAATTGACTCAGGACTTACATAGGTCATAGAATAGCATCTATACTTTGAAAAAACATCTTTCAATAATGAAGCTGAAGGAATTTGTCACTAGCAGTTGAACTGTCAGAAATTTTAAAGGAAGTTATAACAAGCAGAAGGAAAATGATATCAGATGAAATAACAGATCTATAGAAAGCAATGAACTTTAAAAATTTTAAATTTAATAATACATAAAATGTTTTTTCTTAGTAAATCTATAAAATACAATGAACTATATAAACATTAATTATGTATTGTGGGGATAACATAAGTTAAATGTATGATAATAAGGCAGGGAGAAATTTAAGTTTACTGATGCGAAATTTTTATACATAAATTTGTATAATATTACTTGAAGATAAACTATGATAAATTAAAGATGTTTAATATCTTTAATTTATACTAAATAAATTAAAGATGTTTACTATAAACCCAGAGCAACCACTAAAATGATGGAAAACCACTAAAATAATGGAAAACATTTAAACTCAGCTATATCAAAAATCAAGTTAAATGTAAATGACCTACACATCTCAATGAAAAGATTAAGATTGGCACATTAGATAAAAAGCAAAATTGAGTTTGTACAATGCCTATAAGATGTTACACTTTACTCTTCAAAAAAAGTAATAGGAACTATGGGAGTAATAAAACCCAAAATGTGTAATTGTCATTGTACAAAAGAAAAGAAAGTGCTCTAAAGGTTATAACTGCATATATGTTTAAGTGTATAAGGTAGATAACCATATTACTGAGTTTTGTTGGATCATTGAACAAAACTGTTTGCAGTCTCACTGTTTGAAAGTCCACTTTATATGCTTTAATTTTGTAACTTGAACAACTATTTCTAAGATGAGAATATGTAATCTATTAACTAGTGATTTCTTACTGTTTGTTTTTTAAATTTTGTATTACTTGTACCCTTTTTCTGTTTTTTTCTTTTTCTCCTTAAATAAAATTTTTAAAAAAGATATTACACTTTAACAATAGGAATGGGTTAAAGATAAAATGATGGGAAATGATGTAAGATGCAGACATTAATCATTAATATACCTGAAATAACTTAATATCAAAGTATGTTTCAGAGCAAAGACTGTTACTGGAATATAGAAAATAATCTCATAATAATAAAACAGTCAGACAATCCTTACATGGAACAAAGCCTTATGAAATTAATCCAAAATACGTCCAAAATGTATCTGTAGTCAGAGTTGATAGAAATTAAGCAAGCATACCATACACTTGAACAACTAACTTGACCCAGTTGCGACATACTGAACATTGTCCAACATCTGTAGAGTACACATTCTTTTTGAGTTGTTGGTGAACATTTAGTAAGATAAGCCATATTCTGGGCATAAAAAAGCTCAAGAAATGTGAAAGCATTTAAGCAGTACAAAGTTATGACAGTGGAATTTTTTATTAAAATAACAGAGTTACCTAGGAAATCTCCAAATATTTGTAAACTAAGTAACTCATTTCTAAGGACCCTATGCATGCTAAGAAACCAAAAAGGGACATAAGAAAGTATTTTCAACTGAATGAAAATGAAAACAGAACCTTTCAGAATGTGTAGGATGCTGCTAAAGCAATACTTAGGGGGAAATTTATAGCACTGAACATTTATATTAAAATGAAAGGTTTTGATTAACTTTAGAAAACTGAAAGGGAAAGAAAGTTAACTCTGAAATAAAGAATAAGAAACAGATTAGAGCATAAATCATTTTTTTTTTTTTTTTTTACTGGTACCGGGGATTGAACTCACGACCACGCACTTGCAAGGCAGGCGCTTATTAGAGCATAAATCACTAAACAAAAGACAGAAAAACTATAGACACAACTGAAGCCAAAAGCTAGTTCTTTCCAAAGATTAATAAAATTATAAAGTTCCAGCCAGATGACCATGAATAAAGGAAAAAAATGTAACTAGCCAATATCTGAAATAAGATAACTAATATCACTATAGAGTCTACAGATATTAAAATATTAAGAAGTACTATATCTGTAAATTTGACAACTGAGATGAAATGAGTAACTTTCATGAACGACACAATTACTAAAGTGTAGTCAAAAAGATAGAAGATCTGAATAGTGCTATTTCTTTTACAAAAATTGAGTGGTAGTAAAAAGTTCTCCCTTAGTGGCTTTGCTGATGATTTTTTTTTTTCAAACATTTAAGGAAAAAATGTACAAACTCTAAACAGACTTCCAGAAGATTTATGAGAAGGAATATGTCTATTCTACAAAGTAAACATTTCTGTTGCCAAAGCCAGGCAGACATCAAACAACAACAACTGCACAGCAGTATCCTTGTAAAAATTCTTAACAGTTTTAAAGGGAAAAGAATAACAGCATATAGAAAACTCATTATGACCTAGTGGCATTAATTCTAGGAATGCAAGGTTTATTTAAATTTCAAAAATCAATCGATATAATTTACCATACAAATACACTAAAGAAAAAACGTATTCAGTATAGTGGAGAGAATATTTGTAAATCACATAGATAACAGCAAAACTCCACAAATGAATTCGTAGATTCAATGTAATCCTATCAAATTCTAGATACCTTTTTTTTTTTTTTGCAAAAATTGACAAGTAGATTCTAAATTTCATATAGAAATGCAGGGTGCTGGGTGTGGTGCCACATGCCTGTAATCTCAGCACTTAGAAGACTGAAGCAGGAGGATCACTGTCAGTATGAGGCCAGTCTGGGCTATATGGTGAGTTCAAGGCCAACATGAACTGCATAGTGAGACCCTGTCTCAAACCAAAAACAAAAAAACAACGTATGGAAATATAAGAGACCAAGAATAGCCAAAGCAGTCTTAAAAAGGGAAAATAATGGTGGAAGACTCAATATTTCCTGATTTAAAAATTTACTACAAACTGTAGTACTCAAGATGATGAGATTCTGGCATGAAGGCAAACATATAGATTATTGATCCATTAATTTACAGTCAGTTACTTTTCAGTGAGAATGCCAAGACAGTTCTATGAGATTTTCAACAACAGGTATGGGAATAACTGGATATCCACAGGTAAAAGAATGAAATCACATCCTCTCTATATCATATACAAAGATTAACTCCAAGTGGATCATAGACCTAGATGTGTAAGTTAAGACTATAAAACTCTTAGAAGAACACACATGATATCTTTATTACTTTGGTTTAGGTAACAGTTTCTTAGATACAGCACCAAAAACACAAACCACAAAAAGAAAAAATAGATATACTGAATTTCATCCAAACCAAATGGACTTCCAAGGACACAATCAAGAAGATGAAAAGATTAATCACAAAATGGGAGAAAATATCTATAAATCATATATCTAACAAGAGACTTGTACTCCAATTGCAGTATATAAAGAACTCTTACAAATGAACAATTTTTTTAAATGACAGATTTTTCAAATGACAGATTTTTATTTTTTTGTTACTATATGTTTGTAGTACATAATGATCACATTACTCATGAAGAAGAAAGTCACAATTTTAAAATGGGCAAAGAACTCGAACACATATTTCTCCCTATGGATACAAATGACCAATAAACACATAAAAGAAACTCTACATCATTGTCTTTCAAAAACAGAAATCGAAATTGCAGTTATATAATATACATCTGCTAGATGACTAAACTTTAAAAAGCAGACAGTAACAAGCACTGATGAGCATATAGAGAAATTAGTACTGTCATGTATTGGTGCTGAGATTATAAAATCCTGTAGCCATCTTAGCAAACAGTTCATTTACTCAAAATGTTAAACACAGAGTTACCATATGACCTAGCAGTCCCATTCAGTGTATATGCAAGAGAACAGAAAACATGCCAAGGATATCTCATAAATGTCAATCACATCATTACTAATAATACAATAAATCCCTAACTTACTAACAAATTCCATTCCAGGAGCCACAAGCCAGTTTTGTCCATAAGCCAACAAAGAGAAAATATTTTTAAGTCAAAGACTTAACTGTAATTGTGAAGAGGAAACAATCCAAATGTTCATCCAATGGTAAATAAGCAAAGTGTAGTATATCCATACAATAGAATATTATTCTGCAATGAAAAGGAATGAAGTACTGATGATACAGGCTATAATGTGTGTATGAGCTGTGAAAACATGCTAAGTGAAAGAAACCATTTGCATATTAGCCACGTATTACATAATCCCAACTATATGAAATATCCAAAATAGGCAAATCCATATAAATGAAAAGTAGTTTCATAATTTCCAGTGCCTGGACTGAGAGAGGGGATGGAGAATGACAACTGATGAAATGGGATTTCTGTTGGGGAGATAGTGAAACTTTTATAAGAGTAGGTAGGCATAAAGTTTGCACAATTCTGGGTTTATACTTAAAAACTTTGAATAGGGCAGGACTACAGCTTAGTGATAAGTGTCCCCAAGGCATGCATGAGGCCCTGGGTTCATGTTCAGTTCCACCAAACAACAGCATTGAATTATATATATACTTTATAAGAGTTAACTTTCTTATGTGTGAGTTAAATGTATACTCATCATATCATCCAGCCATTCCAATCTTAGATATTTAGGAAGAGAAAAGAAAGTCAGTTGGCCTTCCATGTGTGGATTTTGCATTTGTGAATTGGACTGATTGCAGATCAAAAATGTTTGGGGGAAAATTGTGTCTATACTAAACATGTGTAAGCTTTTTCTTGTCATTATTTCCTAAGCAACACAGTATAACAATTATTTACATAGTATGTATATTGTATTAGGTATTCTAAGTAATCCAGAGATGATTAGGGAAGATGTATGTAGATGATACAGGAAGATGTGTGTAGATTATGTGCAAATACTGTACCACTTTATGTAAGAGACTTGAGCATCCATGGGGGGTCATCCTGGAATTAATCCTCTCTAGGCACTAATAGACAACTGTATTGTTTCTTTGCAAATATTTACACAGGAATATTCATAGCAATTTTATTTTGTAATAGTAAAAAAGTGGAAAAAATCAGACAACATCAACTTACATACTGCTAAGCAACAAAAATGAATTACAGGTTGAGTATCTCTTATCTAGACTTTTTCAGACCATAAGTTTAGTGTTTTATATTTCATTTTTTTCAGACATTAGAATATTTGCATATGTAAAATGAAATACCTTAGAGATATAACCCAAGTCTAAACATGAAATTCATGAATTTCAATATACTTTATACACATTTCCTGATAGTAATTTTATACATTTTTAGTGTGCCTGTGTTTTGGCTGCAACTCATCACATGAACCCAGTTATGAAATGTTATACTTTTTTTTTTATTTAAGGAGAAAAGAAAAAAAAACAGTGAAGGGGTACAAGTTATACAGATTTACAGAAGAAAAAAATGCGCAGTAGGAAATCACTAGTTAATGGATTACATATTGCCATCTTAGAAATAATTGTTCAAGTCACAAAATTAAAGCTTGTAGAGTGGACATTCCAACAATGATACTGCAAACAGTTCTGTTCAATGATCCAATAAAACTCTGTGATATCATTTTCTATCTTATACACTTAAATATACATGCAGTTATATAGTTTAGAGCACTTTCTTTTCCTCTCTTTTGTACAATGACTATTACACATTTTGGGTTTCATTGCTCCCACGGTTCTTATTGCTTTTTTGGAAGAGAGTAAAACCAAATGTGACATAACAGAACAGAATCAGTCAAGTCAAAAGGGTGGACATAATAGATAATATAAAAACATAATACAAGGTGATCAACAGTGGTTACCATAATGCCTCCCGCTATCTCTAATAGAATTGCCTATATCATTAGTTATAATACAATTGAACAAAACAGTAAAGAACAAAACCGACAAATACTTTTAATGTTAAAATCAGTACTCAAAAAGTTTCAGAATTTGCAGCATTTTGGACTTAAGACTTTCAGATTAGAAATAATCTGTATTGATCCATTCAGCAATGTAGGTGAATATCAGAATAGTTATGCTGAATGAAAGCTATCCAAAAAAGTACATCCTCTATGATTATATGTAAGGTTAGGAGATGAAAAGCAATCTACAATGTACAAAGTACATCATTGGTTGCCTGGACATAAGAGTCTGGGAGGGACCACAATAAAAGGGTTACAAAGGAACATTCATGAAGTGGGGTGATAGTCACACTCATTTTCTTGATCCTGGTGATGCTGTCACAGATGAATACATATGTCAAGACTTACCAATGTGTATATAGTTTATTATATATCAATGTTATGAGTTTATTTAAAACTTAATGTCAAAATAAGAAAAAATCAACTCCCAGTGGTTCTTAATCTATGTAGTAGATATGCAGACCACTAATGTTCCATAAAGAGACACTTAGGATATGGTAGCTGCATAGAATGTGGAGGTACTGAAAAGAAAGTGTTATATCCAAAGAGATAAAAAGTTGGAAAAGATAGAATGAGAAAGCATTAGAGCAAGTAGATGCTGTTGTCCTTTTTACTGGTGTGAAGCAATATTTGGTGCTTCCGAAGAAAGTAAATTTTCTCTTCATCTTACCTTACACTGTTTCTTCAGATGAAACTTTTCTTAAATGATAGGGCATAATTCAAAATGTTATCCCTGGTCCAGGTGTAATCCAATTTGAGGACAAAGCCTACATTTTCTGTTTTTTTTTTTAACTTTCTTTGTGAAAACTCAGTTGACTATATTCTTGTTCTACCTAATCCCTACGGCTTATTCTTGTCAGTCCTATACACCTCCAAGCAATGAATTCAAGATCAGCATGAAATTAGAAGCACAAGACCCCAGAAACACCACATCCACCTGTATTGCCACAGTAGTTGGACTGACTGGTGCCCGCCTCCGCCTGCGCCTTGATGGCAGTGACAACAAGAATGACTTCTGGCGGCTGGTTGACTCTGCTGAAATCCAGCCTGTTGGGAACTGTGAGAAGAATGGGGGGATGCTGCAGCCCCCTCTGGGTGAGTTACTAGACCCATACTCTTCCCTACAAATTGTGTGGGACCCCTTTTACATTCGATTATGGAAAGTATAGAGTCCCTGCCTATCCCTTTGCTTTCACTTAGTCCCTAAAAATTTCCATCTCAATATTTTAGCCTATGATGTCTAAGTGTCTCTCAAACTCTACCTTTCCGCACATGAAGATACACCTTTCTTTCTTTTTTTGTCAGTATTCATTTACACTAAGAGAGAGAATTGAAGGTATTCTTTCCATTTAGTGTACTTCAAGAAAAATAAAGTAAAAATACAGATACAGACACACACATGTGCACACACCCCCACACAGACATACACATCACAGAGCTTCCACTAAATTCAGTAATGATGACAAGGAGTAAGAGAAAACTCCACCAGTAAAAAGGGTAAAAATATCTTTCATCTCTTCCCCTCCTCCTAGATTCTCACTTTGTCCTTGGAATTCTCTCATTTTAAATCTGTTATTTTGCTTAAACTACTAACCCCACTAGGTTTTCCTCTTCTAAATTAGAATCGCCTTTTTTTTTTCTTGGTCTAAAAGTACCTAAGAGTGCCATCCCATCTAATCAGTTACTACCAGTCAGTATTGGAGTGACTCTCAATGAAATGCAGATAGAGAAGGATGGAGCATGGACTTTGGGCCATGGTCCCCTCAGGAAGCTGAGCTACATTGAGGTTAGGGAATATATATCATTTGAAAGCACACCCTAAATACTTGTTTAAATATGTTCCTCCATTTGTAATTATTTGTAATATATAATTCAAGCTATAAAAAGAACACAGTGAATGTCCATGTACCTTCATTGTTGATAATCATCAACACAAGGTCAATCTTGTTTTATCTGTTTACTTATGCATACTTCTTGTCCTGTGTCTTTCTGTCCACCTACCCAAAGATAATATCATGTTATCATGATACTATTTAGTATGTCTCTCCCATAGGTAAGGATATTTTTAAATAATTTTAATGCCATTATCACATGTAATTTTTTTATTTGGTTTTTTGAAACAGGGTCTCACTATGCAGTTCAGGCTGGCCTTGAATACACTATATATTCCAGGTTGTGGGATATAATTCATGGCAATCCTCTTGCCTCAGCCTTCCAGGTACTGGGATTACAGGATTACGCCACCATACTTGGTTTATCACATGTAAATTAGCTACAGTTTCTTAATACATATTTGATCTTTGTCTAAATTTTCCTGCATTTGATTTTCTTCCTCCTTCCCTTTCTCCCTACCTCCCTAATCTCTCCTTTTACCTCCCTACCCTACTCCACCTGTACCCTCCCAACAATTTCTTTGATCCAGGATCTAACATTCATAGTTGGTTGATATGCCCCTTAAATCTCTTCCTTCTCTATTGTTTTCCATTTTAATTTACTTGTTGAAAACCCGAAGTCCTTTGTCTTTAAAATTTCTCACAATTGTATTTACTCATTGTTTCTTTTAAATATATCATTTAACATGTTTTTCTGTCCTGTGCTTCCTAGAAATTAATAACTAGATCCAAATATTTGCTCAGCTACAGACTTGTTTTTATCTTGTTTTATACTTTAATAGCCATTGATGCTCATGGTCTCAATTGGGGACCAACATATTTTCTTAATGATTCAGATAGTAAATATTTCAGGTTTGCACACCATATATTCTTTGTACAATTATTCATTCAGCTCTGTCTTTGTAATGTGAAAGTAGCCATAGGTAATACATCAGTGAATGAGCAGAACTATATTCCAATAAAACTTTACTTTTAAAAACAACTGACAACAAAGCCTGCTGATCCCTGATTGGTTGATGGATAGATGGATGAACTAACTAATTGATTTTTACAGTTCTGATAATTGAACTCAGAATTTTTGTACTAAGCTATATGTCCAGCCCTTTTAAATTTTTTTTATTTGGAAATAGGGTCTCCTTAAAGTATTAAGTTGTCCAAGACTGTGCTCAAACTTTTGCACTCCTCTTGCCTCAGCTTAACGGAGTATTAGGATTATAGGTATGCACTACCACACTTGATTGCTGATTTAGTTTGTTTGTTTGTTTTGAGGCAGGATCTCAGTATGTAGTCAGGCTAGCCTTGAACTCACTATATGTCTCAGGCTGGCCTCAAACTCATAGCAGTACTCCTACTTCAGCCTACTGAGTGCTGGAATTACAGCTATATGTCACCATGCCTGGCTCAGCTACTGACTTAGACCCATCAATTTATTATGGTTACTGAATCAGAATATTTAATCCTGCCATTCTTTCTACATAAATTAAATTGAATAGATTTAGTAAAATAAAATTTAATCAATTCTTTAGTTATCCTAAAGTATAGTTCATACAAGATATTTTGGAGACTGAGATGTAATTTATCTTTAGTGGTACAGTTGTTGTCTGGCATGCATGAGGCCCTGTTTGATTTTCAAGCACTGCCTCTTCTCCTCCAAAAAAGCTAAGTTTATAAAAATAAATGTTCATTGACTCTTTGAGACATGGATTATACAGGATTCTTTTTTAATTTACTTATTTGGAAAGCAACAAATTGGTTTACTAACATCTTCCAAAAGTATTTAAGGAAGGATTTTTAGTGTCAGAACCTCACACAGGTTGTGTGTCAACCTGTCACACAACTTGTATATATTAATGTTTAAATTAGGTCTTAGGCTGGGAGTTTAGCTCAGTGGCATAAATGCCTGCCTGGCAAGCACAAGGTCATAAGTACGATCCTCAGTACCAAAAAAAAAAAAAAAAAAAGTCACACTGAATTGTCCCATCTTTAGTAGGGGCCTCTCGACACTTTTATTTATTTTTTATTAAAGTTTATTGGTACAGTTTAGGTATACATAATAATCACATTTGTTTAGAGAATTTATATCTGTACATGGTATAGCTTCATTCCTCCTTTTTTCCCCCATTCCCATCCCTTCTTTTCAAAACCCCTTTCCTCTTTATTCTCAGTGCTTGGATTTCATTTTATCCTTCTCTAATTTTTTTTAATTTAAAAGGAAAAAGAGAAAAAACAAAACAGTGTAAGGGTACAAGTAACATAGAGCTACAAAAAACAGACAGTAAGAAATCACCGTTAATAGATTACACATTATCATCTTAGAGATAGTTGCTCAAGTCACAGGATCAAAGCATACAAAGTGGACACTCAAACAGTGAGACTGCGAACAGTTGTGTTCAATGATCCAACCAAAACATTAATATGGTCATCTATTTAACACCCCTAAACACACTTGCAGTTGTATCCTTTAGAGCACTTTTTTTCCCCTCTCTTTTTTACAACAAAATTTACACATTTTGAGTTTTATTACTCCATAGTTCTTATTACTTTATTTTTGGAAGAGAATAAAGTCAAATATGGCAAAACAAAGCTGTCAGTGAAAACTAAGGATAGACATAGCACATGACGTAAAAACAGAGTACAAGGTTATCAACAATGGTTACCATAATGCCTCTTGCTTCCTTAAAAAGAATTGTCTGTCTCATTAGGTATTATAAAGTTGAACAAAACAGTAGAGAACATGACCAATAAAACCTAAACCTTGTAAACATTA
Source organism: Cavia porcellus (assembly GCF_034190915.1). Taxonomy (NCBI): domain Eukaryota; kingdom Metazoa; phylum Chordata; class Mammalia; order Rodentia; family Caviidae; genus Cavia; species Cavia porcellus. Next base: position 34,506,696 of record NW_026947508.1, read on the forward strand.
CAGGACTTCCAAAGAAGGTAATAGTCAAACCAGAATGGGCATCATAGTGAATCTTATTGCCTTCAAAGTAGTTGCCTATACCCTCAAACTTGATGCTATCATACAGAATGGAACAGAGTCTAATCAGCCAAAACAAGATAGTGGGAGTATTACAGAACTTCAAATCAAGTTAATAGGAAATCAAAAAAGTTACTATAATATATCCTGCTAATTTTTTTATGTTTTCCCCTTAATAAAAAATCATAAAAATAACTAAATAATTTTTTTAATGAATAAAGGAAAGATTGAGATAAAAGAGGACATAACAACATAACAATGCAGGTCAAAGCATGACAGTTTCAGCAACCTAGTGCTTCACCACCAAATAACCCGACTTAATGGTAGTTACCATAGTGTCTTTTTCCTTGAAATATTTGAATATAACTTCATATGCTATAGCATCAAACATATCAAGACAGTGTAACACCATTCAAGTGGATGAAAGCATTGTAGGATATTTAGAACCAGCTAACAGAAAACAAACAATGGTTTCTATATTATCTCTTTGCCTATAGCAATTTTTGTTTATACTATCACATATAATAAAATTCAGCAAGATACATCATGATAAAACCAATGGAGACAGAAGAGCCATAGTTTGGTGGGGCTTCAAAACAAGATGATAGTAAATCAGCACTAGCTATTATGATGACGTGTTTTCTTCAAAATAGCTGTTCATTTCATCATAGGCCATAATATCAAGCAGCCCAGAATAAAGCCATTCCAATTAATAAGTGAAAACTTTATAAGGTTTCAAGGCCACATAATGGGGAATCATGATTACCACATACTTTTATATATTTGAATCATTTCTTACATTAGGGAAACTATTCCCCGGTATTAAATACACATGCGAGATTGATTTATTTCAATTACAAGTATGGTCTCAAGCTGTGCCCATTTACTGTTAAATACCTCAATATGATCCTTTATAGCTGAGTAGTACTCCATTGTATAGAAATACCACAACTTTTTTATCCATTCCTCAGTTGATGGACACTTGGGTTGTTTCCAAGATCTGGCAATTACAAATTGTGCTGCTATAAACATAGGTGCACATATATCACTGTGGTATGATGCTTTCAGTTCTTCTGTGAATATGCCTAGAAGTGGAATAGCTGGAACAAATGGGACTTCCAATACCAGCCTTTTGAGAAATCTCCAGAATGACCTCCACAAAGGTTGTACCAGTCTATACTCCCACCAATAGTGTAGGAGAGTTCCTTTTTCCCCACAGCCTCTCCAGCATTTGTTGTTGTTGGTTTTCTTGATTCTGGTCATTCTTTCAGGAGTGAGATGGAATCTCAGTGTGGTTTTAATTTGCATTTCTCTAATGACCAATGATGATGAACATTTTTTCATGTATTTATTTGCCACTTGTATTTCTTTATCTGAGAAGTGCGTATTCATCTCAGATGCCCATTTTTGGATTGGATCTTTGAATTTTGGGGGTCTGAGTTTTTTTAATTTTTTATATGTTTTAGACAAAAGTCCCTTGTCTAAGGGGGAGTTCACTAAGATCTTTTCCCAGTTTGTAGGTTTTCTTTCCACTATGCTGGAGATTTCTTTTGACATGCAGAAACTTTTTAATAAGAGGTGGTCCCAGTTATTGATTCTGGGAAGTATTTCCCGTGCAGTTTGAATCCTGTTCGTGAATTCTCTACCTACCCCTATGTCTTCAAGGTTTCTACCCAGTGTGTCTTCCAATAGATTTAGTGTTTCTGTTTTAATATTCAGATCTTTGATCCATTTAGATTTTAATTTAGTGTATGGTGATAGGCATGGGTCTAGTTTTAGTTTTCGGCAAATGGAGAGCCAGTTTTTCCAACACCATTTATTAAAGAGACTGTCGTTCTTCCAGTGAACCTGCTTGGCTCCTTTATCAAAGATAAGGTGCTTGAGTGTATTTGTAGTTGTGGTTGTATCTTCTAATCTATTCCATTGATCTTCGGCTCTGTTTTGATTCTAGTACCATGTTGATTTTATTACTGTTGCTTTATAGTATAACTTCAAGTCAGGGATTGTGATGCCTCCTGTCTTGCCTTTGCTGCTTAGAATTGCCTTTGCTATTCTAGGTCTATTCTGGGTCCAGATGAATTTTAGGAGTGATTTCTCTAGATCTATAAGGTATGTTGATGGTATTTTTATTGGGATTGCATTGAATCTGTATAAGAGTTTTGAGAGAATGGCCATTTTCACAGTAATTGTTCTTTCTATCCATGAGCAAGGGATGTCTTCCCATTTTCTGAGATCATCTTGAATTTCTTTTTTAAGTGTATTATAATTTTCCCTGTATAGATCTTTCACTTCTTTCATAAGAGTAATTCCTAAATATTTCATTTTTTTGCTTGCTAGTGTGAAGAGTATGGCTTCTCTTATTTCTCTGTTAGTGATTTTGTTGTTAGTACATAGGAATGCTATTGATTTCTGTGTATTGATTTTGTATCCAGCTACATTACTGAATTTATTATATCTAGGAGTCTTTCAATGGAGTTTAGGGGGTCTTCTATATAGAGTATCATGTCATCTGCAAACAATGATAATTTAACTTCTTTTCCTATCTTTACCCCTTTTATTTCTCTTTCTTGCCTAATTGCTCTGGCTAGTACTTCCAGTACTATATTAAATAGGAGTGGTGATAAAGGACATCCTTGTCTTGTGCCTGATTTTAAAGTAAAGGCTTTCAATTTTTGGCTATTTAGTATGATACTGGCTGTTGGTTTGTCATAGTTGGCCTTTATTATATTGAGGTAAAGACCATCTATTCCAATTTTCTACAATATTCTTATCATAAATGAATGCTCGACCTTATCAAAAGCTTTTTCTGCATCTATAGAAATGATCATGTGATTCTTACTTTTGGCTCTATTGATATGGTATATTACATTTATTGATTTACATATATTGAACCATCCCTGCATGCCTGGGATGAATCCCACTTGGTCATGGTATATATTCTTCTTGATGAATTGCTGCATCCTATTTGCCAATATTTTATAGAGGATTTTTGCATCTGTGTTCTTTAGGGAGATTGGTCTATAGTTCTCTTTTTTAGTTGTGTCTTTCTCAGGTTTTGGTACTAGAGTAGTATTTGCTTCCAGGAGTGACTTAGGAAGGATTACTTCCCTTTCAATTTCATTGAATAGTTTGAGAAGTGTCGGCATTAGGTCTTCTTTGTATTTCTTGTAAAATTCTGCAGTGAATCCGTCTGGGCCTGGGCTCTTCTTTGTAGGTAAGGACTTAATTACATTTTCAATTTCACTAATAGAGATTGGGTTATTCAGCAGTTTTACATCGTCTTGATCTTGATCTTTGGCACTTCATATGCTTCTAGGAATCTGTCTATTTCTTCTGTGTTATCAAACCTTTTAGAGTAGAGGTTTTCGAAATAGGTGTTGATGATCTTCTGTATTTCTGTAGAGTCTGTAGTGATTTCACCTTTTTCATTTCTTATCGCATGAATTTGAGCTTTTTCTTCCCTTTTTTAATAAGGTTGGCTAAGGGCTAATAGATTTTATTTATTCTTTGAAAGAACCAACTCTTTGATTTGTTGATTCTTTGGATTGTTTTCTTAGTCTCTATTGCGTTGATTTCTGCTCTGATTTTTATAATTTCCTCTCTTCTTTTGGCTTTGGGCTTGACTTGCTCTTCTTTTTCTAGCTGTTTGAGGTGTAGCACCAGGTTATTTATTTGTATTTGTTCTGTTTTCCTGATGTGGGAACTCAGTGCAATAAATTTTCCTCTGAGGACGGCTTTCATTGCATCCCACAGATTCTGGTAAGTTGTATTTGTATATTCATTTTCTTGTAGGTATTGTTTAATTTCTTTTTTCCTCTGTGATCTACTGCTTACTCAAGAGTGTGTTATTCAGTTTCCATGTGTTTGTGGGATTTTTGCAGTATCTTTTATTATTAATGTCTAATTTCAAAGCACTATGATCCGATAACATGCAAGGGATGATTTCAACTCTTTTGCATTTGTTTAAGTATGTTCTGTGAGCTAGTATATGGTCTGTTTTAGAGAATGACCCATGTACTGCTGAGAAGAATGTATATTCTGGTGTTGTTGGATGGAACATTCTGTATATGTTTATCAAGTCCATTTGTTCACAGGTGTGATTCAGTTCTGTTATTTCTTTGCTGATTTTCTGTCTGGTTGATCTGTCCCCTTGGTGTCAATGGTGTGTTACAGTCTCCTGTTACAATTGTGTTACTGACAATTTGAGTTTTCATTTCTGTTAATAGTTGTTTTATATAACTGGGTGCTCTGGAGTTTGGTGCATATATATTTAAGATAGTTATCTCTTCCTCTTGGAGTTTTCCCCTAACGAGTATGTAGTGACCTTCTTTGTCCTTTCTGATCATTGTTGGTTTAAAGTTCACGTTGTCTGCAAACAGAATGGCTACTGCTACTTTTTTTTTGGATTCCTGCTGCATGAAGTATTGTTTTCTACCCTTTAACTTTCAGTCTGTAACTATCCTTTTGGGTTAGATGGGTTTCCTGTAAACAGCATATGGTTTCATTTTTTTTCTTGATCCATTCTGCTAGTCTGTTTCTTTTGATTTGTGCATTGAGACCATTTACATTAATGATTATAACTGTTATATGCTGGTTTATTGTTGACATGTTATCTTTCTGCTGTTGCATCTTTATCTTTCTGTTTTCTTTAATTATCTGCTTTGTTTAGTGGTTTTTTCCTTTGTGTATCTAAACTGTCTCTCAATACTTTTTGCAGGGTTGGCTTGGTGTTCATGAAGTTCTTCAGCTGTTCTTTGTCATGGAAGTATCGTATTTCACCATTGATTTTGAATGATAGTTTTTCAGGGTACATCAGTCTAAGTTGGAAATCATTTTGCTTTAGGGTCTGGAATACTTCACTCCATGCTCTTCTTGACTTTATTGTTTGTGCTGAGAAGTCTGCTGTGACTCTGATAGGTTTTCCTTTATAAGTGATCTGTCTTTTCTCTCTGACAGCTTTTAATAATCTATTCTTGTGTTGGATTTCTGGGATGGTGATTATTATATGTCTGGGTGTAGTTTTGGTTATGACTATTCGGAGTTCTATAGGCTTCACTGAACCTGATGTCGGTTTCTGATCTCATGCTTGGGAAATTTTCAGCTATTACTTCTCTAAATATGCTCTTGACGCCCTTTATGTTATCCCCTTCTTTTTCATTAATCCCTATCAATCTTATGTTGTTTTTCTTTGCATCATCTTGCAGTTGTTGAATTGTTATTTCCTGATTCCTTGTTATTTTTAAAAGATCTTTCCTTTCCTGTTCACTGGCTGCAATCCTGTCTTCAAGGTCTGAAATTCTATCTTCGCTTTCATTGAAGTGGTTTTTATAGCTTTCAGTGGAGTTTTTTATTTCCTGTATATCTCTGTGTATCTGCTTTATGTATTCTGTTTGTTTCTTATATTGCTCACCTAGGGATTCTATCTTTTTGTTTAATTACTCCAATTTTTTAACTGTGTTTTCTTTAGCTATATTCAGAATCTCTTTCATTTCTTTTATCATTTTTTCTTTTACCTGGGAGATTATTTTGAATTTGGATTCCTTTAAAGCTTCCCAGAGTTGCTAGTTTATTTCAGTAGCTATTATGTCCGATATTTGAGGTGTATGGCATATATTTTCTTCTATATACATCACTCCTAGGGTTTCTTGAGATGGGCTGGAGGTTTGAGGTTGTAATTTTGTCTTTCGTTTTGTCGTTTTCCTATATTTCTGTGTTTCAAGTGTTATTCGAAAGCTTCCTCAGGGTCTATTGGAAATCTACTTCTGTGTTCGCAGTTCCTGGGACTCTGGCACCCAGTTCCCCCAGGCCGCTTGGCCTCTGGAACCAGTAGTGGATTTCTGCCTGCTTAGAACTCCGTAGTTCCAGATAGGCTGGGCTCCAGAGACAGTGTGCGCCCACCTGCTTGCTTGAAACTCCAGAGTTCTCCGAGCGCAGTCAGAATGGGGAGGCGGATGTAGGTGCCTCAGACCCACTTAGCCACTTCTCTGCACCAGGAAGGCTCAAGGGTCCTGAACAGGCTGGGCTTGGTGCAGAGTGCACTGGGCACTTACTGCAGGCCGCGGGGCCTCTGGAACTGGTGATGCTTGCCTGCTTGCTCAGAAATTCACAGTCCTCCAGACACACGGGGAGGCGGATGCAGGCACCCCAGATCTGCCCAGCCCTTACTCTGCACCCAGAGGGTGCGAGAGTCCCAAATAGGCTAGGCTCCGGGGATAGTGTGCGCCCACCTGCTTGCTTGAAACTCCACAGTTCTCCGAGCGCAGCCAGAATCTTCTCTCATTTTTTTCTTTCCCTTCCTTCTTTTTACCTGCCTCCTTTCCTATTTCCCTTTTCTTTGTAAATAGTGTCTTCCTATTTCACAACACAACATTGTTACTTATCTTTTCAGTTTCTCACACCAGAGAGATAATGCGAGTTTTATACTTGTGTGTCCTGACACTTCTATGTATATTAGTATTATTTGGTGGCTCTCTTGAACTCTTGTAGTACCAGAATGTTCCAAGTTTATCTTATATATTTCCTGCCCCAATGTGGAATCACCTATCTTTTCTAGGAGTCTATGCTTCTTTTATTGGGAAATGGTATTTAGAGACCATAATCTGAGCACTAGACTGCTCCATCCTTTTGGTTTTGGGAGGCGTCTACCTTTATTGTTTGTTTGGTTCATATTGATACTTCCCACAAAAATTCATAACCATAATGTTTTTACTTCTCTACCATCTTAAATCTATATCTTCTTTACTACAACAGAATTGTAATTCTCCTTATCAACAAAATAATTTGTTTGCTTTATTCTACAATATACATATAGCATTTCACACTGTTGACCAACACTACCACTATTATGAATACAGTTAGTGTTAGAGTTATCTTCATTTTTTTCTTATCTGCAAGGAAAATACAGTCAAATAATATTTTATAAGGTCATGTAGATTAGTTTCTTTCTAGATAACTGCCACCACCTTGATACTTAAGATTTATTTGTTTTGTTTTTTGTGTGTGTGTATTTTGAAATATTGCTTTTTCAATATTAGTATATTCATATAAACATGTATAAAAGGGCCTAGAAAATTTCGTAATGATATAGAACTTGTATATCATGCATAAATGCCTGGATTCATTCCTAAATTATTGCCCAAAAAATGGCTGATTTATAAAACAAGGTACAGTATGCTTAGAGAAATACTGTTCATTCTTTTTTTCCTTCATTGGCAACCACTTTCTTTTAATTGTTAATCTTTCCATTTTATAAAAATACTAGCATATATATATATATATGTAGATATATATATATACATATGTATATATATATATATAGAGAGAGAGAGAGAGAGAATTTGTCATTTATATGTGCATATACATAGATTTACCTGTAATGTTTATGTAAAAGTGATATACTTTACATGGTTATCCCAGCCTTGTTTTTTTCGCTTATTGTTATGTCCTAAACATAATCTCACAGAATGAAGATACTCATTCATTTTTACAACTACATAATACTATTATTATTCTCATGCTACCTTTTAAAATTACTGTTTAGAAGGATATTAAGAGCCCGCTAAAACATATGTCTCCATTTTTATTTAGATTTTTATCTAAATAAAAATCTTCCTAAAAAGTCTAGAAACCTTCAGATCAAAAAGGAAATCCAATTAAATGATTCATAACTCATGTCTAAATATAACTAAGAGGTAAAAATACCCAAAATTTCAGTTGTTTCTTAGTAGAAATATGAAGATTTGAAGCCAGCAAAACCAATATCAGAATAAAGAGTTATGCAGGTAAAAAAAAAAAGTATTAAAAAGAGAGAGATCAATGGAAGTCTAACACAGATAAAATCATCCCTAGAAAACAAGTCTCACCCAGATTAGCAAATAATGAAACAAAATTAAGACCTGGTAGACTAGAGTATATGATAGTGAAGAATCAGAAAAGAGAGTAAAGTTGATAGTAAAAAGGCCTAGAGAGAGCAGTCCTGGGAAGAAAATGACTTCTATGGAGAGGAGGACAAAGGAAGCAAGGACCAGAATTTAAGGCTATGCAGAACCTAAAAGGATTGTAAAATTAAAAAATGACATTCTCATTTTTTCATTCCATCTCAAAGAGGCCCATCTTTTCAAGAAACCACATTTCACTATACCAACTATGACCCAAGTTTTCTGCCAAAATAGAACTTGCTTTTACTGGTCCAGGAAAATATAACACACTGTGAAATGATCAGGAAACAACACTCAACATCCATTAAAAGGCTTTGTATGAAGATAAAACAGTTTCAATGACTAAAAATTCCACTGCCAAAACTAGTGACTAATTAGAAAGAAACTATATAACTAAAATCAAATTTGAACTAAACAAATAATTGACAGGAAAAAATACCCTATATCATAGATTGTGAATTGTGAAATTCACAGTAGACAGGCTAGAAATTCACAGTAGACAAGAAGATGTGAAAAATTGTCCAAACTCAAGAGAAAATTGAAGAAATGAAGTCATTTCAATTGAAGACTCAATTCCATAATTACCAATAGGACAATATATTCAACTGAAAATATGGTAAGACACATTGAGAAGACAAATGAAAATGACCAAGAGAATAAAAATATTAGAAAAATATCAAAAAGGAACTGTGGGAAACAGAACATAACCAACGAAGACCCAACATGTGTATGTTATACATGTACAATTAAGAGTTCCTGAAGAAGATAAAACAATGGGATAGAATTAACACTTAGCAGAAATCTTTGCAAAAATTAAAGACCTGAATTTATATTTAAAGGTCCCACTTCATCTGGAAAAATCAATTCAGTGCTCACTTCTAGTACAACTTAAAATCTAAGAAACATTACTCTAAAGGTCTGAGAGGAAAAACTCCAGTCATTTTACAGTAGAAAACAAAGTCAGGGTTGTCTTGGCTTGCTTAAGAGCAAACTACACAAGACAAAATAAAACATTTTCAAGAAATTAAAAGAAGAAATGGGAACAATGATTTTATATTTAGGCACACTATTTTTTAGATGCAGTACTGAGATTGTAAGCAAACAGTTTTCAACATGCAAGAACTCAGGGAATTCTGTAACCCTACGTCTCTTCTGAGGAGTTAGAGAAAGAGTTTCATTCAACCCCAAGATCTAAGATAGAAACAAGTGTGTATCCAATGATGAGAAAAACAGCACAATACAAAAGTATAATAATCTAAGGCTAATTGTAGTTAGAGAAGAATTAGAAAACATCTCAGATGACTTTTAAAACTCTTTCCTCTGCGTGACCAGTGCGGGCGGTGAGAACCAGGAGATCTACCTCTGCCTGCTGAGCACCGCCACCAGAAGGCCCTTTCCTCTGCGTGCCCGGCGCAGACCAAGAGAACCAGATCTGCCTCTGCCTGCAGAGCACCCAGTGCAGGTCAAGGGAGACAGACAGATCCACTTCTGCCTGCTGTGCACCATCACCAGAAGGCCCTTTCCTCTGCGTGCCCGGCGCAGAACAAGAGAACCAGATCTGCCTCTGCCTGCAGAGCACCCAGTGCAGGTCAAGGGAGACAGACAGATCCACTTCTGCCTGCTGTGCACCATCACCAGAAGGCCCTTTCCTCTGCGTGCCCAGCGCAGACCAAGAGAACCAGATCTGCCTCTGCCTGCAGAGTGCCCAGTGCAGGTCAAGGGAGACAGACAGATCCACTTCTGCCTGCTGTGCACCATCACCAGAAGGCCCTTTCCTCTGTGTGCCCAGCATAGCCAGAAAGAGCCAGAAGATCCACCTTTATCCTCAGAAAGCCGCCACCAGAAGGCTCCTTCCTTCAGGTAGCCAACAGGAGCAGGGACAAACAGCCAGGTAAGCCCTATGCATCCGTAGGTCACCATTGGAGGCCCTTGGTTCCTTTAGGCAGCCATTACCCACTAGCAGAATCAGACAAACACACTCCTGTGTGTCTGCCACCATTATGGGAGTCCCAGTGTAGACACACAGGCTGATAAGCAGCCCCACCTCCATGCACCCCTGATCATTAGCAGAGCCACAAAGTATCTGCATAGTTCTGGAGAAGCCCACTCCAGGACCTGCTGTCTCCCTGTAAATCTGGAATTAGAGGAACCCAGGTGCCTGTTCCATCCCACTGCCTAAGAGCAGCCAACTTGGGAATTGCCTGGGACCCCACAACCAGCTTGTTGGGAGAAACCCAGGAGAATGTCCAGATGAAGGAACAAAAGGCAAACTTAGACCTCTAGCTCACACACAATAAATCTGGGAGATATGGTCATGGAAGAAAACGGAAGTCACACACTTGAAATCTCTGAGAGGTTAGCAACTGAAGTAAGGAAACATCATAAGATTGTAAAAGCAGTCAAATCAGAAATAATGTCTCAGGTAAAAGAAGAACTCACAAACATACTGAAATAATTGTGCAGCAGGTCTAAAGAAGATAGACAAAGAGGAGCATAGGAAAATGATGATAACCTTGAATGAATGTAGAAAGGAATTACAATCCATGTAACAGATTCAAAGAGAGATCCAGGAAATTAAAAATTCAATCAAAAGCCGGAAAAACCGTTTGAAAGAGACTGAAGATAGACTTTCAAACCTTGAAGACAGGATTGTAGCTAGTGATTGTGAAAAGAATCATCTCTTAAAAATAATGAGTGAGAAAATAACTCAATGGCTGCAAGATGATGCAAAAAAGCATAATTTAAGAGTGATAGATAACAATGAAGAAGCAGGGATCAACACAAACGAAATTAAAAGGATATTCACAGAAGAATAGAAGAAAACTTTCCAAACATGGGAAGTGGATCTGCAATGCAGATAAGTGAGGCATATAGGACTCCAACTAGCTGTAATCAAAGTAAATCTACACCCAGACATATAATAAGATCCCAGAAATTCAGCACAAGAATAGAATATTAAAGGCTGTTAGAGAAAAGAGATAGATCGCCTATAAAGGAAAACCAGTCAGAATCATAGCAGACTTGCCAACACAAACCATCAAGTCAGGAAGAGTTTGGAATGAAGCATCTCAAACCCTGAAAGAAAACAACTTCCAACCCAGATTGATCTACCCAGAAAAACTATCTTTCAAAATTGATGGAAAAATAAGATGTTTCTATGATAAAGAACAACTGAAGGAGTTCATGACTACCAAACCAACCCAACAGAGAATGCTAAATGATATTCTAGAGAGATAAAGATGACCATGGTTCCAGGAACAGCAGCAAGAGAAGGATCACCAAACAAGACAGGCAGTTGATTGAAGGGGAAAAGTAGAGGGCCATCAACAGGAAGATAGCAGGGCAGAGACAAACCAATATATGCTGGTTATAACCATTAATGTAGATGGCCTCGGGTCAGCAATAAAAAGAAACACAGGGAGTGGATCAAGAAATCCATCAATATACTATATACAAGAAACACATTTAACTGCAAAGGAAATTCATAGACTGAAAATCAAAGGAGAGAAAACAATTGTTTCATGTGACAGGAGACCAAAAAATAATAATAATAATAAAGGAAGAGTAACTTGCCCATCAACCACAGAATGGATAAGAAAGATATGGTATTTTCATGTAGTGGAAAGCTACCCAGCTAGAAAGTAGAATAATCTCAAGGCTTCCGTAGGTAAATGGACACAACTGGAGATTATGTTCATGGCCGAAACAGTTCGAACTCATGTGTGAACCCTCGCTGAAGAAACAGAAGAAATTAATGGGATCCAAAAGCAAAATAGTTTATGTAAGAGCAAAGGGAAGGAAATACCTGGGAGGGAAAGGTGGAAGTTACTGTCAATTTCTTACTGTCTTATCTTGAACTCTTGCATTGTTTATACAATATTGTTAGGTTTGGCTTTGTTCTGTCTTGTTTTGATAGATTTTATGCTGTCTGGTGGTAGGGGCAGCTATTTTGAATATAATGGGGTATATTATGGTAATCATGGTTTCCTATTATATTGCTTTGAAGTCTTATAATGCTTTCATTCATTTATTTGATTGGTTTTATTCTGGTTTTTTGGGGTTTTTTGGTACCGAGGATTGAACTCACAACCTTGCACTTGCCAGACCGGTGCTTAGGCCACTGAGCTAAATCCCCGGCCTTGTTTTCTTTTATTATGTGTGATGATATGAATAGCTATTTTGAAGAAAATAAGACATTATGGTAGCTATTGCTAATTTACTATCATCTTGTTTTGAAGTCCTACCATGCTTTTGTTCTTCTATTTTGATTGGTTCTATCCTGTTGTGGTTTATTTGATTTTATTATGTGTGATGGTATGGACAACTTTTTTGTTATGTTTGATATTATTGTGTGTGAAGATATGCTCAACTATTTGGAAGAAAAGAGACATTATGGTAGCTACTGTTGATATCTGGTTGTCTTGTTGTGAAGTACTATGTTGCTTGCATTGTTCTGTTCTGAATTGCTTTGTTCTGCTCTTTTGTTTTATTATATTTAAAATTTTTAAAAATCTGTTTAGAGAAACCATAATAGAAAACTTTGCGAATATGAGGAAAGATTTAAAAATACAGGTAAGTTGGGTGAGTCTTTCAGAACCCCAACTAACTACAGTAAAAAAAGAAACTCTTCCCAATACATCATAAAAGTCAGAATTTTAAAAGCAACACAAACTGAAAAGGCCAGGAGAGCTTGCAGTGAAGTGTTTCAAGCACTAAAAGTAAACAACTTTCAACCTAGACTAATATGTCCTGAAAGAGTATCTTTTACAGTTGATGGAGAAATAATCCTCAATGAAGAATGCCTTAGGAATTCATCAACACCAACATTCTAAAAAATACTAAAGCATTTCACAGACAAAAGAGGCCAACAAATCAGAAATAACCAGTGAATATATCAAGGAAAGCAAGTAGTTAAACAATAAAAGTAAAAATAAATGAGTCATCAACAGAAAAAAAATGAATGACAAGAATAAGTCAGTGCCTTTTAGAAAGAACTCTCAAGGTAAATGGCCTCAACTTCTCAAAAGACACAGGTGACAGACTGGATCAAAAAAGAATCCAACAATCTGATGCATTTAAGAAACTTCTCTAATCCAAAAATAAACTCACAAGCTAAAAAACAGTATTGGATCAAAAATAGTATTTTATGTACCAGGGCCCTTAAAGCAAGCAGAGGTAGCAGTTTTACTCTTAAAGAAAAACTACAAACTAAAACTGATAAGGCAAAGAAAGTCACTACATGTTAGTTTAAACCACAGTCCAATGGGAGGAAACAGCAATTGTAAATATATATACACCAAATATTGGAGCACCTAACTTCATTGAACAGACACTGACATAAAAGATCAAATAAATATCTATGCAATCATTGTGGCTTACCTCAATACACCACATCCATAAACAGTCACATGAACTAAACAAAAAAAAAAATCAGCAAACATCAGAGTTGAACTGTATCTTCAAACAAACTGACTTAACAGATACCTAAAAAGTGTTTACCCTACTACAGTATACATATTCCTGTTAGCAGCTCACAGAATTTTCTCCAAAATAAACCACCTACTAGTTCACAAAACCTGCTTAAATAAATACAAAACAATCAAAATTGCCCCTATATACTATCAAATCATTGTGTGTTGAAACTAGAAATCAATCACAAAAGAATCCACAGAAAACTTAAAAACACCTAGTAACTTAATAACATACTCCCAAACATTTTGTGGGTCACATAAGAAATCAAACAATTCCTGAAATCACACAATAGACCAGAATCCATGGGACACAATAAAAGCAGTCCTTAGAGGGAGGTTTGTTGCAGTCAGTCTCACATTAGAAAAACAGCACAAATAGATAACTTCATGGTGAACCTCAAGACACTCAGAAAACAACAGTCCAAACACAAACCTAGTTTAAAGAGGGAAATTTGTAAACATCAAAGCAGAAAGAAATTGAGACAAAAGCAAAAACAGTACAAAGAATCAATGAATTGAAGAGCTGATTCTTTGAAAGAATAAACAAAATAGATAAACCCTTAACCAGACCTTACCAAAACAAGGAGAGAAAAGACATGAATGCAGTTAAAGATGAAAAAGGCAAAATAATAACAGACACCACTGAAATTTGCAAGATCACTAGTTGAAAACTTGTACTCCGACTTGGATAATCTTAAAGAATATGTGTCATTAGACACATATGAATTATCAAAACTGAACCAAGAAGATGAAAGTTTTGAACAATCGAATAGCAAGCAGTGAACTTAAGGTAATAATAAAAAACCAACAAACTAAGAAAAATCCAGAACTTGATGGATTATTCACTGCTAAATTTTATAGGAACTGGGGGCTGGGGATTTAGCTCAGCGGCATAAGCGCCTGCCTTGCAAGCAGGCAGTCGTGAGTTCGATCCCTGGTACTGATAAAAACAAAAAAAGACAAAAAAAAAATAAAAAATAAATTTTACAGGAACTTCAGGGAAGTTATAACACCAGTATTCCTCGGACTCTTTAATGGAATTGAAAGGAAAAGGGTGCTTCAAAACTCATTCTGGGAAGCCAGACAAGGACCCAACTGGAAAAAAAAACTGCAAGCCAGGCTTCTTAATGAGCACAGACACAAAGAGATATTTTTTTTCACCTTCAATCCATTCCAATACAAAGAGATATTAATAAACAGAAGGCTACATCAAAAGGATCACACTTATTAACCAAATAGATTTCATCCATTAAATGCAAGGATTGTTCAACATATGCAAATCAATATATATAACACCACATAAACAAAAGCAAAGGCAAAAATACTAGCTCACAGAACATATTTAAATAAATGCAAAAGAGTTGAAATTATCCCATGCATGTTATCGGATTATAACGCCATGAAACTAGAAATTAATGATAAAAGAAACTACAAAAATCCCACAAACACATGGAAATTGAACAACACACTCTTGAGCAATCAGTGGGTCACAGGGGAAATTAAAGAAGAAATTAAACAATACCTACAAGCAAACGAAAAAACAAATACAACTTACTGGAATCTGTGGGATGCAATGAAAGCCGTCCTCAGAAGAAAATTCATTGTACTGAGTTTCCACATTACAAAAACAGAATGAATACAAATAAATAGCATGATGCTACATCTCAAACATCTAGAAAAAGAAGAGCAAGTCAAGCCCAAAGCCTAAAGAAGGGAGGAAATCATAAAAATCAGAGCAGAAATTAATGCAATAGAAACTAAGAAAACAATCCAAAGAATCAATGAATCAAAGAGTTGGCTCTTGGAAAGAATAAATAAAATTGATAAGCCCCTAGCCAACCTTATTTTAAAAAGGAAAGAAAAAGCTCAAATTCATACAATAAGGAATGAAAAAGGTAAAATCACTACAGACTCTACAGAAATACAGAAGATCATCAACACCTATTTTGAAAACCTCTACTCATAGGTTTGATAACACACAAGAAATGGACAGATTCCTAGAAACATATGAAGTACCAGAGCTAGGTCAAGAAGATGTAAAACTGCTGAATAACCCAATTTCTATTAATGAAATTGAAAATGTAATTAAGTCCTTACCTACAAAAGAGCCCAGGCCCAGACGGATTCACTGCAGAATTCTACAAGAAATACAAAGAACACTTAATGCCGATACTCCTCAAACTCTTCAATGAAATCAAAAGGGAAGCAATCCTTCTTAAGTCATTCCTGGAAGCAAATATTACTCCAGTACCAAAACCTGAGAAAGAGCCAACTGAAATAGAGAACTGCAGGCCAATCTCCCTAATGAACACGGATGCAAAAATCCTCTATAAAATATTGGCAAATAGGATGCAGCAAATCATCAAGAAGATTATACACCACAACTAAGTGGGATTCATCCCAGGCATGCAGGGATGTTTCAACATACATAAATCAATAAATGTAATCCACCATATCAATAAAGCCAAAAGTAAGAATCATATGATTATTTCTATAGATGCAGAAAAAGCTTTTGATAAGGTCCAACATTGATTCATGATAAGAACCTTACATAAAATTGGAATAGATGGTCTTTATCTCAATAGGATAAGGGCCATCTATGACAAATCAACAGCCAGTATCATACTAAATGGCCAAAAACTGAAGGCCTTTACCTTAAAATCAAGCGGAAGACAAGTATGTCCCTTATCACCACTCCTATTCAATATACAGTAGTAGTAGAAATACTACTACTACAAATTTTAGTAGTAGTAGAAATACTAGTCAGAGCAATTAGACAAGATAGAGAAATAAAAGGAGTAAAGATAGGAAAAGAGGAAGTTAAATTATCAGTATTTGCAGATGACATGATACTCTACATAGAAGACCCCCAAAACTCCATTGAACGTCTCCTAGACATAGTAAATAAATTCTGCAGTGTAGCTGGATACAAAATCAGTACTCAAAAAGCAATGGCATTCCTATACACTAAAAACAAAATCACTGAGAGAGAAATAAGAGAAGCCACACCCTTCACACTAGCATCCAAAAAACAAATACTTTGGAATTAATATCATGAAAGAAGTGAACGACCTGTACAAGGAAAATTATAATACCCTGAAAAAGAAATTAAAGAGGATCTCAGAAAATGGGAAGACATCCCTTGCTCATGGATAGGAAGAATAAATATTGTGAAAATGGCCATTCTCCCAAAACTGTTAAACAGATTCAATGCAATCCCAATAAAAATACCATCAACATACCTCATACATCTAGAGAAATCACTCCTAAAATTCATCTGGACCCAGAAGAGAGCTGGAATAGCAAAGACAATTCTAAGCCGCAAAGGCAAGGCAGGAGGCATCACAATCCCTGACTTGAAGTTATACTACAAAGAAACTGTGGTAAAATCAACATGATACTAGAATAAAAGCAGAGCTGAAGATCAATGAAATAGATTAAAAGATACAACCACAACTACAGACACACTCAGCCACCTTATCTTTGATAAAGGGGCCAAACATGTTCACTGGAAGAACAATAGTCTCTTTAATAAATGGAAAAACTGGCTCTTCATATGCTGAAAACTAAAACTAGACCCATGCCTATCACCATGTAGTAAATTAAAAGCTAAATGAATCAAAAATCTGAATATTAAAACAAATACTAAATCTGTTGGAAGACAAATTAGGTTAAAAAGACATAGAAGTAGAGAATTCATGAACAGGAATCAAACCACATGGGAAATACTTCCTAGAATCAATAACTGGATCACCTCTTATTAAAAAGTTTGTCATGTCAAAAGAAATCTCCAGCATAGTGAAAAGAAAACCCACAAACTGGGAAAAAAATCTTAGTGAACTGTCCCTCAGACAAAGGACTTCTGTCTAAAACATAAAGAATTTTAAAAAATCAGACCCCCAAAATTCAAAGACCCAATCCAAAAATGGGCAGCTGAGATGAATATACAGTTCTCAGATGAAGAAATACAAATGGCAAGTAAATACATGAAAATATGTTCATCATCATTACTCATTAGAGAAATGCAAATTAAAACCACACTGAGATTCTATCTCACTCCTGAAAGAATAGCCAGGATCAAGAAAACTACCAACAACAAATGCTGGAGAGGCTGTGGGGAAAAGGAACACTCCTGCACTGTTGGTGGGAGTGTTGACTGCTGCAACCATTGTGGAGGTCGGTCTGTGGGATTGGAAGTCACACTTGATCCAGATCACTTCTGGGCATATTCCCAGAAGAACTAAAAACATCATACCACAATAATATATGTGCACCCATGTTTATAGCAGCACAATTTGTAATAGCCAAATCTTGGAACAACCTAAGTATCCATCAACTGAGGAATGGATAAAAAGTTGTGGTATGTTTATACAATGGAGTTCTACTCAGCTATAAAGAATGATCACATTGAGATATTTATAAATAAATGGGCGCAGCTTGAGACCATATTCATAAGTGAAATAAGTCAAACTCACATGTATAAATACCGTATAGGCTCCCTAGTGTAAGAAATGGTAAGAATACATAAAAGTATGTGGTAATTATGATTCCCCTTTATATTGCTTTGAAGCCTTATAATGTTTTCATTCGTTAGTTGGAATCGTTTTATTCTGGGTTATTTGATTTTATTGTCTGTGATGGTATGAACAGCTATTTAGAAGAAAACAAGACATTATAATAGCTAGTGCTGGTTTAATTCCATCTTGTTTTGAACAGTCCTACCAAGCTTTTGTTATTTTGTCTCCATCAGTTTTATCATGTTGTATCTTACTGGATTTTATTATATGTGATACCATAAACAAAATTTTTTGTGGACAAGGGGATAATATAGTAACCATTGTTTATTTTCTGTTTGTTGGTTTTGAATACCCTGTAATACTTTCATTCTCTTGAATGGTTTTATACTATTTTGTTATGTTTGATACTATAGTGTATGAAGGTATACTCAAATATTTCAAGGAAAGAGACACTATGGTAGCTACTGTTATGTCACGTTGTCTTATGGTGAAACACTATGTTGCTTAAATTTTTCTGTTCTGATCTGTTTTGTTATGTCCTCTTTTATCTTAATCTTTTTAAAATAAAAAAATCACAACGTATCAGTAGATGAAGAAAAAACTTGTGACAAACTCCTGTTAAAGTCCCAGAATAAAATAGTTATAAATGGACCTTTTCCCACAATGGGGAAAGAGGAAGAAAGAATATGAATGTGTCCCTCTTTTCTTGTAACAGTCCTAACAGATTAGGGTCTCTCCACTGTTACTTCATTTAACTGTAATTATCTCCTGAAGACTATATCTCTAGATATAATGAGGATTAAGGCTTCAACATATGAGGTTAGTGGGAACATGTACAGTGTATAGCAGGTGTCATATTAAATCAGTGTAAAATGAGGTTTTTCCTAAATGCATTATAAAGTGAATAGCCATTTGGGAGAAGACAGTAGAATCCGTATATCACAGCATACACCAAAATAAACTACAGCTGGATTAAAAATCATGATGTAAAAATTATAACCTTAGAAGTACTAGGAAAAGCAAATTCTCTTAGAAACTTGAGGTGGGAAAATCTAAATGTGACTCAATCCAACGAAATGGATAAATTTGACTCCGTAAATATTAAAATAAAACTTTTTTTTAGGAGACAAAAACCTCACACAAAGTTAAGCACAAATAATAAGGTAGAAAAAAATTTACAACATGTATCCAGACAAAAGTCTCAAAATTTCTAATCCTTCTAAAAGTCATAAAAAACTAAAGCTATTATAGAAATAGACTTAAGACATGGGCAGTTCTCAGAAGATGTGAATGTCCTTAAACATAAGAAAACATGCCTCACTTATAATAAAATCAGATTAAAAGAACACCAGAATATTATTCCTCATCAAATTGACAGAAATTCAAATTTTAAGGACACAATTAGTCTACAGAGAAGTAAATACTTACTGTTGCAGGAAACACACAGTGGTACCATCCTTGTTGAGGGTAGGGATCATACCATCTGAGAAGAATTATATATGCATTTATCATTTGACACAGCAATCTCACTTCTACGAATTGGATTATGAAGGTACATGTCCACAAAAGAAGTAAAACATACATGACTATTTTTTGCAACATTATAATAAAGATTTATTGAATGTAATATAGTACAGTCACACGACTAGCCATGAATACCTCTGTAAACTGACAGTGATTTTCAGCCTATATAGTTAATGTGGAAAAAACAAATTGCAAAACAGATATGTATAAATTATAGTACCTTATGAGTGCAAGAAGGGGAAATTGTTTGTATGTAATATACACATATAAAATAAATGAAATTATATATTCATGTATTTTTTCATTTTTGTAAAAAACAGAATTATTGAGAGTGAAACTAATACATATTCTGTAAGATTCTTCAGGAGATTCTAACATCCAGGTTTGTGTAAATCTATAGCTAGCCTCTACCAAGGCACCTACTCAGGTGGGTCAGGATCACATATACTGAGCAGAATTGGTCAGAAATACATATGATACATTGACTTGAAAGAAACTCTTTGTATGTTCCTGTCACTGGTAAATCTTTATTTACTAAGTAACTTCCAAGGTCAGTGGAAAGATGAGTTATAAAGGATGTGTGTCTCATCTGAAGTTTACTGAAATTTGTAGGGAGAAAAACAGAATTTCAAAGAGAAGAGACTTTGACCACAGTGGCTTCAATGTTTATTTTATAAAGGTAATTTAAAAAAAAATTCACCGAACTTTCTTCTATGCAACAAGGCTCTTGGTATTGGGCAACATAAGAACTATCGGCATCTACCCACATCTGTACCTTTCATTAGGCACAACTCCCACCTCCAGATTAGTCTGAATAAACCTGCTTTTGAGGGTGTTGTAGGGAAGTAGTGATAGAGTCTTGCCTGGACTAAAAGAATCCTGGCAGTCCTTCCCATATACCTTCACAGAAATGTTCTCGTCCTCAGCACTTCTCTTCTAGTTCTAATCCTCTTCCACTATACTTGGGTGAGATTTCAATAGTCCACCACTCCAGGTGGAAAACACTGCTTTTGCTTATTGTCTGCAGTGACCAATGCAAGAACAGGGAAGGGAGGTAAGTTGTCCGAGACTGTTCCATGAGTGAGTGTCATACTTCTATATATGTATTTACATGTAAAGTTCTCAGGAAGTACCTCACGAGTTAGGAGTGTTATAGAATCATCTTGACAGAGTCTAATAGCTCCACAAAGCTTGGAATCCTAGGTAAGATAGTAACAGTGAGTTGGAGCAAGGTATGGTGTCTGGAGTGAAGGCTATTCTGTTACTTGCCACTAGGGGGTGGAAACCATGATTAGATTATAGACCAGCTAATGTACCTTTTTGTATGTATGTATGAATGTATATATATGTATATGTATGTATGTATGTATGTATGTATGTATGTGCTTAGACAAGGTCTTCCTATGTAGTGCAGACTGGCCTTGAGCTTGCTTATGTAACCCAGGGTGACCTCAAACTAATGACAGTTCTCCATCAGCCTTCTGAGTTCTGGGTTTACAGGCATGTGCCCCTCTCCCAGCTTGCTGATCTGCTTATTAAATTCAGAATTTGGCAGGGCCCTAACTTACTCTGAGGGCCACAGTTTTGTGATTATCTGGAAGCTCTTTATAACTGCATATTTATGAAGATTTTCCAACTAAATAATAGGTAAATAAGTACAGAACACTTACATACTGTTTGAAATTAAGAGATCTGACTTTGTAAAATAAGCCTAACCACTGACTCTTTTAGTTGTGTGGCTGTAACAAGTTGCTTTACCTTGTCCTTAAACTTTGAGTTTCAGTTGCCTCACATGTAAGATGATTAATAAATTCCATTACACATGACCTTTTGAGGGTTAAGTAGAGTAACATGATAAAGCATCCAGCAATTTCTGGTACTCCTTTAATAAGTATAAATTGTTTTCCTTCATTTAAAATTCCTATTCTAGTTACAGAAGATAGACACATTAAATATTCAGACATTAAATGGGGTAAGAATAAAGGGAGCAAGATAGATTCAGGAGACTATTTTATGTAATCTAGATATGTTTCTCTGAGAAAATGATGTATAAGGAAAGAACCAATTGAAGATCTGAGGAAAGGCTGTCTGATGGAGAGGGAAATGGATTAGTGTGTTTGAGGAGCACAGACAAAATTGGAGTAAGTTTGGATTTATTTGAGTTGTATGATATAAGCAAAAGAGTGATATTAAGTGATTTATATTTTTAAAACCATAAATATAATTCTGACTTCTATGTGGAGACCAGATAGAAAGGAGGCCCAGTCAGAAAAAGGGAATCAGTGAGATGACTAGTAGTCAGTTTGACTGTGGCTTAGAGTGATACAGCAGTGGCAATGGTGATACAGAATCGTTTTCGAATGTACTAAGTTTAAATACCATCAAGACTTGCTTGTTAGTCAGATCTGGTCTGGGGGTTATGGGAAGGCACAAATCTAGGGTGATCCATACACTTTGTTATGTAAGCACTTGACTTTAATAAGTGGTGCCATTGACTGAGAGAATGTCTGAAGGAAAGAACATACTGGAAGAGATAGCAAAATCAAAGTTATATGTTAGACTTACTCTTGTTGAGATCTTTCATATGTATATCAGAGGAGTGCTATTAATTCAGTTAGATACATGAGCATAAGGCTCAGGTCAGAAGTTTGAGCTAGAGATACAAACTTGCAGTGATGGTCTGATGAAAAAGAGCGGGGACCAAGAAGGGAGAAGCAGTGACTGAGCCCTGAGCTACTCTTATGTTTGGAGGTTAGGAGTTTTTTCCTTGCAAGCAACCCCAGGCCTTCGTTTAACTTGAAGAGAACCCCAAATGGTTTTATTCTCCTTTTGATTTTCTCTTACAACTTTACAACTTCAGTTTTCTTACCAAGATTTGGTATGGAGTAATGTTGAAGTTACTGAAGATATTAATATGATGAATATAATGAGAAGCAATGGGGGCTGGGGATTTAGCTCAGCGGCATAAGCGCCTGCCTTGCAAGCAGGTAGTCATGAGTTCGATCCCTGGTACCGATAAAAAGGAAAAAGACAAAAAAAAAAAAAAAAGAATAATGAGAAACAGTGAAGTGTCTGGAAACATGAGTTGGATTCAAATTCTGGCTTTGTTACTAGCTTACTAACCTTGGATGTTTAATTTTTCTAGCTGTTTACCTATAATAATAAGCAACACTTAATAACATCATATGGCAGGCATCATTTTATGTCCTTTTATATTAACTTACTTGATCATTGGAACAACCTATAAAACAGTTTCTATTTTTATATCCCACTTTATTGTTGAGGCAACTGAAACAAAAGAGAGGCTTTGTAGTTTGTTCAAAAGTTACACACCTGGGAAAAGGCAGATCTGGCTTTGAGTCCAAGCCAGACCAGCTGGCTCCAGAAACAGTGCTACTTTTCTAGTGTCTAATTTAGAGTTGTAGTAGTGATTAAATGATATAACTCTGTTGTCTCAGTGGAGCCTGACCCATAATATGTACGTAATAAATGTTGACTTTGGGAAACAGCATAGTGTAGAGCAGGGAAACAGACTAGAAATCTTTGGATTCCAATCTCAGTGTTACAAGAGTAACTTGGGTGACCACGAACAAGTTTCTTAGCCTCTTTGCACGTTAGTTTTGTCATCTTCAATATAAAATCTTTGTACTAATTGGCCTTGGAAATCTCTTTTAGTGTTAATTCTGTGCAGTGTATGACTAAGAATATTGAAACAAATGGCAGATACATGTAAATTTGGATGGACAGAGTTCCACATTGGAATAAGACACCTTAGCGTTTCCTTAGAAACATTTGCACTCTGCCTTTGTACTCTTGAAGAAGGTTGCTAAAAGGTAGTGAAAAACAGTAAAGAACTGTGAACTCTAGGGTAAGACCATCATGTACTGAAATCTGTTAATAGTACTTATTAGCATAATTTTGGGTAAGCTACTTCTGTTTCTGTTTCATCAGTAAACTAGAAATAAATGTGCCTGACTTGTATTATTTCAAACATTGACCACGATACATCATGTAAAATATTTATACATGGCATACATTCAGTACATTCTAGCTATTACAATAATACTATTATAAAGATTCCCAGAGCTAACCGGATGTTTTACCTCCTCAAGTTCTATAGAAGACCTTCAGAAATCCATTCCTTAATATGAAATTGGAAATTAGATGGCTGAGCACTCCAGTCATTAGGAACTGAAGGCATGAAATCTGAATCTTCTAATTGTGCAATTGTGGGGCCTTACCTAGCGTAGGGAATACTTTCCTGGAACTATTCTGCCCTTCTGTACCTTATCTATAATGTACTAAACCCTTCATGGCAAATCTGCTGTAGGTTTGGCTTACTTCAGCCCTTCCAACTCTTCTAAGGAGAGTTGTTACATGCACACACACAACCCAAGCCTGAATTTCCGGAAGGCTTTGATGGTAGTGGTAGAGTTGTGATACTGTTTTTAAACTATGGTCTAAGAAAGAATAGTGATCAAAAACTTAACTCAGAGAAGTAAAGACAGAGGAAAAGGAAGGAGGCAGATATTAGGGATTATTGACTCATCACCAAGAAGTCCAAGGAGTTATCTGGTATTGAATGTGTCTAAGCAGGTGGGTTTTAAACTAGGGTTTCCCTTCATTTCTGATCCTACTTTGACCTCTGTTTAGTATGTTCTCCTTGTGGAAGTGTCAGATCTGCACACATGCTCACAGCCATGATGTCAGAAAAATACTTTCTCCTCAAACATCCACGTAGTCAGAAAATAACTGACCTAACTTGAGGTACAAACATATACATCCTTGGTCTGTATTTCGTTGTGATGAACTGAAGGCATACCTATCACAGCCAGCTGTTCGTTATTGTTGAAAGCTCTAAAAGGTTTGCCATCACAGATCCTGAGCAGTCTGACGCCCTTAAATGACATTATCTGCCCCCCACCTCAACTAGATAGATAAGACCATTTGATTGACATCCCCATCAAATCATGTAAAATCGCAGTTGTGTTTTTATTTTTGTTTTATTTTTTCAAAAATTGGTGGGGGGAGGGAACCCTAGGCAAGTAAAATAAGGTAAGGAAAAAAGAAAAGGAAAAGAATTTTTATATATTGAGATAAACCAAAGTGATTTACTTATACATTAGGCTTATCAGTTGATATCTTAGTTTCTTCTTAAGAGACCATTAGTTCCCTTTTTGACTTTATTGTCTAGATCATTTCTAATACAGTATTTTAGATTAAACGTTAGCCTTGCCATTTCAGTTGTTAATGTAGATGAGCTATCCCAAGAGCTCTCTTGAACTTAGGATAGTTTGTTTAGCCTAGCAAATGTTGAAACAAAAAAGGGGTGGGGGTTGTCATCCAAAGGTGTAACTCTTTTATCAGTCCTATTTGATTTTCTCTCATCTTCTCTCCCTAATTCTAACTATAATTAATACTTAATCCCAAAAGCTGATTCTTTATTTTTCATTTTACCTACATATAGACAGTTTAAGAAAAGGGTAAGAATGTGGGCTCAGGATTCAGATTTCTTGGGTTTTAAGTCTATGTTTGTCATTTGCATATCCTGAAATCTTAAAAATCTTAATTGACTTTTACCTGTTTCTTTCTTTATGAAATGAAGATAACAATTTAAATCTCCCAGAGGTATCTTGAAGCTTAAATTAGACAGTAGTAGAAAGTGATTGAAATTGGCCCTAGCACACAGTAAACTCAAGAATAGCAGAGACTGTTATTTCTAGCTCTGAAGCTTTGATGTACCTTATCTGTTATTTTGGATGGAATGAGAATGCTGAGTAGGTGGGAGACTATCAAAAAGCATTATATTTTAGTATCTTAGGAAGACATGGCTAAATCAAAAGAAATGCTTAGAGATAGAATTGGAAGACCTAATTGTAATAAGATCTTAGTTTTATAATTCATTAATTAAATGATATATTTATGCTGTTTTTATTTTGTAGATGACAATGAACAAATAACTTCTCCAGGCTTTTTGTTACTCTTTCAGAACATGAAGATTTTAATACAGGATGATATAGGCAATTATCTTTCTCTATTCCTTAGTTATTTAAATAAGGAATATCAAAATACATGTTTGTAGAGCTGGGGATTTAGCTTGGTAGCATGAGCGCCTGCCTGGCAAGCTCAAGGTCATGAGTTCAATCCTTGGAACCCCCCCCAATTATTTTCTAATTGTTGTGTGAGAGCACATGTGATTGAGAAAGAGATACAAAAATGGTTTATATTGAAATAAACCAAGATTATTTAATTGTAAATTGAGCTCATAAGTTGATATATGTTGATTTCTTCCTAAGAGATTATTAGGCCCCCTTTTCATTAATCAAGAAACTTTCATGATTATTTGATTTTAATCCTATGTAATTACAATAATCTCCAAAAAATATGACAATAATTTATTTTTTTCTATTCCCAGTCTTCTAAAGTAGACATAGGTTTACTTACAATAAAACTAATTTTAAGAGCATACAAAATTTGAGCACAACAATAAGATTAGTCCATCAATCCAGTGTAATGAAGAAGAAAAGATACTTAGATTCGTTTGTCAAAAACACTGACCACCCAAGGTGACTACCTGAAATCCTCACTGGAAAAACAGCTTAGTGCACCAACTCAAAGGAACTTGTAATTGTACCCAGTTCTCTGTTACTTATGATAATTTGTATAGTTAAGTGGTCTTTATAGACAATCTGCATCCATTTAAATTAAACATTCTACAATAGTGTAATTATAAGACCACAGTATCTCTTTTAGGCAAACTCCTTAATGTAGTGTTTGTAGGGGGTGATTGAGACAGATTCTTGCTATGCAGTTCAGCCTGGTCTCAAACCTGTGGCAATCCTTTAGCCTCATACCTCCAATGTACTAGGATTACACATATGTGCCACCATGTAGGATCCCCTTCTCAACTGTACCTTCAGATCATCTCTTAAGTATTGGCTTTGGTTTTCTCAAGGAAACTATTCTAGACATTATGATATATATTTGTGATATTTATCCTGGAGTCAGGAAACTTGGTTTGGGACTCTGTTTCAAAAATTTGGCCTGGACAAATTATATTCCCTACAGCGTGCCTCCTTTTTATCTGTATAACAAGGCATTTCTTTTACTTACTTTTTAAATCCTTTCCTAGCAGCCCATGATTCTACAACTATCACAGTGCAGGTTATGACCAGGATACCAGAATTTCAAAGAGAAAACTTGACAGAACAATGCCTTTTTAAAACTTTAAAAAATTTTTCTCTCATCATGTTTGTTGCAGGATTTCGGCTGAATGCCTCTTCCTGGCCTATGTTCCTTTTGAAGACACTAAATGGTGCAGAGATGGCTCCCATTAGGATTTTCCACAAGGTACACTGTTCCTCCAGTATCACCAATTCCAAGCTGCTTAAATTCAAATACCTCCTTTTAATTAATGAGTCCCAGGTATTGGTATTTATGACTTGAAGATACATTCTCAGAAATTTATTCAGTAAGATTTTTAATACTTATTAAGCAGCAGTTATTGTTGGAAAAATGTATCAGACTGTAATAAGATAGGAGTCCTGGATTTTGGGTCCCATCTGTCAATAATCAACAAAGTTAATAATAAGATCCTTTTACACCTTTAAGTGAAATTTCACCTATAAGTGAAATTCCATTTTACTTTATAGAGTTTTTAAGAAGTTAAAGTGTGTTTATTAGTAGAACTCTAAAATACAATGCAGATCTAAAGGGATGATTCTTAGAGACTTCTGTAAAATGTATGTTAGAAAGGAAGAAAATTATTTTTCAAGTGCCAACAAAGTGTTTAGGGCTTTATATTTACTGTCTCATTCAATACCCCAGCTAACTTTATGGACTGAGAATTATTAGTTCCATTTAATAGTTAAGGTGACATCCTTTTGAGTAAGGAACTCACACAAGATTATATGTGGCAGAAGAGAAATCCCAAACCTGTGTTTGTTTTTCCTTATTTCTCAAAGGGGGAGGCAGCCTGAATTAAAGTAGGACATACTGAATTCTCTAACAGTTGTGAGAATTATTGTAAGACTAAATTAAAAAGACCAAAGGGACACCAGGGAAACGATAGAAAAAAGAATCAAGATACACATGCAAGTCAAATTCTCTATGATGAATGTGATTATTAAGTATACCTAAAGTGTACTAAAAATAAACTTAATTTTTTACATTTGCCTGGGCTGCTAGTTAAATCTAAATTCTGGAAGCATTCTGTTTCCCAGCGTAATGTACAGGGCAACTTGAAAACCTACCCTATAGAATACTGTGGAGTACCATGGGTAGGAGGGACTCAAAAAATATTTTTTACAGTACTTCGCCGAATTTACCAAGAAGTAACAAAATTCTTCACAGACCAAACATGAGGAAAGAAAAGCATCAAAGTTTTGTACTGAACCTGTAACTGCCTTACGGAGCCTTTTCCCCCCAAGAATCTTGTCTTTTTATGTCCCTAGTAAGACATAAAATGACTTGCTCTTATGCAAGACAAGTAAATGAACCTTAAAGTGCCACATTAAAATGAAATCAGACCCCTCAAGTGTAGACCCTTTAGTGAAAAGATGATTGCTTTAATGAGAAACAGTTCTCTGTTGGGCACTGGGCAGGGTTGGCAATGTAGTCGCCTCATCTGATTAAACAATTACTCTTTTGTAGCTGAGAGTTCACATATTCTCCCTGTGTTGTCTTAAGAACTCCAAACTTGTATGAGTGGTGATATCTCTACGTGCCTGACAGAAGTAAACCCAGATTCTCTCTGGAGACTTTAATGTCACAGAGATCCCCAAAACATAGTACCTCTAAA
Source organism: Cavia porcellus (assembly GCF_034190915.1). Classification (NCBI taxonomy): domain Eukaryota; kingdom Metazoa; phylum Chordata; class Mammalia; order Rodentia; family Caviidae; genus Cavia; species Cavia porcellus. The sequence goes on from NW_026947508.1 coordinate 34,535,002, forward strand.
AGTGAGCACTTATTTTCAAATTAGAAAGTGCTCTGAAACTTTCAAAACATATCTGTTTTACTGGGGAGTCACTAGACACAACAAACAGCAATGTAATTCCCAAGAACTCTCTGGTAATAGAAGTATCAGCTAGAAATTATGAATTATTTAAAAATGTCTAAAGGACTAAAAGAAGAAATAAAAATGAGACATTTTTTAGCATTATTTTTAGCAGTCAGTTTAGAAAAAAGACGAAGTTGAACATATAGAAATGAAACATCCAGAAATTTCAAACAATTAAAATTAAAAATCAGTAATAATTTAAACATATATACATAATGAATTAAGTGAAAGACATGTAAGAGATGTCACCAAAGTGCATTGCACAAATAGTTGGAACTATTAGAAGAACAAATAGATGCTAAATATTAAATTTTAAAAAACATTAGTTAGAATTAAAAAGAGACTACTTTAAAAGATAAAAACTGAGTTTTCTAAGTTTTGTAAATGGAGAGAGGAAGAAGAATTGAAGGGGGAATGAAGAGGAATGGAGGGAAAAAGTTAATAATATTGTATATGGGTACCAAATTCCCTATGATGAATGTGATCATTATGTATGTAAAAAATGTACCAAATAAAATTAATTCTTTAAAAAACATAAGTTTTCCAAAGTGTGGAATAAAAACAAATACACACCTTAAAACATCATCTTGTAACTATTGAAATCTAAGGTTGAGAGATCTGAGAAGTAATCAAACAGTATCTTTCAAGAGATCACAGGTAGCTGAAAGCACATTTCTTGATAGCAGCAATATGAGCAAGAATGTAATAGAATAATATTTTAAAGTACTGATAAAAATAGTTATCTAGGGCTGGGGATTTAGCTCAGTGGCATAAGCACTGCCTGACAAGCACAAGGTTGTGAGTTTGATCCCCTGTATCAAGAGATAAAAAATAGTTATCTACTTAGAATTCTATAGTTATACTATTATTTTGGAATAAAAATAAAAAATTAGACTTGTCAAACATGCTAATGTAGGATAAGTATATACTAACATATACACTAAGTGAGCAATTGAAGAATATGTTTTAGTAAGCAGGTAATTGAACCATAAAGTGAGAATGAGATGTAGGGAGTAATGATGCATGATTGCTTTAGCTGTACATATTCTGAAATTGAAACAGTACAAAGATGAGCATGATCCCTGTACAAAGCTATCACTCAAATTCATGAAACATTCCATATTTTAAAAAACTAAGAGAGGACTGGGAATTTAGCTCAGCAGCATAAGCACCTGTCTAACAAGCACTAGGTCATTTCAATCCCTGGTACCAAAAAATACTTAAATTTAAAAATTTAAGAGAATAAGGTATAGGTTAAAGTGTTTAAAAATAGCATATGATTAGTAATTTTAAAATAAATAACATCTGTTATACTGTTCTCTTTATTATATATATATATATATATATATATATATATATATATATAACACTAATGCTAAGAAATTTGTTTCTTAACTTGCGTATAAACTGTACAGAATAAGATGGGTGTGATGAGCACATCGCAGCACTCAGGAGACCAAGGCAGAAGAACTATTGCAAATTCGAGGCCACCTTGGGCTGCATAGTGAGTTCAAAGCCATCCTGAGTACATAGCAGGACTCTGTCAATAAACAAATAAACAAATAAATAATGTAAACTATAACAACAGAAGTGATTAATCGGTAGTATAACAATGTAGAACTAAATTATCTACACCTATATAACCTAAGAGTAGTTAAAATATTCTGACGTTCTTGTATTATTTGGGACTAAAACAAAGATGAGGTTTGTTGGTAAGGTTTGGTTTGGTTTGGTTTGGTTGGTTTGGTTTGGTTTGGTTTGGTATCAGGGAGCTACTGCATTACTGTGGCCCAGCTCAAATTTTCAGTCCTCTTGACTCAGCTTCCCAAAATGCTGAAATTATAGATTTACACTACCCTTCCCAGTTTAACACATACCACGCAGGGTTCGTAGTTCATATATCTCAATGCTGGGCCGCTTCAACCAACAGTTATATACAGGTCTGCCCCATACATGACTGTACCATTTCTACCACCAGTGGTTCAAGCCACCTGATGGCACAGTCATCCATGTTGAACAAATATAGCAAGTATAAAATGATATGTACAGAGACCAGCACCATTTATATAAAATTTAAAAGCATACAAGTGGATATGTAAGGTTTAATAATAAAGTATAAGAATAAAGTATGATAATGCCCCTGTGGTAGGTGGAAGGAACTGGAATGAGGAAGAGCACAAAGAGACGTTGAACTTTATCTATAATCTTTTATTTAAAAAATAACTGTAATGTGTCAAAATGTTAGGATTAAAAAGTAATACTTCAGTATATTTTGAAATCCATTTAAAGGAGAGACTAAATCTTGCTTAGAAGTCAGAGTCTAATCATCCAAATGTTTAGCATACAGTCTGTTGACATACCCAGCCTCTTTTTTGTGTCTAGGTCTGTGTATCTCTCTTTCTCATCTAGGAGCCACCATCACCTTCCCACAACTTCTTCAAAATGGGAATGAAACTAGAAGCGGTGGACAGGAAGAACCCTCATTTTATTTGCCCAGCCACTATTGGGGAGGTTCGGGGCTCAGAGGTGCTTGTCACTTTTGACGGGTGGCGAGGGGCCTTTGACTACTGGTGCCGCTTCGACTCCCGGGACATCTTTCCTGTGGGCTGGTGTTCCTTGACTGGAGACAACCTGCAGCCACCTGGCACCAAAGGTAAAGGCCTATCTGCTGAGATAATGAGGGAGATCACCCAGGTCTGTCACTGGTCAACTTGTCTTTGCCAACACGCTTCACTAATATGGGAAGGTCAAGGGCTAGCAACTTAGGTATGAAGCAAGAATTTAAGAGTGAAGAATTAAATGTCAAATGAAGCCAAACATAGAATTTGGGGGAAAGTACAAATTCTTTGTCAGAATATCTTCATTTATTTTCAGGCAACTACCTTCTTATCTGTCTTAGTTTTGCCCCAAGCCATTTGCAATTTTGAATAGTATCATCTCAAAGTAAACATCTTCCTGAGGGGTCCTACTTGTTTTGCAGTGAGCTATAAGTGTCACATAAGTACAACTGAGAAAACAGTTGCTTGATAAAAAAATCACTGGACTTTTAAGTAAGACAATTGTAGGTTTGAGATCCACCTATATTTTTTTTGCCTGTGTGGCTTTAAGGAGTTAATTTACCTCATTAAATCTCTAATTCCACATTTATAAAAAAATCTACTTCATAAAGTTATTGTAAGGAATAAATGAGGTACATGGACAAAATGCTTACATCTGTCAAATAAATACTAAGACAATTTTTATTATATTACTCCTGCTATTATTAGTTATATGTTATATTCAGCATAATTATTATATAATATGCTGTCTTATTATAGTATATTGTACTACACTACTATAGTAGATTATATTATATTGTGCTACATTATCATCATTATAATACTCTTACAAACTAAACACAACCAGTGGGAAAGTATATATAAAATACTACAGTAGTGCCATAGACTAAATGAGTCATAAACAATACTTTTGAGGGTGATAATGAAGATCATCCAGGGTAGATTTTGAGATAACTGCTCTTAAGAAAATAATAATCCCATCCTCTTTGGTCTAAACGGTACTACTAAATTTGAGGGAAGGGAGCCAGGGATATTGCTCAGCAGCACAGCACCTGCCCAGTAAGCACAAGGTCCTAAGTTCAATTCCCAGTACCAAATAAATAATATAAAATAAATTTGAGGAGGAAAAGTCACTCCTCCTCTTGTCTGAGTTTCTTTTCTAAATTGAATTCATTCAATTAGCCAAATATTTATTGAACACCTTAATGCAAGCCAAACTGAAAATATAACAGTGACAAAGAAGAGCAATGTTCCTGCCAGTGGAGTGAGACAGAAAATAAACATTTAAATCAAGAAGTAGGGTCATTTCAGGGGCTTATTGTGTGCTTAGGATAAGAAAGGCTCTAGGTTCAATGCCTAGTACAGAGAGGAAGGATGAAGTATAGAAGGGGAGAGGGTTGAGAGGAGTAGGGGGAAGAGAAGGAAGGGAAGAGGAGAGGAAGCAGGGGAGAGGAGAAGAGAAGAAAAAAGGGGAGGGGAGGGGAAGGAGGGAATAAAGGAAGGGCAGCAGTCAGACAGGCATTTAGGACTGATAATTTCTAGAGAAAAATCGGTACAAATTCTGATAAGATGAAGAGAGTGAACATATGGTTTTAAGCTAATTTTTTGTTTAATAGCTCTATTGAAGTATAATTGACATAAAATAAATGACATATTTAAAGCATACAGTTTGAAAAACTTTGGCATAAATATATATTCATGAAACCATTACACAGCCAAAATAATAAAACATTTCTATCCTACCCCAAAGTTTTTTTGTGGAGGAGAAACTAATTTAGGTAGATTTTTTTCAGGAATATTTGTCTGAAAAGTTGGGATGGAGATCTGAATGATGAGAAGGAACCATCGTCCAAGGAAAGAGAATCTCAAGTATGTAGATGGGACAGCTAATACTGTGGTGCCAACACATGAGACATGCACTTCCTACATGTCAAGGGCAGAAAGAAAACTGCTGTAACTACAATGTTTAATCTGAGTGAGAAAGTGGATACAACTTGGCACTGGGGAACCTGGCAAGGGCCAAATCATATAGGGCTCTGTGTGTAAACCAGAGTGAGAATTCTGAGCTTTATTCTAATCTTCTTAAGGAACTATTACAGGAGTATAAGAAATGGAGTAAAAAATTTTGATATACTTCTTGAAGGAAATCATTTGAACTTGTATGTAGACTATACAAGGAATTTATAATTCAGCAATAAAAAGAATAAACAATCCAATGGGAAGTAACTACTAATGGGCATTGGGTTACTTTTTGAAATAATGAAAATGTTCTAAAATTAGATTGGGTTGATATTTGCACAACTCTATGAAAATATGAAAAACTCTGAATTGTAAATGAGCATTTTATAGCATGTGAAATACATGTCAGTGAAGCTGTTACCTAAAAGCTCACTTGGAAAGCTCTGTAGAGAATGGACTGTCCGGTGATAGTTGCAGATGAGGAGATGAGGGTGGCTTGGATTAGGATAGTAGCGCGGAGGTGGAGGCAGTTAGGGGAAGCATGATGGGGGCACACACTTCTTGGTATTGAAAAGTCCCATTCCTCTATACCCTGCAAGGAACATGAGCCCTGAGATCAGAATGAAAAATCTGTTGCCATCCTTCTGCATACCTTGCAACAACAGAGACATCTTGGCACTGATAATGGGGTAATTTTTGTTTACTTGAAGCTAAAATAGGATAAGTTCTGGTGTGGTGCTTTGGGCTTTATTCAGTAAGTTGGATTTTTTTTTTTTCACTTTCTTCCCTACAAAATTCTATTACTGTGCTGGAAAATCTCCTATAGCCATTAAGTTGTCCTGCAGAGCCAAAAAGGCTGAGACTCTCTGTGTTCAGGAATTGTTGGGCATGCATTCCTTTCGAACTGCACCCTATGCTGATAAGAAGTATGATTCATTGTGTCCAGAGAAGTTTTCCTTTTTCTTCTCTTCTGTGTCTCTCTGGAGACAGCTTTTAACAGAAGATGCCTAAGGGACCAAGCTCCTTTGGTCATTATTCCAACACCATTCTCTCCAATAACTCCCCTTCGCAACCTCATAGTTTAGTAGGTCCAACAGTAGAGCTTTCCATAATAGCAGAGGTTTGGCCATCTCTATGCAGTGGCTAAGGAGCAAGTGATACAATGTGGAAAGAATGTGATTACACAATTCATTTCACAAAACAAGATGTTCTCTGTGTGTAAGTCTGTTCTCTTTCTATCATATTATCTCATCTGTCCTGGTCATTAGTGTGCAAATGTTCAAAAATTCAGAGTAAGATGAGACTGTTTCTTGATTGTGCTAAGTAGGAAAGAATACCAGTGTTAATATTCTTTTACACATTGTTTTATTGTATCTTCCTGATTACTTCCTAGTTTCATTTCAGATACATTTACATATGATAAAACTGAAGGTCAGACAAATACGTGACTTGGCTATGGTGATATGTGAGTCTAGAGATGAAATCATAGACTCACAGCTGGACATGGAGCCAACTTTCAGAGCCACTATACATTAAGTTGTATTGTCTTTATTCATGTCACCTCCATACTTTCTTCATTCTCCACTGGATTCTCTTCAAAGATTCATTTGAGATCCTGGACTTGGCTTCCAAATCCTGATCAGAAATATGAAAGAGGCAGTATTATGTAATACCAGCCTACTAAACTAAATTCTCATCTCAACAGGGCCACAGACTTTTTTTTTCTTTGAGGAAAGTATTCCACACTTGAGAGGCTGTCTTGGTTACTTTTTTCTTATTGTTAAGAAAAAATCCTTATACCCAAAATTAGGAAAGGAAAGGTTTATTTAGCTTACAATTTTTGGAGGTTTCAGTCCACACTTGGCTGGCTCCATGGCAAGGTGATGTGGCTAAGGGGCAATGGTTCATGGCCACTGCAAGCAGCAAGAGTGAAAGGGCAAAAGAGGGAAAGCACACCTCCTTCCCTCCCTTACACTGTATGCCTGCTCCCCGCCCCTGGGCAGTGCAAGACTCATATTGCCAATCCCAGTGCTAAACAAAGAACCACAAATGCTAGATTCAGTTGCCTCCATGATTGCATGAGGCTTGGGGTGCCATCTGAAAACAAACCATAATCTTCCACCCCTGGCCCTCCAAATACTCATGCATATCCTTTATACAAAAGACATTTAGTCCACCTTCAAGAGTTGCTAAATTCCAAGCAGTTTTAGCATTGCTGAAAAGGTCAAGTCCCGAGTCTCCTCTGAGATGAAAGGCAAACTGTTAGCTGTAACTTTCTGTACAAATGAAAACAAAGTTAAACACTCTCAACATACAGTGGCACAAGATAAACACTCCCATTCCAAAATACAAGCAGCAGGGCAAATGTAAAGTCCTATAGTTACACGTTGAACATCGGAAGCAATCTGTGGTAAATTGTAAACTCCAAAGGGCTTGTTTGGTTCTACCCTCATGGCACTTCTGGTGGTTATAGGTCCCAGGACGTCTCTTTTAGGCCCAGTCTGCTAAATCCTTCCTTAGATGATACATGCTCCTGGATTTTTTAAACTTCTAGGTTCTCCATTGCATCTTTGGCTCCACACTCACAGGTTCACACACTGCCCTCTCAGGGGCATGCTGCCTGGCCCGCTAGGCCTTCTGAAATCAGGTGGAAGCTGCCTTAACCTCAGAATTTATGCATTCTCTATGCATCTAAAACCAGTGCCACGTGGATGCTGCCATGGTCTACTGCCAGCTAGAGTGGTAGCCAGGTTTTCCTCTCTCTTGGCTGTAGGAGTCAAGTGTCTGGATCTTTGGGCACTCTGAACTTGATTGTGAGGAACAGATTCTGTGTTACCTCCATTCTGAAACCTGGTGTGACCACCACCATCATTCTGGAGCATGGCATTCTGCAGCTTTCTCCTCTAAGCAAAATCTTTGCAGTTTTGAGGCTGCAAAGGGTAGAGACCCACTGCCTCTTCCTGTGATGCCCACAGGTCATCTTTTTTATTTATCTTCTCAACAGTCAAAATCTATCCATCTTTATAGTCCATGGCTTTCTGGCCAAACTCACAATGTTTTAAATCACTCTGTGGAGCTGTTTGCTCTTGATTTACAACGTAAATCTGTCTTAAGAGCCCCCAGTAGCCGTACTACCTCCTCAACATTCGACTGCCTTGAAATTTCTTCTGCCACATTAATCAGTCTTCCATCCTTAATCTCTGTCTCGGGCAAAGTCTGTGGACATGCGCAAAATGCACACAAACTTCCTGCCAAGCCATAACATATCATGTGGAGTCCAACAACCAATGCAGTCCTTTCCTGAGCCTGTTCTTTACTGTCAAGCTTTCTATCAGTCTTCTGGTCTCCTGCACTCTGACCGGAATCTCCCATACAGAACAGCCTAAGCTGTTCCAGGGCTGTTCTTTCAGGTAACATTACCATACCTTTCCAAACTTCCCACAAGCCATTCCCAAAGGATCTTGAACACATGATCAGATATAGTCACAGCATCAACCCCATTCCTCTGGTACCAAGTCTTTCTTGGTTACCTTTTCTCATTGTTGAGACAAAATACCTGACACACATCATTAGGGAAAGAAAGGTTTATTTAGCGTATTTTGGAGCTATACTAATACTCAGCTAGCTCCAAGGTAGGGTGTTGCCAAGGGGGCAGTTGTTCATGGCTGCTGCAAGTGGCAAGAGTGAAAGTACAAAAGAGTCTCCCTCCTTCCCACTCTTACATTGTATACCAGCTCCCCACCCCTGGGCAGGTGCTGTACTCACTGCCAATCCCAGTGCCAGACAATGAACCAATCACAAATGGTAGATTCAGCCACCTCCATGATTGCATGAGGTTTGGGGTGGCCTTCTAAACACAAACCATAGCAGAGGCTCAAATGAGTATTTTGAAGGGATTTCCATTGCTGTAATACCATGTAGTTTAATGGTTATGGGAATAGCGAGCAAGCAACTGCTGTATGACTGTTTCCTGCTTGATTCCGGATTGATCTGTACACCTACCTCCTTCCTCTGTCCAGAGAGTCCTACATGCTAGCTGCTGCCACTCCTTTTCTCCCTTTGCTAGTCCTATAGTATCCCTTTTTGCTCTTAAACTGATTGGAAGAAGCTACAAAGGTTCCAGTTAATTCAGGACAGTTGGTTATAAAGAAAGCTCTTTTTTATATAATCCAGTTTTTTTCTTAAAACTAAAACAGATACATCCTTTAGTTTTAAGTTTAAAAAGCAAAATAAATAATTCAACCTTTATATGGCATGACTATGATACTAATCGGAGTTTCTGCCATCATAGTAACCCAGTCATCATCCTATTGCTGCGATTCCAGGCGGGCAAGCCAGTTTCAGGTTGTAGCTTAGCTTCATACGCATTTTTACAATAGTAAGCTAACATAAGATAAAATCCCCTTTGCATTTATGTTTTTATTAAAAATTAAGATATTGCTATTCTGGATTATACATGTATTCCAAATATTATTGATTGGCTTTTTCTGCTCTCTATGTACTAATTTAACCACTTATTAGTTTCCCTATAGTAGAGGTGTTCACGTACTGACTAGTACTGAGCATCACTTAGGCAGGTGTCATTTCAATCAGTCAAATCTTACATTGAATAAATTTGATAAAATTACTGTTTTGTATTTTGTTATATTATCTTACAAAAATTAATGAAAAAGATACACAATTTTTGGTCATCTTGTATTTGAATAATTGGACCAGTAAGTGGTTAAATATGAGTCCAATACAGGCTGCCTTTGAGCATATGTGTTAGAATCAGTGGTCAATCAGGCTTCCTTTAACTCTCAGTCTACTTTTTTGACCTGTGACAGGTTTAATTACACAGAGAGAAAACTTCAGACTCTGACTCAATGCTGTTTCTAATGTGCAAGAATATTACCCTTGTCCTGGAGAACAAGAATTTGACTTTTTAGGGGGAGAGGAGTACTAGGATGTGAACGTCAGGTTTTTACCTGGAGTTGTGTCATCTCTTTTTCTTATATGGAGACAGGATCTGTAAGTTACCCAGGATGGGTCTTCCTACCTCAAATCCCAGCTCCAGTACTCAATTATAGATGTATGCTACCAGACCTAGCTTGAATTTGATGTTTTAAAACCAATCTTTGAGAATATTTCTTCCTAAAAAAATGTTTTCCATACTTAAAAGGATTTTCTTCTTTTGTTATAAACTACATAGCAAAAACAGTTCTATATTCTATATTCTGTATTTTGGATTCTAGCACAGAAAAAGTTTATTAAATTGTAAATTCTAGACTTCAGAGGGAAAAACTAGGGTAGAGACAAAAATGATACAACTAAGGCCTGCTTGTTGGTCTACTCATGTTTTAACTGTAGTCATGACCAAGTGCCAGCCATTGGATCATTTGAGGAGACTCTGTCATTGGAGTTTACATATTTGTGAGTGTGTAAACCAGCAGAGAGTTAGAACTTTGGAGGGGCAAAGTACAAAAGGATATTTAACAAGATTGGGGAGGGGGCTGGAGCCTACAAGGAATGCTTCCAGACAAATGGCTCAGAAGCTGAAACCGCAGAATGGAGAAGTGGAGACAGAATTCTAGTTAGCAGTGGAAACATGAATGGAAGCCCAGAATTTTTAAAATTTGAAAAAAGAATTGTTCTTAAGGACCAAGAGGAGCAGAAAAAGATAAAGCTGGAAAGAAAAGCACTACTTTCCTTAAGGCCATGTGAAGGAGCTGGGTCTTTAAACTCTGACTGATGAGGACATGGGGTTTGAGGTGGTACAGTTATTGCCAGCACTTGGCACATAGTAGGTATTTAGTAATATTTGGGGGGGGGGGCTTTTGTGCTTGAGTTCCAGACCTTACACATGCTAGACAAACACTACCACTAAGCAACATTCCCAGCCCCCAGTAATACTAATTGAGTCAGATAGGTTTTCTGATTCCATTTTTATTTATCTTCACCTAAAACTATCATTCAGACATCATTCACTTAATTACAAAAATGAGACTGTTGCTCAGACCTACTCCAGTTTTAATAGATTAAAAGATGGGGCTGGGGATTTAGCTCAGTGGCTCAAGCACTTGCTTGGTAAGTAAGTGTGAGGTCATGAGTTCAATCCTCAGTACGAAAAAAAAAAAGATTAAAAGCTATTTCTATTAGTGTTCTGTTTTTTAAATTTTGGAAATCTAATGCCTAACATTGAGAATGGCAAAAGGCCCTGAGACTATTTTTCACAGCTCACATGTACCCACCTCAGTCTCTAAATACTAATATACCTCTATATCCCCTTGGCTTTCTACCCAATCTTTTTTCCGTAAACCACAAGCAGGAAGATATGGCTTCTATAGGAAGCTTCTGAAGCCAAGATCCCTCCCTTGTCTCCTAAGAAAGTATTCACTATCAATTCCAGAAATGATATAGGCACATTGGTTAATAAGTGTTGCAAATTCTTTGGTTCCTGAATGAGAAAAACCACTGGCAATATTTCCCATTTACCTTCTCAGATATATGCTCTCCAGTCTTGCCTTTATTTAATATATCATTTCCTCCTTCCATTAACACACACAGACACACACACACACGTGTAGGAACAACATACACACACAGTTTGCCTTTATTCCAGTTTTGGCCTTGTAATCTAATGACACCTGGTATAACTGGCTCTTGTTTAACCATTCTCCAACAGGTGTAGAGCAGCCGATGTTTGCAATACTGGGTTCAGTAGAGGTTAGAGAGAATGTCTAGCTACCAGGTTGACTGAGTGATCGAAATGAAAACTGGGTGTGCAAATGCATAGCACCATGTAACACATGGTGCCTACTATATATTACACACACACAATAGACGCCTACTATATATTAGTTTTATCTAAATTAAGATGTCCAGTATCTTCAAGAATGGAACTACACACAGAGCCATGGAAGTATTCTGTTTTGGTCAGGAAAAATGTATTTTCAGCATGTCATTTGTGCAGTGAGTCAGTACTCCTGTAACTAATCTCTTGGTGGCATGTTTCTGGTACACAAGTAAGAATTTGGAAAAGTGAGTAGATAGAACTATTTTATGAAGCAGAGGATCTGGATTCTTCCACTAATTTTTAATTATATATGCCCAAGGAATAGAAGAAGCTTGTTCCATGAACCTCTTTCAGGTACTTGAGTCTGCCCCTTGGCTCTGCGCATTGCCTCTCCTCCTTTTCCAACTCCACATGTCTGGGAATGGATTTGAGTATGTGTATTGAAACAATTGGCAGTTTTCAGATACCTTGAAATAGTGAAATGTCACTTAGGCAGTTCATAAATTTGATCACACTTGCTGATTTGTTGGGAATACATAGAACTCATGTAGGTTTGTCAAACTTTTATTATAACACCTATTGTATGTCAGCATCAATACATATCACATTGTAAAATTTCCTATTTTAAGTATGAGTGATTTTTACGGAAATCATATTGGAAACCAGTAGTATAAATTCTGTTACTAAATTTTTCCAGTAATTCCCAAGATGGTTTTAAGGGTTTATTTCAATAGGAAATTGTTGGAGACCACTATGAAGCAGCTCTGAGCAGGATTTAAGTTCAACTGTGTTTTCTATGTTTACCTGTGAATCTGTCCTAGGCCTCGGCCCCTTGTTTGGTGACGAGAGCTGATTCATAGTAAGTGAATCTCTATAAATCACTAGTCCTGGCTAAGTCCTGTAGTGGCCTATGAGGCCAGAGATATCTCATAGAGAAAGGTAAGGCCACAGCTGAAGACACCTTGGCTCCAGCATTAATTAAGTAAATAGAGATTACATCTGAAGGAATCTCACTCCTGCAGTTGCACTCCTACCATAAATGTTATCCTGGAGATAAAACAGTTCTCCTAAATAGGCATAATTTACTACTTGGAGTAGTCTTTGAAATGACTCCCAAGGTCCTGCTCATTTCCCACACTTTCCTCAGTTTCCCCACCCTTTGTTTTGGACCTAATAACAGTGGGTGGTCCAGAGAAGCCTTTGTCTTAGCCCTCAGAGTCTTGAGCTCAGCTAAAGGGTTTTGGCCCTCCTGGAGCCCTAAACTCATACCATGTGTCTCATTTTATTTAAGCCTCTGCCGTACACCAGTTTGGGAGATCGGGGATCTAGGTCAGGACCCAATAGGAAATGAAAGTTTTTGGTTAGCTAGAAGAAAATCAAGACACTGGCATTCATGTACATCAGGAAGATAAGAGAAACTAGACAGACTCTTAAATAAAGCAAAGACAAACAGAAAGTTACAAAGATATGACAAGAAGCCTAGAGTTTAACTATAAGCTTTTGAAGTTCACTGTCTTACGTTAAGGAAAGCTGGAATGTGTTCATTTGACTATACAGCTGACTTCCAAGCACTCCCTCACTTTGTGCTTAGTGGCCTGGGTATCACCGGACAAATGAGTACACCATCTTCTGGAAAGCGAGAGTCTTTACTTACTGGATTGTTCCTCTTACAGCCTTAGACAACTGGATCAGTCATGTCTTTGAGTTTCAGTAATATGAAGCTTTTGAAGTTGTTTTGTAACCTCATCATGAATGATGTTAGTTATCTTTTTGTTTTCTTCACTGTACAAATTCAGCCTTGAAGTGCCAGGGAAAATATGCCATGTCTATATAGTTAGAGAAGTTCTCTCCCCAGCCTTAAAATAAGAATCAAGAGGGAAGAAAGGCACTGGTTATGGAACAACACAGGTGTTAGGTTGAAGCAGAGGAGTAGCCTGTGCTTTATTAAGCAATAGAATGTAGAGAAATGGAATTTCAGCCTTGGCATCAGCCCAGCTGGCAGCATATAGCTGAACCAAGCCAAGTTGAGCAAAGCTAATAAAGAACACATCCTCTAAGTAACTCTGCCAAGGCCAGTGAGAGACTGCTGTGAATGAAAATACAGTTCAAGGCCAAGAAGCTGTCAATTAACTGAGTTCTTCCTTTTCTTTCTGTTGTCCATGATCTTCTTGTCATATAGATACAAATACACAAGCTGGACTGTCTGACATTTTATGAATGCATTACCAATTCCATATGCTCTTTCATTGCTACATAGAGGATAAATCTGATACTGAATTCTTTGGGCAGCTAGAATTGCTAAGGACTATATAGAGAAATCTAGAACATATCAGAGTCCTAATGTCCTTCACAATTTTAGTGAGGCATGTTCTTTATCTTCTTCCTTTTACTTGAAAATACACTCCCCAAATTTATCAGTCTCAGGGTAACATAATGAAAAGAGCACAAACTTTAGAGACTGAAAAATGTAGGTTCAAATCTTAGCATTAGTTGTGTGGGCTCTGGCAAGTCTTTTAACAAACTCTCCAAGTTCAGTTTCTCTGTCTTTGAAATACCTAACAATAGTTCAGGAAAAAGCATTTATGTGATTCTTGAGAGTTGCAAGCTGAAATAACCACTTTTCTCAGCAAATGTTATTTTCTCTCCCCTCTCCCTGATTCTGGAAACTGAATCTAGAACCTTCCCAAATTTTTATTTTGAGACAGGATATTGCTAAGTCACTAAGTTGCCCAGGCGGGGCTCAAACTTAATGATCCTTCTGCCTCAGTCTCCCAGAGTGCTAAGATTACAGCCATGATCCATCACACCAGACTTTAAACATTGTCTTGAAAGAATAACTAACTTGGATATTCAGAGGATACTTTCTCCAAAATTAAATGATCTTGTCACTTCAAAGAAGACAGCCTATGAGCATCTGTTTCCAATGATAAATTTAAGCTTGCAGGTGAAAAAATAGAATTTTGAAAACATGCATTCAACAACATGAACTTAATATCTTTCCAATACATAAAGACTTGTATTCTCTACCATCTATAAGTTACTTTGGTTAAGACTCATTTAGTCACTTTAATATTAAATGTGAACTTTCAGGATGGTAAAATGTGATATCCTAGAATCTCAAATTTAGAGGGAATCTCAAAGATCATCAAATTCAATCTCCCATAAATTCAGGATTTAACCTTGACAGCATCATCTTTAAATGCTCACATCCCTATACCTAAACTCTTCCACAGACAGAGAAGTTTTAATCTTCCAAAGGAGCACCTTATATGCATGAGAATCCAAATGAGTAAAAATATTCTGTTTGTAGGTGAATATACTTTCCTCCAATATTAGTCCCTTTACTCAAATTTGCCTCTTTGTTTCACCCAAATCCTTTCACATTATTCTTGATAATCTTGTTCTTCCAGTGTTATTTTTCTCTAGCCATTGATGTTGAACCAAACTTTGGAACATGTGGCCATGTTAGATAAGAGGATTTTCTGATGATTCACTTTTTCCCCACTAGTAAGCAGAAATGTTAATTTATAAGATTTGAAGAGTGCTTTTACAATTCTTTTATCACAATACCAAGTTGCAATGAAATTTAAAACTTTCATCATACACGAGAGAGTTCATCCTCTTTTTCCTGTGATAACCTCTCTTCTTTCAGGTTAGTAAGTACATAGAATATTTGCCCTTAGAAATGTGGAAGTCCACTTTAATACTGTCCTCACTCATACATATATTGTCAATAATCACTGTATAAATCCTTGGAAAGAATACAGGTCACCAGGGTAGGCCATAACAACATGCTTAACCTGTTTATCTGCTATTTAGTCAAACTAATTGTTTTTTAAATTTATCTATGGAACTGGGATTGAACCCTGAGCCATCACACTAGCTACATTCCCAATTGTTTTCAAATTTTTTCACTTTGTGATAAAGTGTCACTAAGTTGCTACATTACCTAATCTGGGCTTGAATTTATGATCCTCCTCAGAGTTCTGGTATTATGGCATGCATCACCATACCGAGTTACTAATTTTTTTTAGTTGTTTGGTTTTTTGTTTGTTTTGTGTTTGGTTTTTTGTTTTTGTTATGGGGGGGGTTGCTTTTTGAGACAGAGTTTCATTGTGCAGTTCAGGCTGGCCTTGAACTCACCTTGCAGCTAGGCTGACCCCAACCTCTTAGCCATCCTCTTGCCTCTGCCTCCCGAGAACTGGAATTACAGGCATTGGCAATTATTAATCATTTTTTTGAATGTTGTTTAAAAGAGTGTTTAATGAGCACTACTTTAATAAGGAAATTTACATTTACCAAGCTCATGCTAGATTCCAAGGATACATTGATGCATTATCTCAATAAACTTCACAAACTCCTCCTCCCTCCTAGTAATTGTCCTTGTTTTATATATGAGGAAACTGTGGCTCAGAAAGGTTAAAGGTAGAATACAAATTAAAATTTGTTGATTCCCTCAGTAATGTCAGACAGTACTTAAACACAACCCCAAACTTTATCTTAAACTTCATAATAACCCATAACCAAAAATAGGTTATTTGCAAGGATTAGAATTTGGGTCCTGGTTTCTGACTTCAAAATCTATGTTCTTTCTACTACACTGCACTCCTCTGTTCCTCAGGACTTTAGGGTTAACTCTGGGAAGATAAAGCTGATAAAATTGTGAATGTGGAGTTAGTGTTAAAGTATTTTGAGGATTGTGAAGTGTGATCCTCTTGTTTATAAGGGGTTTCTATAAATTATTTTAGAAATGCATTAGTGGAACCTATCAGAAATTCCAGAGCTCTTAAATCAGCATATGGTGATTGGGAAACATTTGAAATGTGTTGAGAGTAGAATGAGAAAGACCAGAGTGGAGAGAAATCCTTCAAAGCACCAGTAACTCTTTATTATACATATGCACCAGAGAAGTCAACTTCTCAGCAGGCACATGCTGTTCAGCTGCAGAAAATGAAATGCAGTTTGTCCTCACAGAGGAAGTCATTTATAACAGAGCAGAGTTAGCCGTATACATGATTGTGCACCCAGCCATGTTAGTGGAGCTAAAAGCTAGGAGTTTTAACTTGCTTGAAATTACAAAGGATTGGAAAAGCCATCTGGGGACATGAGGAAGAACACACCTCTAAGGGTATTTCAAGCCCACCCACTTGCTTCCCACCCTATTGGTACAGCTACTAGCAATCTGCCTGTGCTTGTATTACCTAGAAGCCATTTTGGATCAAGGTTTATGGTCTTCTGGTTTCTTTTGCCTTTTTGTGACAGCTAGTTCACAGAGTATTACCGTGTGTGTGTGTGTGTGTGTGTGTGTGTGTGTGTGTGTGTCTGTGTGTCTGTGTGTGTGTCTGTGTCTGCGTGTGTGCGTGCGTGCGTGTGTGTGGAGAATTATATTATACATCAAATAAAATAATGTTCTCATCCTAACTGGGTAGGAGGTAGGCCCCAATCCTATCCCCAAAAATATGAAAATATTTTCCATACAAACATTAAGGAGTTTTTATTTGTGAATTGCTAAAGTAGCAGCTGTGACTGACGCTTGGCTCTCAGTATAATACATAATGTTAAAAATTCAGTAAATTCAATAAAAAATACTTATTTTCTTGTGTGTATTGGCAATGTGTAAGGTACAATAGGATATTTAGTTCTATTAGGGGAGGTGAGATATAAATAAATATAAGAGGGAGGAAGAATTGTTGCTGATCTATCTTTTTTCTGTATCCTGTTTAGATTTGATATATTTTTAGAACCATAGAATCCTCATAAAGCATTCAAATGGAAAGAAAATTTTAGAATTGTACTAACCTTTGACTTAGCAAATTATTTAATCTCCCCTAGATTTAGTTTCTTCATCTGTTAAGTAGGGACAATAATAGCACTTACTCACAAATTCTTAAAAAGTGTCATTTTCTATTCTAATGCCATTATTTGATAAATGGAACCTTGAGGCTCAGTAAGTCACTTCCTTATACTTTATTTGTCTTAATTGTCAGATGAATATGTTGTTTGTACAGTGGTAAATCTTGGTTACTATTAAAAGTTTATAATACAAAGAAGGTGCTTTTATAAAATGATTGTCAAAATATGATAAAATATTTAATAGTTACCCAGAAATACATAAATATATAAGATTCACAATAATATAGTTTACTATTACATGAACTGAATGGGTGAAATGAGGGAAGATAAGTACATGCCTATAATCCCAGCACTCTGGGAAGCTAAGGGAGGAGGACTCTTAAATGCAAGCCCAGGCTGAGCAAAAAATCTATATCAAAACTTAAAAATTGAAAAAGGACTAGAGATATAGCTCAGTGTGAATGCTCTGGGTTCAGTCCCAGCACCACCACCATCCCTAGTAAAAGGAGGAAAAGATAGGTTGGATAAGACTTGTTGGATTTTTGCCATTTGCTGAAGGATGCCTACAGTTGTTAGCCAGATGGAGAAGGTATTCCTGAGAGAATAATCTATGAAGGCACATGGTAAGAAAAAAAAATGACTCTGAAGGCTGAAACATAAAAGCGTATGTCAGGAAACTGAAATCAGAGGAGATGGCAAAAACAGCTTGAGCAGGGAGATTTTTCCCAGGAAAAAAGAAGAGACTTGGAAGCTTTTAACCTAAGAAGTGACACAGTCATCCTTGTTATTCAGACATTTTTATGACTTACTAGATAAAACATAAAGGTAATAATAGATGGGAATAAGTTAGAGGCAGGAAGATGTCAGTTCACCATTTCAGTGTTTAAGGGAAGAGATGATGAAACTCTGAATTAAGATAATCACAGTGAAATTGGAATGAAACAAATAACTTTAAAACATTCAGGAGATAATTTCTCTGGAAAAGCCTGTTCCTTTTTAGCCACATTCCATTAAGCTTTCAGTGTTAGAGACTCCTAGAACTGGAAACATGTGAAGATCAAGTTTAGGGAAACCATAGACTTGATCCTAAACTCAGAAAATAGAGTAAATATTGAATTGGAGGTAGACCATGTTATTAACACAGTGTGCCACATCTAAACCCGAGAGGTATAAAAAACCAGGAAGCTAAATCTGATATCAGCCAGCACAATTTCAGATCAAAACCAGTTGTCCAAATGAATTTGCAGTGAAATACAGAATTTTTCCTAACCTTAAAGCCAAAATATGTTGAACCAACTTCTGACAGGCTAATTTGATTTCTAGAAACCTTTTCTTCCAAAGATACTAAAATAATTACCATATACTCCATTTGCTATTTTAGATAAGATATACTTGGACTTTTGGATACCTAATCATATGATATACTGCCAATATTGGAGTAGAATTGAAAATTCCCAGAGTAATTAAGAACAAGCTTGTGAATAAAGGGCATTTCTTTGAACCACTTTGAAAGCTAGAAATTGCTGGTAATATGTGTAATCCCTGTAGTAACTGGTCCCAGATAATGCCCAAATTACCCACTTTGAAGTAAAAACACTAGGGTTTTTCATACCAGTTATTACCGTGAAAAGTCCAAGCAAAAAAGTAGTCAAAAGGGAGAAAAGGAAGCAGGATACTGACTTGTTTGCACTCTGAAATCTTGAGTTAGTTGCTCCATTTTAGCCAGGTGCACATAGTATGTCCAAGACCTATACCTGAAGCTGTGGGAACCCCATGGAGTGTAAGTTAACCTGTGTTCAGAGGGTCTATAAACCTACTGAGGAAATAAGACATAAAACACTGAAAAGCAGTGAAAGCAAAGCAGAAGCCTAAAATCAAACACTAGACTATGGATTACATTCATTCATGCAACTAACCTTTATTGCATACTTACTGTGAGTATAATTTAAGGCGGAAGAGGTAAGAAGTAATATCTGTCCTTAAGAAGTTACATTCTAATTGGGGGATACACAATACACAAGCAAACAAATACTGTTCATTTCTCTGGGGAAAAATAAAACAGGGTATAATGGAAATGGGTAATAAAGAGGGTAGAATGGGAGGGTACTGTGTTATATAGAATGATCAAGAAAAGCATCACCGGAAGTACTATTTGAGTAAAGATACAGATACCTTAGAAAAATAAATTCTTTCCTGAAAAGGGAGTCGCAAGTTTAATTGCACACAGCAATAGGATACTCTGTGTGACAATTCTCGAGCAGTGCTCCTTGGGCCCTTGTGATCCCCAAGAACCTTTCTAAGGAACTTCAAAGTCAAAACTACTTTCAAAATAACATAAACTATATTTGTCTTTTTTATTGGGTTGATATTTGCACTGATAACACACAAGGAATGATGAGTAACACTCCTGGCACTTTGGCATGAATCAAGGCAGTAATATCAAATTGTAATGATAATAATGTTTCACCACCAGCAAGTAACCAAAATGAAGAATGAGAAAGGGGAGCAAGAGAAGGAGACTATGTAAAACAGCAACGCAGCAAAATGTATTTTTATTAAATTTCGACCTTTACATACTTTTTTTTGTTTGGTTTGGTTTTTGCTTTTTGAGACAGGGTTTCATTATGTAGCTCAGGCTGAACTCATATTCATTTTTTTTTAAAAGAAAAGTCAGAAAAGAAAAAAAGCAAAAGACATAACAACAGCAAACTCAATAACAATATAGGTTTTCAAAACAGAATGAAAGAAATTTAATAATGGTTATATTGCATATTGTTCTTTTTTTTCAAAGAAAGAAAAGAAAATAGAAAAACAGAAAAGGGTAGAACAATACCGAATTTTAAAAAAATTAACATCATAGAATCACTAGTTAATACATTGCTCACTGTCGTCCTAAAAAAGTGCTTCCAAACTCGCAAAGTCAAAGCATAAATAGTGGCTAGACATTCAAACATTGACAGTGCAAATCCTTCTGTTCAGTGTTCCAACAGAAATTCAGTAATATGGGCATCAGTCCTACACACCATACTAGTGTTATACTCTTTAGTGTACTTTCCTTCCCTTTCACTTTTATAATATCTATTATACTTTTTGGATCCCATTCTGTCAGTTTTTATTTTTTACACTAGAGAGAAAATGTGATACATACTAGTGTGAATCTTGTTTATTTCACTAATGAGGATATTTTCAAGTTGCATCCATTTAACTATAAAGGCCTCAAAATCATCATTTTTATAGCTGAGTAGTATTCCATTGTATTAAAATACCACATTTTTTCATCCACTCTGCAGTTGATGGGCATTTTGGCTGTTTCCAAGATTTAGCTATCACAAATTGTGCTGCTATAAACATGGGTGCACATATATCTCTGTGACATGACCTTTTCAGTTTTTCTGGGAAAATACCCAGGAGGGGAAATAGCTGAATTGAATGGAATTTGCAATCCTAGTTTTTTGAGGAATCTCCATACTGATTTCCACAGTGGTTGAACCCAGTCTGCATTCCCACCAACAGTGGAGAAGTGTTCCTTTTTCCCCACATCCTTGCCAACATTTGTTATCAGTTGTTTTCTGGATGGCAGCCATTCTTTCCGAGGTGAGATGAAATCTCAATGCTGTTTTAATTTGCATTTCTCGAATGACCAGTGATGGTGAACATTTTTTCATGCATTTATTTGCCAGTTGTATATCTTCATCTGAAAATTCTGTGTTCATCTCAGATGCCCATTTTTTGAGGGGTCTTTGAATTTGGGGGGCTTGATGTTTTTCAGTTCTTCATATATTCTGAATATAAGTCCTTTGGCTAAGGGATTGTTGGCTAAAATTCTTTCCCATTCTGTGGGTTTTCTTTTCATTTTATTGGTGATTTCTTTTGAAGTGCAAAAACTTTTTAGTAATATGAGATCCCAGTTGTTGATTCTTTGAAGTATTTCCCATGCGGTTTGCGTTTTATTCATGAATTCTCTCCCTACTCCTATGTCTCCCAAGATTTTTACCTACTTTGTCTTCCAGTAGATTTAGTGTTTCTGTTTTGATATTTAGATCCTTGATCTATTTTAGCTTTAGTTTAGTGTATGATGATAGGCATGGGTCTATTTTCAGTCTTCAGCATGTGAAAAGCCAATTTTTCCAAAACCATTTATTAAAGAAGCTATCTTTTTTCCAGTGAACATAGCCCCTTTGTCAAATATAAGGTGGTGGAGTGTGTTTGTAGTCATGTTTACATCTTCTAATCTGTTCCATTGATCCTCAGGTCTATTTCTTTGCCAGTATCATGCTGATTTTATGACTGTGGCTTTGTAGTATGGTTTCGAGCCAGGAATTGAGATGCCTCCTGTCTTGCCTTTGTTGCCCACAATTGACTTTGCTCTTCCAGGTTTCTTCCAGGTTTCTTCATCTGTTTCCAGATGAATTTTAGGAATATTTTTTTCTAGATCTGTAATGTATGTTGATGGTATTTTGATTGAGATTGCTTTGAATCTGTATAACAGTTTTGTGAGTGTGGCCATTTTTACAGTGTTGGTTCTTCCTAACCAAGAGCAAGGAATATCCTTTCATTTTCTAATATCCTCTTCAGTCTCCTCTTTTAGAATAGTATAATTTTCAGCATATAGATCTTTTACATTCTTGGTTAGGTTGATTCCTAAGTATCTCATTTTTTAAAGATGCTATTGTGAAAGGTGATATTTCCATTTATCTTCTTTTCCTATTTTTATTCCTTTTATTTCTCCCTTTTGTCTGATTTCTCTGGCTAATATTTCTAGAACTATATTGGAGTGATAGTGGACATCCTTGTCTTGTTCCTAATTTTAGAGTAAAGGCTTTCAGTTTTTGTCCATTTAGTATAATGTTGGCTGTTGGATTGTCATAAATGGCCTTTATGAGATTGAGGTACATATCACCTATTCTGAGTTTCTGTAGGGTTTTTATCATGAACAGGTATTGGACTTTATCAAAACCTTTTCTGCATCTGTTGAGATAATCATTTTTGATTTTCATTTTTGATTCTGCTGATGTGGTGTATTACATTTATGATTTGCATATGGTGAACCATCCCTGGAATAAATCCCACTTGGTCATGGTGTATAATCTTCTTGATGATTTGCTGCATTCTATTTGCCAATATTTTATTGAGAATCTTTGCATTAATGTTCATTAGTAACATTGGTCTATAGTTCCTCTTTTTGATTGGGTCTTTCTCTGCTTTTGGTATCAGAGTACTACTTGCCTCCAAAAATGATATAGGGAGGACTGCTTTTCTTTCAATTTCATTGAAGAGTTTAAGGAGCATTGGTGTTAAATCTTTTCTAAATTTCTTATAGAATTCAGCCATGAATCCATCAGGACCTGGCTTTTCTTTGTTGGTAAGTTTTTAATCACATTTTTTATTTCAGTAGCTGATATTGGGTTATTCAAAATTGTTATATCTTCTTCAATGAGCTTTGGTAGTTCATATGTTTCTAGAAATCTGTCTATTTCCTCTGTGTTTTCCACCCTATGTGGGTGGAGATTTTCAAAGTAGGTGTTCATGATCTTTTGAATTTCCATAGGATCTTTAGTAATTTCCCTCTTTTCAGTCCTTATTGCATGGATTTGAGTTTTCTTTCTTTTTCTTGATAAGGTTGCCTAGAGGTTTATCAATTTTGTTTATTCTCTCAAAAAATCCAGCTCTTTGATTTGTTAATTCTTTGTATTTTTTGTTTCAATTGCATTAATTTCTGTTCTAATCTTTTTTATTAAAAAAATAAAAAATAATAATAAAAAGGGAAGGAGATTGAAATAGAAGAGGACATAACAACATAACAACACAGGTCAGAACAGAACAATTTAAGCAACATAGTGTTTCACCACAAGATAACCCGACATACTGTCTCTTTCCTTGAAATATTTGAGCATAACTACATATAGTATAGCATCAAACATATTAAGACAGTGTAAAACCATTCAAGAGAATAAAAGTATTACAGAGTATTTAGAACCAATTAACAGAAAATGAACAATGGTTTGTATATTATCTCCTTGTCTATAAAAAATTTTGTTTATACTATCACATATAATAAAATCCAATAAGATACAACATGATAAAACTGATGGAGACAGAAGAACAAAAGCTTCATGGGACTTTAAAACAAGATGATATTAAATCAGCACTAGCTATTATGATGTCTTGTTTTCCTCAAAATAGCTGTTCTTACCATCACAGACAATAAAATCAACCCAGAATAAAACTATTTCAATTAATGAATGAAAATATAAGGCTTCAAGGCAATATAATGGGGAATCATGATTACCACATACTTTTTATGTATTTTTATCATTTCTTACACTAGGGAAACTATTCGGTATTTATACATGTGAGTTTGATTTATTTTACTTATGAGTATGGTCTTTCTAATCTTTACGATTTCCTCTCTTCTATGAGCTTTGGGTTTGACTTGCTCTTCCTTTTCTAGGAGCTTGAGATGTAGCATTAACTTATTTCTTTGTGCTCATTCCATTTTCTTGATGTGACTATTTATTGCTGTATATTTTCCTCTTAGGACTGCTTTCATTGTGTCTCGTGGTTACAGTATGTTGTGTCTGCATTTTCATTGTATTGTAGGTATTGTTTTATTTCTTCTTTAATTTCATCTGTAACCCACTGGTTGTTCAGAAGGTTGTTATTTAATTTCCATGTATTTATGCAGGTTTTGCAGTTTTTTGCCATTGATTTCCAATTTTAGTACACTATGATCAGATATTATGCATGGGATAGTTTCACTCCCTTCACATTTACTTAAGAATATTTTATGAGTTAACATATCGTCCGTTGGAGAATGTCTCATGTGCAGCTGAGAAGAATGTATATTCTGATGTGGTTGGGCGGAACACTCTGTAAACATCCACTACGTCCATTCGTTCACAGGTGTGATTCAATTCTGTTATTTCTTTGCTGACTTTTTGTCTAGTTGATCTATCTGTTTGTGACAGTGAAGTGTTAAGGTCTCCGATTTCAGTTGTGTTCTTGTGTATTCGGGTTTTCATGTCCATTAGTGTTTGTTTTATATAGTTGGGTGCTCCTGTATTTGGTGCATATATATTTGTAGTTGTTCTTCCTCTTGTAGTTTTCTACTTACCGGTATGTAGTTGCCTTCTTTATCTTTTTTAATCATTTTAGGCTTGAAGTTCACTTTGTCTTCAAACAGAATAGCTACCCCGTTATAGCTTTTTTCTGGGTTCCTATTGCATGAAATACTGTTTTCCATCCTTTGACTTTTAGTCTATGAGTTTCTTTCTGAGTTAGATGTATTTCTTGTATACAGCATATCATGGGGTCCTATATTTTGATCCATTCTGTCAACCTATTTCTTTTGACAGGTGAATTGAGCCCATTTACATTTATGGATATCATTGATATGTACTGGCTTGACTTTGCCATGTTATGTTCCTGTTGTTGGTTTCCCAATTTCCTACCTTGTTTAATTTCTTGTCCAGCCTGGTGGTTTCTTTCTATTGTTGTTCTCAGAATTCTGGTCATTTCTCTGTTTGTAGGATATCTTTCATTGCTCTTTGTTGTGTTGGTTGGGTTGTCGTGCAGTTCTTCAGTTGTTCTTTATCATGGAAGTGTCTTATTTATCCATTGATTTTGTGGTTTTGTTTTGTTTTGGTTTTTTGCTACCAGAAATCAAATTCACAACCTCACACTTGCCAGTAGGTACTTGTGCCACTGGGCTATATCCCCTCGTTATTGATTTTGCCCCTCTTTATTGATTTTGAAAAATAGTTTTGCAGGATATATCAATCTGGGTTGGAAGCTGTTTTCTTTCAATACTTGAAATACTTTACTCCACATTGTTCTTGACTTTATGGTTTGTGTTAAGAAATCTATCATGAGTCTGATAGGCTTTCCTTTAAAGGTGATCTGTTTCTTTTCTCTGGCATCTTTGAACATTCTATCCTTATACTGAATTTCTAGGATCTTAATTATTATATGTCAAAGTGTAGATTTATTTGGGTTATAGCTATTTGGAGTTCTATATCCCTCACTTATCTGTAGGTCAGGTTCTTTTCCCATGTTTGGGAAATTTTCTTCTATTGTATATTCAGAGTCTTTTTATGTCATATATGTGATCTTCTTTTTCACTGACACCTGTCAACCTTATAGTGTTTTTCATTGCATCATCTCAGAGCTATTGAATTGTTATTTCCTGATTCCTTGTTATTTTTTTATTTTGAAAAGAATAAAACCAAATGAGAAAAAAAAACAAGATAGGGTCATTCAAAACAAAAGGATGGACATAGTACATAATTTAAAACCACAATACATGGTGATCTACAATGGTTACCATGTTATCTCTCTTGTTATCTTCAATAGAATTGCCCATATCATCAAGTACAGTACAATTGAACACAGAAATATGGAACAAAATCAGTAAAAACAAAACATTGGAGACATTATAGGACTTCAAACAAGGATAATAGTCACACCAGAATGGGTATCATAGTGAATGTTATTGTCTTCAGAGTAGTTGCCTATACTCTCAGGCTTGATACTATCAAAATACCAGATTCGAATACAATCAGTCAAAACAAGGCAGTGAAAGCAATACAGGGTTTTAGATTAAGTTAATAGGAAATTAAAAATGGTTACCATAATATATCCTGCTATCTTTGGAATAGATGCCCTCAAATCTAGTATAAGTAGACAGACTGGAACAGAATATAACCAAACTAAACAGAGTGATAAAAGCAATATGAGTTTTGAAAGAGTTTTTGGTGCAGTTAGAAGACAGAATATAAAGTAAAGTGGCCTTTATTTTAAAAATGCGGAGAGAGAACCCCCGACCACTGAGGTCTGGTATTCTCTCTGCCAGACACGTGTGGGAGCATACATATAGCTTAGGTTTGGGGTGGAGCCTAAGGGTTCACAAGGGTTCATGCATTACTGATGCACAGGTAGCTCATTGGAATTTATTTCGCACCACAAGTAAGTTGCTTAGGGGCAAGGAAGGTGACCTTCCGCCTCCCAGCCTCCCACTGCTGCAGCGTCCCATTTAGGGCAAAATCCTTTCAAGTTTCAAATCACACAAGATTACCAATGACCTCTGCTTTCCCTATTTAGACAATTCCTCTCCTTTCACTTTCCCAGGATGCATTGTATATTTTGTATCCCACTAACTCCTTTAGTTTTTGGATTAGGGAGGCAACCCATTATTTACCTAAGTGAGTCTGAACCTTTTTACCCCTGAGTTTGGTCTCAGGTTGTATCCATTTACCTACAAGAGCCGCAAGGTTTTCCTACCTTATAGCTGAATAGTTCTTCATTGTATAATAGTGTTGTGTCTTTCTAACCAATTTGCAGCTGATGGTTGAGCTACCCCTACTTTTTTCTGGTTCCCTGTCACATAGAGCATTATTTTTTCACCTTTGACTTTCAGTCAGTAAATTCTCTTTTCAGGTTAAGTATATTTCTTTTATATAGCATCTTGATGGACCCTATTTCCTGATCCACTTTGCCTGTGCTTCTTTTTATTAGTGTATCGAGGCCATCTGTGTTAGAAATTATGGCCAACATTCTCTGCCTCATCTCTGCAGGCTATTTTTCTGCCCTTGGTTATCTGCTTTTCCCCTTCATTCCACTGTCTGCCCCATTCAGTGAGCACCCTCTGTCACTGTTCTTAAAACCATGGTCTTTTTTTCTCTCTCTCTAGAATGTCCTTCAGTATTTTTTGTAGGGTTGGATTGGTGGTCACAAGCTCTCCTAGTTCCTCTTTGTCATGGAAGCATCTTGTTTCTCCATTGATTTTGAGAGATAGTTTTGCAACCTACATCAATCTGGGTTGGAGGTTATTTTCTTTCAGGGCTTGGAATACTTCAAGCTCTTCGTGATTTGATGATTTGTGTCAAGAAGTCTGTCATGATTCCGATGAGTTTTTCTTTATAAGTGATCTGTTTCTTTTCTCTGACAGCTCTAATATTCTATTCTTGTGTTGAATTTCTGGAATCTTGATTTTTATATGTCTGGGTGTAGATCTGTTTTGGTTATAGCTGGCTGGAGTTCTGTATGCTTCATATATCTGGATAACATTTCCTTTTCCTATGCTTGGAAAGTTTTCTTTAATTATTTCTGTAAATAGCCTTTGTATTTCATTTGTGCTTGCCCCTGCTTCTTCACTCACATCTTTTATTCTTAAGTTATACATCCTCTTGTCATCTTCTAGCCCTTGTATTGTTACTTCATGGTTCCTTGTTATTTTTAAGAAATCTTTCCTTTCGCAATCACACATTGCAAACCTGTCTTCAAAGTTTGGTAGTCTATTTTTAGTTTATTTCAAGCAGTTTTTCCAGCTTTCAATGGAGCTTTTAATTTCCTGGTAGTCTCTTTGAATCTGTTTCATGTATTCTAGATTTTTTTTAATATTCTTCATCAAAGATTTCTCTCCTTTTTCTGTGTCCTTCCATTCTTCTTGAGAGGTCTTCTTGAGAGGTACTTAGTGTTTCTTTTATTATTTTTCTTGTATCTTCCTTTACTTGTATTAGAATTTCTGTTTTTAGTTCTTTTATAATGTCACAAAGATAATTCTTAATGTCAGATGCTGCTTTTGCTGACATCACAGGTGTGCAACCCCGATCTCTTTTGTGTTTACCTCCCCTGGGCCAGTAGTGTTTATGTTGGAGGCTGGATATTTCCTTTTGTTTCTACCTCTTGTCATGTTTCTTGTTTCCTCCAGATGAGTGGACAGTGGGGTTCCCTGGCACTTGCTGTATTAGCCATGATTACGCTGAAGTGTGCTGGCTAGGGATTGCTACCCTCCCCAGTCTGCTGATGACTGCTAAAGTACAAGCAGGGGCGGGGTATGTTGGCTCCTCGATTCTGAGCTGGTCAAGCTCTGGGAGTCTTCACCACATTAGTGTGTGTGGGTGCGTGGGGCAGTGCCCGTCACTCACTCCCATGGGAGGACTAAGTTCCTCGTACTCACCGCAAGCTTGTACAGATCTCCAAGCCAAGTGCTGCTCTCCACTTTGCTGCTCACCTCTGTGACTGCCTCTTCCTACTGAGGCCCTCAGGCTCACCAACCCCCAACTTCACTGCGACCACGCATCCCCAGATTCCAGCAGCTTTTCGTACACAATGGGACTGGCTCCAGTGAGAGCAAGTCTGGCTACAGCCTTCCATTTTCTTTTCTTTTCTTTCTTTTTTTTTTCTTCCCCTGTAGTTTCTTTCTGTGTCGAAAGGATCCATCTCCCTCCATTTGGTCTTTTCCAGGATGTTTTATTCCAGCATCTGAACTGTTTCTCTCAGAGAGGCTCCCTATTTTGCTCTCTACTGTTCTGCCATCTTCCCTTGTTATTTTTAAGAACTGTTTCCTTTCATGATTACTAGTCACAATCATGTCTTCAAAGTCTGAGAATGTTATCTTCGGTTTCATTCATGTAGTCTTGCCAACTTTCAGTGGAATTTTTGATTTTCTGAATATTTCCTTGAATCTGTTTCATGTACTCCAAATGTTTACTGTATTGCTCATCCAAGGTTTCCATATCACTTTTATATGCTTCTCTTTTTTATCTATGTCTTCTTTGGATATACTCATCAATCCTTTCATTATGTTTATCATTTCTGTTTTTAACTTGTGTGATTATTTCTGATCTGATTCCTTTACACCTTTCTGGAGTTGTTTCTTTACGTCCCTTGCTATCATTTCAGAGATTTCAAGTGTGTGAACTCCAAATTCATCCATGTCTGTGTCTCCTGGACTTGACCTGGATGGGCTGAAAGTTTGAGACTGCATTTTGTTCTTTCACTTTGGAATTTTTCTGTAGTCCTCTGAATTAGCCAGATGCTAAGTCCTAGTTGTTTCCTATTCTAGTGGGCTATCCAGCAGTGGATCTCACTGAGGGTTGCTGTTGGTTCTGGGTCACTGAGCACAGATCCCACATGCTTTATTGAGGGTTCCTGGATGACTGAATGTTGCTAAACACAGTTTCCCAGTCTCTTTGGGCCACAGAGATAGTTCCCAGGTGTGGATAGGTCACTGGGAAGAAATTCCCAATCCTAGCAGGCTTCACAAAGGATTCCCAGATGACTGAGAGTCAATAGGCAAAGACTTCCAGTACCTGTAGGCATCAGAGGTGATTTCCAAGTGTAGGCAGGTCACTGGACACAGCTTCCCAGGCCCTGTGAGCCTCACTGAGGGTTCCTAGGTGTGAGCAGGTCACTGGGTGCAGCTTTGCAGTCCTTTTAGGACTCACTGAGAGTTCCAGGATAACTGTGGGTCCCAATCCCCACAGGCCTCAGAGATGGTGTCTGGGTATGGGCAGGCTGCTTGGTGCAGCTTCCCAGTCCCCAAGAGCCTCACTGAGAGTTCCCAAATGACTACAGGTCACTGAGTGCAAACTCCCAGTCCTTGCAGACCTCAGAGATTTTTTTTTTTATTTTAAAGAGAATAAAACCAAATAGTATGGAATAAACACAATCAAAACAAAAGAGTAAAAGTGCTAAGAACTTCAAGACAAGGTAACAGAAAATCAACAGTGGCTATTGTAATGCTTCGTGTTGTCTTCAAAATAGCTGTCCATACCATCAGACATAATAAACAGAACTGAATAAAAACAATGAAAGCAATACAGGACTTCAAAACATGATAACAGCAAATCAACAATGCCTACTATAATATATCTTGTTATCTTTGAAATAGCTGCCCATGCCATCAAATATAATAAAATCAAACAAAACAAACAATGAAAATGACATAGGACTTTGAAACAAGATAATAGGGAATTAAAAATGGATACCACCTTCAGAAGAAAATCCCCATAGTTGCTATGTGGTATATTGTTGTGCTGTAAATAAATACTCAGACTACCAGCCTCAGGCCTGCAAAGTAAAACTATACAGACATTAAGTCATTTTTTTTACTTCAGTGACTTATCATCTCAGTTTGTATTTCTCTGAATCAGCCAGTTTCCCAGGAAGCAATTGGCCCAGCCTCCCAACTGCCACTAATTCACAGAAAGGATTAACTTCTTCTTGGTTCTCTTTTCAGGACACATGGCCACCACAGGCTCTCAGGAAGGAGTTGCCCAGCCCTCAACTGCCACTGGCTCACAGGAAGGAGTTAACTTCTTCCTTCTCTTCCCAGGTTGCATGGCCACCATGAGCTCATAGGCGTGGGTTGGCCCAGCCCCTAAAATTTGAAATTAATGCAGTATATAAATACTAAGAGCTAGCCTGTAGATCTAACATAAATTATTATAAAACAAGAAACTCAACATTGATATAGTACCAGTGGCTAATCCATAAACCCTATGGTTATTTTGTCAACCATTTCAATTCCATAATGTCTTTTAGTAAATAAAAATCCTGGATCACTTATCATGCTTAAGCATCATTCTTTTTTAGTGCCCCTCTCTCTATCTCATGTGTGCATGAGGGGAGTTCTGAGGACTGAACCCAGGTCCTTCACTGTGAGCTACAGATCTAGCTCTTTTTTGTATTTTCTTAATTTAACGTGAGGCCTTGCTAAGTTGCCCCAGATGGACTCAAAACTGGCAATTCTTGTGCCTTGGCTTCTCAGAATGTTAACATTACAGGCCTCAACACAACACCTGGCTATAGTTTCTTTTAATCTACAATGATCTCTTTTTCTTTGTGTTTCATGACTTTAATAAATTTTGATAAATGTTTTTCAAGTTATTCGGTGGATTGTCTCCCAATCTGGGTTTTTCTGATGTTAGCTTGTGATTAGAGTCAAGATATGCATGTTGCGATATTCTTTCCAGAGCATCATTTGATAAGATACAAGGTATCTATCCTGCTATTATAGATAGTAACTTTAATTGCTACTGGATTCTAGCTGTATTAGAAAACAAATTTTTTCACTGTGGACTGTTTTTCTCTTGAAATTAATTATCTTATGGAAAAATACTTTGAGATATAAGTGCCCTGTTTTCCATCATATTTTCACCCTGTGATTTTAGCATCTATTGACACAGCTTGCTTGAGCCAAAATTTTTTAATTATTTCCTTATTTCTTCATTTGATACACATTTTTTAACTGGGATTCCACAATAAGTGAGTTTTACCTTCTCCCCATTTACTTGTATTTTTGTTTACGTAAAGCTGTTTGAATGCATGGATTCTTTTTTTATTCAATTAATTATAGGTGGGGATTTAGCTCAGTGGCACAACCACCTGCTTGGCAAGCGCAAAGTTGTAAGTTCAATCCCTGGTACCAACAAAACAAAACGAAAAACAGAATGATACATCAATCAATTATAATTTACTGTCATCATTTGTTTTGATGTTCATAATTTCCCAGGTTTGGCCAGTGGAAGCCCTAGGAAATTGCTTTATGTATCCCTTTCACATGGTCTTTTCTTTGAGCACCCCATTTCTAACTGACATTTTGGTCTTGTATGTAACACACCCATTGAGTTATGGTTGATTGTGCAAAGATCTGCATCCAGTCTACTCAAGATTGTGCTACTTTAGGATAAGAATCACTCTGAGGCCTTTCCAAAGTAGATATTTGGAAAACCTTGATACTTAAGATTTACCAAATTTTCAAGTAATATGGTCAAGTTAATTAACACACAAATTACCACTGTACTCCTGGCAATTCAGACTGATCTCCTTCATAGGCTGTTTGACAGCATGTGCACAGTGAAAACTCCAAAGGATTTCATCGTGCCTGGTTGTGCCACTTTCACTTAGCTGAGGTTCAGTTTCCTCATTTGTCAAACAAGGTGATAAATGTCAGCCTTCCCACTGTTGTTATAAGCCCAGGTGAAACCACAAATGTACAAGAACTTTATCAAAGGATTATTGATTAAGGGTTAAATTCTGTCAACCTTAGTAGCATTAAAATATAATGAACTATTGTTTGTCTTCCTATAAAGTAGCACAGATATTTGTAGTATATATTTACATTAGGAAAAATAAGATTATATTTAAATGACAAACTCAAGGTCATCAGATAAGAGACAGAACTAGAATTAGATCACTGGTCTCCTGATACCAATCCAATTTTTTTTCCAAGCAGGATAATTAAGTTACAGTGTGGTAAGGCAGGTCAGGACTTCCTGATAGGAAGAACTTTTTAATCTTAGAATCCCTCAGGATAGCTTAAGAAAATCCATTTATTAAGAAGATTTTAAATTAGCATGAAGTTTATTCTCAGTACTCACACAAGACCTGCATAACCTAATTTTTCAGAACTGTTCAAGAAAAGTTTAAATGTTTTCTGTCTAGCCTTTCAGGCCAGAGAACACAGCCTCTTTGCCATTTGACATCATGGAGAAAAACTATTTTCTGTTCGAAGAGATAAGTAAAGCTCTGTTCTGTTCTTTTACATGTTTCCATTTATATTCTGCAAACACATACTAGACAGCAGTTAAGAACTCAGCACCTTATGTGTAATGGAAGGAATCCAAAAATGAATCACTTATCTCCCTACCCAGATTAGATTCTATACTCTGTGACTGGAAAAGAAGGACTAGTCTTGAGATTTATAGTAATTTAAAATGAAATCATTTTACTTGTTCTGTTATTCAGGCTCAAATGTAGAATAGGTAAAAAGATGAATTTATTGAGCCCCCCTCCCGTGTACTGTATGTTGGAAAAAAGAGAAGACAAGAAAATTATAATAAGTATCAGTGATTCTCAGCCAGGCATGGTTGTAATCACGCCTGTAATCCCAGCACTTCGGAGGCTGAGGCAGGAGGATCGTTGCAAGTTCAAGATCGTCCTGGGCTACAAAGTGAGCTCAAGGTCAGCCTGAACTGCTTAGAGAGACCCTATCTCAAAAAGACAAAAAAAAGTATCAGTGATTCTCAAAGTCTTTGGTCTCAGGGAGCTTTTATATCTATCCATCCATATATATATATATATATATATATGAGGTTCTTTCTTTGAAGTTCTTTCTATATAAGAAACATTCATACATAGAGATATATGAATTATATCCATTTCACCATAGAAGAAATTAAAATTTAGAGCCTTTTTAAAATAAGAAGATATCAAAAAATAGGCACATAAAGAACATATTCCATAGGAACAACATAAGTGTGTCAGCAAAGATACAGATAAAAAAAGTGTTGTATACATATAATGGAATACACTTTTAAAGGAGAGACAGACAGATACCAGTCACAAAACGACAAATACTACATAATTCCACCTATGTGAATTATCTAAAATAATCGAATATATAGAAGCAAAAAATACAGTCCCTGAGGAGCAGTGGTGGCAACCTATGGCATTCATGCCACAGCTGGCTGTTTGTATTACTGAAAGCTCTGAAAAGTTCTCCATTACTGGAGTAGGGAGTAGGAGTGCAGAATTGTTACTCAGTAGGTATGAAGTTTCAGTCATGCAAGAAAAATGTGTACTACAGATCCTCTACAACATCATGCGTATAGTTGACAATATATATTTTGCACTTAAGAACATCTCAGGAGGGTAGATTTCATGTTAAATGTTCATATGACACACAAAACCCCAACGAGACAAAAGGAAACTTTTTAAGGTAATAAATATATTAACTACTTCGATTGTCATATCATGGATGTATACATATATACATTAACATTTGTGTACCAAAAAATGTATGTAGGCAATGATTTATTGTAAAAAAATTAGTAGCACATAAATTTATTTCAGATAAAAAATATACAAGCATGCACTACAATTAAATAATGACATCATAGGTATAGCTTCTCAAAGCTTCATTGTGAGAAGATGAATGTGAGAAAGGCAAATAATGTGTTGTACCATCATAAATATAGGTTTGACCTTACAGATCCTCTAAAAGGATTTTGAGGATCCCCAGGTTCCAGCCTATACTCTTAGAATTACTTTTTCATGTGTGTATTGAATATTGAACTCAGACCCTCACACAAGCTAAGCACATACCCTGCCACTGAGCTACCTGTACCTCCCCAAACCATTTTATCAGTAGTAGGTATTTGGACTATTTCAAATTTTTAGTTACTACAAATAGTATTTATGTGAGTATCATTTTATACATATGCTGGTACATGAGTACAACAATTTCTTTGGAGTTTATACATAAGACTTGAACTGTCTAATATATATGTATATATATTCAGATTTGTTAGATGATATATGTGTTGTTGTGCTAAGGGATCTTTCTAAACTCAGCATCAAATTTATTTGGCATTAAATATTACCTAATAGTCAGTTGTGTAGATTTTGTCAGTTGTTCTGGCCTTTTCTAAAAGTTTGTTTTTTGTTTTTTGTTTTTCATTCAGGCGCCAGGAGAATTATACGTAGCATTAGCTGTACATCACTTTAGTCTCTTAAATTTGGAATAGCTCCTCTCCCCTTTTGTTTTTCAAGATACTGTCTGGCTGGCATTTTGATGCATGTCCCTCAAGTTTTGTCCTGTTAGATTCAGGGTCATTTATTTTAGACAGGTAACAATACATGATACTTTGTCTTCAGTGTATCACATCAAGAGACACATGGTGTCAGCGTGTCCAATTTGAGTGAAATGCTGCCTTTCCCCCTTTTCTTAAAGCATGAGACCTCTGAAACTTCATGTTTTTCTCATATTCTTCAGAATTCAGGGACACTCTTTAATCTCCTTTGCTGAATCTTCTATTCTCCAACTTCTGAATATTGAAGTATCTTAAAAGTGTTCTTTTCTCTCTCCCTATTGTCTTTTTGAAGTTGCAGTGAGCTACAACTCCGACCCTTTTTATTTTGAGACAGAATCTCACTGTTACCCAAGCTATGCTTGAACTTGGAATCCTTCTACCTCAATCTCTTAGGGGACTGGAATTACAAGTGGACAATACCACACCTGGTCCTTTTCTTAAGTATGCACTCACACACTAGAAGATATCATCTAATACAGTGGTTTTACGTATCAGTTACATACTGATGGTTCTTTATCTCTAGTTATAGGTTCTTCTTGGAATTCCAGATTCACATATATGACTACATACTTAACATTTCCATATTTTGATATCTAATGGGTATCTCAAAAGACATGTGTTGGAAAGCTGAATTCTGTATTTCCTTCCCCAGTATTTGTGTACATGACATCATTATTCTCCCAGCTGCTCAAGCCAATACTTTGAATCATCTATGGCTCTTCCCTTGTATTAAATATGATTTTAATTGAGTCTTTTGAATAATTTTATGTTTTCTGTTCGTTAATTTTCTGTTCACTGATATCCAACCATGTCAGCTCCTTCTTCAAAGTATATTCTGATTACAGCTACTCATGTTCTCTATAGTAATTACCACCTTATTCTAAGGTGCTAGCTCACTATTATCTTTTGTCTTTTTTCTCTCTTTTCACTGATAGTTTGTTTCTAACTCTCAGAAGACTCACAGTAGGCTGCCTTTAAATAAAATCCTAACTACCTAACCCCCTCAAAAATATCCACTGTTCTATCACTCTAAATTAGCTTTCTGTTTTCAAGTTTTATATACAGGAATCTATATATATATATATAATTCTTTTTCTGAACATTATTTCCATGAGCTTTATTCATGTTGCCACAGCTTTTTTATTTCTGTGTGGTATTCCACCATATGAACATATCATGTTTCTGAAAAGCTATTATTTTATTGGGCAGTATTTAACCAGTTTCATCTCTTAAGAAAAATGCTGTGGTGAATATTCTAGTGCATTTTTATGGCTATACTACCCATATTTCTGAGTACATCTTATCCCTCTCCTGTTTAGTGCCTTCTCTTTGAAACTAGTTCAGTTCATGTTCAGAGTCTGGAAAGTCCTACACAGTCTTACTGTACTCCTTTTGCAACATAATATGTATCTAATCTCCCCTTTACTCACTCAGGTTCAGCCATACTAACCTCCTTGTCCTTCCTCAAACACACTAGCATGTGCCCATTTCTTTGTACTTATTACACCTTCAACTTGGAATGTTAATTCCTTCAGGTCTTCACTGGCTTGTTCCTTTGTCTCATTTGGGAGCTCTGTATAAATGTCATCTCTTCAAAGGGACTTCCTGTACAACTCAATCCAGACTTATTTGATTCCTACTACTTATCACCACCTGACATTATA
Organism: Cavia porcellus; assembly: GCF_034190915.1. NCBI lineage: Eukaryota > Metazoa > Chordata > Mammalia > Rodentia > Caviidae > Cavia > Cavia porcellus. Next base: position 34,571,291 of record NW_026947508.1, read on the forward strand.
GTCTATTTATTTATTTTCTCTCTTTCCCACTCTGTGAGAGTGGGAATTGTATATCCAGGACTTAGAACAGGGCAGCTATAGTAACCATTTGTGCTCAATAACTATTCATGGAATGAACCAGATACCTTTATCTCAAAAAATTCTCAATTTAAGATGATGATGATGATGATGATTACAGTAAAATTAAGAAGCACACTAACATAGATGCATACAAAACACATTGGAATGGGGGAGGGTAGTGACCAAGTTAGGGCAATCAGAGAAGACCTCAATAAAGAGATGGCTATAGATTGAATGTTGAAAACATGTCTGAGAATAATAGAGATCTCAGTACATGAGGCTAGTAGAACAAGAGGGTAGGTGACAATAAATGACATCAGCTGGAGAGCAAGGCAGGGACAAAGGCACAAAACTTCTTGGATAACAGGATAAAGAACTGAGATTTTAAAGGTAATAGGGAGCAATTTTTAAGGTAAGGAAAGATGCTAGAAGATTTATATTTCCATGTGTTTCACTGATCCTCACTGCAGTAATCATACTGCAAGTAGAGTCATGTAGATTTGATTGTCAAGGGAGTCCTGGCTAAGTTTCAAAACAGAAGTTCTTAACTCACTGAGTAACCTGGAGAAGCATCATTTCCTTTTTCAGCCTAATTTTGTATTCTCAATAGAGAGGAATGTAGGCTCCTGAGAGCCATTCCAATGCTGAGTTGTACTTCCGTTCATGTGCTTCAACTTGGACTTAGGTCACAGTACTCTCTTAGATACCTTGGGGATAAATATTTAATAATTTTTCTTTATTTGGTAGAAATATTTAAAACTTTAAATACTAGTCACTCTGAGTTCAAGTTTCTTCTGTGATTTTCTGATCATTTTGGTCAAACACCAGAAAAGTAGTTTCCTAGAACCAAACTCAAAGCAGAAGTATCAGTCCTTTTTTCACCTGTCTGGGATGGGAATACAAAGGAAGGAGGGGTGATAGAATAAGTCTTTTTCTTGCAGTTGTGATTCCAAAGACTCCTTACCCTGCATCTGATGTGAATATTGAGAAGCCCAGAATCTACAGCAACACCAAAACTGTCTTGGAGCATCAACCAGGGCAGAGGGGGCGTAAACCAGGAAAGAAGCGAGGCCGAACACCCAAGACCCTTATTCCCCATCCCATCTCTACCCCATCCAAATCAGCTGAACCTTTGAAATTCCCAAAGAAGAGGGGTCCCAAACCTGGCAGTAAGGTAGGTAAAAATACGGGCTTTCTAGAAAGGGGGGAAGGTATGATGAAAAGGATAATTCATCCATACCTGTCCACCTCAGAAAGGGATATATCTTGGCCCTTTTCTTTACCTGGTGTGTGATTTCAAGCGCAGTATACTAGATTGTCATTCCTATTTATCTGCTTGCTTTGAAATTGGTGAGATTAGAGATAAGATCATGGGATAGGAAACAAATTTTGACTTTGAAATTACTCGTATTTGAGAGAATTCCTGTTTAATGTCTTTCATAAGTAAAAGGTCTTTGCTTCTCATTAACTGTCCCACTTTTCTGGGCATGCGAACATTAGCTACTTATGTATTATTAAGTAAGTTGAGACTTAGATAAGTGAAATGGTTTTGTAAGGTCACATAGCTAATAAATGGCAAAGACTGCATTGATTAGTGCCCAGATCTAGTTCTAATGCCACTGCTTTCCTATCACTTTTTCACTCTGTATGTTTTTTGAGGGACATAACACTTAAGTTGTAGTTTTAAAGATTGCTGAACCAAGCTTTTTTGAGCAATGTTACGGAAAGTACTCCCTTAGTCATGCCAGTTTTTCATGGATACCTTCACGAGTAAAAGCATTGATAGTAAAGGAAAGTTCCTCAACAGCTTCCCAAGTTCCCCTCTAGTGTCATCACCTCCATGTACTTCTTAACTATCAGAATTTCTCAGAATCTCATTCTTGAACTAGAATACCTGATGGAAATGATGTCCATTTCACCCTGCATTGTCCATTCCAGTCTCATATCCTCCTTGTGAGTTGGTTGGTTAGTTGGTTGGCTGGTCTGTATAATCCTTTGCTTTGATTGCTTAGTAGCTCTGGCTGATTTAAATTCTTATACAGTGTAAGTTTCTAAAGATTAATAACCTAATCTCTTTCTCTCCTACAGTGCCTTGTATTGGGATGAATGGATGAATGGATAGATGGATGGATGACTTTAGCAATGATGCTACTAATCTCAATTGTCTCTTACTACCTTTGAATTCTCAATGTCATGTCCTCATAATGCTTACTAACATATAAGGCTGCTTCTGTTCTATTATAACTAACCCCTAATTTGGGACCTAATTCATTTTTATCTCTTATATTCCTTTCTTCCTGATGTTGTGGAGGGAAGGTTAAAGGCCTTAGAATGCCAAGGTCAGAAAAATCATGTTTTGATTTTATAGACACATTTTGAAGATGGTCATAAATTAGAAAACGTATCTGCGGAACCCAAAGATGGTAACACAACCAGTAAGAGATACAGGAGGCCTTTTTCTCAACATAAAAGGTTAGGATACATAAAACAGTTAAATGTATCCCAAAATAAAGTAGCAAGCTTCTGTCACTGAAGATATTTCATCAGATGCTAGGTTACTCTTTGAAAGGATGTTTTCAGGCAGAGAAGGTAGAAGTTTTAGGTGATGGTTGGATTAAATAACTTCTAAGATCCTTCAAAACCCAGGAACTGGGCCAGGGATTTAGCTCAGCAACGTAAGCGCCTGCCTTGCAACAAGCACACAGTCGTGAGTTCAATCCCCGGTACCAAAACCAAAAACAAACAAGCAAACAAAAAAAAACCCGGTAACTATGATTATCTCTGCTTTGCTCCTACAGGAGGTCTTGAACTTGGTGACCAAAATCTTCTTTCTTTCCATTCTTGAAAACAGTCGTTCTCATCCTGTCCTGTATTTTATGTCGTGGCATTTGACTTCCTCACTCCCCTTATATTTTTGCCTACTCTTGGTACAAGAGTTATTTGTCTTCATTTTATCCATGAGCTTTACAATCTTTTTTGAAGCACAAAGGAAAACTTTGAAGCCAGAAAGGTTTAGATCTCATCTCCACTTGTGACCACTTGTATAACTCTGGAAAAAGTTCTTTGGGCAAGGCTCTGAGCCTCAGTTTCCTCTACGGTGGAGATGAGGTAATGTATAAATAGATACATAGAAATGCACCTATCTCAAGATAGAAAGATAATGCTGTCTTGACTTTCATGTGACACCTAATTATCAGACTTGCTCTTTCAGAGATTTCAGGAAATCTTATTGCCAACTCATTAAAGTTGAACTAGTCTTCTCCTTTAACCCTGACTCATTAGTTCCTTGGATTTTCACTTTTAGCAATATCAGAAAATAAGCACCTCTGACCAGGGTTTGCATAACTTTCCTAGGCAAGGCCATCTTATGTGCTGCCACCAGTGTCATCTTTTTAAACCATGCACTAAAAAGCAGACAGGCTTTTACAGCTTTCAGCAGTTGGCCCTTATGAGACAGTTAGTAAAAGGGAATTTCTGCTTCTCCTTGAGGCTGTTTTCTTTGAGTTAGAAAGGCTTTTAGAAAACAATTTCTTGGAGTCTTCGGAGATCTTTCTCCCTCAGAGACTTCCCTGAACAGCATAGAGGAGATAATAGATTTCTCTCAAATCTTCTTTATTAATCCTACATTGTTGTACTTATTACATTAATACTTATTATTATATATATACTAAGTGCCTTGCCAGGAATGGTACTCAGAGTTGGACTTTCAAGGAGTTCCAGGCTAGTAAGGGATGCCTTATGTAAACATAATGGCACTACATTAACAAATGAAAAACACAAAATAACATAGGTAGCAGAAAGAAAATAGTACTTAGAGGGAAACTAGAAAAGCTTCCTGGATCACAGAAATTTGTAAAATAAATAAAAGAAGAAAAGACATTTCAGTCAAAAGAGATAGCTTAACATTATAAAGGTATGGACCAGATACAACTAACTGCAGGGTTTTTACAATTGTAGTGTAGTTAGGGATTACTAGAGTAGGAGGTTTAAAGGAAGGAATGATATAGATGAGGAAAGTAGAATACGAAGGGTTATTTCCATTTTTTAAAAAGAAAATGTATAATGTAAAGTCAATAGACTTAAACCATAACATACTCTTTTCCCTTTTTTGTTTTTATCTGCCATGTTTATGAAGGGTTTGAAATTCCATATAACAATTGAAACTAGTGTAAAGTGCATTAAGTGTTAGCTCTTCTAAAAACCAAAATCTTGTACATAGATTCAGAAACTGTTTACTAAGGCTCTACTATCTGTATAGCTTTGCATCAGATGCTGAGTGGAAAACAAAGATAAAATGGAGTAGCATCCACAAACAATATTTTTGTTTCATGGAAGAATTAAGTGCTAGGAATAGAGGAGCAAGTAGACAAGTTAGCTGTCATGGGTAGCAAACTTTTCATCATCCATTTTGACAGAGGAAACCTCGGACTTTGCTGAGCCTACCACCCACCTCACCAACAACCAGCACCCCTGAACCGGACACCAGCACTGTTCCCCAAGATGCTGCCACCATCCCCAGCTCAGCCATGCAGGCCCCCACAGGTAAGAGCAGAGGACGGGACCATGTGCAATAAGCCCAAAGCCCCTTTCTTACACTAATAACTAGCCTCCTGTCCACTAGTAAACCTAGGTAGAATCTTTTTAAATGTTTTGTCTTTGGCATTTGAAATAGTCTCAGAGAAACTTTTGTTCTATCAGAACAATCAACAAAAACTTGGGCAAGTGTTATGTGAACTCAATGCTGAGGAACTGGATTCCACTGTAGGGAACAGGGAGGAGGACCCAGTTCACAATAATATTCATTCTGCCAATTTAGGAGTGCTTCCTTGTTAGAGATTTTCTACTTTCTAGAACCCTTCTGCCATCCCACCACAAAATTTTATGTGAAAGTCTTCTGGATGTTTAAAAGCAATCATTGATGGTGGTAAAGTTGGTCCAATGAGAGTGAACTTGATTTCGGACACCAGATATCTGTCCCCCAAAGATTCAAACATATATCTCATTCATAAACTAAAAATTACGAATATCAGTTTCCATTTTGTAAAGTAGGAGAGACAGATAATAGATAGATATCCACACTTTATGAACTGTTTATAAAATTAACTCTAAAAGAATTACGCCTTTGGAATAGATGTACAACTTCCCAATTGGGTAACTATAAAAGTATTACTCATTTTGTGAATAGATTAAGAGATGTGTAAAACATTGCTCAGTTACTCTAAAGATACTACATCTTGTTTAGGGATTTCTAAACAATTACAGTGGTCCCCATAGAAGTTAGAGTGGTCTTTCTCTTAAAAGGAATTGAGTATGTCATTGTTATCCTAAAATGTTAAGAGCTAGAAGGGAAGCCCTAACCATATTTTTCTCTCTAAATAACCTATAGAAGATGACACAGTCTTTCAGTGTCATGTATGTCCTTCTCTTGTCAGGGTCTTCTCACATAATTTTTCCAAATATGCAATCTGCTTTTTCCTACATGTTGCTACATGTTACTGATAGTATACATTAGATTGCCCCTGTCCATGCATAAGGAATAACAGATAGGTAGTTCTGTGAAAATACTGATTATATCTTCCAACTTCATGATATGTCCCATAGATACCTTTATAACTGCTTGGTTTAGCCTACAGCATTCTAGGTACCACCTCAGTGGCAAGGAACCTTTTCAGTAGCACATAGAAAAACCATAGGGCAAAAGCCTCATGACTATGCCTCATTATTCCTATTAAATGGTGGAGACCATCTTTGTTTGTAACCATTGGAGTGGTGTTTCTTCTTTGCCCTGAGTCTCATGGCCTAGAAAAAATGGAAACTTATTGCATATATCCCGGTTCCTGTTAATGTTGGGCTATAGCATTCTATTGACCACTGTGTCATCATCTTTTGATTGGACCCTGTGAGCTTGACATCACTTCTCTGTATTAACCTCATTTTACACATCTATACACAGGATTAGTTCATGTTACCTTTCTAATCACTTCAGTGGTAACAATGAAAGCTATCATAGATTGAATGCTGTGTACCACACTGTATATTTGTTACCTATCTTTCTTTTTTTTTTTTTTTTTTTTTTGTCTTTTTCATTTTTATCAGTACCGGGGATCGAACTCACAACTGCCTGCTTGCAAGGCAGGTGCTTTTGCCGCTGAGCTAAATCCCCAGCCCCCTAATTACTATTTTTAATTGAGTCATGTAGTAGTATAATTATTTTCCCTTTGTTGCATGTTTTGTTTTCAAGAGCAACATAGTATATTACTGATTTCTTTGTTGCATATTTATTTTTCTGTGTACTTACAGAAATCTTAAAATATGAACCTTAAAATCTCTTCCTACTGTGTATATCTTTCTGTTCAAGCACAGTATATTAGTCTGTCTTGTCAATGTGTAGAAGAAATCTCTCCTGGAGCCTTCAGAGTTCCATTAGCATCTCTCCATTTGGTTACTAGACCCAAGTCTGGATGCTTGTCCAACATACACCAGTTAAGTTATAAGACAAAATGTTGAGACAAACAAGGTAACTTTATTTGAAAAGCCAGCTAGATGAGAAGACAGGAGACTTGTCACAGAGCCCTTCTGATGGGAAGCTGATTTAGGAATGTCTATATAGACACTGATGGGTGTTCTCAGAGCAGTAGGTACCTTTCACAGCAGATGCTGGGTAATCACAGAATAATGGACACTTCCTTGCAATGGTGGGCTGGCTGGTACACAGCTGATCCTAAATACCTAGTCATAAAATGCTCTTTAGTTCTGCAAATCTCAAAACCAAAGACCGTTATTTCCTCAGGGTATTCTTGAGACTGATTAATTTGCCTACACGTAGTTCCTGACATACTATCCATTGGACATGCTGGTGGGGGTAGCTGCCTTAAAATCGTCTTGCTGATTACCAAACTCCCAGTAATTAAACAAATACCTGTAGTGCTTACCTTCAATCCTTTTTTCAGTTAGAGTCTTCTTCCCCGTGTCTTTTTCTTATATAAGTCTTTCTTAGATTTACACCCTTAGTTTTATATAGTCTTTTTGTTTTGTTTTCTCCTGTTGTCTTTGAAGCCCCTCTTCATCCACAGTAATCTGAAATTTCAGCTTAGATGTATTTTCACTTACCATTCAGGGCACTCATTTTATGAAATTTTCTTAAATTCTTTTATTAATGATTTTTCTCTTCCTCTTTTTTCTGTTCATTCCACATACTGACTATTCAGTTATTGGACTTCTTGAACTGGTCCTCTAACATGTACATATTTTTTTTGTTCTTATTCTTGTTCCACTTGTCTTTTTGCTCACCTCTCTTCAAGCTTTCCTAAATTTTCTTTCCAACTTTGTATTGTTTCTTATTTCCACCATCTTACTTTTTCAATTATAGTGTTCTTCCAGTGGCATTTTCCAAAACATGTTTGGTGGTAACACCAGTTCTACAAAATGTTCTGCATAAAAATATTTTATATATATTTAGAGAATTTGTTAATATATTTTTAAGAAATACTTATATACTTTTCTATGCTTGCACATTTGTGTCTACTGTCAGCTCTATTTTTTGTTTTTATTTTTTATTTATTCATTTATTTTTTGTCTTTTAAGACAAGGTCTTACTATGCACTTCAGGATGAACTTGAACTCACTTTGTAGCCCAGGCTGGTCTCAAACTCACTATGATCCTCCTGTCCCAGCCTTCCGAGTGCTGATATTACAAGCACGCACCACCCTACCCAGCTATCAGCTCTATTCTTTTCTTTGAATTTTTTAATAGATTTTTTCCTTTAGAGAAGTTTTAGGTTTACAACAAAATTGAGTGGAAGGTACAAAGATGTCTGTATACTGCCTGCCCTGCGTGTGTCTTCCTCTACAACACTCCAGCAGAGTACTGCATTTGTTATAGCTGATGAACTTGATACATCACTGTCACCCAAATTCCGTAGTTTACATTAGGATTCTCTCTTGATGTTTTACATTTTGTGGGTTTTGACAAATGTATGATAACATTTATCAACCATTATAGAACCATATAAAACTGGTTTACTACCCTAAAAATCCTGTGTTCTTCCTATCTACCCATCCTTTCCTTTTTCTTAACCTCTGGAAGATGTTTTTTTCTGTCTCTATAATTTTTCATTTTCCAGAATTTTATGTAGTTGAAATCATACAAATATGTAGCCTCTCAGATTGGCTTCTTTCACATAGTAACATGTATCATGGCTTGATAGCTCATTCTTCTTAACACTAATGTTTAATTTTCTGGATCCACAGTTTATATATTCATTCACCTCCTAAAAAAAATCTACTTTGAGTCAGTTTTTTAAGGGTGGATAGCCTGTACTTAAGCAGAGGATTGTTGTAGGGTTTTTTTTGTTGTGTTTTTGTTTTGACTTGTGTTGAATGCATAGTTGTTCTAGCTTGATTTGTTGAAAAGATAGCCTTTTCATTATTTGTATTTCTTTTTTTCCTTTGTCAAATACCAGGTAACTAAATTAATGTGAGTTTTTTTTCCCCTGGGCTTTCTGATCCATTCCATTGATCTATTTGTTTATTTTTTTGCCAGTACCACACAGTCTTGGTTATAGTACCTTTAGAGGAAATCTTGAGGTGAGGTAGTTTCAGTCCCCCAATCTTGTTCTTCTCCTTCAGTATTGTAGTGGTTATTCTGGGTCTTTGCCTCTCCGTACCAAGTTTAGATTCAGTTTGGAAGTAAAGTAAAGTAAAGAAAATCTCTTGGATTTTTTAATTGGGATTTTTATTGGGATTACATTGAATCTCTAGATCAAGTTGGAAAGAACTGATGTTTTAACAATATTGAATCTTCTTATCCATGAACATGGAATGATTGTTTAGTTCTTTGATTTCTTTAGTCAATTTTGTAGTTTTCCTTAATAAATATTTATATATTTGTTACTTTTTATACTATTGCAAATTATATTGTGTTTTTAATTTTAAATTCTACTTGTTCTTTGCTGATACTAGGGAAGATAATTAACTTTTTTAGTACTAACCTTGTATTTTGTAACCTTATTATAATTGCCTATTAGTTACAACAGTTTTTGGTCAATTCAGATCCACTGCATAATCATGTCACCTGTGAACTACAGTTTCTTTTTTACTTCCCAACACATATACTTTTACCTTTCACTTCCTTTTTAGAGGAGGGATCCTAACTGCACTAACTAGGATTCAAAGTGATGTTGAAAAAATGTTGAGAGGCAACATTCTTGTCTTGTTCCTGACCTCTGTGGGAAAGCTTCTAGTTTCTCACCATTAAATATGATATTACTTGTAGAAATTTTGTAGATGTTATTTACCAGATTGAGGAAGTTCCCCTGTATTCATAGTTTTCTAGGAGGTTTTTGTAGTCAGTTGCAAGGAGAACAATTACATACAGAACACAGATTTTATAGTATTATTTATAATGACCTCACAGATTTAAATATAAGAAAGTACAGGAATGGGGCAGGGTGTTTAGCTCAGTGGCGTAAGCACCTACCTAGCAAGTGCAAGAGCATGAGTTTGATCTCTGGTACCGGCCCCAAAAATGTGGGAGATCCATCCACATACTAAAGACCCAAGAAAATCTAGCCAAAGCCCTGGACCACACAGCAATGGTCTGCATGAGTTCTGCTGAAGACCTAGAGCCCACAACAATGACTCATACAAGTCTGTTTCATGGATCTTTGCTGGGAAGGCCCAGAGGTCAGCAGTGGAAGCTAGAAAGTCTATACTAGCAGGGTAAAGGATCTGTGCCAGTAGGCTGAGCATTCTAAACTGGAGCCAAGAATCAATGCTCAAAATAAGAACAAGAACTCCCCTGAGAAGTACCATAGCCCTTGTCAGCAACAACAAGGTTCTGAGCTCCTTCGATGTTCAGAACAGCTGAGTTCATATCAGGAAGCCAGCATGATAAGCTCCTCCAAGAAAACCAACAGAAAAACTTAGGAGAACACATACTACTGTTCTTCATCTCCAGTTCTTCTTTTTATGCTGGCAACAGTCCTCAGGTGGGTCATTCACACTCAGTACCACACAGATTCAGCTGGTGTTTAAGTTGACCACTAGTTACCAATGCACTACAGAGATTTTTATTCTGAATGAATGTTAGAGATTGTCAAATACTTTTTCTGAATTTATTGATATGGTTATATGATTGATAGTGTGGATATATTAATTGATATTTGAATCTTGAGCCAGCTTTGCATACTTGGGATAAATCCCACTTGGACGTGGTATATAATCCTTTTTATATAACTTTGGGTATATTTTCTAATATTTTGTTGAAAAATTTTGCATTTATGTTCATGAGTGATCCTGGTCTGTATTTTTCTTGATATGTCTTTATTTGTTTTGGGTATTAAAGTAAAGCTGTCCTAATAGAATAAGTTAAAAAGTATTCCTTCTGCTTCTGTTTTCTAATAGATATTGTGGAGAATTGATATGACTTTATTCCTTAAATGCTTGATAGAATTTGTCAGTGACCTTTGCAGGCTTCATACTTTCTGTTTGGGAAGATCATTGATTCAGTTTATTTAATGCAAACTGTACATCAAATTCAGATTGTGGGAATTTTTTCTTTCTCTTTTCTTTTCTTTTTTTTTTTTTTTTCTTTCTTCTCTGTTCTTTTTCCTCCTTTGTCACAGGGTCTCATTGTGCTACTCAAGCTAATCATAAACTTCTTGGCTCAAACCGTCCTCTTGATTCAGCCTCCTGCATAAATAAGATTACCAGCATGTACCCCTGAACCAGCTTTATATTTTTCTTCTTGATTAAGTTTTGACAAGTTATCTATCGAGAAATTGATCCGTTTCATCTAGGTGTAGGTGTAGAATGTTGTTCACTATAATCCTTTTAATGATCATGGGACCTATAATGTTGTCTCCATTATCACTTCTGGATCTAATAATTTATATCATCCCTCTCTTTTAAACTGGCTAGAGTCTTACTGATTTTAATCTATCTTTTCAAAGAACTAACTCTTGGTTTCATCATTTTTTAATTGATTTCCCCTTTCAATTTCTGCTCTGATTTTTATTGTTTCTTATCTTGTGGTTACTATGGATTTAATTTGCCTTTTTCTAGTTTCCTAAGGTAGAAGCTTGTGTCACTGGTTTAAGATCTTCTGTCTTTTCTAAATACATGTTACTATACAGTGTTACATAGCAATATTTCCCTTTAGGCTCTGTTTCTATGATATCACAAATTTAACTTATATTTTATTTTTATTTAGTACAAAATATTTTCTAATTTCTTATGATATTTCTTTGACTCGTGTTACTTAGAAGCATGTTGCTTATTAGCATATTTTTAGGTTTTCCAGCTATCTGTTATTAATTTCTAGTTTAATTCTATTGTTGTAGTTTCAGTCCCTCTAAATTTGTTTGAGTAGTTTGGTCTCAGATAACGTAGTCTGATTTTGGTTAATGTTCCATAATAGCTTACAAATAATGTGTATTTTGCTATTGTCAGATGAAGTACCTAAGAAAATGTCAGTTATATTCAGCTGATTGATGATGCCATTGAATTCAGTTATGTCCTTATTGACCTGCCTGTTAGATATGGTTCATTTCTGATAGAAGACTGTTGAAACATCTAATTGTAATAATAGTCATCTATTTTCCTTCACAATTCTGTCAGTTTTTGGCTCACATATTACGACTCTACTGTTACATATATATGTGTATCATTAAGGATCATTATGTCTTCTTGGAGGATTATTGTCTTTATCATTATGTAATACTTGTCTTTCCCTGATAATTTTCCTTGCTTTGAAGACTGCCATATCTGAATTAGCTACTCTTTGTATTTTGATTAGATTAGTGTGGTATATCTTTTCCTACCCATTTTGTCTTTAATCTACCTGTATGTATTTAAAGTGGATTTCCTTTTTTTCAAAACCATTTTATTCAAGGATAAAAAGAAAGAAAAAAATGAAGAAGAAAATTACAACAGAATGTCAAAACATGTTAATTAGGGAGCAACAAAGGTACATACATTGTACATTATCATGCCCAAATCATTCACCCAGGACACAAGACATGTGCCTTCAATTGTTCAAACAATACCAGCACAAATTTTTCTCTTCAGTGAACTCAGCAAAATCAGTAGTATAATTATCTTAATTTATTATTTTTATACATATACATATGTTTTTCTTTCAGCTTATCATGCTGATGAAACAATATGATGTTTACACATATGTGTCTCTTTTTATTTCATTAATGAGTATGTTCTCAAGGTACATCCATTTACCTATAAAAGTGTCCAGTTTATCCTTTTGATGGCTGAGTAGTACTCCATTGTATAAAAATACATCTTTTTTTATCCATTCCTTGGCTGATGGGCATTTGGGTTGTTTCCAAGACCGGGCTATTATAAACTGTGCTGCTATAAACATATGTGTACATATATTACTGTGGTATGATGTTTTTAATTCTTTTGGGAAGATACCCAGAAGAGCAATAGCTGGGTTGAATGGGCCTCCAATCCTAGTTTTTTGAGGAATTTCCACACTGATTTCCACAGTGGTTAGACCAGTCTACATTCGCACCAACAGTGGAGAAGGATTCTTTTTTCCCTACTGCCCCTCTAGCATTTGTTATTGCTTGAGTTCTTGACAATAACCATTCTTTCTGAGGTGAGGTGGACTCTCAGTGTTGTTTTAATTTGCATCTCTTGAATGACCAGTGACACTGAACATTTTTTCACATATGTATTTGCTGTTTGTATTTCTTCATCTGAGAAGAGTGTATTTATCTCAGATACCCATTTTTCAAGTGGGTGTTTAAATCTAAGAGAACTGATTTTTTGGGTTCTTTATATGTTCTCAATAGTAATCCTTTGTCTGAGGAACAGCTAGCAAATATTTTCTCAATGGGTTGTCTCTTTACTCTGTTATCGTTTCTCTTGCTATGCAAAAGCTTTTCATTGGGGTGAGATTCCAGTTGTTGATTATTTGCGATAGTTCCTGTGCAATCTGGATTTTGTTCATAAAGTCTTTGCATATACCAGTGTTAAAGAGGATTTCTTATAGATTAACATATTTGGATTTTGTTTTCTGTTCAGTCTGAGAATCTTTCTCTTTAAATTGATGTTTTTAAATCATTGACATTTAAAGTGATTATTGATAAAATTTTATTAATACCTAGCATTATTTGTTTCAATTTTCTACTTATTTCTCTTTTTCTTTGTTTCTATTTTGTCTTCCATGGTTTTTATGCTTTTTGTGATTTTAATCAAACAATTTATATGATTTGTTTTCTTTATTTCTTAGTGTGCCAGTCATATATCATTTTTTTACTTTTTTAGCACTTATCCTCTATTTACAGTACACATTTACAGATAATCCATGTCTTTCAAGTAGCACTGTACTGCTCATCACGTAATATGAGTACTATATAATCCTGAATCCTTTTTCATACCTTGAATTATTGCTATTAATCCTTCTACTTTACATAAGCATCTACATATATATGTATGTCTGTATATACACAAATAATCAAATATATTTATTGCTAGTACTATTATTATTTCAAGCAAACTTTTATCTATTAGGTCAGTTAAGAATAAGAAAAATAAAACCTTTTAACTTATTGTTTCTGCTATACTCTTACTTTCTATCAAATACATGGGTTTCCTTTCTCTGGCACCAGTTCCCACAAACACTTCTGCTTTTGTATTTCTGGTCTCTTATATAAATTGTGATTCTTTGTGTTCATCTGACACCTGTTCACCTGATTCATTGTTTCTAGATAATAGTATATAAGATATTCTTATGATATCAATATTGGGAAGATTTGTAAAACAGTACAATATAACTATAAAAACATCAGCATATCTTAACTTTACTCAGATTAAGGTAAGCTACCTCTGTTCTATCATTTGGGATTGTTTAGTCATATAGCTAGTAAAGCTGGTCCTCTCCACTCAGATTTTTAAAGGTTAGGTTGAGCTAATTTGTATGATGACTGTGTTCTAAGAACAAGTCTCTCAAGAGACAGAAAGTGAAGGCTACTATCTTCTTAATGCCTGAGTCTCTGTCTTAGTTACTTTTTACTCATTGCTGAGACAAAATACCTGATGACCAAAGTTGGGGAAGGAAAGGTTAATGTCTTACAGTTTTTAGAGGTTTCAGTCCATATGCACTTGGCTTCAAAGCAGGGTGGCATGGCAGGGCCGCAGTTCATGGCAGCTGCAAACAGCAAGGCAGAAACCTGCAAAAGAGCAAGACATGCCTTCTTCCTGCCATTACATCACATCATGGCTCTAGCCCTATGTGGGTGTAGCACCTTCACCATCAATCCAAGCACTATACAATGAACCAATCACAGATGCATAATGTAAACGCATGAGGCCTGGGGGCCACCGACATAAACCACACCATTCCACCCCTTGACCCTAGGACTCATGTACATCCTTTATACAAAAGACAATTAGTCCATTTCAAAGAGTTGCCAAAGTCTTAACAGTTTCAGCATTGTTGAGAAGTCCAAGCTCCAAATCTCCTCCAAGATCTATGGCAAACTCTTAACTGTAACCCCCTGTACAAATGAAACAAGGGTAAACATTTCCAAAATGCAAAGGTGTGAGATAAATATTACCATTCCAAAAGTTGCAAACAGGGGAATTTAAAGCATTGGAAACAAAGCAAGTCCAACATCCAGCAGGATGAATATTAAGTCCTACAGTTCCATGCTCAGCATCTGAAGCAATCTGGTTGCAAGCTCGAAAAGGCTTGGGTGATTCCAGCCCAAGGCACTTCCAGGGATTTCAGCTCCTGCTGCTTCTCTTAAACACTCTCTGCTCGCTTTTTGCAGCTTTCCTTGGATGATCCATGTTCCTGGCTTTTCCAAACTTCTGGAGCCTCCACTGCACCTTTGGCTTCACCCTTAAATCTTTACAGATTGCCCTTTCAAGGACACACTGCTTGGCCTCCCAGATCCTTTGCAAAAATTCGTGCATTTTCCTTGCACCTAAAATTAGCACCATGTGGATGCTGCCAAGATTTGCTGCCATCTGGAGCAGTAGCGAGGCTTTTTTCTTTCTTGGCTGTAAGGGTCGATTGCCTTGGATCATTGGGCTCTGTGAACCTGATTGTAAAGAAAAGCTTCTCTATGTTGCCGCCATTCTGGAACCTCATGTGGCCTCCATCGCCGTGCTGGAGCATGGTGCTCTGCAGCTTTCTCTGAGCAAATTCTTTCACTTTTGCAGTTTTGAGGCTGCAAAGGGTGGGAACCTGCCACTTCCTGGAATGACCCGGGGCCATCTTTCTTATTTCTCTGTTTCTCCTCAGCAATCAAAGTCTCAACTCTGTCTTTACTATCCACAGCTTTCCTGGAACTTTCCTTCTGGCCAAAGTCACAGTATTATAAATTACCCTGCTGGGCTCGTTGCTCTTGATTTGCAACATAAAGCTGGCTAAAAGCCCCCAACAATACCCATGCCGCAGCCACATTTGCCTGCCTTGAAATTTCCTTTTCCAGATTAATCAGTCCATTGCTCTTTGTCTCAGTCTCAGGCAAAATCTCTGGGCATGAGCAAAATGCAGACAAACTTTTTGCCAAGCTATAGCACACATCATGAGGAGTCCAACAACCAATGCAGTCCTTCTTCTCTGCAGAAACCTTGCAGGCCTGGTCTTTACCATGAGGCTTTCTATCAGCATTCTGGTTTCCTGAGCTCTGACCAGAATCTGCTTTACAGAACAGCCTAAGCTGCTCTAGCTCTGTGCATCCAGGTGACATGTCTGAACCTCTCCAAACTCTGCCCACAAGCCATTTCCAAAGCCTCTCAAAAAACATGGTAGGTATAGTCACAGCAAACAACCCCACTCCTCGTTACTAAATTCTGCCTTAGTTACTTTTTAGTCGTCATTGAGACAAAATACCTGATGAACAAAGTTGGGAAAGGAAAGGTTTATTTCTTACAGTTTTTGGAGGTTTCAGTCCATACTCAGTTGGCTCCAAGGCAGGGTGGCATGGCGGGGCCACAGTTCATGGCAGCTGCAAACAGCAAGGCAGAAACCTGCAAAAGAGCAAGACATGCCTTCTTCCTGCCATTACATCACATCATGGCTCTAGCCCTATGTGGGTGTAGCACTGACACCATCAATCCAAGCACTATACAATGGACCAATCACAGATGCATAATGTAAACCAGGAGGCCTGGGGGCCACCGAAATAAACTACGGCAGTCCCTAACAACATAGCATCATTTTCACTATATACTGCTGAATAGCTAGCTAGTCACAGAGTCCAGATTCAAGAAGGAAATTATCTTAATTATTTTTCTTGCTACTGAGGCACAATACCTGACACCCACAATTCAAAGTAGGAAAAGATTTTTTGGCTCAGTTTGGCTCAATAGTCCATTGTTGGATAGCTCCAAAACAGGACATCATGACAGAGGAACTTGTTTATGGCATAGCAGTGATGAAGCAGAGAAAGATGAGGGAGACATACACCCTTGCAGGCCACACCCTCAGTGACCCACCAGCTCTGACCACATTCTACCTCCTCATAGCAAGTCAACTATAAACTCATTAATGGACTAATTCACTTGTGAGTATCATGATCTAGTCACCTCCCAAAAGCCCCACCTATGAGGGCCTGAAAGTTTAGGGTAACATCTAGATATAAACTATCAATAGGAATAGATCTTGCCTTTCCATGGGAGGAGAATCAAAAGTTATGGGCCATATCCTAAAACCATATCAGTGTATCCTCTGAACAAATTTTATGTTTTTCCTACTCGAAAAATTCATTATTTCTTCAAGATCGTTCATTAACAATCCCCAAGATTGTTCCTGAATCTTGACCCTGTAGCTAGTCCATCCTCTAACTCAGGTACAGCTGCACATGAAACAGGTAAGTAAAATTGCTCAAGTGTGTTTCCTTGGGTGTGATTTCTCTCCATCCAAAGACCTGTGAACTAAAGAAACATACTTAAGTCACAGTAACTGAACATGCACAAATGATTGTAGACACTCATCAAAAGGGAGAAAAACTGAATGCACACATCAGTCACTACATTTCTAGTCTGCAAAGATTCTGAAATCCAACGGGAACATGTTGCCAGCTCCTTAATTAGGTCCAGTATCACCTCCTGGCTGTTGTTTTCCATGGTTCTTTGTTCTGTCTTTTGAATCAGACTTCTTTTGTTATAAGCAAACAGAGATTGCCTTCTCTTGCCTATAAATGGCTAGAGATCCAAAGAATTCTTTCTGTTTTTGTACCATCTCTAATCCTGTTAGCGTGGGTGATGGGGTCTAGGATACGTTCCTAGGTTCTTGTGCACAATGAGCAAAGAATTGAACATGGCACATGATAGTAAAGAAAAATCAGGACAGCTTATGAAGGTAATAGCACACTAAGAGAATTAGCTAACAAGAAGAAAATAGCACAAGTTCTGATGGCATAAGGTATAGGAGTTTAAAATGCTTGTGCAAGTTCTGGGTACCTCCCATTGGGGTCTTCCAGAGCATGATTGACATGATTGACAGGATACTGAGTCACATCACCTACATCGATTACATATATCATTTCCCATAATTCATCCTGTTATCATTGAGTGTATGAGATGCAGTTCATGTGCATGAACCTTCAGTGAGCTCCAAGTGAAGAAAGTTACTGCAAGTCATAGAAGCAAGTCTGGTGCACATGCATCCTGTTTGGAATTTTTGAAGTTTCTAAAGCAGACTTGGGAGTCTTGCTCTTCTTATCTCTGCTTCCATGTAGTAAGCCTTAGGACAAGAGTTAGCCCTGGGTATTACTCAGGTCCAAGTGAGTGAAGGAACATAATCTAGCAGCAAGGAGATAAGAACAGCCCCATGACTACCTTTGTTAAACTTTCTAATCCATACTGGCAATGCTTTCACCAGAAGAAGTCTCAGTAGTCTGTTTTCTCTGAACACCATTGGGATTCTCTTTGTGACACAAAAGCTACAACCACAGATCTCTAAAAGATAAGCCCATTCATCAGAGACCTGGCCAAGATCCCCAATCTCCCAAAGGAGTGTACGGGTGGCAAAGGCTTAAAATAAATGAGACAAGTGGTATGATTTTAGGGCTTCGGGAGGATGAAACCTCTGCAGGGATTGAGACTCTGGGGGCTAAGACAAGGAATGTCTCTGGATGGCCAGTATATATTTAGTTTCAAACAAGAAAGAGGTTAGAATAGAAAACTCAGGAAACTGAACAGACCTTGGGAGTGGTTCAAGCACTTTTCCAAGTAACAGATTATGTTTACTTTAGGAGAACTATCTTATGTTAATTTAGGAGAAGTATCTTAGGAGACGGTCTCCATGTTGATTTTCACTACAGGAATGAAATGCCTGTAGCTACAGTCTTTATTTAGTTAACTGGAGTTGGGGCCAGGTGTCCTCAGTTGTGAACTTATCTTGCCCTTAGAGGTGTCTCTTGGTTCTCAGGTTGGCCATGCCCCCGCCAACACACAGCCCTGCACACGTGTTCAATTTCCAGTTTCAACGGCTCCCAATACCCTTTTCTGCTCTGGACCTCCTGTGCACCTACAGCTGTAGGGCCATATCCTTAAATTGTTACAAATTCTTCTGTTTAAAGGAAAGAATCTATAATCTTTGTCCTTAACATTTCTAGAGAATGATCTGAAAGAGACCATGAAGCATATTCTTAGATCTTCTTGTTATCGTAGTAAAAAATAGTATTATCTCATTCTGGAACTGATATTTGGCCCTTTCTTAATTTGAAAGTCGTTTGCCTTCTGGGGGATCTAGAAATGAGAAGCAAGTTGGTTCCTAAACACTGAAAATCTTGGATGTGTATGTCTGTGTACATTTTTAAAGCTTACCTCTCATCTTACATTTCATCATAAGCAATGAGAAGACAGGTGACACTTTTCTTACTTTGGAAAGCTTAGCTATTTGGTACTTTCCTGTTTGCATGTCACTTTAAACTTGTCAAGCTTCAAGTCACTTCCTAACAAACACCCCCTGTCTTCCATCTTCCAATAATATCTTACTCACTTTCCTTTAAACCCTCACTGACAGTCTTCTGGGGAACTTTTAGGCTTCCATTAAAGCTCTCTTCAGCCAAGCATGATGGCATTTACTAGTAATCCTAGCACTCAGGAATGCTGAGGCAGGAAAATTGCAAGTTTGAGCCTAGACTAGACTGGGCAACTTAGCAAGACCATGTCTCAAAATAATGGATGAATAAATGGGGTTACAGTCCAGAGTGAGGGCCTTGAGTTTAATCCTTGATTCCAAAAAAAGAATATGAAACAAAACTCTCCACAAAGCTCTTTTAATTTTCACTGACTTGTGGCCCTGTCTACTGCTTTTTGCTGCTCAGTTTTAAAGCCAATTCCATGTGCAGAATCTGTTCTAATAATCTTCTACTGTGTAACAAACCACCAAAAAACTTCATATTTTAGAACAACACTAAGACAGGGCTTGGTGGAGAAGTTTCTCTCTGTGGCATACAGTGTCTGCTGGGTGGCTTGACAAAGACTGAAGGCCCATTTTTACCACGTGGCTGACATGTCAGTTCTGCTGTTAGTTTTTCTCCATAGAGATCTCTCACTAGACTACATTGCTACATTGCTTAGAGTGTGGGAGCAAATGTGCCCAGGAACAGAAAATGGAAGCTGCCAATTTCTTAATCCCTGGGACAAGAAACTAGGATGGTGACCTTTATACTATTGGTTAAGTATAACAGAGATCAGAAGGGATGGCAAAGAGTTTGGGGGTCATGTTTTAAAACTGAAAATCTTCTAAATGTTATAGAGTTTGCCTTTCATATTTCATCGTTTAATCTATGTAGAGTAATTTTAATCATCACCAGAATACTTATACTTTTTTACTTTCTATGTATTTTGACTGAGGTAGAGTTTACATTGTAAAACAGAAGTCTTTCTCTTTTTTTTGTTTTTTGTTTGTTTGTTGTTGTTTCAAGACAGTTTCATGACATATTTCGAACTGGTATTGAACTCACAATATAGCCAGGCCGGTCTCAAACTCAATGATCCTTCTGTCTCAACCTCTTGGTTTCTGGGATTACAAGTGTATGCCATCATGCCCAGCTCAAAACATACAAATTTTAAGTGTACTGTTTTATAAATTTTAATAAATGTCAGCACCTGCATAGTTACCCCAACCAAGGGGTTTTCTGCTAGCTGGAAGCTGGAAAGCAAACTGGAAGCCAGCCCCACAGACCTCCTCCTCATAGTCTGTGCCTCCACCTTGATTCTTATTTCTGCCACCAGAGATTAAATTTTCCTGTTCCTAAATGTAACAAAAATGAGTCACACTGTTATGTACCCTTGTTTATAGTTTCTTTCATACAAAATAATGTCCTGAGAAGCACATATATTATTGGTATATGTTAGTTGTTCATTTTTTTGGCAAGTCATATCCTAGTAAACAACTATACCACAATTTGTGGATCTATATTCTTGTTGACAGGCATTTGGCTAGTTCTAATTTAGGGTTATAAATATACTGCTACATATGTTAAAAGTATTTTTTCCTAGCCATTTGTTAACCCATTTTTATGACTTTCTGAGTTCCTGTGTTTTTCATGGTTTCAGTAGAAGGATCACTAATTCCAGCACTCAGGAGGCTGAGGCAGGAGGATTGCCATGTATTCAGGGCCACCTACATTCAAGGCCATATGGGGAGTTCACACTACAAAACAAGACCCTGTCTCAAGAAAAAAAAAAAGTAGAAGAGTCATATTAACAGTCATGGAAATCGTATTTTTCTTAATGGATTTCAACCAGTCCTTTTATTAGATTAACTTTCACATTTGCCTCCAGAAACATCTTTTCTGCTGATGCTCAGGCTTTTTAAGAATTAGGCAATGAAACCGCTTGATTCTCATCATTTGCCACTCTGCTTTCTTGAGTCTGCTAAGGCAGTTACTACTTTTCCAGTTTGCTTTCCAGCTTCCAAAATTTTATTGTTGGCTTCTGTTATTATCTTGCTCATCTTAGAAAGTTTCAGGCGAGAACACAGTTAAATATGTACATTGAGTTCATCTCATTTGCTTTTATTCTTTTTGTTTTCTCTTGTTACTTTCCCCATCCAGCCTACTTACTTTGGTCTTTTTCTTTTTTTTTTTTTTTTTTTTTTCCGGTACCAGGGATCGAACTCACGACTGCCTGCTTGCAAGGCAGACGCTTATGCCGCTGAGCTAAATCCCCAGCCCCCAGCCTACTTACTTTGAA
The DNA here is from genome assembly GCF_034190915.1 of Cavia porcellus. NCBI lineage: Eukaryota > Metazoa > Chordata > Mammalia > Rodentia > Caviidae > Cavia > Cavia porcellus. Next base: position 34,592,537 of record NW_026947508.1, read on the forward strand.
TTTTCCATTTTCTTCTCTCCATATCACTTCACCTTATATTAGAACTGTGAAGATGACAATTGCTCAGAGAGCATCTATCTAGCTCAACGTCCACCTCTCACAGATGATGGACCTGACACAAGAAAGATGCAGTGTCCTTTCTGTCTTTAGTAACAGAGGAGACTTTTGCCTTCCTACATCTTCAGTGAGTGTGAGAATAATACAATCTACTGGATAGGAGCCTTGGAAGTGATCAGAGGAGAAAATGCCACTTCTGAAAAGGCTGCCGTGGATCCTTCCCAGAGCCCAAGGAAGTAGCCTCATTTAGGACAGCCTCAGTTTCTGTTATCCTCCACTCCAATGCCAGGTGCAGGGCAGCAACCAGGAGAGTGCCCAGCTGCCTTGACAGGAGGACTGCTGAAATAAGCAAATATATATGTAGGACCTACAGGGCCTTTTTGATTTTGTTCCATTTTTCTTTCCTTTTTATTACTTTCTTTGGAACTGAATGTTATGTAGAAAATAACAAAGGAACTCTTAGACTAAGAACAGAAATTCAAACAAGTGATCAGTGGCATGACAATTCTATATCCAATGCCAACATACTCACAAGCTAATACTCCCATGGCCCTATAACTCCTTATATATAAATAAGGCATGAAGCACAAAGAATGTAAGAGGCAACCAAGTACAGAAAATGAAAGTGTATATACCTCAAAAATTATTTAGATTTTCTTTTCAGAGTACAAAAGATGCCAATTACATACTTAGCTCTTGATCTAGGCTGTTTTCCAAGTAGGCTGTATTCCCAGAGCCTTTGGTCATGTAGTTTGGGCTGATAGCAGCTGGGTATAGCCTTTTCAGGGCCCCTACCCTTTTACCAGCTTAGCTACTGGGAATCCTGATAGGGACCAGACCCCAGGATGTTGTTATAATATTGTTCTCTGACTTTCTTGCACCAGATATCCTGTAAGTTTCTTGGATTCTTTGTCTCCTGTAGTCTGTATCTACTTGAACAAGAGTGGCAGCACAGGCCCCCACTTGGATAAAAAGAAGGTCCAGCAGCTCCCTGATCACTTTGGGCCAGCCCGTGCCTCTGTGGTGCTGCAGCAAGCAGTCCAAGCTTGCATCGACTGTGCTTACCACCAGAAAACTGTCTTCAGCTTCCTCAAACAGGGCTATGGTGGTGAGGTCATCTCAGGTGAGCACCGTTGGGCTAGTATGACCTCCTACCCAGAGGGGCAGGCCTTCTCAGTTGACTGATTTCTGACAAGGCATCCTATCAGAATTCACACTTACAGGCTCTAGAGAAATATGAAAGTATTCTGTTCCTCAAAGTAGCACTCATTTCCAACTCCCAAGCTCTTCTGAGTCTTGTGCATATCATCACCAAGAATACCATCAGTAGACTCTGCCTGAGGTTCTAAACAGATTTCTCTCCTGTCTTCTTACTTAACTCTCCCATTCAGAAAATGTACGAGTATAAGGTTTTAAGGCATTCTAGGAGGAAGAATTGAAAGGGGCTGTACTGTACAAGAGAATTTCTTCAGACTGCCATGCCTTCCCCACCAGATTTAGGAAACCCCTAACTTTTTCTTTTTATGCTGTAGCTTCTCTGGCCTAAGCCAGACCCTCTACAAGTGTTCTGAATCTCAGGGTAGAAGGGGAAGAATGTTTTTCTTTCTTTCCTGCTGACAGTTTCATTCAATAGTACATTGTTTTGGGCTCTCATTGAGAATACTCAATTTTGATTCTATGCCCTTAAGTCTAAAATTCTTTTCCTTACCCACCAAACCTATTAAGGCTTAACCTATGGTCTTCCAATCTTAACAATAATGCTAGTCTATATTTCCCTGCCCACCTCCCTAACAACTTGCCATAACTAGCTTTAAGAAACTTAGGTGACATGGAACACTCCATAAATCATCGAATGATTCTTTTAATGAACGTTTATTAAGCCCTGACCATATGTCAGAGGTTATTACCTGACACTGGTGGGAAAGGGAAAGAAGAGAAGATGACAGGCTCAGGTCTACACAGGTTAAAAAAAATCTAAACAGCTAAGGGCAACAACTGTTAGAATTGAGGAATGTATGGGAGCCCAGACTTGAATAATCGGCTATGTGGAGGATAGGAGCAGACACTGAGGGAATTATCCTAGAAGGCTAGGAACTGCTGGCAAATTAAGTTTATGCATCCCTTGAGATAGAGAGTTTCCAGGGTACTCTCTAGTGGTCCTTTGCTTCTATAAAGCATTTTGCAAGAACAGGCCTTATTTACCTCTTCTTTAGCTGCTTTTACTTTTGCCCCACTAAAGCTCCTCTTCTGACCCCAAACTGGTTCCTAAGAGTAACCTATCTCCCTAAATCTCCATTTCCTGACTCCCTCCAAGACAAAGATCAGGCATTTTGCCTCTAAAAAATTATGCTGATGTTTTAATAGAAATAAGGAGTATAATAAAACCAAGCATAAAATAATGCTAAACATTGCCAAAACTCTGGTGTCCTTCTGTAGTTTGAAAATTGTGTACCCAAACTATTGCTGGCAATAGCTGTGTTACCCTCTCCTGTTCAGCTTCTCTGTTCTTGGGAAGTTCATGTGAAAATGGCACCCTAAACGAACAGATTTCCTGGAGGAGTCCCTTCCAATGATGGAGCAGATAGAATTATGTTCACAGTTGTTTTCACAAGTTGAGTGAAATCATTCTGAGCCCTGCAGCTGCAAAAGACTTGGTGTAGCCACTCCCATTATTGCATGCACTTTCTGGTAGGAGGCAAAAATCAAAGCCCTCAAGGGAGGAAGGGAGGGGAAGAGGGAGGGAGGAAAAGGAGGGAGGGAGGGAAGCAGCCTGGGCACTAACTGCCTTTGTGTAACCTAGTAAGCCTGAGACAAGCAGTAGGCTGGGCTCCTCTGGCCCTGTACTGTGCTGCCCTGCACTGCCCAGCTGACGTGCATGGCTCTGTTTACCTAACTCCACAGCCGTGTTTGACCGGGAACAGCACACTCTCAACCTCCCAGCAGTAAACAGCATCAGCTACGTCCTCCGCTTCCTGGAGAAGCTCTGCCACAACCTTCATAGTGACAATCTGTTTGGCAACCAGCCCTTTACACAGACTCACTTATCACTCTCTGCCACAGAATACGGCCACAACCACAACAGGTATCTACCAGGTAGGAACTGGGATGGGGCATGGGCTCAAGGGGGGCAGGGCTGGCAGTAGTACCCACAAGGGCCCACGCCTGCTAGCCTGGTGTCTACTCTCTAGAAATCTCATTTTGTTTACCTTTGCATCATGTGGGACTTTTTGGTCTCATCATCTTCACTGCCTTCTGGATTTTTTTCCTTCTTTCTCTAAAATTATTCTTCTTTCTTCTGGATCCTTTTCCCTAGAAAAATTTGGCTTATGATTCCCCTTTTGAAAGTGAAACAGCCTGTGGAGCCACCCTGAAGTCACAATACATTTCCTAGTGTGAATCTGGCAGCAAAGGCCCAACAAAGCGCTCCTTTGCCAGCAGGAACATTTAGTCTCAGGGTCGAGACTGAGAAATCTGCCCCCCAGTGAACAGCTATCCATTCTTTGCTTTGGCACATGGCCCTAACTCTTCTGGCACTGCCAGTCTAGCAAGTCAATTCAAGTTCTTGCTGTTTCTAAATAGGCTGGAAAATAACTCTCTTAGTTAACATACCAGACCCACAATATGAAAGCAAATGCCACGTGGCCAGTCAATGACTAAGCACTTCTGAGAAAGACTGAAGAGTGGATGGAACTCAGCATCTTTGATCTGGAGTGCAGGACACAGAGCAGAGGGAGAAAAAGAAAGCTCGACTCTAACTGCAGCGAGGTAGGTCTCTGTTGAGAGGGAGGATGCCCTTAAAAGAGATCTGTGGACTGTGACCTAAGCAAAAGAGCAGAGAAAAGTTGCTGTAAATATGGGCCCATGGGAGAGCATAGTCTGAAAGGAACTCTTTGATCCTTTTCCTTACACAAGTCATGTTCCATGCTGCATTCCCTACTCTCTCTTTATCATAGTCTTAAAAGATGTGCTTCCAGTTCAACTGCTACTTGTGGAGAATGTGCTTGGAAAAATTACTCTCCCAGTCCCCCTTCCCTGTGCCCCATCTATTCTTCTGCATCCAAATGCTTATGTTACTTGCAAGGGGGCCAGAAAAACACGTGTAATGGCACACGCTTGTAATCCCAGCATTTGGGAGGCTGAGGCAGGAGGATGGCTGGGAGTTCAAGGCCAGCCTGGGCTACATAGTGAGCTCAAGGCCAACCTGAAATGCATAGTGAGACCCTGTCTCAAAAAGACAAAAAGGGAGGGTGGGAAATGCCTGAATTCCAGATACTTCTGTGAGGGCCAGACTGCCTGGTCACTGCAGCTATATCTGTGCCCCCAGCTGGTTCTTTCCTATGGAGGAAACTTTTTACCCAGCCTGCTATGGATTGCTTTCTTTCAGCATTAGAATCTGAGAACAGAAAAAGGTAGTTAGGGCTGTAGTTAGAATATCACACTGGCATGGTGGAGTAGGTACAGCCAAAGGTGAGCTGTTAGATTATCCCCAGCTATTAGCATTCAGGAACTCTGAGCTGTGTATCAGTATGAAAGTTGGCCTGTCTGAGATTCTAAAAGCAAGGTTGCCTGTGAAGGGGTGGCATATCTATGAATGTCACTGCTCAAAAAACTCAAAAACTTGGAACCCAGAATTCTTAATCAGAATACTATCATTAAATTAAGAACTGCAAAAGATACCCTGGCAGTGGCACTTAGACTGGTTGGGATATATATGTTGTAGGCCTGTAATCATAAAGGTAGTTTGAGACTGGAACAAGACCTTTCCTAGGAATTCTTTTGCAGTTCATATTTCTCAGAGCTACCAGATAAGAGGAACAAGCTTCAGCCAGACTTCACAGAGAAATAGGTTATTACTTTTTGTCATTGGCTGCCACCTTTTCCTACCCCCATTTTCAAGCAAACTGAGATAATTCTTCATCCTCCCCTGCTCTCTAAGCTCATTTTCTCGTATCAAGTTCTCATCACATTGTTTACTCCCATTTTGGTTTCTGTTTGCTTTCCTAAATGAGCATTTTCCAGACAAGCCAGGGCCCTCTCTGTATTTCTGATTCTTCTGTGCTTTGTATCCTCTCTCCTACCTGCCTACCATGCTGAGCATTTATTTTGGCTTTTCTCTTTTATGAGTATGTGCATTTTTCTGATTACTTGCCTAAACTTTTGACAAAGAGCTTGATCTGTTCAAGAACTTTCTTTTGGGTTTCCCTTTTATTCTGTTATTTATTTCTCCTGCCTATCTTCCTGGCTGTACATTTAAACTAGTATGACATCTGTAGATACCATCTTTGTTCTCTGGACTGCATAAAGTTTACTGGAGCCCCCTTCCCTCCTGCTATCCTATCCCTGTGGTAAGAGACTCTAACGTACCCCTGTGGTCTTGGCCCAGCTGACCATGTACTTCCAATATGTCAGGTAACCATCAGATAGATGCGGTAACAGGGATCGAACTTATGACCTCACACTTGCCAGGCAGGCGCTTATGCCACAGGTAGATTTTGTATCCCATAAAGCTTTCTTATCTAAGTTGAAAAACTATTATATTTTTTACTGTTTTATTTTGAAAACTTTCAGACCAGCAGAAAATTTGCAAAGATATATTGTTAAATCATGTACTTTACACCTTAATTTCCACTTCATTTTAAAAAATATTTACTTTGTCTTTTTCTTTAAGTGTATATGCATATATTTGTATATGTAATACAGTGGCACCTCAGTTCACAAACACTTTTATTAACAAGCAATTTGGTTTGTGAACAGAAGCATTTGCCAAATTTCATTTTTGTTTACAGATGCAACATCAGGTGGCAAACACAACTGCAGCCATCTTTCCCACACAAACCTGAAAAAGGCCATCTTTTCCAAAATCATAAAACACATGAAGTTCATGAACCAAAGTAGCACTGTACAGAATATATGGCAAATGTGGCAACACACACTTGTAATTTTACCTACTCTGGAAATTAAGGCAGGAGGATCACAAATTCAAAATCAACCTGGGCAATACAGGAGATCCTGTCTCAGAATTTTAAAAATAATTGCAAGGGTTGGGGATGTAGTGGTAGAGCACTTGCCTAGCATGTGCAAGGTCCTGAGTTCAGCCTTAGGGGGCCAGAGGGGAATACTATGCATATACATATACCAATAGATATATATGAATATATACTTTCTTGTTTGTTAATCCATCTGAGTTAACTTCAAAAGAGACTTTATCCTTAAATACTTTTGTAAATATCTTCCAAGATGTGCTCAAGAAACTTAACATTAAAAATACTCAAAACAACAATATAAATAAAATACTAACATAAATAAGATACACAATCCATATTAGTTTCCCCCAACTGACCCAGTAATGTCCTTTGTAGATGTTTTATTTTTTCATAGTTTGGGATCCAATAAAGAATGAACTGCAGCATTTTATTGTCCTGTCTCTTTTGCTTCCCTCTTTTTTGTACTGGGGATTAAACTCACAACCTCACGCTTGCCAAGCAGGTGCTTATGCTGCTGAGTAAATACCAGGCCCTACTTTTGCTTTCTTTATATGGAACAGTCTATCAGTGTCTTTGTATCTTCTATGATAAAACATTGGCATTTGAAGGATCCAGGCCAGTCATTTTTAAGTCATCAAATATTTATTAAATACTGTTTGCCAGATTCTGTGCTGGACTCTGTGGTGACAGGGATGAACCAGCCTCAACCCCTGGACTCAAGAGCTGAAAGAGGGAAGAACGTACACATGTATGTGATTAATAGTGCAGAGCAAAGGTTCTGTGACCCCACTACTCTCAGGAGCAATGAATAGGGTGAAAAGAAAGATGGCCTGCGGGGAGGAGGCCGACAGTGGTAAAGCAGTCCCTCCCTACCTACACATGTGCTAGGTCAAGTACTAGGCTTGCAGAGACTAAATGAGAGGAACACTTCTCGTTCCCTAAACAATTGGTAACATTGGCAAGCCATGCTGTTTATTGTAGCTTATTCTTATCACACTGACTATTAATTTTAGCTGTAAGTGAAATCCACGCAGCATTCATCTCTGCGTCTACTGTTTTAGATTTTCCAGGTTCCTCTCTGTTAGAAGAAATGGTTCACCTGTCCCAGGACAGTAAATCCTTTGTATCTTTCTTTCTAGTTGCCATTCAGGGATTCAGAATTAATTATAAAGTGATTCTCCTGCCAAAATCCCAAAACTCAGGGATTAAAGCCAAATAAAAACTTTAAAATTTCTTAGGGTGCTTTTACCACCACATAAACTTCCTCACAGGATTTTCAGGTGATTCAATATGTTCTTAGTTACTTGCAACATGTAATCCGGCACACATCCACTTTCCAGATGACTGCACTCTTTTGTAGTCCTGCTTAACTATCACATTGTCAGAGAGACCTTCCAGGTTCTCCTCATCTAAGAGACCTCCTGCTATTACCTGTCCAAGTACCCTGTCCTTTCATTTGTAATACCTAGAATATCCTAATTTTTAATCTACCAGTATTTTGTCATCCTCCCCACTAGTCAATCACGAGGAGAAGGAAAATCTCTCTTTTTACCATTCTCAATATCTATAACCCTGTCACATGATACGTATTTAATAGTGTTTTCTGGTTGAAAGAGCAGCTGAGAATATGGGGCATGATAATTTAGAGAAGGATGTTTTTTAACATGGGAGTGCTTTCAGCATATACAAGGACTGTGCTAATGTGTACAGGTTCTATGCTGGTGTGGGATTTTTTTTTAATCCAGAGCTGTAGTTCCATGCCTATTCAGTTTACCCTGCAGGAAAAAGTCTGGCAGTGAATATGAAATCCTTGAGCTAAAGTAGAAAGGTAATCTTGTGCTTATCTGAACCTCTGCTTATCTCACTCCCAACAACAGGTTGTTCTCTTGGTTTTTGGCAGTTGATTTGTTTGTTGACTAACATGCAGTGGGGTACCTAGAGTTCGTGTTGCTCAGACTAGTACTTCAGTTTGCTGCCCTCCAAGTATCTGAATGGAGTAAATTGTTACAATATAACTTTCCTTTTGGTGGATAATACCATTCAAAAAAATGTATCATCTCAGACTCCTTCCCTCAAAGCTATACCACTGTTAACATGAATTTCTTCCTTCTTAGAGCTTAGAACTGCTGCTTCTGGTTGGTTCTACTCTGCATTCTAAAAGAACAAACCCACCTCTACCTTACTTCCTAGCCTCCCCTTAGGGTATTCATCTCCCAAAATTTGCTCCAGACTTAACCTCCACAGGTCCCTTCAACTTTTCCTTAATCTTGTGGCTTCTCACCACCAAGATGTCACACTTCACTGAGAATGCTAGCCTCAGGTCAGCTTGACTCATTAGTCAAAGGTAAGCTCTGCACTGGACACAATGAGAAGAGCGGGTTTTCACTGAAGATGAGTGCACAGGACAAGATCTTCATCTCTGCAGTAAATTTAATTTATATCAACCCTAGAAGGTTAAAGACTTTTTCTTTTCTAATTAATTACATTTACTGGTACATTTTAGTTATGCTTAATGATCACATTCATCGTAGGGAATTTATACCTGTCCATGATATAACTTGATTCTTTTTTCCCCATTCCTCTACTGCCCACCCCCATTCCTCTCATTTGCAAAAGCTTTGCTTCTATTTTTTCCTTCTTTTCTCATTATTTTTTACCTTCCTTTCCCCCTCCATCCCTAGTTCCCTTCCCATTTGAACATCTTCCTGTTACACAATATCTTTAATTCATTTTGGCTCTTATTTATACTTTCAGTTTCTCACACTAGAGAAACAAGAGGTATTTACACATGTGTCAAGTTAATTCACTTAAGAGTATATTTTCAAGGTACATCTATTTAGCTAGAAATGACTCAAGCTTATCCTTAATGGTAGAGTAGTACTCCGTTGTGTAAAAAAACATCCCACACCTTTAGCTATTCATCATTTGATGGGCATTTGGGTTGCTTCTGAGATTTAGCTATCACAAACTGTGCTGCTAAAACATGGGTACACATATATCACTGTGGTATGCTGTTTTTAATTCTTTCAGGAAAATACCAAAGAGAGGAATACTGGGTCAAATATAACCTCTATACCTAGTTTTTAGAGGAATCTGCACACTGTTTTCCACAGTGGTTGCACAAGTCTATACTCCCACTGACAGTAAAGAAGGATTCCTTTTTCCCAAAAGCCTCACCAGAATTTGTTATTAGTTAATTTCTTGATAATGGCCATTCTTTCTCATTGGAATCTCAGTATTGCCTTAATTTGCATGTCTTGAGTGACCAGTAATGTTGAACCTTTTTTAAAAAATTGATTTGCTGCTTCTACTTCTCTGAGAAGTATCTATTCATTTTGGTTTGGGGGGTTTTTTTCACTTTTTTATTTTAAAAAGAGTAAAACTAAACAAAACAGAACAAAGCAGATCAAAAAGCAAAACAATGTAAATGACACAGATTTCAAAGCAAGAAACAGATTTACAGTAGCTACCATGTCTCTTGTGTTCTTCTAAATAGAATAAAACAATCTTCACACACAATAAATTCATACAAAACAAAATACTGTAAAACTGATTAGAACAGAGTAATGAAGGCATTACAGGCCTTCAAAACAGACAATAGGAAATTTAACAATGGCTGCCTTAATATCTCTTGTTCTTTTCAAAATAGCTGTCTGTACCTTCATGTATGTTGAAATTAAACAATAAAAAATAGACTAAAACCACTCTTAACAAAGAATAAAAGCATTATGCGATTTCACAGCATGACAGTACAGAATCGGCAATGGATACCATAATGTCTGTTTTTCTTCAAAGAAGCTGTTCATTTCATCACACATAATATAATCAATTCTCATAAACTGTTTAAGAGAAGTTCGAGGCATGTATAAGCCTCTATATGAACATCTTTCCTTTCTACATTAGAGGGAAAAACAAAACAAAAAAGAGAAATAATAATAGCAAAGAGCTCAACACTATGACAATATAGGTTTTTAAAACATGTTTTTAAAACCAATATAGGTTTTTAAAACATGCAGAACTTAGATGGATATTTTACATAGTGATCTCCTAGAGTTCCTCAGGTAAGCAAACAGAAACATGCCAAATTGTTGCAACCCTATGAATTTTTTTTGTTGTTGTTTTTATCGGTACCAGGGATCAAACACGACTGCCTGCTCGCAAGGCAGGCGCTTATGCTGCTAAGCTAAATCCCCAGCCCCCAGCACTATGAATATTAACTGCTTCATTCTACGAACTTACACAATTTTTAGCACAATCATCTTAGCTATCCTAAGTGTGTTTACACAAATTTAGATATTTTTTCTTTCCCTTGTTTTTCTTCTTCCTCCTTTTCCCTGAGATATTAGTTTTTCCCCTAGGAGCAGATTCTTACCTTTTCATTGTATTTACTGAAGATTTTGTATCTTATGTATTCTTAGTAGGGAGACAATATGGTATTTATTCATGTGTTTGATTTATTTCATTTATGAGTATGGTCTCAAGTTGCATCCACTTAAAAATCTCAATGTGACCATTCTTTATAGCTGAGTAGTACTCCATTGTATAAAAATATCACATCTTTTTTACCCATTCCTCAGTTGATGGGCATTTAGGTTGTTTCCAAGATCTGGCTATTACAAATTGTGATGCTATAAACATGGGTACATATATATCACTGTGATATGATGTTTTCAGTTTTCTGGAAACGTGCCCAGAAGTGAAATATCTGGATCCAGTGGGACTTCCAATCCCAGCTTTTTGAAGAACCTCCAGACTAACCTCCACAGTGATTACACCAGGCTATACTCCCACCAGCAGTGCAGGAGAGTTCCTTTTTCCCCACAGCCTCTCCATCATTTGTTTTTGGTAGTTTTCTTGATTCTGGCCATTCTTTCTGGAGTGAGATGGAATCTCAGTGTGGTTTTAATTTGCATTTCTCTAATGACCAATGATACTGAACATTTTTTTCTTGTATTTATTTGCCATTTGTATTTCTTTATGTGTGAACTGTGTATTCATCTCAAATGCCCATTTTTTGATTGGGTCTTTGAATTTCAGGAGTTTGAGTTTTTAAAATTCTTTATATGTTCTAGACAGAAGTCCTTTGTCTGAAAAACAGTTAACTAAGATTTTTTCAAAATTCATGACTTTCCTTTTTACTCTGTTGGAGATTTCTTTCAACATGCAAAAACTTTTTAATAAGCCGAGATCCCTGTTACTGATTCTGGGAAGAAATTCCCTCATGATTTGATTTTGTTCATGATTTCTCTACCTACCCCTGTGTCTTCAAGATTTCTACCTACTTTGTCTTCCAGCAGATTTAGTGTTTCTGTTTTAATATTCAGATCTTTGATCCATTTAGATTTTAGTTTAGTACATGGTGATAGGCATGATCTAGTTTTAGTTTTCAGCATATGGAAAGCCAGTTTTTCTAGCATCATTTATTAAAGAGACAATCTTTAATCCAGTGAACATGTTGGCCCCTTTATCAAAGATAAGGTGGCTGAATGTGTTTGTAGTTTAATCTATTCCATTGATCTACAGGTCTGTTTTTATTCCAGTACCATGCTGATTTTATTACAGTAGCTTTGTGCAGTATAACTTGAAGGTAGGGATTATGATGCCTGCTGCCTTAGCTTTGTTGCTCAGAATTGCCTTTGCTATTCTAGGTCTTTTCTGGTTCCACATGAATTTTAGGAATGATTTCTCTAAGTCTGGGAGGTATACTAGTGGTATTTTGATTGATATTGCATTAAATCTGTATAACAATTTTGGGATAATGGCCATTTTCACAATGTTTGTTCTTCCTATCCACGAACAAGGAATGTCTTTCCATTTTATGAGATACTCTTTGACTTCTTTTTCAGGGTATTATAATTTTCCATGAATAGATCTTTTACTTTGTTTTGTTAGATTGATTCCTAAATATTTCATTTTCTTGGATGCTATTGTGAAGAGTGTGGCTGCTTTTATTTCTTGCTTAGTGAGTTTGTTGTTTGTGTATAGAAATGCTATTGATTTTTTAGTGTTGACTTTGTATCCAGCTACATTGCTGGGTTTACTTATTATACCTGGGAGTTTTTTAATGGAGTTTTGGGGGTCTTCTATGTAGAGTATCATGTCATCTGCAAATAATGACAATTTAACTTCTTTTCCTATCCTTACTCCTTTTATTTCTCTCTCTTGTCTAATTGCTCTGGCTAGTATTTCCAGCACTATATTGAATAGGAGTGGTGATAATGGACATCCTTGTCTTGTTCCTGATTTTAGAGTAAAAGCTTTCAGTTTTTGGTTGTTTAATATGATGCTGGCTGTTGGTTTGTCATAGATGGCCTTTATCATATTGAGATAAAAACCATCTATTCCAATTTTCTGTAACGTTCTTACCATGGATGAGTGTTGGACCTTATCAAACGCCTTTTATGCATCTACAAAAATGATTATGTGATTCTTACTTTTGGTACTATTGTTATGGTGGATTACATTTATTAATTTGTGTATACTGAACCATCCCTCCATTCCTATGCTGAATCTCACTTGGTCATAGTGTATAATCTTCTTGATGATTTGCTGCATTGTTTGCCAATATTTTATTCAGAATTTTTACATCTGTGTTCATTAGGAAGATTCACCTGTAGTTCTCTTTTTTGTTTGGTCTTTCTCAGGTTTTGGTATTAGAGTAATATTTGCTTCTAAGAATGAGTTAGAATTGATTCCCTCTCAATTTTACTGAAGAGTTTGGGGAGTGTCAGCGTTAAGTCTTCTTTGAATTTCTTGTAGAATTCCGCAGTGAATCCATCTGGACGTGGGCTTCTCTTTGTTAGTAAGGTTTTAAGTACATTTTCAATTTCATTAATTGAAATTGGGTCATTCAGTTTTACATCTTCTTGATCCAGCTTTGATAATTCATATGTTTCTAGGAATCTGTCCATTTCTTCTGTGTTATCAAACCTATGAGAATAGTGGTTTTTAAAATAGGTATTGATGATCTTCTATATTTCCACAAAGTCTGTAATGATTTCACTCTTTTCATTCCTTATTGCATGAATTTGAGTTTTTTAAATAAGGTTGGCTAGGGGCTTATCAATTTTATTTATTCTTTCAAAGAACCAACTCTTTGATTCATTGGTTCTTTGTATTGTTTTCTTAGTCTCTATTGCATTGATTTCTGCTCTGATCTTTATAATTTCCTCCCTTCTTTTGGTTTTGGGCTTGACTTGCTCTTCTTTTTCTAGATGTTTGAGGTATAGCATCAGGTTGTTTATTTGTGTTCATTCTGTTCTCCTGATATGGTAATTCACTGCAATAAATTTTCCTCTGAGGATTGCTTTCATTGCATCCCACAGGTTTCTGGTAAGTTGTATTTATATTTTCATTTGATTGTAGATATGTTGTGTAATTTCTTCTTTCATTTCTTCTGTGACCCACTGATTGCTCAGGAGTGTATTATTCAATTTCCAAGTGTTTGTGGGATTTTTGCAGTTTCTTTTGTGATTAATTTCTAGTTTCATGGTGCTATGATCCAATAACATGCATAGGATAATTTCAGTTCTTTTGCATTTACTTAAGCATGTTCTGTGAGCTAGTATATGTTCTATTTTTAGAGAATGTCCCATGTGCTCCTGAGAAGAATGTATATTCTAATGTTGTTGGGTGGAACACTCTATATATGTTTACCAAGTCCATTTGTCCACAGATGTGATTCATTTCTTTTACTTTTTTGCTGATTTTCTGTCTAGATGATCTGTCTCTGTGTCAGTGGGGTGTTAAGGTCTCCTGTAATAATTGTGTTATTGCTTATTTGATTTTTCATTTCTCTTAATATTTGTTTTGTATAGCTGGGTTCTCCCAAATTTGGTTCATATAAATTTAACATTGTTATCTCTTCCTCTTGAAATTTTCTCCTAACTAGTATGTAGTGACCTTCTTTATCTCTTTTGATCATTCTTTATCTTTTTGATCTTTTGATCTTGATCAATGTGATAAGTTCACATTGTCTGCAAATAGAATAGCTATTCCTGCTCTTTTTTGGATTCCTGTTGCATAAAGTATTGTTTTCCATCCTTACTTTCAGCCCATGAGTTTCCTTTTGGGTTAGATGAATTTCTTGTATACAGCATATGGTTGGATATTGTTTCTTGATCCATTATGCCAGTCTTTCTTTTAACTGGTGAATTGAGGCAATTTACATTAATGGTTAAAGCTGATATAAATTGGTTTATTTTTGATGTTATCTTTCGGCTGTTGATTCTTTACCTTTTCAGTCTGTTTAATTGTTTGCCTTGTTTAGTAGTTTTTCCTATGTCTATCTAAAATGTCTTTCAGTATTCTTTGCAGGGTTGGTTTGGTGGTCATGAAGCTCTTCAGCTGTTCTTTGTCGTGGAAGCATCTCATTACTCCATCCATTTTGAAGGACAGTTTTGCAGAGTACGTCAATCTGGGTTGGAAGACATTTTCCTTTAGGATCTGAAATACTTCACACTCCATACTCTTCTGGACTTCATTGTTTGTGTTGAGAAGTCAGCTGTGATTCTGATAGGCTTTCCTTTATAGGTGATCTGTCTCTTCTTTAACAGCTTTTAATAGTCTGTTTTTATGTTGGATTTCTGGGCTGTTAGTTATTATATGTCTGGGTGTAGTTTTACTTTGATTATGGCTATTTGGAGTTCTATATGTTTCTCTCATCTGCATGTCAGTTTCCATTCTCATGTTTGGGAAATTTTCAGCTATTCTGTAAATAGCCTCTTGATATTATTTGTGTTATCACCTTTTCATTTATACCTATCAATCTTATGTTGTTTTTCTTTGCATCATCTTGAAGCTGTTGAATTGTTATTTCCTGGTTCCTTGTTATTTTTAAAAGATCTTTCCTTTCCTGTTCACTAGCTGCAATCTTGTCTTCGAGGTCTGAAATTCTATCTTCACTTTCATTGAGGCAGTTTTGCCAACTTTTGATGGAATTTTTGATTTCCTATATATCTCTTTGAATCTGCTTCATGCATTCTGTTTGTTTCTTATATTGTTCATTCAAGGTTTCCATCTTTTTGCATTGTTCCTGTAATTTTTTCACTATGTCTTCTTTAGATGTGTTCAGCATTTCTTTCATTACATTATTCATTTCTTCTTTTACTTGGGAGATTATTTCTGATGTGAGTTCTTTTATAGCTTCCTGGTGTTGTTTCCTTACTTCAACTGCTATTATTTCAGGAGTTTCAGATGTATGGCTTACATTTTGTTCTATGTCCATGTCTCCTAGACTTGCTTGGGGTGGACTAGCAATTGTTTGAAATTGCATTTTGCTCTTTCGTTTTGTAATTTTTCCTATATTCCTAGGGAAGCCAAATTCAAGGTCTCAGTTGTTTCTTGGGTTGAGAATATCTATCCCTATTGCAGGGAGTTTCCCCAGTTGAGTGGAGGTCCTTAGACAGACCTGGCCAGATGACTCCAGCCAGTTGGGGCCACCAGGCAGGGCCTTACCAGTCTCAGAGTGAAGCACCAAAGCTTCCCCATGGACTGGAGAGCGCTGTATGCACATTCAGTTTGCCAGGCCAAACAAAGGCAGCTGTGGTCGGCTCAGGAGTCGCTGGTGATGGCCTGGGTAGGCTCAGAAGAACCTCCTGGCGCATCCTCCGGTAATGTAGGAGGCTGAGCAGTGTTTTACCAGTCTCTCAGTGAAGCACCAAAGCTTCACTGTGGGCTGGAGAGCACTGCATGCACTTTTGTCTTGCCAGGCTGAACACAAGCAGCTGAGGTCCGCTCTGGAATCACTGGGTGGGGCCTATCTATTCATTTTGGATGCCTGTTTTTGTATTGGGTCTTTAAATTTAGAGGGTCTATTTTTTTTTTTTTAGTTCTTTATATATTCTAAATAGTAGTTCTTTGAGGAACAGCTAACAAAAAATTTGTTCCCCACACTACAGGTTGTCTCTTTACTCTGTTGGTGGTTTCTCTTGCTATACAAAAGCAGTTTAGTAAAATGAGATCCTAGCCAGGTGTGATAGTGCATGCCTGTCGTCCCAGCATTTGGGAGGCTGAGGCAGGAGGATCATCATGAGTTCAAGGCTAGTTTGGGCTACAAATGTGAGTTCAAAAAGATCATATATATATATTGATTTGAGTGCTGACTTTGGTGACAGTGAACATCTTTTGTCTTGTTCCTGATTTTAGAGTGAAAGCTTTAGTTTTTTGTCCATTAGTGATGTTGGCTGTTGGTTTGTAGATGGCTTTAACTGCATAGTGAGACCCTGTATCAGAAAGGCAAAAAAAAAAAAAAAGATGATATCCCAATTGTTGATTCTTTGTAATAGCTTCTGTGCAATTGGGATTTGGTTCATGAAATCTTTGCTTGTGTTATATACCTAGTCTGTCTTCCAATATATTTAGTGTTTCTGTTTTAATATGTAAATCTTTGGGGGGCTGGGGATTTAGCTCAGCGGCATAAGCACCTGCCTTGCAAGCAGGCAGTCGTGAGTTCGATCCCCGGTACCGATAAAAATGAAAAAGACAAAAAAAAAATATGTAAATCTTTGATCCATTTCAAATTTAGTTTAGTGCATGATAAAAGCTGTAGATCCAATTTTAATCTTCAGCATATGGAAAGCCAGTTTTTGCAGTACCACTTATTAAAGAAGGTATCTTTCTTCCTAGGTGGTTGGCACGTGTTAGTCAAAGATAAGGTGGCTAAGTATGTATGGAATTGTTTCCACATCTTCTAGTCTGTTCCATTGATCTTCAGGTCCATTGTTTTTGGTTTTATTTTGTTTTGTTTTGTTGCCAGTACCATGTTGCTTTTATCGCAGTAGCTTCATAGTATAGTTTCAAGTCAGGAATCATGATACCCCATGCCTTGCTTTTGTTACCCAGAATTGCCTTTGCTTTTGTAGGTCTCGTCTGGTTACAAATGAATTTTAAGATTGTTTTATCTAATTCTATGAGATATGGTGTTGGAATTTTTATTGTGACTGCATTAAATCTGTATGGCAATTTTAGAAGTATGACCATTTTCATTGGTTCTGTCTACCCAAGATATATTAGTTTTACTTACCCAAAAACAAGGTTATCCTTCCTTTTTCTGATATCCTCTTTACTCTACTTTTTCAGAGTACTATAGTTTTCAATGTAGCAGTCTTTTACTTTCTTCATTAGATTTATTTGTAGGTATTTCATTTTTTGGATGCTATTGTGAAAAGTGTTTTTTCCCTAATTTCTCTCTCAGTGAGTTTTGTGTGTGTGTGCATACAGGAAGGCTGTTGATTTTTGAGTGCTGACTTTGGTGACAGTGAACATCTTTTGTCTTGTTCCTGATTTTAGAGTGAAAGCTTTAGTTTTTTGTCCATTAGTGATGTTGGCTGTTGGTTTGTAGATGGCTTTAATCAGGTTGAAATAAAGACCATCTATTCTAGTTTTCTGTAGGGTTTTTATCATAAGTGGATGTGGAGCTTTGTCAAATGCTTTTTCAGCATCTGTTGAGATGATCATATGGTTTTTGTTCTTGGCTCTGTAATATGGTATATTACATTTATTGATTTGTGTATGTTGACCCATCGCTGCACCCAAGATGAATCCTACTTCACCATGATGTATAATCTTCTTGATGGTTTGCTGAATTCTGTTTGCCATTGTTATTGAGGATTTTTGCTTCTATGTTCATTATGGAGATTGGTCTGTAGTTCTCTTTCATTGTTGAGTCTTTCTCTGGTTTTGGTATCAGGGTAATACTTGCTTCCAGGAACTTGAGAGTATTGTTTCCTTTTCAGTTTCAATAAAGAGTTTGAAAAGTAGCATTATTAGGTCTTCACTAAATTTCTAATTCAGCAGTGAATCCATCAGGGCCTGGCTTTTCTTTGTGGGTAAGTTTTTAGTTTCATATTCAATTTTATTCACTGATATTGATTTATTTAGAATTTTTTATATCTTCTTGATTCAGCTTTGGTAATTCATATGTACCTAGGAATCTGTGTAGTTTTTTTTTTTTTTTGCATTTGCCATCTTATTAGAATATAAGTTTTCAAAGTAAGTACAGATGATCTGGATTTCTCCAGGATCTGTTGTGATTTCATCCCTTTTTTTTTTTTCATTCCTATTGCATGGATTTGAGTCTTTTCTTTCCCTTTTTTTTTATAAAGTTGGCTAAGAGTTTGTCAGTTTTATTTAATCTGTAAAGAACCAACTCTTTGATTCATTGATCCTTTGTATTGTTTTCTTAGTCTCCACTGCATTGATTTCTGCTCTGATCTGTTATGAACTTTGGGTTTGACTTGCTCCCCCTTTTCTAGAAGCTTGAGGTTTAACACTAAGTTGTTTATCTGAGTTTGTTCTATTTTCCTGATAAAGGTATTCATCACTATAAATTTCCCTTATAAGACTGCTTTTATAGTGTTCCATAAGTTCTGATATCTTACATTTGCATTACCATTATAGAAAGTCTTTTATTTCTTCTTAATTTCATCTGTGACCCATTCGTTGTTCAGGAGGGTGTTAATTTCCTTGTTCATGAAGTTCTTGTGGTTTCAATTCCTGTGCATTTACTTAAGCATGTTCTGTGAGCTAGTATGTGGTCTGTTTTGGAGAACATCTCATGTACAGCTAAGAAAAACGTGTGGGGTATAACACTCTATAGATCTCTACCAAATATGTTTGGTCAAAAGTTTGGTTCAGAGGGCCAGGGATTTAGCTCAATGGCATAAGCACCTGCCTGGCAAGCACAAGGTTGTGAGTTCAATCCCCAATACCAAAAAATAAAAAGTTTGGTTCAGTTCTGATATTTCATTGTTGATTTTTTGTCTTGTTGACCTTTTTCTAACAGTGGGGTATTGAGGTCCCCCACAACAGTTGTATTAGTGCTTATTTGATTTTTCATGTCTGTTACTATTTGTTTTATATACCTGGGAACACTTGTATTTTGGTACTTACATATTTATGATTGTTATCCCTCCCTCTTGGATTGTTCCCTTTACAAGGATATAGTGTCCTTGTCTGTTTAATCAATCTTGACTTGAAATCCACTTTGTGAGCAAATAGACTAAGTACCCTTACTTTATTCCAGGTTCCTGTCACATGGAGTATTGTTTTCCATCCTTTGACTTTCAGTCTATGAGGTTCTTTTTGAATTAAATGTGTTTCCTGCTGGGTGTGGTGGTACACGCCTGTAATCCAATACTTGGGAGACTGAGGCAAGAAGTTCATTGCAAGTTTGAGGCCAACCTGAGTTACAGAGTGATCTCAAGACCAGCTTGAACTGCATAGCGAGACCCTGTCTCAAAAAGATCATATATATATATATATATATATATATATATATAGCCTTCTTTTTTCGAGGCAAATTGAGACCATTAATGTTCATGATTATAAAGTGATGTGTATTGACTTGTCCTTGTCATATTATTTTCCTGTTGTTGGTTGCCTCCCCCCCCCCCCCATTTTTTTACCTTGTCTGGTTAAATCCTTTGGTTAGGATTCATGAAATGTTAATCCTTGTTATCTCTTTCTAGAGTGACCTTCAGAACATTTTTGGAGTGCTGATTTGATGTTCATGAATTTCCTCAGGTGTTCTTTGTCATGGAAATGTATTAGCTCTCCATTATTTTTGAAAGAGAGTTTTGTCGGGTTCATCAATCTGGATTGGACTTTGTTTTCTTTTAAGGCTTGAAATACTTTACTCCAAGCTCTCTTTGAGGGTTTGTGTTGAGAATTCTTCTGTGATTCTGATGAGCTTTCCTTTATAGGTGAATTGTTTCTTTTCTCTAAAAGCTTTTAATATTCTGTTTTGGGGGCTGGGAATTTAGTTCACGGCACAAGCGCCTGCCTGGCAAGCCCTAGGTCATGAGTTCAATCCCTGGTACCGAAAAATAAACAAACAAAAAAATTCTGTTTTTGTGCTAAATTTCTGGAATCTTGACTACTATATGCCTTGCTATAGATTCTTTTTTATCATGGATAATTGGAATTATGTATGCCTCATTTATCTGCATGTCCAATTCTTTTCCCTCCCAAGGAAATTTTCTGTCATGACATTGTGAGCAGGTTTTTTATGTCATTTGCGCTATCTCCTTCCTTTTCATTGACTCTTATTCTTCTTTATATCATCTAGCAGCTGCTGAATTGATCTTGTGGTCCATGCTATTTTTAAAAAATCTTTCTTTTTAGGGGCTGGGGGTTTAGCTCAGCAGCATAAGCACCTGCCTTGAAAGCAGGCAGTCGTGAGTTCGATCCCTGGTACCGATAAAAAGGAAAAAGACGAAAAAAAAAACTTTCTTTTCATGATCACTCAGTACAGTCCTGTCTTCTATAGCTGAGATTCTGTCCTCACATTGGCTCCCTCTGCTGCACATACTTTCAAAGGAATTTTTAATATCCTGGATATCTGTTTGAATATGTTTTATGGATTCTATTTCATTCCTACATTGAGCATTCATCCTTTCCATCATTTTCCTAAGCTCCTCTCTTTCTTATCTCTATCTGCTGTAGAGTCATTTAGCATATCTTTCATTATGGTTACCACCTCTGTATTTATCTGAGAAATTATTTCTGATTTGATTCTTTGTGAAGCCTCTTTCATATGTTTAGTTACTTTCACTGTTAAACCACTTCAGAAAGTCCAGATGGGTAGCTTTCAGACTGTTCCACCTCATTTGGGTTTGCCTTTGGTGAACTGAATGTCTGGGTTGCATCTTTTTAAAATACCTTCTCATTTTATATTTTTTTAAGTTTAATTGTGGGGTTGATGCTTGTCAATTGCCTGTGATCAGTAAGTTTACTGCTGGTATTTAGAACCTTTATAAAATGACTGCTTTTCAGAGGTGTCTTCTAGGTGTAACTGACTTTTTGTTTTTGAGTCTCTTGTGAGATCCTATCTCTTCAATTTATTGGGAATGAGAAGTTCCTGCCTACTTGGTCCAGCCCCTAGTTCTTTGGCCTATAACATTTTTGTGACCCTTAGTCAATCTCAAACAAATCAAACACAGCCTACAAAATGACAAACTGTAGTAACTATTGATTTGCTACCTTCAATCATATGAACTAAATTTCTGATTATATAACAAAATCTAAAGCAAAAATTATATGCAATAAACAACCCCTCAATATGGCAATTTTACCCTTGGAAAATTTAAGACATTAGGGAAAAAATAGAGAAATAGAAGAAAAGGAAGAAATTAGAAGCAAGGAGAGAGGACAGAGATGGATCACACAAACTTTGGCCACTGGTGCAAAAGATAGGAGGAAAAGAGAGAAGAAATAAGAACAGAACAGAACAGAACTAGAAACCATGTTCATATTCATATAAAAGCAAGAACAAGAGAAGGAAAAAAAAAGTAGAAAAGACAAAATGTCCACTTCAAGGTATGTCTCTGTGGGCAATGGTAGACAGCATGGGCAGAGTACAGATCCAGGTTAGTCAACCCCAACAAGCCAGCAGCAGCTCTACAGCAAGGTAGAGGATGATCCCAATGAGCCTGCAACCCTATTTCCACTGAAGTTCAAGTGGGCCTTAGGCTGGGAGGTTGGAACCAGACACACCCAACCTGCTACAGTCCCCATGCCTGCTGTAAGCTTGAACTTGACTGGAGCCACTAGGTAGAGCTAACAGTTGCTCGAAGTTCCAAACTCAGTTGGCCTCTCTCCAAGATGGCCCCTAGCCATTTGCCCTCTCTTGTGGGAAGTCCAAACAGGACAGCTCACCAGCCACCACAGTACACTGTGTTCACTGCAATCTGCTGCATCTAACGCTCTGCTCTACTGGTGTCCATCTCCAGAGACCTCTGGGGTCACCAGCAGTCATCATGCTTCTGAGTTCAGGCTCAGAGAGAAAATGCTGCATGCCTCCTCTTCCTTTATTGAAATTTCTCTCTTCACTTTTCCTATGTGCATCAGTTCTCACTTCAGATCTTTCCTGGGTCCAGGGGAACCACTTCCTTCCTTCCTTTTTTCTTCCCATTGCTATATGCCAGTGTTTGGACATCAAATCTCAGAGAAGCTTTCTCTCTGCTGCTCACCATTCTGCCATCATCCCAAAAGTCATATAGACTTTTCTCATCTTCACCTTATAGGTAAGCTGAAATAAACTGCCAGGAATAAAATTCAAATCTTCCAGCTCCAACGTTTTAACACCTGAGCTACTGAAATTTGTTTTTAGCAGAACTCTGTTTTTTGCAAAAGTAAAATTATAATGAACCTCCAGTATATAACAGTTAAAGTCAGAAGTGATTTGGTTTTTGGTTTTACAGTCCTAAGGATTCAACCCAGAGACTTGCACGTGGTGGGCAAGTACTCTACTATTGAACTATATTACTAGCTCTTTTTTAATTTTATTTTGAGATAAGGTTTCACTAAGTTGCCTAGATTAACCTTGAACTTGTGATTCTCCTGCCTCAGTCCCTAGGATTACAGATAGGGTCACTAGGATTACAGATGTATGTTATCATACATAACTAAAATGAAAGTTATTTTGCGGGAAACTGGAACCAGAGCCTCCCTATAAGGGAGCTTCTGGGTTCTGAGGAGCACAGTTGGAAAGTAATGTGGTTCTCTTAGTTACTTTCTCATTGTTCAACAAAATAACCTGACATCCAAAGTTAAAGAAGGAAAGGTTTATTTAGCTCACGGTTTGTATAAGTTTCAGTCTATAATCAGCTGGCTCCAAGGAAGGGTGGCCTGGCAAATAGGCATTGCAGAGGAGAAACAGTTCATGTTGGATAGAAAGCAGCAAAGCAAGCAAAGAACCACCAGAGCTCTTTCTATCCTTTATATCTTATTCAGGCTAGTGAGGGTGGGTAGCACTTGTATCCTTAATCTTAGAGCTTTTGAGCGTAGCATTGCATCATGAATCAATCCCAGCATCACACATTCTACATCCAGCCACCTCTGAAAAAACCCCACCCGTGACTACATGAGACTTTGGGGGGACATGTAGACACAATCTATAACAGTGGTCTTCTATCCAGGTGTTTTCATACAAAGGCAACAGAACCTCTTCTGACCAGGCTTAAGAGGATTAATGCTGCCTAGAGGTTATAATGCTTCATTTTTCCAGTACATCTCATTAGGACAAGATTTGATAACCTAGTCCACATGCCACCAATCCAGATGTTTAGACTCCTCAACTTAGAATCCAGATCTGTTAGTGTCCTTCACATTACTGAAGGAAAGACTCCCACTGATCTGTATCTGCATCTACTAAGTTCTGGTACTGTTACCATCATTATCCATCATATCATCTGTAAACTCCTGTGAGGCAGGCAGCACTATCCTCTTATCATAGCTAAGCAACATAAGGGTTGGAAAGGTCAGGATTCTGCTGCTAAGTGTGGAAACTAGAGAATCTTCTTCATTTTTTAAAAGAATGGTAGAAAGCTGAGATCTGCTACTCTAATTCTGAATGAAAACAAAATTTTTCACATTTATACAGTTTACCTGATTCCACTTTCTTATTTGATGTTCTCAGTATGACTGGGGATAGTTTCCTCCACTTTATACATGAGGAAATGTGCTCAGAAAAGAAAAGCTATTTGCCTAGGATTACATGCCTAGCAAAAATCAAAAACCAGATTAGAAGCCAGGTCTCCCGCTTTTCAGACTTTAGTTTTTATTCATGTCCCAGAGTAGGACATACGTCCACCATCTTTCCAGAAAACAAGAATCAGAAACCTCATATGCAGAGTGAGAAGCTTCAGAGAGTTCTCTTTTCAGAACTACTTCTGGGAAAGGGCTTCAACAAGTAACCTCCCTGCAAAAGGCACACAGTTATCTAATGCTAGATTTGATTTTCAGTCAGTGGTTACTGAGAAATTTTAGGTGAATACTAAAAAGTAGTCCTAAAATCCTAAACCATCTTAGGACTAAGGTCTTCTGATGGGCTAATTTAGAATTCATCAGGGTCCTTGGAATGAATGCCAAGCATTATCTAAATGTCTAATCTCTAAGAAAATATGAAGAATATTTAGTCTAGTACATATGACACACACACTCAAGGAATGTTGTACCAGGGCTGAGGAACTGATTTGGTTCATGTGAAACTCAGTCATGAGAGGGATTCAGCTTTGGGTTCTGCACTGCCTTGACTGGGTACTGCTACCTGGTGTCGGGATATGGGATGGATGTAGAAATATCAGGGTGAGATTCTTTTTCCATAGGCTTTCATGGTTGTTCAGTTCTGATTCTCAGAAGTCTCTCTTGGAGGGCATTCCATGGTGTATATAGATAAGCTTCTCATGGTATAGGTAAAGATACTTAGTTTTCAGAAGAGCACTCTACTGAGTGGAAAAGTCAAATTCTAACCTTGATCCTCATCTCCATGTCTAAGCTCTCCCCAATACACAGTCCCAGCTTCCTTAGAAACTTCAGTGTGATCAGAGATAAGGAATATGGGAACAGATCCTGTATAGACAGGCCTTTAACTGAGCATCAGGAGTAATTTCTGAGATGTCATCCTGATTGAGCAGAGTGACAGCTTTCAAAGACCTTCATCTGAGCATATGTATCTCTTTTTCACTACCCCTATTCCCTGATCTAGTGTCTTGGTGACTAAGGTAGAGTAGCTTCATTTTTTTTTTTTAAGCCGCATCGCCTTTCTAGAAACAGCCCAGGGTAGTGCTGGAAAACTTATGATACAGGTGCCACAGTGGGCTATTTCTATCATTGAAGTCTCTAAAAGATTTGCCATCCCTGGCCTACAGCATCCAGGTCAGAAAGAACTCAAAGCCTATCTGTTTAAGAGAAAGTAACACCAGAGAAACTGAAGTTGAGACTTGACATTGAATGTGGCCAGAACCATGACCATACACAGGCCTCTTGAGTTCCAATCACAGCTTTCTGTCTTACTGCCTCTTGTCCACTCAAGCAGGCAGTTGGGATCTAGCACTCTAACATCTATCCAATCTTATCCCTGCTCTAAGTGCAGCAGCAAACAGAAACAC
This sequence comes from Cavia porcellus, assembly GCF_034190915.1. NCBI lineage: Eukaryota > Metazoa > Chordata > Mammalia > Rodentia > Caviidae > Cavia > Cavia porcellus. Next base: position 34,617,468 of record NW_026947508.1, read on the forward strand.
TGAAACATCAGGATTTGGAGGCAGATGTATTTAATGTCATCAGGCACTGACCTCAAAAAAATGTCAAGCCCTGATCTCTAGTATTCTAAGGCTTTTATAGCATTTGCCAGCAAGAAACAGAGTATTTGATGTTGTACCCCAAAAAAACAAGGTCCCACGATGTTATTCAAAAAGAAAAAAACGGGGCATCAAGACATCTTCTAAAAAGAAGCACTTCTATTTAAGCTGGCACTAGCGACACAGTGCAGATGGAGTTTGCAAAGCTGTGCATCTAGGTTAGAATTTTGACAGATTTTTTATAGTTCATTTACAATTAGCTAATTGACCATTAAGTACATAGCGATGAGAAACAGAAACAAGGTGGACCTTTGTTCCCCTTTGCTTGAGGTCTTCATAGTGGGTGGTTAGCCAATTCATATCCCTTGGTCTGCCAGTTCCAGGAATATTTGTCTCTCACAAAGGGAACAATGGTTGACACAGTGTCATTTGTCTTTTACAAAGAGAACAAAGGTTGACGCAATGAACAGGTTACTCGGTGATGCATACAGAACAGCATGATGATGCAGTCAGTTAATCTATAACTATGTGGTTGGTGCTTCGTGGTTACTAGGGTAATGAGCACAGCACAGAATGACAATACTGCTAATAACTATCTTTTTAACTAACTATTTTTGCTAATAACTATCTTTTTAACTTTGCATTTTAGTTTTTTAGCATTTTAGTACAACATTTGACAGTTACTGATTGAGAATAATCAATGTGCATCATACTGACCAGCTATTTCTAGGAAACAGAAGTAACAAGAACTATAACAGGAACTGAAGTTGCCTGGGCAACTAACAAAACTAAAGTATACTGGCTGGAGAAGGAGGTATTTTCTGCTTCATAAGCCTGGTTTTATTATTTTCTAGGTGAAACTTTTGTCCTTGGGAATAGTCTGCCTCGGTCCTTGGCACCACACTCGGACTCAATGGACTCTGCCTTGAATCCCACCAAACTTGTCAGCTCCTCCTCAAATCTTCGAACTCCTAGTTACCGGCCTGTGCTTCCCTCTTGTGGCCTCCCACCCAGCACTGCCTCAGTTGTGCGCAGGCTATGTTCCAGAGGTAAACCAACCAGATTTCTGTCTTTTTGCCCTTCCTCCTTCTACTTCCTTCTTCCCTTCCCTCCTTTCTTCCTTCAGTGTGCTCCGGGAGGCCAGGAGTAACCTAGCTCTACATGCTGGTGGGATTGGAATTAGGCTTACTATTGTGTCTGACCTGGTATCTGGGAGGAAATCAGAACTCTGGGATTGGCTTGCAAATATCAGAAAGAGCCAAACACCTAAAGCTAACAGGGACAGAGAAAGAGTCATTCTTTTATTGATTAGCCATTTATTTGAATACCATCTGTGTTTGGCACAGATATAAGAATCACTTTATATTTTAAGGCCTTATGAAGGAAACAAACACTTGAAAAGATAATTGTACATCAAACAGTATCTGAGCACACAGAGATACACTACGGATAGTCTGAAAACTGCAAAAAGGGACCCTTAATCCAATCTTAGCATTCAAGGGAACTTCCAAGAAGAAGTAACTCCTCGTCTGAGGCTGTACAAATGGTTGTTAGAGTGGATAAGAAGGGAGACCTTTCCAGAAAGAGGGACAACATAAACAAGGAGAGAGAAAAAGGCAGAAGGACAGATGGTACCAAGACTGCATGCAGTCTGATATTACCAAAACTAAAATGTCATCCTGGGACTTCACAGAGAAAAGCCTAGAAAGGTCAGTGCTTGAATCACTGAAGATCTTAAATGCCATTCTAAAGAATTCAGACTTGATCTTGCAGGCAGTGTAAAGCTTCCCCAGAAGCTTTTAATTAGAGACAAGGCATAAATTTTTGGGAGTATTTTTGCTTTGTTGTTGTTGTTCTTAGCTTTGTTGTTACTGCCAGGGACTAAACCCAGGACCTGCACCTGAGCTATGTCTCTGTTCCCCCTTTTTTGAAAAATTTGACACAGGGTCTCACTAACTTGCTTAGTCTGACCTCAGATTTGTGATCCTCCTATCTTAGCATCCCAGAGTGCTAGGATTACAGGTAGGGTCCACTACACTGGCTCACATTTGTGTTTTGAGTAGATCACTGATCACTGGGTTGAACACAAACTTGTGATGGAACAAGACTAAGACTAGAAAGCCAATTAGGAGGTTACAAGGGTAAGTCAGACTAGAAATGATAAAGTACTGAATGAGGGCAATGTTAAAAGATTTAGAGAAGAGAGAATGGATTTGAAAACTATTCATGAGAAACTAAGACCTGTGATTCGGCACCATGCATGGGCTGACTGAGGGAGAGCCAGAAACCAGCCCTGTCCTGTGAGTCAGTGCCATTCATGGACTGCGGGGGAGGAGAGCAAGAAATCAACAAGAAGCTAAGACCTCCTGTGAGTCAGCACCATACTGACTAGGGGAGAACCAGATACCGTCCCCTTCTGGTGCCCAGGCAGGGAGACAAGAAGAGTCAACATCCCCCAACCCGTACTCCCCAACCCCCATAAGTGACTGTCTAATCCAGAGAAACACAAGCTCTGATGATAGCTAATAAGGTAAAATACAATTTAATATTTATAATCTTTAGTGTTTTACTGACTTTGCAGACCTAGCCAGTAGTCTGGTCGTCTTTTCAGAGGATAACAATACACAGTGTAGCATATATGAGGGATCTGAAGGTGGTGGCCTTTGTTAATTCCTTATTGTCTTGTTTTGAAATCCTGTATCATTCTCATTGTTTTGTTTGGTTGGGTTTTATTCTGTTTTACCTTGTTTGATTTTATTATATCTGATGGCATGGGCAACTATTTCAAAGATAACAAGATCTATTTTGGTAGTCATTTTGGATTTACTATTATCTTGTTTTGAAGTCCTTTATTGCACTCATTGTTTTGTTTTTATTGGTTCTATTGTTTCTGTTTTGTTTGATTTTACTATGTCTGAAGATATGGGCAGCTATTTTGAAAACAAGAGGCATCGTGGTAACTGTTCTATTACCTTGTGTTGAAACCCTGTGTAACTTTCATTGTCTTGTTTGATTGGCTTTATTTTGTTTTATTTTGCTTAGTTTTATTGTCTCTAAAATAAACTTTAAAAAAATTTTTTAAAAAGAAAACTATTCATGAGGATAGTTTTACCATATTTTAGGATCATGAGGCAAGTGAGAAGATTGTCTCCTGGGCTTAGATGTCAACCGGTGGTGGTTAGATGGATGATGGTGCCAATGAGAGAGAATCAACTATAAAAGAGAAGGAAGACAGAGGACTTGTGGGTCATTTAGGGCAGTGGCTAATGGGCTCAGAAAACTGAGCTGAGTCGAGCTGAATATTTGGAAGTCATCAACATACAGACACACAGTAAATAGAAATGTAATTACATTCTCATGTAAACAAATGAGAATGAAAAGAACAGTTGATCAAAGAAAAGCCCTGGGAATCAACAAAGTTCAGGAGATAGGAATGGGAAGAAGAGCCCATCAAGGAGGTAAAGAATTTTTCAATATGAAGAAAAATGGAAGAAATTGATAGCATAATAGCCAAGGTTAACACAATGGCAAAGAGCACAGCTGGACATGTTCCAGTTAAGCAGAAATTGAGACAAGTGTTAGAGTTGATAAGTAGTAGCTAATTGGTGATCTTAACAAGAGTTGCTTTAGTGGTGGTAGAGGATAGTGAGGGCAAACTACAGTGTGTAGAGATAGATCAGGGGGAGTCGAGAATAAAAAAAAAGATGATAAAAATAGTAGTGAAGGCAAATAGGAAGGTATACACCTATAATTCCAAGTACAGAAGAGGCTAAAGCAGGGGAACCACAAATTCTAGACCATCCTGAGCAAGACCTTGTCTCAATAAATAAAAAGAGCCCTACAAAAAAAATAAATAAATAAAATAAAATAAAATTGTAGTAAAATCATTTAAAAAAAAAAGAGCCCTACAAATGGTAAAGCACCCCAAGTCTAGTCCCAGTACCGAACCAAAAATTAAAAAAGGAGGGGGAAGAGGAAAGAAAAAAAGGAAGAGAAAGAGAAAAACAGAGATGCTCATGAAAGGGCCTATAACTCAAAAGAAGGACTTTTTAAAGTTGGAAGTTAAGAGTACTCTGACTTACTTATCAGCAGCCACCTTGAACTTTTCACGAAGAAGTCAAGAGTATAAGAAAAAAGAGAAGACAAATCAAAGTCTTGGGAGTGGTGGGAAGGAGGAGAAATCAAAGTGATATAGAGGAATGAAACTCCCAACCTACTTTATGTCTGGTATAAGTTTGCGTTCTCTAAAATTGAAGAATGAATTTTAGGAACAATGGAGGTTAAGAGCAGAAATAATTATTGAGAGAAAGAAAGGTTCTATCTGAGAAGAGTCCTGAGTGGGTTGCCAAAGAGTCTGTGTGTTCTAGGGATTTTTATAGAGTAAAACCATGAGGTGAGATGGGTCTAAGGTGATGAAAACTGAAAACTCATAAGGCAGATGAGCATGAGGGGGAACAGAATTATGATCAACCAATCAGATTAATTGTTCAGGTAGAATTGACCAAATTAGGGACAAATGGGGAAGCAAGTCACATAGTAAGTGAGCATTCTTTGTGGATCAGTGGCTCTTCCAGTAGAGGGTTGGGATGATGATGACTGGCTTCTCAAGGTGATCCATACTTAATCCCTATTGTTTATACTTAGGGTGTGGTTGCATTTGTTTTGCATTCTGTTTTGAGATCTGGCCCACAGCAAGAAGTGTGTGTTTCCTCCAAGGTCACAAGACATTTGGTCTTCTGTGCCAGCTTCTGACTGCCTATAATATTTCTAACTAACTCAGTTGCCTGTAACAAAAAGGTTAGGCAGATGGATCAGACATAACTTTCTCTGAAGTTAGGAAAAAGTTTGTGTTCATCATTGAGAGAGAGAGAGATGAGTAGGGAAAAGTTTAGGAGTGCCAAAGGATCAAACCAATTAGAAAAGATAGAAGAAAATCGGGGGCTGGGGATTTAGCTCAGTGGCATAAGTGCCTGCCTTGCAAGCAGGCAGTCGTCAGTTCGATCCCTGGTACCGATAAAAACGAAAAAAAGACAAAAGAAAAAAAAAGAAAAGAAAATGGCTTACAGAAAACATAACGAGCCTGGCTATGCTTGGAGACTAGTTTGTGTTAGAGTTTTCTGGTGCAGTACAGAAGCAAAAGATACAAAAAAGAAAAGGTTTATTGAAGACATGGAAAGGAGCACACTACCCATGGCAGTTGGGCTATCTCGTTTGACCAGATACAGAAGGCAGAGGATTATATGACCTCTGAATGGAAGTGGTGCGTGGATCGGATATTGATGACATGTGAGGAATTGACTGGAATTCTGTTTGTGTGCAAACAGGAAGGGGAGTTGTAATTAGGGCTGAAGAAGAAGGAGGAAGTGGTAAGCATTCCCACTTTGGCCTTCTGCCATGTTAGACCACTGCCATAATTGTACAGTTATTTATACTAGGGCAAGAACCTTTCAGTTTGTCACTTTGCAAGAGCTGTGATTTCCTTTTGTGGTTCTTAACAACCTAGACATAAAATGAGAAGATGATTTGAGAATTAAGATTTTACGCTAAGCTGCTAGGGCAAGATGGGGCAGGTAATGGGAGGGAAGTCAAGGAAATTAGTAGAACTAGAGAGAGCAGTCAAGATGATTGACCACACCAGTTCTGGGCAATCTAAAGAAAATTATGATGTAATGGTTATAGTGGACAGAAGTCTACCGAGAGTTGGAAAAATGAGAAACTAGGGTCAGAGAATGGAAATTTATAATTTTGGAGTAGATTTTTTCCAAGTGATGGTAAGAACCAGGGAGTGGCCTTGGCATTAGATATTTGAAGAAGAGGACAATGAAAGTCAGTGGAGGCATGGTAGTTGAAGGATACCCCTGGGGATAATGGCAGGAATTTGGGTGGGATAGAAGGAAATAAACTAAGTAGCAAAAAGTCTTCACATGATAAGGGGTAGTAACCCAAAGATCTGTAGATAACAATGACCAGGAAGAGTAGATGATTAGGAACATGTTTGATCTCTAAGAAGCATGAGCTTTCATAGAAGGGTAATTTAGAAGCAGCAATAAGTGTGATAGTTTGGACCCCAGAATAAAATCCAAGGAAGCAAGAAATTAAAATTTAGGGAGCAAAGGCTTTATTTTAGACCAGGCCTGGCAATGTAGTCTCCGGGAGCCAATAAGGAGACTGCGCACCTTACAGCTAAAAGGGTTAGGTTTTAAAGCTGAAAACCACAGGAATGTTGCAAACTTTGATAGCATCTGGGCTTCTTGGTATCTCCTGTAACTTTCTTGTAGTTAAACGTTTTCTAAGGACAGCACATTGTATTACAGATAGGCTGAAGGGGGTGGGAGGATTACAAGAAACTGAAACTTAAGTCTTTACTGGAAACGGAATTTTAATCTCTATTGAAATGGTGCATACAGAACAGGAAGGAGGTGCATTGGTTAGAACTAGGTTACAACATTCCCCTCTGATGTTGTGACTGAGGCCAAATCTTTGGCCAATTAGAGATTTTGGGGAACGAGCTTTATGCCTTGCATTTGTTGTCTGGCATATGCAGTTATTTTATTGAGTATACAAGGAACTACTGTGACCAAAAGCAGTACTCCTAACAATGGTCCAAGCAAGGGCAGGAGATAGGGCAGGATTCCATTTTAGACACTCCATAAAGGGTTTTTAAATAGCTCTTTTTTTTTTTAACTAGGTCTTTCCATAGTCTCTTGATTTTATCTTGGACAATGCCGGACTTATTTACATAAAAACAGCATCATTCCTGCCATGCCGCACAGATCCCTCATTGTTCCGCCATTAGGAGGTCTAGTCCTCTTTTGTTTTGGAGAACTACTATAGTCAACGAGTCTACCATTTGAATGACCTGAATGGTACTAGATAATGCCTGCACATCACTAACGATCTGGTTGGAAAGTTGGGCAGAAACGCCTACTCCTGCTGCCCCCATACCTAAGGCTCCTGATATTTCTAGGCCTACCAATCAAGAAATAAATTGAACTGCCCTCTTTGAGCGGCCTGTAATGTAATCTAAACTAGGAATGGGGACAGGCTCATCCCTGGGTAGGATCTCTGTATCAGGCAATAGGACAGCTGTTACACATATCCCTGTCCAGTTAGTTGGGAGGAAAGTATAGGCCATATTTCCTCTACAAATAAATATTTGTCCTTCGGCGGGATAAAGGGAGGTAGTCTGGTTAACTATGGAACTACAATTAGTAAACGCAATGAACCCCATGTCAGTGTCGGAGGTATCGTTATGAAAACCTTGGAGATAGGGAGTCCTTGAAGCCTACTGGTTGTACTCTAAAGGGGGGACTAGCACTACAATTTAAGTAATCTTATTCCTCCAGAGTAGTCAGAGAAACATTGGTGGGGATTGCAAGGGGCATGGGGGAGCCCTGTGCCATGCGTAACCAGAATCTTCAGCCAAAATTGGGTTGGAAGCATTTAAGGCTTTATGAGTAGCTTTTAGAATACCAGAAGTTTGAGCATCCAGATCAACTCCCCGCAATTTAGGCATCATCAAGGGGTGGTAATGTATCTGGGGAAACATTATTTTTTAATAAGAACAATTCTGAGGGCATGGCCCTGGCTGACTGCCTTTGTTAGGCATCACGCGGGGTTTTAACTTACACATCCACATTTGAGTCAAAACCCCTCTAACTGAGGGTATAGCAGCAAGGAATGCTAAATTGTCCCCACAATCTGTCTAAAGACTATATGTATATAATTTATAATTTATGTGGGAAGGATCATGATCCTTTTTTCCTATTGTATGTATAATTCCCCCCTAGCCGGTGTCTTCACTTTTTGTATAGCCCTCTCCACAATCACAGGGGCTCCCATACAAAGATCTCAACAATTGTTCTTTGCTTACAGGGGGACCAAAGCCGCCATGCAAGGTCGGCATCAATGTTACTAAAATCCCCAGCAGTGGGATAGAAGGAGCAAAAGCAAGCAAGCTAAAGTGGTTCATGAATTAAAATTTAAAAAAAAAGAAAAAAAAAAATAAAGTGGTTCATGACTGGTATAATCTAACTATGTTTGGTCAATTTTAACTTCAAGGGGTTACCAGTCTGTTGTATAGTCCACTGAGTATGTCCCTCGTTGTCCACTGTTTCTAATGGCTTTACGTGAGTATGGTGAATCCATGCAGTTTTTCCTGCTACCTTGATGGCAGTGGGGGGTACTGAGCACCACGATGAAGGGTCTTTTCCAGCAGGGTTCCAGGGAGTCTCAATCATGATGTCTCACAAGGACAGAATTTCCCAGCTCAATGGGTGCTTTGAATGGCGTCTCTAAAGCGGGTCCGGGTGTTTTTGCCTAAATAGCTGGTGGATCGAGGCCAACACAGGCTGGAGTGTCTGCAGGGACTTAATGAAATCTTGGTTAGTTATTTCAACTAATTTGTCCTTTGACAGTCTCGGAACCAGTGGAGGGGGCCTTCCGAACATAGTTTCAAAGGGGGAAATTGCAGAAACATATGGGGTACATCTAGCTCGCAGCAGAGCAAAGGGAAGAAGGCTCACCCAGTTATCGCCAGTTTCTAAAACAGCTTAGCTAAAGTGTCCTTGAGAGTTTGGTTCATACGTTCTACTTGCCCTGAGCTTTGTGGCCGATAGGCATAGTGGAGTTTCCAATCAATTTTTAATGCCTGGGCTAACTTTTGGGTGACTTGGGCTATGAAAGCCGGGCCATTATCGGACCCCATTGATAGTGGGAGGCCAAATCGAGGTATGATCTCATGCAATAGCCTTTTAACTACCACTAAGGCTGACCCAAACTTAGTAGGGAAAGCCTCTACCCAGCCAGTGAAGGTGTCTACTAATACCAAGAGATAGCGGTGCCCCTGTAAACCAGGCTTTACCATGTCCGTGAAGTCTACTTCCCAATGTTCTCCTGGAGCAATTCCTTGATGTCGGGTGGTCTCCAGCATAGAGCTCTTGGCTGAGTTGACTAACAAGCACTGTGGGCATCTGGAGCTCAAAAAGGTGGTCAGTTTGGAGAGTTTTGGAATAAAAAAAAACCGAGTTCTGAAGAATTCAGCAAGTTTAGTTCCCCCTAAATGGGTAGTTTGGTGAGCCTGGTGTAACAGCTCCCACCCTAGTGCCTCTGGTAACAGTACTCATTTATCAGATAACTGGTACCAGCCCCCTGGGATGGGGGACTTCGCTCCAAGTTGAGATGCTAACTGCAAGTCTTTCTTTGTGTAGACTGGTTCTGACAAGGTTGGAGGGACTAGCATCAGAGCAGTTACTTCCTCGGTTGGCCCCTCTGATGTGGTTGCTATTTTTCGAGCAGCTTGATCTGCCAAATTGTTTCCTAAGGTGACAGGGTCATCTCCTGTCTGGTGAGCCTTGCAATGAATAATAGCAACTCGTTGAGGTAGCCAGACAGCTGCCAGCAAGTCTAGAATCTATGGAGCATTTTTAATCTTAGTCCCGGCTGAGGTTAAGAGACCTCGTTCTTGATAGATGGCTCCATGTACATGTACAGTAGCAAAAGCATATCTACTGTCAGTGTAGATGTTTACCCCCGTTCCTGTGGCTAGTTTTAGCGCCTCAGTCAAAGCAATGAGCTCCGCCTTTTGGGCAGAGGTGCCAGGCTCTAACCGCTTAACCCAGAGTACCTCCTTTTCGGTGGTCACTGCTGCCCCGGCCACTTGTTTGCCATTCTGGATGAAGCTGCTTCCATCGGTGAAATAGTTGTTTGCATTTCCCAAAGGCTGGTCAGTAAGATCAGCCCGTAGGTTCTGCTGCAGTTTGAGGATGTCAGCACACTCATGGAAAGGTGTCCTTTGTTCCTCTGGGTTGTCGTCAGGCATAAAGGTGGCTGGGTTTAAAGCTGAAGAAGTATTGAAAACAACCGACTCTGGGTCTAGGAGCAGGGCCTGATAGTGTAAAATTCTAGCATTCGAAAGCCATTTTTGGGAGGGGTTTTGATAAGAGTCTCTAAACTGTGGGAGATCACCACAGAAATCTTCTGTCCATAAGTAAGTCTTTTAGCCTCTTTAAGTAACATTGTCACAGCAGCTAGCATTCTCAGGCAGGGGGGACATCCTCCTGCCACCGGATCAAGTCTTTTGGAGAGGTAGGCTGTAGGCCTCTTCCAAGGGCCAGTGTCCTGGGTTAGGACTCCTTTGGCAATGCCCCTGAATTTATCTATGAACAAGGTGAACAGTTTGGTAACATCAGGAAGTCCCAAGGCTGGGGCCTCTGTCAAGGCCCACTTGAGCTACTGGAAGGCCCATTCACATTTATCAGTCCAGTTCAGTGAATTTTGAGTTTCCCCCTTCAGGGAGTCATATAGGGGGTGAGCTTTTCAGTAAAATTTAGAATCCATAGCCTACAGTATCCAACCACCCCCAGAAATTCTCGTACTTGTTTTTTTTTTTTTTAATTCTCTCTCATAGAGAAATTCTAACACCTTGGGTTATCTTCTTGTTGGTAGCTTCTTGTAAATTCTCTCAGTTCTCGAAGACCTTTTGTGCTATCTCTATTAACTGGGTGAGGGGCATTCCCTCAAATCTCTCAAACCTTTGCAATTTTTGTCTAATATGTGGGGCTGGCTGACTGAGTTGCAAAGAGAACAACTGGCGATACTTGGGAAACTTCCTTACCTCTGGTTGTCCAATCGGGGTGGGACAAAAGGAAAACGTGGTTTTGGTATTCCGGATCAGAGAGCAGGCTTCATCTGGATGGCACACAGCTTTTTGTCCCAGGGTGCTACGTGGCAGGCCATCATTTTACTGAAATTATATACTTAACAAAAAGGGCTTTTTCATGGGTAACAAAATTAATTGTGCCACATAATCTCCCAGATGTTTACAGTACATGTAAGAACTTGTATCTTACCTCTATAATCACCAATCACATTAAGCACAAGTTATTTTTAATTTAGTTTTTTAATTTAGATCGGCTTTTTCCAGTACAAGACGAATTGTTTTTTTCCCCACAATCAAAATCTCAACTCTGTTTTTACAATCTATAACATTTCTGGAAATTCCCCTCCCCCAAACTCACAGTATTGTAAATTATCCTGTTGGGCTCTTTGCTCTTGATTTGCAACACAAAGCTGCTTAAGAGCCCCCAACAATAGCCATGCCACAGAAGGCATTTTCTCTTTTACATTTTTACTTTAAGACAAAACCACCCTTTTTTAAAACTTATTATTAGTCAATTACCTTTTTTTCTTGCTTTTTAGACATTAAAACCTTTAACAAAATCCTTGAAGTGACCTGTTAGTAGTCTAAAACATATTTAATCCTTTTATGTCTTTTTACCACATTAAAATGCTGTATTTTAAAAAACTGGCCCTGTTAACTGGCTCAGTTACAGTATGACGTGGTTTTTACTTGGTAAAGTTGATATGATTTTTAAAAAACATAAATATACATATATTTGTGCACATATGTTTACATTTTAACCAGAAAGGAAAATACTTTTTTAAAAAGGCATGCCGAGGTTGCAAGTAATCAATTGAGGACTAAAACATTAAACAAGGCACCACAACATTAAAGACACAAACAAAGGTTGTTTCATGCACAGTTTGGTGAACTAAAGGAAATAATTTTTTTTTATTATGAACCTTGAGTCTAATAAGCCATATGGATCCTGCAACAGAAATGGGCAACCAGCCTCTAACTTAGTAACAAATTCAAACAGGCAGATGATTCTAAAGTACAAAAACACTGAACATAAATATCTAAATCCCTTTGTCCGTTTTGGGCTCATAGAAGGGGTTTCTAGGAGAGAATGTTCTGTTAGATTTGGGGTAACCAAAAGGAGAACAATTAGAACAAATGGACACACAGACAGACATACAAGACAAGCTGCAGCAAAAATGGCCTTTGCTCAAAAATTTGCCAAAAGTTTGGAATTGGTCATATTTTGGGATCTGGAGAAATTAACAAATTAACCAATGGAGCAGATCCCCTCCCGGGGCAGAGTCACAAATGGACGAGATTCATCCCAAAAAAAACCCAACTGACTCTGTCCTCAGGAGGTCCTCACTCCCCAGATTGAGGGCATCCCCTCCCAATGGAGTGGTTCAACACTCCCCAAATTGAGGGCATCCCCTTCCAAAGTGCGAACTGATCATGGTCTAATTAATCCCTCCACAGTACTTACTTTTAGGTGTTCAGAATTGAGTTGGGGTCTTGCTTCCATCCCGGATGAGCCCCCAAATGTGATAGCTCGGACCCCAGAATAAAATCCAAGGAAGCAAGAAATTAAAATTTAGGGAGCAAAGGCTTTATTTTAAGCCAGGCCTGGCAACGCAGTCTCCGGGAGCCAATATGGAGACTGCGTGCCATACAGCTAAACGGGTTGGGTTTTAAAGCTGAAAACCACAGGAATGTTGCAAACTTTGACCCAATTTGATAGCATCTGGGCTTCTTGGTATGTCCTGTAACTTCCTTGTAGTTAAACGTTTCTTAAGGAACAGCTGTTTTATTACAAATAGGCTGAACAGTTTTATTACAAATAGGCTGAAGGGGGTGGGGAGGATTACAAGAAACTGAAACTTAAGTCTTTACTGGAAATGGAATTTTAATCTCTATTGAAACAGCACATACAGAACAGGAAGGAGGCACATTGGTTAGAACTAGGTTACAACATAAGGAAACCAGGATAAGGCCACCTTCAGACCCCCAGCCAAGCAAAATATGAAGTATGATAGAATAAAAAGGCCAAATTTGCTAGGCTACAGTGAAAAGTGGCTCAGGAAAGAAGCTTTCATGAAGACTGAGGCAAGGAGATAAGCTTGTGGTATAACCCAACCCAGCCAGGTGGCATAAAGGAGTACAAAAAGTTTTCAAATGCAGTAGCTTTAAGAGCTAATTATGGCCTCTGCTCCCTTGTCTTGAGACTCAAGTAAGTTCTGTCACTTCTCAACCCTCCCCATATGCAAAATGTTCCTCTTCTGGAAAATGGAAATGCTCACACCAACTTGATCTCACAGGAGTGTTAAAAGGATCAAGTAAAAAAAGGGATATGGAGTCATTTTTGAAACTAAATCATCCCACAGGTATGTAGAGAGTTACTGTAGCTGTCATCTTCCCCAGGCATGCTTCTAGTAGGGCCCATCATGATTGGTAACCTTCCATGGCTTGATGGCACTAACTCTTCCTTTGGAATACTTTGTGAATCTGTCTGCCAGGTCAGAAACTAAATCTCTTTTGACCCTGAAGTACTTCACAAGGCTAGAAAACTATCTGATTGGCTCTACAGTTTTCTCATAGAATTTAGATGTGAACCCTATCCCTTTTCTTGTTTCACTAATCCAGGCAATTAGGCATACGTTTTGTTAGTCTGGCCTCTTGTGAATGTTCCTCACCTGCCTTAGTCATTCTTGGACCAAGACAGTTGGCATTCATCAGAAGGCAGCTGTCACATGTACACATTGTCATGCGTGGTGACCCTGAGATAGGCTCTTCTGCAGAAATGAGAATAGGAAACAATAGAGACAGAGCACTAACTTACCTCCTTTCCAGCTGTGTGGTCTTGGACAAGTCACTTTGCTTCTCTGGGCCTCAATTTTCTTCTCTCTAAACTATAGATAATGATGATACATTGACCCGGCCCATGCGTCAGTCTGCGGGGTAACACCTAGAGGAGGAACAGGGATTAACAAAGACAGGGCGAGAGATGGAGACAAGTTGAGGAAGTCCAATCAAGTCTCATTTATTGAGGAAGTGGTCACAGCTTTTATAGGGAAAGGGCGGGCCAGTGGGACAGGAAAAGGCTATGGGGTGATCTCTGATGGGTCATCATCACGTCCATGTATGTGATGCAAGCAGGAGAGGATCATGGTTGATGTAGGCACACTATGTGCCCATATAAGGGAGAGGCAGGGAGCCAGCAGCAGGGCGGTCGCATGGCTCCCTACAATACATTCTTCAGAGGCTGTTTTAAAGGTAACTGTTGTAGTTAGGGGTTGTGCAGAGAACAATTAGAATCAGGACATGGAGTTCATAATATTTTTATAATAGTCACTGGGAGTTAACACAAGTACTGCAGGAAATCTATCCAGAGACATAGAATATTTAGTCAAGGGCCTAAATCCCACAGCAATGTCCCACATGAGTCCAGAGAGAAACCCAGAGCTCATGACAGTGCCTCCCACAAGTCCAACTGGAGGTCTAGAGCCCACAAGAAGGACTCACGCCAGTCTCTTTTATGGATCCATGCTGGGAAGGCCCAAAGGTCAGCAGTGAAGCCAGAAAGTCCATGCCAGCAGGGTGAAGGAGCCGTGCTAGTGGGATGAGGGTTCTACGCTGCAGCTGAGAAGTCACATTCACAACAAAGACAAGGGCTGACCTGAAAGGCACCACAGCCATCCTCAGTGACACGGAGGCCCCGAGCTCCTCTCCTGACAAGCACAGTCAGGTACACGCCAGGAAGCTAGCGTGACGGGTTCATCCTGGAGACCAAGCGGCACATGTCTTCCTCTCCGGAGCCAGGAAGCAATGCTCAATATGAAGACCAGAGCTTCTCCAGGAGAACCAACAGCTCAGACAACAATTTGTAGGAGAATCCACAGTGCCTCAATGCAACAATGCATTAATGCCTCAATGCCTCAACGCAGTAATGCCTTAACAAACTCCTTCTCCTTCTATTTCTCCACCTATTTATGCTGGCAACTTTCCACAGGTGAAGCATCTTCACTCAGTGCCATGCTGATGTAATCCAGCTGGTGTTGACCACCACTTCTTAATCCATAACAGTCACATACACTGATAATGGTCGGGTTCTTTATAACTTATAGAATACTATTCACATGTGACAGCTTTTATCTACTACCACTCTGGTGCATGCCAACCATTGTCTTTTGCCTAGATTTTATAACTTCCCTTATAACTGGTTTCTCTTGTTTTGTGTTTGCCTGCCCCTCTAAAATCTATAACTAACACAGACTATAAGAATGATCCCCTTTTTTTGAGAGCCAAAATAACTATTCCTTTTGGGGTGCAGCCAGGCACCCTCAGAACTTCTGGAACTGCTTCTTGGTACCGGTGGCCTTGGTGACCTTAAGCACATTGAAGCACACTGTCTTACTCAGTGGCCTGCACTCGCCCACATTGGCGATGTCTCCAATCTGGACTTCCCTGAAGCAGGGTGACAGGTGCACGGACATGTACTTGTGACGCTTCTCAAAGTGATTATATTTGCGGATGTAGTGGAGATAGTCTCAGCGGATGACAGTGGTCCTTTGCATCTTCATCTTGGTCACCACACCAGATAGGATCTGCCCTCGAATGGAGACATTCCTGGTAAAGGGGCATTTTTTATCGATATAGGTGCCCTTGATGACCTCTTTAAGAGTCTTGAAGCCCAGACCAATGTTCTTATAGTACCGAGGGAGCTTCTCCTTGCCAGTTTCTCCCAGCAGCACCCTCTTCTTGTTTTGGAAGATAGTCGGTGTTTTCTGATAGGCGCGTTCTGTCTGAATGTCCACCATCTTTCCAGCCAGCAGAAAAAAGAGAGTGACGGCAGCGTGTGGGTTTCCTTATCGACTGTGCAGGGGCTAGAAGGAAGTGACCAGAGGAGGCCGAGGGATCCATTTTGTAAACTGGTACATGCCATTGCCTGCTTGAAATATACCTGTCACTAAAAAAGTAAAAGCCAGTGGTTTTCATTGACATACAAAATTCACTATTTATCTGTGCCTCTGTGTCCCTTCTCCCTTCAGTACTCATGTCTCTTAGGTATTTTTTTCTGCCATACTTTCTTCCTCCTTCCTATTCCTCTGGCACACCGACCTCCCTGGTAATTTTAAACATTCCAATCCCTCTTGCAGTTCAGGTCTTCACTCAGGTGTTATCACTTCAAGGATACCCTCCTAACCATCACAGCTTCCTAAGTTACAGCTTCCTACCACCTGTTTTCATGGAGTTTATGTCTTAATGGGAGCAGGCTGACTGACAGACACATAAATATATGATAGTATTATATATGTGAATCAACTTAGTCCCTTTGGGCTGCTATATAACAAGGTATCCTAAACCAAGTGACATATAAACAACAGTTTTAGAGACTGGAAGTCCAATATCAAGTTCCCAGCAGATTCAGTGTCTGATTTTAGGCCTGGTAAAGAAAGACTATCTTCTCATTGTAACCCCACATAGCTGAAGAGTAGACCTCTCCCAGACCTGTTTCATAAAAAGAAATACTAATATTCATGAGAGCTCTAACCAAAGGTCTCAATAATACCAATTAGGGGTTAGGATTTCATGATATAAATTTGGGAGGAACACAGATAGTCAATAGGGAGGGGTGTGAATGTCTGTGTGTCTGTGTGTGTGTATGTCTGTGTGCCTCTGTGTATGTATTAAAATATTGCTGTCTGTGTGTGTTTCTCCTAGGCCCTGATTAGAGGAAAGAGAACATACTCATACATACAGATTACCTCCCCGTGTCTCCTCTGCTTTCCAGGATCTCTGCAGTTGGTTTCTCATAGCATCACAGCATACCTTTGTAAAGGGCAAAATGACTAGTTCAAAGAGCCTCCTCAAACTTCCTGCCCATTAACACCTCTGAAAAGACATTGGAATTTCTGTGGCTCCACTTCGCCATTCTTGCTGTATAGCTCATTTCTGTGGTCTGGTCACTCCTAACCTCAGGCTTGAAAGAAAGTTTGCCAGAACCTCTTCCACAGAAAGAAGGGCTGGAATAGACTAGTTAAGTGTGCCGTGCCTTTTAGATCCAAGGGTAGATTCCACAATTATGGACCAATTATCCTTCTGAAACTTAATATCTGTGGGTCAGAGCATCTCCAGGTGCTGGGGATACAGATATAACCAAAGCAAATTCCTGGCTGAGTAGAGACTTTGTCTGGTGAGAGAGTCAGAAAAAGTAAGACAGTTATCATTGATTCATTAAATCAGTGTGCTTAAATACCCCCTGCAGCAGACCAAGCACTCTTTATATGTCAGGGACAGAGCATGGAACATAATACAACTCATATACTCAAATATAAAATTATTCAGGATGGTGATATGTGCTGTCGGTAAAAAAACTAAGGGTAACTAATTGAGGACCGACTGTGGGAAAATGATCAGAGAAGCCTTCTCTGAGGAATCAGTGATAAAACAAAAATGTTGAGTCAGGCATGAAAAGGCCTGAACAATGACATTCCAAATAAATGAGAGAATAAAAACTTGTTCCATGCGGGAAGTAGAAAGAAGGCTAGTGCATCTCATTCAACTGGGAGGAGAGTAAAAACTAGACCATTAGAAGGAAAATCTAGATGACAGAATGCCTCTCATGCTATGGTTACACAGGAAGTTCAGATTTCATTTCATGTGCGATGAGAGGCCCATTGCCGGGAGTTTCTAGAGGACTGACATGACTTAATTACTGCTTTTTAAATTTTTCTTTGGCTGCTTTACAGAAAATAGATCACTGTGGTGGTGAGATAAACAAGCACAAGCGGTAGTAAATGCTTTGGGAGATCATTTTTTTTTCAGGATTAGAACAAAGTTTCATAAAGGAGCTCATCCTTGAAGTCAAGACCTTATTAGCTAAGTTGGAGTTTGCCTGAATAAAAGGAAGAATTGAAGAGAGAAGGGGGCTCGTTTTAGGAAAGGGATGATCAAAATACAGAGATTCTATGTGTCCCATAGGAAAAATGGAAAGAGCTGTATTTTTTTGTCTTTTTTGAGACAAGGTCTCAATGCAGTTCAGGCTGGCCTTGAGCTCACTTTGTAGTCCAGACTGGTCTCGAACTCAAAAGGATCCTCCTGCCTCAGCCTGCTAAGTGCTGGGATTACGGGTGTGAGCCACCACGCCCAGCTAGAGCTGTATTTTTGTCAAGATTGAGATGAAAGGTACAAGCAGAGCACAAAAGCAACACTGAGATTCCTGCAACCAAGGCAAACCCTGTGTTCTGCATTAGTGTGTAGATTTGTAATGTGGTCACCTATTCTGCAGCTGTTAGAAGGCCCAGAGTATTATCTGCTATGGTTTTTCTCCCAGGTTCCCAAGGATTTGGCTCTAGTCTTTCCCAGTTACTTAGTATCTCTCTAGAAATGTTTCCCAGGAAGAAGGCAAAAGCAGTCTACCCCCTCTTCCTTCATCCAACTCAAGTGATCCTTTTACATCATTGGCATTCATGTCTCAAGTTCAGGCTGAATTGCAGCCTTTGTGCAAAATTCCTCTTAGTCACTTGTAATAATCAGCTCTACCCTGCAGAATAAAGACTTGGTTTTCCCTGTATGGAAAAACTCCTTACTCCATAGGGTACTCCTGTTTCTCTGCTCAGCTCTCACACTGCTGAGGATCACCTACCTTTAAGGCCACTAAATGGGGGGTGATGGAGATATACCAGCCAGCCCCTGTGCATTATGATTGGTGCCCATTGTTCTGCAGGGTCAGACCGATACCTGGAAAGCCGGGATCCCTCTCGACTGAATGGCCAAGACCCTTCCTTGTGGACAGTAGAGGAAGTGATGCAGTTTGTCCGGGAGGCTGATCCTCAGCTTGGATCCCATGCTGACCTGTTCCGCAAACATGTAGGTATCCCTCCCTGACCTCTCTCATGCTCGCTGGGAGTTTTGCTGCTGTGACACATAGACTCTTAGTCTATTTGTTCCAGGTTCCTTGAAACAGAACATGAGAAATGCCATAAAAATTTAGAAATAAGATCTGGGATCTCAGACCTCATTGGGCACTGCGTCCACCTCATTCTTTCAGTGTAGGACCTGATTCAGTTACATTCCTATTGGGTTTATGGCCTGAGGCTCAGTTCCGGTTAAGAGACCTGAGTCTTCTTTTCTATGAGTGCTTGCTTTCCCAGGAGTGTGGTGTGAAAATCAGAGGCCTTGACCCAAGTCAAACAATCCCTTACCCCCTAGTCCCTACTTTTATCAGTCCTCCATCAGCTGCTTGTCCCTCTATGAGTCTGCACTCTCTCATCAAGGACTCCATAGCTAGGAATTGCTCCCTGTTCCTATGCTCTGACCATATCCCTGATTTTGGGATAGTCAAACCTGTGACTACAGCTCCTCTTGGTTGATAGTGTCTTTCCCTGCAGGCACTCAGAGCAGGCTGAGCACCTGTTAATGAACCTTTAAACCTTTTAAGCCATGTGAGTTTGTAGAGAGCTCTTAAGCAGGCCTGGAAATCTCACTGGTCTTATATAAGTGCTTTTTTGTTGCAGCTCAGAAAGGCCCCTGCTCCTCAGGACAGATGATATAGCACAGAATATCAGTTAAGGGTCAGTATAAACCAGTGATGGTAAACGTATGGCACACCTGCCACAGCTGGCTGTTTGTTATCAATGAAAGCTCTAAAAGGTTTGCCATCACAGGTATAAATGGTTGATGCAGGTACATGATTTGGAGGTTTCTTAGAAGAGGGAGAGATGAGCTGGCTCTCAGAGACTTGGAGGGCAGAGCTCCCAGGCAGCAGAGAAAGTAACCTGGTGCCAGGTATGTGAGGAGCCTAACCCGCGAGGTCTTAGTCCATGACTGAAAAGAAGAACAGGCAGACTGCAGTGTTCCAGCACGGTAACTGCACTCCATGTGGTTGGTACTTCCTTGGGGAAGTCAGACCAGCCAGGCTCTGACAGCACTCTCCCTTCTGTCTCTGTCCCCCAGGAGATCGATGGCAAGGCCCTGCTTCTGCTGCGCAGTGACATGATGATGAAGTACATGGGGCTGAAGCTGGGGCCAGCACTCAAACTCTGCTTCCACATTGACCGACTGAAACAGGGCAAATTCTAAATGGAATGCAGTCTAGACAACCCAGTGGTCATGCAGATTGGGTGTTCTTCTCCCAGAAAGGAGAGCCACCAGCCTATTCCCAGGTGCCTCAGTGGGGCTCCGGGCCACCTCAGGGCTCCAAGAGGTTGTGTAGGGCCACCACTGCTGCCCCTCCTATCATGGTATCTCCTTCCATGAAGGACCAAGGAGAGGAGAATGTAGGCCTACGGCTGGCGCTGCTCTTTCCCTCAACTCTGAGCGGCTGAAGCCTCCTCTATTTATTTCTCAGGCCTGGCTGTCCTCTCACCAGGAGTTTAGACTGAGAACCTTCTAAGTTAGGGAAGAAGAGGCCAGCCATGGGGCTTCATAAGACCCTCATATGCAGGCCCCTCTCCACTTCCTGGGATTGGTGTGAAGTCCCAGCGCCTCCCAGCTCTTGCCTTCTCACTAGATCCCAAGACTCCAAACTCATGGTGCCAACCCCTACCTTTAAAAAGACAAATTATAGCTTTTCTTACTGCTAATTTATTGTTTCTGGCACCTGGCCAAAACCCTCTAGTTACTGCTTCTCTTCACCAGACACTTGAGTTTGGGGAGGAGGGAAACCACACTGCCCTGGTCCCAAAGAAGCTCTCTAGAGGATGTGGCCTCTCTTCAGTGGATACTGCCCTAGGGCATCTTCTTTTTGGAATGTACAGAACTACATGCTCTACATGGATAAGAAAGGGTCTTGTCATCTTCCCTCTTTCCCCACTGGGCTCTTTGCAGCCAAAGGCCCACTTGTGGGATGGTGGCAGTTCTTCACTGTCCCCACTTCTGCTTCTTGCTCTGGTCAGAGGTGCTGCAGACAATTGAGCCTAAGGATTTTAGGCTAAGCAGACTCGAAGGTTGGGGAGGGAATGGTCTCCAGCTGGAGTGGTTTAGTTCTTCCCCTGGCCATGTGCTTTCTTGCAAACAAGTCAGCAACACAGCTGCTCCTGTTGCCATCTGGACTTATTTTATGTCAATTTGTTTATAAATAAAGCAATGCAGATGCCAATGTCTTTTTAATCAGTTGACAACTAAATTGCTGTGCTTTCAGTAAGCAAGTCACTGCCTTCTTCTAGGTCTTGGTGTTCTCATACCTAAAATGAGGAGCTTGGACCACATGACGCTTCAGAGCTCTTCTAATTCCAGCAATCATAAAGAACTGGCTGTCTTCCAAATGCCCTCCAGCCCCAGAGCCACACAGGACCCCTGAAAGATCGGGTATGACTCCAGTCTGTGCCCTCAAAGGCCCCACTGTCATGTGCTAGTGGGCCCCCGAGGCCAGGGTCAGTCCTTGTGAAGGCCACAGTCCTCAGGAGCTATTCTCATGGCTGCCCAGGTAACAAGGGTACAAGCCATCAGCTTAAGGCAAGTGAGGAACTTGCCTTCTAAATCAGAAGAAAACCATGTGTCCCTAGGACTCCAAATGTATGAATAATTGAATGAATAATTTACAACCAGGAGTCCTTTGAAGCAATTGTTTCCTAGGGGATAAAAGTAAAAAGGTAACCAAAGGTTAAGTATATAGGGAGAAAAGGACTTGTTAACCTCTGACCTCTGAAATCAGAATTGAACACTAAGAAAAATAAAACCAAAAACCTCCAATAATGAAATTGTTTCACAAAGCAAGGCCTTCCAGTGATAACCAGAAGTCTGTAAGGCAGAGAGGCTTGCCATAGGCAGACCCTGTACACAGTCACTTCAGCGCAGAAGAGGCCATTCTTTGTACCCTGTAACTCCAGCAGCAGCCTCAGAGGCAGAGAAAACGTGAGAAAGTGCAAGTCAGACAGACAGGGGTCCCTCGTGACCTCAGTGTCATGCATACACACACACAGCAACACTGTGATTGTTCTGAGCAATCAGGAGGGAAACACCAACTACTTAAGAAATAGCAGAAGTGTCAAGTCTGGGAATGTACCTCAGGAGTGCAGCACTTACCTAGTATGTGCTAGGTCCTAGGTTCCATCCCTAGCGCTACCAAATAAAGTAACAGAAGATTACACTAGAATCCACTTAAGACTTGTCAAGGAAGGACTTCCCAGAGCCGTTTCTGGAACCTTCTGTCCCCTCATCTTTGGTACCTCCTTCCCTCTAGCCAGATGACACATGTCCTCTCCACTGTTCCATTGTCAGATTGTTAGTCCTAAGGAGGAATGTCCATAGCAGCTCACACGGGTCTTTGTGGAACTTCAAGATCTTCCTCTGGAACAGGCACTGGTGGAACAAGAGGACACACTGTCCCTGCTGGATGCCCCAAACCCTCTTTGGGAAGAGCCTAAAAATGACTTGCTATTACTTTTAATCACAGCTGAAAGTGTGAAACTGGAGACAGTCACAGTCATGTACCAGGTCTTTGTACCTGAATCCTTAATATCAAAACCATTACAGATACTCCTGGAAGCCAGCAGTCAACTTCAAGTAGTTCACAGTGGGCTGGAGCCCTTCAAATCTCACAGATAGCCTGTGAATGGGTAGATTTGGCCTCTCTCTACAGGAATGTGGTGTTAAACATTAGGGACACTCCAAACTAAGACTGAAATGACATGGGCCTCAGGATCCCAAAGACTGCATCAATAGTACTCT
This sequence comes from Cavia porcellus, assembly GCF_034190915.1. NCBI lineage: Eukaryota > Metazoa > Chordata > Mammalia > Rodentia > Caviidae > Cavia > Cavia porcellus. The sequence continues at coordinate 34,639,834 of NW_026947508.1, forward strand.
ACCCCAGAGTCCGCTCTTTAACATCCTGTCCTCTCACAAGTGACTGAAGTCATTTCCCTCCCCTGTCCTCTGCCTCTTCACTGGCTTCCCTGGGAAATTAGTGTGGACTCTGATTTGGGAGCTAGAAGGCAGAAGGAAAGCAGACAACCTTGATGTCTGTCCATAGTGGCCATATGGACCCCAGAGGACACTCCAGGTAATATGAGGAGGCATTATACCACGTATCTGTGTCCTCCACCTTTGACCCCCAACTCACATTCCTACATAGCCTTAAATTCTGGGTTTGTTTTGTTTTGGCTTGGTTTTCTCCAGTGCCGAGGTGGCTTTGTCAGATCGCAGACATCAAGTGAGAGGATGAGAAGGGGCTGCATGTCCCACGTTCTGCACCACAATGGGCTGCCCGCAAAGTGCCATACAACGTCTAGGATGCTGTGAATAGCCCAGTTCTCATGAAGTGCATTTCTGTATTTAAAGTTTTTTTGTTTTTTTTTTAATCGGTACCGGGGATCGAACTCACACCTGCCTGCTTGCAAGGCAGGTGCTTATGCCACTGAGCTAAATCCTGAGCCTCTTAAAGTTTTTTTTAATGTACTTAGTGCTCTCAGTAAAAGGCAACTTTTACCCCAATTTCCCAAAAGAAGAGAACTGATAAGTTCTCACCATAAGGCTGTTAGAGGCTTTGAGAAACAGACGAGTGTGGCTTGAAAGAAATCTGCCAGAAAGAACAGAAAACAGTGACCTTGCGGTGAGTGAGGGGTGTCTCACACAGGACAGCCACCGCTGGCCATGCTGTGACATAAAGAGAATGGCTCTGATTGTGTTCTTGTGTCATCCACCAGCTTGCTTCCCGTGGTCAGCCATCTCTTTCTGCACTACCCGATACATTTCTAAACAGTTCGGTGGCTGGTTGTTTTGAGAGCAACTCATGGATAGCAGAGTCAAGGGAGACCTGAAGGAGGGCAGAGACGCATGGAGAGCTTTAGGCTCTCCTCCGTGAATCAGGCAGCTGTGGAGAGCGGCTGCAGGCCTAGGCAAGCAGAGGGTACTTGGCTGCTCTCCCTAGATCCTCACAGTGCCACCACAGCGGGCAGAGCTCCTCCTTGCTCCCATAGTCTCTTCTCTCAAGTTCCCCACACCCAAGCTTCTACCTTCATACCTGAGATACAAACTCCAGGAACATCTTCAGCACAGCAGCCTTTGAGGAAAGCGGCCATCACTAGTCTTCTTCAGCTGAAATATCGCCAGTGGCCTCCCCGCTCAATCCCCATAGTCAGGGCTTCCAGAAGCAGTGTGGGAGAGTGTGTGAACTGCATTTACCAAAGTCCCCACCCCCGTGGTACAGGTACAGCACCAAGTCCTGTTCTAGGTCAAAGAACAAGGATGGCTTTAACCTACAAAGGAGATGGCAGTGCTTAACCAACTTTCCAGGACTCTTATAGACCTCAGCCACCATCTGGAGCAAAAAAGAGCCTAGTGTTGGGGAGCCCTGGACCCCAGTCTGTGCATTTCAGTCTATTTTGGGAGAAACTAGACCTAGTCAGTGCTCAGTGCTCAGTGAAACCTGGGATTGGTGACCAAAGCGGGAGGTGAAGGCTTTAGGCAACAAAGCCAAAAGTAGTGGCACCACTAGCCTGGCACCACTGGGACCTAAAGAGGGACAGTATAATAGATTCTGGAAGCTGCCTAGAGGGGACCCATGGTCGCACTGTGGGGCAGGGTCTGTGTACAGTGTGTAGCTAAGCCATTGTGGGGGAGGGAAGAGGATCGCCGATTGACTTTTCTGACTCTACCCTGCTTGTGGCAGGCCATGAAGGGAAAGCATTATTGACCCTCATGAGATAGCTGTGCTGGCCTAGGACACTTCCTAGGACCCTGGTTCGTGCTGCCTCCAGGCCAAGCTCAAACAACTTTGAGAGCAGCTGGCTCGGGGCAGGGAGTTCTGACCGCTCAGGGTTACCATCTCCTGTCCTCCCCAGAAGCCAACAGGACATGAAGGTCTTAGGCTTCCTCTTGTCTGCCATTACTGTTTGCCCTGAATGCCCCCTCCCCAACCATGATGGCTCCCAGGCCCTCTAGGATCCCATCTGAAAAGATGCAGGCCTACACAAGCTGGAGGCTGGGGGTGTGGGGTGAGTGGATGGCTGATGTGTACGCCTGTAGGCACTGCTCAGAAGCAAGGTTCATGGGCCTGGGGCAGGCAGCAGTGGCCCAGCTCTAACCGAGTTTTGAGCCTTCTCCAATTATATGTAAGTATGGAAAAGCTATCTTTCCAGAGAGGGGACATAGCTTTTGTCAGTGTGCCAAAAAGCATAACCCTCAGACATAGCCCTGGCCAAGTACAGAGCCCTTCCCATCCCACAGCTGGTTTTAGACTAGGTGGAACAGTAGGGGCTGCTGGCCAGCCCTCAGAGTCCTGGAATAAGGCCTCTTTTCCAAAAGCCCCTCTTGAAAGATTTCTCTGGTGCTGGTGCCTGGGGGCAGCAAAAATCTGCCAGCTTGCAGGAAATCTCAAGGCTACCTAGGAGGCCCCTTTTCTGTGGACTGGAGAGGGAAGACAGGACCGCTGGAGGACTGAGAGGATGTGGGAAGTGGGCCCTCAGAGGCTGACTTTTGGTCCTTCCTGCTCCTTTGGGCAAATCCTTTTGGTTTGCATATAGGCTCAGTGGTCTGGTTCAGTTCTGTCCAACTCTTTCTTGCCCTAGGCCCCAGGTGGGTGGAGGCCCCTTCCTGCTGGCCCTCTCCCATCCTTTTCTCAAGACCTGCGCAAGCTCTGCCAGTCTGTGAGCCTTTCAGGAGCCTCAGCACCACTGGAAGACCCTAGGCTCTGAGAGGAGCCGCTAGCAGTGAGGAATCTCAGGATCCTTTCTGAGGAAGACCCCCATAGCCACCAGGAAGGGATGAGCACAAGCACAATTTTGGGAGCTGGCTATGGGATCACAGGACAATCAGCCCCCGCCAGAGCTGCCCCCAGGAGAGTCCCCACTTGAGGACTTGGATCTCAAGGTGGTCCCTGGCACACACACTCTGTATGTGGGCCACCTGAATCCCCAGTTCTCAGTGCCTGTGCTTGCCTGCCTGCTGCAAGACACTTTGGAGCGGCTGGAGCTGCCTGTAAAACGGGAGCATATCCAGGTGGTAAAGCAACCGCGGAACACCTATGCACTGGTACAGGTGGCCGCCCACAAGGCCACCCTGGCCTCCCTCCACTGGCGCCTGCAGATGGCCTTGGAGGAACAGCTGATCCTCAAGGAGCTGACAGCTCGCGGGAAGGAGCTGGTGTTGAGTGAGGGGTGGGGGCCCCTAAACCTCGGAGAGGTAAGTGAGCCTCTCCTAGGTGAGCTCCAAAGGTGCCCTGGGGAAGAGCCTGAGGGCCTGGGAACAAATCTGCAGACTCGGGCCGGACTGCTGCTTCACTGACCTGAAGCTGACACTGCAGCTTTCCCCAGAGGCACTCTGGCCGTGAGGGCTACCTCCAGCAGAGCCTCGTGAAGAAAGGCCAAGCATGGGCTCCTCCTCGGCTCTTCTGCATCCCACTCCAGGGCAGGGCAGCCCAGGCACACAGAGTGTTCTCCTCAACCCACTTCATTTGTTTGCTGGACAAACGCCAACACCCACTCTGTGCTGGGAAGGGTAAGGCAGGAACTAGAGGCCTGCGCCCTGCCCTCCACCCCTGTGCAAAGCCACATAGCATCAGTCATAAAGCTGAGGTGGCTCTGGAGGACACAGGTCAATTTTTACTACTTGCTGGGGACAAATTCACAGGGAATATGAAATCCAGACTGGGACTTAGGAACATGAATAGGCACTCGGGGGAGGAGGGACTGCAGGCGGAGGGACTAGTGCATACAAAGCGATAGAAGCGGACGTCATAGTTCGGGCAGGCTGCTTGCTGTCCCTAGAGCCGAGCTGGAGGCTGCAGGGATGCTGAGGAAGGAAGCGGGGCTGGTGTACAGGGCCCACAGCTTTGGTCATGGGAAGGTAGGGCTGGTTTCCTAGGGGCTGGAAGTCACCACACAGATGATCTCATTCTTCCTTCTCCTTGAGCTGCAAACAGTTGCAAAGCTAAACAGATCTGTGGCGCTTTTCAACATAGGTTAACTGCTTTCCTGTCTGCTTGACTGATCCTATTTCTGAAATGGGAGTTTTGTCTTCCCTGGTGAGCTACAGGGCTAGCAGCACAGTGCCCCTCATCTCCATGCATCAGACCACATTGAGCTCGTAGCCCAGGGAGCCAGTCAAAGCCAGGGACCAGGGAAAGGCTTTTCGAGGGGAATGACTATTTCCCTTACATTAGAGTGAGCAAGGAGGATGGATGGGGAGAGGAGTCTGGTGAGACACAGACTGATGAGGCCCAAGCTAGTGGTCTTGAGGACTTGTAGTGTCCAGTGCCCTGGAGCACAGCAGAAGCAAAAGAAGGGGAGAGAAAAGCTGAGTGACATTCAGGAGGATGTGCCAGCATCCCCAGAGGTGGCAGGCAGAGTTCCAGGGAGACCAAGAAAGGGGCGAATCCCAGCTTAGGGACTTGCAACTCTGTATAGGCAACCTTAAGGAGCCGAGGTAACTTTTGAAATCATCTGGGCTTTGGCCTCAGGCCTATCTGCAATCCAAGTGGGGAAAAACTTGCTCACAGACGTGCCAGCTCCCAGCCCAGAGAAAAAACCATCTCTTCAAACACACACGGGCATGTCACAGCCTGAGGATCCAGGAGAGCCTGCTCAGAAGCTGTTTTAGACCCTTGACCCACCAGGGGGTCCCACATTGGCCACAGAAGGGTGGGCAGAATAGGGTCTCTCGGCCTGGAAGATCAGATGCCCGTGGATCTAAACCTTAGGCAGGAGTGCAGTGGAGGTGTGGCAGTCTGTCTCAAGGCAGGAACTCCTGACTTCTTCCTGGACACAAAAACCCTGCTTTTGATCCCTATCCCAGCAGGAGGACAGTGGCCCAAGCCCAGGCCCCAGCCCTAGTCCCTCCCATTCCAGGCTCCGGTGTCCCACTGCCAGCTTGGCGTGCAAATTCTTCACCTAATAGGCTGTGGGCCTGGCAGCGGCAGATTTCCCAAAGCCGGCCTAAGGGTGTGTGCTCAGACAGCGCCATCGTACACCAGGAGATACTGGGCCAGGAGCAGCTCTTCCAGGGAGCCTTCCTGGGCAGCGAGACAAGGAACATGGAATTCAAGCGGGGAAGCGGGGAGTACTTGAACCTGGCTTTCAAACACCATGTACAGCGCTATGTGTGTGCCTTCCTCAACAGTGAGGGTGGCAGCCTGCTTGTGGGTGTTGAGAACAATGGCCTGGTACAGGGCATCCGCTGCAGCTACCGTGAGGAGGACCGTGCCCGTCTTACTAGTGGATTCTGTCCTGCAGGGCTTCAACAGGTCCAGGGCTGCCACTGACAGGTATAGCCCCTTCCAGAGCTGCCATTGCTCTTGCCAAGGTCCTCCGCCTGACCGTGCACACCCCAAAGACCCAGAGTGAGCCACAGCTGTATGAGACTGACCAGGGAGAGGTGTTCCTGTGGCGTGAGGGGAGCATCCAGGGCCCACTGTCCATCAGTGCCATCCAGGAGTGGTACAGACAGGTGAGGGGGCTTCGGCCAGGGTAGGCTGGGCCCAGGCCCTCCAGACATTCTGTGAGCAGTCTGGATCCTGAATCAACCCAGGAGCAGACTCAAGGGCTTGGATTAAAGCCCATCTTCACTGTCTCTGGTACTGATGTTTGAACCCAGTGCCTTTGCACTGACCTGTTTCACCATTAATTTTTTTAACCAAGTTGCCAGGTTGGAATAGAATGTGATCCTACATTCTACACTCCTTCAGTTTCCCAGAATGCTGGAACCAAACAGTCTCTAAAAGTCTGTGTTCTAGTTCCCATGGTATCCACCATACCAGAGTGGTCAGTTAAGAATCCATTGTTGAGTGGCCAGGGAAGAGGAGGGAGTTTTAAATTACAAGGAAACTCCAAGGACTCTGCATCGCATCTGGGGGATCCCTGAAGAGAGGGGATAAGAGTGCTGGACACATTCCAAGGAGGCACCTTTGCAAAAGATCAGGTGGCAGGGAGCTGACAGAGCGAGGGAAGGATGTGGCTAGGGGCCAGCCTGCACCTGCCCCAGCCCTGGGGAAGCTACAGAGCAGTGCTCCAGCCCAGCATCCAGCATGCTGGTAGCTCGTCAAGGCCCAAGGCAGCATGGCCACGGTTATCTGGGTTCTCACCTACTTGAGAAGGTCTCCCAGGCTCTGGTTCACCCCGAGGGCTGGGAGGGTGGCCATTCTGGGACAAAGCCTAGCCATCTGTTGCCACATTGTCCCCTCAGAAGTGGACAGCAGAGCTGGCCAAGCTGGAGGTGAAGGTGAAGATGCTGACAGAGGAGAAGGAGCAGCTTCAGCAGCAGCGACAGCAGCACCGGCCTGTGTCTGCACCTGCTGCATCCTGTGAGACCCCGCAGCAGGTGGCAGGCAGCACAGTGCTGCTCCGCTTGGCAAGGTGGGGACTCCCAGTGGACTAAGCCTAAGCAATAAAACACACCTGGACCTCACAGAGACAAGCAGGAGCTCCAACCTTCTCCTCTCCTTTACTGTACACACAGCTGCCATGTATGTGGCTTCACCCTGAGCAGCCCAGTCTGCAGAGCTGAGAACCACGCTGGGCACATCCCCAATGCACCTCACTTTCAGAACGAACTTGCCAGTTACCCTACAGTGGAACGACCATCCCCACTCAATGCTTCTTTTGCCCAAGCTCGAGTCTCTGGCTCCCATCTGCTAGATGGTCAGAAAGAAGTCTGTCATATTGAGAAGACCCCTCACAGTCAGCAAAGCATATTTGATAGTTGTGGTTATGGGGTAAACGGGACACATGGAGGCCCCACCCTGACTTGCTAGAACTTGTAATTGTCAAAGCTTCCTAATCAACTACATGCTTCTGAAATGCAAATGGTTATGCCTAGGATACCTGGTCAGCCAGCCAGATCCTCTGGGTGATGACCCCTTGCTTGGGTCATCTCTGCCTAGGAGGGAGAGCCTAACTGGGGCTCCTGCCACAGAGGAATGGAAGACAGAAGCAGTCAGTCTCTGGCTCAGCTGTCTTAAAAGACAAAGTGCCCAGGACAGTCCAGCTGCCTCTTTACTGTGCTCTATGTGGTGGTGGGCAGGGGCATTTCATCCATCTTCATCAGGCAGTGCCCTGCATCTATGTTGGCTGTGGCACAGAGTATCACTCCCATTCTCAGGTACTTTGTGGCCCATTGCAAGGATTTCCGCTCTAGCCATTCCCATTAAATCTAAAACCAGAGGCCCACTCTGTCATGCCCACTTCACCTGGAGCAAAGGTCCCTGTGACCTCAGCTTCTCCCACTGTCCTTGTACCAGCCACACCAACTGGAGATTTTGCACTAGCTGCTCTTGACTGGAATCCTCTTCCCCAGTAGGTGCACGACTCCCACTCCTTCTCTACAAGTCTGTGCTCAACCTTCCCATTCACCCTTTTTAAATCATCCCCCCTCCTGGCTTCCTTTATCTTCTTCTGCTTCCATTCTTTCTCTATAGTGCTATCATCTTGGTTTTTCCTCCACTAAAATGTACATTTCAGGGGACAGAGACCTTAGTCTATGTTTGGAACCTACATAGAGTTGGTATGTGGTAGATAACTAGTATTTGCTGGTGAACAATCAGGATACTCCTAAATTTAGGGTCTGAACTATCAGAAAATTATGGACCTTGTCAAACAGCATTTCACACAGCTGGAGCTGATCACCACACTTCCTTGGTCTGGAGGTCCTTGGCTACATCCTACAGAGTAGACACAAGAGAAAGCTCTGAAGCCAAGCCTTTACCCCATTTGTCAGGCAGGGGGCATCTGAAGCAACCACTACTGCTCCGAGACCTGGTTTTCCCATTATCAGACAGGATTCAGCTTCAGCCTTGACCATTCACACTGGTTACAGGGGCCAAATGTGATCATAGATGCATGTACATTACTAAAATTCTGCTGCAGGGTAACCAAGCTGCTTGAAAGCTACATGAATAAAGAATGCATTATTCTAGCTGAGCAGTGGTGCACACAAATAATCCATGCACTCTGGGGAGGCCAATTTGCAAATTTGAGCCATTTAGTGAGGGCTTGTCTCAAAGTAAAATATTTTAAAAGGGTTGCAGATGTAGCTCAGTGCAAAGGCCCTGGGTCCAACCCCCCCAAAACAAAAATAACTTGGGCTGAGGGTGTAGTTTAGTGATAAGAACATTTGTGTTGCATTCACAAAGCCCTTAGTTCATTGTCAGCATCACAAAAAACACTTGAAAAACCATTACTTGCTGAGCGTAGTGGCGCATGCCTGGTAATCCGAGCATCTGTGAGGCAGAAGCAACCACTACTGGTCCGAAGCAGGATAGCCATGAATGCAAGGCCAGCCTGGGTTACATGGTACGTTCATGGCCAGTCTAAACTGCACAGTGAGACCCTCTCTCAAAGAACAAAAATAAAGAACAGCAGTCAGTTTCTGGACACTTCCCACAGGCACTATGCTAGATGTTCTCAATCCTCAGAAATATTCTTCTCTGGGTCTGAGGTACAAGCTGGGTCAACTGGGGGGAAAGAAACACCTTCCTCTCCCACCTTATATCTCAAATTTCAGCAGGTGAAGGCTTTACCACTGGTAAGCAGCTGGGCCTGAGGCCTGAGCCTCAACAGAATGCAGATGTGACCAGAGGGTGGCTGGGTGCTACTGCCACCACCTTAACTTTGACATGGAGACCTTGAGCTGTTGGGCCTGTGCTCTGGAGGTTAAGTGGAGAGAAAGCAGTTCTGCTGGCTGAGACAGTCCACGGTCAGCCACTCCCAGCTGTCTGTGAGGTGCCCACGTCCAGTGGCCAGTACATGCAGGGCACGGCACTTCCTCCCTCCCCTGCTCCTGGTCACACAGCTCTGTGTCCACCCTGCTTTTCATCTTCCTCAACACCTCAAGCCAAGACGGAGAGCCCTGTTGGAGAATTCCAGCTCCTATTAAGGAGAAAGGTACCTCTTTTAGTTCCAAACACTCAACTCAGCTACCTGGAAGCGCTGCCCTAGAGGAATGCCTGGTGTCCCTGGCATTGTGCTCCCACTTTCCCACCTGGCCAGTGACAACAAGAATGAAAAACGAAGCACGTCTCATGTTCTGCACTGTTTATTTCTTAAGTTAAGAGAGTACATCGAGCTCAGCCAGAATAAAGTGAGCACACGGCTGTGCCATTTATTTCATCACAGTAAGAAAATAGCTCTTCGTATTGCATCTCACCTATAGTAACACCATTCTGGAAGAAGAAGTACCCTCAAGTCAAAGCTGTCTGTAGATGAGAGGGTTTTAGGGACAGTTTCCCCAAAGGTGTTTAAGTGACCCCTTGATGCAAGGAGTGTCCCCAGCCCCAGAAACAGGAAGCAGCACAGGGTTTTAAAACCGCACTTCAGAGACACAGGCTTCTCATGGCTATGTATGAAATTAAACTGTCCCCTTGGATGATGACCAGCCATCGTTGGCACCAAGAGTCCTCGTCAACCTGGAGCAGCACTAAGGTTTCAGCTCTGGTTTCACAACTCTTAGAGGCAAGCTACACACACAGGTTACCAGCACCAGACGTCAGAGGTGCGAGCTGCAAGGACCTTCTGGCTTTGGAGAGTCCACGCGGCACACTGTGACGGCCCAGGCACCCACAGGAACGCAACGGGCAAAATACACTCGAATCCATGATGATGCGAGGTAGTTGGAAAAGCAAGGTTGATGGGCCTTCCACCAGCCCTGGCCATTAGTTCCTGACCTGATGTCCAGTTTCTCATCTCAGAAACTGATGAACTAGAAAAGAGCCGTACACTCAACAGGCAGTGCGCCCTGTCACAGGAGCCAGTCTACATGATGGGACATGCAAGTTGACAGTTTTCCAAATGCCTTTTCCCCATAATAAAATAATCTTAATAAAAACATAATTTAAAAGCAGTGTCAAGGGAGGGGAGGGAATTGGGGAAAAAAGAATAAAGATATATTCTATATAGGTACAAGTTCCCTAAGATGAATGTGATCATTATGTATGTCTAAAATGTACCAACAAAATAAAAGTGTCAAACGCCAAGTGTAAAGTCATAGCTGTAAACTCCATCAAAGTTTCTCTTGAATCATCCCTGTTTAAAAAATAAGAAAAGAAAGCAATTACATATTGCTTTTATGCCTGTAAAGTAGAAAAGTTAGAATTTTCAAGTCACTTGTCACGGAGAACAATGCCTGTTCCTCAGGAGGTAACAGCCCTAGCAGCCCACAATGAATGACTACAGTTAAAATTGTAACTCCTATAGGACTGCACATTCAAGACCTCACAACCGCCCCTGCCCTGCCCTGCCCTGCCCTGAGACAAGCACCTGATTTCAGCACCAAGCAGGTCAGGGCCTGCAAGCTCAGACCCCCGGTCTCGTTTCAGATGCCAGATTTCTGACTCTTCACCCTCCGATGCTTTCACAGGCACAATCTGTACTTCTGGCTTTTTCTTTTCTTTTTGAAACAGAGTCTCACTATGCAGTTCAGGCTTGCCCTGAACCATAGCAACTCTCCTGCCTCAGCCCCCCAAGTGCTGGGATTACAGGGTGCACTTCTGACATTTACATTTAACAAGTGGCCATAATTACTGCACTTGATACTTATAAACCTTGTCACTACAAACACAAACATTCAAAATCTGTTTAATAAATGCTCAGCTTTTGCAGGGTTTTTCAAATAAACAGCAATCAATACCGCACTATCTGCCAACAGTATCTTTCTAAAGCGCTTCCTGATGAAGATGCGAGGTACTGCGGAATGACCGGACATACTGTCATGCCTGTCTCTCCAAGTTCACAGCTTCATGAAACAGGGCCTCAGCACCCAGCCCACCTAGTCACCAGACTGGTACTGCATGCAGCAAGAGGCCACAAGACACCGCAAAGTGACTGGTGTCCCCCACCACCATCCCACCAAGTGCAACCCGCCCACAACCAATCTCACTACTTCCTTTCTCTGGCAAATAAAACTTTAGCACAAAACTTTTACAATGCTTTTACATGCTTTTAACTCTCATGTATATCACCACCTAAAAAAACTACAAAGCTTAAATCTGTCACTGGGCTGGGGAGGTAGCTCAGAGGTAGCCTGCTTGCCTAGCTTGCATGAGGTCCTAGATTCAATTCCCAGTACGGGGCGGTATGGGTCAATTGACATTACCAGATCAATTGTGATTTACTGATGGAAACTTCAGTTCAGTGATTTCAGAGTCAGGAGAGCTGCTCCCACTTCTGTCACTGTAGGTGTCCCTGTAAAATTCAGAAGGCTGATTCGTCACCTCCCACCACCAAAACCTCACTTCTCAGTTTTTGCAGACACCACTACCACAGTGACGTGTGTCCACACAGCAGAAATTCAACTCTTTACTACATACTGTATTTAGCATGAGGCTGCAGAGGAATTTCTTTCTACTAGTTCCATGAGACATACACTGATTTATACTCCCGTCTTCATATGCTGCCCACCAACTCTGAGTAACTGGTTCAGATCAAAGTGGCAGTGGGCAGAAATCTTCCAGTGTGGGCTCACTTCCTGTGCAAAACAGTTGTCTTTACACTGACCACAGGGGCCTCTGCTCAGTATCACTAGAACCCAGATGCAGCAGAGAAGGGGAGCAGTCAAAGAAAACCTGGGGGGAGCTTGCGTAAAATGTGAGGAGCATGCGACACCCCACCCAACCCGGGCACCTGTGGCTCTTTGCTAATAGCAGTGTGACACCTCACTGGAATGAGTCAGTGACCCCACAGCACTAGAGAAGACAAGGAGCTGGCTCCTAAAGCAATGTCCCCACCTGGGCGAGAGCCTGCAGCCTTTCTGGAGGTAATGCGGAAGCTGCCCCACTGAGGCCAGGAGGAGGCCCAGGTAGGGTGGGGAGGGCTTGATAGGCCTGGACAGGAACTCAGGGTGGTACTGAACCCCAACAAAGAAAGGATGATCTGCAAGAGAAATTCAAAGAATCTACTGTGTATATTGCATATGCAATGTTTATAAAAGAGGAGGAAACAATTTTGTTAAGTAAGCACTAAAATTATTTGAAAGTAACACCATCATTTGAATCTAAATAATGGTAATCCCGAAATATGAGTGCCCTGGCACCCTTTCACTCACACTGCTGTGCCCTCGGAGTCATGTGACTCACTTGGCACCAGGTCCTGCCTTTTATCCTGCAGGAGGAGCCGAGGTAAGAGCTGCTCATGGGAGGCCACGCAGCAGCCTCAGTTTCTCAGAGCTCCAGACCTCTCATCACCGACGCCCTTTCCCTCAGGTGGAGTGCTGCTTCCAAATCCCACCAGGAGCTGTCCCACCTAATCCCGGCAGGAGCCAGACGCACAGTATTACATTTTCCTTGTGAAGTTCTCCATTAAACACTGCTACCCAAGCAATCACCTTCCAACTCCACAATCTCCATCCTCTCGCCTTCAACATCTTGGCCGACAAATTTCAGACCTTGCTCCTCCAGGCACTTTTTCAAGACTGGATTCACCTATTAAAGCAAGAAAAACAATTATGCTGGGCTCTCCACGACTGTCTGTCCAGGGTCAGAGAAGACCACACTCAAGTGCTCACCTCAAATCTATGGCGGTGCCTCTCTTCCAAGTAGTCTAAGTCTCCATAGAGTTTCCCTGGGAAAAACAAAACAAAACCAAAACCGGGCTGGGTGTTGCACTTGTGATTTCACAAATGATTTCATTCACAACGGCATCCTGCTGCCAACGGTTTGCTTGTCATTACTGACTACACAGCCAGGCTATTACATTCTGCCAACCACGGGCACCTGCGCTTCCCACAAGCTAGACTAATTCTTGGGTGTCTGGGTCTTTCTGATCATACTACGGAGGAGATCAATGGAGACAGGCTTTGCCTACCTCTGTGGCACACATGACTGCTCTCACTCTGCAGCTGGGAGCAAGCCTGGGCAAAAGACTGGCACCTCCCGACCCCTGAGAACACGTGGGGAAGAAGCCAGCTCAGACGACCCCTGTGGGTGTGCAGGTCACCTCACAGCCATCAAAGCTGTCACTGCCTGGTGGCTGCGGGTGAACAGGAGCTGATGAAAGAGGCTGCCTCACCTTCTTTCAGGTGCTTAAAGTCACAACACATCTCAGCGTTGGACAGATATGAAAATCAGTGCTCAAACTAGGACACCACAGAACCCACAGACACAAGGGCATTTCTCCACTTAAAGTTGGAATATTTCCAATGGGCAAGGAAAAAAAAACCCTGTAATAAAAGTTTTCTTAAATGTTTTTCTCCCACATTGACGAGGATATTAGAAAACGAGAAACAGCCCGTGCTCTTGGGTAAGAAAAACCAATGGCCGTAACTGTTACACAGATTCAATGCAGCCCCAAACTTCCGACAACATATCTCATAGAAAACAATCCTAAAATCCATCTGGAACCAGAAGAGACCTCAAATAGCAAATGCATGTACCAATGTTGCCCTGATTGATGTGTTTTGAAATTTTTTTATCTTTGAAATAAAATGAATTTAAATAAAAACTTTTTTACCTTAAGTTTCCTGAATCCGTAGCATCTATGGGTAATTCGTAGAACAAAATTCTGTTTAGGTTTAACCATATGAACTTGCCATTTTTGTGCAACAAAAATTGTGAGATTTCACACTGTTTCAGTGTAACAGTAACGGATTGCCACAGATCAGATGTAACTGCACTGGCCTGGGAGGAATCTACAGCCCAGGGCTCTGACTGTATCACTGCGACCTCCCTGCTGCTGTAGCTATTAAGGTGTACCCAAATAGAGTGTGAATAGGTAGGGAAAAAAAGATCCTCAAAAGCAAGAACAAAACAAAGCAAGACAAGACAAAAGCCAGCTTGGCCTTGGGAGCCACAGCACCACCCAACGACGAGGGTCCTGGACAGACGAGCCTGCGGCAGCTCTTACTCATGATGGAGTTCTTGGTCTGGAACAGGGTTCTCCGCTTGCCCAGCCTCATGGTTCCGCCCATCTGCCCAGGATTATGTTCTGGCATTTCGATGACCTGGAAATGTTCAGAAAACAAACACAGTCTACCAAATGCTGCTTCCCTTAGAAGCAAAAACCCCAGCATCAGACGGTGCCTGCTGTGAATGAGCAGGCTCCACCGCTCCAGCTTCGCCCTCCTGAGGTCTTCACATTAGCAAAGTTCAATTGCAGGTCAACAAACATACACTGATCCTGTCCAATTGCCAAGAAATCAGGAACCTTTTCTGTCTCATTTATCAGTGTCCTCAACATTTGTTGAATGCTGAGGGTAAAAATGCCTTTTAACATGCCTGTCACCGCTAGGGTGCAGGTTCAAGATGAATAAAGACACCGTCCTTCCCAATGAGCCTTAGTAACAGAGCAGGCTGACGATGCCATACACCGCTGCTGTCAGGTGAGCTGCCAAGTATGCCAACCCCGAAAGGCATTGGTCACTGCGGGACAAATCAGCATCACGCCCGGCAGCTCTTTAGGCACACATCTATCCCCCAGGACAGCTGCTGGGGAAAACACACATTAACAACATGGTGACAGCAGTGGCTTGTGAGGAACACACGCTATATCAGTGCTTCCCATTAGTGTTATTTACTAAGTGCTCTGCAGGGGAGTGGGCATGGAGAATTATTTTAATCAGGAACCCCCTCAGGGTGGCTGGGCTGATTCCTGTCTTAAAGACTCAGTGGTGAATTGGAAAGACCAGTGAGGAATTACACAGCGTGAATTTCTTCCTATCTGTTGAGTCTGTGAGTACAAGACCTCGGGTTCTCTGGGAAGGGGTCACACACTCTCACTGCCTGTTTCTACGATCGACCATACCCTGAGCCCCTTCCAGCTCTTTCTAAGCCTCAGAGAGATCCAAGCACTTGACTCACCACGGGATGACTGGTCTTAGGGTCAAACTCTGTAGAATTGGCATCTGAAAAGTTAAAATACTTGAGTTATGAAAATAGCTAAAAAGAAAACCAATTACTTAATAGTTTAATTGCTAAGCACTAAACTAAATCACCATCATCTCCTTCAGTTTAAAAATCAATAAGAAAAACAAAAACTAGAGCCACCCAATACTTGAATATGAGTGAGTTTTTCCATCTAATTTTTTAACTTTCTGGGAAATCAAGCTGTAAAAAATGGGGAAATCAAAACCAATAGTATAACCTAAAATCTTTACTTAGGTAATGTCTTTATGGCAGGTAGTTCTTATAACACTATCTTCATTTTCTCACATCTTGTTGCAGACTCTCATCTCTGAGGTCGGTGGAACTGTATCTTCTTTTCTTTCACCCTCAGCATCTACCATGTTGCCTTACTTGACTGCCAAGCTCAAACTAAACCAGTAAGCAGTTACATTCTATCCATGGCAATCTGTTACTGTGCTAATACTGTTACACTGAAACACTATGAAATCTCATGATTTTTGTTGCACAAAAATGGCAGGTTCATATGGTTAAACCGAAACAGAATTTTGTTCTAACAAAATTTCAACACAAATAACCTTCCCGTCCTTTACTGTACTTAATGCCCAATCATAAGCAATACCACTACAGACGAAAGGAAAGGGACCAACTTCCTGGTAGTGTGTGTTGGTTTGTGTTAACAGTTAGATACTATGCCCCTCCTGGACCTGACCCAGAACTCGTCTACAGGGTTAGCTCACCCACCCAACTGGGAACCTACGTGAGCGTAGGGTCAGGTGCCCCAAAAATTCAGGGGATCCTGAAAGCCAATATGGTGGTGGTGGAGGGCCAGCAAGTCCCTGCCAGGACAGAAGCCAGAACCAGGGGCATGCTGCCACCAAGCCGAGCCACTGTCTCTCAGAAGAAAGGTGACTGAAACCTGGCCCTAACCACAAGCCGGCCATGAAAGAATCACTTGTACTGAGTGCTAGGCAGGACTGCTTCCCATTCCCTTAGAGTGCTGTGTTTACAGGACTTTCTGAAAATCTAGTATCTGTCAGCTGGGCTAAGGGAACAAACGGCTGTAGCGGATTATTCAATGGTGGCCCTGTGAACCACATTTCCAGAATCCACGCCTGCGGTCCCCTCCCACAGAGGGCTTTACCTTGTGATTCACTTTGGCTAACAGGATACTGGCAAGTTTGATGAGTGCCTGCACAGTGGACCTACAGTTTGGGAAGTCAGCTGCCATCATGTGTGAAAAGCCTGGGCATCACTACTGAAGACACCATGCTGAGCTACCATCTCAATGTCCCTGCTGGGCAAATACACCACAAGGAGCAGAAAACCACACAGCTGAGTCACCCACAGTATACTGAGGGGTAACGAGACAAGAATATTAAAGCCACATGGTTTGGGGGTGTCCTCTTGCTGGGCACAGATGGGATAGTGACCCTGATGGTCAAAGGAAGGATAATCTCAGGAACTGAACATAGAGGATGGAGCCCAGGGCTGCACAGTCTCCCTCCTGTACCAGGCATCAGGCATCCTCTTCACTGCTCCCAATCGCCCACCACAAAATGAGGCCAGCCTCCCTCCAGCAAAGGTCATGTAGGAATCCGAGTCCCAGGATGTACTCACCTTGCCATCCCAACACGTTTCTTGAAAATTCAACCACTGCCAGCTGCATCCCTAAGCACACACCTTGCAGGGAGAAGGAAAAGGAAATGAAGCTCCATTGAGACTGCAGCTCCAACATCTTTCCCCGACTGCCTAGGATCCTGTCTTGCACGGTCAGAGTCATAGTCACCAATTCTTAATTTCCTGCCACAAACAACCACTCTTTGCTGCTATGCTTCATCTATATTCAGTTTTTAATAAAAGAAGCATCTAAGTGCACATGAAGATCACCAGGTTCTGCAAAGTTAACAATTTGAGAAATAAGCAATATCCTACTTGGTACTTTACAATTCAAGTTTCTTTACCACATCTCTCACCAAGTTCTCATTTACAACCAAACAAGTTAAAAATTACTGAAGTTTATCGTACCAGAAAGCATCCAAAATCCCTTTGCCCAATTAAAGTCAGCTGGTGTACCAAGTGAGGAGGACATAAATATCTCACATGCATATAGACAGAACTTCCTAGTGGAGAGTCCACCCTTAAAATCCCATAGCATCTACATGTAGCTTAGAAACTTCCATGAGGAAAAAAATTCGATGTCTATGAAAGAGAGCCACAAAGGCATCTATTTGTGCTGCTATCTATACATACATATGTCCTGTTTCAAAATAACCCTGCCTTATTTACAGCCCCATTCCACCCTGGCATATTTCCATATCCTTTCCCAGTCATAATGAAGAGATTACATAGCATAACTCCTTACCCAAAAGAGGTTTTCTCTGTTTCCGAGCCCAGGAAATTGCCTGGATTTTTCCTTCAGTTCCTCGAACACCAAACCCTCCTGGCACCAGCACCCCACTGCACAGGACAACAAAGCATAGGTGGTGCCCCTGTCCATCAGCCCAGCTTGCAGTCGCACCCAGCAAGCCACTGGTGAGACTCTGACGACACCAAGTTACCCCATCTGTTTTGCTACTAGGACTAAGTCTGTGATACTTAAAGGGATCAGTGAGTTGTACATTGAAACTCAGAAACTGCAAACAAAACTGTGGACTTCATCACATAAGAAAATGCTTGTATGAGCCAGTGGTGGCACATGCCCGTAGTGCCAGCACTTGGGAGGCCGAGGCAAGCCCGAGACCAGCCTGGGTTACAAGGAAGCTCAAGGCCAGCCTGAACTGCACGGTAGGACCCTGTCTCAAAAAAAAAGCTTGTATGAGTGGAAAAAGGATGCTAATGCTGCTGCTGCACTCGTCTCCACTGCACTGGTGTAATTTTTCATAGGTATTAACGTAAGTGCAATTTACTCTGCCTTTCCTCTTCATTTAGAATGCTCCTGAGTCTGAAGGGGCCTTTCTCCTCAGCGGAGTGCCACACTGACCAGGCATCTTAGCAGCAGGGTTCCAGCCCAAAACATTCAACTGCTCTAGTGAACTGAGTTCTTGCTAAGCTTTTACTATTAAAAATAATGTCTGCTAGGACTGGGCAGTGTGGCTCGGTAACAACAGTGCCTAGTGTACATGCACAGCCCTGGGTTTAACCCTTTGCATTATGAAAGAAAAAGAAAAACGAACAAAGAAAGAATGATGGGAGGGAGGGAGAGGCTGCCCAACAAATGTGAGATGTGACAGATGGCTACTTATCAAATGTCCTGGATGCAAACTTTAAATAATCCTATTGAGTAGTTGCACAAAGTATTAATAAAATTAGAACTGGCTTCCTTTAGACCCAACTATATGGCAGACAGTATTTTTGGAGAAATTTAAATCACCTAATAGGTAGTCTCTTCAATAACTAACCAATAGTTTTAACAAGTAGTATGACTGCTATCTGCACTGGAAGGGTAGTAGGAGCAGGTTCACTAACGTAAGCGAAAGCCCTGGCCACGGCCGGAGAGCACTACTTACTGGGCACTGCAGAGCTTCTGCCAGGCCTCGTGGTAGCGCACGGGGTCCTCCTGCATGGTGCTCAGTTCCAGGTCCGTGGAATCTATGTACTGGGCACCGGAGCAAAGAAGAGGCAGCTAGTGATTCCCAAAGAACTTCCACGACTTCAAGCACTATTTTCAATGTTATATTTCCAATTGTTTTTGTTTTAAAGTAATATTTAAATTTAATAATTTAGTATTTTAAATATCATATTTTAAAATATGAGAGATTTCCTTCAAAATTGTTTAACTCCAAAGCTAGGTGTAGTGGCACACCCTGTAATCCCAGCACTCAGGAGGCCGAGGCAGGAAGATTGCCATGAGATCAAGGCCAGCCTAAACTACATAGCGAGATCCTATCTCAAAAAAACAAAGAATACTCAGTGGTACAGTGCCTGCCTGGCAAGCACTAGGTCATGAGTTTTAACCCTAGTACCAAAAATCAAAACAAAACAACAGTTTAACTTCAAATCTGGCTTCATCTGCTCAAAACTCCAATCATTGAGAACCTTGGCCCAGCTAAGCCACTGAAGGAGATACATTTACTGGTGTGTTCAGTGACACTTTCCCAGGCCATCTTTCCCCTAGTTCTGTGTTTTTGTTTTGTTTGATTTCCAAACAATACTGATGTGTAATTTACAGACAGTAAAATACAAGCATTTTAGACACGTTTCGATGAATTTGGTCAAACACAAACCTGAAGGAGTAACCACCACCCTAATCAAGATACAGAAAGTACCATGGTTACAAAAGTTTCCTCCCTCCCCCTGCTGCAGAGAACCCTAGATTCAATTTCTGTCACCACTGGTTAGTTTTGTCTCATGGTTGGCTTCTTTTGCACAGTGTTTTTGAGGTTCATTCCTGTTGTTGTATCAGAATTTTGTTACTTTTCTCACTGAGTAGTTTTCATTGTATAAATAACCCATAGTACAGCTAGCTACTGACCTGTTATGGGATTTGGGTTTTTCCAGATGTGGGCTACTAGGAATAATGTTCCTACTTGTATAAAAATGCTTTTTGTATGAATATATGTGTTTGTGCAGGTAAATATGTGAGACTGAAATTCTTTGGTCCTATCTACTTTTATATGAAACCGCTGGTCTGTTTTCAAAAGCTCACATCAAGATGTGTATGTTCCAAGTCCTCATCAACACTCTTCACCACCCAGTGGGTTTCTATGGTCAATATTCGTTTTATCCCCAGAGAAGTAAAGGACGGTCTGTCTACACTCCTGCCACTGACAGAGGCAGGCAGGGCCATATCCAGACATTATGCCAGCTTAGCTTCTATCTGCCACAGTCCAGACAAGGACAGTTAGCTGGGCAGTGCCAGGTACCATGTCAGTCCACCAGGCCCTCACATTTCACAGGGCAGTTGCGTGTGGTCACGTGAGCCTCAGATCCAGGCATCTGTCTCTCTCTGCCTCTACTCTGACCACTTCTCCCCCTCATTCTTTCTAGATAATACTCCACTGTTGTCAGAGAAAAGAGCTAAATCTTTCTTTTCCTTAAAAAAAAAAAAAAAAAAAAAAATACAGAGCTCCAAAAACAAAGCAGACAAACAAACAACCTCTGCAAGAATACATACTGTTTCCCTAGTAACCCCGTCGTTGTACCTGCATTATCCCTCCTTACCTTAATTTCCAACTTGTGGTTGATGGCCAATGCAGAATGCTCTAGTGCTTTAATGACTGAGGCATATGAGTCTGAGAACTTGGTGTATTTGCCCACAAGAGCAATAGAGCAGGTCTCTAGCAATCGATCATATCTATCAAATGAAGATCAAGAAACAGCCAATTAATTGAAATGTACTCACAATCTGAAGACCAAAAAGAGAAGAAAAAATATTGTGAAAATGTAGAAACAGCAGTGAACATCACATATGAATGTACATACATCAAAACAAATTTATTTTTTAAAATTTTTAATCTTGGGGGCTGGAGATTTAGCTCAGCGGCATAAGCACCTTCCTTGCAAGTGTGTGGTCATGAGTTCGATCCCTGGTACCGATAAAAACGAAAAAGACAAAAAAAAAATTTTTTTTTATCTCAAAGGGGAAATTTTTTGATGTAAGTAGGTAATTTACAAGATAAAGGGAAGGGTCAAATAAGTTATGGTGCATTGAGACAAAAGAAAGTCCACTGTAGTTACTAACAGAGCAAAATATTTATAAGGATTTATGAAAAAAGGATATACTATAATACTGGGCTACCGTGACAGTTACATGTAAATGGACACAAAGCCAGCAGTGGCTGCACACCCCTGTAATTCCAGCAATTGAGAGGTGAGGCAGGAAGATCACATGTGTGAGGCCAACTTGGGCTATTTAGCAAGTTCAAGGCTAGCATGAGCTACAAAGTGAGACCCTGTCTCCAAAAACAGGAATGGACGCATTTAAGAGCAATGTAAAGGAATCAAGACGGAAGAGCAACTCCTATCACAGAGCAAGGGAGTGAGCGCTCGCTTATCCTCACGGTGACCTCACAACCACACACGGCACGGCAGACGCACAGCACCAAGACATGGAGAGATCATGGATGGAAGGTCTTGGAAGCGGCATGCAAACATCAGAAGTTTAGCAGCAGACAGCAGCAATACCTGTCACTGAGCACTTTCTGGTGTAGGCAGTGGCATGTTCCCAAAAATAGTTCAGAGAACGGGCATGCTACCCAGGAGGCTGTGCCAAGGCCAGCCACTGACCAGGGTGTTGGGAATGCACAACAACCCACAGCCACAAGGTACCTGTGTGCTGACCGTCTAGCAGGGAAGAGACAAGGGGACAGGATGTGTACTCGAAACTCTGTCTGGGAACTGACTGAGCCCTGCTTGGACTCTTCATCTATGTTAAAAGCATATGCTGCTGTAAGCATTTGGACATCTCTTACCACAAAGACCCTTTCTAACATGAGTCGAGAGCTCAACTGCTAATGTGAAATGGTGTGGCTGAATCCCTGACTCCTCCAAAAGAGAAAGGCTGCCCATGAACTAGCAGAATCCAAACATGCCTAACAAATTCCTCTTAGGCTCACTTCCAGCCAAGCAAACGCCACAGTGTCTACCCAAAGGACATCCACAGTGGTCCCTTCCTGCCTGACCCAGGTTGGTGGGGAGGGATCAAGAGGCCACAGG
The DNA here is from genome assembly GCF_034190915.1 of Cavia porcellus. Classification (NCBI taxonomy): domain Eukaryota; kingdom Metazoa; phylum Chordata; class Mammalia; order Rodentia; family Caviidae; genus Cavia; species Cavia porcellus. The sequence goes on from NW_026947508.1 coordinate 34,661,444, forward strand.
GAATCCCCACCCTGCATTCCATAAACCCAGCCTGGACAGCACTAAGTTGGACATTCAGGGAGCACATGATTCCTCCCCAACACAGGGAATCTACGCACCAGCCAAAGAAACAGGCACAACCCTAAGACAACTACATGCAATCGCACAGGCCCCGTCAGCAGGAAAACAGCAAGTCTCTTGCATATTTTGAGAGGTGAAGATGGGGCCCTCTGGCTAACGCAAAGCCTGAGCATTTCTTCAGGTCTAAGCATAAATCCCAGCTCAGCACACTGCTTGCTGTGTAACCCAATCTATTCACCTACTCCTTTGAAGAAATTCCTTCCACTGAACTGAATGTAACTGGGTATTACTTTTTGCAATACCCACGCATTGTTTTCAGATTCAATATCAGAGCTCACCCAGACCCTTCCACTGCCTCTGCCTAGTAACAGACATTTGAAGGGGGTGGGATTATGGGCTCCCAGAGGTTCCCCACTTCTGGGTCAGTATTTCATTTTCTTTCTTTTTTTTTTTTTTTTAATTGAAAGAGAAAAACAAAACTAAACGAAGCAAAACAGTAAAAGGCTAGAAGTAATACAGAATTTCAAGAGAAAAAATATACTGTAAGAATTCACCAGTTAATAGATCACATATTGTCATCTTAGAAACAGTTGTCCAGATTACAAAATTAAAGCATACAAAGTGGACATTATAGTCAGTTCTGTTCAATGATCCAAGAAAAACTCAGCAATTTGGTCCTCTACCCTACACATTTAAATATACTTGCAGTTATATCCTTTAGATCACTTTCCTTCCTCTCTTTTTTATGCTAACAATCACACATTTTGGTTTCCACTACTCCCACAGTTCTTATAACTTTTTCTTTGAAGAGGAAAAGAAAAAAGATTTTTAAAAAAGCCAAAAAAACAAAAAACAAAACAAGACAAGACATTGAGTTCAATGTGACAAAGCAAAACAGAGTCAGTTAGAACAGGAGGATGGACATAGTATATAATGAAAAAAAATAAATAAAGATTACAAGGTGATCAACAATGGTTACCATTATGCCTCTTGTTATCCTAAAAAGAGTTGCCTTTATCAGCTGGTATAAAAGAATTGAACAAAACAGTACAGAAGACCAATAAAACCCACATTGGAGAGCTTACAGGACTTCCAAAGAAGATAATAGTCAAACAATAACAGGCATCATAGAATATCTGATTGCCTTCCAAATTGTTGCCTATACCCTCAAACTTGATGTTTTGCTTAATAGTATCAGTATTCCATTTTCTTCCACAAAGGGCCTCCATCTATTGGATTCCCCCCAGAACCTCACTATGAAAGGTACAGAGCTGTTATCATTAAGCGGGGGTTCTGCAATCAGGCAGCCTGGGCATGAATCCTATCTGTACCTCTTTTCAGTTGTGTGATCATGGTCAAGTCCCTTCAGCTCTCTGTGCCTCAGCTTTCAAGTGTCCTACTCTAAAGCACAGATAATAATAACTTTGACAGACTGTGCTATGAGGACCGTCAGTTAACACCTGTTAAACTTTTGAGCAGCACCTGTACACAGTTTTGCCAGGATGTGTCACCTAGGATGCGTCTTGCAATTCTGCTCTCCCCACTGCATCACTAGCTGATTGGTCCAAGGGGAGTGTTTGAATCAAGGTAGGCTAATTGGACTGTTATGACTTGTGTCTAGATATCCCCCCAAAGCCTCATTATAGGTCAGGCCTTTTCAGAGGTGGCTGAATCTAGAGTGTGTGACTGATTCAGGGCACAACGCTAAACTTAAAGGTGCTAGAATTAAGTCTGGCTGATTATTAAATCAGTCCACTAATTGGCTTGGTGCCATCCTAATCCCAGTAGCCTGCATACAATATAAGGTACAGTAAAAGGCTTGTTTTATATTTTGCTGTCTTCTGGCCACCATGAACTGCATATCTTCTGCAATGCCCCTTTGCCATGCCAACCTGCCTGAGCCAGCCAACCAGAGATTGAAAACTCTGCAAACTGTGAGCTGAATAAACCTTTCCTCCCTTAAATTTTAACTATGACAGGGCTCTTATGAGGATTTTTAGACCTGGGGTACAGAGAAAGGAGTCACTTTTTCCCATTAGCTTAATTAAGTTCCAAGGCATAAAACCCAGCTAGGTTTTCTACACAATGAAGACATTTCATGTGCTGTGAAAGAAAAGGAAGCTAATGTGTAGGGAAAAGCAAATGCAGAAGACAGAGGAAGAAAGTCCTGGTTCCAGCTGCTCCTAAAGGCCAGCAGCGCTCCAGCCCTTCTAACAGTTCATTGTTTATTAACTTTTGCCGTGTAACACTAATCTCAAAACTCAGGGCTTAAGTTAAGAACCATTTATTAGTCCATGATTCTACCTGTGGCAGTTTGGCAGGACTCAACACAATGATCCTTCTGCTGGTATCTCTTGGACTCACTCATGTGGCTACAGTCAGTTGGGAGCTCAACCAAGGTTGGACGGCCCACGATAACATTAAGGTGAGCTATTTTATTAAATGCCTACCATGTGCCACGTACTGTGGGGAATACCAGAGTAGAGACAATTAAACTGTACAGATCCTGCCTTTTATTGAGTTAGCCAGAGATAAAAATTTTAGGTGAACTAACTCACTTCTCCTAATTACCTGGTCAGAGAGTTGATATTATTATTACTCCCACTGCACAAACAAAGACATTGAGACTCAAAGAGGAGGAATAACTTTCTGAGTTGTGAGGATCAAAGGCAGAATTCAAGCCCAAGCCTCCCAAGCATCTGTAGGGCCTATACGCTTCCACTGTACCATCCTGCATCTTCACACATAAAAGGAGACTACACTCATTCTGCTTAAGGTGTTGTTACAGGGACTGAACAGGCACAACATCCAGCAGTGCATAATTCAATGGCGTTCCCGCAGTACATGTTCTCCACACCTGCTTTGTGCTGGGCAGAGGTAGGTGCAGGGGATAAGGAAATGACTCAGGCACAGGATGAAGCAGCAGCAGTGTGGAGGAGGAAATGATTAATCCTGCCTGGTTGGGGCTCAGCACTGGCACATTCACTAGCCTCACTCTTCAGGTACGGATGATGCTGGTGAGAAAATGCAGATTGCAGCAAACTCCCCTTCCCACAGTTGTGCAAGGCCTCAGAGTCCCAGTTACACAGTAATCAGAGGTCAAGGTCACTAGCACTGGGAGACTCAAGGGCTCCTGAGCCACCCTGCAAGCCTGTCTACAAAGCTGGGCACGGGCATCTGCTCATAGGTCATCTGCAGACGCCAGGCTAGGAGCAGCAGCTTCCCAGAGGAGGTGACACATCTGCAGTCTTCTGAAGAAGCTTGGGGATTCCTGGGCCCGAGGTAGTAATTTCTGCCAGTCCAAGGCTAGGATGCTCAGAAATGCAGCATCCCCATGCCCATTGGCAGGCCTGAGCATTAGGGAGGCAGGGGGCATAGATGGACCCTGATCTCACACTTACCTGGTCCCTCTGCAAATTCCAACTCCACCAGTTTCTGGCTGCTGCCAAAGTTCATGACTTGCTCTTCCTGAGCAGGCTTCTCACCACCCATAGAGTAGGAATACAACCCTCCACCTTAGCCAACACTTCCTGTGCTTCTCAAGCTAACTAAACTATACCACCTCTACATCAGAAGGAGACCAGGACAACATGGACCCCGGGCCGGAGGACCACGTCAGGTCTGGATTTCACCTTTAAAACTATCAGGAATCCAGACAAGACTTCATCTCTGTCCCTCCTCTCATCCCTTTCCTCTAGTTGCTTACTTCATTCTCCTACACCTGCAGATAGGATTCTTACACTGAGCTACTCCCAGGGGCTGCCCTCCATATGCCCAACTTTGTGTGTGACTGTCCCTGCCTCGTTCACTCTGGCTGCTGCTGTCTCTCAGCCCTAAGTCCAAATTCCTGGGAAAGAAAATCCAGCACAGCGTGGGCCTGGCATCCACCTCAGTCTGATCGGCTAGCACAGGAAGCTATGGCTAGAAAAGATGGGTCACCTGGCAGCTGGGACCCCGTGAACAGAGTGAGACAAGGATGCTTCTCAGAGAGAGCTGAACCAGGTTCAAGATGGGCCCCCAAGAGCCCCCGCATCCTATGTGTTTAATCCACACAGACAGCTCTAGGGCACAGCTCATTCATTTTCCTCTCATTTATGTGCTCAACTGTTATCAAATTACAGGCAGCTCTTTGTATCTATGAGCACTCCATTCATAGATTCAAACACGGATAAAAAAAATATTTAAAATACTGTGTCTATACTAAACACATTCAGATAATTTTTCTTATCAATATTTCTTAAAAATATAGGTTATAACTGCTTGTGTACCATTTAAACAAGATAAATAGATATAATAAGCAAATATTGTGAGTAGGTATTATAAGTTATCTAGCGATGATTTAACATTATAAGTCATATAGAAATGCATGTCCTGCACCATTTTTATATAAGGCACCATTTTATGAGTGCCTATGGATTTTGATATCTCAGGAGGATCCTGGAACCAGTGTTTCACAGATACTGAGGTTGAGCTATAAGCTTTATAATAGGTGCTTTTTAGAGTAGGCATGGTGGGGTACATCTGTAATCCCAGCACTTGGGAAGCTGAAGCAAAAGGATTGCTGTGTGCTTTTGAGGCCATCCTGGGCTACATAGTAAGTTTAAGGACAGCCTGAACTATATTGTGAGACCCTGTCTCAAAAACACAAAAACAACAACAGAGAGAGAGAGAGAGAGAGAGAGAGAGAGAGAGAGAGAGAGAGAGAGAGAGAGAAGACAGAAACAGTCAGAGACACAGAGAGACAGAGAAAGAGAAAAGGCTGGCATTCCCAGCTCCTTATGGTAGGCAAACCTGTCTGCCATCTCCTTCCACTTCATCAGCATTTTTCGTGGCTGCCTCTCAACAGGAAGGTCAAGTCTTCGAAGAAAATAATCTACAACCCCTTGCTCTTCTAACAACAAGGGGACTCGATAGATAGTGGAGACATCATGGACACAGATCACCTGTTTGAAAAAAAGCAAATGACTGAATAAAATTAAAAAAAAAAAATGAAGCTTAACAGCCTCATACTGTATGACCTTGGAGAAAAATTTTCAATTTGAAAATGAAAGAAAGGGCAATTTTGTAGAAAAAGATAAATCACCAAAATTGACTCAAGGCCAAAATAGAAAACTAGTGACTAGCCTATTGTGAAAATGAGTGTAAAAGTCCCTAAAAACAAAATACAACAACAACATGTTCAAGGAAGACCTGTCCTAGCGATCCCTGAGTGGCTTTGCTCAGCACAGTGGTTCTCAAACTCAGCTCACTGCATGATGAAATCATCAGGAGAGTTCATAAAAACCCAATCACCGAGGGCGCCTAAATCAGAATCTCTAGGGGCTGCAGGCAGGCCTCAGTACAGCTTAAAGCCCCTCGAGTGGGTCCAACATGCAGCCAACTTTGAAAACCACTTTTCAGGGAATTTAAAATTGGAGCTCACCACAGGGAAAAATAAGAGAAATATAAAGTCAGCTCTGTGGACACAGACTTGATAAAAATCCAGACCAATTCATAATACATCATGTGGTTTAATATTTAATATTAGTGTTTGTTATTTAAAGTCCAGAACTAGGGAAGAATGGCTACCTGTCTCTATTAAGTGATGTGGAGAAATCAGCTACTGCAACTAGGCAAGAAAGAAAATACAAACTAAAAAGAAACAACTGCCACTAAACCTATACAGCATTTTTACTCATCCATAAAAGTCAAGAAAACTTACAGGTAAACAGTGAGATTTAAAAGAATTCTAGTAAGGTTTTAGGCTAAGATCAGAAGACAAAAGTTGCCAGAATGTCCTGTTGTGGCCACATCTATACAAGAAATTCAATTTTTTAAAATGTCACTATAATAATAAACTTAGGGATAACAAGAAGTAAACTTAAACTTTACAAAGACAAGTAAAGCTAAAAGGTACCTTTATAAAGAACACTATAGGACATTATGAAAGGTGGTCCTTTTAGCAAATGAGTTTGGGACAACTGCATGTCCGAAAAGACGAACCTAATCCTTACCCATACACAAAAATTAACTTAAAGCAGTCAGATAAGACATAAAACTGTTGGGAAAAAAAGAGAAGAAAGTCTTCACCTTGATTAAGTAAAGAGTTGTTAGATGTGACATAAAAGCATAACAGGGGGGGGGGGGAGGATAAACTGAAATTTTAAAAACTTTTGTGCTCCAAAAAACACTACTAAGAAAATGAAAAGGCTGGGAAAATATTGTACATCATATATATGTGATTTGTATTCAGACTATATAAAGAACTCTTAGAACTCAGTAAGATGAACAATTCAATTTTAAAAACAGGCGAAAGACCTGAAATTTAAATATGGAAATGCATGTCACATTTTCAACAGTGAATAATTGTAATGAAAATCAGTTCTGCTATAAAACACACAAGAACAGAAATATCTAAATTTATAATTAGGCACGATGAAGGGCTGATGAGAACACGGAAATCACTCTGCCCTGCGTGCTGGCATGACTGTACCCACGGACCCTCCCTCCATGCCCCCCGCTTCAAGGAGAGCAGGCCACCAACCCCAAAGACCTCCTAGGTCAAGGGCTTTCCTCCTGGTCTACTCACAATGTCAGGCCAATGATTTTAGTCCCTTTAGTGTCCCTCAGAATCTTAAGAGGGCTACTTTTTATTTTAGCCCTGTTTTCCTTATCCCCTCTCCTGGAGAGCAGTCCTTCTTGGCCTCCTGATCTTCACACCATCAAGTTGTAAAACAAATTCTCCATAACCTTGTCTTTAAATTCCTTGACCTCAACTTCCCTTCTAGTTTCCACCAGCCAAACCTGACTGCCATAGTTTGGATGTCGTTGGTGTGCCCCAGGGCACATGTGACCGAAGCCTAGGACCAGGGAAGCTTCGCTATTGGGAGGTACTGCGGAATCTGTTAGAGGCTGGGTCTTGTAGGAGGTCTTCATGCCACCGGAGGTCCTGCCCTCAGACAGAATTAAGACAGTTCTCCTGCGACTTAGATTTCCAGAGAGAGGATTGCTACAAAAGGAGCAAACCTAGTGGGTGAGGTGTAGCTTAGCAGCACAAGTGCCTGCCTGGCAAGGGCAAGGTCATGAGTTTGATCCCCAGTACTTCCCCGCCAAAATGAAGGAGGAAACCTGGCTCCTCCTCTGCGGCTAGCTCAAGACTTGACCTTATTCCCCCCACGATTCACCATCAGCTACAGGACCTTCCCAGAGCCTGCACTGTGGGATCTGGAGTGTGCCTCCAAAACTGTGAGCTGAATAAACCTCTTCTCTTTACCAAGTTAGCTGCCCCAGGTGTTTTCTAGTAGTGATGGAAAGCTAACTAATGCTGACCAATGCCACAATCTCATCTAATGACAGATACTACCACACTTAGTCATGGCAAAGGTTCCAAAGTTTGGATCTCCTGAACTGCAGATCCCCTCCATTAAGCATAGTAAAAAAAGACTTAAAGGACTACAACACCCAGATCCCAGGCACCAGAAACATAAAGTTGAATGAGGTAGCTGGCTCTCTGGAAGCCTACAGTGTGTAAGAAAAGCAATACGGACACATGAGTGTGCTCAGGCAGGCATGTGGGAAGCACAGGGGCTGCCTGGAGGTGGAAGGTATTGGCCCTGAGGGTTAAGGCATGGCAGGTAAAGATTTCCAGAAAGTACATCTCAGGTGAACCCCAAGGGTGCAAATGAGGAAGCAACTTCCAGGCCAGCAGGGACAGGGAAACCCTGATCCTGACAGATCAGCAGCTGCAGAAAGCAGAGACACAGGAGGAGAGTATGGAGTGTTAGGCAAAGAGACATTCAGCCTGAGTGGAGATAAAAACAAGCAGTGGGGAGAGAAGGAAAAGGCAGGAGAGGGACAAGTATGTCTGGGGAGTCACAAATGTGATGGTGAGTCACAGAGCCAACAAATGTCAGTTCTTCTAAAGGCTTCTTACTTAAAAGGCCTACTTTTTATTTTAGCCATCTCTAATTACTAAATAACCACAAGCCTCATAAAGCTTATCACAGTCAAGTTTCAGGCAATCAGAAGCAAATTCCAGAGACATGGAATTTGTACTTACTTGTTCAGGTTCCACATGGCAGAACATTGATATTTTTTCTTTCACAGATGTGTCCAGAGGATTTGAGCACCTGCACACAACCTGGCAATAGAGAACACAAGATGGCTTGGAAGGAAGAAAGGGCTACAAAGCTGGGTGCTCCACAGCTGAACTCAAATAGACGTCATGTTCAAAACAGACATCATGTTGTTAAGATGAATGAAGGTGTCGGCTCTCAGCACAATGCATGTAATCCACTGAAATATTCTTGCTTGTTTTTAATGAAATTCCTAAATCCCAAATTAGAGAACCATTAGGAAGATGGTAATACCAATGCAAGGCAGATGATTAAAACTAGAGGCACTACTAGCTGGGACTTTCCTCTCCAATCAAAGTTCTTGGGGAAGACAGAAAAAGAGACTATCTAAAAAGGACTCAAAGCAGAAATAAAGCATGAGGCATCTAAGACTCCACACAGGCCAGGAAGAAAATCTCCCAGACTATGCCTCATCCACAGCACTAACCCTACTTTTATCATTTATCATCAAGGGCCTGTCAAGCAGACAAGAGTCCTGTCTGTTCCAGAGGTGGGTTTTCATTAGATGTGAGGTCACCCAGGAAATCTCACCAGGTCTGGGGAGAGCCCAAGCCCTCGAAGCTCCCGAACACTGTTTTGGGTGGGTTTTGTCTTCTGTTCTCCCGTTGAACTTGGCTATTACATAAAAGGAAGAAAGAAGGTTAATTTCTCTATGACACAAAAACTTTCAAGTATGACTTTTCATAGAGAGTCTCATCACATTTACAGTGTAACTTGTACTTTTGTTGAAGTCACACATTGTATTTTAGACTCAAATATTCCTACTAACAAATAGTGGTGCCTGGGCTCCTCTACCCTCTGCCACTCTCCAAACCTACATAACAAAGGCCCTTTTACTGTTTGTTTGTTTTTATTTTTTGTTTGTTTTTGATGCTGAGGTTCATCTAGCATCTTGTATACTTGTCAAGTAATCTACCCCCCAGCCACACCCCACTTGAGCTCTTCTACTTGATCCTTCTAGGTTTTATTGCTACTGGACATTTAGCTTGAGGCATTTTCTGTGGATTTCGCTGCTAAATGAGGATCTGCCCCCAGTGCCTGCAGCCCTCTTCGAGGATAAAATACTGTCAATTCAACCACACGCCACACTCTTCCTTTCTGTACTAAATTACCTATACGCTCAGTCCTGCGTTCAGAATTCTAAGTTAAAAATGATTTCCTCTTAGAGAATTTTAACACAATAGCTTCACTATCATTTAGCTTCTACTACTGCCATACTAATTCTTGGATTTTGCTCTTTAGAAGAGAGTATTTTTCTTTCTCAGGCTTTTTAGATTTCTGCCCTATTGCTCTGACCCTTCATAATGACATGTCTCAGTGAGGTCATTTTTCATCCAGTATGCTGCATATTCAGAGGGTCTTTTCAATCCACAAACTCTCATCTAAAAATTTCCTTGTTTAGCTGGGGATTTAGCTCAGTGGCATAAGCACCTGCCTTGCAAGCGCGCGCGCAGTCATGAGTTGGATCCCTGGTACCATAAAAAAGTTTAGATCAAGGGTCAGAAAACTTTCTCTGTAAAGGGCCAGATAATATATTTTAAATTTTATGGACTATATGGTAACTGTCATGGCTACTAAACTTTACTGTTTTAGTACAAAAGCAACCACAGACAGTAATCAACAAAAGGATGTGACTCTATTTCCATAAACTATTTTCAACAGCAATAGGAGTTTGGGCATTGGGGCCATAGTTTGCTGAGTCAGGTTATACTTTTCTCTCCAATTCTGCTAAAACTCCTACCAACAGGTGTCAGAACTTCTGAACTAGTCCTCTAACTTATCTTTCCTCCCTTAATCTCTGTTTCTTGGCTTCTACCCTATTTCATGCATTATTACATCAACTTTCTCTTATCATCTTTGCTATCCAATTGTTTTTTGTTTGTTAGTTTGGATTATTTATTTATTTTAGGGTACTAGAGATTGAATTTAAGGCCTTCACACTAAGCTACATCTCCAGCCCTTAAAAAAAATCTGTTTTAAAGACAAGGTCTTGCAATGTTACTAAGCTGCCCAGTCAGCAATTTGAGCTCAAACTTACAAATCTTTTATCTCAGCCTCCCAGACTACTAGGATTACAGGCATAAACTACCACACTTATGCTAATTGCTTTATTTTATTTATTTATTTAGAAACAGGATTTTGCTATGTAGTTCAGGCTGGCCTCGAACTCACTACTTAGCCTAAGCTGGCCTCAACTTCACAGCAATCCTCTTGCCTCAGCCAACCACATACCGGTGTTACAGGCATGCGCCAGCCACTTCTTACTTCTACGCATTCTCTGTCTCCATATGTTCCCTTCTTATGGCATGCACAGTGTTTATCTGATGCATACACGTTAGCTCCTTTTAATCACTGGCTGTGAGCTCATACTTAACAGCTACCTGGAAGCCCACGTGAGTGGCAGGCTGCTATCTGAAAGTCTGCTCAGCCTGTTTCCCTGGAGAGCCCTGGAAGCAGTGTCTTTTCTTCCAGGTTAGTCATACCCAGGAAAGCTCTTACTGTACAGCATGTAGAAGGCCGTGAAGCTTCTGGGAACCAAGTGGAGGAAGAAAGCAAGGTATCTCCACAGCATCTCAAGCAGCATAACATCGTGTTGAACCGCCTGTGCCGTGGCTCAGTGTTGCTGCCCTCAACTGCACTTGGTGCCTGCATATCTAGAAACCCTCTCTGGGGCCCAGTCTTTGGTCAAGATGGAGAAAGGCTGATACCCAACTCCATATAGTGCGAGTGTCACGGTCCACCTCCTCTGTCCTACCCCTCCCCACCCAGAGAACCTAGTGCCACCCACCCTGATAACCTGGATGCTTTGGGAGGAAAACAACTGCTTTTCTGCTCTCCCTGCTACAGGCTGAGGGTTTGGTGCTCCAGGTCAGCTTGGTCAGTGTCTACATGTCTATCTGCTTTCTCATTTGTATTACTATTGACTTCTCTCACAGTATTTATTTTTGTGAAATTTTGCCTTTAAAAAAAAGCTTTAATTTTTGCCATTCAGTAAGTCAAGCACACATGGTCAATTCACCAGTGTCAACAGCTGCTCCCCTGATTCATTTGCCAAATGTTTTCCATTTGACCTTTTCACTACACATAATAATCACAAGCTTAAATTCACAAAAGTTCTTCATTCCGTTTTGTGCATCTCAAGTATTAAAAACTATTAGCTGAATAGGTGAAAAATCAACCTTCTTTCCCCTAAAATCTAGCTGCAAATGCCTTACCTGAGGAACCAGACTGACATGGATATTACAAAAGTTCTCCTTTTTGACCTTGAACTGGAACTGCCGGAAGGCCTCAATGAAGGGCATGCTTTCAATATCTCCCACTGTTCCACCGAGCTGGAAAAGCAACACTATTTTTGAGGGAGAGCACTCCACCTTTCTCGCTGGTGCTTTCCTAGCTAGTGTCTGCTCTGTTCCCTTGATTTAGTGCCCAATAACAGTGTGACGTGGACTCTCCAGCCCCACAGAATGTCAGTCACAGACGTTTCTTTGTGCTGCAAGGTGACCCTTCTGGATAGGTTCACAATGCACCAAGACTATTACAGAACTTTCCACAGCATTTCACAAAAGAGGTCAGGGGAAAGAAGGACCAGGAATTTTATTTGCATGAAAGCCATAAAGCAAAAAATCCAATCTTACTTCTTCCACCATAAATAAACTTGTAAATCAAAAGGCATCAGTTATAAACAAACTACAAGAACTTCTGAGTGTCCTGATCATGAAGGAACACTGAAATTCAACAGCTGAGATCAACAGTACAGAAACCAAAACCAAAATGCTCATTTAGCAAGGGGGATGTTCTTGCCAGAGGAAAGCAAAAGTCTGCTGATTCCTTCAAGAGATGAAAACGTGCCTTGCCACGCTTTCTGGTGCAGCTGGCACTAAGTGAACCCATAAATGCTGAAATGGAGTATTGCTTAGATAAGAACTGCCCTTCCAGCGTGGCCACTCCACATGACCCTCACCTGCCATGCTGCACTGACACAGGGGCGGGCACAAGGGCTTCCCTGGTGATTGTCTTGCCTGGCTGGCTTAAGGAGACGAGTGAGTAGAGTGGCAACAAAGGCAGGAATCATACAAACCTCGATAACACACACTTGCGGTTCCAGGCCGTCTTCATCTACTGATACTAACGCCTGTTTCATCACCCAATCCTGGATTGCATCTGTGATGTGAGGGACAACTGGGAAACAAAAGAAACCTGTCACTTACACTTGTCCACCATTGAGGCAAATCTATTATCATTAAGTTGCTGCACTCTTTGCCTGGTCAGAACAGCAGTGGAGCAAAAAACAAGCCTCATGAAACCTTGGGCTCTTACTCCCCATGGTCTCCTCTGCAGAGCTCTAGGTTCCCCCTGGAAGCACAAGAGGAGGAGGCCTAGAGTGGCATTCCAAAGCCCCTCTGTGCAGAGTCCACTCTTCCGGCTGCACACAGACACAAGACCAGACGGCCACCTCCATTTTCAACAGCCAAGGCTGAAGGGTGACACATCTTCCCGCTTTTCTAGGAGACCCACTTTGTTTCCAGTTACCAAAGAGACTCACTGCAGAATGGTGGAGGCACAGTGCATAGAGTCTAAGTTCGAATCTCAATTCACCACTCAGTAGGTGTGGTACACTGGGTCAATGACTTAACTGTCTTTAAAACCATAGGCAGAGGGTGGTGGTGAATGCCTGTTAATTTAATTCCAGCATTCAAGAGGCCAAGGCAGGAGGCCAGTCTAGGTACAACATGAGTTTAAGGTTGGCCTGAACTTCATTTACCCTTTCTCAAAAAGACAATTGAAACAAACAAAACCAAACATATATATATATATATATATATATATAGCTAGCCAACTAGCTGCTGGGCTCAGATTGTAAATTCCTAAGGAGCAAGATTACTATTTAACTCTAACACGCTGGTTAAACGGCAGTACCTCGTGCACAAGGATGTTATCTACTACACACACAGCTGACAAAGTAATCTTAAAAACTCAGAACCAGGTGCGATAGTGCATGCCTATAATCCCAGCACTCACAAAACCAGCCTGGGCTACAAAGTGAGCCCAGGGCCAGCCTGAACTGCATAGTGAGACCCTGTCTGAAAAAGACCCACCCCCAAAAAAACTTGAACTCATCACTCCACTGCTCTGAGTCAAATCCAAACTCCTTGCTGTGGCTCAGAAGGTCCACTTGGCAGACCTGACAGACCTGTTGGTCACTAGCCTCAGTCCCAAAGCCTCCTCCCAGTTCTTTATCTTAGCTCTCTGTGGCCTTGGGTCTCTCTCTATTTACTGTGCCCCTCAGCTCTAAAATCATCTCCTCAGGTTTCCTAGGACCACATGACCCAAGTGGCTTTTCCCAAGTTACACGTTCTTGCCTCATTTATGTCTCCTCTGCAACTCTCATCAGGCATCTTGTTAGGAGGACAGTGGCCCTGCTGGTCTTGCTTTCATGTATCTTCAACACCAGTAAGGGTCTGAGCACAGGGAGCAATCAATAAATATTTGATGAAAACAGATGAGTGAACACACTGGAGACCTAGAACAACCACCTCTGATGGACAACATTTTAATTCCTAACTGATCTTTTCTATGTGTCAGGAAAACACTTTATTGATATAGCTCCTCAGATTTCCTAACAGCATGAGAGGCACGTACTGTTACTATCTCAATTTCATAGACAGGCTACCTATATCTCAAGAGGTTATACAATCTGCCCATGTATAAAGTTGCTAAGTGGCAAGGCTAAAATCCAAACATGACCCAACTAGCCCAGAATATGGTCACACTGAGACAGGAGATTAGGACACAGCAAAGCTGGCTGGGGAAGTGGGCATGACTTATTAAAGAAAGGATCCTGGACACAGACATGTGTGCAGAGCACTGCCCACAGCCCTGCACGTGGACTTCTCAGAGAACTTGACAAGGTTTTCAGTGGGACAGCCGAGCCCTGACATCAGTCTGAGGCGTGGGATCTCAGCTCCTCACTGTTTCTGGTTAGGTTGAGTCATCTGGATTAACCATTCCTTATCAGCTGAGCCAGCAAGGGGCCTAGAATAAATGCAAATTGAACCATCAGGAGTTCAGCTAGGTGGCTAAAGAAACTTTGCCTGCGGGCAGGGTGGGGGGGTTCACCCTTGCTTCACAGAAGTGTGGTCTAAGCAAGGCCCACAGATGACCTGGCTCCTACTGAGTTAATGGGTCCAAATGTGGAGACCAACATCCCCACAAGGTTTTCTTCTGTGCCTAGTGATGCCAGCATCACTCTCAAGTTCTCAGATACAGATGTCTGACTAGGTTTTATAAATTCTCAGGATGGGCACTTGTGGACTTCAGGCCTCCAACTTATGTCTGGGCTACCTCCTTAATTAAAGAGCAGAGGCTTAGCTGTCTCCTTCTCTCTGTAGGTGGCCAAACAAGCAGACCACAAACAAGTTGTGGTCTCACGACCACATAGATTTCACTGGCATCACCACCTAGTCTCGATGAGAGGGCAGAGCTTGATCCTGACGATCTAAAACAGAAGCAGTTTATCTATTATTGTAATACGATTTGGATCCAATATGAGCTGGGAGGTGGCAAGAGATGGGTACTTTAAACTATTCTCCAGTTACAGCATTTTTGCTTAAAACATGCAAGTGGAATGAAATGCAGTATGTTCAGACTTTTATGACTCTTTATCAAAGGAAATGCTCAGGAGCACAGTTGTTTGGAGTGGTCCCCAAGGAGGAAAAAGCTCTTCTGGATGACCTCGTCCTGAGACCCCTACTTGTCTCTCAGGGAGATGTGAGTCTCTCTGATCTGTCTGATACTAGAGGTCTTCTCAACTCCTTCTTACAGCCCCTGGGCTGATAAATCACCCCTCCAAGTGACTCCACAATTCTACTCGAGCCCAGTGCCTCAAGAGAACCCAGTGTTCCTCAAAGCCATTTATCATGCTTCTCAGACAGCTGTAAGCCCCACAGGTAGAGTCCAAAGTGGTGCTCCTAACTATCCTAATTTACCACTTATCCTGCCCCTAAGAAAAGTCTCAGGGCTGAGAGGGAATACTGGAGTACAAGTCCCTTTTTCCGATGTCCTATAGTGCAAGAAGTGATTAGGCCAACTATCAGAAGATCTGGTGAGTTTGCAGATGGATTTCTATTGGAGCTTGCTTTTGACTTATACATCTTGGCCACCTGCTGCAGCCCAGATGAAAAACAAAGAATCCTGTTAAGAGGCCAGACACTATGCAGAAGTGCATGTGCCTTGAAAAATGAAGGAAACACCCTGGCAAGGATACTCTCTCCCACAAACAGAGCCAATCCAGGACTAAAATATTTAACAGACTAGAAATGATGTCTAGTACGGACATCAGTCACCATTTCCATTACTATGGAAATGAAAAGGTGCAATAAAAAGTCTAGTAATTATGATAAAGTGAGTGAGATCTTGCAGCATAGAGAAGAGAATCTAGTTGTGTTTTGTAACTGATTAGCAGAGTCCTTCCTCAAGTAACCTTACTTAAATATAGTACACTTATATATAGACCGATCTGCCAGGGAGGGAGAGGCACTAATGGAACATCATTGTATCTGGAAACAGGCCCAAATACTCAAACCATGAGTTTCTAATTGTCTCACAGTGTCCTGCTCCCTTGCTAGGAAGAGATTTACCTGTTAAACTGGGGGCAATTCTCAAATTCTAGCTAACGCCACAATGGGCTTTACTTGTCGGGACTACCCCAGGTCTCACTGACCAAATTAGCCAACAAGTGAATCTTGCTGCATGGTACAATGGAATGCCTGGTACAGCAAATTCTGCTACACCAGTAATTATAAAACTAAAAGACCCTCACTAGTTTCCTAACCAAAAGTGTATCCTATCAAGGAAGACGCACATAATCGCCCCCAACCTCTCAAGGAGAAGTTCCTCAAATCTGGCCTTCTGAAGCCTTGCCAGTCCCCTTCAGTACTCCCATTCTCCCTATAGTAAAATCCTCAGAAGAGTATCAGGGGGAGTAAGACCTCCACCTCATTAATGAGGCTGCCCTTCCAATCCAGCCTCTAGTGGCTGGTCCATACACCACTCTCTCCAGGGGACAGTAATTGGCTCTCAGTTTTAGATGTAAAAGAGGCATTTTTCTCCACCCCCTACATTCAGACTCCCAAATTGTTTGCTTTTTTGAATGGAAAAATCAATTTCAAGAGAAAAGCAGCAATATGCTTGGACAGTTCTCCTACAACAGTTTAGAGACAGTTCTCCCTTTTTGCTCAGGCACTAGACAAAGACTAGAGGAACTTAAAGTGTAAACAGGAAGCCTATAGTATAGAGATGATATTCTATTCTGTAGCCCAACTCAGAAATTATCTAACGATAACACTGTACAGACTCAACTTTTTAACTAAGAAGGGATATAAGGTCTCCAAAGAAAGGCCTCAGATATCCTTCCAAAAAGTTTAATTTCTGGGATATATCCTTACACCTGGGTAACAAAAGCTGTCTAAGGACCAGATCCAGGCTGTTTGTGATCTTGGGCCTTCTGCCACCAAAACAACAGCTTCATTCTTTCCTGGGGATGGCTGGCTTTTGCAGGATCTAGCTACTTAATGTTGGACTAATGGCAAAGTTTTTGTATTAGGCTGTCAAAGGCCCTGAGTTTGTGTCCCTTGAATGGACAGAAGTGACTAACAATGCCCCCACACACATGTTTTTTGTTTGTTTGTTTGTTATGGTACCAGGGATCAAACTTACAACCTCACACTTGCCAGGCAGGCACTTGTGCCATTGAGCTAAATCCCCAGCCCCGACAATGCCTTTAAGAAAATAAAGTATGTCCTTATTCAGGCCCCATACTGGGAATTCCTGACTCAAAATGTCTTTCTTTCTCTGTGTATCAGAAAAGGGAGGGCTGAGCATGGCAGTGCCTATCTGTAATCCCAGCACACAGTGGGCAGAGGCAAGAGGATCACTCTGAGTTCAAGACCAACGTAGGCTACATAATAGTTCAAGAGTCAGTCAGTCAGTCTCAACTACATAGTGAGACCCTCTCTCAAAAAAAAAAAAAAAAGAAAGAAAAAGTGGGAAAAATTACTTTGGGGGTCTTGACCTAAAGGCTAGGGCAAGCACTCTAATGAGGAGCATACTTATCAAAGAAATTAGATGGACTGGCTGCTGGATGGCCACCCTGCCTGACAGCAACAGCAGCTACAGCTGTACCAAAGAAGATACAGAGTTAACTTTGGGACCCTGACACCCATGAGGTTAGAGATATTCTGGAGATAAAAGGTTACTTGTAGTTAACAGAATGGATCACTAAGTATCAGGGAATGCTCTTAAATTCCCAGAGTTATTACAAAACCTTGTAGTACTATTAATACTGCTTCCTTGAGGCCTATAGCCCTAGAGGATAGCTACTCTTGCAAACAAGTCATCTCTCAGACATATGCAAAGGCAGGACATCAGTGATCTGCCTCTCCAAGACCCTTAAGAGGTGTGATTCCCTGATGAAAGCAGCTTTCAGCAAATCAAAAAGTAGGGTATACAGTTGTCAGCTCACAGGAGGTCACTGAAGAGATCTCTTCCTTCAGGAACCTCTGCTAAAAACTTGGACAGAGGGAACACCTGCTGCCCTGTCAAACCCAAGATGGAAAGGTCCCTTCTCTGTGGTCCCTGCCATACCCACTGCAGTGCAGGTGATGGGCAGACAACTGGACTTATCTTTCTATAATAAAGCTAGTCCAACCTGAACTGTCTCAAGACCAACATCATCCAAAAGGAAGAAGCTACTCCTATGACCCACTAGAAGACTTGAGATTTCTTTTCAAAAAGCGAGACCCCAGGGCCACTACAGGAAGTGTGCAAATCCGACCTGCTCCTCATGTGTGGGCCGACAGTGAGGCTCACGGTCATTTACCCTTTTCTCATTGTTTCCTCACATGGTTCCTTTCTTCAGCCCAGCCAGTCAGCCACCACACCCCAAAGTAGCTGGACAGCACATAATCCTCAGTAGGTAGGGTCTGTGGCCCCTTCTAGCTTGAAGAAGCTGCAGAGTACTGAGACCTCTGTTCCCTCAGCACCTCACTAAGAATTATGGAGATTTGTGCTTCTCAGGAGGAAATGAGCTAGGTGATTAGGATGTGGCAAAGCTGGCTGGGGGAGTAGATGGGACCTGTTAGTTACAAGATCCCAGACGCAGGTGCAGAACAGTTCCCAAAGCCCCACATGTGGACTTCTCTCAAGAACTTGTGCAGGCTTTCACGAAGACAGCCTTAACCTGATGTCAGCCTGAGGCATGGGATCCCAGTGCCACCTCTTACTGCGAGCCCAGATAAGACCCATATGTGGGCATTCTACTGAGTTTCTCTGAGATGTGGACAAGATAAAGGACACGCCGCACCGTGAAGAGTGTAACGTTCCACAGTAGACCCTGCTGTGTTTGGAAAACACTCTGCTCTGCTTTGCTCTCACCCTCTTTTTCTCTGTACTCAGGCCAAGCTTGCTCCACAGAGCCGGTTTCTGCCCTACTCTTCACTTTTACTTTCTTGAATAAACGGCATTGTTTTTCACTTGTTTTGTTCAATTCTTTGTTTCAGATGAGGAGAACCTGGAATCTAACTCCAGAAGGAGAGGCAAACAACCCCAAACCTGGTAACACTTAATTGGCAAATCACTTTTAGAAGGAGCTACCTGATAGTTACAGGCCAGACTCACCTGCTGATGTGACACTCAGTTCTCAGTCCAGTAAAATCTCAGGCCAAAGGACACCTACTCTCATAACTCAGAGGAAAGCACTCTGGGCTGCCACCATTCCATCAGGCCATTCATTATCCAACCCCACCTTTTAAACAGAACACTGATTGCCAATAAGTAGTTCTACATAACCCCAAAACAGCAAACAAAAAGTGAAACTGTGCTGGGAAAGCTTGTGAGGACCCAGGAACGCTCTTCACACCTACCCTGGTCCATGTCACACTGATGAAAAGCAACATACACATCTGCTTCCTTATCTCTCTATACATATGAGACATGCAGCATCCACACCACCTTGGCCCAACACCCTAATCCAGTTGCTTCTGCCACTTCGAACTCATCACTGTGCAAAACTAGGAGCTGTCTGGTCTCGATCCATGCTGCTTTGCCTGGAGTGACTAGCAGTAATGCCATTCATGGGACAGCAGTGGCTCTGTCAAATGATTTTTTAAGTTAATGGCCCAACAATTGCAAATTTTCAGCTAAAGGTATACTTCAATAATAACTTGACAAAATGAGAAATCATATACAAAGTAAATTTATAACCCCAAAAAAGTTTAGAAAATAAATCCAGTAAATCCAGCACCTTGGACAGTTTTCCCCAAGTAGTCTCCTTTGCGTTCCTTGTTAATGACGTGCTGGTAGATCTTCCCAGTAGTCAGATTGTTGTCCTTGGTGAGGCGGATGTCAAGGAACCGCTCATAGTTCCCCAGGTCCAGGTCAACTTCCCCACCGTCATCCAGAACAAACACTTCACCTGCAGTGAAGAGTGAGGCTGTTTAGCTAAGTGAAGATAACATTTATCATTGCACAACTTGGCTCCTGAAATACAAACACTTCCCACACAATAAGGTCTGCATTAGTCTGAGATACAAAGAGATCTATCTATTTCTAGAAAACTAATATGACAAACGAAGAAAAATTACCAACCATTATCTAAAAGGTAACTTCGTACCTCCAGTCTGTCAACAAAAATGATGCCTATGAGCAAACATAAAGTAGCATGGAATGAAAGGCAACGTCACCCTGAAGGCCGTCGGAAAAGGGCACTTATAGTAAGTAATAGAGCAACTATTTCTCCCTAGAGAAAAATAACACGCAGAAAAGTCCCCTACTTGTGCAGACTAAACTATGATAAAAGTATAATTCTACTCAAAATGTCTATGACACATATATAGGAAGGCTTGTTTATTATAAAAACTAGTCTCTGAATTACATATTAGTGTAACCAACTTCTTCCCATTCTTTTCTTTTATATTCATTCCTTGCAACTTCATTTTATAAATTCTGTTGAGAATGATTCATGCCTATGTCACAATAGGAGTCAAGCTCAAAAGCAGGAAAGGAAAAGGTGTCATATTTCCCTCCTCAGGGGCAAGGCATCCTCCACTCAAGAACTTCACACTACACAGCCCTTCAAAGGGCCAAGGATGGAGCTCAGTGCTAGAGCCTTTGGCCAGCAACCACAAGACCATCGGTCTGATACCCAGAACCACCAAAAAAATACTATCTCTGTCCTGCCCCCTCTTACCAGATATATCTATATATTCAGAAATTACATGAGTAGATAAACTTTTTAAGTACCTAGATTTGAGTCAGTACAAGGGAAGATTTCTGTAATAACAAGTGCCCTCTGAAAGCTGGGTACCAGACTCTGACAGCTGGGAGTATATGAATCATCTCCTGGTACTTATCATTACATGAGGTTTTCTGTACAATGACAGTCAATCATAGATTTTTATCTCACCATCAGGAGTAAAAATGCAGAATTTTAAAACTTCAAGGTATGTTTTAACAGTACAATTCACCTAATTTTAAGCAATAATTTTATTTTTTTTTTTTTTTTGCTCCCTTGGGGTTTTTTTCTTTTCAGTACAAGGATCAAACTCACAACCTCACACTTGCCGCCAGGCAGGCGCTTGTGCCACTGAGCTAAACCCCTGGGCTTAAGCAACAAATCTGGGACAACTCAAACACACCGAATTCATCACATAGTCAATAGGAACACAACAGCAACAAAGAAGCCTAATAATTTAGACTTTTCACTCACCTCAAAAGATCTACATTTATGTCATCCAAACTGCCATTAGTAAAACAGAATCTCAAGCTTACAGATCCTCCAAATCCAGCATGTACCTGCTGCTTGAATCTCTACAAAGTGGTCCTTGGCCTCTGTTTAAATACCTCCATCAAATGCAACTCGAAGCTTTCAGAGACTGGAACTCTGCTGTCATAGGGCATTTGCTATTACAAAAGTCTTTCTTGTACTGGCCCAAATCTACATCCTTACAAATTCTATCCAACCATGCAATTTCTGGAGATTGCAAAGAATAAGCATATAGCGCCTCATTTCTGTGAGCACCAGCACTCTGCTCTTAAAAGTGTCCTATACCTACTTTTAATAAACCCAAGAAGTGCCTCTTTCACTGGCACATCCTGAAAATTCTTCTTCCCTGATAGGAGTCAGGGAACCTGCACACTTCTCTTAAGCGGGTGGCTTAAGTTTCTTGCTTCAGGCTTGGGATCCCTCAGATCCAGCGCGTGACATCCTTGGTGAGCCAGTGGCAGGAAGTTTTAAAAAAACAGAGAGACAGAGAGAACCCTTGGCAAGACCAGTCCAATGGCTTTTTTAAGTTGTTTCTTTTCTTTCTTTGTCCCCACTTTCCCCCAAGCCCTTTGCCTCTGAAGCAGGTTCCCTGTGGTTGTTCTGGGGTTTTTGTTGTTGTTGTTGTTTTGTTTTTGTTTTCCCCCTTTCTCGCTCAGTATTTCATCTGTCAGAAAATTCAAACCCTTTAACTGTTCTGTTGGTTACCAAAAAAGTAGGCAGCTGGAGGGCAGAGAAGCCTAGTGCCTCCTACTACATGGGAGTGGGGAGGGGAAGCACATGGCTCTGCTTTCCTTGACATGGGATCTCTTGTGAGGTAAGAGTTTCAGATTCCTCACGTATGTTACAAGTCTCCAGACAAAGATTTGTGAGGAAAGCCCAGCTACTGTGCACAACTTTCTTGTGTCTTTGATCTGTGTTAGAGTAGCTATGCTGCAGGAACAAGGATGCTCATACAGGATTAACAGAAACAGCAGAGCTGGGGCTGGGGATTTAGCTCAGCGGCATAAGCACCTGCCTTGCAAGCAGGCAGTCGTGAGTTCGATCCCTGGTACCGATAAACACGAAAAAGACAAAAAAAAAAAAAAAGAAAGAAAGAAAGAAAGAAACAGCAGAGCTGCCATTCTAGGCAGTTCTAACTGGGAAATGGTCCAGGCTGCAGATCGAGCCGAGTTCTGAGACGTGTTCATGGCATGACCTTAGTTCTCATCTTTTCTTTTCTTGTCTTTATCTCTTTCCAGAAATACACAAGGGAAGTCTTTGAAGCAAGCAGTCCAGCTTTCTGGAGCATGGGTAATTCAGTCTCTAGGTTGTATTGCTGTAAGTAACGGGGATCTTTTTGAAGAAGAGGACTTAAAAAAGAAAAATATTGTTTTTCTTTGTAACTTAATACAGGGTCAGTACAAATTAGAAAGTGGAGAGACATGGCCTCTGAATGGCACCTTAAATGTTAATACTATATTCCAGCTTGGTCTATTTTGTAAAACAGCAAAGAAGAGGGCAGAAATCCCACATATCCAGGTTTTTAATGGCCTTATATTAATCAAGACCCAGAATTATGTGAATTTTCTACAATCCCTTATTTCCATGTGGATCACCTAAAACACAGCCAGATCTGGTGGAAGTTAAATTCTTAAGTGCTCAAGTAGTCTGCCCCAGTACTTCAGAAAACTTCAATAATGAACTTTTAAGCTTGGCCTTCGGGGTCTTCGACAACGAAGTAGTGGCAAACATCAAGGTCCAGGGGAGATGACACAGGCACAGGGAGGGCCAATTACTGCTGTGACTTAGAACCCTGCTCCTCAGAGTGACTCAGAGACTCCATTTACAAAGAGATAGAATAAGAGAGCAGGTGGCTGCTACTGCTGTGGAGAGCCTGGACAACTGTGAAAGAACTGAAGTCTGCTGGGCCCTTCACTGGGGCTGGGGCCCCACGATGGAAACGACTGCCCTCTCCTCCACAGAGGGCAGAGGTCACCTGCTCCCCTGTTGGCTGCCCTGTATTAAAGGTGTCCAAATTCTCTCAAAGCCGCTCTCAACAAAATAGACATTACCCTGGACAAGCCTTGGGTAATTCCTGATGTGGCAGGTAAAAATATTAGTTTTCTTTTGGATACTGGAGCTTATAAATCTGCCTTCCTTGAATCCTTTGATTCCTTTCTACTAAGACCTGTATTGTGACTGGTGTTGATGGTATCTCTAGGGTCGCTTTACAGTGTCCCTTATCTACAGATTGGACCAATATTAGCCAAGCAGCTGTACTTGTAATCTTTTTTTTTTTTTTGTCTTTTGTCTTTTTGGGTTTTTTTTATCGGTACCGGGAATCGAACTCATGACCACACACTTACAAGGCAGGCGCTATGCCACTGAGCTAAATCTCCAGCCCCTGTACTTGTAATCTTGCTGGTTAATTCTGACCCATGTTCCCAACTCATGATTTTACTCTATAAAAGTTTCTCCGAAAAGTGGGCTCACTGGCAGCTCATTCAGGATCCCTTCTGTCTTCAGGAGTTTTGCCATTACCCAGTAATTATTCTCACTCTTAGAGTCCATTGTTCCACAGAGTTCATTCTTTAACTTCAAGGAACACAAATGCAGTGTGTCTAACCTCTAGCAGGCTGGGAGTTACATTTTTCCCCTTATGTCAACATGGTACATTCCTACCCACAGCTGTAGTCACACTATTATGTGCTACTGACTGGAGGACAAGAGCTGGAGTAAGACGGCCAGTCCCAAAGAGCAGCCAATGGCTCTGTGGTGGGAATCTATGGCCTTGGTTATCTCCAGGGTGGATAGGAAGAGATACCTTACGGTATCTGTGGGTCCAAGAGCACTGGGTAAAAACCATAAATGAATCAGCTAAACCCCCAGTCTTGAGGCAATCAGTGGCCCAGAGCAGTTTCCCACTGATCTGATCATCTGGGTGCTATCTTTATTCTCTAAGTAAGACTTGAAATGTAATGGGGCACACTGAATCTCTCACTAACTATACACAAAAAGCTCTAAACAATACTACAGATGATATCTCACTATTACATTCAGAAGCTAAAAACAATGAGAAAACCTGTTCTACAAAACCAAATGGCCCTAGGTATTCTAACAGCAGCACAAGATAAAACATGTGCCATTATCAAAACATTATGTATATTTCTGACAACTCCGTAAAATTCTCTCCATTACATGAGCTACATTCATAAAATCGATACAATGTTAGACTGTGCCATAAACTTTAACTGGCTGGCACCCTGGTTCTCTGGAACAACCTGGTGGGGAAAGGTTCTGGACAACTCCCCTTCAGCTGCGAAAAAGTCTGCCCATTATCTTTTACTCCCAAATAACACTCCTTCACCCATGAAGGGATGAGCCTTTTGCCATTTTCCATAGAAATAGGATCCTAAGGATGCGATGGGCCATCCTCTCTCACCCTCTAAGACTGACTATCAAATACCACAGAATTCTGCCTTCCAAAACACTTTAAAAAACCCCAGTACCCAACTGTACTGTGCCTTGTTTCTTTGAGCACCCACACTCCACTCTTGAGTGCACTCTGTAACTATTTCTAATAAATTCTTCTCATGTCTCTTAAAAAAAAAAAAAATACGCCTCAAATATCTGAAGAAAGTTATTATGTCACCAAGTAGGTTTTTTTAGGAGAAATGACAAATTTTAACATAACTGCTACCAAAAAGATCATTTATATAACAGAAACTTTTAAGACTCTGATCATTAAATTGCCTATTAAGATTCCTGCTTCTGCCTGTCCACGTAAGAAAAAAAAATCATTCTGCTACACTAAGATGTTAGAAAAGAAAATGGAAGTTATTACAAAAATGCTCATACAATTCCCAAGAGCTAACACGTTCTTTCATATATACAATTAGAGAGAGAAAGGAAGAAAGAAATGAATATTGCTCACCATGCTCATAAGGTGAGAATGTTCCTGCATCAATGTTAATGTAGGGATCAACTTTAATTGAAGTTACATGTAAGCCACATGACTTAAGTATGGTGCCCACACTACTGGCGATGACTCCTTTTCCAATTCCTGATATAACACCGCCAGTAACTAGAATGTACTTCATTTTCCTTTTTGACCTAGAAGAAAGAAAAGTTACAGATTAAAATATGTCTCAACAAACCAAACTGTGTTTGGGCTGGGGATTTAGTTCAGCAGCATAACTGCCTGCCTTACAAGTGAGTGGTCTTGAGTTTGATCCCTGGTACCAAAAAAACCCCAACCAAACTGAATTCATATACTAGCTTTGCCAATTACTGGCTATGAACATGATGTGTCTTGACCATGTCCAATGAGTTCAGAACGTCTTTATCAGATTCAAATCAGCTTGTAACAGATGGTTTTCTTAGGACATTGAATGGCATTAGTCAAACATGAGTAGAAAAACAATTCCTATACAGTAATGAAGATTTTGTTTAAACATCTGACAACCTTGAGAATAAAAGTTCTATAAGGGTTAATAAAACACTTTGCCTTAAATATAAGCTGATATCATTGCCAAACACTGGGATACCAGGCACATATCTCATTATTTCCCCAATAAGGGAAAAAAATTTGCAATCTTGGGTAAGCAAGCCAATTCCCCATGAAAGCAATAATGTGTTTGGCTAATGTACCACTGAGAAAACACAGCTCCCCTAAGTTTTGGAAGACAGGCCAAAAAGAATGGACTTGACCATATAAAAGGAATTATAGCTAACCCTAAAATTCTTCCCAGTACAGATAGTTCTCTTCTGTAATTTATTAACAACTTGCTCCTTTGCTAGCAATCTCTCCCAGGTATGGCATGAATAGACTTTATATATTGGTGGAGGACCTCAGATAATAAATAAGCCAGTCTGAAGCACACAATGGGCAGAGCAGGCAGAAAGGGGAGATTAAATCCAAAGAAAATACAGTCATGCAGAAAGTATAACAAATAGACTTGAGAGATAATGAGGTGGACTCAAAGACAGCAGAGTCAAAAGGCAGCTGAAAACAGCATCGATAATCAGTAAGGAGATGGTGACAAGCTCCCTAGGGACCTTCATTACTGTTCAGCTTCTGGGGCCAAGAAATACCATTTCTTGGGCAAGCCCAACCAAATGTGATCAAAGAGAAAAACGTGATCACCAAGAATATTTGCTTTAGCATGGAAAAACATTTTCTTCCTCTAGGAACATTCCATACGAAGCCAAATTACAGCCCAAATAAGTTAAGAAAGGTGCAAGGAAGCAGGAATTTGGTTTGAGGCACTCCCTGGCGCCACTCCTCCTCAGAGCCTGAATGAACACACTAGGCAAGAAATAAGAATGCTCAGAATGTCTTCCTTCTAGGACTACAAGGAAGACACCGTCCTGCTCTTTCTATTCTCTGCTGTGGCTGCTTCAAAAGCATGCTTATCTTAGGTTTTCACAAAATGTACGTGGGTTTTCCAAGAGTGTTATGGACAGATAAATCAGAGAAATGCTGAGTAAACAATCACCTGTTTTCTTTAACAAAAACACTGGGAGTGTTTTGTAGGTTAGAATGAACAGTGACCTCCTACAAGGAGTATATAGCATCCAATTTTCTCAAATTTATTGGCTCCAAGTCCCTGTAACTGATTAGGGAAACATTACTGTTACCTTAAAGTCGAATGGTTACTTATTGATACATGAATACCAGGCATGGCTACATTTTAGTTAAATCCTAACCAGACATCCCTTTTTGTATGTTTCTAGAAATTTGCGTGTTTCTAGAAATCCACCCTTGAGTGGATTACAGGACGGGTTACTTCCACAAAAAACTTACTTCAACCCTTCACATTTGACTGACTAGTTTTACTTTAAGAGGGCAACCGTCTTCTGGGAGATTCAGGTTATCTCCTACAGGGGCTGGCCACAAATATTCCAACAGGGCTCCCCTTGTATTTATGGAATACCCTGAGTAAGGCCCATTTAAATCTTGTGGGGATCACAAAAATTCATCAGATTTGGACCCATACCTCAAGTTGTTGACAGATCATTTTGAAACAGAAAGACATTTATAAATAAAAGAGCAATCCAGTGATGGTGGAAAACAGAAGGACGTGATAGGAAGACCGCAAAAGCAAAATCAGAAAAAATTGAAAGTCTTCAGCGCCAGAACCAAAGTTAAGTACTGTACCACGTCTCACCGGAGGGTGGAGAGGGACGCCTTGGGGTAATCGAGAATCCCTATCGCTGTTTTCTAGGCCAGACTTCCGATGGAGTCAAAGGACCCAATTCAAGACCTAACTTAGGTTTTAAAAGCACGGGAGAGTTAACAGGCAGATGAGAACAAAGACAAACGCCAAGAAAACACTAGGGAGGAAAGTATAGGTTAAGGAAGGGATCAACTCGTGCAAACTTAAATGCCCAACTGAACTTTATTCCGCAAGTGATGGGAAGATACCAGGTTTTCCAGCACAAGAGCAACGTAAACCAAGATGTAGCACAGAAAATGCACCACAGACGCGATGGCAGGCAGTTAATTTGAGAGATCAAGTTCCAGCTCCATCGCCCGCGGGCTGAGACACTACTTAAGCCCCCAGTGAGCCCGGGTTCACACCGCAGTAAAATGGGGTGAGTCTCTACGTACTGCCCGCGTCACGGAGCTACTGAGAATACAATAAGCGCGGATGTAAGCGCGCCACGCACACGCAGCGAACTTCCCTAGAACGCCCCATCCTCACACGCGGCCGCGGACGGGAGGGGACTGCGGCGGGGCCACGCGGACAGCGCCTGGCCGGCGGGCGCACAGGCCCCCTCCTTGGCCCGGGCCGCGGCCGCCGAGTGCCAAGGCCGCCC
The DNA here is from genome assembly GCF_034190915.1 of Cavia porcellus. Taxonomy (NCBI): domain Eukaryota; kingdom Metazoa; phylum Chordata; class Mammalia; order Rodentia; family Caviidae; genus Cavia; species Cavia porcellus. The sequence goes on from NW_026947508.1 coordinate 34,689,239, forward strand.
GGCCCACCCCACCCCACGGCGGCGGGCACGTCGGACCTGCGCGTCCCTCCCAGAGGACCGAGCCCCGGAGCCGCGGCCGGATAGCGGGGATGGGAGCTGCTATCCCGGGGATGGCTGGGCGCAAGGCACTCCGCGCCTCCACAGTCCTCTCGGCCGAACGGACCGCGGCCGCCGGACACTGTAGCGCTCGACGGCAGGCCCCCTGACTAATGGGCCCCTGACCGGCGGCGCCCGGCCACGCGGCCCGCGCGCGGGAGCCGGCACTCAGCAGCCCTGGCCTTCCCGCCCCACTCTCTCAGACACACAGCCCATTGGGCAGGATGCCGGGCCATCTCGCCTCGGATTGGTGGGGCGCGGCATCCATCACCGGTGGCGGTGGGCCGTCCGTGCCGCGCTCGGAGGGCGCCGCCGACTCCCGCACGGCAGAGCGCGTCCTCCAGGATCTCTGGACTCAGCTTACCCGAGGCCGGCTTCAGATCCTCCCGACAGCTGCAGACCGAGGCCAGCGACTGGAGCGTTGAGCCGCCAGCAGCCAGTGCTCAGCTCCGGCCGCATGCGCCGGCAGTCTTTCTGGGGGGCGGGCTTTAGGCGGTGCGCACGCAGAGGGCCGAGGCGGGGCGGGTCCCGGGCGCGTGGGCGGGCCAGAGTGCGCAGGCGCGGGGCGCTTTCCGTTCTGGGTCTCGGAGGTTCGTTTTTTTGTGCGTTCAGGCCTGGCGGGTGGTCCCGGCTTCTTTGCCTTCGGGGAAAGGCAATGTTATGACTAATGCAAAGCAGATTAGCGGCCTGACTTCCCCTCCTCTTGAAGCAGCTCCTGGCTTCCTCCTCACCCTCCCTCCTTTGGAGCTGTCAGCCGTGGGGCTGTGACAGTGTTGTGTCTACCTGCAGGAAAGCAACCCAAAAGGGCCGCTTGATGCCACTCCTTGTCGCCTCCCCTTCCCCGTGCGGGTGTTCACGGCAGCCCCTTGGGATGGACAAGGGTTGAGACTATTTTCATCCAGATGACATTTCCTGAGCATCCACTCTGCTGTGCGCGGCACTGGCCCCCAAAGGACCCTGACCTCTTAGGTAAACTGACCCACCCATTACACTACATTGAGGTTTTCAGAAGTGCCTGCTACTGAAATGCGGGGGTGTTCAGCCTGGTGATGGCTGAGCTATTCAGTCGAGATTCAGGCAGTGAAGTCTGCCTTGAAAAGTGACTCTGAAGCTGAAGTTTCCTGACAAAGATGGAGAAGGGAGAGGTGGAAAGAAAAAGGTGAGGCAGAAAGAAAAGCCACGCACTGGTGGCAAGTCTAGAGGAGCTGAGTCAGAGTGGGCTGGAGAGGTTGCCAGAGCGGTTATAAAGTAAGTCAAGAAATCGGCTTTCTTCTGAGGATAGTGGAAAGCAATGGGAGCTTTTGAGGAAAGGAGTTAGTTTTTCTGAATAGTGAATAAATCTATGCATATGGTTTCCTCCCTCAACACTACACAACCATGTCCATGAAATGTTAGCCTTTCACCCAAACCCCAGTGGTGGTTTTCTTTCCTAGAAGCAGTTTGCCATCTCTTAATCTATCTCCTTAGAAGGAGTTAAAAATGTGACATATTCTGGTTTGTGCCCTAGGAAAATGAATAGATTCCAAGAAACTAGTCAGTGACCTCCTGCAAGGCCTTCTGGAGCCTTCTGGCTCCTTCCCAATCTGAACCATCACTGCTCCTACTTTGCCAGTCTGTGCAAGCTACACTCAGCTCCAAGTCAGAAATGCAAGGGATGTGTTTGCAGATGGTCTACAGCCCCAAATTCTTCTGTGAAGTATTTGACATTCATGAGAGTAAGAACATAGTAGACAATGACAGACAGTGTAAAGTTTATTTTGCTTACTGACAATGTAAAGATGCTATAGGACAGTGACAGCAAAACTTTCAGAGCTTTCAGTGATAACAGACAGCTCGCTGTGGTACACATGCCATAAGTTCACCACCACTGCTATAGGAGATACAAAAAAATGAGCCATTTGCCTGGCCACTATTCTGAGGGGCCACCTGGCTCTTTTCCAGCATAGTCTCTCACAGCTAGACATATATCTTGGCTGGCTTCCTCCCTGCTCTGTACAGTTTCACTCGCACAAGACTCTTAAAGAGAGAGTACTCCTCAATCAGACATTTACACTGGAGCCCCATCTCAGGCTTTATTCCTGTGGAACCCAGTGAAGACAGCATCCCACCCACATGTCCCTTAGCATACCAGATGCCCACCCTGAAAACATCGTAGTGTGCTGAAACTGCCTGTTTCCTTGTATGTCTCCTCCACACCAGATTGGAATCTCCTTGAGGATTCCTAACCTTTCTATGCCTCAGATTCCTTATCAGGTAACAGTCTTGTTTACCTTCTAATAACCAAGATCTACCATACATAATTCCCACTCCTACCCTGTAATGCACATAGCATCCTTATTACTAGATTACAGATGATGAAGCCAAGATGGAACAAACGCAGACTCCCACCTGAGGGCACACATGAGGGTTTGTTTAGAATCTTCTGTTTTGCTTCCTCCATTCTATCCATCACCAAATCTTAATGTTTCCTCACTACGGCCTCCTTGATTTTTTTCACTTCCACATCAATATGTTGTCACCGTCATATGACATTCTCTTAGCTTATCTGGTGAGAAATGGGGCAAGAGACTGCGGCTATTGACAGATTTGTGGTATTTTATAGAGATTGGAGTATTCTGACATTATAGTTTATTTACTTTTTTTGTTTGTTTTGTGGTTTTTTTTTTTTTGGAGTTTTTCCTTTTTATTGGTACCAGGGATCGAACTCACGACTGCCTGCTTGCAAAGGCGCTTATGCTGCTGAGCTAAACCCCCAGCCCCGTTTATTTAGTTTTTAACAAATGTGTCATTGGTACAAAATTTGAAGGGAAAAAGGAATACATCATAAAACCGTTCCTCTCACCCCCTTATTCTGCATCTAATTTTTCTCCCAGAGCCAGATGCTATCAATGCACATATATCTGTTCTTATTGCTTGTGTTTTATCCTAATATGATTTGTATACTGGATGTCCCTCACTTGAGCTAAATTTTGTCTGTTTGTCTGTTTGTTTTTGAGGCAGTCTCACTACTCAGCCATATAGTTCAGGCTGGCCTTGAACTCATTGTGTTGCCTAAACTGGCCTTGAATTCAAGACGCTCCTCCTGCCTCAGCCTTGCAAGGATTACAGGTGTGCACCGCCCAAGTGAATTGACTTTTTCTCTATTAGTAAACTAGTTTATTATACTCTTCTTTTGTTCAAGAAAGTATTTAAAACTCTATGTGTGTAAAATTGAGAGGAAAAATGAAATAAGCCAAAAAGTTGGAACCATTTTACCTTTAAGACAAAGTGAAAAACACACCATGATTTATGAGGCTACCCACAAACTGGCATCCGTTTTCCTTTCTAGACTCATCACCCACTGCATGCTCTGGCCACATTGAACTCTCAGTTCCCCAAACATGCCATTTATTATCTTTATCTTTGCACAGACCTCTACTGGCACATCCCATGTCCCCAGTGTATCATTGTATCACAGCTCCACTGGGTCTTCACTTTTCATCTCAAAAAACTGAACATGACAAAAAAAGCAGTGGCTGAATTTATTTGAGAAAGTAAATGTTAAGAATGGGGAGAAACTGGCTCTGCAGAGTAAGCTAGGACCGAGGAAAAGAGGAAAAAGCAGGCTAAAAGGACACTGTGGAGAAGGCAGGGCAGCTGTCGTCAGGAAAACTACCGTAACCGTTAGTAGGTTTTTGGCAGGGGTGAAACGTATTGGATGGAATGCTAGCACTGCAATTCAAGTGGAAATTTTTTGTAATGGACATTATGCTATGAGATGCTGTGAAATCCACTAACAGTGAAATACAAGTAAAACATTCTATATGTACCAATAGTAATAATGCTCAAATGTATATTTATCATGACTCCTCACTATCTGAACTAAAAGTCTTTGTAACAGGATTTTATCATTGTAATTGTTAGAATCTAGAGGATTTATGGAAAGAGTGACAGATGTGATGTTGAGATTTTTAGAACAATAATGACACTCAAGAGATTTGGTTTCCTTCAAAATTGCTTACGTTTTGACAACAAAAAGGCCTGCCAAGAAAGAAAAAAAAAATCCAAAATTTGGCTGCTTTTGGCTCATCTGATGAAGCTTTGGTTCAGTTTGGACAGTGATGGGAACAATTTTGTATCATTTTGCAGTTGTTGTAGCTTTCAGCAGTAATAAACTTTGAAAATATGGCAAACAAATCTTCAGTCAAATAAACCTTCCAAATGTGACATAAAAATATATGTACTGGTAAATGTGAAGGCATTTTACACCTTGAATTTAGAAACTTATCCTGGAACTCAGCCACCAGGTCTTTATTCATGCTGTAATAAATCATATAACATTGTGAATAGACTTGTTACATCTATTTCAAAAAGAAACTGAATTGTCACATTTGAAATTGGTTCACTAGTTGCTCATCAGTGTTACATTTGCTAAAAGAACATCAACTAACCAGCACAGGAACTGTTTGCCAGTATTACACAGAGAAAGAAATTCTTTTTTTTTTTTTTTTCTTTTTTTGGTGCCAGGGATAGAACTCATGACCTCAAGCTTACCAGGCAGGCACTTAAGCCACTGAGCTAAATCCCCAGCCCCAGAAAGAAAGTCTTATGAAATGATATATTATGTCTTTGAACACATCAGTAGTTTTTTTTTATCATGATGAAATTTTAATTCATTCACCTCTTATTAATATATTTGCATAAATTTATTATTTAGAAATTCTGATTGCTGGAAGTTCCCACAACAGAAATTATTCAGATGTCTAGAAGTGCTCTTGACATGAGAAAAAAAAAGAAATTATTCAGATGTTGTATCCTGTTTTTGTTCTTTTCTGCTGTTGTTTTTTGTTTGTTTGTTTGTTTGTTTGTTTGTTTTGGGAGGGTTTGAGACAAAGTCTTGCTATGTAATTCACACTGGCCTCAAACTCACAATGATTCTCCTGCCTCAGCCTCCCAAGTACTGGGATTACAGGCATGTACCAAGTATTCTGTTTTTGATCTACTACTTACTTTAACAACATAATTAATCAACAAAAAATAATACTTTGCACCTGCCAGAATATTGTTATAAATTGTGTGAGAAAATTATTTATTCAAAAAGTGTTTAGGGGCTCAACTTGGTGGCACATGCCTATAATCCCAGCAGGAGGTAGAGGCAGGAGGATTGCTGCAATTTCAAGGCCAGCCTAGCCTACATGGTGAGTTCAAATCCAGCCTGAACTACATAGGGAGACCTTGTCTCAAAGAAACAAAACAAAAAGTGTTTAGGGACCACTAATGGATACATAATCACTTAAAAAAGTGGGTATTAATTTCTGAAAAAATAAAGTCTAGTTGCTTGCCATTGTGATACAAACAGACCATTAACATTTTCTCTTGATAACCAGCCTGGGCTACAAAGTGAGCTTAAGGCCAGCCTGAACTGCATAAGGAGACCCTGTCTCAAAAAGACAAAACAAACAAACAAACAAACCAAAAAAAAATTTTTTTTCTCTTGATAAAAAAAAAAATCCCAGCACTCAGGAGGCTTAGGCAGGAGGATCCTGTGAATGCAGAGTCAGCCTGTGCTACACAGTGAGCTCCAAGCTAGCCTGGACTACATTGTGGTGAAGAAAAATAAAGTATTGATAACGTCATTGTTACACCATGATGATAAGATTAGGAGTGGAGCCAGGCATGATAGTGTAAGCCTGAACTCCCAGCTCTTGGTCATTTAAAGCCACAAACAGATGGGAGTTTTTCCATATCCTTTTGAACTCAGATTAGGTAAGTATATGTTGTGACTGCAGCTATTTTAAAAGGTTGAATAAAATAAAACCTCTTATCCTGTGAAACAAGAATCCAAGTGCTCATTATGTACACTGGGGGTTTGTTGGATGCCATTTTCCTCCAGGTTAAAAGGTGCCTTTCAAGTGAGCATTGTGCATGAACCATTACTCAGAGACAGAAGTATATCTCTTAGATAGACCTTGGATACCAATGTCTGGAGCCTGGCCCAGAATTTCAAATGATAACCATTGAGTTTTATACACATATAATGACTCCACTGAGTGCTTGCGAGATGAAATATTTTTCTCAATCTCTTAATCTCTTCACTGCTCTTCTATTTTGCATCATTAGATTTGACCCTGAGGCAGCAGGGGTATCCAGAGAATAGTGACATACTGACCCTTTAGTGACCCTTGTCTACAGATCACCCTTGGGAAATGTTGCCTAGAAACAACCGAGGCTCTTGGGTTTTTGGATTGGGCTGATGTAAGGAACCTTTTGTGATGTCTTCCCACCAACTGAAATAATTGGTTTTCTTGTAGAAAGCTCATTTGTCTTACTCAGGTGGGTGGAAAAAAGCCAAACCACAAGGAAGTTTAAAGTCACGAGGTCATTTCATAGCTTTAATTCAGTTCATCAAATATTTATTGGGAGCCTGCTGTGTGCCCAGCTCTGTGCTAGGAACAATGGACAGAAGAGTCTTTTTCTCATGCTGTGACACTGCAGAGGTCTTGGCGGGCACAGCTTGGTTGGAAGCAAGAGATGGAGTTCATGTGGAAGCTCTGTGGCATGTGAGTTACACACAGATCAAGTGTTTGAGGTGGTTCTAGAGGGTCTGTGGAAGTTCTGTGAAGGCTTTCCCAGCCCTTCTGGTGGCTCCTCGGGCTGAACGGAGACAGTCATTTCTCTGAGGATAGCAAGTAGCAAATCCAAATCCTCTCAATAGAATGTAGTAACTTCCAGGACAGAAGAATCAGAAGAGGATCCATGGATCTGAAGAGTGGTACCTATTGCATCCACCAAAGACAGAGGTATGAGGTGCTGGGGTAGACTCAGAAATGAGGAGCACCTAACTAGGCTCACCCTGATGGGGAAACTTGAAATGTTTACCGTATTTTTTGAACCCCAAACTCAGAACATACGATCTCAAAGGTATTTATTTTCTCATCCATCCAGTTATTTTCATTAGGTCTCTTATTTTTTTAATTAGGTTTTTTTTAGTTTGCTGTATAATGCAGTAATTAAAAATAATATAATTTTACTGAAATAAAATTCCAAGAAATCAAAACTAGCTGTGAGTGGTGGTACATGCCTATAATTCCAGCACTTGGGAGGCTGAGAGGAGAGATCACCATGGATTTAAGGCCATGCTGGGCTACGTAGTGAGTTCAAGGCCAGCCTAAACTTCCGAGAAAGACCCTGTCTCAAAAAATAAAAAATCATACCTGTCTCCTGAAATCTGGGATATGTGATGGCAGAAGCTATGGTATTCTCGTCAACTACGAGTTTATTATAAGGCTTGAGAAGACATTTTTACAAAGTGACTTGTATATTCTCTTTTACTACATTTCCCCTCAAAATATGTTGAGGTACTAGTGCATGATTATACCGTAAGCTCATGTATAATCACAGTGTACATTATTATGGGCCCTACATGAGACAGATGTCTCTACCAGATTATTCTTGCATCACGTTTCCATAAAGGCCATCAATTAACTCTATGGTGGATATGAATTTTACCTCTCAAGTTCAACTGCTGTTATAAATCCTGGATGTATTTTGACATTCATAATAGTCTACATGGATCTTAATGTTAGTACTGAATTCACTGCCCCTCCAGAATCTACCCAGCACCCAGGTTAGAGTAGCGTTACAGGATTCCCAGCGGGTGATTTACAATTTACCTCCACACAAGCCAGGTCTTCAGGTGGCTTCTCCCTTGCACTGCGCCTCCTCGGCCCTCCACGGAGTCATTTTGTCTACACTTCACTTTGTGGCACTGCCATTATCTTCTGTTGCGAGTCATTTTAAGGGATAGGCCTGTGGCTGTCACCTGTGTGTCTGTCGTGTGGATGTTATTGCAATTATTCATCCTCACATTACAGGTGCTGTATCTTCTCCTAAAGATTTGCTGGAGGATTGATTTCTGAACTTAATGGCAGGGAAATGGTCCTTTTAATTAAAATACCTTCTCCTACATGCAGGTTCTGGGGCTAAAGGCACAAATCAGTGGGAAGAAACAACTACGGACCCATTGTCCCATCCATTAGAACCATTTTGGTCAATGTTAGCAGAAAAAGATGGGAGGGATGTTCATTTGTGGACTGCAGAGGGAGAGAACCAGGCTTTACCAGGAGGTGATCCCTGCCTGCAAACCATATCATTTTCATTGTTTTGTTGGGTTGGGTTGTGTTTTATTGTCTTTTGTCTTGTTTGATTATGTTAAATCTGATGGCATGAGCAGCTATTTGAAAGATAGCAAGACATTATGGTAGCCATTTTGGATTTGCTACTGGCTTGTTTTGAAGTCCTTTATTGCATTCACTGTTTTGTTTTTGTTTCTATTCTGTTCCATTCTGTTTGATTTTTACTGTGTCCAAAGGTATCTGCAACTATTTTGAAGACAACAAAAGGCATTTTGGCAACTATTGTTGATTTTATAAGATTTTTTTTTTTTTTTTGCCTTTTTCCTTTTTATTGGTACCGGGGATGGAACTCATGACTGCTTGCTTTCAAGGCAGGGGCTTATGCCGCTGAGCTAAATCCCCAGCCCCGATTTTGTAAGATTTTTAAGTCTTGTATCATTTATACTGGTTTATTTTGATTGGTTTTATTGTTTTATTTTCCTTGGTTTTATCTTCTTTAAAATAAAAAAAAATGGAAATGACTTAGGAATGTCAGTAAAGGGACCTACAGGTCAATGAAAGGTTGAGGATATTATATTTCTCTTAAGCAATTATTTTTATATTTTTCTGTTTAATCATGTTGATCCTCTTTCACTTTGGCTGCTAAGAGATAAAAATTAAATTTGTGATTCACTTTTAGAAACATTTATGATCTAATTTCTGGATTTACTTGTGGAAAAAAATTTACCAAAAGCCTACTGTGTGGTGAGAACAGCTGTACACTGAGTATACAATAATAAATAAGATAGTGAGCCTCTGACATCATAGAGCTATAGGCCAGTGGGAGACAAGGAAATGAATTAGGGTGTCACAGTACTTTTTTAAAAGGAGCATTACAAAGCATTACAATGCCCAACTTTTTAAGTATTTCTATTGATGAATTATTTAACTTTTTTGTATAATTATCTTTATTTTATATATATATATATACATACACACACATAATATCATTTCTTTCATCTCACTAGCAAGACAATATGATGTTTACACATGCATATCTGATTTATTTCACTTATGAGTATGGTCTCCAGTTGCACCCATTTACCTATAAAAGTCTCAAGTTTGTCCTTGATGGCTGAATAGTACTTCATTGTATAAAAGTACCATTTTTTTTATCCATTCCTCAGTCAATGGGTATTTAGGTTGTTTGCAAGATCTAGCTATTATAAGTTGTGCTGCTATGAACATGGGTGCACATATATCACTGTGGTATGATGTTCTTATCGTCGGAGGAGCTCAAGACTCATTGTCACTGCGTATGGCTTTGGTAATTCTTTTATAGGAGCCCTGGTCCTTATTCTGAGTGTCACTTCAGTGTAGAACCCCCAACCCACTGGCACAGATCCTTCACCCCACTAGCATAGACTTTCTAGCTTCTTGACCTTTGGGCCTTCCCAGCGCAGATCTGTAAAACAGACTAGTGTCATGGGCTCTAGACCTTTAGTTGGACTCGAGGGAGGCATTGTCATGAGCTCTATGTCTTAAGCTGGACTCATGCAGGACATTCTCTGGATCCAGGCCCTTGGCTGGATTTTCTAGATCTTTAGTGTTATGGACAAATTTCATGCGCTTCCTTGTATTTAACTCTGGGTGACCATCATAAAATAATATTATATTGTGTGTCCTATAAGTAATTGTTCTCCTTGCCACTCTTGACTACCGCAGTAGCTGTATAGTATAATTTCAAGTGAGGGATTGTGATGCCTCCTGCTTTGCCTTTGTTGCCCAGGGTTGCCTTTGCTATTCTATGTCTTTTCTGTTTCCAGATGAATTTTAGGATTATTTTCTCTAATTCTGTAAGATACTACTGGAATTTTGATTGGGAATGCATTGAATCTGTATACCAGATTCTCTACATTTTCTAATAGTCTGTTCAATCTCCTTTTTCATGTTCTGTAGTTTTCAATATAGTGGTCTTTTACATCCTTTGTTAGACTGATTTGTAAGTATTTAATTTTTTTGGATGCTGTTGTGAAAGGTGGTGTTTCCTTGATTTCTCTATCAGTGAGTTTATTAGTCACGGACAGGAAGGCTACTGAGTGTTGACTTTTTTGAGTGTTGACTTTGTATCCAGCTATGCTACTGAATTTGCTTATTAAGTCTAGCAATTTTTTAGTGGACTTTTTGGGGCCTTCCATGTGAAGTATCTTGGCATCTGCAAATAGCAATCATTTAATTTCTTCCTTCCCTATGGTTATTCCTTTTATTTCTTTCCCTTGTCTAATTGTTCCAGCTAAAGTTTCCAGGTCTATGTTGAATAACAGTGGAAACAATGAACATCCTTGTCTTGTTCCTGATTCTAGAAAGAAAGCTTTCAGTTTTTGCCCATTAATATGATGTTGGTGATTGGTTTGTCATAGATGGCTTTTATCAGATTGAGATGAAGACCATCTATTCCAATTTTCTTCAGAATTGTATCATAAATGGGTGCTGGACTTTGTCAAAAGCTTTTTCTGCATCTATTGAGATGATCATATGATTTTTGTCTTTGGCTGCTAATATATGTAAAGCTACATTTATAGCTTTACATATATTGAACCATCCCTATATCCCTGGGATGAATTCCACTTGATCATGGAATTTAATCTTCTTTATGATTTGCTGTATTCTGTTTGCCAGTATCTTACTAAGGATTTTTGCATTTATGTTCATTAGGAAAATTGGCCTGTAATTCTCTTTCTTAGTTGGGTCCTTCTTTGATTTTGGTATCAGGGTAATACTTACTTCCAGGAATGAATTTGGGAGTATTGCCTCATTTTCAATTTCATTAAAGAGTTAGAGAAGTAATGGTGTTAGTAGTGGTGTCTGAATTTCTTGTAGAATTCAGTGGTGAATCTGTCAGAGCCTGGGCTTTTCTTTGTTGGTAGGTTTTTAATTCCATCTTCGATTTCATTTATTGAGATTGGGTTATTTAGGATTTTGTATCTTCTTGATTCAGTTTTGGTAATTCGTGTGTATCGAGGAATCTGTTCATTTTTTTCTGTATTTTCCGTCTTATTTGAGTACAAGTTTTCAAAATAAGTATGGATGATCTTCTGAATTTCTGCAGGGTCTACCATGATTTCATCCTTTTCATTCCTAATTGTGTGTATTTGAGTCTTTTCTTTTTTTGATAAAGTTGGCTAAGGGTTTGTCAATTTTGTTTAATCTTTCAAAGAACCAACTCTTCAATTCATTGATTCTTTGTGGTTTTTTTTAGCCTCCAATATGTTGATTTCTGCTCTGATCTTTGTAATTTCCTCCCTCATACAAAATTTTGGCTTAGCTTGCTCTTCTTTTCCTACAAGTTTAAGGTTCACCATTAAGTTGCTTATATGTGCTTGCTATGTTTTCCTGATATGGGTGTTTACTGCTATAAATTTTCCTCTTAAGACTGCTTTCATTGTGTCCCATAAGTTCTGGTATGTTGTATGATCATTATCAATAAACTGTAAAAGTTGTCTAATTTCTTCTTTAATTTCATCTGTGACCATTGGTTGTTCATCAAGGTACTCTTTTATTTCCATGTGTTTATGGAATTCCTGTGGTTTCCTTGGCCATGGATTTCCAATTTCATTGAGCTGTGGTCTGATAGTATTAATAAAATAATTTGAATTCCTTTGCATTTACTTAAGCATATTTTATGGGCCAGTATGTGGTCTATTTTTGAGAACACCCCATGTGCAGTTGAGAAGAATGTATATTCTATTGTGGGGTGGAACACTCTATAGACATCTACTAAGTCCATTTGTTCAGAAGTTTGGTTTTCTTGTAATATTTCATTAGGAATTTTTTGTCTAGTTGATCTTTTAGTGATAGTGAGATATTGAAATCTCCCAACAGAATTGTATTAGGGCTTACTTGAGTCTTCACGTCTGTTTGTTTTATATAGTTGGGTACACTGAGACTTGTTATGTACATATTTAGGATTGTTATCTGTTCCTCGTGGATTGGCCCCTTTGCAAGTATGTAGTGACCTTATTTCTCTTAATCAGTCTTGGCTTGAAATTCACTTTGTCTACTAATACAGTCACTACCCCTGGTTTTGCTCTAGGTTTCTGCCATCTGGAGTATTGTTTTCTACCCTTTGATGTTCAGTCTGTCAATTTCTTCTTGAATTAAATGTAAGCAGCATATTGTTGGATCTTGCTTCTTGATCCATTCTTCCAGACTGTGTCTTTGGTGAAATGATACCATTAACTTTGATGGTTATAACTGACATGTATTGATTTATCCTTGTCATGTCATTTTCCCGCTGTTGGCTTCTCCCTTTTCTCACCTCTTACTCTAATTGTGCCTTGTCTGGTGTATTCCTTCTGTTGGGGTTCATGGAACTGTAGTCTTTATTATCTCTTTCCAAAATGTCCTTCAGACCAATTTGAGGTGCTGGTTTGGTGGTTATAAATCTCCTCAGATGTTCTTTGTCATGAAAATATCTTATTTTTCCATCAGTTTTGAAAGATAGTTTTGTGAGGTATATCAAAGTGGGTTGAAAGTTGTTTTCTTTTAGAACTTGAAATATTTCATTCCAAGTTCTCCTTGACTTGAGAGTTCATACTGAGGAGTCAGCTGTAATTCTGATGGGCTTGCTTTTATAGGTGATTTGTTTCTTTTCTCTAACAGCTTTTAAGATTCTAATCTTGTGTTGAATTTCTGGACTCTTGACTATGATTTGCCTGGCTGAGAATTTTTTTTGATAGTGGATAATTTGAGTTCTTCCTTGCTTATCTGTATGTCACATAATCTCCACCAGGAAAGTTTTCTGCCATAACATATGTGAACATCTTTAAATATCATTTGTGATATCTTCTGCTTTTTCATTGACTGATGAATTTTAAGTTATTCTTCTTTGTCTCATCTAGAAGCTATTGGATTGATTTCTCATGGTCCCTTGCTATGTTTGAGAAATCTCTCTTTTCCTGATTCCTAACTGTAAGCCTGTCTTCAATACTTGAGATCCTGTCTTCACATTGGCCTAATCTCCTTTGAATACTTCCAATGGAGTTTTTATTCTGCTGGATATCTGCTTGAATCTGCTTTATGGGTTCCATTTATTTGTATGCTAAGTTCCCATAATTTTCTTAAGTTGTATAGTTTTTTTTGTCTGTATCTGCTGTAGTTTCACTGAGCATGGTCTTTATCTGAGAGATTATTTGTGATTTCAATTTTTCCATAGCCTCAATTCAGTTGCTTTGCCCAACTTTGGGAAACTGCGCAGAAGATTGAAGGAAAAGAAAAATGGAAGAGACAAAAAAGGAGCAGAACAGAACTACAACCACAAAGAGGCTAAGAACCACTGCACACCCACATAAAACAAGATCAAACAATGAAGGAGAAAGAGAAAACAAAGAAAAGAAGAGAAAGAAGAAAAAGTCCACTTCCAGGGTTCTCTCTGGTTTCACTAGTAGACAACTTGTGAAGACAGAGTCCCAATTCATGCAAATCTCTCCCAGAAAACCATCAGTAGCTTTTTGGTGGGTAGTGGATAATCTCAGCAGGCCTGCCCCAAGACTAAACTCACTGGGTTCACTGCCACCTGGGCAATTTTGATGGGTCTGAGTCTACCTGGGAGCTGCTAGATGGAGCCAGCAGCAGTTTGGGTTCTGAGCTCAGCCAGTTTGTGTCCAACATGGCTCCAGGCTCTTCAGTCTGTCCTGCAGGAGGACCGAGTCCTCTGCACTCACTAGCAGCCAGTGCAGTCCCTCACATCTGCTTCTCCCCTCCACTCCCGCATCTATCTGCAGAGGCCTTTGGGTCACCAGCCATCACTGTCACTCTAGGTCCACAGGTCTGAACCACTCCTCTCATGCAGTGAGTCCGGTCTCAGGGAAAAGTCATCACCAGCTACCTCCTTCTTCATTGGAATTTCTTTCTTCACTCTCTCAATGGCTTCAATTTGTACTTTAGATTTTTTCTGGGTCCAGTGGACCATTTCCCTCCTCCTTATCTTCCTCTCGATGCTATATTCCAGTGTCTGGATGATGACTCTCAGAGAGGCTGTTTTCTCTGCTGCTTACTGTTCTGCCATCTTGGTCTCTTCTATAGTAATTTTATGATATTTATTATGCACAGTGTGTACTTAACAAGAAAATTAAATATCAATAAAGTAAAATCTTAAATTTTTAATATGTGCAGAGTGTATAGAATAAACACCAACATTTTGAACATCAACTGTTCATATGCTTATAAAATCTAAAAAAAAAACAACAGAAATAAATTTGAACTATGTGAACTACAATGAAGGAACAAATAAAACTGTACCATGGAAATAATTAGTTCAATAATCAGACCTAAGAGACTCTTAATACATGAAAACAGCATGTTCCATACAAGAGTATTGCTTACACTGATATCACCTATGCTTTGGGTCCCTCTTTTCTTGGAGGAGGGGAGCGCAGGCCAAACTGTTGTGGGGTAGCCTGCTTCTAAAGTGGCCCACCAACTGAACGTTACTGGGTTTGGGGTTGCTAGCCTCTTCCTCTGGAGTTAGATTCCAGGTTCTTCTCATCTTAAACGAAGAATTAAACACAATGAGCAGAAAGCAATGCCAACATTTATTCAAGAAAGTAAAAGTGAAGAGTAGGGCAGAAACCGGCTCTGTGGAGCAAGCTTGGCCTGAGTACAGAGAAAAAGAGGGTGAGAGCAAAGCAGAGCAGAGTGTTTTCCAAACACAGCAGGGTCTACTGTGGAACGTTACGCTCTTCATGGTGCGGCGTGTCCTTTATCTTGTCCACATCTCAGAGAAACTCAGTAGAATGCCTACATACGGGTCTTATCTAGGCTCGCAGTAAGAGGTGGCACTGGGATCCCATGCCTCAGGCTGACATCAGGTTAAGGCTGTCTTCGTGAAAGCCTGCACAAGTTCTTGAGAGAAGTCCACATGTGGGGCTTTGGGAACTGTTCTGCACCTGCGTCTGGGATCTTGTAGCTAACAGGTCCCATCTACTCCCCCAGCCAGCTTTGCCACATCCTAATCACCTAGCTCATTTCCTCCTGAGAAGCACAGACCTCCATAATTCTTAATGGGGTGCTGAGGGAACAGAGGTCTCAGTACTCTGCAGCTTCTTCAAGCTAGAAGGGGCCACAGACCCTACCTACTGAGGATTATGTGCTGTCCAGCTACTTTGGGGTGTGGTGGCTGACTGGCTGGGCTGAAGAAAGGAACCATGTGAGGAAACAATGAGAAAAGGGTAAATGACCGTGAGCCTCACTGTCGGCCCACACGTGAGGAGCAGGTCGGATTTGCACACTTCCTGTAGTGGCCCTGGGGTCTCGCTTTTTGAAAAGAAATCTCAAGTCTTCTAGTGGGTCATAGGAGTAGCTTCTTCCTTTTGGGTAATCTTGTACTTGAGACAGTTCAGGTGGGACTGACTTTATTCTAGAAAGATGAAGGATACATCCCAGATATTAAATTTTGTGGAGGGATATCAGAATCTGTTTTTGGAGACTTTATATCCTTCTTAGCTAGAAAGTTGAGTCTGTACAGTGTTACAGTTAGATAATTTCAGAATTGTGCTACAAACTAGAATATCATCTATATATTGTAGGATTAAAGTTGGCTTTAAATTCCTCGTCTTCCTCTCGTGCCCAAGCAAAAAGTGAGGACTGTCTCTAAACTATTGTAGGAAAACCGTCCAAATATATTGCTGCTTTTCTTTTGAAATGGGATTTTCCTATTCAATGATAAACATAAATTGGGAGTCTGGAGAAAAATCACAAGATAAGAGTTTTTTTATGATTCAACCTTTTTTTTTTTTTTTTTTGTCTTTTTTGAGACGAGGTCTCGCTATGCGGTTCAGGCTGGCCTTGAGCTCATTTTGTAGCCCAGGCTGGTCTCGAACTCGCAACGACCCTCCCACCTCAGCCTCCGGAGTGCTGGGATTACAGGCGTGAGCCACCACGCCCGGCTGATTCAACCTTGTAAAATAGCTGCATTCAACATATATTTACCTAATCTGAGCTCAAACAGATATGGAAAACTCTTATCTGTTTGTGGGTTTAAGTGACTAGAAAACTTGACAGGAATGATGTGGTCAGTGTTGGGCTAGTTTTTTTGTTGTTTCACAGTTTTAAAATTTTACTTATATTTTGTGTACTCACGGTGGCACATGTCTAATTCCAGTTACTGAAGCAACTGAAGCAGAAACCTGGCAAGTTTAAGGCTATTCTGGGAAAATTAGTGAAACCCTGTAGCAAAAAAAGAAACTTAAATGAAAACATTACATGTAGTATTAAGATTAAAAAAATTTCTTTTTTTTTGTCTTTTTCCTTTTTTATCGGTACCGGGGATCGAACTCACGACTGCCTACTTGCAAGGCAGGCGCTTATGCTGCTGAGCTAAATCCCCAAGAAAAATATTTTTAATTTTAAAAAAATTCAAAAAAGAAAGGGACTGGCAGTATAGTTCAGTGACAGAGCACCCTTGAGTTTAATCACCAGTATCACAAAAAAAAAATGTACATTTTTGTAAAATTTTTAAAGGTATGGTAGATAGAAAACAGTGACAGTCTTCACATTGTTATGGTTTGTGTCTAAATATCCCCCCATGTGTATCCTCATGCAGTCATGGGGGACAGGCTTTGCAGAGGCAGTGGGATCTAGAGTTTGTGATTGGATTTGGGTGTGAATGCTACACCTGCCCTAGGACAGGTAGCTTGCATACAAGGTAGCAAAGCAATCTTGTTGCTTTTGGTATCTTCTGCCAGCATGACTGCTTGCCCTTTGCCATGTGCCACCCTGCCTTGGAGCCAGCTGATTATAGACCGAAAATTCTACAAACTGTGAGCTAAATAAATCTTTCCTCCCTTAATTTTGGGCTTTAGGTATTTTGTCTCAACAATGAGAGAAGTAGCCAAGACTCACACATTAGTCTACACTTATCTAACTAGCACCAGACCAAGCTACTGACCTTTATCAGATCCCAAAAAGTTCCCTAGTTCTCCTTAGTGCTGCCAGTCAAGCATCACCAGGAATAGTCACAACTTGGTCCTATAGATTCATTTTCTTAAGACACTTTTAAAAGCAAACCTTGGAATAATGTCATCAATTAAAGCTCTGAAAACATTTCCATGAATAGTAAGAATCACAGCATTTTATTTGATTCTTATAAATGGTACCTGCCCTCTCTTTTTTGGTGTCGGATCTTCCTTTTAGATAAAAATTATCTTCTGCCGAGCGTGGTGGCTCATGTCTGTAATCCCAGCACTCGGGAGGCTGAGGCAGGAGGATCATTTGAGACCAGCCTGGGCTACAAAGTGAGTTCAAGGTCATCCTGAACTGCATAGAGACCCTGTCTCAAAAAGACAAAAAAAAAAAAAAAAAAAAAGAAGAAAGAAATACAGGTAGATAAAAAGGAGACAAGGAAAATTACAATTTTAAAATTGTTACTTTTATGAAAAGCTGAAGCTTCAGGACACAAAAAGTTCCTCGAGGTTACAATGCCTTTTTTCCTTTGGGGAAACTGCAAAAAAAAAAAAAAAAAAAAAAAAAAAAAAAAATCCTAAAGTCTTAAAGGTACAAGCATCCCACAGTTTTTACCTGTTGCATATTCTTTTTTCCTCAGACCTCTATCTTCAAAGAAGTGACATTACTGAGTGGGTAGTGAAGCGCTAAACATCAAACCCATGAAACATTTTACCGTCTAACGCAGCCCACCAAATGTTTACCCTGCCACGGTAGAAATACACATCCCAGATCATCCACCTTGAGGACAGCCCCCAAGATCATGTCAAAGTAACCCACCCCACATCATAATGCATCTCACTTTATGACTTCCCACACACCCCTCTGGGAGTACATTTCTTCTGCCTAATAACCCTCTTTATTCCTTTCACCAAAACATCTTGAAAACTTTTCTGCAACAGAAGTCGGCAAACCTATAATCTACCGCATGCATGGGGGGACTTGAGGTCCCCATCTTCTCTTCGGGGAACCTTCTAGACCCTGTCCTGTGACAAGATGATTGATTACATAAATTACTTAGCACAGGTGAGGGAGGAACTGAGGAAGTGGAAGGGAGCCAGGCACCAGCTTCCTGAAGAGCTGGCATGGCCGGCAGCTGTCCCGGCAGAGTCGGCTAGGAAATCCTACAAGTCAGGCACGGCCCGCTGCAGGAAGAGGCACTCCTGGCAAGGCCCGTGGAGCTGTGTCTTAGTGCACTCCATCATTTATCCAAGCCTCCAGAGTTGGGCCTGGGGCCTCCAAGATCAACACAGTCAAAATATGGCCAGAGGAGTGAGGTGTGAAGCAAAGAAAGGAAATAGGATCTACCCAGAGATTTATCTCTAAAAACATACAAATTGCCTTTGCTAGGTGGCAGGTACTGTCATCTCCCTGTCCATGTCCTTCCCTTCCAGGGCACATGGCTGACTAAGCCCTGGAATCCTTACCCACAGCTTTCTGCGGATGCTGGAGCCTGCTCTGCCCACAAGGCAGGCCTGCCTAACTGGGTGCTCTCATCCCTCCTCAGAGCCCAATTCTGTTCAGCCCATGACAACCGACACTAATGCAGCGTCCTTTACCAGGTACTGTGCTAGACTCGGGCACACAGAGAACCCTGCACAACTCGCAGCTCACACTCACTGTGGGCGTTATACTGAGTGCTTTAACTGCCTTCCTCTTTCCATTCTCTCAGCGGCTCTTTGACCTTGGTTTCATTTTACAGATGTGGAAACTGAGTCTCAGGAAAAACAAACACCTTCATAAATCCCCTGGTTTGCAATCAACAGAGATGGGGTTCAAACCCATATTAGTCTGGCTCCAAGCCTCATTTCAACTAATGAGAGACATTTTCTGCCCGAGGAAGCCACAGACTAGGAGGTGGGCATCTGAGAAACAACATCTAGAACACCACGATAAAAATAAAATAGGTAGCTGATGAAGTTTTCATTCACTAGTTTCTCTTCCTGCTAACTGGAATGCATTTGATATTAAACTAAGGAGTCCCCACATCATCCCTGGATTGCATATGTAAAAGTCTCCACTTTTTAGAACCAGCACTCCCAAGATCTGGCCACGGTGGGACTCAGGCAGCTTATTCATCTGCCTTCTTGGTAAGCGCCTGCGGTGTGGGCCTGGAGGAGAACCATTACCTGTGAGCCTACTGCCACGCGGGCTGAAAATCAAGTTACCCCCCCACACACACACACACACATAGCTACTGGGGATAGATGTCTCAGCATCTCTTGGGAGGATGACCATATGCAGTATAGCAAATACGGAGGATTTCCTTCTATCTTCTGTTTGAAGGCAAAAGTTGTTTTCACTTTTTGTTATGTTTCTTTTGCTCTTTTCAGTATTCTCAATTGGTTTTATAATGTTCTATATTTGGTTTGATTTTGCTATACCTAATTGACTAGACAACCATTGTGAAGTTAACCAGATATACCATAGTACCTATTACTACTCTCCCAGGATCCTACTCTGAAGTTCTGTACCAATTTCACTGCATTGTCTTGATTGGCTTTGTTCTGTCTTGTGCTGTTACATTTTTACTACTTTCAAAATAAAATTTTAAAAAAAGTTTCCACTTTTAATCCATAATTATTTCGGATCTTTTTACAACAACAAAACTATTTTTAATTTACTGCTTCCCGATGTTTTTTACTTCATAGATGGGGGCAGCCGGGAAACAGGAGCCTTTATATGGCACCATAAGGGCAGACTCAAGATTTGAGGAAGTTTAAATGAGAATTGGTAAAAAATAGTGACATTTTCAGTACATGGTTATGAAAAGAAGTAACATACAAAACATTAGAAGGGTAGTAAATATTTAATTAGAATAAAATTTATAAATAACATTTTTTTCAAAAATTTTAATGAGAAACTAGCTTATTTCAGTGAACATGCTTTTTACATTAATTTTGGGTTTTTTTTTTTTTTTTTTTGAGACTGGGTCTCACTGTGTAGTTCAGGCTGACCTAGACTCACTGTGTAGCCCCGACCGGCCTCAAACTAGTAGCAAGCCTCCTGCCTCAGCCTCCCGAGTGCTGAGATTACGGTGTTCACCACTACATTAGATTTTGTGTCAAAAGGATTACCAAATCCCTGATCATGTTTTTATAATTATGCTTCCTTCAAATTCATGATCACTACCATTGACAATAAATTCTGCACCAGATGCTGTGAATGGTAGCAGTATCTGTCACTTTCCTCCAATTGTCAGAAATGCTTTTCATGTCCTTAAAAGAATTTGGATCCTTTTAGTTTTCCTTTATAATGCAGTTGTTCTCTAAATACATTTCTGCCTTTCCTTTCATTGACAATATGTAATGCTGAATTTCTTGTAATAATATAAAGGACATTAGAATGGAATAATATTTTTATCATATCATGCCAACTTTTTAGATTATGATGAAATTTTCTTTCAGACATACACAGACAGTGCCCTTAGTAGTCTTACTAACTTTATATAGGTTTCAGATAATAACGCCAACTTGGTTCTCTGGTAAACCATTTGTAATTTCGCTTCTGCAAAAATAATTTTTTTCTTTAAATCCATAAATACTGCTAGCACATAGCAATATCCAGTTTCACATTCCCAGCACCACCTCAGGCCCAGCGATTTGCTGGGTCTCACAGGACAGGGAACAAGCGTCACATTCATGGTTAGTTACAGTTTTCATTTTGTTTTGTTTTGCTTTATTTTGTTTTTTTTTAACAATGAGTGAACACGGATTAAAGTCGGTAAAGGCAAACAGTTCCTGGGTGAACCCCAGGAGAAACCAGGCTCAAAGTTTTTGTTGTTGTCCCCTGTGACACTGAATTCTGACAGCAATACAAACACAGGCAAAGTGTGGCCCAGCATGGGAACTTACCTACTCCTGATGTGCAGGGTTTTTGTTGGTTTGTTTTTGTGGTACTGGGGATTGAATCCAGGGCCTTGTGCATGCTGGGCAAGCCCTTGATCACTAAGCATCATTCCCAGTTCGTATTAAAGTTTTATTTTGAGAAAGAGCCTCAGTAAATTGCTCAGGCTGACCTTGACTCACAATCTACCTGTCTGAGCCTCCTGAATAGCCAGGACACACCGCATTTGAGGTCTTTTCTTACTGTTTTAGAGAAGAGGAAAAAAAAAAAAAGCTTTTTCGATTCCATAAATATGATAAACTTGTACTGAGACTACTAAGTTGAGCTGGGACCACCAAGGAACTCATGGTTTCAGGGAAGCCCCAGACCCCACAAACACTGCGGGGTCTCCAGAGTGGAGACAGCGGGAGAAACCATCACTTCTACCTGGAAGAGTCCAGGAAGGCTTCGTGGAAGAGGCCACATTTGACACTGAAGAATTTCTCCGGAGAGAAAGCAGGTGGCAGTCCTATTAAGAAGGACAGTACGCAGACGGCATGAATTTCATGGCCTGTCGCCTGAATAAATCAGAGAATGCTAAAGACAGCGGCAGGACCCTGAGGGCCAGGAACCCAGGGAGTCTGCTGCACCCCTGCAAGACCTGAACACAGTGGACAGCCGGCGGCTGCGGTCACGCGGAGGGAGGCACAAAGCGGAATACAGTCAGAGCTGAGTCTCGCAGGTCACCGTGCCGTGATGCCGGTGACACTGAGCGGGGGAGACAAGCCGGGAGATCCGCTGCGGGCGCCCCTGCAGCCTACCGCCACGCGCAGCGCCAGGCGCGGAGCCGAGCTGCTGGCACCAGAGGGCGCCGCGACCCAGGGCACGGGCCTCCATGCAACCGCCGCCGCCTTCACCGTGTCTCATCTAGAGCTCTGGCTTCTGAAAATTCACCTTTCTGGAGGGCCGTGTCCATTGTCTGACTCTCAGCACCCACTGCAAGCTGCTCCTCTGACCCCATGCTGACCCCAGGCCCGTGGGGTGACCAGATGCAAGAGGCACCGCACAGCAGGGAGTTACAGAAGATTCTGTTCTGCAGTCTCGGGTCGGGAGGGTCCCACTCAGAAAAAGGGTCCCAAAGGTTCCCTGATGTAGTAGGCAGCCAGAGAGTGGCAAAGAGGAAAGGCTTCCACGTGGAGCCCAGCAGAGGGACATCTCGGTCTCCAGTTACACCCCAGCTTCAAGGGGCCTAATACAGGGCCTCTGCCTTGGTGCCACCCAGTGGCTCTTAGCACTTCTCTCTGGGACAGGTCGAAGGTTTTGACGTCATCCACACAAGTTGCTTTATGTAATTAATAATTCATTCACTTCCTACTGCTTATTAATCAATATATATATAGCTCAAAGCAGAGTTTCTGATTAGCATGAGATGTCCAGACTTCCTATTTTGAATTAATAATGATAGTAACTATCATTTGCCTAGGGTTGACTCTGGGCCAGGCTGGCTGCCAAGCACTATATGTGTACCATCTCCTTCAATAAGGGTACTCTTATGTCCCCCCTCGCACTGAGAAAGAAACTGACAGCAAGAGAGGCTTAGTTCCTTGCCCCAAAGCACATGACTAGATACAGGCCACCCTAGGCTGGCCCTCCTGCAGAACAAATGACCCAAATTCTTCCCTTCATCTTGGGAGTGGTGGAATTCCAGCCCTAAAGAACGATGCCTAGCCTGTCAGCACCCAGTCTTATCCTGAGCAGATGCTTAATTCTTGCTTGCATGTAGCAGTACCAGAATAGCTCATGGTGCCCATTGCTATCTTGGGAGTTCCCTGGGGTTCTGGAACTCCAGGTCAGAATCACTGAGCTTGTCCAACCTTCTCTCTCCTCCTCCCGTAATTCCTCCTCCTCACCGCTCTACAGAGCAGTGTGTGGAAGCCTTCGGGGTGGGCAATGCAGTGGAAATAGCCTTCCAGGGACCCCTTCAAAGGATCTCCTAAGCTCCTGAAGCCAGAAAAAGGCTCCATGGTCCTGGGGTCATTAGCCCCATTTCCTTCCTTACCCCTTGCTTCTGTCCTCAAGCATCTACCGAGCCCCTGCTCTGTGACAGACCCCTGACGCTGAGGACACAGAGACAAGTACATGTGTCATGCCATTAGTTCCCTTTCTCTTAGGCTACAGAATGTTACGGCTACATGCAGTAGTTTTTGCAATACAATGAAGCTATCTCCACCACAAAGGCAGTTTCCCGTGGATGTCACCAGCAGCAGCCGCTGGAGCCTCACCCACATCCTGGCACACAGGATGGAATGTGGTAGTGCCCACCACACCTCACGCACACACCCTCCGTCTCCACCTCTTCTCTGACTCTGCGCTCCACGGTAGAGGCTGCTGGCCCCTTCTCTCCTTTCCTCCTCTCTTGCCATTCGTGACTGGTTACAAATCAATTTTCTCCTTTGCCCCAGCTTTACAGCCAGGCTTCACTACCTGCCTGGTAGAAATGTCATGTTATACTTGTGACACCCTGGTTATGACTCAGTGACCAAGGTGGCTTACCTGTTCCGGGTGGCCCTGGCTGCATACTTATGCTCCCAAGATGTCCCAGGCAAACACAGTCAGCCTCTCTGGCTCTCTTGGCTCTGAAAGGAAGGCAGGAGTCTTGGTGGAAAGTCTCTAGTAGCCAAGGGAGGGGGATACGATCCAGCAGGAAACCCGATTTGTTACTAGTGTTGGAGTCTTCTGTCCTTCAAGACGGTCTTTCAGTAACTAACTGATACGTAAAACAAAGCCTCAAAGTTTTTTAACCAAACGTTATAATATTTTTAACAGAAATGATTTTTAATAGTTACAAAAGTAGTATATGCTCATTGGGAAAAAAATCGAGTAATAGAAAATTAGATGTTAATTTCAGCCTTTACATTCAATCTAAATCATTGTTAACATTTCATTGGGTAAATTTCCAGGTATGTTTAATCACATATAGTCAAATGGATGTATAAATATGTGTGTTTTTTTTTTTTTTGTTTTTTTAGTTTTTATCAGTACCAGGGATCAAACTCACGACTGCCTGCTTGCAATCAAGGCAGGCGCTTATGCCGCTGAGCTAAATCCCCAGCCCCCTAAATATGTTTTTAAATAAATGAATATAAGTGAAAGAAAAACTTTTAAAAATACACATTAAAATATAATGAAATATTAAAGTATAAGTGCATTATAGCATGTTATCTATATAATATGTTATTTATGTATTTAAAATAAGTGTTATGCAACTTGCTCTTTTTTTCAAGTTGGAATACTAAGTTGTGGAGATCATTCCATGCTGGCACCTCTGGTTAACTCTCCGTCTTTTCTTAGCTCTGTAATATGAACATATTGTATCGTGAATTGCTCAGTCTTTTACTAATTTGCATGTATTTCCAAACTTTTATTATTATTAATTATACTGCCCAAAGGCGGAACTGATTCAATCAAAGGGGACATAAGTATAATTTTTTTTGAGACAGAGTCTCACTATGTAGCTCAGGCTAGTCCTGAACTCACTATACAGCTCAGGCTGGCCAGGAACTCCCAACAATCCCCCTGCATCAGCCTCCTGAGTGCTGGAATTACAGGCATGTGCCACCATGCCTGGCCTATAAATTTTTGATAGAAAGTAATAAACTTTTCTCCAAAAGCAAATTACACCTGTACTGGCCTGTCAGTAGAAACCTATCGGCATTCCATTCAACTCTTAATGTTTTTCCATTTTTATAAAGCTGATACCTGAAAAATAAACTGCTGTTTAAACTTTGGATTTGTTTTTCTGTGGAGTCATCCTTGCCTTTTTCTCTTACTGATGGCTTTTACTGTTATTTTCCCTCTTGTGTAATTTTTAAAAATTTTGATTTTAGCCCTCATCTCTTTTTTTTTATTTAGAGGAAAAAAAGCAAAACAGAAAAAAGAGTGGAAATAGTACAGAATTTCAAAAAAAAGGAACAGTAAGAAACCACTAGTTGATAAATTACATATTGTTATCTTAGAAGTAGCTGCTCAAGTTACAAAATCAAAATATAAAAAGTGGACAATCAAACAATGACAGCACAAACCATTCTGTTTGATGAACTAACAAAAAATTAGTAGTATGGTTATCTATCTTGTACACTTAAACATACATACAGTTACATCCTTTAGAGTACATTCCTTCCCTTTCATTATTATAATATCTATTACACATTTTGGATCTTATTACTCTTTCAGTTTTTCATTACTATTTTTATATTAGAGACAATATGCTATTTACAAATGTGAATCTGATTTATTTCACTTATGAGGATAGGCTCAAGTTGCTTCCATTTACATATAAAAGCCTCAAGATCATCTTTTTTATAGCTGAGTAATATTCCATTATATAAAAATACCCATCTTTTTTATCCATTTCAACTATGAAATTGGTGGGAATTTGGGTTGTTTCTAAGATTTGGCTGTTACAAATTGCTCTGCTATAAACATGGGTGCACATATATCTCTGTGACATGACCTTTTCAATTTTTCTGGGAAAATGCCCAGCAGGGGAATAGCTGGGTTGAATGGAATTTTCAATCCTAGCTTTTTGAGGAATCTCCATACTGATTTCCACAGTGGCTGCACCAGTCTACACTCCCACCTATACTGGAGAAGTGTTCCTTTTTCTCCACAGCCTCGCCAACATTTGTTATCGGTTGATTCTTGATGGCAGCCAGTCTTTCTGGAGTGAGATGAAATCTCAATGCTGTTTTAATTTGTATTTTTCAAATGACCAGTGATGGTGAGCATTTTTTCATGTTTTTATTTGACATTTGTATATCTTCATCAGAGAACCGTGTGTTCATCTCAGATGCCCATTTTTGGAGAGGGCCTTTGAATTTGGGGGACTTGATGTTTTTCAATTCTTTGTATGTTCAGGATATAAGTCCTTTGTCTGAGGGACTGCTGGTTAAAATTCTTTCTCATTTTGTGGATTTTCGTTTCATTTGTTTGGTGATTTCTCTTGAAGTGAAAAAGCCTTTTAATAAGATAAGATCCTAGTTGTTAATTTTAGAAGTACTTCCCATCTGGTTTGAGTTTTGTTCATGAATTCTTTTCCTACCGCTATGTCTCCAAAATTTCTACCTACCTTGTCTTCCAGTAGATTTAGCGTTTTAATATTTAAGTCTTTGGTCCATTTTGACTTACTTTAGTGCATGGTGATAGGCATGGGTCTAGTTTCAGTCTTCAGCATGTGGAAAGCCAATTTTTCCAAAACCATTTATTAAAGAGGCTATCCTTCTTCCAGTGAACAAACATGTTTAGCCCCTTTGTCAAATATAAGGTGGCTGACTGTCTTTGTAGTTGTGTTTGCATCTTTTAATCTGTTCCATTGATCCTCAGGTCTATTTCTTTGCCAGTACCATGCTGATTTTATCACTGCAGCTTTGTAGTATAATTTCAAGTCAGGAATTGAGATGCTTCCTGCCTTGCCTTTGTTGCCCAGAATTGCCTTTGCTCTTCTAGGTTTCTTCATTTCTGAATGAATTTTAGGAGTGTTTCCTCTAGATCTGTGAGGTATGTTAATAGTATTTTGATTGGGATTGCATTACATCTGTATAACAGTTTTGGAGTATGGCCATTTTCACAATGTTGGTTTTTCCTAACTAAGAGCAAGGAATATCCTTCCATTTTCTAATATCCTCTTCATTGTCCTTTTTTAGATTAGTATAATTTTCAGTATATAAGTCTTTTACATTCTTAGTTAGGCTGATTCTTAAGTATTTCATTTTTTAAAGATGCTATTGTGAAAGGTGATATTTCCTTAATTTCTCTCTCAGTGAGTTTTTTGTTTGTGTACAGGAATGCTGTTGATTTTTGAATGTTGACTTTGTATCCAGCTACCCTGGTGAATTTGTTTATTAACTCTCGTAGTCTTTTGATGGAGTTTTGGGGGTCTTCTATGTAAAGTATTATGTCATCTGCAAATAGTGATAATTTAACTTCTTCTTTTCCTATCTTTACCCCTTTTATTTCTCCCTCTTGTCTGATTGCTCTGACTAATATTTCCAGAACTACATTGAATAGGAATGGTGATCGTGGACATCCTTGTCTTGCTCCTGATTTTAGAGTGAAAGCTTTCAGTTTTTGTACATTTAGTGTAATGTTGGCTGTTGGTTTATCATAGATGGTGGATACCATCTATTTTGAATTTCTGTAGGGTTTTTATCATGAACGAGTGTTGGGATTTATCAAAAGTTTTTTCTGCATCTATTGAGATGTAACCCTCATCTCTTATGTGGAAGACAAATCAATTTTTTGCTAATATACATAATGTTCCTTCTTGTTTGTCATTTACTTTGTTACATTTTTCCCACAACACAAGATCTGTCCATCATGCTCTTAATCACTTCTGAGATTTGTGTCTTGTTTTATAGATTTTCTCCACCATATCATAAGTATGAAAATCTGTTCTGATATTTTCTTCTAGTATTTTTATGGTTTTATTTTATATCTGTGCACATATAATCTATGTGAAATTTATTTTAGTGATTGCAATGAGTTAGAGGTAGTTTTTTTCCCTACTAAATAGCTCATCAATTATCCTAACATGTATTTTTCCCTTGAATTTCTGAAATATCACCTTATCATATTCCAGATTTTCTTATAAGTTTGACTCTCTTTGTATATTCTGTTCCACTTACCGCCCCATCGCTACTTTCTGAGACAGTTATACACTTTGAGCATTGAAACTCATAATATGCTCATACTGCTTTCTAAACCCTTCTCATTGTGATACTACCAGATCTGGTGAGCTGCATATCCTTTGTCTGGATATGTCATTGCCTTTTGAATAAACCCAACCAGGTGTGGGGATATAGCCCAGTAGTAAAGTATGTGTTTAACATGCACAAAAACCATGCACTCGACCACACTAAGAAAACCCAGTAAAGTCAAACCGTCTTCTCAAGGTGACCCTGCATCTCTCTGCCATGTTCATTTATTCATTGCATGAGTACTTAGCACCTACTTTGTGCCAAGCCCTGCATGTGATCAGCAGAGATGTCAGCACTGAACCCTCAAGGCTATGATTCTCAAGTTCCAGGGGCACTTTACTGTCAGGGGCTCTTCAGGAAGCTGTGTCCACGTCCTGAGTCTTTCAGATGCCTCTGATCCAGGCTGAGCCAAGGCCAATGACAACCCAGCCAAAAGAAGGTGAATTTTAAATAAAACCAATTTCCTTTCCAACATCATTAGATCCTTATCTGGTTCAGGCTGTTCCCATCAGATAAGAAAAAGCCAAACGGAAGAGGACTGGGAACTATGAGATCCTGTGAGCTTTCAGAAGTGCATATGTGTGTGTGTGTGTGTGTGTGTGTGTGTGTGTTTAAAGAGAAGGAAAGGTAAGAAATAAAAACAGAGAAGGCTAACATCCAGGAAGTCTCTGGGTTCTAGCAATGAAGAGGCGGGATGGGGTCAGCCTGTTCGTGTGACTGGGAGCATCTCATCTGCTCCCTCTGGGCTCCATTCACAAACACAGCCTGGACAAACAGGTGCTGTCCTGGGAGCTTTTCTTCTGCACAGTCTTACTTGATCCTCAGAAGGTTCCTGCAGGTGGCGTCATTCCTCCTGATTGACTCAAGAAAACCAAGTTTCTAAGGGGAAATTGACAAAACCAAGGGCATTTAGTGAGAGGAAGCAGACTCAGACTGAATCTGAATTTGCTTCTGAATCCCTTTTCCACCTGCTTTGCTATGCATTGGAGATGGTCCAGCTTCTCCCACCCCAGGTCTGACCCCTCTGAAGGACAGAAATCAGGACTCACAATGGAGTCAGGCCAGTTACGGCAGTGGGTGTCTATCCCAGGACAAACCGGCCATGCGATGGACCAGAGAGATCAAAGTCAGACCCACAGGAGGACGAGCCTTTGTTGTGGGGGCAGTGATGCATGACACTGCAAGGATGGACCAATACATGGAGCTGGGAAAAATAACTTCCCAACACACACAAGGACCTACTCTAGGTGGCTTAGAAACTTAAATTTCAAAAATAAAACTTTAAAACTCAGAGTAGACAATATAGGTATTTACCTATATTTAGAGCGAGAGGTAAAGATTTCTTAAACAAGCCTAAAAGGGATTTACTACAAAATGCAAGATTAATACACTTACTGTATTAAAGTTGAGAACATAGGTTCAACAAAGACACCTTAAAGAAAGCGAAATGGTAAGTTATGAGAGGAGAAAATCTCGGTAATATAAACAACAACAGTGTGGAGCGTTTGCTTGCTTGCTTGCTTGTTTATTTTTGAGACAGGGTCTCACTGTGTGGCTGAGGCTGGCCTAGAAATTTCAGTAAGCCTCCCCCTCAGCCTCCCGAGTGCTGGAATTACAAGTGTACCACCAGCCCAACTGAGAACTTATAAAGAACTAAATGCAATAAGAAAGAAAACTTTAAAAAAGAAAGACATGACATGAAATGAAAATGGATAAAAAGAAACACACACAGTCAAGAAGTGTGAAGAGATGGTCATGGTTGGTAGTGACCCGGAAAATGCAAATTGAGATCTCGGTAAAACACTATTTAACATCCATTCAATCTGCAGTGTTTAAAGTCTGATAACACTAAGCCCCGGAAAGAATGTGGACCCTGAGACATTCGGCACATTGCCAGTGGGAATGTAAGTCAGCAAAACCATCATGGAAAAGTCTGGCTTAGAGCTGAACATTCACACAGCTTATGACCCAGCATCCTCACTCACAGCACTGTTCAAGTAATAAAACCAGAAACCATCTGGGATTGATTGCATTATTTGTTCATAATTATTCCCCTCTTCACCCGTGCCAGGCTGTGTTGGCAAAGATTCTTCCCTAGCACAGCCGCCTCTCAGCTCACAGAGTGCAAACTGGAAATAAATGCTCATTGCTATAAGCCATTGAAAATACTGAGGTTGTTCGTCCCTTAGGAGAGAATGAAAAATATCCATCCCTGCGAGGAGAGTGGTGCATAGACGCGATAAGCTCCCACACAGCATACAATAGACAGCAATCAGGATAAATAGACTACAGAGACATGCCTCCAATACGAATCCATCTTGTTGCTCTAATAGTAATCAAGACAAGTGGATCTCACAAGATTAAATACCCTGTGCTGTCCTTTTGCAGAGTTAAAAAACAACTAACATTAAAAAGATGCTTTTATCCTGTAATCCCAGAAACATGGGAAGCTAACACAGGAAGATCACAAGTTTGAGTCCAGCCTGGGCAATTTAGTGACTTAACTCCTGTCCCCCCAAAACATTAATTGACTAATTAATTAAATAAAAAGATGAGGATGTAACTTAGTGGGAAGGCCCTGGGTTCAATCACCAGTACCACAATAAATAAATAAAGTAAAAAATAAAGATATGCTTTTAAGGAATACACATAATTGTAACAAATTAGGATATAAAATAGAAATAACGGGGCACGCTATTGGAGGCCTGTAATTCCGGCACTCAGGAGGCTGAGACAGGAGGGTGGTAAGTTCAAGTACAAGCTAGGCTAGATATCAAGACCCTGTCTCAAAAAACAAAAGAAAACCAGAAATGATGAACACATAACATGAGGTGATGGGTTCTTCATGTGCAGAGTGGGGAGGGTCCACTCATCCATTAGCACACTAGGTGGCCTGCTTAGGTCTCTTATACTTAAGGCGCCCACAAAAACAATCTATTTAAAATCAGGAGAAAAGAAAAAAATCAGAACTGACTTCTAAATTAAAAAATATTTTCACACATTAAATGCATATTTTATACAGTACCAATGCAATCATAAAATCCACATGTGTATACATAATATGTATATATGCATGTGTAGGGAGAGGCTCACAAAGATAAAAGTGTCCAGGATTCATGAAAGTAAAAATGCAAACCAGGCACAGCACAGAGAGCTTATGGCTATTTATGGGTGATGACCACAGTACTGGCTTTAGTTTTCGATAGTATTATTTAAAAAAGAAACTATACTGCAAGCATAATATACATGAACCAATGGAAAAGAGTGTGGCATACACCAAAAATTATGATAGTCTAATTTCCTGTGCTTAATTCCTCTCAGAAACAATCAGCAAAACCGTTAAATGGTGACTTTGTAAATGCTTCTAAATAAAACATATCAAAATATTCACTTAGAGATTTGAGTCTGTTTCTGTGAACAATGAACTTTTACATCAGGTGTTGTGTTTCAAGCAGCAACACAAAACTCGTGGTCAAAAGTTTAAAAATAACCACCTCTATAAATTACAGCCATTTAAACACTTACCACAACTGAAATTTTACTCAAAGAATGTAACTGTACTCCCCCCTCTAGTTTTTTTTTTTTTTTGTCATAAATGAAGTGACCTGAGATGATGTAAGTGGGTTTTGAATTCCACAGAACTTCATTGTATCAAGTATTTCCAAATACTAATGAGGCTCTTACATGCAAAAAGCTCACTGTTAGAGCAGTCAATCTGCAGTTACCTTGGGCATCATTGGAAGGGCATAGCTACCAAGAATAGATGTGGGTTTTGTGGAAGGCTGTGGCTGACACAGTCTCAGGGAGGGGGTGGGATGTGAGAGGTTCTTTAAGAAAAAGATTACCAAACACAAATTACTGTCACGGGAGAGAACATTAATGGGCCTTACTCTTCACCTTCTTGTGCCTGCAACTTTGCCATGAAACCTGGCACTTCTGAAGCAGAGTGTATTTTCACCTTGCCTCTGGGCCTAGCTGTGGGATTTGCTTTGGCCAACAGAACTGGGTGAAAGTGACAGCAGGAATACAGGTCTGGTCATCTTGTACTTTGCCATCACCATGCAAAGGACACTCCTTGGTGTACATATCAGTCCAGGTCACAAAACGGGAGACACACAGACCAGAGTCATCCAACTGGCCCAGCCCCA
The DNA here is from genome assembly GCF_034190915.1 of Cavia porcellus. NCBI lineage: Eukaryota > Metazoa > Chordata > Mammalia > Rodentia > Caviidae > Cavia > Cavia porcellus. The sequence continues at coordinate 34,721,156 of NW_026947508.1, forward strand.
ACAACCTGAGCGCCAGCTACTGCAGCCTAAATCTGTGGATCTGCAGATCTGTGAAAGGAAAGAATTATGGCTGAGACCCCCTGAATTTGGGATCAGTGTGTTACACAGCAGTATCACACAATAGCTAACAAGTGTGAGTATAAACGTAAAGGTCGGTTTGTAATAAAATAATGCATCATGATTGAATATAAAATTTTAGCAGCTGACAAATAGCTTGGAAGTCATAGAATACAGAAAAACCATTACATTCTTATCAATTATCTATCTGATATTCCTAGATAATTTCCTATACTGGGTTACATTTTCTTTGGTTGCCCCTTTACGTGTAACAACAATTTTGTGATTTTGTGTTTCTAGAGAGACAAGAGAGATGATTCAGCCTTCCCTCCAGCATAATATATTGAAGCAAACCACGATAATTTTTAAAAGTTTATTTTAGTTTTAAACATGTTGTGTAAATTTTTTGGATTGTTGTCAACGTGCGAAAACTCTGTTAAATTTCTTTCAGAATATTTAAAATTTTCTTGTGTAATGACTAATCCTAAATCCTCCTTTAATTGGTATTATCTAGTTTGTCATTTATGTCCTTTTGAAGTAGTACATTGTATGTTTCATGCTTTCCTAGTCAGCTCAATAATCTGTGTCAAATCAATGAAACATTTAAATATTTTTTCCAATGTGTGAATATGATCTACTCGTTTTTAAAATTACCAGAGACTCCAGGAGGCACTTCCTACCTGCTTCTCAAATTCATCCATTTCGCTTCTGGAAGGATCAAAAATATTTTAGTTACCATCTTCTTCTATTTTTCTATTGATTTCAACTGGTTTCATTTTTCATTTTTATTGTGGCTTTTATTTCATATTCTGTTAAATTTTTTTTTTTTTTTGTCTTTTTCTTTTTTATCGGTACCAGGGATCGAACTCATGACTGCCTGCTTGCGAGGCAGGGCTTATGCCACTGAGCTAAATCCTCAGCCCCATATTCTGTTAAATTTTAAGTATGCCAATCATTTAACACAAATTTAAAAGTGACAAAAATATGAAGGTAATTTAGACGTTTTTGAATCAGAAATCTGTTGATTTCTTGATTGTCTTATTTAAATTCAAATGTCTCTCCTTCAGAGAGGCCTGGGTCACTCAAATCACACAACTCCTCACTACTTTTTAATCTTGAGTCTACTGTCTTTCTCTTTATGGCACTTGAAACAATCTCAAATGATGACATGATCACTCCTGGAGTCTTCCACAGCAACTAAGGAATTGGAGGTCCCTACTGTGTCTCCAATGCCTAGAACATTGAATGAATGTTACACAATCATTTGAATACATACAATTTATTGAACGGATGAGTGAATGAATGAATCTCCTAAATGATACCAGAGTGTCCCCACTGTGATTTCTGTTAAGATGATTTATCCACCACTGGGTCGATGAAAGCCATCACTGACTGAGTCTACTGTGGCCTCCACTCTGCTAACACTACCTCCAGACGGCTCCTTTGTTCTAAAACCAATCTTCATTTGTAACATCTTTCCCATAAAAATTTTTTCAAAACCGGTCCAGCACTTTTCAGTAATAAAGCACAAGTGGGGCCAGGGATATAGTTCAGTGGCACAGCGCCTGCCTGGTAAATGTAAGTTCATGAGTTCAATCCTTGGTACCAAATAATAATAATAATAATAAAGCATAAATGATCCCTCTCCCCTCAACCTTAAGTCTCTGTCCAACTTATGACTATTTCACCTATTTTTGTTTCTTTTCTTTTCTTTTTTCTTTTTTTCTTTTTTTTTTTTTTTTGACCAGGGATTGGACTCACAACCTTGTGCTTTCTAGGCAAACACTTAGGCCACTGAGCTAAATCTCTGGCTCTTTTCTTTTCTTTTCTTTTCTTCTTTTTTGTCTTTTTTGAGACAGGGTCTCTCTTTGCAGTTCAGGCTGGCCTTAAGCTCACTTTGTAGCCCAGGCTAATCTTGAACTCACAACGATCCTCCTGCTTCAGCCTCCTGAGTGTTGGGATTACAGGCGTGAGCCACCACGCCTGGCTATTTCGCCTACTTTTGTATTCTTAATATAGTGCGATTGTGTTATTTTTATTTTCTTAATATAGTGCTATAGTGCTCTTTCTTAATATAGTGCTGAATGTGTTATTTTTACTCCCCTTGAAAGACTAACGCCATCTGCAGCCTCGAACTCGGTGTGTCCCTAACTGAAGCCCTCGTGTCCCCAGTGTCCCCACTCGGGGCAGCGCATCTCCTGTTCGCCTGCAGTTGCGCAGAGCATGACTCCCACGGTCCCCAGCACCTTTCCTGACATCACTGCCCATTGCGTGGGCAGGAAGGCACTGTGGGCAGATGGCGGGCCTAGGTAGAGCACGAGGGTGGGAAGAGGAGCAAGAGCAGTTGGGCAGAACACGAACAGGGCTCCACCATCAAATTGATCTGGGGAATTCTGGATTGAGCAAGGTTCCTCGGCCACACTGCTTCCTGGAGGGTTTCTCTGAACTCTGCATATGTGAAAGTGCCTTGGTCCACAAGACAGAGATTTATGAGCGACATTCCTGAAATGGCTTACTAACTTGACTGCGTATTTGTTATAAAGGAATGGCAGAAAAGCCGGGAGGTGGGAGGGCTGGAGGGAGAGGAAGCAGGTTCCAGATGCCCAGCTGAGGAATTCTGACCTCATCTGACAGCATGCTGGAAGAATAAAAGGTTGTTAAACAGGACAGTACATCCAGGGGCTGAGGGCTGAGTCTGTCTCTGATGCCAGCAATGGGATGATCTAAAAACAGAAGGAAGGAGCTGGGCATGGTCACACATTCCTGTAATCCCAGCACCCAGGAGGCTGAGGCAAGAGGATCACCAAGAGCTCAAGCCTGAACTACATAAGCAAGACTCTGTCTCAAAAGGGGGAAAAAAAAAAAGAAGAAGACTGATACTTATTGTGGCCTTCTAAGCTCTGTGCTGTACTAGCACTGTGCACACATATGCACCCAGAATCTTCACAGTTCTGCAAAGGTAATGTGATTTTTTTTCTACGCTGAACTTAAGGGAACTGAGGCTCAAAGATGCTTCTGAGCCACCAGTCCCAGAATGGAAAGTGGCAGAGCCAGTACTTGAGTCCAGCCAGAGAGCAAGATGGTGACCTGGCTGGGCAGGGGCACTGGGTGAAGGGCAGGATCCTGAGGCTCTGGTGCTGTGGCCTCTCCAGGTTGCACCTCCTGGAGCAAGTTGAACCTGAAGGTGCCTGATATGAAGAACCCCAGAGGGAAGCTAGCAAGCGCCATTGGGCAGCATGCTTCCCTCACAAACACACCCCCATGAGAACACAATGGGAGGCCCCAGCCAGGGTTGCAGAGGGGGACCTTTCTCTGCTTCTTTCCCCCTCTGTCTGCATATGAGGGTGGACAGTCACGTTTCCAGCCAGCTCTCACCACCCTACTGGGTGTTCTGAACAGATCTCCCCCTTCTCCGAGCCTAGATACCCCACATGTCAAGATGGCCACTGTTTCTTCTCCCAAATCCCAGTTCCCTTCTCAGAACTCCTATCCACACCAGTGCTGTGTCATAGGACCTCCAGCTCCTGCCCTTCCATAAGGAATTTGGGGAGCTGCCTGTCAGGTGTCTGACCAGCCTGGCCCCATCTCATCTCGCCTTATTTCGTCTCATCTCGTCCCATCTCACCTCACCGCTCAACACAGCTCTTCACCGCGTTCATCACTGAGTGTTTGCCAGGAGCCCGCCCTCTGCAGGCGCTGTCCTGAGAAGAGCTCTGTTGTCGCAGAGGCCCCACCTGTAGGGCAGACGCTACAATGACCCTCATTACCCCCCTCCCCACAATGAAGGCTTGTCCAAGTTCTCACCAGCGTAAGATTTGAAATCAAGTCTGTCTACACTATGACCTCGCTCCTGTCCACCCTGTTTCCTGTCAGTCACCGAGTGCCAGGGCTCAGGGCCCATGCCTGTGCCTGCCACAGCAGCCATAGGGAGGGGACAGTGCAACTGACGACTTCAATTCAGTGAGGGTGTGAGTCTTTGTTTGGTGATGTCACACAGTACAAATCGCTTTACCCCCTGAATCTCAGCTATCCCACCTAGGCAGTGGCCCTAACCAGACAGACCAGCTCCACAAAGTTTGTGGGAGAGGAAGTGACATCATGCATATCAAACTTTCTACACAGTCAGGATCCATTTCTCACGGTTTTAAATCGAGTTTCCCCCAGAATGCCCTGCATCTTCCCATGCTCAGTTCCTTAGGGCTGCAAAGGGGGGTCCAGCAAAAAATAGATAAAGTGATTTCTGAGGTTGTTTGAACTCTGACACCAGAAATGTGCTGCTCTGCGGGTCCTTTTCCGGCCTGCTGATGGGGTTGCAGACTGGCATTCACTGAGCATATAATTAGCTCGAAGAACTTCCCTGCATGCTTTCCCACCACAGCTCTGGACCCAGAGCCAGGATTTAACCTGGGCAGTTTGACTCCACAGCCCATGCTTTTAACCACTCTATTCTATTCACTGAGTTTAATATAAACCTGTGTGTAGTAGACTGTGAGATTCCAGGGCCATGAACCGTATCTCACCCAGGGTCCAGCACAGGCCAGACCCTGAGGGAGCTTCAATAACTTCATTCATTCACTTTTCACTTAATTTATCCCATCAACAAATATCTATAGAGCACCTTTGAAATGTCAGGCACTGTTCTAGGAGTTGGGCATAAGCAATAAAAGCCACACGGTGGCCCACTCGAGAAAATCTGTTCCCAAGGCAGCTACATTCTGGTGGGGATCCAGGCACTCCATCAGGAAACAAATGCACAAGCAAGAAAAATATCAGTTAACAATTCATGCAGATTTAAGAGTGACTGGGTAGCTGCTTTCAGTGAAGGGTCAGGAGTGGCCTCTCTAAGAAGCTGACATTCTAGCTAAGACATGGCTGATGAGAGCCAGCCAGCCATCTGGAAGTCAGTTTAAAGGGTGTGCAGACAGAGGGACCAGTAAGTGCAAAGGCCCTGAGATGGGAGCAAAGTGAGTATCTCTGGGAACAGAAGGAAGCCCTGGGTGCAGGGTCAGCTGGTAGAGGAAGGCACAAGACACAGACCACATCATGGAGGCTTCACAAGCCACAGGGAGGAGGTTTTTGTTTTTCAAGAGACAACGGGAAGCCATGGGAGGATTTTTAAATAGGAAAATGACATGATTCGATTTTTTTAAAAAAAAATTTAATAGGTGTTATTTTTAGCCTGGATGTAGATTTATAGAAAGTACAGAGAATTTTCTCTCAGCCCCTCCTCCAATCCTGTTTTATTAGCACCTTGCATTAGTGTGTATATTTGTTCAACAATACATTATTATGAGCTAAAGCCCATACTTTACACCAGGGCTCACTCTGTGCAGCTCACGAGTTCTGACAAACATGGTCTGAATTCCCTTGCTGAACCAGACGGGATCGCTTCACTGCCCTACAAACCCTATGGGCTTCACCTTCTCATTCCACACCCAAATTCCTGGCAACTGCTGATCTGTTTATAATCTCCTTACTTTCTGTCTTTTCTGAAACATTCAACAGTTCATCATAAAGTATGCAACCTTTTCAGACTGGCTTCACTTGATCGGATTTTTTAAAAGGACCACATTGTCTGTTTTGAACAGAACAAATTGGAAGGGAAGGAGAATAACAGAAGAAAGCCAGGGAGACGATGAATCAGGCAGAGCTCCGTGGCGTGGAAGAAGGACGTGCACTCAGGATACAGCACAGAGGGAGCTGTTGGAGCTGATGGGCAGGCTGCTGGGAGGTCACGGACAGACCTGAGTGAGGGCCACCTCACAGGATTAAACCAGCCTGAGGGGGTGGGGCTGTAGTTGTTGACACTGCCGTGGCTGTGAATACTCTTGATTTCCTCTTAGAACTGGAGACACAGGTCCAGAGAGGTCCTCCAGCACGCCTAGGACCACACAACCAAGCTCCCAGCTCGGCCTAGGTGGCAGATTTCCAGCCCCTCCTCCAGGGGTTGCCATCAGCTGCCCACTCCCTGGTCCCTCCAATGTCTTTGTAAGGTATTTTCTCTTCTTGGTGGTCATGTTGTTGCATAATCAATAAACCACTAACAGAAATAAAAGGCTTCCAGATTTATATAATGCTGACTCCCTGCCTGGAAACCCTGCCCCTTTGCCCTCCTTAAAATTCTCCTGGCTTTGTGTCACATCAGAGAGGAAGACAGCCTGGCTTTGGATCCAACAAGATGGCTTACCCTGGTAGGCTTAACCTACCCTGACTACTGGGTTAGTTCAGTTCATTTTCAGAAAGAAAATAAATAAATACATGAAAGCCATAGGCATTTGGGAGTGGCACTGGGTTTCTCGGGAGGCAACAGATCCAAGAATGAGGAGGTGAACAGACTCTTGGTATGACGGATGAATCAGGAGGTTGCTCGGGACTGCAGTAGGAAAAGCCTGCTACTACAGGGGACACGGTGGCCCCAGAGGCTGCCCTGTTCCACTACCCTCCACAACCAGAAGGCACTGGATAGGCCAAGCTTGGGCCAGCAGGTTCCTAACGCCCCTGGTCATGCAGGTCTCTGAGGTGAACACAGTGCCATGCGATAAAGCATCACAGGAGGGCTGTGACCCTGTGCTTCCCAGCGAGGGCAATGTCTTTCAGGGAGAAGGACCTGCTGGCGACCTCCAGGTGGTCTTGGCCATCCATCCTCAGCAACCTCACAATCGGACCAGAGCACTTCCCGGATGTTTCTCCTGGCCCGTGTTTCTCTTCTTGGACAGTGGACTCTGAAGGTTGTGCCCCTGACTTTATTTGGGATGCTGTGGCAGTAACATGCCAGTTGCTGTCCTCTTCCTCTAAATTAATAGCTAGGATCGTGGCCTCCCAAAGGAGTGACATGCTCCAATCTAAGTTGCATCTGGGAGTGATCAAATTCTGCTCAATTCATAGAAATGAAGGTGGTGTAAACAACTTCAGTCAGACCCTTCTTGGAAAAGCCCTCCCTTGACGGGTGTGGGCATGGCGGTGTGCACTTTTAGGTCGTGTGGGAAAAAGTAACTCCCTAGGAACAGCAGAACCATCAGATTGAGACCTATGGTACCTAGTCTGAAGATGCCATATCAGCCTTGAAGTGTTTCTGCAAGTCAACAAAGCCTCTTTTAAGTCTTCCTGCAGCCTAATGTATCCACAGTAATAATCATGCCTGACTTACCTAATGCTCAATAAGTTATGGTTGGATTAAATCAATTACAGAAAGAGAAACCCTGAATTTCATCATTTGACACATTGACTGCATTTTCCTTCTCAGCTCTGCTTGACGTGCAGATGATATTTTTTAATAGAAATATAATTAGAGCAGAAATAGAATTTTTCTATCTAGCATTTTTCCTGTAACAGTAATTGCATAATAAGTATTTTCCATGTTAGGTCATATTATCATCATTTTAAGTGGGAGTGTAATTTTCCACCAAAGAGATCAACCATAATTTATATAACCACTCCCTTATTGCTTGATACATACATTTTCTCTGTTTCTCATAATTACAGAGAATGCTGCAATGAAGTTGCTTATGATTCTAGTTTTTAGCCTCTTCCTTTTGACAGTTCACTCGAGAACGGGACTGTTGTCTTCTCTAACGCCTTAGAAAATCCTTGACCTTCACCGATCACTCTGAAGCTTTATAATTTCCAATTAGATCTGAGCATGTTGACAGCAAGATTAATAATTACAGCAGCAACAATGGCCCATTGCTGATCACTGTGTAACATGCTATGCTGGGCTCTTTTTCTGTATCTGCCTATCAAAACATACTGATTTATCTGCATGACAGGGCATGACAAGTACTGGGAAGCACTTATCCTAAAGTCATGCTGAATTTAAATCTCAGTTAACAGCCCCATCCTTCCCCAGTCCTGGGGATTGAACCCATTCACAATGAGCCCTATCCCCAGGCTCAGGATGGTAAAGGGACCTAGCAGGAGTGAGCAAGTCTCCTAGCAGAATGGGGAATGCACATCTAGTGCCTCACAGTCCTCTCCCAAGTTGCCTGGGAGAAAGGTCCCGGGGACTGGGAAGGGCCATGCTGTGACAGGACAGTCCTGCGTAGCACTAGCATGATGCCTACTTGGGCCTTCTGGTCCCTTAAGGCCCAAGACCCAAAGCAGGGCTGGAATCCAAGATAGATCTGTTGTAGGAGCTTTCCATGCTGCCCCTGAAATAGCCCAGCTCTGCCGCTCCCAGTTCTTGCTCTGTAGCGGCAGGCACATCCCAGAATAGCTCTTTCCTACTGCAAGGTGACCTAGTTAGCAGGCTTCTCTGGTCATGTGAGGTTGGCTGAGGAAGACATTCACCTGCGTCTTTCTTCCCAGAGCAAGCCCAGTTCAGCACTTTCCTCTCCCCTCTCGCCGTGCAGTTCTGATTCTTCTGATATTCTGGGCATCAGCAAGTGCTTCCTGGCCTCGGAGCATGTTCACAAACAGCCTCCCACTTGTCAGAGCTGGCCAGGGAGAGAGGATTATCTGTCCGTTTCATAGTTGAAGAAATGAAGGCACAGAGAGGGTAGAAAACATGAGCAAGGATACACAGCTCAGAGGAGGTAGAGCCAGCATCTCGACTCGGATTTCTGAAGCCAAGACCAGGTAGCTGTCTGCAGTGCCCTGAGCTTCCTGACCACAGTGCCCCTCTCTGAGGAGCCCCTGTACTAAGCTTTCCTCACCTGTCCCCTGCCTACGATCGAGCTCCTCCAGCACCTGGCTGTAGAACTGACCGCCAAGGTTGAGTTCAGCCCCAGGGATCCACAAGGCTCAGGCTGGAGCTGGGATTTGAGTTCCAGCTCTTATCAGCTCTGTACCTCAGGCCAGTTGCTTTAGCTGTGTGGAGGCTCAGTTTCTGCATCTGTGACTTAAAGTAATAATCATACCCGCACCCTAGGGTTGTTCTGAGGGATAATGAGGTAGTGTATGTATTCTTTTCATTTTATACATCCTCGGTTAGGTAACTCATTACCGTTACCATCGGCATCCTGAATGCACCCAAAAGAGAAAGTGGAAGACTGGCTAATGGCAGTAAAGCATGATTATCACAAAGGCTTTTCCAGTACCATTGCATCACGCATCTGGGGCAAGAGTTGTGTATAGAGCAACACAACCCCAGGATACAGCAACTGTTTTCAAAGCATTAGGCCCCATTTTGCAGGGTGACTGGGGCTCCCCAGAGTCCAGCACAATCTCCCCTAACTGTCATGGCAGGAAGCCATCGCAGAGGGAGGGAAGTGGAGACAGCGTGCTCCCCTGTGCCAAGCTATTTCCGGTGGAGCCTCTCATTTACTCTACAGCTGGCACAGCACATTGGCAGGGAAGACAGAGAAGAGCAAGGTGTCTGCCCTGATGTCCTTGGAGAGCAGGTGACATGGAAGAGAAGATGGAGAAGGAGATTAGCAGCAGGCTGTGGTCACTGATGATCATAACCAAAAAGTTTAAAGGCAGAAGTGGCTGCAGGCCAGTGAGAACAGAGCTAGACTGTGTATCCACTCTCCTTCTAAATCCTGTCTCCACCACAAGAGACCACAGTTAAGTTGCTTAACCATTAGCCTCAGTTTGCCCATCTGTAAAAGATGGGCACAAATCAAACTTCATGGGGAGATGGTGAGAAGCAGATGAGTTGTCGACATGCACACCCAGCACAGGGATGGGGGACCCAGGGGATGCTAAGTAACAGTCTGAGAATTGGCACTTGAACAACCTGGGCAATTAAGCCTCACAACCAGAAGTATCATCTTAGGAGTCGAAGGAGATTGTGGTCTGGAGTAAACAAGGAAGGCTTTAGAATGGTGGGGAGCAGGCTCTGGGTCCTGGAATTCAGATATGGAAGGCAAGGATAGGGAAGCAGTCAGACAGCAGCCCAGCAGGATGAGGTGGAGGTGGGGATGAGTCAGGGCATGGAGACTTTGGCGCAGTAGCCTCCTGTCCCCCAGAGAGCATGGGGATGTTACCATGGCCCTTCCTCTGTGGCCGCATCCCCCAGCCTTCTGTCACCACACTACTCCATCTCATGGCCCCTTGCTGTGTCTACTTATGTGTGTACCTCATCCCTCCCCATACCCTGAACACATGGGATTTCTTCTGAACACTAAACACATTCTTTGAGACTATACCATTCAGTCCATTGCATACACATTTATTGTCTGATGACCTTGAGGAAGGGACCCTGCCTCACCCTCTCACTTCCTAGAGCCATGGGGCCCCACCTCATGTGTTAAGTGACCAGGCAGATGAATATCAGTGGAGGGTCCGGCCAACCAGCAGATCACACAGGAGACAACTGGGTAGTTTGATGCCAAAATGGAGAAACTGTGAAGTCCAGTCTAAGGAGCTTGGGTGGCTTCTAAAAAGAACCAGAAGAACCTGTGACAAGCTGGGCACCATGGCACATACCTGGAGTTCCAGCTACTCAGGAGATTGAGGCAGGAGGATTACTGGAGCCCAGGAGTTCAGCAGCCACACTTATGAATAACAGGTACTGAGTTGGTCAGCTTTCTAGATTTAGGTGACTGGGAGATGGTCTGAAATCAGTTATATAATGTGTTCCTTAGGTCTCTGGACAGGCTGGATCTATGGATACAGACCCAAACAAGCCACATCTCCTTGTCCCAGCCATGCTCCACCAGAGTGCAGCTCTGTGCAGTGGCTGACATTCAGGTGGAGCCTTGCAGGGTGGGGCGGTTTTAACACTGAGCAACCTGGGACTAGACCTCCCACAGGATGCTGGGCAAGGAGGCCCAATTTGAGAAATGACAGAGGACACTTTGAGAAGGGGACAGGATACGGAAGCCCCTTGGGGAACAGGAGTGCTGTTCAATCCCTCGCATCCCTCCAAGGTCCCCAGGAAAGGAGCCATGGCCTGGCTGCTTCCCACCTAAGCACCTCTCCTTCCTCAAGGACACAGAGAATAGAATGTAACATGCCCAACAAAGGGGTATTCTTCGAGCCATGATGGGAATCAATAGAGGCTTGTTTTCCTGCTCCCTGGGGAGCGGGCAGCATGCTAGGCAGTGAGGGAGGCCTGGACTGATTACGGAAACACCAAGTCCCATGCCAGGTCAGCCTGGAACAAGGCAGCCATGCTTGTAGCTGGGAGCACCCAAGACTATGACTATGATCTGGACTAATGGCAAACCCATGGCACTGGTGCCACAGTAGACTGCTTGTTAGCTCTGAAAGTTCTAATTGTTTTCCATCACTGACCTGGGCCATGCTCCTGGTCACTCTGCCTGAAGGGTCTTACCTGATAGCTCTGCCCATGGTTGGAAGAGAGAGTCCCCAGATGTCCCCCTGCCTGAGGGATGGAATACCAGCTCAGTAACTTATGTGGAGGTTTCTAAGAGCACCAGGCCCATCTTCCCCGTAGGTGGGACCTCTGGAGCTAGAGGACAGGGACTTTCCCACAATGCCCGGCAAGTTGTACAGGGCCTGGTTTACCCAACCCAAAGACAGCTTGGCATTGTGAAAAGAGGACTGATTAATTGAGGAGCAGAAGACCTGATCCCATGTCCCAGTTCTTTCAGGCTTGGTTTCCTCCTCTGAAAGATGGGTTCATACCTCCCAGCACGGGTGGGACATGCCGGGTGCATGTAAAGGGGCCTCCCTGGGCAGAATGCTGAAGTCTGGACCTGCTACGGGTGCTGAAAGAGGGTCTCCACCACGGGTTCTGAAGAGAGGAGTCATCCTTATAGGCACATGAATAAGCTATTATTTCTCTCATTTTTAAAACAGCGATAAATAAAGACAATTCTGGACTTCCCTTTTTCAACTTGTCCTCTTTTCCTTTGCTGTGAGAAAGTGGAGTCCACACCGGCATCTCTGGTCTCTCCCTTCCTTCTAGCCAGCTTCTCCTAATGGGCCTTTGGGTCCACCATGCCTCTCACACCATCTTCGTTGGACACCTCATGCCCTCAGTGTTGCCAGGTGCACTACTCCATTCTTCCCTTCCAGCCTACTTTTCTCCCTGCCATGTCCTGTCGGTTTCGCCTCCCTCCTCATCACGAGGAAATGGCTGCTAGAACTTCCTTCCCCCCAGCCCCCCATAGGGGACAGCCTTCTCTTTGAGTGGTCCATCAGGCTGGGAGTCAATATATGCACCAATCGTTATGCCAGGGACAGGGCTACACTACACCAAATGACAAATGAAATCACCCATTAGCTGAGTTTGCCAGGAAGTGAGTCTCACTTGGTGACTACCATAACTCTGCAGTGGACGCGTGGAAAGGAACTGGCCCCTCGACCAGGGCTTCAGTGGCAGCAATGAAGGGTGGGAGAAGAGCACAAGCTTCAGCAATATTTAGGAAGTAGTCATAACCAGATTCAAGGAGGATTAGAGGACAAGAATAAAGGTCAGCAAAGACCCTCACAAGTAGTTCCTGTCAGCGCCTAACCAGGCCAGGCTGGCTGAGATGAGAGGAGAACAAGGAGAGCCTCTGGGCAGCTCTGGCCCCAGGGAAGCGACACAGATCACAGGCATGTGCCCTGGCTGGGCCACAGTCCCCTGGGTTCTCATCTGGGCAGGGGGACTTGAGACCAGTCACTTGGCCTCTTAGTGATTCCCGCAGGACTAAGGTAGAAGGCTTTGTAACAGTGGAGGCAATGTTTGCCCCTCTAGACAAAGCAACGGCTTTCCCTGAGGCCCACAGGAGACTCACTGGCTCAAGTTCAGTGGGATCCCCTGCTCACCCCTAAATATCTCTATCATTCTCAAAGCCCCTCATTCTACAAAGCAATGTTTGTTCGTGTTTTATGAACAAAGCATCTGGACCAAAATCACTTGACTTGCTTGCCTAAAAAGCAGGTTTCTAGGCCATGACCCAAAACTACAGGATCCAAATCTCAGCAAACAGCCCACGAACCTGCCATTCAGAGACTACTGAAACTGGGAACCATGGCCTTAAAGCCTTCCCCCCAGGTCAAAGACAAGGATGGAAGCCTGATGTTGGCAGAGTAGGTAGGTGTTGAAATCCACAATGAGTGTTAATAACTTCTGGGTGGTTCTTTACCCAGACAACATCTTATTGAGGGATCTGGGAGGCAGAGATGAGGAAGAGAGAATCAGAGGAAGCTAAGAAAAAGTAACTCAAAAAGAGAAGAGAAGGAGCCAGTGGTAGGCCATGAAGAGAACCAAGAAGTCAGCCTGCCCTTCCCATGAGCCAGCTGGCACGAGGGCTCAAAGACAAGGGGAGCCCTGTGCTCCACCACACACACCGTGTGGGTAACCCACTGATTTGGAGGAACACATGCTGGGATGATAGCAACTGAGGCACAAAAACAACTTAATGCTTGTATGGATTGATGGACTTTGCAGGGCTGAGGCATCTGTTCAGAGGATAACAATGTGCAATACAGTAACTCTGGGGGATTTCCTCAGTCTTGTTTTGATAGCCAATATTGTTCTTGCTATTTTGTTTTGTTCCCTTTTATTGTTTTGTTTTATTTCCTTCAAAATATAAAAGAGAGAGAGAGAAGAAAGGGGCTAGATGTCATACTATACAAAGGCTAGTAAGGATTTCATTTCATATTTCTTTGGCATTTCATGTCCATTGTATCTAATCCTCATTACAGTCTTAAAAAGAAAGGGTAAAGAAACCTGAGGCTGAGAAGCAAGTAAGGTGGCCTCCCAAGGTCATTACTCATCAGTCATTTATTGACACATGGTCAGCACCAATTCTGGGTGTGAGGGCTCAAAGAGGTTCAGCCCAAGACTTAACTCACACCACCAGCCGCAAGTTGAGAATCCACTCCTCAGACCCCACTGCAGACTGGATGGAGTTGTTTGTCCCTTCTGGGTTCCAGTAGGGACCAATTAATTCTCCAGCCTCCCCTCTTAAATCTATTTTCTTCTGCCTCTAATTCTAAACACTTAAATTTATGTTTGATGACTTGTGGGGTCAGTGTAACATGTTTACTTATGCTCAATGTAGAAAAGAATCTCCATGCAAAGGAAACATCTCCTTACATGTCCCACAGGCAAAACCAAGGAGAGCAGATGCAAAGATTCCTAAGATCTTGGGACTGAAGGGTGAGGCTACCAGAGAACATGAAAGAGTGGGAGATGGGAGGAGCCAGGTAGCCTCCACCTTGCTTTGCCCAGGTGAGGAGGGGACATTTGGAAGACTGAAGCAGGAGGAGAAACAGAGGTCTCTAAGGAGCATTTTGTTATGTTTTGCTCCTGACTCTCACTTGCCTTTGAGCTCAGTGCCATTTTGTTTATTTTTTTCTCAGTGCTATTTTAAAATTACCTTCAGGATGGACACAGGGTGCCAATGGAAGCCATTCCCATGGCTCTCAATACGGGTTCCATTTCCAGGTACTTTTAAAATGTCTCAGCACAAAGCGGACACAGAAAGCCCTCTTGTCTCAAAAGAGTGGATAATGAAAGCCCCCATGTTTCGCATGAGTGATCAACAAACGTGATACTGCTTTTCCACAAGACTACAGCTTTCTCTTTTTTTAACCAGTACTGGGTATTGAACTCACGACTGCCTGCTTGCAAGGTAGGTGCTGATGCCGCTGAGCTAAACCCCCAGCCCCAAGCCTGCAGCTTTCTGGTAGCAGGTTATTTTCCCTACTAATTTTGTTTTTCCTGGCTCCTTCCTTCTCCACAGAAGCATCTCTCTATGTCCTCTGAGGACCACTCCAGCTCAACACACACAAGGGGGCTTTGTGAGCTCCCAGAGAACTGAGGTGGATGGACAGATGAGTGATGGGGGGAACCTGGTGATCTGGTGTGTTCTCTTGCCAAGTCCTCATTCCCATGGTCACTGTCGCCTGGAGGAGTGATGTGGCTGAAGGCTGTGTCACACTTGAATACTGGGAAGGAACTCTCGGAGTACCATCCACCTTGACTTTAAAGTGTCATGAGCACCCCTCGCTAGATTGTCACCAAGTCTTGGATCACCCTTTGTGGGCAGTGCCTTCTCTCCTCCGACACTCTATGGATCATTCAAGAACAGCCAGTGCATCTAAAGTTCAAGAGAACAGGACCTGCTTGATTTTCATGCCCAAGATGGGGAAAATAATCTTGCAGACCATCAAGACCATGGCACCTTCACTGTCCTGTGTCACTGCTCTCCAGGGCGGCTGTCTTTTCTCCAGTGAACTCTCCAGCTTCTGTGCCAAGCAATAAGAATCTATGGGCAGTGCTCCCACCACCATGCCCAGCTCTGGTTCTCTCTCAAGTTGTGCTTCCTAGTGTCCCAGTACCCACTGTAGGAGAGAACCACTCTCTCAGTCTCAGATCGTAAAGGTTCATGTGGGCTGGGGATTTAGCTCAGCGGCATAAGCGCCTGCCTTGCAAGCAGGCAGTCGTGAGTTCTGATCCCTGGTACTGATAAAAACAAAAAAGAAACAAACAAACAAAAAAAAAAAAGGTTCATGCAACTCCTTCGAAACTATAAATCTTGAGTTGTTCCTAATTTAGAAGCCCAAAGAAGTTCACCTCTAGGGATGGAAGTGGAGGTGGTCACACATATACATCCCATCTCACCCTCTGCAAGAGAGGGGGCAGAAACTTTTGGTAACTTTTATGCTAAAATAGAAAAAATGTTTATTTATTGATAAGAAGCCTTATTTTCCTTTTTGCATGTAGTTTATACTTTCAGATTTATAGGATATTCTGTGAAATTTAGGATGCCTGGGCTATTACACTCCAAGGGAGACTCTGGGACAATATTTTGGAGGGATGTGCTGCCCAATAGCTCTTTCTGAGTGGTCACACTCTGTCCACCAAGGACCCTAAGACGCTCAGGGTTTTTTTCTGAGTAATGGCAGTATCTGTTGCTTTTGGCCTGTCTTCCTCTTGCAATAAAGTTATAAAAATAGCTCTGAAACCATGCCGATGTCAGAAATGTTTCATTAAGCTACCAAACACCTCTTTTAAGTCTATGGCAGGAGTCCCTAGTCCATGGGCTGCAGGATTCTGGAAGGCATCAGAGTTGTTGCAAGGAGTTAGTGTCTACTATGCATACTGTATATTTATTGATTTTTTTAAAATTTTATTTAAGAGGAAAAAGAGAAAAACACAAAACAAAACAAAGCGGTGTAAGGTTACACATAATACAGAACTACAAAAAAAAAAATAACAGTAAGAAATCACCTGTTAATAGATTACATATTATCATCTTGGAAATAGTTGCTCAAATCACAGTATCAAAGAATACAAAGTGGACATTCAAACAGAGAGACTGCAAACAGCTGTGTTCAATGATCCAAAAACATTAATATAGTCAGCTATTTAACACCCCTAAACATACTTGCTGTTATATCCGTTAGAGCTCTTTTTTTTTTTCCTCCCTCTCTTTTTTATAACAAAATTTACACATTTTAGATTTTATTACTCCTTAGTTCTTATTACTTTTGGGGGGGGGAGATAATAAAGTCGAATATGGCAAAACAAAGCTGTCAGTCAAAACCAAGGATAGACATAGCACATGATGTAGAACAGAGTACAAGGTTATCCATACTGTATATTTACCTTAAAAGTGTTGATGGAAAGCTGCCTGTGTTAAAAATCTTAGCCTCACCAACATTTTATCTGTGGGAGCTTAAAATGTATTTCTTGAAATCTCTGAGCTTCAATTTTATTGTCTAAAGAGTAAAGATACCTAAATCACAGAATTAATATGAAGATTAAAATAATTAATACATATAAAGTGCTTAGCTCTGTGCTTGACATAGTAACCGATTAGTAAATGTTTATTATTATTGCTATTGCTATTAAAAGTTTTATTAGTCATCAAATGTTTGTTATCCAGGTACTACTCCAAAGATGTTACATTTGTTATCTCAGATCCTCACATTTCTATTTTATATAAAGTAAGCTTAAGTGATTTACCAAATACTAGACTTGTATTCAGTACAGGCTTTCCAAACCAGCTCTTTCTGGCTCTAACACTTGCTTTTCCTGAGCCAAATCCAATTGTATCAACACCACAACATACCTGGGTGTTTAATACATCATGTGCATACACAAAACTGGGATATAATCAAAGTATATAACAACTATCCCAGCACGAGACCAACCATCAGAATGGACATCACCAGCCTTAATCTGGGAGAGATAAGGCAGCCTCCCATTTTCTACCAGGTATGGCTGCATTGGTCACTGGACAATCATTCCAAAGTCCACGCTCTCAACCTTACTGATACCAAACCAGGTAATGTTTTCTTTTTCTTCATTATCTAAGAATTGCTATTCTAGCCATTCTCTTTTCCCTTCCAGAAATACAATTTTAAATTAATCTGCAAGAGACCTTTTCCCTTGCAGCAAGATTGGAATAAAACATTGATAGGTACTCATAACAGAAATGTCTGAAAGGGTTTGTTTTGTTTGGGCTGTAGAGAGCTGGGAAGAGGTTTACAAAGGCTTGGGTAGAAATGGGCTTTGGAGCAGGCCAAGAATAGGAGATATTTACCAATGAGGGCAAAAGCATCTTAATAATTCAATGTCAGTGTGACCACAGTAGGAGGTTCCAGCACTGAATGAGCCCTGAATGCATTTTAAATTCATCTAAATGATGTAGACTTTATTACAGTACAAAAACTGATTTTGCAATAACTTATTGACATTATGTATTTTCTCAAACAATGAATGATGTGAGTTTTTATGTTAAAAATGTTTCTCGGGGCTGGGGATTTAGCTCAGTGGCATAAGCGCCTGCCTTGCAAGCAGGCAGTCGTGAGTTCGATCCCTGGTACTGATAAAAAAGAAAAAGACAAAAAAAGAAATGTTTCTCTATTGTGCATTAACAATTGCCACAGATAAGACCCAGTGATGGAAAAAGTGAGTGAAATGTTAAGAAGAACTAGACTAAAGAAGAAGAACCACATTGATGTGATCTTTGGTTACTGCCTATGAGATGGGTGCAATCCTGTTAGTGAGAAATCTTTTAAACAAATTGTTTAGGCATGGCAATAATAAACAGGCAAGTAGAAAGAGGAAGACAGGCACTATACAAGGAAGAATCTAAGATAGGATAGTAGACTTCCATGAATCCCATGAACTCTGCAGGGGGTCCTGTTGTCCTGCCTGCATCTCAGAATCTACCTCCTGCAGAGCTGTAGCTACATTACCAAGATTATCTGGGATAAAAGTACGGTATATTTTATGAAGTTTAATGCATATGCACCTTGGAAAGACTGCTTGGGGGAAATGGATCCCAAGCACTTTTATCTTTCATTCCATCTGTATGACCACTGGGAGTTTGGCAGTCTCTAGGTGAGTATAAACAAGGTTTACCAAGGGATTAAAGCACATATGACCAAAACGTGAGCTTCAGAATGGAAAGAGAGATTGGGAAGGAAATTGCATCCAGACACTGTTCTTAGGGGATTGAAATAGCAATTATAGCCACAAAATTATAAACAGCTGTCTCCTAGACCTGTCTGTAGGTTAGCCAGAAACAATCAGCAGGAGTCAGTGACTGGAGACCCTTTTTATGTTGGGTTTCTATTACTATTACCTTAATATTTTTTTTGCTTATACTTTTCTGCTATGTGTTCAAGATCACATTAAAGAGGACCTGTGTTAATCAAAATTAACCTCATTATCTATCAAGATTGGTCAAATTCCCTCAGACAGTACTTTGGGAACTATGTGCAGAGCCTGTCAGCTCCTTTGTCAGAGTTAACTGCCAGGATGAGTCATGGTCTCATTTGGCTATGTGGCTTTCCATGGAAATTCTCCTTTAGCACATCAAACATTGGTTGACTCTTGCCTTCTGGGATCCAACAGTCTTCCCAGTCAGGATGTTGGAGGACTCAATAAAACTGTAGGATAATACAGAAAGGTCCTCTCGTGTGTGGGTCCTTGTTAACCTTGGAGAGCCATATTGGCTGTCCTCTTGGCTAATTACCTTTCTAGCTTTAGGCTCCAACACTCCGTTGTTGAACACCCAGGAAATCAGTATGGCAGTGGTAGCAGGAGGTTTAATCTTATGATCTTGATATCAAGCACCTAGAAATATATAACATGACCAAAAAGTGTTATTTCCTTACCAATCATGGTTATCTTAGAAGTTGAATCCATGAGAATGTTAACAGATAACAGTTACAAAGCTTCACTGGGAAAACCTGAGATCACACTTTAGCATAACAATCATGTTGACAACATTAAATGACATGAAGAAACCTTTACCTAAATTTGTCATCTTTCAACAGTGTGCAATCTAAGAAGAATGTATCTTATGTGACATTTCCTGGACTGCACAGTGTTTGAAAATCTGTTGCAACACATACACAACAATGCTGACTATCTCATGCACATCTTTTTTATTTTAAAGAGAATAAAACAAAAGAAAACAGAACAAAGCAAAGCAAAACAGAACAATGCAAGCAACATAGCACTTCACAAGACAACAGAACACCAACAGTGGCTACCATAATGTCTCTTGTTTTCTTTGAAATAGTTGACATTACCTTCACCCACAATAATAGCAAGCATATCAAAATGGTATAAAACCATTCAAAAGAATGAAAGCATTACAGGACTTTAAAACCAGATAACAGGAAATGAACAGTGGCTACTATAATATCTCATTTTCCTCAAAAAAAGCTGTTCATACCATCACCCATAATAAAATTAAATAAAACACAACAGGATAGAACCAATCAAGACAGAAGAACAAAAGCATGAAGGACTTCAAAGCAAGACGATAAGAAATAAGCAATGGCTACTATACTATAATGTCTCATATTCTTTAAAATAGCTGTTCATACCATCACACATAATAAAATCAAACAAAATAAAACAGAATAAAACCAATTAAACAAATGAAAGAATGCATATAAGACTTCAAAGGAATATAATAGGAAACCAAGATTACCATAATATCTCCCCCATATTCAAAATAGTTGCCCCTATCATCAGACAGAGTAAAAATCTAACAAAACAAGACAGAACAAAGCCAAACCTAACAAAATTGTAAAAACAATACAAGAGTTCAAGATAAGACAATAAGAAATTAACAGTAGATACCACCTTTCCCTCCCAGGTGTTTCCTCCCCTATCACTCTTACAATAACTATTTTGCTTTTGGACCCCATTAACTCCTTCTGTCTCTTATGCTAGGGTTCATGCATATGAGTTCGAACTGTTTCACCCATGAACATGATCTCCAGTTGGGTCCATTGGGTCTCCAGTTGGGTCCCCAGGAGCCTTGAGATTATTCTACTTTATAGCTGGGTAGCTTTCCACTGCATGAAAACACCCTAACTTCTTATCCATTCTGTGGTTGATGGGCAAGTTATTCTTGCTTTTTTTTTTCTGGTCTCTTATCACTTGGACCAATTGTTTTCTCTTCTTTGGTTTTCAGTCTATGAATTTCCTTTCCTGTTAAATGTGTTTCTTGTATACAGCATATCAGTGGATCTTGTTTCTTGATCTACTCCCCCTGTGTTTCTTTTTGTTGCTAACCTGAGGCCATCTACATTAATGGTTACAACCAGCATACATTGGTTTGTCTCTGCCCTGCTATCTTCCTGTTGATGGCCCTCCACTTTGCCCCTTCATTCAGCTGTCTGTCTCGTTTGGCGATCTTCCTCTGCTGCTGTTCCTGGAACCATGGTTATCTTTATCTCTCTAGAATATCATTTAGCACTCTCTGTAGGGTTGTTTGGTGGCATGCAGTTGTTCTTTATCATGAAAGTATCTTATTTTTCCATCAATTTTGAAAGATAGTTTTGCAGGGTAGATCAATCTGGGCTGGAAGTTGTTTTCTTTCAGGATTGGAAACACTTCAAACTTCTTGACTTGATGGTTTGTGTTGATAAGTCTGCTGTGATTCTGATTGGTTCTCCTTTATAGGTGATCTGTTTATTTTCTCTAACAGCTTTTAATATTCTATTCTTGTGCTGAATTTCTGGGATCTTGATTATTATATGTCTGGCTATAGATTTACTTTGGTTATGGCTAGTTGGAGTCCTGTAGGCCTCACTTATCTGCATGCCAGATCCATTTTCCATGTTTGGGATGTTTTCTTCTATTACTTCTATAAATAGCCTTTTAATTTCATTTGTGTTGATCCCTGCTTCTTCACCAACATCTGTCACTCTTACATTATGCTTCTTTGTGTCATCTTGCAGCCATTGAATTATTTCCTGATTCCATATTGTTTTTATGAGATCTTTCCTTTCACAATCACTAGCTGCAATCCTGTCTTCAATGTTTGAAAGTCTATCTTCAGTCTCTTTCAAGCAGTTTTGCCAGCTTTTGATTGAATTTTTAATCTCCTAGATCTTGCATTGTAACTCCTGTCTATATTATTCAGTGTTCTCATCATTTTCCTATGCTCCTCTTTTTTTTGTCTTTGTCTTCTTTAGACCTGCTGAACAATTCTCTGTGATATCTTATTTTACCTGAGACATTATTTCTGATTTGACTGCTTTTACAATCTCATGAAGTTGTTTCCTTACTTCAGTTGCTACCCTCTCAGAGATTTCAACTGTGTGACTTTTGTTTTCTTCCATGACGGTATCTCCCAGACTTGCTCAGTATGGGCTGGAGGTCTGAGATTGCCTTTTGCTCCTTTGTCTTGACATTCTCTTGGGTTCCTCCCAACAAGCTGGTTGTGGGGCCCCAGGAACTTCCCACACTGGCTGCCCCTCCATGGTGTAGGGGGTGGGATGGGCATCTGGGTTCCCCTAACCCCAAATTTACAGGGAAGTAGCAGGGCATGCAGCAGGCTTCTTCAGACCTGTGCAGCTACACTGGGGCTTCCCTGATGATCAGGGGTGTGTGGAGGTGGGGCTGCTTTTCTCAGCCTATGTGTCTATACTGGGACTCCCATGATGGTGGCAGACACATATGTATTTGTATGTGTATTTGTCTGATTCTGCCTTTGGGTGATGACTGCCTGAACAGTTATCTACTTTCAACAGTGTGCCAAGGGCCTCCAATGGAGGCCTACACATGCACAGGGCTCACCTGGCTGTGTATCCCTGCTCCTGCTGGCCATAGCAGGAAGTAGCCTTCCAGTGGCAGCTCCCTGCAGGTGGAGGTGGATCTGCTGGCTCTCTCTCATGCACATCTTATCACAAGTAGCTTGAAAACAAATAAGGGAAATTCTGATGCTTGAACCTAAAAATTTATCACCATAAATAACTTTAACCTGGTTCCTGTGACTGAGGTTCCAGTTGTTGGAAATGAATTTGTTGCTGAGTGTAGTGGTGCACTCCTGTAATCCCAGCACTCAAGAAACTGAGGCAGGATTGCTGTGAGTTTGAGATCAGCCTGGGTTACAAAGTGAGCTCAAGGCCAGTCTGAACTGCATAGTGAGACCCTGTCTCAAAAAGAAAAAGAAAAAAAAAAAAAATTAATTTGTTTGTTTAGACTCAAATGGAACCCCATAAGCAGCAAAAGTGAGGCTTTAATAAGTTTGGCTATTGTGAAAACCTAATCAAACAGCTTTCCATGGAAATCTCAAAGAGAATCAAAGAAAGAAAAATAAATTGTTGAGCTCAAAGCAGTTCTTGAGCTTCTGTAAAAATACTGGTGAAGGTTTCTTTTCTTCTCTAATTAATCTGTCTCAGTTTAGCATAATTTACTGGCTTAACTTTTGTTGCCTTTGGTCTTTGTTTTTTACAAAATAGACCTAACTGGTGTATCCTATTGCAGTTCCCCTTCTGGGGCCTTATCTCTAGGGTGGGCAGAGAAAATATTGAAAGAAATAGAGTGAGACAGAAAGTGGGAGGAGCTCTGTGTGAAAAGCAAAAATAGCTTGGAAATAGGGTCTTTGTGTCACTGCAGGTACTTATCAAAAACACAAAGAATTTGGAAATTAAATATGCCAAATTCAGGCCATTGGATGAACAAAATATGAGATGATTAGGCTGACTATCCCCTTTTAAACCAAGTGAGAGAAAGAATTTTTTTTTTTTTTTTTTTGAGACAGGGCTCACTATGCAGCTCAGGCTGGCCTTGAGCTCACTTTGTAGCCCAGGCTGGTTTTGAACTCACAATGATCCTCTTGTCGCAGCTTCCTGAGTGCTGGGATTATAAGCATGTGCTATCACACTCGGCTGTAAGAATTTTTAGAAGAGTATCTGCCCTCCTCCTCCAGTCTCTCCGGAAGCCCACTGCAGATTTTTTCAGAAGATTGGGCAAGTATAGACATTTAGGACCTTACAGTGACTGATCTGCCAGAATTTGAAAATTTGGGAACCCACAGTAACTGGTAAGAAAATGGCTGGGATCCCCAGACAGCACTAGGGACCTGGAGATTCTCTAGTGGATATGGCCTGGCCATTTCAGGGAATATTTTCCTGAGAGACTGGGCGGGCGTCCCTACTCCAATGTCTGTAGAAGTCCACAGCAGATTCTGGCTCTGTGGGACCCCGGGAGTGTGGAGTGGATCCACTCTTCACAGGCTCACCTGGGAGAAGGTAAGGAGCAATCTTTACAGCCCTGGCTAGATAATGAAGTATCTGGTATTGAGCACAGGGTTAGCAGGAAGTGGCAAATGACCTCCTGGAGCCCATAAGGAAGAGAGAAGAAAGACAAAGAGAGAAGATTAGGCACCATTGGAAAGCATTGGGGACCCAAAAGGAAGAGGTGGGGGATATTGGAGTAGTCCTTTTGACCCCTCTCTGTATAGGCCACCAAATGTTAGGAAAAAGGAAAAGAAAGAAATAGGTATGAGCTCCATAGGATAGGTTTATTACAGAACAAACTTGAGAAGGACCACCTAGCACTAGAGATCAGATCAGCTGCTCTCCTACAGACATAAAGGCAATGGGGTCTTTTGTAGGGTCATGGGCAGAGGGAAGTCAGAGAGAGAGAGGCTGTAGCTCTCTGCTAAGAACAAAGCTTGAGAGAGCACAAATGATCATGGTTGCCCAAGGACAAGGCTTGGGAAAGCACAGGGAGATGTGGCTTCTACTCACAGCAGGGCTGATCATGTTATGAGTTCCCAAGTGGGTAGGGGCATTTAGAGGGCTCTCTGATCAGGATGGCTGTAGTTGGATTCCTTCATCTAGCCCCAAGCACCCCTCTACCTTCCCTGTATGGAAGCTTGGGCAGGCACTCTGTCCAACTTGGCTCTGCCAACTGTTTCCATGGTAGGCTCTGACAATAGGGGGCACCAGAGAGCAAGACTAGTCAAGGAAGGACCCCATCCTGTCCACTAGGTATTCCTCCCCGTGGGTATTCCTGCAACAGCTCCTCCTCCTGGCAGTGGTGATTGGCTGTAGCAACCACAGGCTCCAATTTCCAGGCTTTTCCCACGTTCCCATGGAGGCCTTTGGACACTCCAGCTGCTGGGCTCCACAGGCACATTCTTCCAGGGTATGAGTTCCAGCTGCTGGACTCCATTACCCTGACTCCATTTCCCCCTGTTCTCCCATCCTCTGGTTGGCATGCTTCCTGCAGTTACTACTGTGCTGTCTCACTGTTTGCTTTCCCAGTTGTCAAATACCACTGAGCCAATTCTTTATATTAGTTTGTCTCTAACAACCACAGTATGATTTCTGTTTTCCTGATGAGACTGACTTAAACAAGTGCCTCATTCCCCAAGGGCTTTAGGGGCCATAGTTAAGTTCAGCAGTTTCCAGTGGGTGTGTCTTTGTACAGATAAGACCTAGTGGTGACAAGCTTAGGGTCAGAGGGAGGATTTAGTGTACACAGGCTTGATGACACACACCACATAGTCTTCAGGAGTGACGCACACTTGGGCCCAAAACCAGGCTGGACTAGTTACACCAGCAGAAAAGCAATGAGGAGGAACTGACACAAAGCCCAAAGAGGGCGAGGAAGCCAGCAAGGCCTTCAAGCCTAGAAGCTTGGACCCAATGCCATCCATAGGATACAAATATAAGGCTGTCACTAGTAAATCAGGTTGCCAGAACTCAGTAGGGCTGATGGAACCCACTGTGTGCAAGCCCTATTCCATGTAAGAATAGTTCTTCCTTTCAATAGCCCAGCAAGCTGCTCAATTTACAGATGAGTAGACCAAAACTCAAACCACTGGGCCCTGGACCCAAAACTAAGTGTGAGTCAAAGTATGATAGGCCTAGGTCTGTTTGGCTCCTGGTCTCCTTAAAGACCGAGAAACAGAGCCTCAGAAAAAAGAGTGCATCACCTCACACAACCAGCAAGTGGCAAAGACATTAGCCCCTTAATCCTTGGTCCTTTGTACTTTGATGAAAGAATTCTGCAAAAGACACAGGCACAGAACTATAGACAAAGTTTAGTGTAAAACAGATAAAGAGACATTTACACCTTCAAGGAAAAAGGCAGGAAGTGCCACAAAGGCATTTGCTTTAAGTGGGAGTTTGAATATCTTTTTAGGCACACAAGAGTTACCCCTTGGGACCCAGGGAATTATGATGATTACAATGCTTATCAACATTTTTCGTAGAAGTTGCTTTGGAAATGTCTTCCTTGTCCTTTTCAGATAGTCAGTGTCAGCTCAGAGACCTTAATCCTGAAAGATATTTACAGAAGAAACTCACAAAGAAGTTCTAATCTAAATCTGGTCTCAGCTCAAGGCAGGAGGGTTTTTAAAGAATAATGCTCTCTTTTCTGATATCCGTGGGCCATTAGGTATGGCAACCAAGTATGCTGTCTGTCTTGTTCTGGAAATAAACAGTTCTGTGTCATCAAGAATGTACACAATGTATGATCCTGAAATGTCATTGTGCTTTATGGGATTGTTTTGGGTCTAAGACCTAACAAATGATTATGAATGTGTTATTCACTGAGGTCTTTGTTTCTTCATTTAACTGTAACTGGCAAAGTGTGCTTTTACGGATGACCTTTGTCCTTCTGGCCCACTAATTCCTGCTGGACACCACCAGCTTTCATCTTGGGGGTGAGGCACCACTGGAGAGAAAAGCAACCCCATGAAAGCTTCCAACCCAGAACTGATTATTTTTCCAAAGGAGAGTAACTTTTGCCATTTAATTTTTTGTTTTGTTTTGCATAAACGGTTTCAGATTTATAGAAAAGTTGTAAGAATAGTGCAATCAGTTCTAAGATACCTTTCTCCAAATTCTTCAAATTTACTATATTTGCTTTTTCTACATGTAAGAGTACGTATGCCTGTGCATCTCTTCCAATGTTAAAAGTTGTCAGTATGATTCCTCCCTTTTCTTCCAAGATACATCATGTATATTTCGTACCATCAAAGGGGTCCCACATAGCCATGGTACAGTTATCAAAACTGGGGAATGAACATCAGACAAGATGAATCTAGACCTATTCAGATTTTATAGTTGTCCCCAAATGTCCTTCAGAGAAAAAAAAAAAAAAAGCAAGACCACCCATTACATTCAGTTGTCATAAAGAGAATAAATTTTAAACCAGAAATACATTGGGGGAAGCAGAGCTATAATCAAGTTGACAGATGTAGGAGAAAGTTTTATTTCTGCAAATCTGAATCAAACTGTCAATGCTAACCCTGCTGCATTAGCAATAAGTAACAGTATTAATGATGACGATAATAATAATAGTTTAGGGCCCTTTCTGCCCTCTGCCTTTGTCTCTGTGACAAAGAGATAACAAAGTCATGCAGTAACAACCAGTTACACTGTGAAAAATTTTTTACAGAGGTGCTGCAGCACGGTGGCAAAGACAACAGGTTTGGAATCGGTATGTGTGCAGATAATCAGAGGAATTGAACTCAGCATTTGGAAGGACCCCCAGTCAGATGAGGCGATGCCTGGCAGATAGTGTGGTTCCAGTATCAAGTGGGTGTCTGTCTCTCTGAGAACACACCGCTTCTTACCTCCCTTGGCTGGCCCTGAGCTGTACTCTTGCTGTGAGAAACTAGCTTTGCCTCATGCTGGTGGTGTGAGCTGGTGCAGGGCTTACCTTTCTGAGGCTCTGTTTCCTGGTCTTTAAGGGGAGGTTAACATGATAGGACCTGGACCCCAAAGCCCTAGGCCGATCATACTTTGACTCTGTGGTATTAGTTCTGGGTGGTTTGAGTTTGGATCTTGTCATTTAAGCCCTTTACTGGGCTATTGTGCAGAGGAACTGCTCTCATATGGAGTAGGGCTTGTACACAGCAGGTTCTATCAGCCCTTGTGAGCTGGAGCGTGCGATTCTTCCTCTCTGAACCTCAGTCTCTTCATCTGTAAGGCAGCTCCAGTAGTACCCACCTCCGGATGTTGTGAAGAATAAGAAGTGGAAAGACTTGATGCTGGGAAAATCCTGGTACACTGCTGTGTAGTAGAGTCTGTGATTGGCAGGAACAAAAACAGAAAGTGCCTTAGAATCCAGGTGCCAAGAATGTGGGTAAACCTGTTCCTTCCACTGCTCCCCCAAGCTCTAAATCCTCCTTGGTCTTGCTCCAACCAGCTTCCTTCCCTCCTCACCTGGATGCATCTAATGCTGGTCTCCACCTGCCTGTCCTCTTCTTGGAAGCCACTCAGTCCCGCCTCCGAGAAGGGAAGAAGAATGTCACCTTGTCCTAGACTGACAGAGCTACCTCTCTGCTGGAAAGCCAGGAAGGACCCTGCAGTCCTGGCAGGCTTTCCCCGAAGGAGCCCCTCCTCTCCTCCAGCCCGGCCGGCTTTTCCCTGTTTTAGCACCTACCACGCTCAAGGTTAGGAAGGAGAGCCGAGACACACAGTGGCAAAGGCTCTACCTGGGAGAAAGAAAGTCAAATATAGCATTTATAAGATCAAGAAAGGAATGAGGAAAGACCTCCAGGGCAAGCGGCTCACAGCAAGAGCACAGCTCAGGGCCAGCCAAGGGAGGTAAGAAGCGGTGTGTTCTCAGAGAGACAGACACCCATTTGATACTGGAACCACACTATCTGCCAGGCATCGCCTCATCTGACTGGGGGTCCTTCCAAATGCTGAGTTCAATTCCTCTGATTATCTGCACACATACCAAGCAAATGCCAGGAATGCTGTAACTCCAAAGATATTTATGGAATGAGTACGCTAATAAAGGTGGCGTTAAATCTTCTTGTTTATCAGAGGAGGCATCTGAGCTCTAGCAAAGGACAGAAGGGATTTCCACCCCTAGGTCACTTCGTCCTGTCCACCTTCCATTTAAAAAGCATCTCCCTCTAATACTCAGTCCTCACTCGGGCCAGAGCTTTGCCAAGAGGACTGCATTTGAGAACCTCAGTGAGAGCCAAAGACCCCATCTGGTCCCTTGAGGCCTCTTTATAGCCTCAGAAGCGAGGTCAGAGCAACCCAGAGAAAGAAGAGCAACCAGATCCCAAGAAGTTCACCTTGAAATATAGATCCAGCTGTTCCTGAGGCTAGAATTTGATGACCCGGAAAAAGAAAAAACAGCCCAATAAAGAATTTTTGTTTACCTAGTTAAAAAAAAAAAAAAAAGCAGTGCCTGTGGAGGTGGAGCCTGTGCCAGACAGATCGTGATGATTCTCTGACTGGAAATGGAGCGACTGGGAAATACCTGTGAGTCTATACAGAAACAAAACCCAAAGGTTCCATTCTTTTCCATTATCTATTTATTCATTCCCATGACTCCTTTATCAATGTGGAGTTTCCCAGTGTCACTCTTTCCTGTATATTTCAATCATTTTGCTTTATCCATTACAACCTATACATGCTTTGGGGGGGGTGTTTTTGTTTTACTTCATGCTTTTCTGTATCTGATTTGGGGGGGGCATAGCTGGCAGTGGAACCAAGGGCCTCGCACATGCGCGAGGCAAGCACTCCACTGCTGAGCTGCGGCCTCAGCCCCTATGCTTGACCATTTTACCTAAATGAATTGAGCCTCAGCCTAAGCAAGAGTTTGCCTGTTCAGTATGTTTGTCTGACCGGTACCCCTGAAACCTTCCGCTGCACCACTCTTGGGCACATTTGCATTCATCCATCTCTTCTCTCCCACATCTCAGAGTCCAAATTTGAGAGCTGAAGGGCATTTGGATCCAGGGACCTTCCAATTCTAATATTCAATGTCTGTAGAAACACCAAACAAAGGAAAATATAGACAGAAGCTGTGGAGAGGAACCCAAGACCCAGAGAGGCAAATTTCAAAGGCAACAAACATAGCTGTCATATTTCCAAGGCTGAGCAGTGACTCAGGAAGGCCAGATGGGAAATCGTTTGGGGTTGGCCTATAAACCATCCTTCAAAGACTAAGAAAAACAAGTAGGCAAATCCCTAGGAGTCTTAAGCAGTTACACATATTTCATTAGGCTTTAAAAATCTTTCAGACAACCTAGCATCTCCAATAAAATTTTACCAGCCAGGTGTGTGTAATCCTAGCATCCTGGGAGGCTGAAGCAGGAGGAATGCAATTCTGAGCTCAGCCTGCGATCTTAATGACTTAATGACTTTGTGAGACTCTATCTCAAAATAAAAAATAAAATAAAAAGTGCTAGTGATATAGTCCTACATTCAGTCTCCAGTACCGAAAACACAAACATAACACACAAACACACAATGGAGTTTTATCTCAAAGAAGCTCAGCACTCAGAAATGAGTGGGCATAAAAACGATCCACCTAGAGCTATGGATTTAGCTCAGTGGTACAGCACCTGCTTAGCAAATGGGAGGTCCTGAGTTTGATTTCCAGTATCCTTGCCACAAAAAAAAATTATTTTAAAAATCCACTTAGCCTCCTCCTAGTCCCCAGGCCAGATCAAACTGAAGCATCTCCTTCTTGAGTTCTTGAGTACCTGTCCAGGCCTTCCTGACCTTACCCATGGGGGTTCATGGGTCCCTGTTTATTCTCTGCAGCCCAACCTTCCTAGTCCAGCAGACTGGGCCGGAGGTGGGCACCTGACTCAGGTATGACCACTCCAGAGGCCAGCCTGGGCAAATTGATCCCTGAATTTTGGAATTAGGATAAGAGCCTGGATAGCCTGCTGCAAGTCTAGGGTGGGCAATGACATGTAGACTTCCCAGGAGACTCTCTTGGACAAGAAGGAGTACCAGTGATCCAAGGGAAGGGCAGGGAAGGGCGGACATTCACGGAGAGCTATCTGTACTGAAGATGAGCAGTCCTGGAGTGAGCTTGTCCTGTGACTTGCCTGCCCTTGAGATCTAGGAGAGATCCCTGGCTCCTCATCTGGAATTGCACTTTTTGCTTAACTGGCGGAAGTGGGCTTCTGTGTCATATAAGCCAATCAATCACTGATATAGTGAAGCACATCTGATTTGGCAAGTTGGGGTGGCAGTGAAGACAGCACTCTTACATTAGATTGGTGGTTTATGATTTTGAAGTCCATAACACAGAAGTCATCACTTCAGCCAGAAGTGACTTGCCTCAGACCTATGGATGCCCAACACTCCTTTCAAGGGTTCCTTCTCTCAAGAGCACAGACTCTTCTTTGGGTCAGGCAAGACCAGGGTCTGCATTTCCACTTACCCATCGATTACCACCTGTCTGACCTCCAAAAAGTTATTTAACCTCTTTGAGCCTCTTTCTTCATATCTGCAAACATAAAGCAGGGCAGTGTGGACTTTGAAGCCAATTTCTGGCTCTGCCTCCTACTGACTATGACAGACATAACATATAGGAACCACCAGGCTTGAGTAAAGGCAACATGGTATGGAATTTATTGTGCCTGGGTGCAGGCAGACAGTATGATATGACCGTCTGCCCCAAAGTGTCCCTTTTATAGGGATGGAGAGAAGAAGGCAGGAAGAAGATCCCAATAAACATCTGTGGTCAAAGTTCTCTGGCAATCTTGTACCTCAGTGGGCAGAGTCCTTGAAATGTCCAGTGTAAATTCTCAGGTGTCTCTAGATGTCCCAGGAGCTGCAAAATTCCTTGTCCTATCTTATCTCCTTTCCTGTGCTTGCCAATGACAACTTCTTCAGTACTGAGTTGAGTTCCCTTGCAGAGAGTAATGCTTCCACTGGCAATCAGGCTGGAGGCTGAGGGAGTCAGGTGCGGAGCCTTACATTGATGACCTTGGAAAATGATGTTACCCCTAGAAACTTCAGTGGGGCTAACAAATAATTAATAAATAATTAAGTGGTTCCGGTAAAGTTTGCATGAAGCATGTGGATGGTTCAGCACATTATCTGGCACATAGTAAAAGTCACCAATATGTGGTAGCCATAATGACAATTTATTATGTAAAGAACCTAGCATGTGGCTGGACACGTAATTACTAATAAAAATTATGTATTATAAAGTGCACACTAATCACTGCAGAGAGTTTGACTTGACCTGGATTAGCAGGATCATTTATAAAACAAAGTCATTTCCGTGGAGTGACACTTTTAAGTGAGTCAATAGTAATCACCAACAGAGCTAATGTGATCTGTGTCCATATTGAGAAAAGCATTGTTGGGCTGGGGGTTTAGCTCAGTGACACAAGTGCCTGCCTGGCAAGGGGGAGGTAGAGGTCAGAGGTCATGAGTTTGTTTGTCCCTAGAAAATGAGAGATGTTAATCCTGTGCTCCTTGCCCTGATCAGACAACCTACTGGTAGGGGGGTGGGAGAGCCTGGAAGAATACACGCAATCCTCAATTTTCTTTCTTTTTTATTTTTAAAAAAAAGCAAACCAGAAAAAAGGGTAAAATTTATACAGAATTTCAAAAAAAATTAAGAAATCATCACTAGTTGATATATTATGTATTTTTATCTTAGAATTATTTCAAGTTACAAAATCAAAGCATAAAAAAATGAACAGATAAACAATGACAGCACAAACTATCAAAAACTTAGTAGTAGGGTTATCTATCTTGCACACTGAAACATACATAGTTATATCCTTTACAGCATCTTCTTTCCCTTTCATTATTTCAATATCTATCACACATTTTGGATCTTATTACTCTTTCAGTTTTTTTTATTATTATTGTTTTTATATTAGAGGAACAATATGATATTTACAAATGTGAGTCTAATTTATTTCACTTATGAGAATAATCTCAAGTTGCCTCCATTTACCTATAAAAGTCTCCAGGTCGTCCTTTTTATAGCTGAGTAATAGTCCATTGTATAAAAAATACCACATCTTTTCATCCATTCTGCAGTTGAGTGGCATTATGGTTGTCTCCAAGATTTAACTATTATGAATTGTGCTGCTATAAATATAGGTGCACATATATCACAGTGACATGACCTTTTTAATTTTTCTGGGAAAATAGGAAAGGAATAGTTGGATTGAATGGAACTTCCAATCCTAGTTTTTTGAGGAATCTCCATACTGATTTCCACAGTGGCTGCACCATCTACACTCACACCAACAGTGGAGAAGTGATCCTTTTTCCCCACAGTCTCGCCGCATTTGTATCGGTTGATTTCTTGATGGCAGCCACTCTTTCTGGAGTGAGATGAAACCTCAATGCTGTTTTAATTTGCATTTCTCGAAAACCAATGATAGTTAACATTTTTTCATTTATTTATTTGCCATTTGTATATATTCATCTGAGAAATGTGTGTTCATTTTTCAGATGCCCATGTTTGGAGTGGGTCTTTGAATTTGAGGGGCGTGATGTTTTTCAATTCTTTGTATGTTCTGAATATAAGTCCTTTGCCTGGCTAAAATTTTTCCCAATTCTATGGATTTTCTTTTCACTTTGTTGGTGATTTCTCTTGAAGTACAAAACTTTTTAATCCCAGTTGTTGATTCTTTGAAGTATTTCCCCTTGCAGTTTGTGTTTTGTTCATGAATTCTCTGCCGACCTACCTCTATGTCTCCAAGATTTCTGCCTACCTTGTCTTCCAGTAGAGTTAGTATTTCTGTTTTAATATTTATATTATGATCCATTTTGACTTTAGTTTAGTGCATGCTGATAAACATAGATCTAGTTTCAGTCTTTGGCATGTGGAAAACTAATTTTTCTGGCACCATTTATTAAAGAGGCTATCCTTCTTCCAGTGAACATGTTTAGCCCCTTCGTCAAACATAAGATGGCTCAGTGTCTTTGTAGCTGTGTTTGCATCTTTTAATCTGTTCCATTGATCCTCAGGTCTATTTCTTTGCCAGTACCATGCTGATTTTATCACTGCAGCTTTGTAGTATAAATTTAAGTCAGGAATTGAGATGCTTCCTGCCTTGCCTTTGTTGCGCAGAATTGCCTTTGCTCTTCTAAGTTGCTTCATTTCTAAATGAATTTTAGGAGTATTTTCTCTAGATCTGTGAGGTATTTTAACAGTATTTTGATTGGGATTGCATTACATCTGTATAACAGTTTAGGGAATACGGCCATTTTCATAATGTTGGTTCTTCCTAATCAAGAGCAAGGGGTATCTTTCCATTTTCCAATATCTTCTTCAATCTCCTTTTTTAGAGTAGTATGATTTTCAGTGTATAGGTCTCTTAGATTCTTGGTTGGGTTGATCCTAAGTATTTCATGTTTTTGGATGCTATTGTTAAAGGCATTATTTCCATAATTTCTCTCTCAGTGAGATTGTTGTTTGTGTACAGGAATGCTATTGATATTTGAGTGCTGACTTTGTATCCAGCTATGCTGCTGAATTTATTAACTCTAGTAGTCTTTTGATGGAGTTTTTGGGGTCTTTGATGTAGAGTATTATGTCATCTGCAAATAGTGATAATTTAACTTTTTCCTTTCCTGTTTTTATTCCATTTATTTCACTCTCTTGTCTGATTATTTTGGCTAATATTTCCAGAACTATATTGAATAATGTGCATCTTTGTCTTGCTCTTGATTTTAGAGTGAAAGCTTTCAGGTTTTGTCATTTCAGTATAATGTTACCCGTTGGTTTGTCATAGATGTCGTTTATCAGACTGAGATAGTTACCATCTATTCTGAATTCCTATAGGGTTTTTATCATGAACAAGTGTTGGACTTTATCAAAAACCTTTTTCTGCATCTATTGAGATGATCATGTGATTTTTATCTTTGTCTCTTGATATATTGTATTACATTTATTGATTTGTGTATGTTAAACCATCTCTGCATTCTGGGGATAAGTCCCACTTGGTCATGATGTACAATCTTCTTGATGATTTGCTGCATTCTATTTGCCAGTATTTTATTGAGAATCTTTGCATCAATATTGATTAGTGAGATTGGCCTATAGTTTTCCTTTTTGGTTGGGTCTTTCTCTGGTTTTGGTATCAGAGTACTACTTACCTCCAGGAATGAGTTAGGGAAGATTGTTTCCTTTCACTTTCATTGAAGAGTTTGAGAAGTGTTGGCATTAAATCTTTTCTAAATTTCTTATAGAATTCAGCCATGAATCCATCAGGACCTGCACTTTTCTTTGTTCGTAAGTTTTTAATCATGTTGTCAATTTCAGTAGCTGATATTGGGTTATTTAGAATTGTTGTATCTTCTTGATTGAGCTTTGGTAGTTCATATATTCTAGAAATCTGTCCATTTTCTCTGTGTTTTCCACCCTATGTGAGTAAAGACTTTCAAAGAAGGTATTCATGATCTTTTGAATTTCCATGAGATCTGTAGTAATTTCTTTCTTTTCAGTCCTTATTGCATAGGTAAGAGTTTTTTCTTTCTTTTTCTTGATAAAGTTGGCTAGAGGTTTATAGATTTTATCTCAAAAAAATCCAGCTCTTTGATTCATTAATTCTTTGTACTGTTTTATAGTCTCAATTGCATTAATTTCTGCTCTTCTAATCTTTATAATTTCCTCACTTCTATTAGCTTTGGGTTTTACTTGCTCTGCTTTTTCTAGAAGCTCGAAATGCAGCATTAGGTTGTTTATTTGTGCTTGTTGTTTTCTTGATGTACAATTTATTGCTATATGTTTCCCTCTTAGGACCACTTTCATTGCGTCCCACAGGTTTTGGTATGTTGTATCTGCATTTTCATTGAATTGTAGACATTGCTTAATTTCTTTAATTTCACCTGTAACCCACTGATTTTCCAGGAGTTTGTTATTTAATTTCAATGTATTTATGCAGGTTTAGCAATTTCGTTTGCTATTAATTTCTAATTTCAGTGCACTGTCAGATAATATGCATGGGATAATTTCAATCCCTCTACATTTACTTAAGAATGTTCTATGGGCTAATACATATATCTATTTTGGAGAATGTCCCTATGTAGCTGAGAAGAATGTATATTCTGATGTGTTTGCCTGGAGCATTCTGTCAATGTCTACTAAGTCCATTTGCTCAAGGGTTTGATTCAGTTCTGTTATTTCTTTGCTGACTTTTTGTCTAGTTGCTCTATCTTTTGTGACAATGGGGTATTAAGGTTCCCATTACAATTGTGTTGTTGCTTGTTTGGTTTTTCATATCTGTTAGTATTTGTCTTATATAGTTGGGTGCTCCTGAATTTGGTGCATATATGTTTATGATTGTTAGCACTTCTTCTTGAATTATTCCTCTGTCAAGTATGTGGTGACCTTCTTTATCTCTTTTGCTCATTTTTGGCTTGAAGTTCACATTGTCTGCAATCCTTGCTTTTTTTCTGGGCTCCTGTCACATAGAGTATTGTTTTCCATCCTTTGACTTTTAGTCTATGAGTTTACTTTTAAGTCAAATGTGTTTCTTGTATACAGCATATTGTTGGATCCTGTTTCTTGATCCATTCTGTCAATCTATTTCTTTTAATAGGTGAATTGAGGCCATTTACATTGATGGATATAACTGATACGTACTGGCTAAATTTTGTCATGTTATTTTCCTGCTGTTGGTTTTCTGTTTTTCCTGCTTATTTAAGTGCTTTCCCTGTCTGGTGATTTCTTTCTGTTGTTGTTCTGAAAATTGTAGTCATTTTTATCTCTATCTGATATGTCCTTTAGTACTCTTTCTAGGGTTGGTTTGGTAGATATGAATTTCCTCAGCTGTTCTTTGTTATGGAAGTATCTTATTTCCTCATTAAATTTCAAAGAAAGTTTTGTAGGGTACATCAATCTGGGTTGAAAGTTGTTTTCTTTCAGGGCTTGAAATATTTCACTCCAAGCTTATCTTAACTTGAGAGTTTGTACTGAAAAGTCTGCCATGATTCTAATGGGCTTTCCTTGATAGGTGAGTTGTATCTTTTCTTTAGTAGCCTTTAGTATTCTGTTTTTATGCCGTATGTTTGGGATCTTAATTACCATTCTATATGCCTCGCTTATCTGTATATCAGATTCTTTCTTCATGTTTGGGAAGTTTTTTGCTATTACTTCTGTGAAGTTTATCGATATCGTTCACAATGACTCCTGCATCTTCATTGATGCCTATTAGTCTTATAATTGTTTGAATCATCCTGAAGCTATTGAATTGCCATTTCATGCTGCCTTATTTGTGCAAGTTCTACCCTTTCATGATCACTAGCTGTAATCCTGTCCTCAAGGTCCAAAATTCTATCCTCAGCTTATTTAAATAGTTTTTCCAGCTTTCAATAGAAGTTTTTATTTCTTGGATATCTCTTTGGTCAATTCCTCAGTTTTTCAAGGAAAATAAAATTTGTTTCTTGATAAGTGTGCTTATTTGGGGGTAGGGTGTTGTTTTGTTTTGTTGGGTTTTTGTTTTAGACAGGGGACCTCACTACATAGTACAGGTTGACCTTGAACTCACTTATGTAGCCCAGGATGGCCTCAAACTCATGATGTTCTTTCTGGCTCAGCCTCCCAAGTGCTGGGATTATAGATGCGTGTCACCACGACTGGAAGGTATGCTTATTTAATTAAAAGTTCTCTTTTCTCCCTTATTAGTTATACCTTTCTTAGCCTTTTCTTAGTATGCCTTTTCTTAACATAAACTACAGTAATCAAAACAAGGTGTTGCTGAGGGAAAGACAAACAAAACACTAGAGCAGAACTGAGAGTCCAGAAACACACACACACATGGAAAAATGATTTCTAACAAAGATGCAAAGGCACACAGTGGAGAAAGAACAGTCTTTCAACAAGTCAGCCTGGAACAATTGCTTATCCAAGTGCTAGAAACAAACAAAGAATTATTTTTAATTTAAAAAGTTCAATGTACTGATAGAGTATTTATCTAACATGCACGAGGTCCTGGTTCAATTCTAATACTGAAAAAATTTTCAAACTAATCATTGTGTCATATATGAAAATTAACTCAGGATAGATTTATAGACATAAGGGTAAAACTTTAATCCATGAAACTTTCAAAAGAAATACAGGAGAAAATATATATAGCCCTGAAGTAAGCAAAAGTTTCTTAGCTACAACACCAAGAACATTGTCCTAAGGAAAAAAACGATAAAATGGACTTTATAAAAATTAAACTATCTCATGGCCTAAAAACCTATCAGTATTAGAGTTATTAATATCATATCTGTTGTTTACTAACCATGCACTATAATTGTTTAGTGATTTGATGGACTATTTTAATAGCTTTCTTGATATATAATTGAAATAACATGTAATATGCCCACTTCAAGAAATTAAAAATGTTAGAGATAAGTGGAGGAAACTTGAGACCATACTGATAAGTGAAATAAATCCAACTCACATTTGTAAATATCATACTGTCTCCCTACTGTAAAAAAAAAAACTGAAAGAGTAATAAGATCCAAAATGTATGATAGATATTGTCACAATGAAAGGGAAAGACAGTGCTCAAAAGAAAAGAACAACTGGGATAGGGGAAAGGAGAGAAAAAAAGAATGAAAAAGATTATATGTGTATACATACACACACACAAGACAGATAACTATACCACTAATCTCTGTTAGTGCATCCAAAGGAATGGTTTGTGCTTTCATTGTTTGATTGATCATTTTTTGTGCCTAAATCTTGTAATCTGAACAACTACTTCTAAGATAATCATAGGCAATACATTAATTAGTATTAGTTTCTTATGATTTTTTTGAAATTTTTTATCATTTCTATTCTTTTTTCTGTTTTGCTTTTTTAAAATAAAATTAATTTAATTTAAAATGTCTTTTCTTTGAAAAGACTGGAAAAAATATTTGCAAATGACAGCCAATAAAGTACTTGTACCTAGAATATAGAGAACGCTCAAAACTCAACAATTAGAAAATACATAATTCAATTTTAAAATGTGAACAATATTTAAACAGACGCTCCACCAAAGAAGATATATGGATGGCAAGTAAACACATGAAAAGATGTTCCACTCATTAGTCATCAGTGTTTAGGTAGGTGCAAGTTAAAGCCACGAGGAAATGCCACTGCATATTAGAGTGGTTAAAGTTTTAAAAGACTGATTAGGGGCTGGGGATTTAGCTCAGCGGAATAAGCGCCTGCCTTGCAAGCAGGCAGTCGTGAGTTCGATCCCCGGTACCAATAAAAAGGAAAAAGACAAATATATATATATATATATATATATATATATATATATATACATAAAAAGACTGATTACATCAAGTGTTGGCAAAGAAGAGACAAATTAGAAACTCTTTCATGCTGCTGATGGGGATGCAAAATGGTGCAACCCCTTTGGAGAACAGTCTTGTAGTTTCTTTAAACTTAAGCACACGCTTAGCATATGACTGGTTTTTCCAATTGTAGCAATTTACTGGAGAGAAAGAAAACCATATGCCCATCCAATGATATGTACATGAATGTTCACAGCAGCCTTAGTTAGAATAATCCTAAACTGGAAAGCCAATTGTCTATCAACAGGTGAACGGATAAAGACTTTGTGGTATAGCTATGCCATGGATAGTATTCAGCAATAAGAAAGAATGAACCCTTGATAGATGCAATAAGATAGGTAAATGTCAATATTATTATACTGCATAAAAGAAGTCAGACAGACAGTATATATATGCTATGTGATTCCACTTATATAAAATTCTTAAATAGGGAAAGATCAACAGTCACCTAGGGATGTGGGAAGGAGGCCAGAGAAAGGATTACAAAGAAGCTGGACGAAACTTTGGAAATGATGCATATGTTCATTATCTTGAATGGGGTGGTGCTTTCATAATTATACACATGCATCAAAAACTTAGAAAATTCTGTAACAAACTTACGCAGTTTATGATATGGAAATATCATATAAAATTACACAGTTTATGATATGGAACTAAAATAATTCAATAAAGCTGTTTGGGTTTTTTTCTTCTTCCTCCTCTCTCCCTTGATTGATTTTCATTTATCATTATCTTTCTTGTACATATTTATAGATTATAGTTTGTAGTTGGAAGTATGTATAAATGTGTAATGATCAAATTGGGGTATTCAGCATTTCTATCTCAAACATTTTTTGATTAATACATGTACATTTTGGGGCCGAGGATTTAGCTCAGCAGCTCAAGCACTTGCCTGGTAAGTACAAGGTCATGAGTTTGATCCCTGGTACCAAAAAAACAAAACAAAACAAAACAAAAACACACACACACACACACCAAAATCTAAATACATGTACATTTATAGGGCACAGTGTGATATTTCAACACATGTATATAATATGTACTGATGGTAACAAGGTAACTAATATTTCCACCTCTTCATCATTTGTTTGGAACCTCTGTACTCCTACCTGCTAGCTATTCTTAAAATAGGTAATAAGGGGTCTGGGGATTTGGCTCAGCGGCATAAGCGCCTGCCTTGCAAGTGGGCAGTCGTGAGTTCAATCCCTGGTACCGATAAAAAAAAAAAAGTAATAGGTTATTATAAACTCTAGTCCCCCTGCTATTCTGTAGAACACTAGAATTTGTTATCTTGATACCTGTCCTCCAATATCCCTCTATCTCCTTTCCCTTGACCCTTCCCAGCTTCTAGTATTCACTATTTGATATACAGGTTGACTTTTTCACTGCCACATAGGAAAGAGAACATGTGGTATTTGTCTTCCTGTGTCTGACTGGCTCCACTTAATATAACTGTGCCTGGCTGCGCCCATTTGGCTGTAAATGGTGTCATTCTTTCATGGGTGAGTAGTAGTTCACTGGGTATATACCTTATTTTCTCTACCCATTCTTCTACTGATGGACACATAGGTGGATTCTGTATCTGAGCTATTGTGACCACAGCTACAATACTCATGGGTGTAGAGGACCTCTTTGATGTGTTGTTTTCCTTTCCTTAAGCTATAAACGCAGAAGTGGACTTGCAGACCAAGATAGTAGGTCTATTTTTAGTTTTTTGAGGAACCTTCATACTGTTCTCCATAACAGCTGCATTGCTTTATATTTATACCAATTTTTAAAAAATAAAAGCCTTTCCTATGATGCTCGCTGTCTTAACACACCCGTCTCACTGAGCACCTGCATCTGCTAGGTCATAAGGTCCAAGTGGCTGCAGCCTGTAGCACCTGGAACCTTCTCTTTCTCTAGGCTCCACTCCAAGTAGAACCCTCACAAGTAACTTGATAAATGGGCAGGAATATCAACCTATATATAAAACGCAGAGCCCCAAATTCCACAGCCCCATGAAATGCCATGCTTCTTTCTTGGCAGGAGGGCGTATATGGTGCAGCAATTTGCCTCCTGTTTCGGAGGAGATAAAATGACATGACCTAGAACTCTGAATCCTTGAACATTGCTAAGATACCAGTACCTGAATCTTTGGGAGGTTCATCTCCTAGGTGCAGCATAAGTGCATCCTACCAGATGATAGTTTTATTCTGAATCATATGCATGTGATGGACCAAGGGCTGGCGTAGGGTCTGTGGAGTGGCAAGAAGGCCAGGCTCCCTCACACTGATTTGTGGACCAGAGCCACATTATGTCTTCAGGGACTAGTTGTTAAACTCAGGGTTAAACCACACCAGAGATCTGGATTTTCCCTTTCCTGCAAGCTCAGCAACCCTGGTAATCTGTCACAATTCCATTTGGGGAACACCAGAAAGAAGACAGAGTCAGCGCTGGTGATGTTACTACGAAGTCCTACCTGAGAGTATCTTGCCTCCCCCTTGCTCAAGGAGCTTTCATTCTCTGATTGTTTTAATTCTAAACTGATTGAGGGGCTCTGGAACTTACTGAAGAGAGTCCAAACTGCATAGAATCTAATGGAACAGCCAGACTCTGTATTTTCACTTGCTCATCTAGCAACTCCAGGACCTAGACTCTTCATATCACCCTACTCGTGGAGAAATGAATAAATTGGAACTGACAGGCAGGGGAGGGACCAAAGCAGAAGGAATAGACAGCTTCAGTCATTATGCTTCAAAGTCAGCTCAGGCAAGGTCCTGGCAGGCTGCTGGGAGGTTGGGTTTGGGTCATCTTGCCCAGGATTACTGTGGGCATCAAGTCCATGGTAGGGAAATTCATCACTCTGCACCAAGCCCTGGAGCATTCATCAGAGGGCTCTCACAGCTTCCTGCTGGCTAGGCAGGGCTCCAGGAGAACAGAGAAATGTCCTCAGCAGCCACCAAGCTAGAGCAGATGGAATGGGCAGGCCTGAAGCCAAATGAGGGGACAGGAAAGCAGAGACGGCAGCAGAGAAGAGACAGTGGCCAAGGGGAAGAGGAGATTGGGTGACAGGGATATTTAACTGCTAAGTTTTAATCCTCCTCAGTGGCTCTGATCAGGAAGTTGCCAGGCTCCAGCCTTTCCAGTCTGAGAAAGGAAAGAGGAGGGTCCTTCCCCAAGCCTCTGCCTGAGGTGGCCTATCCTGAGCACTCTGTAGACATCATCTCTTTCCAGACCTCACAGTTGCCCTAAAGAACTAAAGAGAAGCAGCCCTAAAAGAAGCAGCGATCTCCTCCCCATTTTATAGAAAGGAACCTGAGATTTGGGGAAGAGAAAAGATCTGCCTACAGCCCACAGTTGGTGAGAGTCTGGTTTCCTAGAGCAAAACCTAGAGTCCTGGTTCCTAATTCCCTTCTCCTACGCTTCCCAGAACTGGGATTCGGCATACAGAACAGTAAGGCTGCAGTTGAGAGGTATGAGCTGCCATGGAGGCCGTCATTAGAACAACACTTGTGGTGGGTGCCGTGGAAAACCTTCTACCTAGAGAAGCCCCTTGTGCATCAGAGAAAATTCCCCCATAGAATAAATCTCCTTAGTGTTGCCAAGTTCCTGAGCACAGCAGCAGCTTTCGAGGATTTAGAGACGTGAGCCAGCATTCAAACAGAACAGGGCAGAGGCTACAGGCCACCCCTTCCCCCACCACCTACCACCCCTCCCCTGTAACCCGCACCACATGCACAGTGCTGGTGCCTAGCAGTTCTCACTCAAGGAAGAATTTGCTTTGAGCTGACATTTAGTGAGCACTCACTCCGTAGCAAGCATCTCTTTTTAGTGCTCTGAAGCCTCTGTCCAGGGACTTTCTTTCCAACTGTTCTGGGATGCCCAGAAAGGAAAAAGTCACAGGCCCTGAAGTCAGACTGCAAAGGTAATTCAGGATGGACATACCTTTCCTTCTTTTGCCCATCTGGGATCTCTTTCCCTGGATCCAGGGACTGGTTAAGGGACATCTGAGAACTCCCAGAGACCAGGAGTACAATTACAAAAGGGACGGGCCATTTCAAGGGAACACCTGACTCTCTCTCTCTCAAAAGGTAGGTCCGTAGCCCCAGGCCTATGGCCCCAAACAGTTCCTTCTCTTGTGGGCCACTCAAGAGCTCCCTCGTCCAGTAGGGTCCTCCCTCCAAAGCTGCTTAATGGAGATGCCACCTTGTTCTATTAAAAACAGACAATTCCTGACTTACACACTTTTGACTTTGCAATGCTATGACGGCCATATGCTGAATTCATAGCATGTTGAACTCAGCTCTGTTCTTCAGCTGGCTCTGCACAGTACAGCTCTGGACAGCAGCAGGAGCACAGTCCAGCTCTGCCCCAGTCCCAATGGGAAGCAACCGACACAATACAGGATTCTGGTTTGCTGAGCTATGACGCGTGGCTAGTTAAATGCATTAACCATGTTATGATGGGTTCATCAGGATGCGCTCCTCTGTATGGCAAGGAACATCTGTACTGAGTAAGTACAGGAAATATTTTACAGTATGCACTTACGTGATAAACAGGACAACTAAAAATTGAACGCTCAGCTTCCTTCCTTCCCCTAGCCCAGCTCGACTGGGTCACATGTGTACCTTTCTGTCTTCTAGGGCCTCTCTCCTTCGAGGAGGAACCAATATTCTGAACAATATATCTATAATTCCCTTATTTTAAAAACTATTTTCTCATACACGTTTATATCCTTTAAAAATAAATGTGTTTCTATTTCTGTGACCCGAGCACAGTAGTGATACTGAATGCATGTTGCTGTAACTTACTCTGTCTTTCAATGTTATAGCCCTGAGATTCCTGGGTATCATTTTCCATAATTATTCATTTTCACTGCTGTGTGATGTTCCACCACAGACCATGCCTCAGTTGTTTCTACATTTTGCTGCTGGCATATACTTGGGGTGCTCCAGGGTTTTTTGTTTAATACTATTTTGAGATGGAGTTTTACTATATTGCCCAGGCTAGGCTTGGACTCCTGAACTCAAGGTGATCCTCCCCCTTCAGCCTTCTGAGTAACTGGGAATACAAGAATGCTCCATTGGATCTAGCTAGTGTCCATTTTTGACTATGATCATTTCTGCACATCCCTCTCAGCGAAAAGCTTCTCTAAACATTATAAGGCAGGTGCTCCCTAGCTTTGCTAACAACGCCAAATTCTTTTCCAAAGTGTATATCCTGTCCTCAAGGGGTTCCCAGCTGGTGGGGAGAACAGGCCTTAACCTGCCTCCTTTAATTCCCACCACAAAGCCACATATAAGTAGCTACCATTAGCCTCAATTTACAGACAAGGAAAACTCGGGTTCAGGGAGGTTAAGTAACTAGTGCAAGGTCACACTGTTTGTTAAGCCACAGTGCCTATCTGACTCTAAA
Source organism: Cavia porcellus (assembly GCF_034190915.1). NCBI lineage: Eukaryota > Metazoa > Chordata > Mammalia > Rodentia > Caviidae > Cavia > Cavia porcellus. Next base: position 34,764,758 of record NW_026947508.1, read on the forward strand.
GTCAACCATACTTTCCTGGCCCCAGTCATCAACTGCACAGTAGAGTTACATTTCTGAATGTTGGCAAAAGGAGAAATTTTATAATTTTTACTCTTTCCTTCCCAGAAGTTATAATTCTTATAAAAGCTTTTTTTTTAAAATTTATTGCCAGTATCTACAAACCCAGCTGAATAAGAGAACCTGCTCTCCCAGGAAGCCCACTCTGAGCCCAGCACCACCACACACTCTGGGACTCCTCTTGGCTTCAGAGATGTGGTTTCCAAGAAGACAAAATCTGTGGGGGCACGGTATATACCAGTAATGATCTGAGGGAAGGAGAAAGAGATTAGAAAGCCAAAGAAGAGAAAGCATGTTTTAAAAAAACAAAATGAAACCCTATTACAGAAAATGCCTTGTGCAGAGTGCTTGTGCTGGGCCACGCACAAGCTATGCCCTCTACTGCACTCTTCATCTCCCTTTGCCACTTGGGTCCCACAAGATGGTGCCACTTGCCACCTCCATTGATGTTTGCGGAGTCTGAAGCTCAGGGCTGCACACCAAGGAAATGGCTCTGCATAACCACACTACAGCTGAGGGGCCGCTTCCCCACGTTCTACAGACACAGAGGGGCTCATCAATGAAGAATTCTAAAGTGTGCCATGCAGAGCTTGATTGTGGAGACTTTCCCACCTCACTCTGTCCGTTCTCTGGGATTCCATCTGAGGGGCAGTAGAAATGAGTTGGATGTGGTGGCTCATGCCTGTAATCCCAGCATTCAGGAGGCTGAGGCAGGAGGATTGTTGTTGCCATGGCCTCTACCTCCACTGCCCTGGCCCCTGGCCTCTTCTTGCTCACAGTATTCTTGGGTTCCTAGAAACCCTTTGACACTTCACCCTGGCAGAACAGGCTCTGGGAGGCTGCCCTGCATGACTGGACATTGCCTATACCGGTGACCCAAGGTCAGCACCAGCTGGGAATTGGTTAGACATGTAGCTTCTTGGAGTCACCTACAGATCAACCCAATCAGAACCTCACATGTGGAGCTCAGTCTCCTCCATTCAGGTCACAATAAGTGCTCTGGGATATTCTGTGTGCACGTTCAAATCTGCACAGTCCCTTTCTGCTGGGCTCACAGTGCTTCAGCTTAATCAGACTCAACATCTTGACATTTAAAAGGAGGTTTTGGTGGTCCAGAAAACTCCTTTACTCCTCCCACTGGTATAGGTCTTTTAACTGAAATTCTGGATTCTAGCACCACTGTGCCTGATCTACTCTTCCAAAATACCCATTCAGAAAGTCAAAGCTGAGGACAGGCGGCCTGTCCACTGCTGGATCTGTGTCCTTCAGAAGCAATGAATGTCTCAGCTTCCTGGCTGAGGAAGGCCAGAAAAATAGCTGAGAATTAAAAATACATGAAACAGGATTTCCAATGTCTCTTTCCACTACATATATGATGTTTTCATGTCACTCCTGATAGGACCCACAATATCAAAGCCACCTCCTGGTGGAGCAGTCAGCTCATGAACTCTGAGCCCAGTCAGCTAAAGCCACCTGCAAGATCCTTGTCTTCAGCCAGTCCCTCCTCTCCGGACCCCACTGCTGTCACTGCCTACACTCTGGCCCTGTCACCCACTAGTCCGACTACTTTGTAGTGTACTTTCCTGGGCAAATTTCCTGGGCAAATTGGTGCCTCAGGTTCCTCCTCTGTAAGATGAAGATTTTCTAGTCAATATTCAAGAGAGATGGGACACCTACAATATCCTAAGCACTAGGGATGCAAAGAAAGAAACACCTCTGTCTTCAGGGAGCCGATATTCTAGTGGGGTCCAAGGAAAGGAGAGGAAGGGAGAAAGGCAATGAACTGAAAGCAAAATATAATGCAGAAGATACATTACACATGTGTGTGTGTATATATATATATATATATATATATATATATATATATCAGACACCTCTAACCCCAGGACTCCAGAGGCTGATGCAAGAGGATTAAGAATTTGAGACCCTGTCTCAAAAAAAAAAAAAAAAAGAAAGAAACAAAGATTCACTTGCTACATATGGCAAACAACAAGAGAAGGAGGCAGAGGACCAGGGAAGAGAAGAGCATTGCTAATTTCACTGGGTGGTTAAGGAGGGTCCTACATGACATAAGGTGACATTTGAGCAGAAATTTGAAGGAGAAAATTACACGGGTACCTGGGCAGGTGGCATTCCAAGCAAGTGCAAGAACTCTGAGGTTAATGGGCACTTGGAGCATGGGAAGACTGGCAAAGAAGTCCCCGTGGCTGAAGCAGAGTGAGGAAGAAGTCAGACAAGTGCCCAGGGAGAGGCGGGCTAGATGGCATAGAGACCTTTTTTTTTTTCTTTTTTTCTGGTACCAGGGATCAAACTCACAACTGCCTGCTTGCAAGGCAGGTGCTTATGCCGCTGAGCTAAATCCCCAGCCCGATCGCATAGAGACCTATCTGCTGCCGTGTTGACTCTTCTTCCAGGGAAAATGAAGACAGATATGAGCAAAGGACTTGGTCTGAATTTGCATTTAAAGGGACAGAGGTGGGGAGCCTTGGGGTTATTGCAGTCTTTCGGGAAAGAAACAGCAGGGCCCTGCAGCTCTGGCAGCAGGAGGGGGAGAAGTGGTGAGAACAAGGATTCCTGCTGAAGTTAAGATCAACAAGATCTGCAGAAAGACTGGGTGTGGGGAATGAGAGAAAGGGTAAGGGCTAAGCCGTGGGGGGAACAGGGAAGACTTCAACACTTTCAGCCTGAGCACCTGGAAGAGTGAAATTGCCCCCGACGGGCTGGGGAAGCCTGAAGGAGGTGCAGGTCTGGATGCAGATCATTTTCACACACGTGAAGATGAAGATGCTAAGAGATGAGATCTCTAGGAGAGAAGCCAATGGACTGTTGGACGTACTGGCTCAGCGCAGAGGTTCAGGCTGGAGATAGAAATGAGACTTTAGTGCATAGGAGATAGTATTAGAAAGAGATCATGAGAGCCTCCTCTTTATATGGGTACTGTGTGAATTAGATGAATTCAAACAGTATGCTTTACCGAACGTGTGGCCACATCTGTAATGCCGGCACCCAGGGGCAGGAGATTGCCGTGACTTTGAGACCAACCTGAGCTACACAGTGAGTTCAAGGCCAGCTTGCATTACAGAGTGAGACCCTGTCTCAAAACACACACACACACACACACACACACACACACACACACACGAACAAACAACAACAAAAAGACCTGGGATACAGCTCAGTGGCACAGCATCTGCCTGACAAGCATGAGGTTGTGAATTCAAGTCCTGGTACAAAAAAAAAAAAAAAACACAAAAACAAAACAAATAAACAAAAAAACCAGTGTGCACCACATAGTAGGCACTCAATAAAGGTTAGCTATCATCACTGTCACTTTATGTCACATGCTCCCCCACTAGTTTCCCACCATGGCCAGCTCCATGCCATCCTCCACAGTGCCAGTCAGAGTGATCTTTCTGAAGCATAGATCTGACCATCCCTCCCTGTTCAGACCTGCACTGGACCCGTATTGCCTATGGGACAAAGCACATACTTCACAGACTCCCCTAAGGCGCTTCCTGATATGGTCAATGCTACCCTCACCAGCCTCAATTTCTGTGGCCACCTCCCACCTTCTCCTCCAGCAATAATAGCAAACCCTTTGTTCACGTCTTGGTGTCTTTGAACATCTGCCTTGACTTGTCCTGCAGCAAACCTGTGTGTGAGTGAGTCTCACAGGCCAGAGGAAGCCTCATTTCCCACCCAGGGGCTGTCCCTTCCCTGCAGAGCTGCCCCCATGCCCATGGGTGCTCCCAGAGGAGGAAGACTGTGCTCCTCCCATCACTAAGCACTGAGCCCCCAGAAGGAAAGGAATCAGGGGACAGTAAATGAACAAAGGATCAAGACCTGACTCAGCCTGGTAGATGTTATTACTGTTAACCATGTGTTAGCTGAGAGAGACTCAGTGAGGGGAAGTCACTCAGTTGGTAAACACTGTGGCCAGGAGTGGACTCCCAGCCTGTCTGAGTCAAAGTTCTGTGCTGAGATACCGACACACACACACACACACACACACACACACACACACACACACAGAGAGAGAGAGAGAGAGAGAGAGAGAGAGAGAGAGAGACAGAGACAGAGAGAGAGACAGAGAGAGGGAGAGAGAGAGAGAGAGAGACTAACAATCTCAGGCCACTTGGGGGTAACGGAGTCCCTTGGTTTCCAAGTGTTTCCTACTACGAAGGGACCCTGGCTAAAGTATTATTCATTTGTTTATTCAATAATTCATTCATTCAGCCAGGTGTGGTGGTATATGCCTGTAATCCCAGTGATCTAGAAGGCCGAGACAGGAGGATAGTGAGTTCAGTCCTAGCCTGGGCAACTTAATGACTTAGCAAGATCCTGTCTCAAAATAAAAAACACAAAATAAAAAGCCAGATATCATAGTACATTTCTGTAATCCCAGCAGTTGGGAGGCTGAGGCAACAGAATTGTTTGCAAGTTCAAGACCAGCCTGAGGAGGAAGGTCTTGGGTCCCAGAATTGGGACCACAAAGTGAGCCCAATTCAGCCTGAACTGCATAGCAAGACCCTGTCTCAAAAAGACAAAAATAAATATTTTTTAAAAATACAAAAGAGCTGGGTATGTAGCTTAGTGCAAAGGCCCTGGGTTTAACCCCAAGTACCACAAAATAATAATGATAATGATAATAATTCAGTCATTTATTTTCATTCATTTACTTCTCATTTTTTCAGTCATTCACTCACTCATACACAACCAGTTGTTTATATTTGCAATGTCTCCTCCCAGACTCCAAGCCTACTCTCTCAGAGCTCAGAACCTGGAGAGAGGCAGGCGAAGGCACAAGGTGGCATAGTGTGGGAATGGAAGACGCTGGGAGGTGGCCGGGTGGCCCTGGAGGAAGGATCTCTGGCGTGAGTCCACAGCGTGTGTAAAGACCCAGTCCCGTGAAACACACTGCAGGCAGAGGTGGCAAGGACTCATTGCCAGGAAAAGGTTGCCAGGGTCAAGATTAATTTGGAAGTCAGCTATGGAGCAAGGTTAAGGGTTTGGGCTGGATTTGGCTTTAGGCATTAGATCTTGAAACCAGGTTATTTGTTTCTAACCTGCCTTTTCCAGAAGGATTTTGGTGACTTGCATCAGTGGTAAAGATCTGGGTTTATGATGTGCCCTGCCGTGAACCTAAAGCTCAGCATGAGCTTTTAGCGTTAGGATTCAGGGTGCAGTAAATTCGAGATCCTCTAGGGAGTAAAACCTCCATCTGCTGGGTGAAGCGCCTTCATTTCATTCTGCGCACAGATCCATTGACTGTGTGGCCCTGGACTGGTCACTTTACCTTCTGCACTTTCTAATGCCCACCTGTTACATCCTGCTCGATCAGAATGCAGTCTGTGCTCTGGGCGCCTTCTCTGGGTCAGGCAGCGCGGACAACACGCCGGGGTCCAGCGGGAGCGGCCTCAACTGCACTCCGAGCACACAGTGGGTGCTTGTTCTCCAGGACTGTCTGTCTCTCTGCCGCTGCCCCCATCTCCCGGCTCACCCCAGGAGCCCCCTCGGCGGCTGCCCGGGAGTGCGACCCAGCTGTCCGGAAGGGCGGGCTGGCCACCTCCGGCCCCGCTGCCCCTGTCCTGCCGGGCTGCCCCAGGCGGGCGCAGCGCAATTACCCTAATTACAGCGCGGCCACGCCGCCGAGAACGCCCCCGGCCGGCCGAGCGTGGGAACCGCCGTGCCCTGCGCCCCGGGGGCGGCGGCGGCGTCGGGGACCGCGCCCTCCGCGCTCACGCCGGCGCGCTCGGGACCAGGCGGCGGGGCGCTCGCGGCCCTTTCATCTCGGGCCCACTCACGGCCGGCCCCCACTCCGGGCGGGGAGCAGCGGCGGGCTCGTAGCCCCAGTCGCGGGCGAGGAGGTTCCCACGGCCCCGGGCGCGCCGCTGCTCCACCCCAGCCCGCGGGCTCTCGCTCACCCACTCCCCGTTTATGCACTAAATAAACATTTTCTGACCGCCTTCTAGTGACGGTTTGCTTCTGTGAAGATGCAGATAGGAGCCCGAGCCTCACAAGATGGTCCTCAGCGTTTGTCCTGTCCTGCTCTGTGCCCCGCCCGTGCCAAAGGGACACCAACTCCCCGCCTGCAGTTACCCCACAGCGGTGGACCCCCATTTCACGACGCGGAGGCGATGGGCCTGGCCAGTGTCACACAGCGACAGAAGCGTCAGATGTGTGTCCTCCAAGCAGCCCTCACCACTCCAGCACTGAAAATGTGCAATCAATGTGTGTGTCACCAAATAAAACTGACCACAGCTGGCACTGCGAGAGCACTTCCGCTAGGCCAGGCGCTGCACTGGACTAAGTGCATTCCATGCATTGTCTCATTGAATAGCTGCGCCAGCCTCGGGCTGGGCCTTCTGATTGGATTCCCATTTTACAGATGAGGAAACTGAGGCTGAGAGCGTAAGTTACTTCCACAAGGCCACACAGCCAGAAGCGGCAGGGGTGAGGTTTGCACCCAAACTGATAAGAGCTAGTGAGACTGTGCCCTGAGCATTGCGAAGGAAGCACCACTTTGCCCGCCAGCATCTTGTCCAGCCTCAGGCTTAAGATAGGTAGTGATCTGCTTCTCACCCCAGTGACTGGGTCAGAGTATTCCGGGGACAGTTTCAAGATTTGGTGCTGAGAAAAGGCAGGAGATGGAGAATAGCAACCTGAATGTTTGTACTCTGGGCCTCAGTTCCTCATCTGTAAAATGGGCATGGTTGTCCCCATCCACCTCCCTTGAAGCACTGTTGATTGTTGTTCTTTGATTCACTAATCTTGCTCATCCACTTAAACATTTCTAGTTTCCTCATGTGTTCCATTTCGTCATGGGGAATTGGAACACATGCCCATCGCATCCTAATCCTCTTTACTTCCCCTCCAGCCTCCCGCCACCTCCAGATCCCCTTCCCATCTCCCCAGTCTGTCTCCCTGCTTCCTGCAGTCTTACATTTTGCTCCTAAATTGTTTACACTTTGGTATAAACAATAAAAGAAACCACGTGATATTTAACCTTCTGTTCACTCACAGGTTTCTTGAGTGCCAACTATGCGCCTGCCTAAGGGGAGGGACGCACCACGCCAGCTATGGCACTAGGAACAGCAGGGGATGAGCTACCTTGGTGAAGCTGAAGCCCTGTGCTCAGCTATTTCCAGTGCCCTGGCTCCAGCCCCAGGCAGCTACACCAAAGCAGTCCTACCTCTTGCCTGGCTGGGAAAGCTGAGGCTCAAGGGCTGGCAGTGGCTTTCCCATAGCAGCTGCCGTGGGTCAGTGCCCAGGGCCAAGGTAGTAAAGCCCACCTCTGGGCACCAAATCCCCAAGTGACCTTCAGCAAACCACTTTACTTCTTGGAACTGCTTCCCGTCCTTTCTGGGGGTGGGGATGTGGTTGGGTGAGCTCCAAGCCCTTTCCGTTTCGGGAGGCCTTTCCAGGAACTCCTGGGGGAAATGGACGTCCCTCCCCAAGGGCACAGCGCCTGCCAGGAACTTGATCACTGCTGGGTTCTTGGCAGTAGCCAGGTGAGGACATGCCAGAAAGCACCTAGAAAGGTCAGCCAAAATGGGCCTTAACCCCAGCAGGTCACTGACCTCTGTAAGGCTCAGTTTCTTCATGTTTAGAACGGAGGCAGCTCCTCCTATCTCCCACTGCTGGACAGTGAGATTCTGAAGATCACAGGACAAGACTAGCATGCAGGACTCACTTACCCTTTTACCGACCCCTGTTTTCTGTGCCCAGTGGCCTGGTCTCAGCAGAGGTCCCCTTTCTGGTTTCCTCATTCTCCTCTGTTCATCTAACCCCCAGTGGACATGCACCAGCTGCTGATCATCTTAGGAACTTAGATGAGACAGAAAGACTAAAAAAAAGGGACCTCCTTTCTCATGTAAGAACACACAGTGACTCCTGAGACCTCAGAGTGGAGAGAGGAGAAAGAGCCGCAGTGCCAGGACCTCGGGGAAATAGGAAACCAGCCCCCTCCCTACGCTCCTGCCTGGATGTCATTTCCCTGCATCCCTGGATCCCAACCATCACCACCCCGGGAAGCCTACCTCAGTTTCCCCAGGCAGGGTGAACTGTTCCTTCCTTCAGGAAATCTGAGCACAGCCTGTCTTCCCCAGGGCTCACCACAGCCAAGCTAGATCCAGCTTAGTATAGACAGCAACATGCATGGGGAAAAGGGAATCAGAAAGGAAAGGGCTGGCCTGCGTCTGTGTTCAGGTTTGTGGAGTCACCAAAGGAATTGCTGCCCATTCTGTGCCCAGGCATTCCCTCCAGGAAGAAAGACGGGGACAGAGGGAGGATATCTGCTGGGGTGGCCCATTCTACCTTCTTTCCTATCTACCCGTCTCCTCTGTGGCCCATTTTATACTTTGATGGTGGCTGCCAGCAGGCCACCTCTGCTTGCACGAGATTGCTGGGACCAGGGAGTTACCAACACAAGGGCTCACAGGTGTGGACCTCAGCTTTGCTAGGAATATGGGTCTCCTTGAAAAAACTCATTTCCTTGACCGGAAACCTTGATCTTCTTCCAGAGGTAATCCTAGGAGGCATAAATTCTAAGAGTTCTGAAACTTCATATTGAGAATCATGGTCTAAAACTGGTCTGTCAAATATGGTAGCCACTAGCCACATGTGACAACGAAACACTTGTCATGTGGCCAGTTAGAATCGTGCTCTAGGTATTGACGCACTAAATTTCAAGATTTAATGCAAAAAAGTGAAATATCTCATTCATTTTTAAAAACTGTTTTTGTTTCATTAGTACATGTTTGCAGTACATGCAGTTTACAGTCTGGAGAATGGGAACATGTTCGTACTATGACTTTTTTTTAATCCCCTTCCCATCTTCTTCCCTCCTCCTCTAATTCCCCTGTTTGATTTTCATTCTTGTAAATATTATTAATATTAGCTCATGTTATGACATATAATGTCTATGTTTATTGAGATCTAAAAAAACTTTATTCCTCTCATTTCTCCTTCCCGTCCTCTTCACCCCTCACCCTAACTCCCTTGGGCCCCTTTCCTGTTGTGAGAGATCCATCCTCTTGTCCCCTTCTATCCATTCTTTTTATTATTCTCTTTGTTTATACTTTGCACATCTCAAGTGAGAGACACCATACAGTATTTAAGCTTGTGTGTCTAGTTTATTCATTTAACATTGTATTTTCCAGATGTATCCATTTTCCTACAAATGTTTCAAATTTGACATTCTTTACTGCTGAGTAGTACTCCTATGTATATATTATATTTTATTTATCCAATCCTTTGTTTATGGGTACACAGGTTGATTCCAGGGTTTAGCTATTATGAATTGTATTGCTGTAAACATTGGTGCACATGTATTGCTGGATGATGTCTTAAGCTCCTTCAGGTGAGCTGGCAGATACCTGGGTTGTGTGGAATTTCTAATTTCAGTTCTTTGAGAAATCTCCATATTGAGTTCATAATGACTGTACCAGTTTATATTTCTACCGACAATGTAGGATGTTTCATTTTTTTTTTACATGACAGCAGTTGTTATTTCATTTCTTAATGATTGCCACTCTTTGTAGAGTAAGATGGAATCTTAACATCATTTTAGCTTGCCAGAGATGTAGCACATTTTTTCATAGATCTGTTGACCGTTTGTATTTCTTCCTCTTTAAAGTGTCTGTTCATTTCATGTGTCCATTTCTTGACTGGGTCTTCAATTTTGGTGATTTAATTTTTATGCTGATTATTTGTTGCAATCATATTATTTTGGACGAAGTGGGTTAACTTGAACTTGTTATTTAAGTTAATTTTACTTGTTTCTCCTGACCTTTTAAAATGCAGCTATAAGAACACCTCCAATTTCAAACGTGACTCACATGTATCTTTCCCTTCCCCAGCACTGACTAAGGAGCTGGAGGACCAGCTATGCCTGCACTTTCTGGCCCCAGACAGCCGTGGGCTGAGAAAGCACTTGGCTGTGACACTTCATGAGAAAAGATGATGCTTCTTTCCCCCAAGAAAAAGGCACCCCAATTTTTCTCTCCACCCTTGAGTGGCTTGTCACAGGAGACATAATGAGCAAGCACCGTCTTCCAGGGCTGCTTTCTGTCCACATGAAGACAGAACCCAGACATGCTCCCCGAATTCCTCCCATGCTTCCAGCCAAGCTGAGGTCATGCTATCTCATCCAAAGAAAGTCTCTTCCTACATGATCTAGACTGGTGGTGAGAGGAGGGATCAAGAGGCCACAGGGAATCCCCAGTCCGCATTCCATAGACCCAGCCTGGACAGCACCAAGCTGGACATTCAGGGAGCACATGATTCCTCCCCAACACAGGGCATCTACACACCAGCCAAGGAAACAGGCACAACCCTAAGACAACTACATGGGATCGCACAGGCCCCGTCAGCAGGAAAACAGCAGGTCTCTGGCAAGATATGAGCCAAGAGGTAGGAGCCTCGTTTCTCTCACCCCACCCCCACCAATGTTCCTTTCTGCATTCTGAGATGGAAATAAAGATGGGACCCTGTGGTTAATGGCAAAGCCTGAGCACTTCTTCAGCTCAGCACGCTGCTTCTTGTGTAACAAAAAGTCCCTCCTTCCTGGACTTGGAAGAATTCCTTCCATTGAATTGAAACCTACTTCCTGGAAATACCCACACACTGTTTTTTGATTCTTTATCAGAGATCACCCAGGCCCTTCCACTACCTTTGCCTAATGATAGACATTTAGAAGGTGGTAGAATTATGGGCTCCTAGAGGTTCCCCACTTCCGGGTTACCATGGAGGGCCTCCATCCTGCCTGCCTCTCCATCCATTGGATGCCCCCAGACCTTCAGAGATGCGTGATCATTAAGTGTAGATTCTGCCACTGGGCAGCCTGAATCCTGGCTGTACCTCTTTCCAGTTGTGTGACCATGGCCAAGTCCCTTCAGCTCTCTGTGCCTCAGCTTTCAGGTGTCTCACTGCAAAGCACAGATAATAATAGCTTTGACAGACTGTGCTATGAGGACAAAGTCAGTTAACACCTGCTAACCCTTAGAGCAGTGCCTATACACAGTTTTGACAAGCATGTGTTGTCATCTAGTATGTGTCTTGGGATTCTGCTCTCCCCACTCCATCGCCAGCTAATTGGTCCAAAGTGTGCTTGACCCAAAGTGGACAGTGAGACTCTTCCCAGGGAGTTTTAGACCTGGAGCACAGAGAAAGGAGTCACTTTTTCCCATTAGCTTAAGTCCCAAGGTATAAACTCAGCCAGGTTTTCTGCACCATGAAGACAGTCCAGGTCCTGTGAAAGAAAAGGAAGCTAATGTGTAGGGAAAAGCAAATGCAAAAGACAGAGGAAGAAAGTCCTGGTTCCAGCTGCTCCTAAAGGCCAGCAGCATTCCAGCCTTCTAACAGTTCATTGTTTATTAACTTTTGCCGTGTAACACTAATCTCAAAACTCAGGGCTTAAGTTAAGAACCATTTATTAGTCCATGATTCTACCTGCGGCAGTTTGGCAGGACTCAACACAATGATCCTTCCGCTGGTATCCCTTGGACTCACTCATGTGGCTACAGTCAGTTGGGAGCTCAACCAAGGTTGGACGGCCCACGATGACCTTAAGGTGAGCTATTTTATTAAATGCCTACCATGTGCCACGTACTGTGGGGAATACCAGAGTGGAGACAATTAAACTGTAAGGATCCTGCCTTTTATTGAGTTAGCCAGAGATAAAAATTTTAGGTGAACTAACTCACTTCTCCTAATTACCTGGTCAGAGAGTTGATATTATTATTACTCCCACTGCACAAACAAAGATATTGAGACTCAAAGAGGAGGAATAACTTTCTGAGTTGTGAGGATCAAAGGCAGAATTCAAGCCCAAGCCTCCCAAGCATCTGTAGGGCCTATACGCTTCCACTGTACCATCCTGGATCTTCACACATAAAAGGAGACTACACTCATTCTGCTTAAGGTGTTGTTACAGGGACTGAACAGGCACAACATCCAGCAGTGCATAATTCAATGGCGTTCCCGCAGTACATGTTCTCCACACCTGCTTTGTGCTGGGCAGAGGTAGGTGCAGGGGATAAGGAAATGACTCAGGCACAGGATGAAGCAGCAGCAGTGTGGAGGAGGAAATGATTAATCCTGCCTGGTTGGGGCTCAGCACTGGCACATTCACCAGCCTCACTCTTCAGGCACGGATGATGCTGGTGAGAAAACGCAGATCGCAGCAAACTCCCCTTCCCACAGTTGTGCAAGACCTCAGAGTCCCAGTTACACAGTAATCAGAGGTCAAGGTCACTAGCACTGGGAGACTCAAGGGCTCCTGAGCCACCCTGCAAGCCTGTCTACAAAGCTGGGCACGGGCATCTGCTCATAGGTCATCTGCAGACGCCAGGCTAGGAGCAGCAGCTTCCCAGAGGAGGTGACACATCTGCAGTCTTCTGAAGAAGCTTGGGGATTCCTGGGCGCAAAGCAGTAATTTCTGCCAGTCCAAGGCTAGGGTGCTCAGAAATGCAGCATCCCCATGCCCAATGGCAGGCCTGAGCATTAGGGAGGCAGGGGGCATAGATGGACCCAGATCTCACACTTACCTGGTCCCTCTGCAAATTCCAACTCCACCAGTTTCTGGCTACTGCCAAAGTTCATGACTTGCTCTTCCTGAGCAGGCTTCTCACCACCCATAGAGTAGGAATACAACCCTCCACCTTAGCCAACGCTTCCTGTGCTTCTCAAGCTAACTAAACTATACCACCTCTACATTAGAAGGAGACCGGGACAACATGGACCCCGGGCTGGAGGACCACGTCAGGTCTGGATTTCACCTTTAAAACTATCAGGAATCCACACGACTTCCTCTCTGTCCCTCCTCGCTGGGGACCTGGCCAAGATCCCAACTGCCTATATGAGGGGTAGGGTGAAGATTGAAGAAAAAACAGAAGCAAATTTAGTAATGCACAGAAAAGGGGCTGGGTAGATAGTGCCTCAGGATGGGCGAAGACGAAGACCTCTTGGGCTGGCCCACTTTGATTTTTTTCCAGTGAGAAGTACAGGAGGAGAGGAAGGAGGAGGGTACCTTTTCTGGAACAGTGTGGAACTAGTGGTAGAATGGGTGAGTTTAACATCACAAAAGGAACAGGATAAGATCCTTCCCCATTCCTAGGTCCTCCCTATATTGTCCCAGCGAGTCTCCCTGTCTTTTGAGTGCCACCATTCTATGGGTCTTCCCACCACGATCAGGGGAAGTGCAGCTTCCGCATACCTCCCAGACCGCGGGGCAGATCACAGCCGGTTGCAGACCTCCGAGCCCTTTTACTACAGATTCTGGTTCCTGACCTCGTCTCTCATTCCTTTTTTCCAGTTGTTTATTTCATTTTCCTGCCCTTGCAGACAGATTTCTTCCATTCAGCTACTCCCAGGGGCTGCCCTCCATACTCCCAGCTTTGTGTGTGACTGTCCCTGCCTCGCTCACTCTGGCTGCCATCTCTCAGCCCTAAGCCCGAATTCCTGGAAAGGAGAATCTAGCTCAATTTAGGCCTAGCATCCACCTTAGTCTGATCAGCTATGTAGGTTACCTGGCAGCTGGGGTTCCGTGAATAAAGTGAGAAGAGGCTGCCTCTCAGAAACAGTGGAGTCAAGATCAAAACAGACCCCCAAGAGCCCCAGCATCCTGTGTGTTTAGTCCACACAGACAACTCTAGGAACACTGGTGACCCATTTTTCTCTTATCTATGTGCTCAAAAGTATTATTAATAGCTGGATGTGGTGGTGCATGCAAGCAATCCCATTTTTTGGGAGGCGGAGGCAAAAGGATCCCTGTGAATTTGAGACCAGCCTACAAAGTGAGTTCAAGGCCAGCCTGAATTGCATAGCAAGACCCTGTCTCAAAAAAGCAAAATAAATAAATAAATAACCCTACTATTAAATCACAGTCAGCTCTCTGTATCCATGGATTTTTGCATTCATGGATTCAAACAACTACAGATAGAAAACCTTTTTCTAAATTTTGTCTCCATAGTACATATGTGCAGACATTTTTTCTTGTCAATATAGTGTATAACTGCCTGTTTAATATTTAGTATTGGGGACTGGGGATTTAGCTCAGCGGCATAAGCACCTGCCTTGTAAGCAGGCGGTACCGGTAAAAATGAAAAAGACAAAAAAAAAAATATTTAGTATCATATTAGGTATTAAAAGAGATTATTTAATATGATAAGAGATGATTTAATATTATAAGTCATATGCAAATACTGCACCATTTTATATAAGGAACTTGAGCACCCGTGGATTTTTTTTTTTTTTTTTTTTGGTCTTTTTCCTTTTTATCGGTACCGGGGATTGAACTCACGACTGCATGCTTGCAAGGCAGGCACTTATGCCGCTGAGCTAAATCCCCAGCCCCAACCCATGCATTTTTGTAACTGAGGGGGATCCCCAAACCAATCTTTCAGATACTGAAGTTCAGCTATATGCTTTGTAATATGCGCTATTTATATAGTGTATATTTTTCATATGCTGTAAGTACCGTATATACTACAACAAAACATGGTTATTACTGTAAGAATTGAACATATATAAATATAATAAAACCGCTCAAAAGTGTAATACATTTTGAAAAATCAAAATCTACATTTGCTATTTGCCTTACATGCTGACTTTAGAACTTAATGGCCCTGCTCCTATTAACTCCTATAGCGGCTTCATTGTAGGGGCCTCTCCTACCCTCCCAGCCCTCCTCTTGCACAGGTCACAGGGATCTGGTCCTCATGGGGCATCAGCACAAACCACCCGGCTGCCCTTCCTATCCCCCTGAAGCTCCACCCCTTCCCCTGAGTCAGCTCCTCAGGCCACCTGGCCTGCTGCTAGCCCGCCTGTCTGATGGCACATCACCCTCCGGCCCCAGGGCATTCATGATTTCTTCAGACCTGAGCTTTTGCACACGCTGCTTTTTTTCCATAACAGCTTCCCTACATTCCTGATGGGGTTGGTTCCACTCCCTCAAAGTCCAACCTAATGTCACTTTGCAGGGACGCCTTCCCTGGCCCCTCCTGCTGGTTCAAATCCTCCTGCTGTTTACCTTCCTAGCTCTTGACAGTTTGCAATAGTTCTGTTTTATGCACTTGGTTCTTTCCTCTCTTGTCACTGGAATTCACTCTATAATGTTAGGGAGCATTTGGTACAAAGTAGGGGTTCAGGGGCTGGGGATTTAGCTCAGCGGCATAAGCGCCTGCCTTGCAAGCAGGCAGCCATAAGTTCGATCCCCGGTACTGATTAAAAAAAAAAAAAAAAAGACTACAATGTAGGGGTTCAGTGAAGTATTTTGTAGTGAACGAATGAAGGGATAGACGGAGGGTCAGTTGTCATATCCCAGCATCCATCTCAAATCCACTCTGTCATTTCTACTGACAAGAGAAAGCCAACCCCCTCCTGCCCAGAGCCCTGCAGTGGTCCCTCCTGATCCTCAGAGTCAGGCCCACAAGTGCTCACATACACAGCCTGGTGCCAGAGGTGCAAGGCCCAGGCTCAAATTTGCACCCACACCACTGCCAGCTCTGCAACTGGAGCCAAACTCAGTCTCCTCTCTGAACCTCAACTCCTTTCTGAAAACTCCTTTGTGAAACTCTGCTGCCATGATTCTGGTTTTTGTTTGTTTGGGTTTGTTTGTTTGTTTGTTTCTGGCTTTTTGAGACAGGGTCTCGCTATGCAGTTCAGGATGGCCTTGAGCTTAGTTTGTAGCCCAGGCTGGTCTCAAACTTGCAACAATTCCCTTGCCTCAGCCTCCCAAGTGCTAGGATTACAGGCGTGAGCCACTATGCCCGGCTTCGCTGCCATTTTTCCCGCATGAGAAGCCTAGAAAATTTTGCACATGGTTTCCAATATTCTGAGTGGTGACCAGTACCTTCACCTTAAGGCCTGCTAGCTCCAACCAGGTACCTGGTACTTTCTGAACTTCCCGTGTGCATTCACGCTTTGGTGCTTTCACTCAAAAGAAAACCCACTTTCCTGTCTATTCCTGCCCATCCATGAAGTTACACTCTCCGCAGTGTCTTCCCTTCCTCTGGGCTCACTTCGTCTTTCACGTCTGCTTTGCACTTGGAAACATCTCTCTCTACATTCTGAGCCTCTGCCCTGGGTCCAAACTGCTCACCCCAGTACCTTGCCAAATGTCCCATTTGGTATAGGGCAGGCCCTGTGCCTCTCTATTAGGGCTTCAGAATGCAGAGACCCCCCTCTATCTTTTAATGTGTCACCATTTATTGAGATCAAGGAGACCATAAGGCACTTGATAACTGATTTTGCAGGCCAGGAAATCAATGAAGCCTGCATGCACTCAACACATACACCAGCCTTTGAATCTCAGGATGGAGGGAACCAAAACCTAACTAGAGTGGCTTAGCTAAACAGGGAATGTTTTTCTCAAATGGCTGAGAAGATCAAGGTAGGAATCCCAGAGTGCTAGAGATTCTGTGGTTCACAGAGGTGCAGTCTCCAGTGAGATTTCACTCTGCCATTCTTAGCATGGACCATGATTTTTCTTCTCCAAATCAATATTTTCCTTTCTTTTCTTTCTTTCTTTCTTTTTTTTTTTTTTTTTTTTTGTACCAGGGTTCCAACTCATGATCTCACGCTTACCAGGCAGGTGCTTATGCCACTGACTTAAATCTCAGGTCCTCAGTATTTTCGTGCATAGAAATAACAGTGCTTCCCCCAAGGATTATTGTAAATAGGATATGAGTTGATATTTGTAAAGAATGATGTCTGGTGCACCACAAGCTACCCATCTTTGTCATTCTGCCCTCAGACTGAAAGGGGAGGCTACCGCTCCTTTAGCTGTCACACCCTCATCCCTGGCAGGAAGGGAGGAAAGCAAAGCACAGAAAGTGAGTGCTGGCTCAAAGCATTTTTGTTTTGTTTTCAACCGAGACTGCATTTATATCACATTAACATGAAACACTTTAAAACGAGCAATTCGGTGGCATTTAGTACACTGACTGTTTTGTACATGCACCAACTCTAGCTCCGAAACATTTTTTACTATCCCCAAAAGGAACAGGACCCTCGAACCCACTAAGCAGTGGCTCCCCACACCCTTAACCCCTGACAAGAGGATTTACCTATTCTGCATAATTCCATCACTATTCAGAGCTTTCCAGGAAACCCTATCCCATTTTCTTCAGCTCATGTCAGACAATGGTCTGATTTGATGCTGAGCATACTGCTTCCCTAAACAAAATCACCATCTCTTCCTTTTCCATTCTAACTTAGAGCGCCTACAGCCATATTTTACTGATGGGAAGACACATGAATTCTTTCTTACATTTTAACTTTTTTAGAACCAGAATCTTAAATTAATAACACCTCATATTTAATGAAATTCAGTGTGTGTCAGGCACTGCTTTAGGCACCTCAATTAAAAGCGCCAAGTTCCTTGCGCTTGTGGAGTTGACAGTCTAGTGGTGAGGAGATAAGCAATTTCTCATAACAAATAACTGAACTGGTGTGTTAGGAGATGATAAATGCTTAGGAAAAAAACAAAAACTAGAGCAAGCAAAGTCTCATTCCAGGGCTGGAATAAAGACACGTTGTTATATTAGTGATGTAGTTATCTATAGCTGTGCAAAAATTACCCCAATACTTATCAGTTCAAAACACAAACAATTTTGGGCTGGAAATGTAGCTCAGTGGTAGCACAAAGTTTCATAGAATTCATAAGGCCCTGGGTTCAATCCCCAGCACAAAAAATAAAATAAAACTAAACTAAACAAACACATATTTTTAACCTCAATTTCTGTGGGTCAAGAATCCAATGGTACCTGAGCTAGGCCATTTTGGCTCATGTTGCAAACAGCACGTTGGCTGAGGCTGTAGACACCTGAAAACTTGACTAGGGCTCAAGGCTTTGCTTCCAAGATGGTGCACAGTCACGGCTGCTGCCAGAGCCATAGCTCCTCACTGGCTATTGGCAAGATGCCTCGGTTCTTTGTCATGTGGCCCTCTCCTCAGCCACTGAGTATCCTTACAGCAGATCAGCTACCTTTCCCCAGAGCAGGAGAGAGAGAGACAGAGAGAGACAGAGACAGAGACAGAGACAAAGAGCCCACAGTGCATTTTATGACCTAGTCTTGGGAGTGACACCATAGCTTCTGCTACATTCATGTTAGAAGTGAGTCATGAAATCTATCCCACATTCAGTAATAGGAGACTTTAGAGGAGTAGTATCATAGAACTTTTCAATGTATTTTGAAAACACTAAAATTAAATAAGATGGTCAGGATAAGAGAAAGGTGAGTTTGGGGTGAGAGAATTGGCCAAGCAGAGATGGAGAAGGTGAATGCTTCAAGCAGAGGAAGCGGCTAGAGCTACCAGGCCAGGAGTTCACCTGCGTGCTGCTAACATGGGGAAGGAAGGAACTCGGGAGGGGGGGTATGGGAGGGCAGCACGATCCTGCCCCAGTAGCTGTCTGACATTGGGCAGGTCACTTCCTCTTCTGAGTCCCTTGTCTCCTCTTTTGTAAAGTGGGAATGACTGGGTGTCCCTTATCCACAATGCATGAGACCAGAGGGCTTCAGAGTCTGTTTTTTGTTTTTGTTTTTGTTTTTTTTTAAATTTCGGAATATTTACATAGACTTTACTGGCGGAACATCCCCAATTCAAAAATCAGAAATCTGAAATGTTCTGACACCTGCAATGTTTTGAGCGTTATATTGGCCATGTCTGCACAGACACATCTGTTATTTTGCTTTTGTTGTTGTTCATTAGTTTTCTTTTTTGAAACAGGATTTCACTATGCAATTCAGGCTGGTCTTGAACTCAGGACAATCCTCCTGCCTCACCTACCGAATGCTGGAATTACAAGCATGCACCACCACGCCTTACTGATACATCTGCTCTTGACCCAGGTGCCACATGGCTAAGATCTTCTCCTATTACCACCCTGTACAGTTCTATAGTCCTCCTCCCCAAATTCCTTGCTTCTCCAATTTTCCCCATTGCACTTCTCACTTTCTAACATGTGGATCATGGGTTTAATTTTTTTGTTATGTACTATATGTCCCCAGGTACTAACAGGGGTTCTTCAGACTACATGAGTTCCTGAGGAGCCCATAGATGCCTCCCTCACCCTAAATTCATTAACCCACTGAATGCATATGTGATAGTTTGTGGGTATGACATCTGTAGCTTTCATTAGATTAAAGAATCACATGACTTTAGTATATGTGCTACCAAAGTGAGCATAGAGAATCACATGATTTTAAGAACTTAAAGAGCATACTGTAGATGCTCAATAAAATGCTTTTAAACAAAATTAAAAGAACTTTTAAAATATTCACACACACACACTTTTTAAAAGAAAAGTTTTTTGGGGGCTGGGGATTTAGCTCAGCGGCATAAGCGCCTGCCTTGCAAGCAGGCAGTCGTGAGTTCGATCCCTGGTACCAATAAAAAGGAAAAAGACAAAAAAAAAAAAAAAAAAGAAAGAAAAAGAAAAGTTTTCTTATTGTGCAACAGTTCCCAATTTCTGGTGTCCTTGGGTCAACTACGTCAGCATGGCAGGATGATTTTTAAAAACACAGAATCTTCAGCACCTGCCTGGCAAGCATGAGATCATGAGTTTGATTCCTAGTACCAAACAAACAAAACAAAGCAAAACAAAACCCCCACAGAATCTTATGATTTAAACATATCCACAGATAGTCAGGCATGGTAGCACGTAGCTGTCCCCCTAGCAGTGAGTAGGCTGAAGCAGGAGGAGCACATGTTCAAGTCCTATTGGAGCAACTTAATGAAACTCTGTTTTAAAATTAAAAAAACAAAAATAAGAAGGGCTGGGGACATCCCTCAGTGGTGGAGTGCCCCTGACTTTGATCACCAGTACCAAGAAGAACAAAAAATGGAGTACCCTCAGACAGTCTGAGTTGGGTGTTAAGGTGGGACTGAAGATTCTTTTTCAATCCCCCCCCCCACTCCACTTCTGAATGAGTCCAAGAAACACGGAGTTCTGTGTGCAAACTTAACTAGAAAGAGATCCAGGAATCCATTCCACAGTGTGGCTTTTACACTTTGCAAAAATGTAATCATACCTGTGATCCTTTGTGACCTTCTCACAAGTTCTCTGGGTGCCCAGGCAGGGATTACTACCTCCCTTTCACTGATCACAAGCTGAGGCCCTGGGGAATCAAGTGACTCCCCCACCTCCACCCCAACAGCACCAGCTAAGGGTCACATGCCTGCTGGGGGCAGGGCTTTGATTAGAACACGGACCTCTGAACTCTCACTCTAGGCTTCTAGCATCTACACCAACCAGATAAACCCAAGTTCCAGGAAGCCCATGACAGAGGCTGGGGGAAGGGAGTGAGAGGAGGGAGGGAAAGAGGGGTAAATAGGTGGAGGTCACAGAGCAAGGAGCGTATTTCCTGATCACAGGGAACGATTCCAGTTGTCTGAGGACTTGGAGAACACACAGCTTTCACATGCTAACCTGTTGCATGGGACCTGTGGATATCCACTGTCTCTTGCGTGTCTGTCTCTCTCTGCCAAATGGGGGTGAAAACTCACACCTGCTCCCCACAAGATGCTGAGAGAATGTAATGCCTTCTAAAATTCCAGGTTATGGGGCCAGGGATTTAGCTCAGCAGCATGAGCGCTTGCCTGGCAAGCGCTAGGTCGTGAATTTGATTCCCAGTACCAAAAAGAAAAAGAAAAAAATAAAATAAAATTCCAGGTTATTATCTAGGTCTAGGGAAGGTGCGGAAGCCTTTCCAACCCCCAAGGTGGTCAGAGATGGAGTAATCTGAACTCTCATTCTCGGATAGACCACTCTGAGATTCCAGGTGCCTGGCACTATGGTGGATACCACACGGGCACGTTCCCTGCTTTAAACTCCACCACAGTCCAGGAGGGTCCGTGCAGCTGATGCCAATATCTTAGAGGTGAAGATATGGAGGCTCCAGGGATTGAGGTGCAACCCATTCCATCATGTATTTATTCACTCAACTTTTACCAAAAGAGCTGGGCCAGGCTCTCGGCCAAGTGCTGAGAAGAAGATGAACAAGTCCTTCAGGAGCCGTGCCCATAAATTATTTTAATAACAACCCCGTACATGCTTCAACAGACAAGGTGCAGTGGGAGCCAGAGAGAAAGCAAATGGATCTCTGGAAACTGTGGGGACAGTGAGCCGACCTCCCAGGGGACCCTGCATTGCTGAGGTGCCCTGTGTCCTGTGTAGATGTGGTAATCACCATAAGACCTGGGTTCAAGTCTCACTTTGGGCAAGGCTTTGCTGTGTATTTCTAGGAAACCGCTTATGCTCCTAACACTCACTATCTAGTTAGAAAATTAAGAGTTTAGGTGGGCCTGAGATCGCTGCCACACCCCTATTTCACCTTCTGGTACATTCACGCTCGAGTTCACTCTAGCCTGGAGTCTAAAACCACACTGAACTTCTAGTGTCAAACTCTCCGCCCCACTGCAGCAGGACGGTGCCTGGGCGCTGGAGGCGGGGCTCCGTTAAAGGGCGGCACTTAGCAATAGATGGGCCTCGCGCCCCGCCCAGAAACGTTCATCCAACCAATGACAGGCGGGGGCGGGTCATCCCCGCCTCTAGTATAAAGAAATAGCTCGCCTGGAGAGCGCGGTGCGCGCGTCTTGGAGCCAGACTGTGAGGCACTCACTGGTCTTTCGCGGAGCTACAGTACCCGGGAGATCGCAGGATCGTGGAACGCGGCGCGCAAAGCGTCCTGGGCTGGGCCGACGAAAGGGTCGGATTCAGTTTCCTCTGCCTGGCTGAACTGCAGAGACCGCACGGTGCCCGGGGCTCCCGCCTCAGAGGAGCAGCTGGCTCGGGCCCCGGGGTCGCCCGCCTGCGCCCACCCTCCGTCCGCTGCCATGGCCGACCACCTGATGCTCGCCGAAGGCTACCGCCTGGTGCAGAGGCCGCCTCCGGGCGCTCCCGCCCACAGCCCTCACGCGCTCCGGACTCTTCAGCCATACGCGGACCAGAGCGTGGACAGTGGGCTGAGGCCGCAGGGGGCTCCACTAGGACCGCCCCCTCCCCAATCCGGGGCCCTGGCGTTCGGGGCTTTCGGGCCACCATTCTCCTTTCAGCCCTTTCCTGCGGGGCCGCCACCCGCCGCCGGCAGCGCGCACCTGCAGCAGGTGGCCGCTTTGTATCCGGGTCGCCAGACCGCTCCCCCGGGCGCCCCCGGAAGCCCCCCAGGCCTGCAGCCCACGCCCGGCGCCGCGGCCCCTCTGCAGCCCGCACACGCCCTGGGCAGCATGGACGCCGAACTCATCGACGAGGAGGCGCTGACGTCGCTGGAGCTCGAGCTCGGGCTGCACCGCGTGCGTGAGCTCCCGGAGCTCTTCCTGGGCCAGAGCGAGTTCGACTGCTTCTCGGACCTGGGGTCGGCGCCGCCCGCCGGCTCTGTGAGCTGCTGAGAGGCCTCGGCGTCCTAGAAGAGAAGCGAGCCTGAGTGCCCGCTGGATCCCGCAGCTCGCGACGTGGCCCCGCACGCGCCCTCCGTGAGGGCGGTGGCCGCAAAGAGTGCAAAAGCCTAGCGGTGGGCGCGATGCCGGGCTTGCCGCAAGGCCCTGCCTACTATGGTGTGAATGTGACTTCACTTCTCTGACCGGAGCCTCAGCGGTAAAGTGAAGTAGACTGTCGAGACTCGACGTTCTTAGCTTCTGGGTCCTGTCTTTTTCCTACCCCTCTCCAACCCCCAATCTGAGCCATTCAGGCCTCTCTGCCTGGTGTTCCTACTCCTCGAGCAACCCCCACTACCAGGATGGGGTTCCCGGAGCCACCGTCCTTGAGCGCTCACCCTTGCTGGGCCTCCAGCCTGGGGAGGGGAAGATGTACAGCCCGACCCCTGCGGAGTGGAGCAGTGCCCCATCTGGCCTCCAAAACCAAAATAAAACTGGGTCACTCTGCAGTCTTGAGTTTTCATTTCCTTATCACTCCAGTTCCCGACTATATTTAGCTTCTGCTGTTCTGAGACTGTTGACACTAGGGTGGGATGGGTGGGTGCCACAGTTCCTAGCAGTGCCCAGGACAGGAAACACAGTTCCTTTCAAAAATATCTTGTGAGTTATGCAATTGTACTGTCACAACCTGGAAGGCAGAGGCTGTAGCTAGGTGGTAGCATAAGCATAGATTTCCCATCTTGTAGGGTGGGGAGAGCTGGGAATGACTGAAGTTTCAGCTGGCCTAGCTCTGGCCCGTAACTCCAAACCCAAATCACCATCTTCTTGGACTTCTGAGACCTATTTCCTTAGAGATGGACTAGATGTTTGTGTTGTCTCTAGCATTGTGCCAGACTCCTAGGCAGCCTCAAAAATGACAGTGGTGATTCTGCAAATTGCTGCTTGTTTTATTCCAGTACCTGCGCCAGTAGGGTACAAGCTCTCATGCAGTGACAGTCCAGGAGGGATGAGGTGGGTGACAGACCTGGAAATAACTAATCTTGATACAAGGAAGGGCATGAGATCCAGAGAACAGGCCGACTGGGCAAGCCCGAGGTGGAAGTAGTTCAGCTGGCTGGGGCAGGGATCATTCAGGCTTCAGGGGTGTATAGACATTTGATATAATGAGCGGCTGTGGCTGATGAGTGTGTTTTGGGGGTTGGAGAAGAGCTTGCTGAAAGGTAGGGAGTTGTACTAGTGTAGAGAATTTATGGGGAAGGCATGGGTGTCTAAAAGGGGCGAGAAAGATCTAACAACTTTAGTTTTCTAAGGTCGGCACAGGCCTCCTTTCATAAATGAGGGATGTAGAGCTTGCCCAAGCCTGGTGGGATTTAGCCTGAGTCCTGATCACCCATATGAGTTCCTGGCTGCCCCCCTGCTGACTCTTCTAAAAAGCTCTTCAGGTATGTGGGAGAAAGGCCAAAAGACAGGAGGCAGGAGAAAGCCCAGCCACAGGTGCTGCAGTGTTCCAGTGAGACAACGGGACATTCACTAGGAGACATGGACTCTAGAGACTACGGAGGAGCAAAAGGCTGAGACCTTCTGTTCCTAGTGGTCAGGCTTTGTCCTGGGGCCAAGCAAGTGGCTTGTCAACAGGACTCCAGCAGCCTACGTGTTCTCCCAAGGCTTCTGGGGAGGGACTACCTTGAGCTCTGTGCTCAGAGAAGCCAGTGTTTAGTTTTCTCCCAGAAAAGAGACACAAACCAAGGAGCTGAACTGGGATGGGAAAGTTTGGTCCTGGGCTGAATACTCCCTTTATTCCCTTCTCCCTGGGCCTCAGTTTCTCCAGCAGTAAAATAAGGCAAATATCCCTGTCTTGCTACTTTAAAGGCAATAACCTCTACATAAGTGAGAAACAAACTAGGGATGGTTTATAAGCAGTTGATAAACTCTCAAGTGCTCTCCATATGGAGGGGATTACAATAGAAGCTCAACACTTGCTATTTCCCCGAGTTAAAGCAGAGGTGGAGGAAGGAATCCAGCTGCTGAACCCCACAAGCCCTCCAAGAGGGCCTCCTGACAAGCTGGACAGAAGACAAGTAGAAAAGACAAGGCTGGCCTACCTACCAGCATTTGGATCCCCAAACCCCTGAATTATGACGGCACTCTCTGGAATGGAGGAGAGACCAGTGGAAAGAACAAGGGACTTGCAGTCTGACAGCCTCAGGGTCCGGTTCTGGAAGTGCTCTTACTAGCTGCCTGGCCTCTGGCAGTTCCCTCATCCTCCAAGTGTGTTCTTATGGAAACACTCAGTTCCAACAAGGGTCCCTCACCTCTCTGCAGGGGCTGCCCTCCTAATGCAACCTGCTGCCCCTTGGTCCTGTGCCTTGCACTCATGCCTGGGCTGGCTCTTCGGAGTCAGAAGTCAGGCTCTCTAAAGCCTATGAATGGAGTCATGGCACATGCAAGATATGTTTCCATCTTTTTTAAAAAAATAGAATTCCTGTATGTATGAAAGTCTCCCCAGGCTGACTTTATTTTGAGTTATCCTTTGGTTGACTGGATTTCATAACTAATCTCTTAGTTTTTTCTGCAAAATAAGTGGAACTTCTCTCAAACTCATCTGAAAAGTGGGAATATTAATAATATCTCCCTGGTAGAGCTACTGTGGAGATCAAATAAATTAATGCAGGTAAAGTGTCTGGGACAGTGGGGTTTGTAGTTAGTGCTAATATTCCTGAACCCTGGCTTTGGGGACTCTATCTCAGAGTCTTTAGGAAGGCTGTGTTTTAACCAGCTATTATGTCCGTTGTGATGCTGTTATAGATTGGCTTTCCCAAGAAGCGGACTCCAAACACAGGTTCAGTTTGCAAGACAGATATTAGGGAGCTGCACTATAGAAAGGCGAAAGGAGAGAGCAAATCTACAAAGTACCCCCACCAAGAGCCCCGGCCAGCCCCATGCAAGCTGCGGAGCTAAATGGGCCCTTCAGAGCCATGCCGAGTTAGGTCATTGTACTCCTTTGTATTCCTGTTCCATGCAGTATGTTTCACCCAGGGACCATACCATGGCTGAGGCACTAGAGGCATGAGTGTGTGCGGAGCAGAACTCCCCACCTGAACCTGTCCTTGGATCCGATGCCAGGGGAAGGCTGTGTGCCCACAGCACTCCCAGCAGAGAGGGCAATGATTTCATGGAAGGGGCCTGGACAGTACATTATGGTGTCTTTCCATAAACACTGGGGTGGGGATAAGGTTGAGGTGACATAAAGTGCCAACAAGTGCCTCCTGAGATTTACGCTCCAGTGTCACATCTGCCTCCCATTAGTCCCAAACTAGCACCTTCCTATTAGAGATATTTCAACGTTGGAGAGTTGATAGGTATGGGGTGGATCTCACCTGCTGAGCACTGCCATCACTGCTGTCATCCTTCAGGCTCAGCTAAGTGCCTGACAGTCATTGGCTGAATAAAGTAATGAACAGTCTGATCATAGTCTTTTCCCAGGCAGTTTAAGAGGTTTAGCTGCTTACTGAGTAATCCTCTTGAGTTCCTTAATCTACCCTTGCCTAACTCTTTATGCCACTCTGCTATTCAAAGTGATGCATTAGGATTAGTGTCAACTGGAAGACTAAGCTGATACTTGCTGAGTGCCTACTGTGTGCAGGCATCATGGGAACCAACAGACAGAGCCCAGCAGGTACATTTTCTCTCCCACCGTCTTCTTCACTCACCACTCATCTTGCAAATAGGACTCCTGGGTGGTTTATACCCACCCCTTCCAGGGGTCGGAGCACTGGGACACAGACAGGTAGTCCCCACCCTGTGTATCCAGGTCCTTTCCTTCCCCCAGGTGAGTTCTAGCAAGGACGTGAGTCTGAGTGAACAAAGACAGCCTGGAGCTAAAGTTCACACTGGAGTTAGGAGCTCTGAGTTCTAGCCCCAGCTCAATCATGAGCTCGTAACCTTAGGCTCTGCACTAAACACTGTAAAAGGAGCACCATACTCCTTGCCATCTCTGGTTAGGTGTGAAAATGGGCTGCAGAAACAAAGAAGGAGGTGCGGTGCTTCCTTAGCAGGGTGGTGGCCCAACACTGGGGGCAGTGGGCTTGCTGTGCACTTTCTCTTTCAGCCCTCACAACTGCAGAATGAGGCAGAGTTACTGCTGTCCTTCTAGGCATCCAGGGCTCAGAGAGGTTAAGTAACCTGTTGAACAACACATAGCCAGAGGAAAGGACAGACAGACATGTGGTACACACAGGGCATCTGGAGAAAGGTCGCTCTTGTTTGTAGTGTGTGTGTTTCATAAACATCAAGTCCTTGGAGCAGTGGTGAGGCCTGGGAGGGAGCAGGGAGGTCAACATGGCTCATTATGTGGTGGTCTTCAGAGGGGCTCGTTCCTAGGCCTCTCCTAGTGAGTGGCTTAGGCTTGGGGCTTTGCCATCAAATGACCACATCCAGACAGCAAGACACTCCCCCTGGCCACCTTGGCCTGCTTTATTCCAACAGGAAACAAGCCAGTCATTATTGTTTGTTTTTCTTTTTAATAAACACTTTCATTGTTTCTAGTAAAAAGTAATATATGCTTGCGGCTAACTAATTTCCAAACAATTTAGGAAACATAAAGTGAAAAATCAGAGGCTCTCAAGTTTCCTTCACAGGTATCTATTGTACACTTCATACTAGATATGTTACATACATATACATAATATAAATGTTGATGTGAATGAGATTATGACTTTCTTTAAATGGATTTCCCTAATAATGTTTTGGAAATCTTCCCACATCGGTAAATATGATTCTATTTCATTCTTTTTAATGATGACATAGTATATAATCTATTTAGCTATACCTAATGCTGGAAATTTAGCTTGTTTCCTGAATTTCACTGTTACAAATAATTCCACGAAGAGATTCTTGTATATTTATTCCTGAACACTTGTGGGAATCTCTGTAGAGTAAATTCCTAGAAGGAGAATTACTGGATCTGAATATATGAGCAAATAGAATTATGATAGCTACTGCCAAATAGTTCCCAAAGTGACTAATCACATCTACCTTCATGCCAGCTTTGTTGAAGAACGCTTGCTGGCTCACACACTTGCCTACTCTGGATATTAGCAGTAGCTTCAATACTTGCCTCTCTAAGTGGATAAATAGTTCTTTAACTTCCAATATTTGATTATCAATAAAGCTATTGTATACTTGTATATCTTTCCCTATGAATTACCTGTTTGTATCCTTGCCTGTGTTCCTACTATATTGTTTGTCTTTTGATTAATAATTTTCGGGGGGATAATTAAACTCAGGACCTCACACTTGCCAGGCAGGCACTGAGGCCATTGAGCTAAATCCCCAACCCCCTTTCTTATTAATTTAGAGAGCTATTTATATATTATGAAGTGCTAGTTGCTTAACTTTATTATATGCTATCTTTTGTCCTTTGGAAACTATCAATTTTTGTATCATCAAATTTTTATATGTCTTTTAAGAGTTTCTTTAAAAACAAGGATGGAGGCCTGGCTTTCCTCGGAGATCATCTTAGACACCTGTGGGTTTGTGTGTCTGCCTCAACTTGGTGCTCAAAGAACAACATGAAAAATATTAGCAACCAGGGCTGAGTCAAGCCCAGGTCTTTGTGTGGGTTTAAATTCTGGCTCCAAACTACAGATAGGACATTTGGCAAAGCCATTTCACCACCCTGAGACTCTGTTTTTGTTTTTTCTTTTCAAACTAAATGACCCTGAGATACAGGCACACCTAAAAGATGGGATTAAATGAGCTTCTGGCTGACGTGCACTCAGCACGGTGGCAAATGAGCATGGGGTAAGTTCCCATAAGTGAGTGCTGTTGCCAGTTTGGTATGAAACATGCTGGGTAAGCAGGCAGCTGTGTATGTGTCAGGGAACAGGCTAGGAGAAAGGCTAGAGCTGCATGTGCTTCCAGGATTCTACCACCTTCTCCTGGAAAAAGATCTCCTTAAATTTCCTTCAGGGAATCACCTCTCCCTCACGTACAGCCTATGTGGTTTGAGCAAGTGTGCCGTTCCTTTATACATGATTCAAAATAAAATAGTACTAAACATTATAATTAGTGGAAGAAAACCTCCAAATTCTTCATTTTTTCCCTATGACTTTTAAAATAGCAGTGCTTCACCCTTTTTTGGCCCCTCCTTTTCTTCTTCACATCAAAGTCTTTAAGGTTTGCAGCTGGTACCCTAAACACGCCATCTGTTTATTAAATTACCCAGTACTCAGTATCTCATAAGACCCCTAATAACCTGCTTAATCACATTATTATGCCATGTTTTACAGAGATGAAGTGACTTATCTACTACCATATAGCTAGTAATTTATTGTTAAAATAAAAATAAATAAATAAATAAATAAAAATAAAAAAAATTTATTGTTAAAATACTTAATATGCTTAGGATAGTACCTACTTTGCACATGGTAAAAGAAATGCCAAGTGTTAGTTAGCTCAGTAAATTTCTAAGTGGTTTAAACAGTACGAAATGTTTCTTTTCAGTTCTACCCGGGCAATTAGAATAATAACAAGGCTTCCTTCTTATTCTAGCTCTGCTGTTCATGACCTCCCAACCTCATGAGCCAAGTTGGCTGGTGAAAGTCCATGTCAGCCTTTTCTTTCTTTTTTATCTTTGCCTGCAAACTGGAAGCTGGAACACAGACACCTCCACATTTGTCTCTCATGAAAAAGAGCAAGGGGTGAGAACACCCAGTGTTTTAAACCCTGCAGCACATACATGACCACGCTGAATTACAGGACCACCCTAAGCTGCAAGGGACGCTGGGAGATATAGTCCATCAATAACTCAATCATTATGGAAGGGGGAAAAGGACAGATTTTTGGTGGATAATCAGCATCCTCCAGCATAGCAAGTGTTAATAAATAGTAAGTGACTCTGTTGAGATTAGAACTCAAGCCACCTGTGCCACAGTGTACTTGGTGGGCTGGGGAAGCCACCAGAGGCCTAAGTCCTGTATAATGTTGGAATTATTACAGTTGATATCAGCTAGCCATCACTATGAATGCCCACCTTAGGCAACTTACTTCCCTTCTTGAAGTCTCAGTTTTCTTGTCCATAAAATGGGATTAATTAGGGGACTCATCCCTAAGTTGCTGCTGTGAGAGTATGTGCTACAACTTGTGACACATACTAGGTGCTCACTTGATGGTATGGATAGGATAAAACACATGAAAAAAGAAATTTCGGGGCTGGGGATTTAGCTCAGCGGCATAAGCGCCTGCCTTGCAAGCAGGCGGTCGTGAGTTCGATCCCTGGTGCCAATAAAAAGGAAAAAGACAAAAAAAAAAAAGAAATTTCAAGGGAGGTGACAACGCTTGCACAGACCAAATAGCATGGGTGAATAAAGTTTGGCTTGGGGAGGCAATGAGTAGTTAGCTTGGAGAGCAGGTGATCAGAGGTGCAAGAGATACATTTGAAGTAGGCTACAAGAGGAATGACCTGAGTGGCAGGCTGAGGAGGTGGAATTTATGGGGAGCTATGGAAGATACGAATAGTGTGGGAGGAAAGTTTTCTTCTTTCCCTTTTTTTGTGGAAAGATCATTCTACTGTGGGTAAAGTGAATTTGATAGGGGTGCATTAAAAAGATAGGGACCCCTAACGAGAGTGGCATAGGGATTTAAATAGTGATGAGAGTCCTAAGACACATGGGAACAAAGTACGATAGATGAAACAAATGGTCAAGAGACAGATGTAATATTACTTAAGAGAGATTATGATATGAACCAGCACAGAAAACAATGTCTGACATAAGCAAATAGTCTTGTTGAATAAAAGGTCCTATATCTAGATTGCTCTGGATTAGTGTGTGCTTTTACGCCATAAAATAATAGTACCTTGAAGTCAAGGAACCAGATGGATGGCCCAGGGTTGTGAAGGCTTCCAGAGTATTGATATCCAGGCCTCTCCGTCTTGTTGTTTCATCATCCATGAGTTTGATCTCATGATTCAAAAAGGATGTTTCAGCTACTATATCAACATCCCAGCAAGAAAAATAGAGAAAAGAGAAAGAGAAAGGCACTTTCTGAAAATTGCCCTCAAACACACACAACAAATAAAAGGTTCAAAATACAGTCTTTATTATGGGGGAGCATGTATCCAAGGAGAATTTGGGTATTCTGCTACTGAGGAAGATGGAAATGGATCCTGCACCCTCAAGAATATGTTCTTAGCCTCCTGTAGTGGAGGCTACAGGAAAGAGGGGAACCAAATATTATTCTAGGTTGTGGCTTTGGGGGCAAGAAGACTTTTCCTTAGAGTGGCATCTTGGATCTTATCCATAGGGCTAGGATAAAATCAGAATGGATGTGCTGGGTCAGCCAGAGTTGAGATCTAGGAGGTGGAGGGCCAGGTAAGGGTAGCCCAGAGTGCCAGAGTGGGTCTAGAGCGACAGTGAACATATTGTGGAGTTATTGGCATATGCATGGTTGCCATAAAAATGCCAAAGCAGAGTTATCAAAAAAGGAAGCCAAGGACTGAACCTTGGAGGATGACAGACATGGAAGAGAAGACAGGGACAGAGATTGAGGAGTAGCCTAGGAGGTCGGAGGAAAAGGAGCAGAAAAATGTCACAGGACCCAGGATTTGCTTCCCAAAGGAGGGTCAAATTTGGCTAAGAAGTTACATAAAATGAGGGCTGGACAGAAGTCCTTCCATGCAGTCACCAAGAAACAAGTTTGCTGGAGCAGTCTCACAGCAAGGAGGTGGAAGTCAGGCTGCTGTGTGTCCACAGAAAAAGAACAAAGAGAAAACAGGATCGGCAGGGTAGCTGTCTGTCGCAAATCTTTTGGGGCCTCAATGTTTTCATCAGTCAAATGACCCATGTGGGGCTTCTTCCCTACCTGCAGTTTTGGTTTGTTCGGTTTGGAGGTGCTGTCCAGCGCGTGCAGTATAGCCGGCCACACCCTCAGCATCTCGGTAGGTTCTTTACTGGACTTAACTGCCTTTGAAAAACTCTACCCTTGGGTTGAGTCTGAAGGCACTTGCTTGCTTTAGTTTCCTCCTGTCTTAGATGGGAGCTTTGAGTAGAGGAAACTGAATGATACTTTTAGTTTAAATCCTGGCTCTGTAACCCACTGGCTGTGTGACTTTGAGCAAGTCTTCCCCCACAGGAACCGTTCCCTTATTAACAAACAGGATGAAATTCTTGTTGACAAGTTTAGGGCCGCAGCTTTGGAGCAGGAGAAAGGGAGGGCGCTTGGGTCTGTGGGGGCCTAGAGAGCAGTGGCTTTGAAGTCAGGAGGTTTGGGTATGTTTTGCAAATGAAGAAACTGAGACTCACCAGAAAATAGAAATGATTTGCCCAGGTGTGATGATTAATCTGGGCTGCCAACTTGATCGACTTGGGAGCTGCCCAGGGAATTAGTAAAGCACATTTCTGGGTGTGTCAGCACCCAGGGTGACCTTGGGTACTATAGTTGGTGCCTGGCCTCTTCCTCTCTGGCATTCTTTCCCTGGCTACCATAAAGTAAACAGCTTTGATCTACCAGCCCCTTTCACCACGATGCTCCTGCATGGGAACCAGTGACTACTGACTGAAATTTCTGAAACCATGAGCCACAATTAAACCTTTCTACCCTTCGGTTGTGTGTGTCAGGTATTTTGTTCCAGCAATGGAAAATCTGACCAATACACCAAGGTCAAACCCTCAGATAGGTAAAGCAGAAGCACCAAATTCAAAATTTAATGCACTATAATATCTTGGGAGGGAAAAAAGTCTTGAAGTTGTGGCATGGGAAAAATCAGATCTTTGAGGGATTTTTTTACTGTAGAGTTTTGTATACTTTTTTGCATTGAGGATTTCTGAAGCCTTTACATGCACACACACACACACACACACACACACACACACACACCTGCCCCAATTAATGTCTACATTCTCAGAGCACTGATGCTTTTGCTCCCTCACATTAAGATGACACAGGGCAGGCTAAGAACAGGAGAGGAGGGAGGCCATCCAGGGACAGCTGGGAGTTTAAAGACTTGGGCTTCGTTTTGACTGATGTCCCTCTATTCTGTTTTGCTTGATAGTACCAGGTTCGAAAGTTTAGGCAACAGCTGTGAAGATAGTGGGATTCATTATGACGCCCATTCTGGTTGACTATTATCTACTTTTGAAGACCTATAATATCTCCAATGTTTTGGTTTTGTTGGTTTTGTTCTTTACTGTTTTGTTCAATTTTATTATAACTGATGATATAGGCAATTCTATTAGAGATAGCGGGAGGCATTATGGTAACCATTGTTGATCACCTTGTATTATGCTTTTACATTATCTATTATGTCCACCCTTTTGATTTGACTGACTCTGTTCTGTTATGTCACATTTGGTTCTACTCTCTTCCAAAAAAGTAATAAGAACTGTGGGAGCAACAAAACCCAAAATGTGTAATTGTCATTGTACAAAAGAGAGGAAAAGAAAGTGCTCTAAACGATATAACCACATGTATATTTAAGTGTATAAGATAGATAATGATATTACTGAGTTTTGTTGGATCACTGAACAGAACTGTTTGCAGTCTCACTGTTGGAATGTCCACTTTATAAGCTTTAATTTTGTAACTTGAACAATTATTTCTAAGATGACAAAATGTAATCCATTAACTAGTGATTTCCTGTTTATTTTTTTCTGTAAATCTGTATAACTTGTACCCTTTCTCTGCTTTTTTTCTTTTTCTCCTTAAATAAAATTAAAAAAAAAAAAAAGACTTGGGCTTCTTTCCCCTGGCTTACTGGACCTCAGTTTCCCCACTGCAAAATGAGACTGTTGACCATCAGGCTCCTGGAGGCCGTGGCGGCTCTGATTCCTTGCTTCCCCTTGATTCTATCTGATCAGTCTGTCTACGGCCACCCCCCAAGACTGTCACTATCTCGTTTCCATTTTATTTTCACCTCATCACTTATCGCCCTCTGAAATGATCTTTTTGTGTTTGTTATTGTTATTCAGCTTCTGTCTAGATAGCAGTCTACTGTGTACTCCATGTGAGCCGGGACTTCATGCGTTTGAGGAAATGGCTATGACCTTGACGCCTAAAGCAGTGCTCCGTGTACAGTAGAGACGAAAAACAACTGTGGAATAAATGAACCGAGGGCAGAGAGCCAGCCGTGTACTCTCTGAAGTAAGTCCTGGTGCCCTCCTTTCTCAATTTTGCCACTCCTCTCCCTCCCCTTCTCTCTTTCATTCACTCTGGGTTCAACCCAAAGGCCTTTGGGATGTGACAACCTGGCCCTAGAAGTTCAGCCTGTTTCCTGGCGCCTACTGCTGCAATCCAAGCCAAGGTCTTTACTGACGCCTTGTGGCCAAAGGAACACATAACAGGGACAAGGATCATTCTCAGGCAGAAATCCCAGTCCCAGGTGGCCATCCCAGCATGTATTAATCATCTGCATACCCAGCCTCGAGTTGGGGACAAAGATGACCACAAGAAGAACATGTTTCTTGCCCTCCAGAGCTACAGTCATAACTGTAAGAATCCATAAAGGAAGGGGCGAGGGTCCAGAGAGTCCTCCAGGGGATCCCCGCCAGAGTGTGGGAAAGCAGGCAAAGCAGCCTGGATCTCAGGCCTCGGGATGCTCCTCCTCGGACAAAAACTTCCCATCTTTTCCAGAAATCCTCTGTTTCCCACCCATTTTAGAGGCTAGTTGGGAAAGGGGAAGGGAGTGGAAGGGAGGAGAAGAGAAGAAGGGAAAAGCGGGGAGGGGCGGGGGAGAGAAGGAACGTGGTGGGGGGGAGGGGAGGTCCATAGAGTCCAGAGAAGCCGTATGGGACAATGTTTACAGAGAATTTAGGTAAATCTTTTTGATGTGCAAGATAAATCTCCCACTTCATTGCTTCCAGCGAAATTCACCTTATTAGCTGTACTAGTCAGGGCTTGTGAAATGCTATAAAACAAACCAGCCAAAAATCTCAGTAACTGAAAATCAACTATTATTTCACACTCCTAAGTCTCCTACTCAACTGACGTTCAGCTGATGCTGACTACACCAGGCTGGACTGCTGACGCTGGGTCTGATTCAGGTCTGCTTCACATGTCTGCATTTTGGATCCGGGTGAAGGAGTAACAGCTGTCTCACCTGGGGGAAGGAGGCATCATGAGTTGCGGCATAAATTAGCATGCCTCTTAGAGCCTTGGCATGGAACAGGAATGCTGTCCTTTCCCTCCACATTTGAGTGGCCAAAATAAACCCCACAACAAGCCCAAAGTCATTGTGACGGTGCAGTGAATACCTCAGTGCTCCGTCCATGTCACCCCATTCTGCCCATTCCCCAGCTGCTGGGATTCACTGCTACTGGTTCACAGCTGTGGCACTCACTGGGTGCTGCTTTAGACCACTGGGAACTGCCTCACTCAACTGCCAGTAGTTGGCTGATGCTTGAAAATCAAAGACTGTTCTTCCCTGAGTTGTTTTTTTTTTTTTTTTTTTTTTTTTTTTTTTTTTGGCTTTTTCGTTTTTATCGGTACCGGGGATCGAACTCATGACTGCCTGCTTCCAAGGCAGGTGCTTTCTTCCCTGAGTTTGGTACAACTCTGCAGGTCTCTGTGCTCCAGGTTTCCTGAGTGTCATCAGCCAATGGCTCGAGTGACCTCCCATCTGGGATGAGCTTTTTCCTCCGCCCAGCTCTGACTTTTATATATACGAGTCCTCTGAGTGCACTCCGCCATAAACCTTCTGCATCACTC
Source organism: Cavia porcellus (assembly GCF_034190915.1). Classification (NCBI taxonomy): domain Eukaryota; kingdom Metazoa; phylum Chordata; class Mammalia; order Rodentia; family Caviidae; genus Cavia; species Cavia porcellus. The sequence goes on from NW_026947508.1 coordinate 34,799,894, forward strand.
TCTGGTTCCAGAATCTGATTCCAAGAAACCTACTAAGAGATAAATGGGCAAGTAAATGCCACACCAGAGTAGCCATAGCATGACTGAGGGAGGAAGAAAGACTTTCAGACAAAGAATATAAATCACTGCAATAGCTCAAATGAATGCTGGAGACAGATTTGATCTGATAGCATTTGGGTGTGTGCACAGTGTGTACACAGCATGAGAACTGAATCACCTCTGCGAGGTCCCCATTTTGTGATTACATTGTTCATATTTTACGTACTGGGGCTTCAAATAAGTTCAGTTAGCAAAAGTGCAGGAGCTAAAAATATAAGGCTGCCAAACTACTAACTGTCTACACACCGGCACCTCTGCCCAGGGGGGATGGGACAAGCCCCCAGAGCAATTCTCCGCCCTGTGCAGTCATAGCAGAAAGGGGGCCAGGCTGGCGAGTGACCCCTCCAGGTGTTATGGACAGATTTGTGGCCCTCAAACCCCCCAAACCTCAAAAATGTGTCTATTACGGGGGCTGGGGATCTAGCTCAGCAGCATAAGCACCTGCCTTGCAAGCACATAGTTGTGAGTTTGATCCCCGGTACCGATATAAAAAAAAATGTGTCTATACATAGAAATAAGAGATAATGAAGTTAAAGTGGGGTGGTTAGTGTGGCTCCTAATCCAGTACGACTGATATCTTCATAAGGGGAACCAAAGATACCAGACACATGTATGAGAATGATAATCAAGTAAACATAACTAAAGAGAACAACCAGCTACAGGCCAGAGGAAAAGGCTTCAGCATAAAACCAGCCCTCTGATATCTTGACCTTAGATTTCACAACTAAGCCTCCAGAACTATGAGGGAACAAATTTCTGCTGTTAAGCTGCCCGGGCTGTGGTGTTTGTTCTGGCAGCTCAAGCAGATTAATGCACCAGAGCACAGCTGCCACAATACTATTGTACGCAAGAGGTGGGTGGTATGGGAAGTTATGCCCTTTGTCTTGTCCAAGGGAAAAAGGAAAGATGTTGCTGTAACACCTGTCAGAAGTAGAAATCAGTTATCAAGGTTTTCTCTTACCTGGCAGAGTGTACACATGTAATCTGTTCAGAGCAGCCAAGTCCAGCCTCCGCAGTACTGTTGTCCAGGCTGCTCCAACAGCAGCTGAACCTGCCCTTCAGGGCTTCTGCTTCGGCCCTCTTGCCAGTGAAGGAACCCGGTCTGATCTACTGGAGCATGAGGAGCAACATGGAACAGAGATAAGCAATTCTGCCCATGGACAAATTAGGAGCCACCAAACAGTGGACATGTAAAACCACCTTAGGCCATTGTCTTAGTTCATTCTGTGTCGCTGTTACAGAATACCTGATGCTGAGTACTTTGTGAAGGAAAGAGTGTTTTTTGTTTGTTTGTTTGTTTGTTTTAGCTCACAGTTTTAGAAGGTCAGAGACGTAGCACCACCCGGTTAGTTGTGGTAAAGGCCTCGTTGTGGACGGCATCAAATGGTGGTGGGAGCAAGTGCATGAGTAGTGGGTAGCACCTGTAAAATAGAGATTCAGGGTCCCTTATAGCAATTCAATTAATCACAATTAGATCCTGAGGGAACAAATCAATTCCTGGCAGCCTTCATTAATCATTCTGAGAGTGCCCCCTTGACTTAATTACCTTTTACTAGACTCCATCTCTTAAGGGTTCCAGCACCCAACGCCACTGTCTTGGGAACCAAGCTTCCAGCACAGGAACATATGGGGTACACACTTAAGCTATATCAACCACCCAGCTTTAGTCAAAATGCCAGATGAGTATGACCACATTAATGATTCCCCAATGATACCAGGGGGAAACTGCTCAACTGAGTCCAGCATAAACTGCTGACCCACAGAATCAAGAATAAATAAACATCTATTAAGTTGCTACGTTTCAGAGTGAGTTGATACATAGCAATAGATAAATGACACACCAAGCTAAAATCGTCTCTGCTCTCAAGGCCATATTTAATGACAGTTTAGGGACTCCCATAGCCATCTGCAAATTCTCCTTGCTGAGCCAGACAAACTTAGAAGAGAAACAGTGAGTTGTGTATCAGTTAATTTTGCATCTGTCTCCCCTCGGGGCTGGATGACCTCAGGGCCAAACTCAGTCCTCTGTGTCTATTCATCCTGTGTACTATGCTGAGCCAGGGTCTGACATACAGCAGGTGTTTAGTAGACATTTACTCAATTTGTAAAATTCCAGGGGACGTGCTCAAGTTGCTAATATGTCCTACTTGGACTACTGTAGCAGCTTCCTGCCTAGTCTTCCCACAACCAGGCTTTCTTCCTCAAATCCACCTGCCATGCTAAGAAGAAAACTTTCTGAAATACAAATCTATCTCTCTTTGATCCCTAATCTGAAGCTTTCACTGGCTCCCAACTGATCTCACCATTGAGTGCTATTTCTCTGGAATGATTTCTGAAGTCCTAAAAATTTTTTTCAGTACTGGGATTTGAACCCAGAACTTTGCACATGCTAGGTAAGTGCTTTATCACTGAGTTAAATCTTAGCATTTCTACAAATTCTCCACCCCTAATTCTAAAGTCTTACCTTGTACCACACTCTTATTTGTCCTCTGAGTCTAGTCACAGGATTTCTTTCTGTTCCATAGTCTCTGGACATTTACACATTCTATGTTTTCTAACTGAAACATTCACTGTCAAGCCTAACACTCTAGCTCCATTGCCTTGTTAAATAAATCCTACTCACCCATCACACATCCTTGAATGCATTTGATTGCCCATTCCTCCTGGATTGAAAGGACAAGAAATATACATCTACACTGATTTATGGGCAAGGGCAAATTATTTGACTGGGTGTGTAGGCAACCATAAGCACAGAATTGGAGGGTGGCAGTGAGGAAAATAGAAAGGGTATTTAGGTGGACTTTCAGAAATAGCTCAATATGTGAAGACATTTGTATTCCAACATGAAATCTCACCAAAAGCCATTCATGGCAGAGGAGGCTGTCTCCAATCAGATGGACGAAGCGGCACATTCACTGGATGGCACATTTACAGCCAGCTTTCCAGTCTCCCCAGTGCTTTCTCAGTAGACTCATAACGTCATTTTGGTGGCCACAATGCAGACTATGGCTTCAATGACATGTACTCACCTCAAGATTGATCTGGCTAATGTCATTACTGTATGTCTCATCTGTTATCAGCAGAGTCAAATGCTGAGTATGTAATATCCTCTCTTCAAAGAGATCCACCTACCCACCTGACCAGGTAGATCCCACCAGAGACTTCCCATCATGGAAGGGACATATCCCTAATGTAAAGTTCTAGGAATCTAAGGAAAGGAGTAAGATTAGTGCCTTTCACTAAGACACCAAACAATGTCCTTTATTAATTTCCTGTGGCTACTATATTACTTGGTATTTTAAAACAATAAAAAAGGTACTTTTTCATAGTTCTGGAGACCAGAAGTACATCAGTTTCACTGGGCCTAAAGCAAGGTGTGGGCTGGCCGCACTCCCTCCAGAGCTGAGGGGGAAAATCTCTTCCTCGGCTCTTAGCTTCTGGTGGCCACTAGCCTGCTACTTCATCCTCACACTTGGTTCAGTCTTCATATCACCTCTCTCCTGTACATGCAACTTCCCTCTGCCTGTCTCTTAAAAAGATCTGTGGGGCTGGGAAGACAGCTCAGTGGTAGAGCAGCTGCCTAGGATGCATGAGGCCCTGAGTTCAATCCCCAACACCACCACCAAGAAAAAAAGGCATTTACAGTTGAATTTAAGGTTCATTCTATAATTTAGGACAATTTCCTCCCCACGTCAACATCTTTCCCTCAGAAAAGATCCTTTCTCCTCATGAAGTATCATGTAGATTTTGCACTCTTTGGTCGCCATTTTCCTGATTACTCACAAAACCTTTCTTTCTGGCTCCTACCACACAGGGATTTGCTAGGGTGGAGGTTTTAGTTTTCAACAGAAAGGAAGCAACACAGCTTTCATTGAACCAGAAGTTAAAACTTCCACCTGGCCATTTTCAGCTCCTCATGAAACTAAACCAAGAGACAAAGAAAGAGCTCATATCCTGGCTGCCCCTCATTACCAAGGAAAAATCGGATTGCTGCTACAAAGGACAAGGTGGTCTGTATGGAATCCGGGGATCTGCGAAGGCCCCTCTTAGTACAGTCCTCCTCCCTCTGCTTCCGGAAACTCAACTGGCTTAGTACTGAAACATTTGTACTTGACATGCATAGACTTTTTTATCTTCCATCATTTCCTAACCAATCCATTATAACAACTATTTGCATAGCATCTAGGTTATATTAACTATTTGAAGAGAGACTACTTAAAATATACAGGAGGATGTGCATAAGTTGTAGGTAAATACTACATCATTTTTTATTAGGAATTTGAGCATCCACAATTTTCTTCCCTGCAGTGAAACCAACCTTCTGTGGATACCAAGAGACAACTGTACTGGGCTGGGGATTTAGCTCAGCAGCATAAGCGCCTGCCTGGTAAGTGCAAGGTCGTGAGTTCGATCACCAGTGCCACAAGAAAAAAAAAAGAGAGAGAGAGAGACAACTGTACTTCCAAGCGCAAGAGAGAAAGTTAATGAAAAGCTACATCACTCAAAACCATGTAAGACCACTAAGGATTGAGACTCAGAAATGATGGCTTGGGCTACCTGATCTTATGAAGGACCCTAACCAGCTGAGATGTTGGGTGAGGGCCAAAGAAACACAGAAGGGCAATGGAAGAAGAAAATCATATACATCAACTGTGGTGCTGTCACCAGAGAAAGTCGATGGCAGATACACGTTTTTCTTCTCTGCTTGACGTATGTGTACGTGTGTTTATGCACATGAGCAATGAGTACGTTAAATTTTTATTCCTTCTCTCTTTCCCCTTATAACTTCACATGGGGATTGTAAAAGATCACTAACAGTTTAAGGTTTAGTTTAGCTGCAGCACCCAGAGAGCCCTCCCTTCAACACTACAGGGCTCCCCCTTGCAAGCCGTGGGATCTGAGAGCCCCAACCTCTTCCTACATTCCTGCCGCTCTGGGAGTGGCCACTGCATCCTGAGCTTTCTGTGTTCTTTGATCTTATGGCCCTCTTGCAGCAGTGTAACCCAGTTGCCATCATAGACCCCCTTTGTTGAAAAATCTGTTATTTCTGCTTCCGGGACAGACCCTGACTGGACAAACTATGAGGAAAGTGGTACATGCCACTCTTCACCCATCATGGACACCAAGCTGTCCAAGAGGGAGGCCGAGATGGAAGACAGATTCCTTGGATATTTAAACACATACCCAGTCGTGCATGAAGCCAAAATTATCCCCTAAACTTTTTAGTTCCCTACACCAATGTTTCATTTTTTTATTTGAACCATATAAGGTTGGGTTTTCACTGTTTACAACAAAAAGCCTTCACTAATACTGAGCTGCTCGTCCCTACCCCTAGACCACCTTCACTCTACTGAATAAAACCAAAACCAGCCACCTTCTACTGAAAACTTTAATGAAACCAATAAGTTAATAAGTTAACAAAGTGAGGTACTTGCATATCCAAGGACTGGGTTGGTGGGGGAACATTGATCGTGGAAGGAGGGAGGGCCTCTTCCTATATGTCCTTTGGTCATAGGGTAATCCTATTCTCCTGCCCTTCTCCGCAGCTGTCTCGGAGGGAATAGAGGGGTGGCTCTCTGGGGACAGTGCAGTGCAGGTGAGGTGAGTCAGGAGATGCTCCATCCAGGGGATGATGGTACATGCAGAGGGCATGTTAGGGCAGAGGCCGGGCACCACAGGGCTGAGCATGATCCAACCCAAGCCCTGGTGCTAGTACATGCAAGTCCCCAGTATGAGAAGCAGGCAGCTTGGCCTCAGCCCCTTGTTCCCCAGCACCCGACAGAAGGTTGCCATCAGTCCTCTAGCCCTTGCCCTCCTGCCAGGAACAAAGGGATACAAAAGTGGTGCTAGAGGCCTGCAGTGGATGGGCACTTATGCCAGTATATGAGCTGCCAGGTAGAGTGAGAAGGGGACGGTGCAAGTGACAGCCATATGCACAGTTGGTGTAGCTGCTAGATGCATTATTATCCACTCGGAGTTAGAGTGACTAGGGATGGGTGGGCCTGGGGTCTTACAGTGGTGTGCAGGCCCCAGAGGCCTAGGCCTGAGTTGCACTGTGAGGACACTGAGTGGGGCTTCCAGGGTGGGCAGAGGCAGTAGTGCTCCTGGGTCATGGAAGAGTGTGTGTTTTTGAGGAAAGGGAGCTGGTAAAGTTCTGGGATTGGGTCTGGAGAGACGTGTGCTCACTTTAAAGCTCGCTCTCCTGTGCAGTGGAGATTCGATAAGGCCAGCCTGCCAGCGTCAGCTGCAGAGGCTCAGGAAAGGCTGTGTCCCTGTGCTCACATCTCCAAGTGTGCCTGCTTGTGGGCTCAGCATGAGTGCGAGGCTTTCTCTATGTCTGAGGAAACAAAGGATCATATTTGTGCAACTCATCTGATGGACTGTCTGAGATATTGTGGAGAATACAGAAACTTGTGCTGACTGGAGAGTCAAAGAGGGGCATGGACATCAGGCAGGAAGACAGAGGTCCTGCGAGGTGACACCTGCAGATGGGAAAGAAGGCCCAGGGACTGGCCCTGGGATAGAGTAGGGGAGATAGAAACAGGCCCCATGCTGGGGGTGGGGGGTTGATAAGCCAAAGAATGGGGAGGGGGTCATGGCCAAGCAGCCTGAGACCAGCTACTGCTGGGGGCCCAACTTCCAACGGAGGATGGGCTGGGGGACCCCATGGGGGCCCCCGAAGTTGCATATTTAACATAATTGCATATATGGTGCCCACCTGCCTTGTGGCAGGGTCCTGTGCTTTGTGGGTATCTGTGGGGACACCTTGGGCCCATCCCCAGTGGGGTGGGGACTTGGCGGGAGGGCTTCCCTGCTCTGTCTGAAGAGCAGGCCACAGACCTCACCTTGCATAGCTGGAAGCTGGGTCAAGTCCCAGGGCCCCAGCACCCCGCCCCCACTTCTGGGGCAGTGACCCTGCCAGGTGGGCCATGGCAGGCCTTGATGGAGCACGCAGGGTTCTGAGGGGCCCAAAGGCCACAAGGCAGCTGCTGCTGCTGCCCTCCGTGCAGCCTGGCACCTCATGCTCCTGGGAGGACGGTGCGCTGGCACCCGCAGCAAGTATCTCGCCCGCCCAGGCAGCTCAATACTGCATGTGGCCTCTCTCCCCGCCAGGGAGCGAGTTCAAGTAAGAGGAGTCCGGAGGCCTCAGTGGGCGGGTCCGAGCGCGAGGCCGTGGGGCCGACCCAGTGACGGCCCCGCCTCTGAGAAGTCTCTCAGTCCATGTTGGTGCTGACGGAGCGGGAGATGCTGAGCGTCTGTGCGGAGACGGAGATGTCCTCGTGGTCCACAGGGCTGTGGTAGTCCGAAGTGATGTCAGGGTCGAAGAGCGGCACTTGCACGGTGCCCAAGCTGGCCGAGGTGCCAGAGCGTAGGCAGCGCGAATAGAAGCCCAACAGCAGGTCCAGCTTGTGCTCGATGGACTGCACCTGGGGGCGGAGCACAGCTGGGAGGCGGGCTTGGGGCGAGGTTTGCCCAGGGAGGGGGCGCGCCCGGATCAGGGGCGGGGCTGTGGACAGAAGGGGCTCGGGAGGGGGCGTGGCCTGGGCCGTGTGTGGATAGGACGCTGCAGAGAGGAGTCCCCTACTAGTGACCCGGAAGATGAAATCCGGCCTGTGGACAGGATGAAGCCGGGACAGGATCCTGGCACGACTTTTAATTGCAATTGGCTGCGACAGTCCAAAACACAGACAACTGAATAGGTGGGATTTAGGGGATTATCTGAGATGGTAGCACTCTATGGAGGAGCCAAGCAGGAGAGGGCGAGCTTACCCGGATCCCTTAGCAGGACGGGGCAGGCTTTCTGGGAAGCAGGGATTATCCATGAGGCAGAATTTGGCTGGGCAAGGGATGTGTAATTCCTGCTAGAGCCCCCTGAGTGGGTGCTCTGGGGTGCAGATCTCCCCTCATCTTGTTCTCACGGCCCTCCAGAGCCTTTCGTCGACAGTCAGCTCCACCACTTCGGTAAAAGCCCATTCAGCACTCACCTGCTTCTCTACCTTGACCACGCGCCCCATCATGCTGATTTCATCCACTGCCTCCACATCGGGGTGCCCCTTGTCACCCTTCTCCCTGGACTTCCGGTCTCCAGGCCCCCGACCCACAATCTGGTCCACCCTGCGAGGAAAAAAAACCATCAAAGGGTTCGAATACATATGGCCCCTCTCTTCCACAAGAACTGTAGCCCACTGAAGGGAAAGACAGGCTGCGCCGGTGGGAGGGGCAATCTGAGGGGGCAAGCCATTGCCCTTGCACAAGGAGGTGGAGTGGGATTAACCCTGTTTTGTCCATGCCCTGTTTTGAGGGTTCTCCAACTGACTGAACCACGGCACCATTATACAAGCATGAAAAATAAAATAACCAGCTGATGGAGAAGTGGAAAACTGGACTGGGAAGAGGGGGTCACAGTCAGACTCTGAGCTATTAAGGAGGAAAGGTTAGAGTTGATGCCAGCTTTTTTCCTGGTTTCTTTTACTAGCTTCCTTCTCCAGCTCTTCTCCTCCTTTCTCTCTTAAACTTCCTCCAACTGGGTTTGTACCACCACCATTTCACAAAACTAGGCTCCCCAACAAACTCCATGTAGCTAAATCCAATGATCTGCTCTGTGCAAAGACAAAGATGTCCTCCATCTCATTTTTACCAGACCCAGTAGCAATCCTTGAAGAATCTGATCAGCCCATCTTCCTGTAAACATGTTCTTCATTTGAATTCCAAAACACCATCCTTCTCATGGTCTCCATCCCCCTGCTGTTCTCCTCCACATTCTTGTCCTCTTTCTCCAACTCCCTCACTGCTTCCTCTGTGTCCACAATCTCTAAACCTTGGAGGACCCAAAACTGGCTCCTGGCACCTCTTGGCTCAGTTTACTCCCACTTGCTAGGTCAAGGTCATGTCTTCAGTCCCATGATTTCAATCCCTGTATACCTGCTGACACCAATTTTTTTTTAGAAGTAGGTTTGAACCGATAGCCGAATCTTCATCTCCATCCCACACCTCTCCACTGAACTCCACACTCCTGTATCTAGATCAACACTAGCTGGATCGCTGATAGACATCGCAAATGTAGCCAGTCACAGACTCTCCCAGCTGAAACTCACTGCATTGTTTGCTTCTTCTATATCAATAAATGGCAGCTCCATTTTCCCTCTTGCTCAAGCCAGAAACCTTGGCTTTATTTTTTTTCCTCTCTCTTTTCTTTCATACCCCAATCACAGGCTTTTCTGATGAGGTATAAGAGAAAGTCTATATCCAGAATCTGCCCATTTGTCTTCCTTCCTCACAGCTGTGCCTCCATCATCTCTGGCCTGACATCTGAAGTAGGTGCTTCATAGGTCTATTTATTTACACCCTCGCTCCCATATAGTCTCAAGATAGCATTTTAAAAGATAATTCAGACGTTATCAGTCCTTTGCACAAAGCCCTCCAGTGCTCACAGCTCGCCCTGCATGAATGTCAAAGTCTTTGCAGTGGCCTACAAGGCTTTCTACAATCTAAGTGCTTACAGCCTTCTGCCCTCCTCTCCTACCTCTCTGGCTCCAGTCCAGCCACACTGGGATCCCTGCTGTTCTAACACAGCACTCCAGCCACTGGCCCGTCTCAAGTCCTTGCGCCCTCTGGAAATGCTTTGCTTCAGTAGTGACAGGTCTAGTTGTCTCACTTCCTTCCATTTTTTCCTGAAATGTCACTTCCTCATGTATTTAAATTGCAAATCCTAACACCTGAATTCCTACTTGCTCCTCAGCACTTGTGATCATCTGATGCTGTCTAGTGTCATCATCTGCTCTCCTTCTGCTAGAATGACAGCTGGGTAGATCGGGGAAGCAGACTTGCTCTCTACCACATCCCCTAGCAAGTAAGAAATGCCTAATGGCTATTTCTTTGGAGAATGAATGAATGGGCAGGGAAAATACAGGCTCAGAAGACAAGGGTACTGTGTAGGTGACTTAGATCTTGGCATAAGGATTCTTCCTTTAAAGTTTGGTCTACAGGGGCTGGGGATTTAGCTCAGCGGCATAGGCGCCTGCCTTGTAAGCAGGTAGTCATGAGTTCAATCCCTGGTACCGATAAAAAGGAAAAAGACAAAAAAATAAATAAATAAAAAATAAAGTTTGGTCTACAGAAAAGATACAGCTGGGGACTTAGCTCAACAATGCAAGTTCCTGCAGGCAAATGCAAGGTCCTGAGTTTGATTCCCAGTGGAGGAAAAATAAATAAATAAGTAAAACAGAGAAAAGATGCAGGATTTCAGACGTAAAAAGTAGGCATGAATTTGCCTATCCCTTCAAGAGGTGGGAGGTCAGTGATTCTTACAGGCCCATTATTTTAGGATCAGGAAACAGTCATTTTAAAGAAAGTCCAGAGGTATGCACAGCTGTATGGTTAAGTTTTCCTTCAGCCTCAAGATAGGTCCAGGGTCTGGCCTCTGCCTTGCCCTGCAAGCCTGGAGACCTTGTTTGAGCAGAAATCCCTGTTTTGGTACTGGCCCCTAAGAGGCACCAGTGACCCAGCTCCAGACCTAGCGTGAGGGTCCAGGTGGGGGACTCACCGAGCCTGCAGGCTCTTAATCCGGCCCAGCATGTCCAGGTGCCCTGCAGAGTACTGCTCGATGACATCCTTCACATCGTATGGTCGCAGCATCTCCTTGAATTTCCTTTTGGCCACCAGGAACTTCAGAATCCTGAAGGGGTAGCAAGTCACACAGATGGTCCAGTTTTCATAGGGAATCCTTTCTTCCAGCCCCCTCTCTGTTTGTCTGCTACCCTCCTTGTCTAGCATCAGGGTACCTGCTCAGGCCACCACAAGTAATATCTGCTGAATCCTCCCCTCTCTCTACCCAACTACCGCACTCCCCTTTCCCTGTACTCTCACAGGGGTTCGTGTTTTTCCATGGGTATCTGCAGTTGCATTTACCCTGGAGAGAGACTGGACCTGGTATGCGTCAGCTGGGTGAGACACAGGGCATCTGTGAACACCAGCTGCTGATCACAGCTTGAAAGAAGAAATACAGCATTCACTCCATGAATACATGGCATCACTGTGCTGGGCCCAGAATATCCGAGGGGAGTCAGAGCCAATCCCTGGTCTCTTCTGGGATTGGGAGAGCAAGAGGACACAGGCAATTATAGGGTAACAAGGTCCAGGTTCAAAGAACGGGGAAAGAGAGCCCAGGATCATGAGAAGGAAAGGTGAGTGCTGGACAGGTCAGGGACAAGTATTTTGAGTCAGGGTCTCACTATATAGCCCAGGCTGGCCTCAAACTCATGGAGATCCTCCTGCCTTTGTCTCCCAAGTACTGGGATTACAAGCATGTTTGCAAGGGGCAATTCCTGAGAGTACCATTTCCCAGTCCCAGGACAAGAGGAGAGAGTTGAAGGAGCTTCATGGAAGTAGGCAGGCATGGAGGGGTGAGTGAGATTCCATCCTGAGTGGCAGGGACATGATGGAAACAGGTTGACAGGGGTGGGGTCAGTGAGGACACAGAAGAGATGGACTGGGAGGACTGTGAAGAGCCCGAGTCTCTGGCATAGAGTGGGCACTGGGCCGAAGGAGTCTTGTTCCCTCTGCTTTGGCAGGACCTCTGTACCAGCTTGTAGAGAATCCTCCGGAGGGCCGGGGTCACAACCCAAAGATTGTCCCTAGGGGACAGGCCTGAGCTGGAGGGGGGCAATTTGGTGGAGCTCTGGGACAGCTGGGAGGAAAACATAGGAGGTGGGACTGAAAGACTTCTGGGACCAGGATGATTCCTGTGGATGCCGCAACAGGTTGACAGGGGTGCTGTTGTGTGAATGCTGACCTGAATGGAGGAGCAGCAGGTCTGGCACAGGCCAGGTATAAGGGATGTGTGGAGTGGCAAAGACAGCACACCTGCCATAGCAGTGGCACCATGTTCTGGCAGCAGTTGCAAGAGGAGAGAGACAGGGCATTTGGTAAGGGGGTGAAAAGAGCGGCAGACTCTGGAGAGATGATACAGATGACTGATCTCAAAAGGAAAACAAAAGGAAGAGGCCCGTGGGCCCAGGAGGAGAGGGGTGAGCCCACAAGAAGGGGAGCAAGCCAGAAAGGCTTGGGATTCAAGGGTTTCTGGAGCTAGAACTGCAGGCTGGAAATGGGAGACAGGGCCAGGATTCCTGGCTGAGGCACTGGGGGTAGAGTCCACCACTGGGCCATGGCTACAGCGCTCCGAAGACTGATTCCCACTAACTGCTGAAGCACAGAGATAACCTGTACAACTGTTCTGACCAAGACTTAACATAATAAATACACTTAGCATTGAAAACCAGCATAAATATGCACATATACGCACACACACATACAGAACCAATGGAAATAAAACTTTTGTAAACATTATCCTTAATATGAGAGATACATGCCCATATTTTCTGTCTTGTTTGGTTTGCTTTTAAAGGCTGACTATGCCCACTAACTTGATTACACTAAGCTGATTTCAAATCGTCTCTTTTGAAGAACACAGCTCTAGAGAAAGTCCTGGTGCAAACACACAGATGGAGCTAAGACACCAAGGAAAGAAAGAGTTTGAGACAGAGGCAAAAGGAGACTGAAACACAGATACAAGGAAAGAGAGGCAGGACAGAGACCTCAGGAGAGCGGGCAGGGGTCCTCACAGCTGGAGGAAGACAGAGGAAGAGGAAGGAGCAGGGAGGTGGGGGCGTGAAACGGAGGGGCAGAAGTGCCGACACTGAGTCGAAGACAGAAAAAGGGAAAAAGAGGAGGAGAGGGGAAACAGAAGTGGCTGGGAGGATGCTGGGTATGAGAATAGGGACAGGACGGGCAGCCGTGCCCACAGGTCGTTGGAGCCAACCTTCTGGACAGGAGCATGGAGCAAACCCTGCTGGAAGCCATATGCCACCTTCCCACCCCAGCCACACTCCAGGCAGGCAGCAGCTGGCACACTGGGAGCTCGGCCAGGCCTGGCCATGAGGGCAGGCCCAGATGGGGAGCCGCAGAGGGCAGCAGATGGAAGGGGTGCTTGCCTCAGGCTCCGGTCTCACCTGACAGAGCGGATGACCGTCTTCACAGCAGGCATGACATCGTCCACTGTGAGCTCACACTGGTAGCTCTTCTCTTCTGGTCCTTCCTCTGAGGGGCCCTCTGAAAAGATGAGGATTGCCCACATCACCCAAGTGGTGGCCACAGAAGGGTCCACTCCCAACCCACCACCTCCATTAGGATGACAAAACCCCAGAAAGGGCCCCGAAGGAGAACCAAACTGCTGCCTCCACAGCTGCAGCTCCTCACTGGCCTGCCCAGGACAAGACTCCAGTGTGCCACCTACTCACATGCCTCTGTGGCCTGGTAGTGTAAAGATCAGCCTGGTGCCGGATGCTTTAGGGTACACCTGGTCTAGCCTGGGGCAAAGTTGCTGCTAACTACTACCCGGCCAACCTGAGCCGCAGACCTTCCGGGGCTCACCTTCAGCAGAGGTGCGGGGTTTGAGTCTCAGAGAGGCCCGGAAGCGGGTGCGGTCATTGAAGCTCCAGCTCTTCTGTACCTTGGTGGGGCTGGTGGCCTCACCCATCTGCTCACTGCCTGGGGAGGTGGGCATTGGTGGAGGTGCCAGGTGCTGCTTAGAAGGACCGGTCCGCCGTTGGGAGCTGCCCATGCGGATTCGGTCTTTGATGCCCATTCGGCTGCTGGCAGGGCAGGACAGGTTGGGAAGAGAACAAGTTAGCCAGTGCTGGGGCAGGGGCAGCGTAGGGACAAAGCTGACCTAGGACTTGGGAGTGACTATTGGGTCTTGATTCCCAACCAAGCAGAGATTTCATGGGATGGGAAAAGGGTGTGGAGGGGGCTTATTCCTACAGGAAGCTGAAATTGGGTCAGGTGGAGCACGTTCCCACCCCTGCCCCACCTCCCACCCACCCTTCATTGCCCAGACAGATAAGGGTGCACAGGAGACAGATGTCACAGTGGAAGAAGTGAGAGAAACCCAGGAAGGAAGTCAGAGACAGCAGAATGGAGGATCTGGGTCTGGCCTGGGGACAGAGGGAGGGTAGAGGTCGCAATCCCTTTGGGCCAGACAGGGTGGTAAGGGACAGAGCTCACCTGGCTGTGCAGAGTGAACCAGGCCTCCAGTCCTAAGTGTACAGGGGCTTTAGTTGAGGACGTGTGTGCGTGCATGAGACTGGGTAAACAGGTAACAGCGTGTATGCATGTGGCAGGTGTGCACCTGTGTCAGTTGATATTTTCCTGTTTCCCACTGCTGGAGCTGTCTGAGCCCAAACTTTCAGGTCAGAGAGATTTAGGACCCAGTAGGACTGTATAGGTACACTGCATATAAGGTCCTCTTCACAGAGACTTCCATGTGACAGTTCCCAGGGAGGCCTGCAATGTGATGGCCTGCCAAAGACCTGGGTCTGCTGAAGACCGGTGCCCGTGCTCCCAGTGAGGGACTATTTGATAATCTGGTCTTCTGTGATTTTCTGAGTTCTGCTCACCTGGACCCATGTGGTCTTGGATCCTCCTCAAAGACCAACTTGCTATACTGGCTGCTGAGCTCTCAGTTCAACCCACACGTCTGTCTGCACATGATACATATGTATGCCAGTATACAGGTTCTGAATTCCCTTCCTGTGCCCAGATCCCCACTGCATCCCCCAACCTTGGAGGAAGACAGGTTGGGTAGGCCTCAGGTTCCCAGACAGGTCCTGGCTAACCAGTACTGGGTAGAGTAACTCTGTGTCCAAGAGGTTCCAGGACCACACCACTGCCGTGTAGGAAGGATCTTTGCAGACATCTACCCCATACCCTACGGCACTGCTGCTGCCTCTCGTGCTGTAGTCTGCCACTGCAGTCAGGCTCAGTGGCCCCAGCTCAGGAGAGCATCAGCCAGTCTTAGAGAAGACCTGAGGTGGGGCAGGGGTGAAGGAGGAGCTGTGTCACCTACTCTCAGACTTTCAGATCAAGGGTTGAGCAGAGGACAGGTTCTGGTTTCGGTGTTGGATGAGAGGTGGGTTCTCCATGCCAGAGCATGGAATAGAGGGTACAGAGCAAGGTGCTGAGGTTAGGGAGATCTCGAAACCAGGGGTACCTTCTTGAAGGTAGCTGGGATGTAGGGCCATCCTTAGAGGTGAGGCCTCTGCCCAGAGGACTGAGGCTGCAAGTGAAGGACTGGGGTCCTAAGGATACCAGAAGGGAAGGAGAGGGATTGCTCCCACAATCCAGCATGCGCTTCACTGGCCCAGAATCCCCTTGGCACATCCCAAAGATTCCAGCGAAGTTTGAGCACTGCTCTCCCAAACTTTCCTCTGCAGAGCCATTCCTGCGGGCTCTCCTCATGCTGGCAAGCACCCCCACCCTGGGTCCGTGCAGCCCCTGCCTCTGTCCCCCACTCCTCAAAGGGGGAGAGAAAGGGAGGAGGCTGGGGAGACGCTAACATTTCAGCCAGGGGCCTGTAACGCCTGATCACTTCACCCAATACATCCGGCTCCCAAGGCGTTCTGGAGGAAGGGGTGACTCCCTGTCTCAAGAAGTATGCAAACAAGGCTGAGGGCAGGACTTTGGAGGAAAGGGGCTGAGGCTTGCACTAGAGGCCTTGAAAGGTCCCTTTCCAGCTCTGATTCTGTGATGGAGATGGGAGCTACTGGCTAGGCTTGTGATATTCTGTAACTTTCTAGCCTGTCAGAGGCCCGGGCTCCTCTTTAGTGCAAGCAGACACTGTTTTCCCAGGAGCAGCCCTGGGCAGGGCTCCTTGGGCAGGGCTCCTTGGGCAGGGCCCAGAAAACAGCTCATGTCAGCCTCTCTGGAGCCTGAAAGCTCAAAGAAAATGGAAAGAAACCTGGCACTGTGGGCACCACAGAGCTCTTTCCCTTCGCAGGCTCCTGGAGCATATATGGCCTCAGTCTGCCAGCCTTAGTTTCTAATCCTCTCTGCCACTTGGTGGGGGAAGATCCTCAAACAAGGACTGGCAGGCAGAGGATGAGGAAAAAGAAACAACAGTGTGAGGTTGCTGAGCTCTTTGGGATGCAGCAAGGCCTGCACTAGTTCCTCAGACATAGACAGTGTGTTCTTTTTCAGGACAAGTGCTCACAGTAGGAAGTAGGGCAGTGATTCTCAATGAGGGGTGATTTTGCCCACCAGGGAACATCTGCAATATCTGGAGACAGTTTGGATTGCCACCCTGTGGGACACTCCTGGCACTAGTGGGTGGAGGCTAGAAACAATGCCTAACACAATACATGTGCTGGCCCCTTAGCAAGAATGGTCCAATTCAAAATGTCAGTGGTGCCAAAGCTGGGCAACTGTGGCCAAAAAGTGTATGGGTGCCTGGGAGCAGGACAGGGTAGGCTTGTCGGTGGCTGTTGCTGAGAAGGTGAGCTCTGGTGCAAGCTGCTCTCTGGCTCTCCTGCTGGACCCAATCCTTGCACTCATATCCTCCAGGAACTTCTTTAGGACACATCCTCTGCTTCCCATGGCCAGGCTCACAGTGGGGACAGGCAGCCTACTCCTACAATGCTGCCCATGGTCCCCTCAGGGACTAAAGAAATATCTGTCTGCTGGCCTCCCTGCCCTCCAGTGCCCCAACCCTGCCCCAGTCTCTCCTGTACTACACAGACAATCCTGCAAAAAGGCAGACCTGATCCAGGTAGCCTTAGTTTAACTCTTCAGTGAGCTTCCATATCCTATAGCAGTGGTTTCCAAGCTATTTTTTAAACTAAGATCTTAACTGCCAAATGAGGCCAACATTTATAGCAGTCAGGCATAGCATTGTTAGTGGAAGCAGATTCTATCACCATCTGCATTTTGGAGGAAACTGAGGCACGACGGAGAAATTACATGATTTGCCCCAGGACACGTGCTAGGGATTGATGGCTAGATTCAGAATTCATGATCCGGAATCCATGTTTCTAGGAAAGATGGCCTCTTGTCAGAGGCACATACAGCCAGCCAGGGGCTCTGGCCCTCACCTGCCACCACAAAGCTCCAAAGGCAACTTTGGGAAACCCAGGCTAACAAACCCAGGCCATCAGGCAATGCCAACAAGATGACGCCTGCACTGGCTTCTGTGTTCTTTCTGAGCCATTCCCACGCCTAGGATAGTTCTGACATCCAACTCTCAGATCTGACCAAGGGGGCTGTGGGCTTTTCCCCTGCTGTACTTTCCTGCCTCCCTGCCTGGTCCATGCAGCTCTCCCATCCTCTAACTACTGCCCTTTCAGGGCTACCTTACTTTGAAGTGCCCAACTCAGGCTCCATAGACCCTCTGCTTCCTCCTTTTGTGGCCCTCTTTGCACTGAACTGCAATTACCCTATAACTCTCCAGGGATCATGTTTTATTCATCACTGTGTCTCCAGGGTACAGATCAGGTCCTGGCACAGGGCACGTACCACAGAGTTTAGCAAAGCAACTAAAAGAGCAGGCACTCTGGAGCTGGTGAACGAGTTGCCAGGCATAACCCTGTAGG
Organism: Cavia porcellus; assembly: GCF_034190915.1. Lineage (NCBI taxonomy): Eukaryota > Metazoa > Chordata > Mammalia > Rodentia > Caviidae > Cavia > Cavia porcellus. The sequence goes on from NW_026947508.1 coordinate 34,817,413, forward strand.
CATTTTTAGGGCTCCCAGGTAGGCAACGGGAAGACAGGAAGCTAAACCCAAGACCCAGCACAAGTCAGAATGGGAAGGACCCTCAGAGAGCCTCTAGTTCAATCTGCTCATTCCACAGAGGGGAAACTGAGATCCAAAGAAGGAAAGCAATTTGGCCAAGGTCACACAGGGGTCCGTGGCAGAGCCAGCACGCATCCCCAAGGCTCCTGCAGGTGTCCCTTCTGGCACACTGGGCCAGATTGGCAGAGGCATCCCCAGGAAGGCACAGGGCTCATCAGGGCCCCAAGGCAGACGGCAGGCGGCAGGCACATGCACCTTGTTCTTGGCCCATCCTGTCCCCCTCTCCAGCCCCCAAACTGGGGGAAACCAGGAGGAGTGGGGACAGGAGGAGGAGGCAAGGGGGTACCTCGGTCTCCAGCTGGCGTGGATCCGAAAGAAACTCCGTTTATTACTAAACATCTGGCTGGAAAGTTGAGAACAAGACACGATCTGAGGTTAGTGACAAAAAGGCGGGTAAGGAGAGCATAGAGAGTTGCCAGGATGGGGCCGGCCTCCTGTGGCTGGTGGGAGAGAAGAAAGCCCCACCCAAATCACCCTCCAGCCTCATCCTCCAGACAGTGGTTCTCGAGTTCTGCATAAAGATCTCCTGGGAACATGATGCACATGCAGAATCCTGGGCCTCTTCTCCAGAGTCTGACTTCAGACTTAGGGAAAAGGCAAGGAATATGCATTCCGAACGCATGCTCCATGGGATGCCGATGCAGGGGTCCGGAGACCACGCTTCAAGAAACTCACTGCAGAACTCTAATAGGAGAGGTGCTGGTCCTGGGAATGCCATTCCCCAGAAAGTCTGGCTCCTTAGAGCTCTACTTCCTGGTAGAGTTCAACATGCTAGCCTAGGCCTATCCCTAAGCATCACTGAGGATGTGGTCAATCAGATTTGTGTAAGCCTGCATATATTTGGAGATCCTGGGTTACATACCCACCCCACAGGGCCCAGACTGCCAAGATTAAGGATATGGCCACTTGGCCTGAGCCTGGTGACTGATTCGGAAGGCACAGTCCAGCTTCCTGGAGTCCTTAGGAAGAAGGGACACTCCACCACCATCACCGTGAATGCCAGACACAGATATCCAGGGCAGATGAACAGAAGCTGGGAGTCAATGACGGCCAAACCCTCATCTGTAATCTGTTCCTGGGCTCTGGGAGCTCGGGGGCCCAGAAAAGCCAGGGGGTGGCACAGGTACCAGGTTCCTGGCTGATCTCCATTTCCAGGACCTTTCTATTCAGTCAAGGTGAGATGAGAGTGCACTGAAGAGCCCAGACTCGGGTCCTGGGCAGGTTTCTGGAATGTGAAAACTTGTGTTTCTGCCTATAAGCAGTGATGTAGGCAGAATGAGATAACAAGGACCTCAGGGCAGTGATGGTGAGGCTACACCATGGACATCAGGAAGATCCTAGCCTGGCCTGGTCATTCGTACCTCCCCTCCCTCCAGCTCCAGGCCTGGAGAGGCTCCCTTCACTATCCACTTCTTGCTCAGCCCTTGGCCCCAAAGTGCCCTCACTGAGAACAGGGAAGGGACGCTGCCGACCGCAACCTGTACACCAAAACACCCCCATCAGCCCATTCTTCAGACTTCTTCAACCCAAGACTCAGAGAACCCAGAGGCCCTGATCATCATTGATTTTCTGTCAGGAACAGAGTGACTTGATTTTCTCAAGGACACACAGAATCAGGTGGCAGAGATAAGATTTCACGGCATCGCCCCTGGATCACTAGGGAGCTCAACTCTTGTCAGATTCCTTGTTCTAGGTCTGGGCTCAGAATGACTCCTGAGGATCAAAGCTTAGATGTGTACCTGGCTGGCTCAGTTATGATGTGTGAAGATGGGGCAAAACAAAGGGATGGGTAAGGGACAAGGGAGGGATGAGGGGATCTGAACCCTTGACCTCAAAGCTACACCTCTACAGAAGCAGCCGCTGTTCCCCATCCTGTGAGTGAATGGGCTTCCTTTATCCAAATACGCCTGGATTTCCTCCATTGACAAACATTTATTGTGGGCAACACTGCTATTTTGTGGTTCTTCTTTCAAGATGCAAAAGCTCCAGGAGAGATGGGTCAAGCAGAAAGAGATAGTCAGGGAAGATGGCCAATGGGGAAGAAAAGAGAATCCCCAAAGCCCCGTCCAGGGTTAGCAAGGCTGTGGACAAGGGTTACACAAGACGAGAGCGTGAGTCGCAGGCTGGGTTTAGTGGGTCCCACAGCGGTCTTAGTCACAGAGCTCTCTTCCCAGCTGGCATCTGGTTCCCCATTGTGAGTGCAGTGTCAGGCCCCTCCCAGAGCAACATGCCGGGGGAGGGGGTTCCCTGCCCTCACACCCAGATGATGCCCACGATTACCTGAGCCGTAAGCACCTGTGGCCAGCGGCCTCCTCCTCTCTCCAGCTTCCAGGGAGGGATGGGGGAGGGGAGCAGGGATGGAGGAGTGAGGGGACGCGGAAACAGAGAAAGAAAGAGGATAATGGCATGAATGGAGGGGTGACAGGAAAGGATGATGTGGACATCTCTCCCGCTCGGACCCTCAGAGTCCCAGGTGATGTAAAGGTGAGTCCAGCCTGGCCTAATCAGGGAGATCCTTGGTCTGTACCTGTCTGGACATTCAACGACAAGCACCCAGGCCTGGGACAAGGCATGGGAGTCCCCAAACAGGCCCAGACACCCACGTAGTGGCTGGAGGCAGGTCTGAGAGAAGATGAGACACAGAATGGAAGAAGAAGAGAACAAGAGGAGGTGGCAGCCCCACGGGGCCCCTACCTTTCCCCAGGGCAGAAGGAGGCGCTGCCCGGCCGGTGGCAGGTGGCAACGGGCGGGTAGCGGGAGGGCGCTCCGTCGGGTACTGGCGCCCGCCGCACCTCCAGGGGCCGTAGGCCCCCATTTCGGGCCCGTTGCACGTGCTCAAACAAGAGGGCCAGCTCTCTGCAGGAGAGGGCGCTGTCAGCTGCAGGCAGGGCTGGGGCACCACGCCCTCACCCAGTGGACACTGAGCTCCTAAGCTCAGATTCTGCTAGGTCCTGTCTCACTCACTAGGGGTGCTCACGAACACTACCCCCCCCCCCGCCCCAGCAACTGGGTAGAGGGTGGAGGGTGGAGGGTGGTGGGTGAGAGAGTGGCTTTCTTCCCCGCTTTCTACACTCTTAAGTTTCTGGGAAATTCTCAGGGATGGCAAGTATGCCTATGCAGGGTGGGCACAACTCAAGAGCACCCACACAAGGCGGGAAGTAAGAGCTGCGATCCAGCTGACTGTTCATCCAGCCAACTGCCTGGATGCGGAGTTGTGCTTAGCAGAAGGCCAGCAGCAGCCCTAAAATCCTTAGCCTCCCACTCTGACTGTACATTTTAAAGGGGATGGAGGCTGAGGACGGAGACTTGATAGAGTGTGTGGCCCAGTTTCCCTCCCGTGTGGGATTCACCCCTGCTGCTGGGATCCTGGAGCTGGGATCAGGGCTACAGCTGCTCCCTAATTTCCTAGGCCACTTCTTATCAGCATGGCTCCTCTCTCCTGCTTGCCTTCCCATTGCAGAGATGAGAAAACTGAGGTCCAGGGAGCAGAAGGCCCAGGGGATGCAGGCCAGCCTCTATCCCTCCTACTAGGGACCCCAACCCCCTAACCCCAACAACAGCTCACAGTCCACTCCACCCCCTCCTGCTCTGGGCCTGAAGCCCTGAGGGCTGCTCTGGAAAAGGAGGCTTCCTCCTATTCAGCCGCTCCTGCTGTCTCTGAGGTGGGAGCTTGGCTCTGCCAGGTGGGGAGATGGGCAGGTGATGCCAGGTACCCCCTCTCCTGCTCTAACCCTAGAAGCCCTTGGGGCTGGGAAGACACAGGAGGAGCAAAATATGGGGGAGTCAGATCACGCAACAGCTGCTCTTGGAGAACTAATGAGGCAGAAAAGGTGTGCAGAAGCGCTGAGCACAGCAGCCCAGCCCAGCCGCACTCTGAGCCGCCTGCCTGTGTGACTGAGCCAGCTCTGTGGTCTTCGTTCCTGCCCCAGGGCCTGGCCACCGTGATGCTATTAATAACCTCCTGTGCAGAGCAGCCCTGTGCAGCCCTAGCCCAGCCTGGGCCAGTGGGACAGACCCACTTCTGTGTGCTGAAGCTGCTGCCTGGCACAGGAGCAGTGGGCACACGGTCACATACGGGGCAGCCCAGCACACTTGTTCCTGCCATTCCATACTCTCGAACAGCTGCAATACACCAAACTGTGAAGGGCCAGCACTCTCCCTGACTCAAGACTAAATGGGAGCTGAGCTGACTATCCCACTGCCCTGGGTGGCACCACCTAGGGCTGAGCATGCAAACCACCAACACTCCAGGAGCCAGGGCTCAGCTATGGGGCAGAGCTGCACCCGTGCCTCGTGTCCAGCCGGCACAGGAGAGTGGGGAGAGGACCCTCCAGGCTCTGAGTTACATAGGACTGCAGAGCCAGCTCAGGATGCTCCCTTGGGAGCCGTCACCCGCTTCCCACCCTCCGGGGCTGAGCCTCATACACTTGTGCTCAAGTGGCACCACTGCCAGGCCCCCCACCCACTCCCACCCCTAGCAGGACCTACCTGAAGGATGGGAGGATACTGTCATAGTAGTACCAGGTGGCTGTCAGGTAGGCTCGGCTCGTATCAGTGGAATACAGGCGCCATGCGGCCTGGAGGTATGGGGAATGTGAGGAAGAGGGAACCTCAGTGAGCCCTCCAGGCCCCCACCAACCCTCTGCCCCTGAAGGAACACAGTTTCTGGCCAGCTAAGACTTATACAGAGCCAGAGCCCAATTCCAACTCCACCAATGTAGGTTATAACCCAGCTCTGCCTCTCATGAGTAAGGCTTCAGACCTTAGTTTCTTCACCTGCAGAGTCGATTAAACACCACTTACCTAACAGGGACTTGAGAAGATTACATGGACAGATGTCTATCCAATGCCAAGCTTAATGCCTGGTACACAGTGGGCACTTAGTGCTAGGCTCCCCTATTGAGCCCTTCTGATGGTAACCTTATCACATCTGATAAATATTGATTCATTATGGTTGGTTAATATCTTCTTTCTCTGGAATATAAACTGTGTCTTGGTCACCAATGTCTCTTCCATGACAAGTACAGTGTCTGGCATATGTAGGTGAAATGTTTGGAAAGTGAACGCTAACTAAATTATTTTCCAGCCTGTCATGGTGATACATGCCTGTAATCCCAGCATTCTAGGAGGCTGAGGCAGGAGGACTTCAAATTTGAGCCCAGTCTGGGTAACTTAGAGACTTAGTGAGATCTTGTCTCAAAATAAAAAAAAAATTAAAAAGAGCTAGGGATAGAGTTCAGTGTGCAGGCCTGGACCATTTTTTTTTTAAAAAAAAAAGAAAAGAAAGTCTATTCCATTGTTCCCAGCTGCCTGTCACTTCCCATGAGAATACTAAAGACTGAGGAAGGGAAGAAAGAGTGTCCCCCCACCAACTTCTCAGTATCTATGGACTTACAAGGCTTTCTCTGCATCAGGAGGAATGAAGGTCAGATGGAGGAAGGACTGTCCTTCTCCCTCCAGATAAGGAGAAGAGCCAGGGAGGGACTGCGAGTGGTGTGATCAGCCAGGACAAGGAGACACAGAAGCTGCTAGACAAGACAAAGGAGATCTGGGCCCTGGATGCCCCCCTTTCTTTGAGTACCTCTTGTCCTTAAGGGATTGCCACCGCTGACCTCACTGGCCAGGCGCCTTCCTAAGACAGAAATATTTTTACTTCCTGCTTGCCTAGGTCCCTGGCATGGGCTGGGGAGCAGCTGCCAGGATTGTCTCATTAATTATGGGTACCACAATACCAGCTGTCTCTCGCCATGGATAGTGCCAGCCGCCTGCCCCTACAATGCCCCTCAGAAAGCCAGCTCCTAGGGGACAGTGGCCATTGTGCCTTAAGAGACACTAAAAAGAAAAGGCTGGGCTGGCATCTGGAGACGGCAGGAATGGGGTTGGGGGTTCCACCCTGGGGAGGAGAGATAAAGAGTGACTGAGTCAGGCTTGAGCTGGTGGGTCAAAAAGTGGTGTGTGGGGATCAGGGAGAAGCTGTGGGGCCAGTATTTCCCAATTCCTTTTCTGCAGAGAATTCTTTTGCACATAACCTGGACTGGAGAGAAGCCAAGACCTACTCACAGGGTCACAGTAAATCAGAGCCCTGGCCTCCTCCCACAGCCACTCAGATCACTCATCACACTGAGGGAAACTGAGACCACAAGCTCTTGGCATTCCACCCACTCCTCTGGCTGCTCCTTCTCTGGCTTTTGGCTAGCTCTTTTCCCACACGGCCAATAAATGTTAGTGTCCCTAAAAGCACAGTTCTAAGCCATCTTCTCTTTATTTGTGTGATGCTTGCAGAATTAATGACTAAATGAAGGTGCCTGGAGTGGAGCAGACTGACTGACAGCTACACAGCTGAGGGGCCTCTGAGCTGGATCTCCATCAAGGGCTGGGGCCTCCTGTTCAGCATACACCCCATCCTAGGCCATGTGGAGCTGGAGCAGAGCTGGCAATGGGATGGTTCTGGTGAGCTCCAAACTGGACATCTGATAAAGGGAAAAGTTTCTGAAATTTCTGTCAGCAACTCAGCTCGGTGACTTGACATGTGACCCCAGAAAAGTCACATCCCTGTCTAAGCTTCAAAGTGCAATCCAGTGTGAGGCTGGCACACAGAGGGACAGCGTGTAGAGCTGGGACACAGGGGTCAGCACACCAAGTCTGTTACATCACCCTGTGCCAAGGGCCTCCAGGGCATCATATACCTGGATGAGGTTGGCTGCTGGCATCCTCCGCTTCTCAAAGTGCTTCTGCCGGTGCTGCTCCTGGACCTTCAGGGCAAAACCAGAGCCAAGGATGCCCTAGGGGGACAGGACATGATTTGGGCAACTGAGGAAGTAGGGGCCAGAGCAGGCTGCAAGGATGTCCTGGTCCCGCCCAGCTGAAGTGCCCCAGGCTGTGTAGGCAAATTGGCAACAGAAGCTGAGCAAGTCTTGCCCCTGGACCCCCGCACCAACCCAGCAGAGGGGAACTCACAGCAGGCAGGGCAAAGAAGGAGATGCCCAGTAAGGCGAAGCCAGCAGCCAAGACCCTGCCCAGCCACGTGTGTGGCGTCTTGTCACCATAGCCAATGGTCGTCAGTGTAATCTGGGGATACAAATGGGTTACCCACAAGGCTGGTCACAGACACCACCCACTAAAATTTGGGGGCACAGGCAAGTGGGAGACTAACCACAGGGAAACCTCCCTCAGCTCCCAACCCACTGTGGTGGCCCACGGGGGTTGGTCACAAAGTCTTGTCCTGAGGGCTGTAGGGGCACAGTTGGATTCTTCCCCAGTGCTGGTCAGGGAGAAAGGGTTGAGGGGCTAAAAGGGGGCACCAGTAGGCCCACTAGACTAGGTCGGGAGACCAGGACAGGGGCTGGTCACAGGGAGTCCCAACCCTAGTGCAAGAGGACAGGGGCAGGCCGCTCAACCCTAAATTGGGGGTCATAATGGTCAGACCTTGAAATGTCTCCCAGGAGAGTCCCCGGGAGAAGGGCAGCCCTGCACAGACCCTCCACGCACCGTCCCCCACCACAGTGAGTCGGCGTAGGAGGAGAAGTCAGAGTTGGCGTCCTTCTCCGCCAGGTAGACGAGGAAGGAGGCGAAGATGAGCACCAGGAACCCGATGTACCAGGCGGTGATCAGTTCCTAGGGAGCAGGTGTTGGAGTGTAAGGAGTGGCGCCTCCTGGGCACTACTCTCAAACATCAAGATGCCCCTTCCCCAGTCCCCGACCAAGACTCTGCTCGCCTTTCTTTGCTCCCGCTTCAAGGAAACCCTGTCCCGCCTTTCACAATCACCAGGACCCCGGGCCGGCCCTTGACTCGCCAGTTTCCAGGTGCAGATCTCCATCACGGGACCCATCTCGCTTCCCGTCGGCTCCACTTTCACGATTCGGCCGGGGCCCTACATCTAGTCCCTTCCCAACACCCAAGCTCCCGCCTTGGCCACGCTCGATGTGCCCCCAAACCCAGAAGCTCCGGGGTAAAACCTGCAAGCCCACCTTGCGCGGCTCTGGCGTGCAGACCCCGCCTCTGCCTCGGCCCCGCCCCTGCCCCGCCCCTTCCCGCCTCTCTAGTCCGCCCCGCCCCGCCTGGCCCCTCCCCGTCATCCCCGCCCCCTGCGTCCGCACCCACCTTGCTGTGCGCGTAGACCACCGAGCCCAGAAGTTTCCAGGTGCCACCGCGGCGGTCCATGCGCACCATGCGCAGGATCTGCAGGAAGCGCATGCTGCGCAACGCCGACGTGGCAAAGATGTTGCCCTGTGTGCCCGCGGCGATGACAGCCACTGAGGCCACGAACACGATGAAGTCTGCAGAAGGAAGGTGGCAAGGTGGCGGGTTCTCCAGTCTACCCCGCCCATGACCCGGGGTCGGGGTTCCTGGGGTTGGGCTGGGAGGTACCAAGAATAGGGAAGGTCTCCCAAGTCTGTGTCAGTAGCCAGAGCGGGGTCAGGGATAGGGTCAAGGTATCAACCCTGGGGATTGGGGTCAGGAGTCAGCCTCATACCGATGACACAGAAGGGTTTTCTGGCGAAGCGGAGGCGGCCCTGCCATCCTCGATAGCGGCAGCAACAGCCAGCAGACCAGATGCGGATGATGTATTCCAGACCAAAGACCACGATCATCACGAATTCCTGTGAGACCAAGCAGGGGCCAGAGTTCTGATCCCAGTCCTCTGGGACCAAGGCTCAGGTCGAACACGTCCTGCCAGAGGCCCTGATTAGCAGGGCCAGTACCTCCTCAGCAGACCCTTCTCTTACACCTGAAAGGACTTGGCAGGATTCCAGAAGGGAGGTGACCCTTTGCACATCCTGTAAGGAGACTAAAAGCATGTTTGGCCCAGCGTGGTGCTACAGGCCTGCAATCTCAGCATGAAGAGGCTGAGGCAGGAGGATAGCTATAAATTTGAGACCAGCTTGGGCTACATAGTGAGTTGAAGGTCAGCCTGAATTACAGAGTAAGACCCTATCAAAAAAAAAAAAAAAAAAAAGCCAGTTTGCCCTCCACTTCCTGCCCCCATAAGTTTCCTGGACATTTCTGCTCATTAGCCTGCCCAACTCCCAGCCACCCCAGACTCCAGAGCCCACAGTGACCTGAAGGGGTGGCTGCCCATCAGCAGCCTACCTCCAGGGGCTTCTGTTTGACGTGTTTTATTTAGCAGTTAGCATTTTTGACCCAAGAAGGGGTGTAACATACCCAATACCCTGGGCCCATAATTAAGATCTTACACAGGGTTCCCCTTACACCAGTTATAAAGTGGGGGACAAGGTAGAGACAACCACCAGTTCAGGAGCACCACAGCATAGCAATCCCCTCCTTTCTTTTTTTGACAGTATTGGGGATAGAACCCAGGACCTTGTCACTGAGCTATATCCCTAACCTTTTATTTTTTTTTTATGTTGAGTTGATGTCTCAGTAAGTCACTGCATTGTTCAAGCGGGGCCTGAATTTGAAATTCTCCTGCCTCAGTATCCCTGAGTGCTGGGATTACAGGCATGGACCATCAACCACCACATCAGTGATCTGCTTCTGATCCAAAGCCTGAAAAGCTTCATTCTACCTTACCCTCAGCCCAAAGGTGCTAGCTCACAGAGGCTCCTGGGGCTGGGCCTCTGCAGCACTCACCAAAATGAGGAGACACTCGTTGGCAAGTTCCTGGTGCTCTTGGATAGTAGACAGCACAGACAGCACCAGGCAGCTGAAGACCAGCAAAAATCTGCAATTGTAGCACAAAGGAGAGGGTTAGGTGACCAGGGAAACAGGATAGCTGAGGAGCCTCTGGCAGGGAGCTGTGGAGTCAGGCAAGGAGGGAAGCATTATCTGGGGAGAATTCTTTGCAAAGCAGAAACTGAACCTGAGTTCAGTGCTGAGCGCCATGGCTCAGTGCTGGACACCAAAGCCTGCAAACTCCTGGCTGCTGAGTTTACAGTTAGCTGGTGGCCTTCTCAGTGATACACTGGTACAGCTACAGCCCAGAAAGGTGGTCGCTAAATTGGGAATGGCAATTTGCCTGGCTGCTAGTGGGAACACATGGGCTCCGTGTTCCTCAAAGCTTAGTCACCTACAAGTAATGGAGGCCATGGTCTCTGGTTTGGTTTGAAGGCTGTCTGGTCAGTGGCTGAGGACAGGTCCACCATCCCTGTGCACTCCAAGGTAGCAGGAGCATGGCTACATCTGCAGAATGGGGATAACTGCCCCTGCCTTCTGCGGTTCTCTGGAATTCAATAACAAGACAGCTACCCAAGGAAAAGGGATCAGAGAAGGAGGACAGATGCAGAGCAAGGAGGATCAAGCAATGAGGGCCTTTGTATTGAGACCGGAACTCCCCTGCATGGTGGAAAGCTACCATAGAGCCCTAAAACAGTCATTTTTTAAGTGGAAGGAACTTTAGAGTTTAACTCATCCAAAGCACTCATCCTCAATGGCACACCCAAAGAAACCGAGGCTAAGAAAAAGAAAGGATTCACCACCCAGTCACCAGAATATCTCTCGGACAGAGCTGAGACCTAAGCAAGGGTTCCCAATGCCCGGAGAAAAAGAGGGCTGTGAGCAGGTACAGGTGGAGGGGGCAGGATGAGAGGGCATGGGCTGCACAGCAGGTGAGGCCAGACTCCAGAGAGTGCTTCTCCAGGACAAGGCGAGCTGAACATGTGGGAGCACTCAAGAGGCCCCCAGGAAATGGGCATCTCTGGAAATGCAGCCCTTCTGGACTGATCCATTGGCCTTCCCCTCAGCCTCCCTACCTCTGTGCTATACTGCTGCCTAAAGCAGCTCATCACATGAGCCATGTGCACCCTTCACCCCTGCTTAGACGCCATTGGCTCTGCAGAGCTGCTGTGCGCCCCATATTCCATTTTCAAACTCCCCTCCCAGGATCAGCCTCCTGTATGTGACCCAAGTTACTTTTTCCACAGCCTTATTTGTGTTCAGGTTTCATGTAGCAAGAGCATGAGCTTGAGGTCAAAAAGGCCTACCTTGAAGATGAGAGCTTGTGTGTGTGGCCCTAGGAAAGTCACCTACTTTCTCTGAGTCCGTCTCTTTATTTGTAAGACAGGGTTCCTGGAGGAAAAATAGGTGTAGGCATGGTTCTTCCCTGTCCTCCTAAGAGGACAAGACCTGGGGCTGCATCCCAGCAAAGGCCTCTGGGTTGAGGAGGCAAGTGGCAGACATTGTCCAAGGCTTTGGATGAACAAATGAGAAGACTTCCTTGGACAGTTCTAGCCAAGAGTGGAATCAGCAAAGCCAGAAGGCTCAGGGCATGGAGCACCTACTCCTTGGAATCACTCAATGGCCACAGCAATGGCAGTAGCCAGGCCACCTGGGCTGGGGACTAGAGATAATAAAGGGTCCAGAGTAGGACAGGCACTCCCCGAGGTCAACTCCTCCAGTGCGCTCCTCCAGGAAGGGCAGTGACCACGCTTTTTTGGGCTTTCATCTGGCCCTGGACAGGAATCCTTTAGCACCATCTCAGCAGCCCTGAGGCCTCAGGTAGCAGTGGGCTGTAAGAGGGCTTCCTACTGGGCATCTCTAAAATCCTTTTCTAAACACTTTTCTTGCCACGTCAGCAGCTGCCGATCTATAAACCATGCCCTTCACAACAGGTTAAGTCAAAAAAGATCCTAAAGCTTCAAGGACAATGTGACCCCAATATTTAAATCTAGGTACCAAGAGTTGAAAAATTACTGCTTTTTAAAAATTTGTATTTCCTAATTTTTTACGAATGAATATGGGTTGCTTAGGTAATAACAGAGTACATTTTAAACACATTTTCTTAAAAATACAAACATGAAAAAAACATTGCTCTTGACCCTGCATCCACCCCTTACTCCAATAGTCTTAGTCCTTGGAGGTCTGAGCTACAGTAGCCTCACTCAGGCAGCCTGGCGCATCTGTCTACGTGAGCATTCCTCATAGCTTCCTGGACGTCTATGCTCTCAAACCAAACATGTTCAAATACAAACTCCAGATACATCCTCAGATCCTCCCCTCCAGCCCACCAGTCCTGTTGCCCAGAGGCTTAGGCTAAAGTTATCCTCTCCTTGACTCTAAATCTTGCTCCATAGAAAAGTCTGTCAGCTCTACCTTAAAAAACAAATCCCCTCTTGATTCCCAGTATCAAAAAAAAAAAAAAAAAAAATCCCTGGACAGGTCTCACCATCCTGACCAAGCCATCACCATCTGACCCAATGAGCTCCCTGCCTCCAATCGCACATTCACAGAAATTCCCTCTTCAAAGTAACCAGAACGAACTTCCTGAGACACAGAGCAGGACATTATCAGTCTCCTTGAAACTCTCCTCTGACTTCCCATCACACTTAGAGAGTGAAGGTCAAATCCTTCATGTCTGCAAGGCCTGCAAAGCCTGGCCCCCCGCCCACCTCTTGAATTTGATCCTTCCCACCCTCCCCCCTCACTCGCTACACTTCCACTCTGCTGGCTTCCTTGCTGTCCCTGGAAGACACTCAAACTATTTCTACCTCCAGGCTTTGCTCTTGCTTTGCTGTTTATTCTGCCTGTTGCTCCCTTACTCCCTTGATTCAGGTCTCTGCTCAAACATCATTGCCCTTGGAGAGGACTTTCTAGAGCCATCCTTGCTCCAAAATAATGGCCTCATCCCTGAGCAATCGCCCTCTACCCTGCTTGCTTGCTAGATAGATTGGTTTCATGGCACTGTTAAAAGACTGAGAAAAAAAATAGCACGAATCTAAATTAAATGAATATCAATATACCACGTCACCAAACTAAAACACCCCATTTGTACCCACTGAGGATGCTCCCAAGGCTCAAAGCACATCCATCTCCAACTAGCCAGCCTCCCCAGCAGCTTTCCAAAGAAGGCACGCTCCCAACCTCTTTGGCAGATGCTGCTTTCAAAATCTCTGAATTTAACTAGGGGTAGTGGTGCACACCTGTAACCCCAGCTATTCAGGGGCTGAGAGATTGAAAGTTTGAAGCCAGCCTAAGCAATTTAGTGAAACAGTCTCAAAAAAAAAAATTTTTTTTTTTAAAAAAGGCTGAGGATAGAGTTCTATGGTAGAATACCCTGTGTTCAGTATTGAAAAAAAAAAAAAAAAAAAAAGGCTCCTAAACTTTACCTTAACCCACAGGCTGGGAGCTTCTTCACCCTTAAATTCTCAATTCCTTTTTAGGGATGTACTTGGTCTGATAGGGAACATCTTATGTTCCAGGCACCTGAATAATTATCCCCCTCCACCAGGTGAAGAAATAGGATCCACGGCCAACAGACTTGCTCAGGATCACACAGTGACAGGAGCAGAATGGAGGCTACAAGTCCAGCACCAGCTGGTCCTCCGGTTGCTTCGGCCTTGGTCCTCGCACAGAAGCCCACTCTCAGGGCGGCAAAAGGGAGGTCAGTGTCTGAAGCTTAAGGTGGGATGAGACAGACAAAAGGAGCTCTGAGCTGGGGGATACTAGGCCAGTATGTGGCTTCATCACACAAAATAGAGTGACTGTCCCAGGATTGCCCTTGGCTCCTGCTGAGGCCTCAGTTCTCCATCTATACTTGCACACTTGTAGATGGTGCATAGGAGCTGTCTGGCCTCATCAGAGAGCTAGACCAGCAGTTGCTTTTTGGAACATCTTTGTCTGTCACACCTGGCTTCAATCAGAAACCACGCTCTCTCTTGGGCAACCAAGAGGCAGAGCTGGACAGAGGAGTTTGAAGAGAGGAAATGACCAACCATGTGATTTGTTTCAGCACTAACACTCAGGGGCAGTGAGACCAATCAGGAAACCTAAGCAGAAGGTTCCATAACTCAACTGACAGGTGGTGATAGCCTGGACCGGAGCTGTGGCAACAGGAAATAGAGAGAAGTGAAGGGACTAAAGAAAGACACAGGAAACAGGAGTGGTGATTAACTGGAAATGGGGACCATGAGGAGGAGTGACTCCTCTGTTTCTGTCTAGGATGCTGGATGGATGAAGACGCTACAAGTCTTCTGTCTTGGCAGACAGGAGAGTTGCAGGAATAGGGAGATAAATTTCACTGTGGGCATGTTGAGGAGGAGACAGACACTGGGCACAGGTACACCGGGCAAGCAGAGACCTGGGCAGGCAGTGCACACTGGCAGAACATCAGGGTAGAGGTGGTGACTGAGGTCATGGGAACAGCTAAGACAGCTCAGTCAGCATACGGTAAGTTTAAACGAGGACCCGGTGGAACCCTGGCAGCACAGAGGGAGGAGAGGCCCTCCCTCCCTCCAGACCAGTCAGGTGCAGCCAGAGATGGGAGGAAACCGGAAGAGAGAGGTGTCAGGGAGGTCACACAAAGCAAGTGTTTCGAGGAGGGAGTGGACAACAGTGTCAAATGCTGCCAAGAGGGCAAGTGAGATAAGGCCTGAAAAATGGCCCCTGGATTTGGTGACATGTTGGTTACTAAGTACCTTGGCCCTGGCAGCCTCAGAAGAAGGGGAGGATAAGAGCAGGTCCAGGTGGAGTGAGGAAGCGGAGACAGTGAACGAGACAGGACTATTTAAAGACATCAGGTGGCAAAGAGGCAGAGGAGGCTGGACAAGGAGGGGGCAGAGTGCGAGAGTAAGAGAGAGGAGAAACTGACGAGACAGTGACGGGTGGGGTCCCTGGGAAAGATGAGAGGCTGGATCCAGGGCAGGCGCTGTTGCTAGCAGGAAGATTCCTCAGCGTCCCCCTGACAGGCTGGGGTAAGGAGAAGGAGAGAGGGTGGGAGGGTCAGGACTGGGGAGGTGGGGGGAGCTGAGCGCTTATGCCCATGGGGCTCCTTTCTTAGAGCGGGGAGGAGGTTTGGGTGGCAGGTCTGAGGAAGTAGAAGGAGGAGAGCTGACCAGTCACGGAAAAGGGCTCCCACAAGAACACAGCCAATACACTCAATAGCAAGGATAGGTGTAAAGCCGGGGAATATGCTAGGTACTAAACACAAGCATTTGGGGATTTTGTTCAGTCTGTCTGTTTTTAAGACTTGATTATCCAGGGATTAGGTTATTTGTGTGGGATGAGGCGACACCAGCTTTCACCAAAGCCAAAGTTTTTGTACACCAGGCCCTGCCCCATCTTCCGGGACCTCCTTCCCTCCCTCCCCATTCCTCTCAGTGTCCCTTCCCCCAGAGGGAGCCATCCCACTGTCTGGGTCCTGCCCAGCCACTAGTCAGTCAGTTTTTTGATTTCTGCCTCTACCTTCCTGGTTTTCCAGACCAGGACTCCAAAGGCTGGGTTCTGTCTTGTCTCAGCTGGAGGGATCCTAGGGCCAGTCTGTCCCCATTTAGCCAAGGCTCCTGATGGGCAGAGGCCAAGACCCCTACCATCCCTTCCTTCAGAAAGAGACTTCTTGAATCCTAAATCAGAGCTGATACTAAAGAAGAGGCTTCTGCCTTCTTTAACAGTCACTTCTCCAGAGTGGGGTGCAGAGAGGCCTGGAGGGCTCTACAGTACTCCGCAGAGAGCAGCACTGACTTTCTCTTGCAGGGGCTAAGGGGAGGGGCAGAAAGCGGGCCTCAGAGCGAGGCTCTTTCCAAGAATCCTCAGGGGCTGGGAGGAGAAGTTTCCCCTGATCCAGCGATTCTAAATATGGCCAAGGGAGCAAGAGCACGTGATCCAGGGCCCCACACCAGGGCTGCTGCTGTGCTTCTCAGGGTCAGAGGCCTGGTTGGGGCTCCGGGTGGGATGAGGTCTCCATGGAGCCTCTGTCTCCCTGTCTGCAACATGAATGTGGGCAACCGCTCAATGACAGCTCAGGCTGTTTCTGCTTTATGACCGCCCAGCAGCGGGGTAGGAAGGAGAGAGCTGGCCTGCGGACGTCCCCAGAGGGACAGCAGCCTCCAGCACATAGTGCAAACTATGAAAAAAATGCCCCTCTTGGAGGAGTAATTAGCAAAATGCATTCCCCTTAGCCCGAGGAATTACAAAAACTTGACTCCTCTAGCTGCAGCGCAGAAACAACCGTCCCTTGCTGTGGCCTGACATATCCCAAGGATATGGATTTCGCTGCCACTTGAGCCTCTCAGCCTAGTCCCTTTGCAGTAAAAGACAGCAGCAGCGCTGCATGGGAGCCCTGGGATGGCTTCATGCCCCTGTCCTCATGCCACTGATTCATCCAGGGCCAGACAGTGACCCAACCAGGGTCCACCTACAGGCTGGCTGAGCCAACTGGGTTCTTTTCCTAGAAGAAAGTTGGCAGAATGTAGAGAGCAGTGGTACTGAGACTGCACCACCCTAATCTCCTCTCCTTCCTCTATTCCATGAACCTCAGATGTGCTTCCAGCTACGAAACCTAAAACATTCCTCCTTCCATATCACAACTGTCCTCCAACTCCACATGTCAATCTTTCTTGAGCTACTAGTTCAAGTGGCATCAGTTCCACAGGACATGGAAAATGGTGTCTTCTGTACAACGCCTTTGATGAACACTCTGGTTTGTCCCCGAAGGGTGCATGTATTGTAAGTGTGGCAATGTTAAGGGGTGGTGGGACCTTTAAAAGGTGGGGCCTAGTGGGAGGTTTTAGCTCATTGGGGGTAGGACCTTTGATAGTTCTCTCACTCCAGCCTTTGGCTCCCTATCTCATCACATGATCTCTTACTTCCATATTCACACCCATGACATTATCCACCTTGAGGTCTTTACGACAGCTGGGTCAAGACACGACATCCTTGAGCTTCCAGAACCATGCGCTAAATAGATCTCTTCTTTATAAAGTAACTGGCCTCCGTTATTTTGTTATAATAACAGAAAATACAATACAATGAGTAATAGCTTCATCCTCTCCCACTTGAATCAGCCTCAAACACCCTGAGACTGTTCTCTCTGCTTCCTTCTGCCACACCAGCCAGACTATCTACTGCACCAGGTGAGCGAGCTGAGCAACACGTCAACACAAGCCAAATTTAAACATGGAGGAAGTAGGCAGCACTGGCCAGGGAGTTCTGGCTTTTCAAACAGGGAGCTATGGGCTCTCCCCAGTGGAAGGCCACTGCAATAAAGGGAAATTAGGGGGTGGAATTTAGGCAGCCAGGACCTGAGAAAATTAACACAGCCAGTCAAAACTTTCCTTTGGTTCCACTGAGCAGTTTATGTGTTTCCTGGTGGCCCAAGTTTACACGCTGGATTTGGTATAAGATTTCATTTGAACAAACAGCTGCATTTTTTTTTCATCGGTACCGGGGATGGAACTCACGACCTCCTGCTTGCAAGGCAGGTGCTTATGCCACTGAGCTAAATCCCCAGCCCCAAGTATGAAATCTACCAACATGTCAGCTCAAGTCCAAGCTCCTTAGGATGGCTGCAAGGAAGCCCTATCTACCAGGCCACCTTATGCTTCATTCCCCCAGTTCCCCAGTCGGCACTTGATACTCCATTAGCAGACTTCTGTCCCCCTCCACAGCAGACAAAGCTGTTGTTTTCCCTCCTGATCTCTTATATTTTACCTTTACATGCTCCTAACCCTACCTGTCCTTATTCTCACCTCACCCATCTCTCTGCTCACCTTTATCACAGAGTGCACCTCTACACGTGGAAAGCTTTGAGTAGCTACCCCTAGAGAACCAGAGGTCTAATCTTCCTCACCCTACATGCCTTGTGCTGACCCAAATGGGTGCTGGGTAAAAGTCCTGAAAGAGGACATTCCCTCTCAATGGTACCATTCTCGCCCAGCATGCCCTGTTGCCTCTTCCTAGCTCCATACCTCAGTCCTTTCTGAAGCAGAAGGTATTATGAGGAAAGCACATACATCCCAGAGCAATGGTGCCCACCCATCCAGCTATCCAGTAACCATCTACTGAGTACTCACTGTGGGCCAGGCACAAATAGCTTACAGTTTCAGGGAAGTAGATGGATAATCAATAAGTAAAGATTCAAACTGCCAGATGATGGGAAAAAATTAAGCAGAAAAGGAGGACAAAGAACTCTGGTGTGACAGGGGCCAACTTTACAGAGAATGGTTAGGGGAGGCAGCTTTGAGAAGGCAGCATTTTGGAGAGAGAATGCGCTTTGTGAACACCTGGGCAAGAGGCCTCTGAGCAGAGGGAAAGCCAGCACAAAGGGCTGGAATCAGAAGGGTGCTTTGGTGTGTTCCAGAACCATCAAGAAAGGGATGGTCCCCAGAGAACTGAAGGGACGGTGGAAAGAGGCAAAGGCAGAGAGGCAGTGCCAGTAGAGCCACACCTGGCCACTGACAACTTGGCCTTTACCCTGGGCAAGAGGGAGAGTTGTGAGCAACACATTGCTCCGGTTTGCAAAAGATCCCCAGACCTCAGAGGGGAGAACAGAGTGGGGTGGGGATTTGCCCAACCAGGAGTTGAGAAGTTAATGGTACACTCCTAGCAAGAGCTGACAGTGATTTGTTCAAGGAGAAGTGGAGGTGGCAGGATGTGACTAGATCCAGAGATCTACCAATCCTCTAATTTATATATGCGGAAGGTACCTACCTGTGATCACACATTTGAGATAGAGCTGGGCCTGGCCTCCAGATTTCCCAATCTAAAGTAGTTTCTTTTGACTTTCCCCTCTTTCTGTGGCAGGACACAGGTATCCACCCCACCAATCAAAAGTTCCATCATCCAGGGCTCAGGACCTGCCCCACCCCTCCTGCTGTTTGTTATAGGGTGGCCCTGGGTTCCAGGATTGCCTCCAGAGGCCCAGCTTCTTGAGCCCCACAAGGGTCAGGGTCGCCTCTAAGAAGTCTTGTGGTCTCTGAATCAGCAGAACCTTTGCAATGAGAGGAGAAGGCGGGGAAGATTCTAACACAGGAAAGAGCTTCATCCCAGCCACTTGGTTCTCAGTACTCCCAGAGCTGAAAGAGTACCAACAGAGCTGACAGGGTGGAACACGAGCTCTGGGAAGGGCAAGGCCCCCTGGGAGCTCAGGTGCCAAGTCTAAACCCAGCCTGGGAGTTCTGCAGACTCAGCCACGAGGACCCCACCCAGCATGAGGTTTGTGGGTATGAAGGAGGAGAGGTGTTCCAATGCCTTTGCTACTGGTAAGCAAAGCAGGATGCAAACTCACAGGCCACACCTGGGGCAGGTGCTTACAGGGGCTCCCCGTGGGAGCCCCAAGGCCAGAACCAGTCAGACCAAATCCAATGAGCCCTGCAAGCTGAGAAATGTATACTGTGTGACCTTGAGCTAGGAGCTCAGCTTCTCTAAGCCTGTTCCACAGCTGAGGTGAAAGGATAGTTGGAAGGGTCTTAAGCTAAGAGCTGGGGGACCGCTTTAGACAGCCCCCAGTTTCCTCAACTTCATGAAAAGGGAAGGCTGCCAGCCTGTAACTCTAGAGATCCAGAGTCCTCCAAAGCAGGAGATTCTAAGAGAAGTATCAGGACAAGTCAAGCGAGGGGGAAGCACAAGGACATGAGCAGCACTGGGAACCGAAGCCGCATATTCCCTATCCTGACTCTTGTCACCCCAAGAGTTAGGAGACTACCTCGAAATTTCAGTTCACTCCTAGGTGACAGAAGTCTTGCTTTTCCCATCTGGGCCCGGCAAGCTCCAGCTTTCCTCTGTGACTTCTGGAGTTTCCAGGAGAGGGTCTTTTACATTTCATTTGCATGGAAAGTCTAGATGGGACTTCCTTCAGCCTCCAAAACTCTCCCATAACTGAACAGTGGTATGGAGGAGTAGTCAGCGTAGACTAAAGCAGAACTTCCAATAATTCATTAACCACAGAAAAAGTGGAGATGGAGGGGACACATCTCTGGTCCTCATGCTCTGCTCACCTTCTGAAGAAAACAAACGCTGCATATATAGGGCCTGAAACAGCCCCGCCTTTCCTGTTGGGCCTTGAGGAAGTAAACTGTCCTTCTCTGGGACTTAGTTTCTCCCTCCATCTAATGGGGTTAACTATCCCAGGGCCTGCAGCCAGAAGGCAGGATTCTGACCCGATGAAGCCCTTGTAAGGCTTAGGTTCATTTGTGGATACTGGAGGCTGACACCTAGCTCGGTTCCTCGGGAGAAGGAGGGGTTCCTGGAGGACTCCTCTCCAGCGCAACCTCTCTGCGCGTTCCGACCATGGGGTCCCCTCGCCCCAAGGCAGAGCTGCAGCCACAGCGCGCCGCCTCGCGTGGGCGGAGCATACTGGAAGGGGCGGGGCCGGGCAGGGCGGGGGCGGGGCCTCGTGGACACCAAGCTCCGGCGCGGGAGGGCGGGGGTGCGGGCAGCAGCTCGGGTTACCTCCCCGCCTGGCCGGCTTCTTTTTCCGTTTCCAAATTAACAATTGAAAACGCGGCGGCCTGAAAGGCGAGCAGCGGGCCAAGCGGAAAGTGTGAAGGTGCCGCTGCGTCCCGAGGCTGGGGCGGAGAGAGAGGACGCGACACCCCAACTGTCTGCGGATCACCCACCCACCAAGGTCGGGTGAGACGCACTGTGCGTCCGGGGACCCCGAGGTCCTACAGCTCCAGATTTGGGTCTTGACTTGATCCAGCCCTGGTATCGCCCTGACTACTGTGGCCGGACCCAGGGCCCTGGCTCTGGGCGGCTCCAGCCCCTAAGAGGATCAAAGAGGGAGCCTGATGGGGAGGCGAGGGCTGGGTTTCCACTCTCAGGCTGAGTGCCCAGGATGGGCATGTGCCAGGCAGCACCTCACAGCACCGTCCTGAAGGGCTCCCAGTGTCAGGTAATTTCACGTGTGACCTCAAGCAAGTCATTTCACCTGAGACTTAATTTCCTCCTCCGAAAAATGAAGAGGAAAGATACACCCACCAAAAAGCGCTGCATTCAAGGAATGCACTGAAAAGATGCAAGTTGATAATTACCATTTTGTGTTTGATAATACCGGCACCCTCCACCTTCCATCATAGTCAAAGAAGTAGCTCACCACTGGGAATACCGGACCTGAGCTGTCTCTCCCACCCCTCCCCTTTCCAAGGGCCCAGGAAGAGCCGCACTGGGCAGCCAGAAGCCAGAGCTAAGGGTCTTGTAAGGAGCTTAAAGTCTATGTTGAGTGAGTGAGTGGAAAGAACCAGATCCTGACTCTGCAGCCCAGTCTCTTCCTACCCATGGGACCCCTCCTGGTCACTCTGTCCAGAGGGGCAGGTGCACAAATGAGCAGTGATGGGAGGGCCCCTGGATCCAGCACAGGCAAAGCCAGAGAGAGGGTGGACCCTGGTAATAGACACAGTTACTGGTCCATCTCCCAGCCACAATGCAGGTGAATGCAAGGGCTTGTTCACTACCCTCTCCAACACCTGGAACAGCTGGTTCCATGAATATGTGCTGAATGAGGGAATGAATACATGAACAAAAGAATGAGTCCCTTTGCCCCAGGAAAACCTCTTATTCAACTGTAGCTTTCTCTCTGATCCACTGTGTAAAGGGCTCTACTTGGGGTAGGAAGGTAGCCACAGGGCAGTGGAATGGTAGGATAAGAAGACAAGAGACAGGAAATAGAAGGTGCGATCCCAGAAAGGAGAGTAAGGAGAGTTCATATCACTTTTTTTTTTTTTTTGTCTTTTTGAGACGGGGTCTCGCTATGCAGTTCAGGCTGGCCTTGAGCTCACTTTATAGCCTAGGCTGGTCTCGAACTCACAACGATCCTCCTGCCTCAGCCTCCCGCAGATCACTTCTTTTTCCTAGTCCCCTCACTTCCCACTCCTGGCCAGCTCAGGATTCAGCCCTACCTCACCTCCAGTCAGCCTCTTCACTGACTACCGGAGAAAGGTGCAGCCTTACCCCAATCCACCTGTCTTGCAGTCTGAGTGCGTCTCCCTCACTGACAATCCCATAGTGGCTCCTTCCCCTTTCAACCCACACTCTAAGCCGGTGTGAGGCCACATGCCTATAATCCCAGCACTCAGGAGGATTACTGTCAAATTTGAAGCTGGCCTGGCCTACCCAGTGAGTTCAAGCCTAGCCTGAACTACATATCGAGACCTTGTCCCAAAAACCAAAAAACAAAACAAAACAAAAACCCCAAGCCCTGGAGGTTGTATACTCCCAAAGCATCAGCCCTCTGCCCACCCCCAATTAAGACCCATCCTCTACAGCAGGCCAGTCTGATTTCCCCATCCCTGAAGCTGGCCCAGGTGGATGCACCAGCAGCATCTGGACAGTGAAGCATTAGTGACTCAGGGCCCTTACCCTGTCCTGTGAAGTCTGAGGGCTCTGCAAAAAGCTGTCCCAGAGCTGCTGCGGCAGGAGAGCTATAGAGGGAGCCCCAATGTGAGCTCACCTCTAACAGGGGTAGGGAGGGAAACAGTATAGAGAGACCCACATACTGTAAGTCTAAATATTTAAAAGTTTAAATCAAGTTAACAAGCTGTTAAATAAAATATGTTCCATCCTTCCTGACAGATAGGTCTTCATAATGATCTTGGAAAACAAAGTTTGAATTGAGATTTCTGGAGTCTTATACTGGAATCTCACAGAGAGGGGACAACCAACCACTGCTTCCTACCCACTGGTCCTCAGCCCGTGTTGTGCCCCATTCTCTTCCCACACCAGGCCCATCTCTCACCCGGAAGGGCCTTGGATCTGCTCTTATGGGTGCCTCAGCATGTTGGCCAGGCCTCATCTGTACTCTGATGCTGTAAATCAGCTGGGTGCCTCTAACACCCAGGATTACCTGGAACACGCTCAATAACGAGGAGGGCCACAGGCTCCAGATCACTGTGCAGGACCCACAAGCAGGGCAGAATTTTGGGTCCCCACCCAAGCAATCAGACTTGCTTGGATCTATTTTATAGAAGTACCATGCTTCTATGTCAGGTTTCATTTAAAGAACCAGATCTGCTCTAACCTTGGCCCTGCCCCACTGACACACACAGGGCTCAGTGACCATAGTCATGTACAGGCTAGAGCAAACCCAGGTATAGGCCCAAGGCTCCAGCTTTCCTCTTAGGTCCTCCAGGACCTAGCTACCCAAGGCTTGGGAGCTATATTCCGACCCAGAGATCCAGGGTCTCTAGTGGGACAACATTACTCAAGGTGGTGGTGCCCAGTCCCCAGCAAGGTGTGAACAGACTTGTTATAAGGCCTTCAGCCTGACAGGGGTTGGAGATTCCGCTCAGGTCACCCAGCTCAGGGCTGGATTGAGGGGCCAGACCAGGCCAGAGCAGGAGAGTGAGTCCTGGTATAAATAACCATGGGGGGCCGGGATGTTTGGACTGGTCTCCCAGGCGACAGCAGTGTTTACTGCCCAGGGAGGGGGGGGCATGGCCCACACATTTGCCTCCCTGACTTGTAGCCAAATTTCTTCAGGAAGGGGTGGCCCAGGATTAGCCCCAAACACTCTAACTTTGCACCCCAACCAACTGTCTGCCTCACATAGGCCCTGAAACTCACTGACACTGTCCCATCCTCCAGCCCCAAATGCTGCACAGCATTGCACTTTGATCATCTCTAAATACCCTAGCATTTGCCCCTATAAGTCCCAATTTTGCCCAAATAGTGGGAGGGTGGGGAGTATGAGAAGGGCAGGGGACAGCCCCAAGCAATGAGCTGGGTGTGTGCCAGGGATCTGGCTGGGGCCACTGGGCACGGGGCAGGGACAAACCTCTCCCACGGCCCTGGCCAAGACAGAGGGAGGGCTGCAACCCCCGGATTAGGAGAGTGCAAATCCCTCTCCCAGTCCAAGGCCCATCTCATGCCTGTCATGTGAGGGGCATTAGATGCCCAGAGCCCATCATGAGAAGGGTTGGCAGGTGCCACTGTAATCACGCTACAGGCAGCCCCCTCCCCAGCCAGCCAAGCCCAAGCCCAGAATGTTGATACAGGAGGTAAGCGGGAAGGTCTTCCTCATGGGGCAGCAGCTGTGGCCAGGCTTGAGCACAGGGCATGGGGGTTGGTGTGAGCTGAGTTCTAGCCAGCAGGCTAGCCCAACCTACAACATACAAACAGCCGCAACCCAGCTGTCTGATGGGTCTTGTTGGGATACTGGTGGATTTGCATGGAGAACACAGACTCAAAACTGAGGCGTGATCATCAGGGGTCCTGGACAGGCACCTGGATACGTGGGTGCCAGGCCCTTCTCAGCAGAACGACCTTGAACAACTTCTCCTTTCCGAGCCTCGAAGTAAAATGGTATAATAGTATCTCCTCCAGACCTATTACAAGAAATCAATGGGCTTCACTGAGTATGTAATAATTAAGCTCTCTGATGGGTCAGGTATGCTTTACAGTGCTTTGTGAACCATCAAGTGGGGAAAGGTGATTCCTTCCCAGTACCTGATAACATGGAAGACACAGAGGATAAGATTCAGAGAAGTTAAAAAACCTACGCAGAGGGGGGACTTGAGCTTAGGCTGGCCTGGTAAGATTACAGAAAGGCTGTCTTTATTTATCTTGGTTGGGAACATCTATGACTCTTAAACTGAGCCTGAGTTCTGGCCTGGGCTTCATCAATGATCTGAGTTTAGTCCCTGCCCAGTTTGAAGGTTCAGTTTATCCACCAGAAGAAAGTGGGAGCTGGGTGAAGCCAGGCATTTCCACATCCTGTTAAGGTATAAGAAAGGGGAGGAGTATTATTTGGGTCCTGCCCCTTTCTCTAGAGGCCTCCACCATCAACTGGTATGCTGCTGTGGGTTCCTTCTGGGCTACTGCTCTGGGGACCCCCAAAACCTCAAGCCCATATCCTTAGGCCTCCTTTCCAGACAGCCTCAGGGCGGGCTCCCACCCTCCCTGCCGCCCAGGCACCCTCAGCTCATCAGGCCAGGGTTTGCATAAGCCTGTAGAGCTTTTCCTACAGGCAAAGTCCCAGGGCTCCGGGCCAGCTTGGGCCAGCCAGGCCCTGGACAGGGTTGTGGACAGCTGTGAAGAGGCACTTAGGGGTCTGGCCCTTGGAGGAAGGCAAAGGACAGAGGCAGCCACATGGGATGGCACCTCAGGGCTCTCAGCCAGAGACCTCCTCCTTTTATCCAACAGGCCAGTCTCAGAAAAGGATTTCTAAAATCTGAAGCCACTCATCACTTTGCCTTTGGTTCCCCCCACAGCTTAGCCCTGCTCATGTCCCTTCCTGGCCCCTTCTGGAGACACTCTCTAGGCGCCTACTCCTTTGACTTCTGTTGGCCTTTGCAAATGCCATGCTTGGCCCTAACTTCTGGGACTTGGCCCTTGCTAATGTTTTTTCATAGGACACTGTTTGTGCTCCTCTTTGCCCGGCTGACTCCTCCTTTCACTCGTCTTTCTTATCTCACAGAAAGTCTTCTTCTGAGAAGCCTTCCCCGACAGGCCCATATTGGAACCAAGTGCAGCTGCTTGATGCTGGGTTACCTCAGAACTCTGCTACTGGCGGACAGGGACACTCATCACTCACTTTATGTGGCAACTGCCAGCTTCCATTTTCAAGTCCTCCAGAGAGTAGGGGAGGGTTTAATTCCCTGCTCCATCCTCAGCATCTGGCATGCAGCCTACCCCAGGGTCTGCCAGGGAAGCTCCCTCAAGGAGAGAGAATAGGGAAGGACCTTCAATTGCTTTCCCTGGCCATCCCCAGAGGAGCAGGCACCTACATCCAGGCAAGTTACTTAACAGTTTGTGCCTCAGCCTCCATGTCTGAGAAATGGGCTCAGCACTAGTACCTACCTCACAGGGCTTGACAAGGCTCAGAGCAGCACTTGGCACTCACTGAGCACACATCACCCACTTGCTATTATTATCTTCATTACTGTTGAGAGCCAAGCAGAGGGGGAGGCTTAGCCACCTCAAAGAAGGAAGTGACTGCTGGAAGCCACTCAGCAGAATCCTGTTTCTTGCTTTCTGTGCCATGCCCCAACCCCAACATACACTGTGAGTGCCCTGCCTCTACTACAGCCTACAAATTTCCACGCACTGCGTGCAACCTGGGCACAACACAGGACCCTTGCACTCTCAGTCAGGCTCTCCAGGCCTTCTGTCATCAGGGCTGAGCACCCAGTCCACCACTAACTGCCCATGTGCAGGACATGCGCCCACCTGAAGCTGCAGGGTCCTCCTCTTGACAGTGGTTACAATGACAACACCAGGAAGGATCTGCTGAAGTGCTATGTGAACATACTTAGCACAATGCCTGCTAGCGAGAACACTATGAATCTTATTACAAAGGGCTAACTAAACTCTGAGAGGAGAACAACAGGTAAGTGTATTATTTGCCCAGAGTTCCCTGGGGCTCCAGCCTGGGTGTATTTCTAAACCACCAGTCAGGGGTCTTCAGGAAAGGAATGGTCAGGGTGGCTGACTTACTCTTACAGGGCAGATCTACTCCTTCAATGTGTCCTCCTCAGGGCTCAAACCAGTGCAGCCAAGTGAGAGACCAGGAGCCTAGGGCTCAAGAAAAGTGCAAGTTTCTCTTCAGGATGGGAAGATAAGAACCACCACACCTGCCTGCTCTCTAGAGACTTTGCAATCTACCAAGCATTCGATTCAAGAGCAACCCTGAGAGGTGGGCAGGTGAGCTGTTGACTGTCATTCTGTGTGGAAGGAGACTGGTGCCTTAGAGAGGTTGAGTCACCTGCCTGGTATCACCAAGTCTCTGGCAGAGGCAGGAGCCAAACTCAGCCTGCTAACTCCTGGTCTAGTGCTCTTGATTCTAGCTGGCTCTGCCCCCAAGCCCAATCTTGGGAAAGATCCTGGGCTGGTCCTTGAGGACAGGGCCTCAGGCTTCTCGGTTCCCCTAATTCCTCCATCCACACTAGATTCTTTCCATCTGACCCCAGAGCTCAGGAGGGAGGAGCTAGGATGGCGCCCAGACTCAGGGATTTCATGCACTGGTAAAATTTCTCAAAGCACTTGACAACTGCATAAGGTTGTCAACTTTTTATTTTGCCAAGTAAGGATATTTTTTGAAAATTTGAAGTCCATCGTTTCATAAAAGAAAGGACACAGTCCCAGACTAAAGAGTCCTTTAAATGGAATAAATTTAGCTTCACAAAAAAGTCACCACGTTGGCTTTATTTTCTTCAATTTTGCCTTAGGCCACTGAAAACTACCTCAGTCTCTGGGTGCATCTGACAACCATCTGGAGTTTGAGCCTGGAGCCATACACAAGGGCTGAGATCCTGGCTCTGACACAAATGAGCTGCATGCCTTGGTGTGCCTTATTTTCCTTTTCTGAGCCTAAGTTTGCTATCTGCAAAATGGGAACATGCATAGCACCTGCCACATATCAGGAATTGGAAGAATTAAAGGGCTTAATGTCTGCAGAGCACTCACTGAGAAGGAGACCAGTCAAGCTCAGTGACTTTGCCCTGCCCTGCCCTGCTTTGGCTCCCCACTACCCCCAGGATAAGGTCAGCTTGCATAGCCCAGAAGATCAAGGCCCCACCCTCAGGGCTCTAGGCATCCCACACTCTGCAGCTCCTGAGACTAAGAACTCTGGCAGTCCAGCCTTGGGGCCTTTGCACTAGCTGGTATCTCTACCTGAAGCACATAAGCTCAAGACAAAAATCACAAGAGCTTCCAGCACACAGAGTATTATAGAGAGCCAAATGAAGCAGAAATATTCTAGGTAGTCAGACAAGCTAGGTCCTCCAAGGAGTCAGTACAGAAGATAAGAACACATACTATGGGTGGAGGTGCATTAGTTGAAGGCCAGGCCTCAAGATAAAGATGAAGTAACTAGGTCTCCATGCCTCCCCAAGGGATAAACAATAATGATCCATAGTCCTGATAGGCATCAGTCATGCAGATGGGTGACCAGGACCTTCTGACCCATCTCTTCCAAAAAAGGTCCTTATACTTTCCAAGTACACTTGCTACGTGACTTGCTTCCCCTGGATCAACATTACCTAAGCAGCTCTACTTGTAGTCTTACTGGTTGATCATAATTTTGCCACGTGTTGTACCTACCTCATGATTTTCCTCTATAAAACTTCCTCTGAGAAGTTGGCTTGGGGACCCCTCCTGTCCCTCTCAAGAGGGTTTCCCTCTGTCACTAAAATGTCCTACTCTTAACCTCTATTGTTCCTTAGAATTCATTCTTCAATTTTGGGGATCGAACTCTGCATATCAGACATCTAGCAGGTTGGGAGTTATATTTATTCCCCATGTATCATTTGAAGGTCGTATGTCAAGAGGACCAAGCGGCCCTTTCTCTGTTTATTTCCAGTAGGCAAAACCCTCCTCCTCCTTACAACTCTGGCAAGGCCACCTTGATTCCCACACTCACCAATATTTGCTCATTTCCTACCGTGGCTGTGAGGGTGCTTAAACGCCACCCCATGTACTGAAGCAAGAATACACAGCATGGGGTGAACTGAGTTCTGGGGACTCCTAATTAAGCTTGGGGCGGCACAGGCAAGGAGTGCCTCCAAAAAGGGTGTTCAAACTGGACTTTGAGAGTTCACCAAGGATGGGTGGTTGGCCGAGAGGAGGGAGGCGCAGGCAGAAGGAAAAGCTCTCGGAGCACTAACAGCAACACTTGGGCACACAATGGGTCATTCCCTATGGGAGAAAGAAGCAGTGCTTATAGAAGGTGCTTCCTGGATTTGGGCTCTGGTTGGGGAGAGCTGCTGTCAGGTGGACTGAGGAAGGAGGGTTAGGTCGTAGGGAGATACTGAGTTTGAGATGCACAGTGGATGAGGCTGTGAGGTGTCTCCGGACGCTCAGGAATGAAACTGGAGAGACAGAAGCTGTCTCCACGGAGGTGACCTCTGATACAGCAAGAGTGTAGGAGACCATCCTTGAAAGGTACAGAGAGGGGCCAGGGATTTAGCTCAGTGGCTTAAGCGCCTGCCTGGCAAGTACGAGGTCATGAGTTCGATCCCCGGTACAAAAAAAAAACAAAAAAAGAAAGAAAGAAAAAGAAAGGTACAGAGAAGCAAACCCAAAGCAAAGCCCCAGCGTTTCAGAGCAGACAGGACATGCAGCGGGGGTGGATCTTATAGAGCCTGACAGACAGATAAAGTGGAAAGAAACATGTTCCCAAGGGGTGCCCCCCTCTCTGCCCCTGTGGGTGTGGCTCAGGAGTACAGAATGCTGGAGAGGTTTGATCTCTAGCACTGAAAAAGAAGTATGCACAGAAAGGGTCCCATGCCCAGGCCCTTGGCTAGGCAGCATGGTGGATGGTTAAATACAAGCCTCCCAGGGAGCCTCGTTTTCAGGTTCAAATCCTGACCCTACCACTCAGCCATTTGTTGACCTTGGGTACGTCGTTTAACTCCTTTAAACCTCAATACTCTTATGTATTAAGAAAAAAGACTAGCAGATTCCTCTTCTTTTCTTTTCAATAAAAAGCATGGGAATAAAAGCTGATATCTCCACTCAACCTTTCTGTGCTTCCCACACTCCCTCTGCTGGGCCATGGTCACACTGTCTCTTTCTCCCCCTCTCTCTCCTATCAGACTACCAGCAATGCCAGAGGCTGGAAACTGAGCGAGTGAATGAATTTGGGGGTGCTCCCTCCTGGGAGTAGCTGGGAGATAGCATTCAACTCTCATTCATGGAGCTCCGTCCTCAGGTGATCAGGTCCTCTCTTGGTCTCCATTTTGCCATGGGGAAAACAAAGCTAGAGGACGCTGTTCTGATGCTGGGGAGCAGGGACACTGGGAGAGGGGATGGGGTAAAAAGAGACCCCCCACACCTGCTGGTCCCTTCTGAAGGGAAGGAAGCCTTGAGGTAGCTGGGTCCCCCTCATTCCCAGGGGATGGTCCTCCAGCAGACGGTGGCAGTTGGGCAGATGGACAGAAGCAAAGGCACCCAGGATTGTGCTGACAAAACTCTTCCCTTGCTCCCCACCCCTCCTTTCCCAGGGGACAGCCAAGCCCAGCAAAAAATAAACCCGAAGACAGTGACCTAGACAGGTCTGAGGCTCACAGGGAGGAGCAGCAGAGGAAGAAGGATGGAAGAGAGGCAGTCCCTAAGCCTCCTTCCCCACCCAAAGCCAGTGGACCATTCACCTCCATCCCTCCTGCTTCAACGGGATCACCCTCCAGATCTCAGTGAGCTCTCCCCTCTCTCTGGCCGAGGCAGTTGAGAAGACTCAGGGGAGTATGCCCCAAGATTTCCACCAGCCCCTACACCAGGAACCTTGCTCTATCTACTGCTCCCTAAATCTCCAGGAGGGAAGGCAGAGGGAAGAATCGCTGAGCTGCTCACTCCTTTCAGCTCCCTCCCTCAGGGCTGCCCACAGATTCCCAGCCCAATTAGTGTGCTGCCTGGGGCTGCCCCTCCTGTTCTCATCTCCCTGGCTGCCAAGCTCTAGGGCACACAGATCCTGCCTTGGGGACAGAGTTACCCAGAAAGCATGGAGTCTTGGGGGATCTAGGGGGCCCCAGTGGTCTGAGTATCCTCTGTCTTGTCCTCCAGACCCCCTCTTATGGGCAAGCAGCCCTCCAGGCTCCCATCTAAGCACCATCCAGTCCTCTGATAGCCCCAGAGAAAGTGCTGGAAGGTAAGCCAGTGGCCCCGTCTCAGCTCCTGAGACAGTAGCTCCTCTAGTCACCCCTGTGTCACTCTGCAGGCAGTCCTAAGTGCTCCTCTTAGGTCCATGACACAGAAAACACAGAAATAATGCGGCTTGGTGATCAGGGACACCTCTGGACTCCCTGCCCTCGTCCCTACCCCGAGGTGAGGTGATCCAGAGAGAGGGTGGGAGACTGCTGTCCTCTCCCAGGGGTCCCAGGCCACTTCTCTGAGCACCCTGCCTCTACTTCCAGGCCCCATGAAGCCCAAACCTAGGCGGCACAGTGCTGCTCTGGCCCACACTTCCCCAGAGCACAGGGACACAGACACACCCACCTACAGACAGACAGCCTGGCTGAGGAGCCCTTGGGAGAGGAGGCAGCAGAGGCCAGAAGTCCTGCGGCTCAGGTCCCCCTCACAGGGTTCCTACCCTGGAACAGCACAGACCCTGTTTTCTACGCTTGTCAAATGACGGAGAAACAAATCATTGTGTACTCCAGGGATCCAGGTGAGTGGTGACCTCTGGCAGCGGGTGGAGTCCTTATACCCAGCCTCATTTTCCTCAACCATGGTTGTGCAAGTTAAAGCAGAGAATGCAAATAAAAGGCTCAGGGGTAGGTGTGGAGACCCACACCTGTAACCCCAGCTATCCCAGCTATTCTAGAGGCTAAGGCCAGAGGAACCCTTGGAGCCCAGCCTGGACAACAGACTGAACTTGTCTCAAAAAAAAAAAAAAAAAAAAAAAAAAAAGACTCAGATGGCCCCAAAGACATTTCTTCAGGTCCTAGTGAGAGGCACTCGGGCCTGTGACAGGCAAACATAGTTCCTACTGTTTCCAGGATGCACCCAGACTCGCTGTGCTCAGCCAAGGACTGTAATGATAACAATGGTTAACATTTGTGGACAGAGCTTGTTCCCTGCTTTCTCTCATTCAGCCCTGACAATCCTAGAGGCGGGTATATTTCCATTTTTTTCAGATGAGAAAAACTAAAGCTTGGAGAGGTTAAGTGGCTTGTACAACAAATGCGTGCTAAGGGCAGAAACAGAGAAATGAACCCAAATCTGTCAGGCTCAAGTCCATGCTTTTAATTTTCTGTGGGATAAGCTCTAGGGAAATAAAAAGCCCCCCATTCCCTCCCTACTGGGGGCTGGCCCAAAGTCAGAGGCTCAGAATTCCCTGGGCTCACCAGGCCACAGAGAATCCTCATCCCAAAGACCCACGTGGGTGCCAGGAAGAGGGATTGGGGTGGCTAGAAAACTTCAGGCTGAGCCCAAACTGGGAAGTTCCCGGCATGGACTCTTGGGGGCAGGCCCAGCTGTTGAGCCTCCTCTCCCTGGTCCCAGGCAGCTTCAGCAACTTTGATGGCCCAGAGAACTTTAAATTAATCACCCACTCAGAATGCTGCCATCAGCCCAAGAATAATCACCTCTTGAAGCACTCCTGGCTCCAGCACTCCAAGGATACACGGATCTGCACAAACGCAGCAGCTGAAGTCAGACACCCTGCAGAGCTTCCTCAATGGGAAGCAGGAATGTACTATGGAGTAGAGATGGGGTAGGAAATGAGAGACCTAACCTGATTCCAAAGGAGAATTTAGGAAGAGGGGAACAAAGTGGGAGGAGGAAGGCAAATTAGAAATAAGATGGTGGCTTCCCTCTCCCTTCTCCTGACAAAAGCCAAACAAAAGGACTACAGGTGAAAAACAGCAGCAAAAAATTGGGATCATTCTCTGAGACCCAATCATGATGCAAAGTTCTTAAGAACATCATCAGTCTTTCCTACTGGCCTGGAGGAGGAATGTTGTCATCTGAATCTTGATCTGGGAGGCAGAGGCCTGGGTTCCTGGCAAATCTCAGTAGGTATGACTCTATAGAGGAGTATGTGCCCCTCTCTGTACCCTGGTATACCAATAGTATACCTCAGGGCTGGACAGAAGGCCTCCAGGGGTCCTCAAGGAAAAGCACAGGCCAACGGAGTTCTAGGAAACCAGTTACCCCACTTCTGTATGGTTCTGAGGTTGTCCTCCTAGGGCAGATGAATGCACAGATACCCACAGTCTCATGAGGGCAACCCCATAAGGGGGAGAGATAAAGGCAAAAAAAATCCCTCCAGGCATGCAGCCAGCTCTGAGTTGGCCTTAGGGTCCTGGGTGGAGCTATAAGCTCCAGTGTATATCTATGCAGTGAGTAAAACCTGCACTTTTCTTGGCACCTAAGGGTGCTGTGCACTGGATTCCTTTTCCTTGGATATGTGCTGCATAAGCATCTGTGACATCTGTGGACAGGAGTGTCGAGGCTGCAGTGAGTGTGCAGAAGACATCCAGCTGGCCTGTGGCAGGGATATGTATGTATGACAAAGGTGTAACTGTACTGGGTACACCTGGGCAGACGTCATTCAATTCCACCAAACCCTACCACCACATCCTTCCCAGGAGCCAGTGTGCTGGGTGCTGGGGACCAATGGGTGGCATGAGAGAACTAATCTGGGGTGCCACTTGAGGAGGAGAGGATGATAGCTTCATTTCCCACCAGGAACTGGGATGAGGCTCTTCCACATTAACTGAGCAACTCTCCTGAGTCTCAGTTTCCTCGTCTGTCAAACAGAGGATGATGGTAGCTGCCTCCCAAGGCTGCTGAAGGATACATGAAAGCAGTCTAAGACTGCTTAGCATGGTGCCTGGCATGGTGCTGCTTGCATGGTCAGGAATTTCAGTTTAAACTCCGCATCAGGCCATCAGAGGGAGCAGAGGGAGCTGACCTGGTCTGGAAGTCAGGAATCTTAGGGACTTGTCCTCCACATCTGTCACCAACTGACCACATGACTTTAGTCTCTAGAGCCTTAGTTTTTGCAAAAGCAAAATGGGGCTGTTGAAATGTGAGGACCAGTTCTGGTATAACATCTGAGGGTTCTGGGTACCCTCTGCAGGGATTATTTCCAACCCAGATGATGTTCTTTTTTAGATGGTCTGGATGGGAGGTTGAGGACTTCCAGGGTTAGGAGTCTGAGGGCTTTGCCACCTCCTCCCCTCTCTATTCCCACAGCTTCTGACCCCGGGGACAAGCTGAGAGAGGATGTTTACAGAGCTGTAAACCTTCACATAGAAAAAGTCTGCAGGCAGCTGGGGGCTGGGAGCAGCAGGCAAGCTTACAGTATCATGGTGGGCCATGGGCCGTGCTCTGTATCAGTTCTTCCTAAGCTCTTGGACTCCAAGAGGTTGTACAAGGGGAACGTTTCCCACAGAGTCCAGGAAACATAATGGGCAGTGATAGTCTTTTGTAAAATGCTGGGAGCTGGGAAAGGTTGAGAGTCCATCAGGGGCTGGAGCACAATAGAGAAGAAGAGCTCAGATAAGCCTCCTCATTGTGGATCTCAACAAGAAGACACAAGTTCCCATTCTCACTTGGTGGAGTGGCAGCTGTTGGCAGGATGGGCTGACTCAGGCTGTCCTATCTATGGGCAGTCCCTGCACTCAGATGTTAGAAAAGGTGCAGGCTCTGTGTGGGGCTCGAGGGGTCCAGCTGGCAGCTCTGAGGAAGATGTCCCAGGTCCTTCCTTCCTAAGCCTTTTCCAGGCTTTACTGCAGGGATCCTCTTGCCCCGGCCTTGTCTGTGGGAAGGGGGTCCTCACTAACTGTTATATGCATAGGGCACATGGGCTGTCTCTGAGGGTGACAGGAGAAGAAAGGGCGGGGAGGACTAGACATCCAGTGGCAGGAAGCACTTCTTGGCAAGAATACACAAGCCCCTGCAGTGAGTGGCTAAGAAATCCCACATCTGGGGCTCATTGGAGCCCCAGGAGAGACTTTTTGTGGGCCCCCTCCCACAGCCCCAGTAATAACAGCCATCCCACACACTCAGACAGGCCCTTGCTGCTTACCAAGCTCTTTCCCATTCATTACCTCAACAAGAGAGAGACCGCAAGTTTGGGGTTTCTATGCACTTTGATGATCTGCGAATCTAAAGTTCAGGGAGGTCCAGCAACCAACACAAGGTCACAGAGTACCCGAGAGGTGGGGCTTCCGGTGCCTCAGGCCACTTTGACCTCTAAGATGGATGACTAGTTGTCTGAGACCCCAAACATCAGCACGTTTTCATATCACATGTCTTCCCCCCAGAGCTCCAAGACACATCTTAGTCCTAGGCTCCTGGGAAAAAGTGGTCAGGAAAAGCATGCACTGGCCAGGCCGTTCGGATGTGGGGCAAAGGTGGCAGTGGATTTAGCTCCTAGAGAGGAAGCAAAGGCCATTCCAGAGGTGTGGGACAGTACTGGCTGGGGGCAGGCAGTGGGCCCATCACCTTCTATGGTGCTTGTGGGAGCTGAGTGACCAGACTTGGGCTAAAGAACTCCATTCAGAGGCAGGTTGGCTTCCCTCAGCTCTGAAAAGTCCCCTCCCAGGAAGGTACAGCTCTACTCAAAGTATCTCAACTT
The DNA here is from genome assembly GCF_034190915.1 of Cavia porcellus. Classification (NCBI taxonomy): domain Eukaryota; kingdom Metazoa; phylum Chordata; class Mammalia; order Rodentia; family Caviidae; genus Cavia; species Cavia porcellus. Next base: position 34,852,218 of record NW_026947508.1, read on the forward strand.
TCAGGGAACCTGAAGGGGCTGCCACACAGCACTAGGGATCAAACCCAGACCCTGGCCCACCCTCTAGCGCTGAGCTACACCGTCAGCCCTCAGGCTGCCACTCTCAGAGAGCAGCCTCTGCACCTCACCTCCAACCCTACCAGTGCCAAACCTCATTCAGCCATCTTCTGTATCAACAAATGTCCAACACAATCCTCCTAGGGGAAGCTTGATTCATGTTCTTAGCAACACGGCTATGCTGGAGATCTCTGTTCAAAATCAAGGCTACAGCACCCTGGCACTTAATGGCTGAAGGAGTTCTCTTTCTCTACCTTCCTGAGATCCTTTCATCAGCTTCCTCTCTGCAATTCAAGGCCCAGTTCAAATAAGACAGAGGCGCGTGAGCCCAAACCAGAAGGACACACAGAAAGACAGTTCAGGAGATGGGTGAGAAAAGCCAGAGAGAAGAAAGGCTGGCAGGTGGACAGATGGATAGACACATGGATACACATTCACAGGTAACTGGACAGACTGACAGAAGGATGGAAACACACGGATAGAAAGATTGCTGGACGTTGGGTGGAAATGAACAGACAGCTCAACACAGACACAGGTGGCACTCAGCCTGGCAGAAGCACTGTTGGTCAATCAGGTGGAAGTCAAGAGGGCCACCTAGGGGACTCCAAGACTCTGGGCGTGGTGAGAATCGGTTAACAACACATTTTCCAAGGACTTGGGGTTTCTCTCAGGCACCTCTGAGTGTCCCAGTGCCAGACCCAGCCCTTTAACTGATATCTGTGGGGCCTCTCATGTTCCTGGCTGGGCTAGGCCATCCCCCAAAACGGAGCGTTGAGCTGCCAAAATTCACTATTTACATCCAAGAGGGGTCAGTGTTTTTGAAAGTTGTAGTAGCCTGGTGTGAGGGGGAGGAGGCAGCCAAAGTGTCAGTGTTTCCAAATGTACACCTCTCCTCTTTCTTTTTCCCCTGGTGCCCAGAGCCAGGACTGGAGAGGCAGGCCAGCAAGGCGGGCACATTAGGCCCAGGCGCCAGGGCAGAGCAGGGCAGCAGAACGCTGTGCTGCTGTAAAGTTGAGGGTGGAGGGCAAGACTAAAGAAGACACAGATAATCCAGACTCAGCAAACACCTACAATCAGAGTCACACCATGGAATGTGGAGGGGGCTCCCTGGAGAGGTGTATTCCCAAGGAGGGAGCCCATCATAACTGCAGAGCTGGGAGGATGTGGCAGAAGATATGGGGGCCAGGGAGCCTTTGTGCCAGGGACACAGGCAGGCACAGGCAGCGTGAGGAAAAGGTGGCCTCCCTAGAATGGCTCCGGACTTGGTTAAGCAGAGGGGGCAAGGTGCAGGATGTGAGGAAAGTACCTGGGACAGAGAAGCCGGGCCAATGACCCGGATGGAAACAGGCGTAGAGATGGAAGAGGTCAGAAGTGAGGGCAAGCAGGGGTCAGGATGCACAGATCAGGAGTTAGGGTCAGGCTGGGGAAGTCAACAAGGAGTCTGGGGTGGGAGAGGAGGAGTGTTGAGGGTCGGCCCCCCGGGCAGGGAGGCAGGAGGCGGAGCCAGGGCGGGGCAGCAGTGCCCCTGGGAGCCCAGCGGGCGCGGGGGCATCGCTAGGGCAGGCATAGGGGCGCGGGGTCGCAGACTCACATGAAGACGTGGTAGACGAAGGCCCAGCCGCGGGGCCGCTCCAGCACGTTGTAGACCCAATTCTGCAGGCGACGGTAGCGCTTGTGCGCAGCGGAGGAGCGCTGGCCGCAGGCGGAGCCCGAGCCTGAGCCCGGCCCAGGGAGGGGCGCGCCCGGCGGCAGGGGGCTGCCCAGGAGGCCGAGGCGGCGCGGGGAGCCGCCCCCGCCCGCCTCGCCCTGCTCGCTCTGCACGGCGGTGAGCGCCACCAGCTCTGCGCGGGGGGCGTCCCCGGATGGGGGGCCCAGGCCGAGGCGGCGCGGGGGGGCCTCGGCCATGGGCGGCGCCGGGCGCGGGGGGGCCTGGGGCCCGGTGCAGTCCGGGGCGGGGGCGCGATCAGCGGCGCATGGCTCGGACCCGGGACTGGCGGGGCAGCCCGGGGTGGGCGCGAACGCCAGGGGCTAGGAGCCGGGCCGGGGCCGCGCCGGAGCCGGGGGCGGGCGCTCCGAGCTTGGGGGCCGCCGCTCCGAGCCTGGGGGCCGCCGAAGCCCGCACTGACCGCCCGCTTCTCCGGCGACTGGGGCGGCTCTTTCCGACTCCAACTCTCTTATTACGCGCTCCATGCCGCTCGCCTTTCCACCTGCCGCCGGCGCGCCGCTCACATGTCAGCCTCCCCCGCCCCGCCCCGCCCCTGCCTCCCTCCCTTCCCCTCCCCCGCCCGCCCCGCGGCCGCCTTCCCAAATCGGGAGGGAGCGAGCTAGCGAGCCGCCAGTGAGGCGAGGCGAGGCGAGGCGAGGCAGAGAGGGGGGGACGCGCGCGGAGGGCTGCGGGGCAGGGCGCACGGGCGCACGGGTCGGTACCCGGGCGGGACCGCGTGGCGAGGCAGCGCGCAGGACCTGGAGGCCGGGCATGTGCGAGGGCTCTGCGCCGCTGCGGGGACAGCGTGGCTCCAAAGGGAGGCCTGGGATGGGACGCCTCGTGGGTGCAAATTGGGGCGTGGAATGTGGAGTTGTGGCCGCGGTCATGCAGGGGACACGGTGTCCCGTGGCGTTTGGGCGTGCGTGGGTGCAGAAGCGACTGCTCATGTGTGCAGAATGAACAGCTTTGGGTCCGCGAGGTGCGGTGTGGGTGCGTGTGAAGATGCGCGCGCTGCGGGTTGGTGGTGTAAGTGATGAGTGTGCCCGCCCGGTCGAGCGGGGTAAAGTGCGCGCAGTGTTGGGTGCCAACTGGGGAAACAGTCGCAGGTGCACGGGCGCTACCTGAGGACCCTGGTGCCAGGAGCTTCCCAGATGTATGGGAGGTACATAGCATGGTGAGCCCCAGATGTTTGTGTCTCCTGCCATCTCTGAGAGTACCTTCTTCTCGATGGGAAGAGTCCCTAGTTAGCCAGCCTGCCCAAAGGACGGGCTCCTTGGATTCCTGGTCCTCCTCCTCTGCCGCTCCATCCCTCACCCTCCCAGGTCAGAAAAACAGACTCAGGGCAGATGGAGTGTGAGGAGGTAAGCGTTGAGGCAGCTTTAGGAGAACTAGAGAGGGCCCTCCGAAGGACCCACAGAGTCCCATCAGAGAAGGGGAGACTCTCCCAGAGTAGCCCCTCTGGCTGAAGGGTCCCTCCTGTGTGTGACCTCGTCTGGCTGTCGAGCAGCTCTTTCCCTTTAGCTCTGATCAGAGCAGTAATTAAGGTGTCCTGATCTTCCCTCTTCTCCTACCCAAAGCTGTGGCTGCACCAGCCGCTCCCTCTGCAGGCCCTGCCCCAGGGTGAAGTGCTTCTGCAGTAAACTCTCCCCAGATCCTCTGGGATGATCTCGGGGGACACTGCCTAGCGGGAGGGGCGTAGGAGGGGGCGGGAAGGCGAGCTCGATTCTCAGCTGTCAGCAAAGGCAGCATTGATCTGCCGAGCGCCAGTGGGGGAGGGCAGGAGGCAAGGCTGTGGGCGGGCTGAGAGGGGGCTATAAGGATCTTGGGGTCTCCAAGCTGGACTTGACAGCCGGCCTCACCCCAACCCCTTCGTAACCTTTGCCCCTCTGCCCAGCTGGAGTACCTTTTGGGATCTGACCTGAACCTCTTTTGCAGCTCCTGGTTCCAGGTATGCCCAGGGCCAGAGCTTGGTGGCCCCGGGCAAGTTATGCACAGATCTCCTGGCAGCTGGGAAAGGTTTCTAGAGCTGGAATGCAATGGATGCACTATGGACAAACTACCCTAGCTGGTTGGATCATCCTCTCCCTTAACTGAAGCGAGTAACCCCCCCCCACACACACACACATGGACACCCCAATGTGACACTGCCTCCCCTAACCCTGAATAGCTACCTATCTGGGCATCCTCATCTGGAATCCAAGGGGTGATACTGGGTCTGGATGTGAATGATGCCAAGGAATGCAGCTGCTACAGGCCTGGAGTCTTTTGAGGCTCTTCTGTGACAGAAATGGAACTTGAATTCAGGTTGCCTTTGTCAGCACCTAGAATACCTAAAACTGGGTTTGTCCTGAGAACTCTGATCCTTTAGCTCAGCATCACCATGGAACCCCACACCTCTCTTCCTAACTGGGGGGCTTCAAAGGTCCTTTCTCTGCCTTGTGTGGACCTCTTCCTGTAGGGAGATGGTCCCTTATCATCTTTACCAACTTCAGTTCCAGATCACCTCTTCGAAGACAACAGGAAGAAAGAGACTCTAGTTACAGCGAGAAGGATGAATATTAGATCTCAGGAAGCACTTCCCACTTTTTCCTCCAGGTGTCTGCAGGGGAGGAATGCATCCACCGCTGTTAGAAGTAGAGAGCCTCTGGCCTGGGGATTTAGCTCAGTGGCATAAGTACCTGCCTTGCAAGCAGGCGGTGGTGAGTTCGATCCCCGGTACCGATAAAAAGGAAAAAAAAAAACAAGTAGCCTCAGAGCTTTTCCCAAGGGGTGGGAGAGAAGAGAAGGTGGCTGTAGGAAGCACTGGCAAAGTTTAGTGTGTGTGTATGCGCACAGGAAAGTGGATGAGGCAGAGGAGAAAGTCCAGTTCAGAGAGGACAGGTGGCCACTCTGAGTGTCACCCTGTGGCCTTCCCGCCCCCATCCAGATTCCCAGGACATGACTGGGAGGATGGACTTTCCCCACTGCAGCCTTTAGTGACTAAGACACTTTTCTGAGAAAGCAGCTGTCCCAGGCTTGCTCACCTGACCCCTCTGCTGGAGGGACGTAAGCTTCACCACGGTGGTTCCCCCTCTTCTCCACCTGTTCCCTCAGTGCCATCCTCCGCAGCTTCCTTTTCACCCCCAGCCGCATGTCCCTCCATGGGGAGACTGCCACAATGTCCCCGTTCTGTCCAGACTCACCCACCATCCCACCTGTGCTCTCCTCATCTGTACAAGAAGGGGGCAGGCTCAGTGACCTGCTGTGATCCATTACGTCCCTGTTATCCATCAATGGAGAGAGTATTGATTGGGTGGAAGGCAGGGAGGGAGAGTGCTCCCATTTGCTGAGCACCAGCTATGTGCCAGGCCCTGTCTCTTATGGGACAAAGAGCAGCCCTCTGTGAGGAAGTTAAGGCTTAGAGAAAGAAGTACAGCTACCTCAGGTTACAAGCCAGATGGTAACCCCAGAACCACCCGTGACCTGTGCTGTCCCTCTGGCTGGCGACTGCCCCCGGGCCATGAGTGTTGAGGTCAGTGCTGGCCGAGGGAACTGTCTGTGGCCAATCCTTGTTCTCCAGGACTCACTTCTGCTGAAGGATGAGACTCCCAGGTCTGAAAGGATGAAAGTTCAAAAGTGGCTGGGACCTCAGCCCCAGGAGCCAGGTTCAAGCCTGTTATTGACTCCTGTTGAGACCTCAGGTCATTGAAGGGCTTGCATTCTTCTGGAATGGGAGCAGGTGAATAAAGTCAGCAGTTTTCAGGCTTTATCAGCAATGGAATCCTTTTTACAGACAAAAGCATAAGGTAACTCAGAAATGTAGAAAACAGTTCTGGCTAAGGTGCTGTGGCTGGAGCAGGGGAGGGGGGAGTCAGGTTCCCCCCACTTGTCTTCTTCCTCTTTGCACCCCAGAAATCTCTGTTTTCTTCCAGCTAGAGAAAGGAGGGAGGTGTCTCCCCAGGTAATAACAGAGGGCACCTTTTGGGGACAAGGGTGGGAAGGACTAGGGAGGTACAGCGAAATACAACCCATAATGCCTATGGCTTCCATCAGCCATGGCAAGCTGAAAGTTACTGCGTGGTGCCAGACCTGCCCAGTCTCCCTGTGTCCCAACAATGCTGGGAAACATCCCTGCCCCTACCTCCATTGTATTTTTATGGTTTTCAGTACTGGAGATTGAACCGAGGGCCTCACACATGGTAGGCAAGTACATTGAGCTACATCCCCAATTCTTTTTAATTTTGATTTTCATTTAGTCTTGTCTTTTTGGGTAGGGTCTTGCTATGCAGTTAAGGCTGGCCTTGAGCTCATTTTGTAATCCAAACTGGTCTACAACTCACAATGATCCTCCTGCCTCAGCCTCCTCAGTGCTGGGATTACAGGCACATGCCACCATGCCAGTTCCTTTTTAATTTTGAGACAGGGTCTTCCTGAGTTGCCCAGGCTGGCTTCAAAATTTCAGTCTTCCTGGCTCAGTCTCTGGAATACCTGGGATACAGATGTGCACTGTACAGTACTCACCCTCATTTTACAGTCAAGAAGACAGCCTCAGTAAAGAGATTTGCCTTGGGCCGGGGATTTAGCTCAGTGGCATAAGCACCTGCCTGGCAAGCGCGAAGTCGTGAGTTCAATCCCTGGTACTGCAGAAAGCCGGGCGTGGTGGGCCGGGCGTGGTGGCTCACGCCTGTTATCCCAGCACTCGGGAGGCTGAGGTGGGAGGATCATTGCCAAGTTCGAGACCAGCCTGGGCTACAAAGTGAGCTCAAGGCCAGCCTGAACTGCATAGCGAGACCCCATCTCAAAAAAGAAAAAAAAAAGAGATTTGCCTAATAAGAGTTCTTGACCCTCCCTGCAGTGCATGCAGGTGGGGTGCTGGGATGGCAGGATATTCTAGAGCCTAGAGGAGGGTGAGAAGTGACCAGCAGGATGAAGGAAATCTTGAATGCCAGGACAAGGACACTTTGGCTGCACAGGAAACAGCACGCCTGACTAGGGCCTGAGCCTTGGACACTACAGAAGCTGCAGCTCCTCAGAAGAGAGTACAGGAAGGGGGGCTCGCCTGTTCTAAGGCAGATGGGCAGTGCTGAGGCAGAAAGCTCTGAACCATAGTTCACGGCTGGGTTTCCAATCTTGCCTATACATAGCACTTCCCAGCTTTCTGACTGTTGGAGGGCTGGATTCAAGTCACATAGTACATAGGGGTTAGGTACAGATTGTGTACAAACATGAGCCATTCATCTCAATGACGCTCAGGAGGATTGGGGGAGTAGGTGCTTGTGGCTGATGGCATTACAGCTGTTGCCTCCGGAGCCCACTCCACTGGAATCAGGAGGTAGAAGGGAGCGCTAAGGCCTTCTTGATCCCTCTGCAGCTCAGAAGACACGAGATTTCAGCTGCCCAGTGGATAAGGGCTAGAGGAACCCAGGGAGTTTCTCCTTCCTGAGATTTGAGTAGCCATTGACCTGCCCCCTTGGCCAAGACCAAGCTGGTTAGGCCAGTCAGCTCAGAGCTGCAGGACTTGAGGAGGGACTAGAGTCGCTGAGCTCAGTGAAAGTGAACCCCCATTGATCTAAGACCTGGAGGAGGCCTACCAGGAGGAGGAAACATGGGGAGAAAGAGGTGTGGAAGCGAAGGTCAAAGCCATCCCTTGTTGCACTGCTCCTCCTGTCTTCAGGATTTTTCCTCTGTAAACCTGCTTCTGGAAGATTGTGCAGGAGGTGGGTAGCCCTGTAGTCCCACCAGTAGGCTCCACATTCTCAGTGACAGTCACTGGGACAGTGGAGCTGCTGGAAACTCACAGGAAGGACTGTTCTGAGTTCTGAGTGTGCATCAGAAAAGGTTTTCCTTGCTCTCCTGGTGGGAGGGACCTGCCTGAGGGCTCAGGGAGGGAGATGATGTGAGAAGGAGGTCTAACCACTGAGAGACAGGGAAGGGTTTTCAAAGGCTGGGAAAGGGAGCTGGGAGTTCAGGGGCAAGGGCTCAGTGACAGGGTAAAGAGGCTCAGAGAGCAAGACTTCCAGGTCAAGCTTGATCTCAAGCTGTCTCGCGCTCCCAGAGGCTCCTCATCTCTGACCCAAGCTTAATCAAATGCCTATGGAAGCAGGTATGTGGCACACACCTGTAGTCCCACCTGTGCAGGAAGTTGAGTTAGGAGGATCTCAAGTACAAGGGCAGCTGGGCAATTTAGCAAGGCCCTGTCTCAGAAAATAAAAGGATTGAGGGTGTAGCTAAGTGGTAGGGGGTTAGAGCCCCAGTACTACCAAAAGCTACAATAGAACAACAAACCAGACTCCTATGGAAGTCTCCTTCTCCTTTAAATATTAGATTTCCATTAAATACGCTGGATTTTTAAAAAGTATCCAAGCTCAAAAGCAAAAATTAGAAATCTTTTTTTTCCCCTTTAGTCCCAGAAACCTTTTTTTCCCCTTTAGTACCAGAAATCTTTTTTTTCCCCCCCTTTAGTACCAGGGATTGAACCTAGGTTCTATCACTGAACTAAATATCCTTTTTTTTTTTTTTTTGTCTTTTTGAGACAGGATCTCACTATGCAGTTCTGACTGGCCTTGAGCTCACTTTGTAGCCTACGCTGGTCTCGAACTTGCAACAATCCTCTGGCCTCAGCCTCCTGAGTGCTGGGATGAGGTGTGAGCCACAGGTCTGGCCTTTTTTTTTTCTTTTGGTGCTGGGTATTGAACTGATGACCTTGTGTTTGCCAGCAGGCAGTTTCGCCACTGAGCTAACTCCCCATCTTTTTAACAGGTTCACAATGGGGTCTGTTATGGTGGATACATTGTGTCAACTTGAGAAATTTAGAAGTTTAACTAAGAGATTCAGCAGGGAGCTAGGATCCTCACTTTTAAAAAGCCTCATTTTGTGCAAGTGGAGGGCACAGAGATTTTGAATGCTACATTTGCCCTAAGGGTGGGGAGTGGCCTGTGGCTTGCTATTCCCCCCTTTTTTGCTCTTGCTGCTTTTGCTGTCTTCTGCTGTTTTAAAGTGTTGCCCTGGTGCCATGTCACCCTGCCTTGGAGCTGGCTGATTATGGACTGAACCCTCCACAAACTGAGCTAAACCTTTCCATACTTCATTTTGGGTGTCGGATATTTTGTCCTAGCAATGAAAGAAAAGTAACCAAGACAGGCCATAATTCATGTCTTGCTGCTGGACAGTCCTGAACCACCAGTAATACATGGATGACTGTCCCATTGGGCGGCATAGGACTGTCATGTATGAACCCCTCGTGGTAGAAGGCAGTGGGAACATGTTAAAAACATTTTCTATTTTGAGGCAGGGTTTCACTAAGTTGGTAAGCTGTCTGGGGTGAACTTTAACTTGTGATTCACCTGCCTTTCTCAGTGCTGAGATTAAAAGCATGCACCACTATGCCTAGCTTTGAATGAGAAATCTTAGAATGAGCAGAAGTGGAAGCTGCCCCTTGAGGGGAGTTCTGTGTTGCAGCAGGGACAGGAATGGTAGCTGGAGACCCCACAAATGGTAGGAGAATAGTATGTATGCTCTTTAATGCTGGATCTCTTCTGGCCACCTGGCTTTAGGTAGAGAAAATACCCATATGATTATGACGTCTCATTCTGTCTACATGGGGAGAGGGAAGGTGCAGGATTTTATATCCAGGCCATCCAAAACCCCCAAGTCTCTGGGGCATGGTGGCACATAACTATAATCCTAGCACTTGGGAGGCTGAGGTAGGATCACTGTAAGTTTGAGGCCAGCCTGAGCTATCAGTGAGACTGTCTTAACAAACAGACAAAAACAAAAATCCCAAATCAAGACACTATTATAAGAGCACTTGGAGGTTGGTGCACTCCCAAGTAGTTTGCACACATTCAACTGAGAAACTGTCACTTGAGGTGACCTTCATATCCCATGGCAGTTAGGAAAGTATGGTTCTGATAGTCTCAAGTATAAACCTGACAATATATTAGAAGCCCAGTACCTTGAGAGACATCACTTATGGAAGAAAAGTCATACCTGAAGACCCAGAGAAAATGGAGCAATGTGAAATTTAATATAATTAAAATGTTCAAGAAGATAAAGGAAGAAATGACATCTATAAAACAAGAACAGAAAAACATCAAACATGAACATGCAACAGAAAAGAACTGTCTAGAAATTTTAGAAATGAAAATCAAAGCAACTGACATTGAAACAAACCCAATAGATAAATTCATAAATATAGCTGAAAAAAGAATTAATGAATTAGAAGCTACAGCTTAAGAAATCTTCCAGAAGGAAGCAGAGAACAATAAAGAAACATATGAAAGGAAAGAGACATTACAGATTGGATAGAATGATAGCATATGTACTGTTAGTTTCATATAGATACTGAGTAGTGACTGAGGTCTTTCTAGCAATAGGACATAAGTTCCAGTTTTACAATACCTACACACTGCCTAGTAAGAGATCTTTCAGAACAAAACTGTATCTAGACACCTTGCTTGCAGTCAAAGTGTAGAGTATCAAAATAAACAGGAAATTTTAAAGGCCACCAGAGAGGAAAGATTAGCTTATCTACAAAGGTCCAATAATTGAGTTGACAGTAAAGTCCTCATCAGCAACAACACATGCCAAAAGAGCATGGAAGAGCATCTTCAGAGTGCTGAGGGCAAGTAACTGTGAACCTATAATTTCCTGTCTTGCCAAACTGTCATTTAAATCAAAGGGCAAAATAAAGACATTTGGACACAAATGAGATCTTCGAAAGCTTCTGCCTCACACACACACACCTTCACTGAAAGAGGCACAGGGACTTGGGGGGACAGTTAGGAGTTCTCAGAGGTGTCATGGGGCTTCGCAGAGGCCAGGACTCCAGGCGGGGAAGAGGCTCAGGACTGGGCAAGCTGGGGCTGTTTCAGATCTTGGCACCAGCCAGACACAGGAGTTTACCCTCTTGCATGCCAGCCTTACTGTCTTCCTGTCCCCTTTCTCTAAGCTGTGGTAGTAGCACCCAAGTTTGGGGTGACACCACTAGGCTGGCAATGTGAAACTTAATATAGTTAATGTTGGCTGGCTCTGGAGGCCTGGAGGAAACCATGGCCAACCTACCTGATCACTGACCTCTACCCTGGGTCCTCTCTTCTAGGGAGCTCAGATGCCACCTTAAAAAGGCCTAGGGATGGCTGGAGCTGTGGGACAAATGCTCAATCTATCTAGGAGGTGGTGAGGGAACAGAGCAGACCAAATGAATGGGAACTGAGCCACTGGGACATCTTGAGTAGGAGGCTTTGGAACATTTGGCTTCACTTGACAAGCTGGTGCCCTCAGGCAATTTCTTAACCTCTTTGGGCCTCAGTTTCTTGCTTATAAAATGGGAAGAATACCTATTTAATGAGGATGTAAGATAAAATAAAAAGCCATTTAGGTACCAAGCTTGAGCTATATTTTTCTACATAGAAATTTCTTAGTATAATAAGGCCCTACCTAACATATTATCAGTCTTCACAAACAAAATAATAAAAACTGTTAACAGGAAAAACTCATGGTGAGAGCAGATGAGCAGAGATGGATCGTGTGCAGCAAAGCTGAAGTTCCCGTCTGCTGTCCAGCTGCCGGGACGGCTTTGTTTTCACTTACTCCGTGGGTACTGTGACACTCAGGTACTCACGGTGCCAGGCTCTGTGTTGTGCTCTGCAGGCACAGAGGTGACCCTAAACTGGAGGACCACCTATGAGGCAAAGGCCTGGTTCCAGTGTTTACTGCACTCATTTCCAACCAAGCCCCATTCCCAACTCAACATCCAATATAAGCTCTGTAAAAGCAGGAACCTCATCTGGCTTACCTTCAGCTGTGTTCAGAATGTACAAAACAATGTCTGATTCACAGCGGGTACCAAAGAAGTATTTGCTGAATGACCGTGTATATAAGCTCTAATAATAGTTTGAAGAAGTTGATACGGGAGGAACATTGAAGAGATCCTCGCTGACTCTGCCCTGGGAATTAAGACATTCCTCAGCAAGAACCATCTACATTGGGCCTTGATGGATGTATAGGAGATCAATATGTGAAAAGGGAAGTCAAGAGCATTCCAGGCATCGGGGCTAGCACATTCTGAAAACATGGAAGTGAGTTCAGGAACCCGTAACTGGATGTGGTGAGAGCATCGAGTGCAGGAGACAGGGGAGCAGAAAGAAAGTGAGCTGAGGAGAACCTTGAATTTAGGTGGTCAGAATGTCCTTATTAAAACCTGACCTCTTACCTTGATGTAGTGTGTACCGTGAAGACGAAGTTTCCAGAGCTGTTATCCCACAGACTCCTTTCTTCAGAGTGAAAGTCTTATTTGGAAAGGGTTTAGGATTGTATCCATTAAGAGAACAGACACTCTCCACTTAGTTCCTAGAATTGTCTTAAATTGAGATGGAGGTGGGACGGGGCATGATACTGCCAAGTGTTGCATGCTGCCCCCTCGTGGCCTTGGCAGACTTGTGCAGCAAGGAAACCAGCCAGGCCCTCTGCTCATAATCCCAAAGATCTCCAACCTGGGGCACCAACTTCCTGGAGTTATTGCAACTACCACTGTCCCCAGACCAGACCCAACTGCTTTACTTATTCCACATATATGTAAGGCCCAGAAATGAATTCCAGGAGGTTAAAAGGAACAGACCCACATTTAGTACCCCACTCCCGATACCGAGGATTGAACCCTGAAGTGCTGAGCTATATCCCTCACTTAAACTTTTGAGAAGGTGCTAAATTGCTCAGGCTGGCTTTGAATTTATCATTATCCTGCCTCAGCTTCCCAAGCAGCTGGGATTATAGGCGTGTTCTAACATACACACATGCCTCCTTTGGCTACAAGGCAGCTGTGTGTGCACAGGGGATCAGAAAACCAGTGTTTTGGCTTTAATTCCAACCCTAATTCAGACAGTGACCTTGAGCAAATCATTGCATTTCACCAAGCCTCCATGACTCTATCCTTAACACGGGATCACGATCCCTCTTCCTGTCTCTCGGCAGGGGCACAGTGAAGATCATCAGGACGGATGCCACAAATGCTAGGAAAAATGTTCAGTGCTCCGGATGTAAGGGGATCGTGCTGGGTATTAGACAGGGGCTCTCTTGGGCGCACCAAAGGGTTTGTTTACACCAGGATGGGCCATGCTGGCAGAACAATTTAAAGGGAAAGTGCTCAGCAGAGAAACTGCTTGCCAATTACAATTGATTTGAAAACATTTTCAGAACAAGAATGAAAGTCTATTGCGACAGACTCTGGGAAAATGGGGATCTATCACTGAGCCTAAAATTCCAGTTGCACTTGGATTTGAGGAATGTGGGGAAAGAGTAGTGAGGTGGGACAAAGGGTGCCAGAAAATCAGGCAGAGTTTCTGTCTTCTCTGACACCAGGCCCCTCTGCTGGCATGCTTTCTCCTTTGCACTCTCTCCATGCAAGGCTGCAACGAGCTGTCCCCAACTTGCTGACTGTATGAAGTCTTACCAAGAAGAGCCTGGGCATTGAATGGGTGCGTAGGCCTAAAGACTTCCATTTGAGACAAGTGGACTGCTAGAAGATAACTCGATATAGAACTTACAAGTTTGTAGAACCTGCCCCAACTCACTGTGTTAAAAGGGGCAGACTGACTTCTCCACATGACTGTCCCCTGCTTTTACTTGCCCTGACACTGGAAGGCTACTATGTGCCCAAAACTTTATAGTAGGAAAACAATGTTTCCTTCCTTCTAGGCTATGAATGAATCTCTTACCTGGTTCCATCTCAGGAATCTTACCATTGAATTATTCTAACAACTATGTAGGTCTGGATGGTTGTCTAATGTGTTGTTTTGCGTTCTGATACGGGGGATTGCTATGGTGTCCAGGCTGCTGTCAAACTCATGATGACTCAAGTGACCCTCCTACCTGAGTCTCTCAAAAGACTACAATTATAATTGTGTACCACCAGGCTCTGCTTTTATTATTTTTATGACCTTCATTTCCTAGTCAATTATATTTTCCCTAATTCTAACTTGTCCTACTTTATTACCTCGATGTGCTGTTTTCATTGCAAGCCATCTCAATTACCTTGTGGAATGGACTAAGTATTTAAGTGAAACAGAATGACGTAGATGTACAAGTACTTGATAAACAAACTAAGGTATCCAGGAATTAGTCAACAGGCTTGGTACCAGCCCCAACCCAGAAAGTGAAGGGCAGAGGTGGGCAGACCTGAATCTAGCCAAAAGATTTAAATAGGCCTAAATTCTCATTCCTACCTCACTCCAGGTACAATCCCAGAGGCAGGCAGTTGTCCATGGTTTTATGGCAAAATACCTATTTCTGGCACCCTGTTCATAGTTCTTCCTACAACTACAGACCCCACTCTGGCTGTAAAGATGCATGCTGGAGATTAGAAAGATGGCCCACCACCAACTTTCTGCACTTCCTGATCCCTCAGGCAAGAAACAGCCCCTGGCCCCAGCAGTCTTGACTGACTTGCTGGCTGACAAAGGGCCTGAGCTACCCTCTGTGGCAGATGCCACGCTTTTAGTTAGCACGGCCACAGCAGCAGCTCAGGCCCAGTCTATGACAGGCAAGACCAAAGGGATTTTCCCTGGTCCTTGTTTGCAGGACGGCACTAGCATTTTTTAGGATAGGCCCCTGACCCTCAACCAAGCAGCACACTCGTATGGTAGTCCAGTTAGGTCAGGCAGGTGCACACTCTGAGCAGTAGGTATGTTCTGATGAAGCCTGCTTATAAAATCACCCAAGGACCTCAGTCTGTATCACATACGTGGCACATAAGTGCCCTTAGTTTTGGACACCCCTCCTCACAAGGGTGCTTCTTTTCTCCAATACCCAAACTAAGGAAAAACCTTTCCAAGTCTGTCACAAGCCAAGTGGCCCATGATGTCCCCAGACACAAAAACCAACTCCAGAATATCTAAAATGAGATTTATTGCATTTCATGCAGTTTGAAGTCCATGCAGCAAAGGAGACTAGCACAATTTTTAATGTGTTCAAAAAATAAAATTGGGGAGGGCAACAAATGCACGAAATTCTAGTCTCCTTGGGTCCCTGGGGAAGAGGGCTGTGGAATGAACCTGTCCACTCTCCATGGAATAAGTCCATCTCTTAGACACAAGGAATGTTTCCGGGCCTCTGTATGCAAATACAGAGCTCAGAGTGAGCATGGTGGGATGAGAACTACTGAGAAAGAAGCTACACAGTCACTAGTTCAATCTGAGGGCAGAGCAAGGTAGCAAATCTCAGGGCAGCAGCTGTTCCAAAAGTCAGAAAATCCCATGCACCCCTAGAAAGATGTCCTCCTAAGAGAAGTGGTAAGGAGAACAAACAAACAAACAAAAAACCCAAAACAAAGTATTTCTTTAACCACACACTTCAAGAAAATGTCATAAATATGGTATTTAATATTCTCATTTCATAGCACTGGACACAAAAGCTCAACATAATGAAATATTGTTTCCTTGGAGAAAAAAAAGGAAATAAAAAATATTGCATCTTTCTGCTGGAGAATCTCGGCCCCCAGGCATGGGGTGTAGTGCACCAGTGTCCTAGCCTGCAGAAGGCGCTGAGGTCGGCAGGGTCCTCTGGGGAGAGAGGCTGTGCCCATCGCCAGGGGCTGTTTGGCAAAAATTGTGTTGGGTGTCCTTGGCCTTGCCAGCTCAGGCCCTCAGTCGCCGGTCACCTGAGGGGCCTGCCCGTCGGAGGGCTGGTTAGCTGACTGGATGAACATGGGCTGGGCGAGGTCCTGGCCCGCAGGCATGGTGACTTGCTGGATCTGGTAGAGCTGCTGCGAGGGGTGGAGAGGAGAGAGTGAGGTCACCCCTGGGAGAGGGGCATGTAGCTCCCTATGGGCCTCGAGCTGGTTGGGGGCCCCAGATACCTCAACCACCACCCACTGCAAGGCGTCAGAAGGAGGAGGGGGTGTGGCGCTCTGCTGGGGCTGGGAGCAGCAGACACAGGAGGCACCAGCCTGGTGTGAGGGGGTATGTGTGGTGGGCAGGGAAGAGGTGCAGGGAGTTGCATTTCCTGTGGCTTTCACTTCTCTGGGCTCTGCCTCTCCCGTTAGCTCAGAGCCTCGAGCTTGCTGCACGCTGTTCCTCTGTGACAAACACAAGCAATTCGACCAGTGTACCAGCAGCTTGGAAGTCAGCATTTCCCCAAGTCTTGGCATTCCTCACTGGCAGGGGCAGTAGTGATCACCCCCTTTCCTGCTTCCCTCTGCATACTTGTCTCAGGCTGATACTAAACTGCACCTGCATGTTCTACCTGGGCCTGTGAAGGAGGTGATCTGATATTAAACACTCATTACAGCCAACCCCATATGGGTGAAGAGGCTCCCACGGCCCTTGAGAAGATTAGCCTCTCCTGCCTCTTGATTTCTCTGGGGCTCCCAAAAGAAACCAAAAGTTAGAACCACCACCCCTAGGAGCCCTGACATAAAAGCCTGACACCTGGTACTGGCAGAAATCAGACAGAGGTCCCTATGCTAGCTCTACTCCCTTTTGGGCAGCAAACAACACAAATTTGGACACATTATCCTATAGGTCCCAGTGTTTTGAGGGAAAAGTAACAAAAAAGAAAAGGCTCCTTCCTTATATGCATTTAGAACTACTGAACTTCAGACACCCAAATACCATAAAGAAGTCACAGGTTGTCTGAATTTCAATACTGTATGTGCTATTACAAAACATCATGGCTTAAGGGGAAAAAAAATAATCCTAGAGAGGGAAACAGGATACTTGCATTCTAATCTGGCTCTACAATGAACAGCTGACTAAGCATATACAAGGCACTTCATACCTCTAGGGCTTATTTTATTCATCGGTAAAATGGCCATTTGGGCTAGATCATGTTTAAGGTTATTTTAGCTCCCAGGTGTTTATAACTCTAAAGGATACGTGCCTTGACTTACTTTTTAAAACAAGTTCTGTCTACTCACTGTCAATGGAGGATAGGATAGTTGCTCTGACCATCCAAACCCACATCCCACCTGTGACCTGGTTCCTCCCAACACTTGCCCTTTGACCCTGTTCAAACTGGGTATTTTACCTGTCCATCTGTGAACTGGCTGAACTGCTGCTGTCCTTGCTGGACTTCTGTCTGTGTGATCTGTGGGATGCAAGATGACAGAGCAGGCATGTCAGCTGAGGGTTTGCTCCACCAGCCTACCACCCACAAAGTCTGAATGAGACAATGCCTATGAAGTATCCAGAATGGAGGCTGGTACAGAACAGGTGCTCAGTGAGGGTGGGACATCAACCTCCTTGGGCCCCATCTCCTCGCACTCAGTTACCTGAAGAGTTGGTGCCACATAGCACACCGCGAGCCTTAGAGCATTAATGATACAACTGCTAGACCCATACCTCCTTATGTACTCCTCTTCCTCTTGCAACTACTCCTTCATTCATGGATTTTTTTTTTTTTTTTGTCCTTTTCCTTTTTATTGGTACCAGGGATCGAACTCATGACTGCCTGCTTGCAAGGCAGGCACTTATGCCACTGAGCTAAATCCCCAGCCCCTCTTCATTCATGAAGAATACCTAACTCCTTAGTTTTCAAAAGGGAAAGTATAACATTATGATTTTGGGTAGAAGCCCTAAGAGTCCATCTTTCAGCCAATGAAGATAGATTTTAAAATGCTGGGCAAATAGGTGAATGGTCCCTTTCATCTTGGAAGGTGGGATCCACACCGCACTCATATCACCTAGATAATCTGAGTGGAATATAAAACACCCTGGCAAGCACTGACCTTGGCCCTGGCAGTCCTCATGGCAAACCTATGAAGTACTTTTTCCGAAAGAGGCAAGGTACACCTTTTGGACCAGGGGATGGGAGGTGAAGGGGGGACAAATAGAGGTTGCACCAAGAAAACCACTTATCACATGCACTTAAGATGAAATGTGGAGGTTTTAAAATAAATTTACTGACATGTAGATTGCAGCATATACTGACAACTGCTAGGAACAGCTTGATAAACTATGGAGAAGACCAGGGCCTGTGCATGTGTGTGTCTATGGAACATCTGACTACCAATGGCTTCTCTATACCAGCTCCTGGAATGCTCGCAGCCAACCTGCAAGGTAAAGCCTGCGCTCTCAAGTGACCTGGTGTCAGCCAAAAACAAGCCCTGCAGCCCTACCAAGGCGGCTATGGGGAACAGAAGATGGGACAGGTGACAAAAGGACTTCATGTTAACTTCTTACTACCGTTCCTCATTTATGGCCCTTTTTCCATGGGTCTATAAACTACTTGAGGGCAGAAGCTATGGGTTTTTTTTGAGCTTCCAGTGCAAGAACTATCCAAGAATGATGTCTGCAAAATAAGTGCATGAACCTTACATAATGGGAAAATTCTCCTTATAGATAAGGTTAATTGTGCCATGTAGCCAGTAGCACTGCCATTCACAGCAGCTGAGAAGAAAGTCTCATTTACCCTTAAATTGCACGTGCATTATTTGTTCGAGATCCACTCAACATTTATTAAGCACCTACTAAATGGTAGGCTGTCACAATTATATGTTGTTGAGACTTTAACTGCCCTCTGGCTTACCCCTATTCTCTCTAAATTTTATGTTCTGGTATTAGTTGTGTTCCCTTAAGTAACCTCTGAGAAACCAAGAACCTTTCTCATTCTTTCTCATCTCCATACTATGAAAAGCTTTTGGGATCTCAAGAAGAATCTTACAAGGTTTGGGGGGAAACTTTTTTTTTTTTTTTTGGAGACAGGGTTTTGCTTTGTAACTCAGGCTGCCTTGACCACACCATATGGCCTGGGTACCCTCAAACTCAAACTCGCAGCAATTCTTCTGCCTCAGCTGGGATTACAGGCATGCGCCATCACATCCAGCTGAAAAAAACATTTTTAAAGAGAGAGGGACCCAAGGGTATGGCTACTCTTAACCATGATTCAGTATCACTGAGCCCCAAAGAAACAATGGAAAAGCCCACATCCATAGATAAGCAGAGAGTGAGGAAAGAAAAAGACCCTTTAATGATCCCAGAGACTATGTGGAACTCAGAACCCTTACTTTTGGCTCATTCCTCACATTTTCCCAAATGAGATCTTTGGAAACCTGCTCTACCATCTCAGTTCTGTCACTACTGTCAATAGATGCATCACCAGAAATGCAACTGGGCCAGACGGGTCTAGCTCTTAAACGATTGCTGCTTTTTTTGGGTCTGAGGTAAAAGAATCCATTACACGCCTCCCCTTGACCAGAATCCCCCAAGCTCCTCACAGGATGCCCATGTCTCTCAACCCTCCAAGACTGGGCACAGCCTCATTTTACTCTGTGACTCACAGCCTTCAACACTGTAGGACAAAGGAAGAAATGAGGGGGATTTTTCTGTCCAGGGATGCATGCAGAAGGAGGCTAAAACTAAAGCTTTTCAGAGGGAACAGAAGGTGCAAGAACACAGCAGTCACTTGGGTTTGAAGATGGAAACGCAGCCTGAGGATTAAGCTTCCTCCAGTCTCATAGGCAGGTGCACCCATCAGGCTTTCAGGAACCTCAAGGGTTCCTCTGGTTTGTGTTACCCTTTGGGCTGTCCTTAGGCAGCAGAACAGACTGGGGTATGGCGCTGAGGGGCCCTTGCTGAAGTACTGCTTTCCAACCAGAAGCCAGCCAGCTGCTGCTTGTCTCCAACTCAAGCCCCATGTCTCTGGTACATACCTGTTGGGCATTTGTGGCAAGTGTCTGGATCTGTCCCTGCACGACTTGGGTGCCTGATACAGGCTGGGCTAAGCGGATATACTGCAGCTGGCCAGCATTCAGCTGTACCTGTATCGGGGGCAGACACAAAGAGACCACAGGGGACTGAATTCAATCTCACACAGGCAAGCTTCCCATGATCAGATATGCTGATTGCTCCCCACCTCTCAAGCCTTCCAAAGAAAAAGTTCTTTTAGACAGAGGTCAGTACCAGAAACCTAACAACACCCCCACCCACAAGTCATGCACTACAAATGATGGTAAATGAGGTCAGAACAAAATTCCCAGAAGATCATGTCACTTATGTGAGAACAGCACGGCTATGTGCTCATCAACTGGGGGCCCTTGCCTGTTTGATCAGAGCTCATCTAAAGAATTTTGGAATGTCTGTACCTTACACATGGGGCTCTTTTTCCTCTATCTCCACTTTCCAAGATTGTGCAGACGTCCAGTTCCGCCAAGAACCCAAAGTAGATGGTTATCATGCTGTATTATAGCCTTAGTACTGCTCAACCCTATACTATGCATCACAGAAAAAAGGCTGGTCTGCTTTATTATCGCTGGCCCCAAGAACCAGGACCAAAGAGGGAGGGTCTGTGGAACTTTGAGGATTCTTGGTGTTCAGCACTAGCTTCAATCCAAACACCTCTCATGGGAAAGCAGAATCAATAAACCTTTCACAGAAAAACCCCATCATGGGAAACCAAAGCTACAAAAGTGCCCTTAAACTCCCTCATGCTTACGATTAAGTCTCAGATAATACAATAATACCACAGACTGCATTTAATTGTGCGCTAAAAGCCTTAACTCAGGCTCTTAACGCTCCAGTGTGCCATGAAAATATTAGTGCTTGAAGCTGTGGATAAATGGAGGACAGAGGCAATTACAATGTGAGAAACTATGGCTCAGCAGACAGCAGGCAGCAGAGGATGGACAGCAGGCATTCACACCCATAACTTGAGGGCCGAAAGGTCCTGGGGGCCCAGGACTGCCTACCTTCGGGGCCCAGAAACCTGCCCCTTGCTTTTCAGTCTGTCTCTGTTGGGAAAATAAGCTTCTTCAGGCTGATAGGCAAGTCATGCCTGCTCGCCTGAAGCAAACCACATCCTGGCCATCAAGCTTCACCAAATGAAGAAGAATATGCTGGAGGGATGATCTGTATGCCTGGATACAGTGGTAAATCAAACACTTCTCTGAAACTTCTGGCCTCAAAAGACCCAAATCATTGAGAAAAACTGAAATTCTGGGCAGAACATTCCAGAAGTGTCTACTGGAGGCAAGATGTAGGGACACAAAATCTAAACCCATTAAGAATCTGGTTCAAAAGAAACAGGAAGAGTACTGTGACCTACAGTCAATTTCTTTGCTAAGACTATGTCAAGAGGAGTTGTTGGGAAGTTGTGGCACCAAGCCTACATTTCCAATCAAACTCTATGATGCAGCTTCCAACCTACAATGTTAAGTTGCTACTGGGGACTAAGGCAGTTGGGTTAAGGGTTGGGAAACCTCATCTGTTGAGACACACAATGGCTGGTCCCAGGAATCACCACACCTCTAGCCCAGCACCCCAGGATGAAAGACTAAAGTCTTGCCCCAGGAACGAGGGATTTCACATTTGTTAGCTGGAAAGAACCCTTTGCAGAAACCCCAATGTGATGGAAAAGCCATGAGCCAAATGGTTCCATGTATTTCAGAGACACAAGTGAGGGGCTTTTCAAAGTCAATCACCTAGTGATGCTCTGCCCCTTAATTCTCCAAGACAGAGCAGGTCTGATACTCCTCATAGCCTTTTTTTAAACTTAATTATGGAATAATCCTACTCATTGGATTTTAAAAGAAAAGTAATCTCTGTCCTGAAGATTATCACTGTTACAAGCACTATGCTGAGCAGCTGAACAGTCTGGAAAATGCAGGCGCGTGAGCAGATACTGAAACTAGTGGGCAAGAGGTTGTAGATTCTGCAACAAGTCTTCTGGGATAGGGCTTTGTGCCTCAAAGGATTAAAGTACTGCAAGATAAAGTGTTTTCTATGGCTTTATGACCTTGCTTTGGTGTCTTCATATGAAGAAGTAAGAACCATTCAAGAGGGAAGTCTTGAGGTTGGTAGCTGAACCAATTAGGCAAAGGAGAGCCAAGTCACTTGGAACTGGTTCTGAATGTATGACAGAAAGAGACACAGACAGACACTATTTTCCTAAGCTTTCTCTTGATCTATTACTCTGTGACTTAGGAAGAAATACCTAAAACACAGCTGAAGATGAGTTTTGAGTTTTCTTTCTTTCTTTCTCAGCTTTTGTCAAAGTGAAAGTGGGCAAGTCTGAGTTTCTATATGAGCTTACGTTTTATAAAGGACAGCTCCACATCACTCACTTTCCAGCTTTTATTGGGAAAATGACCTCCAAGTGTTAAGACAATGACTTTTTTTGGGGGGCTGGGGATCTTTATTGAGACAGGGTTTCACTATGCAGTTCAGGCTAGGCTTGAACTCACTTTGTAGCCCAGGCTGGCCTTGAACTCACAGCAATCCTCCTGCCTTACTTAGCCTTCCAAGTGCTTCAATTATAGGCGTGCATCACCACATCCAGCAAGACAATAATTTTTTTTTTAACAAAGCTCAAGTTTAAGTAAAAAACTGACAATCTAAGAAATGAAATCTCTCAAGGCACACAGGAAGCAGCAGTCTTGAGTAAAGGAATGAGTAAATTCAATGAAAGCCAAAAATATACTTTGCTGCATGCTCCCCTGGGAAATGACTCATGAACATGCAACAAATGTATTCATCACCTTCCCTATATACCCTCCTTTTATTCTCTGCTAATCAAAGACAGGACTGCCTCATGGGGCCTTTGGGCCTTGGCACGAGATAGTGGCTTCGATGACTGCTCTATATAGGCAGAGAGCGGGCAAGTTGAGTGAAGTCGCCCAAATGGTTCTATGCAGTGGTGAACCTGAACCAGGATGAAAGCGAAGTGAAGCAACAAAATGAGGGCACAGTGGAAATATAGGTTAAAAACAAAAGAAACAGGCACACGCACACACAGACACATGCATGCACACAGAAGTGAGTGCAGGTACAAATGATATATAAAATCTTGAGGCATTACCCATTATGAGCTGAGAAGGGAGCCATGTAGCCCTGGGGGAAGGCTTACCGGGATCTGCTGGATCTCTCCTGTGTTAGTGATGATCTGTTGCATCACCTGCATGGTTTGTCCAGTGCCACTCTGGGCCTGCTGGGCTTGACCCTGTGGCTGGGCTTGGACAATCTGTACCTGCTGACCTTCTCCAACTTGCATTGTCACGGGTGTGGTCTGGAAAGAAGAATTGAGAGAAAGCTGTTTGAGCTCTGGCTAAACCCAGACAACTACCAAGGGACTAAAACTGACAAGTTACTATCCTCTTCCCTAATACCTAAACAACTCAACATTAATGAGAGAGTCCTTTGGGTACAAGAGCATTATTAAAGTTAATCTCTGAAATGAAATGGGAAAGCCAACCCAATTTTTGAGCTCACAGCATAGAATACTTGCTTGGGCCTCAAACATAAAATTCATGCTTTAAATATTGCAACTTTTCACAGCTCCTTCAATGATAGTAAGGTTCATATGACACAGAAAATTAAAAAGTAACCATAATAGTTCATCAAAAGTAACCATAACAGCCCGGCATGGTGATGCACTCTCCTGTAATCCCAGCACTAGGCAGGCTAATGTAGGTGGATCGTTGCAAGTTCGTGACCAGCCTGGGCTACAAAATGAGCCCAAAGCCAGCTTAAACAGCATAGTGAGATTGTCTCAAAAAGACAAAAAAAAAGGTAATCATAACTGTATGTAAAAAATGGTCAAGCCAAGAGCATATGAATTTAAAGGGGAAGAAAAAAAGGGAAAATGGGGTCTATATGAATTTACTAAGTTCAGGAACCTAGACTCCTTCTTTGGCAGACAAGACACTGCAAAAAATACATAAATAAATAAAGCAAATGGGCTCCTCTGTGAGGCTGGACCCTGTGCATACTGGCTTTTAGATCCCATTCAAGCAGCAGAGTGAATTCTGTGCACACTAGCTAAACAGCTGCTCTGGAACACAGCCTGGCCTTCCCACAGGAGAAATAAACACTGTTAAGGCACCAGACACTGTTATGACCTGACTCTTAACAGAGTCTACCCCTGATTAATAGAATTCAGTAAAGTAAAAACTTTAATTTTCTAGAAATGGTTATCTCAGATTTAAGAAATATCAATGTAATGTATATGATTTGGCAGAATGAGTCTCTCACATACCCAGTGACAAGTAGTCCTATGAAGTTTACTCTTTGGTGAGATGGTAAAGACCTGACTGTCAAGAGTCAAATCACTCCTTTCACCTTCATATTCTCAAAATGTTACCCCTTGATGTGACCTTTACAGATTACTCAGAGAATAAGTCATCTGGTGGTAGTGAATGGAGGTGAGTGAAGCTCTTTAAACTATACCAATTCTCCTATTTCCAAGGGTTTCCCCCCACTCCAATTTGGAAATGGCCTCTCCCCAGTCTGAACTAAAAATCAGTATCAGTAAGACAACTCTGAGTCTCAATGAACCATAGACTTCAGCTGATGTTGCTATTCTAATGTTCTTAATTCTGATTACACAAGTCTATGGGACATTGGACATTATGCATGCAAAGTTACAAGCAAAGGCAATGCACTCTTGGAAGTACAGATGAGATTTAAGGGATTACCAGGTAAAGAGAAATTACAATTCAAAATCTACAACTCAACTTATCTCCAAACTTTCAAAAGTAAGTTTGCAATTTATAAAAAGCACAGAATTTACACCTTAGCGAATTATGCATTCTTTTCAACTTTACTTTAATATGGATTCTGTCCTGCAAAAGATATTTGCACTCAACTTGAAATAGCCATCGTACTGGTCCAGGGAGGTGTGACCCTGCAGGAGGCCATCCTGAAGCAGCAGAACAGTAAAACAATAGCTGGGAGGAACTAACTTCACCATCCTCACAAGCCTTATCAGTTCCAGACCAAGCAGGTCTGAATTGGCAAAGACAGATAAAATTCTTGCTGATTCAAAAGAAAATATGCTGCCAACTCATCACTGGACTGTATCAACCCAATTTTCCTGAGAGGATTCCCAAGGTATTTCTAAATCATTTCAGAAAAATGAGGGCTTGTGTTAGCATGGCAGTTGCCAAATCACATCTGGTGTGCCCTGCTGTCAGGGCACAACAGCCATAAGCTCTTTAGGATCATCAGCCAATCAGGGCCAGCCCCTGGCAGACTCCTTTGATATTCATGCTGTAAAGAGATAAGCCTTTGGCAGGTACACAGCAAGCATGGAGTCCACTGCAGGGGCACAAGCTTGAGCCAGAGAAGGTCCCTTAGGGCATCATGGTGCAATGAGCACCTCAAGGCAGTGACTGGCTATAATCATCTTTGAACCCTGCCTGCCTAGCACAGCATCTAACACAGAGCAAGCACTCAATAAATGTCCTATATTAATAAATGAGTGGGAAATAAATCCCAAACTCATAATTGAGATTTAAATACATCTGTTTTCTTCCAAACAAATCCAGTTCCTTACTAGAATATGTAAGACTCTCTGGGTGTGTCCCTGGCCTTGCCTAGACGGTCTCCTGCATTATTTTTGCTTGTGCTGAGCCCTCTCCTAGAAATACCATTCTGTCCTACTTTATTTAACTTCTGGTGGTTTCTCAAAGGCTTGTATCATTCCCTACAGGAACCTTCCCTAGCCATTCCTCTCATCTTTGTTAGAATCTTCTGTAGATGTGCTCCCATATTTGGTATACAATTCTAAGTATGTTTTTTACTTTCCACATGGTGGTTTAATCTTTGTGACCCCAACTAGATTATGAACTCCTCAAAAATCAGGACTGTTTCAGTCATGTTTATATCCTCCATACCGACCGCAAGACTTTACTTTCCTGTTAGGAAATGCTGTGTGATAAGTAAATTAATAATTGACAGATTTTAGATTCAGAGCTCAACAGTAATATGGGAGGGCAGAAAGAATTCTCTGGTAACTATTATAAAAAGAGGTCACCTTGAGGGCCAGGGATTTAGCTCAGTAGTGTTAGCACCTGCCTAGCAAGCACAAGGTCTTGAGTTCAAACACCAATACAAAAAAAAGAGGTCACCTGACACAAATTTGGTGGAGCAGAGAAATACTAGAGAGAAGAGAGGAGAATATACAAATTGGTAATGATGCCTAATCTCCCCACTTAGGGAATAAATTCCAATCCTGGCATTATTAACACAACAGGCATGAAGTCTACTGAAAAGGCCTTCTATAAAGAGCATACAGCTTTTCAGGGACCTATGAGACAGATTACTTTTCCTTCCAAAATTTTTGAGCTCATCTGGGTCTTGAAAATCATCTTGTCCATGGCAGAGTTCTCCTCTGACCTATGGAGAGAAAATAGAGCCTAGAGATGATTAAGTGACACTGCCTCTGCAGCTGCACTTGGGGAAGAGCTCAGGCCTCCAGACTTAAATTCAGTACTCTCTAATGATGTGGCTACCTCCTGACCCTAGTAGAGCTTTCCCTACCCAAACCTAAGAGGCACTACCTTGTAGAGTGGGTGCCCAAAGCATCTCACACACCTGGCCCTGCTGAGGCTGTGCGATGATGATCTGCCCAGGCTGGATAGTGGTTGTGGAACTGGTGGTCTGCTGGCCTTGCTGCTGCCCCTGGACTTGGACGGCAGTGGGCTGCTGAGCCAGCGTGAAGTAATACTGGACAGGCTCGGCAGGAGTCACGGACTGGCGCACCTCTTCCTGTGGGGTGGAAGGAGAGGCAGGTAAGAGAAAAGAACTGACTCAGCAACCGCTACAGTGAATTTCCACTCTTCCCCCAACAGGCTATGTGCAGTTGCCTGCTGAATGCTGAGCTCTCCACATTTGAAGCCAAAGGAAAGTGGAATTTGAAGAGACCAGTTGTGCTAAATCAAACTAAAAATAACAGATTCTATAGGCTTTACAAAACATACAGCCAATTTTCTGAAGTAGTGAGTAATCATCCACTGCGTGATGAGCTGCAAATTGGCAAATAATTACCATAACTGAATACTCCGCACCAGCAGCGTTTGTCAGTAACTCTGTCATGGCCCATGACTGAGAACACTGCTAATTGCCAGCACTGGGAAGACGTTACCCAAACACCATGCTGCTCAGGCTGGGCCCCATCTCCCAAACAGATAGCACTCTTACTTTGTTCCCATCCACATAGGGACACAGTGGAGCAAAGGGAACTAGGGCATTTCATGAGCTAAAATTCAGACTCAGATTTCAGGTTTAGAGCAATGGTAGGTGAGCGCTCAGCTTTTCACAGCATGTCAAAAGCTGTAGTCCAGGAACGCATGTCTGTCTGATGTCACATCTGGTTCTGGTTACACTTGGCCACAGAAGCGCAACCCAGGGGGCCTGATGGACAGCTCTGCTGGGGTGCCGCCTTGGCTCACTAGGGAGGTTGCACTTCGTCGGATCTGCCCAGTGAGGAGACTGTTCCTTCATCAGCTGACGTTTTCCATGGCAGAAGGAGTAAACAGCCCTCTCCCAGCTACCTTGAGCTCACAGCTGAGAGTGTAGGATGTTTACACACACTACAACATGGTGACAGCCTAGAGGTTCTGGGCTTGATTGGCTCTGGACCATCAACAGAGAGACTGGCGTCTGATCCGGAGTCACCTGTGACATGCAATGCCCCTGCCTGGGACAAAAAAAAAACCAACAAAACATGCAACATTTGGGATAAGAAAAACAACAAATTGTATAACCATGTGGGCTGGCTGTATAAACATATTAGCTGGATTTACTCACTGTTTTGAGTGAAGTTTGCCAGGTTTCAGGAAAACAACAACAAACTTCAAGGATAAGCGACCCTGCGGACTGCCTCAGAGCTCTCCAAAGAGGCATTTACAAAGTTAGAATTGACCTCATCCCCTCAGCAAGGTAGGTACCGGAAATGTACTTCCACAGTATTGGTTCATGATCTGTCTTTGTAACGATACATCAAATTTAGTCTGTTTTGCTAAAATCTATGATAGCAAATACTATCTCTCTCTAGCTCCCCATCATCCTCACCATTCCCATGCAGGCACTTAGTAAGTGCTGGGTGAAAGATGAATGGATTTACACACATAAACAAACAGAGGCAGGAAGTACTTTTCTGAATCCAAGATGCTGGGATGACAAATTTTCTTGACCCTCCCACAGCTGTTATTAACAGAAGAGGCCCTTTTGCTATCTTTAGGATGCTGTGGCTATAACTTATACACAAAGCTGGAGTCTCCTGGAACACAGGGCTAACTATTCTTTTCCTTGCCTGGTAAGTGGGGTACTACAACTAGGACTGCAGCTGTCTAGCCTCTGAAACACTCGGGTCTCTGCATAGTAAGGTTCCCTGAGGGTAATGAACCCAGATAAGAGGGATAATCATCACGTGGGTATCTAATTAAGACCTTAAACATAAATCGATTATTCTTATATCTGTATATTCTATGCCTCAGACTCCGTTTTAAATCTCAATACGATCATGCTGAGGTAGCAGAAAAGGGAGATCCCTTTTATTTTCATCTATGTCTCAATTTCCAGAACACTTAATGAGAACACCAGATCCATTTCAACCCCAACTTTTCATTATTATAAACAAAGGTTATTCTGGCAACCAAGTCTTGCTGTGACAAAGATAAAACACTAACACCCTTTTAAACCATGTGAAGCCAACTGCTCTTTTCAAAACTGCTGAAATAGGTTCAGTGTATTTTCCACTGAAATCCCCCTTCATATCTAATTAAAAGTTGGAAATGGTCTTGGGTGATGATAATACACTGTATAGAGGATTAAGAGCCTCAGCAGCTTGCAGGAAGTCAGATGACATGGGAACACTGGCATTCACCAGCCCTAACCTGTGACTATCTCAAGCTGTCCCTGGTGACAGCTAATCTAGTGTTGAATATGGTCTTTCTACCAGACAAAAAGTAAAACCTTTCGATACTCCTTCTAGAAGCCGAAATACCCTTTTGCCAAAAGTTGTGCAAGCCGGTAAAAAGCTTCTCCTATGCTTCCCACTGCATGCTCTTAAGATAGTTAATAAACTAGGCAGAGTGTAGGATGACACATAAGTATCAAGTAGAGGGGCCTAGGTTTGTTGTGTTGTGAGGAAAAGACATGACTGTGCTCAAAGCACTGGGATGAAGGAGGAATATCTAAGGTTTTGCATTATGAAGACTTATGGTCAAGCCAGCAAGAGAATGATTAAGCTTGACTTAAGAAATGTGTGAAAAGGTGGTGACATTTCAATGGGCAGGAAGTTTCAACTCATACCTGAGGCAGAAGTCAGACCTCAATGGCTTTCTATTTTCAGTCTTCACTGCTTCCCTGAAAACAAGTGAGATTTCTAAGCATCTCTGAGAAGTCAGGGGCTTTAGACCCACAATTTGATATTCTGGCTAGTTCCTTCTCTCAAGATTGGTACATGACCCCAAGAACTAGAACAACCTTGGAATGTCTAGATCAATCCCAATTGGGGCACTTGCTCAACTTTACAAGTGGCCTCTCGAACCACAGGGCTCAGCCTTGCAATCTTTTCAGAAGTTGAGCCTGAAACGCAGAATGATCAGCATCACATCTCAGGGCCATCACTACAGTGTTGTGCAGCCAGCCCCAGACAGGAAAAAGGTACATTCCCTTTAATAGCAAGAGCGAACTGCAGGCTCCTTCAGAATGGACGAGTTTTGGACAGCAGGCGCTTTTAAAGGACTTTAGGAGGTGCCAGCCAATTTGGAGCTTGGAAAAACTTCATGTCTATAGAGGATTAAAAACGCTATCTTAGAATTTCAGGCCAGCTTTCAGCAATCTTAACCTTTCAAAGGCCACGCAGCAGTTGTCCCAAATAGAATGCCAATCAATAGCTTGAACACCTACAAAGAACTAAATCCAGGCAGCAAGGAGCTGTTTCAGCTAGACACACTTTAAAAGGAGATAGATCAGAGCATTTTGAGTCTGACACCCCAAGAGAGCCAGAAACACTGAGAACTGAGGAGGAAAGGATAGGACAAGATCTCTTTCTCCAGCTAGTTTATCCAGCAGGCAGCTCACAGAGAACAAGGAGTTCATACAAAGCCTAATTTCATCATCGAGCTTTCCACTTTGTTTTTAAAGGGAGATTCTGAAGGACATATGGAGGAAAAATTCCAGCAAGGAAAGCAGGTATATTATTGCCCTGAAGGAAGAGAAGTGTACTGAGTTCTCCCCATGACTTCTCAGAGGAGGGAAGCACCCCCACGAGGAGAAAATCAAGCCCATGGGCACAAACCTGCAATGTCTCAAAGCCGATGTGCAGCTGGGGATGACCGTGGCAGCCTGCCGCTGTAAACATCCGACTGAAAGCTCCTCTGAACACTTTACAGCTTCCAGTCAAGGATGTTTACAGTAGCAAAGACTGCCCAGAAAAACAGAGCTGCAGTGAAGCACACCCTGCTCCAGTAATAAGGTGACACAGGGTTTGTTAATCCAAGGCCCTCATGCAGGGTCAGAAGGCCAGTTAGGATGCCCGCTTGTCCTATACTTTCTCTGACTGGTTATTAATATGGGTTAGCATGGGGAGACTAGGGAGAACATTTATCACTGGATGACTCTGTTTCTGAGGACAATACCCTATGAAATGATGTTGAATTTTATTAACAAAATAAAACAAGCAGAACAAAGAATAATTTTGCTCCTGCAAGACTCTGCCACTATTTCCCAAGTGTTTCCACTGCACTTAGTGAGTCACGCAAACTGTGTGCCTAAAACAGTGAGCCACAGGACAGGGGTTTGTTGCATTGTAATTAAGAGCTATATGCACCAAGTGCTGAAAAAACAATTGATATGACCACTGGAGAAGGACAGGCTGAAGAAAGGGGCAGGCAGGCAGATGCATTCTTTCTTGTGATTACCAAGAAAACAGTTTAAGTGGTGGTTCTCAATACTGGCTTGCACACTACAAGCATCTGGGAACTTGAAAAAGTACTGATGCATGGGCCTCAGCAGCACAGATGCTGATGCAGCTGATGGGGACGGAGACCAGGATTTTTAAAACCCCTACAGAGGTTTTTATGTATAGCCAGGGCAGTACAGAGAACACAATACAGAATAAGAGAAAATAAAGTCCATTCACTCCAAATACCACTGTGCACACAAGAAAAGCTGTTTCTTAGAATCTGAAATCTTCAATTCATGAGGAATATTCTCCCATTCCAGATTTAAGAACTATGATAAGACTTCCTAAGAAACTCTGAAATGCGCTTCACTATTCGTAACTGAAATCCTTTTTCATTTTGTCTATTTTCACTGAAACACCACCTCAGAAGCACTGAGTTAAAAGCATCCATAGATGAGTGAGTAAGAAAAGACAATGGTGAGGATGGCTGTGGACTAAAGAAGAGGACGAATGGGAGCAGTAAATGCCTTGCGTGGATAGAGGAAAGAGTGTATCTGATGGTAGCGCGGCAAGGCTCTGCAGCCAGCAGTGACGACGCCTTCCTGCTCACCTGACGCTTTGGAGGTTTCAGTTCATCTCTTGGAACAATATCAATGAGAAAGTCAAACTGATCAAATTTTGTAATTGCCATGGCGATATCATTCCTCTGTAACAAAAAGAAAAGCAAAGTGAAAAATTGGCCTTGGGAGAAACTAGTTTTCCTGGCTTTATACCCTCCAAGTAAGAAATGGAAATGACTTTTAAACAAAACTAAATATCCCTGGCCACTCTACAGCTAAATAAAGCACAGCCAAATTCATAAACTTCAAATTAACAAATCTGGTGGGAGAAAAAAAATCAACAACAACAAATAAGAGCTACAGGTAGCTCATGCTACAAAATGAGATGACAGAGTTGTCAATCACTACTTCTCCTTCCTCCTAGGCTCACAGCCCTCCACACAACTGTCAAAGTACTATCCTCTGCTGAAATTCAGACAAATTCAGCAATCTCAACTGGCAAGTCTGGTCATTCTGTGATTAGCAAGGATATCTATTATGCAATCTTATAACCTCTATTACATTCTAAGTAATATTTTGTCTCTGTTTCATAAGCAGTTATAGACTAGTCACTTTATATACATTAAGGCCCACAAGACTGTGATTTTCATTTTGGGATTCAAACTTGTGGTGATAAATCTGTAGTTTAAATCTGATTTTAGCAGAGCATGCCAGTGCATATCTATATCCCAGCATTTGGGAGGCTGAGGCACAAGGCAAATTCAAAGTCAGCTGGGGCCACAAAGCAAGTTCAAGGTCAGCCTGGACTACATAGCAAGACTCTATCTCCAAAAATCCAAACCAACAAACAAAAAGGTTTAGAGTTACATAAATGTTGAAATGGGCAGACAAGACACAAGTCAGTTAATGATACCAAAAGCAAGACTCGCTTGAGTGAGGTTTTGTCAAAAAGCATGACGTTTCCTTCCTTTGAATAAGATTTTTTTTTTTAAAAAAAAAGCCAACACATTGAATACCTTTAAGATTTGTTTACTGAAAAATTTAAAGCAAATTTTAAAAATTCAGAAAAAATAGCAAACTTTAGTGAAGGACAGGCACGCTGAAGCACTCAGGGGAAAGTAAACTTTGAAATGCACTTAAAAATTAGGTGATCGATAGGTAACAGACATGGGGGACAAAATCAGTAGAACAGAATGTTAATGACAGAAAATGGTGACAAATACACAGATGTTCACTGTAAACAGTGCTTATGTTTGAAAGTTTTCATAATAATATACTAAGGGAAGAGTCAACACTCTGACAGAAATTCTCAGCAACCTCTATATACTCCAACTTAAGTGAAGGTGACTCATGAGACAAAATAAAAGGGGATGGAAATTTTCTGTTTTTTTCCTTCCCGGGTATCTGTGATGGCCCCATGCCACTGAAATGCAAAACTCCAGGCTACCCTTCTTGCCAACAACCAGCTTGATAATAAACCCTCCCAACTAAAGCAGGCCACACCTAAAAGACTGCCAGCGCTCATCTGTATCACATTCTTTATGATGTCACCTATTCAATTTATCTAACTAGTTCATCTATGGATAAAATGGAGGAGGGAGGAGATTATAATCATTTCCAAATGTATATCGAAATGTTTAACAGTATTCTAGAAACACAGATATACTTAAAATGACCTGTCTAAATATTTATTTTGTCTTCTTAACGTTAATACTTTACTGAGTTAATACTCACCTTCAGTAAAATACAGACATCTTCAAACACAATAGTCTGATGGATTCCAATACATATTCAGACAGGTAGGTAACATTCAGAAAAAACAAAGAAAGCTCTAACCTTTTCCTGTAAATATCCTCCCCAATGCAATCCCTAAACTGGAAGTAATTATAACTCTGACTTTTATCACTGTCATGGTGACAATGTATGGTACTGTGCACTATGTAAGTTTTTTGAGTTTATTTTGCTTATGTCTTTTGAGGTTGAGGTTCATCCATGTTACATGGAGCAATATTTCTTGTTATTGTTGTGTGGTAATACATGTTATAAATACATCTAATTTCATTTATATGTTATGGTACTGATGGGTATCTGAGCTGCTTCCAGCTTTGTTTTATTATGAATAAGGTTGTATATATTTTCCTTAACAATGTCCAAATTCTTTCTGGGTGCACATCTAGGAGTATGGTAAATCAGAGTAGGGGATATGCTTAACTCTATTTGAAATGCCAAATACTGTAATTTACCCAGTAATTGTATTATTTTACATTCTGACTAGCAATATATAAATTATAGATCTTTCACTGCTTAATCAATATTTAGTACTGTCAATCCTTTTTATTTTAGCTTTTCTAGCTTGTGTACATCAGCATCCTACTACAGTTTCAATTTATATTTATCAGATAATTAATTATGTTGCACACCTTTTCATGACTGGTTGTTTATTTGGCTATCCTCTTTTGAATTCCATTAGAGTGTTTCCTCATTTTTTAATCTGAATTGACCCTAGAGGTAGCTTTTGAAGGATTTTCTTAGGTCTACAGACTTACTTCAAGGCACTGTATATTAAGTTTTACAATTTCTACATGTATACTGTTCACTAGTGTTCCCTGGGCCTAGGATAGTGCCTGCATTTTGTGCAGGCCAATAAACACTTGTAGAATACACAAATATACACTTGCATCTCTAATTTTGTAGATGCAGTACTTTCTTGGCTTTATTATTATAATATTGTCACTTTTTTTTTTTTTTTTTTCTAAAATCTGTTACACTGTCTTCTGTGCAACAAACCTTTCTGTAAGAACTAGGACCTGATCAGGGTTCCTAATTATCAAATCTCTACCTACAATATGAATGTTGACTTGCTAGATTAAAATAAAACACACAAAAAAGGAAAGGACTTCTAGGAAAGCAGAAAAGGGGGAAAAAAACTAACAATGTTAGTGAAACTGCAGACTTTTCCTGGAATTGTCCTTTGTGGAGTCTTTTAAGGCTCCCAACCAGAAGCTGTTTACATCCGGAAACAGATTAATACTCTATCACTTGAGCCTCTGTTTAAATGAGGGTTAATCAACTGAAGAGTTCAGTCACTGAGCTGTGAAAACCATATGAGAACTGGAAATTAAGATTCCTGGTAAGGAAATACTATTATTGTGGCTATAAGGTATGTCTGCATCCCAATGCAGAACAGGATGCCAATTACATGTCAGCTTGATACAGGACAAAGGAAGGACAATCTTTGGTCCAAAGCCATGCAAGGGAAGGCGGCAAAGGTTGCAGCTTGCCCCAGTTTTCCCAAAGCAGATCTACAGTATTACCTGAAGGGTGCGGCGCTTGTTATCCTCTGTGTGGATCCAGGCTCGAAGGGTCAGCTCTGTGATAAAAATCTGGGCTGCCTTGGCAAAGAGCACAGGGGCTTCTGCACTGATCATCTGCAACAGATGTAGGCCCTCCCTGTCAGTCATCAGCAAATCATTCAAACCTCTCAGTTTGTGCCTTGACAAATATTGAAATATAAGAAGGTAGCAGCTGAAGAGATTCCAAGGTAAAAGAAATTCACAAGTAAGGACAAAGCAGGTAACAAAATGGAAAGAGGGAAAGAATGCTTACTGAATCTAGCACTTACCATGCACCAGATCCTATGCAGAGTGCTTACCCTCAAAATTTCAAAGAAACTAGAATTTAGGAGGGACAATGAGATGTGCCCATGGTCATACAGCCAGTAAAGGCTGGGATTAGGTTCTAATCTGAAGAAAGAAGTATGGGAAAAGATAATGATCTAGAAAGCCAATGGATCTGGATAAAATCTCAGACTTCTCATTTTTCTGGCTTCTTCTAACACTGAAAAAGACAGTAACTTTCCAGTGTTATCATGAGAATCAAATGAGATACTGCACATACCTAGCACAGGGTTTAGCATACAAATTAATGTGTCTGACTTCCCAGGTTTAAGCTCTTAGTCAAACAAGGCTTTACACCCTGATGAGGTGATCTGTGCAGCAAACAGATACATGAAGAGCTTCAGAATTAAGGAAGTAAGAGATGAGAATTTGGATCTTGGTTCCACCACTTCAGGTGAGTCACTTCATCTTTGGTATCTACTTCTACATCTATCAAACGGAGCTAAGAATTCTTATCTTACAAGGTTACCGTGAGAAGAAGGTAGCTAATAAAAGTCATAAACTGTTAGCTTTCTGTGAAAATACAAGAGCCTATCAATTTTGAGAGGTGAACTCCTAGGAATGCAGAAATGACCAACTCCAAAAAAATCCTCACAAGTATAATTTACTCATGTAAAATAAAGTCAAAGAAAAAAAGTATTATCATTAGAAATTTCTTAGAGCTGATTAATAAAAATTACAGCAAAAGGATAACATGATAGCACCACCCTGTTGATGACATATGTTGTCTAATGGTGAAAAACATTGGGTGATTATCACCTGCTTTCAAAAGCAAATACTCAGCATCTTCTCAATTACCTGGAAAAACTAGGATATAACAAATTTCCAGAGCAGCATCATAGAATTAAAATCATTTAATTTCAGCTCTCTTGGTTTTATACAGAAAAAAATTACATGACAGTATTTTTGTTTTTAATTAAAGTTTGAGCTCTTGAGAAATAAGCAACATCATAACCATCATTTTAGTTCCAAGATGAATTAAAAAATAAATATGATTCACCTTCACATCTTCATCCAGTTTCATAATCTTCTTAATACGAGCAAGTGGAAGTTCTTGTACTCGGAAGTCTTTCTGAAATGGGCAATGTGAGGTACGTAAATGGTGAGGACAATCAACAAAGTGGTTGAACATCACAGGCAGTAGTAAACACTACCTTAGACCTCATTTCCAGAAATGTAGAAGAGGGGGACAGATGAAATAAAGAAAAAACAAGCATCAGAGAAAAATTCTTCTTAACCCAGGCAGAACTTCAAATAATCATAAGGCTTAAAAAAAAAACTCATAATGACTTGTAACAGTGCCCTTGTGAAAGGCAGCCCCAAACAGTATTAGGGTTTTTTTTTTTTTGCCTCAACACAGGGTAGATTATATAATCTATCCTTTTTTTTTTCTTTCTTTCCTAAGAAAGTTTACCGCCTGCAATATGTAGACTAAAATGAGAATTCTGCCTCAAACATCAGTTCCTCTAAAACAGCAGTTCTTTAGGGAATTGTAAGGGCAAGGATGAGCTGTACCTGACCACAGTGCCCCACACTTCTCTCCTGTGATACTGGTCTTTCTGACCTTTGCATTAACCTAACAACAGAAACTGGGGACAAGTTGCTTTCTCATCACAGCAGCAAAGGCCTTGTCTCCAAAATTCATTTCAGGATATTAATAGAAAGGAATAGGAAAAAGCTAACAGGAAATTTTCCAGCTGGCTTTTAGCAATAGACCTGCTACTTTTTTCTTAACAAAGAGGACTGGGGTGGGAGAAACACACAACTTCATTGTGGATGGGATTTAGGAAAGGGTTCTTTGACTAGAACTACTCAATTATGTGTTTATCCGAGCCTTTTCCTGTTTTATCTTGAAAGTACTAGTATTAAAACACATGTCCCATGATGAATACAATTCTAGAAATAAAGATCAATTTTTGAGTTTCAGAGCTGCAATGAAGAGAAAGGTGCAAAGGCAGAGACTAAAATCAGCAAAATCTCTGCTGGGACTAGGTGTCAGGTGATGGATTCTACATGTGGTCTGAAATGTGACTCATCAAATTCAATACTATCACCTGGAAATTTGCTTCATCACGTTACAGAAGGAGGAGCTATTATTATTTGAGATTTAATGAAATTAACAAGCACAAATGAACTCTCTTTTCTAAAACCAACAGAAAACTTCAAATATATGTGAAAGAAGACATCTAGGAAACTACCACCTGGTTTCTTAACGCCCATTTTATGATTATAGAAGGAAAAACAACTATTAGGATAAAACATATACCACCAAAGTATCTAGTTTTTCTACCTAAACTCAACAAGTTGTTCAGTTACCATTCAGCTATATCAATTTCAAATATCACTTTTTGCTGTTTGCCTCTTCCCAGTCAGGTGTCAAACATTTTCCTTGATGTCCCTAGTAAAACTAATCCTGCACTGGTACAGGCTTAGAAGTCCACTTTACTAAAACTTCACCAAAAGGAGACAGCAGGGCATATTCTTTCTATTCTTGTTTTTTTTTTCCTCCTTCTCTTTCACTTACTTACTCACGCAACCCAACTAATAGTGAGTACATGATACCTACTAATAAGTGAAGATACATATCTACTCCTGCAATTTCTATCCTATCCTAGAGGATACGGTGTAAAATCTCAGAGGGACACAGAAAAGAGTAACCAGCTGGACATTGCAGGGCTGGAAGGCAAGGAGAGGAGTTGCAAAATGTCCCACAGAAGGGTCAATAGTGGACCTGTTTCTAAGGGATGCTAAGAATGTCCCAGGATGTCACTTAAGAGAGAAGAGCAAGCACAGAAGCAAAGAGACTCCCAAAACATGGCCTACTGAAGTTTTAGACCTGAAATGCAGACCAAAAGTAGGTAAGAGGAGGTTGGACTGAACTCAGGCTCTGGAAGTATTTTTAAAGATGTTCATTCACAGATTTCAATTCCTGGCTTTCCTTCTTGTGTAGCACACCACACAAAACTACAATGTTACCCCCAGGTGCCAGAGAGAAAGTGAGGGTCGCTAACTCCTCTGGAAGGCCTCCCAGGATGACACACATAAAATGTGATTATGACCACAAGAGTTAGCTTTCTTGGAAATGTGGCCTCATTTGGCTCAGTTGTTTAATATAATTTCCATAAGACTGTTTCATGATTACTTAACCAAAGCCCAAAGCTGACTTAAAAAAAAAAAAAAAAAAAAGATCTTGTTCCCCAACTTGAAAAAAGAGCAAAATGCCACTTTAGAAGTTCTTTGAGACTGTATCTCAACTGTAAAGAACAAAGGGTACAGACAACAGATAAAGAGCTGATATCACTCCTACCTCCT
Source organism: Cavia porcellus (assembly GCF_034190915.1). Lineage (NCBI taxonomy): Eukaryota > Metazoa > Chordata > Mammalia > Rodentia > Caviidae > Cavia > Cavia porcellus. The sequence continues at coordinate 34,890,128 of NW_026947508.1, forward strand.
AGAGATGTAAAATGAGGCAGAAAGTTATAAAATGCTTGCTTCAATTCCCTACCCTAACCATATAGTTTGTTTATTTATTTATTTAGTCTTTTTCGTTTTTATCGGTACCAGGGATGAACTCACAACTGCTTGCTTGCAAGGCAGGCGCTTATGCCGCTGAGCTAAATCCCCAGCCCCTAACCATATAGTTTAAGAAAAACTACTTTTCTAGGATCCTCAAATCTTAAGGATCTCAAAGGCATGTGTGGGAAGTGAGTCCTGAGGGCTGGGGTGGGGTAGGGGACATTGTCAACTGTTTCTAAATCCTATCCTAGGTTTCCAATCACCCATGAGGGTTTGCAGTTTGTGGCAAGGGAACACCTCACTACCAGCAGACTGTAGTCCACTGAATCAGCTTTTAATGCGATGCTGCCAGAGTTATTGGCACTGCTGTCCTGATGTAAACAGCATTTCACTCCTCACTGGTGCTGACCCAAGTAGAACAGGAAATGACAACTGTGCCCTCTACTTTTAGGAGCAGTACTAGTAAAGATGAGTAGCTTCTCTCTCAGAGTATTCTCATGTTTCTGAGCACAACAACAAATGCTGCCATGTGAAACAGCCAACTTTCAAGAGGCCTGAATTCATTCAGTAACAATTTGAAGCCAAAGAAAAGTCAGTGGGTCTCAGGCTGTACACAAGAACACAGAGTTTCAAATAATAAGTTTCTTCTAGGGTTAGCTAGTTGACACTTGGGAATGTCAAGATCCCAATCCTCTTGAAAGTAGTGATTCCCAACTTGGTCTATATGTTGGAATCTCTTGCGAAGGTTTTGAAAAACAAGATACCTGTGTTCTTCCCCAAGTCACCAAATCAGAAACTCTACAGAGATGGAGTCTTGGCAGGAAGTTTCTGCAAACTCCCCTGATGACTATGATCCACAATGAAGGGTAAGGAACATTGCTTTAAAGCCTTGCTTTGCAAAGTGGTAACTTTAGTTAAGTACAGTAATGGCAGCACTTGGGAATACATACACACATACCCTTGGAGAGTCTTGGCTCCACTTCAAATCTACTGAAACAAAACAATTTTTTTTTTGTACCAGGGATTGAACTCACAACCTTGCGCTTGTCAGGCAGGCACCTATGCTACTAAGCTAAATCCCTGCCCTAAAATAAAATCAATTTTAACAAGGACCTCCTTCCGATGGTTCACACAGATAATCAAGTGTGAGAAGCACAATTCTACAGGCCCAAACAACACAGGGCCTGTTTTGTAACAGATCACGTTTTTACCATAAAATTCTTGTTCAAGTAGTTATCTGATTTGATCAGCATACAAATGTCTCTGTCCAATCTAGAGGCACCAAGGAATGAAAAGATGAAACTGCCAACTAAAAGAAAGTGATTTAGCTATTAAATTGCAGCTAAGTGAAGGCTGAACAGGATGTAGAGAATAAGTTAACAACCAGATTTTTCTTTTCAGGATTCAAGCAAGGCAAGGTGCTACATGCCTGTAAACCCCAGCACTTGAGAGGCTGAGGCAGGACAACTGCTGCAAGTTTAAGGTCAGCCTGGGCTATACAAGTAGTTCAAGGCCAGCCTGGAATACATTCAAGACCATTTCCCAAAAAAAAAAAAAAAAAAAAAAAGACAAAATTTCCTTTTTTTTCCTTAACTTCCAAAAAGGTCCAGAGGAATAAAATTCAATGTCATGAAGTCCATTACAGTCGAGAGACATAAATCTATAACCTCAGCAATGGGGAGGCTGAGGCAGAAGAACCACTGTGAGCTCAAGGCCATCCTGGGCCACAGTGAGACACTGTCTCAAAAACCCAAAGCAAACAAAACCCGTAACTTATTGGCCTTTAGAACTCTAAAAACCTGTTGTACGTTTTTGTATGATTTCCAGCCAACTTTAATCCCAGCTGAAAACCTGGGTTGATTAAAAACCGAGAGCTTTTAAACACAAAAGAGGAATCATGATGGCCTAGCTAAGAGGAAAGATAAATTCCTTTTGTAGAACTAAGACGAAAATGACAGGACCCAGAGTGTTTAATGTATCAAGCTAGAAAATTTCAATCAGACTTTAAGTACTACTGAGTTCTGGTATGACACAGACTAAATGTTAAAATATTTAACCATGCCCAGCCAGGTGTGGTGGCACGTGCCTGTAACCTCAGAACTCAGGAGGCTGATGCAGGAGGATCATCACAAATTCAAGGTCAGCCTGTGCTACACAGTAAGTTCAAAGCTATTCAGAACTATACAGTGAGATCTTGTCTCAAACACCCCTCTCCAATGTTCAGCCATGTTGCATAGGCAGAGGTATAACCAGAAAAGCAGATGTCTTCAAGTGCTATAGTTACAGCATCCAAGCACAAAAGAAAGTAATCTTACAAAGGGAAAAGGCATTCCAGTTTTACTGGATCACCTTCGCACCAACACTTGTAACTCATGTGCTTCTGTACTAACTCTAAAGTGGAAGAGTCTGGTTCACTCCAATATTTATTGTGCAGTTACTACATGTCAGATATTTTCTAAGCAGAGATGTCATAGCGTCATAGCATGGTAGAAGTCTGTCTTTTCCAATGACATACAGGTGGACAATTTTAGTTAAGTCATCGACAGAACAACAACTCCACTGTCCACATTTCCCATCCCACCAGGACTGAAGCTAGGACTTTACCAAATGCTGGCCTAGCACTTTATCACTGGACTACATCCCAGCCCAACAGCTTCTCTTCCTTCACTCACAGAATTAAGCCAAAATGAATCTCTCGAAGTTACCAATTCTCTTTAAGCTTCTTATAGTCTGTATCTCTATGTATTAAATTTGGTCAAGTCTGTTTTGTAGGCAATCAAACTTAAAACGTAAAGAAAGATCAAATACCAGGGCCATTTGCGGACTGCGGAGGGAGACAATTAGGCCCCATAGGAGGAGATTCCCACCCAGATACCAGCACCATGCACAGGCCTCTGCTGGTATGGGGACAGCCAGACCCACGCCTCTCTCCATGAGTCAGCACCATTTGCAAACTGCACAGGGAGAGAATCAGGCCCCATGGGAGGAGATGGAAACCAGCGCCACGCAAGGCGGCCTGCCGGCCTGCGTGCAAACGGCCACACTCAAACCTCCCTCCTCAAACCTCCCTCCATGAGTCACCCTACAGGGAGGAGATCCCAGCCCGGAAAACAGTACCATGAGAGGGCCAATGCTGTCCTGGGGACAGCCAGACCCAAGCCTCTCTCTGTGAGTCAGCGCCATTTGTGGTCTGTGGAGGAAAAGAATCAGGCCCTATGGGAAGAGATCCCTGCCCGGAAACCATATCATTTTCATTGTTTTGTTGGGTTGGGTTTTTATTTTCTTTTGTTTTGTTTATGTTAACTCTGATGGTATGAGCAGCTATTTAAAAGATAGCAAGACGTTATGGAAGCCATTATGTATGTACTACTGGCTTGTTTTGATTTTCTTTATTGCATTCATTGTTTTGTTTTTATTGTTTCTGTTCTATTGTGTTCTATTCGATTTTTAATATGTCCAAAGGTAGTAACTGCAGCTATTTTGAAGACAACAAAGGCACTGTGGTAACTATTGTTGATTTCATAAGGTTTGGAAGTCCTGTATCACTCATTCTGGTTTATTTTGACTGACTTTATTCTGTTTTGTTTTCCTTAGTTTTATCCTCTTAAAAAAAAAAAGATCAAATACTGGAGTCTCAGACAGCTAAATACACAACCATGTATACATCAGCACTATTCATAACAACTAATGGATAGAAGCACTCAAATATTCATCAGCAACTGAACGGATAAATAAAATGGGTATATATGTATAATGGGATATACAATATTCACCCTTCAAAGGAAGGAAATCTTGTCACATGCTACAACACAGATGACCCTGAGGACATTGTGATTAAGTAAAATAGGTCAGTCACAATATGACAAATACTGTATAAGTTCACTTATATGAAGTATTGAAAGCACTCAAATTCACAGAAACAGAAAGTAGAATGGTGATTAGTAGGAGCTAGAAGGGGGAGTGATTTAATGGGTATGTTTCAGGTTTGTAAAATGAAAAAATTCCACAGATGTGTTCCACAACAATGTGAATATACTTAATATGCTAGTGAACATTTCAGATGGTTGGAATAGTAAATTTTGGTTTTCATCATAACAACAAAACAAAACACAAGAAGATACAGAAAAGTTAAGTGTGGGGTATCCTGACTACCAGTGTCTCTGACTGCCTGCCCAATTCTAGATTTATATCTCTGACTTCAAGCCGGAACACAGACTTGCTGGGCTGGCCTCATCCTACAAACCCAAGGAAGGTGCTAGTTTTACATTAGGTTAAACCCAGCACCAAAACCTACTAAGTATGACCTTTAGATTAATCCTCCAAAATATGAGTGGAACATCCTACTCTTGACTTTATTATTTCATCATTTGCTCCCTTCTCTTTTCTACCTGACACAATACAGGTAACTATCACCTTGAGACTGTTAAAGAGAAACAGTAACTTTCAGTAGAAAGCCACTCTGAATAAAGGTCATTATGAAAAGGCCAAGCCATGTTAAACAACTGAAAAGCCCTCATGTAAACAAACACCATCTATGCATACATCCAGAACATGAATTAGTTTTTTACCCTTGAAGCCAATGAGCATTTATCACAGAGAAAAGTTATTTCATTGGTTACTTGTTTATAGTCTATCTCAGCAGCTAATGATCCTGTCTGTCTAGTGTACCCCTGGATTCAGAGAATCCAGCACAGCAACCGCACATGCAAAGTAAGTCTTCTGATGAATGACTAAATAAATTAACCTTATTTATCAGAGAGTGTTTAGGCCACTACACCTAAGCAATTACAATATTCACTCACATCCATAAGGAACCCAAGTCTGCTCTGCCAGGACGCTCATAACATATTTGCTAAAATGATACTGAATGGGACATTCCTCACTTAAGGCCATGCTATATTCTGAAAACACCCCAGTTCTTGGGGCTGGGATTTAGCTCAGTGGTATAAGCGCCGGCCTTGCAAGCAGGCAGTCGTGAGTTCGATCCCTGGTACCGATAAAAAAACGGAAAAAAAATCCCAGTTCTAATCTGCCTCATCTTCCGCTACCCTCTCATACATACACGATAGTCCTGCCCACTACTCCCAACACAGAAACCCAGCACTCTGAAATGCTAGCTGTTCCTGTAAATATAAGGCCCTCCCCTTCGCGCCTCTGCAGTTGATGAGACAGTCATGTACCACCAGTGCCTCAAGTCAGTAGGAATGTGTTAAAAGTTTTCCTAATTCAACCATAGAGAAACAAGAACTATGTCTTCTGTATTTTCATAGCACTTTACCTTTTACTGCTTTAGGACTCATTATCATGCCTGAATCGGTAAGTATTTAATAAATACTTATAGACTAAATGACTATGGTTACAAATACTAGACTTTAAGCTCCTCAAGAGACAGGGTTTGATTCTTCTAAGTCAGTGGTCCTCAACAAGGGATGACTTTATCCCTAAGGAACATTTGCCAGTATCTGGGGACATTTTTGGTTGTCCCGACTGGGGGAAGGTTGCATCTAGTAAATGTAAGTCAGGAATGCAAGTAAACATCCTACAATGCACAGGTAGTTCTTCACAATGAATTATCTGGCTCAGAATGTCAAAAGTGTTTTTTTTGAGAAACCGATCAAAGCTTATCTATTAACACATGAAAGAGTACCAAGATCATAACAAATTTGATTTGAATAAACTGTCCAATAGTTTTTACCAAGTTTTAGAAATATGCCAGGGCCACTAAATCAGGCCTAAAAATGAGCTACAGATACTTTGGGAAGGTGAAATCTGTCTTTCTCCATTCCTTGTAAGATAATGCTTCACATTAAACTATCCCCAAGTGAAGTCTTTGTAGCTACCTCATCTAAGGTAAATTCCATTTTTCATTTTCCCATGTAAGGGTCAGGAATGCATTAAGCTTCTGCATGTGTACTGAAGTTAAAAATGTTTTAGACTGAAGTTTTTGTTAACTGTCTTTAGAAGTTTCACATTCTTTCTTACCACTGTTAAATTCCGGATTTCTTCCATGACACGAGGCCAGAAGGACTGGAGGCTCTGCTGGGCATCACTGCTGCTAGCACCACCAAACCCTCCTTCTGTGGACATTTCAGCAACTAAAAACACATTAGAAATGATAAAGTCAGACTTTATCTTCAGGTAATATTCTTCATGATTGTTTTCACCAAATCTGTTCAATTTTTTAGTCTGGTAAGCTATATACTTGGGCTAAAAGACTTCTAGCAGATTTAAATCTTAGCAAAAACATTTGGTGGAGTTTTTTCTTCAGTCAGCTTACTTCACAAAGACTATCAAAGAGCCCCAACTAGAAAATTAAAAGTTGCTACAAAATCAAACTGAAATCTTGATATGGACCAAGAGTTTTAACTTCTTACTGGTGGCAGGGAAAGGACCTTGTTGCTCTAGTCCGTCATTTTTAATGACAATCTCTTCAAAGTTTTACAATTTCTCCATGGTTTCTTATACTCTGTCATACCTACAGCAAATGTATTAAGGATCCCCAGAGGTTAACCCTGAAAAGTAAATCTAAAAATTTTATTTATTTATTTTTTAATTTTTTTTTTTTTATTGGTACCAGGGATCGAACTCACGACTGCCTGCTTGCAAGGCAGGTGCTTATGCCGCTGAGCTAAATCCCCAGCCCCTAAAAACTTTATTTTAAATAGAACCACTTTTTTCTTTTGTTTTAGACAATGTGGTCACATTTTTGTGGAGCTATTACTGATGATTATTATTTTTTCTAATCCCCAACAAATCTGTCTCAATGTACATAAAAGTGAAAGAATAGGCCAGTAATTGAATAAGTGGCATGAAGGCTATGAACTGAAGCTTTTCCAATTCTTTCCTAACCTGGTATAAAGTCAAGAAAGAACACAGCTTAACAGCAACAAGAAGCTTTAAAGATAGTTTCAAAAATGGAGAATTAAAATGACAAAGAGACTCAGAATCTCATTTGGTCAAGGACTTCATGATGGAGTAAGAACAATGAATATAGATTTCCCATATGATCTATAACTAAATACTATAATGACGTAAAGATTCATAGAAGTAAAAAAATTCCAGATGATTTTAATGCTTACCTGACAAATAGTTAAATCCAATATATAATATAAGTAAGTATAAAGAACAAGAAACCCAGTGATCTCCTGAAAACTTCTATTTTGGAGAATTATTTTTAAAAGTTTAACATGTCAGTGACAGGACACTAACAGCTACGAAAATCACTCTGAGTGATTAGAAGAAGAGCAACAAAGCCAAGTGTCATATGACCAAATGTGTAACTTTCCAGGGCCCATGGTCCCTGATCAAGTGCAATAAGACCAATAATGTAGGTTTAGCTGTCCAGGATGGTCGACTCACTCTTAAATCTGCCTGGAATTCTCCCAGAGAGCTGATTTTTTCCCTTTTTCCTTCCAAAAAAAATGGTGAGAGGAAAGAAACGGAAGGAAAACAGGAATATAATCTTCAAAGCAGATTTCTCTCTAGTGTAATGACATTAGTGGATGATGATGTAATGGGAAAAGGTTTGGAGCCAATTTCTGCTGCTGGCGGTCTATAAACAGCTCTCTACACATCAACAGGACCCACTCTTAACTACTGGGCAATGCAACCTTAAGTTTCTTTAAAGAGTTAAAGGGGATGCCGAATCACAGTTGGAAAACACTAGATAAAATCCTGAGTCCTAAATAATCCACGACGATCCCCACAACTCAGTTTCCATGATATTTTCACTTATCACACACACATGCCTACATACTACTTTAGATATAGCAGAACAAAAAAATCAAGGTTAACCTAGAGAGAATTTTGGTAATCTACTTTCATTAACAGTCTCCAATGAGGTATTCATAACAACGAAGAAAGTGACAATTTATTTTTCTAAACAGGCAAAAAATAATCTTTCTGGAAATGAAAATAATTATCAAAAAACCCCCCAGAGAAACTAACATTTTATTCCAAGAATCTGTGCGTAGGCATGATCTTACCTGCCTCGCAAATTGCTACACAGTCGAAGGAGGAAGCTGCATGGTCGCCAAAGACCTAACACTAGCTAATGCCAGGTTTGGTTGAAGAAGTTTGGTAACAAATTTTAGCTGTCCTTTGCTTTCTCCCCCTAAACATATTATAAAGGTACACAATTCAGCCATGCCTGTAATCACAGTACTCGGGAGGCTGAGGCAGGAGGATAATGGTTTAGACCAGGTTGAGCTAAACTGCAAGTTGTAGACCAGCCTGGATTCTATATCACATACACACATACACAAAGCACTTTTATAACCATCAGTGCTTTCAAATTGTGAAGGGCACTGACTATGATTACATGATCAGTCCCCCAAGCATCTGGGTAATCAATAGATCATGAATCTTCACCTGGCTCAAAGCCATACACTGCTGTAGTGGGAGTTGTGAAACAAAAGTTATCAAATAGTTCTATAACTGAAAGCATATTAAAAGTTTGGTTTTGGGGCCAAGGAGGTGGCTCAATGTTAGAGCATTTGTCTGCCTGTCCAAGACCCTGGGTTCAATCCCCAGCATAGGGAGGGGCAGGAATATTAAGCTTTTAATTTGAGAAGCCTGTTTGCATTAGAGAATTACAAAGGAGCCAGGCATTGTAGCACAAGCCTGTAATCCCAGCAGTCTGGGAGGCTGACAGGAGAAATGCCAGGCCTGGGCAACTCAGACTATTTCAGAACAGGTTCAGTGCAAAGAACTTAGGTCAGTGGTAGCAAATTTTTGGCATGCATCCACCCTGAAGCGGGCTATTTGCATCACTGAAAGCTCTAAAAGGTTCCCCATCACTGCCTTAGGTTCAGTAACCAGTACTAGAAAAAAATTACAAATGGATAATAGCAAAAAATACAAGTCAGTAATAATGTATCATATGTAGTTTACAACAGCACAGGTTTTAGGACCAAAAAAAGACATCAGAAGACATCAGGCCCATCTTTCTTTTCAACTTTTACAAGACTCACACCTCCTTTTTAATCTGTGTCCCACCTTCACAGCTCTACCTTAAGTGGTCATCCAGCTTAAATTTGAGTTCCTGTCGCTTCGGTTAGGGAAACTGGCTTACTGGTAAAGCATTCTTTTCCATCTTTGGACAGTTATGAATGTTCTTTACATTAAAGTTAAATTTATAAGCAATGTTTGTTTCATCTGAGCTTTGGATTTGGGTCCAGCCTTTATGATTTTTCCATCTAGCAGGTATTTATATATTCTTGATTTCAAAAGACAAAGGACACTCTCCCTATTTGTGACAACAGATCCTCTCAAAGAAAAAGAGAGTAAGTTTTAGAGCATTTCTTCTAGTATCTTTGTAGAGATATGATCAATAATACCTGTTAGAAAGACATTAAGTTCTTACTGTACTTTTATTCAAAAGGTTTTCTCTCCAGCAGATCCATTCATTGCATGGAGCTTTACAAATTAAGATGAGCTCTCAAGTAATACATTTTGTGAAAAATAAATTAGTGTTCTCAATATTTTCTCACCAAGTCATGATTTAACAGTAAGGTAATAAAGCCTAAATGTAAGCACAAACTAATTTTGCTGGCCAAACACCCCAACAAGTTAAAAAATATGAACAACTTTAAATTACCGCTCTATGTCATTAAAGGCCTCTGAACTGATACTGCACCACAGAAGCAGCCCATTTATAACAACATATCGGGTTCATCTGGATGATAAGAGAAAGCATGCACTTAAATGTTAAAAGAGATTTTACTCCGGGACTCTTTATTCGAATCATCTTAAGTCAGTATCTGTATCACTAGGTACAGCTATTTATATAAGGTTGACAAAGACAAAACTGTTTCATGACCAACATTATCTTAGCTCATTCTTATGAAAAATGCAATATAGAACTTCCCTGATTTAATTCATTATTAATTTATTATTCATATTCATTAATTACTTTATAAATAGCTGAATAAGACTGGCTGTTTAACTGTTTAATAAAAACTCAAGGATGAGCTGAACTATTTAATGATTCTATTAAAAATAATCTTAACTCTCAGTACTTATTCATATATTGTACCTGGTTTTAATTTGTTTTTAAAGTTAATGTATCTTTTTAATAAGTTTGCTTTTCAAAGCTAGAAAGCAAAGAGTCAAAGTCCTTCACGAAGAAGTTGTTTCTCTGATGTTAATTTAACTGTAGTCTCTCTAAAGTTTTCTCTAAAGAACTTCATCTGGAAATTGTCCCTTCTTTTGACCATTCAGTGTCCTAGATCTGCAGCTCTCTTTCTGCCCTCACACATTTCCTAGTGTGATCATTAACTAGGTATTCACTTTATTTATTTCCTCTCCTGTTCTATAAACTCCTTAAGGATCTGAGTTCAAATCATCTCTGGATCCCTCACAGAATCTAGCACAGAGTCTGATAGCTACTCCCGAGTGAAGGCAAGTCGGTGGATATGATACCTGAGGAAAAGGCAGTTTAGAAAGCATGACCCTGAAAAACACTTGCCGGGACTGCTAAACAACCAAAGGAAATCGTTACACAAGTATTCTAGGACCCTTGGAATAAACAGACTCTTTCTGAGCCTTTAAAGCAAGGAGGTACAGTCAGAAATCTGCCTGAAGGTGACTTACTGAAGTAACCCTGATAAAAGGGAAGACAGCAAGAAAGATAATCCCCCTATACACACACACACACACACACACACACACAGATGATCTATCAATCGATCGATGCTGGAAACTGCAATGCAAACTAAAAGTCAGGAAACACTGGTAACTTTTGAAAGTCAGGACCTCTTCAAAAAGGTAACCAGGATGGATGAGCAAAGTTTGAAAGACTAATGACAATTGGTTAAGCGTAGGGGGGAGGCAAACCCCTCTGTCTGACCATTCACTAGCAAGAGTAAGAAAAAAAAACAGAAAATCACAGACCAAGTAAGATATTTCAATCAGACAACTTGAGAGCAGGCAACCTAGTTATCACTCTTAATACATTCTAATCAGATACTATTTTTCATTCTTGAAGAAAGAAAGAAAAAGAGACCTAGGCATCCAAAATCAGAGTGCTTCTGTTTTAAAATTCTTCTGACAAGGCACCATGCTCACCAAATCTTTCCTTTGTGATATATCTGTGCATGAAACAAGATGTATCAAAATTAACAACCTCATAAATTATAAAGAAATTTAAGACTTTACTGCAAAATTTAACCTGGTTCCCAAAACTCTCCGTACCTTAGATTTTAGTTTTCTATTCCTTTGAGTATCTCAATCTCTATGCCAAAGTCTCTATTGATAATGTCTAAACCAGTTGTTTGAATTAACCAACCAAATATGTAAAGATGTTTTGGGGAGATAATACCATAAACCTTAATACCACCATACCTATTAAAGGAAAAATGACACAGACCATTCTTAAAATAAAGTTCAATCCTAGACCAACATAGCTTTCTACTAAGTATGAGAGCTGATTCATCCTGGGTTCTCAAATTTTATCTAAAAATCATCTTTTTACTGTTAAATGCAAACTAATCTCAGCCCAGGACTGTTTCTGTTGCTGTTTTAGATATTCTTACAAACTGCAAAGAAAAATCAAAACTAAATTTGAGGACTGAAACTTTTGAAAAAATTCTAAAAACAATTTGGTTCTCATGCTTATGAATGAGATCTTACGATCTATGTTATCATCACTTACAATGGCTAGAAGACATTTCAAGCCTTGAGTTCTCCATAATAAAACCAATTTCAAATGGACAACTCAAGAGAAATAAAACACTGCCCTGGAAATTAGAAGACCTATATTTATACAGCTGCTAGCTACTGCTAACTAGCTGGTCACCTTGCAACAGTCATTCCACTAAATCACTTCAGAAACAATGTATCCTGAATACATGGCAGAGGGCTCTCTGGTGCTTTAGTAGGAAAGCCCACACACTTTCTGTCTGAGAATGCAATCCATGAAAGAAGACAAGCGAAAGCACAGTGACCAGAGAGAACAGGGTTCAACAGTGTCTCATTAAACTCATTTAAACTGGGGCTGGGGATTTAGCTCAGCGGCATAAACGCTTGCCTTGCAAGCAGGCAGTCGTGAGGTCGATCCCTGGTACCGATAAAAACAAAAAAGACAAAAAAGACCAAAAAAAAAAAAAAAAAAAAAAAACTCATTTAAACTCTTCTTATGAAAGCATTACATCTAAATTACCTTTTTAAACTCGAGTCTAAACCCTCACATAGGTGAGTATCTGCTAGTCACCGTTACTGGCAGACTATTACATAGTCCACACTATAAGAATGAACACTGTAGTTTAACTTTCCCTAATTCTGATTAAAGCCAAGTTCACTGTGTGGGCTTAACTGTCTTTTGGTTCACAAGACTAAGCAGCTTTGCAAAGTGCCTAATTAATAACTATACTTCCAAAAGACAATGAGCTGGAACTAACTGGCTGTACATTGTTCTCCTTAAAGATCTGCCCACAGGACATATTTTCACCTGGCAACAGAGCCAATTCTTCAAATGTTTCTGGTGATTTACTAAATTGTAATCTCTGAAAAGGGCCACATAATACAATTGTGATACAATGAGGGAAAAAGTGAAGGCTAATACTATACAGAAGTGACACAATGAGAAAAAAATTAAGGCACTGCAAGTGCTATCAACAACAAAAAAATACAAGGACGAGAACTGAACATTTTAAAACTCACTTCTGTGAAACAGAAAATGTTATGTATGAAGCTGAATGTAGTGGTAGATACCTGTAATCCGAATTCCTCAGGAAGCTAAAGCAGGCGGGTGCCAAGTTTAAGGCTAGGCAACTCAGCAAGACTGTCCCAAAAATAAACTAAGAACTGAGTGGTTCTATGAAGCTCAGTGGTAGAGTGCTTGCTGAGCATGCCCAATGGCCTGGGGTCAATCTCCCAGGGAAGGGAAGAGAAAAGGGGAAGGGAGAATGTGTATCATATATCACATACTTTCTTTCTCATTCCTTTATGAATGCTCAACCCTGAACCATCTCTGCATATATGACAGCAACATAACACTGTCAATATTCTGTAAGATAGAGTAGAAAGGCCAAATATTCAATGAGGTATTCTCAAGGATGAGTCCCAAAGCTACACACCACAATGTAAATGTGGCCAGGGTGTGTTTTGTAAATAACGTTTCCTCAAAGACAGCAGCAACCCTCAGTTTACGTTGTCAAAAATACTTTTTTTCTGGTACCAGGGATTGAACTCACTACCTCATACTTGCCAGGTAGACGCTTATGCCGCTGAGCTAAACCCCAGTTTACATTGTTACAACATAAACTATATGAACTGTAAAACCTAAAACATGATCTAGGGCTTTAAAGAAAAAGGGTCAGATAATATTTAGAACCTGTATTTACTTATGGGGAAAAAATGCCAGAGATTGAAAAGCATGCCTGGACCACAAAACTACCATATACTGTGGCTCCTTGGCCTCCCTCACCTGGTTCAGTCCCACAAAAATAGGTAAACCTTAACTTCACTGGCCTTCTAGCCTAAGGAGTGTGATACATTTTTGCAGGAAAAATGGAGAGTAACTGGTTTTTCAGGCTCTGAGACTGAAAGGTAATTCCGATATGAGCTAGAGATAAAAATTAGGGCCTGTGGCCTAAGTTGTTTCCTAGAACAAAGAGCCATTTTGCTTCATGAGACCCATGTGAGATTTACAAATACCTTCTTGCCCAGTTTCTGGCAGGGTGCTGTGTTTGGGTGTTCTGGAGAAACGAGAAGTGTGATTCTGAAGTATGTTTCAAAGATGAAACTTGAAAATTTACAAACTATTTGTCACGTAAATTACCTTCAACTGGTCTTCACTTAGCACAGTGATAAAGCTGGCAATATCACTTGAACTTACAAGTAAGACTGAGGGCCAGGTACCCTCACTCACTCGCAGTGGAGTCAGCAGTATAAAACCACTAAACTTCTGTTCTGTATTTAGTCAGCTTGTTCATTCTCACTTCCTGTACTGTTTTAGGTATGTGTATATTCAAACTGTTCCAAAGGATGAGCAGTCACAACTTGGATCACTGACTCAAATCTTTAAGCTCAAAAGGTTATTTTTATTCACTCGCTCCCAACATTTCTGTGGCAAGCAAAGAGATGCTGATGGCACTATCTCCTATCATGTAAGCATCTTCCTCTCATTTCTCCACTGTCTCTCTCTCTATGCTCTGTCACTCTTTTCAATTATCCTTTCCCTTCACATGTCTCTAGGCACAGCAATACCTATCAATAATCAGTTGTGAACAGTGGGGGGCAGTAACGTACAAGGTAAAATAAAGAAGCTACAGTTTTGGACCTGGGGTTTTGTACTCTGGTTAATTTGCTACCTGTTATGATCTTGGACAAATCAGTGAACTCCTTAGGGTCGTTAGTCACCAGTGGCAACATATAACATATTAGAAGGTCTCAAAAGTAACACCACACACACAAAACCACTGTGCTTCCTACAAGTGGCAGATGGTATTATATCACTGTTCAGAACTGGACAAGACACCTTTTCTGGACATGAACAGTCCCAGTGCAGGAGTAAGCCAAAGGACAGCTTCTTTTAGGTATTATATTAAATGATCTGTCTAGTGAGCTTTTTCTCTCATTTAGATTAGTTTTTACTGTTTCCTTTAAAAGCCCTCTTAGCAGGACGTGGTGGCACACACTTACAATCTCAACACTCAGAAGGCTGATGCAGGAGGATCACACAAGTTCGAGGCCAGTCTGAACTACATAGTGAGACCCTGTCTCAAACCCCACTCCACTCCCCCACCCAAAATAACAAAAACAAATTTTCAGGTAAATGGAAATATATGTTTAAATATAGATCGTCCCATCTTTTATAAGTGTAAAATAATTTCAAAAGCTGTCAGCCACTATATTTATAATAAATGTTGTAGTTTCAAATAATTAAAATACTAAAGCTCAAAATGACTAAGAATGATACAAATCTAAACCCCTGGGAATGTTAATGATCAGTAGATACATAGGTTTTCCCTGCAGACTAACCTAAAAACATTTAAATTCTTAGAACATGCCTCTGTCTGTAAACAAGAAGTACAGGGCTGTTTTGTCTTGTGAAGGGAGCTGAAACCTGGGAGTGTAGGGCAGCTCCCTATCTTACCTGGTCCTATTTCCCGCCCTCCCCCACCAAAAAAAAGATTTTCTTCTCTAAAGAGAGCTCTGGCTAGTTCCATCAAAGGAAACATATTCTGGAAAGCATGAACTTTTGAGACTATCTCATGGATTACAACCAGTGTCTACAGGGTTTAAGGGAATACCATTAGCAAAAAGCTTGCCTTTATGGTAAAAACTGAAAATTAAATACATACTTATATTCACTAATTTGTAACTTAATTTTTTTCCCCAAGAAATCATTCCAGCATACAATCAAATCTATTTCTATTACTAGCATTTTCAGACTGGTTTGCGTGGCATATTATTATTATTATTATTATTGCATATTATTAAGCCTAAAATTTCCACATTCTTATTCTCTCCCCAGTCCTTACAACTGTCCTTTGTTTCTGGCACACTCTTAACACAAATATGCCTTAAACATGGTAGGGATTCAACACACATGTATTGAATGATCAAACACAAATAGCTCAAGAACTACCTTAAGAATTCAAGTATCACTGGTCCCATTTGAGTCTTTTTGAAATTTTTACACAGGGCCATTCCTTTAGTGCTTGTGTTGTATAATAATCTTGCAATAATCCAATGTAAGAGTCAAAGGGTGACGATGGAGAGAAACCTGTTCTACTTTAGAAAATGAAACATAAATGTGGACAATTACTTAATCATACGCTTCATTGGAAAATAGAAGATTTGCTGGATAATCAGTCTAAAAACTGTGGGAAGGCAGAGAAATCTCAATTAAAAACTTGAGGGTGTTGTAAAAATATCAATATGAGATTAGCTGTATTGATTTGGCTGTATAGAGTCTGCTGACTCACAAAACACTGAAATCTACTCTCTGCTTAGTCTTTTATCATTGATTTAAATGCTTGGCGTGTGTGTGGGGGGTGAAATTTGAGAGGGAAAAACCGACAGAAAAGCACAGATCCTCTCAACCAACCAAACCCTAAATCTTCCACTTCCATGTAGACAGCTGTCAGCAATTGAAAATGTCAAGACCACTTCAAGAGTACAAAGCAACTGAGATGACTGTTCTATTCCTTAACATACTTGACAACTGCACATAGTTTACTTGTTTTAAAGTACCTTAACGTTGTCTCATTTTTTTCCCCTCACAAACACATAAGACATCATAGGGACAAATCTCATCTGACAGATACTTCATGCAGATAAACTGAAGAACTTGGCTAAGGCCATAGGACAAGCATATGCCAGAGTTTGAAATAGAATCCATGTTCCCTGATTCTCAATTCTGTGTTCTTATACTTAATGTTCCCCTTCTACTTTAGAACTGCCAGCTCAACAGAGGATCAAAAACTCAAGAACCTATAAATCTGTCAAACTTTAATTTTCCTGATCATTCTCCTTAAAAAAAAAAAAAAAAAAAAAAAAAAAAAAAAAAAAAAAAAAAGATACTCCAAAATTCCCAGATGCCAGATTCTTACGCATTTCAAGTAAGCTTTCAATTTCCAAGCTTGTTAAATTTCAGTTTACTCTAAGTAGTGGGATTGTATCATGGTTCCCAACCAATAAAGGAGAGAAAAGCTGTGCAGGGTCAGTTCACTTTCCAGGGGCCTGGTGAACTTTCACTGTAGTTCTGATCAGTCTTAGACCAATCCCCTTGTTGGAGAAGTTTCCATAGCTGACACTTAGAGGAGGAATCAATCATCTGGCTAAATTCTATGCAGTGTTTCAAAATTATAGTTTCTGCTATATCATGAACACAGTGACAATGTTATTTTAATTACCCAGTCATCATTCCAAGACACCAGAATTCCTTTGTCTTAACTATCTCACTTGGGGTAAAACAAGGGCTATAAATCACAACTACGAAATTTTAAAGTAACAATACCACGACTCATCTAAAAGTACTAATCCATGTGGTTCAAATCAGAAACCCAAAACTGGGAGCTGTTCAATATACACCGCAAAGTATGCACACACATAGCTAACAAACATCACAGAACTCCTAACATGTCTATGTACCTATTCTGGAAAAGTCTTTTAACTACTATTTGACCTTAGTGAATTTATAATTCACAAAATGTGATCTCCAAAACACTGGTAATGCTCAATACTTATAGAACGCTTTGTTCTGAAAATGGCTGTAGTAACTTGGGGGTAGGGGATATTAAACCCAGGGCTTTGATTTGAGATACTTCCCTGGTCTTTTTTTAAATTTTTAATTCTGAGACAAGGTCTTGTTGAACTGCCTAAGCTGTGAAAACTGAACTTGTGACCTTCCTGTCTCAGCCTCCTCAAGTAGTAGCAGCACTGCTGACGTGCTCCACCACATTCCATATATAGTCACCTTTTTTGGACAACATTGAGAATTCTGGCGAAATTCTTTTTTTTTTTTAAGTATGCCTTTTGGTGGAGAAGCAAGCACGGAAAAAGAGAAAATGAGAGGAATTAGTCCCATAAAACATACGAAGCGTTATGGATTGTTTTCTCATGTAGAATAGGCTTGCATCCTTAGGGCTCTGCTTTGACTCTCATCTACAAAATGGGATGATCATCTTCCACTCTACCCATATTAAATAGGTACCAAGTAAGAGAATGAGTATAAATCACTTAACATTAACTATGAAGTATCATGCTTCATATACTATTACTTAGTTTAACTATCTTCAAGGGTAGCTATATGGGCATTTGGCCACTAATTACCCAGAGAAAAATAATCATGGGGTTCATGATATAAATAAACCAGTGAAATGACTAAAATTTACCACTATTTCTCTAATGAGAAGTTTCATTTGGGGGGAATACTGGGAATTGAACTTGTGACCTTGTGTTTGCCAGCCAGGCGCTTATGCCACTGAGCTAAATCTCCAACCCCTAATGAGAAGTTTCTTACTGCCTTTATGTTAGATTGAGGATAATATACTTAGCCTAGAAACTAAATATAGTGCCTTATAGTGAAAAATTTTGCTAAATCCTATAAATGAGATTGGTCACACTCCTAATAACTAAATGTGTGTGCTGTTCACCGGCATTATCATGATCATGTGGCTACAAATTACTCGTTAAGCAAACACTGCTTAATTGCTATACATGTATTTTTGGTTGGCTTCACAAAGGATACTGTGTCAGACTTCACAAAGCTAACATGAGTAAGACTAAGTCCAAAGTAACTCAAAAATCTAGGCTTTGAACTGGGGTAGAGGTATGGAGGAACTGAGGAAGATCTCAAGCTGTATGTCTTCATAGCAAGTGAAAGCCACTACATTCTAAGGCAGCATCTCTAAGCCTTTACATGTCAAACTACAGAGAAAAAAAATTAATATTTTTCTTGCATAGTCAGCCTGTGAGTTGATACTGATACCCTCACTCAAGACTATTATGCATAGTATTGTAACTGTTCTGAAGACATTGTGGGCTAAAAATAACACCTTTATCTTGCGCATACCTAGACAAGAAGACATATACTTTTTCTAGTTTTAACTAAACTAATAAAAATGAACAAAGAGTAAAGAATACTATTTCCACATGGAAACTGCCCACTCAGATAATCAGGAGTGT
Source organism: Cavia porcellus (assembly GCF_034190915.1). Taxonomy (NCBI): domain Eukaryota; kingdom Metazoa; phylum Chordata; class Mammalia; order Rodentia; family Caviidae; genus Cavia; species Cavia porcellus. Next base: position 34,908,827 of record NW_026947508.1, read on the forward strand.
GCAATTAAAAAAACAAAATTTAGGTGCTTGTTTCTGAGTTTTTCAACTTGAACGTCCAATCTTTCTGCTTCCACCTTTCACATGAAGTTTTTTCATCTGTCCATCTTCTTCCTCATTCTTTCCTACCTAGCCTCTCAGTTCAGCTAGAATCTCCACGAGTTTCAATTCCGAATATGTCTAACCAACTTTGATACTTCTCCCAAGCTCCAGTACTGAATGCACAAACTGTCTGCTGGACATCTCCAACTGGAAAGCTATTCACAACTGAAATTCCCTGTACCCAAACTCAAATCTATCTTCTTTCCTGAAACCTGCTCCTTATAATTTTTCTTTTTCTATCTACCACTGACACAGGCTTCATCGCCGTCTGACTCCTTCCTCCTCTGTCCCCCAATTCTAATCAACTGCTAAATTCTGTAAGAACTCTCCAACAGTATCCACCTCCTGACCTTTCTCCATACTGCCACTATCTCTGTCCAGGACCTCATCACCTCCATGTAATAATAAAGATGATGATGGTAACTACTAATACCATTTAGCAATTACTGTGTGTCAGGTCCAGTTTTAAATCCTTTACATTACTACTTATTGTAAGCTTCCCACAATCCTGTAAAGGTTGTGAAGTATGGTAAGTATGTGAACTGACTGTAACTGTATTGTTCACAGTTTCTAGGGACTTCCAGACCCTATTCAAATTCATTCCCCATAAAGATATGCAATCTTGCAAAAAGCAGAGCTCTGAAAAAGCCACACCAATCTACTACTGTAAATCTTCCATGGTCACCAATGTCAATTAAACCGTTTTCACAGTTCTTAGCCTGGTAGTTAAGGTTCCCCACCAGGTGATTCCAACTTCAAGACTTTTTTCTATTATCATTCCTTTTTTTCTTTTCTTTTCTTTTCTTTTTTTGAGACAAGGTCTTGCTATGTAGTTCAGGCTGGCCTCAAACTTGCACTGTGCCTTTTGAGTTCTGAAATAGTCCTATACCACCATACCCAGCTATCACACCTTTCTGTCCTTAACTCAAAGCAAAGTGGCCCATTTATGGCTCTTTTTAATCCAAGATGCACTTTTATTAAAAACAAACAAACAAAGAACAGTACTGGGGATTGAATTCAGAGCCCTCACACTGTGTCCCATTTCTTCATCCCCAGCCCTTTAAAAACTTTTTATCTTCAGAAGAAGTTGTTTAGTTACCCAAGCTGAACTTGTAACCCTCCTGCCTTGGTCTCCTGGAGTGCGGGGTGTGCAGGCGTGTAAAACTGCACCTGCCTCAACTGCACTAGGTGACTCACGGCACAGCTTTGATCACTGTTCTGCATGTCGGGAGTATATCTGTTCCTACAACCCTAAGACCAAAACCCAGTTAAATGCCTTCTTTCATTCCTAACACAAGGTTTCTCCTCCCCTGAATTCTGTATACATTACTTGTACTTTCTCCATCAGTTTCTAATACATGCCACGCTATACCTTGTCATCTCATTGTTAAATCCTGAGTAAAATTTTGCAGGTATAGATTTTTTCTTTCTTTCTCTTTTTTTTTTTTTTTTTTGGTACTGGGGATCGAACTCACAACTGTATCACTTACAAGGGAGGCGCTTATGCCACTGAGCTAAACCCCAGCTCCCAGGTACAGATTTTTAACATTTCCACAAAAAAGACAAGCATGCACAGTAAACTGGTAGAAGGAAGTACAAAGCATCCAAATTTAAGATTTCTTCAAAGATAAAAACTATAAAGCTCAGATAAAAGAAAAATAATTCTTTCTAGACATTTGTAGATAGAAGCAGATCTTCCCTTCAGTTTTCTACATAACTGAAATGAGACATATGGATCAGAACAACACTCCTTCCAAGAAAAAAAAGGATAAACAAGTGAATCAGCACTATAGCTAGTTGTGGTGTTATTTCTAGTCTTTTTTCCTTTGAAGAAAGGAATACAAGGTCACAGACTATGTTATGCCAGTTTAAAGTTAAACATTCAGGGTATTTTTTTCTTTAGTTTTTTCTTTACCTTCATTTCTTCACTGTTAGGATGTCAAATTGGGATTTCATTTATAATACTCTGAGCAGGAAAATAATTACTGAATAGTGGGCTTGGATGTTGGGTGTGGCTGGGAGAGCTAGGAAGATAAGGGTTATAACACAAAATGTGACTAAGTCCTGAAGAGCAGGGTCCAATATTGAGGCGGCAAAAAGAACAGATTAAAAAGAACACTAAGTGAACATACTGGTGGTACATGCCTATAATCCCAGCATTCCAAGAGGCTAAGACAAGGATCACAGAGTTACAGCCCAGCCTGGGCAACTCGGCAAGACCTGTCCAAAATTTAAAGGCGGGGCAGATAACAGACGTAGCACATCTAAACTTACGTGTAATGTATATATCAACTAGCTGTGTCTAATTTTCATCATAGTACATTTCAGGTCTTAAATATTATATAAATTATAATTTCAGTGGAATTTCTCATTCTTTCAAAAAGCCACAACTTTTGTTCAAATATATGAAGATGACAAGAAAAATTTTAAAAATTTTCAAAAAAATCATGGTCTACCAGACATATGCAAAATAACAAAAAGCCTGACTACTCAAACATACATGATATATACAGAAATATATATACTACTCTACTGGTGGAAAAATCTACAACTGGCATAGTTAAAATATTTTTGGAGTACAATGATTACTCCCAACTACACTGGGAGACAATGATTCTTATTTTAATCATCACGAATACTTAAAAGGACACTGGAATCTTTGTTTTATTAATTAGAGGTTAGATTAAGCACTCACTTAAATAACTAAGCCCTTGAAGCATCACTAATTAGAAAAGTAAAAAACACTAACCAGCATGCAGATGTTTTGTTTCTATCTCTTAGTTTCCTTCCATGTAAGACATAAAAGTAACCCAGCTCACAGGGACATCTCAGTCAGGTGGGCACCACTAGCTTCCTGGCTGATCCTCCATTTTCTGAATAAGCAATTGGCTGAAGCAAGAGATCTTTGGATCCCAAATGGGGAGCTAAGTCCACTGCCACAACAGACTTTCTAACCCACAGGCTCCATGTGGAGATTGATGGACCTCTAACATGGCCTTATTTTCTCTCTGTTCCTTCTGTATCCAAACAGAAAACCTGTATAGAGGGACTGAATAGAAGAAAAGCACGAAAGATAGAAAGTAAAAACTCACAGGAATAAAAGTGGCATGCAATGAATTGAATGAAATCAAATCTCTTCTCTTTAGACCAGTCATTACTAAGAAGGGCATCTAACTTTTTTTTTTTTTTTTTTTTTTTTTGAGACAGGGTCCCGCCATGCAGCTCAGGATTGAGCTCACTTTGTAACCCAGGCTGGTCTCAAACTCACAATGATCCTCCTCCCTCAGCCTCCTAAGTGCTAGGATTACTAGCATGTGCTACCACGCACAGCTAGGACATCTAATCTTTTAGGACCTCAACTTCTCTACTTTATGAGAAGGGATTTACATTCCTTAAGTGATTCCTATGAGCCTAACTTAACAGTTTTCAATATCTATATGCATAAATACTATGTCTAAAAGGAAGAGATTTATTAGGACAGGAAATCAAATAGGGATGGGCAAAAATAATTTGATTTATGAAGGCAACCAGGAGCAGCTTCAAAAACACTGTTTAAAGGATACATATGGTGGTGCATTCCTGTAATTCCAGCACTCTGGGAGGCTGAGGCCAAAGGATCACAAGTTTGAGTCTAACCTGGACAACTAAGAGGCTCAAAATATAAAATTTAAAAAAGGGTTGGGGAATGTAGCTAAGTGCAAAAGTTCTGGGTCCAGCCTCAGTACTGAGGGTAAAACAGGAGAATTTTGGGGGTAGGGTTCAGCAGTACAAACTTGTAATTCTAGCTACTCTGGAGGCAAGGCAAAAGGATGACAAATTAAAGAGGCCAACCCAAGCAATTTAGCAAGATTCTCTTGAAATAAAAAAAGGAAAAATAAATAAAATAGAAACTGGCAATATTGTTCAATGCTCCCCGAGTTCAATCCCCAGTATCCTGCCCACCCACAATGTTTTTTGGGTTACTGAAGCTCCATCTTTCCCCTCTCCAAGAATATAGAATCTCTCTCACTTTTTTCTTTTTTGCCTTTTTTTTTTTTCTGGCAATACTAGGGATGGAACGCAAGAATGCTGTATCACTGAGCTACCTTCCCCCCGGTTCTTTCTACATTTTAAATATTAAAGCAGGGTTTTACTAAATTATCCAGGTTGGGCTTCAATTTGATATTCTCCTGCTTCAGCCTCTCTAGAAGTTGTGATAACAGGTATACACCATCACATTCAGCTAATCAGAAGACCTCATCTTGTTTTAGGAACAAACAACTCATTGTAATATTTGGTGCTGAATTACGTTACCTGAACACAAATTTTACTTGGTGACAATAACATAGAAAAGAGGGCCGGGGATTTAGCTCAGTTGGCTCAAGCACTTGCCTGGTAAGTGTGAGGTCATGAATTCAATTCTCAATACCAAAACAAAAAACAAACAAATAAACAAACAAAAAAACCACCAGAGAAAGAAGGCACAGGGCTGAGGATTTAGCTCAGCAGTGCAAGAACCTGCTTAATGCACACTTTGCCTGGCATGCACAAGGTCATGAATTTGATCCCTAGTACAAAATCGAAGGAAAAAAAAAAGGGAGGCACATCAATATTGACTGACCATGCCTAAGAAGTGACATCATGGGACAGAGAATCAAACAGATCACAAAATATGGGGAGAGTCCCCTAAAAATATAACTATAGGCATGTAAAACAGTGTGCATGCAGGGGTTTCCATCATTTACATTTATTAAAAAGCATCTCACAGTAACAATCAACTGTGTGTATTTTATGCTACTGCTTAGATGTTAATAAGACCAATGTTTTAGTATTCATTCCAATATTTACTTGGTTGCTGCCACTCTGCAAGTTGTAACTGCCTCCCAAACCTGGAACAGTGACAGAGATCATATGACCACAAGTAAACAAACAAACAAAAGGCTTTAGTTTACTTTATAAATATTTGGTGCACAAACTAAAAATGTAACCTCTGCTGGTAAACATGGGCAACCATTACAACTAATCTGCATTATAGTGCAAATCTCAGGATCCGATCAGAACAGGCTTCCAGTTTTCCTTATGAGAGGTTTCTAAATCCAAGGCTGTTTTAAAAAACAGCATTCCAGTTGGGTAGTATGCCTGTAATCCTGGCAGTCCAGATGCTGAGGGAGGAGGACTGCCACAAGTTTGAGGCTAGCTTGAACTACAAAGCAAGACTCTGTCTCAAAAAAAAAAAAAAAAAAAAGCAGATTCCACTTCATTTTATTCTGAGGCCCTTAATTTTTGACACAGGGTTAATATTCTTTCATAGTACTCTTGATGGATCAAAGTATGATGGTCTCAAAGTGTGCATTAAGCAGATTGGTCCTATCAACATATATAGAAACATGCAGGTGAAGGCATGTGTGTCACGTTTAAACAAACTTACTTTGCAAATACACTAAAATATTGGTATTTTTTCTTCAATGCTACTAGCTACATAAACAATCTCCCGCTTGGGTGAATAGCAGTTAATACACAACAGTTCATAATCAGTACTTTGACATACATGGTATCACTCAAGACTCAATGCAAAATGCTATTTTGAGGCCCATTTTAAATGTGAAGAAGCTGATACTAAAGGTCTTGCCCAGGACTACAAAGCTGGTGAGAGCTGAGTGAGAACTGAACCCTCTTAACTTTAAATGGTTTGTACTGTGCTGCCTCAAAATATTACCAGAGTAAAAAAAAAATCCAAATCTCAGCCCTCCTAAACCTCATCTATATACTTCCCCCTCCAACACACAGTTTACGGTTAAGCACTAGCAGACCTTTGTTTTTTCTGGAAATAAAGTTTTCTTCAACTTTTCTGGAAAATATTTACCTGTCTAGAGTATTAAATGAGGAAATCATATAAATGTCATTCAACATACACCGAAAAATAACTTAACAGAGGTTTTGCACAGGCATGCCATGCACATTCTTCCAGGCAGTGGTCAGATTCTCTAATGCCCATTACTCTAAAAAGGTGAGCAACCTAAGTTAGATATTTAAATAGCTAAATCCACACGTTTCTTAAGTTTATTGAGCTTTTATTTCAGCCTCATCTGTATCCCACCTTCACTGCCCTATTCCACAGATCCTCCAAGAGTCAATGGGGTATTTCAGTATCTACAACTGTTTCTTAAATTATTTCTAAAACCTGGAGCAACTTGTAACATAAACCAGTAGCTGTAAATGTAAATTTAAATTAGAATAGCCCTCATGTAATACTTAACACATACTCCTTTCTCTTAGTGTTTTTTTATTCCCAAAGTGAGTATTTTCTTGCCACTAAGTATTCCTATCTCCCAAAAGGAGTTTCACAAATACAACTACACTGAACTCCTGAAATACCATTCTTCACTAAGAACCCTTTAGAGATTACAAAGAAGACAAGGTAGCGTGCAAGGAATTCTGAATCTGTTAGGCAATTCAATCAACTATCATACCAGAAGGATTTAGAATTTTTTGCTGGGGGGAGGGAACAAAGTCGAGTGGGAGAGAGAATGAATGCAGCACTATTGTCTTATTGCTTAAAAACTCTCAGTTTGAATCTGTTACAGATTCCTACTAACCACTGGACTTGAACATCAGAAGTAAAGTCTCTTTTCATCTTAAACAGCTTTTCAGTCCAAATCTGTACAAACAAACTCTGTCCTTCAATCTTTCAACTCCTCGGCAGTTTTTCAAGGTCACTTTTCTAAGCAATGACAGAGGCCTGTATCCAGGAACTTTAACTGTTAACTATCATAGCTAACTCTAAAAGACCAAAATCTAAATCACTAGAGTTCCTCTCAGGTAAAATCCTTTACTCAAGAAGCTAGGGAAGCCAAATCAACAGCCTCCAAACTTCTCCTTTAATAGGGCCTGCGCCTTTTCTCTAACCAGAGATACAGTGCTGCTGGCTCACTGCTCTACACGAGTCTGCTGCAGAAATGTTCAAATGACCTTCATTCCATATTTGCAAATAAAAAGAAAACAAAGAACTCCTTTTTAAAACTGGGTGTATTACAGATCTTCGTACATGAGATTGAAGATTTCACTATTCACAAGAACTGGTTGTCAATGATCAGCAACCTACGTTAGCTTCATTTACCTAAAGAGGGAGGAATACATCAAGGGCAAAAGACACAGTGTCTGCACTCAACCTTCCTATTTACAAACTACACATAAATTAAGATTTTAAACATTTCATATTGAAAATGTAAAGCATATTGCTCAGATTATTTTTAAAAAATCAAATCAACACCTGACAATGTTTGAAATTGGTAGAAAAAGATTTGCTCTTATCACTGCCAGTAAAACTGGACAAGTATACTTCTAGCCAGCATTCTAAGCTAAAATGTACATTTTAAAATAAAGATTGCTATTAAATCAATATTCATTAGAATCTAGAGGCAGACAGGTAGAGCAAAAGTTATGGGAAAATTTTACACTGGCATGTGGGCCCTGACCATAGAACTTGCATCAGTGCAAATCCTATTTTCACACAAATTTCAAATAGTAATAGTGTGGTTTCTATCTCTCAAAACACAAGATGTCAACAAAGTGCAAGGAAATCGCAGAACTCTTAAACAACTCAGATAGAATCTATAGGAAAGGTTCAGTGCACTTGAACAAAGGAAAATTATTTGGAAAACAGTTAAGTTTACCCAATGCAAAGAGAAAGTACTTTGCTTCTGTGTGCCTCTGAAAAACGATTAGCCCTTCTTGTATCTGATCTTGTCGATACTCAACTAGGAAAAGAAATCCTAGCTGAAGGCCATGCAAAATCTAAACAGACCAAGGTATTCTAGGTGTACCAAAAGGTATGCATGGAATGTAAAGTGGCCATTTTCTGAAACAGTGCAACTTGTCTACACTCTCTGGAAGCTAAACAGTTTCTATCATTTCAACACAAAACAAAGAATTAAACTTACCGGGAACTGCATTAATTTTACATGTAGTTATTTATGTCTCCTCGGACAGGGAGAATTTAAGTCACTCCTATCCCTCCCCCCCAAAAAGGACGGAGGAAACAAAAGCAGCAGGAGATGCAGAAACCTGAGTCTGGAATGTCCACTCCAGTGAAAACCCGAACAGCTGTCCCCCCACCCCCCAACAAACTATTCGCCATTTTTCTTTGTCTTTCAGCTGACCCCTGCCTCAGTGAAAAACTCCGAGGCTCCAATGAAGCCCTCCAGCCTCCTTCCACTTTAACAGTCAAAGGCATTCAATCTAGCCTGCTATTTGACACCAAACCTTGCCTCCAAAGCAGTTCCATTGGCTGAGCTGCTTTATCAGCTAAGAACACAAAGCCATGATTGGCTGTTCACGTCATCAGTTACCTCTTTTGTACACTTCCTGTTTTAAAGTTACCTTGAGAAGCAGAACAGGGGTCAAGACTCATACTTCAAACTACCAGGAACTTAAGAACTGGAAATGCTCAGAAAACATACACAGCAAATGTACTAGGGTCTCATGTGCTTCTAAAATACGGTGCTGCAAATTTAGAATTCTTAAAAAAAAAAATTTTTAAAGGGTTGTTATAGTTCCCACCCAAAGGATTTCTTATTGGCTGTCAGAGTTCCATTTAAAAATTTTAAGATAATTTAACTGTTTCTGATTGGTCATTGATGATGTCTGTAAGAGAATGCTACTGTATCCTATGACAGTTAGCCAGATAAGCACAAGGTTGGAAAATTATGACTAATTAACCTTAATTTTCTGTTGAGCACCCTCAGAAGAAAAAGAAAACTTGGTAGGGCTAATCCAAAGAGAAAACAGCACCTTCACTGATAATGAAGAGTAATACTGATGCAAGCAGGATAGTTGCAGTATTCTAAAAGGCATCTGTCACTACTTCATGGTAACTTTAAAAGCACAGATTACAATGAGTACAAAACAGTTCATTCCAAACACAAAGTAAATAGGGAAATTCAATTTAATGCAGAAGGCTAGTGGTAGGAGCAGTAGCATTTCAAAACAGTCTACCAAACCAGGCACCGTGGTACACACCTATAATTCCACCTAGTGGGGAGGGGTTAATCACAAACTCAAATCCAGCCTAGCAATTTAGAGGCACTACCTCATACTAAAAAGGGGTCAAGCATTGTGCCACATGTGTGTAATCCCAGTACTAAAGAGGCTAATGCAGGAGGACTGCAAAATTCAGTGTCAGCCTGGGTTACATACTAAGGTTCTATTTTTTAAAAAAACACGCAAAATAAATTAAAAAGGGGTTGGTGACATAGTCCAGTGCTAGAGTACTTATCTAGCACATTTCAGGTCCTGCATTCAACTCCCAGTCTCAGAAATAAAATAAAAGTCTATCAGGAACTCAAGAAAATATAATGAGAATTCAGGGGAGGGGCACTGATAAAGAAGATAGAACATCAGTAAATACAGTGTTAAAAGCACATAATAGTGAGCCAGAGATTTAGCTCCCCAGCTAAAACACTTGCCTGGTAAGTACCAGGTTATGAGTTCAATCCCCAGCACCAAAAAAACGAAACAAAACAATATATCAAGCACATAATAGCTGGGCATGAAGGCACAAACCTGTAATTCCAAAACTTGGGAAGCTGAAGCAAAAAGGATTGGTGCAAGTTTAAGGCCAGGTTGAACCATCTAGTGAGACCCTGTCTCACAAAAAAAGTGAATGAAATAAGCACATTATGGTAGTTTGATTAGCTCATTAATTTAGGTCAGTTACAAAATGTTGCTGATTAGCTTTTAAAGTGACACAGTTTTGATATCACAGAAGATAAACTTTTTTCTACCACATTATCAGGAATAAACAGCAGGGCTGATCTCTGGAGGGATATTAAGTGTATTTTTACCTGCTGTGGCAGCTAAAGATATCCTAGGTACTGAAGTTCACCAATGGTGCTCACAGATGTGCTTACAGATTTAGGGGTCTATACTTAGGTTTTAAGAGAAGGCTCACAATATGGTAAAAATTCATTAATGCGTCTTGCTTTTGTTTCTTTTTATAAAATACTCAAATAGAAACATCTCCATATTACTTGAAACATTTAATAATCTCCTTAACTGCTTCCTCCTATGAAAGCTAAGTATCCTAGGACTCACACGGTTGTTCTGCCAGGTAGATGAGATCTTTACTAGAAATTCCTGGTCTGACCCCACAGAAGCACTCACCCTTGGCATGTGCATAGATGCGGCATGGCCCGTCCTATCACTGTGCTGCATTACTTTTCCATACACACTATGGTCATTTCTCACAATGAAATGAAGTCATTTCTGAATGCCAATTAATCTCAAGGTACATTATAGACTTTACTTCTCTAATTCTCATTACAACTCCCTTTTATACATGACAAAAAAGAAGGGTCTGAAAATGAAGTTAACCTGCTCTTAATCGCATCTAGCTGTACACTCAGGTCCTAACTAGAACTGTGCTTTTTCCACTGTACCATGCAGTTTACCAAGACATCAGCACTTCACAGCACATCTAAGGAAATTCTGAGGTGCTACATATGTATCTATGGTATAAAGCATTATCCAACTTTACTAATTTAAAAACTAGAAATCTGACTGTTATATTTCATTCGTCCATTAGAGACCTAGCTAAGTACCTGACAAAACAGCGTCCTTTAAATCATGCAGATGTTATTAATAAATTATTAGCTGAGCCAGTAATTAACCACATTTATGAGGACTTGAAACAACTAAACCATTAACAACTACACACACACACACACACACACCATATTAACAGAATGTGAGGCAATTTTACTGACATTCAAAGAACAGTCTGCTGATGCCAACAGAATGCTACAAGGCAGTTCGTGAAGCTACTGAGTTGCAGGTGTAATGTTGTTCATGAAAGCTTAGTTCACAGACTCTGACTAGCTATTCCCAGGCTGTGGAGAGAAGGTGTACTAGAACCACTCTTATCCCCACAACTCTGAGGGCCAAGTCAGCTGCACAAAAGAAAAGAAGCTGGGGGGTGGGGCAGGGAATATGTTCACAGTTTCAGTATTAACTATTGTCAGTATTAAGCATGTGTCAGGCAGAGCTACGTGCAAATTCTGGCTCCTCCACTGATCAACTAACTGTATGACACTGTGCTAAGTCCAAGCCTCAGTTTGTCCATATTATCACATATACAATTATCATCATCATCTATATTATGGATGTACTGTAAGGATTAAGTGAGCTAATATATGTAAAACATATTGTACAGTGCTTCAATAAACACTAAAAAAAAATACAGTGCTAAAAGTAAACCAATCCTGCTTCACTTTACAGTGAAGCTAAGGTGCAGAGAGGACAAGACCTGTGTAGGCTCTAAGCTACTGTGTATCTTCTATCCTCAGTGTATCCTGCAAATCTGCAGCAAGCAAGTCCTTAGCAATAAAGGGCCACAGAGGAGGACTCCTAGCTGCCACTAAAAACTCAAGTTTTTATGCCGGAAATCTATACCTTTCACCACCAATCTAAACTGAGGACTAGTTTTGTTCTGAAAGTCTGCCCTTCAACTCTGCTTTTGATGTAGCAATTAAACCAATCATGTCCCCCGATACTGTGCACAGTCCTTTGGCATACTTTTTAATTAGTGCTTGCCAGTGTACAAGAAAAACATTTCATCTCCTATTTGTCATCAACAGTCACCTTTGTAGAACTGAAGTCACAGTGGAAAGAAAACTTAAACTGTCTTTGGGTCTCCATTCGGTAGCCTGACCCACTCACTCACTAGTTTAGTCTGTCTTTACTGTGGACCAAGAACCTCATGCAATCTCTGAAACTGCAATTCCCATTCTTTCCTGGCCAAGGATCTCAGTAGCCCTCTCCACCTGACAATTAGCTTTTCTCACCCTAAAAACTTAAATCACTATGAGAGAAAAATAACTGGTTACATAGTTCAAGCTTCAATGCTCTGAAACAAGGCAGGGTGAAAACTGGTACTGATTTCTGAGATGGCTGATTTCTGAACCATAGCCGCCTGTATATTCCTGGCCTATTACTTAATCATTCTGGAGCTCATTTCTTCATATGTAAAATGAAAAAATTACACTAGTTCACAAAAATACTGGTTTTGTTTTGTTTTGTTTTTAGAACGGGGGATTGAACTCACGACCTCACACTTGGCAGCAGGTGCTTATGCCGCTGAGCTAAATCCCCGGCCCAGAGAGATCTGTATTGAGAAAAGGAAAAGCATTCAGTATACTACCTGGACTATGAGTTCAATTAATATCTATCTAGGTCTAACACATATAATTCAAATACATCTCCATTTCCAGAAAAAGACTTTTTGAACACAGTAACTGTCTTTTTTCTTCTTCCTCCCCTCCTTGTACCACCCCCCTCCATGCCTCTTTGGTGGTTTTGGGGAATGAATCCAAGGACTTGCACATACTAAAGCAGCTGCTCTACCACTGACCTCTGTCCCCAGAACTTTTTAAAACATTATTATTTTAAAACAGGGTCTTACTAAGTTCTCTAGGCTGGCTCTGATCTTGTGATTTTCCTGCCTCAGCCTCCTGATTACACGGCTATAATTACAAGTGAGTGGCGGAATAAGCAGCAGCAATCGTGGCTTTCCTATATTCATATACATCCCTAGTGCTGAGCACAAAGATAAAGTCACAACAGGAAACAATGAGATTGATGAAAACTGGAGAGGAACTGTCCTTTTTAAAAGCAGAGAAATCACTACCAACTCCAATGGAAAGGCCCATGCAGGAACACAGGTCTACAGCAGCAAGAGCTCCAGATTCTTAAAAGAAGCAACAGCCTGGACTTTTGTTTTAATGTCAAATCTTTCCAGTTTAAATTTTGGTTCAAAATTTTTTTCTAAATTATAAACAGGTAGTGGATATAGCACAGTGGCAAGACACGTGTCTGGCAAGCACAAGGTGCTAAGTTTGATTCTTGGCACCAAAAAATTAATTAATTAATTAATTATAAATAAATCCCAAGAAAACCAAGGACTGCCAGAATGTACCTTCTAACGCCTATTTTGCATTTGACTTAATCCTAAACAACTATAAGCTATTTCCCAGATCTATTTCATCTCAAGTTTTAAAAAGAAATGTCAACACATTTTTCAAAAGAATCTGACAGAATGGATTTGAAAAACACAATCTTGCTGGGTATTTAACTCAGTGGCATAAGCGCCTGCCTTGCAAGTGCATGGTCGTGAGTTCGATCCCGGTACCAAAAAAAAAAACCTGACAGAAGGCCTGAAGAAAAATCAGAAACACTGCTGGTGTGGTGGCACATGTCCGTATTCCAAGAACTCAACAGGCTGAAGCAGTAGGATCACTACGGGTATAAGGTCAGCCTGAAATGCACAGTGAAACCTTGCCTCAAAAAGACCAAAAAAAAAAAAAAAAAAAAAGGGAGAAGAAGAAAAACCAGAAACATACTGAGCAATAAATACAATTAGAATAAAGCAATGTAGACCCGAGTGTGGTAGTGTATCATGTAAAACCAGCACTTGGAGGTGAGACTGGGCTACACAGCAAGCTCCAGGCCAGCCTGGATTACATAGCGAGACCTTATCTCAAACCAACAAAAAAAAACAAAAAATTTTATATTATCCAAACTTAAATTAAGAGCAATGGACAGAAAATTACTCCCGAGGGACCTTTACTTCCACACTCATAGCAATCCAAAGTGGCAACAGCTGACTCAAAAGCTATGCACGGGGTTCTAGGCACAGTCTGCTTCAACCAGTACTTGATACAACTTGTAAAGGCACGAAGAGAAAGAGCAGTCTCCTGGGGTAGCAGGAAGAACACCTAGTCTCTGCAGCTCAACAGATGTAGTTCCTAAACCTTCCTCATCACTGCTGAGTAACCACCTGCTATGGCCAGACTCCTATATTGGCAAATGTCTCACAAAACTGGGAATCACTGGGAGAGTAGGATTGTTCAGTAAGTACTGAAAGGCACAGGCAACTGTGGCAACTAAGCTCAGGATCCTAAACAAGACACCATTCCTGTCCTCAAGGAGATGAAGGATTGTAAGAAAACAATCAGTGTCATGTGTGAAGAGTCACAACACGGAGAAATCTATGACACAGAAGGACCCAAGCACCATATAAATTTAAAGTTGATCAAAGGGGGTTTCCTGGGTAGGTTTAAAATCCTAAGAGGCCCACTAAGACAAAGAAAGCTACATGTGTCAAGCACAGAAGTCCTAGAAGAGATGTAATTTGGGTATGGCCGCAGCCAAAAAGGTAAAAGCAAAGCCAGACAGCTAACAGGGTTAACCAGGCATGATGGTACACACCTGAAATGCCAGCACTTTAGAAGGCTGAGGCACGAAAAGCTCGAATTCAAGCCCAGCCTACATAACTTAGCTAGATCCTGTCTCAACGAAAAATTTTTAAAGCTGCAGCTCAGTCTCTGGGTTCAATTCCCAGTACCAGAGAAAAAGAAAGGAAGGAAGGAAGAAAGGAAGGAAGGAAGGAAGGAAGGAAGGAAGGAAGGAAGGAAGGAAGGAAGGAAAGAAAGAAAGAAAACAAGGAGAAAGAGAGGGGAAGGAATAACAGAAAATAGGATACTGGAGTAACCTAGTTACTAGAAAATAGGGTAATGGAGACATTAAAAAGCAGATGAATGGTAAATTTAAGATAAAATCAAGCCAGTGTGGCGTGCACCCTTGTAATCCCAGCATTCAGGAGGCTGAGGCAGGAAGACTGACGCAAATTCAAAGCCAACTTGGAATACAGCGAAACTTAAAAAAAAAAAAAGGCTCAATGTACAACACATGTAGAAATAACACTATGATGAAGTTAATGATGATTGGAAACTGGATTATATTAACTTTGAAGTCCAATTCATCCCCAAGCACTTTTGAGACATATCTTCCCAGAAGAGTCCTTTCCTACTAGTGGGCTACATATCCTACACAAAGTGATTCATTTTTATTCAAATTACATCAGAACTGTTCAAATGGACTCTACTACAGATCAGATAAAACACGCAATATTTATTAGATGTTCTCACAAATAAGGTTCCATGGTCAAGGAAGTCTAAATAACACTGCATAACATATCTTCTTTTTTTGTTTTTTTTAATTTTCTTTATTTTGTAAATTTTTTTTATGTCCTCCTTTTTGAAGGGTCTTAAAGCACACAAGCACAAAGACTGAATAATTCTATAATAAAGAAATGCACTTCACTTTGGCCATTATTCTATTACAAATTTTAGACAAGAATGAAAAGCACATTATACGTAACTTTATTCTGAAAAACATTCTAAAATGACTAGTTGTACACACTCTGTAGTTTTCCTTTTTAGTACAGTGAAAATGACACAAAATACCACCATACTCCCAAATTATTGTCAACTATTCATGCTCTGCTTCTTAAATTTTGTCACTTGATGATGAGCAAATTCTATGTTATAAATATATTTTAAGACAGTTAAGGGCCAGGGATTTAGCTCAGGGCATAAGCACCTGCCTTGCAAGCATGCAGTCATAAGTTTGATCCCCAATATTAAAAAAAAAAAGATAGCTAAAAATTACAAAGACTTCAACTTTATATGGCACATACTTTCATCCTTTTTTCTTCAAAATGGACAGATCATGCCAGCAGAGGGGTTATGTTTTCTTAACACTGGGCAAATAATCTCACACAGGCCACCAAGAAATTTGCAGCTTCTAAGATATGGTGAAAACCTCCAGCAACACATAGATTTAAATCAATGACATGACACAAAACAGTCATATTCTAAAATGATTTCCTATGAGTCTGCCCATTCCTTCTCTTACTGAAACAATGCTCAGGATCACTATTTATGGCTTGTACCCATGAATGTATTCAAGAATAGAGCAATCCTTGAATCCTATATGTAAAAGAACATACTGTCAGCTTTAAAACAGAGGGCTCATGGGCTAGGGATTTAGCTGAGCGGCATAAGCTCCTGCCTTGCAAGCACATGGTCATGAGTTCGATCTGCAGTACTGAAAACAAAACAAAAAAAATGCTCATCCTGTGAGTGGTGGGGTGCTCTCACTAAATGGAGTGTTCATTTAAATGGGGCACTTTCTGTAACTTAGACATGAAAGTATGAACCAGTAATTTAAGCCTATTTTATAAACATTCAAATGTAAAGGTTAGACATTAGTTCATTTCTCTAAAATAAATCTGAAGTCTATTCACTAGCAAGTTCTCACTATACAATGATGCAATCAATTGAGAAGTACTCTATCTGCAGATTGGAAAACGCTAAAGTGAAAAATACAACTCCCCACACTTGAAATGATTTTAATAATCATTGCTTTTGAAAAACATAAAAAGTTTTCATTTTATCCAAATCACTACCACCCACAACTTGAAGATCACAAGGGGCAATTATGAGACAATTTTTCACTGAAACAAATGGTCTTGTGCATTCAAAAGTTTAAGGCCTACCTGAGACTGGTCCACTGAAAACTAGCTCCTAAACCACGATAGTACAAATAAATTAGGTTTTTCTTTTCTTTCTTTCTTTCTTTTGAGCTATACAGTCCAGGCTGGTCTTGAACTTACTATGCAGCCCAAGCTGTCCTCAAACTCCCTATCTTCCTGTCTCAGCCTCCCAGGTACTCAGATTACAAGTGTGTGCCACTAAGCAGTTGCTCCCTCACAGGGAAACTTCAGTGTACATAATAACAGATAATTCAAAAGGCCTCCTCATCAAGTAAGTTCTAACTGGCTCTCAGAATGGGCTTTACAGTGTTCCAAAATGGGAATGATGCATACTCTCGTTTGTTTACTAATGGACACTCAGCAACCAGCATTTACCACGTTATTATATTCCTTTCTCACAATTACCCATTAAGATAGGTGCTATTACCATTATGGTGGAAGAAAGTAAGGTTGAACAGGACTTCCCCCAGCACACACAGAAAGTAAATATACTCCAAACAAAATTCCTCTCTAGGCCTCACTCTAAAGTCACTGCTCCTCCCAAAAGGCACTTGTGATCCAAGTTTTTAAAATCCATTTAGTCCTACAATTAATCTACTGACTTATGCTGGGTGCTTTGATTCTCCCCAGGCAAATAATAAAATGACCTGCAACCTTCCTAACTTGTCATAAGTGAATGCATGAAAAAGTGAACAAACGTAACAAAAAGACAGCAAGACACAACTCATAATCAGTTTTCTTTAAGAGTAAGAAATAGTATGGAAAAGAACAACTTGCAAAAAAAAAAAAAAATATATATATATATATATAGCAAGCCAGGTGAGGTGGCTCATGCCTGTAATCCCAGCACTCGGGAGGCTGAGGCAGGAGGATCATTGCGAGTTCGAGACCAGCCTAGGCTACAAAGTGAGCTCAAGGCCAGCCTGAACTGCATAGAGACCCTGTCTCAAAAAGACAAAAAAAAAAAAAAAAAAAAAAAAGAAAAGAAAAGAACAACTTGCTAGCTAAGAAATGTTCTTCCTAGGTTGTATGCCTGAGGCTAGTCTAAACCTCATGGTCTTTTGTGACCCTAATAATATCCTCTGTCATTTTTCTCCCACTGCAAAAAGTACAGTGTAAACTTGCTGCTACAGTCAGCTCAGCCAAGTATGGTGGCACACACCTGTACTCTCTGCACTTGGGAGGCTAAGGCAGGAGGGTCATTGTGAATTCAAGGCTAGCCTGGGCTACACAGTGTACTCAAGGTCATCCTGAATTACACAATGAGATCCCAAAAAAAAAAAAAAAAAAAAAAAAGTCATCTGAGCCATCAAGTCAGTGCTTCCACGGAGAGGCAACGCTGTCCACTGGAATGAGTTCCAGTCTCAGAATCCAATGGTCTTGGTTAGACTTGGCTCTGTCCTTGTAAAGCCAAGTAACTACGCCAAGGTCATCTTATTCTTTGGAGCCTCGGTACGAAGAACATGCCTAAAAGAACCGAAGATCCCTTCCTAAACTAAAATGTAATTTTTCTTCCCTCATATTCTATGTTGTCTAGATAACACAGTATTTTAAAATAAGGACTCCAAAGCCCTTAATCCCAGCCCAAATTCGTGCCCAGTCTGAGCAATTCAGCAGCACAGCAAACCCTGTCTTAAAAAGGAGGTGGGGGCTGGTGATATAGCTCAGGTGGAGGTCCTGGGTTCAGTCCTTAGTAACACACACACACACATATTTATAGATGTGTATCTGAATCTGGACTCTATTGGCCATGAGACCTTAAATTTCTCTTTTTTCCTTTGGAGATATGGTCTCACCATGCTGCCCAGTGGGTCTTAAACTTCTCAGCTCAAGAGATCCTCCCACCTCAGCCTCCTGAGTAGCTGGAACTACAGGTAAACAAATTGTTTAATTCCTGTTTCCTCACACACAAAATGACCAAAGTAATAGTATATAATGCATACCATGTAGAATAATGTATATAATACATTTATATCCAGTTGGTACAATATAAGCAGTCAATAAAAGGCAATAACTATGAAATTTCTGAGGCTGAATTACAGATTCTTAATAGCAGCAGTACATTTGAACTAAAAGAGTTAATTTCAAAATTACCTTAACAAAAAAAAAATGCAGCATAGTCCCTCCTTTAATAATTATCTGCAAATAGAACAAGGATATAGTTGGGCATGGGGGCATACACCTGCAATCCAAGTGCTTGGGAAGCTGAGGCAGGAGAAATCATGGAGTCTAAGGTCAGCCTGGGCTACCTACTGAGTTCCAGGACAACCTGGACTACACAGCAAGACCCTATGTCAAGAAACAAAGGTGGAGGGGGGAGTGAAAATATCTTGTATCATCTCTGACATAATCAGTCAGTTTTGATCAAATGGAAAATATCTAACAATAAATGAGAATTAGCTGATGACAATTCTGCGCCTGCACCTTAGAAAGAGTACAACAAATTCTTACATATTCTTCCATTTATACGTTTAACACTCAAAAACCCAAAGTAAGATGGTCCACTTGGAAATATAACTACCTGGGAATTTGACTAATCAGATTTCCGTTGATAGTATGATGTAGCAGACAAATTTTGTTTGGCACTGGGTGAGTTGGGTTTGAATTCCAGCCTAAATCCTTACTGAGTGACACCTGACAGACTAATCTCCTCATCTTCAACTTCTTCAACAATAATACCAATCTAATAGGAGTGTGGTATTAAATGTGTTCCAAAATATCAATTCCTCGTTCTTTTTCACTTTCCTCTTAAAAATGTAATTGCATCCATATAAAACTGACCAAATCTGAAACAGAAGTGTAACATCTACCTAATACTAAAAGTTTTAGGACAATTTAAAGAACAAATTAGGAAGGCACAGACAAACTAGGAAAACACAGAAGTTTAGCAAATATTTCCATAGCCATCACTTTGGGAAGAGCAAATGTAAAGCAATTCAAACTATTATAGTTCAATGAAAAGAAATGTACCCCTGACAAGCTGACTGTACAACTTCACATTAGAAAAATAATTTTTGAAATATGAACCAGAAAGTAGTGAAACCGCACTGTTATTAAGATACAAGAAGGTATGAGCTGGTTTATTTTCATTTGGAGCTGTTTATTTTAAAAATAACTAAAAGTGCACATGGGGAAAGGTGTTTTTTAGGCATAAATAAAAAGAAATAACCAAAATTCAGAATCTGGTTAGCTCGTTTTCTCTTAATGGGAAACGTAGCAGTAGCTCCTCAACGAATCACTGCCAAGTATATAACATTTGGGGAACTATAACTGGAATCCCAGTACCAACCTGCATCCTTCTTAGGGCAGGAAATTTTCATGTGAAACATCTTAACACTAGGCAACATGGTCCTAAGACCAAATAATCTGTAACTTTTCCTATTTCCCAACTCTGAAAATGTTCCCCAAAATGCTTTCAAAATCGGATTTTTTCACATGTGAATCTGATGATGCTTAATGCTGTGCCTCTCACGGTCGGCATTCCGTTTACTAAGACCCGGCACTTTCCCCTCACATCACATCTCAGTCCGACAACTGGACTCCCCAGGTTCCACTAAACTTCAGTGTTTCTAAATCCCTGATCTGACTGCATTGCTTGGGAGCTGATGCTCCTACTTCTATACGCTGCACTCAAGACCACGGACTTCAAGGTCACGTTTCCAGTCTTTAACAACCGTGGATCTCGAAGACCCTCTCCGGCAGCAACTTGGCTTTTGATGTTTCCACGCCTGGGTCTCCAAAGGCTTGCACGCTTCCAAGCTGGGTCCGCACAGAGGAGTGAGACACACTCTGGAAGGAATCTGTGGTATTCCCTATTTCAAACCATACCCTCAGACTATGTACTCCCAAGTGACTGCGAAGTTCTCTCTCTTCCACCTTAAGGCCTCCAGAGGGACTCGCCCCTCAAATTCCTCCCCACACCAGCACCAAACCGGGTGACCCTCCCCGCCGCCGGAGCCCAGGACGCTCGCATTCCCGCAGCTTCAGATTCCTTCATCACCCCCGACCAATAAGGTGCCAGGTCCACGGCCTCCCCGCCAACGACCAATCACAAGCGAGCCCCCCCGCCGTCGCCTTCCGCCAATGGGAGAAAGCCCGCGGGCCCGGCCAAGGAGTACGGACCCCGCGAGTGCGGCGGTGGCTGCAGCAGTAGCAGCGGGCCCGGCGAAGATACAACATGGCGGCAGTAGGCCGGCCGAGCTGTAGCAGTCGCCTCAAGAGGGAAGCGAAGTCTCCGCGGAAGACGGGAAGCGTTGCCCCTCCCCCCGCCGCCGCCCCCTTACCCTCCACCCACCGAAGCTCCCACACACTCACACGCCTCTACAACGAAGTTCACTGAAGACCAGGAGCCGCCCCCGCACTCCTGCAGCGTCAGGCAATACAGAGGCCCCGAAACAGCGGAGGGGAGGGGGAAGCGTGCGTCACGGAGAACAGAGAGCGCGCGGAGCGGGGCCACAAACAAGATGGCGGCCACGCCGTTTGCACCGTCTCCCCCTTTCCCCTCCCCCTCCCTTGGCGCCTTGACTCCCAATGTAGTGTAATGCGCAGAAGCCGAGTTTCTTGAGGTCTCGCGAGAATTGGGAAGGGGCGTGGACGAGGGGGTGAAAAGGGAGCTGAGCCTTTTTTGACCGCGCCCCTTCCTGGGAGTAGGAGGCGTCGCCTGGTGACCAACAGAGGCCATTGGATCTTTAGCTGTGGTGCAGGGGTTTTGAGTTTTAGGAAAGGAGTTTTGTGGGGGATTGTTTTGATTTAATTTGGAGAGAGTTAGGGGTTGGAAGAAGACGGAATAAAAGATCGAGCCATTAAAGTTAGCTATAGGTGAGCAACCATTCGGGACTCCTGTCTCAGGAGCTATTCATATTCTCCAATTTCTTACTCTTAAAAAAAAAAAAAATCAGCTAAGGCACTATAAATTCTTATGAATTTAATTTAGAAGGCACTTAACACCAAAACTGTAAAACGATAGACTCTAGAATAAAGAGCAATACTTTTCAAGATGGTTAGCTTTTAACACTATGTTGACACACATTTTTTTTTTAATCTGGAGTATAAAATCTTCATCCAAGACAATTAGAAACCACAGCTGTAAAGGAGCATCTTTTTCCTATTTCTTTCATGTCTAAAACCATTCGTCCAAAAGCATTAATGATTTCCATTTTATAGATAAGAAAACCTGAAGTTCAGAAGAATTGAGTAATCCTTCTAAAGGCATTTAATAAATACTTGACAAATGAATAATCTAGCTATAAAACATCTCTATTTCTTTATCTGTAAAACGATCTAATCCCACCTGGGAGATTGAAATATGAAGAGTGTTTTATAAATTGCAAATATGTTTTTAAAAAATTAATGATAATCATGACATTCTCAGACATAAGAAATGACATGAAAAAGAAAAGTATTAAGATCATAGAAAAACTTAATAGAGGAAAAAAAGCTGTGTTACCAAACATGGCAATGGATACCTATAATCCCAGTACTTGGAAAGCTGAGGCACAAGGATCACAAATTTAAGACCAGCCTGGATAATTTGTTGAGATCCTGTCTCAAAAAAACAGAAAAGGCTGAAAATGTGACTCACTAGAGCACCCCTGAGTTCAATCCCCAGCACACACCTCCAAAAAAACCCTTATACTTCTGCAAATACTGAATAGTTACTGTGTATACTATGTTTGCAAAAGATGTTTCAATGCAGTGGAATGAAAATGGGAAAAAGTACAAAACATGTAGGAAGCAACACAAATCAGTGTGTTATTTGTTGCTTTGTTTCTGGTACTGAGGATTAAACCTAGGACCTTGGCACAAGCTACATCCCTGTCCTTTTTTATTTTTTGAGAGAGGCTCTCACTAAGTTCCCTAGGTTGGACTTGAATTTGCAGTTCTCCTGACTCAGTTCCCAGAGTCCCAGGATTACAAATGTGCACCACTGTACCCAATTTGGCCTTGTTTTGATCAAGGAGATATGAATAGAAATACCATGAACCACTTCCCATCCCATGATTTCAGCCATACATTTTTCCTCTTGCCATGAGAGCATATCCCACATAAAGCTTCCATCCCAAAATGAAGCTGTGCAAAGCCACAGCTAACACACGTGATATGTAATGTAAACAAGAAATTGCTGCTGTAAACCCTGGGATTATTTGGATTGTTACTGAAGAGTAGCCTGACTGGCCTAATCTACTATACCTGCAATTACCTAGAGGTAAACCCTTTAAGAGCTTGTTCCCAAACATGATCAAAAGCAAACCAAGGAATGGAGGTTTAGCTCAGTGGCATTAGAGCCTACCTGGCAAGTATGAGGTCATGAGTTCGATCTCCAGCACCAAAAAGCAAAACAAAACTTACCAAACTATGATTCAATCATTCTGGAGGAATCAAGAAGGCAGATGTGATTGTAATTTATGAAATTACAGTCCAGTTTTGTCAGTCAATCCTGTTTGGAGAGAAATTCTTTAACCAAAGGGCTTGATCAGCTACAACAGCCTCAAAACAAGCAATCATAGAGGCTAACAGTAGCATTACTCCTCACATTAGAATTTACTTTCCATGTCATCTGCGTGGTAGACAAGACTATCAGACTGCTTCAACTAAAAAATGCTTCTTAAAATTGCTTTCCTGATGTGATTCTATATTTAGTAAATGTCTTGCCCATAGGAACATTGATCTGTCGCTTACAGGATTCTAGTTTTATTTTGTTTTAGATGGAAGTGTTAACTGTATTAGACTAGTCTCCAACTCCTGGACTCAAATGATCCTCTCACCCCAGCTTTCTGAGTAGCTGGAACTACAGGCACATGCCACCTTACCCAAGTAGCTTTTGAAAAGTATATAATAGTGTCTTTCTTTATAAGTTAATCAGATTCTCGTTTGCACAAATACCATTTTTTTGTGTGTGAGCTTAGTGAAAATAAGAATTCCTCCCCTAGGGAGGTTTTTTCACTCCTTGCTTACTGTTAGAATCAGGCATGAGAGCTGGGAATACAGCTCAGCCACATAGTACCTGCTTGGCAAGCATGAGGTCCTGAATTTGATTCCCTGTATCCCCCCCCCAAAAAAAAATGAAGCTTGATTTTGAAAAGTTAGAGATCAGTTCAGGACTGATGGTAAATTCTCTAAGGTCATAGTGTCTTAGAGACCTGTCTGGATGCCCAGCTAGCTTTCCTTACACCATTACCCTTCCCACCATTACCTTGTGTGGCAGCTTTGATCTAAAAGAAAAGCAGTTAGTACCAAAGAGATACACAGATTATATGCTGCTGTAATTCAAAAAAGGAAGAGATTAGTACCACATACAGTAGTATGAAATAGTAGGGGAGAAGGGATCAGGAAAGATTTACAAGGAGGTGACCTTGAACTGGGTCTTGAATTAGTAGGTGGCAAATACAGAAGCAAGGGATTAGTTAAGGAAACAGTAAAAGGGAAAGGAAGAAGACTAATGGGAAGAATGTGTTATGATCAAATTAAGGCTCTCCGGTTTTATCTTTTCCTAGGGAGAGCAAATGATGA
This sequence comes from Cavia porcellus, assembly GCF_034190915.1. Taxonomy (NCBI): domain Eukaryota; kingdom Metazoa; phylum Chordata; class Mammalia; order Rodentia; family Caviidae; genus Cavia; species Cavia porcellus. The sequence continues at coordinate 34,932,804 of NW_026947508.1, forward strand.
AAGTTTTGGTTGTTGCTGAGTTTTCTGGTTTTTTTAGTCATGCAATTGTAACCAATTTAAAGTGTATCACCAGAATTTTTCATCATCACATACTGAAAATTTACACATTAAATGTTAACTACCTATCCTCTGCCCCCTACTCTCTCTGATAACCACCATTCTAACTTTCTGTTTTATGAGTTTATTCTGGGTACCGTGTGTAAGTAGGACCATGTAAGTCTTTTTATGTATGACTTATTTCACTTAACATAATGTCTCCAGGTTTTATCTGTGTTGTAGCATATACCAAAATTTCTTTTTATTGTGTATGTAAAACATTTTATGTATATAATACAGTTTGTGTATATAACATATGTATTGTGTATATATTACATTGTGAATTGTTTGGTTTCTTTGTTTTGTTTTGTTTTCAGTACCAGGGATCAAACTCATGACCTCATGCTTGCCAGGCGGACACTTACACCCCTGAGTTAAACCCCGGTCCATTTGTTTTGTTTTTTTGCTGTTTGATTTTTGGGTTTTGTTTCTGAGGCAGGTCAGTACAGGCTGGCCTTGAACTCAATATATAGTCCAGACTGGCTCACACTTGTGATCCTCCTGCCTCAGCCTCTCAAGTGCTGGGGTTACTGGCATGGGCCACCATGCTGAACTGTATTTTATTTTATTTATTTTTGGTACTGGGGATCAAACTTACAACCTTGCGCTTGTCAGGCAGGCACTTGCCCTGCTGAGTCCCCGGCCTGTATTTTATTTTTGATAGAGGGTCTTGCTGTGTTTTCCAGGCTGGCCTCAAATTCTTGGGCTTAAGAGTCCACCATACCTGACTCTAGAGTACATTTTGTATATCCACTCATCCAAATGATGGGCATATGGGTTATTTCCACCTTTTAGATACTATGAATAATGCTGCTGTGAACACATATCTGTTGGGGACCCTGCTTTGAACTTGTGTATGCTTCATCTAGAAGTGACCTTTCTGAAACTTATAATAATTTTAAAGTTAGAGTTTTGAGGAACTATCATGCTGTTTTCCACAGTGTCTATATACCATTTAATATTCCCAATAGTAAAAGTTTTTCCAAAGCAGAGTGACACGGTCAAAACTATGTTAAATACAATCTAGAAGAGAAAACAAGATGCAATAGAGTTGTAGAATGATCTGCAGGAGATTTCCACAAGAGGAAATAGGAAATGAGGGCCCGAACACAGCGGCAGCAATGAGAACAGAAGGAAGAGGATACAAAACCAGCAGGGGTAATGCCAAGGTAGGGCGCAAAGGATTTAACTATCGACGGCTGTTGAACAGTGTGGGAGCAAAAGATAAATAAGGATACTATCACAACCACCGTGTTTCATGCTTGGGAGGATGGTAGTCTCCAGGTGAGGCGTGAGAGTGTGGAGAAGTCACAAGTTTAGGTTCATGTGGAGTTTGATTTGCAGATGGGACACATAAGCTGTGGGGTGGACATTTGTCTTGCCTATGCAGTGCCTTGTAATGACACTGTGCTTCCCATCCCTGATTTTAGAATTATCTTTCCTCATCAGGTTTGAGTTCTTTCCCCACCCCTTCTTTTTTGAGATAGGAGTTTCATTAAATTGCTAAATGGCACATGTTGGACTGAAATTTGTGATCTTACTGCCTCAGTCTCCTAGAGTACTGGGATTACAAACATGTGCCACCATGCCTAGTCATCCTTCTTCAGGTTTAGATAGCACAGGGCTCACAGGATGTGTGGCCAAGAGAATATTATTCTAATACTTGACTAGGGGAATTCAAATTCATTAGCGGTCCAATAGCTGAGCTCTGAAGGTCCTGCTGAACCTGGTGCACTTTACTCTGGCACCTTACTTCCTTCAAGCTGACCCTAACCAATGACAGAGCACCGCAGGAATTTTAGGACAAGCCCGTTCCTGAGATAAGCAGCGCTCTTCTGATAGATGGCATTGACTTAGGGACTCCTTAGTAGCCTCTCCAGACTTCACTCTCTGAAGTCTGACTTACTTCCACTCAGAACTCCTTCCTTCCCTCTACCTTTCACTAAGGGTCAGCTCTGTGTCACTTCCCTGTATCACTGTCATAGCTCTCTCAATCTTCCCCAGGCCATTCCCATTTTTCTCACAGATTTTAAAAATAACTTCCCCATTTTTAAATGTCATATTTCCTGAGGATGTGAACTGACTTGAGGGAGAAGAGGATGGGATGCTTCCTATCATAGTATCTCTCTTGTTCCCCATCAGCCATATGGATGGGCACATGACCCAATCTTACCAAGTGCGATTGACCACCACATCTCAGCCAGTGCTTCCTCAGAATTCTTTAACATCACTAGGCTCTCAGCCCTTTGATCCACCTCAACCACGGACATGGCTGCCAAAATGTAAGAATTGTCTCTCAGTGCTGCAGCCTGAGATCACCTAGTTGCAAACATGAAGTCTATGTCCAGTCTTGCAACTTCCAGGCCCTGTTGGCACACCACAGAGCATGGTATCTGGCTATTTGGGCAGCTGCTGAGGGGTCAATAAAGCAATCTTGTATAACGAATTTAGCTACCCATGAAGCGAATTGACTAATATGAGGCAATCAGAGTCAGAAAGGGGATCAGGACAGAACAACCCACTCCTCCTGCTGTTCTCCAATGAACTGTTTCAAGCCATCATTTCTCCATTTGACCTGTCTGGAGACTTTCTACACAGCCAAGTGTGCACCTCAGCCACGAGACCAGCTATGTCCTCTCAGAGCCCATTGTGAAGTACCCAGAAAACATTTCCTTGTATTGTTTCTCATCATCTGCAATGTGCTGCTGCAGGATTGTGCCTTCCATGTGAAGCTTTACCACTTAGTCCCCTGTTTAGCTTCTGTTTTGTAGAAAACCTTGCTTATGACTTAAGTGAATTTCTGAAGAGAGGGTTACATGGCCCAAACTAAGCTAAACAAAGCCTTGCTAAAGACTTGAAATTTAGATGTAGGAGAAACAGAATTTCTCTTCTGGAAATCTTCGGTTATGAAGACCTCAGGCTGGTCACCACTGCTGCTACACAGAGAAAACCTGCCTCAGTGAGAAGGTGCCACAGAGGAAGGCAGAGCTCTGAAAAAGAGGGATACAAAGCCCCGATAACCTTTGCATTAAATACAACTTTCCCCAATATATGTAGCTGTTCTGTCATTAAAAAAAACTTTCTAAAGGCTAGTTTTCCTAACCCCATAGCATACAACACATGGCCACCCATGGATCCAATCACCTCCATTCAAAATATCACCCAAATGACTAGTTCCTCAGGCTTAATTTGGAATTCCTGAGAGGAAGAATTGTTGCTTAGATTAACTTTGGCCTCCATAACCAACACTGTTTTGGAGAAGAGGATAGTATCCTATGGTATAAATGCTGGAAGGTGGGGAATAGAGAAACATTTTCAGAGGGTTAGGGATACTGAATAATAACTGGCTACTCCCTGAGAATAAATAAAGGAAGAGAACATGAAGAGAAGTGGTCAGAGGACAGAACTATCAAAAGCAACACTACCCGCAGAACTTTCTGCAATGGTGGAAATGCTTTCTATCTGCACTGTTCCACAGTAGTTGCCATTAACCCCACATGGCTAATGCACGAGCTCAAAAGATGGTGCAACTAAAAAACTAAATTTTTAGTTTCATTTTATTTCAATTTAAATAGCTAAGTGTAACTAATGACCAGGTATTAGGCCACATGAAGTTAGTTTGTTTGGAAGGTAACATAGAGTGTTGACTGTAGGAAGAGCTTTGGAGTCAGTTCGATCCGGTCTTAAGACTCAGCTCCATTTACTTAACTTCTGAGTTGGAGAGGTAAAAGATGCAAGGAACAGTCAATGGTGAGACCACAAAGAGAGGAGGGCAACAGATCAACAAAGGGTCAAGAAGTTCCATCAGATTTTGCAGTTAGGAAACTGTGAGTGACTGGAGATGAGAAGTGTTAAAAATTCAGTGGAGTAAAATCCAGGCCAGCTATCTATCTTTTGGATTTCTGCTAAATTCCTTTCCTCTGGAGACCAATCCCAAGCAGGAATCTTTCTTAATTCTGGTGATTACCAGGGAGTGGGGAGTTCAAAGTCTTTATTGATGTTAGAAACATTGTCTGTTCAGGCATCTTCAGCCAAAGGTGGAGTTGCCTACATCAAGGAAGCCAGAAAGACCTCATAGTCTTAACTCATCTCATAGTACGTACTGTGTGTGAAAAAACTGTGATTCCTTCAAGGGTTAGGACCATGAGTATCCTGGCATCTTTAGCACTTATTAAGTTCCTGGTACCATGGTAAGTACTTAATCAATGTCTATGGTGTGAATAAATCCAAGTAAGCTAGTCCACTATCTGGTGTATAGAAGACAATCTATAAGGTTAATTAAATTATCAGAGGGAGAAAACTTTGCAGAAGGAGTTAGAGAATTCATCACTTGGAAACCTTGTTGGTAAGGGTTTGTATACTGCCAATCACAGAGGAATTGATAAACAAGTGATTATTATAGTAAATATTATTAGTGGGGTAAGGTTTTATATGAGCTTGGGGTGAGACCTTCATAGTAATAAGAGTTAATGTGGGATGATGGCATTTAACCCTTAAACCAACTCAATGAGTTAGGCTTTATTAGACTAATTTTACAGGTGAGTGAACTTAAAGAAGAGATTTCTTTTATTGAAGTAATTCGGAATTAGCAAGAGTTGTGTTGAACCTATGCCTACCCAACTACAGAGTTCAGCTTCTAACAACTAAGGTTTGGGAGCTAAACACTAGAAAGAGACTCAAAAGAAGAGCTTGAGGAAGGTAGTTCTTGGATCAAATTAATTTCTGTTTTTATCCATTTATCCAAATCTCAACATCTTCTCCCTTTGATGCCCACTGTTTACCTTCTTACCAAGCTCCCTTCCTACTGAGTTCATCCCTTATAATAAGCACCTTTCTGCTTCCTGTCCTATTCAACCATTAACTGAAAGAAGCAAGCGTTGAAATGGGATAAAAGAAGTGTTATTTGTTGACTTCTTTTTGGCTTTAAGAGAAGAAATTCTACAGTAAAGTAATGAAGTTAATATTCAGGAAGACAAGAGAACATTGAAATGCAAACAAGAAAAAATATCTACAGAGGTAAGTTTTTGGGGATCCTGAACACAGGTCAGGGGGAAGGTTCATCTCTGGCACAGACAATATGGACGAAGAATCAAGAAAGTTGGTAGAGATTAGAATGCTTAAAATCAAGAGTTAAAAGTCAAGCATGGTGATGCACACCTGTAATCCCAGCATTGTGGGAGGCTGAGGCAGGAGAAAAGCAAGTTTAAGCCCAACCTGGGCAATTTAGGAAGACCCTATCAAAATAAAAAATAAAAAAGGACTGAGAATGTAGCTCAGTGTGAAGACTGGAGATTCATTTTCCACTAAAAGAAAAGGAAGAAAAGAATCCAAGAATAAAGAGTTAAATTTTGCACCAATTGGTGGTAGTATAGTACAGGACCATTTTTCATGCTATAAGTGATAACATTAATAGATCAGTATCTTGTTTACTTTTCTCTCATAGCTGGGACAAAATACTCAACACCCAAAATGAGGGAATAAAAGACTTACTTAGCTCACTGTTTGTGGAGGTTTCAGTCCATAATCAGCTGGCTCCAAGGCAGGGTGGCATGGCACGGGGACAACACTTCAAGGCAGACACCAGCAAAAGCAGCCTGAGCAAAAGTGGGGAAGAGCAAACCTTTTTTCCTCCCTTAAATTATATGTAGGCCACTCCCCCTCCAGGGTGGATGTAGCACTCACAAAATCTCCTTGCACAGGATGAGGATATTTTTTTTTTGTCTTTTTCATTTTTATCGGTACCAGGGATCAAACTCATGACTGCCTGCTTGCAAGGCAGACGCTTATGCCGCTGAGCTAAATCTCCAGCCCCAGGATGAGGACATTTACAAAGTAAGAATCTTGGGCCCTGCTGAGTCTCTTAAACTTCTAAACTTCTCAAATTGACACAACATATCAACAATAACAACCAGGAAATCATTTACAAGTTTGTGGTGAGCTTGGTAGTGCATGCCTATAATCCCAGCACTCAGGAGGCTGAAGCTGAAGGATTGCCATGAGTTCAAGGCCAGCCTTGGCTACATAAGCCAGTTCAAGGCCAACCTGAAATACATAATGAAACCCTGCCTTAAAAAAAAAGTTTGTAAATAGTTTATATTTCAAAAAATTGAATTGAAAATTTCAGTTATAGCAAGAGTAAATGCTATGAAAACTACTGTGAGTCCTCTTTCAGCCATATGTACATCAAGGCTGTGGGGAACCACTCAGATATGCGTCTGTACATTAGTCTTACTTTGTGACAGATAGTAAAAAGCCTAAGGGCATGAGCTTGATCAGCTATGTCAGAGCTCCCAAAACAGTGGCTACAGCATATGGGTTACACACATGCCAAAAAATTAACCTCCTGGTCTTTGAGAATATTTTTTTTCTTGACTTCCACACCCCTTATTGTCCCAAGATGATTGCCAACAGCTTCCAGGACCTGAATGTTTTTTATTTATAATTAGCAAGAAACAAAGTCTGTGTGTCAGATTCCCAGCAAAAATCCTGAGATTGACTCTGATTGGACTGGTTGACCACCTGACCAATAATTGTAACCAGTGGGATTGAGTGCCTTAATTGGCTTGCTCTGAACATTTGATGGAATTGGCTTTCTGAAAATATATAGCTCATGGAAAGCAAATGCAGGAGCCATTCAAAAGAGAAGTAAAGCAAGCATTGTGGCACACACCTATAATCTCAATACTCTGGAAGCTGAGAGAGGAGGATCACAAATTCAAGCCCAGTCTGGACAACTTAGCAAGATCCAGTCTTAAAATGGAAACGAACAAACAAACAAAAACAACCATGCCTGGGGATGTAGCTTAGTGTGGAGGTCCTAGATCCAATCCCCAGGACAAAGAGTGAAAGAGAGAGAAGTAATATAGTTGATACCAATAAATAATGGTGACAAAATTAATCAAAAGTTTCAATACTAGCCAGGGGTGGTGGCACAATCCCAGCACTTGGGAGGCTGAAGTTGGAGGATGGTTGCAAGTTTGAGACCAGCCTGGGCTACAAAAGTGAGCTCAAGTGCCTGAACTGTCTGATGAGACCCTGTCTCAAAAAGACAAAAATAAGTTTCAATATTACTTGTGCTAATAATTATTTGCTGATTTGCTCCAAGCTGCATTACAACCTTTCCATGTTCTATTTTTGACCCTAAAACTACATTTCTCTGCTGGCTCCCCCAGCTAGCTTCCTGTCAGAGTAGGCTAATAGGAAGTACAAGTGGGAAAATGTGCTTGGAGAGGGGACAGTCGGAGAGGCAAAGCAGTTGCTCTTCCAACATTTTCTAAAGACTCTGGCAGCAGCTAGTGGTTAGAACTCAGATATCTTCAGAGTTTCTGGCAATGGTGGTGGTGGATGACTGCCATATTGCAAAAACAATGCTTCTAGTAGTGTCTGTTGTATGTATACTTCTGTGTCTGGTAATATCCTCCTGATTGATCCTTCAGACTATGGGGAACTTCCTAGTTGTGGGCTTTGCAGTTTTTGGACTGACCAATAAAGCAATAGGTGTACATTGATAGGAGATAGCTTAGTGGTAGAATACTTGTCTAGCATGCGTGAGGCCTTGGTTCAATCCCTAGCATCACAAAAATTGTGTGTGTGTGTGGGGGGGGCGTGTTGCAGCTCATCTCCTACAATACCTTGACTCTGTTGTGGAGGAATGAGCTCCAGAATGACCATGTAGAAGGCCAGCAATGAGCACAGCTGCAGCAGGGTCCAAAACAGGGGACCCAGGGTGGGTTTATTTGCTGCAGAGCAGCATTTAGGGAGGGAAGAAAGATGAAGAACGTTATTCCCCTGCTTGCTTTTTAGCACTGCTGATGAAGAGTTAGACTGATGGTTCTCAGCATTCTCTGCCTTACCTTCCACCGAATGCTCTGCAATCACAACAAGCAAACGGAGTCTTCCAACAGCATTTACCCTTGCCAGTTTTGGAGGAACTGTTAACGAACACATCCAAACTAGATTATTTCTGTGGTCTGATGCTACCTAAGCCACTGTGGGTAGCAAAGTTTCTGTAAAGAATGATTGTTAATGACCTCTGCAGGCCCCAAAGGAACATCTGTGACAAGGACACTGCTTCTCTTAGAAGTCCCTTTCCAGGTGAATGATGTTTTACCAGCTGGTGTTAGGTGAGTCTTGATAAGAGAACTGTGAGTCTAAGTGTGATCCATGATTAGAACCTTCCAGACCCTACTAATACATCAACCTCTACTGTGTGGGCTCAGTTTCAATATTTCTATCTGTTTTTAAGACAGCATACAATGATTTTAAGATAAATTATTTTAGGAGGAAATGACCTCTCTTTCTTGCCCACCCTCCCTCATTTCCATGAGTATCAAATAAGATGATAAGCATGAAAATGCTGTGAAATTTACAAAGCATCATACAAAAGCAAGGATGTATTATCATCAACATACATCAACGTATCATCAATGTACAGTCATTAGCAGGGCCACGCCAGGGATATAGCTCAGTAGCACCGCATCTGCCTGGCAAGCATGAGGTGGTATCTGCCATTAGCTTGGGAGGATAAAAGCAGGGCACAGGTCAAGTGCCAATTAGAAGACAGGAAATTTTAATGCTAAAGAAAACTTTTTGTTCAAATTCTTCCTAGAATGGCTCCACTTTCTGTGGCACAGACTTGGCACAGAAATCTTCTGAAATATAATTTCTGGACAAGAGTCCAGAAAAGTGTTAAGGGGGAAAGTAGGTCCTTCAGTGGCCAAAAAACACCAGATATAGCAACCAGATCCCTGCGTTCCTTTGTGATCAACAAAGGATACAATCAAAGATGGAGGCAGATTGCATCAGCAGGGCTCAAGTTCAAAGCCAGGTGTGTGTTGAACCCTTTCACAAGCCCTTTAACCAGGCCTCAAGGTATTTTGGAAACCAAGATGTCATGGACACTGTAATACTGAGCTCACTGACAACAACGTAAACACCATTCCCTCTATATCTGGGAGGACTTTAGAGATAATATATTCAAATTGAGGCCCAGAGAGGCCTAGGAGCTTGACCTGATAACGCAATAGGGTCAGGCTCATTGGACTACAAGGGACAGGAATCTACTCAATCTAGCTTAGACACAAAAGAGTGTCTGAAGGGTGAACTGAACATTCCATTTCATCTCCATACAGGACTTCTCTTTTCTCCAGGACCAACACTCAAGCTTCTGCTTTCTCATGGTCTCTGCTCCCTCTTATCTTGGTTTGCCACAAGGCTTTCCTAGCCAAGTCCTATTTTTCTTTTGCCTTTCTACTTCAACTCCCTCCTACTAGGATTCTCTTGATCCTAGTAGGCTGTAACTGGCCTGTCTCACCGTTGTGTGATATCATTGGTCAGAAGTCGCAGCTCATATAGGAAATGGTGACCCTTTGCCTCAGGTGCTGGCCCCAATCTGTTCAGGTCTGGAGGCTGCGGGGGCTGCACAGCCCAAGGCATGCTGTAGCAGTATTCATGGGCGAGGCAGCTTTTTCTCCAGATGGATGTCAGGCAGAAATTGTGCTGTTTCTGGGATTATGATTAGAGTTCAAGACTCTGTGATTAGAGTTCCTAGAACTCTGTGATTAGAGTTAAAGGAAATCAAGTTTTCCTGAATGCAACTTTCCCCATGGAATTGTCATTACTTTCCCTCATTCAAGCAGCAGACAGGTCTCAATGCCTGAAAATGCCAAAGTGAATATCTTCCTCCTCCTCTTCCTGTCTTTCTGAAGAGCTTATGATACAGAGAAGTTAAAGGCAGGAAAAGAATTAGAACACATGAGCACCTTACAAGAGGTATAAACACAGTAGTAACACTGAGTACCATGGGCAATCGCTGCTGACTACATCAACTGTCTCATTTAATCTCTACAGCTCCCTATGAAGTATGAAGCACATTTCACACATGGGAAAGGAAACGCTCAGAGACAAGTTCCCAGAAAACAAACAGAGCAGCAAAGCAGCTCTGTTGCCAAAGCCCGCTCTGTTCACACTGTGTGCGCAGCTGGTACCCTGCACACACAGTAGTTCTGAGGACCATTTTGGCCTAGGGAGGAGACAGGGATGACAGAAAGACTTCCAGCAGGAGGCGCTCTCTGAGCGAGCCTGAGCACGCTGTTCATCAGGCCAATGTGTGTGCACGGGTGTGTGCATGTGTGTGAGTGTGTGTGTGTGTTTGTGTGTGTGTGTGTGTGTGTGTGTGTGTGTGTGTTTTAGGGTGGGATTATAGTCAGGGGGAGCCCAAGCAGAGGCTGGAAAGGTCTGAGCCAGGGCCAGAGCAGGAGCATATTGCACCATCTAGGAATGAGTGCCTCACCTGCCTCACTGTATTCCTAGCCACAGCAAAATACCCGAGGATGAGGCAGGAGGGAGCATCAAAGACCTAGGAGTAAAGAGCACACTCAGCAGAACTTCAGAAATCACCTGCTTTGCCTGACTTTTGATTCTGGACTAGATTCTCAGGGTGCCTGAACAGAGTCCAAAGTGGAAACAATCAAAAGGAAAGAGGATTGCTACAACACTAAACACACAAAGTGACACTAACAACCTCCTCTGCCCCAGATTTCCTGCATGGTTTTCTTCTGTCTGACTTTCAGGTCTTAGGGTGTCACTTCCTCCAGGGAGCATTCCTTGATATCCCAAACTTCTCTTAGGGAACCTGGGACAGTAATTTGTAATTATCCTTTGCTTTTTCTGTCTCTTCAGCCAGGCTGTGAATTCCTGGAAGGCAGGAAGTAGATCTTGTTCACACTTCCATGCTGCTCTGATAACTCTTGATAGCTGCTCAAAATAGTGAGGCTTAGGTTGAGAATTTAGCTCAGTGGCAAAGCACTTGCCTGGTGAGCACAAGATCCTGAGTGTGATCCCTGGTGTCAAAAAAAAAAAAAAAAAAAAAGTATATGTGGCTTTTGGTAGCTGCTCAGTAAAAAAAGATGAAAGAATAATAGACAGCCTCTAAGAGTCTTCTGCAAAGTCTTTCTGGCCACATGAATTGCTCTGCCTCTGGAGTTCTGCTACCCTAGTACTTGGAATTCTATACACGATTGAGCTAAGACAAACTTTTAAATCATCTACTATCTCTTTCTTCCTACCGCTTCACTGATAGTGCCTGATGTCCAAAGATTTTACAAACAATTGCAGTTTTATGTCTCCAGCCATAATTTCTCCTGGGAACTCCACATCTATTCAGCTGCCTACACAGCTGCTTCCCTGGGACACCCAAGGCAGCTGCATATAAACACAACCAGGATGGAATCAGCATCACCCTGGGCCCTCACCCTCCTCCATGCTTCTCTGCATGGGTGAAGGACATCACCATCTTTCCTGTTGCTCAGACAGAAAAGTCAAGAGTGTCCCTTAACACCCCTCCAGCCTCCTGCCACCAGTCAAGCATCAAGTGAGTATCTGCCACCTAAATCACAAAATCTCTCCAACTCCTCTCTGCTTCCTAATCCAAACACTACAGATTTCAGTAGACCTCTGGAGAAAAATCTCATTAATTCTTCCAAACCTATTCTTCCCTGTGCCAATCTATGTCCCTCACTGCAGCTAGAGTGACATTTGTTACAATGCAGCTTGCTCGTTTAGTTCATTTGCTAAAAGAGCTCCAGTGGCACTCCACTTTAAAAAATTAACAATAATTATAATACCTAACACTTATGGAAAAGTTATGTCTCAAGCCCTGTTACAGGATCTTACACACAGTAATTCAGTTAAGTCTCATGACTCTAAACATCCCCTTTGTAGAGATGAGGAACTTGAGACAGAGAAGCAACTTCAGGTCCTTTACATAAATTCTTACCCCATTTTGATCATATTCAGACTTCGGATGCAATTCATTTGAGGATCTCCTTTGTTAGGACAGGGCCTCTCATACCATGTATCCCCATTTTAATTAGACAACTACTTAGGAGACTATTTGTCAAGTGTCTGTCACCATCCTAATAAAGCCTTAATTCTATGTTTGTCTTGCTCATCATTATATCCCCAGAACTTTTTGGGAAAAGTGAAAAAAAGAAACAGAGGTATGAGTTCAACCAGGCAGGTTTATTGCAAAACAAACCTGAGAGGGATGGCTCTGGCACTGAGACCAGAACATGCCCTCACAGGTGGTGGGGTCTTTTGGAGGGTCTTGGGGAGGGGAGATTTTGGGGGGGATTGTGTCTTCCCGCCAACAGCTATTCTTGTGAGAGCACAAGCGGTCATGGTTGCCAAGAATGAGGCTTGGGAAAGTGCAGGGAGAAAAGGCTCCTATCAACAGCAGTCCCCAGGTGCCACTGTGCTGGCAGGGGTCTCTGACCAGGATGGTGATGGCTGGACTTTTTCACTTGTCATATAACAAATGCTTGACATTTGTCAAATAAGTCTATCGATTCAATCCAAAAGCATCAAAAAGCATTTCCAATAGAAGAAGAGATATGGTAAGCTTGTTTTATAGAAGGATTTCTCTTTCATTGAAGCCTGGAGATAGTAAGATCAAGTCTTTGACAGCAACTGACTTAAGAGCAAGAGTAAAGTGGTCTTCACTAGGAGAGTGGCAGTGTGGTTACAGGGAATCAAGCAAGCCAGGGAAATATTCAACAGACCAGGGATATCCCTGATAATTAGGTGCACAGAGATGCAAACCAAGGAGGAGTTGAGAATAATTCTCCGGTTTCTGACTTAGACCACTGATGCCTTAAACTGTCACGTTAGTTTTCTAGCACTAAACAAATTACCTTGAGATAGTCACCTTATAGAGATAAAAGATTTATTTTGACTCACAGTTTTAGAGGTTTCAGTCCATAAAGGGTTTGGCCCTGCGTGCTTTGGGTCTATGGTTGCACATCAGAGTAGTATTACCAAGCAGCAGGGGTTCTTTTGCTCAATTTGGATAGAAATTGTGAGGAGGGAAACTGCAGCACCCTTTGTATAAACAGCTCTGAGCTTTGAATGACAGCAGCTCTCAGCTTTTAGTGTTAGCAGTCCTCCTCCCTGTTCTCCTGGTGACTAGAGGCAGAAGCTACCAGCAGCCCTTTAAAACTCTTCCGGCAACCAGATCCAGAGGTTTCTGGCAACTCTCTGTTGCTGTCAGCATTTCTCTGGCTGCTTTTCATCTTCAGTATCACCTGCCTCAGATGCTGCCTGCTTTTTGTCCAACAATCTTAAATATTAGTTACCAGTTCTTAGTGTAATCAGCTTAGTCTGCTCTCCTTGAAATAGAAATCATGAGTAGGCAAAAATACACCATCCAAAAAAAATACACCACCCAAAAAAGTCTTTATTAGCGCTTATGCTACAGCATAGGTAGAGCTGCAAAGACGACAGGCTGAGGGTATGGAGGAGGTTGCTTATGTAGAAGAAAAGGTGGGCTTGTATATGCATAACGTCCTGTTGGCTAACAGATTTCCTTAGTCATAAGGAGATGCGGGAAGTGGGCAAAGGGAAGGAACAGTAAAACATTAAAATGCAATATTTATGAATATAATTTCTCCACAATGAATGTATTCATTATTTATCAAAAATATGTATTTAAAAAATAGATGCAAAGCCTCTTGTGGACCAGACTGAGGACAGATACAGAGGGGGAGAGTCAGCTAGGCAGACCTAAAGCTTGCGGCACCCAAAGCAAGCAGAGTCTTCCAGAGCAGCCACGAGTGTCTGATGTATCTGTAGCTGGCTATGAGGCACTCAGGGCATCCACAAAAAATAAATAAACAAAAAATATGTCTTTGGGAATATCGAGTGCTTCTCTCTGTCTCAACTGCAGCACATGGTGAAGCAAAACTGCTCATCTCATGGCTGAAAAATGAACAAAAGAGGGCATGAAGTCCCACAAGGCCCTTTGAGGGCAAACTCTCACCCTTGCCATGACCTAAGGCCTCCTATTGGGTCCCCCTTCTTAAAGTACCATCCCCCGGCCACGTCTTCACCTCAGAGACCTTTGGGGGACACTCAGGAGTATCTGCAAGGAAAGAGGCAGCTTGGATTGGCAGAGAAGAGATCTCTGGATCAGGGCCACAGAAACATGAATATAGCTTCAAAACTCTGTATGCTGGAATCCCTTAGCTTGGCGCTACCGGTGCACTGTATCCAGATTCCACCCCAACATCCCCTTCCACCCTGGGCACAGAGACCTCTGCCCCTCCCCTGGTCCAACACACCTTCCCCTCCCACTCATCCCTGGAAGGCCACAGGGCACCCCTTCAGGTCCATCTCCCCAGGGTGCCCCCTGACTCCCCCTCTTCCTGGGGTCTCCAGGATTCGAGAATGTTTCTCTACCTGCTTGCCTCTGGGCATCAGTTCTCAATCCTTGATACCTGGTACAAGGCCAAAAGCAAGGCAAACTTCAAAAGAGCATTCTTTGGTTGAATATCCATGGGTATATGATTCTGTCTTGTAGACTTGGATCTAGGAAAAGAATTAGCCATGATAACAGCACTTAGAGGATAGGCAAGTTAATTCTCTAAAGCCTCAGTTTCCCTGTCATTCGGAGATTAGAAATGATATTACAGTATTTTACATGTGCATGTGTAAAATATAATTCTCTCTCTATATATATCTTCTGGCATTATAAATTGGATCTCCAGGATAGCACTGGTGAAAACTTCAAGTGTTAGATCAATATATTTGCATGTTGCGTGAGCTCACGTGTCTGCTGGTGTGTTACTTATTTAACCCCTCACTTTAAAATCAGACTAGGGGCATGACCTGGGACTCTGGATTGTAGTTCCGAGAATGGCCACCAGAGAGAAGTGTTGAGCAGCCTGCGGGGGTGGGGGGCGGGGTGGCTGGCTTCGCACGGCTAAGGCTCCTGCTGAGCACCCAGATGGTAGGGCTGGGGTTTCCGGGGCTTCCCGGTCCTTGAACAGGTGGGCACTGGCCAGGGAGTCGCGGGAAGAGCCACCGTGATGTGCTCAGTCCCTTTTCCATTTCAGAGAGCAGTTGGCGGGCTAAGCCGTTGGAGTAATTTATCCCCTGTAATCTGTGATTTGTCTTTTACCCTTGATTATGGTCATTTCTTCTGTATTGAAGTTTTTATAGTCAAACTTACCGTTTCTATGTTTCATCGTGCTAAGAGAGCCTTTTCAAACCAGAAGTGGTGATGCACACCTGCAGTTTTAGCATTCAGAGGGCTGAGGAGAAGGATCACGAGTTTGAAGCCAAGGTTGGGCTACATGGCAAGACTCTGTTTAAAATAATCATAATAGTAATAATAATAATGTAGTTGAAAAAATAACAAAGTAGTTGGGCATGGTGCTGCATGCCTGTAATCCCAGCAATCAGGAGGCTGAGGCAGAAAGATTGCCATGAGTTTGAGGGCAGCCTGGGCTACATAGTTCAAGGCCAGGCTGAATCACATAGAGAGACCCTGATTAAAAAAAAGTGTTGTCCATCTCTAGGGTTACCAAATCACTCATTTATGTTTTCTTTTGGTTTATTATGGTGTTTTTATTTAAATATCAATCGAGGGGGATAGGGGATTAAGATATGCTATATATATATTTCCCCCCAAAAATGTAATTATTGTATACCATAAACATGCACCAATAATAAAAATGTTGCTCCACCTGGAATTTATTTAGTTGTAGATAAGAACACATTGAGCTTTCATTTATGTCCCCAAATGACCTGCTGGTTAATGAAAGGCAGTCTTTCCCCCATTTATCTGAAGTCCAGTCTTTATCATACAATGAATTCCCGTGTGTGGCTGGTTCCACTCATTTTATTTTTCTTGTTTTAACAAATTAATGAGGCTCAGCAAGATAATTTGATACATGTATGGCATGTAATGATCAAATTGGTAGTTAACGTTTCCTTTTCAAACTTGAAAAGATTTTTTTTTCTCTATTGGAGATTGAACCCAGAGCCTTCTCACAGAGCCACATCCTCAGTATTTTTTTGACAGGGTCTTGCTAAGTTGCCCAGGCTGAGCTTGAACCTGTAATCCTCCTGCATCAACCTCCCCAAGTGGTATGATTACAGAAGTGTTTTGCCATGCATGGTTTTTCTCAAAAAACCTTTTTTGATTAATATATAGTGGTTGAACTTATTTAGTGTAGTGTGTTACTCCAGTACATGTAGACTTTGTACTGACCAAACCACAGTAATTTATGTTTCTGATGTTTATCATTATTTGTGTTTGGGGACTTCAAGTTCCTCTCTTCTAGTAATTTACAAAGTATATAGTAGGCTATTATGAACTACAGTCATGGGTCATCGCTATTTCTCTCTTGGGATTGAACCCAGGGCCTTGCGTATGCTAGGCAAGTATTCTACCCCTGAGCCAATCCTCAGCCTAGGTCCATTTCTATGCTCCATTTGTTTCCCTGATCTATCTAGTTCTGCTTCAACACCATTCTGCTTTAACTACATTGACTTTATAGTATGTGGTTATATCAGGTAAGGCAAATTACTTTATTTGCCATACTGTGGATTGAACCAGGACCTTCACACTGAGCTACATCCCCAGTCATTTTTTATTTTTTATTTTGAGATAGGTTCTTGCTAAGTTCCTAAGTTTCCCGGGTGGAGCTCAAACTTGTGATCCTCCTACCTTGGCATCCCAGCGTGCTGGGATTACAGGGAACTTTTTTTCATTACTTTCTTCTGAGATTTTTCTACTCATATATATTTGTTCTTCCATACTCACTAAAGAACCAACCCCTACTCACTTCATCCTTCTGGAAGCCCGTATGGAACTTTGGACACTTGATACTGTATGCAAAATGTACATCTGCACATACCTCTAGGAAGAGAGTCAAGGTTTTCATCAGTTGTGCAAAGGAAGCACCTGGTTTACCTGTCTCTAGACAGAAACAAGGCAAGGGCACAAAGGATGCTGGATCCTCTCTTCTCTTTCCATTCTTTACCTCCTCCATTGTCTCTGATATTTCCTGGAATCCCACCTTCCCTCCCCTAATCTACCTCTACAAACACACCACGGATCCAGAGCAATGGTTCACCACCAAGGCCCTATTTCTAAGCCAAGGCCTGGTGTAGATTAGATGACAACATTTCAACTAGTAAGTAAATCAAATCATGAGTCCCAGCTTCACTTCTGACCAGCAATGGGACCCAGTTTAAAGCTCTCTGCATACCAGACCTCAGTTTACCCTTCCACAGACTATGTGAGAAAGGAAGAAATAGGATAAGGGGTATGAAAAAGAAAGGGCTGGCTATTGTCAGAAGGTCTTTTAGTCCCAATTTCCATTATTTCCTACCTTCCCAGTCCCCATGCACATTTTAATTCATGCCTGCTTGCTTTACCAACCTCCAGCACATATTAATAATTCTCTCCTCTTTGTGAATGAATGAAATTAAGAACACTGGAGCCCAAGAGTGGAACTGACCAGTCATAAGCAAGTTTAAACACAGCAAGCTGGAAGCCATGACTGTATGTGAGACTTCATAGTGTCCCCCTCACATCCCCAAGCTGCTCAGGACTCATGTAGTCCACTTAGGAGTTCAAGTAGGCATGTGCCAAGGCCTAGAACAGGACACCTCAAAATACTGCTGACATTTTGGACTTGACAATTCTTTAGTCTGGCTGGCCTGTGCATTGGAGGAAGTCTGCTAGCATCCCGGGTCTCTAACCACTAGATGCCAGCACCTCCTACACACACCCACATACACAAGCTGTAAAAATAAAAAATCTCTAGACATTGTCAAAAGTCCCCCGGGGGAGAAAATCCCAGGTTGAAAATATTGCACTCAGAGAAGCCGGCAGGTAATTTAACTTGCAAGGTGAACACTCCTTTAGTCTCTGTGCAAAAAGGACGCTGAAAGGTCGTGTTGTTCATAGCAAGCACTTAGATAAGTCTTTTTCTTCTGAGTTTCCTTTTCATCTGTAAAATGGACTTGATGTTTGTAAGTTGTTTCTCCTTCTCTCACCATCTGATGCTTGGGTGGAGCATCGAGCACCGCGGTGCCAGTGAGGTCCTCAAAGGGAAGGAAGGATGAGAAAGAACAGATGGCAGGGGTGATGATGGAGGGGGGCGGCCAGGCAGGCGGCAGGAGTGTCCTAAGGACAGGGATGAGGCTCCAGGTGGCCCCAGATCCCGCATCTGTTCTTTTGAGGGCCATTCCGCGCCGTCTAGAGCGCCACCATCTAGAGACCTACCC
This sequence comes from Cavia porcellus, assembly GCF_034190915.1. Classification (NCBI taxonomy): domain Eukaryota; kingdom Metazoa; phylum Chordata; class Mammalia; order Rodentia; family Caviidae; genus Cavia; species Cavia porcellus. The sequence continues at coordinate 34,950,978 of NW_026947508.1, forward strand.
CACGTAGGCACAGTACCTCCGACTCCACGAACCTTATTCCGCAGGCCCCGCCCCGCTCACAGGCCCCGCCCACCAGACAGTGCCCCGCCCCTTCAGGCCCCGCCTCCCTCTTCGCCTCCCGCCAGCCGGGGCTGGGGCTTTGCACCCGGTGGCTGCTGAGCACCGTGGCGGTTGCAGAATCAGCGACGCAGGCGGTCGGAGGGGAGCTGCCTGGCCCGGTGGCGGGCGATGCCCCCGTGAGCTTTTCTCGCCGCCCCTCCCCGCCCCGCGTTCCCACCCGCTCAGAGTCTGGGCCACCCGGGGGCCGGACCGCGCCTACCACCGGGTCCGCGGGGCGGGGTCCCGGGGCGGCACCTGCCCCGCCTTGCGGAGCCGCCTCGGCCTGCGGAGCCCCCTCCGGGTCTGGACGCCAGCCCCACCACCCGGTAAGGCAGCAGGCCTGGCTCGCCTGAGAGTGGAAGTGGGGAGGGGGCTGCGGTGCGGCGAGCGCGCAAAGGGAGGGTTCCGGCCACGAAACGCGGCGTCGGCGTCTGAGTGTGCAGAGCCTGGCTGGGGGGCGGGGGCCGAGTCACGACGTGGGGACGGGGGACTAGGGGCAGGGGGACTCAGGGAAGCCTGGAAAATGGGGAAGGGGACCCCAGAGACTGGAGTTCTTTGCTGTTGCTCAGGGCACCTGGGGCCTTCGTCTTCAACAGCATTGCCTTGCGTGGCATTTTTGGAAAGTGCTTCAGATCCTGCCTGGAAAGGGAGCTGGAAGGCAACCTGCCTTTCTCTCTCCTGCTTGTGCCCTGGTTGAGAGGCAGCCACTTTTTCCTCCCAACATGACACCATTATGGGCCCAGAGTATCTTCCACTCCATAAGAAAAAAAAAAAAAAAAGATGGGTGGTGCGGCTCCATCCTTAGGGTAAGAAGAGGAAGACTGGAAGAGACGGTAACTGCGTGGCGTGGTGGGGAGCACAGGGTTCAGGGAGGGTTGGTGGGACCCTTGGTGGACAACTTGGACACCTTGTCCTTCAGGCAGGGTATCTTAAATGGCTGGCCTTCTGGCTGCCTAGATCCTATGTCCCGTCACCTTCTCTGGACAACCCAGCTCTGAGGAGTGGAGGTTCTTCCTGGTTATGCTGGGTCCGGAAATTCAGCGGCAGCCCATAGCTCCTGTGGCCCTGGATTGAGGAGGGCAGTGCTCCTACCCTAGGCTAGAGATTAGGGGCACATTGTCTGACACTGCTCGTTGGGGGACGGTTTAAATGTTGCCCTTCAGCGTTCAGGAACCTGGGTGAGTTTCAGTCCAAATGTAGCCCTAGGGTGTTGCCTGGGTGTCAGGAGGAAGGCTGCTACCCATAATGACTTCTCAAGTCTGTGGTCCTTGGATTGGGCCTGGGCACCAAAAGGTTAACAAGCCTTTCTCTTAGTTGCTGCCAGCCACCAATTAGTCTGTAATCATGCAGCTGCCAAGTGTCCCTAGGGGCATGTGGTCAGCCTAATGGGGCATTCTCTGTTTGGGCAAGGGCCTGCTGGGGATGTGGCCCATGCAACCTGTGCTTAAACCAAGCACTAAGGCCTTTTGGAGTTTGCTTAGGGCCCACAGACCCCTTCTCTTCTCTCTGTGTGCCGCTGCCTGGCTTAGGCACTTCCTGGGGTTCTACACTTACAGGGTATGAAGCTCTGAGCAGTTAAACTTGGCTTGAAACCCAGGCTCTGCCACTTTCTGGCTATGTGATATTAAATAAATCACTTCCCCTCTCTGATCCCCTTTCAGTAAACAGACCTATCAACTAGGAGTAAATGAAATGGTGGATTTGAGCAGCTTAGCCCAGTGCCTGGCAATCAGGAGAATCCAGTAGACAACTCCTGAACTCTTGAGTAACTCCCATGCCAGGTATTTTTTGAGGGAGATATGCAAGAGCCAGATGCTAGGGACCATAGTCCCTTCTCTCAAGGCATGTGGTCTGTGTCATTGTCTTAGCTGTTCTGTCTCCCTTCTTGCTCACCAACACTTCTGATCTCTGGATATTAATTGGATTTTACTCTGTGGAGTTCAGGCCTGAAGCTGCTACTCTGGGTTTCTCTTCTTCCTGCCCAAGTGCTGAACTCAGTGGGATCTGTCAGGGGTCTGGGTGATGTCTGCAGCTGCAATAGCAGCTAGCCCTTTAAGGAGGAAAAAAAAAAAAAAACAATTATCCAGGCTGGGCATTGCATCAGCTGAAGCCTGGAGGGTCCCTGGGGAGAGAGGGGGCAGGCTGGTGGTTGATTTCATTAGTGCCATGTGAGAAGTCTCACCTGAGTCTACCCCACTCCCCAGCCGCAGCCTTCTCCCTAGGCAACAGCAGCTCCAGGGCCCCTTCCCACCCTGGGAGCCCCACTTTAGAGTACTGTCTCTGCACCCCCAGGCAGAGAGGGTGCGGGGAAGTACCACACACAGCCCTTTTGCTGATGTGGCAATGTCTTTGCTGTTGGCTTTCTACTGACTTAGGGTACAGGGTATATCTCCTGTATTGGCAGTTTGCTGACCATGGGGGTACCTCCACCAGTACTGTTTGGCTGATCTGGCGGTGTTTCTCTCCCACACTGGCATTTTTTTTTTTGATGCAGGGGAGGAGCGACTTTTGACACTGGCCTCTAGCACTGACAGTGAGGCTATCTCCCACACTGGTGGACCGCTGACCTTCAAGAAGAGCTTCGTGGTCTGGAGGTGTGGACTGAGGGCGTGGGTTAAAAACAAATGTTCTCTGAGTGCAGGGGAGCTGGCATGGTTTGGTGAGTCACAGAGGTGTGAGGTCTGGGGCCGAGAAGAGATGTATCCTCTGTGCTCCGTTTCCATCCTGTTGCCATTTCAGATGTTATCCTAAACTCCTGAGCCTCAGTCTCCTCTGGAAAATAGAATTAATTTGCATCCATACCCACCCACTCCATCTGGAAAGAGATTAGGAAATGAAGTGAAGTAATCTGATACACAGCCCCTAGCCCATGGCTGGCAGGTAGAAGGGACTTAATTCACATGGGGGTTCTCCTCCCCATGCAAGGTTGGGCTTTTCACACTTGGAGCTCAAGATACCTGGACAAGAAACCAGAGGATCAGGGAGGAGTGGTAAGAAAGGAAAAAGAATACAGGACTTTCTTGCTTCTTGCAGAAGGATGCACTTCAGTCCACTTGGAACTAAGGAGGTACCAAGCTCTGTGAACTGGTATACCCCTGCCTCGTGGAGCTGGCATTCTAGCAAGATCATGACAAGATAATTACAGTGTGATAGGCATTGAAAGGAGGAACTTGGAGAGGCTGGGAGTCCATCACTGGAGGTCCTCACCTGTCCTTGAGTCTGGGAAGGTCTCCTGGAGAAAGTGACACTTTGCTGAGGCATGAGGGGTACCAAGGAGTCAAGGGGACATACATGGAGATGAAGAAGGGCATCATGTAGGGCCTGGTATAATGGGGAAAGAGGCCCAGGTATGGCAGGGCTGGACCTTAATCTAGCAGGATATTTACTGGAGGGGTTCAAATTTCTCCAAAGGCCAATGGCAGCCCCTAAAAGATTTTAAGCAGAGAAAAGGGTCAGATTTCCTAAAAGTATAGGCTAGGGTCCATGGATTTCAGGCAGAGCCTTCACGCAGTGACCTTTTGACTTCTCCTACCCTCTATCTGCGTAGCAGCAGCTTTGGCACCCAGGGAGTGCTTGTTTGTGTGGCTTGTCCCAGGAGAAAGGGGACCAGTCTTAGTCCCTCCAGCTCCCTCTCTCTGGGATAAACTGCATCTCAGCCTTGTTGACAAAGCTTAGCCCTTTGGGGCCAGGTTTTCTTAACCTCCCTGGAGAACCGGAAGGCAAGAGGCAGGGCTTTGGCACCAGACTGACCTGTGTTCACATGCTAGCTCTGCAGCTCATGTACAAGGTACACCCCATCTCTGAACGTCAGTGTCCTCAACTGTATAATGGGGTTAGTATTAAACTTTCTGTATAAAGGATAAAGTGAAATTCTAGGTAGAAATCACAAAGCCCAATCTCAGTCAGTTGGCTTTTTTACTCTGTTTCATGGATGTTGATACTTACTCTGGACCAGGTGCAGGGCTGACTGGGGGTAAAGGGAGTGGGTTGTAAGAGTTCGTGAACTTAGAAAAAAAGACTCTGTACTCTGTTTAATTATCTGTTGTCCCCATCTTGAAAGTCTTAATAGTTTTGAACAAGGGATGATCCTGTGTTTTCTTTTAATACCGGCCCTTGCATATTACATAGCTCACAGATCACTGAGGGGTAGGCTGAGGCAGGGAAAGACAGACTTGCAAGTAATTCCTCCTGGAGAATATAAAAGGTGGAGGGCACAACTTAGGTGGAGCACTAATCATAGGAAGGATTGTTTGATGCTTACTGTGCCCTGGTGATGTCAAGCACTTGCCATGCTTGTCTTCAAGCAGCTCAGTATAACTATTGTCTACACCGTATAGATATGAAGAAACAGATTATTTGGCCAAAATCACACAGCTATCAAGTGGTAGAGGCAGGACTCCAAGCTAGATTGTCCAGCTGCAGAGCATAGGCCTGGGCCAGGGAAACCGGCACTCAGGAGAAGGGTCCTCCTGAGCTGGCCCTGAAGGAGAACTTGGCTTTGCCCAAGGAGAAAACGTTGCCCAGGGAAAAGGAGGGCATCCTCAACTGGAAAGTGTCTGCTGAGAAGGGAAGCCAAACTTCAGCTTCCAAGGGCTGAGCGAAGGTAACCTTTGGGTTTCAGGATTCTGAGTTTCCAAGCTCAGGGCCCCTGGTCCTTCTGCCACCGGTTCTGCTTTTCCCATGACTCCCCAGAACTGTTGTGCTCTCTTTTCTTTCCATTGACCCCTCCTTTGCCATTCCTCATCTCTACTATCCTAACTAACGCTGTCTTCTGGATTCGGGGTTTGCATATCTCACTGCTTCCTGGACATAGACATTCAGCCTCAGGCTCAAACCCAAGTCCCGAGCTTTACCCACCCACACCTGCTCTGCTTCCAGGGTCCCCAGCTCCTCTCTGGTACCATCATCCACCCACTTGCTCAAGCTGGAAGCTGGAAATTCTCCTGGACTCTTCCCCCTCCTCGCCTCCACATCCTACAGCCAAGCCTCAACAAGTCTTGTTAGTTTTCATGAATACCTCTGGGTTTAAGGACCCTCTTCCTGCCCACCGCCCCCTGTAGACATCAGTGCTCACCTGGACATTGGTGACAGCCTCATATTTGGGCTCCTCACCTTATTGTTCCTGCCTCCTTGGTTTCATTTTTTACACTATAGACAGAGAAATCTAAAAATAAATGTTTGCCAGTGTGGTAGCACCTGTATATAATCCCGGGACATGGGAGGCTGAGGCAGGAGGATTGAGTTTGAGACCAGCCTGGGCTATATAGTGAGTTCAGGGCTGGCCTGCACTATACAATGACCCCTTGTCTCAAAAAGCCAAAAAAAGAAAAAGACAAATGTTTGACTTGCAGGACTTAGAATAAAATCCAGACTTAATGACACAGTCTCCAAAGCCTTATATGATCTAGTCCCTGCCTATTTTTTGTATCATCTACATTCACGTTCTCCCTCAGGTGCAGGCTTTTCACATTGGTTGTCCCTAATCCCGACCTGTATGTCCCTTCTTGGGACCCTGCTAAGTCCTACTTATCCATGCAGACACACCACCCCCTCCACAGGACCTTGCGCTTTGTGATACTTGGCCTATCTGAATTTTTTCCCCAGCATCTTGATCTCCTGTGCACTTCGTGGGTCAGGAATCCTGCATTGCCTCACTCTGGCACATAGTAGGTCCACAAGGAGTTGGTTGATTAATGAAAGAGTAGGAGAACCAGCCTGCAGCATCCCTAATGGCCACTCTGCCTCCAGGCCTGTCTTTTCTAGTCCTTTTTCCATAAGCCCCAGAGCAATCTTTCCAAAACACAGAACTGACCCTGTCACCCTCTGCTACTTAAAATACTTCAATGGCTCCCCATTGCTGGCAGGAAAAGGCCTCAGCTTCTTATCATGGTATTCAAAGCGCTTTATGATCTGTGCCCGAGTCCCTGTCCACCCCATCTCCTTGGCTTCCGCAGCACACTTTGAACACCTGGCATTTCCTCCGACACACACACTGGGCTGTTCTGTGCCTCTGTGCACCTGCTCTTGTTGCTCCTTGTGCTTGTGATGCCTCCCCACCCCCTCTGTCTCTGTGGAGAATGTCCTGCACTCCCTAAAAGTGGCTCAGCTTCCTTGCTTTACTGTGAAGCCTGTGCAGACCTCTGTCCCCTGGATATTAGCCCACCCTGCCTTTGCCATATTATAGGGAACCCCATCTCTTACTGTCTCCTGCTGGACTAGGCTCTTCCGGGGCAGGCATAGGATTGGGGGTGTTTCGTTTTGTTTTGTTCATTCAGGGCCTTTGCACTGAGCTACATCCTCAGTCCTTTTTATTTTCTATTTTTAGAGGAGGTCTTACTAAGTCACTAAATTGCCAAGCTAGATTCAAACTGGCAGTCCTCCTGCCTCAGCCTCCCCGGGTGTTTGGATTACAGATGTACCTGATTTATAGATTTGGGGGTTTTTTCCCCCAGGCTTATTCATCATTGTATCTCTGGCTCCCAGCTTTTTTTTCCTGTCTTAATTAAGTCTTTGCTTATATGCAGAAGCCCACTCAAACCAGCTTCAGTAACAAGAAGGGCTTACTATAAGTGTATGTGGATTTTCTGGGATTTGAGGGGAAGGAGGAGTGTGGGCCTTTGGAAGGTAGGACCTGCAATGTTGAGAGAGGCTGAATCAGTCCATCGTACTCTGCTCGGTGTCTCTGCCTTCCTGTCACCACACACTGGACTTCTCTGCTTTTCCAGGCACCAAGCCAGACATAGTCCTTTATTGTGTCCCTTGGTTCCAGACACATTCAGAGATGCAACAACTCAGGGCTTGGCAGATCCATTTCCTAAGTTGCAGGAGAGGATCTGATTGGCTCTGAGGGGGTCAGAGCCAAGCAATTACAGCCCTCTGGGAAGGATCACCAAGTCAGACATGGAACATTTATTTTATTTTTATTTTTATTTTTTTGGTTCCAGAGATCAAACTTATGACCTTGTGCTTGCCAGGCAGGTGGTTACCCTGCTGGTCTAAATCTCCAGCCCTCTTGGTGCCCATTTTAAAAAGGAGGTGGATATCTTTGTTAAATGAGAAAATATTTCATATGGCTTTGCTGGAGTCCTGATTGTACAAGATGAGTGTGGCCAGGTGGGTTGAGCCTCAGTCTTCCCTGTGGACAGCACCTGGAGAAAAAAGACCTCAATTGTGACCTAAAGAGGACTCTTTCTTGGGCAGCAGTGGTCAGAGTGGCCTTTGGAACCTGTCATATATAATTCAGAGGCCTGAGCAGAGAAAGGAGGGGATGAGATCCTGAATTTCCTCCCCTCTCTTTGGATGAATGGAAAGGGAAGAAAAAAACATGAGTGGTCAGAACCATTTTCTCTACCAAAATCTTATGCGTCCTCTGATTCTTAACTCACTTCCTGTCCTCAATGAAGGAGCATACCATGTGCATCCCACTCCCTGCAGACAGCCCTTTTTCACTTATGATGATTGTGTTCTTTGTAATGCTCTAGTAATCAACAGTATTTGACCACTTCTATGCTAGACACTGCATATGTATTATTACATCCTATAAGAAGGCTACTATTGTCACCGCAGTTTTTACAGACAAGGAAACTGAGACTCAGAGGGGTGGCATTTATAGACTAGGGAAATAGCAACGTGACTGCAGAGTAAAAGTTGTTAATCTCTGCTACTTACTGTTTTCCCTTGGGAACTGTGGGCCTCATGGACCAGGTTACCATCCTCCCTCCATTCCACTACCTGGCACAGAGTCAGCCCAGCACAAGGGCTCCTGATTATAGGACAGTCGGACACGGTAGAACAAAACAGGCAGCTGAGTGGGAGTCAAGTCTCCTATTCGTGTGACTGTGGGCAAATCTCTGAAACCTTCTAAGCTTACTTTTGTCATTCAAAAATGGGGATGATTCCTGCTGTGGGGCTATATTAGGTAGAGGAAGCAGTGACAGTTTGTAAATAGGAAGGAACTGAGCAGTCTCTACAGAACTGTTATTACCAGAATGGGTGGCAACAACATGGTGCCAGCAGGCTGCTGTGTCTAGCTGCTGCAAGAGCTGGACAAACTGGGTGGGTTCCCTAGCTGGGTGATATGACTTTTGGGGGGCTTATGCACCTGCCATTGCATAACAGCATCTCACATAGTGAGGAGGCTGGTTCCCTCTCGACTCTAGCAAGTCCAAGGTCGTGCAACAGAGAAAGTGTCAGTGTAGTTGCTAGTGTGTTTTCCTCAACTTTCAATACTTGCTACCCTCCCTTTTGAACAGAGAGAGCTCTGTGACCAGGCTGAGAGCTTTGATTGACAACTCTATGTAGCTAGAATTTAATAATATAGTTTTGTTTTTTACTGTCATAATCTTTATTAGAAGCGATATTGGCCTTCTGTTTTTAGTAGTAACACAGTTTATATTTGAACTAGTTACATTAAAAGTGTCAACTTACAGAAAAAAATGGACATTACAACACAGGAGCACGTGGATTTGGCAGAAATAGTTGAGGCGGCATACAGAGACCATGTCATGTGGCTAAGGTAAAAGTAGAAAGTGGCACAGGAAGTCAGAAATGTGACCGCACTAATCTTGAAATTGTACCTTCCACCATGTGACAAATTTGGGGGTCTCTCTGCCCTGCTAGTCTGCTCCCCTGTGCCACCTTTCACCCTGGATTGGGTTTTTGTTTTTTCTTTTTTGTTTATCATGATTGTCCTGCAGACAAGAAAATCTGCCACCATCTGCATGACCTGTTTGCAAGGGGGCTCTGGGAGATGGAGAGTCTGGATAGAGGGAGCCCCTCATCTCTGAGGGCACGGTGGAGCCTTCCTGGGGTAGGGATCAGGAGCCTCACACCCCACACTTTTCCTGGTCCTCATGCATAATGCAGGCCCAGGGGTTCTAGACAAGCAGTGAGGCCCTGGGAGCCACAGTGAGGGTAAAGCTATCTGGCACTGTGTGCCCCAGAGCTATGGCCTGGGGACCATAAAGCCAAGAGGCTTTAAATTCTCAAAGGTTCCAGTCCCTCTGCCCCCACCTTTGTGCTCTAGACTACCTGCCCCTGGGACTAGATAGCATCTTCTAGGAGTCCTCTGAGGGCACATGGATTTCTCCACAGGGCCCACAACCAGGGCCAGAGCCGAGCAGGCAGATGAGAGGGAGGGAGGCCTGTCTGCCTCTGTCCAGACCCACATTCACAGTGAGGGGTGGGGGCCTGACCAGAGCAGGGCATGTGTTCTTGTGTGTCCGTGGTGCATGAGCGTCTCCGTGCAGGCATCGTTTCTGCTGCGTGGGCATGTGACTATGTGGCATACCTACCGCAAATGGTCATCATGAGATACGTCTGAGGTTCCTTGGGAGAGTTTTTGTTCAGCATGTGCCTTTGTGTGTTTGTGGTAGGTGGGAGTCTCATGTCTGTGTGGTCTATGGTCACTGTATCTCTATTATACGTGTGACAACTGTCTTGTTTTTTTTTTTTGTGTGTGTGTGCTGTGTCTAGGTGTCTTTTCATGTTAGATGTGGTGTGTGCCTGCTGCTTTGTGTGCATGGCTCTTTGTGCAGCGTGTGTGTCTGGTTCTGTGGTGTGTCTGGAAGGCAGAGTGAAAGTGTGTGGCCGGCTATGAAGGGCTCTCTGGGCCTGGAGGGGTGCGGGGAAGCATGGACCCTAGGGACATACTCAGTGCCTGGGCTGGGGCACAGTTGTGCTGGGTTCCCGAGGGTCCCCCAGGACAGGCAGCAGGCGGAACAGCACTCTTTGGTTTGGCTCGGGGCTGGTAACCAGAGCCCCTTCCTCCTATGAAATATTGATTGTGCTTCTTGGCAGGCAGGTCTACCAGGCAAGGGGAGGGGCAAGAGAGGGTGGGAGCCGCTGTCCTTGGTGCTGCTGCCTCTACCCTAGCAGTGGCTTCCGTGCTTGGGCAGGGCCGGCTAGACAGAGCGATTGTCCCTCGCCACAGCCACAGCCTCCTCAGCCGGGGCCAGCTTTAGGGATGAAATTGCCTGTGCCGACTGCCTCTGTTAGTTCACCCACCCCATCGAGGAAGGAGCAGCAGGAACTAAATGGGTATTTTATTAAGATCCTGTATCTCCCAGGGACAGGGTGACCATATAGCTGAGTGTGCCTGAGGCAGTCCTAATTTACACCTTCGCCTGTGGTCCTGGTGTGATTGTTGGTGGTGTCCCTGCTCACTCTCAAGAGGCTTCCAGTTGGGTGATAAATCATTTGCTTGTGAGCAATAAGGGTTTGCTTCAAAGAATTCTCTCTTCCCTAAACTCTGCTCTGCCTTGGGACTTCTGTAACCAGGTGGGTGTACTTTGCTAGGAGCTTGGGGAAATTGCCCTTCACGTGCTAAGGGCGAGCTGGGAAAAGAACGCAGGAGACTCAGGGCCCTTAGGATCCTGCTACAATGCAGAGCTTCTCTAGAGATCCAGCCCCCTTTACCAACCTAAATGCTGCTTTCCATTCAACCATGCTTCTTCTCAGTCCTAGGCTTCCCCTGCCTCCTAGAGCAGAGCTGGAGTGCTAGCCTCTTCACAGAAGGGTGTTTTAGGTATGCCAGGTTGGCCATCTGCATAGTCATGGCCTCTTCCCTGAGTTGTCCTCCTGAGTTGAACTGCCCATTCTCCCCATGTTCAAGATTCTATGTTCCTCCCACCTCTCATTTTGGGCACTACCTCCTGCCTCTTTCCTCATCTGTCCTCCCAGTGTGGACATTCCCCTTCTTTTCTACGTGCCACTTTTCCCTCTGCAAGCACACTCAATGCCTGCCCACTCACCTAATTCTTCTGAGCTCAGGGGATCTGCTTCCCTGCCCTACACCTCCATGCAGAAGCTGCGTTACTATCTCAGATTTGTGACTAAGATGGGGATCATCTTCTCCTTAAGCCAGGTTTGTCCTCTGGAACCTAGGTCCTATGGTTCCAGAACCTCATGGCCCTACGGTTCCTTCCTGTAAAGCACCTTGGATTCTGTTTTTCCCCCTCTATCCAACTTTGTCCCCTTCAGCAGCTCTAGGCAACCCCCTAGTCCCACCTGGATTCTGGCCCCCCTTTCCTTTTCACATGGTGAGATCAGAAGCAGGACAGCCCCTCCTACCTACATGGATGTAGCAGCCTCCTGAATGCTCTTCCTGCTGTCAGCTTTCTTCTGATTCTTCCCTCTGTCAGATTGATCTCTGTAAAACATTGCGTCTAAATCTTGTCAGATTTTACTCCTACAGGATTAAAGCCTCAATTCTTAGCTCCACATTGAGGGCCCTTCACTGGCTGCTCTCAGCCACCCTTTCCAGTCCCCTGTCACACAACTGTCTTTTCCTTCTGCTGTAACTACTCAGCCTCTGAACACACTATTTGCTGTATGCTCCTTCCAGCCGTTCCACTGCTTTCCTGTAGAACCACCTCCATCTCTCTAAATCTTACCTATCTTCTGAGATGCTGTGCAGCTCACTCCTTCATGACACTTCTTTGGTCTTTCCCATGCTCAAGTGTTCACTCCCTCCACAGAATGACCAGGGTATTTTATCTTTGCTTCTCAGTGCCTTGAGTGGTCCATAGACCAGCAGCATTGCCAACAGCTTGTGAGAAGTACAGGACTTCAGAATCCATCTGACCCTTGGGAGCAAGATCTGAATTTCAACAATGATTTTGTGTGCACATTTCAGTTCAAGAAGCACTGGAAGTGTGTTCATTGTGTGTTTGCTTCTGCTTGGGTATGGCTTTTGGCCAGAGAGTGGGTGGTCTTCTCAGGTGCCACATCTGGTCGGATTCACTAAGCTAGCGAAGGGGCTGACAGCTGAGATGCCCGAGAAGCATATGTGTCCTGCCTGAACCCTTCCCACCTGGAATCTATACCCTGAGAGGCCCCAGAGTTCAAGGTCTATAAATCTGACTCCAGAAAGCACTCTAGTAACATGAGGAGAAATCAATTAATCAATAAAAAGCAGTTATCAAGCATGTAGTGGAGAACTTTTTCCTGTTCACAAGCACACACTGGTAGCAAGGTCTGTTACTTTAGTGTATATTTTGAAATGAAAACTATTGCTGTTTTTTCATTATAATATTAATATACTTTCTAAAGTAGTAACTTTAGAAAACACAATATGTCATGAAGAAAATAAAAATGACTCATAATTTTCTCCAGCTACAAACACTGATTATTTAATGTTTGTGACTGCCACTTACTCATTCAACAAATATTTACGGAGCCCTGCAGTAGGCCAGATTTGTGCCAGACCAGGGATTTGAGGTGAAGACACCATGGTTCCTATTTTTTGAGCAGCTCACAGCAGGGCATGAGGTGGGGGAGACAGATACTGAGCAAGTTAGAACAACAGTGTCTGTATCTCCCAGAGCTGCTGTAACAAAGCCCCATGAACTGGGCAGCATAAAATGACAGATTTATTCCCTCACAGTTTTCCAGGCCAGAAATGTGAAATCCATGTGTCTGCAGGGTTGTCTCGTGCTGGAGACTGTGAGGGCGAATATTCCACGCTGCTACCCTACCTTCTGGTGACAGCTGGCTTTCCTTGGCATCTCTTGGCTTGGTGCTGCATGGCTCCAGTCTCTACCTCTGTCATCACATGACACTCTCCTGCTTCATGACCATCTACCTAAAGGACACTTTTTGAATTAGAACGAACCCTACTCCAGTGTAATCTCAATCAGTTACATCTGCAATGAACCTGTTTTGAACGAAGGCCACATTTTAAGTGTGAGGGAGTAGGACCTCAGCATTTTGTTGGGAACATCTTTCAACGTCTAGAACAAAAGAACACTATGTAGTTCTGGAGGAGCATGACAGGTGACCAGCCTTGCCTGGGAAGAAATGACCTTCAAACCAGGACTGAGTGAAGATGAGGGAAGAGCAGAGAGACAGACAAGTACTGTCCACAGAGCTTGGGGTGGGCGGCTGGATGTGAGCACTCCAGGCAGACTGAAGACAGTGTGGCACTTTCTAGGAATGCAAAGAAGACCTTGTGGCCATAATACAGAGTAGGGACAAAAGGTAGGACCTGGGAGCAAGTCACAGACTGGTTCATATGGGGCTGGGGCCTTGGTAAGAGCTTCTCATTTGTCCTGAGGAAAACAGGGAGTTCTGACAGTGTCAAGCACAAGTAGTTCATCTTGCTTTGCAGGCTGTCTCCTCTCAAGAAGGCTGTGTTGTTCTTCTCAGTCCCTGTCTTGGGTGCCCCCGGCTATGTGAAGGCACAGGACAGCTCTGTGCAGAGAAAGAGGTGCAACCTGCCAGAGGTGGTCCCAAACCTTCCTCCAAACCAGAGATGGGGTTCATCCAGTCTGGAGTCTGCCTCCCCTTTGAATGTGCTGAGTGCTCAGGCCTGGAGACACAGGACTGACCACCTCACACCAGCACTGCATGGGAGCTTTGATGGGATGGATCCAGTCCCGTGTGGCTCCCTGAGGCCAGAGGCCTAGATGCTAGGTCTTGTATGGGCCATGTTTTGAGCACCCTACTTCCCTCAGGGGATGACTGATCTACATGGGCCTTCCTACATAGGACTCAGCCTAGCTGGTGCTCATTCGTCCCTCACCACACCCTCAGAGATCTTCCGTTTCCTGTGCATGCAGGCAGAGGGCCTACCCTGCCCAAAGCTGCCTGTCTCCACCTTTCCGGGGCTGGGTGGGCCTGCCTAGGTGGAGGAGAAGTGGGTCAGCTGGTAGCCATGGTGACGGCAGCTGCTCCCCGCCAGCCTTCCCATCTCCTCACCACAAACCTCACCGATGCGCTCCTTTGTCTGGTCTGGCAGGGATGGGGGCCAGGAGGGTGGATCTGGGGCTGGATCATGCACAAGTGTGTTTGTGTTCAAGCTTACACAAGCGCCTGCTCAGAGCTCATGTTTGTGCCTCCGCCTGGAGAGCTCACGGCTTGGGGTAAGATGCTTTCTACTTCCCTGGCCACTGTAGTGATGGGGCTCTTCTTGTCCCTCTGGCTGGGCAGGGGTCAAGAGCAGGGCATGGGGGTACATGAGTATGTGCAGGTATGTACACAAATATGAATCTGAATGCCTGTGGCTTTCTTGACTGCCTGTGTGGCTGCTTCTGTGTACCTTTGTGTGGATGAGTATCTTGGGGGCGTGTGTGCATATCTGTAAACACGTGTGATTTGTCTTTCTGGGTATATCGTGTGTGTGGGTCTATATTACGTATAATCACATATTTGAAATTGAGTGCTGTTATGTGCATGAGGGTTAGAGCAGCTGCTCTGGGGAGACAAAGGTCTGCACAGCAAGGAGCGAAGTTAGTATGTACGCCCCACTCTGGGTATATTTTTTCTTGTCCTGCCTGCTTCCCCTACCACATCCCAGCCCCTACCACCCACCCACCTTTCCCCAAGTGGGTCCCCCTTGGCCTTCTGTGAATGAATACAGGCCCTGGTCTGTGGGTCCAGATAGGCACAGGCTGGTGTAGTGGGCAATCCCAGTGCCGGATGGGGTTGGGCAGGATCTCAAATGCCAGACCCAGCATGCTGCAAAAGCTTAGGAGCCGAGACTGATACAGCTTCCTGGGCCCCTTCCACATCCACTAAGAGATATAAGAACTCTGATCCACATCAAACTGGAGTACTCAGGGCTGCAGTGGGAGGTAATCCTATAAGCTCTGGGCTGCCTCTTTAGGTGGTTGCACTTGGTGAATTGAAATTAGCACCTGGAAAATTGTTCACCATGTATAGGGCACCATTATGAGTAATAACTGGGTAATGACCAATTGGTCATTAAACATGTGCCAATCTCCATTTTATAATATTTACCTAAAATGTCTCCCAAAGCAATGCTGTCATCTCTCTTGTGATGAGGAATGTAGGTTTACAGGGGTTGATACAGAAGCTCTCCATCACTGGCTTGTAAGAGGCAAATCTCGACTGTGCTCCTAAGTCTGTCTGCCTCCAGAGCACGTGTTTTTATTACTCTGCTCTCCTGTTTCTCATTGGTTCATCTGATCTCCAGTCCAGCCAGGAGAGTTGGGCAGAATCCAAGTGGTGATCAGACTCAGAGAGAAGCAATGGAGGGTCAGAGTAGCTGAATGACTGTCTCAGGAGTTCCTCCCCGTCCTGATTCCTGGCATGTTACAGCATCTGGGGGGAGACCTAGACCCCAGAAGTCAGGGGAGGTTAGAAGGAGACAGAACAGAGTCTAGAGCTTCTTAGTAGTCCTCTGTCTCTGTGTCTGTCTGTTTCTCTGTCTCTCTGTCTGTCTGTCTCTGTTTCTGTGCTGGAGATCAAACCAGAGACTTCATGCATATTAGGCCCTATCACTGAGCTACATTCCCAGCCCTAAAAATTGTAAAGTTACAGGACTTCAGCAGTTTGACATTAAAGCACCTAAAGCCAGAGTAAGAGACCTGGGAGTTCAATTTGGTCAGTTAATTGGCTAGTTGGTTTAAAAAGCTAAAATGATTTGCTCAAGGTCCCACAGCTATTTCGTTTTTTTATTCCACACGGGCTACCAGAAGCCCTTGAGGACACTGTCTTCATTAGCCCTTCCTCTGAGCTCAGTTCTTCCCTTCCAGATCTTTTTACCACATCACCTCCTCCCGAGAGCCTGCCTTGATTGCCTTCACCTCCTTTCCTGGAGTCTCGTGTCTCAGCAGAAGTTAAGTGGAGCCTTGTGCAGATGCCCTAGGGGCACACTGTTGGAAGGGGCGCAGCCCCGGTGATGCAGAACTCTACACTCAGATTCATCAGTTTGGTGAGTTTAGGTTTTCTTTCAAGTGAGGGCTGGGGAGGGAGGACCTAACAGATCTTCTCAGGTGATGGGGTACCTGGGAGTTAGGGGTCTCAGGTTGAAACTCTGGTTTTGCCCCCAGCATTCTCTGTGGCCTTGCATATGTCTCTTCCCTATTCTGGCCCTGATTTCCTGCTTGGAGAGATGAAAAATGCAGGTTGGAATTGAGACTTGCAAGTCAGCTTTAGCTCATGAGTTGGTGCTCAGGAGCTGGTTTTAGAGCACTGTGTTTAGAGGAGTTCTGAAGTTAAGTTTGTCCTCGGAGGAAAGAGATGGATTAATGATGTCTGCTGTGGGTAGATGATGGGAAGGTGAGGCAGAAGCTTCAGTTTTCACAGCCCCTTCTTATCTAATAGTCCAGCAACCTGTGATAGATTTCTTGGTCTGTCCTGTTAAAAGTGAGTGACTGGCTTCACCTTAGCCTTTTGGGTTCCTCATTGACTATCAAAAAAAAAATTCATTAGACATAAGCTCAGAGGCATCCAGGGACCCAGAGGTTCTGGCAGAGCCTGGGACCTGCTGCTGTCAGGATTCTGGAGAATTTCAAAAAGCCTTTAGGACAAAAAGACCCCATTCAGGGGCCAAATGTTGAGGGCTGGAAAAAAAAAAAAACATGGATTTATCCTTCAGAAGCTTGGATGGTGTCTCCTGGAGTTCTGGCAGGAAGGGGCAGTAGTTTCTGCCCCCTGGAGGATAAACAAGGGCCAGATTGTTCTTCTGCTGGATTAATAGATGGGAGATAGCAGGGAGAACTTGAGGGTGAGCTCCCATAGCTTGGAGAGATTGTAGGAAGGTTTCCTGATCTAGGTGCCATGAACTAGGCTGGGAAAGGGACAGTCTTGTTCAGAGGCAGGAGCATTATTGAATTGATTTTTATGGAAAAGATTTGGTTCATTTACCAATCGTTTAGAACCACTGGTACATGACATGCTGCATTGTGTGTCCTGATGGGGCTCCTCAGCAGTGTGCTCCCATCTCTGCCACTCCGCCTTTCCATCCCTGTGGTCTGATAAAGGTTCAGGAATTGCTATGCAGCTATCTGTATAGGCACAGGGCAGCTATCTTTGTCTGGACCTCTGGCTTGCCTTTCCAGAGCTAGACTGGCTACCAGATAAGGAGCTAGAGCCCCAGATGGAAGCCCACACCCCAGCCCCTCTGCAGCACATAATCGTAGACTCAGCTCCCCAGTCCAAAGGACTTCTCCAAAGAATCTGCTCTGAATCCTTCAGTTAACACAGAAAAGCTGAGGCCCAGAGATATGAAGAGTGCGCTCACATTCTAATCTCATGCCATGATTCCAACCTCTCTCAGGTTTCCTTGTGTGAACTCTTGGAACAGAAGCTAGGGCCTAGGACCTTCGGTCTAGTGCTTTGGATCTGGCTCCTCCTGACCCCTGGGGGTAGCCTATAGATTGAAGGTGGGGCTGCCCCAAGTTTTCATAAATTCTCCAGGTCCCCTAGGTGAGCCCTGGGTGCCTGAAGATGATAAAGTAGCTCTGTGTAACGTAGAGTTCTGGATGTCAAACCATGTGCTTGTCAGTTCCACTCATTATTCATGAGGAAACATGAGCTTCCAGGTTGGCACGGGCAGGAATTCTGTCCCTCGCCCCTTCTCACCCCTGGGCTTGTGCTCTGAAGCATATTGGAGGCTTCTCCAGCTAAGGTTTGTGAGTCACAAGGTTCTCCATCTTAGCTGCTCAGCCAGATGGGGGGATTTAGACCAGAGCGGGTGGATTTTCTCACTGTAGGCCCTTTCCTTGCAGTTTTATCAAAGAGCCCAGGGACCCAGAGCAAAGCCAGAGTTTGAGGGGTGGGCACACATCTTTGGACCAGCTCTGAGTTGAAGGGGTATCAGCTGCTGAGCATGTATGTCTCTTTGTGGAAATGGGAGACTGTGTTCAAGCCTTGCCACTTCCTGTTTGAGTAGGACACTTCTCTGAGACTGTTTTCTCATCTGCCTTGTGATGATAGCTATACACGCTGATACCATGGCAGATTCACAGTATCAGATAAGCCCCGTCCCACCTTCCACCAAAAGACCATGCAGATACCCAAAAACCCACACAAATTGGCACTAGAATTGGAAACTAAAGAGAAAGGATCATCACAGGCCAGTGTCCAGGGGGACTTTCCATTAGCTGCATGGTTGATGGAGGGTAGAGAAATACAATCTGGGGCTCTGATCATGTCACAGGGTGAGTGAGAACTATCCAGAGAACTACAAAAAAGGTAAAGCAGGGCTCTGACTCATCTGCCTTGTCAGCGTTAAGTCTCCAGGCTGCAAGAGCCGTGTTGGCGGAGAGACCAGGTGAGGAGTCTCACAGTCTGGGGAGATCTTTCTCAGCAGCCAGAGTGGTGCCTCTCCCAACCCCATTTTCACTCCCCTTTATGTGTCCTTTTGAAAAGTGAGACTGCTTCAGGGTAAACCTGGGGGCAGAGGGTCCAACCAAGTACCCTGAACCCTGCCTTGCACACTGCCCCCAGGAAGAGAGCTCTGGGCTAAGACAGAACCAGGTGGGTGCTGGGTGCTCAGCAGCTGGAGCAGTGGCTTTCCTGTCTTCCGCCTGAGCCAGGGGCTGCAGTATTTGGCTTTACAGCTGAGTTACAGAGGCTGAAACCTGGAGACCCCATCCTCTATAACACAGGGCCTCGGATGCCTATAGTGCCTTCCTATATACAGTGGATCTCAGCGCCCTCTGTCCTTCCGTTCCCTCACACTTATCATAATCACCATTAAATATTTAAGTGTAGAATTGGTTATTTACTGTCTGTCTGCCCTCCTGAACTGAGGCCTTGCGAGGGCAGCACTCAGTTTCCTGGCTCACTCCTATACAGTGTCTGACAGTCAGCATTGGCCTTGGAATTTTAGGAAATTAAATATTTGTTGAACATAGCTAATAAGGAGAGTAAATTTCTATGCTTTGCATAGAATTTGGCAATATAGGCCAAGGATACAAAGAAAAAAATATGCCCTTAGTGGCAGGCAAGATGCTTGTGGATATAACTGAGAATTCTGGTTTCAACTAGCTTACGCTTTGGAAAATATATAAGTGGAAGAACAAAGGAAGGCCAGTCTAAGTGTGGCTGGCATCTTTTGGGTCTGTGCATTGGCTGCACCCTAAGGCTGGACCACATGTTATAGACGTGATCTTGGAGGAGGAAGGGAGAGAGAGAACAGAGAGTCTCTCCTGTAAGCATGGACTCCAGATCATGCTCTTAAGCTGAGCTGAGCTGACCTAGTCAGTCATATGCCTACCTTTAAGCAAGTGAGAGTGGCTAAGGAGAAAGCCATTCCCTGATGACCTTAAACTCACGAAGATCTGTCTCCAAAACAAGGTACAGGGTAGCATCTGGATGAAACCAGCCCTGTGCCAGGCAGCAGGAAGGGAGCTGGACAGTTGGGAAGCTCCCAGCAGCAGTACCACACTCGCCTCCCTGGCCATTTCCTGGAGCAAGTCCTAAGGGCATTGGCCTACAAACCAGTGTAGATGTTTATTTCTGTGTCTATTTAAGAGAGAGAGAGAGAGAGAGAGAGACAGAGAGAGACAGAGAGAGAGAGAGACAGAGAGAGAGAGACAGAGAGAGAGAGACAGAGACAGACAGACACGGAGTTGATTCAAGAGGTAACCATATTGAAATATTTAAGCCAGTCATGCTACCTGTATACAACAGATGATTATGGTGGCTGGAGCCAACACTTATACAAAGTGTTAATGACATTGGAAAATGCTTATGATAAAATGTTAGGTGAAGAATGTCAGGGTATAAAAGTTGCATTTGCAGTACGAGTCCAATTATTGTTTTGAATGCATAGAAAGGAGGTTAGAAGGAATGGGTTAAAATGCTGAGGGTGGCTGCCTCCCAGCGGTGCAGTGAGGGCGATTGTTGCTGCTGCTGCAGGCTTTTCTGGACCACCCCTTTCCCCCCAGCAGAACCTCCTGCAGTTTGCACAGGCTGGAGGCTGTCTTGTGCCCCTCCCCCACTTTGTTATTTGCATGAAAGTAATCGTCTGCAACACATGCTCGGTAGCCTTTCTATGCACAGATACTTCTCAGCACTTTACCTGCACTATCTCATTTAGTCCTCACAGTAATCCTAGGAGGTAAGGGCTTCCATTTCTCATTTTGCTGAACTGTTTCCTAAAACTTCTAAGATGTTTGGTCACGGCATCACCCAGCAAGTATGTGGGGTCTCTGGAATTCAAGCCCAGGCCATCTGGCTCCACAGCCTTGGTCTTCACCACCAAGCCAGATCACCTGCCAGTTGTTCATAGCCACAGGCTTATGAGAATATTCTCATTTATTGAGCCATACACTGTGCACACCCTTGAGATTTATTTATTCATTTAATCCTTAGCGTTGAAGAGGCTAAGTGACTTGCCTAAGATCACACAGCTAAAAGTGGCAGGACTGCCGGCTGATAACTGGAGTCTGATATGGAATTGTTTTGTTTCTCACTCACCTTCAGAATTTCCTGAGGCCCTGCAGCCCCAGGGACCATGTTTAACGGGGAGCCAGGTCCAGCCTCAGCTGGGGCCTCCAGGAATGTGGTTCGGAGCTCCAGCATCAGCGGTGAAATCTGCGGATCCCAGCAAACTGGGGGTGGGACCGGGACCACCACCGCCAAGAAGCGACGTAGCAGCCTGGGTGCCAAGATGGTGGCCATTGTGGGCCTGACTCAGTGGAGCAAGAGCACACTCCAGCTTCCTCAGCCTGGTGAGGGGCATGGGGCACAGGGCATCATGGGGCAGGGGTGAGGGACCCTTTTTGCAAGGAGTACCCAAGGACTGAACTGATGGATGTGCTCTCCCAGCCCACACTCCCTTGTATAGCGTATTGACAAGGCTCTGCACTGCTGTAGGTCTAGTACGTGACAGTAGGTAGCTCCAGGCAGGCACTGGAGCACAGAGAAGGGAAGTCACATGTCCCAGATTACACAGGTAGGCGAGGTGTAACATGGCACCAAGCCCTAGCAGGTGGGTTTCCTACTTCAAGCCTTGTATTTTACACACTCTGCCTACACACAGAGACTTATATAAGTCCTTGATAAACAGTAATTATTTATTAAACAGCCCAGTGTTCCTGGCACCATGCTAAGTGACACTAGTTTTACAGACACACACATCCACAAGATTAATTCTCACCCATCATCTCTTAGTCTCCTTAGTACAAATCCCCACGCAAATGCAGTTACTTAGTCACATAGATTTGTAAGTCACAAGACAGACATACAGAGATACAGTCATGTAAATAGATGCTCACCTGCCAAGGTGAGCCACTCATTGCCCGGAAAGCACAATACAGTAAATCTCATTCATACCAAACATGGTCATAAATAAAACTAAAAAACACTATCCTCTGAGTACAGACGTGCAGACCTAGGTCACAAGCATGCATGTCACACGTGACAGAGCCATGCTCACATGCACCTTACCAATTGCAGCCTCATAAATACTGTCTACTTTCCCAGACATCTAGTTGCAGAATCCCAACTATGCTCAGACTGCTGGGGGACCAACCTTGTTGCACACAACTCCACACAGACCTACATCACAGAGGAGCCAGCCCGCCATACCAAGACCCCTTTGCTTTGTGGCATTGGCCCAGACACCAGCTGGCTTTGTTTTAAAATCTCTTCCTACTTATTTTGTTTAGCGTAACAACTTCCCCATGAAACCTTCAAATAGGCATCTGGATGGGGGTGGTGAAGAGGCGGGGGCACTGGAGCATCCAGGGAGAATGCTCATCAAGGCTCCCCATTGGGACTGGGTGGGGGGACTTTTCCAGGTCTTAAAATAGATTTTTGCAAAGCCCTCAACAGGAACACATGAGATTGTCTTTTCCAGCAATCAAGCTGTGATATGCATCCTGGCTAGGAGAGGCTCCATGGAGAAGGGGCTTGCCCTGACTTATACCTTGGGGGGTGGTATAGGCCTAGGACCAGGGATTCAGGAAAGTGAGGGTTAGGGATCCAGGACTTGGAATGGGATAGGACCAAACAATTATAGACAGGGCATTAAGATTAGGAGGTTGTAGAGTTGTTGGGACCCAGGAGTCTGGCCCTCAGAGACCACGCATAAAAATCTAGCTTCAGACCTGAAGGCTTCTTGTACCCCAAATTGGGAGGGGTAGTCTTCCATGGCCAAAACGGGGCCTGAGTCACTGGAAAGCACTGCAGTGACCTACCTAGCCTTCACAGACTGCAGGGAGGGTGGGAGCAGATGTCAAGAAGACCTTTTGCATTATAAAGAGATGAATGGCGACAGGCCTTTTGGATTTCTGGTCTCCATGATTATGTCAGGATGCGGCTGAAGGCCCAGAGCCTGGGGTCAGGGGAACTACCCAGATGCTTCTAACTGCAGGTCCCTGTGAATCATCTAATTGCTGAATGTCAGAGCAGGAAGAGCCTCTTGAAGTCAACCAGTTCAGTGTACTCATTTAGCCATGAGGTATCTAAACCTTGGGGAGAAGGGACCTTACTGGAGAATGACCTCAGGTTGGCCCTCTGTCATTTATTAGCAGGGTGAGCTAGGCAAGGATCACCTGATCCTGCTCCTTGTTCATAGAATGAAGAAAATAATGTATGCCTTGCAGAGTTGTCCAAGGAATTAAAGGAGGGCACATATACAAAGGCCACCATTCCTGTGCCTGACACATGAGAGCTACTCAGTGAAGTTTTGGTGCTGTTATTACACATGGTCACATAGTACAGCTGAGAGAGAAGTGAATTCTCTGGCCTTTACACCTCTGCCTCTTCCTTATAGCACACTCCTTTCCTTTCTGTGTTTTTTTTTCCCCCAAACCTTGAGGATGTCAGCGACCCAGCCTCAGCCCCCTCCTGGGCGAGTCTGGCACCAGAGGAATGTATGGGGCTGACTCACTACAGGTGTTGGCCCTAGAATCACTGTTCTGGGAACAGGTCTTGGACGCATGCCCCTTGCTGCCTGCCCTGCTGTCCACAGATGGGATGCTTCAGTTGCCTGCTGGGCCACGCTATATGGAGTCTGGAGGAATTCCTCTCCTGGACGTAGCCTTCTGGGCTGTGGATCTGTCCTTCCAAGAAGCCCCCTTCATCTTAGATTATTTGTAGCCTGCACTGCTTAGAGCCTTGCCCATCTCTTTTTGTTTCAAAGCCTCTCTTCCGTTTCAGACACCATGTCTAGCCTGACCGTTATTACCAGCCTTCTCCTGAGTTCCCCGCCTGCCTGCCTGCCCCTTCCAGTTTATTGCTTGTTTTACCCCAGAGTAGACTTTTAGAGATTCACTCTGGTGCTTTAGAGGGCTACACCTGGCTCTGAATTTCACATGGGACTTTGGAAGGCCATTTCCTGCTGAATCTTAGTTTCCGTTTTTGTAAAATGAAGTTAAAATGCTGTCTCCTAGCTTCCTTCTAGATATGTCATTCCCTAAATTGAGGGAATAATGAGGAGGATGAGGCAGAGATCTGGTGTCCCAGAACACAGGTGAATTCTGGCCTGGCATCAGGCTGCGTCCACAAAGGGCTACCCTGGGTTGACCCAGCTCCTGTTAAATGGAGCGTGTCACTTCAGGACCAGGGACAGCAGCACTCCCTTCTAGGCTCCCAATAGGCAGCACTTCCTCCAGGCTCTGAGCCAGAGGGATCAGGACCATCCCAGAAGATGCGGCTGCAACTGCCCCTTCCTTGTATGTGATGGGACAGATGGATAATTCCTGGAGTCCCTGTAACTCTAGAACCACAAAATTATTACAAGCAATTTGGCTTGGTTCTCTAGAGAGAAGGTACATATAATTATTCCCTGATTCAAAAGGGGTTGAGACTGGACAGATACAAAGCCAGTAGAGGAATTTTTCTCTGAGGTTTCAAGGCCTTTCTTCTCCCCCTGAACACATGGAACTTAATCTCTGCTGAGTCACATCTCAACTAGATGGGCATTGAGAAAGGAAAGAGAAGTGGCATGTAAGCAGACTGGGAATCTAGAGACCAGGGTGTAGTCCTAGTTCTTTTGGTACCTGAATCCCAGATCCTCCATCTGTAAAGTGGTGGAGGGGGGCCAGTGCAGTATTTTTACCTCTTTAGGATTCTGTGACTCCCCTATTTGAAGACTCACATTGGATTGGCTAGGTTTTATCTAAGAAGGTAAACTCACTTCCAAGTGGGTCAGAGCTTCCCCAGGCTTTAAGGTGGCAGAGATATGAAGGGGAGGGAGGGCGCCTTGCAGCCCCTGCAGCCCATCTGTCTTCTAAGTCAGTTAGAGGGAATGTGGCTGTTAGGAGCTAGGGACAGGGACAGTCCTCCCACAGCCACCATTTTTATCCAGCTGTCTGTGTGTGGCAGGTCACGTACCATGTGTGGGCTTGCTTCATTGCATGTGTATCAGTTCACATTGAATTGAGTGGATGAATTCAACTCCAAGTATTTTGGTGTGAAGAACACATGTATGTGACCTGACTTTGTGACAGAGTACATCGTGTACACATATGACAAAGATCTGGCAGGACCCTCTGTAAATGTGACTTAATGTAAACGTACTCAGGACTTTTTGAGGATAATTGTATTTATATAGTGACTATTAGCACTCACATGTATCTACCTGTGGCTCTGTGTGAAAGGGATACATGTAAGCTAAAACGTGACTCTGTGTGTCACTGTGAGACAGACAGACAAAGAGACAGATACAGACAGATAGACATTGATGGTTTTATTGCTTCCTGAATATGGTAGCTATTCCAATACCTCAGAAACTGAGCTGATTTTGGAGAAGACATTTCTTATTCCTGCCACCCCCAGCCTTGGTCCCATCACCGCCCCTCTGGTATCCCATTCACTGGTGATCCCAGCCGTCTCAGCCTTACCTCCTCCAGTGAAGACTTTCCAAAAGATAAGCCGAGCAAAGCAGGAGAATTAAGCACCCCCCACCAACACCGTTGTGTGTGGGCAGGAGAAAAGATTGTCAGGGTGACCCGATACCCCTTCCCCACTGCTTCCAGGGGCTGTGCCACCTGTCCTACCCCAGGTCTCTTCCCCCACCCCTCTCCCTATTTCTGTAGGCAACTCCACTCTTAATTTGTTTGGGCCTCTAGCCAGTGATAGCAAATGGCTCCTTTGATGTAGCTCCTAACTTGAGTACCACTTCCTGCCCAGTAAGCCCCTGTGGCAGGCAGGCTTCAGCAGGGTAAGTCCCTGCAAACCCCTAGCCCGCTCCCCTACCAGGTGAGGTTGTCTGGAGGGACTATACTGCAATGCTAAGGAGGTTGCTATGGGAACTCAGGCTGGATGGCATACTGTCAGGACAGGAAAAGTGCCCCGTGTTCCCAGCCAGGCCAGGGTAGAGTCCCCTAGGATGTGGAGACACTGGATCTTCTCATTCTGCAAACCTCTGGGGGCTCTTCCACAGTCCTTTCTCTCAAAGCCAGAGTCAGTTCAGGGCAAGCTTGCAGCTCCTCTCACAGTTTTGTCTCTGAAGACCTCTCCAGCCCCTTCCACCCCTCATCCTTCTCCCTGTTCAGACCCATCTTGACACAGCAAGTTCGTTTGAGTGGCCAGGCTTCCTATGGGTTTTTCTAAGGCCTGGGGAGACATCAGAGAGGTGAGCTGTGATGTCTTGAGAGTACCTGGAAGAGGAAAAGTAAGTCTGGGGACCCTACGGAAGACAAATTATCCAGAAAATAGAGGGAAGAAGAACGCATGTGTTTTGGGGGCAGGAGCTGAAGCAGCTTGGGAAGGGTATCTCAGGAGCCTGGTACAAGGGTAAGGGTCCCAGGGCCACTGGACTGGGGCTCTGCCTGGTTACTCCAGCCACCCCCAACTCAGCATTCCGACTCTGTGTCCAGCCATCTGTTCTGTGTATGTCAGTGGCTTGCACAGGGCCAAATGTCAGGCTGCAGACCAGCTCTCTGCTCCGCCAGGCAACATTCCTAGCTCTAGTCCTATTCCTGCCTGCCTGCCCCTGCCCCGAGGGTGACTGTGGCAACACTCTACAAGAAGCCTTGGCTGTGACCTGACCTTGTTCTCTCTCTCATCTTGGGTTTGGGGGTCCCAGAAGGGGCCACCAAGAAGCTGCGGAGTAACATCCGAAGGAGCACGGAGACAGGCATTGCAGTGGAGATGCGGAGTCGAGTCACCCGCCAGGGCAGCCGGGAGTCCACGGATGGGAGCACAAACAGCAACAGCTCCGACGGCACGTGCGTGCACCCTGGCCAGCTCTGTCCTCCTCCTTGATCTCACACAGCCCACAGGGGAGCAAGATCTGCTTATGGGTTTCCAGCCAAGATGCCTCTGCCACCCATGTCCCCTCCCCTAGACATTCGGTGTGTGGGCCCCAGGTCTGCCATTGCTTGCATCAGAATGTCTTAGAGCATTTAATTTCTTCAGGGAGGGACCCAGGCCTCCCTCCTCCTACTGCCTACATACTGCCCTGCTCCAGAGGAGAGGGAGAAGAGCAAAATGTGATCCTAAATTCCTTTTGAGTCTGAAATCATTGTCCTGGCTCAGATGAGTGGCATTTTCACAAGTAGTCTTGCTCGGAGTTAGGGAAACAGACTGGATTAAATCTGTGGCTTTCAAACTATTGTGTTGACTTATGGTGGGAAGAAAAATTACTATAGTGAGTCAAAATCAACATTAGAAAAAGAAAGAAAACTCAGGTATGTCCTATGTAGTAAGGACAAATGACCTTGTGAACTTTTACTTCAGTCTTTGATATATAGGAAACACATAGGTCTCTAGTGCATCATGATGTTAATTTTTTTTGTTACATGGTTGCAGTAAGAAAAATTTGAAAGTCTCTGGGTTAAATATTCTTCAATATCTTTCATAAATCTGTGAAACTGTAGTTTATTACTAAGATTCTTTGCTTCTGCTTCATTTCATCTCAGGATTCTGTGGCTCCATTACTGAATATTCATTGATCATGCTTTCCAGTTGATCCTCAGTTCCCATGAGTGATTGGCATAAAGTCCCACCTTGAACACAAAATCTATGGAAGTTCACATCTCTTTGATAAAGTAACATGATATTTGTAGATCTCCGCCTATACACTTTAAATCACCTCTAGATTACTTACAGTACTCAGTACAGTGGAAAGAGCTGTAAGACTTTATTGCTTGTGGAATAATGACAAGAAAAAACACAGATGCATCTGTTTTCCTTAATATTTTCAGATGGTTGAATCCATGGATTTAGAACCCATGGATACAGAGGCCCAGCTGTACCTTCTCCCATGAATGAAAGTAGCCACTAGCATTTCATACCCTTGCCCAGTATCTGTGGACATCTCATCCATAATTCTTACACTGGAATCAGCCCCAGAATTAAGTTCACAGTTGCAGTCAGCTGAGGCACATGAATATCACTATTATCTCTGCCTATGAATAAGGAAACCGAGGCACTGAAAAAGAGAGAGGAACCCTATGCAAGGTCATGGTTATTAAGTGGTGGTTTAGTCAGTACATACATTAAGGTCATTTGACTCTATAACCATTATTGACAATCTTCATATATACTCTAAAACTCTCCAAATTTTGTGAGTTGTAGATATGTATTTATCTGTCTCAGATCCCCCTGTCATAAGAATGGGACTCCCGGCTATTGCTGGTCATGATAAAAAAGCAGACGCCTTGACGCCCCTTCCCGGGGAGTGGAGGCTGAGCCTCGTGGGGTTAAGACGTAGGCTTTCTGCCAAGCAGACCCCTCCCTGCCTGTCATTGGCCCATGGCGGTTCACAGCCAAGATGGCTAATGGGATTTTTTCCTGGACATCTTTTTCTTTCCAGCTAGGAGAGCCCACTACTTTGCATTGTTGGGCCAAACCTCCCTCATCTAGCCACACCCAGAATATCCAGCCTCAAGGACATGGAAAAGCAATACTTGTCCCTTGATGACAGCAGCAGTAATAACAGTAACTTCCATTTGTTGTTTCCTGTTTTTCCAAAACATTTCCTGCATCATCTGCCCGATCTTCAGCACAACCCTATGAGTTGGCCCTTATCTCTTTTTGCAGGCAAAGCATTTCTTTTGTCTCCTAGAACCTCTGTTGTCTCATCTGTAAAACTGAGTAATAGTCCCTATCACACAGAAAAGTTGTAAGGATTAAAAGACATAATGTACATGGAACACTTGGTGCATAGTAGACACCTGGCCAGGTTTCAATCACTATCAGCTTTTCTTGTTGCCATTTTTCAGGCCCCCCACAGCCATGGGCCACCCACATCTCTTCCAATTGTCTCTACCCTATAATTGTGTTATTTTGGTTTCAGTTGCTGTTCTGGGTATCACCTTACATTATTAACTTGGATTTCAAATTTATGATCAAATCAAAGCTCAATTCTTGGGCTGCATCCAGGCATTACAGTTTCTGATCTGTCTCTGGTTCTGGCATCAATATCTGTTGAGAACGCAAGTGTCCAGCAAGCCTTGCCTTTTGACAGTCATCTCAGAATTCCTGGAGCTTAAGGATTAAATACCACCATTGTGTGATTTATAATAGTACCTTTAGGGACACACCAAAGTGCTTTTCTTCAGTATACAGAAAAAAGTTATTTGTCACCAGAGTAGCTTTATCACACTGCATAGAGGAGCAACTGAGGCACAGAAGGGAGTGCCCAGTGTCCCACATGCAGAGCCCCTGCATACTATGCTTCCACCCCAGGGCTGCCAGACACCCTTACATGCCCCTCTGCCTCCTCCTGCAGGTTCATCTTCCCTACCACCCGACTTGGAGCTGAAAGCCAATTCAGTGATTTCCTGGATGGGCTGGGACCAGCCCAGATTGTAGGGCGACAGACACTGGCAACACCCCCCATGGGTAAGTTTTCCTGAGGGCAGAATGATGGGATAATGGTGGCTAAAGCAGGAAGGGTAAGCTCCATGGGGGTCTCAGCATGACTTGGTGCAGGCAGCAGGAAAGAGCCCCTCCTTGAACTTTTGTGCCAGTGAGTTCACAGTGAGAGCACTCACCAACCCTTCCCTCCCTGGGGAGAAAATGGGTCCTTGCCTCTCTGTCCACTGCCATCAGCACCTGTCACAAGGCATCCCTGCCTCACCTTACTGCACGCTCACCCAACACTTGCTGTGTAAACACCTCCAGTTACAGTTTTTTTTTTTTTGTCTTTTTCGTTTTTATCGGTACCGGGGACCGAACTCACGACCGCCTGCTTGCAAGGCAGGTGCTTATGCCGCTGAGCTAAATCCCCAGGCCCACAGTCACAGTTTTGAGTAAAAGGCATCTACACCTTTTGGTAATATTCTCATCCCTCCTCCTTGCAGTTAGAAAAGACTTCTTGAAGCCTACACTTGGTCCTCTTAGCAGTCTGGCTCATTGCGTGAGCTCTCAGATCCCTTCCTTAGGTGTTGGCAGTATTGGCTTTGAGAGACTTCTCCCTGGGCTGGTTTCCCAGAGGTGCTTGCTCAATCTCTACTCACTTTGCCAACAGTCTGGTCTGGGAATCGTCTGATATGCATCTCCCCACTCAGCCCTCATCCAGACTACACTCACTCTTTGACCCTTGCAGCAGTGGAGGAAGGCAAGTGCAAGATTCTATCACAGAACTACTCTGTTTTCTTTGAAAGGGACCATGGCTGGACCCTTAGAGTAAGGGTCAGCCCTTATCTGGCTGTTACATTGGATTTGGCTAATTCCTAGCTTTGCTTTGAGGCTCAAAGGGGCCTGGAGAAGCTGTATTTCCCTGTCCTAGATCTAGATATGAATTGGGAAGCAGTGGGAGAAACCAGCTGCTTGGAAGCCAACCCACTTTTGCAGAACATGTGCATGTAGTGCCCCCTTGTGTCCAAAATTGGGAAAGGCAAGAATGCCATAATGGGACCCTCCCTCCCAAGACAAAGGTCAGAAATCCTCTCCCAGAACCTTCTCTTCTCATCTGTAAGATTGGGTAGTAGTCCCAAGCACAAAGAGGGGTTGTAAGGATTAAATGATATAATGTACATGGAACAGAAGTTCTGGGAGAAGCGAGTGAATTCCAGGATGTTTCCTGGGAGATAATAAATCCTAGTCCTCCCAATATGAATATTTGAACAATTGTATTATGGCTCAGAGAATCCATGGTGGGTGGCTGAACCCAAAGTCTGGCTCATTTTGCTTTCCTAGAACAGGCTTACAATTCTCCACTCCCTGAAAGTGATTACTACTTCATTCTATATTCTGCTAATCCATGATGAAGAAAGCTAAGAGTTCCCAGAAATCAAATAACAACAAACTCCACACACAGGCCTTGCCCACACTGGATGGTCCAGTGAACTTCCCCCTATCTATCAGGGACCTCCAGTCTCTTTTGGCAGTGGTTCAAGGAGGTCCCCACACCCACGTTTTGCCTCATGTCCTGGGCTGGTCCCTAACTTGTCATCTCTTTGCACTGATACTTTTTCAGTATTGGTCTGGCATATGGAGGGAAGTGGCTGAGGACAGCTGGAGGAGGGGAAGATGGCAAGCCAGATCCCACAGCCTTCCTGACCCAGGAAGCTCTGTCTCCAGTCCTTCCTGTTCTGCTCAGTAAAACAGAAGCCACTAGTCAGCCAGACTTAGGAGGGAGCTTGGCAGCTGTTTGTTGTGACCTAAGCATGCCCCTTGAAGGTCGTGCCCTGCCATACCCCCTGGACCTAGCAGAGTGTCTCTGGGTCACTCTCAAGAGCAGTTCTGAACCACGCAGTTAGCTGCATTCTCCTGATGCTGCAGCACCCTCTCGGCAGCTGGCTGGTCTGCCCCTTCCCGCCCTGCCTAGCACTTCTTCCTTGCAGGTGATGTGCACATTGCCATCATGGACCGGGCTGGCCAGCTGGAGGTGGAAGTGATTGAAGCTCGGGGCCTGACTCCCAAGCCAGGCTCCAAATCCCTTCCAGGTGAGCAGCTGGGAGAGGGACTTGGGAAATGGGGTCTTGGAAGGGAGGGTATCCTGCCGAGCAGTGGATCAAGCACATCCTCGATCCTCATTGGCTTAAGTCAGTATTCTAGATGGTAGAGTCACAGCTTGGCTGGAGGTCAGTGAACAAGGTGTGGGCAAGGGAGGCCAGAGGAGTCAAGGTTTGTTCTAGCTTCTTTTGCCTTCTATGCACTGGTCAGCTCATTTGACTCGCCTGGGGCAGGACATAGTTGTTGCTTGTAGACGTTCCCCATACTTTCCCTCACCCCTCAGCCACCTATGTCAAGGTTTACTTGCTGGAAAATGGAGCCTGCTTGGCAAAGAAGAAGACAAAGGTGACCAAGAAGACCTGTGACCCCCTGTACCAGCAGGCTCTGCTCTTTGAAGAGGGGCCCCAGGGCAAGGTGCTGCAGGTGAGTGTTACAGGGGGAGCTGGGCAGGGGAGCTGTCCAAAGACATCATCATTTCGAAGCTTTTTTAAATGAAATTTTTAAAAATTTCCTCACAAGTATGAATTCCCGTGTTAGATAAAACATGACCGCAGGTCTCCTTTTTGGTCTTCAAATCCTAGAGAAGTCTGCTTTTAGGCTGAATTAAATAATGAAAATGATGGCTACGGGTTGTAAAGGTACCAGTTGTGAGGAATGCTGGCATGTCAACTAAAATGGCAGACAGGAGGGAAGAGCAAGGGTTTCTAAGGGACTGTTGGGAGGGGATTTCCCAGCACAGTGGACGTCATGTGGGAATTTCAAAACTCTGGCCACGTGGGGATGGGTGGGAGGAGCAGGCCCACCCAGCCTGCCTCCTGGCCTCAGCTGCTGGCTAATTCAGAGACATGGGCACACTATTTGATCCATTTTAGGATGATACCTTGTATTTGTTGTTGGCCGTCTTCATCCCATCTTTCAGGAAATAAGACAAAGCACCTTCTATAGCAGTGGTGGTGAACCTTTGGCATTTTTTTTTTCATTTAGAAGCTTTTAATTTGCAATTCGTCCTCTGTCAAGCACTCTGCATAATTTGTGCTGCCTATTTCACAGCTCCTCGAGGTGCTCCTGCCCCTAGTTGACTTATAAGGGAGCCGAGGTTTAGTGAAACTGCTCCCCAGGTTGCACTTGCTGGCTGTCCCCTCCCCTCCTGGTGCTGATGTTCATTGTGCTTCAGCTGGGAGCC
The DNA here is from genome assembly GCF_034190915.1 of Cavia porcellus. Taxonomy (NCBI): domain Eukaryota; kingdom Metazoa; phylum Chordata; class Mammalia; order Rodentia; family Caviidae; genus Cavia; species Cavia porcellus. Next base: position 34,982,812 of record NW_026947508.1, read on the forward strand.
AGGCTTTTGTTAGCTACTTGGGACTGGAGCTTTCAACAAGTGACTCGTGGAGCAAAGCTGGACCTAAGTCCAGGTGACTCTCATCCCAACTACTTGAAAGTGACAAAACCCTATGGCACATTTTATGTCAAGCCTTTACAACCATCCTGTGAGGGAGGATTCATCACGTCCTTTCCCTAGTTGAAGAGCTTGAGCTTATGTGGGCAGACAGCACAGTGATGTCTGGCATATAGACTGCTGTTTATTGATTACTAATGCTGGTGGTGATGGAGGCGATTGGCATTGCTTGATGCACAGAAGTGGCAGGGAAGCGATGAGAGCCAGGCTGGCCTGGGATGCCTGATCTCTCATTTAGGCTGTTAGTCCTCTTCCTATTTGTAACAAAATACCTGAGATAATCAGCGTAAAAAGAGGAAAGGTTTATTTTGGTGCAGTTTAGTCCACGGTCAGTTGGTCCCGTTGCTTCTGGGCCTGTGGTGAGGCAGGACATATGGTAGAGCCAACAAGAGGGGAAGCTGCTCACCTCATGGCAGCTGGGAAGCAAAGAGGGGACCAGGCCCTATGGCCCTCTTTGAGGATGTGCCCCTACTGTCTTAAAACCTCCTGTCAGGCCTCATCTCTTAAAGATTCCCATCATCTCTCAAGAGCACCACACTGGGGACTAAACCTTTAACACATGAGCTGGAGGACATTTATCCAAACCATAACAAGTTGTGCCTGTGGGCTGAGGCAGTTCTGATTCGGATGTACAGCCCAAAGAACTGCAGAGCCCTGGGCTCTCAGGCATGGTTTAGGCAAGGCCCCGTGAGTCAGCAGCAGTGCTGGAGCCATGACCCAGACACAGGGCTCTTCATCTGCTGTTTGCTGGGACAGTGTGGATGGACCAAGATGCTGGGAAGCCTGGGGTCAGACAGACCTAGGTTCTAACCCCACAACTTAAAAGTTGCTGTGCTAGGCCGGGGATACAGCTCAGTGACACAGCGCCTGCGAGGTTGTGAGTTTGACCCCTCGTACCACAAAAAAAAAAAAAAAAAAGTTTATGTGTATGTTTGGATTAATAAGCCAGTTTTGTGGCTGGGGATTTAGCTCAGCAGCATAAGTGCCTACCTGGCAAGCACAGGTCATGAGTTCGATCCCCGGTAACAAAAGAAAAAAAAAAGCCACAGTTTTCTCTGAGCAGAAATAGTTGTATGCTATACCCTTATCCACAAGGCTTGTTAGAACAACTGAAATAATGCATGTCATGTGCACAGGACCAGTTCTGGCATGTCTTACATGCTCAGAAAGTTGTTGTCTAAAATTGGTCTGAGTTCTGGCTTTCTCTGTTCCATCTACGCCCTGCCAAAACTTGGAGGTTCCTGGGCCCACTACCCAGCCCTGGAGCTGAGGATGTGGCTCAGCTGCTCGCTCTTCCTCCCCTGCTGACAGGTGATCGTCTGGGGAGACTACGGCCGCATGGACCACAAGTGCTTTATGGGCATGGCCCAGATCATGCTGGATGAGCTGGACCTGAGCGCTGCGGTCACTGGCTGGTACAAACTCTTCCCCACCTCCTCTGTGGCAGACTCCACGCTCGGATCTCTCACCAGGCGCCTATCCCAGTCCTCCCTGGAGAGTGCCACCAGCCCCTCGTGCTCCTAAGGACTTCACTCAGGACGAGAGGCTGGGTGGTGGTGTGGGAAGGGAGCCTACTGGCCCCCACCTGCCCTCTGTACATAGTCTCCATGTTTCTCTGGACTCTTCACCCTGCTGCATGTCTGCTGGCTACTGGGCTTGTCCCAGCTGGCAGTGGAGACTGTAGTCTGTGTGTGTGTGCGTGTGTATGTGTGGTTTGTGTATGTGTCTATGTGTGACCACATTATATCTGTTCGTTTGTCTGGGTACAATCAGTCCTGGTGACCACATGTCTCTTTGTGTCACATTGAAAAGAAGTGTTGTGTGGACACAACTCACTCCAAGGAGCTTCCAGGGGTGAAAGTGGGAGATGGGGCCGTTGGTTGGTTGATCCTGCCTGGTCCCCTGCCTGGGGCAGAGCCCCACCTGTGCCTCCTCTTGGTGGTCTTGGCTTGATTTTCTGTCTCGTCTTTTGTATCACCCTTTGCCTCTCCCAGCGTTGCTGCTCTTTTTGAGGAATGTAGCATCCACTGCAGCTGGCCACAACTATGCCCCTCTGGGAGCTCCCTCACCCCATTCCAGCTGCGTTGGCAGCTCTTCCCCACTGAACACATCTTGCGGCATGTAGCAGTCATCCAGTGCCCTGGCCAGGGATCCAGGGGAGGCTGAGGATGCCCTGGGAGCAGAGGGCTTTGAAATGGCTTCATCTTTGGGCTAGACACACCCCTTCCTACAGGCAAGCGCAAGGATGTCTTCGTTCCCAGGGGTACTGGCCAGATACCCCAGCAGGAAGGGCCGGGTGCTCCCTTGGCCTCTGTTTATGACCACCTCTCTCCCTTCCAGCCTCCTGTCCTCTGACATGCGAAAAGAGCTCTCCTGGTGGGCCCAGGAGGTCCATGGAGATGTCACCTGGCAAAGCAGACAGCCATCCCTCTCTGGGCTCCTCCTGAGGGGTGCATGGCTTGGTAGAAGGTGCAGAGGGTAGGACTCTTTGCTGGAAAAAGGAGGACTGAGGCTGACTACTGAGAATCCTGCCTAACCTTGAGGAATTAGCTGCATGAAGCTGTTCATCTGGGGCTCTTATTTTCTGCTCATTTCCAGTCCAGGGTCCCTGTCTGGAGCTCAGACACACTTGGGCTTCAGCCTCCTGGCTCCACGGGCAGCCTGGCTCTGGCTTCTGGTCTGCCACAGTCACCAGCTCTGTATAAGCAATACTTTCCCCTTTCAGCTTCCTTGCCTTCTCATGTGCTCCCGCTGCCCTCTGGGAAATGGCCTGCTCTGGGCATGCCAACTGCCTCTGCTTTATTTCCTACCCTTGTCTGAGGCTTCTCTCAGCCACTCAGACACTGAGTTGACTGCTAGGCCCCATTGTGAGAATGGACCGTGGGAGGTCTTGCACTGGACTCTGGGAGCTATCTGGTGGGAGCCCTGAAATCCGGTTCAAAAACGCCACATCTGTCCTTCTCCCTCCTCAGCTCTAAGAGTGAAGGGTGAGAGGCTGCCCAGGGGATGGACAGAGTAGCCTGGGTTCAAGGCTGGTAGGAAGTAGGTAGCAGGAGGGGCCAGGGTATGGGGAAGGCTCTTTCTGCTTCTTCTATAGTCACTGGGCCCAGTGCTGATGTACCTCTTGCCTGGGCATGTGGGCTGGAGAGAGCTAATGAGGAAGAGTGGGAGGCCCTCAGGGCCGAGTGTTGAACTTTCATCCATACGCAAGCTGGAGGGGTGAAGGCTGTCTCAGTCCAGAGGGCCTTCTTGTCTGGCAAAGGTCCTCCCTGGGTAGAAGCCAAAGTCCTGTGACCTCACTCACAAGGAAATGAGGGGAGGAGCCAAGACCCATTTGTTTCACCCACCACAAAAGTGGGTAAAGGCAGGAGGGAAAATGTACAATTCTATCTCTGGGCCGAGCCTGGATACTTGCATTTTTAGAGAAGAGAGACACGGTATGCATGGAGGAGGGTGAGGAGGTGGCCAGCCAGTTTCTTCTTTGGGCAGAAGTGCTCTCCCCACTCCTGCTGGGAAATGTGTTTCTTGTGTTCCTAAAATTGGGGCAGAGGGCTCTGAACTCTTAAACCCTAGTGGGAGGAATACAGTACAGGGAGGAAACTCACTTGCAAATTGGTGTTTTTCCTCTCCTGTTGGTGATGTGTTTACCGCTAGGGCAGTTGCCTTCTGGATGGTCTGAAAATATACCTTCTGGAGTGGGGGGGAGTGTTAGTGATCCACAGATAGCATAGACTTGCTCATGTGGCACTGAGTCACCCTCAGGAAATGGGGCTGTCAGTACCCGTATGCCCTAAGGGTCCAGGGAGGCCCTGGGAGGAGATGGGAGCTGTCGGCAGGAAGGCTGTCCTGTGTAACCCTTGTGCCTGGGGTCAGCACAAGAGAAGTTTTAGGAAGGGGAAGGGCCCGATGTGCTGGAAACTCGGGCTGCCCTGCCTCTCTAGTCCCCAGCTGTGAAAAATGCCTGGGAGTTGGGCCACTTGGCTGTTACACCTCTTAATCAATGATAATTCCCTGCAAACGGACCGTGGGAAACTATTCTTTTTAACCCTTCACACCAAATAAGTTATGAGTGTCGATCCCACCCCCCTACCCCCCCATCCCCCTCCACGGGTGAGGTTGTGTGAGGCTGCCCTGTGTGTATGAGAGAGTACAGCTGGATTTAAGGATCTAATTCTCAGCATCCTGGATGCAGGGCTTGCTGGGAAGCCACTCTGAAACTAACCTGTCCTGGAAGAGGGAGATGTACAAGTTGACTCAGGCCTCCTCTGTGCTGAGAGAGGGCGGTGGGAAGGAAGGAACATGACCCTTCTGAGTTTCCCTACTGTGGGACTAAGTCAGATCCCCTAACCCCAGATGAGAGTGACAGTGGTGATAGCACAAGCCTTTGCCATGCCACTCCGCTGGGCAGGCAGGATCATTGGTGATGTAGCAGAGACAGAAGTGGCTCTACAGTGATGCTGGACTGTGGGCAGGGACAGTGATGGATGATTCAGAGCATCTGTCTTCACATTTCTGCTCAGCTCAGTCTGTCCTACTTTCTTCATAGACTCCTTTCCCACAGGGAAGTCTGCGATGGACCCTTAGTATGCGGCACCCTTCAGTAAATGAGTCAAGTCTTGGTTTGACAAGGGGATTTGAACCATCTTTGAAAGTACTCCCTACCTAGTTTCTCTGCCACCCATTTCTACTAGGAAAGGAGCACTTGCGAGGCTCTTGGGATCCTGCAGGTCCCCTGCAATACCAGCATTTCATGGGGCCAAGATAGGATAGAGGATAGGTCTAGGGAGAGGGCCCTGGATCACTCCTCACTCATGGAACCACTGCCAGTTGGAACACTGAGGTCAAGCCAGCTCTCCCAGGGGCTTGACTCCCACCAGGAAAATGTGACTGAGCTCTTTACTGCCAGCCTTGACAGCAAAAACCTCTATTTTTAAAGACAATAGAGCTTCAAGGGTACTTCTTTGGAAATGAAATGTAGCACAAGCCTAGACTGAATTACCAGGAGCTCTGACATGCATCCTGGGGCCCTACCCCAGGTCCTGCTGCCCAGAGGGTGCTGAGCTCCTCTTCCCTTGGGGCTCTAGAGCTCCTAATACCTCACATTCCCTATCTCCCTCGGCTCAGAAAGCAGCAGAACCTTAGTAAGGCTGCTCTTCTGTGTTTCTCTGATTGCTTCCAGCACTGTGCAAACTCTGGGCAAGAAACTGCTGCCTTTGCCTGATGTTGTAGAAGAGTTGCTCTCCACCTGGGTGGGGAAAGGTGGCACTTCATCCAGGGCCAGAAGGTTGTCTGCAGTGTTTCTGCAGTGGCTGCCAGGAGGTGGAATAGAGGCCTGCTTCCCTGCCTCCTCCCACTTTTCTCTTCCTGTCCTCACAGTTGTCTTCTCCAATGTCCTGACATATACAGAGGTTCTTTAAAATGCTGCTCCCTTTAGTAGACTGTCTTTCGCTGGATGATTAAGGAGGAGATGAAGATGTAGATCATCCCCTGCCTTCTGCCTCCAGTCTGCTTTTCATCCATATCCGAGGAGATTGGGACAAAGCAAGACAGTCCCGTTGGAAGAGCAGGGGAGCCCGTACAATCAGAAGCAGCCTGACAGTAGTGGGATTGGCCTGGTCTGGCTCGGAAAGGGTTACTTTGAAAGTGTGCCTGAGCATCTCAGAGCAATGTCAGTGATGCCAAAGAGAGCGACTTGGCCTCCTTGGGCACCAACTCTGCTGGTGGAGCTGCACAAATGTAGCTCAGATGTTGGCAAGCCCAAAGGTGGGACCTTGTTCTCTGACAAAGGGCTTAATCTTTCCATGTAGCAAAGCAACTTCCCCCATCCCCAACCCACACTTGGGCATCTGCAGGCCCGGTATGGCTGTGCCTGTACAGGAAGCCACATGTATGAAAGAAACTTTCACTCTCCCAGGGGCCTAGACTAGCTTGGGAAGGTGCTCTTTGAGAAGTGTGAGTGCTAATGCTCTGGAGAAACCTTCCAGGGCTGTGACTGGAAACCTGGCCACTAAGGGTAGGGCCTTGGACCTCCCAAGGATTCACACTGATTCCAGGAAGAGTCCCTTGGACTGGATTCCAGACTACCTGGATAACAGAAAACAGGCCTGGGCATTCCAGGGACAACTGAGCATCTTTCCCCTTAGCCAATGACCTGGACAGGGATGGCTGCTCTATACCATTTTGCCAGAAACTGTGATCTTGTACAAGACTACTCACTTATCTGGGCCTCAGCTTCTTCATTTGCAAAAATCTGAGCATTAGCTAGTTGCTCCGTGTTCCCTCCAGGTTTTAGAAGTCTGATCTGGAGCTTCTGAGAGTTGTGAGCTGGGTGCACCTGGCACATGGTTCCATAGGCTGGTTTCACCCAACCCCTGGTGCCTAAGCTAGGCCTAGGTCCTCATCTGATCTATGCCCAGATGCTGCCTCTAACAACTCTGGGAATCCTAACAGACTCTGCTTTCACCTTTTCATAGTTTTCTCTCCCTCCTTCACTCTTATGTCACCATGAGAAATAATTAAGGGTTGTCTGTAATGGACAATTTTCAAGGTGCTGATGTGATGTCACAACCTCAGTTGCATCTTAAGTAGGGTCTGTGTCCCCACCAGCAGATGAGGCTGGGTTGTTCCTCATTTCTACTTCTACATGACAGCAATGGGAAGAGTTGAAGATCTGAAAATTCTAAAGGAAATGCCCTCAGTTAGGAGGAGAGAGGGAACTGATTTCCCATCCAAGTATTTTGCTTTTTAACACCACTCTTCCCTGCAAAATATCTTTTACCACACATCATCTCAGAAAGCAGTGGCTGCTTCCTTAAGGAAAGCATGCCTGAGAGTTCTGTCAACTCCTTTAGTATGTAAACTCACAGAAGGCAGGAATCCCTTTTTTTAGAATTTCCAAATGCATCCTGCAAAAAGAGAGATAGCAGTTAGGGACTGACAAGCACACTGTTTAGATAAGAAGCAATTAGCCTTTTATATCTGTGCTCTGAATTTTCTATGTGCAGCATCTTTCCAAACTCTGGTCCTGGGTGGCAGGTGGACAGCTGGGAGGGACTGCCGGCTGTTTTATACAATGTTCTTGCCAATTCCCTTAAGAAGAATATTCTTCACATGGCTTCTGCATGTACAGTATTTGGGCAGCAAAAAACGATTAAAGTCCACTTGAAATTGGTCCTATGTGTTGCTTTTTGAAGACAGCCCTTAATTCTAGGACAGAGAGAACAGGTTTCCAGGTGACTGAAGGGAGCAGAGATACTTGCCTGAGAGGCAGTAGACAGCAGTACATCTCAGAAAAAAGCATAAAAGGTATGACCTGGCCTCTGACCCGTCGGTAGAGCTCTGTTGTCACAGCATCATTCGAGGACTTACACCAGGCTGGTCCAAACTGCTTCCCAGCTCTGCCTCCCAAGATCCTTGCTTACTGGCTCGCAAAGTCTTCTAGTCCCATGGGCTCTACAAGGGTTGCCCAATAGAGGACAAGGAAAACGGGGGAAGGCCTGCTCAGACAGGTGACTGGGTCAGTCGTGCTAACTTCAGCCACATCTCATATTAGCAATGAACAGCAATTGCGCTCTCATGCTGTGAGCTATAATAATCACTGACCCTCGAAGTGCCTCCTCGCCCTTCTTGACTCATGATAAAAATGCTTAGCAAACAGAATGCAATTCTCTTAATTTGAAAAAAGTCGTTTACCTCTGAACCTACAGCAAATATTAGGGCAAAACACATTCTGGTTGTTTCTTTCTTTTTCTTTTTTAAAGGACTCATGATGTAGTTCAGATTCACCTTCAATTTGCTGTAGCCCAGGCTGGCCTCCCACATCCTCAAGATTAGTACAAGGAGGCCCACAGTCACTGCTACCATTTTATGTAGTTTTGGAAATCCTGTACAATGCTATAAAAAAAGATATAAAGAGTAAAGTAACAGAGAAAACTTTTCTAGATAATTTGTTAAGTTTTAAAAAGTATAAACTATTAAAACTAGTAAAAACATTCAGCAAGATTGGATATAAGATGAATCAACCACATTTTTGTATAACAGGGAAACTGAAAACATCAACAGTAGCAATAAAAATCAATTATCTAGAGGTTGAGACTATATGACCTTTTGAAGAAAACTCTGAAACTCTAAAGTGTTAGTGATCTGAATAAATGGACATTTCTATTCTTAGACGAGACAATTTAATGTAAAGATGTAATTCTTTTTTTAAGATAGTAATTCTTGAAAAATCTATAAATTTAGTGTAATTTTACTTAAAATTTCAGTTGGTATTTTAAGAACTAATTTTATACTACAGTTTACATAAAGTAATCTAAATCGATGAACTTCTAAAGAAGATATTGACATACGTACATCTGAGAAAATATTAGAAGACAAAGGGAGCATTTTAAAACAGTGGGAGATTGTTTAAAGTATATGTTAGGGCCAGGTATAGTAGTTCACGCATGTAAGTCCAGCACTCAGGAGGCTGAGGCAGGATGACTACCATGAGTTTAAGGCCAGCCTGGACTACATAGTGAGACCCTGACTCAAACAAAACAAACAAACCATATATATATATATATATATATATATATATATATATATATATGTATGTATGTTACTGCTTCACTGATAAGAAAACAAAGTATCCCTACCTAAAACATGAACAAAGATGAGTACTATGTGGTTTAACTGACTCAACTGAAAAGCAAAGTATAAAGCTAATAAAAAGAGAAATACTTTTTGTGACCCAAGGCAAAGAAGTATAATATTAATATGAAAATTAGAGCAATAATGAGACATACCTATAATTGACTAGCAAAAATAACTCTGGATAATGCCAAATAATAGTGATGATACAGAAACCTCAGATTCTTGGGCAGGGGATTTAGCTCAGTGGCACAGCACCTGCCTGGCAAGCATGAGGTCCTGAGTTTTATTCCCAGTACAAAAAAAATCCTCAGATTCTACTGTTGAGAATGTAGACTAGTGCAGTTGTTTTGGACCACTATCTGGTTCAATCATATTATGTAGACCCTATGACCAGTAAATTTAAGTATAGATCTATTAAAGGGACTTGTCCAAAGATATTTATTGAAGTATGATTTGTGATGCTGGTGGTGAAGCAGGCTGAATAACAGCTCCCAAAGGTGTCCACATTCTAATCTCCAGACTTGTGAGTAGCTAATTTAGAGTAGCTAATAATAGAAAGGATTTTGCAGATATTATTAAATTAAGGGCTTTGAGATAGGGAGATTATCCTAAATTACCTGAAATAATTACACAGGTCCACTCTGATCTTGTGGGCCTTTAAAAGTGGAAAATCTTTTCTAGTTGTGGTCAGAGAGATGCTGTGGTAATGCGTTTGAAGATGGATGAATAAGGGCATAAGCCAAGGATGTAGAGAGCCTCTAAAAGACAGAAGAGGTGAGGAAATATTCTCCCCTGTTGCCTACATAAAGAACCCTTACGACTCATTCACAAATAGACACACATCTCATTTTAAAAGTGGGCAAAGGATTTGAACTGACTTTTCTCCAAAGGAGTATACAAATGGCCAATGAGCATATTAAAAAGGATTCATTAGCCATTAGGAAATCAAAAGCATAATGATACTACTTCACGTTCTCTAGGTGGCTATAATAATTTAAAAGAAGATACAACAAGTGGTGGCAGGAATGTAGAGCAATTGAAACCTGGAAATGTAAAATTAAGCAGCCACCATGGAAACTAGTTAGCCAGTTCCTCAAAAGCTTAAACATACAGTTACTACTAGATTTATCAGTTCTCTTACATATATACAAAAGATAGTTGAAAACATATATCCCCCCAAAAATTATACCACAGGAAGTGAAAAACAATCCAAATGTGTATCAACAGATAAATGGGTAAAATCTGTGGCACGTTCATAAAATGTAATACTATTTAACAACACAAAGGTAATCAGTACTAATAGATGCTACATCATGGATGGCCTCAAAAACATGCTCAAAGAAAGAAGTCAGTCGCACAAAAACATCACACGTGTATGATTTTATTTAGATGAGATGTCCATAAAAGGCAAACATATAGAAACCAAAGTAGACTAGTTAGGGCTGGGGTTGCATTGAGAGAATGTGTGACCATCAATTTTGCACTTCAACAAGAAAAACTATTCAGCCTGAAGAAAAATGCTACCAAGTGGAGGTTAAGATCTATACAAACAGTGGAGAGCATCAGAACTGTGGTATGTGATTGTGAAATACTTCTTGGTTAATTTCTTATAACTTTAAATCAAAATTAATCATTTACAATTATGACACAAAACTTATGTAAGGAGGATTTTAAAAACTTACATAGAAACCTTAAAGTATATGAAAATTATTGCACAGAGAATAGAATGGGGGAAATGGAAATATATTATGTAAGCTTTTTACACTATACCTGATGTGTTATCATTTAGAAAGTAGACTATGATTAAAGATGCTTAAGTAAACATTAAAGACATAGTAAAAAATAAAACTTAGATCAATTTACAGTGGAGATAAGATACAATGGTAAGAATACACAATCCAAAAGATGGTAGAAAAAGAGAAAAAAAGAATAACAGAACAAACTGAAAACAAGGAAAAAAACCACATAATCAAAAGATGCATAAAAATAATTTGCTTGTCAGGGGTTTAGCTCAGTGGCGTAAGCACCTGCCTGGCAAGTGCAAGGTTGTGAGTTCTATCCCCATTTCCAAAAATAACAATTTGATTAAATTCCATATTCATGTTTGATTAAAAGACTCAGGAATAAAAGAGAAGTTCTTTAGCCTTAAAAAGTACATATGTGAAAAACCTAACGTTAACATAGACAGTGGTGGAAACTGGACACTTTCTCCCCACGATCAGGAACAGGGAGAAAATGTCTGCTCTTCTAGTCAACCTTTTATCAACAGTCCTGGTCAATTAAGCAGGACAAAATAAATAAAATATCTGTAGAATGGAAGATATGAAGCTGCTGTTATTAACAGAAGGTGTGATTTTACATACAGAAAACTCTAAGGGGAAAGAAAAAAAAAAAACTAGAACTAATAAATTTTCCAAAGAGCCAGAATATGAAATCAACATGCAAACATCAATTTACTTTTATAAACTTTAAAAACAATTTTAGAAAATGAAGTTTAAAAAAATACTATTTACAACTGCATGTAAAAACATGAAAAATTTAGGGATAAATCTGACAAAACATAAGAACTATACAGTGAAAAATATAAAACACTGTTGAGAGAAACTAAAGAATATCTAAATATATGGAGAGTTTCACCTTTTCCATGGATTGAAAGACAAAAATACTGGATACTGAAACCACACAATTATTTGAACAACGAATTTTTAACGTATAAAGTGAACTCTAGCACAGTAGTAGCTAAGAAGGCATCAGAAGAACCCTAAAGACTGTCCTAGCTGAGAGAGAACACCCAAAGAAGCAACAACGGGAAGACAGCCTCTCCTCAAAGCTGGATGGAAGCCTTGTTAGAAATGTGCCATATGATGGGAAAAGCATGCTTGGTTGCCCAGGCTACCACTGATCTGGGGTCTTGCAGCGAGTAGGAAACATACTGTGGGTCCAGGCAGGCCAGGCTGCTAGAAAGAGGCTTGAAAGAAGTCATGAAAGTGCATGAAAGAGTCGGCTAAGCAGGAAGCTACTTGCAGGCAGAATGGTGCCAGACCTAGCAGGTATGGGATCCATGTCTGGGGCCCCCTGAAAGCAACCTTGTAGGAAACCGGTCGGGAGAGCTGGTGGTTGGCATACAGTGGGAATTAGGGCCTCGGAACCTGCCCACCATTAGGGCAGTGCAAGGGCTTAAGTGCAGAGTCTTCACTGGGACGGCTGTCCCGACTTGCGCCTGGGGCATAATGTGATGGGGACGCGCATCTGGGTCAGAACGCTAATTCACTTCCCTATGCACGTGTCTGCAGAACTGTAGGAAAAGAAAACTAAAATATGAGCACAATAGTACCAGGAAGAGATGGTCCTTCCTAATACGTGCAGTGGCTTTCCAGCGCCATCTACTGGCATAGCTCAACGCTGTTCTCACAGGACAAACCCAAGGGGCTAAGCCACCACAAAGCAGGAAATGAAGGGTAGATTGATTAGGTTTTAGGTGCAGTGGGGAAAGTCTATAGCACATTAATATAACTAAATACTACTCGACACAGTTGGAAATACATGACAGCACAAAAGAATCACAAAAACAGTACACTGAAAGAAATCAAAGGGTAAAATCCATTAACTGAAATTCTTGAACATACAGTCTTAGTCTATAGGGCCAAAATATCAATTGGTTTTGCTTGTAGATCTGGACTCAGTGGAGGTACTAACTATAAAGCATTACAAAGGAATCTGGGGAGTGAGGGAAATATTCTGCCTCTGGATTGTGGGGATGGCTACATAGGTGTGTAGACTGTACATTAAAATGAGTGCATTTTACTTTGTCCAAAGTATAACTTAATAGTAGCTATCTTTTAAAAATCAAGGTAAGTCTTAGAAACTATCACAGTCAAGAGGAGCCTAAGGAGACAACTAAACGGAGTACAGTATTTTCGATGGGATTCTGGAATACAAGGGCACTGCATCAAAACTAGAGCAATCAAGTATAGATTTTAGCTAACATAAGGTTCAGTTAATCAAGATTGCATCACTAATTACAACAAATACAGAGCAATCATAACTAATGTAAGATTTTAGTAACAGGGCAAGCTAGGGGGGCCATAGGAACTTTCTACAATCTTTGTAATTTTCCTGTAAATAAAAACTGTTCTAAAGTTAAAAACATCTAGTTTTAAAATACAGTGTGCAAATCAAATGTAGGGAACCACTGAAATTGATCACATGTGCAGGGCTGAGGCATGGCTGTCCCAAGAACAAACAGTACCCAGCACAAGCCACGTGAAGAAGCTGCTTCAGCCCAGAAAAAACACTAAGCCCCAAAACAATCCAAGCAATGGGTTGCTAAGAAAGGGTACCACGTGACACTGTGTTGCTAAATGTATAAATAAATGCCCTTAGAGTGAGGGGGCAGTTCCTTTCCTCCCACTCAGAGAGTAAGGGCTCCAGCTAACCACAGCTTTTGTCTCTTACTTTCTCATCCTCTCATGGTCCTTCACCCCAAGAACCTCAAGATGCCTATTTTTGTGTAGGAGACCACAATCCCTTCCTAGACACCTCTACCTTGTAAATTCCAGGGCAGGGGTTATTTGAAAGGGCCACAGTTTTCATGGAAGTATTGGTAGCCCTCCCATTTCTCCAGAAAATAGATTCTCAAAGTGGGAAAGCTCTTGAGGTAAGAAAAGATAATTATTCAAGATTATTTTGAGGATACAGATGAGGTGGTACATGTGAAACGAGGTTACTTAGGAAACTCAACCCACGGTTTCTCTCAGGGTTGGATTCTGAATTCTCCTCTAGCTTAGCCCTTACTGGTCCTGCATCTTCCATGGTTTGGCCAGAGGCCCAGCTGGTGAGAGGGGCAATTATAAAGGATGGTGCCCTTTAAGACTGGCTGACCAACCAAGCAGGTTGAGATAAAAGTAAGTAAAGAACTGCATTCACAGCGTCCCCTGGTGAAAGCTGCCATGTACTTCCAGGCTTCTCTCTCTGCAAGGTTATGGAGTTACTGTGTGTCCTGCGGTACTCCTGTGTGTATCAGCATATCTGTAATTTAAGCATTAAGATCAATAAGGATAATCAAAATTCACAGTCCATCTGTGATTTTCCCTAAGCTTTTCTCCCCCATGGAGTTCATTAAATAAAATCAGTAAGTCCACATTGAAGTAAGAAATGAAGTAAGAAATGAAAATGTAAGGATGCACTAAATTCAGGCAGCAAAAAGACCAAGACATGATCCCAATAGCAAGAAAGAAGAAGGTGCCCTTCCAGGTTGTATGGCCACGGATCATCATCCAGGTTCACTAGGTCACCAGGATGCTGGTTATCACACCCCTGGCAGCTCTGGGATCGACCAGGTGCCCCACTCACAGGGAACTGAGGACCCACGATGAAGTGTGGGAATCACCAGGCCTGGTAAGAGATGGTGGGGGCACATGTCCTAGCATGTGTCTGGGTCCAGGGTCCATGGGACGTGGGGAGTACGTAAGGCGGGGAGGAGGGGCAGGGATAAAAGGAGGGACGTGGGAAACATGGAGGACAATCATAAGAGGTGGCAAGCTGAAGGCAGAGGGAGAAGAAGAAGGCAGGTGGTGGGAGGAGGAGGGCAGAGCAAGATGGAGGAGACCCAGGCGGGAAATGGGGTGGGGGAGACTGGTGAAGGAGGGAGGCAGTCTCGAAAAGAGGTGGTAAGAGGACCAGGTTGGTCTACGTGGTCACTGAGTTAAAGGTGCTGCAGTTTACAACAACTTATTATATTTTTTAATAAAGAACTATAAGAAAGGCATTTGAAACTACCCATCAGAAAGAAGTGATAAATACTTAAGGAAATGAAAATGCTAATTACCCTGATGTAAACAGTGCACATTCTATACACATATCAAATTATCACACTGTATCATAAATAGTTATTTTGTGTCAATTAAAAATAAAAATAATTAGGAACAGAAAATAAAACACCAATACTGAGCTCCTCACCTAACCATGTTGGGATCTAAGGGACCTCGGAAGGAAGTTTGGAAGCACAGGCAGGGGTCAAGAAGAGTTTAGAGCTCCCTCTACTCAGTGCATTAGACACCCCCATCCATCACTGTCTCACTACGGTCTCTTACAAGTTCACAGGGCAGGGATGTTCTCACTGATTAAAGAGAGCAGTTATTTCAGGGGAAGCATAGGGTGCCACGGAAGATGCCCGTAATGACCTGGTGGTTGAAGAAAGAGAAAGAGACTTCTCAGATACACTCTGTAAGAATGGAACTTAGCTGAGCCACAGAGACGGCACTGTCATAGTAGCATATCCAAGGAAAAGAAGTAACACTGGAGAGCACCTGGTGGCAAGAACGTGCAACAGATTAACAGCTTAAAAATCCAGTGTGAGGCTTCATCGACCACGCGAAGGCACTCTGCATGCGTGGTCAGAGTATTCCTGAAGACATCTGCACCTTCTGCCTGGGAAAAGATGGTCAACATTTTGAAAGGAGTGCTAGTAGAATGGTTAGTAATTTTGATATTTTCTGAGTTTTAAATGTACATATTGAATCTTGATTTACATATGTACCTTCCCTAAAATCGTACTTGTTTTGTTCAAAGATCTGAAGTCAAATCTTTCAACTTTTTCTGCTTCAGTTTTCTTATGTAACTTGAGGGACAGATTTTGTCGCTATTTATTTGAGGTGCCAAATTTCAGTGTCTCTCTCTGTCTCTCTTTTGGTAGTGGGATCAAACTTATGATCTTGGGCTTGCCAGGCAGGCACTTATGCTGCTGAGCTAAACCTGCCCAGTATGTCTTGAATTAATGTAATTGTCATTACATCCCACATTTTTTCCCCCAGTACTGGGAATTCAAGCTGTCAGAGTGATGGACTATGTCTCCAGCCTTTTTTGAGGCAGGAACTTGCTGGGCTCAAACTAGGAATCTCTTCCCTCAGCCTCCCAAACAGCATAGATTATACACATATGCTGTCATACATGGCTATGTCCAATGATTTTTTTTGATTAATGGTAGTGTATTTGTTAGATTAATCCTTAAACAGGGCAGTATTCTCAAGCCATCATAGAATGATTAGAATTTTAACACCTGCAAAATTCAGGAATTTGCAGAAATCTTTATCATTACCAAAAGGTCTTTAGAGAAAGATAAAAGGCTAACAGAAGAATTTCAAGTTTGAAGTTGCCTAGGAAACTTAGTGAGATTTTGTCTCAAAATTATAAAGTGGGGGTCCAGGAAATGGAGCCTGTGTCTCAGTGGTCCTAGGTTCAATCTCCAGTACAGTGCCTATCAAGAGACATGGAGACAGACGTTGAACTCCTTTCCATAACTTTCAAAGGAAAAACTCAAAACTATAATGGATAAAGTTGAGTTCCTGAAATCAGTCTAATATGTCAGGCTTAGTCTTCACCCAGTTTGAAATCTGAACTGTTCAATCAATGTTGCTTAGTCTTCACTTGATTGTTAGCCACACCAGTAATTCTCTCATTTAGATTCCTGCCCCGTGGACACACTTATTGTTTGAAAATACTATTACCTACCTTTCTGTGCCCCTAATGTGGTCCCTTTCATGGCTGACAGTACTGTTCACTGTGATGGCAAGGCTGGAGAAGGAAGATGGCCAAGCCTAGGATACCTCCAACATCTAGAGCAGTATTTTCCAACAGAAATAGAAGTCAAGTGTGTATGTAGTCTTAAATTTTCTGCTGGCCACATTAAAAGGTAAAATAAAACATGAAATGGTTTAGCTCAAGATACACACATATACTAGTCTTCAAAAAAATGTTATACAGCTTGCTTTTGCAGCACATAATATAGAGAATAACCATATTTCAAGTGTTCTATAATGAAATGTGACCAGCAGGCCAATTTGTAGATAGTGCAGATTTAGACTTTGCCAGGAAATGCCACCAAAAAAACATCCAGTATGAGTGGAGTTTTAGGTAAGAGATGAATCTAGAGATCTGAGCAGTAGTCTTTTCTGGAAGGACTCTGTAAGTCACCTTAAAAAGCATAGTATTTATTCTGTGAAAGCTTTTAAGAAAAGGGAAGACACTGTGAGAACCATGTCTTAGAAATACCACTCAGACTCCACTATGCGAATATACTGCAGAAGGATGCAAGGAGTTTAGAAGCTACTGCACTAAATCAAGAAAGAGAAGTCACAGGGCGGCCTCAGCTGGGCCAGAGCACAGGGATGGAGGCAGAATGGGCAGGACTTACAGACTCACTGCACTTACCCCTGAGGTACAGGATGAAGGCGAGTTTCTGGTTTAGCAAACAGGGTGAAGCAGGAAGGTCTTAAAAGAGCAGGCTTGTTTGAGGAGTAAAGATACGTGAAGTTAGCAGGTTCTGGTTTGACCTTGTAAGAATCAAGTGCACCGCAGGACATCAGTTGGCTTTTGAGTTGTCTTCCAGAACCACAGGAGAGAGATCTGAGCTGTGGATGCCAACAGGAGAGGCATCTACAGACATACAATCTCCAGGAAGTACAGAGAGTGAAAAGAGACAGCATCAATGACCAAGAAACACCATTTATGGCCCATGATGGACTAAAAGAAAGGAGACAGAAAGTGAGTAGATGTCAGGGTTGGAGGAAATCCAGGAGCTTGGAATGCGATCAAACCCAAAGGAAGACAGTATTTTAACAAAGGCTAGAGGGGATGGGATACTGCTCGATGGCAGAGCATGTGTTTGGCATTTTTCAAAGCTCTAGGTCATATCTCCAGCATGAAGAAAATAAAAGAGGGAAGGAAGGAAGGAGAGAGAAAGAGGGAGAGAGAGACAGAGTGAGAGAGAGACAATAACAAGTATTACCAGGATGAAGAAAAACTGAAATTCTTATGCATTGTTGGGAATGTAAAGAGGAACAGCCACTGTGGGAAATGGTACAGTGATTCCTCAAAATACTGAAAAGGGGAAAACCACAGGGTCCAGCAATTCGCTTTCTAGGTATATACTCAAAAGAATTGAAAGTGGGGTCTTGAAGAGATATTTGTATATCTGAGTGCATAGAATTACAGTAATGTGGATGTAATCCTCAGGTCCACTGACAGATGAATGGACAAGTAAAACATGGTATATCCATAAAATGGAATTTTATTCAGCCCAAAAAAGAAGGAACTTCTAACGTGCTACATCATGGGTGAAATGAGAATATTTGGTTATGTGAAATAAGCCCATCACTAAGGGAAAATGTCCTCACTGGATTTGGCCACCCCGAGGAATGCAGGGACATGCAGCCTCCATCACGGGCCTCACAGCAGCTCCTTTAGTTCTGGTCGCAGATGGCCCTGAAGTCTATGGGGCCCATCTCTATCCACTACAGACCACACTCTAATTAGCACAGCTCTCCTGGGACAGCCCTGTGCTGGGAGTCAGTACACTTGCTGAAGACTTTGAAGAAACCTCTGTGCCCCGCCCCCCTTATTTCTACTCCTCTCCCTGGCATTCTTTGTCCTCCCTTTTCTTCCACCCATTCATTTCCCTTCAGACTTGCTTTCTCTCCTCTAGCCTCCTTCCTTAGACCCTACTTCAGCCTCTTTCTTTAGCTAGCTCTTCTTTGCACATTTATCCTGAAGGGGCCTTATCTAGTGACTCCTACAATCTTTTGTGAGAAGCAGCACCCAGTGACCCAGTGACATGATAACAGACAACAAATCAGGGTCAGGAGGCTTTTATCCTGAAAGGGAACTTTTGTCCTTTGCTAAGCAAAGGGTTACCTTTCCCGCAATGAAAACCTTGTTAGACTGGGACATTCTCTAAAATAGACCACATACTAACCCACAGAACATATTTAAATAAATGCAAAAGAGTTGAAATTATCCCATGCATGTTATTAGATCATAGTGCCATGAAATTAGAAGTTAATGACAGAAGAAACTGGAAAAACCCCACAAACACATGGAAATTGAATAATGCACTCTTGAGCAATCAGTGGGTCACAGGGGAAATTAAAGAAGAAATTAAACAATACCTACAAGCAAATAAAAATAAAAATACAACTTACCGGAATTTGTGGGATGCAATGAAAGCAGTCAGTTCCCACGTCAGGAAAACAGAATGAATACAAATAAACAACCTGATGCTGTACCTCAAACATCTAGAAAAAGAGCAAGTCAAGTCCAAAGCCAAAAGAAGAGAGGAAATTATAAAAATCAGAGCAGAAATTAATGCAATAGAGACCAAGAAAACAATCCAAAGAATCAATGAATCAAAGAGTTGGTTCAAGAATAAATAAAATTGATAAGCCCCTAGCCAATCTAATTAAAAAAGAAAAGAAAAAGCTCAAATTCATGCAATAAGGAACGAAAAAGGTGAAATCACTACAGACTCTGTGGAAATACAGAAGATCATCAACACCTATTTCAAAAACCTCTACTCCTATAGGTTCGATAACACAGAAAAAATGGACAGATTCCTAGAAACATATGAAGTACCAAAGCTGGGTCAAGAAGGTATAAAACTGCTGAATAATCCAATTTCTATTAATGAAATTGAAAACGTAATTAAGTCCTTACCTACAAAGAAGAGCCTAGGCCCAGACGGATTCACTGTGGAATTTTACAAGAAATACAAAGAAGACTTAGTGCCGGCACTCCTCAAACTCTTCAATGAAATTGAAAGGGAAACAATTCTTCCTAAGTCATTTCTGGAAGCAAATATAACTCTAGTACCAAAACCTGAGAAAGAGCCAAATAAAAAAGAGAACTACAGGCCAATCTCCCTAAGGAACACAGATGCAAAAGTCCTCAATAAAATATTGGCAAACAGGATGTAATAAATCATCTAGAAGATTATACACCATGACCAAGTGGGATTCATCCCAGGCATGCAAGGATGGTTCAACATACTTAAATCAATAAATGCAATCTACCATATCAATAAAGCCAAAAGTAAGAATCACATGATCATTTCTATAGATGCAGAAAAAGCTTTTGATAAGGTCCAACCTCATTCATGATAAGAACCTTACAGAAAATTGGAATAGATGGTCTTTTCCTCAATATGATAAAGACCATCTATGACAAACCAACAGCCAGCATTATATTAAATGGCCAAAAACTGAAGGCCTTTACTTTAAAATCAGGCACAAGACAAGGATGTCCCTTATCACCACTCTTATTCAATATAGCACTGGAAATACTAGCCAGAGCAATTAGACAAGAGAGAGAAATAAAAGGGGTAAAAATAGGAAAAGAGGAAGTTAAATTATCATTATTTGCAGGTGACATGTTACTCTACATAGAAGATCCCCAAAACTCCATTGAAAGACTCCTAGATATAATAAATAAATTCAGCAATGTAGATGGATACAAAATCAATGCTCAAAAATCAATAGCATTTCTATATACTAACAACAAAATTACTGAGAGAGAAATAAGAGAAACCACAGCCTTCACACTAGCATCCAAAAATATGAAATACTTAGGAATTAATCTCACAAAAGAAGTAAAAGATCTATACAGGGAAAATTATAATACCCTGAAAAAGAAGTTGAAGATAATCTCAGAAAATGGAAAGACATCCCTTGTTCATGGATAGGAAGAATAAATATTGTGAAAATGGCCATTCTCCCAAAACTGTTATATAGATTCAATGCAATCCCAATGAAAATACCATCAACATACCTCATAGACCTAGAGAAATCACTCCTAAAATTCATCTGGAACCAGAGGAGACCTAGAATAGCAAACGCAATTCTAGGCAGCAAAGGCAAGGCAGGAGGCATCACAATCCCTGACTTAAAATTATACTACAAAGCTACTGTAATAAAGTCAACATGGTACTGGAATAAAAACAAATATGAAGGTCAATGGAATAAACTAGAAGATACAACCACAACTACCAACACATTCAACCAACTTATCTTTGATAAAGGGGCCAAACATGTTCACTGGAAAAACTACAGTCTCTTTAATAAATGGTGCTGGAAAAACTGGCTCTCCATATGCTGAAAATTAAAACTATAGACCCATGCCTATCACCATATACTAAAATAAAATTTAAATGGATCAAAGATCTGAATTTTAAAACCAAAACACTAAATCTGTTGGAAGACCAAGTAGGTAAACATTTTGAAGACATTGAGGTAGATAGATAATTCATGAACAGGAATCATGGGAACTACTTCCCAGAATCAGTAACTGGGATCAAGTCTTATTAAAAAGTTTCTGCATGTTAAAAGAAATTTCCAGCATAGTGAAAAGAAAACCCACAAACTGGGAAAAAATAGTGAACTGTCCCTCAGACAAAGATCTTCTGTCTAAAATATATAAAGAATTTAAAAAACTCAGACCCTCGAAATTCAAAGACCCAATCCAAAAATGGGCATCTGAGATGAATACACAGTTCGCAGATGAAGAAATACAAATGGCAAATAAATACATGAAAAAATGTTCATCATAATTAGTCATTAGAGAAATGCAAATTAAAACAACACTGAGATTCCATCTCACTCCAGAAAGAATGGCCAGGATCAAGAAAACTACCAACAACAAATGCTGGAGAGGTTGTGGGGAAAAAGGAACTCTCCTGCACTGTTGGTGGGAGTATAGACTGGTGCAACCACTGTGGAGGTCAGTCTGGAGATTCCTCAAAAAGCTGGGATTGGAGGTCCCATTCGAGCCAGCTATTCCACTTCTGGGCATATTCCCAGAACTGAAAATATCATACCACAGTGATATATGTGCACCCATGTTTATAACAGCACAATTTGTAATGGCCAGATCTTAGAAACAACCTAAGTGCCCATCAACTGAGGAATGGATAAAAAAGTTGTGGTATTTTTATACAATGGAGTACGACTCAGCTATAAAGAATGATCACGTTGTGATATTTACTAATAAAGGGCTCAACTTGAGACCATACTCATAAGTGAAATAAATCAAACTCACATGTATAAATACCGTATAGTCTCCCTAGTATAAGAAATAGGAAAGAGTACATAAGAGTTTATGGTAATCATGATTCCCCATTACATTGTTTTGAAACCTTATAATGATTGCATTAGTTAGTTGTAATGGGTTTGTCCTTGTTTGATTTTATTGTGATGGTACGAACAGCTAATTTGAGGGAAACAGGTCATTATAATAGCCAGTACTGATATAGTATCATCTTACTCTGAAGTCCTACCGTGCTTTTGCTCCTCTGTTTCCATTGGCTCTATCATGTTGTACCTTATTGGATTGTATTACCTGTGAAAGTATAAACAAATTTTCTATGGAAAATGAGATAATATAGTAGCCATTGTTTGTTTTCTGTTATTTGGTTCTTAATGCCCTATAATACTCTCATTCTCTTGAATGTTTTTATACTATTTTGTTATGTTTGATACTACTGTATATGAAGTTATACTCAACTATTTCAAAGAAAGAGGCATTGTGGTAGTTACTGTTAATTACGGGTTGTCTTCTAGTGAAATTCTGTGTTGCTTATATTGTTCTACTCTGATCTGCTTTGTTATATCCTGTTTTGTCTTAATCTCTTTAAAATAAAATAAGAAAACCTTGTTAGTTACTGGTCATAGATAATTCATTTGTTGAGTCTTCACGTCTTTCTGAAATGAAATATAAAGCAAAATAGCTACTGCTAGCAGATTCTCATTGAGTCAACCTTGTTTGTGGTAGTCACTTTCAGTATGACATGTAATTTCATTTAGGGTATTCACAGAATTTTTTTACATAGATGGTAATTAGATACAGTTTTAATTTAGGAGACAAGAACATTTTTACAATTGACCCGGTGTTAGGGATTGTGGATTGCCTTATGTTACAGATAAGTATTTTCAATTTACCACACTGATTTAATAATTTGACTATTTTTCTCTATTCATCATGCTAACAAGGTTTCTCTCCTGCAGGAATGAACTCATGATGAAAACTGTGATCTGACTAAAATCTTACCACACAGCAGATGTATTACTGAAAAAAAAAGTTAAAGATGTGGACTTCGAAGGCCTTACCATACACATCACATGAATAGGGATGTTTTCACATACAGATTCTCACTCAACAAATATCCACCAAGTGGCTATGCTGTGCCAGATGCTGAGTTAGGAGCTGAAGACACAGATGCGCAAAACACACACAGCTGCCTTCTCAGGGAGCTCAGTCTGGAAGGGCAGCTGTGTGGCCCAGGAGGAGTTCTTGCCACACTCTGTATGAGGAGGGGTTTTCTCCTGTGTGGAAGTGGGCAGATGTGAAGACTCTAGCTTACTTCTCAGGCTCTTCACCCTGTGTGGACTCTTGTGAACATGAAGGGTTTTGCTGTAAGTGAAGCCCTTACCTTAAATGTCATTTAATGTGTTCTTATTTTTTGTGAATTCATCAATAAACTCAAAGATCTGTGCTCTTGCTGAAGCGCTTACCACATACATCACTTGCTAGATTTTTTCAGTTTTACTGCCTAAAGATTGTGAAGATCAGAGCTCTGATGGAAGTTCTTACCACTCTTCTCACAGCAACTGGCTTCTTTCTTGTACGGACTTTCTGATAAGCATGAAGATTTGTGTTTCAAGAATTCCATTTCAAACAGCTCCCCTCATGTGGA
This sequence comes from Cavia porcellus, assembly GCF_034190915.1. Classification (NCBI taxonomy): domain Eukaryota; kingdom Metazoa; phylum Chordata; class Mammalia; order Rodentia; family Caviidae; genus Cavia; species Cavia porcellus. The sequence continues at coordinate 35,006,081 of NW_026947508.1, forward strand.
CTCTCCAGTGACCTTGAGACCTGGGTTCTGACTAAGACCCATCACTACACTTAGCACCTGGTCGAGTTGCTTCCTAGTGTGGACTCCCTGATAAATGTGGAGACTGGAACTCTGATGGGGAAGCTGTGGCCACGTTCCTCACACTTAACTGGTTCCTCTACTGCCTCTCTGCTGCAGATTTGCTCAGGATAGTGAAGATCTGTATTCCGGCTGAAGCTCTTACCACACTCAGGACAGTCACAGAATTTATTTCCTGTGTGGAAAGGAGGAAGCTCTGAGAATGAGAAAATGTTTCCACAGATGAAAAATATGACAGTCAGATTAAAAATCTCAATGGAGGTGCAGGCAACATACTATCAGACTAGAGAATATGAAAACCATGTTAGGCAATTTAAAAGATCTACTAGAAGATTTCAGAGGAAAGGATTCAGAGGAGAAAGAAGATTTAAAAAGTAAAATAATGAGAAAAACATTGAATCATAAAGAATAGACTGATATACATACATACATATATGTATATATATACATATATATCATATATGTATCATCCAGAAGGAGAGAATAAACAGAAAAAGAAACAAGAAGAGAAGGGCCCAACACTCTAAGAGGTACTTGCTTCCTTCTTTCCTTTCCTGTTTTCCTATCTTTCTTCCTTTTTTACATAGTCATTACATAGTCATTCATGCTTTGTAGCTGCCTGGAGACTTCTGTAATTTTAGTGATTTTTTTTTTTATTTTTAAACAGAGCCTCACTGTGTAATTCAGGCTGGTCTCAAACTCACTATGTAGCCCATGCCAGCCTCAAACTCTCAGCAATTCTCCTGCATCAGCTGGAGAATCCAAGCGCTGAGACATGCAAAAGCACACACAGCTGAGATTTTGTTTATCCATTCATCTGTTGAATATAGGCTGCTTCCAAGAATTCACTATTATGAATTGTGCTGCTATAAACAGGGGTATGCATGTGTTACTGTTGTCTTTAATGCTTTTGTGAAGATACGTAGAAGGAGATTATTTGGGTCAAGTGAAACCCTTAATTTTAGGGGTTTTTGTTTATTTGGTTTTTGTCTTTTTGAGACAGAATTTCACTATGTGGTTCAGGCCGGTGTTGAGCTCACTCTGTAGCCTAACCTCGCAGCAATCTTCCAGCCTCAGCCTCCCAAGTGCTGGGATTACAGGCATGCGCCACTACACCCGGCTTAGTTTTAGTTTTTTGAGGAATCGCCACACATTACACAGCTCTTTCCCCAACAGCTCTGCTAGCATTTGTTATTGGTTGATTTCTTGATGATAGTCGTTCTTTATGGAGTGAGATGGAATCTCAGTGTTGTTTAAATTTGCATATCTTGAATAACGAGTGATTTTGAGCATTTTTTCATATATTCGTTTGCTGTTTCTACTTCTTCATCTGAGAAGTGTCTATTCATTTCAGATGTCCATTTTTGGGGGCAAAGGGGCCAAGGGTTAGATAAGGGTGACCATCACTATGCAAGGGGGTGAAGAGAGGTTGGATCACTCTAGATCTATTTTGGGAACTGAGCTGACAGATCTGCTGATGGGTTGATCTGGAGGTGAGAGAGAATGAAGTTAGGGATGACTTAAGGCTTTTGGTCTCAGGAACTAGAAGAATGGAGTTTCTACTTTACTGCGAGGAAGAGACAACTGAAGGAAGAACAGAGGGGAGGCGAGAGGGCGATCAAGAGCTCATGTGAATTTTGTATCCATCATGCAGGCAGCAAATTATATGATTGGGAGAGAGTGGGAGTACGGAGAATAGGAATTCTCATGTGAAGATATAAACTGATTCAAGCTTCTCAGGGACAAGTTGACCGTAAGTCCGTAAATCTCTGGTCTACTAAATCCTCTTCAGAAATTTCCTACAGAAATAGTGGAGCAAGTACTCAAAAACTACAAAAATATTTATTTCAGTATTGTTTATGATAGAGAACACTTGATAACTTCAATATCTATCAATAAAATGCCAGTTTTAAAAATGTCAGAATATCAATGCAATGAGTTATGACTAAAAAGACTGAGTGACTCTAAATATTTTAACCTGTAAAGATATTCAACATATACCATTAACTAAGACTCAATTTTGTAAATTGAGGACTCATGTTGCAGGACTCAATTTTGTAAATAAAACAAATACATAAATAAAAAATATGCATGTGTGACGGACTTCCCATGAAGTAAGCACCGCCATGCTGTTGGGAAAGAGCTCCAGCCAGAAGAGAAACCAGGCCTCCCATCAAGTAAGCATTGCCATGTTGATAGAGCAGAGCCCCAGCTGGAACAAAAACTGTCCTCCAGTGAGCCGGCTGGTACACGGGCTGAAAAATAGTAGAGCACCCCACACACCCAAGACTGATTTGGAAGACTCAGGGGGAGGCGACATAACTCAGGGGAGGGGAGTACCTCCATGCCTGTATTGCCTGGTCGACTCTGCAGGCCTGGGGCTGGTGGTCTGGGCTCCTACCTGGAGGATGGCAGTGTGCACTGTGTCAGCTGTGGGGGATTTCCTCCTGTTTTGTTTTTGAAATCCAATGCTTCATTCCATTTTACTGTTTTGTTTTATTCCTGTGTCTGGTAACCTGAGCAACGGTTTTGATGATAACAATGTGCAGTATTGTTCTGATTTTTTATTTTATTTACTTTTTGGGACTGGAGATCAAATTCATGACCTTGCGCTTATTAGGCAGGTGCTTGTGCTGCTGAGCTGAATTCCCAGCCCCGTTTTACTTTATTCAATATTATGCTTTGATTGTTTTTTATTCTGTTTTGTTTTATTTGATTCTGCTATATCTGATGGTATGGACAACTGCTGTACAAACAGCAAGATACAAAATGATAACCACTGTTGATTTCCTATTGTCCTGTTTTGAATTTCGGTACCACTTTCACTTTGTGTTTTGATTGGCTTTATTCTGTTTTACTGGGTCTTGCTCTCTTTAAAATAAAATAAAATAAAAATGTGTGTGATATTTTATTCCTAAATTTATATAAACAGAAAGTAGAAAGATGTTTTGCCTAGTATGTAATATAATTTAATTTTTTTTAGTTAAAAATAATTAAAAGGAAGGGACATTGGGAGTAACTACTTAATGGGTATGAAGGGTTTTTTTTCAGAGTGTTGAAATGTTTTAAACTTGCAAGAGGTAGTAGCTGCATGACACTGGCTATACTGTGTCACTGAATTATACACTTTAAATTGGTTCATTTTCCGTGATACAAATGTTACCACCCCAAAAATGAAGAAATGCAAATGGAGAAGCTGAAACAGATTTTTACATTTTTCTTTCTGAAACAGGGATTTGGAAATTGATATTTGTAGTTTGTTTGCTTGCTTGTTTTTGAGATGGGGTCTTCCATGTTTTACAGACTGGTCATGATCTTGTCATGACCTGTGGCTTGTGGTTGAAGAAATCTTCCTGCCTATGCCTCCCAAATTGCTGAGATTACACTTAAAATAACTTACTGTTTTTTTTTTTCTAGTAGTAGTGGAGATAAAACCCAGTTCCCTGTCACTTAACATAACTGTTTTTTTTCTAGTAGTAGTGGAGATAAAACCCAGTTCCCCTGTTCCCACTGATTTACACCCCCGCTAAAACTCACCTCTGAATCTCAAGCTCTTGTTTAGTCACTCTAAAAGCCTACAGCTTTTAACAACCAAAGAAACCTCCTTTTCACACTTAGAGATTAAAAAAAAAAACAAAGAAACCAAAATTTTTCAGAGTAGTTTACCCAATGAAATCAAGTTGCTATAATCTCCAACTTTACCTCCTGTACAGGGTCCTTTGTGCACAATGTAGTGGCCCCACTCTTCTTTGGTGAAATTCATGGCAACCTGTGACAGGTCCCTAAAACACCCATGAACAGGAATTCCTCTTCACTGAGCAAACATCTACGTGAATGTAGATGGTACAAAGGGCAAACCCAGCAACAGTGAGAAAGGTGAATAGCACAAAGGACTTCAGAGTTTTGCCTCAAATCATAAAAACAATTTAAAGAACACTAAAAATGTAAAACATATGTGAAGCACTCATAAAAATCTGTAATTCCAGCTCTTTGAGAGGCTGAGGCAGGAGAATCATAAGTTCAAGGCCAGCCTGGTCAAGTTAATGAGACCTCATTGGGCCAGGTGTAGTGACACATGCCTGTAATCCTAGCACTCAGGAGACTGAGGCAGGAAGATGGCCACAAACTTGAGGCCAACCCGGACTACATAACGAGTTCAAGGCCAATCTCCTGAGATGCATAGCAAGACCCTTTCTCAAAAACCAAAAACAACTGGGACCAGGCATTTAGTTCAGTGACACAAGCGCCTGCCTGGCAAGTGCAAGGTCATAAGTTCGATCCCTGATATCAAAAAAAAAAAAAAAAGAAAAATTAAAAACAAAACAAAACAAACAAAAGCAAGCAAATAAAGGTCTAAGGATGTAGCATTTTAAAACATCACCTTAAACTAAGGTGAATTCTTCACCCTATAAATCTGTTTCCAAGATAGAAGCCAGAAATTTGTTTTCTAATGTCTGTTGCAGTTTAGACCAGCCAATCAAATGCATTTGTACAAAGCTTTAATCTGGAATCTGGCATCTGGGAATGATAAGCACAGAAGCAGGGACATCCCTTTCTGAGGAAACATCTGTGGAATGTTTCTGATGCCCTAGGTTATGGTACAGACTATAGTGTCTAGCTTAGGAAGAATGCATTCTCTACTGGGACAGTCTTCCACTGTGATTTGACTGTTACTCCAAACTGTGTAGGTGTCAGAACCGTTTTGTTAGCCTTTAAGGAGAATCTTTGAGCTACCAGATGTCCTTCAATAAATTCCTCCCTTTTCTAAAGGAGAAAAATTAGTGGAATCAGAGTTTTGAAGCATTGTATTTCCAAGATGGGGTTGACCTCATTGCCAGAATGCTCCTGCGAATACATCTTTGCAGTTTCCAGAGGTCTTATATTTCTTCTACAGTATCTTAGTACAAGGTGCTAGGAGGTCAGAAAACCATATTGTCACAGTAAGATTCTTCATCAAAATTTTGAGTAAGTTCTTCAAGGACCCACTCCCAGATTCTGATCCTTCTCAGAAATAGGGTCAGTGATTCCAATCCTAAAATTAGCAAAGTAAGCCTTCAGGAAATCACCAGTATGAGTCCAGTTTTCAATGAGATAAAAAATGTCTGCAGCTTATTAACATTCATGGATACCTTCATTTCCAAAGTAGAGTATGTTGCAATTCAGGCCTTGTCCTGCTGAGATTACTCACTAATCCACCAAAAAGCTACTGCTGGCTTGGTGGGATAGATCAGCATGATTCGGGACTCTGTCTCCACAGGTTGTTTACTAGTAAAACCAGAGATAATCCTGGAAGTGGATTCTTTGTTTTTCTTTTTCATTTTTTTTCCTTTTTCTCTTTTTCCCTCATTATTTTTTATATAAGTGTGAACATGGTTCTTAGCATTTTTTTTTTCTTTGAGACAAGATCTCACTATGTAGTTCAGGCTGGCCTTGAACTCACTTTGTAACTCAGGCTGATCTCAAACTCACAACCATCCTCCTGCCTCAGCCTCCTGACTGCTGGAATTACAGGTATGCACTACCATGCCTGGCAGTTCCCAGCCTTTTTCTGAGTGTGGTTCTGTTCTGTTCTTCCTCTTATTTCTTCCATTTCTTTTTTCTGTTAGTCTTTTGCACCAGTTTCCCATAACTGGCCTGATCCCACTTTGTCCTCCAACCTTACTTCTAATCTTCTTCCACTTCTCTATTTTCTCTTTAATTCATTTTAAATTTTAATCCTCCAAGGACAAAATTGACACATTAAGAACTTACTTATTGGGGCTGGGGATTTAGCTCAGCGGCATAAGCGCCTGCCTTGTGAGCAGGCAGTCGTGAGTTTGATCCCTGGTACCGATAAAAATGAAAAAGACAAAAAAAAAAAAAAAAAAGAACTTACTTATTGCATATAATTTTCTAGTTTGTTTTACATTTTGTTATATAATCATAAATCTAGTTCACACAGTTAATATATCTGATAATGAAGCAAGCACCAGGTCACATGGTAAAAAGTGGTAAATTAAGGGTTGGCTCAGTTTGTAGTTTTATAGGCTGTATTTGATGCTACTGATACTATTATAGCCAAAATTGACATAACAGTTGTTGGTGCTGGTATTCCATGACTAAGGGTCACAGCAAATACTGTGGCACAGTGCGAAAGAACCAGGGACTAGGCCAAACAAGCAACAACTTCTCATCTCCAACAAACTAAAGATCTTACAATCTTCCAACAGACTCAAAACCCAAAAACCAGTTATACCTGGAAGACACCTCAGAGAAGTAGTCATTATTTAGGGATCCTAAATACTAGCAATCAAGAAACCCACCATATGTAACTTATAAGCATCATCCCAGGAATTAAACTAAAAAAAGAGAGAAAAGAAAATGAGAAGGTATTTAAGCAAAATGCAGCCCCAGACATCCAGTTCATCAAAGGCAAATCCAGGGAACAATGAGGTGGGACAATCCAAAAGCCACCCACCAGACATCTCTGAAGTGGTAACAACAAAGCAATTGAATGGAAAAAAGATGAAATCAGAAAACTACAGAGATTACCAATACACACCATGCTTAGTGACATTAGAGCAGATTCAGACAAAAAAATTAGACGAGATTACGAAAATTATGGAAGCTCAGCATAGGGAAGAAATGAAATCCATAAAGTACATTCAAGCAGATATCTAGGAAAGTAAAAATGCCATTGAAAGTATTCAAAGCAGATTTGACCAATTTTGAGGATACGATCTCAGATACTGAAGACAGCCTTGCAGTTTGTGAACAGGAAAAGAAAGATTTCTTAAAAATAGCAAAGGACCATGAGAAATCAATCCAGCAGATGCCAGATGAGACAAACAAGAAGAACTTAAGATTTATTGGAGTCAATGAATAAGCAGGACATACCACAAATGACATTAAAAAATTGTTTACAGACATGATGGCAGAAAACTTTCCTGGTAGAGAAAAAGAATTTGACATACAGATAAAGAAGGCATACAGATACAGAACTTGAATTAGCCATAATTCAGGCTTTGCACTTGTTTGGACTCTGAAACTGGGGATGGGGGATACAGGTGGTCCTGAGCTTAGTTAATTAAATTCCAAATTTATTAATTTGGCTGCTTGTTGTTCACAAACCCACCTCAGTTCAACCTCCAAAGACTTGTACACAAACTAAACAAGGTGACTTACTCATCATTTTGCACTGGAATTGCTTCCAGATACTTCTGTCTGATGGATTACAGTTGTGGAAGTACTTGGCTATAAGACACTTTGGTGATTCCCTTATGGATACACCCCTTAGGGATGTGAAACCAAACCTACCTAAAAGGGTCTGCATCCCTGGTCCTATGTTTAGAAGACAGGCAAAACTAGTGATGTATCTAAATATACATGCAAACCTATGACTCCTAACTAGAGTAGGCAATGTAGTCAAAATCACATTTGCTTAAAGATGAAAATTATAATTTTGAATTGTTTCTTTGGCCTTGTCTCCTCCAGACTTAAAGTTGTACGTCTATTCAAGATGAAAATACCTGGTGTATATTGCAGCCTTTAGATAGATCCTCTGTAGAGCATCTGTGACTGCCAGTCAACAACTATGATCCCCTTCAGCCTGAAGCCAGATCAGTCATCATCCATTTCTCCCTCAAGGAAATTTGGGACACTTCTTCAGAGTGGGGAACGGTATAGTGCTGTGTTAAATAGAAATAGTATAGGCAGTCAGATAAGGCTATGCCTTCAAGAGATCCAGTGCAGAGGACCAGATATCTGTGACCTTGGAGAGATAGATAGGTCTCATGACAACAGAAAAAACAAATGCAACCACACCCTAAGTGTAAACATCAGAAATTGATATTCTAAATAGATATGGAAGCCAGGAGTTACCATTCCCAAAACCTATAGAAAGAGTCACTACTTTTTAAACATCCCCACTTGCTATGTGACTTGCTTCCCCATTTGTCCCTGATTTAATCAATTTTACCTGAACAATTAAACTTACTGGTTGACTATAATTCTGTCCCACCTCATGCCCATCTTGTGAGTTCCTACTTTTCCCTACCTTAGACCTGTCTCACCTCGTGGTTCTGCACTATAAAATCCTTTGAAAAGACAGAGTCTTAAGCAACCCACTCAGGACCCCTTCTGTCTCTCTTGATAGAAGTTTTCTTTCTCTCAATAAATTTACAAACTACTCTTAAAAAAGAAAATTATGATTCTCAACTGATAGTTTATAACATCTGTAACCTTCTTTCTCATGAGAGGTACATTAAATATTTAATATGTGATGCTTTAAAGTTGCTGGAGAGCTACCAAGTACATCTGAGAAGAGGAGGAGTTATTTTGCTAGGGTTATTGGCAGAATTAGGTAGATTTACTATTCAGAAACGAAATTGAAATCGTGATTGAAGCTATTGGATGAATGTCCCAGGAAGAAGACAATGAGATCCAGGAATTGGCAAAATAATCCACAATCTTTTAAAGAAAATAGCCCATATACTGACCTCTTCAACTGTTAAATCTTCCAGAGATTAAGTTCTTCTACACCAAGGAATTAAAGCTTTTTAAAAATTAGCCTAAACACTAGACAAGTAGTCCTAGATGCTCCCCATCTTGATAACCTGAGTGAACCTGTAGATACTTTTCTGAAGGATGCTACAAGCTTTCATTGTTCCTTTAAAACTCTATACTAAAGTATATGTAATATATATATATATATATATATATATATATATATATATTTGTTGTAGTCAGGGGTTGTACACAGAGAAAAATTAGGATCAAGACATGGAGTTTATAATATTATTTTTATAATAGTCACCGGGAGTTAACACAGGAAAATGCAGGAATCTATCCGCAACACCAAAGACACAGAATATTTAGTCAAGAGCCTAAACCCCACTGCAATGTCCCACATGAGTCCAGATAAAAACCCAGAGCTCAGGACAATGCCTCCCACGAGTCCAACTGGAGGTCCAGAGCCCACAATGAGGACTCATGCCAGTCTCTTTTACGGATCTGTGCCAGGAAGACCCAAGGGTCAGAGGTGGAAGCCAGAAAGTCTATGCCAGCAGGATGAAGGAGCTGTGTTAGTGGGATGAGGGTTCTATGCTGGAGCCAAGAAGTCACACTCACAGCAAAGACCAGGGCTATCCTGAAAGGTACCACAGCCATCCTCAGCGACAGGGAGGCCCCAAGCTCCTCCGACGACAAGCACAGTCGGGTATGTGCCAGGAAGCAGCGCGACGAGTTCATCCTGGAGACCAAGCAGCACATGTCTTCCCCTCCGGAGCCAGGAAGCAATGCTCAATGTGAGGACCAAAACTTCTCCAGGAGACCCAACACCTCAGACAGCAACTCGTAGGAGAACCCATAATGCCTCCTTAACGCCTCAACCCTCAACACCTCCCTTCTTCTTCACCTGTTTATCCTGGCAACTTTCCTCAGGTGGAGCATCTTCGCTCAATGCCATGCTGATGTAATCCAGCTGGCATTAAGTTGACCACCAGTTCTTAATCCACAACAATCTTGTATATCTTTTACATATATCTAATATATGTGTAATATATATACTTTAATTTAGAATTGGGTTATATATATATATACGTTATATATATGTATATACATACATATGTATTTCAGGAAAAAAAAGTGATTCCAGAAAAAAGTGCTGAGAAACAAGACAGAGTAACAGGCAAATAAGCTGGTAAACATATATTATTTTATTAAGTTAAAGTGATAGAATTAAAGTACTAGAAAACAACAGTTTGAAAGTCAGAAGGAATCATGAACAATAGAAAAGAGGCATAAACTCTATTACTCTGAAAATATGCTGTTTAAACTTAAACTTTGCAGTCAAATATGCATGGTAGAATTTTAAAGATAATCATCAAAAGAATAGATATAGATTATAAATTTCAAGTTAGTAGAAAGAGAAAAACCCTTATCACTTAAAAACAAAAGCCAAACATATACAAAATAAGTAAGGAGGGAAAAATTACAGGACAAACTAGACAAAACTGAACTATAAGATTGTAGAAACATTCAAGAACAAGATAGTGACATCTACTCTCACCACTTATGTTCAATACAGTACTTGAAATTTTAGCTAAAGCAATCAGGCAAGAGAGAAAAATAAAAGGGACACAAATAGGAAAAGAAGTCAAATTATCATTATTTGGAGATGACATGATTCTTTACACAGAAGACCCCCCCAAATAATACTAAACAAAAGACTCCAGAACAAATAAACCAATAACTAATACATAAACTCAGCAAGGTAGTAGGATATAAAATCAAGAACACAAATATCAATAGCATTCTAGTATATCAACAATGAACTCACCAAGAAAATAACAGAGGGAGAACCAGCGGCCCTGAGATCTGGCCTTGGTGGGACTTAGGCAGCTTATTCTTCTGCCCTCTTAGTAAGCACTCCCTGTGTGGGCCAGGAGGAAAACCAGTGGCTCCCATGAGCCTACCAGCACACAGGCTGAGAACCAAACACCTCCCTCCTGTGCCCCCCCATAGCCACTGGGGATAGATGTCTCAACATCTTTTGGGAGGATGACCAAATGCAATATAGTAAATATGAGGATTTCATTCTAATTTCTGTTTGAAGGCAAAGGTTGTTTCCCCTGTTGTTTTGTTATGCTTCTTTTGCTCAATTCAATATTCTTAACTGGTTTCATAATGTTCTGGTTTTGGTTTGATTTCATTATACCTAATTAACTGGACAACTATTGTGAAGATAACAAGATATACCATAGTACCTATTACTATTATCCTAGTATCCTACTGTGAAGTTCTGTACCAATTTCACTGCATTGTCTCGACTGGCTTTGTTCTGTCTTGTTCTGTTGTATTTTTACTACTTTAAAAATACAAAAAAAGAAAATAACACTATTAGTAATACCCTAAAAAAATTAAATACCTATGTATCAACCTAACCGAGGAAGTAAAAGACCTTTATAATGAAAACTAAAATAATATTAAAAAAAAAAGACCAATGAGGTCATCAGAAAATGAAAGACATCACCTGTTCCTGGACAGGCAGAACCAATATTATCAAAATGACAATACTACAAAAAAGGACACAATAGAATTCATGCAATGCCAATCAAAATGACAAAAACATTCTTCCCAGAACTAGAAAAAATATCTTAAAACTTATATGGAAGCAGAAGAGATCTCCAATAGCCAAAGCAATCCTGAGCAACAAGAGCAGAACAGGCATCACCATCTCAAATCTCAAACTACATAGCAAGCTACAGTGATAAAAACAGCATGGTACTAGCACAGAAACAGACACATGGAACAGAACAAAGGATGCAGAAACAACACCATTCATTCTAAGAGGCATTTGATCTTTGACAAGGGGGTCAAAAATATATACTAGAGAAAAGCCTTTTCAACAAACAGTTGTGGGGAAACTGGTTATTAACATACAGGAGATTGAATCTAGGCCCATATCTCCCACCATGCACTAAGAACAAATCAAACTGGACAGAAGACCTAGATACTAAAACAGGAATACTTCATCTGCTGGAAGATAAAATTAGTAAATTCCTAGAAGACAAAAGCATAAGCAAGGTCTTTCTGAACAGAACCCCAACTGCACAAGAAATAACATTAAGGGGCTGGGGATTTAGCTCAGCGGCATAAGCACCTGCCTTGCAAGCAGGCGGTTGTGAGTTCGATCCCCGGTACTGATAAAAATGAAAAAGACAGAAAAAAAAAAAAAGAAAGAAATAACATTAAGAGGAGTTCTGAAGATGGTGGCTTGATAGCTAGCACAGTAGAGAGCCTCTCTGAGAAAAACAACTCAGACACTAGAATTTAACAACGTGGAGAAGACCAGATGAAAGGAGAGGGATTCTCACAACCCAAGAAGAAACTGAGGAAAAATAAAAAGAAAGAAAGGAAGGAAAAACGTGGATGAAAGGCTGGAACCAGACATGCTCACTGGGACTAGTCCTGCACTGTGCTGGGCGTGCTGTGGAGTCAGACAATTCACAGTTGCACTGAAGCTGCGGCCACCAAAATTGGGAGTTGGTGAGTCTGTGGCCCTTGGTGGGAGGATATGGCGCAGTGTACAGTGGAGCCAAGATAGAGAACTGCATTAATTCGCTGTGAATGCTGGAAATTGGGTCCCACGGCAGGTGTGGCCGACTGGAGGACACATTGGAGTTGGGCAGGATAGGCCTGAACCCAGAACGGCAGTGGCATCAGTCAGCCACCCCTGGCCCAAAGAAGACTGGTGGGATCTGCTTGGGCTGGGTCACACCCCTGGTCAGGACCCAATGGTCAGGGATAAAACTGTCCTGAACCTGTGACATCCACAAAGCACAGAATACATGCTGAAGGCACTTGCTGGTTGACTGGCTCAGAGAAGAGGGGGCAGCCTGCATTGTCCCTGTGTGCACCTCAGATAACAGCAAACTGGAGAAGGCAGCAAGCCCCCAGCCAGCACACTTTAGAAAAACCATAAGCAATATGGAGAGGGCCTGAGACCTTCACCATACACCTGTCTGAAAGAAACCAGAAACATGACAAGAGAAAGAAATAAGAAAAAGCCTCCAGCTGCTGACCCTGGGAAAATAAGTCCAGGAGTAGTAAATACAGAAGAGATCCAGTGAAGCAATCATGCAATATTGGCCACAACAGTGGACATAAAAAAAAATACATTCATGACCTCACAGACGAACTTAATACTGAAATTCTAATCCAGGTGAGGCAAGATATAAAAAGATTAATAAAAGAAATGCTAAGCCCCTCTCTAGAAGACACAGATGGAAGAAAGGAACAACCCAGAAAAAGAAGAGAAATCTTTGGTGAAGAATACAAACAAAATCTAGAATACATGAAACAGATCCAAAGAGATTATCAGAAAATTAAAAACTCCACTGAAAGCTGGCAAAATGCCTTGACAGAAACTAAAGTTAGACTTTCAAAATGTGAAGATAGATTTGCAATGTGTGATCATGAAAGAAAAGACCTCTTAAAAACAAGGAACCAGGCAGTAACAATACAAAGGCTAGAAAATGACAAGAGGATTTATAACTTATGAATAAAAAACATGAGCAAAGAAGCAGGAGTAAACACAAATGAATTACAAAGGCTATTCACAGAAATAATTAGGGAAAACTTCCCAAGCATTGGAAAAAAATGATATCCAGATAAATGAGGCATATAGAACTCCAGACAACTATAACCAAAACAGATCTATACCCAGACATATAATAGTCAAGATCCCATAAATTCACAAGAACACAATATTAAAAGTGGTCAGACAAAAGAAACAGATTACCTATAAAAGAAAATTCATCAAAATAATGACAGACTTCTCAACACAAACTATCAAATCAAGAGCAGCGTGGAGTGAAGTAGTCCAAGCCCTAATAGAAAATAACCTCCAACCCAGATTGATGTACCCTGAAAAACTCTCTCTCAAAATTAATGGAGAAACAAGACGTTTTCATGACAAGGAGGAACTGTGGGAATTCGTGACCACCAATCCAATCCTACAAAAAATACTGAAGGACATTCTAGAAAGAGAAAGAAAAAAATACCAGGATTCCAGCAACAGTGGCAGAGAAGCCTCAATGAATGGGGCAGGCAGTGAAATGAAGGAGAAAAGTGGCCAAATAATAGCGGAAAAATAGAATAGCAGAGATGAGACAGAGAAGGTGGGCTATAATCTCTAATATAGATGGCCTTGATAGACTAACAAAAAGAAACAGGCACAGCATAAGGATCCATTGAGATGCTCTGTATAGAGAATATACTCAGGGCTGGGGATTTAGCTCAGTGGCATAAGCACCTGCCTTGCAAGCAGGCAGTCGTGAGTTCGATCCCTGGTACCAATAAAAAAGAAAAAGACAAATATATATATATATATATATATATATATATATATATATATACTCAACCTGAAAGAGGGTTAATAAACTAAAAGTCAAAGATGAGAAAACGATGCTCTATGTGACAGGGAACCAGCGAAATAGGGACAACTCGTCCAGCAGCTGCACATAGGTTGGAAAGTCATGGCACTTTTGTACAGTGGAGAAGTACTCAGCTATAAGGAAGGAAAACCTTGAGGCTTTAGTAAGTAAACGAATACAGCTCAAAATCAAGCTTAGGGGTAAAAAGGTTCAACAGCACTTAGACAGATAACAGGTTGCCCCCTAATCTAAAAACTAGAGACGTTAATGCGACCCAAAATATACAAAGCACCCTGAGAAAGGGGGGGAGGAACTGTCTAAAAAAGGAAGGCAGGGGACATTGTTCATAGTGTATCAGGATTTAAAAGCCGTATTAGTCTTATAGCTCGGTTTAGTTTGATTTTATTTTGTTCCAGTCTGTCTACTCATACTAGATTTGAGGGCACAGACAGCTATCCCCCAAATAGCAGGATATACTATGGTAACTATCCTTAATTTCCTATTAACTTAAACTGAAGCCCTATATTACTTACGATGTCTTACTATGACTGATCTTACTTGAATCTGGTTAGACTGCTGTTCTGTCTTGAGTGATTTTATTTTAATTTGGTATGCTTGATAGTATCAAGTCTAAGAGTACAGGCAACTACTCTGAAGATGGCAGATGTAATAAGATACCAATTCTGGTTTGATTATTAACTGCTTTTGAAGTCCTACAATGTCTCCAATGTTGTGTTTTTATTAAAATTGCTATGTTCAATTATATTATGTCTGATGATGTAGACAATTCTATTGAAAATAACAAGAGACAGCATAGTAACTACTACTATAGACCACCTAACATTGTGGTTTTATGTCTTTTTCATTTCATGTTTTTCTAGGAATTTGTCCTGTTGTCTTGATTTGATCTGTTTTTCCCTATAATACAGAAAGTATAGGTATACATGTAGAGAGTCACACATGTGGAGAATTTCTAAATAGTTTATGGGAACAGATTATATAATGCACGATGTAATGAACAGATACTTTGAAGAAGAGACACTAAGATACCCAGTGCTAATTATGTAGCATTATGATATAAAATTTAGCAATACTATTATTCATTGTTCAGAGTGATATTAGTCTAGTCTCTTATGTTTAATTTTAATATACGTAAAGAAATGGACAGCCATTTTGAAGAGAACGAGAGACATTATGGCAGCCATTGTTGACTTCCCTATTGTCTGTTCTTGACCTAAAAAGCCTTCATCATCCTGTTGATTAGTTTAGTACTACAATGTTCACTATGTATCCACTGTGTGTGAAGATGTGGACAACTATTTAGAAGAAAACAAGAGACAATATGATAGACAGTGAAGATCTATAATGGTCTTGCTTTGAAATCCGTGTTTCTTAAAATTGTTTCCTTATGATCTGTTTTGTTCTGTTTGATTTTACCCTCTTTAAAATAAAAAGAAAAGAAATAACATTAAGAATCAACAAATATAGGCCAGGGATTTAGTTCAATGGCTCAAGCACTTGCTTGGTAAGTGCAAAGTTGTGAGTTTGATCCCCAGTACCAAAAAAAAAAAAAAAAAAAAGAATCAACAAACATCAAATTAAAACAAACAACTAACAGTGTGAAACGAAGGTCTACAGAATGTGGACAAAATTTTGCCAGTTACTCCTCAAAGGATTACTACTTACAACATATAAAGAACTCAAAAAAATGAGAGTCCCCAATAAAAGATGCAATAAAAAATGGGCAACTGAAATAAATACACTTTACAGAAAAAATACAAAGGGCTAGTAAGTACACGGAAAAATGCTCGACATCTTTAGCCATGAAAATGCAAATCAAAACACAATGATTCCATCTTACTCCAGAAACAATAGCTATCATCAATAACTCAACAAACAACAAAAGCTAGGGCTTTTGGGTAATATAGCTCGTGGTACAGTGCCTGCCTGGCAAGTGCGAGGTCTTGAGTTCGATTCCTAGTACCAAAACCAAAAACAAATTCTGGCAAATTTGGGAACCTTTCTACATTGATGGTAAGCATGTAAACTAGTTCACCTAGTATGGAATCATTGGAGATTCTTCAAAAACCTAAAAAATAGAAATCTATTCAACACAGATACTCTCTTTCTAGGCATATTCCTGAAAGAATTAAAAACATTACATTATAGTTATTCATTTCCATGTTTATAGCAGTACAATTCATAACAGCTAAATCATGGAAATAGCCTATACGTCCATCAACAGACAGATAAAGAAAGTGTGGTATATATACACAATGGAGTACCATTCAGCCATAATGCAAGAGAATATATTCAAATCATTTGTACAAAATGGATGCACTTTAAGATTATGCCTTGTAAAATACAACACAGAAATTTAAATATTATATGCTTTCTCTTACGTGACACCTGAAGTATAAGTAATTTAAAGAGTAAAATAAAAGATACACAAAAACATAAACAAAATAAAAGATACACACCCGGAAATAGGAAGATAGATCTTTTACAGTGATCTGGAGGGGGGTGGGCAAGGGGAAAGAAAAATGATTAAGATACCATGTACCAACAACTCCCCATGAATGTATTCATTATGCATCACAAATATGTACTAATTTTAATGATATAAAAGCTTACTTCCTTCATGAAGTCATCCTTAATCCAGTCCCTAGATTGCTCCCCTCTAACACTGACACTAGTGAGTGCCTTTCTCAAAGTGCCAGTGAGTATTTCTTTATATTTTAATGTACACATGAATAGTAATCACTATTTAAGGGGCTAAGGATTTAGCTCAGCGGCATAAGCGCCTGCCTTGCAAGCAGGCAGTCGTGAGTTCGATCCCCGGTACCGATAAAAAGCAAAAAGACAGAAAAAAAAATAGTAATCACTATTTAATACATCTATGTATTACCTCTTCCAATGAAATCCCATATATTAAAGAATTGTATCCAATTCTATTTGTGCTGCTCATATAAATGAGCACAGAGTAGCCATAACTAAGTGAAAAAACCAAGGAGCAACCTGTTAAGGGCAAATCTTTATGAGGGCACCAGGTAAGAGAAAGGATTCTCTTTGGAGACCTTAATTTCACATACAAGGGCCAGTCATCTAGATATGGACAATTTAAACTCAATATCCATGTAGAAACATTTGTGCACTGACCTAGAGATGAATCTTTTTTTTTTTTAAATTGGTACCGGGGATCGAACTCAGGACTGCCTGCTTGCAAGGCAGGTGCTTATGCCGCTTAGCTAAATCCCCAGTCCCTAGAGATGAATATTGACTCCACCATTTAAA
The DNA here is from genome assembly GCF_034190915.1 of Cavia porcellus. Classification (NCBI taxonomy): domain Eukaryota; kingdom Metazoa; phylum Chordata; class Mammalia; order Rodentia; family Caviidae; genus Cavia; species Cavia porcellus. The sequence continues at coordinate 35,023,369 of NW_026947508.1, forward strand.
TGCTTGGTAGTGGGCAACCCATTCAGGACTCCTCCTTGTCTCTCAGAAGCTATTCCTATTCCCCATTCCTATTCTCTCTTTTTTTTTAAAATTTTATTTAAAAGGAAAAAGAGAAAAACACAAAACAAAACAAAGCAGTGTAAGGGTACAAGTAATACAGAACTACAAAAAAAAAAAACAGTAAGAAATCACCAATTAATAGATTACTTATTATCATCTTAGAGATAGTTGCTCCCATTCCTATTCTCATAAAATTTTTACTCTTAATCTCCACAGTTTCTTAGAATTCATTCTTGGACTTCGAGGAACAAGAACTCTTATTCTTAAAAAAAAAAAAGCTTGGTAGCATATGACAAGTTTCTTAACCTTACTGAGCCAGTTGTTACATCTGTAAATGGGAAATAATATCCACTTTTCACTGTTGTATTGAAGATAAATCAATGTTAGGTGTATCTACCACGCAGCAAGTGTCCATAAATCCATAAATGTTGGTTCCTTTCTCTTTTGCTAAGACAGAAAGATTTGGGGATAGCGGTACAGGAGTTTGAGTCAAGGGCCTTCTTACCTGGCCCTAGCCCTTTTATTTTTAGTTAGGATATTACTAAGTCACCCACCCAGGCTTAAATTTGCAGTCTCCTTCTTCAGCCTGCCTCTTTTGGGATTACAGGCATGCTCTGCCACATCAGATTACCCCCCCCCCTCAGTCCCCCAGCCCCTCACCCCCATTCAAGAACAGATACATTCTGGACTGAGAAAGACAACTTCATCTCACCTGGAAACTAGGAAACTAGTCATATCTTCTTCCTCTTGGGCAAAGCCAGGGTGACAGGAGGCAGAGCTGGAGGAGAAAGGAGCCATTAGAGACCAGGCCTGCCTTGCAGCTTTTCACAAGGAACAACTGTTTTTGCCTTTGCCCTATGATGTCTTGTCTTCACACGACAGACTGTTCATTTTAAGTGAGTCTTTCCTTCTATTCTGAGACAAATCTTCTGTGGCTGTCCCCATTCTCTGAATGTGGTCACTAGAGCCAACGCATCCAAAGAACGTCTAAGGACCTGGCAGCTGCAGGAACCTCTTCCTGCTCCAGCTCCTGCTCCGGCCTCCAACTTTGGCTCACTAGCTTTAGAAGGTCTCAAATCACACGTATGTCCTCTGAACACGAGATCCAGTTGCCTCGGGAGCTACAGCTTTTATTTTTAAGAGTACTTACTGCTTGTCGCCTGCCTTGTAAATGTGTGGTCGTGAGTTCAATCCCCGGTACTGATAAAAAAGAAAAGGACACACACACACACACACACACACACACACAAGAGTACTGCTTGTTCCTGTTTTGACTGGCATCTTTTTCCTGGGCCCCAAATCTCTGTGCGTCCCAAGCCTCTCGCCCCCCACCCCAGCAGCGGGCGGGCCAGTCAGAAAACCAGATGGGGCTCAAAGTTACACTAAACTCCTGTTATACATACCTGCAATCATTCAGGCTAGGGACCTCTGGACACAGGACATACAACCCTGAATGAGAAACCTGGCACAGAAAGGGCGAAAGCAGCCGCACACGCTGCTCTGTGAAGGAGACTAGCGACTGACCTGCATCGCTCCGAGTCCACAATGGTGGCCCCAATCTGGGAATGCTCACAGTCCAGAAGGTACAGAGCTGTACCAGCAGGCACAGAGCTGCTAAATTAAAGCTGGAGTAGGAGACAGGAGTCCCAGAGCTACTTGGCAAGCAGAGCTGGGTGAAGGGACTGCTTTAGAGAACCTGGGAGGAATCGATCCACCCCCGGATTGCGGGAGCCACACTCTTAGAAACTATCACCTGGGGACAGATTTCGTGTTTCAAGCTTCATACAACTCTGACCACAGCCTTCTAATTTCCATCTTCTGCTGACCTATTGCGCTAATAGAAACTCAACCCAGCCGCTAGTAGCTGCAGAAGTGTCACCCATTCACCTGGTGGGCAGAGGAACCCCGCCTGCGACGGCACTGCGCCTGCGCGATGAGTCTAGCCGCCCCACAAGGCCCTGCGCCCCCCTTCGCCCCGCCCCATACACTGGAATCACGCTGCGGCACGTGGCCGCCTAAGGAAGTGATTCACGTGAGTTGAGAAATTTTTCACCTTTAGGCTCTTCCAGTGGGAGTCGGACGGCTTCTTCTCAGGACAAACAATGTTCAGGGGTCCTGAAGGAGCGAGGGGGGCGGGATGGAGCCCGCGCCTCAAGAACTGAGACGAGTTTGAAGCGTATTAGAGTTTGGGGGCCAAGAAGGCAGGAAGAACCGATGCCTGTCATCTGCCCGGGGGACCTGTTTGAAGTTCTGCACACTGGCTCACAGGGACCTGCACGTGCTCTCGGGGAAGGGGTTCAAAGGCAGGTGGCAAGTCCTTCCTACAGTTCTCTGAAGGGCATCCCACACCACCGGGGTGTGGCCTCAACCCCTCTGCCCACCCCTCACCACCACCACCACCACCGTACAATGGCTGCTTCCGTTTCTAACAGGCTTCCAAAATCCTTGCAAGGATCCCAAATCTTGGGGCAATTTCTTGGCATTATTTGGCTTTTGGAGAAAAATGCCTTGGCAGCCTTGCACAAAGTCTGTTCACGGTTCCGTTAATTCCCTCCCCCGCCCCGTTGTCCCCCGGTCCTCTACTTCCATGAAAAAACTGGTGTTGCCAGAGCAGGTCTGGGAAGATGGTTGAGGATAGAGGTCAGCTCGGGCCTGTTTAATAAATTACGGAAGTGAAGAGGTTATCAGGCCCTGAATTATCTTTGACCCTTTTTACAGTGTGGGGCACTTGATGTGTTGATTCTAATTAACCTAAAAGACAAGCCCCGCCTAATGGCTACATCATGTGTTATATATGATGTAAATTAAAATGTAAATTAAAAAAAATTTTTTTTGGTAGTAGGAGTTGAACTCAGGCGCTTGCACTTGGCAGGCAGGCACGCACGCGCTTATGCATCTGAGCTATATCCGTGTCCTAATTTTTAAACTATTTTTCCATGTTTGCACCATAGCGATAGTCATTAGCACTATTAACAAATATTCTGGGTTGTGTACACAGAGAACTGCATTTTCCTCTCGCTGTTAGCAGAGAGTGTATGATTTGAGCACAAAATGTAAGCAAAGTAATGTGTATACTTCCAAAAAGAAACATTTAAGAGCAAATGCACAATCTGCCATGTTTCTTTTCCTCTGCTTGGTAGCTTGTCATGTTCAAGGTGGCAGCAACCGCTAAAATGGCCCCCAGGGATCTTTTCCTTCTAGTTTGTGAATCCTTTTTTTTTTTTTAATAAACATGCAGATTTATTTTAAATCAGCTCGGTACTTGATACAGATTGATTTTAAGGTTTTTGATGAACTGAAATAGAAATTTCTAAATACAGCAATGTCCGCCTGTGCAATAAGTATCTGAAAGGTAAAATAAGGTATCTGACAGAACTATATTGATTGATTTATACTCAATCTAGAGCAGCACAGAATATAAAGAGAGGAAGCAAGTAGATAAGAAAAGAGTTTAATGAGGGCGGCACAGAGGGAGTCACCACAAGGAAGGCTGTGGTGGTTCTTCCTGCAGACAAAGGGCAGGTTCTGCCTGATACAGCCTCTGATTGGGGGTAGGGCTCTGGGGAGTGATGTGAGCTGATTTATTTTGAGAGAGTGCCAGGGATTGGGTTAACCTTGCATGCCTGAGCTTTGGTGGACTTTTGGGAGGGAGAAACTATAGGGGCTTCTGGGAAGAAGGAGATATGCATTATCAGTGCACAGCTTTGAACCACTGTCATGGCGAGTGTGATGTGTCTCAGACGGGGGTGGGGGTGGGGGAACCTAACATATCAGCATGAACAAATCAGAACAAACCCAAAAATTATTGGTTAAAGATACTACATTGCTTTTTTTATTTTAAAGAGGGTAAAACTGAACACAACAAAACAGAACAAAATAGATCAGAAGAAAACAATGTGCCACAGATTTTAAAGCAAGATAATAGAATAGTTACCATAATATCCCCTGTCTTCTTCCAAACAGTTGTCCATATCTTCACACACAATGAATTCATACAAAACAAAATAGTATTAAACTGATCAGAAGAGAGTGATGAAGGCATTATAGGCCTTCAAAACCAGGCAATAGGAAAATCAACAATGGCTGCCTTAGTATCTCTTGTGAATAAAAAAAAAAAGATACTACATTGGTAAAAGGAAGGGAGGAAAAAAACAGGCTGTGAATTCTGTTGCAAGAGTTCCTCTACAGACTTGCAAAATCTAACTTCATGGCCAGGGATTTAGCTCAGTAGCCTAAGCGCCTGCCTGGCAAGCGTGAGCTTGTAAGTTTGATCCTCAGTACCAAAAAAAAAATCTAACTTCTTATGGTTTTGTTGTCAGAGGAGTGCTCAAAATTACAGAAGTTTCCAATTATTTCCACAAAATTTCTTATATATGCTTACATTAATGTGTGGCAACCAGTGCCTAAGTGACAATTACACCACTGCAGCTCACTTTTGCTACATTGTGAGGATGGAAATTCTGTGTATTTTCAAATGAAGCTTACAGCACTGACTAAATACTAACAGCCATGGAACCATAATAAATTTTGTGAAGTACCTTACATATCACTACTCATAGAAACACAAAATTGTGAAGTAAGACTGTTTTCCAAAAATCTTTTGAAGCCAGAGATTTAAACACTTAAGGCACTTGAAAACATTAGGTATATGTACAAAATTCATGTAAAACAAACTTTAGCTGTTTAACTGTACCAGCAAGTGACAAAGAAATGGTAACTTCACTTTGAGAACCTTTAATATAATCACCTCAATACAAAGTTTCAATTTATGAAATGAACCAAAGCAGTATGTCATTTCCTACTATAAAATACTGAAAACCAGCTGCTTAACTGAGCTAAAGGGAAAAAATAAAATAATGATCTAGAAAACTAAAAGCCTATTTTAAACTAATTAATGTCTCTGAACTAATCTAATGCAAGCAAGGGAAGAATAAACATCCTAAAACTAAGAAAACTGGAGCTTTATGAGGAATGACAGAAATGAAAGTATCCATGCCTATTGTTCTATGGGAATTGAAATAAAGGAAAGAGAAGAACAAAGCACAATCTACCAAGGATAATCACTAAAAATTTATAGGTACTAGATCAAAACCCCAGATTTTTTTTTTAGTTCAGGCTGGTCCCGAATTCACGGAGATCCTTCAGCGTCAGGCTCCCAAATGCTGGGATTGCAGACATGTGCCACCATGCGTGGCTTAAAACCTATAGCATTGATGAAATTACACTAGTCATATTTGCTCTGAAAACTTAAAATGATTGTCTCATTTAAAGAAAAATGACTCTACAAGGTATTTTCTTATAGCCTCATAAAAGTTATTTTCTAGGAAAGTTTGGGAGAAATATTTTCAAGGCACAGTAATGTTAATATATCTTTTTGAATACAAAAATAAAGATATCTAATTTTCTCTCTCTTCATCTCTAAGAAAAATGTTGGGAAGTTCACAATATCAAGGCTTTTGACTCTGTAGCTTAACTTTCTCAGCTATGAAAAAAGATGTTTTTAATTAAATATTAACAGTCTGATATCTAGCGGTAGGTTTACTACTGCTCATTCAACAGTATATCCTCAGAACAAATCATAAACATTTTATGTTACAGCCAACTTTTCAATTTGTCTTTTAAGGCACTGTTCTTTATGTTTTCCAAGATATAAGATGCTTTACAAATATGAACAACCTGTTACACACTAATGGTTTGTATCCTTTCCAATTGTGGCAACTTATCTCTAATGTAGAAAAAAACATCCAAGCACAAAATTTTATTCTAAGGATACAATTTAGTACTCCTAAATAGATTAATTCCCCCCTTTTTTTTCTTTTCAGTACCAGGGATTGAACTCACAACTTCGTGCTTGCCAGGCAGGCACTTATGCCACAGAGGTAAATCCTGAGCCCCTAATTCTACTTCTTAAATGCTAGTCAAAAATCTACCCTACTGATGCTTGTTTCGCACACTTCGCAATTCTGGCCACTAAGTAACATCTTGAGTTAAGATGAAAATAATGCAGCTTTCAGGCTTTATGGTGACTAAATTTAATCTGCCAAGAGTCAAAAGGTTGTCTGCACAGGACAACATTTTCCATCTCTTACAGAAAGTTATATTTGGCATGTCAAGAAAAGAAACATAATCCCATAGCAGCAACCATTTAAAATAAGATAGCCCCAAGGATTCATGTAGAATATTTTATAAATATTCTTTTGAGCAAAATGACTTAACTGACTTTTCTTTAGGGATAATGCTCCAAACTATGCTATGCAACTTTTGTAAATTTAAAGGTCTTGGAATAGCATCTTTCATGTGGGACTTCTTGCAAGATAGTATTTTGGTTTCAGTGAGTTACACAAATGAATTGTCTGTCTGGTAATTTAATATGTCCATTTACAAAGTATGGTAATTTTGTTCTTTAGATTTGCAGAATTTATACAGAAAGAAAATTAACAGCCTGTATACCCAGCACAAAGACAATTCTACCAATGAAACTGGCTGTGTCAAAGGTAGACTTCCTCACAGGTCCGAAGGTTGGAGTCCAAGTGGTATTTGCTGCACCTGTTGTGGTTGGGGTGGAAGGGGAAGGTGGAGCTGTGGTTTTAGGTGTTGCATTGGTTGGCACTGGAACAATCGTAGTAGGCACAGAACACAAGGCAGTGTTGTTCACCATGCTACAACTACTGTCAAATTACCAGAACAGTAGCTCTTACTTGCTTCTTTACATTCTATCCTATAGCAAGTAGTATTAGCAATACTTGAATTAAAACAGAAAAATGTTTTTGTGGTGTTCACAGGTTTCTAGTGCAGAGGTGGTGGTCGGCAGAGCAGACATTGCAGTTGTGAAGGTTATCTTGGTAGGCTCAGAACTCACAATCACTGTCCCATTTGGGGTCATGATGATGGTGGGGCTCACAGAGAACGCAAGCTGCAGGCACACCACAATCAGGCAGGTGGTGGCCCAAAGGAACTGGCAGGAGCGCAACCCCCATCATGTCCACAGCGCTGGCGTCCAGGCAAAAGCTGCCTAAGTCTAGTCTTAGGTAATCTCCCTTAAGTATGATCTGCAGTATGTTTTACAATTTTTTTTTTTTGATTTGAGGTTTTATTTTGCTGCCCACGTCAACCTCCAACTCCAAGATCCACACTTGACTTAGCTTCCCAGGTAGTTGAGACTACAGACTGGGGTCACAACATTAGGCTGTGACTGACTCTAACGTATGGAATACAGCAAAGGTGATGGGATGTCAATTCCAAATTTAGGTTAGAATTCCATTTTGCTTGCCTTCTTTTACCCTCTCTAGCTTTTTTAGGGGAGCAGGTCTTGTCCTTCCTCCCTTCTCTTACTATAAGAGAAGACAGCTGCTTTGTTGTGAGCTGTTAGGTGCTAAACTGAGAGATCAGTGTGACGAAGAAATGACGTCTCCCTCTCCTTCCAGGGAGAAAAGTATGGAGGACAGGGAACTTTGATACTGAAAAAAGTCATTTTGACCTTAAATACTCTGGACTGGTTCTAAATCAGATTGAAGAAAGATAACTCTCACACCAAGTAAATATATTCATTGCTTTACTAACTGTAATTGATTTCTAGACTTACTTGAAGACATTTTTATGAGATGGTATTAGTTTATAAAGTAATTTAAGAATATCAAAACTCCATATTTATTATTAGTATATATATAATTTGTGGATGCCAGAGCGAGGTGGTATGACATTTAAGCAGCATACTGTCATAGGACTAAAGGAACAAGACAAAGCTTAAACTTTTGAATTTTGATTTTCAGAAAATCAGTTAAGTCTCTACTCACCATCACCCTCCAAAAATGGTTAAGTGAAAAACAACTGAAATTTGTACTTTTATCCATTTAATCCAAAATTTATGCTTGAAGAAGTTGATTTTGTGCCAGGCATAGTGGTACATGCCTGTAATCTCAGCACTTGGGAGGCTGAGGCAGGAGGATCACTAAGAGTTTGAACCAAGTCTGAGCTAGTGAGATCCTGTCTCAAAAAATCCCCAAAATAAAAAATAACCTTGCCCAAACCCTAAAACTTCATTTTGTGAAATTAGGTTGAAGCTACTGCTATACCTAAGTTCTACAACCACTGAAGAAAAAGGTTAAAGAATTTTTTAAAATTAAGCAATCCTTAAGTGAAATTCAAAATTTTCACTTAAATCACTGTTAGTTCATGTATCACTAAAGTGAATACAATGAGCTTCCACAATATCAAGTTGTTTTTTTTTTTTTTTTGGCAGTATTGGGGCTTGAACTCAGGGCCTTGTGCATGCTATGCAAGCACTCTACAATTGAGCTTCACCTCCAGCCCCACAACATCAAATTATAAAAAACTTAAAACTCTGGGATGCTGAGACAAAGGAATTTCAAGTTCAAGGCCAGCCTGGGCAACATGGTGATACAGCAAGACACTGTGTCAAAAAATAAAAAGGGGCTGTGGATGTGGCCCAGTGCAAAGGCCCTGGGTTTCATTTCCAATTCCAGTAAAAAAAAAAAAAATTACATAGCTTAAAGAAACAGAAAAATTGACGCTTTTCAAGTAACTTGATATGATACCTGTGTTAGTCATATACAAATTTCCAACTAAACCTGTTTCATCTCTGAATTAACTTTTTTTTTTTGTCTTTGTCTTTTTGAGACAGGGTCTTGCCATGGAATTAAGCCTGGCCATGGGCTCACTTTGTAGCCCAGGTTGGTTTCAAACTTGCAATGATTTTCCTGCCTCAACTTTGAATTAACTTTTTTTTTTTTTTTTTTGGTCTTTTTGAGACTAGGTCTCTTTATACAGTTCAAGTAGGCCTTGAGCTCACTTTATAGCCCAGGCTGGTCTCGAACTTGCAATGATCCTCCTGCCTCAGCCTCCCGGGTGCTGTGATTACAGGCGTGAGCCACCACGCCCGGCTTGAATTAACTTCCAAAAACAAAGAATACCAAGTGATTTTCCTCCAAAAGTCACTGAAAAGTATAGTCAATTCTTGTAAACTATATATGAGCACAACCAGTTACTTGTTTGACTAAGGCTTACTGCTACATGTGTAGCTACAGTGAAACAGAACAGGTTGTATTCCCTATTTTTTTTAAATTTTATTTTAAAGAGATTAAGATAAAAGAGGACATAACAAAGCAGATCAGAACAAAACAATTTAAGCAACATAGTATTTCACCACAAGACACCCCAATATAACAGTAGCTACCATAGTGTCTCTTTCCTTGAAATAGCTGGGCATACCTTCATACACAATAGTATCAAAAATAACAAAGTAGTATAAAACCAGGAGAGTGAAAGTATTACAGGGCGTTCAGAACCAAATAACAGAAAACTAACAATGGTTACTATATTTTCTCATTGTCCATAAAAAATCTGTTTATACTACCACGCATAATAAAACCCAATAAGATACAACATGATAGAATCAATGGAAACAGAAGAACAAAAGTTTGGTAGGACTTCTAAACAAGATGACATTAAATCAGCACTGGCTATTATAATGCCTTGTTTTCTTCAAAATAGCTGTTCACACCATCACAAATAATAAAATCAAACAACCCAGGATAAAACCACTCCAACTAATGAATGGAAACATTGTAAGGCTTCAAAGCAATGTAATGGGGAATCATGATTACCATAAACTTTTACGTACTCTTACCATTTTGTATACTAGGGAGACTATACGGTATTTATAAATGTGAGTTTGATTTATTTTGCTTGTGAGTATGGTCTCAAGTTGCATCCATTTATTTATAAATATCTCAATGTGATCATTCTTTTGCTGTTTTTTGTTTGTTTGTTTTTGCAGTACCAGGGATTGAACTCAGGACCTTGCGTTTGCCAGGCAGGCGCTTATGCCACTGAGCTAAATCCCCAGCCCTAATGTGATCATTCTTTATAGCTGAGTAGTAACAACTTTTTTATCCATTCCTCAGTTGTTGGACACTTAGGTTGTTTCCAAGCCAGCTATTACAAATTGTGCTGCTATAAACGTGGGTGCAAATATATCACTGTGGTATGATGTTTTCAGTTGTTCTGGGAATATGCCTAAAAGCAGAATAGCTGGATCAAATGGGACTTCCAATCCCAGCTTTTTGAGGAATCTCCAGACCGACCACAATGGTTGCACCAGTCTACCCTCCCACCAACAGTGTAGGAGAGTTCCTTTTTCCCCACAGCCTCTCCAACATTTGTTGTTGATAGTTTTCTTGATCCTGGCTATTCTTTCTGGAGCAAGATGGAATCTCAGTGTGGTTTTAATTTGCATTTCTTTAGTGACTAATGATGATGAACATTTTTTCATGTATTTATTTGCCATTTGTATTTCTTCATTAGAGAAATGTGTATTTATCTCAGATGCCCATTTTTGGATTGGGTCTTTGAATTTCGGGGGTCTGATTTTTTAAAATTCTTTATATATTTTAGAATATTCCCTATTTTTAACTGAAAAAAATGCCATTTTTTCTACAATAAGTGCTTATATTATAGAACACAACTGCTTTCCTCAGTGCCCTGTAATCAAGACTCAATAAATATATTTGTGCACATATACAGACAAATGTATATATTTCAGTGTTCTATACAAAGAAACTATACTGCTCAAAGCTGAGCAGAAACACTGGAAAACTATGTAATGTTACATAGTTTTGACTTCTACCCAAAGTTGAATTATCACAGTAATAACTGCCACGCTTATTGCCAAGTGCCACAAAACACAGATTGAAGCTCATAATACTGAACTTAGAATTAGACTTCATACTGCATAAACCATATTTTTTATACAACATAAACTGTATTATTTTACTTATAAGTGACAATTATATAAATTGTGATTTTTAGGATGTGTTGAGATGAGAGAATAAAGATGTTTACTAAACCCTTTAGACAAAATTTGAGCCTGGTGTGGTGGTGCACATCTATAATTCCAGCATTCAGGAGGCCAATGTGGAGGACTGCAGCCAAGTTCAGGGCTAGGTTGGGCCACATGGAGTTTTCAAGGCTCTTATGAGCTTCACAGTAAGATGCTGTCACAAAAAAAAAAAAGAGAAAGATAAAATTGGGATTTTTAAATTTGTGGTAAGATATAAGGTTTATTAATTTAACCATTTTTAAGAATACAATTCATTGGCACTAAGTATATTCACAATGTTGTAAAACCATCACCATTATAGATATATATGTATTGGGGGGGCCTAAAGGTCTAATATCTGCTAGGCAGTACTCTAATACTGGGCTACATCCCTAGATCTAGATATATAATTTTTATATAATGTATACAGACTATATTTTACACCTACATTTTACAACTACCGTTACTCATTTTTAAGTAATTCAGGCATTTCAATAATTTATATAAAAATCACAAATCAACAACAGTGTATATATAAATTATAGTCAATCTGAAGCCAGATTGTGCAATTTTGCACCATTTCCTAAGCTTTATATTCTACAGAGCAGCTGGGAATATAGCTTAGCAGCATAAGTGCCTATCTGGCAAGCACAAGATCCTGAGTTCAATTTCTGGTTAAAAAAAAAGTCTATATTCTACAGTAACTATTTATAGCTCAAAATTTTCTATGATCTTTCAATAAAATCGGTAATATCACTTAAGACTATCATTTTCAGAACATAGTTTTTCACACTCATTCAATTAGTAGTTTTTCTCCTTGTAAGCTATTTGCTGCAAGGCAAATTTAAGGCTTATTTCATTCTTTCATCTACTTAGATGGAAAATGAGATGAGTATTCTATTTACAGAATTTTCCACACATCACAATTATTTGCTTTACTGTGAGTGAAGTAGTGTTTAAGAAAATAATGACTTCTTTATTCAGAACACTTAGGGAGTTTCTCACCTCTATGAAGTTTTTCATGAATAGTCCACTCTGATGAGTCAGCAAAGGCTTTGCCTCACTCTCCACTGTAGTAGGATTTCTCTTATGTCTTCAGTATGTTTTCAAAAGGCTGAATTCTACCTGAAGATTCTCCCACATTTCTTGCATTTGAATGAATTCTCATACTCATGAGACTTCACATATCAATAAAGAGAATGTTTTCCCACACTGACTGCACCTCCAGTGTGTAGTTCCTGGTGGACCATGAGCCAGGCCTGCTTTACACTTAAATGTTTTCTTACAATCTCTGCACTTAGGCAGGCTGGTGACTCCTACCACAAAGTCAGGGTCGGTCCCCCAGTTGTCAGCTCCTCTGTCATCCTGGGTGATGGACACAGCATAGGCTGTTGATGCTTTCCACATCTGAAAGAGCAGCACCAAGGTTACAGAGTAAGCACAGCCACCTTCAGGCCCAGGTTACCACGATGCCAGTGCGACACATGGAGGGCAGGAGCCACATGACCAAACGCCCTTCCATCATCACTAAACCTAAATGACAGCTGTAGGGATAAAAACAACTGAGAATTAAGAGCTCAGCTTGTTGTAAATCTTTTAAAAATACCACTCTTTGATTTCAAGTACTTTAATGATTTAATAAATGTTTCAAATCATTTAGTAGAGGGCTGCCTTGTCATGTTTTGGGGCAAATGCACAGCATAGAAGATGCAACTCCTCCTATGTTAGGAGGCTTAGAAAACAGTCACCTTTATCCATAGCACTTTAAGTTGGTTCTGTAAGGTTTGTTGTTATAGAGAACAATGACTGCATCTGCAGTTACCAATAAGATGCTGTTTGTAACTTCAAACCTTCAAGGGCTTTTAAACAATTGTTAAGAATGGATACATTTTCCAGAGAGAATGAAAATAATCATAAAATTTCACTGAGGTTATAAAGTAACTGAGAGATGTACCAATTAAAATAATTTTTAATTTGACCAACCAAAGCTGTGCCCCAGGCTGAACTAAGAATTCCAACCCTCCCTCCTCCAGCACTACAACAGCTCTTGCAGCTTGTGTTTCCTGGACAAAAGCCCTTCCCAGCCTGAGAACCTCCTTCCAAGCTTCCATTCTAGGTCTCCTAGGTCTAACGGCCACATCCCAGATGGCGGTGAGAGGGATGATGGTGCACTGCTCTCAAGCTCTACACGGGACTCCTGCCTCCTCCTCTAGGTGAAGACCCATCTGCCACCAGTGGGCAGGACCTATACAATGCCCCTCAAATGAGAATCACCTTGAACCTCCTCTAGATGCCCAAGCATGACAAGAACTTCCCAGATGTTAAAATCAAAATGGATCAAAGACCTCAATATTAAAACAGAAACATTAAATCTGCTGGAAGAAAGAACAGGTAGAACTCTTGAAGACACAAGTGTAGGAAAAGACTCTATCAACAAAACCTATTACTCTGAGTGGAGGCACATGCCTGTAATCCTAGCACTGGGGAGGCTGAGGAAGGAGGATCACCACGAGTTAGGGGCCCACCTGGTCTACATAATAAGTTTAAGGCCAATGTGAACTACACAGTAAGGCCCTAACTCAAAGAAAATAAATAAATAAATAAAACAAAACAAACAAAAAAACGTAATCACATGGAAAATATAAAGATTCAACAACTGGGATCTCATCTTACTAAAAAACTTTTGCACACCAAAAGAAATAATCAACAGAATAATGAGACAACTCACAGAGTGAGGAAAAAAATAGCCAATTGTTTCTTATCAAAGGACTAATAGCTAAGGAGGGGTATAGGGACTGAAGGGAAGCGAGGGGAACATGGAAAAAAATGAATCAAGGTACGCTATGTTCAGGTACAAAGTCCCTATGATGAATGTGATCATCATGTGTATCTAAACTATACCAATAAACTTAATAAAAATAAATAAACATACATGAAGCACTGTATTGAGCCCCACCAGCCCCCTAAAAAGAATTTCCCGGCTGTGATTTGCCTTTGGCAGATTTTAAAGAGCAGATAAACAAGCCTTAGCACTGAGAGGCATGACATGACAGTCTGGTCCCAATCATCCATTCACAGATGAAAAATTACACTGTGTGCATGGCCGCTTCCTGCCCTGAGCAACACACTGTCCTCCACAGGGCAGCTGCCCAGAGGCAGAAATCCAGGAACCACAGGTTTAGTCACTGGAAAGGACAAGAGCCACTGTGGGGCCACCAAAACTTCCATTCACCCCAAGTCGATGATGCAATAGTCAGCTGCCTGCCTCTTTCAGTTTCATCAGGAAAAAGAGTTACGCCTATCGGATCATCTTTCTGCAGACCAGCATCACAAGCTAGGAGGGGAGACGTTCCACCTGCTTTATACCATCAGGCCTAGTGGTTCCTGCCACATGCAGAACACAAGGGAAAGAGGTGAAGGACTCCCCTGAGAAAGGCCTCCTACCCCTAGTTCCCGAGCTTTCTGCAATTTCCTTTTCTAAGACAGATGCAACACTAAAACTTTGACTTCAGTTTGTTTGTTTGGTTGGTTGGTTTTTTTGAGACAGGGTCTTGCTATGTAGTCCAGGCTGGCCTTGAACTCACAGTGACCCCCAGCCTCTGTAATGCTGGGATTACAGACATGTGCCACCACAACCAGCTTGGCTTCAGTTTTTAATTGAACTTTTTTTAGTACTCAGCCTAAAACCCAGGGCCTTGTACTTGCTAAGAAAACACTCGACCACTGAGTTACATTCCTAGCCCCTGACTTTTGCTTTTCAACAATGAAAATTTTTTCAGAAAACTGTTGGTGCTTCTCCCTCCAACTTCCCACTCCTTTTCAGTAAAGTGGTTTTACCCTTAGGACCCTGGGGAAAGAACATTAAAAAGTTCACAATACACAACACTTTCTTCCCAAGTGATGAATGGCTGCTTGCAAAACTCTACTTAAAACACAATAAGCCAATACCGAGTGTCCAGACATTTGGAATGCTTCTGTGTATAAAAAGATTAAGGGTGAAAACAGACATCTGCTGCCAGGCCCTCTAGGCAAATGTATCTTTCCAGAGCTTTGTAGAGTACCTCAGGACTCCTCCCCAGCATAAAAAGGTTTTAGGAAGATCTTCATCTTACTAATTAAAAAGCTCAACACAGGAACTTAATAAAGATTGGGGGGGGCGCATAAAAAGAATTTAGATGTTACCCACATGCACCAACTGCCCATGAAGAATGTCATCACTGTGTATTGCAAATGTATACTAATAAAAATTTTAAAAAAATTAAAAGTGACATGTTTCAAAAGACAACTACACAGCATTACTTAATGGAAACAGAAATGACTGCCTTAGTTGCATTTCCTGTCTGCTATAATCCTGGTACCTTTCCATTCTTTATTCTAATTCACAATGCTGCTAAGAACAATACAGTTCTATTATTGTTAGTTTTTATAAGTGATTTAAGGGAAACATTCTCTGAAGGGATCCGTGATGAGCCTGGGAGGAAAGGCCAGTGTTGTAGGTACTGTCTGTCACATGAGCCACATGAGAGACGTGTGCAGAGATGGAGACCACAGGAAGCAGACTGCACTCCCAGTGACCACGCAGTTCCTGAACAGGGAACAGGACTTCAGCCCACATGCTGGCCAGTCCACCAACACACAACCTAGTCCCCAAGACCACACATCAGCCTCAATGGGCACCACACTGCTCCATGGCACACACTGTGGGGAAAACAAAACGCCCCAGCAGAGTAACCTGAACCAGCGCTTAGATCTCCACCCAGGAAAGAGTGTGGTCCTGACTGGCCTTCACTTTCCTACCTAGGTCCTGACCCAGCTATTGCTCTTTCTCTTTCTGCAGTCCCTGTGGATTGCTTAGTACACTCTGGCTACTACATTGTAAGTATAGTCACGGTGCATCTTCAAAAATCTACCCAAAGAGCAAGTTAAAAAAAGAATTAAGATATGTTATGCACGCGTACTAAGTCCCTGTGTTGAATGTCATCAATGCAAATGTGTACTAACAAAAAGAATCTCCCCAAGGACAGCTAGTGATGGGCTGAAACCTACACTCATTTATTATCCTATCAGCATATTAAGTTTCAAAGCTCAAAAAAACAACTGACTGGAAAATGAACTTCTAATCCAAAGTGAAAGACTCTGGACCCCCACCTCATACCATGCACAAAAGTTAATTTAGGCCTGGGGATGTAGTTCAGTGGTGCAGCCTTTACCCAGCATGTGCAAAGCGCTGGGTACAATCCCCAGCACAAATAAATAAGTAAGTAAATAAATGCATGTCTTAAATCGGTTTAATTTTTTGAGACCATAAATTTGACAACAGTTTCTTAGATGTAACACCAAAATTATAAAGAAAAACAAAACAAACTGGACAAAAGTTAAAACTCTGCTTAAGACATAAGTGAAAAGATGACTGACTCACTGAGAGAAATCTATTTTCAAAGTATATATCTAGAATATATAAAGAATTCTTTTAATTCCATAATAAGAAAAGATACACACCCCCATTTAATAACAGATAAAGGAGCTGGGCACAGTAGCCCACTAGGTCCAGCATTCCAAATGCTCAGGCAGGAGGCTCATGTGAGTTTGGAGTTCAATACTGGCCTGGACAAGACAAAGAGATTCCTATCTTATTAAAAAAAAAAAAAAAAAGTGGGGCAGGGCCCCAGGGGGAGGTTGGGGATGTAGTTCAGTGGTACAGAATACGCTTAGCTATGTGAGGCCCTGATGGGATGGGTTTAATCCCCAACACTGCATCAAAAAAAAAAAAATAGTAATAAGAGAATTAGAACCCTTCTTCAGTCCTGGTGGAAATGGAAAACAGGCAGTTCTTGGAAAGGTTAAACAGCTACCATATGACATAGAGATTCTACTTCTAAGTATACACTCAAAAGAAATCAATGCACAAGTTCATATAAAGACTTGTACATGAATATTCACAACATCATTATTCATAATAGCCAAGAAGTGGAAACAATCCAAAATCCATCAACAGACAAACAGATGTATAAAATGTGATATAGTTACCAAGTGGAATAGCATTCCTCCACAAAAAGGAATGAAGTTATAATACATGCTACAATGTGAATGAAGCCAGACACAAAAGACCACATACAGTAATATGATTCCATTTATATGAAACATCTAGAGTTGGCAAACCTGCAGAGACAAAAAGTACAATAATGGTTGCCCCAGGCTAGAAGAAGGGGAGACTGGGAAATGATGGCTGGGGTACAGGGTTTCTTTTGAAAAACATAAAGAACGGCTCTGGCTATGTTGCACAGGTTGGCCTCCAACTGCTGGGCTCAAGCAATCCTGCATCCTCCTGAGTAGCTGGGACAACAGCAGCAGCCAGTCTAGGATTGCTGAATTAATGACACAGTTCCAAAGTGCATAGCGATGAGGGCCACACAACTCTGAGAATAGAATGAAAACCACTGACTTATACACTCTGAATGGGTGAGGGTATGGCATGCAAATTATATTTCATTAAAACTGTTACAAAAAATTACTGCTCAAAGATAAGACTGTCACCAAACACCATTAATACAAGCTTCTCTTGCAAAAAAAAAAAAAAAAAAAAAAAAAAAAAAAAAAAAAAGCCCCCCCCCCCCCCGAGTGTGGAGAGACAAAATAATCCTGCCTTGAATAAACAGGGTGAAAAACTCTGCTAGGAAAGAATGCTGTAAGACATGGGGTAAAAGCACCCATTCAGAATCAGCTTTCCCTGAACTTCACTGCAGACAGCTCAGAAAAAAGCCAAAAAGGAGCAAAAAAGCATCTGTTGAAGCCACAGTAGATGTCACAAGGCCCACTCTTACTCAGAGGAAGCCTCTTATAACAGAGCACATACTTTTGGGTTCATGCCTAAGCAGAGAGCAGTGGCTTTGCTTGGCACAGACACCAGGGAAAGACAAGCTGATGGGCATTCGGTCTGCTGCTATCAGTTGCCCAGGTCAAGGAACAGTGCGACTCAGGGCACTAAAGGCACTGGTAAGGAAGCACACATTCAACCACATGCCAGAGCACCTACTGCATGGGGTAGGTCAAATGTCTGAATCACCAAGTCTGTTTACTCTAAATGTAAAATGCTTTAAAAACAGGTCCCATTAAAAGTCAGCTTTCAACAGTCACAGTGGCACATGCCTGTAGTCCTGCTACTCAGGGGGGAGGCTGAAGCAGAATTTCAAATTCAAGGCCAGCCTGCACAAATTAGAAGACCCTGTCTCAAAAAAATGTTTTTAAGGCTGGGGAGGTAGTAGAGCACTTGCCTAGCATGCTCAAGGCCCCAGGTTAAAAAACTCCAGCACTAAAGGAAAAAAAAAAGGATGTCATCATTAGACAGGATAAACTTACAATTACTGGAGACCTGATATGAGCAACAGCTCTGTATCCCCCAGCTCTTTACTCCTGCATACCTCAAAGTCCCTAAAACCTAAGGCTGCTTCCTTGTTTCTTCAATTTCTTCTGACATACTTTCCCTACTCAGAGAGAGAAGGAGCACTGACTCAAGGCCCTGGAGTGGGTGACTCACTGTAGTTCAGAAATGGACTAGTCAGCCCTCCCTCTCCACAGCCTAGCCTAGCCTGGCAAGGCCAGCTGGACAGAACTGCTATCTGCATCAGCTGTTAGGGTCTCCTGGGTCACACTCCTGACAGAACGCCCAGCCAAGTCAAAACTGAGCATATCCTGCAGGCACCTCAGATGCATGGCCAAAAACAGAAATTCCGCCTCAAGTGGCCCCAACAGGGCCCCTCCCACCCAAACCCTCCAGCTGGGCGGCTAAGGTTGCTCTGGTGCCAGACCTATCCCATCCACGGAAACACAGAAGCGAAACACACCCGAGCACCTTTCTGGTGCCTTGGCACACACCCAGGAGGGAGGGCCTGTTCAAGATTCCCAGCTCCCCTGCGCCGCAGCATTTCAACTGACCCCATTTACAAACCTCTCTCAGGTGCTCATGGCCGATCCCGAACTCCCGCGCAAGCCCGACCTCCACACACAGCGCCCTCCGACCTTCACCCCTTCCCAGGCTCCCACCTCTTCCCCAGCACTTCTGACCTCCGCCTCTCCACTCCGACCCCATCCACCTATGCCACCCTCTGGGATCCCGAACACCTCTGGTGCAGGGTCTCTCTCCGGGGTTCAGGACCCCCTGACCCGCGAGCCCCTCCCCCTCAGACCTACACCTCCCTAGTTCCCGGGGGCCCCAGCACCTCGGTCTCCAGGCCCCTCCGCCCCAGAGTCCTGACCCACTCCCCGCGAGCTCCTCCTCCGCCCAGGTGCCCATTCCAGACCCGCTCCACCAGTGCCTGGGATCCCGACCACCTCACTTCCTGGTCCCCTACCGAGAAACCCGAGCCCCGCCTACCCGCTGGACGCCTCGGACGCGGATGCATGACAGGATAGCCTCGCCTGCTCTGCCCCGACCAGCTCAAAACCGCAAGCGGAAGCGCGGTGAGACGGCCGCTTCCTTCCTGTTCCGGGCGCTGCTTCCACCGCCCGCTGGGGCTGCCCGTCCCAGCCGCAAGAGCCTCGCCCGCTCAATGCCACGGGATCCCCGTAGGTCCGCCACAGTCCCGCCTCCCCCGCAGCTCTCACAGAGCCCGCTCACTTCCGGTTCGCCGGGGGCGGGGCCGCATCCGGGTCTGCGCAAGGTCACGCCCTGGCCCCGCCCCCTGTCTGCACCAGGGCTGGGGCTGTTGGGAAGCCACAGGCGCGGGCCAGCCCGTGGAGGCTGGAGGAAGTTCTTACGTAGAACGGGTATGTTAAGAGAGCTGCAAAGTAGACAATCAAGCCTGGGGTTTCTGAACTCATAGTCCCGCCCTGGCGAGAAGGGAAAAATGAGCCACACAAGGGGGAGGTAGTGCCCCATCCCTCGAGCACTGAGGACTCGCACTCAGGGACTGTGACCATTCTGCAGGAGGGAACATGCCTCTACACCCTCCAGCCCTCATTCATCCCTCCACTCATTCTTCCAGCCATCACCCACACACCCATCACTCATTTACTCACTCGTCCATTGTCCAACCACACCCATTTCTCCATTCTTTAGCCATCTCTGCACACACTCATCTGTCAGTTATTCCTGTGTCTACCCAGAGAAGGCAGATGTGTGCCAGAGATAGTAAGATCAACAAGCCACGCGGGACTGGCCCCCAGGAGCCTTCCAAAGGAGGAGGAGGGTCCGACACATTAATGTACATATATATATATGGAAATGAGACGAATGTTATAAAGAAATTAATAAGAGTTCTACTGGTGAGCAGATAGGACCTGAACATATCTAGGTAGTCAGGTATTCAGATATGTCGGAGAAATTCACATATGAGGCAAAATCTGCAGTTCTGGAGTGAACAAGATGAGAAGGGAAGAGTTTTCCAGGCAGAGGAAACAGCATGTCCAAAGGTCCTGAGACACAAAAGGTCTTGCCAGGGAAGAAGTCAAAGAAGCTGGGCATGACCAGGATGCAGGGATGCACCAGGTCAATGACAGAGATGGAACAAGGTCATCAAGGAGCTGACGCGGGACAGCAAGGACTTTGGTGTGTATTGTCAAAGAAATAGGAACTTCTTTGGAGAAAGTCAAGCAGAGGAGAGACTTCATAGAGCTTGCACTGTACCAAGATCCCTGTGGCTGTTGTGCATGGGATGTATGACAAGAACATCAGCCAGGGAGGAGCCTAATCAGCCAGTTCCGGCAAACACTGTGGACAGGTGAGACGAGTGAGGCTCTCATGTGACACAGGATGGTTTTCACTGGGGTCCTTGAGGCGTGAGAACAGTTCACATGTGGATTCCTAGAGGAAGATAGGATGCCTGAATTGAACAAACCCCCAAACAGTGTGAGCAGATTTCAGACCCTCCATCTGGGAGCAGCCCAGGTGGGGCTGAGTGGAGGTGACCCAAGGCACCCCTGAGAGCCACCCCTGCAAGCTGTAGAGGTGAGGACTCTCCAGGACTTCCCAGAGGAACTGCTTGCTTCCTTCTGCTACCTCCGCCCACTGTGTGTTCCTGCTCTGTCAGGTGTCACGGGTCTGAAAAACTGTCCTCAAGTAGCACCACAGGTCCTTTGTACTCATGGGTTCTACATCCAAGGAGTGAACCAACTGCAGACTGAGAATATTTCTTTAAAAATCTGCATCTGAATTGGTTTGTTGATGTGTGCTTATACTTCCAGCACTGTGAGGCTGAGGTTTAAGTCCAGCCTAAGCAATTTAGCAACTTACTGAGACCGCCTCAAAATACAAAGGGCCGGGGACAGAGCTTAGTGTGAAGGCCCTGGATTCCACCTCCAGCACCTTGGTGAGGGACGTTGTATCTGTACTGAATACATGCAGATGTTTTTTCTTGTATCTCCTAAAGAGCAAACTACTATTCCCATAGCATTGCCACTGTATTAAGTGTAAGTTATCCAGAGAGGACACAAAGCATCTATGCAGGGACACATGCAGGTTCTACAAATATGATGTATATTCTACCAGGGCCCGAGCAGCCATGGCTCTTGGGATCCTTGGGGTAAATTCCCTCATGAAATACGACAGATGACTGGAAGGCAAAATCACTGACTAATCATTGTCACTAGGGAATTAAGGCCAGGAAATGAGACATAAATGCATGTGGGATATTTGAAATGCATTAAGTGATATGTGGGTGTCCAGAATAGCAGCAGCAATAGCACTAGGATATGGACCATCTACTCACTTACCACCCAGGGACACACCAAGGAACGCTGGAGAGTCTGGCCTCTTCTCTCTGCTCTGCAAACCCCATTCAAAAACACACAGTTTGCAGGGAAAAAGGCTGAGAACCAAGAGCTCAAACCCATGATTACTCTGAGATGCACCATGTGAAACTTGAAAACAGGAGGGTAACACTGTATGAACAAAGGGTCTGACACAGCAGGCAAAGCTGAGCTTGTCAGTGTCCCACCCCCAACTGTGCTGGGGGCGCCTCCCCGCCCTGGTCTAACCAGGCCCAATCTTCAGCAGGACCCCATCTTCTCTTGCCTCATGCCCAGCTACACTTATGTCATCCAGCTTTCTGTCCGGTGATTTCCATAGCGACACTACCTTCAGAGAACCTGCCTGGAGCAGGAAGCAAAACAGCTGTGCCTGAGACAGGGATTTAGCTCAGTGTCATGAGTGCCTGCCTGGCAAGCATGAGGTTATGAGTTCGATGTCTGGTAACACACACACACACACACACACACACACACACACACACTCCAGCCGCACTTAACTTTTAACAAAATCTTGGCCTATTCAAAGAACTCTTCATTGGCAGTGAAAAATGATTCAGAACTTTATTGAAAGAAAGCAATAAATAATACTGTGATTAAAATAGTTCAAAAGTATATATATGTATATGACTGTATACTTTGTTACATACTCAGAAAATTCCACAAAAATTAATAGAAAAAGGGCAGTAATATGGATTGTACAAGTGAATTGTATGCATAAACTAAATTATTTTTTTTTCTTTTTTCTTTTTTTTTTTTTTGTCTTTTTCGTTTTTATCGGTACCAGGGATCGAACTCACGACGGCCTGCTTGCAAGGCAGGCGCTTATGCCGCTGAGCTAAATCCCCAGCCCCTGCATAAACTAAATTAAAAAGGCATGCTGCCTCTACCCATGTATCAGTTGCACAATAAATAACATGCACCCTGATCTGACTCCTTCCTTGCTGGCTTTTTAATATGCCAGTGAAAAGCAAGTTGCTTTTGCTACTTGTTCAATCCAAAATGGCTATGTCATCAAAATCTAAAAATGTATGACTAGTTGAAACATGTTTATAAACCAATGTAAAAAGGTGACTGACATATGAAAAATAAGGCCTTGATTAGTTAGAGTTGTACAACTTTATTTTCAGGGTTTCCTGCTCTCATCTGCTCATGCACCAATGTCTGTGAGATGTGAGCACAGTGCTCAGTGATTGGTCCTCTAAGAATAGCTGGAGGCACCTTCCACATGCTCACGGGAAAGAGGCAGGGAAGGTGCCAGGCTGGGGTCCACCCCTGGCCACTCCAGCCCTGCTGAGAGCAGCTCCCAGCTCATGGCTTCTGGTCAAGTCTCTGAAGACAAGCTCCCCAAGTCCAGAGACAGGATGGGGAAAAGGGAACCAGTGCTAAGAAAGTTCTATAGTGCTCTGGTGCAACGGTTCAGTCCCGACTTTATTAGACTCTGATTTCTTGCTAAAAAAAGAACAGTTAAGGTCAGTCAACCTCAAAATATGACAACTGCTTGGAATGAAGTCTCCTGATTTTAAAATGACTGATGTAGAGCAAGGTGAAGGATAATGCACATTGCTTATGTCACAACAATTTTATAAATGTAGTAAACTGGGCTGGGGATTTAGCTCAGTGGCATAAGCACCTGCCTTGCAAGCAGGCAGTCCTGAGTTTGATCCCTAGTACCGATAAAAACAAAAAAGACAAAAAAAAGTGTAGTAAACTAATTTTTTCAGGGATGGCTTATCATTAAAAAGTTAAATAGTAATAATTACAATATGTGCACAATTTACAAAAGCCGTGTATTTGTTCATAGGGTTTATACATACAAGCACTACAGTACATTCATTTGAAAGACTAAAATTAGATATAAGAACATGAATTGCTTCCAGAGATATCTAAACATAGATGAAAAAGTAAGTAACTATATAAATGAAAAGTCCTAAGTTTACAAAAATAGAAGAAACATTAAATTCTAAAATATTTTCTCTATGTTATTGATGAATTTTTTATTAATTAAAAACTCTGTTATAAAATATCCATATAACAAGTATTAACAGATAGCGATTCGACTGAATTAAAAAATGTAGTCTCTGTTGGATTCCAAATGCTGCACATCATCTGTAGAAGTAGTGCAGGAAAACTGGAAGATAAAAACAAACAGAAAGCCTCTCTTAACACAAACCACCTGGAAAAGGACCATGACTTCAGACACACACGCTGGGGCCCACTTCCCCAGGCCTCCTGCCTCCTCCCTGCTGGAGCGTCAGCAGGCAGAACACTGAGGACCCTGCTCATGGAATAGAGAGGTTTTACATTTTGTGACAGTTTTAAAAGTTAAAGTTAAAAGACTATGGAGCCCATCCCAGATTCCAGCTGAGGCACTGAACACAAGCACAGTAGGCAGAGCTCCAGCTGGGGTTCTGATCACGGGTCAATGACACCTCTGCCATCAGTCAGTCAGAGCTCTAGACCATGAGGACACAAGTGGCTCACTGGCGCCCAGGCATGGCAATGCAGCTTTGTGTTTAAAATGTCTGCCATGTATGGTGGCACGTCTGCAATCCCGTATGTCAGAAGGCTGAGGCAGAAAGATTGCAAGTTTGAACAAGGACTAGATGATCTAGGAAGACCCTGTCCCCACTAAAAAGGGGATGGGGTGCTAGGGATATAGCACAGTGGGAACACTCTGGGTTCAATTCCCCATATATGTGTGCGTACATGTGTGTTTGTAACAAAGCCAGTATAGGAGCTGTGTACCACTGTGTATAAACACAGTGGAAGAGATGCTTTCCAATCTCAGGCTCTGGCCTCCTGGTGTGGTCAGCTTTTGGGGTGCTTTTTTCCTCAGTTGCTGCTTTTCTGCCCACCCCCCAACAATGGCATCAGCAGATCATCACTTCAAGTGAATAGGCATTTTTAGCTTTTAGGAAAAAATGGGGACGAACGTGTTTTTCTTTAAAACTGGAGACACAAGGGACACAGGAGAGGGGAGGTAAAAAGATTTAAGATGTCCTAGTACAGGTACCAACTCTCCATGATGAATTTAAGTACAACTAACTTACTAATAAAAATAAAAGTTAACAGAACAAAAATGACACACAGCCCTCTTTATGGTCAGCTAAAAACCAAAATCGCCTTGATGGGTACAGAGCTACTATTTCTGTCATTTTGAAGTTCCCCATGTAAATTGGCATGGTCTAAACCCACACTGTTAGCCCTGTTACAGCTTCACCCTGCTGTACAGGGATGATCTCCAGGGATTACGCTGCTCTCTACTCACCAACAGGAGGCTTAACGGGAGGAAGTCCTGACTGTCGCAGAATCCAACTTCTGTGTTTCTGATACACTGCCTGTTCCAACAACCATGAGAGGAAGTGTGCAAAAACAAAGTGCTGTTAGTTTTAACACTTCACACGGGGCACAGGTAAGACACACATCTCCACACCTACAATGGTGTCTACTGAGGAATCCTAAGACTGCCTGGGAGAGTGAGGCAAGAGCATCAGAGGGCTGCCCAGAGTGGTTCTGTCACCACCCAAGGGGACACTGGCACCTAAAATAGCAATAGGGCCCCTTGGAAGTGCAAACCACCTCAGTGTGCACATACAGAAAGGACAACCACCTAACATAGCTACTCTGCAGCTCCTTAAGCCACACTTTGATATAGCAACTGGACTTTTCCTTGTGCCCTACAGCTAGACCTCCAGGAATGAATGGGGTGAATCAGCAGCACGAAGGGGAGGAGGGAACCCCAGCTGCTCTGCAGGCACTGCTCTCAGGGTGGGTTGCAGGCAAAGAGGCACAGCCCAGAGGCCATGGCCAGTGCTTCTCAGAAGACTAAAGCTTGTCTCAGTTTCTACAAAAAAGGATGGAGAACACGGAGGCAGGGGTCCTTGTTTGACAAACACTGGGTGGCTAAACAGGCAGTACAGCCCTGTCACAAACTGGGTAAAGAGCTTGCAACATCTTCTGCAGATATTTACACTCCCAGTTGTACAGTGTTTTGTTTTCCTGCAAGTATACCAGGAATACTTCTTGGCAACATCTTGCCATAGCTCTAGAAAAGACAGATAGCTGGCCGTGTTGGTAAGACTGGGCAGTCATTGTAAACCTTCATTCTAAAGTCTAGGAGACATGCTGTAATTTATCTTATACTCTCCACCTCGCAAGTCATTTGTAACAGTCCACCTTCTTACCAATGTGGCATAGACATCTTCTATGTAATTTACCCTGACAACTTTTTCTATTCAATCCATTTAAATTTAGTGTTACACAGTTTGCCTGCACATGCCTGTAATCCTAGCACTCTGGGAGGTTGAGGCAGGAAAACTCCAAGTTCAAACCAGGCCTGGACAATTTAACAAGACCCTTTCTGGATAATAAAAGAAGGGGTGGTGTGTAGTACAGGTAGAAGGCTCCCTCCCCAGTACCACCCCAAACCCCAAAACAACAACCACAACCACAAAAATGCCTCCAAAAAAACAAATCAACAACAAACAGACTCATTAATACTACCCTTTATTTTTGTTTTATTTTGTTGAAACAAGGTCTCCCTGTGTAGTTCACACTGGCCCTACAATCCCTGTGAATTCGAGGCTGGTACTGAGCTCTCAGCAACCTTCCTGCCTTAGCTTCCCCAGTGCCGGGATTACAGGTGATCTCCACACCCAGCTATGTTAATATTGCTTGCAATGTTCAGAGAGAAAATGTGATTCTTATAGTGAAACAGAAATTGAAGGTACAGGGAAAACAACAGAGTACTCATTTAGACTATTTAGTAAGCCAATGGAAATTAAGCTCAAGGCCCGTCACAGCTTACTTACTTATCTATTTTATTTATGATACAAGGTCTTCCTATGAAGCTCAGTATAGCCTTAACCTGGATTTATGATTCACATACATCTCAGATTCATGATTTTCCTGCCTGAGCCTCCCAAGTACTGGAATTACAGGCATGCACTTCCATGCCTTGCCAACATTTGTAAGACACCTTGAGGGAGGAAGTGTTAATTCTTAAGAACTTACTAGTTAAAAGACACACTGGAAAGTGTTCAGCTTTAAAAAGTTTATATAAATGTATTTTTCTCTGATTTTCATACAGGCAAGAAAGAGAAAAAAGGAAAACTACCTACACAGGGGGCTAACAACAGGAAACTTGTAACAACCCCACTGGTACAGTTTATACAGCACAACCATGTACATCAGGAATGAGAAGGAATGAAGTCTCCACCTAACACTGAGATTGTCAGCAATGCACGAGGCTCAGGACTCCATCAGCTTCACCCACATGACACATTGAAGCATCAAAATCACATTACTATGATGCCCAAGTTACAGATATGGAAACTGAGGCACAGCACAGCTGCATGACTTGCTCAAGGTCATGTCCCTGCTACCACAAGAGCTGGATGTGGATGTGGGCTCTCTCAGGACCCTATCAGTGCCTTTTACTAGGTGGGCAGGACTGTCAGGGACTCAAGGTCTCCTCTCAGCCAACTGCACTCTTCAGTCAGCAGTTACATAAGGGCCATCCCGACTGCACTGGAAAGGTCAATGCCTTGCCATCTCTCACTGAGAAGGCAGCAGGGCTGCCCTAGCGGTCTCCACAAGGCTTCTGCCTTCTTCCCTGTCCCTCTTCAGGTGGCACAAGGTAAGTATATGGAAAGATAACACTGGAGGGAAGGGAAAAGGAAAGACAGAGTTGGCAGAAGCTGGAAGTTGTGAGCTAAAGTTTACTCTGCCATTTCTTCTAGTGTGGAGAGAAGTCCCAAGTGTCACACTGCAATTTTCCTGGCAAGCCAGTGCTGCCTGCCACACACTGCACCCCACAGGTGCATCAGCCTCAGCCCTGAGAGCACAGATGGGTGCTCCACTTTATTAGTTGGGCAAGGATGCTAAGGTTCAACCAGACAGATTTTTTAAAAATTCTATTATTGTTGTTAACCATTTTCCAACAAATGTTAGGGCTAATCCTGAACCATTGACACCTGGGCATGCAACCAAACTCAGATGCTTTGTAACACATACAATGGCCACTCTAGGTAATTATTAGCGCGCACATGCTCCCAGCCAGTGTTGCATTACATGGCCCACCACATACCATCCATCTGGATCTCATTGGGCTGCACAGAGTGGGAAGACTTGGAAGAAGAGACTCGGAAGTTTGCAGGGAGTGTCTCTGATGACCCAGTTGCCACGCCATGAATGGCCTTTTCTCTAACCTTCTCTCTCCATGAAGGTGCTCTCCTAAAGTGTTTGTCATGCTCCTGGCAAATGAAAACACAGAACAGGCACACTCTAATAAAGATAACTGTCCTTCAGAAGGACTCCTAAGCCCCTGACTGTTTTGCTTTACTTAGCCTTTCCTGGTGACCTTCCAATGTGCTGCACACACTGGAACTTCAGTGTGAGAGGAAACATGATTACATTCCTGCTGGGCCCCAACTGGAGAAACGAGGGCAGTCCTGGGCACCAGGGATGTGATTTTCTCACCCATCAGAATATTTTATTTCTTACTGTGGACAAGCTCTTGCCTGCTATATAATGTACTTTTATTTATTTTCAAAATATTCTGGCTACAAATAATCCAACAAATGCTTTGCTTCCAGATTCAGCTTCCATCTTCTTTGTGAAAATCAAGTACTCTTGGAGCTCACTGAAGACAATCGTAATGTATGGCAACAGGTTAGTTATGATTTAGCATGAGGGGAAATTTAATATACTTTTGAAAGAAACCTTCCAAACAGAAGAACTGGGGCAGGACAGTCAGCTGTCACCAAAACACAACTTAAGACTTTGATCGCAGGCTGCAATCTGTTTGACAATATAGAAATAATTTTTGAAGGTTGCCAAAAATTAAGTAGTGGACCAAGAGCAAGGATCAGTAGTAGAGCACTCAACTGGCATATGTGAAGCCCTGAGGTTGATTCCTAGCAGTGAGAGGAGAAAAAAGCTGAAAACTTACAACATCAAAACGTCTGACAGTCCCAAGGACCAAAAGGTCGGCAAATTCTTTGTCCAAGACATTTCGAGCCTGAAGTAACAAAACAACAACTAAATATATCTGAAGGATGTTACACATTACAATTTTTTAAAACAAAGACTTCAAAGACTCACATGCTTGCAACACAAACTGGAAAGAAAAGATAGTGAAAAATCAAGCATTTGCTTATTTTGAACTACCATATTATAGATTAGTTATGGAAAGTGATTACTAGTTGTCTAGAGTTAAATTTTCTCTCCATTCAAATGAAAAATAAGTATTCTAGAACCACAGAAAAACCGAACACTGTGGCTAAGCAGACAGAGGCACAGACTCCGTTGTCACCTTTCTGTTCTCTGTCGGGATCTGTAACAACAGGGCCAATGTGTTGTAATCGAAGGCTTCATCTAAGGCCAGCTGTGCGCCATGAACCCCACTCTCTATGAGGTTGTTTGCATATTCTTTAAGGCCAATGGATATGACCCAGCGAATCACTCGATCATTGCTCCAAACAAGCACATCTGTGAAAGAACAAAACAACTGTAAATGTGGCTTCAGAAAACCTCTTCATCATACATGTCCTGCAATGCAGGGGAAAGATTCCTAGCATGGATCTTGAT
Organism: Cavia porcellus; assembly: GCF_034190915.1. Classification (NCBI taxonomy): domain Eukaryota; kingdom Metazoa; phylum Chordata; class Mammalia; order Rodentia; family Caviidae; genus Cavia; species Cavia porcellus. Next base: position 35,052,599 of record NW_026947508.1, read on the forward strand.
CCCTCAGCTCCTGAAAATGGACTCCACACTCACAAATACTGACAGACACACACCTAGACACAGCTGTTTTGGTTCTGCCTCATTCTAATAAAAACTTTCCCTTTAGAAGCCTCCCCTAGTGCACTCAGGTGTCACAGTAAGATTGTGGATAGGATATATTCAGGGAACAATACAGCATGATTGGCTGAGGATGTAGCTTGGTGGCAGATCACTTGCCTAGTATGTACAAGGCCTGGGGTTCAATCCTAAGACTGCAAAAACATCAGGCTGAGGGTCAGAGTCAGACCTAGCACGTATAAGCATGTTTCCTACACAGACCCCAGAGTCTCCTGAAATGCTTCTCCATCATGAAAGGGGCAGATACCATGACAGTTCAGATACCTTGCTGAGTTCAACACAAACTCTTTGCTTCTGACCTTCTGACCTTCGTTTTCTTTTACTTTTTCTTGTTGTTGTACTGGGAATCAAACTCAGAGCCTTGTGCTTACCAGGTAGGTGCTAAGCCACTGAGCCATACCCCAGCCCCTGTGCTTCTGAAGCTTTGGTCATATCAACATCTTAATATATTACAAAGAAAGAATTTTAAAGACATTCCAGCATATTAGATTTTGGCAATCGTATATCATACAAAGATAATTATTAAATGTATTCTATTACAGACCAAAAAATTGCCACTCTGTAAAAATATATCTGACCACCAATCTTTTCAAAGACTGCTTTTGCCAACTGACAAAATATGGAGAGGGGATATAGAAAACAAATTAAATGGATTAATACATTTCATGTCTGATTTTTTTTTCTCAACTTTGTTTTGGTACCAGGGATCAAACTCATGACCTTGCACTTGCCAGGCAGCCGCTCTGTTGTTGAGCTATATCCCCGGCCATGACTTTCTTTTCTAAATAGACCTCAACGTATTCTTTGTTTTAAAAGAATTAAAACCCAGGCCTTGCACAGACTAGGCAAGTGTCCTACCACAGGGCTACATCCCTGGCCAATAGATAATCCTTTATTTTATTTAGAAAAAGACATCAGAATGAGGATGAAAATAACAGAACCACGATGCAGCCTGAATGAATCAACTATGGAAGACTTGACACAGTGCTTGATCATTATTCAGTAAGTCTCATTTCTTCTCATCACTGCAGTGCTATTAGTAACTACCGAGAATTCTGAGAGACTCTCGTGAGCATGACATTCAGTGTTGTCTTCAGAGAAAATGCCTGTCCCTGTCATACTGAGGGGGCTGCCATGCCCTCTCCTACCTCCTGGCCTGTTTCTGACATGTCTTTCCTTTGCCCACAGGACACTCTGTGGTTTCTGTAAGGACTGCAATCCCAGTTAGTATGGGTGCTGTGGCAGGAGGGTCACAGGTGTAATCCCAGACCAGGGTACTTAGTGAAATTCTGTCTCAAAATAAATAAATAAATTACAAAATTATGGGTGCTAGGCTATTGGTTGCCTTGACCTCTCCCCCCCTCTGGGAGCAGAACTGTGTGCCCTGCATGCTGCCACAGGCCTTAGAAAAAGCTCCCAAGGCTGTAGTTTTAACCTCTATCCAGTAAGCAAAAGGCAGTGGCTTGTTTGCCTTGCTCTGATCTAATAGCATAAGGCAGCATCTCTGAGAGAGCGTATACAGTGTACAACAACAAAAGGAAAACTACATGAAAGAATGCCAGCACCAAGAGGGTAGCCTACAGACTGAGATAAGCACACACTGTCTCAGGGCACCCCTTTTCATCCCTCCTCTTGTTATCATGCCAAGTCAGTTGTTTCCACTTAAAAGTCTTCCCTGATTTATTTTTTTGTGGTACTAGAGACAGAAGCCAGAGCCCTGAGCATGCTAGGCAAGTCTTTTTTCACTGAACTACATTCTTAGCACCCCTAATTTTCAAATCTAGTTTTAGTGTTCTGAGACAGGGTCTCACTAAATTGCCAGGTCGGCCCTGAATTTGTGATCTTCCTGCCTTAGTATTCTTAGTAGCTGGAACTGTAATTTGTGTAATTCCCAGATAAATGTATGATTATTTTGTGCTTTTTTTTTTTTCAGTCCTAGGGATCAAACCCAGGGCAATGCAAGTGGTAAGCAAGTGCCTTATCACTAAGCCCTTGATTTCTTTTTGAGGTACTCAGGAATAAACACAGGGATTTGCACTGAGCTGCATCTCTAGCCCTGTTATACTTTTCATTTTGAGAGAAGGTTTCACGGAGTCCAAGCTGCCTGGGCTAGGCTTGTGACTCTGCTGCTATATCCTCCCAGAGTGCTAGGATTGCAGGTATGTGCCAGCTCAGCTGGCTGCTATACTTTTTCAAACAGGCAATCACCCAGGCTGCCTGGGAGGCAGCAGGCATGTGCTGCATCCATCCGGCATAATGTACTTGCCTTTAACTACATGCTGACTTTCTTCTCTTCTTCTTTCAAGTTCTTTACGATCATAATTTAACCTTTTCAGGCACATAAGTCCACACTGGAAGCTGTTCCTATTTACAAAATAAGGGGTTATTTTATGGTGGCAATGTGAAGTCTCTTGATCCGTTAGGAAGAACCACTTGCACTGCCTCACCTGTGAAAACTGTCAACCATTTTCAGCCGCCCCCGCAGGTCTTTCCTGGTCAGGTGGTCCAGCATCCGAGCATCCACAAGGCACTCCATGAAATAGCTTCGGTACTGAGGTAGGCCCAGGCTGGGCAGCCACTCATTGCCAATCCACTCGTGGTCCATGTCCCCATATGCAAGTGTCTGATTTCAACAAATGAGTGACATCAGTTCAGATGTTTAATCTAGACAACATTCTTAAAGGCTAAATGAATGACAACATTGCTTTTCATAATTTCTAAATATTTGGTCTCCCATTCCTACCTTTTCAAATTCCTAAAGTTTTATCCAACAGAAATCATATTGGCAAAATTTTATGACTCATTTAGGACAATTTACCAAGCTATAGAAAAATCATACCTGTCTATAAATTCCTTTTCTGAATTAGTTTTCAATATAATAATATAGGAATAAAGAATGATCATGACTCATGAACAAGTTTGAAGAATCAATTCAAATCATTCAAATGAGCTCTAGCTGGTTTTGATTTTATTTTTAATACTTTGTCTTCCTAAATGACAAGTGTATTTGAAAATCAGGAAAAGTAAATTTAAAATGATAAATGAACAACTAATGAGACTAAGAACAAAAACAGAAAAATACAATTAAATTTAGAAGACTTCAACACTCCTCTCTTAACAACTGGTTCAATGTGCCAATCAAAAAACCAAAAAGGACTAAGAAAAGGAAAACAATCAGGAAGGCTACGGACAAAAACAATACTGTCAATCAATCTGACCCAGATATAACTTACACTTTTTCCTTTCTTTTTTTTTTGGGGGGGGGTACTGGGAATTGAACTCAGGACCTCATGCTTGCAAGGCAGGTGCTGCACCACTGAGCTAAATCCCCAGCCCCTCCCCACAACCTTTAAAGACAGAGATTCCCATTATATTACCAGGATTGAGTGCAGTGGCTATGCACAAGCACTCCCTATGCAAAGAGATATTGATGCCACTCTTAGTATGATGTCCATCTTAGTTTAATGCCCAATTGTCATAGGACATTATAACAGCCAACTTCTGGGCTCAGTCTCTTGAGTTTTGGCAACTACAGGGGTGCATCATCACATCTGGATTCAGGACGTACTTTTTTGTGGTGTGGTATGGTGGTGCATGCCTGTAAACCCAGCACTCAGGAGGCTGAGACAAAAGTATTTCGAGTTTGGGACTAGTCTGCACTACACCAAAAATAAGGAATCATGGTAAGTAGGTTTACTGACTCAGGAATAGGTTGGTTCACCAACTGAGGAGGAAAAAAAAAAAATCAATGAAATTTGCCCAATTACGAGATCAGCAAAGAAAGCCATGTCTCATAATACCTTATGTGGCACAAGATCCATCATTCAGTTATGAAACTCAGCATTCTAGGACGAAAGACCCACCGCCTCAATCTATTAAGGGTCATCTACCAAAAGCCTGCAGCTAAAAACCTCACAATGAGGGACCAAATGTCTCCCTGAACGGAAAGAAGCACAAGGGGTGTCCACTGTCACCGTTTATGTTTGGCTGTGCTGGAGACCTGGCCACTGTAATGGCAGGAAAAACATAAAAATGGCATGAGTTGAGAAAGACATAAACCTCTCTTTATTAGTAAATGACACAATTATCATTGTTGAAAAAGTCTATGAAATAGCTATTAGGATTTATACATGAATTTAGCAAAGCTGCTGAATATACAATGAATACACAAAAATTAACATTTCTAAATATACAAAATGAACTGGAAATTGAGATTTTAGAAGTATCTTATATAATGGCACTAAACTGCATAAAATCCTTAGCAACCAATTCAACAGAATATGTCCAAGGTCTGTACAATGAAAAATAGACATGATATACAACCACTTCACAGAGAATGGTTCGTTATGCTCTCCAGCTAAGGAAGATTAAATTACATTCACAGGAATCCTAAGGTACATTGAGGAATCCTTTAAAATAAAAACTATCCATTCCCATCCATCCTCTCCTGGCTTGAACTCAGGGTTTCATACCTGCTAGGCAAGCACTCTAACCTGAGCTACATCCCCAACCCCTTACAACAGGGTCTCACTAGGCCCAGGCTGGTCTCTAAGTTGATATCTTCCAGCCTCAGCCTCCTGAGTTCTGGGATTACAGTCATAAACCACCATGCATGGCCTCCATGTTTGGTTTAGAACAATGGATTCCACTCTAGTATTTTATTTGTTCCAGTCAAGATACAAGGGATGGCTCAGCTAAGAGGAATGTTCCAATTCTAACAGAAAAGATTTCATAACTTTCTTTAAATGATGAGTGACAAATATACCACTATGGTAACCATTAAGATACCTAACAATGTTACCATGATGCAGTCCTTTGAGTCATACTTTCATGGGCCTGGGATTCACAGCCTGAATATTTGATGTTTTCTGGCCTGCTGACTATGCTCTCTTCTAATGAGTAGAAGAAATCTTCCAAATAAAAAGCTGTGCGGAAGCAAACCCTCCATATCTCTGTTTACTACTTTTGCAGTTGCTGATAATGCAGATTCTGACAGCTCAGACTCAGTTTGAGGGAGAGCCTCCTCCTCTCCCTGGCTGCCACCACAGCCTTCTGAAGAAGTGTGCAAAGGGACCTCATGCTCCAAGCATGGACAAGTCACGCTCAGTCTCAAGGTCAGTAAAATGCGAGCTCCATGAGAGTGGGACTGCAGCTGTCCTGCTCATTAATGGCTCCTGGCAGCTGGCACAGCCTTCTTACACAGCCAGTCATATCTTACATCTGATATGCGAACAGTTCTGACCACACTTGAGTGTTCCTTCCAAAGCTCAGTCAGGAGTGAGGCCACCCAGTGCCAGCACGGGCAAAGCACAATGCTTTGTGCTAGCATAGCTCTGTCCTAGCAGCTCTGTCTGGGAAAGGATGGTGGCAAAGTGCACCAAGCTTCTGCAGAACATTGCATGTGGGGTAAATCTGGAATCTTCTGCATGGGCCCCTTTTATATGGTCACTGCAAAAAGCAAATGTTAAGCTTATTCAACTACACTTTATGTCTCTGATGCTATTTCATATTGAAGTGGTGACCATATTCTACTTTGTCTTTTGGAATATATTGAAACTTACGTAATTATGAAATGCACTGCTTAATTCACTGATGGTCATTGTTGGTCCTGTAGAGAGACCTCTAACTAGGTGAATTTAAGTGATTCTAGAGGCAGGGAGTATCTAAACCCAGGGAGGGAAACCCAGTTAGTAGCTATTCTCTTTCTTCTTAGTTTTTGTTTCTAAACTTTTTGTAATTTTGAGACAGGATTTTACTATGTAGTTTAGGCTGACCTTGAACTCACTATGTAGCCTATGCTGGTCTCAAATTTGCAACAAACATGCTTGATCAACCTCCCAAGTCCTGGGATGACCCATATGTGTCACCAAGTTCCACCTCTCTTTTTTTCAAATGAACAAACAAAACAAACAACCAAGTGCTATAACTGAACAACCTTTAGAAATGCAAACAGAAGCAACTGTTTCAAGCATCATCTTGGAATCAGCAAATTCTAATCTTAACTCATTTATACTTGCTTTCAGACATATGCTAACTCTTCTGAGCCCCCGAATACCGTGCCCCTGGGAAAAGCTGAAGAACTACAAGTCCCCTGGTACTGCACTGTGCCCACCAAAGACCCAAGAGGGCAGAGGGATGCTGGGAATTTAACCAAGTCATCTGACTCAGACACTGTAAAACATGGGGCAGAGCTTTCTGTGTAGTGAAGAGTTAGGCAGCTGAAATTCAATCTCTGTGAAGTGATAAGCCTTAATTTCTGAGAACTCCATTACTAAGATCTTTAACTCAACACAGTAGGGCAGTACTTAGTCAAATAACCATATAAAGACATAGAGGGAAAGGCCCCGTGCCAACTTTCAGGTTTAGAAGTCTATTTCATGATTTTTTTCAGCAGTACATTTTAGAACAAAACTAACCCAGCAACGAACTACATGTACATAAACTCAGGAGTTGCCTAAACCAGGGGACTTTGTATAAAAGATTCTATTCATAAATAAAACAACCTTCGTTCAAAGTAATTTCCATGATCCCATATGGGAAATGTTCAAAATTATCCATGAGATGTAATCTTTAATCCTGTGATTTATTTGATTACATTCTTCAAGTCATTAATGATACTATGAATAAATTAAGGTGTGAAAAACACCTACTAAAGCAGGTCACACAAGTTTACATCCTCAATTGCTTTTTGTTGCTACAGAGTGAAGAAATATTATAGAAAGACTCCAACCTTATCCAGCTTCCCTCCTCATCTTCCTGATGTTAGGTTGTTAGGAATGTAAAAGAACATAACTATTAGTATTAGTGAACTTTAGTAGTGTAAGCAAATTAATTCTGCAGGGAACATGCACCTTGACTGAGTGAAAAACATTCAAAATATCAATGCCTCATGCAAAAACTCATGAAAATCCAAGAATTTCAATTTTCCATGCAAGGAGCAGACTTTTTCCATGCCAACTAACCTCATACAGTAGACTGTTGGCGTTAGACAACCACAACGCAGTGCTCAATGGAGGTCTCTCCAAAAGGAGAAGCAAATTACATCTTCTCTAAATGGGGCAAATCTATAAACTAAATTCTTGTAAAAATCTAAAAAATGCAAATATGACTATACGCTATGAGCTAATAACCTAAAAAGAACACATTATATTTGAAACAAATGCAAATTAACTTTTGTTTTCAACAAAAGACAAAGGGCCCTTTGGTCTGGAGTAGGAAACCCACTTTGGAACATGAGCTGCAGGGCTGACTGACCATCTGAGATGTGGCTGCGAGTGTTTCCATCTCTTCATGTGTTAACCAGACATTTCCTGTGGTCTAAGGTGACCCCAGTGCACCAGCCACATCCAGGGCAAGGGAAGCGTGACAGAAAGGAGAAGGACGCACATATGAGCCACAGGCACAGTAAGGAGCCATGAGGCAAAGGTCACTCTTTGCACATTTTCATTTCAGGCACCCACAGAGAAAGCCAGAGATCATTAACACAGGCTCATCCTCTTTTAAACAATAACAGTGTGGTCGGAATATAAGGAGAACAGCACACAATTTCCAGATCACATGCTTAAAAGTATGGATGAGAACATACTTTATATTTCTGAAAAGTTACTTTCCCCAGTAACTGATGATTCAATAGACAGTATTTTCAATAGTCTCACCATGTTGGAGGTATAGCTCATGATAGGGTTTTTGCCTGGCTCTCCCAAAGCACTAGGTTTAAGCCTCAGTACAGCAAAACAAAAGAATAAAACAAAACACACAGAAAGCAGTCTCACCCCAACACAGGCTAACAACAGGATGCTCTGGCCTTGGCTTCCTGTGGCTGCTTTCAGCAGATGATCCAAAGCCAGAGGAAGCCCAGGAGGCCAGGGCACAAGATAGTGAGCACAGGAGAGCCAAACAATGCAAACACCAAAAACAAAGCACTTGTCACCATCTGAGTCAAACCTGAGACTGATGGCCACTCTGCTAGCCCACTGTAAGCTCCCCAAGAACAGCAATTTCTGTGTTTGTAACTGGTGATATGGAGAGTCTTTCTGATGTGAGGTCTAGTCCTTGCCAATAGTTCAACTGAATCACAGAAGCTCCCTTTTGAAAGAGGGTTCTTAAAAGCTTTGAAAAAGCCATGCAGCATCTTCATTTCTACAAAGCCCACATTAATGTGGAAATAGCTGCAGAACAGACTGATACTGGTTACAAAACATTCCACCAAGGGAAAGTGTTCTTTGGCCATACGTTAAAAAAAAAAAAAAAAGGCTTATTGTTCATTTTCATAATTCTCTAACAACAAAATCTTCACACTTTTTTGTGTATAAAGTTACTGTAGGCAGACCTTGCTCTGCTGCTCAGAAGGATGTCTACACAGCTCTAAGAGTTTGTTGAACATCTAAATGAAAAACCCCTGAACTTTGCAACTTAAGAGCTGGCCTGCTCTTCCCTTCTAATAACCACCAATGTTTCATCAGAAGAGTCACCAGGAAGCTCTTTGAGGGCTCTTCACTACTCCCCAAGTGGACAGCATCTTTGTGAGCACAGGCATGGTTGGACAGACACATGCAGCTCCCAAGACCCAGAGCACCTGCTGGTGCCGTGACACACAACCACAGTGCATCTAGGAAACTCGGCATTTTTCCTCCTTTAGTTCTTGTAGGGAAAAAAAGACATCCACAAAGAAGAGAAGCTTAGAACTGTCCAGGAACCAGTGGATTTCTGGGAGGTGACTACCCCTTGTTAGCATGTCAACTGTATGTCAGTGGCACCTCTGGACTGCCACAAATTACAGTTACTCTGTAAGTCCCGCCTATATGTGCAGTGATGCAGATGCACTCACACGCACAAGACTGAAGGAAAGAAGCCACACACAACAAAGTAAGGGCAGCCCAACCTAGTTTATAGCCAAGGGGCCGTAGCCAGGTGCTTATTTATGCCCGGGGATTGTATGCAAGGGTTTATACATTCCTGGGCTTATCTGTATATTTTGCTACCTGTATACTTGAAGAAAAACAATATTTTCCGCATATAATTTGCTTAGCAAGTACCTTTATATACCGTACAAGTACTAATTATTGTTTGAACTATGAAATAGAAATCAAAGTTCAAGGATGAAATGCTACTTAAAATGTTAACTTTTCCTTCCTCAAGAGGTCCTTACACTTACTCAGTTTTGATAAATTCATACGTACATTTGTGACAATCAATTTTCTACCTTTCAAAAAGCCTTCTTTCTTAAAGAAGGCCTTTCTAACCAAGTTTTATTCATTTATTTAATTATTTATTTTTTGGTCTTTTCTGAAACGGGATCTCATTACTCAGTTCAAGCTGCTCACACTGTAACCCACTGGCCTAGAACTCACAGTGATCCTCCCACCTCAGCCTTCTGAGTGCTGGAACTACAGGCATGTGCCACCACGCCTGGCTTTAACCACACTTTTACACAAGCAGTTCACACATTTTCTTTGGATCACTCAACCCCTCCAAGTTAGGGGTTGTACTATGCTTTCCTGAAATTTTAAGTTGAAACCACCCTGTATGATTAGGAAGCAGCACGGAAACATTAGCAGGCTACTGCTTTTGTGGGCTCTGCCTTCCTCCTCCACAGAGGGCACACAGAGCCTCTGTGAACATACCTTTTTCAATGTGGGTGGAGCCGAAGGGCTGGTGAGCCACAGGGTTTCCTGGATGGCCAGCCGCAGCTTCAGTCTGTGCAGAGGGTGGCTGATGCCAATCTCTTGCTGGATCTGTCTGTCTGACAGAGCTGACATGATGGCCCCACTTTTCACATTTGCTCTGCAGGCAGCCACATAGCAAGCAGGCATCCCAACCCAGAGCTAGAAAGAAGAATGAAAAGACCAGAACATCAGGTAGAGACAGGAGATGCACGACAAGCTTGTGTCATGTAGCATAGGTCTCTGTAGTAAAGGGATGTACCTCCAGCCATTCAACCACGGTTGGCCCGTCCCACTGTGAAAATGGTAAGCCTTGCCTCTGGGCTTCCTCCAGCAACTCAGGCCTGTGAAAAAGAAGACATTCAAATTAAAGAAGCACTGTTACACATCCAACAAGTTAATGGAACAGTCTCTGAGCATTTTCAAAAGTATAACACATATTCTCAGTTCCTTTTATCTTCTACAGTTTTAATGTTATTAACATCATTCTTGTAATGACAGTCACACACATACTATGGAGAACGCCTGAGTAAATAAAAAATGCTACAGAGTTCTCTTGATTCCCAGTCAAATCACCATTACTTCAGAGAATTGAAGAATTACTACCAACTTATAAAACTCAAGCAGAATTTTCATATCCAAGGTAGTAAGACAATTAGGGGAAAACATGAAACCCTACTTCAACAATGAAGAAACAGTATCTAGGAAGAGGAAACCACACCTCAGTTGAGACATCAGTGCCTAATTTTGTGAGAGACTTTAAAAAACAGTGTTTTTGGGGGGTGGTTGTGGTTTGGGGAATGTTGAGACAAAGTCTTGCTATGTATGTAGTCCAGGTTGGCCTCAAACTCTGTGTAACCAGTCTCCCCCAGTGCTTGGATTATAGATGTGTTTCATACTCCCAGCTGTAATGCAGACTTTTAACCACAAAAAGATTATCGTCTAATACAGCAAACAAGTAACAGAGGACAGTTTCTATTGTACACTGCTCTTTAAGTAAACGGGTACTTGATAAGTCACTGGGTCATTCTGTGGTTTTAACCCATTGATCTCTTCTTTAGCCAGCCATTCAACACCTCCTTCAATGCCGAATGTATCACCAGCACAGAAACTCATGCAATACCAAGGCAGTACTGCAGGGAAGTGGGTAGGTGAGTCTTGCATGCACTCCGTAATGTGATTTGAGGTTTCATATATGCTTTATTTCTAAAGACTCAAGTTACACTTTTACTATACTAACATCTCTAAAAGTGATTTGTGTAACACAGTTATGTGAAACAGTAACATTGTAAGCATGGTAAGTCTGACATTAGAACACAAAGGACAAGTATGTTTCAGATACACAAAAACCCTAGTCAGTCTCAGTCAATCAGTCTCTCTTCCCCTTTTCTTTCTTTTGGAAACTTATGTTCCTAAGTAAAATGTTTCATATACAATTTCAACTAAGAGTTCCTTAAGTTACCGCTAAGCTTACAGGAACAATCACCAGGGAGTAACTGTACCAGAGAAGGCAGCAAATGTGTTATCTCAGATGAAACAAGAAAAAAAAAAAACAAAAAAAAGAAGAAGAACAACAACAACAACAACAATTTTCTAGTTGAAACAAGCAAAGCTATTCACAGAGAAACAGATCAGCAGAAGTGTGCTCCTAAGTACAAGAAGTAGTAGGCTACTGTCATGGTTTATGTCTGTGGCCCCCAGGCCTCATGCATTTTCATTGTGCATTTGTGATGGTTCATTGTCTAGTGCTTGGATTCATGGTGTCAGTGTTACACCCACATAAGAGTGGAGCCAGGATATGATGTAATGGTAGGAAGAAAGTGTATCTTGCTCTTTGCCTGTTCCTACTTGCTGTTTGCAGCCACCATGAACTGTGACCCAGCCATGCCCACCTGCCTTGGAGCCAACTGAGTGTGGACTGAAACCTCCAAAAACTGTAAGAAATAAACTTTTCCTTTCCAAACTTGGGCTTCAGGTATTTTGTCTCAGCAATGAGTAAAAAGTAACTAAGACAGAATTTGGTACCGAAGAATGGGGTTGTTTGCTGTGACTATACCTTACCATGTTTTTCAAGAAATGGCTTTGGAAATGGCTTGTGGGCAGAGTTTGGAAAGGTTTGGATGTGTTGCCTGGATGCATAGAGCTAGAGCAGCTTAGGCAGTTCTGTAGAGGAGATAGTGGTCACAGCTCAGGAGACCAGAAGGCTGATAGGAAGCCTGATGGTAAAGACCAGGCCTGGGAGATTTCTGCTGGGAAGAAGGACTGCAGTGGTTGTTGGACTCCCCATGATGTGAGTTATGGGTTGGCAGAAAGTTGTCTACATTTTGCTCATGTCCAGAGACTTTGCCTGAGACTGAAACAAAGGGCAATGGACTGATTAATCTTGAAAAAGAAATTAAAAAGCAATCAAATGTTGAGTCTGTGGCATGGCTACTGTAGAGGGCTTTTAGCCAGCTTTATGTTGCAAATCAAGAGGAAAGAGCCCAGCGGGATAATTTGCAATACTGTGAGTTTGGCCAGAAAGAATATTTCAGGAAGGCTGTGGATTGTAAAGACAGTGGAGATTCTGATGGCTGAGGGAAAACAGAGAAATAAGAAAGATGGGCCGGGGGCATCCCAGGAAGCAGGTCCCAACCCTGTGCAGCCTCACTGCAAAGGTAAAAGAATTTTTTCAGAGGAGAAAGCTGCAGAGCACCAGGTTCCAGAATGGCGACAGAGACCACATGAGTTTCCAGAATGGTGACAGGCCACATGAGGTTCCAGAATGGTGGCAACATAGAGAAGCTTTTCCTCACAATCAGTTAAACAGAGCCCTGTGATCCAGGCAACTGACCCCTACAGCCAAGAGAGAGAAAAGCCTGAGTACTGCTCTAGCTAGCAGCAAACCTTGGCAACATCCACATGGTGCTGATCTTAGGTGCTAGGAAAATGCACAAATTCTGAGGGTAAGATGGCTTCTACCTCTATTGCAAAGGGCCTGGGAGGCCAAGCTGTGTGCCCCTGAGAGGGCAATTTGTGAAGACATAAAGGTGAAGCCAAAGGTGCAGTGGAGACCCCAAAAGTTTGGAAAAGCCAGAAACATGGACGATCCAAGGAAAGCTCCAAAAAGCAAGCAGAGAGGATTTAAGAGAAAAGCTGCAGGAGGTGAAATCCCTGGAAGTGCCTTGGGGGTGGAATCACACAAGCCTTTTGGAGCTTGTAACCATATTGCTTCAGATGCAGAGCAAGGAACTCTAGGACTTAATGTTCATCCTGCTGGATGTTGGATTTGCTTTGTTTCCAATGCTTTATATTCCCCTGTTTGTAACTTTTGGAATAGTAATGTTTATTTTGTGCCTTTGCATTTGAGAAATGTTTAAACTTGTTTCATTTGTACAGGGGTTACAGTTAAGAGTTTGCCATAGATCATGGAGGAGACATGGGACTTGGACTGTTCAGCAATGCTGAAACTTAAGACTTTGGAAACTCTTGGTGGTGGACTAAATGTCTTTTGTATAAAGGATGTACAAGAGTCCTGGGGGCCAGGGGAGGAATGTCATGGTTTATGTCTGTGGGCCCCCAGGCTTCATGTATTTGTATTGTGCATTTGTGATGGTTTATTGTTAGTGCTTGGATTGATGGTGTCAGTGCTATACCCACAGAGGGGTGGAGCCAGGATGTAATGTAATGGCAGGGAGAAGGTGTGTCTTGCTCTTTGCCTGTTCCTGCTTGCTGTTTGCAGCCACCATGAACTGTGGCCCAGCCATGCCCTGGAGCCAACTGAGTGTGTGAAACCTCCAAAAACTGTAAGAAATAAACCTTTCCTTTCCCAACTTGGCCTTTAGGTATTTTGTCTCAGCAATGAGTAAAAAGTAACTAAGACAGCTACCAAACCTGGCTACAGAGCTGCTATGACTCATTTAAGGAAACAAGAAACACACACACACACACACACACACACACACACACACACACAGAAAGAGAGAGTGTGTGACAAACATACAGAGAGACAGACAGACAGACAGACAGACAGACAGACAGACTGACTGACCCCAAGAAGCAGTGTAAATCCATTTCTGGGTAAAGATCTGAAATTCTGTAATATTAAGTGAGGGTCTGTCCTGGATGCTCTGGCCAGGCCAGGGAAGAGGAAGACTACTGCTGTAGGTCAGAAGCACTTCTAGATTATGTGCCTATTCAAATAGACTAAGTAAGAACTATGTCCTCAGTAGTCTAAAAATGATTTTGTTGGTGTTTTCATTATTTTTGATGGTACTGGGGATGGAACCAAGCACTCATTGAACTAAACCGCCAGCCATTTGTACTATACTTTTTATCTTGAGACAGTTTCTTAAGTTGCCTAGAACAATGGTATTGTCATCATAAATGACCCTCCTGCCTGGACCTCCCAGGTAGCTCGGATGATTAAAGGTACATACCACTGCACAGCTGTAATTTGTGAAAGTACATACCAGACATGTACTGCAAACAAGAACAAGGCCCACTACCTGAAGCTTGGTATAAACTGCTGCTGCCTTTACATCCTTCCTCCTCCTTACACCTGCATCCAGATGCAGCAGTGGGAGTGGTGTGAAGGTAGCAGAAGTAGGATGATGCATTCAAAAGTCATGGGATGTTAGGAAATAACACAGAAGACCCTGGCTGGGGAGTTGGCCCAAGTTCCACCTACAGGTAGCTACACCTCCCCTACCAGGTAGTTTGTGGACTACGAGATTGGGCACCTAACCTTGGTTAACACGATAGGTGGGCACATTAGAGTCCAGTTTTCTTGAGAGTTGTTCCCAAAAGTGTACAGAAGGATCCTGTGTTAAGATGCAGAATCTGGAGCCTGCAGACACTTCTGAGCACCTCTACTCTGGCTCTTTGCAATGTTTGGTGATATGCACAACTACCTTCCTTTTACACTGGGTATTGAAACTGGATCTCTTTTGCTTGCTACTGCACATACTTAGTACAGACACCCATTTGTCCAAATCTGTGACCTCCAAGAACTAAATGGCTTCACAGTGTTTACTCACCTACCTGACTATCCACTTAGGTAAGGTTATCCGTCTACCCATATGATTAGTTTGGAATAGGAGAACCACCTATTTCCTCCCCCTCTACTAAAGCTGCAAACATTTAAGCTTTAGCAACATTCATTCTTTTCTTGCTCAACTTCCCAAATAATAACTCTTCCAGCTCTGAGCCCCAAAGCTTCAAGCAAGGTAATCAAGCTGGGTATGGTGGCATCATCTATAATCCAGCATGTGGGAGATGAAGGCAAGAGGATTACCATGAATTCAAGGCTAGTCTGGACTACATAAGGAGCCCCCAGGGGAAAAAAAGGAAAAATTTAAAAAGAGCAAATAAAAACATAGTAACCAGTGGGGGGGGGCATACTCTGCAGAATGTCCATCATCTGTCCACACTGAATAGCCACCAAGGGCATCTGAATAATATGTCAGTAATCCTAGATGTTGATGTGTCATATCCATCAACTCCAGAAGAAAACCCCTTTGGTTTCTTCTGATATTTGCTTGCTCCTGGGCTGTGAGATATCATATCCCAATAGATGTGACAGGCAGGCCAAGCTGGGGCCCTTTGCAGAAGGTGGCTGGGCACTAGATTGCTCTGTTCCTGACATTGTCAGAGCTTCTTTTCTTCAGCTTATAGCTTCTCCCATAGAACCAAACACTAGACACCAGGGTTGATTTTTATAATATCTGCTCTAATGCCAGGATGATGGTACACACCTGTAATCCCAGTACTTTGGAAGCTGAGGCAGGAGAATTGCTATGAGCTGAAAGTCAGCCTGGGTTACATAATGATTTCAAGTCCAACCTGAACAACACAGTGAGACCCTTTTTTAAAAAAAGAAAAGGAGGCCAGGAATTTAGCTCAGCAGCATAGCACCTGCCTGGCAAGTGCAAGGGCATGAGTTTGATCCCCAGTACCAAAAAAGGAAAAGAAACAAACACACACACACACACACACACACACACACACACACACACACACACACACACACACAAACACAGAGTATCTGCTCTAATGCAAACTGATATGGGAACCTTCCTGCCTTTAAATTAGAGACTGGGGGCTGAGTGTAGCTCATTAGTAAAGCACTTGCCCAGCCTTCACAAGGTGCTATGTTTGATCTGCAGCACCAACATGTATATACATGCATACATACATACATACATACATACATACATACATACTGTTGGAGGAGGCAGCTATTTTAGATTCTGTCATACTAATGATGGAGCTCAGGGCTTTAGCATACTAGGAAAGTGTTCTACAGCTATGCTGTATTCTCTTGGACCAAAATACACTAAATTCTCTGGGGAACAAATGCGTAAAATAAAAGTTACGTGAAGGCCAGGGATTTAGCTCAGCAGCTTAAGGGCCTGCCTGGCAAGTGTGAGGTTGTGAGTTTGATCCCTGGTACAAAAAATGTCATGTAATCTATGAATTATGATATATTTTATAATGTAGGCAAAAGCACAATGGTAAAGCTGCCCTTCATTTCAAGAAGCTTGTGCGAGTTTCTGCAGAATAAACATTATCTAAGTGACATATAGCAAGAACTTTAACTCTCCATAGTAAATACATGACTGTATTTCCAAGAGATGGGACACTTTTCAACTTCAGGGGTCTTGCACAAGGGCTAAGGAGACCCTTTCTCATGGCTGCAGCTCAGGCTCACATTTCACATGCTAGTCACACTGTGAGGAAGAGTACTGGGGACCAGTGTGTTGTTTTGACAAGTGAGGAATGGAAGCAACTTTTCTCACCAAACAGAAATATACTCTTGGGAAGTTTAGCAGAGACCCCAAAGCTGGTAACACCAGCACTCCACACTATATGATTCAGAGTACCACTGAGTATGGCTCCATGTGTAACCAACTTCCCACAGCAAATGCACCACAATGCCACGCAACCGGAAGGAGAGCACTACAAAGACAAAGGTGAGCTGGAGATCCATGTTTTGAAACTTCACACAGCATTCTATGAGCTGATGAACGGACTCCAGTCTGAGTCATGCTGATAGTTGCATTGACTACTGAGCACCTCAAGTGTCAGCAGAGCATCAAATTCTTCCAGTAATTCTCAGAGAGCATGAGTTCAGCTGGTCAACATGTGCACTGAGTCCTGGGAACCCTCCTTCAGTCAATGTGATAGGCTAGTGGTTCAGCGGCAAGGAGCATGGCCTACAGCCAAGTTAGGGCTCATCACAAGAAGTACTGTATTTCTGAGAAAGTACCAAAGTGTTGAACTGTACTCTGTATTCACAGAACAGTTTTTTATTACATCAAGAATGCTCAAAGTAGCTGGATGTGGTTGTGCATGCCTGTAATTCCAGCACTTGAGAGGCTGAGGCAGGAGGATCATTGTGAGTTTGAGGTCAGCCTGAGCTACAAAGTGAGCTCAAAGCCAGCCTGAACTGCATAGTGAGACCTGTCTCAGAAAAACAAACAAACAAACAAACAAACAAAAACAATAATGCTCAAAGTATTAAACTGTACCCTGTATTCACAAAATACTTTTTTTCTTCAAATCAATTACAATTCAGGTTATCTGACAGATATCACAAAACTGCCCACCATAGTCAGATGACTACTTTAGAATTTTCCCTATGAACTTTCTACTATGGTTGAGAAATCACATATGCATCCCACATAGAACTATAAAGTACAGAGCAAAGACCCATTCTTAGACACCTTGAAACAGCCACAACAGATGTTTGGAGTAAGCAGCATAAACTTGAATCTCCTTGCTACCGAGAAATCTCCCTCCCTACCACCACACACACACACACACACACACACACACACACACACACACGCGCGCGCGCGCGCGCGCACGCACACAAACCTGTAAACATGCATGCCTGGTGTGCAATTTAATCATGTGTTTGGGCAAATAATTCAAAGCCTGTCCTGAGGGTGCACACACACTTCTTGAGAGTTAGAAAGTCAATTTTTACAACAGGGAAACATTTTGGTTTTCTGTTTTTTGCTTTTATTGTGGTACTGGGGATTGAACCTAAGGCCTTAATGCATGCTAAGAGTACTACACTACCGAGCCACATCCCCAGCAAAATAGCCAAACATATTAGGAAAATTATTTCTTCTCTTCCATGAAACATAAACTTCAGAAGGCAATGGGGTGAATGATCAAGCTTTGCTGCTGTTGTTTTTATTACATTGAAATGAGCACGTGAAATAAAAGACACTGGCAAAATCTAGGCAACACTATTTCTTTAGCATGGTTTCGAGAGGGAAAATGACTAGCTTTAATATTAAGCTCCACAAAGCCAACTGCTCATTGCTTAAATTATTATAAAAGACTTTTACACAGTTCAGATTTTGTGGTTAAATGGTACTATAAAATTCTATTTACAGAGCACCAAAGATTGAGTATTTGTATAGAATGTTTCCATAACAGAATTTCACCTGCAATGGCATGTCATCACTGTTGAGCTGCTTAAAACAGTTACTATGGCCAAGTGCGGTAGCACATGCCTGTAATCCCACCACTTGGGCAACTAAATCAGGAGGACTGCTGTGAGTTCAGTCCAGCCTGAATTACAAAGTATGATTCTTGTCTCAAAAAATAAATGAATAAAATAAAAAACAAAAGACTCATTATAATATGAAAAACTTCATATATAAGTTAGCTATGAAATAAAAGACAGACAATAGAAGAAAAAAGTTATTGTAACTCAGCATGGAAAATATATCTAAAGGAATACTTCGACTTAGTACAATTGTGTTCCATCTTTTATATGTGTTTTGGCTTATAGTCTGGTATGTTTGATATATATATATATATATAATATATATTGATATTGATATATATATCTTATATATATATATATATATTTCTTTTTAATAGTCTTATTTTTAATCTGTATACATGACAAGGGTTTATAAGAGAAATGCATGAATGGGATTCTGGCAAAATACAAGGATGGTGGAAAATAAAGAATAGAAATGTGTCATGGACATGTATCAACTCCCAAGAACCAACATGATTATTATGTACTGCAAACACATACCAATAGAAGTTTAAAAAAAAAAAAAGGCAGTCATGAATTCAGAGAAGACAACTAAAATGAGTGAGATTTCATAACTTTCCAGCAGAAAGGGTTCCTAGGGATTCGAGTGCAACGCTAGTGTCAGGGCCTTTGCACTCTGAGTTCCACACAGTACTGGCTTCACTGAGAAGTGGACACCTGATGTTTCCCATATACAAATTTATCCAAGAACCCACCAACTTTCACCTTTTCTCAAGACCAGTGTGCCCATCTTACCTTAGGCTTTCAAACTTTCCCTACTGTCAAGTTCAAATTGTACCTCTTAGACATTACATACTGTCTGATTTTGTTGCAGAAAGCTTTTTGATTGATATTTTATTAATCATCTCACTAGGAAAATGTCTCAACCTATCTAGTTCACTTATAACTCTAGTTTTGGGTGTGATCAGCTTACACAACCAATCCTACATCAGAGAAGTGTACATACTTCCCTGATATGTTGGTGCCTGTGCTCCCCTATGCAAAATCATTCGGAACAGTATATATTATTTTCAGAATCTATCTTTATGTGGGCCTAGGGATGGTATGTCAAGCCAGTACGCTCTCACTTATACTCCACTCCTCAGCCCCTTAAGATTTAGTAGAGGATTATAGTTCAATAATACACTGTAAAGTAGAGATCCAATCTCAGATAAAATGTAAAATTATATCACGGTAAATGCTTCTGGAGGACCACTTGTGTAAACAATAGAAGTCACAACAGTGACCTTAATTATAGCTTATTTAGGACTTGTGTCCAAGTTTTAAAACATACACATGCACATATATAATTCTATCAAACTGAGAAAAAGCCACACGATGCATGAACAACTGTAACAGTCATTTGACAGTTGAGAAAACTGAAGCCTAAGCTAAATAACTTTGTCAGACAGCTAACTAGAGAATTAACCAGGATTCAGCAGCCAAAGCTCAAATGGCCAAGCCTAACTATTACCCATTCTATCATCTAGAGAGACAACTCTGCAAAGGAAGACTGAGAATACACATGTGAGTTCAGTCAAAGTTTCCAAATGTCCTCTGTTCTCCAGACATGATGGCTTAAAACAGGCTTTAGGTCAATGGAGGCAAACCTATGGCATGCATGTTGCAGCAAGCTCTTTGTACCACTGAAAGCTCTATCACTGCTTTAGGTTCATCTTTCAAAAGACAATGTATTTACAATAGCTAGAAATTACACTTAAAATCAGCTAAGAATGATAGATAACTCAGAAAACTGTTTCATGAGATGGAGAAATAACAAAAAGCTTACTTTTTTTGAAGTTGATGATTTTTTTCATCCTTTCCTCCCAATTTGCTAAGTTGGAAGGCATCCTGAGATGAGTTTTCCGTTTCAGAAACAACGGCTACAAAAGAGAAGAAAAGCCCCCAAATTTAGAGTAAATTAACAGGGCAAAGTTTCATGTTTCACAAATAGGAAGAAGATTCTGCAGGTAGAGAGCTGAATCATTTCTGAAGTGTAAGCTTCTGAGCAAACACATATAAATGTTCAAGCGTATAAATTAGCATATAAGAGGGTTATTCATTCACGCCAAATGAATGTCCACTGCTCTGCTCTGGTTCAATTGTGGGCAGACTGGGCTGTCTGGAGAATGCTCAGCCATGATTGCTTGTGGGCACTGGACACCTGTGGCAGGTACATAGGAAAAAGCTCATGCTCTCCCAATTCCAGCAGTTAGGACAGCTGCCTAAAACCGGCCCACCTTGTCTTGGTGATTCTTTGCCAGTTTGTCCAGGCGGACCCTTTTCCTTTTTGCCAAACAAACGACCAATGGAGGACTTGATCCTCTTCTTCTTTGGGGCTTTGTGGAGCGTGTCCTGCCTGCTGTCACTGGTACTGGGATTGTTCACAGGACCTTCCTGGGAGCCTGTTGAGCTTCAAAGAAATAAAATGGATTTTTACCACCCTCTTCCCAGCTCCACAGTCCATTCACACGTACAAGAACAGTCTGCATTTTTAATATTCCTACCTTCAACTTCCTAAAAAACGTTTCGAGTCTCTTACACACAGTACAATATGCATTGTGATGCAGGGTCCCAGTAATGCTTCCACAGACCTGTGTCTGGAAAGCCAAGATTCTGATGTGCTCCCTGCTCAGAGCAGGCCTGTACTCTGGCCTGCCTTGTTTGGACACATAAGGGAACACCCTCTGCAGGGGCCTTGCTCAGGCACTGAGGGATGCACTCAGTCAACAGGAAAGAAAACAAGGTTTCAGAAGCCTGACTGTAATTGTAACTTATTTAGGAATTGTGTCCATGTTATAAAACATATACATGCACATATATAATTCTATTGAACTGAAAAACAGCCACATGATGTATGAACAACTGTAACTGCCATTTGACAGTTGAGAAAACTGAAGCACAGGATAAGTAACTTTGTCAGAGACACACAGCTAACTAGAGAATTAACCAGGATTCAGTGGCCAGAGCTCAAATGGCCAAGCCTAACTATTACCCATTCTATCATCCTGGGAGACAACTCTGAAAAGGTAGACTGAGAATACATGTGTGAATTCAGTCAAGATTTCCAAATGTCCTCTGTTCACCAGACATGATGGCTTAAAACAGGCTTTAGGTCAATGGAGGCAAACCTATGGTGTGCATGCTGCAGCAAGCTCTTTGTATCACTGGAAGCTCTATCACTGCTTTAGATTCATCTTTCAAAAGACAATGTATTTACATAGCTAGAAATTACACTTACAATCAGCTAAGAATGACTGTTAACTCAGAAAACTGTTTCATGAGATGGAGAAATAACAAAAAGCTTACTGTTTTTGAAGTTGACGATTTTTTTCATCCTTTCCTCCCAGTTTGCTAAGTTGGAAGGCATCCTGAGATGAGTTTTCTGTTTCAGAAACAACAGCTACAAAAAAGAAGAAAATTCCCCAAAGTTAGAGTAAATTAACATGGCAAAGTTATATGTTTCACAAATAGGAAGAAGATTCTGCAGGTAGAGAGCTGAATAATTTCCGAAGGGTAAGCTTCCGAGCAAACACATATAAATGTTCAAGTGTATAAATTAGCATATAAGAGGGTTATTCATTCACGCCAAATGAATGTCCACTGCTCGGCTCTGGTTCACATGTGGGCAGACTGGGCTGTCTGGAGAATGCTCAGCCATGATTCCTTGTGGGCACTGGACACCTGTGGCAGGTACATAGGAAAAAGCGCATGCTCTCCCAATCCCAGCAGTTAGGACAGCTGCCTAAAACCGGCCTACCTTGTCTTGGTGATTCTTTGCCAGTTTGTCCAGGCGGACCCTTTTCCTTTTTGGCAAACAAACGACCAGTGGAGGACTTGATGCTCTTCTTCTTTAGAGCTTTGTGGAGTGGGTCCTCCCTGCTGTCACTGCTGCTGGGAACGCTCACAGGAACATCCTGGGAGCCTATTGAGCTTGAAGGAAAGAAAATAGACTTTTACCACCCTCTTCACAGCTCCACAGTCCATTCACATGTACAAGAAAAGTGTGCATTTTTAATATTCCTACCTTCAACTTCCTAAAGAATTTTTCAACTCTCTTACACACAATACAATATTCATTGTGATTCAGGGTCCCAGTAATGCTTCCACAGACCAGTGTCTGGAAAGCCAAGATTCTGATGTGCTCCCTGCTCAGAGCAGGCCTGTACTCTAGCCTGCTTGGTTTGGACACATAAGGGAACACCCTCTGCAGGGGCCTTGCTCAGGCACTGAGGGATGCACTCAGTCAACAGGAAAGAGAACAAGGTCTCAGAAGCCTGACTATAATTGTAACATATTTAGGACCTGTGTCCATGTTTTAAACCATATACGTGCACATATATAATTCTATTGAACTGAAAAAAAACCACATGATGTATGAACAACTGTAACTGCCATTTGACAGTTTAGAGAACTGAAGCACAAGCTAAGTAACTTTGTCAGAGACACACAGCTAACTAGAGAATTAACCAGGATTCAGCGGCCAGAGCTCAAATGTCTAAGCCTAACTCTTAACCACTCTGTCCACTAGGGAGACAACTCTGCAAAGGGAGACTGAGAATAAATGTGTGAGTTAAGTCAAAATTTCCAAATGTCCTCTGTTCTCCAGACATGATGGCTTAAAACAGCCTTTAGGTCAATGGAGGCAAACCTATGGCGTGCATGCTGCAGCAAGCTCTTTGTATCACTGAAAGCTCTATCACTGCTTTAGATTCATCTTTCAAAAGACAATGTATTTACATAGCTAGAAATTACACTTAAAATCAGCTAAGAATGACTGTTAACTCAGAAAACTGTTTCATGAGATGGAGAAATAACAAAAAGCTTACTGTTTTTGAAGTTGATGATTTTTTTCATCCTTTCCTCCCAGTTTGCTAAGTTGTAAGGCATCCTGAGATGAGTTTTCTGTTTCAGAAACAACAGCTACAAAAAAGAAGAAAAGCCCCCAAATTTAGAGTAAATTAACAGGGCAAAGATATATGTTTCACAAATAGGAAGAAGATTCTGCAGGTAGAGAGCTGAATCATTTCTGAAGGGTAAGCTTCCGAGCAAACACATATAAATCTTCAAGAGTATAAATTAGCACATAAGAGGGTTATTCATTCAAGCCAAATGAATTTCCACTGCTCTGCTTTGTTTCACATGTGGGCAAACTGGGCTGTCAGAAGAACGCTCAGCCATGACTCCTCATGGGCACTGGACACCTGCAGCAGGCACATAGGAAAAATCTCAGGCTCTCCCAATCCCAGCAGTTAGGACAGCTGCCTAAAACTGGCCCACCTTGTCTTGGTGATTCTTTGCCAGTTTGTCCAGGCAGAACCTTATTCTTTTTGCCAAACAAACGACCAGTGGAGGACTTGATGCTCTTCTTCTTTGGGGCTTTGTGGAGCGCGTCCTGCCTGCCGTCACTGGTACTGGGATTGTTCACAGGACCTTCCTGGGAGCCTGTTGAGCTTCAAAGAAATAAAATGGATTTTTACCACCCTCTTCCCAGCTCCACAGTCCATTCACACGTACAAGAACAGTCTGCATTTTTAATATTCCTACCTTCAACTTCCTAAAAAACGTTTCGAGTCTCTTGCACACAGTACAATATGCATTGTGATGCAGGGTCCCAGTAATGCTTCCACAGACCTGTGTCTGGAAAGCCAAGATTCTGATGTGCTCCCTGCTCAGAGCAGGCCTGTACTCTAGCCTGCCTTGTTTGGACACATAAGGGAACACCCTCTGCAGGGGCCTTGCTCAGGCACTGAGGGATGCACTCAGTCAACAGGAAAGAAAACAAGGTTTCAGAAGCCTGACTGTAATTATAACTTATTTAGGAATTGTGTCCATGTTATAAAACATATACATGCACATATATAATTCTATTGAACTGAAAAACAGCCACATGATGTATGAACAACTGTAACTGCCATTTGACAGTTGAGAAAACTGAAGCACAGGATAAGTAACTTTGTCAGAGACACACAGCTAACTAGAGAATTAACCAGGATTCAGCGGCCAGAGCTCAAATGGTCAAGCCTAACTATTACCCATTCTATTATCCTGGGAGAACACTCTGAAAAGGTAGACTGAGAATACATGTGTGAATTCAGTTAAGACTTCCAAATGTCCTCTGTTCTCCAGACATGATGGCTTAAAACAGGCTTTAGGTCAGTGGAGGCAAACCTATGGCGTGCATGCTGCAGCAAGCTCTTTGTATCACTGAAAGCTCTACAACTGCTTTAGGTTCATCTTTCAAAAGACAATGTGTTTACATAGCTAGAAATTACACTTAAAATCAGCTAAGAATGACTGTTAACTCAGAAAACTGTTTCATGAGATGGAGAAATAACAAAAAGCTTACTGTTTTTGAAGTTGACGATTTTTTTCATCCTTTCCTCCCAATTTGCTAAGTTGGAAGGCATCCTGAGATGAGTTTTCTGTTTCAGAAACAACAGCTACAAAAAAGAAGAAAATTCACCAAATTTAGAGTAAATTAACATGGCAAAGTTATATGTTTCACAAATAGGAAGAAGATTCTGCAGGTAGAGAGCTGAATCATTTCTGAAGTGTAAGCTTCTGAGCAAACACATATAAATGTTCAAGCGTATAAATTAGCATATGAGAGGGTTATTCATTCAAGCCAAATGAATTTCCACTGCTCTGCTTTGTTTCACATGTGGGCAAACTGGGCTGTCAGAAGAACGCTCAGCCATGACTCCTCGTGGGCACTGGACACCTGCAGCAGGCACATAGGAAAAATCTCAGGCTCTCCCAATCCCAGCAGTTAGGACAGCTGCCTAAAACCGGCCCACCTTGTCTTGGTGATTCTTTGCCAGTTTGTCCAGGCAGAACCTTATTCTTTTTGCCAAACAAACGACCAGTGGAGGACTTGATGCTCTTCTTCTTTGGGGCTTTGTGGAGCGCGTCCTGCCTGCTGTCACTGGTACTGGGATTGTTCACAGGACCTTCCTGGGAGCCTGTTGAGCTTCAAAGAAATAAAATGGATTTTTACCACCCTCTTCCCAGCTCCACAGTCCATTCACATGTACAAGGACAGTCTGCATTTTTAATATTCCTACCTTCAACTTCCTAAAAAACGTTTCGAGTCTCTTACACACAGTACAATATGCATTGTGATGCAGGGTCCCAGTAATGCTTCCACAGACCTGTGTCTGGAAAGCCAAGATTCTGATGTGCTCCCTGCTCAGAGCAGGCCTGTACTCTAGCCTGCCTTGTTTGGACACATAAGGGAACACCCTCTGCAGGGGCCTTGCTCAGGCACTGAGGGATGCACTCAGTCAACAGGAAAGAAAACAAGGTTTCAGAAGCCTGACTGTAATTGTAACTTATTTAGGAATTGTGTCCATGTTATAAAACATATACATGCACATATATAATTCTATTGAACTGAAAAACAGCCACATGATGTATGAACAACTGTAACTGCCATTTGACAGTTGAGAAAACTGAAGCACAGGATAAGTAACTTTGTCAGAGACACACAGCTAACTAGAGAATTAACCAGGATTCAGCGGCCAGAGCTCAAATGGCCAAGCCTAACTATTACCCATTCTATTATCCTGGGAGAACACTCTGAAAAGGTAGACTGAGAATACATGTGTGAATTCAGTTAAGACTTCCAAATGTCCTCTGTTCTCCAGACATGATGGCTTAAAACAGGCTTTAGGTCAGTGGAGGCAAACCTATGGCGTGCATGCTGCAGCAAGCTCTTTGTATCACTGAAAGCTCTATCACTGCTTTAGGTTCATCTTTCAAAAGACAATGTATTTACATAGCTAGAAATTACACTTAAAATCAGCTAAGAATGACTGTTAACTCAGAAAACTGTTTCATGAGATGGAGAAATAACAAAAAGCTTACTGTTTTTGAAGTTGACGATTTTTTTCATCCTTTCCTCCCAGTTTGCTAAGTTGGAAGGCATCCTGAGATGAGTTTTCTGTTTCAGAAACAACAGCTACAAAAAAGAAGAAAATTCCCCAAATTTAGAGTAAATTAACATGGCAAAGTTATATGTTTCACAAATAGGAAGAAGATTCTGCAGGTAGAGAGCTGAATCATTTCTGAACTGTAAGCTTCTGAGCAAACACATATAAATATTCAAGCGTATAAATTAGCATATAAGAGGGTTATTGATTCAAGCCAAATGAATGTCCACTGCTCTGCTTTGTTTCACATGTGGGCAAACTGGGCTGTCAGAAGAACGCTCAGCCATGACTCCTCGTGGGCACTGGACACCTGCAGCAGGCACATAGGAAAAATCTCACGCTCTCCCAATCCCAGCAGTTAGGACAGCTGCCTAAAACCGGCCCACCTTGTCTTGGTGATTCTTTGCCAGTTTGTCCAGGCGGACCCTTTTTCTTTTTGCCAAACAAACGACCAGTGGAGGACTTGATGCTCTTCTTCTTTGGGGCTTTGTGGAGCGTGTCCTGCCTGCTGTCACTGGTACTGGGATTGTTCACAGGACCTTCCTGGGAGCCTGTTGAGCTTCAAAGAAATAAAATGGATTTTTACCACCCTCTTCCCAGCTCCACAGTCCATTCACACGTACAAGAACAGTCTGCATTTTTAATATTCCTACCTTCAACTTCCTAAAAAACGTTTCGAGTCTCTTACACACAGTATAATATGCATTGTGATGCAGGGTCCCAGTAATGCTTCCACAGACCTGTGTCTGGAAAGCCAAGATTCTGATGTGCTCCCTGCTCAGAGCAGGCCTGTACTCTAGCCTGCCTTGTTTGGACACATAAGGGAACACCCTCTGCAGGGGCCTTGCTCAGGCACTGAGGGATGCACTCAGTCAACAGGAAAGAAAACAAGGTTTCAGAAGCCTGACTGTAATTGTAACTTATTTAGGAATTGTGTCCATGTTATAAAACATATACATGCACATATATAATTCTATTGAACTGAAAAACAGCCACATGATGTATGAACAACTGTAACTGCCATTTGACAGTTGAGAAAACTGAAGCACAGGATAAGTAACTTTGTCAGAGACACACAGCTAACTAGAGAATTAACCAGGATTCAGCGGCCAGAGCTCAAATGGCCAAGCCTAACTATTACCCATTCTATTATCCTGGGAGAACACTCTGAAAAGGTAGACTGAGAATACATGTGTGAATTCAGTCAAGACTTCCTAATGTCCTCTGTTCTCCAGACATGATGGCTTAAAACAGGCTTTAGGTCAGTGGAGGCAAACCTATGGCGTGCATGCTGCAGCAAGCTCTTTGTATCACTGAAAGCTCTATCACTGCTTTAGGTTCATCTTTCAAAAGACAATGTATTTACATAGCTAGAAATTACACTTAAAATCAGCTAAGAATGACTGTTAACTCAGAAAAATGTTTCATGAGATGGAGAAATAACAAAAAGCTTACTGTTTTTGAAGTTGATGATTTTTTTCATCCTTTCCTCCCAATTTGCTAAGTTGGAAGGCATCCTGAGATGAGTTTTCTGTTTCAGAAACAACAGCTACAAAAAAGAAGAAAATTCCCCAAATTTAGAGTAAATTAACATGGCAAAGTTATATGTTTCACAAATAGGAAGAAGATTCTGCAGGTAGAGAGCTGAATCATTTCTGAAGTGTAAGCTTCTTAGCAAACACATATAAATGTTCAAGCGTATAAATTAGCATAAAAGAGGGTTATTCATTCACGCCAAATGAATGTCCACTGCTCTGCTCTGGTTCACATGTGGGCAGACTGGGCTGTCTGGAGAATGCTCAGCCATGATTCCTTGTGGGCACTGGACACCTGTGGCAGGTACATAGGAAAAAGCTCACGCTCTCCCAATCCCAGCAGTTAGGACAGCTGCCTAAAACCGGCCCACCTTGTCTTGGTGATTCTTTGCCAGTTTGTCCAGGCGGACCCTTTTTCTTTTTGCCAAACAAACGACCAGTGGAGGACTTGATGCTCTTCTTCTTTGGGGCTTTGTGGAGCGTGTCCTGCCTGCTGTCACTGGTACTGGGATTGTTCACAGGACCTTCCTGGGAGCCTGTTGAGCTTCAAAGAAATAAAATGGATTTTTACCACCCTCTTCCCAGCTCCACAGTCCATTCACACGTACAAGAACAGTCTGCATTTTTAATATTCCTACCTTCAACTTCCTAAAAAATGTTTCGAGTCTCTTACACACAGTACAATATGCATTGTGATGCAGGGTCCCAGTAATGCTTCCACAGACCTGTGTCTGGAAAGCCAAGATTCTGATGTGCTCCCTGCTCAGAGCAGGCCTGTACTCTAGCCTGCCTTGTTTGGACACATAAGGGAACACCCTCTGCAGGGGCCTTGCTCAGGCACTGAGGGATGCACTCAGTCAACAGGAAAGAAAACAAGGTCTCAGAAGCCTGACTGTAATTGTAACTTATTTAGGAATTGTGTCCATGTTATAAAACATATACATGCACATATATAATTCTATTGAACTGAAAAACAGCCACATGATGTATGAACAACTGTAACTGCCATTTGACAGTTGAGAAAACTGAAGCACAGGATAAGTAACTTTGTCAGAGACACACAGCTAACTAGAGAATTAACCAGGATTCAGCGGCCAGAGCTCAAATGGCCAAGCCTAACTATTACCCATTCTATCATCCTGGGAGACAACTCTGAAAAGGTAGACTGAGAATACATGTGTGAGTTCAGTCAAAATTTCCAAATGTCCTCTGTTCTCCAGACATGATGGCTTAAAACAGGCTTTAGGTCAATGGAGGCAAACCTATGGCGTGCATGCTGCAGCAAGCTCTTTGTATCACTGAAAGCTCTATCACTGCTTTAGGTTCATCTTTCAAAAGACAATGTATTTACATAGCTAGAAATTACACTTAAAATCAGCTAAGAATGACTGTTAACTCAGAAACCTGTTTCATGAGATGGAGAAATAACAAAAAGCTTACTTTTTTTGAAATTTTCGATTTTTTTCAGCCTTTCCTCCCAATTTGCTAAGTCGGAATGCATCCTGAGATGAGGTTTCTGTTTCAGAAAGAACAGCTATTAAAAAATCAGAAATGCCCCCAAATTTACAGTAAATTAACATGGCAAAGTTATATGTTTCACAAATAGGTTGAAGGTTCTGCAGGTAGAGAGCTGAATAATTTCTGAAGGGTAAGCTTCCAAGCAAACACATACAAATGTTCAAGAGTGTAAAGTAGCACTTATGAGGGTTATTCATTCACGCCAAATGAATGTCCACTGCTCTGCTTTGGTTCACACATGGGCAGACTGAGAAAGCAGACTGGGCTTTTCTGGAGAACCCTCAGCCATGACTCCACGTGGGCACTGCGCACCTGCGGCAGGCACACAGGACAAAGTTCACGTTCTCCCATTCCCAGCAGTTAGGACAGCTGCCGAAACCCCACCCACCTTGTCCTGGTGATTCTTTGCCAGTTTGTCCAGGCCGACCCTTTTCCTTTTTGCCAAACAAACGACCAATGGAGGACTTGATGCCCTTCTTCTTTGGGGCTTTGTGGGGCGAGTCCTGCCTGCTGTCACTGCTACTGGGATTGCTCACAGGACCATCCTGGGCACTTTTTGATCTTGAAGGAAAGAAAATGGACTTTTACCACATGCCCTCTTTAGAACTCCACAGTCCACTCACATGTACCAAAACAGTCTGCATTTTTAATATTCCTACTTCAACTCCCTGAAGATCCTTTCCAGTCTCTTACCCACAGCACACTATGCATAGCAATGCAGGGTCCCAGTAATGCTTCCACAGACCTATGTCTGGAAAGCCAAGATTCTGATGTTGCTCCCTGCTCAGAGGAGGCCTGTACTCTAGCCTGCCTGGTTTGGACATCTAAGGGAACACCCTCTGCAGGGGCCTTGCTCAGCCAGTGAGGTTTACACTCAGCCCTCAGGAAAGAGAACAAGGTCTCAGAAGCCAGAACTGGAATTCCACCTTCCCTCTCAGCAGCTCCTGCAGGCTGGTTCCTTGGATCCTGCTCTCCTGCAAAGTGAGAGCTGTACTATCTCTCAGGACACTGTGGAGACCAATGTGCCTGCTTGATCATACTGCCTGGTATGGAACAAAAGCTTCTAAGAGGAAGTGTGGAAAACAACAGTCTATAAGTAACCAAGCCTTCATGGCCTCCTGATGGAACATGCTTCCTAAAGGGATAGGGACAATGTGGGACTCTCAAGAGCTTAGAAGACCCAGAGTGTGGGAGGGTACCTGAGAGGCACCGATTGTCCACAGAATAGCACGATCCAGAACCTGCCACATCCGTGTGGCAAATTCTTCACCAGGAATAGAAAGAAAGTTCTTAAAAGAAGTGAGTGTGTGGGATCTGAAGAAATGGAGCTTTTCTCTCAAGTGCTAATTTCAAATAATTCCTATTCTTTCTAAACTTTGCCCAAACAGATGGCCTTTTCCACTGGATGTCACTACAGCCGCAGAACAGGAGAACACATCCTAGGTCTAACGTTTAAATAATCACAACCAAATGAGCTTGCTGAGAATTCTTTAAAAACTTGGTTTTTCTCACAGGAAAAGATTAATAGATGTTCTTAAAAACTAAGACAAGCAGGTTTCTCAGGGGTCTGGTGGCCTACGAGACCTGCTCCTTACTTTTGCATGTCCCTGATGTCCTCGTGGCTGACTATTTGCAACGCCCCTGTGTGCAGCCTGTCTAGCTGAAGGGACTTCGGAGAGGAGAGAGGGGAAGTTTCACATTTTATCGTTGTCTTGTCATCTCGTTCTTCTTCTCTGCAAGCTAGCAACTGAGGAGTGAAAAAACAACATCAGCTAACAGTACATTATAAGAAAACACATCACATAGGCTTTAAATAACATAAACTGACTCAAAACCTATTAGCTAAACTTTCTACCTGTCCTGAGAAGTCTCATTTTAATTGAATGCCAACCTGAAGGCCTGTTTGTCTGGGGGAAATGGACCACATAGCAGAGAGAGAGCAGGGCAGGTTGACCTATAGCCTTCCTTCATGGAAGCCCCGGGAAGCCCAGGGACAGCATCACCCCCCCTTCAAGATTCTGTTCTCCGTACAACCTCAGGTACCTCTGAGGATAGTTACTGAGGGACAGTGAAGTCCTAAATGAAGCCTGTTCACTGCACTTTATCACTTCAGGTTAACAAAGTTACTCTCATTACTGAAGAGCCTGTGACACATATCTTCAGTTACTGATGTCACTCAAAGGAACACTAGTGGGGGCCGAAGCCTCAGGGAAACTGTCAATACTTTTACCTCTAGCAAGAAACAAGACAAGGACAGCATGAGCGAAGACCCAAATATGCATGTGTGTGGCTTCTGTTTCTCACTGTGTGGACCAAATGTTATGAGCAGAAGCATTTGCATGCAGCCTAAAACCCTACTTCCATGTGGCTTCATAAAATAATCCTGGGTTTTGGGTTTGCATATTATCTTTTTTTGAAGTCCTGCAATGTCTCCAATGTTTTGCTTTTATTGGTTTTGTTCTTTAATGTTTTCAGTTTTATTATAACTGATGATATAGGCAATTCTTTTTAAGATAGCAAGAGGCATTATGGTAACCAATGATCATCACTTTGTCTTCCGTTTTTATATTATGTACTATATCCATTCTTTTGATTTGACTGACTCTGTTTTGTTATGTCACATTGGATTTTATTCTCTTCAAATAGAAAGTAATAAGAACTGTGGGAGTAATAAAACCCAAAATGTATAATTGTCATAGTAAAAAAGAGAGGAAAAGAAAGTGCTCTAAAGGATATAATTGCATGTATATTTAAGTGTATAAGATAGATAACCATATTGCTAAGTTTTTGTGGGATCATTGAACAGAATTGTTTGTAGTCTCACAGTTTGAATGTCTACTTTATATGCTTTAATTTTGTAATCTGAACAACCATTTCTAAGATGACAGTATGTAATCTATTAACTAGTGACTTCCTACTGTTTATTTTTTTTTTTGAAATTCTGTATCACTTGTATCCTTTTTCTGTTTTTTTTTTCTTTTTCTCCTTAAATAAAAAAATAATAATAATCCTGGGTATATTATTAAAAGAGGGTCACGCAGACCCTGGGATTTCTTTTAGGGGATGGCCCATGAGTATGCCTATGTGTTGAAGAAGGCAGGACTGTGGAAATAGTGCATATGTGAACTCTTTCAGGGTCTGGTTAGGCCCTGTTTAGAAGGTTGTTATTTTCGGGTTTTGAAGCAGGACTAGATTTCATGAAACATTCATGGTGAACAACAAGTGGTGAATAGTTAATTTATTTATCTGTACAATGGTATAAAGGATACAGATTCCATTATAGTCCTGTAGCAGCTCACTGAAGACCACCTAGACTAGTGTGAGCTGAGAGCATTTAGGATATAATTTTTTTTTTTGTCTTTTTCCTTTTTATTGGTGCTGGGGATCGAACTCACGACTGCCTGCTTACAAGGCAGGCGTTTATGCTGCTGAGCTAAACTTCCAGCCCGCTAGGATATAATCTTAACAGATAAACAGATAAATTCTGTATCTTTCTCTCTTTTTTTTGAGATAAGGTTTCATTATACAGTTCTGGCTGGCCATGAACTCACATGATAGCCCAGGCTGGCTTCAAACTCCAGCAGTCCTCCCTTATCAGCCTCCTGAGTGCTGGGATTACAGGCATATATCACCTTGTCTGGCTCTCATTTCTAATTGTAGTAACAAAACAAAAGACTGTCGGGGGCTGGGGTAACCAGAGCTCACTTACTTAGCTTGTTTGAGGCCCTGTGTTTAACCGCCAGCAATCTCATCTCTAAAAAAGTCCATCAAGCTTGAAATCAACAACATGAATCATAAAAGTTCAAAAAAACTTTTTGGGAGGGAAAAAGAAATCAAACTTAGGACATTGTCTGCCAGGCATCATTTAAATTTCACGTTAAAATAATCATTTCTTAAAATAGAAAAGAAAAAAGAAGAGGTAAGGCACTATACGTATGCTCCACCCACAAAAAGAGATTCTTGCACCAAGACTCCCCTACACTAGCCCCTGCTCTGCCCAGAGCCTTCCAGGCTCACTGAACCAGGTCTTCATTCTGCCTCTGTTCTCTTGTGGGAGGAAAGCACAAGGCTAGGGCCCACTGCCTTGTCTCAGACATGTCTACAAGTGCCAAGAAGTCACCTTAGTCTGCCCAGTAAAACTGAAATGAAGAAGTAACCATCCCATATCGCTCTTTGTCTGGCCCATATTTGCTGTCCTTAGACTCACTGCTAGGCTAATCTTCACAGCCAGCCCAGAGCAAGTCTTCTCAAAGTCACCAGGCTGCATGCTGAGGAGAGATGACTAGTGAACAAGAGGAGGCCACAGTGTCTGAGTCTAAGTCAACAGACTGCTTCCTTTGCTGAGAAATTCTTACTGCCAAAACCAAAATATCCAAACCACACTGAAGTCCACTGAACAGAGGTAAGCTCTGAGGCCGGCTGCTGGTGAAAGCGCGGCATCTCACTTTGGGCAGGCACAGATCAGGGCCATTCCAAGCAGCACTACTGTGTGGATCACTACCTCACTTACAAGAGAGCAAGCCATGGTTCCACTGGGCCAAGGAACAGCTCCCAGGCCAGGAACTAATCAGCAACAGAGTGAGGATCTGTACCCGTGCCCTTAGTAAATTTCCCTTCTGCTCAGCCACATAGAGAAGCTCACACACAGCTGCTGAGGACAATCACTACTTGGCACCTGCAGCAGCACTGCCCCACAAGTGTACCACCAGGAAGGCAGGAAGCATGAAGTGGGCATGGCACAGGGCCAGAGGCAGCAGGCATTAGGGGGAGCTTCTAGATGGACAGAAAGAAAACCCCACAATCCCCACTGCTCCCAGGGTACTGCTTTTACTTTCGAGTTTTACTCTGAGAGGGAGACTCCCAGCAGATCAGAGCATCTTGACAAATCTAGGCCCAAGGGAGAAATGGTCCTGGTTTTGAAATCAAAACACACTTAACTCCTACCTGCTCTGCACATCATGTGATCTAAATTTCAGTTTCCACATCTGTAATTGGGGGCAAGCACAGCAACTGGTTTCTCACAGGGATGTGTTTGTGGACTAAATATAGCAAAAAAATGCCCAAGCACTGAGTTTGGCACCTGGCAGAGAGCAGTGCTTACTAAATTCTAGCCTTCCATATCAGAAAAAACTAGTTTTCCTCAATCTAAAGCCTATGGCTCTGCTTCAATCATTCCGTCCTTTCAAATCCTAAATTCTATGTCTATTATACACATGCATGCAATGGTTAGAGGCAAAAGCACT
The DNA here is from genome assembly GCF_034190915.1 of Cavia porcellus. Taxonomy (NCBI): domain Eukaryota; kingdom Metazoa; phylum Chordata; class Mammalia; order Rodentia; family Caviidae; genus Cavia; species Cavia porcellus. The sequence continues at coordinate 35,087,153 of NW_026947508.1, forward strand.
GAGTGAAGCAAACACTGACATCTGTCCCCATGTTCCATGGATGGCTGATTGCCAAGAGAACAGTAACTTGTGATGTGGCAGGTCAGTTTAAACATTTCCAATGAAACATCACTTATTCATTGCAATATATTGACAACATTACACTTATGTGTGACATACTATACTCTTCCATGCATTAGGGAGGTACAAAGCTATGCTCACTTACTGGAAAATTTACCTTTCTATGATGTTTCCTTAAGTTGCTAGGCTAACAAGATGCATGCAAAGAAATAGACACCAGATTTATGACACGATTTAAAGCTAAAAATTCAAGGATCTACTCAGGCAAATATATTACAATATGAAGGACAAGACAGAAATAAGAGAGACAGGATTTAGAGAAAATATAACTGGAAATCAAATAATCTTTTATCACAAATTTAAATCTAAGTTATCCAAGATTTATTAGAAAACACTATAAATTACTACTCAAAGAGCACATTCTATTTGAACACATGCGATTTAAAGCAAGACACTGTATAGAACAAAGGGCCCTGATAACCACCTACTCTCTAATATTCCCATGATGACAAGGATGTTACAGCAACATCTATTATAAAACTGAAGAGCCAGGCATGGTGGTGCAGACTTGTAATCCCCGCATTTGTGAAGCTAAGCCTGGAGAACTGCCAACCTGCACTACATGAGTTCAAAGCCAGCCTGAACTGCATGGTGTCATCCTGTCTCAGAAAAACACAAAAAACTGAACAAACTTATTTTTAGTTAATCATTTTTTGTGCAATGCAGTAAAATCTTCACCTAGAATATGATTTACAACTTCCTAAAATATATCATTTATCCCTTGTGCAGTGGCATACACATGAAATCACAGCACTCTGGTAGGCTGAGGCAGGAAGGCTGCCAAGTTTGAGCTCATCTTGGTGATTTAGCACGATCCTGTCTCACAATAAAAAATAATACTGAAAAAAAAAAAGGGTCATGTGTGTATCTCAGTGCACAGGCCTAGATTCCATCCAAGATACTGTGGAATACAAAGGAGTGGAATGGAATGGAAAAAAAAAAAAGAAAGAAAGCTAGGCATCCTAAAATACGTAACAATAAAAGCTAGCACAGTACTAGATAGGAGGCATTTTAAGTAGTCCATTAAAGACTATAGCATATACCCTATAAGTTGATGAGATTTAGAATTCTGATTATAATCAATAAAATCTGATTCGTATTGTCTGTATAAAGTTCCCATAAATTTTACACTCAGCAGTGGCCCCTCCCCTTGCTCCTGCAGTATGCAGGGTTGAATCCAGCTGGGCCACTCAACAAACTACACTGCCAGCCACGTTTATATTTTTATTTTGACATAGCACATTGCTAAACTTCTCATGCTGGCCTCAGACTTAAAATCCTCCTTCTTAGCTTCCCCAGTAGCTGGCATTACAGGCATGTGCCACTGCAGTGAGCCCAGATTATTTTTTAACCTAGGAAATACTTCACTCATGAATCATGCAGATCCTGTACAATCTAAGGAAAAACATTCAACCAATTATATCTTGCTTGTAACCACATTGACAAATTATATATTAAATATAATTGATCACTACTGAGCAAAATACATTTTTAATGACAAAAACCCCAAGCCCCACTAATCAGTCATAATCCAGCTCAGACTCACACGTGCTTGCCTGGTTAGCTGTGCAGAGCCATCACAGAATGGGGAGGGGCTGAGAGGGGAGCTTCATGGACAAACTACAAATTGATAGGGACCTGAGGCCTGGATTAGAATTGAATCTGGAGATGGTTAAAATAAAACAAACACAAGGGTGGCATAAGAAATCAAAACCAACAATGGAAGCACACAGACCGTCAGCCAGCATGCTGAATTAGAGAACCAGGAAGAAAGAGTTTTCCTCCGTGGTTGTGTGTGGTACTGGGAATAGAAGGCAGGGGTACTCTAACACTGAGCTATGGTCCCATATTTTTTTCCTTTTAATTTCAAAACAAGGTCTTGCTAAATTGGGCAGCCTACCCTTGAACTTATGATTGTCTGCCTCAGTCTCCTGGGTAGCTAGAAAGATAGGGTTCACCCACTATGCTTGGGATACTCAGCTCTTTTTGAGTCAGTGTCTTCCTAAATTGCCCAGGCTGACCTTAAACTGGCAAACCTCCCACTTCAGTCCACAAGTAGCTGGGATTACAGATGTGTTGCTGCACTTCTTTTACAAATACTGGAAAGAAGGACACAACTGATAAATGAGATTGTCAAAAAGATGAAAATACAATGCCAGGCTTGGTGCCACATGTCTGTAATCCCAGCATGTGAGAGGCTGAGGCAGGAGAACTGCCATGAGTTCAAGGCCAGCTTGAATTACACCACAAGATCCTTTTTTCAAAAAACCAAACACTAATAAATAAAATAAGTTTGAAAAGAAGAAAAAGGGTCAGGGATATAGCTCCATGGCATAGCACTTGCCTGTCAAGCAGAACATCATGAGTTCAATTCATAGTACCAAAAGAAAAGAAAAAAGAAAAGAAAATGGTTTGGTGAGTGGTTTGGTGCTTGCCTAGTATGTGAAAAACCCTAGGTTCAAACCCAATATGTCCAAAAAAAAAAAAAAAAAACAGGAAAAGAAAAGAAAAATATTGCTCAGTTAGTTAACAGTATAAATCATAAATACATCCAAATGTCACAAAACAGACTGCTGACACTGAACATTCCACTAAAATGACTTGCTTAATTTGATTATATTCTGGCTAAGAATGCCACTAAAAAGTAAAATGTATAGCAAGAGAAATAAAACCAAAGATACAAGTACAGGTGCAAAGCAGAATGTTGTAAATACAATTTCACATGAAATGAGATCTCATAGGCAAGATAAGCACAAAGCCTAAACTACCCAAAAACTATTCACACATTAGAGCTGATGTAACATCCAAAATTCAATACCATACCTCTGTGCCTGAGGAAAAATATGAAAAAATTAGAAGACACCTGATAATGCTCCCTTTGCCACAGTCCCAGAGAATACTCACATCTCTTTAGCGAACTCAAAGCACAACTAGTACTGAAAATCCTTGTTTAAGGAGTGCATGTACTTGAGAAGCTGAACATAAAGAAGAACACATGATGACAGCCAAGAAGCTGCAAAGATGAAGAATCCACATGAGGGTGGAGGACAAACTCCCATAAACTAAGTGGGAAAAGCTGGGCAAGTTCTCCTCTACCTTTTTAAAAGACCACAGAAAAGGAGAAATTTCTCAACCAGGGGGAGGCGGTATGTCATGATCTGACAGCAATACTGTGTTGTATTATTCATATTTATACTCATTCAACAGTGCAAATGCTGAAAATAACCGACCAAGGAAAGGACAAAAAAAAAAAGGAATCATTATCCTTAACACTCCAAGCACTCAACATTATGACAACCCTGTAATTTTTATCACTTATTTCATGAACATCTCGTTCCAATTTCTTGTTCATCTCTTCAGACTTGATGAGATCCTTTCTTGCTGTGTCAAGATTTTCTTGCAGCTCTGACACATGGCTGGAAAGTGCAGCCAGGAGCTCCTTCATCTGACTCTGCTCTTTTGAATGTTTGTGTATGACTTCTTGGAGCACAATTATTTTGGCAAGGTCTTCCTCATGGCTTAAGGAGCCAGCAGAAGATCTCTGATGGGTAAAATGGACACTCTTAAATAACCTTAGTGTACTACCAAATAAAATACTTTTGAACATAGGGACTATCAAAATGGATTTATGCCATCTGTTGGATGATAGGACTCTCAACAATCACTTTAGCTGGAAGCAGGCCATTCCAGCAACAGCATCCAAACAGCATCACACACGAACCACAAAATATAAGAAATCAGCAACAGAACAAAGAGAGATCTCAAGGACTTACCTTTCCATTAGTGCTTGGTGTTTCTTCTTGTTCATGGTCAAGCACTCCATCTCTTGGTGATTTTTTCTCATTATTCTGTTTTTTAAGAGCCATTAGCTACAATCGAAAACTGAGTATGAGACTACAATAACTTATGGAAGAGTAATGAGTAAAGACAGCAAAATTCCATTTGGAAAAACATAATTCTACAGTGCTGAACATAGTATAAAAAAGACAGTACATGCCAAAGCTGACCATCCATAGCAGAACCAGATTACTAGAAACAGAATGTACTGACTGCTTGACAACAAATTTAGAGATTCTTGCAATCTGAAATAAAAATCTAATCCAATAGTATTACAGGCTTCACACTGTTTTTTAAGAGATTAAAATAAAATAATTTTCCCTTTTCAGGGCTAGGATGATGTCCCACAATTACCTCCTTGTGCGTGGCGCCCAGTTCCTCTTCCAGCAAGCTGCACCTTTGCAGTGCTACACGTAATTGCTCTCGCACCTGAAAAGAGTTGAGTTTTTATATGCATACGCACACTTTCCATATAGTTATCCTGATATTGATGAAAGGCATATAATAAAGTACTTTCAATGTCTTTCATTGCTAGTACTGTCAAGAAAATGTCCTTGTTAATGGCTTTAAATATTAAGGCCGGGAAACTCTTGTTCCTAAATAAATGAACACTATCCAGTTCTTAATGGGCAGTCAATATTCAGAAATAATCAATTGAAGACTCACATTCCAGTTAGTGTTTGTTGATTATGCAGAACATTGCCTTTTAATACAGAAAGTCTGTTTACAAGAACTCAAAAACTTAGCAAACCTTAAAGGTAAACAAACACATGCAAAGTCTGCCATGAACCCAGCAAGTGTAAGAACCCAGAACCACTAGTGTAGCTCATGTACCTCTTTGTCCAGGGTCTTGTGGTGGTCAAATAAGAATGTCAGTGCTTTTAGCACTTCCATCTCTGTGGACACATCTGCAGGACACCGCGCCTGCCGCTTCATCACAGTCGTTTCGAGAGAGCGTTCATGCCTGGAGACAAGGAACTCCAGATGTTCCAGGAACAGCTGAAACCAGGCCAAAGGGGGCGTGTAAAGAGCACCTTCAATTTCACATTCAAATCCTTCATAATCTCATGGTCAAACAAGTTCAAATTCCTACAATTCAGTAGAGTTAGGTAAATTTCCCTCAATTGTATTCGAATGTCATGAATTTCCATCACTAATTTCTTTTATTAACAAGAAGGTCTCATTTTGTAGTCTAGGCTGGCTTGAGGACTTACTAGCTAGCCCAGGCTGACCTCTAACTCAAGACATTCCTGGCTCAGAATGTTGGGATTGAAGGCATATGCCACCATGCTTTGCCTTCTATCACAAATTTTAAGCAACATTTAATACTGAACACACTCTACAGAAGGAAAAAGCACAAAACACTTAAACCAGAGCTCCACTGACCCTCGTGTTGTTCCTTTCTGCTTTGAGTTCAGCAATTTCTTTTTCCTTCTCAAGCAGCTGTTCCCTGCAAATGTTGAGCTCTTTTGCAAGCGTTGAAAACTCCTGCAAAGCAGCAAAGTAAAGGAATAAATCAACACATACATGAATAAATTTAAAAAAAAAAAAAAACCTCTTAGGCAAGACTTCCATTGGCCTCATAGTCCACACACACAGGCAACCCAATCTCAAGATACATGGCAAAGGATTCCCATTCTCCTCCAGAGAAATGGAGATCAACCATTTGCCGTAAGGTGACATAGGTATTCCCAATGGAATGAGAGTCTAACCCAGGCCATCTGACTTCCCTCCACCCTGGCACTGCTGAAAGCACAGCAGGGGATAATGAGTGTCCAGGTCCACCTCTTTAGACTTCAGGAAATAAAAGCATTTTCCTCAATTGGCATCCCAAAATGAAGCATCTGAAGACATTTGTAAGTCAGTCACAGATCTGAGACCTAGAGCCCTTAGAGAGATCAAGGAAAAAAGGCCTAGAAGGTCACTATCCAATTCTAGTCCCCTCTCTATTCTGATTTTCCCTTAGTCCCTATAGTCTCCCTGAATCATTGGAGCAAAGTCAACTATGAAGAATGGGCTTACTGCTAGGACTAGGAAGCCTTTTGTATTCTCTGTAAAGGCATTCTCAAAACACTATGCATGCAGCAGTGTAGGAGATCTTGCAAAAGGCAGAGAGAAGCTGCAGGAGTCCTGCAGCACTGTTCTGTGCTAAACCTTGTGTTATGACACCGGTTCACAGATACCACAAATGAACTGAATTGAGCAATGTGAATTTGGAGCAAAGCAACTCTGAAATAAGTAAAATCATCTGCCAGTGTTTCTGGCTTTAGGTGCTTTTCCTTTAAAAGACAAGAATAAAGATCTACCGGATAAATAATCAGTCCTTCAAAAGAACATGTGCTTGAGCTAGATAATTCTAGAAAGCTAGTTTAACACAGGCGGTGCTCTTACAGGGCACTGGTAGCAATTGTTTGCAGCTCACAGTCAATCTCATCACAGAAAGCACAGGCCCATGAAGTCTGCTTTAACCAGACCACGACTCATGTGCCTATGTGAGCCACAGTGAGATTGGGCAAGTAAAGTGAGAGAGAAATAGAGATGACACTGCCACAGAAAGCACTGGAAAAGAGCAAAATTTCTTTTAAACTAGCTTTTCTTCTCCAAAAACTCATGACTGTGGGTGAGCCGAACTTAGCCTGGCAGGAACTTTGCAGCCTGCTCCCCAGGGAGACCTGAAATGATGAAAACCACTCTTCAAAGCTTCTGGAAATGGCTCAAAGGATAACAGTAAATGAGGAAATTATCTATTCAAGAAATATCAGGAATAAGGCCAGGAGTCCATGGTATTTGAATTAGGACTTCTATTTGCCTCCCCCACCCAGCTCAGCATAGCGGACTCCTCCAGCCAAAAACACAGGGCCCTTCACCAGGCCAAAACCATGGTGGCTCCCCAGATAACAACATAGAGATTCTTCTCCCCAGGCCAGCAGAGCCTTCTCTTTCCCAGCTAGCAACACATGATTCTCATATCCAGACCAACTGAAGGCCCCTTCTTCCCCCAGGCCAGCAAGGTAAGGTCCTTTCCCCAGGCCAACAACACAGGCTCTGCTCCCTGGACCTGCCATGCAGGATTGTCTCCTCACACTCAAATGCCCCCTCACCAAGGCCACTAACATAGGGTCTGCTTGCTCCTGCCTGCCAACCAGGTAAAAATCATCCAAATGTGTCTTAAAACCTGACAGAGTTCCAGCCAGTGTTGAGACATCTTCATAGGCCCAAAGCCAACCTTCAGGAATGGGACTTGTGGATGCGAAGCAGTAGGGGAAAGGGTATTGGCCAGCCGGCCATCTAGACTTCTGTCATGTTCTCTACTAAGTGTGAGCCCTTCCCTGTGGTACAGATTTCTCCTGTAGATGCCAACACGGCCCTGATCGAGGTACTAACTGGCATTGGCCATGGTGATAAGCAAGAGCTCACTGTCAGGTCACCTAATAAGTACCATTCCTGACAGAGTGTGCCCTCTCTCTAATGGAATCTTTTATCAGAAAGATTCTGGGGCAGGTAGAAGAAAAGTAGACTCTAGTTACTCTAAGTCAAAAATCAAATCAATTCTATTCACACACCTATCACATCAATAGGTGGGCCTGGCTCTAGGCCTGCCTGAATTGAGGGCCTTGAATTTTTCTCATTTTGTCTCTCTTGCTGCAATCTGGCTCACCTTTGGTGACTTACTGCCAATGCTCCGTCTTTGACCATGTCCACAACAGACTGTATCATTCTAGCTAAGGTCTGTTTCATTTACTAGATTCCAAGTTGTTTTTTTGTCATACCTGCTTCGTTTTACCGCCAGTCCCTGTTACTATGGATGTTAATCTGTCTCTAAGTATCATGCTCACTTATTTTGGCAGTTTTGGCAGATTCTCCACCCATTTGTGATCGAGTGAAATAGGCACCTGTTTGTGAGTAGTCATCTCTGTAAGCGTGTCTTAGTATTATCTATTTTTAAGCACTGTGGAATCTAGTTTCATGCTCATCTAGATGAGGAGGCTTTATGTTGTTAGCAGTCTCCCTCTCCCAGTCACTTCCAGCTACTATAAAAAAAAAAAACTACCATAGTCATAGGCTGGGTATTAATAAACAACAGATAATTATTTCTGACAGTTCTAGAGGCTGCAAGTCTAAAATCACATAGGATACAATGTTAACTTAGGATACAATCTTAAATTAGGATATATAACATATGATATAATCTTAACAGATAAACAGACAAATTCTGTATCTTTCTCTCTCTTTTTTGAGATAAGGTTTCATTATACAGTTCTGGCTGGCCATGAACTCACACTGTAGTCCAGGCTGGCTTCAAACTCCAGCAGTCCTCCTGTATCAGCCTCCTGAGTGCTGGGATTACAGGCATATACCACCTTGTCTGACTCTCATTTCTAATTGTAGTAACAAAACAAGACTGCTGTGGGCTGGGGTAATCAGAGCATGCTTACTTAGTATGTTCAAGGCCCCGTGTTTAACGTCCAGCAATCTCATCTCTAAAGAAGGCCATCATGCTTGAAATTACTAACAAGAATCATAAAAGTTCAAAACTATTTTTGGGAGGGACCCAAAAATCAAACTTAAGACCATGTTGTTTACCAGGCATCATTTAAAATTTCAGGTTAAAACAATCATTTGTTAAAATAGAAAAGAAAAAAGAAGAGGTAAGGCACTATACTTATGCTCCACCCACAAAAAGAGATTCTTGCACCAAGACTCCCCTACATTGGCCCCGCTCTGCCCAGAGCGTTCTAGGCTCATTGAACCAGGCCTTCATTCTGCCTCTGTTCTCTTGTGAGAGGAAACCCAAGGCTAGGACCCACTGCCTTGTCTCAGACCTTTCTACAAGTGCCAAGAAGTCACCTCGCTCTGCCAGGTAAAACTAAAGTGTAAAAGTAACCATCCCATACCAGTCTTTGTCTGGCCCATATTTGCTGTCCTTAGACTCATTGCTAGGCTAATTTTCATAGCCAGCCCAGAGCAAGTCTCCTCTAAGTCACCAGGCTACATGCTGAGGAGAGATGACTAGTGAACAAGAGGAGGCCACAGTGTCTGAGTCTAAGTCAACAGACTGCTTCCTTTGCTGAGAAATTCTTACTGCCAAAACCAAAATATCCAAACCACACTGAAGTCCACTGAACAGAGGTAAGCTCTGAGGCCGGCTGCTGGTGAAAGCGCGGCATCTCACTTTGGGCGGGCACAGATCAGGGCCATTCCAAACAGCACTACTGTGTGGATCACTACCTCACTTACAAGAGAGCAAGCCATGGTTCCACTGGGCCAAGGAACAGCTCCCAGGCCAGGAACTAATCAGCAACAGAGTGAGGATCTGTACCTGTGTCCTTACTAAATTACACTTCTGCTAAGCCACATAGAGAAGCTCACACACAGCTGCTGAGGACAATCACTACTTGGCACCTGCAGCAGCACTGCCCCACAAGTGTACCACCAGGAAGGCAGGAAGCATGAAGTGGGCATGGCACAGGGCCAGAGGCAGCAGGCATTAGGGGGAGCTTCTAGACTGACAGAAAGAAAACTCCGCAATCCCCACTGCTCCCAGGGTACTGCTTTTACTTCCAAGGTTTCCTCTGAGAGGGAGACTGTCAGCAGATCAGAACATCTTGAAAAATCTAGGCTCAAGGGAGAAATGGTCCTGGTTTTGGAATCAAAACAGACTTAACTTATACCTGCTCTGCACATCATGTGATCTAAATTTCAGTTTCCACATCTGTAATTGGGGGCAAGCACAACAACTGGTTTCTCACGGGGATGTGCTTGTGGACTAAATATAGCAAAAAAAATGGCCAAGTACTGAGTTTGGCACCCGGCAGAGAGCAGTGCTTACTAAGTTCTAGCCTTCCATATCAGAGAAAACTGTTTTTCCTCAATCTAAAGCCTATGGCTCTGCTTCAATCATTCCCTCCTTTCAAATCCTAAATTTTCCATCTATTATACACACGCATGCAATGGTTAGAGGCAAAAGCTCTGAGTATAGCAAGCACTGACATCTGTCCCCATGTTCCACGGATGGCTGATTGCCAAGAGAACAGTAACTTGTGATGTGGCAGGTCAGTTTAAACATTTCCAATGAAACATCAGTTATTCATTACAATATATTGACAACATTACACTTATGTGTGACATACTATACTCTTCCATGCATTAGGAAGATACAAAGGTATGCTCAGTTACTGGAAAATTTGCCTTTCTATGATAGTTCCTTAAGTTGCTAGGCTGACAAGACGCATGCATAGAAATAGACACCAGATTTATGACACGATTTAAAGCTAAAAATTCAAGGATCTACTCAGGCAAATATATTACAATACAAAGGACAAGACAGAAATAAGGGAGACAGGATTTAGAGGAAATATAACTGGAAATCAAATAATCTTTTATCACAAATTTAAATCTAAGTTATCCAAGATTTACTAGAAAACACTATAAATTACTACTCAAAGAGCACATTCTGTTTGAACACATGCGATTTAAAGCATGACACTATAGAACAAAGGGCCCTGATAACCACCTACTCTCTAATATTCCCATGATGACAAGGATGTTACAGCAATATCTATTATAAAACTGAACAGCCAGGCATGGTGGTGCAGAGTGTAATCCCAGCATTTGGGAATCTGAGCCTGGAGAACTGCCAACATGTACTACACGAGTTCAAAGCCAGCCTGAACTGCATGGCGAGATCCTGTAATAAGCAGATGAACAAAGCTCTATAAAAATAAAAACAGAAATAATTTCTTAGATAACTACAGAGATGGTGAGTGACTCTAGAACTATATGGATAAAAAGATAAATAAAGAGCGTAGGGAAATAATGGAGACCATGAATGCCTAGCACAGGAAAGAAATATTGTGCTCTGAGTGAATGATTTGGGGATGATAATGAATAATGTATGTGCCATTGTTGCCCTGATTGCTGTTTTGAAATTTTTGTTTTAGTTTTTTTTTTTCTCAAAATAAAATGGGTTTGGGGGGAGAGGAACCAAGAAGAAATAGATTCAAACAGATATCCAGGAGATTATAGAAGATGAATTACAGTTAGCAATCATGGAAAGAAAGATTTCTTAAAAGAAGCAAAGGACCAAAAAAAAAAAAAAAAAGTCAATCCAGTGGCCACTAAATGATGCAAAGAGGAATAATGTAAGATTGACTGGAGTCAATGAAAAAGCAGGAGATACCACAAATTGCTTAAACTTGTTTACAAAAGTAATGGGAGAAAAATTCCCAAGCAGGGTAAAAAATTCAACACAGAGATAAGTGAAGAAATTAGCCATTATAAAAACTCCAATTCACCACTACAAAAACAATCTATACCAAGGCATATAATACTCAAAATTCCACAAATTCACCACAAGAACAGATTATTAAAAGTTGTTAGAGAAAAGAAACAAATCACTTATAAAGAAAAGCCCATCAGAATCAGCAGACTTCTCAACATAAATGCTCAAGTTAAGGAGAGCTTGGAGTGAAGCCTTTCAAGCCCTAGAAAACAACCTCCAAACTAGATTGATTTACACTGGAAAACTAACTTTCAAAATTAATGAATAAAACTTTCCATGATAAAGAACACCTGAGGAAACCCACGAACACCAAACCAGCACACCAAAATGTTCTGATGGACATTCCTGAAAGAGATATTAAGGACTACAACTCCATGAAGAACAACAGAATCAATCAACCAGGCAAGGCAAGCAATTCACAGAGGAGGGAAAAAGAGAACCAATGATAAGAGAATAAACATGAAAAGATAAGTCAATACATATCAGTTATAATCAATGTTAATGGCCTCAGTTCCCCAACGAAAGAAACAGACTGGCAGAATGGATCAAAAAGCAGGATCGAACAATATGCTGCATACAAGAAACACATTTTATTCAAAAAGAAATTCACAGACTGAAAGGTCAAAGGATGGAAAACAATACTCATGTAACAGGAACCTGGAAAAAAGCAGGGGTAGTTATTCTATCTGCAGACAAAGGGATTTCAAGCCAAGACTGATTAAGAGACAAAGGTCACTGTATCCTTGTAAAGGGAACAATCCAAGAGGAAATGATAACAGTCATAAATATATATGCACCAAATGCCAACCATGGAAAACCCAACTATACAAACAAATATTAATAGACATGATAAGCAAAATATGCGCTAATACATTTATAACAGGGAATTCACTATCCCACTGTCACAAATGGGTGGATCAACTAAACAAGAAAATCAACAATGTAATGTCAGAACTGAACCAAATTGTTAAACAAACGGATTTAGCAGATTTCTACAGTGTATTCCACACCAGAACATCAGAGGACACATTCTTTTTGCTGCATATGCAACCTTCTCCACAATAGGACACATTGTAGCTCACAGAACATGCTTAAAGAAATGGAAAGAAGTTGAAATTATTCCAGACATATTATCAGCCCACAGTGCAGTGAAACTGGAAATCAATGGCCAACTACAAGATTCATAAACATATAGATATTCAATAATACCTTCCTGGATAACCAATGGGTTATAGATGAAATTAAATAGTATCTATAATTAAATGATAATGCCAATACATTGTAACAGAACATAAGGAACACAATGAAAGCAGTCCTAGGAGGGAAATTTACAGCACTGAATACCCATAGCTGAAAAACAGAGCAAGCTCAAATAACCTACTGTTGAACCTCAAGCTTTTAGATCAAGGGCAGGTCATGCCTAAAGCTTGTAAAAAGGAGGATGTTATAGAGAACAGAGCAGAAGTTAAAGCAATGGAGACTAACAAAATAATACAAAGAATCAATGAAACAAAGAGTTCTGTGTTACATTAAATGAACTTGACAAACTCTCAGCCAACCTTATTAAAAACAAAAAAGACCCAAACACATACAATTGGGAATCAAAAGGTGGAAATCACAAGAAGCCCTACAGATATTCAGAAGATCCTCAAAACCAAACCTACTTTGAGAATGTGTATTGTAAGATAGAAAACAAAGAAGAAATAGACAGATTCCTAGTTACATATGAATTACCACAGCTGAATCAAGAAGGTATAAAAATTCTAAATAAATCAGTATCTGTCAGTGAAAGTGAAGATGTAATTAAAAACCCATCAATAAAGAAAACCCTAGGCCCTGACAGATTCACTGCTGAACACCACAAGAAATTTAGAGAAAACCTAATACTACTACTTCAGTCTCTTTTAAGAAATTGAAAGAGAAGCCATACTCCCAAATTCATTCCTGGAAGCATGTATTATCCTGATACCAAAACCAGAAAGGAATCCAATCAATCCTTGACTGCAAATTATACTACAAAGTTATTGTGATAAAAACTGGCAAAACAAAACAAAACAAAACAACCAGACTCAAGGATCAATGGAACAGATTTTAAGATGTAGAAACAACTCCAGCATACTCAATCATCTTATCTTTGACAAAGGAGCCAAACATACTCACTGGAAGAAAGATAGCTTCTTTAAGAAATGGTGCTGGAAAAAACTGGCTTTCCACATGCCAAAGATTACAACTAGACCCATATCCCTTCCCAGGCATTAAGCTAAAATCCAAATAGCTCAAAGACTTCAATATGAAAATAGAAACAACTCCAATCTGCTGGAAGACAGGTAGAACTGAAGACTTTGGTATAGGCAAAGATCTCATGGAAAAAAACCCCAATTGCAAAGCTTCTATCAGAAATAATCAACAACTTGGACTGCATCTTATTCAAAATCTTTTGAAAAGCAAGAGAAACTACCAAGAGAGTGAAGAGACAACCCACGCGATGGTAAAACATTTTTGCCAGCTGTTCCTCAGACAAAGGATTAATGCCTAAAATATATAAGGAGCTCAAAAATACAGAACCACCCCCAAATTCAAAAAATGGGCATCAAAAATGAACAGACCCTTCTCAGATGAAGAAGTAGCAATGCTAAAGAAATACATGAAATACATGATAAGGGGCTGGGCATTTAGCTCAGTGGCAAAAGCACCTGCCTTGCAAGCAGGTAGTCGTGAGTTCGATCTCTGGTACCTCTCTCACTAAGTCACCTCTCCCATTAAATAGGCACCAGAAAAGCTAACATAAAAGAATAAACAATGGGGGCTGGGGATTTAGCTCAGCAGCATAAGTGCCTGCCTTGAAGCAGGTGGTCATGAGTTCGAGCCCTGGTACCAGTTTAAAAAAAAAAAAAAAAAAAAGAATGAACAGTGTCAGGGGTAAAGATGATATGCGCACTGACTTCTCACATGCTGTTGGTGTCAGTACAATGCCACTTTTAGCAATATCTCTTAAGGCTGAACAAATGCATGGGATATCTATCACTCCACAGTTCTCTGCTTTTTTTTTTTTTTTTTTTAAAGGATCCGAGGGCCAGGGATATAGCTTAGTGGCACAACTCCTGTTTGGCAACACAACGTCCTGAGTTCAAGTCCCATTACCTCGCCCCCCAAAAAAGACAGGTTCTCAGTATAAAGCCCAAGAGGGGCGCAAACTCGCAGTCTTCTTGCCTCAACATTCTGCCCTGCTGAGTTTATAGGCATATGCCGCCATGCTCAGCCATAGCTTCACTCTCATACACAAAAGAAATAATACACAAGAATACTCAGGATAGAATTGATAAAAACTGGAATCAACCTGAATGTTCATGAATAGAAAAGAACAAATTTTGATATATTGGTATGCTGGATTACCAGACAACAGATGAGAATAGGCAAAAAATATAGGACACAGGTAAATCTCATGAACAATGAAACAACCAAGAAACACAATATAGGTACTATTTTACTTCATTTAGTCAAGAAGAAGCAAAAATAATCAATGGTGAGAGATCAAGACCATTGTTAGAATTGGAGGAAAGGTACAAGGATTCCTCATTTAACCACCAAGTCCTATTCCTGTCAGTACAGCGTTAAAAGAATTAGTTGCTAAATGAGGAGCTGTATATAGTACATACATTACAACACTCAGCACAAAGAAATGGTCAAAGGAAACTCCAACTTGATGACTTTGCCTTTATTTGCACAACTTCTATGCAGTATATAATGTACAACAGAACATGAAACTACAGTACCATAGAGTACCATCAGAAAAAGTATAGTACTGTATAAACATTACAAACTAAAAAAAAAAAAAAAAAAAAAACCATTGAGAGTCTCTGAACCAGATGTGCAGAACTTTACAAAAAACAAAAAAAGAGGAGGCATAAGTCTGAGCAGCAGGGAAGTCCAAACAGTTATTAAGCAGGTAATTAAATGAGAAACACCTGTACTGGAAACTAGGCAGGGGCTTCCAGTGTTTCATTTTGATGTAGGAACTGTTTCTCAAGTGTGTTGGCTCTATGGAAAATTCGCTGAGAAGATTTCTGATATTTGCTATAGTTGGGGGCCTTCATTCTGAGGAGCATTCTCTGCTCTCTTTTTATTTTTTATTTAAGACAACTGCTAAGTTTCTCAGGCTGGGCTCAAATTTTTGATCCTCCTGCCTTGGCCTCCCTAAGGGTTGAAGATTCCAGGAATGCACTACCATGCCCAGCCTTTTACTTCAATTTTTAGAAGTAGGGCACATTCTGACCTGCCTACCTAATGTGCCAAAAGTACACCGGGCACTTACTTGACAGGCCTCTCTAGTCAAACAACTACCAAAGATGAGCCTGATTCCAGGAAAGGAAAAGGACCAAAACAAGTTTGTTTCATGGTTTCTGTGTTTCTGAAATGCTGCATCAGGTGCTCAGATGGTGACGGGACCTGGTGGCATCATCACATTATGCACTAAACTAAGCATTTCCAGGCTGCTACACTGAGAACCCCCCAGAAACAAATCACCAGGCAACCACCTCATCAGCAGGTGTGACAACACCCACTGCCTGAAACCAACTCTACAAAACTCCTGTCACTTCCCTCTCAGGTCCTGCCTGCCTGTTTTTTCCAAAAACTGAATAGATTAACTATGTATTAGATAAACTGTAGATATATCTCAAATTATAGTCAATATATTACAAAAACAAAACTAAACCATCACAAATTTACAAATACCTGTATATACTATAAAATCCTTCACATAAACTGCTCCCCATTACCTCCCTACACAAATACAAGTTGGCCAGTTCTTATAATCTTCTATAGTAAAATCTGACCTAAATAAACTCTGACATTTATAAGATTCCAATGAGAAAAATCTTAATGTGACTAGGAGGGATGGAGCTCAGTGACAGAGCACTTAGGCAAACACAAATGAAGCCCTCCTTCAACCCTATGCTCCACAAAAGCAAACAATTTACTGATTCTCTAACCAACAAAAGAAACATATAGCACTAACATCAAATTATTGTTTCTAAAAAGGAAATTCAAATGCTTGGCTTATTAATCTTTCAGGAGAATTGACTATAGCCAACAAATACATTAGGGCTAGTGTTCATTTGCCGATTTATCACTGCAGACTCATCATGACAGCATAGATGTATGCTTATTCAGGTCTACCTGAATGGACCAGAAAGGCAACTATTATGAACAAGTAAAATGGTACTCGATGGCTTATAAACACCTAAATAATAAGCTACTTATCTCCCACTATGCTGTGTACCATTTACCTTACATTTTTCTAGTTTTACTATGTTCTCCCTTCGCATGCCATTCAGTCTCCATTTAATTCCACAAGAGGCAGTTTTGAGATACTGGGCTGAATGTAATATAATTAAAGAAAGAACTACAGTTGTTTCCAACTTTGAGGTGGTTTTTACTTTTATATATTTGTTTTTGGTACTGGGGATCAAACTCATGACTTTATGCTTGCCAGGCAGAAGCTTATGCTGCTGAACTAAATCCCCAGCCCAGTTGTTTTAAACTTAGAAGTCTAGTCTAAAAGGAGAAAGTTCCTAAAGAATAAATTTCCAGTTTTCTATCCCTTATTACAAATGTGATTTACAAACACCGGTATTCTGTAAAGATCGTCTGTAAAAATTTTTCTCTGTGAAATCAATCCTTGTCTACCAAATTTCAAGGGCTAGAGATAATATCTCAGCAGCAACAAGCATCTGCTTGGCAAGAGCAAGGTCCTCAGTTCGATTCCTGATACCAAAAACAAAAAAAAATTATTATCTACTAAATTTCATTAGAAAACTGCAAATCCTTGAGATACAATCCTAAACACACATACAATTCCTGAGATACAAGCCATGGGAAGCCTACATTAAGCAAGAGATCTCACAAAACAGAATCAAAGAAACCAAGGACCATGCCGCTTGGTTGTTGTTTCAAGTCTTTTTAAAAAACCTTCAAAGTGCATTCCCAAATCTTTAGCAGTTCCTCAGCGAAGAGTGAAAGTAGTAAGATATTTTCACATGACTTTACAGAACACTAGTTTGTTTGCCCTAAGTAGCTGAATCCCCAGGAACTCTGCATGCGCTTACAAACACTAGGAACTATCATTTGACAAGTGGTTGGTTACACAAAATATACAGGTACAAAAACAAAAGATGGTACCACAGAAAGACACGTAACAGAAAAAACCTGTAGTTTCAGGTGAAAACCACACATACCTGTGGAAGCGCAGTATTGAGTTGTCTCTGCAACGAATCTCTCTCATGACCAACCTCGAGTAATTTCCCCTGGGTCAACGCCAATGTTTCTTGAGTCTCTATCAGTGTGCTCTGAGCAATGTCTGTTTCTTCTAGCATGGACATCATGTGCTGTTCAAAATGGGAATCTGCATCTGGTTGTGAAGGGCAGCCAGATCCATGGTTTTCACTTCCTCCTGAAGGGCCTTCTTCACTGATGGTGGGCATCACCTCACACATCATTTTGGAACAAAAACACAGGACTAGTCATTATACGGAAAATACAGGTTCCCACAAATCTACAACTTTATGAGTATCTGTAGCTAATAAAGGAAAGCTGACAATCTCTTTATTCACAGATCTGTTATTCTTTGGATGCAAATACTCTGTGAAGATACACCCAGGCACCCATTAAATGCAGAAAGCCACCACATGAAGACACTAAAGAAGACAACAACGCTGGGAAGATGTAAGGCCCAAAGAGAGCTACTTATTTCTCCTATAAAGAATAGAGCAAACCATGTGAGGTTTTGTTTGCAAAAGCAAACTTTTTAGTTTTGAAAACAAGTGCGCTTCTGTTACCTAGTTTTTTTCTATTTCCTGGTAGGGGCCCATTCCACTCGATCCTTTTTCAGGAAAAGCACAGAAGCAGTATACAGCCAGGAAAACTGACAAGGACAAAATCCAACAGGCATCTTACATCTTACATCTTATTGACTGTGTGCAGTCAGCTCCTGGGAAGGCCTGCCTGAATTCTTGGGCTTAATTTAGTGAACACAGAAAGGAATTGGATTTGCTATGGCTCAAGAGAGATGTTTTTCAAGGACTGCAGTGGTTGTTCAGTCAACCTAACTTAAGTTTACAGCTAAAAAAAAAAAAAAAAAAAAAAAGAAGGCTTCACAATGGAAATACAGCAGTTCAGTACAGTGGAGAATGGTTAGGAAGGAAAGGTAAGAGGTATGATCATGAGAGGCTATTAAGTGTGTCACATAGACAGACGGGCCTAATGAGGGCGACAGGGATCGCTGAAGACTTCCAGGTAGTACCCCAGGCAGGTGCGACCCTCCAGCAAGAGATCCCCGCGACCGCACACCTGACCACGATGATTTCTAGCACCTCACCGGGTGCTGTACAAGTTCTGGCCCCACTTACCCTAGAGCTTTCCAGGACGCGGCCATACAGGCGAGTCCACAGTGCCATCACTGGGGTCTCCTGGGCAATGTGCAGTGGTTTAGAATCCGTCCCTCGAGACCTAGGGGGTCCTGCTAGCCGCGAGCAGGACCAACCGCCAGCGCAGGACCAACCGCCAGCCAAGCGCTGAAGCTTTGCCCCCGCCCACGCGCACCCCCGGGTGACATTTGGCGGGTGGCCCCTGGCCAGCTCCAACCTTCCTGCCTCAGTCTCCCGCTCCTTACCTTGCGCGCAGTCTTTTTTTTTTTTTTTTTTTTTTTGTCTTTTTCATTTTTATCGGTACCAGGGATTGAACTCACGACCGCCTGCTTGCAAGCAGGTACTTATGCCACTGAGCTAAATCCCCAGCCCCCCGCGCGCAGTCTTTTTAAACATTGCGATATAAAACAAAAACCATTCTTAAAAAGCAAAAAGGGTTCAGTTGACTTAAGCGTTGTCATCACTCGGGGGCTGGGGGTTTAGCTCAGCGGCATAAGCGCCTGCTTTGCAAGCAGGCAGTCGTGAGTTCGATCCCCGGTACCGATAAAAAGGAAAAAGACAAAAAAAAAAAAAAAAAAAAAAAAAAAAAGAAGGCTTCACAATGGAAATACAGCAGTTCAGTACAGTGGAGAATGGTTAGGAAGGAAAGGTGAGAGGTACAATCATGAGAGGCTATTAAGTGTGTCACATAGACAGACGGGCCTAATGAGGGCGACAGGGATCGCTGAAGACTTCCAGGTAGTACCCCAGGCAGGTGCGACCCTCCAGCAAGCGATCCCCGCGACCGCACACCTGACCACGATGATTTCTAGCACCTCACCGGGTGCTGTACAAGTTCTGGCCCCACTTACCCTAGAGCTTTCCAGGACGCGGCCATACAGGCGAGTCCACAGTGCCATCACTGGGGTCTCCTGGGCAACGTGCAGTGGTTTAGAATCCGTCCCTCGAGACCTAGGGGGTCCTGCTAGCCGCAAGCAGGACCAACCGCCAGCGCAGGACCAACCGCCAGCCAAGCGCTGAAGCTTTGCCCCCGCCCACGCGCACCCCCGGGTGACATTTGGCGGGTGGCCCCTGGCCAGCTCCAACCTTCCTGCCTCAGTCTCCCGCTCCTTACCTTGCACGCAGTCTTTTTTTTTTTTTTTTTTTTTTTTTTTTTTGTCTTTTTCATTTTTATCGGTACCAGGGATTGAACTCACGACCGCCTGCTTGCAAGCAGGTACTTATGCCACTGAGCTAAATCCCCAGCCCCCCGCGCGCAGTCTTTTTAAACATTGCGATATAAAACAAAAACCATTCTTAAAAAGCAAAAAGGGTTCAGTTGACTTAAGCGTTGTCATCACTCGGGGGCTGGGGGTTTAGCTCAGCGGCATAAGCGCCTGCTTTGCAAGCAGGCAGTCGTGAGTTCGATCCCCGGTACCGATAAAAAGGAAAAAGACAAAAAAAAAAAAAAAAAAAAAAAAAAAAAAAGAAGGCTTCACAATGGAAATACAGCAGTTCAGTACAGTGGAGAATGGTTAGGAAGGAAAGGTGAGAGGTACAATCATGAGAGGCTATTAAGTGTGTCACATAGACAGACGGGCCTAATGAGGGCGACAGGGATCGCTGAAGACTTCCAGGTAGTACCCCAGGCAGGTGCGACCCTCCAGCAAGCGATCCCCGCGACCGCACACCTGACCACGATGATTTCTAGCACCTCACCGGGTGCTGTACAAGTTCTGGCCCCACTTACCCTAGAGCTTTCCAGGACGCGGCCATACAGGCGAGTCCACAGTGCCATCACTGGGGTCTCCTGGGCAACGTGCAGTGGTTTAGAATCCGTCCCTCGAGACCTAGGGGGTCCTGCTAGCCGCAAGCAGGACCAACCGCCAGCGCAGGACCAACCGCCAGCCAAGCGCTGAAGCTTTGCCCCCGCCCACGCGCACCCCCGGGTGACATTTGGCGGGTGGCCCCTGGCCAGCTCCAACCTTCCTGCCTCAGTCTCCCGCTCCTTACCTTGCACGCAGTCTTTTTTTTTTTTTTTTTTTTTTTGTCTTTTTCATTTTTATCGGTACCAGGGATTGAACTCACGACCGCCTGCTTGCAAGCAGGTACTTATGCCACTGAGCTAAATCCCCAGCCCCCCGCGCGCAGTCTTTTTAAACATTGCGATATAAAACAAAAACCATTCTTAAAAAGCAAAAAGGGTTCAGTTGACTTAAGCGTTGTCATCACTCGGGGGCTGGGGGTTTAGCTCAGCGGCATAAGCGCCTGCTTTGCAAGCAGGCAGTCGTGAGTTCGATCCCCGGTACCGATAAAAAGGAAAAAGACAAAAAAAAAAAAAAAAAAAAAAAAAAAGAAGGCTTCACAATGGAAATACAGCAGTTCAGTACAGTGGAGAATGGTTAGGAAGGAAAGGTGAGAGGTACAATCATGAGAGGCTATTAAGTGTGTCACATAGACAGACGGGCCTAATGAGGGCGACAGGGATCGCTGAAGACTTCCAGGTAGTACCCCAGGCAGGTGCGACCCTCCAGCAAGCGATCCCCGCGACCGCACACCTGACCACGATGATTTCTAGCACCTCACCGGGTGCTGTACAAGTTCTGGCCCCACTTACCCTAGAGCTTTCCAGGACGCGGCCATACAGGCGAGTCCACAGTGCCATCACTGGGGTCTCCTGGGCAACGTGCAGTGGTTTAGAATCCGTCCCTCGAGACCTAGGGGGTCCTGCTAGCCGCGAGCAGGACCAACCGCCAGCGCAGGACCAACCGCCAGCCAAGCGCTGAAGCTTTGCCCCCGCCCACGCGCACCCCCGGGTGACATTTGGCGGGTGGCCCCTGGCCAGCTCCAACCTTCCTGCCTCAGTCTCCCGCTCCTTACCTTGCGCGCAGTCTTTTTTTTTTTTTTTTTTTTTTTTTTTTTTTGTCTTTTTCATTTTTATCGGTACCAGGGATTGAACTCACGACCGCCTGCTTGCAAGCAGGTACTTATGCCGCTGAGCTAAATCCCCAGCCCCCCGCGCGCAGTCTTTTTAAACATTGCGATATAAAACAAAAACCATTCTTAAAAAGCAAAAAGGGTTCAGTTGACTTAAGAGTTGTCATCACTGGGGGGCTGGGGGTTTAGCTCAGCGGCATAAGCGCCTGCTTTGCAAGCAGGCAGTCGTGAGTTCGATCCCCGGTACCGATAAAAAGGAAAAAGACAAAAAACTCGCGACCTCACACTTGCCAGGAAGGCACTGTGCTGCTGAGCTATATATCTCCGCCCCCTGGCCCTTTTTTATTTTGAGATACGGTCTCTCGTTGCTGAGACGAAATATCTGACCCCCC
Source organism: Cavia porcellus (assembly GCF_034190915.1). NCBI lineage: Eukaryota > Metazoa > Chordata > Mammalia > Rodentia > Caviidae > Cavia > Cavia porcellus. The sequence continues at coordinate 35,109,124 of NW_026947508.1, forward strand.
AGTAAGGGTGGAAAAGTTTATTTAAGCTCACATCTGTAGAGGTTTCAGTCTGTAATCAGCTGGTTCCAAGGCAAGGTGGTATAAAGCAGAGGGCAACAGTTCATGGTATTGGAAAACAGCAAAAGCAACAAGGCAAGCAAAGGACAAACCTCACCAGGGATTTAGCTCAGTGCCTCAAGCGCTTGCCTGGTAAGCGCAAGGTGAGTTCAGTCCCCGGTACCAAGAAAAAAAGACAGATCTCTTTCTATGCCTTATATTGTATGCAGGCTACCCACACATAGGACAGATGCAGACTCAACATCCTTAATCCTAGCATTGGACCATGAATTGATCACAAACTCTAGAGCCAGCCACTTCCAAAAAGCCACGCTCTATGACTGCATGAGGCTATTGGGGGACATTTAGACACAAACTAACAGGATCCCAAAGTTGCCTAGGTTGACTTTGAATTTGCAATCCCCCTGCCTCAGCTTTTGGGTAGCTGGAATTATAATCATATATCATCATGGTTTGTCATTTCTACTTTGACGTTAACAAAATAAGAAATAATTACCAAGCTAGTTGTTTTTTTTTTGTTTTTTTTTTTTTTTTGTTTTTTTTTACTTTTTTTTTTGTCTTTTTCATTTTTATCGGTACCAGGGATCGAACTCACGACCACCTACTTGCAAGGCAGGTGTTTATGCCGCTGAGCTAAATCCCCAGCCCCAAGCTAGTTGTTTTTTATCACCCCATTCTTTGTCATGCTTACAGTATTGTCTCAAATTGTTTTTGTTTAGTCCCTGTTTTCAATCATTTTTCTTTGTTGTTTTTGGTACCGGTAATCGAACTCATTACCTTGTGCTTGCCAGGCAGGCACTGTGCTGCTGAGCTACAGCCCATTCTTTGTTGTTTTTAATATTTAGCTCTTACCCCATTGTAGATTAACAGTGAGTGTTTTTGTGTCCCTCATTTGGCCTTTTTTTTTGGTTTTGTTTTTGCAGTATTGGTGTTTGAAATGTGAGTCTTTGCAATAGCTACATTCCAAGTTATACTTCTTTATTTATTCAGGGTTTTGTTAGGTTACTAAATTCATTGTCCAGGCTGGGCTCTAATTTCTGATCCTTCTACTTTATGGCCTCCTGAGTCCCAAGTAGCTGGATTTACAGGTGCACCCAACATGCCTCAGCAGCCTTTTCTTTTTTCTGCTTTGCAGTTCTGGTGATTGAAGCAGAACTCCGAGCTACATCATCAGCACTCTTTCCCCCTTGTAGTTCAGGCTGGCCTTGCGCTCACTGTCCTCCTGGCTCAGCCTTCCCAGTGCTGAGATTACAGGTGTCTGCTACCACGCCTGGCTGTTCTTCCCCCTTCTTTATTTAACTTCATCTTGAGTGTGGTCTTGCCAAGTTGCCCACATTGGCTGCAGTCCTTCTACCTTAGCATCTTTTTTTTTTTTTTAATTTTTTTTTTTGTCTTTTTCTTTTTTTTTTTTTTTTTATCGGTACCGGGGATCGAACTTGCGACTGCCTGCTTGCAAGGCAGGTGCTTATGCCGCTGAGCTAAATCCCCAGCCCCCACACCCTGATATGTAACAAGATTTTTTTTTTCTTTTTCCTTTTTTGCAGTACCCGGGATGGAACTCATGACCTTGTGTTTGCCAGGCAGGCACTTATGCTACTGAGCTAAATCCCCAACCCCTGTAATGAGATTTTTACCACTATTTTAGTCTGTATAACCAGCCAGCTTTAAGAGAACCGACAGATAGAAAGATGTATTTATAACGATTGGTTGAAAGTAGAGGAGTTACTTTAAAAGAGAACATGAATTTTCTAAAACTTATTAATTACTAGGTTAATATTATGGGGCTGGGGATTTAGATCAGTGCCATAAGCACCTGACTGGCAAGCGCAAAGTCAAAAGTTCAATCCCTGGTACCAAATAAAATAAAAATACAATAAAATAGATTAATATTAAAATATAAAGACTGCCAAGTGTGGTGGCACACACTTGTAATCCCAGTACTCGAGGGGCTGAGGTAGCCTGCTGAGGTAGGAGGATCACTGTAAGTTTGAGGCCTGCCTGGACTACATAGTGAGACTGTCGGAAAAAAAAAATTCACAAAATATACATGTATACATGCATATATGTGTGTGTGTATATATATATATAAAATTGTGTGGGCTCAGGGTGTGTCAGCAGTGGTAGAGCACCTGTCTAGCATGAATGAGGCTCTGGATTTGATTCCCAAAAATAAACAACAAAATTCAAGAAGGAACACAATATTGAAGATTTCTTTTTTTCATTTTTCAGTTTCATTTTTGTCTTTATGTCTACTTTTTATCCATTCATAATTCTTTTTTTTTTTTTCTATTTTAGTAACAGTCTACATTAGTTCTTCCCAACTTTTCATGTATCATAAGGCTTGTTTATTACTGTTTAAATGCTGCATAGGCTGGGCCTGGGTACAAGCTTGTAATTCCAAGACTGAGAGGCAGAGACAGGATGAATCCAGCCTGGGCAGTTTGGGGAGACCCTACTTCAAATGTCTCAAAAAATGGTTTAGGGATATAGCTGAGTATGAAGGACCTGGGTTCAGTTTCCAATAGTGAGGAAAAAGGTTGCATAATAACTTTCAAATTGTGTGAAATCTAAGAAAATGTTTTGGAATACTTGGTATGTGATTATTAAACTGAAAAGTGTAGCTATTTTTATGGCTCCATGTATATATCTTGCATAGGTAGATTTAAATATATATGTATTTCCCTAATTAGAATATTGATCTGCAAAAATATATTTTGTGTTGTAAGTATGGTTTTACATTTTTACTGAAATATTTTGGTTTTAGTCATAATTCTCTGTTGATAGTTACTGCAGAGGGAGTTAGGACCATGGCAGGAAGCTTGGAGAGGCTCCGCCAGTCTCCACTCTACATTCTGACTGGAATTGTTCCATTTTGGTGGTCTTGGGGATTGAAATTCCTATCTCTTTTTATTTTTTATTTTGAGACAAAGTCTTGCTAAGTTGCCCAAGATGGACTCAGTCTTGGGGTCTTTCTGCCTCAGTCTCCTGGAGTGCTGGAATTACAGGTGTGCGCCATAGTGTACCCAGTTGATGCTGGCTGTGTTGTCTGTGGATATGTAGGGATTTGTGTCCTCATTATCAAATGTTTATAAGCTTGTTTTCTTCCCGTGTAGCCAGGCTACACCTGAAAATAGCAGGGTGTAGTTTAGGTGGCTTGTTTTCAGAGAGTTCCTAAAGGACACTCCCTAAAGGCAAATAAATGGGTTTAGGTCTTTACCTACAAGTCGTCACAGGGCCCACAGGGATGTTCTGAAGGCTTGGGGGTCAGGATCATGTCTTGTTCATTTGAAATGTCTTGCTGCAGGGAAGCCCAGGGAGTGGGGGATTGTATTTTACACCGTTGGTAATACTTAATAAATTGACTTTCTTGTAAGTGGCTAATACTGCTTTTTACTTTAAAAGGTACTGTACCCCACGCTACAGTGAGTTTGAAGAGCTTGAGCAGAAATACTGGAAGAACCTCACATTCAATCCTCCCATCTATGGTGCAGATGTGAATGGTACTCTCTATGAAAAGGTGGGCCTCTCCTGAAACCCTCCAGGCTGCATTTTCGGAGTTTGTAATATAATAATATCGCCCTTCCAGGCACATAGTAGGCATTTAAAAGCTTTCTGGTGAATGGGTAGAGGAACAAATGCAAGGCCTACCCCTGACTGATACACTTACTGACTTAATGGTTGGTGCTTTTGCATGTGACTGCACTTTCTTTCTCCCTCTTTGCATGTGAATGGGGCGGTGTGGTGCTCTTTTCTGGGGCTGTGAGGCATGGTCTGTGGGTGGTGGGTGATGAATTCTTGAAAGAGTGTGATGGATCTCATGAAATGACAGAAGCAGTGTGGTTTCTGCAGGAAAAACAGATCCCTGCCTGAGCTAATGAAAGGGATATGTATTTAAGAGGGGAAGCATTTAGCTTTTCAAAACTCTCATGCAAGATTCTGTAGCGAGGGGCTGGAGATTTAGCTCAGTGGCATAAGCTCCTGCCTTGCAAGCAGGTAGTCGTGAGTTCAATCCCCCGTACCGATAAAAAGGAAAAAGACAAAAAAAAAAAAAAAAAAAGATTCTGTAGTGAAAGCTATTTTAGCTAGTTGCATTGGCTTGCAGTGGAATTCTTTTTGACTTGAACTGCCTCAGGATGGTAGTAGGCAAATAATTGGCACTGCCTTTGCATGATCAGTCAAGGGGCATTTCTGAATTATCGCACAGAATAATTTTTCACAATTTATGGGGTGGAAAGTATTTCTTTGTTTATTTAGAGACAGAATTTTGCTATGTAACCCAAGCTGGCCTTATTCTGGCAGCAGCTGCCTGCCTCAGCCTCCTGAGTGCTTGGATTATAGTCCTTTGCCACCACGCTTGGCTGAAAGAATTTATTTACCAAATGAAATTTGAAGTTTGTGACAACCATTTTGGGGAATGGTGGAGTGAAGCTTCTAGGGATGAATGTTGGGTAGGTGCTGTGAGGATCCACAGATAGGGAAATGAAAAAAGAGGGCACAGTAATCCAGGACCTGCTCATAAAATGACCCTAAAGACTTAGCTTTAAGAAATTGAAGTGAAAAAAAGCCACACTATTGTTAATTCCTATGTTTTCCTTTTTTAGATTTTTTAAAAAGTTACAAATGGTTTGAAGATTTCTTTTGGAGTTCAGTTTCTTTAGCTTCCATGCAGTCTTCCTCCTGGAGTTCAGAACAAGTGATCGTCCCCCTTACTCATCTTCCCTCATGCTGGTGTTGTTTGTTCAAGGCAGCATTTTCCCTTTGTAGGCATATAGATCCTTCCCCATGCAGCTGTGAAAGTGACCAGGCATGCTGTGTTGTTGGAGGTGGCTGCTCACCTGAGGCCTTCTATGTGGTTTGCAGGTTCAGAGTGCCAGTTTACCCTATGACGTAACTGCCCCGGCCTACCCTTTTTTTGCAGCACGTCGATGAGTGGAATATTGGCCGGCTGAAGACCATCTTGGACTTGGTGGAGAAGGAGAGTGGGATCACCATTGAGGGAGTGAACACCCCATACTTGTATTTTGGCATGTGGAAGACGTCCTTTTCCTGGCATACGGAAGACATGGACCTGTACAGCATCAACTACTTGCACTTCGGAGAGCCAAAGTCCTGGTAAATTCAGCCTGCTGTTGGAAATGGGCTTTTCTCCCTTCCTGTACCTGGAAAACACTTCTTTGCGTGTTAAAACACAGATCCTACTGCTTAACTTTTGGGGTAGAGCTGGCATTCTGTTTTTGAGACAGGTAATAAGATGGTGTTGGAGCTTGGACATGCTTGTGGGAGCAAGGCTTTCAAGAATAGCTGTACGGCATTGGGAGAGCTGGTGTCAGCTGAGTTACTGGGAGCCATGGAGCTTCGGCTGACCCGCTGCTCTCTGACTTCCGAGGGATGAATTTTTTCCTTCCTTCCTTCCTTCCTTCCTTCCTTCCTTCCTTCCTTCCTTCCTTTCTTTTTTGCTGCTACTGGGAATTGAACTCAGGACTTTGCCAAGCAGGTGCTGTGCTGCCGTGCTCAATCCCCTGCCCCTCGAGGGATTTCTAAGAGATAGATTCTCAGGCTGGAGTCATTACTTCTGATGATAGAAAGCTTTCTTTCCCTCTTGGAAACATCATTTTTTCATGAGCAGCAGGATACTTACCACAACTGTGGATCCAAGAGGCTCAGCAAGTGTTTCCTGCTCTCCGGGATGATGCGAGTCTTGGGAGACAGATGGTTCTGCTCTCTGCTGCTCTGCCCTGTCCCCAGTGTCCGCGGGCTTTTACTGAAGGTGCTGCACTCACAGCAAGCCCGGCAGATGAAGTCCTCATCTTCCCACGGGAGGAGACAGGAAGCAGAAAGTAGAGTGTGAGCAAAGCTCTGAAGGGCAAGCAGTGGTACGCAGGGCCACTTAGGAAGAGCGTGTGGGTGGAGCATGTGGGAAATGGAGAAGCCGTGACGGGGGATAGCAAGCAAAGCTGAGTCCTGAACACTGAGTCGGATATAACTGGGATGATGGTGAATGGGGGAAGGTTTGTGAGAGAGAGCCGAGAGAAGTGAGTCTGGGATCTGGAAGCAGAAGAGCAGAGCTCCTGGTTGAGAGCGGAGGGCACAGTTGTTTAGGAGCTGGAGCCCGCAGGAAGAGAGTGCTAGGCTGGATGGGACTCCGTGGACCAGTAAGAGCATTAGTGAAACCATAACCATTAGCATTGCTGCTCCAGCATCTTCAGTCTCCTCTCTTCCCCGGGATTTTCCTTTTTTTCAGGTGCTTTCTAGTTTCTTTTTTTGTACCTGGAATTGAACTCATGACCTTGCGCTTACTAGGCAAGCACTTAAGCCACGAGCTAAATCCCTAGCACTTGCAGCTTCTAGAGCCATTTGAGCCTGTGCCTACTGACTGACATTGTCTTACTGCTTCCACTAGATGGCTGGATTTGGAGAGTCTGTAAATGTTGCTTTTGCATTCTCACCATTGTTTGCTCCTCAAATTCCCTGCCTTTGGGATTGCATATCAAGAAAGATTATCCAGTTGTTACACAAACTTCCTTGAGCATCTGAAATGAGACCTCCAACCTGAGTTTGGTGGTACACACTATAATCCCAGCACTCAGGAGACTGAGGCAGGAGGATTGCCCAAATTCAAGACCAGGCTAACCTCTGTAGCAAGACTGGGTCTCAAAAAACAAGATAAAACAAAAAATAATGAGATGGGCACTCTAGAGATTTCTGCAAAGTTGTTTGATGGATCTCAAAGCCCTCAAGTTGACTTTCCTCCTGTTTCCTTTTCCTAATGAAGCTATTTAGGATGACAGGTTTTTTGTTTTGTCGAGTAATTTTTTTTTGAGGTGGGCTCTTTCTGTATTGCCCAGCTGGTGTCCACCTCCTGAGATCAAGCAGTTCCTCCTGCTTCAGCCTCCCCAACCCTGTGACCACAGGATTGGGCCACTGCACCTGGCCAAAATAATCTCTTGGATACTTTCTTTCTTTTCTTCTTTCATTCATTCATTCATTTATGTCTTTTTGATATAATGTCTCACTATGTAGTCCAGGCTGGCCTGGCTCACTTTGTAGCCTAGGCTAGTTTTTTTTTTTTTTTTGAAGTGGTGATCGAACTCACAACCTCAAGCTTGCTGGGCAGCCGAGGCTAATCTTAAACTTGCAGTGATCCTCTTGCCTCAGCCTCCTGAGTACTGAGATTATAGGAGTGTGCCAGCACACCTGACTGTCTTGGATGGATTATATAAAGGTTAAAAAGTTTCTGTGTTTCACAATGTAAAGTTTAATAGTTTTGGAGAAGGCACTGTCCCACTTTACTTGACTTTTTTTTTTTTTTTTTTTTTTTTGTCTTTTTTCCTTTTTATCGGTACCAGGGATCGAACTCACAACTGCCTGCTTGCAAGGCAGGCGCTTATGCCGCTGAGCTAAATCCCCAGCCCCTTTACTTGACTTTTTGAAGAGCAGTTTCTGTGATGTCTATACACCCTAGTGGGTGAAGGAGTAATTAATTACTGAGTAATTAATTTACAGTGTAAATGTTACAGTGTAACATTTATGCAGATGAAGGACAGTGGGCTCAGCAGCAGCAGCAGCAGCAGCAGCAGCAGCAGCAGCTGGGGGCCAGAACCCTCCATGTCTCTTCTGTCTCTGCCTTACTTTCTGTTGTAATATTTAGATCTTTGATTCATTTCAAATTTAATTTAGTACACAGTGAAAAGTAAGTGTCCAGTTTTAATCTTCAGCATGTGCAAACCCCGTTTTTCCAGCACCATTTATTAAAGAGGCTGTCTTTCTTCCAGTGAATGTGTTTGGCACCTTTGTCAAAGATAAACTGGCTGACTGTGTCTGGAGTTGTTTTTGTATCTTTTTAGATGGTCTGATTTTGCAGCTCAGGGTGACCTTTAGCTCACTTTGCAGCTCACTTTGTAGCACAGCCTGGTCTTGAATTTGCAGTGATCCTCCGGCCTTAGCTGCCCAAGTGCTAGGAATACAGTCACATGCCACCATACCTGGCTTGCTTCTTTATCTTCTAATTGATGCCTCAGATCTGGGTTTTTTCTTCTTCCTGGCACCATGCTGTTTTTATCATAGTAGTTTTATAGTGCAGTTTTTTATTGTTGTTGTTGTTGTCTTTTTTTTTTTTTTTTTTTTTTTTTTATTGGTTGTTGTCTTTTTGAGACAGGGTCTTGGTATGTATTTCAGGCTGGCCTTGAGCTCACTTTGTAGCCCAGACTGGTCTTGAACTTCCAATGGTCTTGAACTTTCAGCCTTCCAAGTGCTGGGATTACAAGTGTGTGCCACCAGGCCTGGCTTTGTAGTACAGTTTTAAGTTGGAAATTGTGATGTCCCCTGCCTTCCCTTTGTTGGCCAGAATTACCTTTGCTATTCTAGGTCTTTTGTTTTCCAAATGAATTTTAGGATTGTTTTCTCTAATTCTGTGAGATACGCTATTGACATTTTGATTGGGATTGCATTAAATCTGTGTAACAGTTTTGGAAGTGTGGCCATTTTCACTATATTGGTTCTTTCTACTGAAGAACAAGGAACATCTTTCCATTTTTTTTTCTTTATACAGTTTATTTAAAACTAACAACAGGGAAACTGAAAATGGAAATATATAAAGTAATAGAGATAGATATTATAGTTCATGGTTAATCAAAACTGTAAACACTAGAATAGGTTCTCATTATTTAAAATATTCTTCTCATACATACGGATAGTACCTCAAGCTTGAGGGTGCTAATAGGTAAGATTTTTAGTGACACTGCAGAATCTGGTTAAGACATTGAATTTCCAGTAGGAACACAAGGGTCTCAACCATCATTTCCCACAGGTAAGCAGTAACATCATTTGTAGACCCTGGGAAGAACCTTGTGTGTTCACTTATTTCTCGTCACAAAAGAGTGCTTCAGAAGCCGGAAGGCAGAGGCCACTCATGCTGGCCCACTGCTGGGCACATGGCACACAAAGTCTGCTGCATTTCCTGAGAAGTGGCCTGGCAAAGGAGGTGTGCTCCACTATAAAACATGGCTGCCATCCTGTCCACGGAAGCCAGCGGAGCCTTACCTGTGGCTGTCACAAACAGTGTAACCAGTGCTTCAGATCACTCTATTTCTTGCTGTAGCCGGGCTCATTGATGACTTTGGGATCATCCAGTATGGAGTCCATGCGTGAACTTCATCATGTCACTGTGAGTGCCATTTAAGCCTGCCCCCAGGCCAAAAGCTTGACACAGCCAGAATCCGCTTTATTATTCCAGTTGGCAGCAGTATAACATTATTTCCTTTGATATCTTGATGTACCACACAGTTCTCACGGAGATTAGCAACACCTTGCAGGATTTGTTTTGTATATTTACTATGTGTAAATATTATGTCAGGCAGTGGCCCAAAACGGCCTCTAATGCTAGAGATCTGTTGGGAGCCGCGTCTGTGATAGTTCGCCTTACTCGGCGGACGTGCGGCCTGTGGTAAAGAGCAAAGCCTGAGGTAGATTACCCCTCCCATCGAATATGTTAGTTTCCTGCTTACCGCGTAAACAACCCGCTCAACAATATAGTCTGCCTGGCAACTGATGATGTTAGCCAATCAGCTTGCCTTGCTTACTTTAACATGATTGGACACTGTACCCGTATATATACCGGTGCCACCCCTGGGAGGAAGTAGAAGCCAGGTAGAAGCCCGGAAGTAGAAGCCCAAAAGGAGCCGCGGAGAGCGGACCGGTAGAGGCTTTGGGGCAGACTGAAGCACAAAAGGAGCCGCGGGGAGCGGACCAGAGGAGGCTTCAGCTGGGAGAACCCAGGGCAGGCTGTACGGAGAAGGAAAATAAAAAGAAAAGGTTGTCCACTACCAGACTTTGTCGTGTGTCCTTCCTGCCGGCCAGAAGCGACCGCGACAGAGATCGAGCCACCAGGAATAAACTCCATGAAAGTGCTTACAGTGTTCTCTTCCAAACACGTCCCCAGATAGGCCACAATGTTTACATGTTTCAGCGCTTTGAGCAAAACTACTTCTTCCTGAAGTTTTCGGTATTGCTTTTCTTCAGAAGCCAGTTTATCAGAGGTGTCCAGAGTTACTTGTTTTACAGCTATTAACTGCCCTTGGCTAGTGAGACTAAAGTACACCCTTGGTCCACAGGATAGATTCTTCATGCTTCAAACTATTTTCAGAAAACATCCTCTTTTCATTTGAGGTCAGAAATTCCTTCTCCTCACATACCCTGAACCCATTACTGTACCTGTGTATTGTGGTATTTGTCATCTTTCTAATGCTTTTTTGGTATTTCCTCTCCTCTCAGGACACAATTTAAGTTTTCAGTACCTCTTACTTGCTATTATTTGGCAAGACTTATTATCTTTTTATAACAGCTAGTAGTTCTGCAGCTAGATAATCTAATATTTCCATTGTCAATTTTTCATTCTTTACTGAATACAGAATTTCTTTGGAAATTGAACTTGTATCCTTCAAAGTTTTTCCAAACTGACTTATTTGTTCAGGATCCAAAGAATGTGCCCAGTGTTGATATGTTTGAAAAGATGTGCTTTCTTGCTTTTCTTGGAAAGAAACTTGCAAGTGTTTTAGGTTTATCTAAAACGTCAAATTCTAGGTAATTCATTAACATTTGGCTGTCATTTATTTTTGAGAGGTGTTTGTTACTCTGCTTTTATGGCAATGTGAGCTCCATAGAACTCTTCTCAGTGGGCGCGGCCCAGATGTTTTCCAAAGGGGCACTTTGGGTCTGATGATGTAGCTTTTCAAGTTCTTGCAGATCACTAAGTCTCACGGTGAGTATGCAGTGGTTAGAAATGTCTTCATTGGAAGACTCTTGCATGGCAGTTTCTTCCACAATGGATAAATCTTTGTGTGTGTGTATGTGTGTGTGTGTGTATCTAAAATCTTCATTAGATAGGTTGTGTATCTTTTCTCTCACAAATGATATTTCTAGTACAGTTTTTTAAGAGAGATTATCAAATGTAGTTCAGAACCCACAGGCATGGTACCTTCATATTATTTTCATACCTGCAGAGAGAAGAAAGATGTTCTAACATGCCTTAAGGGTAGCTCTTGTCTCCTAAGTTGAGGATGAGTAAGCCTTCCTGGGTTTAAAAATTGTAGTAGGCACTGTCTAAAACTCTTTGTAGGCTAACAATTCCATTTAAAGTAACATTTATTATTGAACATTTACTGTGTGTATCAGGCACTTTTTTTTTTCTTTCCAGTTTTTACTGATTTTTTTTTTTCCCCAAATCAACAATGGATAAATCTGAAACAAGAAGGAATTGGTTCTATTCAGGGGCCTTCTCCAGAGTCTGGGCTGAGCTTTATCTCTAGAAGTTAGAAGGTCATTTCCTGGAGATTTTATCTGCCAGCCCTGTACCATTGCCATTTTCAATGTCTTGTAGGTTTCTACGTGCAACATTTAAAAAAAAAATCTTTCCATTTTCTGATACCCTTTTTAATCTCCTTTTTCAGAGTACTGTAATTTTCAGTGTAGAAGTCTTTTACTTCCTTTGTTAGACTGACTCCTAGTTATTTCATTTTTTTGGATGTTACTGTGAAAGATGTTTCTCTAATTTCTTCTAGTGAATTTGTTATTCATGTACAGGAAAGCTGCTGATGTGGTGCATTCTATTTGCCTGTATCTTACTGAAGGTTTTTCTGTCTGTGTTCATTAGGAAAATAGGACTGTGGTTCACTTTTTTGATTGGATCCTTCTCTGGTTTTGGTATCAGGATAATGCTTGCCTCCAAGAATGTCTTTGGGAGTATTGATTGCTTAAAATTCATTCAAGACTTAAAGTACCAACAACTTTGCTCAGACTAGAAGAAATTCAGGCATTGTTTTGGAATCTGCACTAACTACACATGCAGTGAGGACAGTATTATGCTAATACAGTTGATTTGCTGCTGCATTTGTCTCTTGTCGATTTTTAATAAACAGCAGTGCAACTAATATTTGGACATTTTTTATAGTATTATGTTGTCAGGCACAACCTTTTTTTTCTTTTCTTTTTTGTCTTTTTCCTTTTTATGGGTACCGGGGATTGCTCACAACTGCCTGCTTGCAAGGCAGGTGCTTATGCCACTGAGCTAAATCCTAGCCCCTCCTTTTTTTCTTTTAAAACCATTTTATTCAAATATAGAAAGAAAGAAAAAAAAGATGAAAAAGAAAAAACTCCAACAAAATTTCAAAGCACATCAATGGGGGGGAACAATAAGAACATACATTGAGCATTGTCATCCCCAAGTCATTCACCCAGAGCACAAGACATCTGCCTTTAATTGTATGAACAATACCAGCACAAATCTGTCTCTTCAAAATTAGTAGTGTAACTCTTTTAACTAGTGTTTTTTTTTGGTCTTTTTCCTTTTTATCAGTACCGGGAATCGAACTCACGACTGTCTGCTTACAAGGCAGGTGCTTACGCTGCTGAGCTAAATCCCCAGCCCCTTAACTAGTGTTTTTATATATACATATACATACACATACGTTTTTTCTTTCAGTTTGTCACACTAATGAAACATGATGTTTATGCATGTGTGTCCTATTTATTTCACTATTGAGTATGTTTTCAAGGAGACACAGCATTTTATTTCTCCTCATACCATTGGTGCTCCTTGTTTACCTGACTGCTGCTTCTTTAGTAAAGTCATTTTTGATATCAAAGTGATTCTCCTCAGGAATTTTCCACTGGCCATGTTGACAATAGTCCTTTGGTGTCTAGGTAGTTTGCTGCCAGAATAAGTTTATATTTATTTTATTTTTTTTTAGAATAGGTTTAAAAGAACTGCCTTGGTCACCTTTCAGGAATTCTTGGTCCCAAACAGGGATATCATCTGTTCACTTCGGTCTCATCGTCCTTGGGAGGAGGAGGGTCATCCTTGTGGTGGGTACACCAATAAGTAACTTTGTTGTAAAATATGGCAGCATTAACATGTGGTAGAGGAACTGGGTCATCTCCTTCATCATCCATTCCCAAATCTTGCAGTGTAGTCTTGTCACAGATTGTTTGGCAATTTCAACATCAACTTCACATATCTCCTTTAGAACTCTGCAGCTTAATTGAAGGTACCTAGTGCCTACGAGTAATGCATTTATTCTTCTCAGCGAAGAAAGTCTTAGAGCAGTCGACCTTCTGGTGTTTGTTCTCTAAGAGGCCTGCAGGCCTGAGGTAGCAAATAAAGCCTGTATTTGATTTTTCATGTCCATTAATCTTTGTTTTATATGTCATTGGGTGTGCTGGTATTTGGTGCATATATATTTACGATTGTTATATCTTCCTCCTGGATTGTTGCCTTAAAACTTTACTCTTTCTTAATCAGGCTTGGTTCGAAATTCACTTTGTTTCATATAGAATAGCTATCTGTGCTTTTCTTTAGGTTACTATCACATGGAGCGTTGTTTTCCATCCTTTGACGATCAGTCTATGAAATTCTTTTAGAATTAAATGTATTTCTTGTATGCAACATATTATTGGATCTTACTTCTTGATCAGTTTTGCCAATCTCTTTCTTTTGATTGGTGAAATTCAGGCCATTAACATTGATGATTTTAAAATCTGATTTATCTTTGTCATGTTATTTTCCCTTTTATTCTTTTCAGTTAGCTGTTTGCGTTTGGTAGGTTCATTATGTTGGACTTCATGGCAGAGTTGTCCTTGGTATTTCTTTCTAGAATGTCCTGCAGAACATTTTGGAGTGCTGATTTGGTGGTCACTAATTTCTTCAAGTATTCTTTGTCATGGAAGTGTCTTATTTCTTCGACAGTTTTGAAAGATAGTTTTGTGGGATACATCAATCTAGGTTGGAGGAGGTTTTCTATAAGGATTTGATATCCTTCACTGCAATCTTCACTGAGGGTTTGTGTTGAGAAGTGTGGTGTGATTCTGATGGGCTCCTTTATAGTTGATTTGTTTCTTTCCTGTAACAGGTTTTAATATTCTGTTCTTGTATGAGTTTATAGAATCTTCACTATCATTTGCTTCAGTGTAAATTAAAATTTTTTTGGTAATGGCTAATTGAACTTTTATATATGCCTTACTTATCTCTATGTCAAAATCTTTTTCCATTTTTGGACAGTTTTTCTGTTATTGCTTTTGTGAACAGGTTTTCTTATGTTGCTTGCGCTATCTCCTGCTTTTTCATTGACTGATCAATCTTGTTTGCATCATCTAGCAGTTGTTGAATTGATGTTTTGTGATCCCTTGATACTTTTCAGAAATCTTTCTTTTTATGATTGCTAACCACAGTCCTGTTTTTATACCTGATCTTTTTTTGGTTGTTTAATCAGTACCCAGGATTGAACTCACGACTGCCTGCTTGCAAGGCAGGTGCTTATGCCACTGAGCTAAATCCCTAGCCCCTATACCTGATCTTCTGTTCTCACATTGGCTCATTCTGCTAAGCATATTTCAGTGCAATTTGTAATCTCCTGGGCATCTATTTAAATTGCTTTCATGGATTCTACTTTTTTGCTATGTTGGGAGTTAATGATGTTCATCATTTTTGTAAGCTCCTTTTTTTTCTTTTTAGCTTTGTGTCTTGAGTCACTTACCATATCTTTCACTATGGTCACCATCTGTGAAGTTATCTGAGAAATTATTTTTAATTTGATTTTCTTCTAGAACCTTGTCCATCTGCTTTGTTACCATTTCAGGTAATTGAATTGACCTCTGGGTTTGCCTCTGGTGAGCTGGAAGTCTTGGGTTGCATCTTGATTATGTGTCTTGCCTTTTTTTTTTTTTTTAAGTTTAATTCTTGGGTTGATGTTCGTAAATTGCTTATGGCAAGTATCTTTATTGCTGGTATTTAGAACCTTTAGGAAATGACTACTCAGATGTCTTCCAGGCGTAACTGGCTTTTGGATTTGAGTCTGTTGCAAGATCCTACCTCTTCAGTTTATTGGTGATGAAGAGTTGCTGCGTGCTTGACCCAGCCCTGGTTCTTTGGCACTGGTAGATAGTATTTTTTATGACTCTTAGGACATCTCAGTCTTGGCATACCAGGAAGAACAGCTGATTAGAAAAATTATGTCCCCTTGGCTAAAGTACTACAAGGAACAGTAACAATAGCATAAAACACAGGCTGGAAAATAACCAAACCATGATAAGCATTAATTTCCCACCTTTAACTGTGAACTATATGTGTGGTTATATAATAATCAAAAACAAACCAGAAAATTGTATACAGTAAATATTTTTTCAGTATGGTGATTTTACCTCAGAGGAGAAAATTTAAAAAGCAGTTAAGGGGAAAAATACAGGAATAGAAAAGGAAGAGGTTAGAAGCAAGGCAGTAGGATAAAGGAAGAGTACACAAACTTCGGGAAACTGGTGAAGAAGGCAGTAGAGAAAAAAAGAAAAAAACCCAGCAGAACCGAAGGACAGCAAAAAACCATAATGTGTTTGCACTCATAGAAAAAGAAACAAAAATGAAAACCATGCCAAACAGAAATAAGAAAATTTTAAAAAGGAAGAAAATGAGGAAAAATGTCAACTTCAAAGCACAGGTCTGCTGTTACTGCTAGACCACACAGAGAACAGATCCAGGTTGATTAATCCCAGCAATCCAGCTGTAGATTTACAGGTGTGTGCGTGTGCACGTGTGTAGTGAATAATCCACATGCAGTGCTCAGATCAGGGTGGTTGATACAACCTTTACCTCAGACATAACCATTTCTTGGTGCTGAGATGCTGGAGAACGTTCTGTGTTGTCGTCGAGGTGTCTTGCATGTAGTGACAAGCCCCTTGGATCCTTTCCCTGGTCCTCTTCTGAGCATCTCTTGCTCTCATGTCATTGCAGGTACTCTGTTCCACCCGAGCATGGAAAACGCCTGGAGCGCCTCGCCAAAGGTACCATTTTTCCTCAACATGTTAAGTAGGACCCACCAAGAAGCCGTGTTGCTGGCCCCAAAATACCCATTCTCTGTGGTCAGTGTGGTCTTTCATAGGCCACCAGGAGGGACTGAGTACAGCTGCAGGTTGCTCCTGTCACAGAGCAGCTTCAATCCTAGCCTTTCTGTGTTCTTTCCCAGAAGGGATTTAGTCCTTCCTTTGACGGTCACCTGAGTTCCCCTGAGCATCGGTTTCTTTGGCCAGAAAAGTACAAGAGTTATATAATTTCTTTCTTTCTTTTTTTTGGTGCCGGGGATTGAACTCGCGACCTGATGTTTGCCAAGCAGGCACTTATACCGTTGAGGTAAACCCCTGGCAAAAGTTGTATTAAGTATAGTTTCTCTGCCAAAACCTCAGATGTTAAAAGTAAAAATTGACTTAGTGTTTGTTTTTTTTTTTAAAGTGGACCATGACAGAATTGTACATTCAGAATTTTTTTTCACGCGTCAGGTTAGATTGTGTTGTAGATATGTTATTGACAAAAGACGGAGGACACAGTCTCAATCTTTTAGGACTGCAGAAAGTCCTAGTTTCAAAGCTGTGTAAGAATAGAGGGACCTTGAATGATCTCAGTTTCCACTGGCGGATATTAGAACCCACCCAGAGCCAGAAGCCTCCTTGCACATCAGGTTGATGATTTGTCCTGTTTATCAGCCCGATGAAATCCACAGATGAAGTGACGGAAGTGTTACAGTCAGTGGAGGAACACCATGTTAATTCTGTCCTCTGGTCTGTTTAAACAGGCTTTTTCCCAGGAAGTGCTCAAAGCTGTGAGGCTTTTCTTCGCCATAAGATGACCCTGATATCCCCTTTAATGCTGAAGAAATACGGCATTCCTTTTGACAAGGTGAGCTGGTGTGACGGACAGAGTCCTTAGACTTCCATAGAAACCACCTTTCTGGTCTTTGGACTTTATTCTGGTTCATCACTCTTTCCCTCTGATCTGCAAGGGGAGACTTTGATCTAAAGTGGCTAGTGTGCCTTCACACTGCAAAGGGAAGAGTCAGGTTCTCTGCAGTGTGTTAATTGGAAGGAGTTGTTGATTATAGCTGTGATGTACATGTGATGTGTGAGGCTTTGCGTTTTATACAAGGCAGCAAAACTCCAGTGATTTCTCTCTCTCTCTCTCTTTTTTTTTGTACTGGGGATCAAACTCATGACCTTGTGCTTGCCAGGCAGGCACTTGTTTCACTGAGCTGTATCCCTAGCCGAAAACCCCAGTAATTTTAGAACCTGCCCTTGGTTGCCCAGCTATGTGGTGCAGACGTGGAATTCAGGAGTTGAGTTCTGTAGATTTCTCCTGTGTGGGGGAGCTCTTTTAAATCTGTTCTTGTTCAGGTGACTCAAGAAGCTGGCGAGTTTATGATCACTTTCCCTTATGGTTACCATGCTGGTTTTAACCATGGCTTTAACTGTGCGGAATCTACCAACTTTGCTACACGTCGATGGATTGAATATGGCAAACAAGCTGTATTGGTAAGTTTACTTGATAGCTTCCTATAACCCTACAACTAAGACAGTGTAGTTGAACAAATTCTGTTTTTTCCCCAGTACTGGTGATTTAACTTACACATTGAACTTCACATTGAACTTCTTCCCAGCACTTTTCATTTTTGGTTTTGAGATAAGTTCCCACTGAGTTCCCCAGGCAGGACTCCTTGCAGTCCACCTATCTCAGCCTCACAAGTGTTGGGACTTTAAACATATTTGAGTGTGTGTGCTAGTGGATAAATGCTTGTTGGGTATATTGAATAGTATCAAAACATTTCTTAGAGCTGCTGGAATTTGAAAACAAAATAGGCCAGGAATGTATAAAGTGTGAGTAGTTTGTGTTTATAAATAATATAAATGAGTCTAGGCATGGGCTGACCATGGTGACACCTACCTGTAATCCCATCATTTTTAGAGGCTGAGGCAGGAGTATTACAAGTTTGAGCCCAACCTGGTAATGTTTATTGAGATCCTGTTTCAAAATTTAAAAAAACCTAAAAACAGCTAGAGATGTAATTTATGCAAAAGCCCTGGGTTTGCTCCTAGTACCACCAAAAGAATTTAAAAAATTTTATTTTAAAATGTGTTTTGCTTTGAGAAGTATAAAGTGAGGTTATACTTTTAAGTTCATTTGCCTTTAAGCTGTACATACATACAGTATTTCTTGCAGTGGGCATTCTGATATTTCTCTGTTGTGCGATTCTTAGGGTTTTACTTTTAACTGTGAGAAGCAATGGGGCTGGATCTTTGACCCAGAATAATGATGTTGCATGTGTGGCCCTGAGATGACTGACGAACATGAAGGCACCTAAGTGCAGAGCCGAGTGTCTAACCGTTCTCCACATATCTCCTCGGTGCCAGGTGGCGTCGCCTCTGTGCTATGCAGTCTGTGTCCTTGGTTGCTGCTTTCTGATGTGTAGGGCTATGCAAGGATGGTGCACAGTACCCTGACCTCTGAACGAAAACAGCTTTTTAAGCCAGATCGTAGTTTTTCTGCTTGGAGGGGGAGGTGCCACATGGGATGAGGTGGAAGTCAACAAGGTAGCCTTCACCTGAAGGTTGTTTGTGACAGTGCTCCTGCAGAAAGGATATGGTGAAGATCTCCATGGATGTGTTTGTGAGGAAGTTCCAGCCAGAAAGGTACAAACTTTGGAAAGCTGGCAAGGACAGCGCGGTCATCGACCACACTCTGCCTACTCCAGAAGCCGCTGAGTTTCTCAAAGAGTGTGAACTACCACCAAGAGCCGGGAGTGAAGAGGAGTGCCCTGAAGAGGACATGGAAGGGGTGGAGGACGGAGAGGAGGGAGACCTGAAGAGAAGGTAACAGGCAGCCCGTTTTGGGCCTGGCTCTTGGCGAAGGGGTTGGGACAGCTCCCACAAGCTCCAGAGAGGCTGTTCCAAAGTGGGGTGTTGGAATCCTGTCCAAGGGGGGTTTCTTGGTGTAGAGCCAGTGATTTGCCATTGCTTCCTTGTAACTCTTACGCAGGAATGAGGACAGTAAATCTGCAGTCTTTGGGAGCAAGGGGCAAGACTCTTCCTATGCCAGAAAAGGCCATTTTTCACTTCATATTGGTGTTTTTTTTTTCTCCTTGTCTTTTTTTTGGGGGGGGGGGGCGCGATACTGGGGATTGAATTTACAACTTTGTACTTGCCAGACAGGCGCTTGTATTGCTGAGCTAAATCTCTGACCCTTTCCTTTGTCTTTTTTTTTTTTTTTTGTCTTTTTCCTTTTTATCGGTACCGGGGATCCAAGTCACGACTGCCTGCTTGCAAGGCAGGCGCTTATGCCGCTGAGCTAAATCCTCAGCCCCTCCTTTGTCTTTTTGAGACAGAGTTTTGCTATGGAAACTATGGAGTTCAGGCTGCCCTTGAACTCACTTTGTAACCCAGACTGGTCTTGGACTCACAGTGATCCTCCTGCCTTACCTTTCCAAGTGCTGGGATTACAGGCATGTGCCATCATGCCTGGCGCAGTTTTTTTTTTTTAAAGGAGAGAGAGGTGCCAGGAACAAGACTCAGTTGTGTAAGAGTAATAGATTGTGTTCAAAAGAGATTATAAGTTGGCGTTGTCAGAGTCTGAGGCAGAAGATCTGTGTTCTGAGAAGAGTTTGACCTAGGCCATGCCATGTTGGAAAGGTAGGAGGGCTATTTATGGGATACCTTGTGTGCCTTTTTTCAATCCTCACAGCAAATCTTATACTTTGCATGTGATGGAATTAGCAATAAGAGGCAGCTTGAGTTTCAAGTCAGACCACTCAGGACCTGGCCATTTATTGTGCGTTGTGTGTGGACATGTGTGAATGTTTTGGTATGTGGGGTCTTACAGGATTTACCCTCTCCCTCACAGCCTGGCCAAGCATCGTATAGGAACAAAGAGGCACCGGGTTTGTCTGGAAATACCACAGGAGGTGAGTCAGAGTGACCTGTTCCTCAAGGAGGAGCTGAGCTCTGGCCAGTATGAGATGACGGAGTGCCAGGCCACACTTGCTCCCGTGAGGCCCACCCACAACTCTGTGTGGCAAGTTGAGGATGGTCTACCCTTCCCAGGTGAGTTAAAACTGTGGTCATCACAATGCTGACGTTTGTCTATTGTATTGAGAGAGCCACATCTGAGCAGACTCAGAAGTGGATTGTGAGAAGTGCTTTGCTTAGAAGTATGCAGGGGGCAAGGGGCTGGGGATATAGCTCAGCGGCATAAGTACCTGCCTTGCAAGCAGGCGGTCGTGAGTTCGATCCCCGGTACCGATAAAAATGAAAAAGACCAAAAAAAAAAAAAAAAAAAAAAAAAAAAGAAGTATGCAGGGGGAATGCTGATGGCTTTGCTGGTCACTGTTAGCAGATGGCCTGGGCAGTTGCAGAGTAGTCTGCTTTATGAGGGGGTACCAGGAATCAAACTTTGTGCTTGCCAGGCAGGCACTTGTGCCACTGAGCTATATCCCGGGCCTTGGCCTGCCATTTTAAAGAGTTTGGTCTCTTGAAAACTTGAGACATTTGTATTTTAAGAAGAAGAGTAGTATAAAGCATAGTGGCTCATAGCTGGAATACCAGGTTGAGATAAGACAATTGAAAGTAAAATTTAAGCTCAATCTGGGCAGTTTAGTGATTTAATGAGATCTTGTCTTAAAATTTTAAAAAGGACCAGAGATGTAGCTTAGTGTGAACACCTAGGTTCAATGACTAATACTAGAGGGAAAAAAAACGTGGCCACCAGATGGTCATTGAGACTAGGTTTGTTAGGGAGAGGCTTGCCTCATTCTTATTCAGGCTTGGAGAAATGAGTTGCCGATGCTGTGGTGTGGCTGCTGACTGTACCACAGAGTGTATCTGCTGTCAGCCAGGTAGCACTGTGCTCTCAGAGCCTGTTCAGACTGGCTGCTCCTGAGCAGGCTTACTAGCATGAGTAGCTAGGTCAGTGCCAGGCTCAGGACTGTAGGTCCTGCAGGAGACCTGGAAGGAAGTGGCAAGCTCTGCTTGCTGAATCTTGTTATGTGGAAGTGCTACCCCGTCTTGTACCCAAGGGTTGTGCCTGGGAGTGCTGTAATGTGGCAGTATCCTCACAGACAGGAAGAAACTGGAGGCAGAGACAGACCAGTGAGCCATGATCACACCCTGGGATACAGAGCTAGGATTTGAAGCCAGGTCTCACTTGCATCTGTCCCATGTTCTTTGTATTTTCCCACTGCATCTTTGTCAACTTGACATATACAAGAGGAAATGTGTTCATTATTTCAGATTACTCTGACTCTGCTGAAGTCAAATTCGAAGAGCTCAAGAACGTCAAACTAGAAGAGGAAGATGAAGAGGAAGAACAAGAGGCAGCTGCCCTCGATCTTTCTGTAAATCCTGCTTCTATAACTGGACGCCTGGTCTTCTCGGGTTCCAAAAAGAAATCATCTTCTAGCCTGGGCTCCAGTTCTCGGGATTCTGTTTCTTCTGATTCGGAAACCAGTGAGCCCCTCTCCTGCCAAGCTGAAGGGCAAACGGGAGTTCTTACTGTGCACAGCTATGCCAGAGGCGATGGCAGGGTCACCGTGGCACAGCCGTGCACAAGGAAGAAAGGCAGTGCCCCCAGAAGTATCAGCGAGCGGGAGCTGGCTGAGGTACAGTCTCTCGGCACTCGGGTGGAGGCAGCTGCCCAGAGGCACCTAGTGCAGGGGAGGTGGGCCTGTGGCAAGGAGTTGCTGCAGCTGTCCAGGAAGCCAGAGCGACCCCTCTCTTCAGTGCCCCCAGCCACTTTGGTTGTGTCAGACAGGAAACCTGATGACATGCATTGTCTTACAGCTTGTTCTTTGCCAGCAGTTGGTCCCAAGGATTGCATTACAGGTGTCTCAGTGACAGCTGTAGATAGCCACAGTCCTGTGACAGATGTATTGACACTAAAAATCTGCGTATTTCTAGTGTTTCCAATAATCCTTGTTTTCTAGTTGACTCCCCACTTGTTTTTAATATTCGTAGACTTCTTTTTGTCTCTTGTCTCTGTAAGGGCTGAGTTTCTGTTACAGTCCTTTTTACCATGTGAATGTTCTTCCCTTTACACAATGGTTGCAGGCTAATGAGCTGGTAACCATCATGTTTCTTTCTCATTGCCTCTGATTGGTGCCCTCTCACCTCTTGTGGAGGTTTCCACAAGAGAGCAGATTTCTGCTTGTAAATTCCATTCGTTATGCTTATAGCTGTTACCTGACATTTCTTCCTCACAGCTACCTTGTTGATCATCTGTGGTTCCTCAGTATATCCTATCCTGTTGCTACATCCTCCTGACTTTCTTCCTTCAGCTCGTTGGAATCATACTTAGTTAGCGCATTACTGCTAAATTAATTGTATTAGACTAAAAAAAATTTTTTTCGATGATGCCAAGAGCCAGTAACACCCATCTCTTTTTTTCTTCCCAGTTTGGACCCATTTAAGTGATAGTTACAAGAACTGGGCATGGAGAGCTTAGACTGTCACTTCATTAACAGTTAGTATGATTGAACAAAGTGTCTTTTAACCTGTGACCAAATGGCCCTGGTACTCATTTACTCTCAGTTGTATAAGTGGTCTCCCTTGTCCTAGGCCCTCTTTGGTGTTCTCAGGGCCTTATAGGGCAGAGCATTTGCCACATAGCTTTCCTGTGGAAGGGCACCCCAGAATGAGTTCTTCTGCAAAGGGCAGGTCATGGTTAAATAATGAACATTTAGCTTGGTGGTCTAGGAGGAGAAGCCAGGAGGGCTTTCATAGGGAAATCTGCAGGGAGAGGGGGCTTCTCCTTAGGTCTCCCCCACTTTCCTGATTTCTTTTCCTTTCTGTGTGAGTTTGTTAGCTATAGCCTGATGGAATTGCCCTCCTTCGCTCCATCACCAGCCATCCCTACACCCCAGCATGGGCTGCCTGCTTCATACTGTTTAACATTCTCCAGGTCTTAGCTCTTTGGCCTATTTACGCTCATTTGTAATCATATTTTGCCCATCTACTGTGTGCTGTTACTGTGCTGTCAAACTCAGAAGGCCCTTGAGAACTAGAAGAGTGGACAGACAGGACTACACCATCCCCTCCTGATGGGTGATGTGTAGCACAAGGTGGCAGAGCTGGAAGTTTAGCTTGTGACTGGCGAGGAGTCTGGGAAGGCTAGAGAAGGAGCATTGTGGTCTGGCCTGAGGTTACTGTGCAAGGTGAATAGAATGAAATGAGCAAGAATGGGAGAGGAGGATGCTTTATGTATTGATGATGGCCCATGCCAGTTTTAAAGCACAATGGGAGTTTACAAAGGTTTTAGTGTTTTTTATTTTGTTTTGTTTGAGATGGGGTCTCACTCTGTAATTTCTGTCTGGCTTTGAATTCATTATGTAGTCCAGGTTGGCCTTGAATTTGGGATGGTCCTCCTGTTTCAGCTTCCTGAATAAGTAATCATGGCAAGATCCTGACAAGTGGGATGACAGGCATGCACCACCACATCTGGATGGTAAAGGTTTTGTTTTCAGCATATAGTACTGGAAGGAGCCTTGTGACAAAGAGGGTGTCAAATGCTGGACTATGGACGAATCTGCCTTATGTGCTCAAAACAATTTGACTTTAGGGTTGGGGAGGAGCCAAAGGTTTCCCTCCATCTGCATTTTGGAATTGAAAACCTCATGCTACATGGTTTTAAGTGCAAATAAAAAAAGGCTAAGTGAGTAGTGGAAATACTCATCACTTGGCTTTAATAGTTGTCAAGATCTTGCCATGATTGCTTTACTCATTCTGTTTTTATTCCCTGATGTGGTTTTACCATTCCCTGTGTGTATGGTACTGGAGATCAAGTATGGGACTCTACCACTGAGTTACTTTTCCAGCCCTTTTTTATTTTTTTGAGACAGGATGTTATGAAGTTTCCTAGGCAAGCCTCAAACTTGTGATCCTCCTGCTTCTGCATTCTAAGTAGCTGGGATCAAAGATGTGCTCCATTGTGCCTAGCTTGCAGAAATATTTTATTTTATTTATATTTTTGGTGGTAACAGGGTTTGAATTCATGACCTCATGCTTGCCAGGCTGGTGCTTAAGCCACTGAGCTAAATACCTGGCCTCTGCCGAGATATTTTAGTGGGATCTTTTTTTTTTTTTTTAATTGGTACCAGGGATTGAACTCACGACTGCCTCTTTGCAAGGCAGGCACTTATGCCGCTGAGCTAAATCCCCAGTCCTTCTTCCCTACTTTAGTATGTATTTCAAAAAGCAAGGGCATTTTCTTAGTCATGCTGCTATTATTATACCTAAAAAAATTATTAAAATTCTTTAGCATAATGTAATATCTAGCTCATAATGCATTTTGCCCAATTGTCTTAAAATATAGTTACATTGTTTCATTTGAATTAAGTCAAAGCTCACTCCTTATATTTGTTCATGTTTGTCTTCATATTCCTTAATCTTAGGACAGTGTTCTTTTGCTCCCCAGACTGTTGGTTTGCTCAAACTGTCTTAAAGCTCTGTGCTAGTGTTTTGGGAGTTCATTCTGGAAGCATGTATAGGTTTTTGGAGAGAGAAGGGAGGAAAAATTAAAAACATTAAATAGGTGAAATTACAGTTTTTATCTCCTGTGTTGTCTGCATTATTTGAACATTTTAAATTGGATTAACTTTTATTTTTTTTCATTAATATTTGTTTGGTGCTAGAGACTGAATCTTGGGCATTGCAGATGCCAAGCACACACTTGTCCACTAAGCTACACTTGGAGCCCAGCTTATTTTTATAATTAAATACTTCTACTTCAGGAAAGGAAGAAAAAAAAGATATAAAACAAGGAAATCAATTAGGAACTATTTCCTCAGCTTAGAGAGGTAGTGAGAACCCAGCGGGGCAGTGGTAACAAGCATGAAGGTGCCAGACAGACTTGAGAGCTTAGAAGGCAGCAGCATGGAGCTGGGGACTGTTGTGAGGGTTGACTCAGACCAGCAAGTTTTTGGCTGGGATCTGTAAAGGGTGGAGGTTGGAAGAGAACTGAATGAAGTGGACCACAGTGCTACTGCATGTCTCTGATCCCAGCTACTCAGAAGGCTGAAGTGGGAGGATCACAAGTAGGACCCTGTCTCAAACCAGGAAAGGTTGGAAAGGTTGGAGGTATCGGTCAGTAGAGTGCTTGCCTACAATGCAAGAGAACCTGGGTTTAATTATTAGTACCAAAGAAAAAAAGGTAGAATGTGACTGTGAAGGGCTTTGTGTGCTGGTCAGTAAGAAGGTTTGGTTCATGACCTGTGAGGTAGGCAGGCCGCCGTATGTGGACTTGATTCTCAGAAGGAACCTGAAGGTGTGTGTGGAAGAGCACGTGCGTTGGTTGTGGAACTGTGTCCACAGGATTAATGGAGGCAGATGGTTCAGATGAGAGTGAGAAGCAGCAGCCAGACATTGCGTGAATGAAGAGAGAGTGGTGTGGGCAGTATTTTCTGGGGAGGAAAATGATTAAGATGGTGGGGGTTATGGCCAGTGAGACCTTGTTTGAAAGGACACATGTGCCAAGTGGAGAACTGAAGATAGTGGGATTGGATCGTGGATCTCTAAGGAGGTAGTGAAAAGGGAGTAGAATCCCAGAGGGATAGGACAAGAGGGGAGAACCACAGAAAGGGCTTTTTTTGGTTTGTTATTGGTGATTCTGGGGACTGATCCCAGGGCCTTGCACATGCTAGGAAAGTCCTTTTCCCCTGAGTTCCATCTTCACTTGGGTATTTTTAAAAATGTGGTAGAATACGCATGATAAACAATGGATTATTTTAGTTAGCCTATTTTTTGGTGTGCCAATCAGTGGCAGTGTTTTATGCCCTTGTGTGACCTTCACCAGAATATGTTTAGTTTTATGGTGGGAAGAAACACAGGGATTGACTCTGATGGTCTCCTGATAATCAGATACCTCTGTGTGACTCAGTCCTTGGCAGAAGCCACACTAGGCTTCTTTACTGTTGTCTGTCTGGTTACATTTCTCTTTCAAGAACCTGCAGTATTTTACTTTTAGGTGTAGATGTGTATAGTGGAAGTGTTTGTAGGCTTGTGAAGGAGAGAGACTGTAGAAGCCAGACTCTGTACTGTCTTCATTCTCCTTTCTTTTTTTTTTTTTTTTTTTTTGGTCTTTTTTCTTTTCATCGGTACCAGGGATCGAACTCACAACTGCCTGCTTGTAAGGCAGGCGCTTATGCCGCTGAGCTAAATCCCCAGCCCCATTCTCCTTTCTTGACATCAGCATGATCCTCCAGGCTTAGCCCGTGAGCACTCTGTAATTGTGAACTGTGTCTGGAAGGCCAGGTTTGTTTTATTAAGATACTAAGCTCCGGACTGGAATGTAGAATGGGAGACTAACAGGCATGGGGTCAGAAGTGGAACAACTTTGTTCCATCCGTGGTGAGATCTGATAGTTTGTCTTTATTTAAAAGCAGCTGGGCCCCTTAGAGCACCCTTGTGTGTGCATTCCTCTTCCTATCACTGTAGGATCCCCAAACTGTAACTGGGGCTATGTGCTGTGAGGGCCATTGTCTGTGGCAAGGGCCTTTTTTAAGGCAGTGTGGTCAATTGCAGTTTGGGTGAGAAAATCCTGGTGATACACTGCTAAAGCATTAGAGCTGTAGGGTTTTCATCTGTAGAGTGAGCTACTGCTGCTGCTGAAGATTTTGATAGTTTGAGCTACTTTGGAGAATTAAGTTTCTAAAACAAGGCTAGAGAAAAAAGCATCAGGGACATAGACCTTGACTCTGGGTACCAGATGTTGCAAGAAGGAACAGAGAATACTGGAGCTTTGAGCTCCAGCTTTCCCTCAGAGCTGGCCCTGAAATATCCTACACCTCCCTGATCCTATCTGCACAAGGAGCTATGGGGGCAGGCTCCTGAGCCCTGCTTACTGTGGTGTTGTCATAGTGACTCAGGCTCACATAGTTAGGTACTTGAACAAGGATTTGAACCAGCACATCCTGTTACATACTGAGGGAATTTAGAGTTTGGAGCACATTCTAGGGGGAAAGAAGATGTCATTGCAGAAGAAATATGGAATAGATCTAACCATCTGAGTCAGAGGCAGCAGGATGGTGGAGGTCAGAGCACCTGGCTTCACACTGGGACACGTGGTTTCTCTCTGGCTGGACTGCATGCTCCTTGAAGTTAGAGATTATCTCTCATCCATCAGTGTGCTTTGAGGGGACTATACTCAGTGCCCTGGGTCCATATGCTGGGTAGATGGGAGGCAGTTTGAACAAGCAGATAATGTGTGAAGGCCTAGGGTCCTTTCCCCAAGCTGCAGTGTGCTGTTCTTGATCTCTTTTAATACCTGGATCTAGAAAATGTTCTGTGTACTCTCCCATCCTGCATTAGTTGTCTATTGCTGCTGTAACAAGTTACCACAAACTTAAGGCTTCAGACAACACATATTTATCACTTTACAATTCTTGGGTTCCTAAGTTCAGGACATTAACAGGAGCCATTGTCTCAGTTAACAAAAGAAAGCCAGCCAGCAAGTGTAAATATGTAAATGTGCTTTACTGGCTTGTGTAGGTTGGGTTATATGCTTCTAAATTCATTCACATGTTAACACCATCAAAGAAATTTGATAGAAACATGTCCAAGCTACTTGCAAAGGTGGGGCAGGTGGTTTGGGACTGGTTCAAGACTAGCCTAGACCAAACAGCTGGAGATGTAGCTCAGTGTAGAGCGTGTGTCTGGCATGTGTAGTATTATAATCCCAAATATTGAGTTTAGTCATCGTAAGTATTGTAATCTTCTTTCTAGTTTTACAGTCCAAAAGGTTGTATTTGTAATCCCATTGAGACGTCATTGGAATCCCAGCAAGTTAATTTTAATCTAACGCCACCAGTGCAACCCACGGCAAGAGTAAAGTCACCAGGACATGTTCCAAGTTAAGGGCAACCAAGGAGTCCTAGGTCCAGTCCTCATGAGGACATGGGGACAAAGGCCTTGATCCTAGACCTCTCCCAGAATTTATTATCTTGTGAAGAAGGGGGGTGGCTCAGGGGTGAGTGACAGTGAGCATGACAGGGATTAGGTGAGTAACTTGAGCTGGCCAGCCAGGTAGGAGAAAGGCATCTCTGTAAATTGCAGGGATTAAGATATGCAGAAGGATCAATTCACATAATCTAAGGTAGCAACTAAATTGTTGTGGAAGGCTATGGCTTTAGTTTTTGATATGTAAACTCTCATGCCCTGGGGAGTCATAGCCTCTTTACCTTGAGGCTCATACCCAGTTGACATTCCTGCAGCTGATTGGCTCTATCATCATATCTTTTACAGAGCACTATGCGAGGAAACAGGAGACTGACTGTTGGCTTTAGAGATTACGTACCAGTACCTGGCTAGCCTTATTTGCAATGTTTAGAGCCAGTTGAAGAGAGAAGAAAATACCATAGCCTGCTTTCTTCATATCAGTATAAAGAAATAAGTCTCGGGGGTTGGGGATTTAGCTCAATGGCCTAAGCACCTGCCTTGCAAGTAGGCGGTCATGAGTTCGATCCCCGGTACCGATCAAAAAAAAAAAATAAAAAAAAAAAAAAGAAACAAGTCTCCCACTAACGAAAGTCGGAGTCACTGGGGTTGTTTCCCACATGTGGGGCCCTGAATTCAATCTCCAACATCACCAAAAACCCCCCAAAACAAAAACCATTGACAAATAAGGGTTTCTAGTGTGTTCTAGCCAAAGAACCCTTTAAATGAAGCCTTACTCATTTGAAGAATAGAAATGAAGAGCAAAGATCTTCTGGTTGGATGGGTGCGGTGCCCAGATCCTTTTCTGTTTATTCCAGGAGAAGCTCCTGGGGGACCTCCCTGATGCACATTTTTTGTTTGTTTTTTTGCCATCGTGGGGATCAAACCCAGCATCTCCTGTATGTTAGGCAAGTGCTGTGCTGTTGAGCTACAAGCTGGCACTTTAGACAGTACATAATACTGCAAGTCTCACCGAGAGCTGAAAGTCTTCGTGGCCAGCAGTAGTAGCAGATTCCTAAAGCTTCACTTCATCTTGTTCCTACATTCTTGTTGCGTCACGTGGCTTCTGTGAACCCAGATCACATCCTGTCAGTGTATCAGTCATTTCTGAATGCCTGCCTTTTCCCAGCAGGCCTTTGTTTACCATAGGTGCTCAGTAGACATTGGTTGAATGGACTGGCAAGTGAGCACAGAAACCTGTTGGTAAAGTCTATTTTTAATTTTTCGGGTAAAGTATATATATGCCATGTACAGGCTCTGTTGAGTCTGTGAATGGCTTAGCGCAGTTTTTATTGTCTTGAAATCCCTAGTGGGGTCCTAAAGCCCTGGGGTATGGTTCAGTCACATAGGAGAGTCTTTGGGCCTAGGAACCTTCTCTGAAATAACACTGCAGTGCCATCCTTGTGTGTAGCACTCTGAGGCATTAATGTTTGTCACCACTGCAAAGTGGCCTCCCTCCAGGCCTTATTTCCTCACTTAATGAGTTTTACCAACGCTGTGTCTCCTAATGTCAGTATAACTGAGTTTTAAGTATGTTGATT
Source organism: Cavia porcellus (assembly GCF_034190915.1). Taxonomy (NCBI): domain Eukaryota; kingdom Metazoa; phylum Chordata; class Mammalia; order Rodentia; family Caviidae; genus Cavia; species Cavia porcellus. The sequence continues at coordinate 35,138,502 of NW_026947508.1, forward strand.
AAAAAGAAATTCTTATGTAGTATCACTGAGCAATCCTATATGGCTTAAACCTAATTGTATTTGCTGTGGTGTTACATAAATGCAGTGTTAAGTCAGCCTACATTGCAGGTAGGCCAGAGTTTTAGATAATACTCTCCTGCTTGATATCTTGCCATGATTCACTGAGGAATAAACGAGATCCCTGAGAGCTGATCTCTGTGTAAGGAGAGAGAAACTGGTCTGTTTTTCTTGAAACAGTTGAGGTACCCCCACCCTTGTGGATGTCTGTATATTGCCCCTGGATGGCCCTGCTGCCTGCCACATTGTTTCAGTTGTTACTGTCTGGTCTAAGTAAGGGACAGCTGGGCTCTTTGGGGGCTCTCAAAGTGTCTCATGGCAACCAGCGAAGATCTGTGTCTTTCCTTTAGAGCTGGAACTGGTTTAGGTTTATTTTTGGTGTATTTGTTTAAGGCTGTTCCAGAACCCACACTTAGGTACAGGTTTTGCCTTAAAAATTTTAAGTTAGCCTGGTGTAGACTAGACTAGTTTGCATGGTACTGTCATATGGCTTTTGTGAAGACAGGTGTTTTTGTGTTTGGTTTTCTTTCTCTGTGCTTCTGTCTCTCCCTGTGTTTTTTTCTGTAACACTGACCTTCCCTGTATGCCAAGTTGAATTCACGTTGATGTCCTCTGCTTTGCCCAGGTTGCAGATGAATACATGTTTTCCCTGGAGGAGAATAAGAAGTCCAAGGGTCGCCGTCAGCCCTTAAGCAAGCTCCCGAGGCATCATCCGCTTGTGTTGCAGGAGTGCATCAGTGACGATGGTAAGTGGGGGTCTCCTCTCCATAAGGAGGAAAGCAGGCACCATCTGGGGCTTATAGGACATAACAAGGCCAAACAGATGGGTAAGAGCGGCCTTGTGGCGTGGCTGTTCTTCTAGATACTCCACATAGAGGAAGGATTTCCTTTTATATCTCATTTGCTCATCAGATTTCATTATTAGCTTAAGTATCATAGAAAATACCTGCTGCAGGATGACTGCATGCAGGTTCTTTCCTTTCTTGAGGCACAAGACTGACTTTTCAGGATAACAAGTTCTGTCAACCATGTCAAGACCATGTTGAATTTGTAGGTGCAAAACTAAGGTATGATAGTGGCGTCAGAGTCCTCACAGGGGAGTGATACAACTTACGGGCAAACTAAAGAAAGAAGAAATGCCAGTGTAGGCAGAGGGGCACCATGAGTCACCATGGTGAATAGAAACAGGAGTGTGTATCTGTGCAGATGAACTGTCCTCTGCTCGTTTGCTAGAATTCAAGGACACGATTAGGGACTGACTGAGGTAGGAGGAGTGGAAAAAGGTTGTGTCATGGGTCATGACCATGGTGCTTCGAGTGGAGACATTTTTCACAGGACTCGGGAGCCATTGAAGTATTTTAAGTAGAGAAGTAGAAAAGCAGATTGACATTTGAAAGATCACCCCTAGTGCTGGCTCCTTGGAGGATGCTTTGAAAAGACCATGGGCTTTCATAATGGTGTGTTTGAGATACGGTGATCTGAATAGGATGGCTTTGGTAGAAATAACAGAAGGGAATGTTGTATGGAGAAAGCTACCTGAATTTGTGCTGGGTGTTCTGTCTTTTTGAAATAAAGAAATTGAGCTAGGCATGATACACATGCCTATAATTCTAGCACTCAGGAGGCTGAGGCAGGAGTTTCTAAGGCCAGTCTGGAATCTTAGCACTCTGGGAGGCTGAAGCAGGTGTATTACAAGTTTAAGCCCAGCCTGGGCAACTGGTGAGCTCCTGTCTCAAAATTAAAACAACAACAAACATTATTTTTAAATAAGCAAAGGAATACATATCAGTGTGAAGGTCTGCAGTGCCAGATGTTGATACATGCACACACGCACACAAACGACTATGGATCTGTGAGAGTCATCAGTAAGAGCATGTTGATGGACTCCCTGGTTTGTAGGTGGAAAGTCCCCTGAGTTTGTACCCTAGTCTAGCTGGAGCTTCATCTTCGCTGCATGAACCTTTCCCTTTAATGCTTTGATGTAACACAGATTGTAGAAAATTTGAAAATCCCAAAAAGTTACCTGTACACGTATCCTCCATCCCTGGTTTTTCTAGACATATGTAAATTATGTCCATGTGTGTGTTTTTCCATGTATGTCTTTTTGACATAATGTAATTGAGCTAGCTGTTGTGGTGCATGCCTATATAACCATTCAGGAGGCAGGAGTTTAGACCAGTCTGAAGCACATAGCAAAACTGTCTTAAAAAAAGCAACAAAATAAATAAAAATAATAAAAGGATGTAATTCAGATTGTAATATAACCTCTGAATTTGTGACAAGAATGCTCAGATTTGGCTAGTTGAAGTGTTTGGAGACACTGTTTGCTGTGTCTGTATGTATTTGTCAATTACAGGAACACTGTCACTGTAAGTCTGTCTTACTGTCTACTTGGCTTTCAATACTTTCTTTATACATCCTTTGAACATTTGCTGTAGCTGGGTATGATGGTCCATGTCTGTAACCCCAGCAGTTGGGAGGATGAGACAAGAGGATTGCCATGAGTTTGAGGCCAGCCTGAATAAGAAAAAGCAAGTTAGTTGTAGTTGTCAGATTACTTCACTTTGATACGCTAGTAGTAATCGCCTAAGGAGGACTGTCAAGTAAACAGGATGTTGTCATACCTAAAAAGCAGTAGCTCCAGTATATATATATAGAGAGAGAAAGAGAGTAGGGAAATTTATTGGAGAAAAGCAGTGGGGAATAGGAATAGCTCCTGAGAGACAGGAGGAATCCAGAATAGTTGCTCTTTGTTTATTTTGTCTGTGAGACATTGGTTCAGGCTGGCCTTGGGCTCACCTTGTAGCCCAGGCTGGTCTCGAATTCGCAACAATTCTCCTGTCTCAGCCTCCCGAGTGCTGGGATTACAGGAGTGTACCACCACGCCTGGTTCTTTGGGATTTTTGAGACTGGCTGGACAGGCTGGCCTCAAATGTGTTCTTCTGCTTGTCCTGAGTGATGGGATTATAGCCAAGCCAGGCTCACACATTGTTTTTATTTTTTTCATCTTTTTGATACAGGGACTCACTCTGTAATTTAAGCTGGCTTTGAACTCACTTTGTAGTCCTTCAACTTGGGTGATCTTAGTGCCTCAGCTTCCCAAGTGCTGGGATTACAGGTGTGTACCACCATACACATTGTATTTTTTTTTTTTTTTTATCGGTACCAGGGATCGAACTCATGACCGCCTGCTTGTAAGGCAGGCGCTTATGCTGCTGAGCTAAATCCCCAGCCCCTACACATTGTATTTTGAAGTTAGGTTTCTTTAGGCTTTTGAGTGCAGAGCTTGGTCCCCCCCAACAGAACAATATTTTCACTTGAGCCAGCGCTTGCAGTGAGCTGTACGTGGCTTAACTGCACGGCTTTGTGAAGTTCTGCATACAGAGTTATTGTTAGTGCGTGTTTTGCTTCACATCATCCAGTATTCACATGTGGAAATGATTCTGTCCACTTTTCACTATATGAGTAGAATGTATTGTCAGTGCGTTAAGTTTTTAGTTGATTATGAGCCTGTTTCTGTTTGTTCTGTCCTAGCTCAGTGACTCTTGTATGGCCCAAGGTAAAGAAACAAATCTCTGCTTGGGTTTTGGGCACCATGAACTGGATCTCAGTAATGGGTTTTTTGGGATTGATTTTACTGGTCTGTGTTGGCCTCCTTATGCTACAATGACTTTCACTGAAGCCACGCACAATGGCAGCTGCCACATCGCCTTAGATTAAACATGACTGTCTAGGCAGGGCAGAAAACGATTTGTCTGTGCTAAGCCCAAGTTGACAGAAATGAACAAATATGAGCACTTAGGACAAATCTGTCCATTTGAGTGTTCCTTGGACTGTTTGGCAAAATCCTCAAGGGCCAATTGGAAAGTGTTTTTGTCTAGGAAGAAATGAGATCATTGGAGTGGTTATTATGACAAGGGACTGTGCCACAAGCAGTGATTCTTGAGATACTTGTGGTAGGGTGGATATAGAGTTTCCTGTCCTGTGTTGCATGCTTTGGCCACATCTGACAAGGAAGTGGTTTCTAAATGCTACTCCCCCATACATAGGAGCACCTGGAGAAGCACTGTGACATTAGTTGCGTGTTTCTTTTTATTTTATTTATTTATTTTTTAAGACAAGGTCTCATTATGTAGTCTAGGCTGGCCTTGAACTTGCAGCATATTCCTGTCTCAGCCTCCTGAGACAACATTTTATTTTTTATTATTATTCCTTTATTTGTCTTTTTGAGACAGGGTCTCACTATGCAGTTCAGTCTGGCCTTGAGTTCACTTTGTAGCCCAGGCTGGGCTACAAACCCTGTAATGACCCTGCAACGATCCTTCTGCCTCAACTAAAAACTGAGTACTGTAGTTACAGATGTGTACCACCAAACCTGGCCTACATTTTATTTTGATAGTTACCTGTGCTTGTACCAAAGATCCCACACTCACTGTAGACTTTTACAGTTATTCTGGGTCTGTCTTACTCCTTTACCTTGAGTGCACTGGGACTTGGTAGGCTGTGCACCTTTTTTTACTTACATTTTGTTTTGTGAACCAGTGTGGTGATTTTCCTTTCAGCAGTTTGCTTAGTTCTTCCCCGGTCCCTGTGACATCTGCTAAGTGTGTCCCCTCTAAGCTAGTAAAGCCAAGGGCTGTGTCTGTCATAATGACCAGGAGTCTGTGAAGGAACAGAGAGTTAATGTTTTGGGCTTTATGACCCTTAGTGATTTCTGAGGCCATCACATTTTTGTTTTCCCCAACTGTTTAAAAATGTAAAAAAATTGTTGGTGCCCTGAGTGGGATAGATTTTGGTTCCTGCATGTTATGGCTGGAAACAAGGATTCACTGTGGCCATGTGACTCCGCCCTCCTCTGAGATATAGGCTGGAGGGACTGGGGTGCACTGCTTTAAAGAGGCAGGTGTCCTACAGGCTTTTCCAGAGGGAGCACTTGGCAGCTCCTGATGGAAGACCCTGGTTTAACAACTTTTAAGCTTTGCTAATTCGCTGTTATTTTCTTTCCCATTTCCCTTCAGTGCAACTGAAGAAAATCCATAAAAAGCAAAGGTTTAATATGCTGACCTTTTTTTTTTTTTTCTTTTTGCATTTTTATGTTTTGTTTTTGAAATAGGGTTTCACTACGCGTTCAGGCTGGCCTTAATTCACTTTGTAGCCCAGGCTAACTCAGCCTCCCAAGTGCTTTTACAGGTGTGTACTACCATGCCTAGCCATGCTAACATTTTTGATGGTTTCTGCCAAGAGAGTGCTTCATCTTGCTGCCTTTGGAGGAGGCAGAGGGTTGAATGTGGCAGCTGCGAGGGGGGCGGAGCAGGCGGAGTTCCCATGTAAGAGGAACAGTAGAGACCATGAGTCAGTCTCCACAGAGTGCGGAGTAAGGCAGGTCTCCCCACAACAACATTCCAGTGTTGAAGGAGTCTTATCAGACCGTCACTTCTACCTGTAGCCTTTATCGCTCCTAGGATCTGGTGTGGACCAGGATTCCTGGCTGAGTGCTCCTGCTCTCAAGGCAGAACCACATATGGTGTGCTTGGTATTGTGTTACATTCTTGTTTCTTCTCCTAGAGACCTCTGAGCAATTGACCCCCGAGGAGGAGGCTGAGGAGACAGAGGCCTGGGCCAAGCCCCTGAGCCAACTGTGGCAGAACTGACCCCCAAACTTTGAGGCTGAAAAGGAATTCAATGAGAGCTTGGCCCAGCAGCCCCCTCACTGTGCTGTCTGTATGATCTTCCAGACATATCATCAGGTAGGTTCACTTTATCCTGCCTTGACCCAGGACCAGCAGTCGCTAGATTTGATTGTGGGTATGTAATTTGTCACTGGTACCCTTAGGTGAAGTACGTGTTTTCCTGGTGTTCTCTGCCTGATGGAAGTTGCTCAGTCTTCAGGCAGATGACCCTGAGTTAGAGATTTTCACTTGAAAATGGTCTGGAGACCATGTGGCTCAGGCTGTTTTGGGCACCAGTGCTAGTCACAATCTTGACTTTTCAGGGCTCTCTGTTTTTCCTAGCATCCTAGTCGGATGTTGTCCCTGCCAGGCAGTGTAGGATTGACCAGTCAGTGTAGAGGACCGTAGTTATTTAAGCACACTCTCACACACTCTGGGTGAAAAGCTAGATCTTGTCATGTTGGCTTCTTTATACCCGTTCCGTTGTGGATGTTGCTGGTGGCCAGAAATAACTAGGGTAAGGTGGAAGTAGAGGCCTGGATTGGAGTATTCTGGCACAATTGAGAAGCAAAAAGTATAAAATGAACAGGTTTATTGAGTTGAGGACGTGGAAAAGAGCACAGAACCCGTGGTGGTTGGGCTGTCTGCCTCGACTGGATACAGAGAAGCACAGAGTTATGAGAGCTATATGATTGCTGATCCGAAGTGGTGCACGGGATGGATAAAGATGACATGTGAGGAACCGATTGGAATTTTTTTTGTGTGCAAACAGCAAGGGGAGGTGCAATCAGGGCTGAAGAAGAAGCAGGAAGTGGTAAGCGTTCCCACTTTGGCCTTCCATCACGGTGGACCACCGCCATAATTGTATAGTAATTTATACTAGGGTAAGAACCTTTCAGCGACAGGTAGAGAAGCACGGTTGCTGAACTCAGATGTGCCCTTCCCAATCTGGGACACTAAGGGCTTCTCTAGTAGATCAGTTAGGTGCCAGGTGACCAGCTCAGGCTCTGCTGGGACTTGGAAGTAAGCAAGCTATCACACTCTGGAGATTAAAGCAGCATGGCCGCTGTGAGTCTGGCAAGGCCCCAGTTTCATACGTGCTGAAGGATGGAACCTCAGACCAATACTTTTTTTGTTAGTAACTCACAAATTCTTTCTATTGACAGAAAAACAATACCAAAGAACTGTATATGCCGTTGTCAGTGAGGAAAGTGTCTGTTCTGGTTGTTACTTCCAACAGATTAAGTGGGGTGTAGTTTCATGAATGACTGGCACCCCAGTAGTGAAGTTAGTTAGCATGTGCTACCTATATAGAGTTTCACGAATGGCGTAGCCTTAGAGGTTAACATGTTTTTGGGCTCTCCCTCCTTGGAATAGGAATAATGTTGCCATCCAGTGGTAAAGCCAGCTGGTATTTGTAGTCAATATCATTTGCCGAGGGAGGTATGTGGATTTGATGTTCTTCTGGAGGGGCCCCTCAGCCAAAAACCACAGGTGGATCCCAGCCAGGTGACAGTGCTGCAGTCCTGGTGACTTGCTGACACAGAGTCTCAGAGGCAATCAGTGCTGACCCATTAGCTGCACCTGTTCTGGGTGCTGTCCCTGAGTGAGGCCACCATGTGGTGCAGCACATAGGGGAGCCCACAGTGGCTGCTCCACTGGCAGCATCTCTGCATTTTATTACCATTTGGAGTAGGAAGACTGAAATCCCAGTTGTCTCTTACCTCGCTCCCTCTTCCCAGTTGTCCCCCAGGGGCCTTTGTTTGATGCTGCTGTGAGAAATTGAATTTGAGTCATTAGAGGTAACTTCAATTAGTAGCTCTGGGATAATGGTTATACACTTGGGAGTTGTAGCCATGGTCATATGAGTAAGAGACTCAGCTTTCTGCTGATGGAGCAGGTGGAAAGCTAAGAGCACAGGCGTGGGCTCACTGGTGTGCACTTTTTCTTCTTCCCTTAGGTCGAATTTGGAGGCCTTAGCCAGAACTGCGGAAATGCTTCGGAATTAGCCTCCCAAAAGCAGAGGACTAAGCCATTGATTCCAGAAATGTGTTTCACCTCAACTGGCTGCAGTACAGACATTAACCTGTCTACTCCTTATCTTGAGGAAGATGGTACCAGCATGCTAGTTTCCTGCAAGAAATGCAGTGTCCGTGTTCATGCTAGTGAGTGCTTCTTACCTTTTTCTTTATCTTATTTCAGGAACAGGGTCTGCTCACTGAATGTCCTTGCTGCCTGCTGACCTTTCCTTTCTTTAAGTGCACAGGCTGCTTATAAGTCCTTGGGGAGTTTGTTGTTGGTGATGAGTTTCTGCATGACTCGAAGCATCGGTAGTTTTACCAGTCAATTCTTCCATTGCACAGTTAGAGATAATCCACAGTAGATTAGACTCTGCTATACACTTGGTATTGCAGTTACTAATGAATCTGCAGCTCCTGTCTTTTTTTGTGATTGAGCCCTGGGGACTCTGATCTAGACTTCAGGGCTTTGGTAAGTTTTATTATCGTTGGGAGGAAAGACACGCATAGGCATATCCTGTTCTGACCTCTGGGTTTAATTTGCTCTTCTTGGTGTCTCTTTTAGGTTGCTACGGTGTACCCCCTGCAAAGGCTTCTGAAGACTGGATGTGTTCTCGGTGTTCAGCCAATGCCCTAGAGGAAGTAAGTATTGCCACACTCTTTCTGTGATCTCCATGAGACTTCGAATACGTTCAGGGTCAGGATCAGGCTGTTTTAGGCTAGACTTGATGTGCCCAGCAATCTACATAGGGCCCAGTACTAGTGATGTCAGTAATGTGAGAATAAGTCTAACATCACTGAAGAGTAGTTTCTGCCCATTTGCAGCAGGGCATGAATAGACCTGGAAGCTTTGTTCATTTCACTGAGCCAAGACCAAGGTGATTGTCTGTAACACCACTGAAGAGTTAACCATGGGGTTGGAGCCTCAGTATTGGGCTCAGATAGTTGATTTTGCAGATATCTCTTGATCGTCACCCCCAGAGCCTGGCAATAACCTGCCTAGGAAACAGTCAAGGCTCCATAAATCTTCCACTTTATACACAGAGCAGCTTTTGTAACTTGACTTACTGTTGTTAGGAACAATAACAACAAAGAGGATTATTTTAAGCAGATACTTGATGCACTTTGGCCCCAGTGGTCTCTGTATCCTATAGGGGCGTCTCTGCTTTATAAGGCTTATATTTTGAAGCCCTGCCTGTCATTATATTGCTTTCTTAGGTTGAGGTCAGAGCTGTCCACAAGAAATTAATGGAGATTAGATACGGTGTTATTGACTTGATGGTAACTGCTCCCCGCCCCCCCACCTTTTTTTTTTTTGGACAGGACTGTTGTTTATGCTCCTTACGAGGAGGGGCCCTGCAGAGAGCAAATGATGATAGGTGAGTTTTCAGACCCATTTCTTGGAATGCCCCTGCTCAACTCTGACGCAGAGTATAGCAACAGTGTGGGGCCATGACTCTTTTTCCTGAGCACCTGGTGAGGGTTTGGGAAGTGCATTGTGTGGAGTAGGGACAGCATTTTTGGAACTAATTTTAATAGTGGATTGCTGAGGGGAGCCAAGCAGTCCTGGATCTTTCCACTTCTACTTTCCTTTAGTAACATCCTCTCTTGGGAGGAGCTGAGAATGGACTCAGAGAAGGGTATGGACACCTGAGATGGTGGTGCAAGGCCTTTGTGGGCTGGAGGTGGCCATGGGCATTGGGTAGTGAGGACTTTGCTACAGAGGAAACTCCCTAGCCCAGACCTAATGTTTAGAGATAATAGGAGTCCTGCAGCAAGAAAATGAGACACTTGAGAGATCAGCCATGCCACCTATAAATCTACAGAAGATTCTGGGCTTCTCAGCCATTGGGTTGCTCACTTTTATATAGTTGCATCTTTGTTTTTTGTGTCCTGTTTTATTTACTCCTGAGGCAGAAATGTAAGTTGCTGAGGTTTTTCCCCCATGAATACCGGGAAACTTTTTATAGGGTTGTGCATACAGGCAGCGGCATGCAGTGAATGAGTGTCCTGCCTCATGCTTGGCATGCTCTTTCTGATAGATGGCCCTTCTGCTGTCATTTACACTCATTTGAAGGCACTTGGCTGCCATTACTTGAAGTTACTGTGTTCCTCCCAGTTGCAAGATAGGGCTGGTCACAGTCTTCCTTCTTGGAGGTGAGGATTTCTCTGTTGAAGCCTTTCACTGGTCCTTTTAATCCCTGTTCTAACCGCACAGGGCATGACAGCCCCATCAATACGGCTGACCGCTTCCATGTAGCATCAGTGTTATCTGTAGGCCTTCATGTGTCCTGATTTTTCTTTATTTTTTGCAGGTCTGGTGTTTGAACTCAGGGCCTTGTACATGTTAGATATATGCTTTAGCACTGTTCCATACCCCTCCCCTGATATTAAGAACTTTTACCAGCTTAGTTTTTATCTTGGTGCATGTCATCTCAAAATGCCCAGAACTTAATTTAATCCTCTGTGGATGTCTGTTGGGCAGACCTCTCATGGAAAGTGCGACTTGGGACAGATCTTAACGTCTGAATCCGCCTTAGATAAAGGGAGCAGAAAAGAGATTGTTTCAGCCTGGGAAAGAGTTCTGAGCAGAGACTAGGGGTTCCACAACACCGGCAAACTTGGTATGGTGAAGCTATTTTCCAGAAGTGCCTGGGTCCTCTGGGAAGAGAACCCTGTGACACTTGAGTTTATTCTCACCTCTGAAACCCACCACAGTCAGGTTCTGGTCCGACTTATTTTGCTACAGTTTTGAGGGAGCAGTGTAAGAAGTGTGATCCTACCTTAACCTGGGACAGTGCGGTGTGATATTTCTGGCTCTCACCTTCCTGGGCTTTGGGAACTTTGTGGAGGAAGTCATTGGTCATTGTGGGTGTGGGAGCCAGTGCTGTTGGAGGTCTATCCTAGAAAGGAAGACAGAGGTGACTGAGACCCTTTTGGCAGGTGGGTCCATGTTTCATGTGCTGTGGCAATTCTGGAAGCAAGATTTGTCAACATTGCAGAGAGAAGTCCAGTGGATGTGAGCAAAATCCCCTTGCCCCGCTTCAAACTGGTAAGTAAGAAGAGATGGGTTTGTGGATGCTTCCTAATTACCTTGTTTTTAGGTCTCCGAGTAGAGGGGGACAGTGTATATCTGCTTGGCCCTAGTTTTGTTCACTTTCTGGTTCTCACTCAAGTCAGATTACTTACTAAGGAGACCCATGATCAGTTGTGAGATTAGAATAGGCTGTATACCCTCATGTTTTAGGGGAGGGTTGGCTCTTTTTAACCTGGCTCAGTGCATTTGGGGAGTCGATCAATAAAAAAGGCTGGAATGTCTTTCCTGGAATCATTCATTGGTTTTCTGCTACTGTGTGTAGAAATGTGTCTTCTGTAAGAAGCGGAGGAAAAGAAACGCTGGCTGCTGTGTGCAGTGTTCCCATGGTCGGTGCCCAACTGCCTTCCACGTGAGCTGTGCCCAGGCTGCTGGAGTGATGATGCAGCCAGATGACTGGCCTTTTGTTGTCTTTATTACCTGCTTTCGGCATAGGATTCCCAGTTTGGAGGTAAGGGAGGGTGCCATTCTGGAATCCTTTTGACAAAGTGAAGACTCTCTTTCTCTGTGCTATCCATTTTTCATGCCAGCACATATTTCCTCAAGTAGTATGCTTGGTGGAGATCCTAATGAGTAAGTCATTAAGAGAAGACCTCAACTGTCTCTACTCCTGCTTTGGATTTCATAATGTAGTGGCACCAAACTGCTTCTGCGTGATTCCTTTGGATTATCTTTATTTGCTTGCTTGTCCACCAGGATAAACTCTTTGAGGGGAGGGCCCATATCTTTCTTTTGAGCAATACTAGAGATTGAACCTGGGGCCTTGCACTGAGCTGTTTCCCAGCCTATTTCTTATTTTAACACAGGCTCTTGCTAAGTTGCCCAGGCTGGGCTCAAAACTTGTGATGCTCTTGCCTCAGCCTCCCAGATTGCTGGGATTACAGGTGTGTACCACCATGCCTGGCTGAGGATCCGTATTTTATTACCCTGGATGTCCTTTTTATTTCATCTGGTGTCAGGGACATAGTAGAAGCTTTGTAAATATGAGAACTACTGGAGAGAACTGACAGTTTGCCATTAACTGATACTCACTAGGGGTTTATGTAGTTCTTTGATGAAGTATAGGGAGATACATGGAATGTGAGGTAGTAGAGTTAGGAAAGAGTCTGGGTCGAAGCTGGCATTTGAAGTGGTTCTTAATAAGAAATTGTAAGCAGAAAAGGCTTGGCTTCAGAAGCACAAGATCAAAGCTTAAAAAATGCACATACAAGACTGGTTCTAGAACCGTAGCAGGGGATCGGAACTGAGAGGAAAGCAGCACTAAATAATGAAGATTGTGCTGCACTTTACTACTCTTCTGTTGGACGACTTTCTTTGGTGTTAAGGTTTTAAAGCATAGGGCCAGGGTTTAGTTCAGCAGTGTTAGTGCCTACCTGGCAAGCGTGACGTTGTGAGTTTAATCCCCGGTCCTCCCTGCGCATGCACGCGCGCGCGCGCGCGCACACACACACACACACACAAACAAAAGATTTTAAAGTATGTGTTTGTGTGTGCACATGCATGTGGTATCAGGGATTGAGCCCAAGGCCTTCAGCCTGCTAGGCAATACTCGGCCACTGAGCTATATCCCTAGTCCAGTTTAAAATTTTCACATAGAATCTGGGATTGTTTAGGTTGGCCTTGAACTTAAAAATTCTTGCCTTAGTCCTCTGTGTAGTTAGGATTATACGTATGTGACACCATACCTGGCTTGCAATTTCTGAGACAGGGTTTCACTACTAAGTTTAGGCTGGCCTGGACCTCAGTTAATAGGCCAGTCTGGTTTGAAGTCATGGCAGTCGTATGCCTCAGCCTCACAAGTGTTGCAGTAACATGGGTGTACCACCACCACATCCAGCTTGTGTTTAAAATTTTTAAAATTTCCTTTTTATGTATTTTCCTTTTGTATTTCCTTCTTTTGATGGTGGTGATACTGGGGTATACTAGGGATTAAACCCAGGGCCTTTGTAATGAGCTACATCCCCAGCCCTTTTTATTTTGAGAGGAGGTACTGTTATGTTCTCCAGCTGGATTTGAACTTGAGATACTCCTGCATCAGCCTCCAAAGTGTTGGAATTACAGGTGTGTGCCTCCATGCCCAGTTGAACTATATTTTTAAATTGTGATTCTGGTAATGGCTCTAAGAGTGATTCAGAAATCAGAAATTGAGGCAGTGAAATAATTTAGCCTAAGAGAGAGTAAGTTTTGAAATCGGAATACGTAGGCAAACCTTTGAGGTATGCTGCTCTCTGAGTACTCCAAACTAGGAAGCCCTCGGGTTGCAGTCAGCAGCCACACAAGGTGGGAGGAGGCTCCACCATTGAGTAACAGGCTAATAGAAGAGACTTTCCCCATTGTGGTGAGCACGATAATCAAGGAAGAATGTGTTAGGAGCCAGTCTAGAGGAGAGAGTTTTGCACTCTGCTGTTGAGATCACAGAACAGACCTCAATAGTTGCCTGGATTTTCCTTTTTCATGAAACCATTTTATGATCATAAGAGGTGGTTGTCAGACATATGGGTAGTACCTTAGGGAAATGGAGAAATGTTCAGTGTGAAAACAAAGCTTTGGAGGAATAAAGGTCTAAGTTATGATCAAGGCCCACCTCTGGCAGATAAATTCATTTGGCAATGGAACAGGATTGTTTCATGATTATCAGTAGTTGATATACTTCGTTTGGTAGCTGTAGACTGCTGATGCTGAGAGGTAACTGGGGTATTGCTGAATATTTCTTTGACTGATTTATTGTTTTAAGTATTTTTTTAAGCACCTGCTATGTGACAAGCAGTTCTAGATGTTAGAAGTTGACTAGTAGAAAAGAGAAGAAAGTCCTTGCCCTCATAGAGTATATGTGAGGTGCATATGCTATAGCTGAAAGATACACACAGGAAGCTAGTAGTACACAGTGTATTAGACAGAACTGTGGTGGATAAAGAGGGTAGAGGAGTGGACAGTGAGTAATTTTGTCAGTGATGAATCTTGAGATGTGAGGAGACCAGGGAGCAAATAACTGGGGAAGGCATCTCAGGTAGAATAGCAGTACAAAGGCCCTGGGCTGGGATCTACGTAGCGTGTATATTGAGAACTGTGGCTGGAGTAGAGTACTTGGGCAGGTTATTGGAAGTGTTTGGCCGTGAGCCTAATACATAGTTTCTGATACCATTGCATCAAGGAGTTCATAAGGAGTAATCTGAATTGAGGGCACCATAGATAGCAGGGCCCTTATAATGGGAAGTAGGTTGTTGCAGATAGCTGAGAACATTCATCAAACTTCAGTCTCTGTGTCCTGTCCCTGAGGGTAGGGCTAGTGCTCAGCTTAGAGTGTAGCAATGCTTGGGGCCAAGGCCTCTGGTCCCATGAGTCTACTCTGAGACTCTGATAGGTAAGAGTAAGCCATGTACATTGTGGGTACGATTTGGTTGGGTCCAGGGAAGTCACAGGGTATATTTATGCAGAAGGACCAGTTCCGGGTTAGAAGCTCAGGGGAAGTGAAATTTATGTAGGCGAATATGACACTGGCTGGGATGTGGGTATGTGGAAAGAAATGATTCAGCTCCTGTTTCTTCTCTCCTTGTTAGCTTTTTATTCTGACGCTTATCTTCTTTGGATAAAGGGGAATGCATTGATTTTGGTTCTTGTTTGCCAGACCCATGAGTACAATGTGTAAATAACCCAAGCCTCTGTTTCTTTCAGCGTGCCAAAGGGGCCTTGCAGAGTATTACTGCTGGCCAGAAGGTCATTAGCAAACATAAGAATGGGCGCTTCTACCAGTGTGAAGTGGTCAGGCTCACCACTGAGACCTTCTATGAAGTCAATTTTGATGATGGCTCCTTCAGTGACAATCTGTATCCTGAGGACATAGTGGTAATGTCTGCAAGCAGCTTCTCTGGCAGTTTGGGACTTAGGAGTTTCTAGGCCTAGTTGGTAGACTGCCTGTGGGTATGCTTGCCTTTATTAATAGGTCCTGTGAGTTCTTTAATTTTCCCTAAAAGACATTTATACTGGTTTTTCCTTGCAAGGAAAACTGTGCTAATGGGTTACTGTGCTCCCCCTAAAATTTCATGGGAATCAGTATTTTCTCCAGTTCTCTAAACTACACATGTTTTGGCCAGACTATCCTGAAGGCACCTAATAGAGTGGAAAAAGCCCATTCTTTAGTATCAAATTGTGCACGTTTTGCTGTTCCAAAAGATGTATGACTTTTACAGAACTATCCAGCTATTTTTTCTACCATGCCATCTTAGCAGATGTAGAATCTGCTCTTTGCTATTTACAGTTGAGGGCTTTGGGGCTAAGGAAAAACTGGTGGGAACCTCGCTAGGCCATCTTCTTCCAGGCCTGTCATTTCATTCAACCATCACTGATTGTGCACCACACCTTAAGCTGGGATATAGTTGAACAGTCATTTTAAAGTATCCTTTTCTAGGAGTAAAGGTTCTAATGTATTGTGCCATGACCCATCGTAGGTAACTACTTTTTGTAACTTGCCTGTGTTTTAAAAACACCGTTCTTAAATTCTGAGTAAATTTCTAGCATTTCTTTATGAAGAGTTGTAGAAAACAGGTGAGTGGATGTGAAGATCACTGATTTTGGCACTTAGCTCCTATGCTTACTGAGTTTGCTAAATTCATTATGCCTGTTCATTTTGTCACCTAGAATCAAGATAAGAGATACAGGGTAGACTCTGATTTGCAAATAACCTTTCAGCCCAGAGTAAGTAGTCTATAGGAATGTCAAAGCGGAAGCATAATCTATAACTTATTTTTCCCTGAGTAGATGTCAGTTACCATTGTGCTGAAGTGGACCTTTCATTGTCCTTTTTTCTTTCTTCAGAGCCAGGACTGTCTCCAGTTGGGTCCTCCTGCTGAAGGAGAAGTGGTCCAAGTGAGATGGACAGATGGCCAAGTCTATGGAGCTAAATTTGTGGCTTCTCACCCCATCCAAATGTACCAGGTAGTCAAAGGTTCCTGTTAGGAGTGCGTGATAGTCAATTCATTCAGTGTTGTCTCTTGGGTCAGGTGATTCTCTGCTTTTCAAAGAACTACTATAGGTTGGTAATAAACTTTGTAGAGCTAGCTCTGTCCTACATCTAGTTTCCTAGTGTGCGGAAGTGGCAGTCCTTATTACTTCAGTGCTGTAGTGATTTCCTTTGGATGAAGAAAACTGCTATTTTCATGGGGTAGACAAGGGAAACTCCAAGGTACCCTAGCCCAAAGGTCTTTGTGTCACTGGCAGGTGGAGTTTGAGGATGGCTCACAGCTTGTGGTTAAGAGAGATGATGTGTATACACTGGATGAAGAGCTTCCCAAAAGAGTCAAGTCTAGACTGGTGAGTGTGTTTTGTGTGCCATTGGATCCCAGGAGCAGGAGGGAACAGAGCTGGGGCATGTCACTTTTTCTCCCTTGGGAGAGTTGGCTATAAAGTTATTTGGTTTCCCTGTTCTTCTGCAGTCAGTGGCCTCAGACATGCGCTTCAATGAGATTTTCACGGAAAAAGAGGTGAAGCAAGAAAAGAAACGGCAGCGGGTCATCAACTCTAGATACCGGGAAGATTATATAGAGCCTGCACTGTACCGGGCCATCATGGAGTAGGTGCTTCCAGCGTCCAGCAGGTTCCCAGCCATGGAGGCGAGAGCGCTCTGGTGTTCCACAGCACAGCAGACACACAGAACTCTGAAGTCTCTAAAAGTGAAGTTGTAAAAAGAAAAGGAATGAAATCTTCGACCCCATCACCTTCTTAATCCGCCCTCTTCACATTCTGCCCTAGTGAAAGGACAAGCCATTTTGGGACATGTGGCAGCAGCTGCTGATCTCTCAGCTGAGAGGCTGAGCACTGGAATGCTGTGGCTGTACTGACCCAGGTTCCAAAAGGAGTCAACTGTGCCAGTTGGGCAGATTGCCCTGCTCCTGGCCTAGGACTTCGTTTCCTACCAATTAATCACCACCCTCTAGGCAGAGGTGCTGGTACTTTCCCGATTCCTTTTGTATTTATATGTGTGTGTGTGCTCGAGTGTGTGCGTGTGTGTGGGCGTGTGTGTGTGGTCTGGATCAGCTTCTGCAAGCCCCTGGCCTTTACTTTCTTCCTTGCCTATGCAGGGCAAACAAAATGTGAAATTCTGTTCTCGGCTAAGCTGAGTAAAGGCCCCTGGGAGTTGGCTGGAGGTGGATGTGACATCTGTCTAGGCCTGGAATGGCCCCAAGAGAATGCTGGCAGAGCTGCAGTATTGAGATGCTAAGGAGTTGATGCCATCTCTTTGTCCTCCTTTGAAGGAGAACATAGGGGTAACATGGTCATGTGCCCTAAACATTCTAGGGGACAGAGCTTCAGTGGCACAGTATTAGAGGGTGTGGGTGGGGAATACCCTCAAGGGAGGACTTTAATGATGGAAGCAGGCAGAGCCTGGTGGGTGAATCTGTTAAAAGAAAATTGCAATCATGCAAGGGCAGGGAGGGTTAGGATGAACTGGGGCCACTGGAGGCCAAGGGCAATTATAGGTATGCCCTTGGTCTGGGGGGTGGGTGGGAGGGGCTTGATTTCAGGGTGGGGGGGTGGGATAAGGGAGCAATACTGAGGGGGTTAAACAGGTTTTTGCTCCTCACAAATTTGTTTGCCTGGGCCCGGGATTGGAGGGGGGTCACAATTATTCCCTATGTATACAAGAAACAAATTTATAATTCCCCTTTTTTTGTTACGTATGAACGCTATAAACCAAATTATTTTGAAAACTGGTGCATCACCTTGTCCTTAGCAATAAAGTATGTTGAGCAGACGATTGGTTGTGTCTGCCCCAAGGAGCCCACAGGGCCCAGGGTCAGGCAGGGGTGTATCCAGAGTCATAGGCTCTGGAGAGGGCTACTATGTATCTTAAGAATCAGTCAGGCCTAGAAAGAGACAAAGTATGGTGAGTTATGAAAGAAGGGCCCTTCTGGCTAGGATCACCTTTTTGCTTCCCCGGTTTTATAGATGGCCAAGAGAAGGTAATGGGAAGGACCAAACCACTCTGAGTCATCTCAACATTGAACTCTCACTTCCATTCTATCTGATTTATCTTTACTGAGCTATGTCTATGCGAGCTTCCACACACATTATGGAACTAATTGAAAGGAAAGAAAGTGTTAGTGCTTGAAGACCAAGCAACTTATCCCCCAGTGATGTCCTAAAGCTGCTTGCTGAGCTACCTGTGGTTCCTTAAGAAGCCTGCCTATTGGGTCTCGGAGGGCTGAGTAGTTGAGTGTAGGGGTGCTTTGGGATAGAGAGGAGCAGTGGCTGCAGGATTAGAAGAGGCTTGGGTCAGCTCACTCAGTACTTTGTGTTCCTGGGCTTTGGGAGGTGGTTGCCACTTGGTACAAACTGAGGGGAATGGAGGAGCAAAAGATTTCAGATATGCTGTTTTTAACACTACTTGGGCCAAGAAAAGAAAGTTGACACTTATGTGGGATTTGGGGGCTTCTGGTGAGGTCGGGCAAGGCCAGGACTTACTGGTTTGATGACTGGGTCCCAGGCCTCTCCACTGGCCTTATTATAGCCTACAGCCTTGCTTTAGAACCTACAGGGCAGGCTGCCTGATCGAATCCCAACTGAGACATTTTATTTTTTGACGAGGTATCGCTGTGTAATTAAGAGTGGTCTTGCCTTGAACTGCTGTACTCCTGCCTTAGCCTCCGGAGCGCTGGGATTACAGGTTTGTGCCGCTGTGACTCTCCCGCTGTGCGGCAGAGACTTTTAAGCCAGCCATTTTTCTAAAAAGGTTGCAATTTTAACTTGTGGCAGTGTAATGTCCTTTAGGAGACCCAAGCTCAAAGAGGTGAGTGATAGGGCTTTCCAACTCACAAAACGCTGTCGGGACTGGGTACAGGACCTGAACATCCTACAAGCCTGCTGCTCTATTACTGAGTCACACGGTCATCCTTGTCCTGTGGTTCCCTCTCGCTGCCAGTACAGTCAGGCCCAAACAAAGGCCGCATCTTAGGCGAGTTCCCCCCAAAATATGTTTGCCAAGGTTAACAGCCTTCCTCTAATAGGGTGAGGTCTTAGGGTTGGTATCCAAAAGTGGCAGAAATCCATCCTTAAATTGTATCAGTGTATCACCAGGACTCAGTTGCTGGAATGAGGGAAGCAGAGTAGGAGAGAGAAGAGGACTCTGGAATTGCAAAATTAAGCAGTTGAGCAGGGTTAACTAGTGCACCCACCGAGTATCGAGGTTCTAAGTTGGTGACAGAGGCCGGCGGCCTGGATGCCCATACCCTCGTACCCCGCGGGACTGCGCAGACACGTTAAAAGTCCGGAAATCCGGAGCCCTGGGCCTCAGCGGCCCGGTTGGCTCTCCCGCCTTGAGGACTAGGAGGGGCGTATACCGGCGGGGAATCACCGTGGCCAATCTACATTTCTGTGCCCCAAGTTTCGACAAGGAGCTCGCGAAGACGCTGGGTCCTCGGGAAGGCCTGAGCGCCCTTCCTGCTTTGCAATCGGCGGGAAGCTTCCTGGGCCGAGGGGACGGGAGCTGGGTGAAGGAGCAGCACTTGTACCTCTTGCGGCACATCCTCGGCGCGCCCGGAGGAGGCCAGGCGGAGAGCTCCGGGCTCCAGCGCCTTTTTGGGCCGTCCGCCTCCACGCCCGCCCTAACTGCGGCGCAGCCCACATTGGTTACCCCAGCGGCCCGTCCGGCCCCCGCACGCCTATTGGCGGCCGAGGCCCGACCCCCGACGAGGGCTCCGAGGCGGAGAGCCGGATTGGTGGTCCCATCGTCCCGGGTCGCAGTCGCACGCTCCGCCCGCCGCTGCGTCCCCACTATGGCGGCGCCCATACAGTCCAGCGCTTCGTGGGCGCCAGCCGGGGTTCCCCGCGGCTGTGGCCGCTGCCTGCGCCTTCCTCCCTCGCTTGGGGCTGGGCGCTGCCTCTCCCCGGCCTGCCTCTCGGCTGCGGTAAGCACTTGTCCCGTGCGCTTATGGGCGCGACTGGGATCGCGGATGAGGGCTTGTCGCCTCGCCCCTCCCCCAGGCCGGGTCTGGGGATGGACCGATGCCGAGCCCGCGCTCCTGTGCCGAGAGCGACCTGGCGGCGTGGCCCAGGGGTCGGCCTGGGTTTTGCACGACCTCGTGGTGTGGGGCCGCTAGGCCTAGGAGCAAGGCCGGCCAGGCGGGGGCCAAGCAGTCCGAGCTTGCCCGCTTGCGGGATCTCGCGGCGCCGCGACCCTTGGCGCAGAGGAAGGATGCAGTCCTTCGGGCATTGCTGTGGGAAGACGGACAAGTTTAGGGAGTCAGCCTTGCGAGCTTAGCGGCTGTCATTGCTTACTGCTCTGTCAGGAGCTAGGTCTTCAGAGGCGACAGGGGGCAGTTTGATTGCCAAGTACTCTTCCTTTCTATCTGGAGCTTTCTTCTCATTGTCTTCTCCTCGGCGATCTGGTTTGCAAGAGTAAACATGTTCGGGAAGAGATTGCGTTTGGTTAGGAGACTGCGTGTTTAGTATGTTGAATTCCTTTTTTACACCGGTACCCGTTTTTCTCATTCTGTTTTTTGTTTTTGTCACATAGGAGGGAGGGATCAATGAAGTCAGCTGTTGTCTTAGGAAATAAAGAATATTTACAGATTGTTCTGTGACACTACACTTCTTTGGGTGTGTGTGTGTGTGTGTGTGTGTGTGTGAGATGGGATCAAAACCAGGACCTCAAACATAACGTGGCAAGCACTCTCCCACTGAGATACACGCTCAGCCCAATTTCAGTATTTTGAGTTCTATAATGTTGGACATGAAGGATAAAAGAAACACTAAGTTACTGAAAGTAAGTCTTCATGACAATTTAGATTGTTTCTAAGTCAGAATCACTTTGGAATGATGATCACTGAACTGTTTGATATGTCTTTAAGTCAGCAGTGAGGGAATTGAAAGAAAGCTGTTATAGAAGTTGGTGACCCAATGGTAGCTTCAAATAATCTCTTGAAGTACTAATTGAAGTGGGTTCGTTAGTGGTGTAGGAATCTAAGGAGCCAAATTGATAAATTTGGAATTGTATTAGCTGTGCTCAGCTGGAGCCCTGTTTTAGAGTCCAAACGAATGGCACCGAACTAAAAGGTTACAGGGCTTTTGAAACAAAAAAAATCCTGTTGGAAACAATTTAGCTAGAATATTACATTAATTTTTAATTGACACCTGTGTCCTGCTTCTTTGTTGAGCAGGTTAATTTTTCTCTTGTGAGTGCAGCTCATTCTGCTTTTCTCATGGGACTTGTACCCTGAATAATTTTTCCATTCTTCTCTGTCAAATACAGGGCACAAGATGGCGTTAGTTATGTCAACCCACAACACTAATAACTCAAGTATAGTTTGAAGTAAAGTGGTGAATTTCTTAAGACTTAATGTCTAACTGTGGCTTAACAGAACAGTGGTTATGGAACAAGACTCACGTGAGTCTAGATTGCCTTGCTTAACCAAGTGTCTATTTTTATTTGTTTTGAGAGAGGGTCTCACTATGTAGTTCAGGCTGGCATTGAACTCACTATGTGACCCAGACTGGCCTTGAACTCATAGCAGTCCTCCTGCCTCAACCTCCTGAGTGCTGGGATAGCAGATGTGTGGCACCATGCCTAGCTCCCTCAAGTGTCTGTTGAGTGCATATTTTGTGCAAAGTGTTGTGGAAGGGAACTGAAAGACATTTAAGATATGAAATTTATTCTGCTGGGCCTGTAATAGAGTAGAGAGCATAAAGGACACATATGAAAATGTGATAATGGTAATGATATGGTCTCTAGAATTCTAGTACAGTAAGAACTATAGAAATCAAGAAAAAGGGAAACTTATCCATTTGAGGAAGGCTTCACAGGGGAGCTAAAGCTTGAGTTGGGGCCCAAGAGTGTGTCTGGCCTGTCTGGAAGAAGATAAATGAGCTGATAGAAAGTGTGGATGGTAAAGGTAGCAGGGGGAACTTGAAATGTACCTGGCTGGTTCCAGGGATTCTTTCTGAAGAAAGTGGGAGATGAGGTCGTACAGAAAGTGAGTGAGTGGATAGAATCAAGCCGAGGTACCTTTGCCCCAGGAGAGAACATAGTTAACGTTAACTGATACTCTTCAAGTGAAGACAGAACTAAGCATCAGGAAAGAGACTCAACAATACTTTGCCACTGTCATTTTCTGATTAGCCTCAGACATTTGGGATAATAGTTCTCAGCCATCACAGACTGGCACCTTGGGTTCCTTTTTACTTTGCTTTTTAATTCCTGTGTGCAGTTGCTTGCCAGGACGTGTTGATCCTGCATCCACTTTTCTCTCCATTCCTGATGTCATCACACTGCTTTGGGCCATTGATAAAACTTCCGGGAGTTAACCCAGAACACTCCTCTCTTGCAGGATTGTTTTCTTTCCTCCCACTTGCCAGGTGTGCTGCCATCTCTTCCAGGTGCGTCACTTCTGCCAAGACTTTTAGTGGTTCTGGGTATGTTGAACTAGCCATAGAACAGCTGGCATGAAAGTATGGGCAAATGTTTTTATTGGCCACACCTTCAGATTTTACTGTTATTTCCTGATTATTTGAATTGCTTGCTCTGTGTGCTTTACTGTTTGTACTTATCTTGGCTTTTTCTACCTTAAGTGACCCTCTTGAATTATTCTTACATATGTTTAGGGCTGTTTGTAGGAAACTTCTGTGAATTGTTTCTGTGCTTTTCTTCCCACGTAATTAGTGCTCTCCTTAAAATGACTATAACTCTGTAGTCTTTTTGTCTTAACTTTCAGTCACGACATAGGACTGAAGCTTTCTCCAGATGTGAATCATGATCTTTGTCTCTAGCAAAGTTTTTTTACTTAGTAGATACTTAGCAAATATATTGAGAAAAGCTTTGAACTAGATGGATACAAAAAAATGCTATGCGGAAAGAAAATGCTGCCATAAAGTATGTAAATAATGTTATTTATGAGAGAATCCCTTACTGAGAGACAGTGTATTGGTCTGGATAGCTTGGGTTAAACAATACTAACAAAAGTTTTAAAGATTTCAGTGATTTAACAGAACTGAAATTGATTTCTTCTTCATGCTACTAGGGGACTCTGCTTCCATAGGGGTCACTCAGGAACCAAGACAATTGGTGGTCAAGTGAATGCTGGCTTTTTAAAAGATTCTGTCTCAGTGTGGCAGATTCTGTCTCTTTCATTTATATTTCATTGATCAAAGCATGTCACATGGCCAGACCTAACTTTATTTTATTTTATTTTATTTTTTTTTTGGCTTTTTCCTTTTTTACCGGTACCAGGGATCGAACTCATGACTGCCTGCTTGCAAGGCAGGCGCTTATGCCGCTGAGCTAAATCCCCAGCCCCTAGACCTAACTTTAAAGCAGGTTGAGGAATTGTACTCTTAGCATATGCCTAGCAACAAAGGACCAAAACGATTTGATGAACAGCAATAAAGACTACATCTTCTATGGGTGTCATAGACTGTCAAAGATTAGAGATGGCCCTCCTTTAAAAAAAAAAAAAAAAGATTTAGAGAGCAGGAATAAGAAGTACTACTATCAGATACAAACATTGATAATAGCAAGAATTAATAGCTCTAGGCATAGTGGAAAGGTAGATTCAGAGTTAAAAGTCTATAACAAGAATTTATAAATGCCAAGGCCAATTATACGAGGATAATATGTTCCATATATAACATAGTTATTCCTGAAGGCATTACTTTTTCTGGCCTTCGTAATCAACAAAGCATGACCTTGTGACATCCAAAAATTTAAAAAGTTGAATTACATTCAAGATACTGGATTTAAGAAATCTGTAGTTATTTGAAATGCATTTTCATATGATTGGATAAAATAAAGAACTTACAGTTGAATTGAGACTAGCAAAGTTGTTATTTGGGGAGGTTGCACTTTTGACAAAGAATAAGCAGAGAAGGTTGGATGGAGCCCTGGTTCAGGAAACAGAAGATCTGGCTTCAGAGCTTGTCTGTACTACTAACTGACATTGAAAGTGTGTGTATGAGAGCCAGACATGGTGGCTCATGCCTGCAATCCCAGCACTCGGGAGGCTGAGACAGGAGGATTGTTGCGAGTTTGAGACCAGCCTGGGCTACAAAGTGAGCTCAAGGCCAGCCTGAACTGCACAGTGAGACCCTGTTTCAAAAAGACAAAGAAAGAAAGAAAGAAAGAGAGAGAAAGAAAGAGGAAGGAAGGAAGAGAGAAAGAAAGAAAGAAAGAAAGAAAGAAAGAAAGAAAGAAAGAAAGAAAGAAACTGTGTATATGTGTGTGGTGTTGGGGGTTGATCCCAGGGCCTTGAATGTTAGGCAAGTTTTGTACCACTGAGTTACATCTCCAGCCCCAGGTTCTTCCAGACCGAGTTTCCTTGTCAGAATGCTGGGATTATGGCATACATAGCGCTGTTGTAAAACTAAATGAATTAGTTCCGGTAAAGTGCTTTGCACAGTAAAATACCTAGCTCAAAGTAAACATTCAAAATCAGAGTAGCAGCAGCAGCAACAATAGCAGGATTTGAAGACATTTCAAAAGAACAGATAAGGAAGCCCCAGAAATATATGAATTCTCTCAGATTTTCCTGTTTCTTTTTCTTTCCTCCCTCTTCCTTGGACCACATTCCTGCCATGCCTTTTAAAATTTTCATATCTTATTGTATACTTAAGTGCCTATCCCACTATACTAAGTAGTCTAGTTATTCCAGATATTTATTGGACACAAGCTCTGTGCTAGACTATGTGTTATGGCACTGGAAGTGTAAATGATACGGCTCTGGCCTCAGAAAGCCTATAGTTTGGGAGGACCTGAGGGAAGTAAACCAGTAGTTATAATACTGTCAGGCCACAACATGCTTATAGGCTTGGTTCTAGGACACTTGGTTCTAGGAATACCAAAACTCAAGGACATTCATGTTCAGACAGCAGAGTGTTTGCATATAACACTCAAAAGAGTTCCTTCATCTTTGTTAGCTTTGGATTACTTGTACTGCCTAACACCATGTAAATGCTATGTAAACAGTTGTTATATTTAGAGAATAAAGACAAGAAAAAAAGTGCATGCTCAGTACAGGTGCACTTTTAAAAAAAAAAACACTTTTAATCTGTTATTGATTGAATCTGCAGAGGCCTGACTACCTTATAACAAGGTTTGTGACTGTCTTGTCATGTCAGGAATATAAGTAACGGTTTTCTAGAGGAGCTCACACCTAGTTTAAGTGTTGAAGAACCAATAATTACTAGCTGGTTGGATGTGGCTTTCAAGGCTTGTCATGCAGGAAACAGTGAGTGCCAGGACCTAGAGACAGAAGAGCAAATCTTGCTGCTTCCTGAGTGAGGAGGCTTGCAGGGCAGGAGTGCGGAGTGTGTTTGGGCAGTGTGTAGCATTGGTGCTGTAGAAGAGTTTGAGAAGGGCTTTGTGAGTTGTGCTTTATCCTCAAGGTAATTCGAGCCCCTGACAGAGCTGAAGGTAGGAAATGACTGTCGTCAGCTTTGCCTTTGAGGAGAACTGTGTGAGGAGGTGGCTGAGTAAGTATGTGTCTTGTTTTCCTGGCATGGGAATTTCTAGGTTTGCAATCATAGCCCATGCCTGCTACACTAAAGTCATATTTACATTTAGAGGAGAGATTGAATGAGGTGAGACTGGAGGGAAGGATGTGATAGTTGGGATGGTGCAGTAAGATGAGAGGTTTATGTGTCCTGCTTTCAATAGCAGAAAAGGATTTTAGTCACTTCACCAGTTTCTATCGTATGACCTTGAGTAGACTGTAGAATTGCTTTCTTGATGTTCTTGGCTTTCAAATTTGGAAAATAGGGATAAAAATCCCTATCTTGCAAGGTTGCTCTGCAGATTGGAGGGAATAAACGTAAAAAGCTTGGTCCTGCCAGGTATGGTGGTACAGGCCTGTAATCTTAGCACTCTGGAAGGCTGAGGCAGGAAGGTTGCAAATTCAAGCCTAATCTGGGCAGCTAAGTGACTTAGTGAGACTGTGTCTCAAAATAAAATACTCTTGAGGGTGCAGCTCAATGCAGAGGTCCTGAGTCTGATCCCCAGTACTGAAAAACAGACAGACAAACCTGGCCCTGTGTTTTTAGATATATAAAGGACCTCTTACAATAAAAGTGATAGTTTTTATATTTAGCAATACTGGGAATGGAATCCATGGCCTTATATATGCTAGGGAAGCACTCTGACATTGAATTGTACCCACAGCCCTCTCTATTTTTGTTGTTTTAGCCAGGATCTAGGTAAATTACTCTAAATGGCCTGAAACTTGCTATCCTCCTGCCTCATGGTTTTTAGTAGCTGGGATTATGGACGTGTGCCACCACCTCTGACTAAAATAATAGTTTTAATACTCCTAATGTTTAGTATATTGCCTCTTGCTTCTAGCCTATGGTGGGCAATCATTAGCCTTAATGCTTACCACCTAAAGATAACCACTGCCAACTTTGTGGTTTTATTTATGCATTTAAGATGATTGATGAAGGGGCTGGGGATTTAGCTCAGCGGCATAAGCACCTGCCTTGCAAGCAGGTGGTCGTGAGTTCGACCCCTGGTACCAATAAAAACGCAAAAGACAAAAAAAAAAAAAAAAAAAAAAAAAAAGATGATTGATGATGCTGATCTGTGAGGTTAAGGCATAAGGGACCTTTTCTGATAGCAGGAAAGGAAAGTTGATAGGAATATTGTAACCAGTGAAACAGTGTTTAAGGCTGGGACCTGGAGGGTCTCAAGTCCAAGGCCAACCTGGGGAACTTAGGAGAACCTTGTCTCTAAATATAAAATAGGCTGGGGTTCTACCTTGGTGATAGAGTTCACCTGGGTTCAGTCTTTTCGTTTTTCATTTTCATTTTTTTGAGACAAGGTGTCACTGTGTAGCTGAGGCTGGCCTCAAACTCATGGCAATCCTCCTACCTCAGCCTCCCGAGTGCTGAGATTACAGGTATGTGCCACCATGCTTAGGTTCAATCTTTAGTACTGCAAAAAACACATGAAAATAGTGTTTAAGTGTTAGCATTTCATATGTGGCCATCCAGCTGTTTCCACCCCTCAGAAATGACACTTACATGTGTGTACATCTGCTTTCTTGTCATTGATGTTACTGCAGTATGCTCACAGCTTGGGCTGCTAAAAACGTAACAGCTTCTCCATGGCCTGTCCTTGTTGGCTTCTTCCCTTCTGGTATTTTACTGTTTTTTCATCTGATGATATTTTTTTAAAAAATATGGTAATGAGGGTTTAATTTAGTTTTGTTTTCTGTTGGGTTCCTCCCTAATCATCCTGACTTGACAGGAGTTCCTCCTCTCTGAACTCATGTTTTTCTGATTAAATGTCGTCTACTGTCTTGTCTTAATGTCTCTATTTCACTAAATTTCCTTTTCATTGATGTCAGTCTCTCTTCCAAGATAATTGAAGAGTGGCAGAATTATGTTTTTTAACATGGGTTAAGAAACCATTGAAACCTTTTGTTTTAAATATGTCAAACAAGCCAGGCATGGTGGCGTATGCACGTGAGAGGCTGAGGCAGGAGGATTGCTGCAAGTTTGAGGCCAGCCTAGGCTATGTAGTAGTTCATGGTTAGCCTGAACTGCCTAGAGAAATCCTGTCTCAAAAAGACCAAAAGAGGGGGTGGGGGTTTAGCTTAGTGCCACAAGCACCTGCCTGGCAAGTGTGAGATCATGAGTTCAATCCCTGGTACCAAAAAAAAAAAAAAAGAGGTTATGCAGTTTGGAAAATTCTGTTTTTTTAAATGTGTTGTAGTATCCACTTTTTGGCTTCAAGGGTGCTTTAAAGCTTAAAAATTACCAAATACCTTCAGGACTTTCATCTTTATGGGTTTGTCTGTTGGTAATGTATTTAATGCATTAAAATGATTAAATGCTGAGAAAATTTTAAATCAAAAGAATACACAGTACATATTCTATTAGCCATAACAACTGTGTTATTCCATGTCTTCCCATGTTATGTAACCTCCAAAAAACCCTATTGGACCCTTACGAGCGAATGAGAGTGAACAAGGCAAATAATGTTAGAATTATTATGAAAAGTGTTAAACTCATGGATCCCCTTTAGGGGTTTTGGTGACTCTTAAGGACCTCAGACTACTTTGAGAACTGTTGCTACTGTATGACAGCTTTTATTTCATTTTATTTTGCAATTCAATTTAAATTTTTGCTACATTTTAGATATACATGATAATCACATTCATCATAGAGAATTTGTACCTGTACATGATATAACCTGTTCCTTTTCTTTCCCATTCTCCTCCCCTCCCTTCAACCCCTCCTCTCCTCACCATTTACAAAAGCTTTGTTTATGATAACTTTTACATCGTACTTCTATTTTTTTAGAGAAAACGTCGATGTCAACATTTAAAAACTTGTTCAAGATGCACTCAACATAGTGCATTCTTTGAAAAGTAGCTGGTTTTCAGCCTTGGTTGCACCATTTCCTGTGTCTGGGAAGGGTGGATGTTTGTGTTTGGGGAATATCAGGTAGATTCCATGCTTCTGACAGACATTTGCCATTCCAGGAAAGATAGCAAACTGGAAACACCAGTACTTCTGTTAAAGAAAAATACTCACCCAGGGCCTGGGGATTTAGCTCAGCAGCATAAGCGCCTGCTTTGCAAGCAGGCAGTCGTGAGTTTGATCCCTGGTACCGATAAAAAGAAAAAAGACAAAAAAAAAAAAAAAAAAAAAAAAAAAAAGAAAAATACTCACCTTATCTTAACTTCTGGAAATTGCCTAAGATCTTGCTCTATGATAGCTGGAGAATTTTGAGGTGCAAATTTCATGATTTCTTAGTATCTCATGATGAAGTAGAGTGATGATTCTGCTTTAAAAGATCGTTTTCACAGGGGCTGGGGATTTAGCTCAGCAGGATAAGTGCCTGCCTTGCAAGTGTGTGGTCGTGAGTTTGATCCCTGGTACTGACAAAAAGAAAAAAAAAAGACAAAAAAAAAAAAAGATCGTTTTCACAAGCTTAGCCACATTGATGTGTTTTTGTACCACAGAAGCTGCAGACATTAGGAAAGGCACGGAAGAGGGTGGTGCCACCAGCCCTCGTAGCGTGGGACCTCATGTGCCTTGCTCAGCTGGGGAGGCAGTGCCAGTACAATTAAACATTAAGTTGCACATGGGTATTCTGGTGTTTCTTTCAGTAACCTGGTGAATCACTTCGAACACCTGTGTCAGTTTCTCCCTGTTTGAAGGTAGATGGCCCAGGCTGCTAACAGGGTGTCACCTGGCTCTTGGCACAGCCCTCTCCTGTCTGTCCTCTGCGTTACCACTGGAGCAAATAGGCATCGTTGTGAAATGAGATCCACCCCATTTCTCTACTTCTTCCCTCGTGTGGTTCTCACTGCCAGTAGGATGAGTTTTCAACTCTTTAGCTCCTATCCTTCCACGGTTTCAGCTTCCCAGAGGCAGTTTAGTTCAGGCTTTGCCTTTTTTTGGAAGCTTATGGGCAGTGACTAATCACTACCATCATCATGTCTGAGCTTCATTTATCACTGCTGCTGGGAGCAGGTATTGTGTGTGCCCACTGCTTTTCTCAGCTGTGTAATAATGGCTTTTGTCTGCATTGAGAAGACAGCTTCTAGCAGAGTCAAACAGTTACTTTTCAGGAGTGCAGCATAGCTTTATTATTATTATGCTCCTTCCCTTGCCTTTTTTAAAGATATGGGCAAGTAAACAGTATGGAACTGCTACATTGACCTAAAGCTTAGAGTCTCAAAGAGTAGCAATAAAAGAGTACCTTATCTCAACTTTCTAATGATATATTATTTTACACATACATGCACAATAATATGATACCCATCATTAAGTCTTAGTACGCCATATTATTTCAGTTTTTTAAAAAAACTTCTTAACAAATAGGACATTACATTTTTCATAAAGCCCGGTGTGTTTTTTCCCTCACAGTCTCCTCTTTTTTTTACTGGAGAGAATCACTAGTTTTGACTTGAAGTTCTTTTCTTCTCATATATATTTTTATACTTTTGCTACATGTTTGTGTCCCTATACAATACAGAACAGAGGACCTGCAAACTGGCATACCAGTTTTATTGCACACAGCAGTACACATTCATTTATATATTGCAGGTTACTATTTTCAAGCTACAATTTTGCTTTCCATCTTTTCTGGGCAGAGTGCCATTTCTCAGTTGCCTTTCAGAGCAGTCTCTATTCTACCTTAGCTGGCCTGGGCAGAGGAAATTGTCTTTTCAAATACTGCTATTGAGTTTTCTTAAGATCAGTTATGGGTTTAGCTCAGCAGCATAAGCACATGCCTAGCAAGTGTGAGGTTGTGTTCAATCCCCGGTACCCCCCCCAAAAAAAAAAATCAGCTATATTCAGTTTTTGTGCTACTGGGAGTTGAACCCAGGGCCTTTGCACTGAGTATATTCCTAGCCTTTTTTATTTATTTTTTTTGACCCACTCTTGCTAAGTTGCCCAGGCAACTTTTGATCCTCCTGCTTCAGCCTGCCAGAGTGCATTGAGTATTATTAATCTTCCACATAGAGGTCACCTTTTCCAAATAAAATTATGTCTAGGACTTGTCCTTTGAATGCCGTTGAAGAAAAGAAAAAGGTAAAAATCCCCTATAAAACCAGAGACCTTAACAGTTCCTATTCAAAAAAGTTTCCTTTGTAAAAACACATATGAACTCACATGTGCAAAACTGAAAGTCTTGTTCCCGGGTTTTTTTTTTTTTTTTTTTTTGTCTTTTTCCTTTTTATCGGTACCGGGGATCGAACTCACGACTTCCTGCTTGCAAGGCAGTCGCTTATGCCGCTGAGTTAAATCCCCAGCCCCTGTTCCAGGGGTTTTTTATTTCCCATACCCTTCCAGGCTTTTCCTTAGCTCTTTGTAAAAGGAGTATCTAACCAGTTATAAACATTTTTTAGCTTCCTTTTTTATTTCCCATTTTTACTTTTTTTTTGTCGTTTTGTTTGTTTGGTTTTATTTGAGACAGAGTTTCTCGGTGTAGTTTAGGCTGGCTTTGAACTTGCTGTGTAGCCCAGCAGTTCTCCTCTTCAGCCTCCCAAGCGTTAGGATTATAGGCCTGCACTAGCACGCCTGGCTATTTCCTACTTTCAGAATCCTGTTAGAAGGGCGGAGGGTTTAGCTCAGTGGCATAAGTGCCTGCCTAACAAGTGCAAGGTTATGAGTTCAATCCCTGGTACTAAAAGAAAAAAATCCTGTTAGACATTGAGTTTCTGCTTAATAAACCACTGACCTCTCATATTGAGAGCCAGAGTCCAATCAGGAGAAAGAAACTACTTGGCAATTTGAGCAAAGTTTGATACAATTAATTACAGCAAATAATTGAAGTAACTTCAAAGTAACTAGTAAAAAGTATATAAGAAATAGCATGTGGAAACATGGCTAGCATTATCAGCAATCACAAAAAAGGAAATCAAAACCACAGTAACATGCCACTTCCTGCCCATTAGGAAGGCTATAATCTACAGGATTGATAACAAATGTTGAAGCAAGTGTGCCAAAATCAGAACTTTTATATGCTGTTGGTGAGAATGTAAAATGAATGTTGCTGCCATGGAAATCAGTCTGGCATTTCCTCAGTTAAACCCAGAATTACCACATGATCTATGAGGATGTCGTTCCCTTGAATAAATATCTGATATATTTTTTCCTGAATTCATTTTATTTCAAGAAGAAAAAGAAAAAGCTAAAACAAAATTTCAAAACATATCAGTGAGGAAACAGCAGTGGTACATATATTGCACACTGTCGTACACAAATCATTTACTCAGAGCATTCAGTTATCTGCACAATACCAACACAAATCTTTCTCTTCAGTGAACTCAGAGAAATCAGTAGGATAAATATCTTAGCTATTTCATATATATATATATATATATATATATATATATATATACCCACACACACACATACATACACATGTGATTTAGCTTCCCACACTAATACAGTGTTTACACATGTGCGTCTTATTTATTTCACTGAGTATGTTCCCAAGGGGTATCCATTTACCTATAAAAGTCTCCAGTTTCTCCTTTTTGGCTGAGTAGTACTCCATTGCATAAAAATACCACATCTTTTTTATCCATTCTTCAGCTGATGGGCATTTAGGTTGCTTCCTACATCTGGCTATTACAAACTGTGCTGCTATAAATATGGTATATGCCGAATATTAACTGGAGGTATGTACCCAAGAGAAGTGAAAATGTTACATCTATATGAAAACTTGTACACATTCATTGCAGCAGTAGGCAGCACAAAGGTGGAAACAACCAAATGCCTATGAGCTAGTGAATAGATAAGGAATCTGTACAATGAGATATTTAAAATGTTTTTGATTAGTACAGACTTATAGTACATGATGACCACATTCTTTGAGAGAGTTAGTACATGTACACGACATACCTTAATTAAAAAAAAAAAATCTCATTCCCTTCCTGGCCCATTCCTTTCTGTCCATCTCTTGATTCCTATCTCATATAAAAGGTCTAGCTCACCATTTCTCTTTATCTTTTATTTTGCTCTTTATTTATACGTTGGGTCTTTCATATAAGAGAAACCATGTGATGTTTAAACTTGTGTGTCTGATTTATGTCACTTAGTATTATGACCAGAATATGTCCAGTTTCTTACAGATGACTCAAATTTATCCTTATGGCAGAGTAGTACTACATTCCTTCCTTCCCATAGCCCAGGCTGTCCTTGAACTCGCAGCAGTCCTTCTGCCTCAGTCTCCCAAGTGCTGGGATTACAAGCATGTGCCACCATGTCCAGAAATATGTTTTCTTTATCCTTTCATGTGTTGATGGACATATTTTCTGCTTCCAAGATTATGCTGTTCTGCTGTAATTGTGGATACGCATGTATCCTGTAATATGATGTAATACTTCTGGTGGAAGCTCTTACCCATCAGCATGGCAGAGCCTGCTTCATGGGAATGGAATGCTTGGCTTCTCTTGTGATTGAGGCCTTTGCTGATCAGCATAGAGCCAGGAAGGCCATGATGTCTTTAACTCTTTTGGAAAGACATAGAGAAGAGAAATAGCTTATTCAAATGAAATTTTGTGAAAGGATGTTGGATTATGTCAAAGTTTTTTTCTGCCTTTTATTGAGATGATCATATGACTCCCCCTCTCCTGTAATGTATTGTATTTATTGATTTGTGTGTGTTGAGCCATCTTTGCATCCCTGGGATGAAGCCTACTTAGTCATGGTGTTTGATCTTCTTGGTGATATTAGCTCAGTGGCACAGTGCCTGCCTGGCAAGTATGAGATCATAAATTCAATCCCCAGTACCAAAAAAACCCCCAAAAAACAAAGAACAGAAATGATGATTCATTAGCATTTTGTTTGTCGGTATCTTGTTGAGGATTTTTGCTTCTATCTTCATTAAAGGAATTGGTCTATAGTTCTCAATTTTGGTTGGATCCTTGTCTTGTTTTGGAATCAGAGTAATACTAGCTAGCTCTCAGAAATAACTTTGAGAGTCCTCTTTCCCTTTTAATTTCATTAAAAAAGCTTGAGGATGGCTGGGGATGTAGCTCAGCGGCATAAGTGCCTGCCTGGCAAGTGCAAGGTAGTTAGTTCAATCCCCAGTACCAACTGTCTCCCTCCAAAAAAAAGCTTGAGGAATATTAAGCTTAAAAGTTTCCTGAAATTTTTGTAGATTTCAGGAGTGAACCCATCCAGGGGCTTTTCTTGGTAGATTTTATTTATTTTCAATTTCATTTGCTATTACAGGATTATTCAGCATTTTAAAATCTTTTTGACGCAGTTTTGGTAATTAATATATATCTAGGAACCTGTCCATTTCTTCTGAATTCTCTAATTTATTGGCGTACAGGTTTTGCAGTAGTTAATAATCTTTTTTTTTTTTTTTTTTTTTTTTTTGAGACAGGGTATCACTATACCCAGGCTGGCCTTGAATTCATTTTGTAGCCCAGGCTGGCCTCAAATTCGCAGCAATCCTCCTGTCTCTACCTCCTAAGTGCTGGGATTGCAGTTATGTGCCACCATACCCAGCTTTTTATTTTGGCAGTGTCCATTGTAATTGTACCTTTTTCACTTCTTAGATCCCATTGATTTAGGTCTTTTCTGTCCTTTTTTGGTTAGGTGGGCTAAGGGTTTGTTTATTTTGTTTATTCTTTTGAAGAATCAACTCTTTGATTCATTAATTTTTGGGGTATTTGGGTCTCAGTTTCATTCTTTTCTGCTCAGTGAAACAGTCATGCGTATAGCAGTGGTGGTTTAAGCTGGCAGGACTATGATAGTGACAATTCTTTCACATTTAGTTAAGGCTGACTTACTGGCTAATATATGGTGAGTTTTGGAGAAAGTTGCATGTACTGCTGAAAAGAATGTGTGTTCTGTTGCTGGGTAGAAAAATAAATATAAAATTCATTTCTTTGAAGGATTTGTTCAATTCTAATTTTTTGTTGATTTTTTTTTCTAGTTAGTTTAATGTTAGTGACATATTGAAGTCTTTCATTATAATTGTGTCTAACATTGTCTGGTCTTTTATGTCCAGTGGTATTTGTCTTATAAAGTTGAATGTGCCATTGTTTGGCACATATTGTTCCCCTGACCAACATATAATGACCTTTGCCACTTTTGATCAGTTTCAGCTAAAGTCTACTTTGTCTGAATAAATAGGCTCCTGTTGCATGGGATATTGTTTTTCATTCTTTGGTTTTTAGCCTATTAGGTTAAATGGGTTCCTAGGAATTAAGGAGAGGAAAATGAGACAAAAGATACTATAAGAAGTAGAAAGATATTTTAGAATTAGATATAGATAAGTCAAAAAACAAATGAGAAATAGAAGATAAAGAAAAAAAGGAGAAAAAAGAAATAATATGGAGAAATGAAAGAAAAAAATTAAAAAGAAAATGAAGAAACAAGAAAGAAATTGAGTCCATAAACAGAATGTTCTGTCTTTTCTTTTCTTTTTTTTTTTTGTCTTTTTCCTTTTTTATCGGTACCGGGGATCGAACTCACGACTGCCTGCTTGCAAGGCAGATGCTTATGCCGCTGAGCTAAATCCCCAGCCCCTGTTCTGTATTTTCAAGTGAGTGAATTCCTTCCAAGATCCACAGTTTGGAGTTTAACAAGTCACAGTTTTCTCTGCCTAGCAATCCAGACTGTGGGTCTGTTGGATGTACCCCATTCCCAAGGCCCCTCAGTTCCCCAGGCTGTGGCAGTGTCCTTGTTGACATCCTTGCTGTCACTGATGGATGAGGAAGGCAGTCAGAACTCAGATCCATGCTTACTTCTGGGGAGCCAGAGTCCTCTCCCTATAACCTGTGAACTGGGGAAAGAGATCAGATTGTTTAGTCCTTTACTTTGTGTTGTGGGCTGTCTTTCCAACTTCTCTGTAGCTTCTGTTCTTTATTGTCTGTTCCTTTCCAATTCCTAGTGAGCTACATTTTTTTTCATTCTTTACTAAGTTGTTATTTTTCAGAGTCTGGATTCTGGATCTCGGAGAGGTTGACTTTTGCTACCCCTAGTCTACTATTTAAAAATGGGTCAATCAGGTGTAGCAGTGCACACTTCTAGCATTTGGGAAACTGAGGCAGACCCATGAATTCCAGACCAGCATGGGCTGCATAGTGAGTTCAAGGTTAGCTCAAACTACATAGTGAGACTGGCCCTGCTACGTGACTGCAGTCCCAGTATACAGCCCTGCAGTGGAGTTTTATGTGGGAGTAAGAAGTGATGAGGCACTGATACATGCTGCAGCATGCATGAACTTCAGACACATTTTGAATGAAGGCAGTCACAAATGACCTTGTATTGTGAGTAGGCTCATCTGTAAAATCTAAAACTAGATTAGGGTTGGAAAAACAGGAGATCCAGCAGAGTGGTGACACAGAAAAGTTGCAGAGTATCTTTTCTGGGGCAATGAAAATGTTCTAAAATGTGGTGATATTTGTGCAATTCTGTAAGATTGTGAATATTCTATAAGCCATCAGGTTGTATATATTAAATGGTGAATTGTTTGATATGTAAGGGATATCTCAAATAAAGATATTAAGAAGAAGTAAAGAGAGCTCCAAAGAATTGAGAAGTAGCACATATAAAGAGCAGCCACCACCTAAGGCTAAGATACCAGTTGAGTGCCTCTCTTCTCTGGCACTGCCCTAGCCAAGAGCTAGATCTGTTGTAGTGGGTTCGCTGCGTGTCAAAACTTGCTAGAAATCTTTGCCAGAAATTTGCCCTCCAGGCTGCTTAGGAAAAGCTGCTTACAGGGCATCTCACCAAACCCACTCCTCCTGCAAAACTGCTCCACAGAGGTGCTCATGGAAGCTGCCAAGTGCTGCATGCTGGAAAAAGTGTGAGTGCTGGAAAAGATACAGGTGCTGCTGGACCCTACACCGAACAAACCTTTTCCCTCCTGCCTTATCTCTTTATGGCCCTATACAGACAAGGCCTCACATCTGGCCAGCTAGCAAAGGAAAATGGGGCCCAGGTTCATTTATGCAGGTTAGGCAAAAAGGAACAATTTTTTTAAAGCCAAGAGGCAATAAATCTGTAAGCCTACAGTGGTTAATTGGGACATCATTTGTTTGCTTAGGTTTTCCATTCCCTTTGGAGAATTTAAGGTTATTTTTGCCACCTTTGCTACTGTGGGTTGGGGAAAGTGGGAGGGCATCCTTGGGCCAATTTTCTAGCATCCCAGCTCTTTCTGTCCATTTTTGTACCTTTTTCTATTCCATTTGCTGGATGGTCTCTTGCAACTGATGCTGGATCTCTTGTAACTTTTATTGCCTTTATAGTTTTTACTTTGTTCTGGACAGCCTTTTAAACTTAAGATGATTAGCTTCATGTAGCTTACTTGCTTCTTTAATTGTTTCATTTACTTACATCATTTAAAATTAAGGTTCTTACTATATTTATAGCAATGTCCACTTTGTTCTGTACCATTCAGACTTTTACTTTTTTGATGGTGTTAATTTTCATTATTGACTTTATTGAAGGCTAATTTCGTTTAAATAATTGTGTTGTTTTACTCTTTTTATCTGGAGATCTTCCTTTAGTCTCTGCCCCTGGTTCTTGTATAGAACCATTGGCCGGGTAGGGCTGTCATTGCCCCTAGACAAGTGCTCGGCTGCTGAGATACATCATGATACCCAATTCAGTGACAAATTCTGTTGTGTAGTCTTCATTTCCTGTGCTCTCTTTCTTTCTTCTACTTTTGTTACTGTGTTTTTATATAGATGATGTGTGTACTGATTCCTTATTACTTAGATATAACTGCTCCTCTCTCTGAAAAACCTGCCCTCTCCCCCATGCTGGGGTTGAACCTGGGGCCTCACGCATGCTGCTAACCACAAACTCTGCCATTGAGGCCCCATACTCTCTAACCCCCACAGTCTGTCATTTTAGAGCTGCAACATAGTGTATGTGATTGAAGTCAGATCAGCTGAATTTGAGTCATGGCTCTGTCACTTTAACTTCTCTGTTCCTTAAGTTTTTTTTTTTTTCTAACTGTAAAAAAGGGAAATCGCTTTATAGGCTTGATAAGATTTAGCAAGTTAAATCATACAAAAATCTTAAAGCTCAGGCTGATCCATAGTAAGTGCTATATGAATATTGGCAATATTGTTTTATTCCTCACAGTTACTTGTAATTAAAGCTTATAGTTCTTCTGAGTAAAAGAATTTCATGTGAATTAACTGCTTAAGTTTGCTTGGTCATGCATAGTCTGAATAGCAGTGGTATGTTCAGCAAAAACAAAGAAAAATTTTTTTAAACATGAGCATTTTGGGTTGGAGATAAATAGCTTAGCAGCACAAATGCCCCTGGCAAGGTCCTAAGTTTGATCCCCAGTACCCCCCCCCCAAATAAATAAATAAATAAAAGAAAAAACATTCCAGTAACTGTTTTGGAACTTCTAATTTTCTTTCTTTCCTTTTTTTTTTTTTTTTTTTTTTGGTCTTTTTGAGACGGGCTCTCACTATGCAGTTCAGGCTGGCCTTGAACTCACTTTGTAGCCCAGGCTGGTCTTGAGTTCGTGGTGAGCCTCTTGCCTTGGACTCTGAGTGCTGGGATTACAGGTGTGCATTGCCCACCCTGGACCCTAACTTCTAATTTCCTTGCCTCAGAAATATTCACAAAAGGTATACCTTAGAAGTCCTTTGTGATTTTTTGCTCTACATGATTTTGTCATAGTTGAGTTCATATCCATTATGGCTGACATTTGAAGAGAAGCAAAACTGATATTTTAGACTAATCTAGAAATTGTTGTTGCCAGATATAGTTCAGAAAATAATCATGTTGTAGGATATTTTAGGAATAGCAAGACTTGTTAGTGCGGTTTGTTTATATTGGTTTAGGTTCTTGCACTTTTTTTTGACTTGTGAGTTGAACTCAGGACCTCATGCTTGCCAGTCAGGCACCATTCTGCTGAGCTGTGTCCCCAGCCCCATTTTTTGTTTTTTGAGACAGGGTCTCTGTGCTCCAGGCTAGCCGTGAACTCATTGTATAGCCCAGGCTGGCCGCAAACTTGCAGCAGTCCTCAGGAAGCTGGGATTTCACCAGCCACTAGCAGAGTTTTCTTTTTATGGGAAATTAAGGTAATTAGCTTCATGTAGCTTTTTAGCTCTCTTTAAGCATGCTATAAATGAATCATCAGTTAGTAAACAGGTAGCTTTTGAGCACCTACCAGGAGTAAACTGGTAAGCCACACTTTTCTTGCCTGGAAGAGTCAGAAAGTAAATGCTAAATTTTTGTAAATGCTTCAAAAATTTTTGTGCTATCAAAATGGATAGGGCTATATTAGGCACAGCAGGCATTACCAATAGAAATTCTTACCTAACCTGAAATGTGTAGACAGGTAATGCTTCCCTGTGGAATGGATGAACCTTTAAGCTGAGATTTAAAAGGGAATAGGAGTTTGTTAGTGGAAACAGTGAGGTCATGGGGACCATGATCTGAGCTTGGGAGAGAATGGTAAGTTGAAAACACTAGAGGTGCAGTATTGGTAGTTCATAAGAGGTGAGGTATAAGAAAGATAAGTCTGAAGTGGGATTAGGACTGTATTGTAAGGGTAGTGTGAAGTTTGTGAAGTTTAAGTTTGGAGTAAACCATATATTGATTGCTTTGTGCTCACAGAGAGGGGCAGGAACGGAGGTACCAGACTTATTAGGAAGCTGTTTCATGAGTCCAAATGAATTATAGAGTTTTGAAATAGGATGATGGAGAGAAGCGGAGGAATGGAGGGCTTCAGGGCACGGAAGAATCAATCTGATGAAGAAAGTAAGAGACTTCTATACTGAAAACTGTAGTACTCTGAAAAAGGAGTTCGAAAGGGTATCAAAAAATGGGAAATAAGGGCCGGGGATTTGGCTCAGCAGTTAAGTGCCTGCCTGACAAACACGGGGTTGTGAGTTCAATGCCAGGTACAAAAAAGAAAAAAAAAAAAAGGAAAGGAACACTAACCCTTGTGCTTGGGTAGGAAGAGCCAGTATAGTAAAAGTGGTCTTACTCCCCAAATTGTTACACGTATTTAATGCAATCCTGATCAACATTCCAACAGCATATTTCACAGAATTAGAAAAAGCAATCCTAAAATTCATTTGGACCTTGGGGAGACTTAGAATAGCAAAAACAATATTGGGCAATAAAGTCAAGGCAGGGTACATCATAGCCTCTGACTTGAAATTATACTACAGAGCTACTGTGATAATAGCATGGTACTGGCAAAAAAGCAGACCTGCAGATTGATGGATTAAAAGACACAGAAACAACTCCAAACACACTCAGCTACCTTGTCTTTGACAAAGGAGCCAAACACCTTTACTGGATGTCTTGTTACTTTTTACTCGTTGCTGAGACAAAATACCTGAAGCCCAAGTTGGGAAAGGAAAGGTTTATTTCTTATAGTTTTTGGAGGTTTCAGTTCACACTCAGTTGGCTCCAAGGCAGGCTGGCATGGCTGGACGGCAGTTCATGGCAGCTGCAAACAGCAAGCAGGAACCAGCAAAGAGTAAGACACACCTTCTTCCTGCCATTACATTACATCCTGGCTCCACCCCTATGTGGCTGTAGCACTGACACCATCAATCCAAGCACTAGACAATGAACCATCACAAGTGCACAGTGTAAACTCATGAGGCCTGGGGGATACAGACATCAACCATGACACTGGAAGAGAGGTAGCCTTAATATATGGTTCTGGAAAATGTGGCTTTCCAGGTGCTGAAGATTAAAGCTAAACCCCTATCTCTCACCATATACTAAACTAAAATCGAAATGGAGCAAGCTTTGAATATTAAATCCGAAACAGTGCTAGAAGATAGAATATGTAGAACTCTTGTTCTACATATTTTTAAGCAAAGAGTTTATGACCAAACTCTGTTCATATAGGAACTATTACAAAGAATCAACAACTGTGACCTCATCTTATTAAAAAGCTTTTGCACAGCAAGAGAAATCAGCAGCAAAGTGAAGAGACAACCTATAGTGTGGAAAATTTTTTTTGCCAGCTGTATACCTCAGACAAAGGAGTAATATCTAGCATATATAAAGAACTCATAAAAATCAGAATTCTCAAATTTAAAGACCTGATCCAAAAATGGTGACATTCTGCCTTGGAGCTGCTCAACCATGAGCTGAAGTCTCGGAAACTATTAGCCAAATTAAGTCTTTTCTTCTTTAAAGTGCATATGTCAGATATTTTGTCTCAGCAGTGGAAAAGCTGAATAATACATATGTAGTGGGTGAGAATGAAGAGGAGCAGCTGAATTGCTCTTCTTTCATCTGTCAGCATTTTTATGTTTTCTGGTCTTTACTACAGTGGATCCTTAAGTTACCACTGGCCTCATACACAAATACCTTGGGTTGCAACTGGAATTTTAGGTTTAACCTAGGACCAGAGTCTTGAATTACAACCTGAATGTCAGTCACTTGTGCATTTGCAAACAAAGACTCATGAGGCTAGAAAAGGATGTCAGTGCATGTAAACATCAGTCTGAGCCTGCATGCATGTTTGTAGATGTGATTTTGGTCAGTGCTTTATTTAATCGCTATGATTATTGCTATCAAAATAGCCCCCAAAAAGCTGGAAAAGAAGGTAGGGAAGGGAAGGTAAAGGAAGCAATCACAATAAAAAAGAAGGGAATTGTGGAGAAGTATGAATGGTGTTCATGTGACCCATCTTGCTGATATGCACAGCATGTTGAAATTCACCATCTCAATAATCTTTCTTTGGGGGGCGGGTACTGGGGATTGAACTCACAACCTAACACTTCCCAGGCAAACTTTTGTGCCACTGAGCTAAATCCCCGGCCTACCACCTCAGCAGTCTTATAGAGCCAAGATTTGTAGAAGGACAAAGGCTTACCACTCAAGGCTCTTCTCATCATGGGCAGTGCTCCTGCTCACTCACAAGATTTGGAAGAATTGGCTAAAAATTCCTATGGCTTGAGGTCAAGTTCCTCCAACCTAATAAAACTCTTCTACTGCAGTCTTTTAGATGCTATACACCTGAGGTGTTCCAGATGGTCTCTGATACAGAGTTAACACTTAAAGAGTTCTGGAAGGAACATTACAATATTCTTTCCTGTACAGGGTTAACTGAGAAATCCTAGGCCAGTCTGTCTCTAAGGACCCTGAGATCTGCCTGGGCGAAAGTGTGGTCTAAAATTATACAAGAGAAGCACTTTGAAGGCTGTGTAGAGGCACCTCAGCTTTAAATTGGCCCTGTGGTTGATGACATGGTCACTGTAGCAGAGTCCATAGGCTTGCAGGTAACAGTGATGGTGGGGAACTGGCTGAGGAATACTGAGGAATAATCCACAGAAAAACTTCAGCAACTTCTGGCCGAGCAGCAGAGAATGGCAGCTGAGGAGCTTTCTGAAGAGGAGGGGGAGCATGAACAGTCAGTGTAGCCAATCTCTTCTTCTGAAATAAAGGAAATCCTGAAAAAATGGACAG
Organism: Cavia porcellus; assembly: GCF_034190915.1. Lineage (NCBI taxonomy): Eukaryota > Metazoa > Chordata > Mammalia > Rodentia > Caviidae > Cavia > Cavia porcellus. The sequence goes on from NW_026947508.1 coordinate 35,180,210, forward strand.
AGCTACAAACATTTGCAGAGAAGACTCACCCAGAGAAAAAGCAGTCATTGAGTTCACTTGCTTACTGACAGTGTCCTGTCATACTACAGAGCAGTGTTGAAGAAAAGGTAGAAACAGACAAACTAAACAAGTTTCTAGTTCTGAAAAGATTGAGACTTAGTGAGCCAGAAGCAGATCCTAGTGGGCTACAGAGAGGAAGGACACCAGAGAGCCAGATTCCTGATGTTCTTATGGATGGGGATTCTCTGTTCAAACACTAAGCACTTGCCATTTTATCCTGTCTTTCTGCAACCCAAAGATGTCAACTTGAATGGTGAGTGTAGTATGAAATTGTTGTTTCTGGTAAACTAGGCATATTTTATAATTTTTTAGTGACTATAATAGGAAAATTATTGATGTTTCTGTTAAATTACACACATACACCCTTTTGTTTATTATGAAAAGGTTAAGGGTTGCTTTGTAGAACACAACAAAATTATGGGTATTTCCATTATTATGGGAAAAACAGTCTTGACTTACAACCAGTTTGAGTTACAGCCAGCCCTCGTGATGAATTGATTTGTAAGTAAAAGATCCACTGTTATTTTTCATAGTTGAGCATATTATATGTAGATCAGTTCTTTTCTTTGGTGCTATGGGTCAGATCCAGAGCCTTATTCATGCTAGGAGAGCCTTCTACCACTGAACCATATCCTCAACCGATGCACATCAGCTTTTTCATTCAACACTATCGTAAGATTTCCCTTAGGGCTGGGAATTTAGCTCAGCGGTGCAAGCACTTGCCTGGCAACTGTGAGGTTGTGAGTTTGTGAGTTTGATCCCTGGTGCCTACCAAACAAACAAAACAAAAAACCTTTTCCCTATATCATTAAAATTTTTTCATAAGCAACATTTTAAGTAACCATGTAAACTTTCATTTGTTTAAGTATTTAAACAGGTTATTTTGAACATTTACTTTGAAACTATTTTTCCTTTTTAATTCTTCATTTTGAAATAATTTAAAGCTTACAAAAAAGGTTGCAGAGACATTGCAAATAATTCCCACATATCCTTTGGCTAGTCTGGGATGATACCTGCAGATTTCCTTATTGTGAAGTTACTCTTTTCCCCTTTGCAACTAATAAATATTTTCTGAGGAGTTACTTAAAAACCATATAATATACTAGTTCTCATAAAACTTTTACCCATTAATTTTGGTGTTTTTAGCTGCATTATTACTCTAATTGTGGCTAAATGGTAACTTTACATGTCATTATACTGTTCCTTCTACATTCATTAGTTGGCATTTCACTCCAAAGAGAACTTTCTATTAATATTTATGAAGTTCTTATTTAATGGATTGCAATTCATTATTATCATGAGTATTTATCTTGATGTTCAATTGTTCTAGATCTGGCCAGAATATGACCCTCAAAGCTGGCTTTTTTCTTCTTTTGACATATTCTTGCTCTGAGCACTTTTTTACTTTTAGACAGAAGATGATCCAGGCTTATCGCATGCCTGTTCTGCATCAAGTGTGAAGCCAGCCATTCTTTTGGGGATCCCTGCTTTCTGTAACAGTGAATGAGATTTAAAGCCCAACACCTTGATGCTGTATATGCTCATTGCTATTGGATATAACGACTGATTTTGTGTCCTTTTAGTGGACAGATTGAATGTATCCATATATGTGCACATATGCTACCTGCGTCTGTTTTTATTTTTATGTCTTTATATATTGAAAACCATCAAGGCAAGTGTGGTGGAACACACACAGCATTCAGGAGACTGAGGTAGAAGGATCACAAGTTTGAGGCCAGCCTGGGCTGTATAGTGAGATCAAGGCCATCCTTGATCTCACTACAGAGTGAGACCCTGTCTCAAAACCAAGCAAGCAAGCAACCAACCAAACCATCAGTTTACACTGATACCTCCAATTCTGGTAAATACCAAGAATGAATTCTAGTTTTTCCCTTTCCATATTTGTAACTCCCTTCCCCATCACTGGGAAATCCTCCTGCCATTTTAATTATTTCTGTGGTCAGCCCTAAATTTCCTGTTAGTCCATATCCTGACCCCTCACATGGTCAGATGCCCTCCCTGCCCCTTTGCCCTAGGCATGTGTGCCTACCTTGTTTTGTCCCTCAAGCCTAATGCTTTTGAAATTGAGTTATATAGAAAGGAGAAGGCAAGGGCTCTGTGCTTTTTGTGGTTGTATAATACTTCATTTTGTGGGTGTACCATAGTTCATGATCCTCTTGAAGGACAGTTGGAAGACTTAGACTTACTCTGTTACATTGCAAAAAGTGCTGTATGTAATAAATAGTCATTTTGATAAGATTTTGTATTTTTGTCAGTGGACTTTGGAATATTTTCTTAGAAGTGAGACTGGTTAAAGTATAAAAAGCCTGTGCAATTCTGTTGTTACTAAATCTCTTCTACCACTAGCAGTGCATAATTATCTTTTTCTCTGTCATAATCCCATCACTAGAAAGTTTGTCAAAAGTTTGGCCTAGTACTGAATTTGAAATGATATTCCTCTTTTTTGTTTTGTTTTTGAGACAAGTTCTCACTATGTATTTTAGGCTTTGAACTCATTAAGTGGTCCAAACTGGCTTCACATTTGTGGCAACCCTCCTGCCTCAGCCTCCTGAGTGCTAAGATTACAGGTGTGTGCCACCATGCCTGACAGAAATGAGATTTAAAAAAAAATCTTTGAATATTCTTGTTCTTGTCTTAGAGGCTTGAACTTCTGCGTTCTTATTTGTACCTTTATATATTGTCCACTTTTGAAAATCTGTTTCTTCTACTTGCTTCATTTAAAGTTCCCATTTCTAAGTGGAAAAGACAAAATAGTGGATTGGCTCAGCCATGTCACGATCACATTTGTTGAATGAATGAGTAAATTTATTGACTGTTGTGTGTCCACTAGAGCCTTGGGCTATGGTTACTAACAGACTGTGACAGTTTAGATGTCACATCTGCATTCAAGACAGAAGGTGACACCAGCCATTTCAGCCCTGTTCTACAGGGAAAGTAAAAACTTTCCAAGAACCATTGCATTTTTGTAGGCAGTCTGATTCTACCTAAATTTTTAGTTATTTTCAAAAGTTTGATCCTGAAAATACCTGATCCTTTGTCTTGTTGGAAATGCAATTCTCTGATTTCTATTTTATTTTGAAAACATTGTACATTTGCTATTTCATTTTATGTTGTTATTTTGTTACGTTATGTTTTTTACTTTTAAGTTACTTTATATTATTTTTTTATGTTACATTAAGTTATGTTATTTTAGGTACTGGGGATCAAACTCAACCTTGTGCTTGCCAGGCAGCTTAGGCTGCTGAGCTAAATCCATAGCCCTAGCTTTTTTATAAATATAAAAATTAAATATATTAGTAAATAGATTGTGAAAAGCATCCTTTCAAAGCCCACTTTTCAGCAGTAATTGTTTTCAGTAGTTTGGTACCTATTCTTGTATATATGTGCTTTGTGCTTATGTTTTGAATGATGCTGTTGTCCTTGTTGTTGCCAGACATACTAGCCCAGAACTAACTTTTTTGCTTAGCAGTCTGTGCTAGGCATTTTCTCCTTGTTGGTACATAGTTCATGCTTTCTGACTAATGCATCATTTTCTGTACTCCCTGACCTCAGAGTCATCATCAAACTTCTTTCCTCTATGCACTGGGCACTGACCTCCTGCAAACAGCAACATCCAACTCCCTTATCCTTTGCTTCCACTTGAATTAGTTGATAAAATGCACTAACAGTTTATAAGAGGACAAGAGGTGGGAGAGATCATGGTACTCTTTACCCTGCTGTGCACCTTGCCACAGTCCTAGTAGCAGCCATGCTCCGCCTACCACTGCTGCCGCTGGGCAGCCTTGTCTCTCTCTCCCCAGTCAGCTTTTGTTGGCCTGCAGGGATGACACCCTTCTCTCCTCTTGCCCTTTCAGTCCAAAGATTAGAAACAGCTTCTTACCACTGCTAGTCTCTGGGTGCTTGATTTTTCCTTGTGATGCCTTTAAACCCTGCTCACAAGCGGATCACAAGGGTATAAAATTGCTGTCCTTGAACTTCCTCCAGTATCTCTCTGTTTGTGGTTTGCCGTCAGCACTGCCACTGCAGCACTGGGGAGACGCACTGTCATTTGTTTGTTGGCTCCCAGTTGGTGGGCACTCACACTGGTCAGATTGTTTTGCTCCCGTAGTCAGGGCTACTAAGGAGCACCCTGTATGCACCTTTTCCTGCGTGTTGAAGTATTGCTTGAGGGAAAAGCCATAGGAGTGCTGGGTCAGGGTGATGAGTGCTGTAAATTTCAATAGATAACTTCCAAATTGCTCCCCAAAGAATTTACCAACTTCTACTTTTACAATGTGTTGTTTATTTTTTAATAACAAAAAAATTATGGAGGTAATACTTGTGACTGCACGAAAGTGTATAAGGGAAGGTGAAGTTTTCCCCAAGATCACGATCACTTCGCATATTCCCATCCTGTTCCCCAGAGCAACCTGCTGAGGTTAGCTATGTAGCCTCTCAGGCCTGCCTCGCCCTTTTTTATACTTATATGCTTATCATAAGATGAATTGATATATATGTATATCAAGTATTCTGGCATATATTTGTGTGTATCTATATGCGAGAGCTAATTTCTAGGCTCTTCCATTGTCTGTGCCTGTCTCAGTACACACTATCTTAATAGTTACAGCTTTTAGTTGGTTTTGAATTTGAGAAGACAAATTTTCTTGTAAGATATTGTGAAATACGTATTTGATCTTTATCCTCTTTCCTAGCATAGAACTCCTAAGACTTTTGGGATCTCCAGAGTGATCTCTTTCTGGATGCTAGAGAGTTGACTGGGTCTGGCAGCCCCAAGGGTTAGGGTTAGGGCAGGATGGGGTCAGGGCAAGGTAAGGATTTGAGTACGTTAGGGGCTGATCTGAAAGACTTAGGTAGCAGTCATTGCTGGAAATTTCCCCATTGCCCAGTCTTCAGCAAAGGAAGGTAGATTAAGTCAGTCATTCATGACCGCTGATGTAATCAGTAATGAAACCTTTGTGAATAAAGAAGGACAGAGTTCACAGAACTTCCAGATGGCAGAACTCGCGAAGATTCCTCGGTTGGCATCCCCAAAGAAGAAATGGAAGCTCTGGGTCCTTTGTCCCAGCCCTTACCCTATATATCTCTTAATGTGTGTATTTCGTGATACCTTTTATAATAAGCTAGTAAATATGAATAAATGTGTCCCTGAGTTCTGTGATTTGCTCTGGCAAATTGGTTAAACCTAGAAGGAGTTGTGATATTATTGATTTTTTTTAAGTGGGTCAGAACTATAGATTAGTGACCTGGGACTTGTGACTGGCATCTGAAGTGGTTGGAGAGTCTTTTGGAACTGAGCTTTCAATTTGTGGGATCTCATGTTTTATGATTTGTATCTAGGTGTCCCCGCAAAGCCTCCTGTAGGTCATAGGTGGGGCTTTTCAGAGGTGGCTAATGCAGAGTGTGTGATTGATTCATAATTGCTAGGATTGAGGGTGCTACGTTTAAGGGTGGATGATTACTAAATCAGCCCACTGGTTGATTTGGCACTGCCCAAGTCCTGGTAGCTTGGGCACAGTATAAGGAACAGAAAGAGACTTGTCTTGTCCCTTGCTTGTGCCCACAATGAACTGTTTCTTCTCTGCCACCCTGCCTTGGAGCCAGTCAACTATGCGCTGAAATCTCCACAAACTGACCTAAACAAACCTTTCTCCCTTTAACTTTGGGTGTTAGGTACTTTGTCTTAGCAATGAGAAAAGTAACTAAGACAGGAAACTCCAGGTGGATGATTTCAGAAGAGAACTGGGTTAGAGGACACCCAACTGGTATCTGTGACTGGGTCACTGCTTGCTTGATGGGTGGGGACAAACCCACATACACAGGGCCTGCTGTCAAAATGTGTTGTTACCTGTGTACCTGCATCTACCTGTAAGCCCAGCACTTCGCAGTCTGAGGCAGGAGGGTCTGGAGTCTGGGGCCAGCCTGGTCAATGTAAAAGAAAAAAATTGTTGAGGCCGGAAATTTAGCTCAGTGGTGCAGCACCTGCTTGGCAAACCTGAAGTCCTGAGTTCAATTACCAGTACCAAAAAAGAAAAAAAAGGTATTGTGAACATGTAGAGGAAACTGAATTTTGCCTCCCCCGACTACCACCACACTTTTTCTACTTGTTTCCAGATTATTTCATTATTTTTCAATGAAAAAAATTTCTTGGCCTAGGTATGAACTCGTCAGATAATCTGTTTTTTGTTTTTGATACCAGGGTTTGAACTCACAACTTTGCGCTTGCCAGGGAGACCACTGAGCTAAATCCTCAGCCCCTCTTCAGATAATCTTCAGACCAAGTACTATATAAAACAAATCATGGATTTGTGTGTATGTGTGGTGTGTGTGTGTGTGTGTGGTGTGTCTTTTTTTTTTTTTAACTTTTAACTTGTAATCAGTACCAGGGATTGAACTCAGGACCGCCTGCTTGCAAGGCAGGTGCTTATGCCGCTGAGCTAAATCCCCAGCCCCTGTGGTGTGTCTTTTTAAGATAGTGTTTCACTATGCAGTTCAGGCTGGCCTTGAACTAGCAAAGATCCTTTTGCCTCAGCCTCTTGAGTGCTAGGATTACAGGTGTGCACCACCTTGTCCATCCTCAAATCATGGATTTTGACAAGAACTAATTTATCGGGAACTAACATTTTAGGAGGTCAGACACATTTCCAGTATTGAATATTTTTAGTAACCTGTTATGTTTGTTTACTCAGATTTGTCTTTGGCGAAAGCCTTACTCATTTCTTTCCAAGTTTTAAGTATTTTATAGATTTTATTATCATCCAAATGCAATATTTTCACCTTATATTTTCTATTTGGATGTGGAGAAGGCCTACTTTATTAAATTTCCTATCAATTCTAAGCTGACCATAGTGGTCCACTCCTTTATTTCCAGCTGCTTGGGAGGCTGAGCCAGGAGGATCATTTGGGCCCAGGAATTTTAGATCAACCTGGGCAACATAGTAAGGTCTTTTCATAAAAACAACAAAATTCCAAGGTTAGAAATGGAAGCATCCAGTCCTCTCAATTCCTGTTAGGTCCAATGGTTTTTCAGGGGATCCTCTTGATTTTTCTAGATGGACAATAACTTTTCACCTCATTATTATTATTTTTCTTGAGTTTCTTTGGGCCAGGACATCTGGTTTAGCTGGGGGGTGGAGGTGGTAATCTGATTATCGGAGGTCTCCTTGGCTCAAGGTTCACTTAAGGTAGGTTTCAGAGTGTGCACAACAAGATGTCCCACATCATGGAGTGGGAGTGGAGGATGGATTCCAGAGAGCCTCAGGGAGAGAAACAAGGCAGCCTTCAGTGAGGCTGAGAATGACCTGTGCGTAGCACAGGTGAGGTTAGGTGACAAATCTATGGCAAGTGTGCTGCGGTGGCCGTTTGTGTCATTGAAAGCTCTAAAAGTTTGCCATTACTGGGCAAGGAGAAGTAGGGGATGAGTTAAAGAGTAAATCAGGGTTCAGTCAGGTGCTGCCAGGCTTTGGGGCAATTACTTTATTCAGAGGAATGGAGAATTGAATGAGAAGTGTGTTAGGCAAAATGGCCCCCTAAAGATGTCCAGGCATCCACCCCTGGACCATGTAACTATGTTGCCTCACATACAAAAAGGGACTTTTCAGATGTAATGGAGGCTGTGACCCTTTATAGGCAGATTATTCTGGATTATTCAGATGGATCCATGCAGTCACTTGAGCCCTAAAAAACAAAGAACGGATGTCTGAAAGCAAAAGCAGGATGCTTATAAAAGGGTAAATTGGAGAGATTCAAAGACTGAGAGACTCAGTATGCCATGGGTGAGGGGGAGCTGTGTGGAAAGTCAGAGAGGGTTATGGGCCCCTGCCTGATGAACCAGCATTGTTACGGGAGCCTCTGAGCTAAGTCAGTAGCCAGAATGAGCATAGAGTGGATTCTTCTCCAAAGCCTTGAGAAAGATGCCCAGCCCCACCGTCCCTTAGCTTTGGATTTGTAAGACTCTAAGCAAAAGGACCTTGCTAAGCCATACTACACCCAGACACTGGGCTTTGGAACCCTAACATAAGAAATCTGTGTTGGTTAAACTATTAGGTATTCAGTACCTTGTTTCAGCAGTAGTGGAAAAGTTATACAAGGAACTTTGAGCAGGGGAATAACTTTATGGGATTTTGTGTTATTAAGGAGATAACTGTGTGTGCTGTGCACAAAATGGATCTGGACAGTGTAAATTTGGAGGCAAGGAAACTGGTTTTCTGGGAGTACAGTGATGGTGTGGACTGGCATAGTGATGGTGGGAAGGGGTTGGAATTTGAGGTTTATTTGGGGGGCCACAGTTGCCTGCTTGACCAATGGCTGGATGTTTGGGATGAAGGAGGCTGCCTGTGTGACTGCCCGGATGACTGGCTTGGCTGCTGGTTGATGCTGAGGCCTTGATGAAGATGAGTGGCTTGGAAGACGCCATGGCATGACCTCCATGCCTTGATTACTTTAACTTCTAAGATCTATTTTTTCCCTTTTAGATCATGTAGACAATTGTAAATCATGTGAAGATGGGACTCCTGGTATTTGTGCGCAATCTGCTGCTAGCCCTCTGCCTCTTTCTGGTACTGGGATTTTTGTATTATTCTGCGTGGAAGCTGCACTTACTCCAATGGGAAGACTCCAGTAAGTATAGTCACAGGAACAGCCTGTTGCAGGTCTGTTATGCAAGTTTGTCATGCAGCTGAATGCTGTCATAGTTTTCAGAGATGGGCGGTGAGTATAATCTGAACATTTCTGGGACTTTTGATTAGAGATTGCCTAACCTTTTAGTCGCTGCAGGCTGAAAGCACCTTTTTTTTTTTTTTTTTTCTTCCTTCCTTTTTTTAACTGCATGCATGGCAAATCTTAATTCCTTTTTTAAGCCCAGTGAGATTGTGCTGTTATTCAGTTAAAAACCTGCACTACACCCATAACTCTAGTTCTTGAGGTTTTTGTTCTTTTTAATTTCCGTATTGTAATACACTCTAATTTTGCATTTATTGCCTTAGGGTTTGATGTTGAAGTTTTTTTTTTTTTTTTCTTCTGCTCTCAAAACATGTATCTTTACTTTTGAATTTTCTGTTTTCATTTCAATATTGTCTTTTGTTTTCTTTAATGAAACTTTGTCTTAATATTTGGTGTTGAATCTACATCTAACTAAAATTTTGGCTTCTTCTTTTTTTTTTGGTACCAGATATTGAATTTATAATTTCACGCTTGCCAGGCAGGTGCTTGTGCCACTGAGCTAAATCCCCAGCCAAATTTTGGCTTCTTTTTTCCTACTCAGTGACTTCCGATCCTTTTTCTTCCATCTGTGTGTTTGATTTCGTGTGTTACACAATGTACACTGGCACTAGCCTGCCGCTATGCTGAGGCCATAACTTAGGCCCTAACTAGAGAATTAGTCCTGTGAGATAGTTCATTTATTTCTTATGGCCCAAACTACTAAGCAACTTCAAGCCAAGTTTTAAAATAGTGTCTTTTTTTTTTTTACAATGTCTTATCTTTTATTGTTTTACATAGAATTTTAAGTGCTTCTTTAATGTTTAGCTTATAATTATCACTAATTACTTTATGTTTCAAGAATGTATTCAAATTTCTCTGTACTTTTGTTTGTTTGTTTGAGACAAGGACTCATCGTATAATCCAGGCTGGCTTTGATCTTGCTGTGTAAACTAAAGAGGTCTTGAACACCTGCTTCTCCTGTCTTAGCCTCCCAAGTGCTGGGAATACAGGCATGTGCCTCCACACCTGGCTTCACTTGTTTTTAAAGTCAAGGAAACTACCCAAGATAAGCAGCCATTTGAGCCATGCTGTGTATAATGGTGTTTTCTGTATTCAGAATGGTGATTCCTCTGTGTAGAAAATGTGTGCAAGGAACAAAGGTCTCCTTTCTCATAGAAAATATAACAAAGGTTTAGATAACATTTTCCTAGGCAGGGAAAGAAATTCACATTGTGGAAGATGATTGCGGTGGCAGGTATTAGGCAGACAATTCACAAGTTTTATCTTATCTGATTTAATTCTTGCTATAATTCTGTGAAGATGTGATTATATTCCCATTTTCTAGTTGAGCAAACTGTAGCGCATAGTTTAATCTATCAAGGTTATACAGATAATTATTTTTAAAGCTAATGGGAATGGAGTTGAAAACTGAATTTCTAGCTTTAAAACCCACACTCATTTTTTTTGAAGAGTATGATAAATGATGAAGAGAGGATTTGGTTTTCTGTTCCACCTGATAAAAAGAGAAGAAAGGAGCTCAGAGAAGGAGTGGTAGGAAGTGTCAGAAGGAGGGTGGAGAAAGGAAAAGGAGGAACGTAAGAGGAAGGGAAGAGAGGAAGAAAGTCGTCCACAAGAGGACTTGAGAGGTTATTTTGGAGGTGAGGAGGTGGTACTGAGAAGTGCTGTAGGTAAGCTTCAGTAGTTTATTACTAGTTCCTTGCTGTCTTTAGTAGTGTTAGCTAACTATCCAATATTCACAGCATTTCTGTTATTCTGTCTGTTAAGCCTCTTAGATATTTGATTTTGAGTAGATTATTATCTTTTTTAGGGGTGGTACTGGGAATCAAACTTAGGATCTCAAGCTTGCCAGGCGGGCACTGTGCCACTGAGCCATATCCCTGGCCCCTAGTAGATTTTCTATAGCAGTATTTCTGTGCTTCAGTATCAGGACAGAATAAGAGGAGCAATGCTGGGTGGCTTAGTGTCAGAGAGGGTCAAACAAGATCAAGAGGAAGGAGATTCTGGACCCAGATGATTGCTATGTTGTGAATTTTAAGTTATGGTTTAGTAATATTGAAGATGTGATGCTGTCCTTTTTTTTTCTGAGGACCTTAGAAGACACTTTGAAGTTTGAATATAAATGTTCTTAACATTATGAGGTACTTTTTCTTTTTTATAATAATAAAATTTCCTATTGAATTTCTTCTATGATGAGAAAGGAAACTAGAGTTTTATTTACTACATTATTTATCCAGTACTCATTCCTTTGATAGTCCATGTACTGTCCCAGGTAAACTGGATATAGATGAACATACCCACTGTGACTGAAGTATATGGTGAATATTTAAAGTTTGTTTTGTTTTGTTTTTTGGGGACAGTCTCACTATGTAGTTGATGCTGGTCTTGAACTCATGGTGATCCTCTTGTCTCAGCTGCCTGAGTGCTGGGATTATACTTGTGTGCTACCTCATCTGGCTTTAAATTGTTAAAGTTTATTACAGTAAAAGACGCATTGCCCAGGTGTGGTGATGCACACCTGTAATCTGTAATCCCAGCACTCGGGAGGCTGAGGCAGGAAGATTGTTGCAAGTTCGAGACCAACCTGGGCTACATAGTGAGCTCAAAGCCCAGCCTGAATTGCGTGGTAAGACCCTGTCTCAAAAAGACAGACAAAGAAAGAAACAAACAAACAAAGACACATTCTCTTCAAAATATCTGTTCTAAGTTTTCAACACACTTACCCCATGGTCTTTGCTACTTTCCAAAGCAGTTCTGAGGACCTGTGGGTCCTTATCCACCTTAGTCACCAAATCTGACACCTTGCAATTCCTGACTTATCTTCAAAATCATCATAGCCTTGAAAGGTGAATGATTTGAATTGATTTAATCGATTAAGTCAAATTTAAGGGTTTGGTGTTCTTAAGGACACTGGGCAAAATTATACTAGGAGAAAAAAAATTTCAATATTTAAAATTCACAGGGGTTGGTATATAATATACAAGGTACTTCTGCAGTCAAGAAGCAAAGGGCAACAATCTCAGTAAAAAGTAGAAAAAAATTTGATGGGTAATTTATAGAATTGGAAAATTCAGACTAAGCATATGAAGATACAATCAAACTCGTGGGCAAGGGGGGATCGGAGAACATGGCGGACAGACAGCAGCAGCTACTGAAGGCTCTCTGAAACGCTCGGCTCAGAGGCCAGGAATGATGCGGACTAAGGAGATACGAACCAGTAGAGATGTACTCTGCTGACTCAGGAACGAACTGGGCTGAGAGAATCCAACTTAGAATGCGGTCCTGGCGCTAAAATAGGAACAGAGAAGTCTCGGTGTGGAGGCTCGACCGCGCGCCATTGGAAACCGCGATTTGGGTTTCCCGCCGCCCGGCGGCTGGCTGCCTCCACAGCGGCTCGGCAAGGAGAGACGCGCCGAGCTCTGGGAACGGGAGTCTGCGAACGGAGTCGGAAACAGGACGGACAAGGAGGAAAACTGACTGGTGGTGAGGTGAGCGAGAAACTGACTCCCTACCACAGTTTGACTCCAGCGGAGGTTTTTCTGGGCTCGGGCAGTCCTGTAAGAGCAGGGCGCGGTGGCAACCCCAGCCGCACATTCCCCTCTCGGACGGGATTGGTGAAAGGTGCCTGGCCTGAGTGACGCTGCTGGCGGACTCCCTAGGCTGGCCTAACCCAGATCCCAGAGCCTGTCGGTGGCCCGGAGGAGCGACCGACTCCCGCGTAGGCTGCCTCCTCCGCAACTCCCTGGGGCGCAGCGGTGGGCGGGAACAACTAGCCAGCGCAATTTGATCAGGCTGTGGCTGACAGGCAGGGAAGCCGGGCCTCCTATGTAAGATTGCATTTTATAAGGAACAGAAAATATGGGGAAGGGAAGCAACAAAAAAGGCTCCTCGGCCCCCAATCCTGAGAATCAGGCAATAGTGGACACCGCACCAATATACATTAAGCACCATATAGAGAGCCTCATAGACCAATTCAGGAATGAAGTTATCAATGACCTGAAGCTAGAAGTATGCAGAATAGTTAGAGAAATGCTAAGCACCACCCAGGAAAAAGCAGATGGTGGAATGGAAGAACAGAAAAAGAGGGGAGAATTGCTTGATGGAGAAAACAGAGAAAGCATTGAGTATGTGAAGCAGGTTCAAAGGGACTATCAAGAAATTAAGAAGTCTATCCAAGACTGGCATAACAGCTTGAAAGAAACTAAGGACAGACTATCTGAATTGGAGGGCAGACTTGAAACATGGGAGAATGAAATGAAAAACTTCTTAAAAATAACAAAGAAACACACAGCAATAATACAAAGACAAGAAGATGATAAGAGGAGCCATAACTTAAGGATTAAGAACATAAAAGAAGAAGTAGGGACACAAACAAGTGAACTACAAAAGCTACTCACAGAAATAATCCAGGAGAATTTTCCTAATTTAGCAAAAGGTAAAGATACTCAGATGTATGAGGCATACAGGACCCCAGCTACCTACAACCCTAACAGAGAAACACCCAGGCATATAATAATAAAAATTCCAGAAATTCAATAAAAGAACAGAATATTAAAAGCTGTAAGAGACAAGAAACAGATCACTTACAAGGGAATACCCATCAGAATTACAGCAGATTTCTCTTCACAAACCATCAAATCACGAAGAGCATGGGGAGAAATAATTCAAGCTTTGAAAGATAATAATCTCCAGCCAAGATTGATATATCCTGCACAACTGTCCCTGGAAATTGATGGAAAAACGAGGTGCTTCCAGGATAAAGAGGAACTGGGGGAATTTGCAACCACCAATTCAACCCTACAGAAAGTATTGCAGGATATTCTAAAAAAAGAAAAATACAAAGAACCTAGAAATAGTGGCGGGGAGGCCACAACAAATGGAGCAGAGAACAAAATGAAGAAGACAAACTGACAGCTACTGACAGAAAAAGAGCTCAACAGAAATGAGACAGAGAAGATTGGATGATAGGAACAGCTTTTTTTGGAGAAAATGACATCTTAATAGGTAATGCTGATTTAGTACCATCTGGTTTTGAAGTCTCATCTAGCTTTTGTTCTTCTGTCTCCAATGGTCTAAACAGGTTGTATCTTATTGGATTTTGTTATGTACGATAGTATAAGCAAAAACCTTTTAAAGACAAGATTATACAGAGACCATTGTTCATTTTCTGTTAGTCGATTCTAAATGCTCTATAATGCTGTCATTCTCTTAAATGGTTTTACATTGTTTTGATATACTTAATGCTACAGTATATGAAGTTGTACTCAAGGACTTCAGGGAGGGAGTCAATATGGTAACTATTTTTGGGTCAGGATTATCTGGTGGTGAAACACTATTCTGTTTAAATGGTTATGTTTTGATCTGCCCTGTTTCGCTGTTATGCCCTCTTTTTTCTCAATCTCCACTCCATTATTTACTTTTTTATTTTTATCCATTTAATTAAAGGGAAAAATATAGCAGGATATAATATAGTAACCCACTTTGACTTTCTATTATCTCGATTTGAAGCCCTGTATTACTCTCACCATCTTGTTTTTGACTGAGGTTCCTCTATTCTGTTTTGCTGGATAGTATCAGGTTCGAAAGTTTAGGCATCAGCTGAGAAGATAATGAGATTCATTATAACGCCCATTCTCGTTGACTTTTATCTACTTTTGAAGACCTACAATATCTCCAATGTTTTGGTTTTGTCGGTTTTATTCTTTACGGTTTTGTTCAATTGTATTACAACTAATGATATAGGCAATTCTATTAGAAATAGCGGGAGGCATTATGGTAACCATTGTTGATCACCTTGTATTATGTTTTTATATTATCTATTGTGTCCACCCTTTTGACTTGACCGATTCTGTTCTGTTATGTCACATTTGGTTTTACTCTCTTCCAAAAAAGCAGTAAGAACCGTGGGAGCAATGAAACCCAAAATGTGTAATAGTCACGGTACAAAAGAGAGGAAAAGAAAGTGCTCTAAACTATATAACTGCATGTATATTTAAATGTATAAGATAGAAAATGATATCACAGAGTTTTATTGGATCATTGAACAGAACTGTTTGCAGTATCATTGTTGGAATGTCCACTCTACAAGCTTTAATTTTGTGACTTGAACAATTATTTCTAAGATGGCAATATTTAATCCATTAACTAGTGATTTCCTACTGCGCATTTTTTTCTCCTGTAAATCTGTATAACTTGTACCCCTTCACTGTTTTTTTTTTCTTTCTTTTCTTTTCTCCTTAAATAAAAAAAAAAAAAAAAAAACAAACTCGTGGGCAATAAGAAATACAGAAATTAAAATAGTAGCTAGTTGTGCTGGTACACACTATAATCCTAGCTGTTTGGGAGGCTGAGGCAGGAGGACTGGGCAATTTAATGAGATCCTATATCATAATAAAGGTTCTTTAAAAGGACTGGGACTAGCTGGGCGTGGTGGCTCACCCCTGTAATCCCAGCACTTAGGAGGCTGAGGCAGGAGGATCATTGTGAGTTGGAGACCAGCCTGGGCTACAAAATGAGCTGAAGGCCTGCCTGAACTGCAGAGCGAGACCCTGTCTCAAAAAGACAAAAAAAAAGGGGGGGGGGGGCTGGGGATGTACTTCAGTAGTGAAGTGCTGGCCTGACTTGGCATTCAGTTCCCAGTATTAACAACAACAACAAATAGCACTTTATACCTTTTAGATTGACAAGAACTAGAAAGCTGGATAATATCAAATGTTGGCAGCAATGTAAAAATACTGTAACCTCTGTCCTCTGCTGGTGGGAAGATAGACTGATATAAGCATTCTGGAGAGCCTTCTAGTGGTAAATTAACTTAAGTATATGCATATGCTTTAGCCCAGAATATGACTATTCTCCTTTATATTCATCACAAATTTGAGGGTAGCCTGGGCTATGTATCAGACTGGACTCTAGATAGCAAGTATCTATATTAAGAACAAACAACAAACCGAACCCCATCTCCCTCAGAGTTTGAGTGGATGCGGGTAATCTGAGGACTCAGGAGTCTGAGGTAGGAGGATCGATGTGAGTTTGAGGCCAGTCCAGGCTACATAGGGTTTAAGGCCAGCTTGAATTACAGAGTGAGACCTTGTCTCAAATGAACAAAAAGGAAAAAAAAAATAGTTTTATTTCTCTAAAGTAACAGAAAACATCAAGATTCTTAGATAGGCTTCAAAAACCATGAGCCACAAGATTAAAAACTGATAAACTTAACCAAAATTAAAATTTTCTACTCCTTAAAATATGTACTATACAGAGAATGAAAAGGCAGGCCACAGAATAGGAAAAGATTCAGTGCTCTAAATTACAGTATTCAGTACCTTCAACAGTTGTATATATTTGTATCCAAGGTACATAGTTTTTACAACTTTAGTAAGACTCTGTGCACCTTAATCAAAGATGAGTGATTTGAAGACACTTTATAGAACACGATAGAAGAATGACTCAAAGATTTGAAAATATTCTTAGCTTTATCAGTCATCAGGAAGTACAAAACCACAACATCACATTCATCAGAGTAGCTAGCATTTTAAAAACATGATAACAAATTTTTGTCAGGGGTGTGAAACCAGTAGAAGGCCTTGTGTATTGTGATTGCAGATGTAAAATGGTACACCCACTTTGGAAACTGGCTTGGAAGTTTCTCAAACCAGTAAACATACACTTGCCAAATGATACAGTTGCTCTAGTCAGAAGTATTTATGCAAGAAATATCCGTCTACATAAAGACTTGTACGTCAGTGCTGATATCAGCATTATTCCCAATATCCCCAAACTAGAAAATACTCTAAATGTCTATCACTAAGTGGATGGACAGACAAAATGTGATATATCTATCCATACAGTGGAGTACTATTCAGCAATTAAAAAAACAAACTTGAGACATGGATAAATATGAAACTCATATTCTGAGCAAAAAAACCCCAAAAACCAAAACCCCAAGACAAAAAGAGTACATATTCTATGGCTCCATTTATATAAAATGGAAACTAATTATTAGTAATTCAAAAACAGATCAGTAATTACCTGGCGTGAAGAGTAATGGATTGTTAGAAGGGCACCAGGAATTTTTTGAGACTGATGGAAATGCCCTTATATCATATTGATTGTGGTGTTGGTTTTGGGAATGTATATAACTGTCATTTCTTCAAATTAATGAAATTGTTATTTTTCAATTGGTAAGAATTAAACTTGTATGTATAAAAGAATTATGTATACAAACATGTTAAACAAATAGGATGATTGCCTTTGTAAAAGAAAGGTAAATGGTAAAGAGAGGAAATAAAAATTGCAACTCAGTATGATTAGATAATTGTTTTTGTATACCTCTAAATTGCATGATAATTAGGAGAATGGCCTTTGTTAGCAGGGGAATAAGTCCCTCAGGGAGCAAAATGGCCAACATGTACCCTAAGAGCCATGAAACATTGCTGTAAGAAATTAAAGAGTATTCAAATAGCCATATCACGTTCATGGTCAGAAGATGTCATTGTTAAGATATTGAATCTTCCCAGCTTGTTTTAGAACTTATATTCTCAACCAAAATTGCAGAAATCTCAGTTTTTGTCCTTTTTTTTAATTTGGTAGAGCATGACAACTGATTTTAAAATTTAGAATAGGAAACTTAGAATAGTTAAACCTATGTTGAAAGAGAATCAAGTTGAAGCATCTGCTTTCAAAATTCATTGTAAGGCTATAGTAGATAGAATGGTATTGGTATAAAGGTGGATGTATATATCTGTGGGTCAGAAAAGAGTCCAGGCATATATGGCCAGTTGAGTTTTGAAAATATGCCAGAGCAGTTTAATAGAACAATATAACTGTGTTCAACAAATGGTCACAAACAAAAAAAATGAACCTTGACTCATCATCTCTCTCCATATACAAAATTAACTTAAAATGAATCAAGTACCTAAAAAGAGCTAAAACTATAAAACTCATTGAACAAAATATTGGAGAGAAATCTTAGTTACCTTAAATTTGAAAAAGATTTCTTAAATGGGGAACAAAAAGCTTCTTCTTCTTCTTCTTCTTTGTTTTTTTTTTTTTAATTTTGAAGCAGGGTCTCTGTGTAGCTCAGGCTGGCTTGGAACTTGCAATGATCTTGCTGCCTTAGTCTCCAGAATATATCGGCACACTCTACTGAATTTTAAAAATTAATATATTGTACCTTATTAAAAATAAAACCTTGCTAAGTGTGGTGGCCCACTTGTGTAGTCCCAACAGCTTCAGATGCCAAAACAGGAGGATCACTTGAGCCCAGGAGTTCAAGATCAGACCAAGTAATATAATGAGACCTGTCTTTTAAAATAAAGTAGAAGTTTTAGCTCTTCAAAATACACTGCTACAAAATTTTAAAGACAAGCCAAAGGCTGAGAGGAAGTTTTGCAAAAACATATACACAAAGGACTTATATTTTGAGTATGTAATGAACTCATGCAACTCAGAAGGAGATAAAAAAAATCAAACATGGGCAGATACAAAAGACATTTCACAAAGTAGCTACACAGATCAAAAATAGGTAAGTGAAGAGATGGATAACATAATTAGAAATTGGAAGAAAATACAAATTAAAGCCACAGTAAGATATTACACTGAGAAGACTATATCAAGTATTGGGGGTGATGTAGAGCAACCATTCTAGATTTATGCAGCTGATGGGAATGTAAAATGGTACAACAACTTTGAAAAACATTTGACAATGTTTTGAACATTGAATATTCACCCAGTATGCTGCTAGTCACTGCACTCAAAGAGAAGTAAAAACGTACGTCTGTTCAAAACCTTGTCTCTTCAAAACCTTGATTTTAACAACTGTATTTACAATAGCTCAACCAGCTCAAAAGATCCATCAATAGGTAAATAGATAAACAAATTGTGACTTATCCATATAGTGGAACATTGCTATTAAAATGAATGAATTATTGATACACATATGAACGTGAATGAATCTCAGTTATGCTGACAGAAACCAGGCATAAGCATTCATAATACATGATTCCATTTATGCAGAATTCCATAAAATTCAAACTTAAAATGATAAAAGCAGCCCAGTGATAGGTTGTGAAAAGAGGAAGGGTGGATTTAAAGGCATGAAGGAATATGAGATTGATGGATATTAAAATTTAAATCTGAAAAGCTCCTCAAAGCTCATGTATTCAGCTGTGGGGCTTATTGGTAGGGGACTAGATCATGGATGATTCTAGACTCCACCACAGGATTCATCATTGATGAGTTTACAGCTGAAGGTCCTGTTAGAAGGTAGGGCCTGACCAGAGTAGGTGAGTCACTGAGACCATGACCTGGAAGGATGTGTCCTCTTGGGCTCCTCCCTATTTCTACTTGTTGCCTGCTATAGGTGAAGCAGTTTTTCTCCACCACAGTCTTCCATCATGATTTTTCTGCCTCAGAGCCAGCTGACCATGGAGTGAACTCCCTGAACTGTGAGCCAAATAAACCTTTTAAATTTTGTTAAGTGTTGGGTGTTTTGTCCCAGTGATAGGAAAATGACTAATACAGTGTGTTCACTAGCTTAGTTGTGACAGTTTCACAGATTAATGTACGTATGTTACAGATACTGATGAATACATCAAAATTCACCAAGTCTATACACTTTGGATAGGGGCAATTTATGTTATTATAATTTGGTAAAAATAGCCAGGGAAAAATAATACCTTCAAAAGGACAACAATTAGATGGGTAATTGGCTTCTGAAGAGTAGCAATAAAAACTGGAAGTCAGTGAACTGTTTTTATTATTTTTAAAGAAAACAGCTGTCAGCTGGAATCTGTACGTGCCATGAAACCATCTTTTGAGAATGAGGCAGATACTGAAGAAAATTCACTACCAGCAAAAGGACCTTCAAAGGAAGGTACAGGAAGGAATGATAAACTGGTAAACCTTTGAGTAAACCTGCATAATATTGGCTGTATGCCACAAAAGGCAGTATTACTCAGTTAGCATCTGGCATCATAAAAGCCAAGAGATGGAGCTATACTACTAGTTGGTGATAGAATGTAAATGAAGAAGTCAGGGATACAGTGGGACGTACTTTACTTGTAATTTCAGCACTTTGAGAGGTTGAGGCAGAAGGGTCCCATGTTGGAACTCAGCTTGAGTGTTATCGTTTGGACCAGAAGTGTTCCCCAGACATCTTAAGGTTTCAGAGCGGGGCGTCTGGAAGCAGTGACTAGGTCATGGTGTGCTATAACTTCTGAATGGATTGTGGGCTAATCCATTGATGAGTTTACAGCTGACTGTGCTGTTATGTGGTGGCACCTGGAAGAGGTTGTGACCTGGAAGGGAATATCTCCCTTCCTGCTTCTCCTTTTGCTAGGGATGTCATGACATCATGGACTGTCATCATGAGCCAAAATAAACCTCACCTCCATTAAATTATGGGTGTTGGTATTTTGTCCCAGCGATACGTGATTTAAGACACTGGGTAACTTAGTGGGATCCTGTTTTAAAGTATAAAACAAGGGCTGGGCATGTTGCTTAGTGCAAAGTGTCGAGTTCAATCCCCAGTCATGCATCCCCCCACCTGCCAAATTGAGGGGTATCGAGTTAAAGCATTTTTCTTACATTTGTTAGTATGGTGAGATGTATCAATTCAGTTAGGCTTTGTTAAGGTAAATATGCAGATGAGATGTCTAGGCTAGTTACTACAAGAAAGATAATTATATCAAGTATATAAAATCTAGTGAAAGGAAAGTATTGTGAGAAAAAATAGGCAGGAAGTCAATAAGAGAAAAAGTGTTGAAGGATGAGGCCAGTGAGTAACATGTGAAACTAAAAGCTGAATGTACGGTGCTGTAGTCAGGGAGCTGTGCTCGTCAGAGACAGAATCTCTGAGCCAAGCAGAGTGCTGTCTTTTTTAAAAAATGTTTTTATTTTTAAGAGAATAAAGCCAAACAAAACAGAATAAAGCCAATCAAAACAAAACAGTGAAAGCAAAATAAGATAATAAGAAATCAACAATGGCTGCCTTGATGCCTCTTGTTCTCTTCAAAATATCTGCCCATCCATGAGACCTCATAAAATCAAATAAAACAACAGAATAAAACCAATAAAAACAAAACAGGGCACTATCTTTTATAGCAACAGTGGTTCTTAAAATTTGATTAGAAGTACCATATTCGTACATTAGTAATGAGATGCTGACTGCCTGTGGTGCTATCTGCTAGCACCATAGGACTAATCAAACCAGGAGCCCCCAATTGTATTAATTGTCATTGTATTTTTTTTCCTATTTTAGGTGGTTTTTTTTGTTTGTTTGTTTTTAGTTTTTGTACCGGGGATTGAACTCATGACCTTGCATTTGCCAAGCAGGCACTTATACTGCTGAGCTAAACCCCCACACGTGTTTTTTTTTAAAGCCAGTTTTACTTAAGAATACTATTGATGAAACATTTTATTAAAATTTGATTTGTGAATATGGATCATTTTATTCAAATGCAATGAAATGTGAAATATATATAAAGTACTACAGCACTCATAGTAATTTTTTTTTGTCTCAAGGAAAAGCACTCTGAATTGTACTAAAAGCTTAGCTGCTCTTTTGAAAACATAATTTTTACTTAAAATGATTGATAGGTATGCTTATGCTTATCTAGGTATGTGTATTTGCAGACTTTTTCACAAAAACGAAAGAAGTTAGTTGCCACTTCAAAGGGAACAACTGACTTTTTTGTGGAGACAACATTTGAGCTTACAAGTGAAAATTAGAATTCTGAAAAACTTGTATCTGCTGCCACGAGCTTGATGTCTCAATATTTAAATATTTTTCTGATAATATCAGTAGCACTGTTAACAAAAGTGTTGTTTTGCTAGTGTATAATTATGTGAAACATTGGAAGATTGTGTAACTCAGTGAATCACTGATACCCAAATAACTACTCTTTTGATACTGTGAAATTAGAATGGATGAAAGAGCCAAAGTATAGATAAAGCAATAGATTTTTTTTTTTAAATTTTTGAAGATAGTAAAATACAACAGAACAAGACAGAACAAAGCCAATTGAGACAATGCAGTGAAATTGGTACAGAACTTCAGAACAGGTTACCGGGATAACAGTAACAGGTACCGTAGTATATCTCGTTACCTTCACAATAGTTGTGTTTTCAATCAGGTATAGCAAAGTCAAATCAAAACATTATAGAACTTATCAAAACAATATTCAATAGAACAATACAATTAATCAGAACAAAGCCAAAAACAAATATTTGCCTTCAAAGAGATGGTAGAAGGAAATCCCCGTATTTGCTGTATTGCATAGGGTCAACCTCCCAAGAGATGCTCAGGCCTCTGGCTCCCATTTGCTAACTGTGGGGGTAAAGGGAAGGACAGGATGCTTGATTCTCAGCCCGTGTGCCAGTAGGCTCACAGCTGCTTACCAGGGAGGTGAGCGGGTTGCTTTCTTTCCCAGTGCCTCAAGTTCCAACATGGTGTGTTCTTGGGAGATGCTAGCTGGTTCTCTCCCTGAGGCATCCCCAGCAATGGATTTTAAAAATTTTTATTAGTTCATATTTACAGTACATAATGATTACATTCATTATGGGGAGTCGATACATGTATGTAACATACCTTAATTCATTTTGCTTCCTCTTCTCTTCCCTCCTGCTGTCTTCATTGCTTAGTCCTTTTCTCATTTGTAAAAGACCTATCCTCCCTATAGCTATTATCTGTCTTTTATTTTACTCTTTAAGTTATTTATACTTTGAGGGCAGTGGATTTTAATGTAACAGGGTCTGAAAATGTTCATCCGTGTACAGTCATTCCTCAGTGATTGTAGTTAATTCTTTCCAGAATTTGTGATGGGTGTCAGACTGACAAGTACTGAACAGATTTTTCCCATATGAAAAAATGTAATTAGAAATAACTCATTAAAGTTCCTCACGACTTTCACGTTTTACTGGACTAATAATATGGTCTTTTACTCAACTAATATAAGTCTTTTAGGCTTTGCAGCACATTCCTAACCTTGTGACCCATGATTAGCATCTCAAATGCACAAAAGAACAAAAGAAGAATGAGGGCTGTGTCAGGGCTTTGCACTGTTACTGAGTGACCCTGAGACTGATGCTGGTCCCAAGTGCTAAAACATTTTCTCATCA
Organism: Cavia porcellus; assembly: GCF_034190915.1. Lineage (NCBI taxonomy): Eukaryota > Metazoa > Chordata > Mammalia > Rodentia > Caviidae > Cavia > Cavia porcellus. The sequence goes on from NW_026947508.1 coordinate 35,203,121, forward strand.
AAATTTAACAGGTACAAGATTTGATGAGTCCTGAAGTCCACAAGTAATGATGTCTGAATATTGTTCTAGATTCCGTATTATGACTAACCTATAGGAAACTATTAGTGTTTGAGTTTTGGTTAGTATCTAAGCAGGGTATCCAGAATCATTTGAAGAGGTTAGTATAATGCGCTTTCCTTTTTTGTTTAATCTATGAGAGGACAAAATTTACATATTCTGTACTTTGTTCCAAACAATTTATGACATACTGCATGTGGAAGCAAATAGAGCCCAGATTTTTTTTTTTTTTTGTCTTTTTCCTTTTTATCGGTACCAGGGATTGAACTCACGACTGCCTGCTTTCAAGGCAGGCGCTTATGCCACTGAGCTAAATCCCCAGCCCTGAGCCCAGATTTTTTTCAGTAAACTGGACATAAAAAAGATTTACAAAAGTGTAAAATGCCATTCTTGTCTGAACAATACTAGCACAAATCTTTCTCTTCAGTGAACTCAGAGAAATCAGTAGTATAACTATCTTCTTTCTACATACATACGTATATACATGTTGTTTCTTTTAGCTTCTAACACTGAGACAATACAGTGTTTACATATATGTGTCTTATTTATTTCACTAATGAGTATGGTCCCAGGTTGCACCCATTCACCTGTAAAAGTGTCCAGTTTATCCTTGATAGCAGAGTAGTATTCCTGTTGCATAAAAGTACATCTTTTTTTATCTAATTAAAAAATTTTTTATTTTAATGATGTAAAATCCAACAAAACAAGACAGAACAAAGCCAATAAGACAGTGCAGCAGAATTAGTACAGAGTTTTAAAGCAGGATACTGAAAAAAAAAATAATAGCTACCATAGTATATCTTGTCTTTACAATAGTTATCCATCCCATCAGGTATGGCAAAATCAAGCCAAAAACAAAACACTGTAAAACCAATCAAAAGAATTACCACATCTTTTTTTTTTTTTTTTTTTTTTTTTATCCATTCCTCAGTTGATGGGTAATTTAGATTGTTTGCAAGTTCTGGCTATTACAAATTGTGCTGCTGTAAATACGGGTGCACATATATCACTGTGCTATGATGTTTTTAATTCTTTTGGGAAGATACTCAGAAGGGGACTAGCTGGGTTGAATGGGACCTTCAATCCTAAAGTTTTTTGAGGAGTTTCCACACTGATTTCTACAGTGCTTGCACCAGTCTGCATTCCCACCCCCAGTGGAGAAGGGTTCTTTTTCCCCACTGCCCCTCCAGTATTTGTTATTGGTAGATTTCTTGATAACAGTCATTCTTTCTGGATGAGGTAGATTCTCAGTGTTGTTTTAATTTGCAGCTCTCAAATGACCAGTAATGTTGAACATTTTTTCCTGTATTTATTTGCTGTTTGTACTTCTTCATCTGAGAAGTGTGTGTTCATCTCAGATGCCTATCTTTCTATTGGGTCTTTAAATCTGGGAGGACTGATTTTTTTGAGTTCTTTATATCTTCTTGATAGTAATCCTTTGTCTGAGATACAGCTGGCAAACATTTTCTCCCACATTGTGGGTTTGTCTCTTCACTCTGTTGGTGGTTTCTTCTGCTGTACAAATGCTTTTTAGTAGGGTGAGATCCCAGTTGTTGATCCTGTGTGATAGTTACTGTGCAGTCGGGCTTTTGTTCATAAAGTCTTTGTCTATACCAACGTTTTCAAGAGTGCAGAAATATACGTATACTACATTTCTGTTGTTTACTTTTAGTGTAGTGTTCACTAGGTTATATGAGATATGCAGTGCTTTATTACTGGATAAATTTTGTGTCAGATAGTTTTGCCCAACTTTGGTGGGTGGTATAAGTCTCCTGAGCATGTTTAATAAAGTAAGCTAGGTTAAGCTTTGATATTTGGTAAGAGATAAAGTTTTATGTGTGTGTGTGTGTGTGTGTGTGTGTGTGTGTGTGTGTGTGTAGTTTTTTGTTTGTTTGTTTGTTTGTTTGTTTGTTTGTTGAGATGTTCCAGGCTGGCCTCGAATTCACAGTAATCCTCTTGGCTCAGCCTCCCAAGTGCTGGGATTATAGATGTGCACCATCATGCCTGGTTAGGTTAGGTAAATTACATGCATTTTTAACTTAATATATTTTTAGCTTAATTATGGTGTCTCATGCCGTAACCTTATTATTATTATTATTATTATTATTTTGTCTTTTTCGTATTTATCAGTACCAGGGATTGAACTCATGACTGCCTGCTTGCAAGGCAGGCGCTTATGCTGCTGAGCTAAATCCCTAGCCCCGCTGTAACCTTATTGTACATTGAAGAACATCCATAGTTCTGATGGTTACTTCTTGATACTGGAAAAGAATAATGGTGGCTAGTGATATAGCTTAGTAGTAGAGGATTTGCCTTGTATGTATGTGCAGGTTCTTGGGTTTGATCCCCAGTACCATACCACTGTCACCACCCAAGAGAGAAAAGATAGTGCTTTCCTAGGTAGTTAGGAATCTTTTATTCTCAATTGAAAATATGGGAAAAAGTAAGCAATACAACTCTTATAACACGATATGAAGACAACCTCATTTTTCAAATGGACCAAGAATATGAATAGTTACGTTTTCAAAGAACATATATAAATCCCTGACCTAGCAATATTTGGGTTGCAAACTTTCACTAGTGTGTTGTACAAGACTCACTTTGTCAGACCTAGGAATGAATCCAACATATGAATGTCCCCCCGGAACTCCTTCCTAAATTGGGAACTTACTGACAAAGTCAATAGCATACGAAAAGATATTCTGGGTTGGAACTTGCAACGATTCTGCCGTCTCAGCCTCCCAAGTGCCGACATTACAGGCATGTGCCTTATCCTCTACCAAGGGTCACACTTATCTCCTTTAAAGACTGCTGCCTTGCAGAATTCCCTTAAAACTGCTTCAATTTAGGGTGTGATGCCACCATTACTGTAGAAAGGGGCAGGACATTATATATATATTCATATTTGAACATATGTATGCATGCATATTATATCTGTACTTACATACAGGAGTAGTAAGTATATAAAATAATTCTGAAACTGTGGACTTAAAAGATGTAATGACCTTAGGTGCCTTCCAGGAAGAAAACTCATAGCTGGAAACAAGAGTAGGTGACAAATGCTGAAAAGAAGAAAGGACTGTAGGATGAAGGGAGATGGAGACCAAATCCCAGTAAACTGACAACTAAGGAAGGAGCAAGTAAGGCAGTGTGGGAAGAAGGCTGAGAAGGAGCAGCCAGAGAGACAGAAGAGAGTCAGAGGGAAAAAGTTTCAAAGGGGAAGTGGTGCGTAAGTGTGGATGTGCCATTTGACCCAGCATGTCCACTCCCAGGAATTCATCTCATTGTTTATTTGCAGCATTGTTTTTAAACACTTTTTTTTTTTTTAATCGATACCAGGGATTGAACTGACTGACCATGTGCTTGCAAGGCAGGCGCTTATGCTGCTGAGCTAAATCCCCAGCCCCTGCAGCATTGTTTTTAATAGTAAACATTTGGAAGCAGTTTGAAGTTGTCATTTGTAGGACACAAGTTACTCCATGGTAGTTCCCCTGTCCAATGAGTGCTCTGCACCTGCAGAATGAGGAACTAAATATCTTGCTGGTATGGAAAGAGTTCTACAATCACTGAGTATAAAAAGCAAGGATTAGGAGTTTTATTTGGGGCTTAGAATATTTTTAAACCTTCATCACTTTTCTTGATGGATATTGAGGGTGTTTATATTCTTTATTATTGTGTAATACAGGTTTTTAGTTTGTTTTTTTTCTGAGCTGTAGTTAGGATGAGCGTTCTTATCATAAGTAATATTTTTCAAAATCAGAACGTCACGTTATTAAATGTCCTCTTCAGGCCAGAGAGAGTCATCTCCTGTGGTTTTGTGCCTGCTGCCAAGTGCCTTTATAAGGTATTTCAGTGCGTTTTCATGGGGCTTGGATATGTAATAGTCACACTGAACCACAAGAGGGCAGAAGAACCTTTCCATTGCCTTAGCCCAGGTTTGTGCTGTATGTCACTTCTGGCCACTGCATGTATGAGTCCTTAAGCACCTAGAAGGCAGGCCCAGTGTCCTAGTCATCATCAGAGGCAGTAGAGGAGCAAAGAGAAAAATGTGGCATGTATACCTGCCTTCTGTTCTCACCTCCTGCAATTACTTAGTGAACTATACTAGTTAACCTCTGGAGCTTGAGTATGCAAATACATTGGAGGCATTATGGTATAATAGAGATAAGAGTTGAGGGTTTGAAGTCCTCCCCATCCACCATTGAGTTCTGGCTCTATGGTTTTGGGTCATGTATTTGCTTACCATGAACCTATATTTTATAATCCAAACAGAGCTCTTAGCACTTGTTATAGTGAGTACTCAAGAATAACTGCTATAATAATACCAGGAACCAGCAGAAATAAATAATAGCTCCACAGTGATTCTTGATATGCGGCTCTTAGCTATGTACTTCATAATTTCTTTGTTCAATTATAAGCGAGATACGATATTTTCTTTGAGACAGTTTCAAAGCTTTTCTCCAGAAGAACTCACAAAAATCTATGGCCTCTCTCTTTGTTTTTGTTTTTGAAATAGTCATTTAATAGTACATTCTGAATTTTTACAGAGTTGCAATCTTAAGTCTTCTGTCCAATTAAGATTTTTGTGTATTTTTGATGGGAAAATAAGATACTTACGGCAGATACTAAGGCAGAGTTAGGCAGCATGATATCACATTAAGGAATAGTGCCTGTCTCAGGTTGAGATCAGGAGAAGCAAATTCTAACATAGGATTAGTATGTGACAAGATTGCTAGAGTGGTTATGGGATCAACGGCTCTGGAAGAAAAAGAAGAGGTTGGGGAAGGGAAGAGAAGATTACACAGAAGGAGAAATAGAGCTGATTCAGGCTCAATAAAAGCCTTAGTCCACCTGATGGAGACCATAAATTGGGATGGAGTTGGGGTTGTACTTTTATAGTTATCTGACCAGTCATTGAATACCTCTGGTGATTGGGTGAGGGCAGCCCCGGGGCCACGCAGTGCTCTTCAGCCAAGATACTTTCTGAAACAGGCTGGCAGCTGAGGGCTTTCTGTCCACTGTGATCCCAGCAGCTGGATAATAAATCCTTCCTTTCTCCAGGGAAGGTGAGAGTGGCACGTGCATACCATAGTGCCCAAATCACCTGAAAGGAAACCAGGAAACCAGTAAGATGGTATGTTAGGCCATTTGTGTTGCTATGACAAAATATCTGGTAATATGTAAAGAAAATGATTTATTTGTCTCACAATTCTTGTAGCTAAAAAGTCCAGACAGCGTGGCACCAGTATCTGACAAGGACACCCTGGCTGTGTCATAGCATATCACATGGCAAGGGAAGAAGCAAGAGAGCCAGCCTAGAAAGCCAAGCTTGCTTTGTTACAGCCTGCTTTCATAATAGCTAAGCCAGTCCCTTGAGATGGGCAGCCATCCTTCTGAAGGTATATGCCATCGTGACCTAATTACCTTCTATTGCCTACCTCTTAAGGGTCTCACTTCCTTTCAGAACCATTGGGAATAAACATCCAGCACATGAACTTGGGGACAAGTTATATCCAAACCACAGCACAAGGCTAGTATAGGATCAGAGATGATAGCTATATATGGAATTGTTTGGAAGTAATACTTGGGAATAATGGTTATTTTTAACTTTAAAGGATTTGGGGTAATATTGTAGTTCGGGTGGGCACTATTATAACAAATTATTCCAAAATTTTAATGATTTAATACAGTAAAGGTTTATCTCCTGTCCCAGTCTGGTGCGGGTCTGTGTGGTTGAGGAAGATTCTGTTCTTCCTTGATTCTTTTAGGGACCCGCACTCCTTCTATCTAGTGATGTTGGGCCGACAGTTCTCTACTGGATCTTCCAAGCCAGCTGTCAGAGGTGAAAGCACAGGAGTAAGATGAATTGTGTAGATCTGTGTGGGCTGGGCCTAGAGGTCAGAACCATCACATGACCTGCCTAATTGAGGGAGGGCTTCAGAGGACATCTGGCTCTCACTGTGGCTGTGTTACTACCTCTGGCTGTAGTACCGTTTTGTCACAGTTGATGACCACAGACACTGAAAACCGTATGTTGCAAATTCCCCAGCATTTTTAAAGACTTAAATTGCCACCTAATCGAAATTGTAAATGACTCTTGAACCCCCTTGCTTTGAATAAATAACAAATGAGTTTCATATTGTTTGGTTCAGAAGGTACTTAAGTATTTTATAATAACATTTCCCCCTTGCTTTTTGATTATAGGATATTGTTAGATATTAGTCAACTCTGTCAATATTACCTACACCATAGAATTATTACAATCGCTGACCGCTATTGGAATTTTTTAGGTTTGTTTCTTTCAAGTTCTATCATTTCTGTATTGTGAATAGTTGACAGTACGATATCTTTTTTGTCTTTCCAGTCATAACACAAACTTTTCCTCTCTAATATACTAATATTTCTCCCTTTTTCAGTTTTTTTTTTTGGCAGATCTTTTGGCATCTCTTTCCTATTCAGTCTCAGTGTCACAAACATGTCTGTTTTGTATTGTAAGAGAATATCACTGAGTTCTGGAGAAGTATAAAAATTATATCTAATGTAGATAATAGCACAAACATTATAGGTTATTTTTCACAAACATGAATTAGTAAAAGAAAATAACTAGAACTTGCTATTAGGTTTCACTAGAAACAACCATCAAAGGTGAATACAGTGTTCTAAATAAAAAAGTATATGGAAAATTGACAGTGTAAAACAAAAATGCAGTGGCACAGTGCCTGCCTGGCAAGTGCAAGGTCTTAAGTTCGATTGTCAGTACCAAAAAAGGAAAAACAAAAACGTGCAAATAAAAATCAACCAATTGAAATGACACCTGCCAAGTGACACTTAGGATAGTCAGTATGCAAGCAACACTTGGGACAAATTGTTAAATGGGTAAGCCATGGAATTTATAGTCAAAAGTCTTTCTACTGAATGCCACAAAAATCTAGGCACAGATGGCCACGTATTTCTTCAGAAGATCCATGACAATAAATAATTCCAGCCTCTTAAGAAACTCTTCCAGAGAACACAAACAGAAGGAGGACACCCCTTATTCCCCCCCCCCCTTTTTTTTGGACACAGGGTTACACTATATAGTACAAGCTGACTTTGAACTCACTTATGTAGTCCTGGCTGGCCTCAAACTCATGGTATTCCTCCAGCCTCCTGAGTGCTGGGATTGCAAGCATGTGCCATCATACCCAGCTAGCTCCCTTATCACTTTTTGAGGTTAGTGTCACATTCATACAAAAACCTAGCACAATACAAGGAAGGAAAATTACAGGTCAAGGCACTTCAAAATGTAGGCATAAAATTCTAAACCAAGTTTTAGCAAATTTTACAATACGTATAATAGGTAATGTATCACAATTTAGTTTGGCTTATACCCAAGGAATATAAACAGTGGATTTAATTTGATAGAAATCCATCAATGTTGTTAGTCATATTAACTCCAGTTATCCATAAGCAAAATAAATCTATATCTAGACATATAATAATCAACACCTCTGAAATCCAACATAAGAACAGACTATTAAAAGTTGTTAACGAAAAAAAAATAACCTGCAAAGGAACCCCCATCAGAATCGCAGCAGACTTCTCTACACAAAACATTATTTCAAGAAGAGCATGGTGTGAAGTATTTCAAATCCTTAAAGAAAACAACTTCCAACCCAGATTGGTGTTTCCTGAAAAACTATCCTTCAAAATCGATAGAGAAAATAACGAAGATATTATTTAGATAATCAATAGAGAAATGACAAAGAACAACTGAAGAACGTCACCACCCCCAAACCAACACTACAAAGACTATTGAAAGATATTCTAAATAAACATAAAAATCACTATGATTTCAAGAATAACAACAGAAAAAAGCAACAACAACAAACAAACAACCAAGCAGGGCAAACAAGTAAATAGAGGGGAAAGGTAAAGAACCAACAGTAGAAAGATAACATGACAAAAATAAAGACTTATTAGTTATAATCATTAATGTCAGTGGCTTCAACTCACCATTTAAAAGAAACAGATTGGCAGAATAGGTCAGGAAACAACATCCAACCATATGCTGTACACAAGATACCCATTTAACCCAAAAGGAAACCCATAGACTGAAAGTCAAAGGGTGGAAAACAATACTTCAAGTAACAGAACACCCCCCCCCCAAAAAAAAAAGCAGGTGTAGCTATTCTGTTTGCACACAATGTGAACTTCAAAGTAAGAATGATCAAAAGAGATAAGGTCACTACATACTAGTTAAGGGAAATCTTCAAGAGGAAGAGATAACAATCCTAAATATATATGCACTAAATATGGGAGTACCCAACTATATAAAACAAATGAATAGACACGAAAAATGAAATAAGCAATAACACAGTTATTGCTTTGACACAAAGAAATAACAGAACTGAATCAAACTTGTGAACAAATGGACTTAATAGATGTATATAGAGTATTCACCCAGCAACATCAGGACAAATATTCTTAGCTTCACATGGGACATTCTCTAAAGTAGACCATATCCTAGCCCATAAAACATGCTCAAATAAATGCAAGTAATTGAAATTATTCCATGCATATTATCTGATCATAGTGCTGTTAAACTGGAGGTTAATGACATAAACACATGGAAATTAAATAATACCCTCCTGAATAATCAGTGGGTCACAGGGAAGGTTAAACAAGAAATTAAGCTATTTACAAGAAACAAAAATGCAAATGCAATTTATTGGAACCTGTGGGATGCAATGAAAGCAGTCCTCAGAGGGAAATTTATTGCAGTGAATTCACATATCAGGAAAACAGAACAAACACAAACCTGATGCTGGACCTCAATCATCTAGAAAAAGGAGAGCAAGTCAAAGCTTTTAATAAACTCTAACACTCATGATATAAACCCTATGGAAAATCGGAATAGATGGTCTTTACCTCACTCTAATAAAAGCTGTATGTGATAAACTGCCAACACCTTACTAAATGAACACAAACTGGAAACTTTAAACCTAAAATCAGGAACAAAACAAGGATGTCCATTATTATTACTCCTATTCAAGACAGTTCTGGAAACATTAGCCAGAGCAATTAGGCATGAGAGACAAAGGGAATAAGGATAGGAAAGGAAGAAGTTAAATTACCATTATTTGCAGATCACATGATATTCTACATAGAAGACTCCCAAAACTCCATTGAAAGAGTCTAAATCCAATAATCAAATTCAGTAATGTAGCTGATAAAGTCAACACTCAAAAATCAACATTTCCTGTACACAAACAACAAACTCATTGCGAGAGATAATAAGGGAAACCACACCCTTCACAGTAGCTTCCAAAAAAATGAAGTATTAACAATCATATCTAACAAAGGAAGTAAAAGAGCTATCCATTGGAAATTACAGTACTCTGAAAAAAATCGAAGAGGATTTCAGAAAATGGAAAGACATTCCTTGTTCATGGATAGGAAGAACAAACATAGTGAAAATGGCCATTCTCCCAAAATTGTTACACAGATAATACAATTCCAAGCAAAATACCATTAACATACCTCACAGATCGATAGAAATTGTTTCTAAAATTCATCTGGAATCAAAAGAAACCTAGAATAGTAAAGACAATCTGGACAACTAAGTCAAGGCAGGAAGCATCACAATGTGACTTGAAATTATACTGCAAAGCTACTGTGATAACATCAGCATAGTACTGGCATTAAAAAACCCTGAAGATCAGTAGAACAGATTCGAAGATCTATCCACAACTACTAACACTCAGTCACCTTATCTTTTTTTTTTTTTTTTTTTTTCGTCTTTTTCATTTTTATCGGTACCAGGGATCGAACTCACGACCGCCTGCTTGCAAGGCAGGTGCTTATGCCGTTGAGCTAAATCCCCAGCCCCCAGTCACCTTATCTTGGACAAAGGGGCAAAATATGTTCACTGGAAGAAGGATAGCCTCTTTAATAATTGCTGCTGGAAAAACTGGCTCTCCTCTTGCTGAAGACTAAACCAAGGCCCATGTCTACCACCATGCACTAAACTAAAGTGAAAATGAATCAAAGATCTAAATATTAAAACAGAAACCCTAAATCTGCTGGAAGACATAATTGGTAGAAATCTTGAAGATGCAGGGATAGGCAGAGAGACCATGAACAAAAATCAAACTGCATAGGAGATACTTCCAGAATCAACAACCGGGATCTCATTTTATTAAAAAGTTTTAGGATATCAAAAGAAATCTCCAATAGTGAAAAAAAAAAACCCCACAAATTGGGAAATAAATCTTAGTCAACTGGCCTTCAGACAGTGGACTTCAATGTAGAAAATATAAAGAATTTTAAAACAGGTCCCCAAAATTTAAAGACCCAATCCAAAAATGGACATCTGAGAAGAATACACAGTTCTCAGATGAGGAAATACAAATGGCAAATAGATACATGAAAAAATGTTGAGCATCATTGATCATTAGAGAAACACAAAACAACACTGAGATTCCATCTCACTCCAGAAACAATGGACAAAATCAAAAAAGACATGCTGGAGGGGCTGTGGACAAAAAAGAGCTCTTCTCTACTATTGGATGGAGTGTAGACTGTTGCAACCATTGTGGAAATCAGTGTGGTTATTTCTGATAAACCAGAAATAGAGGCCCCATTTTATTCAGTTATTCTGCTTCTGGACATTTTCCCAGAAGAATTGAAAACATATCACAGTGATAAATGTGCACCCAGGTTTATAGCAGCACAATTGTAATAAAGCCAGATCTTTGAAATAACCCAAATGCCTATCAACTGAAGAATGGATAAAAAGAGATGTGATATTTTTATACAATGGAATACTACTCAGTCTCAAAGAAGGATCACATCAAGGCTTTTACAGGTAGATGGATTCGACTTGAGATCATACTCATAAGTGAAATAAACTTGTGTATATTGTTGCCCTCGTGTAACAAAATGAAACTGTAAGATCTAAAATATACATTGTGAAATGGTAAAAACTGCTCAAAAGGGAAAATAACTGTGATAGGAAGAAGGAGAAAAGGAAAGGAAAAGAAAGTATATTAAATTTGAATATACGTACATAAGAGACAGTTATACTACTAATTCTATTAGTTCTTGGAAAGGAACAGTTAATACTCATATGGTTAGATCAATTTGGCATGTCTATATCTGGTAATCTAAGCAACTCTTTTTTTTTTTTTGAAGGGTTTTTGTTTAATACATCTGAAAAGAATGCATATACAAAGATTGAGACATGAGAAAGCATTGGTTCAACACTAATGAAATCTACAAGAATTAGGATCTTGGGATGGTGAAAAAATTACCTAAACATTTTTTAAAAACTAGAAACTGCAACAAAAATAAGCTGATAAAGTCTCTATTAACACTGAGTCTTCATAAGACTCCTTGCATGATTTTTATTAAACTAGAGAGCCTCAACCAATTGCTATAGGGTTCCTCATATGGAAAACAGAAATAAGGGGATTTCCCTAGCTGGTCCCCATGTTGCTAAGTGTTCTCCCCAAGCCCGCCCACCCACCCATAGCTTCTTAATGAAGCAGGCCTGCATCCTCTCAACCTGAAAGAGGATGCCAATTGTCCCGTAGGCATCTGTCTTGTAGCACCACTCCTATTTCCTCTGTGTCAGGTCTTCTGCTGGAGTCTAGGAACGCCCAACGCTACTGAATGGCAAATCTATGCTAAGCATAATAAGACAATGACTAACAGGGGAGAAAAAAATTTTAATTACAAACTCAATCCATTTGGTATATTTCAAAAGGTGCAATACTTTTCTTCATTTATCAGTGAAAGAAGTAAAAATTAACTTCCAAAAAAAAAAAAAAATCAGCAAGTGGTAAACAAATTTCCTTGAAAGTCACAGTCACATATAGAGTGCATCCTAGAAAAGAGGAGGGACAAGACAGCCTCCACCCACTTTCACAAATTTTATCAAATACTGGATCCACTCGAGGGTGGAGAGAGAAAAAAGGCAACTTTCAAAAAGGAGTATGTTATTAAATGAGGCATTTACTATACTCCTTCCTAAGAGCACCAGGTGGGGAACATGCTCTTCTAAACTAGATCTAGGAAGTGGAATGTGGAATCAATCCGTCCTCCTCCTCTAAGGGCTGACCACTGGTTAATGAATTTTAAAAAATAAAACTAAAAAATACCCCCCCCCTGCCCAAAAATAAAAGAAGGAAAAAAAATACCAAGATGTCCCAGATTACTCTCAAGTGCAACCAGGGAGCAGCTTCAACAATTCAAATTAGTCTGTTACAGAGTCCTCACAAGCATGCCTTACTTTTGAACAACAAAAAAAAGTTTTTGAAACAACAAAACAAAAACTAGTACTGATCACTTTTCTGACAATCACAATTACTCAAAATTAACTAGTACTGGGAGGGGCGGGGCATACCTACCGGCCTTGTCTCACACAAGTACATGTGGTAGGTGCAGGGCATTTGTCATTATTGCAGAAACGAATTTTAATGTTTAATCTTTAGTTTGATTTAAACATTGCTTTTAGTATGATGCTGACACCAGCTGTGCAGAAAGGGATCTGGAGAGATGTTCATAGCAGCACACACCTGCGGCTCTTCTTCGGTTCTGGAGGCTCTAGGGCAGCCAGTATCGCTTCATCAAACACATTCTTTAGGCCTTTCTGTGTGAGTGCAGAACACTCCACATATTTGACAGCCTTTAGATCACGGGCCAGCTTTTCAGCAGTCTCTGGAGTGATAGGTTTCTGTTTGTTCTTGGCAAGTTTCTCAATGGTAGAGGGATCATTTCTGAGATCAATTTGGGTCCCAACAAGCAAGAAAGGAGTCTTTGGACAGTGGTGAGTTATCTCAGGCACCCACTTTTCTTTCACATTTTCAAATGAGGATGGAGAGACCACTGAAAAACAGACTAGAAATACATCTGTTTGTGGATAACTCAGTGGTCGTAATCTGTCATAATCCTCTTGCCCTGCAGTATCAAAAAGCCCAAGAGTATATGGCTCTCCATCAATCATAACTGTGACTGCATAGTTGTCAAAAACAGTTGGTACATATTCAGATGGAAATTTGTTTGTTGTATATGATATCAGGAGACATGTTTTACCAACAGCACCATCGCCCACAACAACGCACTTAATTGTCTGCATTGTGGAAATTGTTTAAATATTTCGAATTTGATGTTGACCTCAGCTTCTTCGCCGGGGCGTTGGCAGCAGTGCCCTAAGCAACTCTTAAAGATAATATGCAATATAATAACCATTGTTAAATTACTGCCATCTTGTTTTGAAAGCCTATATTATTGTGGTGAGTTTTTATTGTTTGTTTGCCTCTTTTGCTTTTTGTTTTTATTGTCTGTTTTTTCTTCCCCTCTTTAAAATTAAAAAAACTAAAAAAAGAAAAAGTGTCTATGGTAGAGGGGCTGAGGGTATAGCTTAGCGGCACAGGGCCTCCCTGGCAAGTGCGAGGTCATGAGTTTGAATCCCGGTACCAAAAAAGAGTCTATGGCAGAGGGCCTGGGATTTAGCTCAGTGACACAGTACCTACCTGGCAAGTATAGGGTCCTGAGTTTGAGTCCTAGTTGAAAAAAACACTCTTTAGTAGGGTGTGCTGGCACATGCCTGTAATCTCAGCACTTGGAAGGCTGAGACAGGAAGATCACCATGAGTTTGAGGCTAGCCTGGGCTACACAGTGAGTTACAAGCCAACCTGAACTGCATAATGAAAGCCTGTTTCAAAAAGACAAAAAAAAAAAATCTATGTAAGATGTTGCTGACATTGTCTTTGAACAGGCGATACCCTTTCATAATAATGTCTTTGTGATTATGAAAGGGTGTCTCCTGTTCAAAGACAATGTTTAATGGAGAAAAAATGAAATAAGCTGTTGTTGACTATTAATGTTAGAAGCAAAGCATCTGAAGGAATCTTGTCGTGCTTCTTGTTGCTTCAATGGAGAAAAAAATTACTCAATTTAGCAAACGTTGCTGAATTCCTACGGCTTGCCAGGTAATTTGCCAAATCCAATAAAGCTCAGTGTCTGAGTTGGAAGAGTGCCCTGGTGCTGTATCTAACAGGAAGAATCCAAAGCTCCCTCTTGTGGCATACCACCTTTATATCCCTGTCTCAGGCTATCTTTGCAGCTGCATCTTCTAAAATAATAAAAATCGCCGCTATCTATTGAATTTTAATAGCTCTACCTGCGTTTCCTACCTTGACAAGATCCTTACTCTTCTAGGTGTCATGCCAGATCTGTAATGGACTTCTTTAGTCATTCTTGTATCCTTTATCCCTGTCTCGTCTACATTTAAATTTTCTTTTTTATCTGCTATTTCCTTCCCTTTGGACAATAAACATGCTTACTCATGGCATATAAATAAAAACTGAATGTATTTTATATTCAAAATCGGTGTTTTTCTGTCTGCCATCAACAGGATTGGCTGACTTAGAAAACATAAATTAGAGACTTCCATGTGCTATAAAATTGATTCTTGGAAATCATATTTTCATAAACGAGACATTGGGTGTCATCTTCTTGGAAACAACTTTTGACCCAGGATCTAAAAATTAGATCAGAAGTTATAATTTCTTAAAGAAAGCTAGGTGTGGATGTAGCTCAGTGGCAGAGTGTTTACCTACCATGTGGGAGGCCCTGGTTCCAAGCCCCAGCATTACCACAAAACAAAATCTACATGTGTGTGCGTGTGCATGTATGTGTGCATGTGCATGGGTGTGTGCGTTCAGGTGCAGAACCTGGACCATCCAGGCCATGACCATGCTTGTAATAGTTGGGATGCTTATGCTATTAATTTCGGGAAAATAAATTCTTTAGAGAAATTCTTCTCCTTACTTTATGGAACAGTATTTGTTTGAAAGCTGTGCATCATTTTCTCTCCTTCAAAAGCAGAGGCATTGAAAGAAAAAGATCAGTTGGTTGAATTGAAACTGAAGGTATCCAGTAGAGGCATTTTTTTGTTTTCCCCTGGGTATATAATAGTTTTTGTAATGATGTGCAGATGTCTTGAAATCCAGAGCTCTTATGGCAGATCTGACCTGCTTTCTAAACTTGTTGCTTAAGTCTTTATTTTTCTCATCTGTATTTTTGGTGCCCCTTCCTGTCCCTAGTAATTTTTTTTAAAAGGTTTTATTTTCATTTGGTAAATTTTTCCAGTAAAATGGAGAAATGTGGGCTGTCAATTCTGACTCATCGTTAATCCTTTGTGTGTGCATGAGTATGTATATTGGTGTGTTGCTAAGAACTGAACCCTGGGCCTTGCGGTACTAGGCAAGCGCTCTGTCACTGAGCTGTGTCTCCAGGCCTGTTAATTGTTTTTTGTTTGTCCCTTTCAGCTTTTTGCTTTGGAGAAATTACAAATCAGTGGAAAATAGCAAGAACAACAGAATGAGCCTTCAGATCCTTTCTGCTAGATCCTCATTTTGCATTTTAACATTTTGCCAAATTCTATCTTGGTAGATACATAAGTTATCGATAGACATATTTCTTTACATTATGGAGACAATTTGCAGACTCTTAATGCTTTCTCAGGTATTTGATCTTGCATCTCCTAAAAAGAAGGGTATTCTCAATGGGGGACATTTCTAATCCCAGCTACTCAGGTATCTGAGGCAAGCACAAGTTTGAAACCATCCTGATGAAACTCACTGGTAGAGTGCCCCTGGGTGGTTCACTTCCTAATAATGACAGATATAGATAGATAGATAGATAGATAGATAGATAGATAGATAGATAGATAGAGTAGGCTAGGGGTGTGGCTCAGTGGTAGAGTGCTTGCCTACTGTATGTAAAGTCTAGAATTCACTCCCTATCATTAAAGCCAAACACACACATCCCAAATGCCCAGGGATATTCTACATAGCCATATATCACTACCATACTAAGGAAATTGTTTCATTATTTCTTACGTTAATTACTTAAATAATTAACTTATTCATCAGAAAGGAAAAAATGTTTTGTGGTTCAGTACCTCCCTTAACCTGATGATCCAATGTATTGTTGCCAGTAGTAAGAAGTTTTGTCATTCTGTGCATTTTAATGTGAGACTGTATGAAATTTTCATAGCCTCTGTGCCAGAAATATTTAATGTGGGTTTAATCATGAAGAATAAGCAGATAAATCCAACATGCAGAACATGCTCCAAGCCAGTTGCTAGACTTGATTCCTAAAAAAAAAAAAAAAAAAAAAAAAAATGACATGAGAAACAAAAGTGGAGGGGTGGAGTTTTCCTAATTCAGGGAGCTAAAAAGACAAAATAGTGAAATTTGATCACACTCTACTATGAGGTTAAAAAACAAAAGATATAAGACATTGGGAGATAACTGGGTACATTTTGACCATTTTAGTGTGGACCGTATTTGATGATCTTGAGTCCTTCTTTTTTCTTTTGATATTTTTACTCTTTTTTCACTGAGCATATTGAACTGGGTGCCTTAGAATATTTTTTAATTTAAAACTTTTTATTTTTTTCGCCAGTGGGGATTGAACTCAGGTTCTTGTGCTTACTAGGCATCACTTTGCCTCTGAGTTAACACCCAAAGCCCTTACATTTTTATGTAGAAAAGAACGATTTTCTGTCTTACCTTCTTGTGGAAAGTTTTGCACTTACTTAAGTGTTGGGTGTGTCACTGAAATGGTTTGCCTCTCTGGGATATTTAGGACCTTTGCCTTGCTGATCATACACGGCAGGTTTTAGGAAACAGCCCCAGAAGAAGGACTAGCAGGGTAAAGGCTAAGGATAGGTAAGCCCTATAAGGAGGGACAGGTGACTCCTCTAAAAGGTAGAACCAAGCCTCTCCAGGGTTGTGAACATTTTAGAATACAGACTTTAAAAAGTTGTGGCAATACCAACATTCAATTCTCTCATTTACAAAGGGGGGTGGTGGTGGTAAGATTTTGATTTTCTAATGGTTTCCTGGTTCCCAACCGTTCATTATTTGTTCATTCACTTATCATTCAGTAAACATTTGTGAGTGCCTACTTTGTGACAGGTATTGTGCTCAGTGAAGAGTTCTGTTGTCCTTCTTTATGGCTGTTATGTGCCTGGATGCCTAGTGGCTGTCTGAAACTGCAGATAGTACTGAACCCTTTATACGCTATGTTTTTTCCTATAAATGCATACTTATGATAAAGTTTAATTTATAAATTAGATATGGTAAGATATAATAAAACTAATAAAATAGAGCAATTGCAGTAGTATACTGTATTAAAATTGACAGCATCACTACTGCACTTTGGGGCCATTGCAATGCATAAGAGTTATTTGAACTCTCATACTGCAGTGCTGCAACAGTTAAGCTGATAATCGGGACAGATAGCTCAGTTACTAGTGCATTGGTGGCCCATTCAGTATGAATATGCTGGACAAAGGAATAATTCATATCTCTGGCAGTACAGTACAGAAATGGAATTAGATGCAGAAGAACTCATCATAGTATTCCAGACATCATGCATTTTAAAATCTGGGAATCGTTGGACTGGAGGTATGGCTCAGAGTTAGAGCTCTTACCTGGCTTGCATGAAGCCCTAGGTTTGGTTCCCAGCACTGCAAAAAACCGCACCAAACCTAAACAAAAGCATGATACACAAAAACTTGTGAATTATTTATTTCTGGAATTTTCCATTGGTTATTTTGAAATTGCAGTTAACCACGGGCAAGTGAAGCCCTGGTATGGGGAGACCTCTGTGAAAAACACATTCTGTCACTTCAAGTTTTCAATCTAGATGCAGAAACCAACACTAAATACAAGCAAATGCTGTATTCAGTTAGGTGTGTAGTCAGTGCTCCAGAGAAGAGATAGAGGTGCAGTGGGAGAGAATGGCAAGGAGACTGCCTGCCTGAGTGAGTGATTGCCTCAAAGCGCAGCAACATATCTGCCCTCACCTCCACCTCCGGCCTCTGCCCCTGGTTCCACCCAGGCCCTCTTTGCTGGAATCTGAAACATTCTCTTCCGAAGTTTTAGAGCAACAACAAGCTAACATCTGCCATAAATACCTTGGATATCAGTTTATAAAGGTAACTTGTTATCTTTGCTGAGTTTAAAAGAAGCACTCATCACTATTGCCAGAATCTCCCTGATTTTCAGAGAAACTGCAAATATGAATTTTTGTGTGAAATCTCTTGACTTATAAATGTTAAATTTAAAAATTTCCAAATACTCTGTGGGTTTAACTTGGTATGTTCGTAAGCCTCCAGTTTGCAACATATTCTTGAGGGACCACAGAAGTTTAGTTATTGAATTAGCATGCATTCAAATTTGAAGATTTGGGGAAGCTCCCTTCTCATATAGCCCTAATTTTTGAAAAAGTCATCTGTAACTAAACAAAGAGCAGGAATATCAAGGGCACAAACCAAAAAGTTCTTTTTTTTCTTTTTGGTGCCAGCGATCGAACTTGCGACCTCGCACTTGCCAGGTAGTACTTTATGCCTGAGCTACATCCCTGACCCAGGTCATTTTTGTTTTAACAAACTCTTTTTTAGTTTGTTTATATAATATTAAATAATAAACTGCTATGGGTTTTTTCCTTTCCTCGCTCCCATAATCACAACAATAAAGATCCCCTTATCAGCTGGGGATTTAGCTCAGCGCCATAAGCACTTGCTTGGCAAGCGCAAGGCTGTGAGTTGGTACCAAAAAGAAAAAGATCCCCTTACCTTACAAGATCGTCCATGGTCAGCCCAGGACCATAGCTGGATCAGTGTTTCCCTGGAGGCTGGAAAACTCATTTGACACTCATTTTTTCATTTTGTTTCTTTTTGTAGATAACAGCTTTCTTGAAATGTAATTAAAATATCATACAATTCACTATTTAGAGATTAAAATGTAGTTGTTTTTAGTATATTTACAGTTACATAAATACCAGGACAATTACTTTTATTTTATTTTATTATTATTTTTGTCTTTTAGAGACAGGGTCTCGCTATATGGTTCAGGCTGACCCTGAGGTCACTTTGTAGCTCATGCTGGTCTCAAACTCACAATGATTCTCCTGCCTCAGCCTCCCCAGTGCTGGGATTACAGGCTTGCACCATCATGCATGGCTAACTGAATAATTACTTTTAAAGATTTTCATTAACCTAAAAGAAATCCTGTAGCCATACGCAGTCATGTCCCTTTTTGTCCCAAACACCCTTAACCTGGGCAATGACAATCCACTTTGTCACTATAGATGTGTCTGTTCTCAATGTTACATTTATAGTACATGGAATCATTTAGTATGTAATATTTTGCCACTGCCCTTTTTTACTTAGCATAGAATTTCAAGGTTCACTCATAATAAAACATTTATATATATATGTGTATCGATACCTCATTCCTTTTTATGGCCAAATAATATTCCATTATAGGTAAATACCACATTTTATTTATCCAAATTTAGTTGCTCAGTATTTAGATTCCCTCTACTTTTGAGTGTGTGTGTGTACACGTGTGTGTGCAAGCACATGCAGAGGGCAAGAGTGGATATTGGGAATTGAACTCAAGGCCTTCACTCTTAGGCTACACTCTCAGCCCTTTTCCTGTTTTTATTGTTATTTTTACTTTTGAATCAGGGTCTCATTAAGTCATCCAGGCTGAGATCGAACTTGCAATCCTCCTGTCTCAACCTCTCAAATTTTTGACTCTAAGAAATAATAATGACTATGAACATTATGTGCAAAATTTGGGGGGTATAGTGTTTTCTTTCCTCTAAGGTAAGTACTTAGCAGTAGAATTGCTGAGTCATGTGATGACTGTTTAACCAGTTGTAGAACTACTGAACTCTTTTCTGGAGCTGTTGCATCATCGTACTTCCTCCCTGCAGTATAAGAGGGCCCCTTTCTTCCTATGCCTTCCACTGTTTTTGCTGTTGTTCTTGAGCGAGGGTCTCACAGTATAATCCTGGCTGGCCATAAACTCGAGGTTCTCCTGCCTCAGCAGCCTCCCTGTGCTGGGATTGCAGGGCGCCAACACACCGGCTGCCTTCCACTCTTGATACTTCAGACGGTTGACAGCGATGAGCACCTCCTACGACTCTTCATTTCTCAGTTAAAGCATTCAGAGCTGTGCATTCTCTTTTTAAACAGAAAAATTTCTTAGGACAAAATATAAAACCCAGTTGAGAGCCTTTTTCTATTCTTTGTTTTAGTCAAGTTCCCTGTTTGGAGTGGAGTGGCCCTGTGTTCTCTTAATCTCAGTCTGTGGAGTACATCTTTTTCCCAGATGAAGGAAGGAATGTCATATGGCAAATGACTTAAGAATCTGATCCTGTCCAAGGATCTGACACATATGTGTTATTACGGGTCCTGCTCTGGATGACATTCTGATCTTTCTTATAATTTGGATTTTTGAAGCAAAGCCAGACATTGTATCATTTTGCCCATAAACACTGCAGTATCCTTCTCTAATACACAGAACGTAGGTTGCCTTATATTAAGTGTGATTCACTTCTTTGTTTTCTTTTTCTTTCTTTTTTTATTTTTTATTTTATTTTATTTTTTGTCTTTTGGAGAAAGGGTTTCACTATGCAGTTTAGGGGGGCCTTGAACTTACCTTGTACCTCAGGCTGATCTCAAACTCACAATAATCCTCCTGCCTCAGCCTCCTCAGTGCTGAGAATACAAGCCTGCACCCCCATGCCTGGCACATTAACAGTAATTTCTTCATGTCTTCTAGTATGTAGTCCGTAAACCCTGATTATCTTAAAAATGCCTTTCATAGCACTTTGGATCCGAGTACAAACAAGGTTCACACATTTGATTGTTTAGTCTTTTGATTATCTTTTCTCCTAGATTAATTCTTTTTGACAGATCATATTTGGATAAACAAAACAATCTAAATTAATGTAAAACAATATTTAGTAATGTAAAACAGAATGTGATTAAAGAGCTTTGTAAAACTCTTCAGCCCCATTGGAAGACATATATGCCAGATAATTAGATTTGAAGTTCCAACACCATTGCTGTAGGCTGTGTCATCTCAGGCAAATTACTTTAGTTTTTATTAAAAGTTACACGTGTGCATAGTTTGAAAAGACAGTTCAGCAAGGCTTGTTACTGACAACATACAAAGCACTTATCTGTTACTACCACTACTTGATTTTCTACCTCCAAGAGACATTCATTTTTAATTTTTCTGCTTAGGTTGCTTGTTGTATTTTTAACCTTTACATCTCTCAATAACAAGCTTATGTTGCTAGTTCTTGATTTTCTACTTTATGTGTTGATGCCCTGCAGTGGGTGATGATGATTTCATGGCATTGCACCACAGATGCGCAGCCTGTAGTCCCTGTCCTCAGTGAGCTGGAGCGGCGCTTCCTCTACTGTGAGAGTGAGCGTGTTCCTCCCGCAAGACACTGGGATTGCTGGTTTTCACTGTGCAATTTGTTTTTCTGAAGCCAATAGAAGTCTTGCTTATTGCTTTGCATAGTTTTTAAAAAAATGTATTTATCGCTGATTCTGAACTAAACTGTCTCCAGTTGTTTAAATTTCCTCTCCTTATGTTCAGACAGGTAGTCACTTTCCTTTTTTTTTCTCACTGTACTTGGGATTGAACCCAGACCCTTGTACTTGGTAGACAAGCACTTTTTTTTTTTTTTTTTGTCTTTTTCCTTTTTATCGGTACTGGGGATCGAACTCACGACTGCCTGCTTGCAAGGCAGGTGCTTATGCCGCCGAGCTAAATCCCCAGCCCCTGGTAAGCAAGCACTTTGCCACTGAACTATATCCCTGTCGCTTTTATTTTAGTTTTGGAGACTGGATCTTGGTAGTTGCCCAAGCTGGCCTTGAACTTGCCTTTCTCTTGCCTTAGCCTCCCAAGTGTCTGGTCTCGGTCTCCCTCCCTCCTTCTCCTTATTTTGCCATAAAGTATTCCTACATTGCCTAGGTTGCCTTTCAACTTGGTATTCTGCCTCAGCTTTCTGAGTACTGGGATTCCAGGTATGTACACTGTTTGCTATACATTCTGAGAGATCGCCTCAGTTTATTTTTCAGTCTTTCTTTATTACTATAATTGTATCAGTCAGTGCTTACTAGAGAAAAAGATTTAATGCAAGATATACAAATATATAAGAATTTACAAGATTGGCTACCAGTGGCTGCTCACAGAGTCTGGTGAGGAAGAGTGCAAAAGGTCTGTGTACTGGAGATCTAAAGGATCCAATCAAAGACCTGGAGCTCACTGTGTTCTGCCATGGGAGTCCTTATCAGAAGACTGAAGGGTCTGTGATGGAAGGTTGCTGATGATGTCCTAGGTGAAGGTGACAGCCAGCACTTCTCCAGAGAAAGTGCAGCTTGCCTTTCTTATTTGTTCTCCTTTTATACCATTCAAGGGAAAATCCAACCTAGAGCGAGTCTTCTGTCTTCAGTAAATCCCTGTAGCAACACTCAGAACTACACTGATCCAATCTAGTTGGGTGTTTCTTTCTCAAATGCACACAATCAGTTAATTATTACAGCAATTGTATTTTTAAGAACTTCTATTGTTCTTGTTCACTGAATGTACCTCTTTACTTTTTTCTACCTGTTTCAGGAGTAAATGTTTTCTTGCTAATGATTTAAACATCTGTAAAGTTTTTGTTTTCCTGTGTATTTTGTGTTGTTCCAGATCGTATTAATTTTTTGCTTATTTTGGTTTCCTGTCTTCATATGACATAGTTTTCACTAATGCCTTGCGATCGTGGTTAGTAGCGGGTCATATTTAAGAAGTGCTTTCACTCTCATTTGCTCTCCTATTTCCAGTGGTAGGTGAGATTTTGGAAGGGAATCTCATGGCGTGCTGCGCATTACAGCTCACTTTTTCTCCTGAAGTACAGTATGGGGTTCAGCTTTTTTGGCTTTACTGAGTTCTACTTGCTTTTTTCTTACCTTCCAAGCTTCCTACGTTCTGGTGTCTCCTCTCCTGTTCTCTTTGACCCATTTGCTGCTGCTGTACAGTTCACAATCTTTTCTATCATTTTTGGGGGTTGAGGAAAAAGAAAAGATACACGTGTAAACTACATGTGTAAATCAGGGTCAGCAAATTATGGTTTCTGTGCCAGATTCAGCCCACAGCTTGCTTTAGAGTGACCTTATTTAAAATGTTATTACATTTTTAAAAGAGTTTTTAAGCAAAATAGGATCCATTCTGCCAGTCTGTGTCTTTTGACTGATGAATTGAGACCGTTAATATTGATGGTTATAACTGAAATGTATTGACTTATTCTTATCACATTATTTTCCTGTTGTTGGCTATCCTGCCCCCTTTTTTATCCTTCTGTCTAATTGTTTGCCTTCCACGGTGGATTCCTTCTGTTAGGGTCATGGAGCTGTAGTCCTTATTATCTCTTTCTAGAATGTCCTAGTTTGGTGGTCATAAATTTCCTCAGATGTTCTTTGTCATGGAAGTATCTTACTTGTTTCTTAATTTTGAAAGTAAGTTTTGCAGGGTACATCGATCTGGATTGAAAGTTGTTTTCCTTTAGAACTTGGAATACTTCACTTCAAGCTCTGTTTTTTTGTCTTTTTGAGACGGGGTCTCACTATGCAGTTCAGGCTGGCCTTGAGCTCACTTTGTAGCCCAGGCTGATCTCGAACTCGCAACGATCCTCCTGCCTCAGCCTCCCGAGTGCTGGGATTACAGGCATGAGCCACCACGACTGGCACCAAGCTCTTCTTGACTTGAGAGTTTGTGCTGACATGTCAGCTGTGATTCTAATGGGCTTTCCTTTACAGGTAATTTTTTTGTTTTCCCTAATACGTTTTAAGATTGTATTCTTGTGTTGAATTACTGGACTGTTGCCTGTGATATGCCTAGATGTAGATTTTTTTTGGATTCTTGCTAAGTGGAGTTCTGTATGCCTCACTTATTTGCATGTCAAATTCTTTTTCTCTATCAGAAAAGTCTTCTGTCATGATACCTGTGAACATGTTTTTAAATGTCATTTGTGGTATCTTTTACTTGTTCATTGATTCCGATTAATCGTAAGTTATTCTTTTATTTGTCTCATCAAGCAGCTGCTGGATAGATTTCTCATGGTCTCTTGCTATTTTTTTCCCCTTGCTATTTTTGAAAACTCTTTCTTTTCTTGTTCACTAACTGCAAGCCTCTTTAGAGTTTCTGAGATCCTGTTCTCACACTGGCCTGATCTGCTTTGAATACTTTCAGTGGAGTTTTCATTCTCCTGAGTATCTGCTTGAATCTATTTTATGGATTCCATTTGTTACCTATGTTGTGCTTCCATAATTTGCTTAAGCTTGTCTATTTTTTGTCTGTATCTGCTCTAACATCACGAAGCATGGTGTGAATTTTGATAATCTCTGTAGTTATCTGACAGATTATTTCTGATTTCATTTTTTCCAGAGCCTCATTCAATTGCTTTGTTGTTACTACTTCAGAGACCTGCTGGAGGGCTTTTAGATTTTTCCCACCTGATTGCCCCTTGGGGTTTGCCTTTGGTGAACTGGGTGTCTGAGGTTGTGTCTTGTTTAAGTATCTTCTCATTTCTTTTCTTCTTTAGTTTAATTGTTAGAGTGATACTTGTTGGTTGCCTGTGGTAGGTTGCTTTATTGGTGGTATTTAGGACACCCAGGAGATGATCACTTCTCTGAGGTATCTTTCAGATGTAGGTGGTTTTTGAGCTCTGAGTCTATTGGAAGATCTGACCTCCTCAGTTTGCTGAAGATGAGCAGCTATTGCTTGCCTGGCCCAGTCCCTGGTTCTTTGGCACTGTGCCACAGTATTCTCTGTGGCCCTTAGTCAATCTGAGTCATAGATTATCAGGGTTTAGAACAGTTAAACAGCTGTTTAGAACAGTTATGTCAGTTTTGGCTGTAGTGGTACCAATAGCATCAAACACATCCTATAAAACAATAAACTGGGCCAACCCCTGATTTGCAACTTTTTAACTATATGGACTGAACTTTTGATCATATAACAAAATGCAAAACAATTATATACATTGTATATCTGTAAAATGTAAATTCTGTCCTCAAGGCTTAAAATTCAAAATGGGTTAAGGAGAAAACAAAGCAGGAAACAAGAAAGAGATTACAATTACAAGTAGGTTGGAGGACAAAGATGGATCCTATCAACTTGGGGAAACTGATGCAGAAGACTGAAGGAAAAGAGAACTGGAAGAGATAAAAGGTAGAACAGAACAAAACCAGACCCACAAGGAGGTTAGGAACCACTTTCACACTGGAAAAAAAAGGAAAACAATAAAAGAGAAAGAGAAATTAAAAAACAAACTGAATAAAAGAAACAAATAGGGGCTGTGGATTTAGCTCAGCGGCATAAGTGCCTGCCTTGCAAGCATGCAGTCGTGAGTTTGATCCCAGGTACCAAAAAAAAAAAAAAAAAGAAAGAAAGAAACAAAAGGTCCGCTTCCAGGATTGTCTCTGGCTTCACTAGTAGCCTGTGGAGACATCTTCCCGAGTCGTGCCACTGTATCCCCACAAGCCAGGAGTTGCTTTGGGACTGATTAGTAGACCACCTTAGCAGGCCTGTCCCGAGAGAGTCTGGGCTCCCTGCAGTCCAGGCAGTTTCCAGGGGTCTGCGCCCAGCTAGGAGCTGCTGAGGAAGCCGGCAGCCGCTCTGGTTCCAGGTTATCCTGCCTGACTCCAAAGTGGCTGCCGGCCAGTCAGCCTCTGCTGCAGGAGGACCGAGTCCTCTGCACTCACCGCCAGCCGGCACAGTCCTCCAGGCCCGCCGCTGCCCTCCACTGCTGAGTCTCCACAGAGGCCTCTGGGGTCACCGGCCACCACCGTCACCGCGACCACCTGTCCCCAGGTTCCAGCAGCTCCCCTCCACAGGGAGTCCGGCTCCTGGCAAAGGTGCTATCAGATACCGCCTTCTTCCTTGTTGAAGTTTTTCTTTCCTGTCTCTGTGGGCTTTGATTCAGACTTCAGACCCTTCCTGAGTCCTAGGGACCCACTTCCTTCCTTCTTGTCTTCCTCGTGATGGTGTATTCCCACATCTAGATGGTGTCTGTCAGACACCATCTTCTCTGCTGCTTACTACCCTGCCATCTGCCCGGAAGTGGGAGATCCTCTGAAGAACACTGATGCCATTTTCTCTTAGTGCTTGCCACCCTATTTCCTATCAGTTCCAGATCCTCCCTCTGGCCTTTCATTCCTTTTTTTCCATCCCATTCCCCAGTCTCATGCTAGCTCCTTGTTGTCTCTCATGTATAGAGCAGGAAGCTCTCCTAACATGTCTTTCTCTGTGTATGTTCAGTCTTGTCACTCTGCCTCCGGAGTGTTTTTCCTGAAACAGGAGTTTATTGATATCATTAACTTTCTGAAAAACCAATAGTACCGTTCTCTTTCCTCTGTTCTGCTATCTGATGAAATAACTTCTAACATGTTACTCAAAATCACACCCGGGCCAGTTGTGATGGTGCGTATGTATAATCTTAGCACTCAGGAGGCTGGGGCAGGAGGATTGTTGTGAGTTCGAGACCAGCCTGGGCTACAAATGGAGCTTAAGGCCATCCTTGAACTACATTGTGAGACCCTCTCTCAAAAAGACCCCCATAAAAGGCCATGCCTAGTCCATTTTCCTACTTTAGTTTTACCTTGTATCTTTCTTCTTTCACTCTCCCTACTCAGCACCTGCCTTTCACTTCAGCCATTCCACCACCAGTGATGATAATGTCGAAGGTGATGGAAAGCATTAATAGCAGTGCGTATCAAGGTCCTGTTCTATACCAGGTCTTACTCTTTATGTGAACAGAATCATTTAATCCTTAACCTTCAGAATTGGGTTATTTTCAAAATCCACTGTCATTGTAAACATGAACTCTAAAACATTTTTAAAAGTTTTTTCCCCCATAAGATTGGTGGTAAATAGTCCCAGTACTTGGGAGGCTAAGGCAGTATATTGCTGCGAGTTTAAGGCCATCCTGGGTTACAAAGTGACTTCAAGGCCAACCTGAAGTGCATATTGAGAAGCTGTCTAAACAAACCTTAAAAAAAGTTGGTGTTGAAGTTCATTTGGCTACAAAATCTGTTCTAAAATGGTATGAGTTCATTTATAGTGAAAGATTTTATTTCACGGAACAACTATGAATGTTTAATTACAGGATGCCACCCGAACGCCCATCATGGGGGCAGTGTGTTAAGTAATAAGGTTTATTGCTTTGTTTTTTTAAGGGTAAACATTTTCAAACTCTAATACTAACTGTAGAGCTTTAGGATTTGAGAGGAGATTTTGGACTTGGATTATTGTTTCTGCAAATGAAGAAATAAGGCCCAAAGTGACATTGTTGTAAAAACAGCAGCACAAAGATTAGCACTGTGATGGCCTGACTCAAAGCTCATGTCGTTGCTGTTAGCTACCAGCAAAATCCTGTCCTTTACTGCTTTCAGGTTGATGGCTTTTCTCCCTCTCTGTTCCCTCAGTGATCTTTGCATCTTTCCATCCCTAAGCACCCAGACTGGGTCTTTGAATAGTAGCTTCAGCTCCTTCAACCCTTGTCCCCAAAATACCCCTTACCTAGGCTGAATCTGCCTATCTGCTTCTGGGATCATACTCTTGGGCTGTCTTCCACTTGAGACCCAGTGCAAGGATTTCTCACAGTGATCTCATGGTGTTGGCTTTTATCTTTCTTTCATGAGCTTCCCTCCTCTTCCCAGGGCAGCTGGCCCAAACTTTCCATTGCCCAGAAGTTCCACACCTCACCCCTGTTTCAGCACAGTGCTTAGATCTGGCCTTACTGTCTGCTTCCTTTCCACACACACGGTATGTAAATGATGCCCGCTCCCTGCCTTCTGGAGGGCAGCAGCTCAATGAGTGCTAGCTCCTCCCAGATTTTTTCTGTCTCCCTTTGCATGCTGATGCCCCAGGAGTATCTCGCCCTGATCTTCAGCCAAGTGCCTTTTGTTTCCTGGTATGACATAGCAGTTTTTTCCTCAATTTCATAGTGACTCACTTTTTAAAAATAGTCTTTGATGTGTCATCTGACTGGTTCACTTTTAGTCACATCATTTCTACTCCTGAAAGAAACCCCGTGATATTAATTATGTTTGATTTTACCTTCCTGAAACCTCACACCTCTCACTTTGCATGCATCAGTGCCTTTCTTTTCTTTTCTTTTCTTTCTTTTTTTTTTGCGGTACTGGGGGTTGAACTCATGACCTTGTTCTTGCCAGGCAGGCACTTATGCCACTGAGCTAAATCCCCAGCCCATCAGTGACTTTCTGTACCTGTTTGAACCCTGCCAAGGTAGCCTGGCCTGTAAGGTCGCCTCATGCCAGCTCAGATATTATCCCCTCTGTGTCTTCCAGTTTCTTTCACTGTATCTGAGCTCCTACTGCAACTCTTAAGGCTTGTAATACCATTACTTGTCTCTCTGTGGTGGGGACCATAGTGATAGTGAATGCATTCTGATGTCCAAGACTATGTCTGATCTAATCTTTTCATTTAGTCACTTGAGCTTAGTAAGAACTCCATTATTAAGTCTGGTAAGTTAAATTAATGGGCTAAATATAAGGAAAAACTTCATGGAACAAATCTACAACTTCAGCAGCCTCTACTTACTGAGTCCTTGCAACCAAATCATTGGAGAGAAATAATTAGTTCCATTAAAATTGCACATGTTCTTCCTCCTGTCTTTCAGCCATCAGCTCTTCCACCTCTGTCGTATTTGGATACCACCTTCTTGTCATCAGTTCTCACTCCTCTGGCTACTCCTGTCTCTTTCATATTCTCCCATTCCTCTAAATTAATGGATATTTGTATTTTTTCACTTCATACTTTTTTCTTCTCTTTGAGAATCTCATTTACTCAAATTTTGTTTTCTTTGAGTTTGTGATTCAGAGAAGAAATTAAAGAGACTATAACTAGATTCTTACAGCAGCTAACCAATGAGGAAACTACCAAAAATAAATAAATAAATAAATAAATAAATAAATAAATAAATAAGCTACGTGGCCATTAAAGTTCTGTTAACAAACCAATGGAGAACACAGCTTAGGCTCACGGTTCAAGTTGTCCTCTTCTGAGATTCAGACCCAGTGGGTGAATTGTGACTGGTGAGGGGGAAATGTTAGACCCAATCATCAGGTTCTAGGATATTAAGATATGAGGTGTGGGAGAGAAGTAAGCCTACTTAGAACCTAGAAACCGCCAAGGTAGCATTAATAAGGAAAAGAGCAATTCTAGGCTAGGCCTCATGGGAACTGAGGAAGAGATGCACCACAAGGCCTTGTAGAAAAATGGTCCAAGTTATGGCTGGTTGCCATAGAGACAGGAACCGCGAGAGCACTGTAAGTCTAAGGCAGCTCTTTAAGTGTCTTGTGCTCTTTCCTCTGATGCTCTGTCACTAGCTTGATTCACAGCCCTGTCTCTACTCTTGTCTGCTGTGTCTCTGCCAACTCCCAACGCTCTGTACTTCCCAGTCCACATCTCTTAATGGTAGAGCCAGTCTGCCTCTAGGTGGATAAGCAGTATGTGAATAAGCAGTTGCTGTCCACGGCTGTCCAGTGGATCTTTCTTATTCTTAACCATTGTACCCTGAAGTATGATGTACAGTAATTGCTCAATAAATGTGTTACATTAATGAACAATGAAATCTCCCTAATTTTTCGCTCCTTATGTATCCTAAGAATATGTTCACTTCATATGTATTTTTACTTTACCTGTTAGCTTGCAACATACTTTTTAAAATTCCTTCTTGCATTTCTGGGGCTTACAGATGGTAGACAGCAAAAGATATATGTAAAGTGTATACTATGAGAGGAAGTACCGCAAAATGTAACTTGATCACTGCACATTTGGTGCTTTGAAAACTTCTGCAATGGCTAAGAAGACTGAGCCCCATTCTTTTTACTCCTTGTTTTCTGCCTCAGAAACCAGACACAGGAAACATCTGATCATAATAAAAGACTCCAGTAAATTCTAGACTTCCTCATTGAACAGTCATGTATGGCTAGGTTCTGTCATACTTGGTCTGGGATTCTGTTTGGTCACTTGTGCAACACACCACATGGCTGCCTCTGGCTTAGGAGCCAGAACAGCTGGAGCCTGGGATGCTTGAAGTAAAAATTACTTACTTGTTAGGTGGAAAGGGAAAAGTTTGCATATTCTTACACTGTATCTTGCAAAGCAAACTTCTCAACCTGTTCAACACTAAGTTTTCCCTAGCTGTCAGTATGGTTTATGACTAAAATAATCTTAAGTCTTTTAGAATAAGCCCAAATAATGAACAGCCAAACTATTTCCGAAGTCCATGCCTTTAATGCTCAGAACAAAATTTCATCTCAGCTCTATGAAACATTATCTCACTAACTTCCTCTAGAAGTTACATTGTCTTATTAAAGATCCATGCTTTTAGAAGCATTGGGCTATTATTGCCTCCTGAACACCCTTATCTCACTGTACCTTAAGTGCCTCTAACTTGTCTGTCTTCCTTGGTTGGAAAGCAAGATTGTTGGAAAGCTCTTTTTGAGCTACATATTTGTGTACCTGGCTTAGCCTGGCACATGATAATATTTCTGGGAAGGAAGAAAGAAGAAGTGGGAAAGCCCAGTTTGTTGAAGGATTGATACAGTTAGTATGAAGCATAAAGACGATCTCAGTAACGAGAAAAGCTGAACAGTCTCTGCACTTACAGTGATTAACGAAGGCTTAATGAAGGCGAGCAAGAACCTTCCATCCTTTCGCATCACTGCAGAGTGTGTGAGACGCTAAAATCCTAGATCTGCATTAGAAAGTTCTTTTTTAACTTTCATTTTTTCCCCCTCCTGCCTCAGCCCTCTGAGTAGCTGGAACTACAAGCTGTGTAGCACCATACCTGACTTTTAACTATTTTTTCCCTCATGAAAAATAATACACTTTTACTCAAAAATTTTGTAAAATTACATAAAATAGACATTACCTATAATTCTGCAATCCAGAATCAACCATTGTTAACATTTAGCCTTTTTTAGTGTTAGGTAATATTAGACTTTCACATTTATTTATTCCTTCTTTACATTTAGGTTGAAGAGATTAAAAAAGATTAAATCAGAACTGCTTGTGAGGTAAGAAGGTAAATTACAGTTGGAATAATTTTTACCAGCTGCAATACAAATTTGAGATACTTTTTTATTGATGTTCTTTTGGCAAGTCAGTTTTTTGGACATCTGTTCCCACTTCCTCCAGGTGAATGTGACCCCTCACCTGGGACTTTTCTATTTGTCCTGTGGCACTACTCTGTGTGTACATTTTTATCTTCTCAGGATGTGGTCCAGCTTGAATCCGTGTAGCTTCATAGAACAAGGACAGTTCAGCCTCAGGATTGACCAGAGCCAAGAGCCGATCCCCAGGATAGATTTCCCCTCACTTGTGAAATGTCCCTCAAATAACATCAGCTTTGAAAGAAAACAAGGATACTTACTAGTTTATTCTTAGTTTAGATAAGCACATGGACCACTTTGTGGTCCCCAAGCTTGACACCAAAGCCTCAGGATGAAGAGATAATCCTAGTCCTCAGGAAGCTTGCAACTCAATGAGAGAGAAAGAGCAGCCAGCAAGGGTCATAATGTAGTATAATAAATGACTTAGCAGAGGTGCACCTATGGCCTGAAGAAGAGTGGGAGCAGCTTTGATCAGAGAAGGCATCCAGAAAAGGGAAGAATTGAGTTGCGTCTCAGTGGCAAAGTTGGAGAGTTTTTATGCAAACTGGAGAGATCATTATATTAATGCCTAAAGACAGGAAGGCAGCTGTCTCTTTTGGGGAAAATGCAAGTCATTTAATAAGTCTGAAACGTGAAGTGTAAACATAATGGTAAAGAATGTGCATGTCAGAGGTTGAATTTACAAGCTACTGGTTGTTTCATTTTTTGTGTTTGTTTTGTGATGCAGGGATCAAACAAGGACTTCGTGTATGCTTGGCAGGGATTCCGTCCCTGAGCTACATCCCCAGCACCTGCGGAGGGCTTTTGCTAAAGAGTGGCCCACTATACTTTTTGGAGAAATCCAAAGTGTGGAAAGAAATAGGTCAAGTCTGAGGCAGGAGTTGTGGCTAGGGGCTGTCCAAGTAGTCCCAGCAAAAAAGGACAGGCAGCTGTCCAGAGAAACAAATTGGTAGGTAGGAAGTAAGTAGCAATGGCCTGTGACTGGAGGTGGCAGCCAGACTGACTGTGACTAGGTATGGAAGATCTTTTGAGGGTGATAGAAATAGGAAAGTTTCTAAATAGTGAATTGTAAACTTAAACTGAGTGAATTCTGAGATATGCAAATTATAGCTGAGTAAAGCTGTTTACAAAGGAGAGGAAGACTTTTCCATTGAGAGAACAGATTAAAAAATAATGAAAAGAGTAGAACTTATCAATTAGATATTGCTTGTATGAGATAGGATAGTCAACTGTGTGTTCAGCCAGCCATCCTAATTGTGCTTCTTCCTTTTTGTAGAAAGGTAACATCCCTACCTTTTTCTTGGTAGATTTCAGAGCACACAGATGTGTCCTTAACTGACTGTGTAAAACATCTCTCTTTAGATCCTTATCAGAATTGGCATGCACTAGTTCGCTACAACTGACTGCTCAGTAAACTCAGGGTTGTGAGAAAACGTATTTATGAAAGATTACCTGAAGGATATGTGGCCCATTTATTTTTTTAGGCATTACAATTCATTAAATAATTATTGTCAAGTGTTATGCTGGTAACATAGCAGTGAATGAAGCAGATATGGTATCTGCTCTTATGGAGTTTATAGTCTTTTAATAGGAACAGATGTTATTTAGTTATAACTATTGTGTTGAATTTCTATGTGCATTGAGAGAAAATGACTTGCACCTTGAAATAAGGAAGATAATGCTCAGGTGAGATATGGCTATAAACTTGGATCTTACATACATCCAGTTGCCACTGCTTTGTGGAGTGAGCCTTTTGAATCTGATCCCTTTTGAGTTATCTTGGGCCATATCTGGTGCCACTTATAATTACAGTTAATGCACTGTACTTTGGGTTTATTTTATCATTTTGGATTGAGTCACCTTATAAAAAACAGTCACAGCCATAAAACATTCACAACTATTCAAGACATGTAAGAAGATACCAACTTGAACATTGTACAGCATCCCTTTTATTAAGAAAGAAAGTTCTCTTGATGGCTGTGTAGTATATGCTTTTATACTGCTTTTATTGAACTTTGAGTGGCTCTGGAGTACCAGATTTCCACTTGCTTCAGTTCTCTGCAGGTGGCCTTTCGGTCTAGAATACTTGTTTCAGCCTTGTTGGTTTGACCCTCACTTATGTGAGCCCAAATGTCAGCTTCTTCAGGGAAGCTTCCCTGTCTATGCACTCTGCTTCTATACTAAACACAGTTCCCAGTACAAGCTTTCATAGCACTCTCTTCTTTTCTAGTGTATCAGTTTCTAGTCAGTTAATTTTTTCTGTGTAACTCTTCTCTCCTAGACTGATGGCAGAGACATCTATGAGGGTAGAGACCGTGATTTTTGTTCGCTGTTGTATCTCAAACACATAGTATCTTTCACATAGTAGATGCCTGATTATACTTCCTGAATGTTTGAATGAAAGCAAGAATGAATGCATGTGGACACTGAATCTTTGAAATGCTCATTTTCTACTTTTTGCTTTGGCTGCTCACGAGCTTGTGTACTCTTTAATTCTGCCTGCACTGTTTATAAAATTCTCATGGCATGCATTTGTGCACTAACATTTCCCCCCACTGGATAACTTTCTTTCTTTGACTTTTTAAATTTTTTATTCCAGTAATACCATACATTTCTATCGGGCATTTTCAGTCTTCTTGGAAGAAGCAATAATAAATGTTTGGGTATATTAGTAGAAGAAAGGCAGGCATGAAAGGGGAAATGTTAGTGCCTTTTACCAGACGCAGGAGGGAAGTTTTATTTTGCTTTGTTTTAATTGTATTTTTTTGTTGAAGAGGGAAAAAGAAGTAAATTTATACCCCAATCTTGCAGTATGCCTCTGAAGAATTTGGGGGCTGTCCCTGACTTGAAACATTCTTTTCATTGGCACGGGTTAGGGGGAGCCAGGCACGGCAGGGCCTTCTGGCCCAGTGGATGGGTGGGCATGGTCCTGTGAATGGGTGGCATGGATCTATGGAGATACCTGCACTAAGCTCCATCTTGGCTGATTCTCCCCTGGGCAGGGTGTGGAGCTTGATATGTTACTATAAGGAGGGAGAAATGAACTTGTCCTCTTGTGTTGCAGATTCAGTGGTTCTTTCCTTTGACTCCGCTGGACAAACACTAGGCTCAGGTACCAATTCTTCCCCCTCTGTCATCTTTTCAGCTGTCAATACTGACCATAATTGTACTGGGGCCTGCAAGGGGGTATTGGAGGAGGGCAATGGATGATGTCAGAATTGTGGAATAGTCTTATGTACCCCTTCTTGGACTTATAGTAGAGGGAATAGAAGAGAGACACATCATCTGGGGTACTTTTCTAATTGTGGTAAAAGTGTGTGATGAGTGTGTGTGTATAGATACATACATACATATATAGATAGATAGATAGATATCTTCAGTATATATATACTCAGTATATATATTAGTATTATAGATGACTAATTTGTTAGTTCTTCAAAAAGAACAATTTGTGCTTTCATTGTTTGATTGGTCATTTTTTCATGCCTAAATCTTGTAATCTGAAGAATTACTTTGAAAATAACAGTGTGCAATATATTGACTAGTGTTAATTTCCTATTTAAAAAAACAAAAAGGTGCATGCAGAAGAAGCACAGAAATTGTGCCTTCCTCTTGGAGAATGGTCCAGGCTCATAGGAAAGGATACCATTTTCTGTGCTTATGTTCTGTCTGTGAGAATGGGACAGAGGCCATTGAGAGACCACAGCTCTCCATCAGAGCCCTCCTGCAGAGTGCCAGGTTGTGAAGGCACCCCCATTTCCTAAGGACATACCCTCCTCTTTGTGTTTACATGTACATCCCACATGCTCAGATACCAGTGTCTTCTAGGAGAGAAGTATCACTGCTGATGGTGCGTTCCTGCAGTATCACCTAGGCAACAGCTCCCTCCTTCCTTGTCTTTACAGTGTAGGACACACAAAATAGCACACTGCCCTTTGGCTCAGATTCACCCAGGCCAGGAGAGCTAGGCTGTCCTGGATCCAAGCAGTCCCTCTGCCACATGCCTTTGTGCTTGCTAGCAGTGAACAGGAAGGGGTGCTGCTTTGATTCCTTAGCTTGCTGTCCTTACAGTAGCCTCTAAACAATTTGGCCTTGCTGTATGTTGGTCCTGTGTTTTGAGATGAAGATGATAGTGTGCTACCTGTGAAAACAAGGGAGACTGCTTGCCTATGGAAACAGTTCATCTCTTTAGCAATCTCTTTGAATGTGATAGATGGATGCTCATGAAGTTCAGGTAGTTGTAGTAGACTAGACAAAAAAGAAAGATGTTCAGAGACTATGAACACTGTGCTGGGAACTTTATGTACCTCTCAGTTGTCCCTCATAATTCAGAGCTTTGATATCTTTGATATTTTGAATACATTTTGATACAAGCTTTGATATCTTTCATTTTGATACATTTTGATACATACAGTTCAGTGATGTGAAGTAACACATTCAAGACATCCATCTCCATGCAAGTTGAGAGCCACTCTGACCCCTGATCATCTTGCTATCTTGAGGTAACCCCACCAAAATATGGAAGCACACATCACTTCATGATAGGGCTAATCTTAGATAGGGACAATTCTTAAGTAAGCCAAACTGGGTGTGGTAACACACTATAATCTCAGCACTTGGGAGGCTGAGGCAAGAGGATCACCATGAGTTTGAGGTCAACCTGGCTACATAAGTGAGTTCAAAGCCAGCTTGCAATACATAGTGTGACCCTGTCTCAAAACAAACAAGCAAACAAATCCCAAAGTTATATATATTCACTATGGGAAAGAATGGTCAATTTTATGACATTAAAATTAAGGACTTCTATGAATCCAGACTCTGTTAAGAGAGTAAAAAGGCAATGCAAAAAGTTTGTTTCTAGAATAAAGAACTGCAAAAATCAATAGGAAAAAGAAACAGCCCAGCAAGCAAAATAGACATTTCACCAAAGAGGTAATCCTCATTGCCAATAAGCCTATGAAAAGGTATTTGGTTGCATTAACACTCAGGGAAATGCAACTCAGAGTTACAGGCACAGGTACTACACATCTACAAAAGAGCCTATCTTGAAAAGCTTGATAGTTCCAGAATTTATGAGCATGTGGTATAGTGGCAACTCTCAATCTCCTCTGGTGCAGGCACTTTGGAGCATACCCTGTGATCTGGCAGTTTTTCCTCCAGGTGTCTTCCCTACCAGAATATTTGTGCAAAGTACATGTATAAGAATGTTTATAACAGCATTCTTTATAATTGTGCAAAACCATGAACAGCTCACCTACCTAACAACAGTAAAGGGAATATAAATATGCAAACTGATATATTCCTTTTGGTCAGTAAAAATGAATAAACTATACTTAGATGCCACAACATAGATTAATCTTAAATACCTTTTTGGGTGAAAGCACTCAAACAGAATACATACAGTTTTTCTGTGGGGAAGTTCAAAAATAAATGAAATTAAACTGTTTGTTTAGATATACAATTCAGTGTTAAAACAACAGAGATACTGCACAAAGGAATATGGTGAGGGATGGGCCCATGAGATTTTCCAGAGTTGGTGTGTTCTCTCTAGTGACCTGAGTGGGGCTTGAGAGGGTCCCCTTTCACAGTTACTTGTTACACTATACATTTATGTTTTTATGTGCTTTTGTATATATTTGTAATGATTCATATTTTTTATGCAGAAGGTGTGACTTGAATTGCTAGGTGTGAGATAAGCTGTTTATAGGCACTAAAAGGGTCAGAAAGTAACACTGTAGGTGGGGTTTGCCTGGAAAAAGAGGAAGACCGGGGGCTGGGGATTTAGCTCAGTGGCATAAGCACCTGCCTTGCAAGCAGGCAGTCATGAGTTCGATCCCTGGTACCGATAAAAAGGAAAAAGACAAAAAAAAAAAAAAAAAAAAAAGAGGAAGATGGCTAACATCTATGAAACATTTGTCATATACCTGAGTTCTAGCCACTTTTATATGTATGAACTCACTTAAGTTTCACAGTAGCCCTTTGAACAGACACTATTATTATCTCCATTTTTTCAGCTAGGGAAACTGACATACTGAAATAATTTATCCAGTGTCAAGCAGCAAGCAAGTGGCAGAGGCAGCGTTCGAATTAAGGCCCTGTGGCTCCAGAGTTCGTATTCTTATCCAAGCGGATCTTACTTTCTCTGTTCTTATTAGTTTTCAAGGGGATTTTGGTCCTCAGCTTCCATCCCTCATGGAGATATAAAAAAGACCTTAGGCTTATTGTGCAAATTATTGTGGACCATGGAATATGGTTCCCAGGACTATACATGGTTCCCAAAGAAAGTTGGCAAAGAATGAGGACTCAAGATATTTTTTGACTTAATTTTCTCTTATTGGAAAATAGAGTCAAATTGATCAAAGTAACTTTAAATTACCATTCTGTTTTCCTGAGTAGAACTCCTGGATTGCATATCTAATCCTGCCTTATTCATATTCTTATGGAATATTTGCCAGTAGTTTTTCTATCTCACACTTTACCTCAGTTTTAAAAGATAGTGGGGAAGAGATGGGCAAATTTACTAGTTTTTGTTTTTGTTTTCTTAGTACGGGGGCCCTTCCCACTGAAATACATCCTTGGCCTCCTACCCTCCTTTTTAAAATTTTGAGACAAGTCTTTTCTTTTTTTTTTTTTTTTTTTGTTTTTTGGTATCAGAAATTGAACTCAGGACCTTACACTTGTGAGGCAGGTGCTGTGCTGTTGAGCTATATCTTCAGCCCCTGAGGTAGGGTCTTGCTAAGTTATACAAGTTGGGCTTCAATTTGTGATCCTTCAGCCTCAGTCCACTGAAGTGCTGGAATTACAGGTGTGTGCTACCGTACCTGGCACTCCTTCACTCCTTACTCTTTTTTTTTTGTGCCAGAGATTGAACTTGCAACCTCATGCTTGCCAGGCAGGCAATTATGCCGCTAAGCTAAATCCCTAGCTCTTTATTCTTAATTGAAGAGAATTTGCTTAGCATTGGGCATACCATATTGTCAAAACATTTTAGAATTTTAGTAAGATTTATTTATTTTAGACAGGATCTCATTATGTAGTTCAGGCTGCTCTTGAACTCGCTGTAATCCTCCTGCCTCAGCCTGCCAAGTGCTGGAATTACAGGGGTGTACTACCATTTGGTTTAGTAAGATAATTTGAGTAAATCTCTATTTTTGTTTCTGTTAGTATGGTTCATTAAAATTGGGAGAATTTCACTGAATGCAAGTAAAGACCAGGACAAGATGGACTTTGTAGCTTTGAGGTCTCTAAAACTTAAATAGTAAGAGATAGACTGGGAAGAACACCAGAATTCTATGTGTTCTTACACTAGTGGTGTATTTCCCACTTTTCCTCCTTTGTCCCATGTTGTGAACTCTCAGCCATTGCTAAACCCAATAAGGAACATGGTGGCACGGACAGACAGCTCCAGGAAAGGATCTCTAGTTAGGGCTTCTAAGGCTCAGACCCATGTAGGAAGTCCCCAAGGGTTGTTTCTTCCCTTTGTCTGTTCTGTGTGGCCCCTGCCCTGAAAGGGTCCCATAATGGTGATGGTGGTAGTGACCTGGCAGTAGTAGGACTTTGGCACCTAAAGCTGAAGGGGAAGGGAGAGCCTTTGCCTCTGATGAGGGAACCTGTAGTCCTAAGACGGTAGGTGCCATTTTGGTTACCTTTTTCCTTTCTTCCTTCTTGTTACTGGGCCTCAGATTTGGGTACAGTACAGAAAGTTCATGGTAGAATGTGGTAACTAAAGCCCCAACTTTCTATCCAGAAGACCAAGAAAGGGAGGTCCCAGGAACCAGAAAGCACAGGTTAGATAAAAAGAGGGAGGAACACTTAGGGAAATAGACTTTCAGAACTGGACTAAGGAATTAACCCCTGTCCAGGTCCCAGACTGGACACTTGGTGGCGTACATAGAGGATACATTTGAATAGGCTTTGAAAGTGAAGCTGACATTGAAACCAAGCCTGCAGAGGGCTGGTTAGAACTTGCTGCCTGAACCCACCCTACTCAATTGTCTGCTGAAACAAAAAATAACATTCTATACTGGATTTAACCAAGACCTAGAGTTTCATAATGTGATATTCAAAATGTCTAGGATATGAGCCAAAGTTAATCATCGTATGAACCAACACAATCTACTTCAATGAGAAAAAGACAACCAACAGATGCCAGTACTGAGATGATGCAGATGTTGGAATAATTTGACAGAGACTTTAACTATTATAAAAGTACTCCCCCAAATAAAGGCAAATACTGTTGAAATTAATGGGAAGAAAATCTTAGCAAAAATCAATTAGCCAATTAAAAAAATACTGAACTTTTAAAATATAGCAAATATCAGAAGATACGACAGATGAGTTAGTATACTAGCGTCATAGTTTGGATCTAAATATTTCTTGAAGTCCATGTGCTAAAGGCTTGTGTACTTGCTCATGGGCTTTCTTAAGAAGAAATTCAATCCTGAGGGATCTCATCTCACCAGTGGATTAAGCCAGTGACAGATTCATAACTTGATGGCATTATTGGCAGCAGGTGGAAACTTAGGAGGTGGGATCAGGGTGAATGGTGTGGGTCATGCACCCTGGGGACTGTATCTCGCCCCAGCCTCTCTGTCTCCCTCTCCTTCCCACCTTCTCTTACTCTCCTCTCCCCTCTCCCTTCCCTTCTGCTTTTCTTTCTCTGTCTCAGCTTCTGCTGCTTTCCTTCCT
Source organism: Cavia porcellus (assembly GCF_034190915.1). Lineage (NCBI taxonomy): Eukaryota > Metazoa > Chordata > Mammalia > Rodentia > Caviidae > Cavia > Cavia porcellus. The sequence continues at coordinate 35,242,923 of NW_026947508.1, forward strand.
AGATGCTGTGCGTGAACAGCTTTCTTCCACTATACCCTTCCACCATGATATTTCTACCTTGTAAGAGGTTTAAAAGTCATGGAGCCAGCCGGGCGTGGTGGCTCACGCCTGTAATCCCAGCACTCGGCAGGCTGAGGCATGAGGATCATTGCGAGTTCGAGACCAGCCTGGGCTACAAAGTGAGTTCAAGGCCAGCCTGAACTGCATAGAGACCCTGTCTCAAAAAGACAAAAAAAAAAAAGTCATGGAGCCAGTTAACCAGGAACTGAAACCTCTCCTCCTTTAAGTTATTTCAGATATTTGGTCCCAGTAAAGGGATGCTAACACAACTTCAAAACAAAGTAATAGAAACAATCCAGTCTGAACATAGAAAGATTTTTAGGAGATACAGAGCCTCAGAGATTTGTGGAGCAACCCTAAAAAGTTTACTATTTATTTATTGGAGTCCGAGGAAAAAAAGGAAGAATGTAGTCCAGAAGAAATATTTAAATAAAAAATGGCTAAAATTTGCCAAACTAAGTGGCCAAATATGGTCTAGCCTGGAAATGAAAGGTTAGTTCAACCTTCAAAAATCATGAATGTAATCTGCCTTATTAAAGGTCTAAAGACAGAAAAAAACCTACATGATCATGTCAGTTGATGATGAAAGTATTTGAGAAAATTCAGTATCTATTTATCATTAAAGAGTCTCTGCAAACTCAGAAACGAATTGTTCCACCCAACATAGGGAATCTACAAAGAACCCTCAGCAGACATCATAACCTGATGGACTGCTTTCCACCTAACATCAAGATCTACTCCTGGAAGTCTCAGAAGGTACATAAAGCAAGAGAAAACAATAAGATGCAGACAGGGTGTAAAGACGAAATTAAACCAACCCTCCTCATAGATGATTGTGATTGCTAACATTTCCTGGGGAAATCCACAGAAAAAACCAAACTCCTAAAATTAAAAACTGAACTTAACAAGATGACAAGATACAAAGTCAAAACACAAAGTTAACTGTGGTTTTATATATTGGTAACAAATCATTGGGAAACAGTAAAACGCAATTTATGGTAGCTCCCCAAGTCCAAAATAGGTATGTATAAATCCATCTATGCGATCTGTTTGGAAACTGGTTCCTTCCCTTCTAGCCGTACTCTTCAAGCCACAGACCCAGGGATGTCTTAAACTGTTCCTCTTTCTTTACTACTTTCCTGTTTTCTTTCTTCTGTCCTTTTCGTGCCCTTTCTTTCTAGCTGCCCAAGGTACCATCTTCTCTGCCCTGGTCTAGAAAACATGTTACTGGGCTTTCTGTGCTCATTTGTTTCCTCCCAGAAGGCCATTCTCATTGTGCCAGAATACTAGAATACAGAATGCTCAGACAACTAGAAACAATTCAGACTCTGACTTGTTACCACTGAACACTCCGGTGGTCTCAAAGAACACATTAAAGTCTAAACTCTATGAGACTCTATTTACTGACTCCTTACTTCCATGATTTCCCTTTAGTTTATTTCTCCTCGCTGCCCTCAAGCTATAGTGGCATCCCTGCTGCTCCTAGAAGATGCCGGGTCCCTGTTTACGGGCCTTTGTACTGGCTGTGCTCTAACCTAGATAATTCTGCCTCATCCTCTGCACAGCTGTCTTCAGGCCTAATTCCATTGTCACTGCACAGGAAGCCTTCCCAGACCACTTTGTCTAGAACAGTCTATTCTCCCAACACCCAGTCTTCTCTAAAAGGAATGTGTTCATTTGTCCTTAGCACTCATCCTGTCAAACCATCTGCTTTTGTACTTGCATGTTTTCTGTCAGTCTCCTCCCAGTAGAATGTAGGCTTCATTTGGCCAAGAGCCTTGTCTGTTTTGATAGAACAATTCCTGGCACATAGTAGGTGCTTAGAAAATATTTGGTGAATGAACAGCAGAACATTAAGAGCAGTAATGTCCATTACTTAATGAATACTTAAGGATGAATAAATAATGGCATATCCATGCAGTGGAATACTGTGATCATTAAAAATGACAGTTTAGTTTTTATTTTTACTGACATGGAAGTTCAGAATATTGTGGAGTCAGTGAAACCAGAATAGACCGTATGTACACTGAGACCACATATAAGTAAAATTCCATATCTACACTCACATTCTTATGGAAAGAGATTTTAGGGAAAACAGTTTCCAAAATGTTTGTAATGGAAATTTCAAATGGTTCTTACTTCTTTTTCATAATTTTATTTTTTGCATTTGGAATTCTATATTGAACATGTGTTATTTTTTATAACTGGGGACCAGTTTGTGTAGAGATCCTTCATTACAACTCTGTTCAAAGTAGGGGGGGGGATCTGTCTTATTTTGTTTAATAATTGCTTGATGACAGTTTAATCTATTCAGCTTACCATATAACAAAAATACCCTAGGCTGTGCAATTTATAAACACAGAAATTTACTGCCAACATTTTGACAGTCCGCGTTGAAGGTACCAGCTGCTTCAGTGTCTGGTGACTATCTATGTGTGTCCTCAGATGGCAGAAAGGACAGGCAGGTTTCTTGAAGCCTGTGTTATAAGGGAATTAGTCCAGGCAATGAATGCTCACCCCTCATGGCTATACATCTTTATACCACTATATGGGGGGGGACACCAGTGTTCAGACCATAGCAGTGACTATTTATGCCTTAGGTAGTAGGTGATATTCTGTATCAGGGTTCAACTATAGCTTGCAAAATGAGTCATTTTCTCCCCTATTTGTTGACCCAGCTGCTCTTTCGTTGTTGTTATTATTGTGTTGTTTTTTATTTTTTTGAAAAGAATTAAACCAAGCGAAATAAAATAGAAGAGTCAATCAAACCAAAACAATAAATGTGATATTGGACTGCAAAACAAGATAAAAGGAAATCAATAATGACTACCATAATGTCTCTTGTTATCTTCAAAATAACTGCCTATACTATCAGACATAATAAAATCAAACAAAACATAACAAGATAAAGCCAATCAAAACAAAACAATGAAAGCAATATAGTGTTTGTTTTTGAGGCAAGGTTTTGCTGTATTGTTCCAGCTGGCCTTGAGCTCACTATGTAGCCCAGGCTGGCTTTAAACTTGTGGCCATCTCCTTCGTCAGTCTCCCTAGTGCTGGGATTGCAGGCGTATGCCACCATGTCCAGTTCAAGCTGCCCTATGAGGTATGCCCTACCTCATAGGTCATGTTAGTGCTAAGGACACATTTGGGGGCTTGAAGAGGACTGAATTCACCTCATTCCCTATCCCTACCACCCTTCTAGCCACCCTTTCCCCAGGACAGGGAAAGTGAATACAGTGACCTCTTCTGCTGCAAGGCCATGGACCTCTTCCGTAGCTTGTGGTTTCCTCACTTGAGGCCAAGGAGTCTCCACTCTCCTGTGGCCCCTAGTGTCACTGTATTAGAGCCGAGCCCAGCCAGCTGCGAAGGACTTCGCCACCAAGGACTCCCTTGTATTCAGGGCTTCTTGCCAGGATTCTTGCCTCCCCTGCACCGGTACACACCCTTGGGATTGGGTTTTACTTTGTGTACTTTATAAGTTATTTTTCTCGGCCGGTTAATTTAGTCTAGGTCAGTGGGGTTTTCTGTGTTTGCTTTATGAAACTGCTTTTCCTATTTTAGTTTGTCTTTGATTAATCGGTCTTGGTTTATGGTTTATTTCCCTGACTTGAGATGACGTGGGAGCCATTTGTGCCTTGGCCATTCCCTCCCATGCCCTTGGTGACTCCCATGATTTGCGGGTGCCATGACTTGGGTCTTTTAACATCACCCCTGTGACAGGGGTGGGAAGGAATAAGACACAGTTGCTTTTGTGACAGCTCTCCTAAGATGAGGGTCTGCTTTATTTTCTCTGATAACCAGTGTGGCATAAAGAAAGAAAAAAGAGAAGCTTGAGGCTCCGACCTGGGCTGGCTCAACAGCCTCCCAGCTGGTCCTCCTTAGGTGGGTATCTCAAATGTGTTGCTTCACCTCTGTAAGCCTCATCTTGGAAATGAAGATGATATATGCCTCATAGGGTATAAGGATTAAGTTCAGAGTGTAGGTGAAAGTACTGAGAGCAGTGTAAATACTTGGTAGATGCTCAGGGAGTGATAGTTCCCTTGGTCTTTCACTTCACCCATATGTCTGATTACCCACTTAGACTGTTGCCAGCTTCCTCCTCTACCCGAGCTATGCATATAGTGCTTATCTTTAAGATAGTCATGATTTTATTGGAGACTGCACAGTGTCTTTTTTGTCATTTCTTTGCAATAAGAAACCTATTTTGGTTAGAATAAGTCCCCATTCCACTTATTGGCATGCCTTTTGCACTCAGGAATTCTTCACAGCCCAAAGATGGGAGCCAAACACCACATTAAAGAAGATTGGGCAAAAGGGCATTGGGTAGCTAGGGGGGAAAAAGATTGGACAGCAGAATTTGTTACTCTTGTGCGAGTGGAATTTTCTTGCCTAATGGGCTGTACTGTCTACATAGCTTTCGTGAGTTATATGAAGCTTTGCGACTTTTTTTTGTACTGGGGGACTGAACCCAGGGCTGCCTCCCCAGCTGTTCTCCCCATTATGAACATGGTTCCACTAAGTTGCTGAATTTCCAGGCCAGGCTTGAACTTGTGATCCTTTAGTCTCAGCCTCCCAGAGTGCTAGTAGTACAGGTGTGCACCACCACAAACTGGCCCTGCTTTGTGACTTTCTGATAGAAGCAAGTATGTATTTTTATCCCATAATACACCTTGATAATGTTCCTCAAATTGGTCTTGGTAGGAAATACTCATAATTAAATCAGTAGCAGTCACTTAATAAGCATCCATTTTGTGACAGCTGATGGGTATTTGCACTAGTTCTGTTGAATGAAAAAAGTCTCTTAAACCTTAGTCATTTGGTATAATGTTAGCTACAGTATCCACGCAGGTGTACTGTAGGAACAGAGGATGGAAAAGGCTTTAAATCAAACTGCAGATCTGAACTAAGTTGTACTGTACTTCATGTTTTCTCTCTGGAGACTGGAAGAATTATATCACAGTAGCACAAACTAAAGCTTTTGGTAAAATGTTCCAGATTTTCTGCAAGAGTTGTTTCTGTGGGATATTTTTTTAAAACTTCAAAATCTTATTTGAATATGTTATTTCTGTTTCATATATGGACATGTGTGTGGAAAGAAGTTGATGGCTTAAAATGTCCTTTTTTGTTTTAAAAGGAATAAAACAGAACAGTAAAATGAAGCAAAACAGTAATAGGACAATAGAAAATCCATAATCATTAGTATGTTGCATATTGTTATCCTCTTAAATAGTTGCTCAGACTACCAGTCCCAAGTTTGCACAGTCAGTCAAACAACACAAATATCAGGTGGTTCCCTAGTTTTAATTATCATCATCTCAGCCTATGTTATGTCCAGTTGCTTACAGGTGGGGGAGGTGGGGGGTTGCACAGCTTCCTTGCTGCTTCTTCCTGGCTGGCAGGGTTTTCTTATTTTTGCTGAATTCCTGAATTATGTCTCTCCATGAACTTCAAATCTCAGTTCAGATCCTTCTTGTGTCCACTTCCCTCCTCCTTCTCTTCCTCGTGTTGCTGAATTCACCACTCTGCTCACCACTCTGCCATTTTCCTGGAAGTCCTAAAACATCATTTATCCTAGAATGTTAAATTATCAAATCTTTGCATCATGGACCACTTGTTGAAAATTACCAGAGTACCTCTACTCATTTCGTGGCATCTCAACTTTTCAAAAATTTTTGTAATTCTTCAAATGAAGAGAACACATGAATAAACAATGCAAATACTACTAGAAAAAGAAAAGGAAATAGCTCAGTCAAGGTTTATAACAATAGCATGTTAGCACATAATGCTACTTTGGGGCTCCGTACCCTGAAGGTGACACTACAGGGAGGCACTTGGTTTCAGGGACTTCAGGATGCATCTCTGTCATAGAACAAGCTTTGCTGCACAACACAATGCTCCCAACTGTTTTCAGGTCCAAATATAGGCAGACAGTGGTGACATCTGCATGTCATACTGCGGCAACAGAAGGTGGATGGGGTAAGCCAAGTAGGATATGGAGAAAACATTTACAATTTCTTATACCATAGAATTATGATAAGCATAATTAATCAGAAAATATTAAGGAACACAGTCATATTAAGTGGATAAATTCTGAGAAACCTGTCATTAAGCAGTTTTGCTGTTGAGCAAAAATCAGAGTATTCTTATACAAGTTAACAGCTATGATGTAATTAGGTGTAAAATCTAATGGGGCCATAATCATTTGTATGGTTTGTCATTGACTTTGATGTCATTATATGATATGTGGCTGTCTATTAAATAGTTTTGTTTTATTGTGTTGTTGTGCTATGTAGTTCTGACTACCTTTGAACTCACAATGTAGTCTAGGCTGGCCTCAAACTCGTGGAAATCCTCAAAATTATAATGTTGTTCTAGGTTCTATCCCCAGAATGCATCATCATCATCATCATCATCATCATCATCGTAAATGTTAAAATTTCTTGTACTAAAAGTAATGAATTGGCTCACTGAGAGTTCTCATCTGGTCAGTAATCCCTGATCTGCAGCCTCCTGGGTGATGCTGCTCCAGAAGCATCAAGGACTTGCTGTTCCAGCAGCTCCGCAGGCTTGTGTGTCCCCAGGTAGTGGGCATTCTGTATCACTGCTTCAAGGACCAGAGGGCACTCCATCACATTTGCCTTGCCAGGCCTTTCTGTAGTAGAGCCCCAGGCAGAGGTGCCCATCACCACCCCAAACCCACAAGCCAGTGCACATTTGGGAAGCTTTTATATCACGTAAGATGAGGACTGATTGCAGATCCGTACAACATAAGAAAATGACCTTTTTCCTGCCATTGATTCCCTCCCCTTAAGTAGGACCATCACAGGTGTTCTATGCTATAGTTCTATTCTGTAGTATAGAATAGAGCTATACTATTCTAACCATGGTGAGGACCAGTTCTCCTCCTGCAGTGGAGTGACTATGTCTTCTTTGAAATGGGGCATGAGAACCAAAATTCAAACTTTAGAATTGCTGTTTGCAGCATGTGAGCCGTGGGCCCATTTCAGGGGGTCTTTGAGGTTACAGCTATATGCATTCTACTGCCAAGAGTTTCTGTTTTCCACTGATGATTTAAAAGCAAGAGTGGATAGAACTTCTTGTGTTTTTCATAAAAGTAAGCAGTGACACTGAACTATATTTGTCATTGTCACATTCTTCATGGTCATTCAATTTAAAAGAAAAAAGAAAACAGTTCTTGAAGAAGCAGTGGCAGTTATTGTTCATTTATTTTATTGTGCTGGAAATGGAACAAAGTACCTCGTACATGCTAGGAAAATACTTTGCCACTGAGTTATATCACCAGCATAGCAGTCTTAAATTTCTTCCCTCAAGGAACTTTTTCCTTCTTTGTCTCTCTGTCTCTGTCTCTCTCAGTTTCTTTCCCTTTCTTTCTTTTTCTTTTTCCTTCTGGTATTAGGGATTGAGCATCAGGGCCTTTGCATCCCTAGACCCCCCGCCCCTTTTTGGTTATTTTAAGACAAGGTCTTTCTAAATTGCTAAGCAGACCCAAATTTGCCTCAGCCTCCAGAAGTGCTGGAATTACAGGCATGCATCATGCCTGGCTAAGTAACATCTTTGTAATATTCTGCATGATGAAATGGGAATAAACATGATCCCTTTGCTGCACACTCAGTTTAGAGGTTGTCTTGAAGAAAGGCTCTATGGGATTGTGTTGCCAGCCAAAGGAGCTGCATTTTTCACAGAATACCATTTTTACTTGAAAGAACTGACAAACTACAGCTTTGGAAGTTTTGGAGTTTGACAGTCGTTTCCTCAGTAATGCAAATGAATGGTACTACAAAAAAGGAAGTAATTGTATTTTGAGGCCAATGATTAAATGCAAGCATTCAAGTGAAAAGTCAGAATTTTGGTAAAGATGGTTCCACCTAATAACTTCCTAATAGTTTTAATTAGATAAGAATGGGAGGGCTGATCCTATGTTAAGGCTTACAAAATGGCCAGGTTTCAGAAATGTCCTCTCCATACTTGTAAACAGTTGGTGTCAGTATCCAACTGTGTATATCAGATGGTTGAGATTTAGTAATTTCTTTATTCAAATCTTCTGGATTTTTGCTGATTTTGAGAGCCTAATTTTTCAGTGGCTATGTGTTTCTTATTTGTCCTTGTAGTTTAGGTAATTCTGCTTTGTGTAAGAGAAGTTTGATTATTAGGAGCAATTGTACTCTGATGCATGATCTCCCTTTTGTTTATGTCTAGTTTCCAAACCTTCCAGGAATTTATATGCATTCTCAAACTTTTTTCTGGTGATTTATATAAATCCTTTACTGTGACCAAAAGGATCAACAAAAAAATGGTTAATTTTAAAGACTTTGGACATCTGAAAATGCACTCTGTGCTTTCACAGCTCAGACCTGATACAGGTGCAGGAGGAAAGGAACAGATATCTGCATTGCCCATAACTCTTGCCAGCTACTCCTTGGTTGGTGCTTTTGTAATTCTGGGCTTTCCAGCCTTGTGGAGGCAAGAAACTTAACTCTCCAGACTAAACATTTCTCTTGCACAGTGTAGCTGCTGACTTGCTGCTTGATACCTCAGATATCTTTGTAGGCTTGGAGAGCTGCATGTAAATTGCAGTGTTGATGTGCCTGGCTGACTCAGAATCTCAGAGCCTTCTGTTCTTACTGCAGATTTGGGATCCATGTACTGATGGTGAGATCCAGACCTTCCGGGTGGCTACCCTGGAGGTGAATTGTTCTTGCATTATTGATACACTCAAAAGAGCATTTCCTTTGTAGGGGCCAATTCACATGGAACTCCAAGAATATGTTGTATAAGATAGGATGATCTGGTCCAGGCGTGGCAGCATGTGCCTGAAATCCTAGCACTTAGGAGGCTCAGGCACAATTGCTGCAAGTCTGAGGACAGCCTAAATTGCACAGTGAAATCCTGTCTTGGACAAAAAACAAAACACTGGCTTTCCTGGTCCTATCAGTCAAAAGGGTTCACCCCTGTATGCCCTGAATATTAGATCTCTGCCTTCATGGTTGATTTATTTTTTAATTTATAACTCTCAAAGACTATATTTCTGCTAGTCAAGGAACTCTGTGAGGAGTAACACACAGATTAGATGTGGCAGGAATGAGAGCAAAGTCTTTTCAGGTAAGATCCTTGGTTGGGATGGAAACTGAGCAGTCGCTGGTGACTTGAGAGGTTCAGGAAAATTCTTTGCAGAAGAGTTACATTTCAGACCTTTCTAAGTGATGGAAGGAATGGTGTGTGGTAGTACATGCCTATAATCCCAGTACTCTGGGAGGCTGAAACAGGAAGCCTGGGCAACTTAGTGAGACCCTTTCTCAAAAGAGATAAACAGTTGAGGATAGTAGCTCAGTGCAAAGGCCCTGGGCTCAATCCCCCGTACTAAATGAATGAACAAGTGAATGGAATGAACCATCTTGGCAAATTGAAAGTCCTCAGAAGGCAACCCAAAGCAAAATCCAGAAACAGAGTAGAAAGGGCATTAAATAGAACAGCAGGTAGTTGTGCCCAAGAAGAGCAAGGGATGTCCCCCAGTAGTGATATGCTTTTGAGAGCAAGGGCAGGTGATTGTAATGTAATCACCTGGATGGACTGGGAGCCAGGAATGGCCACAGCACGGGAAGCAGTGCTGTGAAAGATGGTAGGCTAGTGATCTAGACTGGCAGTTGCTGTCAGCTGCCATTGCTGCCACTGCCAGCATTACCCTTCACTGCAAGGGCAGAAGAAGACAAACCAGGTCTGATGGCTACTGCCGAGGTTCCTCTTGTCACTTGGTCACTCCACTCATTGAACTCATTTATGGAATATGGACTCTGAATCAGACCCCATTACGTGCTAGATTTACAGAGGCAAACTCCACCCGTTAGAGGACTTAAATGCATGTCAGGAATGTTTAAGCAATAGGAACTCTTTTGAGCTAAGTTAATGGGATTTAGCAAAAGAACCTAAATACCCACATAATCAAATTGAGGCCCTCAGAATTAAACTGACACCGACACATCTGGCATCCAGAAGGGACATGAAGGGCAATTCCAGTGAATCCAGATTGTAAGAACAAATGGTCTAGTTCTTCAGCAATTTTTCTTTTCAGAGAAAGAGTCCAACCAACCTAGTTTGATGGTTTTGCCATCAGACATGTCACTGTCTCTTTTCTATGACAATGTTAAAGATGCATACGGACTAGCTATTAGTGGCCGTGTTCCCAAAGTTACAAAGACAGCTCAAGTTGGGGAAAGAAAACCCAGTGGAAGAGACCTGATGACATCCTGGTCACCCTCTGTAATTGCTGAAACCCTCTATGCTCTGGCTCTTCCCACAGTTTGGTTATGCAAACCATTAAATTGCTTGATTTACTATAGTTAGTACAACCAGTACATTGTATGTCTGGGTTTTATGGCAAATAATCACAGAAATCACCTTCACTTGGCTTCCTCTGGCCACTTACATTGTTTTCAGCATGGAAGTTCAGTGAAATTTGTTCGTTCTTTCTCTTTTTCTTTCTTTGTTTCTTTCTTTCTTTGATAGTAAAATACAACAAAGCACTATAGAATAAAGCCAATCAAGACAATGCAGTGAAATTGATACAGAACTTCAGGATAACAGTAATAGATACCATAGTATATCTTGTTATCATCACAATAGTTATCCATTCAATCAGGTATAGCAAAAATCAAACCAAAAACAGAACAGTATAAAACCAATCAAAACCGAATATTGAATAGAGCAAAACAGTCATAACAAAGCAAAACAGTGAAAACAATATTGGCCTTCAAAAACAAGATAGAAGGAAATCCCGAATATTTGCTGTATTGCTTACTGTCATCCTCCCAAGAGATGCTCAGACCTCTGGCTTCAGGTCAGCATAATAACCCAAACAATACAAGCACTTAGTTGCTTTATGTGCCTTAGTTGCTATCAACTGTGGCTGACCTCAAAACCACCCAGTTGCTAAGGGGAGGCACGGGACATTTGATTCTCAGCCTGCACGCCAGTAAGTTCACAGGACACAGTAACTTATTTGCTTCCTGGTGCATGTGCAGCTCACACCACTTACAGAGGCTAGCTCGTTGCTTTCTTAGTTGGTCCCCCAAATTCCAGCATAAGTGATCCTCAGGAGATGCTTACTTGTTCTCTCCCTTGGCGCATCTCAAGCTGCCCAGTGAAATTTTTGATATCTCTGAGGAAATACAAATTCCATGGTCTATGGTTGCATTGGGTTGCCAATTCCAGAATTAGAGCATCCTGTCTTACTTAATAGTTGTAACTTTCAACTCACTCAGAGTTCCCCGCATTAGAACTCAGTACCTGTACATGTGTGGCCAGGAGAAGGCAGCTGCTGACTTGCCTTTTTACCTACTTCTCCAGTTTGCTGGCTGCTGTTTCTGAACCCTGGGATTGTTGTGGGAGGGAGACAGAGAACATGGACCGGAAAACCTGGGATAGTGTTTGCATTCTCTGGACCTGCCCGTGTCTACCATAGCTCTTATGGAATGTGGGTGCTCTTGAGGGTGTTTTGGAGGTCCCTGTCAGTGTTGAGGGCCTTGCCTAACCTTGCCGGTTCACTCTTGCAACTCTTGGGAATCCAGATGACTGCCTCTTCTTTGGCACCTAAGGGCCACTGCCCTACAGGCAGTGTTTAAGGAAGGGTCTAAAGACCCCATCCTAGCTCATTCATGCATCCTGTTTTGCTGCAGACTCTGGGATTGCAGACCAGCTCTGACACAACTCTATTCTACAGCCCACGAGGTGGGAGGCAGGTTCCAGGCAGTCTGCGATGGTGTCATACTCTAAGAGCTTTATGTTAAGCTTCTCTGGTCAGGCTGGAGTGAGAGACAAGACTTTCTATTCTGCCTTTTAAGGGAAGTGGTTCATAACATAGCTTCCCGAAAGAAAGTTTTCAAATCCTCTCTTCACCTCTGACAATAGATTACTTTTATGGTTGAGGGGCAATTAGAATTATATAACAAGTTTTCAGGGTATTTCCTTTGAAATTCTGTATCTTAGCTTCACTTTGGTATTACCTTAGAATGTTGACCAAGCCTTCCTTTACGCAGTGATTTGATTTAGATTTATAACTTTTGTGTCCAAGTAATCCTAATAAGAACAGTCAACAGATATTGATTGAGCATCTCCTATGTGGTGCATCCACAGCTTGCATTACTTACAAACTGTTAGGTGCTGGCCAAATTTTGCCCATGCCCAGAGCCATGTTGTGGCTGGTCATATAACCACAACTTCTTGAATCTCCTGTCAGTATTTAGAGATTGAAAGATTTTACTTTAAAATTTAAAAATCTTGAAAATTCACATGTGTAGTGCTGTGCCTGTATTGCTGCCTGGCAAGTTAGCTAGAGCTGAGAGGTGCTGTCCTTCACCAGCACGTGCCATGGGCTCCCTTCCCATGGCATGGGTCTGGCACTGAAGCCAAGAAAGGGTCGACTGAAGAAAGCTACCTTTTCCTAAAGAATAAAAGGGAATGTTTCTGATACTTGTGTCTCTTCATAAAAGAAAAGGTCATGAAAGCCATGAAAGAAGGAAATTACTTTAGAAATTCAGTGTTTTTATTCGTTGAATATGTACTCAGTGTGTGTATGTAACATTCAAAAACTTAAGATACTACATGAAAATAAACCAATATAATTGTGATTACTGTTCAGGAGGTGTGACTGTGTGAATTGAATAAGGACATTGCAACGCTTTTTTTTTTTTTTTTTAATATAACTTAGTCTGTGGTGTGAGTTGCTGTAAAAGGGTATTACATTCTCCTGTTTCCTTTATTTGCATTAGGATCTTACTTGGCCCCTAAAGTTTGAGTTTGTCTCTCTGGAAGAAGTTTGCTGGAGGGCATGGGGTGCATTGTGCATCCAGGAATCTTGCTTAGGTCTGAGGAGTAGTGGCGTGATGACTGCCACAAGGTTGTCACCACATGGGGACAAGCCTGGAGTGACAACGTAGAAACATTTAAAAAGTACTAAACTGTTAAATTGGCTTTTTTACAAATTGAGTTTTTAGCTTTTAAAAATGTGTTTTTCTTACTGCTTTCTATGAGTTCCATATATGTTAAAAAAATTCTTATCTATTTGTGTGAATCAGAACAAAGCCAGAATTATTTTGAGCTGGGCTTCGCTTGCCCAATGGGATTCTCTTGGGAGGCAAGCCCTCCACTGAGTTATGTGTCCTGGATGACATCTTTGATGCTAAGTAGAGAATTTGCTCTCTGACCACAGCTCAGCTGATTATGAAAACCAGGTGCCTGGCCTTAACTGGCCTTGCAGAATGACTTCTGTGCAGTGCTTATCAGTGTGTGTAACTTCCCCCTCTAGTCATTGCTTACTGTAGCCCAAGTTCCTCGAAAGCTTTGCTTGCTGGCCTTTCCCATCCGTTTTTTGGTTGTGGTATTGTTTGATCTTTTGAGTGAACCAGGCCAGCTGAGTACTATATTCATAGGCCACTTGTACATACACACATCTCCTTATACACAGAGTCACTGAGCAAAGTGTCATTTTCATTATACAAATACTTTTGAGGACGTAGGAAATTTCCCTCAAGACTTAGTACTGGAAATAGGTGCAATTCTGCTTGTTTATTTTATGGACAACATGAACCATGAAATTAGCGTTTTGCACTTAGTTTTAGCTGTGGAAAATCTTGGAAATAGAGATGTAACTGTAACAGGCACACAGGATATTTACTTGGTATTCTGCTTCCCCAAGTTGCTGGTTATTATTTTCTATATGCTTTCCCCTCCTGGCCCCCAAGGCCCCTTTTTTAAAAAAACTTCAATACAATTTTATAAAAAACTGCTTCAGCATCACTTTAAAATGAGGCAAAATATTTAAATGTTGATGACTTAGCATTTATTGCAAACGTCTTATTGACTTGTTTTTAAAATTTTATTTTAAATTTCCTATTCTTTATGTAATGCTTTCAGTTCTTTGTGATTACATAGATTTGAAGAGCACTAGATTGCCACATATTCACCTCGTAGTCATCCTGGCCTAGTTAGCAAATAATGCGTGCTCAGAGCTAAGTGGAAGCAGAGATTGCTTCCCACCCTCTTCCATCTCCAGTGTCTAGTTTTGTGGTTTAATAACAGTTTCAGTTTCCTCATTTATGCAAGAAGGAATTCTATCAGAATAGTACAAGTTGTCCTAGAAAACCTGGGAAATCCCCTTGCATTGAATCTGAATCTTCAAAAAGAGGTGTTCCAGAGATGATTTGTGTCTTGTTTAGTTGTGGATTACACTTTGGTTCGTTTTCTAAAACAGCTGAATTATATTCTTTTCCAAGTGCTCTCCATCTCTATGCTCTAGGTATGGGGACTGTAATGTGCTATGTGAGCAGTAGCTTGACTTCTGTGATATTTTCTGCTTTTCTTTTTCAGAGTATGATCGGTTGGGCTTCCTCCTGAAGCTGGACTCTAAACTGTGAGTAGAACGAGAAAATGCCCTAGCTCTATGGTAGAGGGTCTGTGAGATTTGGGGGTCTTACTTTAAAGGGGCACCTCTGTCACCCCTGTGGTTGTGGGGAACCCCTTGGTGTCTCTGTCCATCAGGTTGTTAGCAGAATCTTTGAGCATGTTACAGTCCATGCTTAGAAAGGATACAGTGGGGAGTACAAACATGAGCCCCTTGATTTGGCTAACACAGCCAGCTAGCTCATTATAGGAGATCACTTCCAGGGGCTCCAGAGACAAGGAAGCCCTGGAAAGGTTTCTCTTACTGAGTAGAAGGCAGAGATTGATGCTTTTTCCACCTGGCATGCAAAGTCTTCTGTACTCAGTCCCCTGTCCTCTTCAGCTTCAGATCTTGCACTTCTGCCACAGGTTAGTATTCTTTTTCCCTCAACTCTTGTTGTAGGTGCCTGTTACCTGTGCTTCGAACTCCCTTGCTTTCCTAGTCCACTTGGAAAACTCAGAGATCATTTTCTCCCTACACAAAATTGCCTCTTCCTCTACGTCCCCTTTAAATTTTCTTTGTTAGCAATTATCTCATTGTACTATAATGAATTATATACTGGTTATTACTTTATTAAGGGCTTAGACTCAGAGCCAGGCAAAGCTTGGTTCAAGTTCTGGGTTGCCATTTATTCTTTTTCTGATTTTAGACAAGCTTTTTAACCACTTTGAGCCTCAGCTTCATCTGTAGGATGAAGATATGTAACAACATTTTCTGAAGGATTTAAGGATTTGATTCATATGGGGCTTTCAAGTATAGGCTATCTGATCCAGAATTCTTCCCTGTTGTGGCCTTCATGGTCTCTCTAGTACCTAGTTAGCACAGATATATGTTTGGTGCTCAGCAAGCACTGGGTAGATGGATGGATGGACGTTGGGTGAGGAATTGTGCACTTTGACCAGCACCCCTCGAGTGTTCTTTCCCTACAATGAGACCACTCACATTTAAGTGATTGTATAACTCCCCTACCACATCCCATGACTTGTTTTGTTTTGTTTGTTTTTTGTTTTTTTTGAGACAGATCTCACTATGTAATTCTGGCCAGCCTTGAACTCACTCTGTAACCCAGCCTGGCTTTAAATTCTCAGTAATACTGCCTTAGCCTCTCAAGTGCTGGAATAACAGGCCTGTCCATCACACCCAGCCCATTAATGCCTTTTTCATGGTTATCTTTGTGTGTCTGTATTCCCTGTCCTGAACAAGACAGACACCATGAAAAATCAGAATTGTGTCTCTTTTCCTCTCCTGCATAGGCTTCACCACAGCTTCTTCAGATGGTAACAGTGACACATACACAAAAGACCTTGAACTGAGGACTGTTTGATTTTCCCACTGAATTGTCTGACATCTGGTCCCATTTCCTAGAGCCTAGATTCTTGGCTGTGGTGCCTTTTATTATATGTTCAGATGACATAACTCTGCCTTTGTATATCATGTAGGCAACTATGAAGGAAAATGGTCTGCTCCTTTTATCAACTAGTAGAGAGACGTCAGCCATCTCTGGGAATGGGGTTTGATTGTACCAGAAAACCATAGACTTCCCCCTTAGAAAATCCTTAATGTAGTGCTCTGGGCAAAGAGGGAAAAAAAAGTATAAGCTATAAGCAAGTGAAATGCCACCAGAGCAGAAGAGATATAGTAATTACCAAGTTGAATCACATTAATAATGAAAGATATGTTGTTGAGGACAAGACTGCAGTGCTTAAGCTGCCTTCAGCAGTGGAGAACAAGAAGGGTGCATCTCCCCTACTTCTTGACAGATGAATAGTACACAGTGGAATTATCAATTGTGTAGGTTGGTGTTGTGTACCAAGCCAGTTCCATGAAATATCTGAGTCAACCGGGTATTTGGAATTGGCTTGTCTCCATCAATTTAACTCATGATCTGAGGTATGAACTACAGCTTTTCTTTCTCTTGCTACAAAGTTTTTCCCTATCAGTGTTCTGTAGAGAAGAAAACACAGGTAAGTAAAAAGAGTTTCTTCTAGGGAGAAATTTCAAGTTAAAGAAACTGCTTTTTAAAAATTTTTTTTTAATTTTTAATTTTTGGTGGGGTGGAGAGGATTCATTAGCAAAATTTAGGTCTCTAGATTTAAATTCTGCTTCTACTGCCCAGTATTAGATGACCTTCGATAATTTTTTTTAGCTTTCTGAATTCCAGTTCTTCTTTGTGAAAAATATAGACAATTAGCATTCACTTCTTACAGTTTTATGATATATAAAAAGGATTATGTGTACTATGAATAAGAATACAGATGTAAGGATTTCTTTTTATTTATCTTGATTGAAGTTTATTTAACTTTTTAAATATAAGAATCCATAAGTTCTAGAAATTTTTTAACTATCTTTTAAATGTTCTTTCTGCTTCATTCTGTCTTCCTTCACTCTCTACTCTGTTCAAAACCTGATTAAATTTTAGACCTTCTTGATCTTTAGTTCTATTAATTCATCTCCAGTATTTGCCACCTTTTTTATGAAACTGTAACCCTGAAGGACTCAGTGTAAGGATAAACTAGAATTAAATTTATAACCCCAGGCCAAGACTGTAGAAACAATTTCCAAGGCCTTGAGTGAATTAGGATAAATAGTTAATAAATAAAATAAAAGCAGTTGATATTCATTGTCAAGGTTCTCATCATTTGGGTGACCTAGGGAATCTCAAGCCACTGAGATCAGTGTAAGCTGTTTGCCACCAAGCACTTGGCAGAGGCAAATCCAAACCCCATCTGGAAAAGGACATGAACTCCTCAGAAATAACTTTTTTTTTTTTGGCCTTTTTGAGACAGAGTCTCACTATGCAGTTTAGGCTGGCTTTGGGCTCACTTTGTAGCCTAGGTTGGTCTTGAACTTGCAATGAACTGCCTGCTTCAGCCTCCTAAATGCTAGGATTACAGGAGTGTGCCACCACACCTGGCTACAAGTAACTTTTTAAGGAAGTAAGTGCTTCACAGTGAAAAATAACTAAACACACATGGAAACAAGTTCTCATAAATGAGAACCATGAAAAACAGTAGACAACAGAGAAGAACTCAACAAAGATTTCTCAAGTTAGAATTACTAATGCCTTAGTTACTTGCTCATTACTAGGAAAAAATACAGTACCCAGCACCCAGAAATTAGAGTTTTATTGTCTCATGTTTTCAGGCCATGTTTTGCTGGCTATGAGGCAGAATGGGCAGAGGGCAGCAGCTCTCAGTATGGCAGCCTGGTAGCAGAGACTGAAGAGACTGCCCTTGCAGTAACACAGTGTCCTGCTCCTTCCAGCCAGGCCCTACCTTCCAGAAGCCTTCAGTTATGTATTTATCAGTGTTTTGAATCTGGTAAGTGTAACTCTGCATGATCCAATTACCTTCTGAAAGCCCCGCCTCTGAAACCATCAGATTTCTGGAGGACTTTCTAGATCTAAACCATAATGACCAGACACACTTTATAAAGCAATTATATGTACTAAAAGAAATAAAAGACAAGATTAAACTAGGGGCATAGAATAGGGAACTATGAAATGTAAAATATTAGATTTTAAAACATCGAAACCTTTAGAACTGAAAAGTACAATGGCAAAAAATCAAAATCAAATAGGAACATTAAGCAGCAGAGTATGTACAACTGAAGGTGGTCTTAGTGAACTGAATATAAGTAAGAAGAAGTTGTAACAGGGATCAGCAAACTTCCTGAAAAGGGCCAAACAGTAACTATTTTAGGCTTCAGGGACTTTTATTAGCTGTCACAGTTGCTCAACTCTGCAGTTGTGATATGAAAGGATCCATAGATCAGTGAATGTAATTGTATTCCAGTACCACACAGAGATTTTAATTTTGTGTCATAAAATATTATGCTGCTTTTTTTTTATCCCCCTCATACTCAAAGACTTTAACTTGGGTTACAATGGGATTCCTACAAAAAATAGGCAGTAGCTTGGCTTTGGCCCACAAGGTGTAGTTGGCTGTCCACTAATTTTTGTATACAGTCAAAGGGCAGGTATTGAACCCAGGACCTTCAAACTGGCTATATCCCCAGGCTTTTTAAAGTTTTTATTTTATATTTTGAGACAGTGTCTTGCTAAATCCCCAAACTGCCTAGATTGGACTCAAACTTGGCTTCCTACCTCAGGCTGACCACTGATTGTGAATGGAGCACAGCTGTATCTCATGAGACTCATTTCTTCCCTCCATGAGGTGTTTTTTCCTCTTGAAAGTGTAAAAATAGTGTCAAAATACCTTTATGTCTTATAATGTTCCAAAAGTTTAGAAATAGATAGTTTTCAACTTTACTATATTCTTTTAATTATATATAGTAATATAAGGAGATTGGTTATAATAAGTAGTTATAATAAGTAATTATAAGGAGATTGGTTTGTGTTTCCTTTGAGATTCCCTGCTGCTTGTATCTATATTATAAAATCACTTGTCCATGCTGTGAAAATTCAAAAAACTGAAGTTCAAAATCTTGTCTCACGACTGTACAAAATGACATTTGGGAAGACAGTGTGTTTTGGTGGTTAGAAACATAGGCCATGGAGTCAGACCTGGAGTTGCATGGACTCATTCTATACTTGCTTCCCTAATCTTGAGTGTTATTTAACCACTAAGTCTCAGTTTCCCACTCAAACATGCAGATAAGAATCATAATAGCCAAAAGATGAGATTTGATTGTTTTTACTAAGCAGTGTCTGTTAAGCTGAGAAAGATACAATAAAAAACAATGAAACCAAGACTCAATTTTGTTCTCCTTCATAACCAGAGATTGCAAGTTTAAGTAAGATGTCACTGAGAAGGTCACGTTTGAACAGAAATTCAAAGAAAGTGAGGGGTTAGTCCTGTCCCTTACCTGGAGGAAATCTCAGTCTCAGGAGCAATATAACACCTTAAGCCAGGAATGTGTCTGTTAGCCCAGGGAGAGAAGAACCATCTGGACATTTCAAAGGAACCAGATCTAGTGTTCAGGTATGAGCCTTCTGGGCATGGTTTCAATTAAATGGAAGTTTTATCTGTTTCAGTTGGATATGGATAGGTGCTCTGTGCTCTGGAAAAGTTCTTGTCTGCTGTCACAATGTGGTGTTTTATAGCTACCAGGTGTGCAAAGAGCATGTGGGTTTATTGCTTGGTCTAAGTTGACACAAAGATACTGACGCCTAAGCCAAGAACTTTTCACCCCAGAGCAGTATGAAAGTAGTACTCCACACCATTGGGAAAGGCCTGAAAATGCAGGTTTATACAGTTAAAGGAAACATGGTAGCACACATCGATAGCCACAGTTGCTCAGGAAGCTGAGTCAGGAGGATCTCAAGTTCAAGGCCAGCATGGACAACATAGCAAAAGCCCATCTGCAAACAAAACAAGCAAATAAAATATACCTGGTTATGAATATAATCTGGGAGTCTGGGAAGATGGCGGAACAGTAAGCAGCAAAGTAAAAAGCCTCTCTGAGAGAAACAGCCCAGATGTTGCAATATAGCATTCTGGAGAAGAAAAGCAGGCAAGACGTAGGTCCCCTTGATGTAAGAAGAATCTAAAGTGAGAATTGAAGCCCACAGAAAGAATTTTTTTTTTTTTTTTTTTTGTCTTTTTCCTTTTTATCAGTACCGGGGATTGAACTCACGACTGCCTGCTTGCAAGGCAGGCGCTTATGTCTTATGAGCTAAATCCCCAGCCCCCACAGAAAGAAATATAAAAAAGAAAACTTGAACACAAGAAGGCGGTAGCTGGTGGCACTCTCACCAGAGCTGGTCTCACTGTGCCAGAAGCATTGTTGTAACCCAGAGATGCCCGGGCACAGTGAAGCTGGTGGCAGGCAAGCCTGAAGGCCTTGGTGGGAAATGTGAAGGCAAAGGGGAGCAGCGAACCAGAGGACTGCACTGGCTGGCTCGCCCGAACTTATGTGGCTGCGACTCAGTGGGCTGACTGGGTTCCCGCCACTTGGACTCATCGGAACCCCAGTCACACTGAAGTGCAGGCACACTGAAGTTGGAGATCAGCGACACGGGCGGAGAGTGGAGCTGGTAGGGGACCCGCAGTGACCTGTGGTGAGTGTTGGGAATAAAACCCTTTCACGGGAAAGGGGAAGACATTTTGGAACCAGGCAGGACTCGCAGAAACGAGTACTGCAGAGCCTTCAGTCAGTTGTTCCCTTCCCAGATGGGATTGGTGGGATATGCTTGGCCTGGGTCACGCCCCTGGCTGGGAACCAGAAGGGTGTCCCAGACCAATTCCCTATGGGCTGTGCACACCAATGGTGTGAAGGCCTCAGTGGGCTGGCTGACCCGGAGGGGAGGTGCCAGCATATGCCATCCCTATTTGCACCTTAATAGCACACTGGAGTGGGCAGGGTCACCTAGACAGTGCATCTCAGAAGAGCCAGAATCATCAACAACAAAAAAAAGGGACTGGGGTCTCCTTTATATGCCTGTATGGAAGAAACGAAAAATATGAGAAGAGGAAGCAATAAGAAAAAGCCCCCAGCCCCCATCCCTGAGGACATTGATCCAGGAAAGATAAATACAAAAGAGATTGAGGACAGCAAACATGCAATATTGGACATGGCATCAGTGGACATAAAGAGATAGCTTTGGGACCTCATAGAAGATTTCAAAAATAAATATTTAACCAAGTAAAGCAAGATATATATATAGATTAGTAAAAGAAATGCTAAGCACCTCCCAAGAAGACCCAGATGGAAGAATGGAGGAACAGAAACAAAGTAGAGAACTGTTTGATGAAGAATATAAAGAAAATATAGAATACATGAAGCAGATTCAAATAGATTACCAGGAAATTAAAAACTATTGAAAGCTGGCAAATCAGCTTGAAAGAAACTAAGGAAAGATTATTCAAACTAGCGGACAGTTTTGCAATGTGAGATTATGAAAGGAAAAACTTTTTAAAAATAACAAGGAAACAAGCAGTAACAATACAAAGGCTAGAAGACGACAAGAGGATCTATAACTTGAGAATAAAGAATGTGAATGAAGCAGCAGGGTACAAACAAAGGAACTACAAAGGCTATTCACAGAAATAATTCAGGAAAACTTCCCAAACATAGGAAAAGGAAATGATATTCTGATACATGAGGCATACCGAACTCCAGCCACCTACAACCAAAACAGAGCCACAACTAGGCATGTAATAATCAAGATCCCAGAAATTCAATATAAGAACAGAATATTTAAAGCTGTTAGAGACAAGAAACAGATCACCTATAAAGGAAGGCCCATCAGAATCACAGCAGACTTCTCGACACAAACTATCAAGTCAAGAAGAGTTTGGAGCAAAATATTCCAAGCCCTGAAAGAAAATAACCTTCAGCCCAGATTGATATACCCTGAAAAACTGTCTCTGGAAATTAATGGAGAAACAAGATGCTTCCAAGACAAAGAAGAACTGGGGAAATTCACAACCACCAATCCAACTCTACAGAGAATACTGCAGGGCATTCTAGAGAGAGAGAGAAAAGTACCAGGATTCCAGGAACAGTGGCAGAGAGGCCTCAATGAAAGGAACAGAAAGCAGAATGAAGAAGACTAGCACACAATTAATGGCAAAAAAAACTCACAACAGAAATGAGGCAGAGAAGGTCAGTTATAATCTCTTAATATAGATTGTCTTGATACACTAAATAAAAAAAAGAATCACAGGTAGAGTAGATCAGGAGGTAGGGTCCACCAAGATGTTCTTTATAGAAAATATAATTAACCTGAAAAAGGGTATATGGATTGAAAATTGAATATGAGAAAACAATGCTCTATGTGACAGGGAACCAGAGAGAAATAGGGGCAACTAGACCAGTATTTGTGGATAGGTTGGAAAGAAAGGCTTTAATAGGTAGGTAAAGGAATACAATTAGAGATCAAGTCCAGGAGCGAGAAGGTTCCCACTTAGGTAAATAGCAGGTTGCCCTCCCCCACCAGTTTAAAACCGAGGGTCTTGGTGAGACCCAAAATTGCACAGTGCACCCTGGGGAAGCAAAAGGGGAGTAATAGTCTTTAAAAAGATGGCAGAAGATATTGTTAATAGTGTATCAATAATTACAACCCATATTACTTACACCACTCTGCTTAGATAGATTTTATTCTGTCCCAGTTTGTCTACCTGCATTAGATTTGAGGGCACAGAGAGCTATCCCCAAAACATCAGGATATAGCACAGTAATCATCTTTAATTTCCTATTAACTTAATCTGGAGCCCTGTATGACTTATACTGTTTTATCATGACTGATCTTAGTTAAATCTGGTTTGTTTGATTGCTGTTTGGTATCCACAGATTTTATTCAAAACTGATATGATTGATAGTATCTAGTCTGAGAGTATAGGCAACTACACTGAAGATGACAAGATTAACTTTGATGCCCATTCTGTTTTGATTACTACCTGTTTTTGAAGTTTTATACTATATACCGTTATGATCTTATTAGTACTGTTATGTACTGATATATTCAATTATATTATGTCTGATGATAGAGCCAGTTCTATTGAAGATAACAAGAGACAACACAGTTACCATTGTAGAACTTCTTGTACAGTGGTCTTATATGTCTTTTTCATTTCATGTGTTTATAGGAATATGTTTTGGTTTGTCTTGCTTTGTTTTGTTCCTCCCTCTAACATAGAAAGGATAGAAATGCACGTTAAGAGTCATGCATGCATAGAACCTATAAACAGTTTATGAGAACTGATCTTATGACACATGATGAAATGAACAATACTTTGAAGAAAAAGAGACACTACAGTACCCAGTGCTGATCCCAGAATATCATAATGTGAAACCCAGCAATACTATTATTCTTTGTTCAGTGATTTTAGCCTGCTTGGGTTAGTTCAATCTCAACATAAATGAAAATATGGATAACTGCATGTATGTTTAAGTGTATAGGATTGATAACCATATTACTAAGTGTTTGTTGGATAGTTGAATTATTATAGTTGAACTATTTGCAGTCTTGCTATTTGAATCCCCACTTTATATACTCCACTTTTGTATCTTGAATAACTGCTTGTAAGAGGACAGTATGTAAATATCAGCTAGTGATTTCTTACTGTTTATTCTCTTTGAAAGTATGTTTTATTTCTGTTTTCTGTTTTGTTTAGTCTTTCTATAAATAAAAATTTTAAAAAATGAATATAATTTGAAAATAACATGCTAGATTCCCTGTGGCTGCAAAGGACTTATTGCACACCTAAATATTATATGCCCAATGCCATACTAGACACTTTATGTGCTTTTTTGTTTAAAAAGAAAAAAAAGATACTGAATTTCAAAATAATAAATTAGCAATGGCTAATATATTGTGTATTGCCTTCAAATTAGTTAGTAAGATTACAAGATATAGGCATACATAATTGATCAAACAATATAAGCACAAACCATTTTGTTCAATGAACTAAAGGCAATCAGTAGTATAACTGTCTTAGCTGTCTTTTGTATGTACATCTCTCTCTCTATATATATATATGTATATATATATATTTCTTTTCCCTTCTTATCTCCTTTCTCTCATCCGAGTTATTGTGTCCTTTTAAGCAGTTTCTTTCCCTTTCACAATATCTATTGTAGGTTTTGGACCTTATTTACTTTTTCAGTTTCTTACACTAGGGAGACAATATAATGTTTACACATGAAGTTTGATTTATTTCACTTATGAGCATGGTCTCTAGTTGCATCTATTTACCTATAAAAGCTTTGAGTTTATCCTTCTTGATAGCAGAGTAGGACTCCATTGTATAAAAATACCACATCTTTTTTTTATCTATTTCTTGGTTGATGGGTATTTGAGTTGTTTCTAATATTTAGATATTACAAGCTGTGCTGCTATAAACATAGGTGCACATATATCTCTGTTTTTAATTCTTCTGGGAAAATGTCCAGAAGGGGAGTAGCTGGGTCAAATGGGACCTTTAATCCCAGCCTTTGAGGAACCTCTACACTGATTGCCCCAGTGGTTGTATTAGTCTACACCCCTACCAACAGTGGAGAAGGGTTCCTTTTCCCCATAGCCTCTCCAGCATTTGTTATTGGTTGATTCCTGGATGATGGACATTCTTCCTGGGGTGAGATGGAATCTCAGTGTTGTTTTAATTTACATCTCAGATGACCAGCGATGTTGAACATTCTTTCACAATTTGTTTGCCATTTGTACTTCCTCATCTGAGAAGTGTGTATTCATCTCAGATGCTCATTTTTGTGTTGAGTGTTTGAATTTGGAGGGCATGATTTTTTAAAAAAATCGTCATATGTTCTAGAGAAAAGTCTGTCTAAGGGACAGTTGGCTAAAATTTTTTCCCATTCTGTGGTGTTTTTTCACTCTGGTGATTTCTTTTGATATGCAAAAACTTTTCAGTAAGATGAGATCCCAGTTGTTGATTCTTTGAAGTATTTCCTGTGCAGTTTGATTTTTGTTCATGAATTCTTTGCCTACTCCTACATCAAGATTTCTATGTACTTTCTCCTACAGTACATTTAGTGTTTCTGTTTTAATATTTAGGTCTTTGATCCATTTTGACTTTTAGTTTGGTGCATGGTGATAGACTTGGATCTAGTTTTAATCTTTGGCATGTGGAAACCCAGTTTTTCCAGTGCCATTTATTAAACAGGCTATCTTTCTTCCAGTGAATATGTTTTGCCTCTTTGTCAAAGGCAAGGTGACTGAGTATGTTTGTAGTTGTATCTACATCTTACCATCTGTTCCATAGGTCCTCAGGTCTATTTTTATGCCAGTACCGTGCTGATTTTATCATAGTAGCTTTGTAGAATAATTTCAAGTCAGGGATTATGATGCCTCCAGCCTTGCCTTTGTTGTGCTAGACTGCCTTTGCTATTCTGTCTCTTCTGTTTCCAAATGAATTTTAGGAATGATTTCTCTAGATCTATGAGGTATGCTAGTGTTCTTTGATCAGGATTGTACTAAATCTGTGTAACAGTTTTGGGAGTATGACCATTTTCACAAAGTTGGTTCTTCCTACTCATGAGCAAGGATATTTTTCCATTTTCTGATATCCTTTTCAATCTGTTTTTTCAGAGGGCCGTAATTTTCGATGTATAGATCTTTTATTTCCTTCATTGATTGATTGCTAAGTATTTCATTATTTTGGAGGCTATGGTGAAGGGTGTGGTTTTCCTAATTTTTTCTCAGTGAGTTTGTTGTTTGTGTAGGGAATGCTATTGAATTTAGAGTGTTGACTTTGTATCCAGCTGTGCTACTGAATTTAGTTGTTAATTCTAGTCTTAGTGGAGTTTTTGGGGTCTTCTATCTATACTATCATGCCATCTGTGAATAATGATAGTTTAACTTCCTCCTTTTTTATTCTTATTCCTTGTATTTCTCTCTCTTATCTAATTGCTCTGGCTAATGTTTCCAGAACTGTATTGAATAGGAGTGATGATAGTGGACATCCTTGTCTCATTCTTGATTTTAGATTGAAAGCTTTCAGTTTTTGTCTTGGTTTGTCACAGATGGCTTTTATCAGATTGAATTGAAGACCGTCAATGCCAATTTTCTGTAGAGTTTTATGATAAATGAATGTTGGACTTTCTCAGAAGCTTTTTTGCATATATGGAGATGATCATGTAATTTTTGTCTCTAACTGTTGATATGGTGTATTATATTTATTGATTTGTATATGTTGAACTATCCTTGCATTCCTAGGATGAATTACGTTTGGTCATGGTGTATAATCTTGACAATTTGCTAATTCTGTTTGCTAGTATTTTATTGAAGATTTTTACTTTTATGTTCATTAGGAAGATTGGCCTGTAGTTTTCTTTTTTGGTTGGGTCCTTCTCTAATTTGGGATATCAGGAACGCCTCCAGGAATGAGTTAAGGAGACTTGCTTCCCTTTCAGTTTCATTAAAGAGTTTGAGGAAAACTGGCATTAAATCTTCTCTAAATTTATTGTGGAATTCAGCAATGAGTCTATCAGGACCTGGGCTTTTCCTTGGTGGTATGTTTTTAATTACATTTTCAATTTCATCACTGATATTGGGTTATTCAGACTTTTCATATCTTGTTGATTCACCTTTGGTAATTTATACCTTTCTAGGAATCTGTCCATTTCTCCTGTTTTTTTTTATACTATACAAGCAACGATTTTCAAAGTGGGTATTGATGAGCTTCGGGATTTTAACAGGACCTGTTGTGATTTGACCCTTTTCATATCTTATTGTATGAATTTTTTTTTCTTTCCTTTTGCTGATAAAAGTTGGCTAGGGGTTTATCAACTTTATTTATTCTTTAAAGAACCAACTTTTGGTTAATTAATTCTTTGTATGCTTCTCTTTATCTCAATTTTGTTAATTTGTGCTTTATAATTTCTTCCCTTGTATGGACTTTGCACTTGACTTTCTCTTCTTTTCTAGAAGCTTGATTTGCAGCATTAGATTATTTGTGCTCGTTCTGTTTTCCTGATGTGAGAATGCACCTCTATAAATTTTCCTCTTAGGACTGCTTTCATTGCATCTCACAGGTTCCTGTAAGTTTTATTTGCATTTTTGTTTGATTGTAGATATTGTTTAATTTCATTCGTGACCCATTGATTGTTCAGGAGAGTGTTATTTAATTTTTGTGAGTTCATGTAGTTTTTGCAGTTTCTTTTGCCATTAATTTTCAACTCTACTGCAGTATAGTCGGGTAACATGCATGGGATAACTTCAATTCCTTTGCATTCACTTAAGCATGTTCTATGGGCTAGTATATTGTCTGTTTTAGAGATTCTGATTTGTTGATTAGGGATACTATTTAGACAGCTTTATGTTTAATAGTTTCCCTAAATGACTCTCCTTTTTTTTTTTTTTGTACCAGTAATCAAACTCAGGACCTTGTATTTGCCAGGTAGGTGCTGCACAGCTGAACTATATCCCTGGTCTCCCTCCAAGATGATTCTAATACAGGAAGGTCAAGAATCATGGGGGTATCATCTTCAAGGCTGTCGTGTAATCATATCTGAACATGGTATAATAACTACTACAGATTATGCTAATACTACAGTTATGTTGGGATAGTTGGATTGTGACTAATTTCTTGTTGGTCTCAGGTTATCTTTATGATACCTTTACAATGAAAGGAATATATTTGGATATTCTTTTTTCCTCTAGAATTCATTTCTGCACCCCATTCTTTCTTTGTGGCAATCTTTATCAGACATCTGTTCTTTGATCCGGCCTGCAGATCAACAAGTTCAGAACTCCTGGAGGGGAAACGGGGATTAAATAAAAGACATAGGAGAGACAAAAGAGAGACGAAAGCAAGATGAAATAATCCGATCAAGCTTCCGGTTTATTCAGAAAATAATCACACCTTTTATAGGCTAAGGGCAGGAGCTGGGACAGGAAGAGGTTAAACAGATGAATACAACAGGGTCACCATCATATCCGGATACGTGACGTAAGCAGGAGAGGATTATGGTTAATGTAGGCAGACGCAGTGCCCATAGGAGAGAGAGAGACATCGAGGCAGCAATGTCTGTCACTCTGCTCCCTACAGTTCTTGAGTGCCTCACGAATTTTCTTCACTCACTGATCTAACCTCACACAACCCCTCTTCAACTCAGGACTGAACATCTCATGTATGGACAGAAATGATCAGGTGTAGTGGGACCCTGAAAGTCACCCTCTCATCCTGTACCC
Organism: Cavia porcellus; assembly: GCF_034190915.1. NCBI lineage: Eukaryota > Metazoa > Chordata > Mammalia > Rodentia > Caviidae > Cavia > Cavia porcellus. Next base: position 35,271,050 of record NW_026947508.1, read on the forward strand.
CACCTCATCTCCCAGTGTCCTCATGATACAGATCAGTAGCAGCCCAAGGAGCTGAAGAGGGAGCCTCATTTTGAGAAGCTGAACTGAAGAGTCCTGATCAGACAAGGCCACCTTAGAGCCAGCTTTGATCTGAGGCTAGCTTGGGAAGGTCCTCCTTGGGGACAAAATGCAAATTCCCTGTTGGGTACAGTTGTGCAGAAAGAGTGCAGAGCATAGAGGGAGGCTTTTCATGTGAGCCCAGTGGTATAAAATACCCTCTGCATTTGGGGAATATAATAGAGCTACTTTCCATGCCGTGAGCAGCAGTGGGTACAAGGATCCCTGGGAAAATCTGATTCTGCAGGAGGGGCACAGTGCTCAGAGCTGTGCCCATTCCACATAGGACTGCAGTCCCCAGGATAGGGGTGTGCAGGTCAGTCTCTGGGAGGGGACGTCTCATGCCTCTTCGCCTCCTGGAAGAGGAAGAAGCAAGTCTCACTTCATGAGGACTCAGTTTTAGCTTTTTCTAGCATTAAAAGCATGCAGCAGTGTTGAGAAGCCTTTTGTTGTAACCAGTGGGACTTTCATCATCTTAGAAGCAAGAATTACAAATAATCTTTTCCTTGACTTAGAAATTAAATGTCATAGGAGCACTGAAATCAAAAGAATATGATACAGAGAAAAATATCTGTCTTCAAGTTGGGGACCAGTAACTCTGTTAAGGGCAAGAGATAGACGAAAATTATGCCTTATACAGTGGATGTGAAATTCCTTGTGACTAGATTTTCAAATTGGTAAATATCTGTTTAAGCTTGTTATCATGCAGATACACACACATACACACACACATACACACACACACACACACACACACAAACACACACACACCACTCCAGTTTTATGTTTTAGGCAAAGATTTTTCTTGGTTTTATACAAAATAAGTGAGAAATAATTGACACGTCTGAATGATCATAATGCAACCTTTTCTTAGCTACTCTGTTTTAATTGATGTTGAACAGCCGCAGTCCACAGTTTAAAGAGACATTCTCAACATCAGAATGTCACCATTGAATCCAGGGTTTTAATGCCTCAGGGTAATTTGAACCAGTGGCTGCCATGGTCCTGGAGTTTATCTGAGATGGGAGAGAGTAAAGCCATGCTGTCCTTAATCTATAAGTTTGTGTTATTTTTTATGCAGCCCAAAGCTGCAGTGTGCCTCTCACACATTTGGGAAATAATGTTTGGGGTAAACTTAGTAAATAAGGGTGCTACATTGTCTGCTTTTATTGTAATAAGACCCCTAGGAATGTAGTTATCAACCTGTGTGTTTGTGTGTATGTGTGTGTGCGTGTGCGTGTGTGTGTGTGTGTGTGTGTGTGTGTGTGTGTGTGTGTTGGAGCTTACAGCTAGGAGATTCACACTGAGCTACATCTCCAGTCCTTTGTATTTCTCTGATTTTGTGACTGTTCTCACTGTGTTGTTCAGCTGCCCAGTTTCAGCTCCACCTGTCCATCCTCCTGCCTCAGCCTCACTGTGTTTGGTTGACTGTTGTTCACTATCTTGGGTGACTTTGTCTTCTGAATGTGTGGGCTCTTTCCAAACAGTCTGAGCAGTTGAAAACATCACTTGTTGCACTTGTCTGGGCTCCTAAGGCCCTGTTCCTCATCTGTCTCACAAGAATCAGTAGTAAATGAAATGAAAGAAAATAAATTTCAGCTCATTGGAGCAGTCACATGACAAAGTTCTAAAGCTTAAGACGAATGAGGTGGAGAGCATGAATTGTTAGCATCAGACTTTGACAATTGTTTCAGCTTTCGTATTCTTGTCCTTGGAAATAAGGAAGCTTTAAAAATCACATGCAGTTTGGCCGTGTTCTGTGGAAGTGAACCAGCATCTTAGGTGAGACTCATATCAGATTTTAAGAATTTATTTTAATATTTAATAACTAAGAATATAATTATGGCAATAGTGTTCTGAAAGCAAAATTAAAGGTAAAGTTACACTGATTAACTCAGTTAATAAACCACAAATCGAGTTCTGAATGTTTTTAGCTTGATTATGAGGGTGATTTGAGTGATTTTACAATGTGTATAAAATGTATTGGGATGTCAGTTTTACACAGCTCATTAATGCTTTATTTTTCCTTTAGTTTTCTTTACTTCTTAAATGATATCATGTTTATAATTTATTTCCTCACTATCCTCTCATAAGTTCCAAATCAGTAGCATTGAAAGAGCCCATTGTTGTCTGACATTTTCAGTGATACTTAGTTTTTCTATTTGAGTTTTAGTACCTAGCGTGTCTGACTGTAATCTATGGCTCTTTACCTAGGAACTGTGAGCATTCTTGAGGATTTTGCAAGGCTGTATCTTCCTCCAGGCAGGGTTTCATTTGGGCACCTCATCCACCACTTTCAAAGTTAAAAATTCGCAATTCTTCTGAAGCAGACATTGTTGAAATACAGATATTCGGCTGTATTGATCTGCACTCATGACTTTAAAAGATATCTTGTCTTTTAAAAAAATCTACTTATTCCCCAGTGTACTTAGAGCCCTCTTTTCGCTTCACAGCTGCTGTGGGAAGGGTCATTTCTACTGTCCCTTTGCTGTTCACTTCACTCACAGAGAGTCCTTGTGAGCCTGCTTAGTTTAGGGCCCAGGAGTCTGCACAGAGTGAGTTCTGGCCCAGGATTCTGGTGCTTGGCCCATGCCCAGGGCGGGACTGGAGCTCCTGTTTGCTGTGCTCTTCAGGACTTTCTGGATGAAAGTGACGGCAGCTCAGGCAGGCTTGGTGACAAACAATAAAACTGGATCCCAAATTTTTCCCTTTCTTTTGTCTTTGGTTTTTTCTCTCCCCTCTCCTGCCTCTTCCTCCCTGCTTTCCTTTTTTGCTTCATTCCTCCTGGAGCCTGGCCTGGTTTGTGGACAACCCAATGCAAATAGGTGTTTCCATCACTCTGCAGGAGGCTCTGACTGGACTTGCAGGAGATGGAGGCCAGCTCTCCAGGTGTGATAGACAGAGAGAGTGGGGTCTGGGACAACAAAACATCTCCTGTGGATCCTAAAAGTATAAAGGAGAAATGCAACATCACATACAAACATGATGCGTTTTTAATCTTTTCTAGAGTGTCCTTCAGAACATCCTGAGTTCTAACTCTGTGATCATGTATTTCATCAGTTGTTGTTTGTCAAGGAAGTATCTTATTTCCCCATTAATTTTGAAAGATAGTTTTTTAGAGACTATTAGCTTGGAATGAAAATTTTGGGGGTGAGCTGCTTGATGTCCTTCACTCCAAGGTGCCCTAGATTTGAGGATTTGTGTCGAGAAGTCAGTTGTGATTATGATGGGTTTCCTGTATAGGTACTTTTTCCTTTTCCCTGGTAGTTTTTCAGATTGTATTCTTGAACTGAATTTCTTGAATCCTGACCCTCTTGTGCCTTGCTGTAGATTTGTTGGTCATAACTAGAGTTCTATATGGCTGACTCATACATACGCCATATTCTTTTTCCTTCGCAGGAAAGTTTTCTGTCATGGTGTCTCTGAGCAGTCATTTTTGTTATTTATGCTATCTCCTGCTTATCCCACTAACTGTAATCATTCTTATTTTGTTCTTCTTCACATGATACAGCAGCATCTGGATTGGCTTATTCTGCTGCTTACACTTTCAATGGCAGTTTCAATCTCCTGAATATCTCCTTGAATCTCTTTTATGAATTCCATTATATATCTATGTTGGTCTTTATGGCTTCTCTCATTTTCCTAAATTCCTCCATTTTAAATCTGTATCTGCTGTGGGGTAACTAGGGATGTTTTTCATTATGGTCACTATTTGTGGGTTATCTGTGAATTTATTTCTGATTTGATTTGATCTAGATTCTTGTTGATTTGCTTTGTTGTTACCACTTCAGACAGTCAAGAGAGGTGGCTTTTGCATGGTCCCACCCCATTTCCCTCTTGGCTTGCCTTTGTTTCACTGATTATCTGGAGTTGCACCTTGTGGAATTGTCTTCTCACTGTCTATTTTTATTTTTCTCAGCTTAATTCTTGGGTTGATGCTTATAAATCACCTATGGTGGAAATCCTGACTGCTATTATTTAGAACCTTTAGGAAATGACTACTCAGAAGTGTCTTCTAGGTGTAGACAGCTTTTGCATTGTGAGTGTGTTGTAAGATCCTGCTATTCAATTAATGAGGTTAGTAGTTTCTGCCTACTTGACCCATTTCCTGGTCCCTTGACACTGGTCCACAATGTTTTCAGTGCCCCTTATGCAATATCAGCCCTGGTTTTCCAGGCAGAACAGCTGGTTAGCACAATTATGTCACCTTGGCTAAAGTGGTATATTCACAATTTACAGTAGTGTCAGACAAAGCCTAGCAAAATGTCAACTTGAGGTAACCACAAACTTGTCACCTTTACTTGTGTGAGCTTGATTTTTGGCTATATTACAAAACCATTTTTGTGTGTTTGTGTGTCTGTGTGTCTGTTTTTCCTTTTTATCAGTACCACGGATCAAACTGACGACTGCTTGCTTGCAAGGCAGGCGCTTACACCGCTGAGCTAAATTCCCAGCACCTTATATTACAAAATCTTAAACGAATAGAAAAATGTATGCAGTGTATAAACTCTAAATATATTAATGTAAATTTCAGAGGAGAAAATGTAAGAGCAGTTAGTAGAAAAAATAGAGAAACAGATGGAAAGGAAGAGATTAGAAGCAGGGCTGGTAGACAAAGGAGAATCACTCCAATTTTCAGAACGTGGTGCAAAAGATAGCAAGGAAAGAGCAGAAATCAGAGAATGAAAAGAACAGAACCTCCACCCCAAGAAAACTGGAAACCATGTTTACATTCATATAAAAAAATCAAAAAATAAAGAAAAAATAAGTCATGGTAGATAGAGAGATAAAAACTCTACTCCCAGTTGTGTCTCTGCTATCACTAGTAGAGACTATGTAGAGACAGAGTCCAGATCCATGTTGATTTATCTCACCAAGCCAGCAGTCACTTTATGCTGAGGTGGTGTATAGACTCAGCGAGCCTCAACTTTATTTTCCCTGAAGCTCAGGATGGTTTCTGACCTTGAGGCTGATACCAGACTTGTTCAGCCTGTTTCTGTGGGCTTGAAATTAGGTGGGAGCCAGTACATGGAGGCACAGTTTTTCTCAGTCAGAAGCTCAGTTGTTTCCTCTGCAAAATGTCTCCTTCCCAAACACAGATGACCAAATCTGTATCACTCACCAGGCAGTGCAATCCACAGTCTAATGCACTTTGTGTGTCTGTGAAGGTCTCTGGGGTTGCCATCAATCACCCTGTGTTTTCACATTAGAAGTTTTCCTTCCCCAGGGTGAGTCCTGACACAGTGACAAGGCACTGCCCATCACTCGCAGTCTCCTCTTTATGAGCTCTGTAAAATCATCCCTGTGCTTTGAGCTCCTGGGCCAGATTAGTGTGTGGGTCATGCAGCATTTATCTTAAGGCAAAATTGAAGGAAGGATGCCAATATTCCTTGGGTCATCTGACTAGCATCTTGATTGAAGAATAAATAATACCAAAATTAATATAACAACTTCAATATGAAAAAACAGATTTCACACAAGAGAGCAACGTTTTAGATAAAGTAAAATATTGATTTTTTTAAAATTTCAGTATATTTTGCTTAATAACTACAGTTATAGCTATTTTACACTGTGGCTATGTAGTATTTGAGGAACGATCTGATTGTGTGTGTTTGTGTATGAGTTTCTCTCTGTGGGTGTGTGCTTGTGTGTGTTTTGTCAGTAGTTGTATTCCGCGGCCAGAATATTCAGTGACAGCAGAATCCCATGCCTATAATGTCAGAGCACAGACAGCAGAGCTTCGGTGCGTATGCTCTAATAGACTGAAGATGAGGAGGATGGGAGGTGCCGTTCAAATGATGGGAAGAGCCCTGGGGATCCAGCGCAAGGAAGAAAACAAATGGTCTTGCACACTATGTTCCTTCTGAGGCTGTTTCCGACAGATGAAATAGGAATAACGGTACACTCGAGTCATCCAGTGACTCAGAGGTCCAATGTTGTGCGATAATCAATCTCTTCTGTAGTCATTAACCTGGTAACAGGATGGTGAATAAAATACTTCAGTATGTTTGAAAGAAGAAATCTGAGAAAAGATCTTCCTAGGAATTTGCAGTGCATGAGAATGACCAGGAGGGGGCAGCACGCGCACATTTCTTTGTAAAGTAAAAAGCTTCCACTTGCCTGGGAAAAATCTGATCCCAAGGAAGAAAGAGGAACAGCTGGGGCTCTATAGTAGTTTACACTGGTGCCCTACAGTATTTGCACAAGTGTTTGCTTTGGTGGGCGGGTACAGAAATTAAACTCAAGACTTTGAACTTGTCACATAGGCAAGGGGCCACTGAGCTGAGCTGTGTCCCCCGCCCTCATACACTTTTGTGTAGATTTTTTTAAACTTACATAACACGTAACCATTGCTTTATAAAAGTTATTTTAAGAGTCTTCCAACTACATGAGGAAAATCTCTGATTCTGGGGGAGAAAAGCGTCAATGAGGGCTTCATTGTATTTGTATCACTTCTCATCAATATTTGCACAACTAGGATGTGAACTTGCACATTATATTCTAAAAAAACAACGCTACACGCGAGGCATCGGGCTCTTCACAGCTTCAGTGCTCTGGGATACTGCAAAGGGATCTGCGCTTTTCAAAGCAGAGTGCAGGGGAGCAGAAACAGGCCCCCTGCAAGCCTGTGTCCTTGAGTTTCTGTTTGTGCTCAGATCCTGCTACAGTTCCTGTTACTTCAGTTTCTTAGAAAAGGCAGGTCACTGTGATGCATAGCTGGTCACTGGGATAAGTATTGCAAGAACCAAGCAAAGACAGCCAAGTGCTTTACCTCTGTATTTACACTTGGTAACCCCATAAAAATCTTTCTCCCTAAGCCGTTGTGGCTGACATTGTTACAGGGATTGACTCCTTGTCATTGGCAATAAGTGCAAATAAATCTGCATCTGAATCTTGTGTGTTCATTTGGTTTTTCTATTTGCCATAGCAACAGCGTGGTAGAAACAAATTGAAAAGAATACAAAGGGAATGTTAGCAATTTTCCGTGAAACTTGTCCTTCAAAAGCTGACCAACAGGTGGCAGCAAAGAGTCATCTGTTTTACAAACAGTTTGGGAAGTCTTGCCATTTCCAGAAAGAGTTGTGATTTTCTAAGTGACACAGTGGTTCCGCCATTTATAACAACCTGCGCTGAAGGACATTTCTAAATTCAATCAACACTTTAATCATACATTTGTGAAAGAAAAAGAGATTCTTAAAACACTATCTTGACTCTAGGGTCTCAATTTCTCACCCTTCCTATGTGTCCCCCTGTCTCAGTGTCACTCTGTCTCTCTGCTTCTGTCCTTGTCTCTGTCAGTTTTCCCCTCTCTCTCTCCTTCCCACAGGTGACTCCTACTCTACAGTCTCCAATGTGCGTTTCCCCTTGTGTCCTGACTTCTGAGAATTGGGCTGCCTTTTAAGGACCAGTCTGTCCTCATCTACTTCCCCTCATTTCCTGGTGACCTCACCTCTATCCCTATATTTGCATCTCCAGTTCACATCACTTCCCAGAGCTCCAGAATCCCACGTATGCAAGTGTTGAGTGGCGGTCTGGGGCCATCTCAGTATTGGAAATATGTTCCACTGCAAGCCCTTATTTCCCCTTGTTTCCCAGTGTTGCTTTTTCTGCCTTCCCATCGAGGGAGGCTTCATAGCAAATTATAAGCAGTGTTTGATTTGGTTTTCTGTCTCAGTTCATGTCCAGGATGACAGAAATTCTATTTCTTGTTACTTTAAAATATTACCAGAATGTACCCATGTTTCAAAAAATCTAGCACGGGGAAATAAAATCACATGATGACTTGGGATATGGCATTAGAGGAAATTTTTAGTGTCTACTTTGTAAGCTGTCTGGAAGACCATGAGGAGCAAACAGGCGTCAACACTGCCTATTATCAGTCTTCACTTGTCTCATGTTAAATATAAGTTTGAGGATGGCAGTTGTCACAGAAAGGAAGAAGTGGAGCCTATTGAGATTTACCAGTTTTCATGAGGATGAGGGGGAGGTGTGAGGTACCTGCTTTTATGCTGGAAGTATTAGTTCTGCATGTTTTGTTTGCCTATAAAATCTTGGAAACAAAGATCCTTGTGGAGACTAAAATTGCGTATGTGTTGGTGATGGGGAACAGAGGCAAAAATTTGCCATAAAATGCAAGACAAACTGCTACTAATTTCTGTGAGAAATTTTGTGAGGATTTGTTTGACCCCTGATTGGTAGCTGTATTCCTGGATATCACGAAATAAGGATCACTCATGCCCAGGTTATGATGAGGCCGAATCACAATTTAGTTGCTCAAGTTTGTCATGCTACATTGATTAGAGAGATGTCACAGGACTGCCGTTACTTCAGGCCAGGATCTTTACTCACCATGGACTCCTAAGACCAAGAGCCATGAATGAGCATCACTTCCCAGTGATCCATAGAGTCATAGAATATCTAACATTGCAATAACGGAAGTGATCCCTTTAATTCTGTCATCCTGAAATGGGCACAGCATCCTGGGAATCCCAGATTGGCTGAACGGACAGTGCATGGGGATTGTATTCCACTGGATTTTCACATGATACGAGAAAGTGCAAGAGAAAGTATCTACCTTAGAATCCATTTCTACCTTGTTATTATTTTTAGCTACATTCATGGTTAATTTGGTTTAGTTTTTTTTTTTTTTTTCAATTTCATAAAACACCGAATGTTTAAGCCACTACAATCCTCTGGAATCTAGCTCCATCTTTCTCTCTCCGTGTCAGAGCCCTCAGCAGAGCACAGGTCTTGGCTGCTCTGCTGTTTTCCTCAGTCTCAGGCCCAGCCAGAGGCATCAGCTGCAACTTGCTGTTCTGATTCTTCAACCTCTTCCTCTCACACAGGGCAGGCTGTACTGTTCTTCTCCCCAGACAGCAGTGCAGGAGGGCAGCTGGGCCTACTCAGGCAGGGAGGTTTGTGTTCAGGGCTGTAGCACAGTGCGAGGAGCATGTGTACCTTGATAACAGTAATAAATTCCAGAATCTTCTGGTTCCACTTTGCTGATTTTGAGTGTGAAATCTGTCCCTGACCCACTGCCACTGAATCTCCCTGGAGTCCAAGATTCCCGATTGGAAACCCAATAAATCATTCCTCGTGGAGCCTGGCCTGGTTTGTGGACAACCCAATGCAAATAGGTGTTTCCATCACTGTCCAGGAGGCTCTGACTGGACTTGCAGGAGATGGAGGCCAGCTCTCCAGGTGTGATAGACAGGGAGAGTGGGGTCTGGGACAACAAAACATCTCCCTTGGATGCTAAAAGTATAAAGGAGAAATGCAACATCACATACAAACATGATGCATTTTTATTCTTTTCTCTTTTTTGCAAATATCAAACTTAACTTTTTCGTATTTTAATATACAATGAACATTTCAATTTTGAGATAACTCCAATATCTAATAACGAGAATCCCTCTAGAATTCATCTCCTTATCCATATCTTTCTTTGTTACAATATTTATCAGTTGACTATTCCTGATTCTTTAGAAATTTTCTTCTTAATTCCCTGATGGAAATTCACACAGCCCTGCTTCAAGTCCGCGTTGCACATCTCATGTATGAACAGAACTCACCCAGGGAGCGGTGGGATCCAGAAATTCACCCTCTCGTCCCCTGCCCTTCCACATCTCCCGGTATCCGTACCAGTGACCCAGAGCAGTAGCAGCCCCAGGAGCTGAAGTGGTAGCTTCATTTTGAGAAACTGAACTGAAGAGTCCTGATCAGTCAAGGCACAGCTAGAGCCAGCTTTTATCTGAAACTTGCCTGGGTAGGTCCTCCCTGGGGATAAAATGCAAATTCCCTGGTGGGTGCAGTGGTGCGGAAAGAGTGAAGAGCATTGTGGGAGGCTTCTCATGTGAGCCCAGTGGTATAAATCGTCCTCTGTATCTGGGGGAAACAATAGAGCTAAAGTCCATGCTGTGTGCAGCATTGGGTACAAGGCTCCCTCGGAAAATCTACATCTGCAGCAAGGATACAGTGCTCAGGGCTCTGTCCATCCAGACAGTACTGCAGACCCCAGGATATGAGGGGTTTACAGATCAGTCTCTGGGAAGGATAGTCTCATGCTCTTTACCCTCCTTGAAGGGAAAGACGCAATTCTTTCTTCATAAGAACTCATTTTAAATTTTTCTATCATTAATATCAAGTAGCAGAGCTGTGAAGTCCTTCTAGCCAGGTAAATGCTCATCATCTCGAAAAAAGATGAAAAACAATCTTTGTCTTCACCTAGAAATTAAATAGCATAAAAGCACTAAATCGAACGGAATGTGTACGGAGAAAAAATATCTGTCTTCCAGTTAGCAACCAGTAACTCTGTTGAAGGCAAGACTAATAGGAAAAAAATATGCCTTATATAGTGCACATAAAATTCTTCATAAGTAGATTTGGAAATTAGTAAATATCTAGTCATGTTTCTCTCTCTCTCTCTCTCTGTAGATATATATATATGTTTATATATTATGATATCTATCTATCTATCTATTTGTCTAATTTATTAAAACTTCTTTTTAAAATTTTATTTAAAGAAAGGCTAAACAAAACCGAAAATAGGTAGAAATAATATATACGTTCAGAGGAAAAAATAAACAGCAAGAAATCACTTGTTGATGTTTACATATTGTCATGTTACAAATAGTTGTTCAAGATACAAAAATGGAACATGTAAAGTGGGAATTCAAATAGCGATACTGAAAACAGTTCTGTTCAACTGTCCAACAAAAGCTTAGTAACATGGTGGTCAGTCCTATACACTTAAACATACATGCAGTTATCCATATCTTCATTTATGCTTAGACTAAACAAAATAAAGCAGGTTAATGCCATTCTGAATAAGGAATAATAGTATTGCTGGATCTCACATTATGATACTCCGTGATCAGCACGGTACTGTAGTGTCTTTTTTTAAAATTATAATTTAAAGAAAGACTAAACAAAACAGAAAATGGGTGGAAATCATATATAATTTCATAGAAAAAATAAAAGAGTAAGAAATCGCTAGTTGATGATTGTGTCTTACAAATAGTTATTTAAGATACTAAAGTAGATCATATAAAGCGGGGATTCAAACAGTGAGATTGAAGCATTTCTGTTCAACTATCAAACAAAAACTTAGAAACATGATTAATTAGTCTTATACACTCACATGCAGTCAGCCATACCTTCAATTATGTTGAGATTTAATAAAACCAAACAGGCTAATTTCACTCTGAACAAAGAATAATATTATTCCTGAGTCTCGCATTATGACACTCCAGGATCAGTACTGAGAAATTTTGTGTCTCTTTTTCTTCAAAATATCTGTTCATTTCATCATGTGTCATAAGATAAGTTCACATAAACTATTTATAGATTCTAAACATGCATGATTCTTAACATGTATTCCTATCTTTTCTATATTAGAGGGAGAAACAAAACAAAGCAATTTAAAACATACATATTGCTATAAACACATGAAATGAAAGAAACATATAAGACCATTGTACAAAAGTTCTACCATGGTTCCTGTGTTGCCTCTTGCTGTCTCCAATAGAGTTGGCTATATCATTAGACCTAGTATAATTGTATATATCAGTACATAACAGTATTAATAAAAACATAACTTTGTACATAGTATAGAACTTCAAAAAGTGGCATTTATCAAACCAGAATGCGTATCGTAGAGTCTTGTCATCTTCAGTGTAGCTGCTTAGACTCCCAGACTTGATATTATCAATCATATCAGTTTTGAATAAAATCTTCTTTGCCTCATTTCTGTTATGCTTTTTTTTTTGCCATCAGTTGTCTGCTTATCTTCTTCATTCTGTTTTCTGCTCCATTCATTGAAGGCTCTGTTTCATTATTCCTGGAATCCTAGTACTTTTCTCTCTCTGTAGAATGCCCTTCAGTATTCTCTGTAGAGTTGGATTGGTGCTTGTGAGCTTCCAAGTTTCTCTTTGTCTGGGAAGCATCGTGTTTCTCCATTAATTTCTAGAGACAGTTTAGAAGGGTGTATCAATCTGGGATGAAGGTTATTTTCTTTCAGGACTTGGAATATTTTGCTCCATGCTCTTCTTAACTTGATGTTTCATGTCAAGAAGTCTGCCATTGTTCTGATGGGCCTTCCTTTATAGGTTATCTGTTTCTTGTCTGTAACAGCTTTTAATATTCTGTTCTTATACTGAATTTCTGGGATCTTGATTATTATATGCCTGGGTGTAGCTCTCTTTGGGTGTATGTGGCTATAGTTCTGTATGCCTCATATATCAGAATATCATATCCTTTTCCTATGTTTGGGAAATTTTCCTGAATTATTTCTGTGAGTAACTCACATTCTTTATTCTCAAGTTATAGATCCTCTTGTTGTGTTCTAGCCTTTGTATTGTTATTGCTTGCTTCCTTGTATTTTAAAAAAGTTTTCCCTTTCATAATCCCACATTAAAATATTGTCCTCCAGTTCAGATACTCTATCCTTAGTTTCTTACAAGCTGATTTGCATCTTTCCATAGAGTTTTTAATTTCCTGGTAATCTCTTTCAATGTGCTTCATATATTCTATTTTTTATGTTCTTTATCAAATGGTTCTCTCCTTTGTTTGTGTTCTTCCCTTTTTCTATCTGTGTCTGCTTGAGGGGTGCTTAATATCTCTTTTATTAGTCTTCTTACATCTTGCTTTACTTGGCTAAATATTTCACTTTTGAACTCGTCTATGAGGTCCTGAATATGTCTCTTTATGTCTACTGGCACCGTGTGTGATATTGCATGTTTGATGTTCTCATTTCCCTTAGTATTTACCCTTCCTGGATCAGTGTTCTCAGGGTTGGGACCTGGGGACTTTTTGTTGTTGCTTCCTCTTCCCATATTTTTTACTTCTTCCAGGAGGCCCCAGTTTCTTTCTTTGTTGGTTGCAATTCTTCTGAAATGCACTTGTTAGATGACCCTTCCCACTGCTGTGTGCTAGTGAGTTGCACACGGGGACAGCGTATGCTGGCCCTTCCCCTCTGGGTCATTCATGCTCCTGTGGCCTGCACTGTATTACTTTGCACTGCCTCCCCTCCAGGTCAGTCAAGCTGCTGTAGCCTGCACTGTATTACCCTGTGCTGCCTCCGCCTAGGTCAGTCATGCTGCTGTGGCCTGAACTGCATATTACTTTGCGCCGCCTCCCCTCTGGATCAGTCAAACTTCTGAGGCTCCACTGGGTTAGTGTGGTTAGTGTGCACCACCACTGTAAGGACTTGATTTCAGATAACTTATTGGGTCTCAGCCAGATCATGTGACCCAGGCCTAGCTCACTCCAACAATCCTGTTCGGCAAGAGAACAACTGACTGAAGTCACTGCTGCCCCTTGTACTTGCCAGTCCTGCACAGCTCCAGAATGTCATCTGCTGGAGCCCCCTTTGTATGCAATGGCTCCCCTCCTGTCACTCACCACAGGTTGATGTAGGTACCCTGTCTACTCAGCTCTCTGTTCAGCTCACCGACCCCCAAACTCAATGTAAGTGTGCCTCCAGTGAGTCAAAGCAGTGGGACCTTGGACAGCTCAGCAAGTCGTGGTGGGACCCTGGATGTTTGGTAAGTCGCCTGCTGCAGCGGGAACACTGAACCTTTACTGTTCCAATAATAGCACCGGGATTGTATGTTTGGTTGGTTCATCTCAACTCAATTTCTTCTTGGGACAAGAGAATTCATCTCCTTCTATTTGGGACTCCACACACTGTATTATGTTGAATTCTAAGTTGACTATCTCAGGGAGCATCTGTAGCCAGTTGTTATCTATCTGCCATCTTTGCTCCTTCCCCTCAATCAAAACTTTTTTAAGAAAAAAATTTCTCTTGACTATATAAAGTGAATAAGGAATAATATACTATGCTACTCTTTTCTGAGTAATCATAAATCATCTTTTTCATTTCTACTTTTATAACAGATACAGAGCAGCCATGGTCCATAGTTTAAAGGGACATTCTAAATATTAGAATGGCACTATTGAATCTGATTTTTAATGTGCCAGTGTAATTAAAATCAGTGGCTGATATTTCCTGGACTTATGTAAGATGGTCACTGTGGAAAGAGGGTCACTTTCAGACTTTTCCTAAAACCATGAGAAAACGAAGCCATACTGATACCAGTCTGTAAGTACATGGTATGCTTTATGACAGCTCAAGAGCTGCAGTGTATCCTTACATATCTGAGAAACTGAGTTTATGGGAAAATAAGCGAATAAGGATTTTGTAATGTGTGCTTTTATTGTAAATAAAAGGATCTCTAGATGTGCTCATCATCATCATCATCATCATCTCTCTCTCTCTCTCTCTCTCTCTGTGTGTGTGTGTGTGTGTGTGTGTGTGTGTGTGTGTGTGTGTGTGTGTTTGTGCATTGGGGCTTAAGCCTGGGACATTCACAATTAGCCACACCAGTCTGTTTCATTTCCCAGATTTTGAGACTGCATCTCACTGTGCTGTTCACTCACCCAGCTTCATCTCCAACTGTCTATTCTCCTGCCTCAGCCACCACTGTGTTGTGGGTACAAGTGTGCACCAAGTGTCTTGGATGATTTTACCTTCTGAGTGTGTGTGTTATTTCTGAATACTTCAAGAGGTGGAAAAGTTCACTTATTGGACCTGTCTGGACTCTTAAGGCCCTGTTCCTCATCTGTCTCACAGGAATCAGCAGTAAGTGAAACAGAAGAAAATAATTTCATCTCATCCAAATCCTGTGTATTTGGGGGAAAAGCAATAGAGAAAAAGTCTAAGTGGCATCCATCTCGGGAGCAAGGATTCCATTGTTACAGGCTGAGTCTCTATTGGAAGACAGTGCAAAGTTCTCTTCCCCAGTAGGAGAAACCACCCCGACATCACAATTACTGCTCATCAGAGCAACTTTCTGCTAGTAACACTGTGGATCTAGGAAACATTTCTAGCAACTGTCATTTCCAGGTGAACTACTTTGATGTTAGAAAATGTGTTCCCCCGTAAGCTTCCTGGCCCAGTGATTAATCTCCATAAGGGCACTGCTTTCAAAAGGATTGGAAGGAAGATTTAAAAAAATGCTTAGTTTAGCTAGGGAAGTAGGTGTCCTGTTGAAGACAAGTGGAGAAGGGGAAAATGATTGTGCCTTAGCTAATAAGTATGCAGTTCCTGGGCGGTGGTGAATATACTGTCCTAGCTATCTCTACATGGAGATATTAACTGTAAGTCTGAATACATGTTAACATATTTATGTGTGTATTATAGATATTTATGTGCAGAAATGTATCCATATATAAGTATTTATATATTAATTTGTATTTATATACACACATGAGTGAATACACACCTATAAATGTGTACACATAGCTATATATAAATGCATATGTGTACATACTCACTTATTAAGTTAATTAAAATTGTTCTTAGGGAAGTGAGTCCTTTAAAATCTATTTTTGTTTGGGGCATTTGAGTCAGGTTCTCACTTTGTAGTTTAGGCTGGCCTTGAGTTCACTGTGTTGCCCAGGCTAGGATCAAGCAGGTCAGCCACTCATCCTGGTTCCATCAGAAACTGTTGGCTCGCTGCACAGATAGCTTAGAGTTTGGGGTCTCTCTTCAGTTCATTGAATGTGGGTCTGGAAGAGATTTCACTGTTGCCATCATTAACTTCTAATTTGAAGATATGGCACATAATGACTGTCAAGAATGTTGTAGTGATTCTCCATATGTGACTCACCCTGGAGGACAAACTCATTTTAGTGTCTGTCTTGCTATTTGCTTACCATGTGACACAGGAGTTGCACTCTCTTTGTCTACATAAAGAGTCTGCCCATTCCTCCTGATAAGAAAGGTGACAGCGTTCAGCAGAAAATTAAATGATTGGTGTCCCTTACATCCTTTATTATGGAAGAGTCTTACAGGAAAACTCAGTAAAGACATTCACATTACTTTTTTATTTGTACAGTAAGACTTTGTATGCAATTATGTCTTGAACATTCAAAAGTCATCATTTTACAGTTCTGGAGGTCATAAGTACATCTCAGTCCTTAGTGTGATAGAGCCAGGATGCTGTCAGGATGAACTCACTCTGGATGATCTAGAAGGGAATCTGTGATTCTTCAGCTCCTAGAGGTGTGCCTGAGACTGTGTCCCTTACCTTTCCATCTGTCAGAATTTTATCTCCCGGCCCCTCTCTAGGCTGCTCCTGTGTGTGCTGCCTCTTTGTGTGCTTTCCAGATGTCAGCACTGAAGATCCTCAGTCCACAGGAATTAAGGGTTCCCCAGATATTCTACTTCACAGTCAGTTAATTTCAAATTAAAAGAAGTCTGTTTCTGAAGAAGAAAAACTTGCAATGTGCTAACTAATTCCATTCATGCATCCACTTTCAAATGGAAATAAGCACTGACTGTTCTTTGAAGCATAGAAGCGATGAAGATGAGTCTCATGGACCACTTGTAATTGTTGAAGTTCTGCACTGGATCTTCAAGTTGTCTCTCTATGAAGTGGCCTTTCTTTACTTGCTTGGTATGCAGGTGTTTACTGCGATAACAGACATGTTGAATGGTATCAGGTAAAGCACCTGGTGATGTGGGTGGTGCCATGCACAGATGTAATGGGGATGCACCAAGATGAGAGCTTCACCTACACTTGAGAAACCCACAGAATTATGAAAACAAGAATAATTGATATATATTCTACAAAGCTTAAAACAACCTTTTCTATAGAGAAAAACAACCATTCAAATAGTTTGTGATGTTCTCATTACAGGAAAGCTGCATATGAACATGTGAAACATCCAGAGAGTTTATGCAGGGTGTAGGCAAGCAGTGAGTCTTAGGTGTGTTTGTGGTGAGTGAACAGAGTGCACCCTGGAATGTCTAAGGATGCTGGACCTGCTCTAAAGACCAAATAGGTTTTTGAAGATGTATGTGTGTGTGTGTGTGTGTGTGCGTCTGTGTGTGTGTATGTATGTATGTATGTATGTATGTATGTATCAAAATCAATAGAAATATGCCCTGAAATGTTTACTTTTCATAAACATAAATTTTAATACTACATAACTATCCTAAAAGAAAAAAAAGTCCCATGACCGTGGATATGCTCTAACACTGAGCTTCTTGGACCCCAGTGCAAAGAAAGTAAAGTATTATGTTATAGATTTCTCATTTGTGGAAGAATTCCTGTTCTTAAATCTGGCTCATTGTTTTTGTAGTGCAAAATTTTGAGGATCATGTTTCTCTCAGGGAATTGCATGGGAGTGAACTGAGTTGAGTAATAGTCTTAACTATAATTTCGTAGACAATGCAAAAGTAAGATCTACATGGTATTTTGCTCTACAGTTGGAGACAGTGCATACACAGTGTTAAATGGTGAGACTGGAATATGGACCTGAGCTCATGTGCAAAATCTCATCAGTGGACAGAGTGTGGTCTCCCAACAATGAGCCCTAATGTCACTTGATTTGTGGACTTCCTAAGCCTCGGGTGATGTGAAGGTCCTGAACCTGTCTGAGAGCTGATTAGAGCATTTCAAGAGCTGAAGTCTTCATTTGCTGGCAAAAAACTTAACAATCCTGATGCGTGAATGCTTGAGGGTATCTTTCTCTGGCCAGAGGTTTTCTTCCCAATGGAGGAGGTATGGAGGAGATCTCATCAGATGCAGCATGACATCCCCAGCTGTTCATCTTAGCCATCCTGTGTAAGTCAAGGAATTGTCCCCAATGCTGTGATTTTTCATTTGAATGTATGAATGATCCATCTCTCATATGAAACACAAAATAATGATAATAAAAATAATTCACCCAAAATAAAGAAATACATGAAATCAGCTATGTTCTTAAAGTTTTCAGTGATTTATTGCTGTGGTCCCCAAGACCCAAGCCTGGTTGCCATCCTTGGCTGCTGAGTTTCGAATCTGGTACAGAACCCTGAACACTCCTCATGTCCTGATCCATGTCCACAGATTCAGAGGAGACTGGTCTGGTGATGGGTGAAGATGGGAGCTTTCTTCTATCTGTTTCTTCTGTTTGTGGATATTTAAGAGTGAAGCCAGGCTCTCAGGATCCTAATGAAGCACTCTGCCACTGAGCTAAACCTGCAGTCTTGGAATTGGGACTTTTCTGAGCTCTGCAAAGAGTTCCTGTGTGGTCTGCCCTGCCTGCTCTCTACTGACTAACTGTACATCTTACCAGACCTACTTTCTCCCAATGTCTGTTCCCTTGGCCTGCTTTTTACCCATGGATTGCTGAATTCTTCTCCTCCTCACTTCCTTGCCAGGTACCATTGCCCCTGCTCAGCAGGCTCCCCATTGTGACTCTGACCCTGATGAAAGTGTGGTGGCTCTTTCACTTATAAGGTGGTATCTGGAAGTGGAGCATTTAATCATGACCGTTGTGATCAGGTGCTGGGTTGAGAGCAGGAGTATAAGCGGATATCACAAGATCATTAGCCCACATTAGACACTGGGTTTTGTGTAACATGGAGAATGGTTTGTGTTCTGTACTTGGCTGGGGTAGGGTTGTGTGTGAGGTTGGATTCTTATGACTAGAAGAGCATGTGAGGAAGACAACAGAAAGGATCTTGCACAAAAACTGTTCTGTGTGAGCCTGTTTTCAATAATTGGACAGATTAAATGTACAGAGCTTCCTCAAATATCTGTGCTTGGTGGAAAGACAGCCTGTTTAACAGATAGCATTAGGAAAACTGGCTACACAGTGAGAATATTCAGCCTAAACCTGTATTTCTCATCATACAGTAAAATATAATAAATATGAATCAAAAGCCTGGACTTTAATACAGAAGCACTTAATCTTCAGGTAGATAATAATATAGATAAAATTTTGAGGGCATAAGAATAAATAAAGCCTTTTTGAACAGAACCCCAGTGTACCAGAAATAACATCAAGAAACAACAAATTAAATTATATTAAATTAAAATGCTTCTGTGTAGTTAAAGATGCAGCTGAAAGAGTGAAAAAACAAAATGTAGAACGAGGAGAATTCTTTGCCCCATGCTCATTAGGAAGGAGATTAATGCTGACAACATGTAAAGAACTCTAAAATAAACAGACCTCCTAAATAAGAGTCAATCAAAAATGGGTAAATGAAAGGGCCAGAGAGTTTTTAGAAAAAGAATAATAAGTTTTTAGAAGAAGAACAATAAGTTATTAGAAGAAGAAGAATAAATGGTAAATATATAAAGAAATTTTCAGTATTACCAGCTCTGAGAAAAATGCAAATTAAAGCAACAGTGAGGTTACATTTTCTCACAGGAAAAATGGCCACCCTATAGAAATCAAATAGCACGAAATATTGGTGAGGCTGTGGGGAAAAATACACTCTTCTGTTTGGTTGGTAGAGATGGAAACTAGTACAACCAGCATGGATCTCTATATGCAGAGCCTGCAAAAACCTAAAAATAGAAATTCAGCTTGACTCCACTCTTCTGGTTCTAGTTATTTTCCACAAAGGGTTCAGGACATCTAATTACAATGATTCATTCACAGCCATGTTCAGAGCAGCACAACTTATAAGCACTCAATATTGGATGCAGCTCATAACTATGGACAGATGAATGGATATAAAGAAATGTACTTACACAGTGGAGTACTCCCGAGCCATAAAAATGAATGAGTCATTTGTATGAAAATGAATGCAGCTTGAGACCCTTATGTTAGATGAAATATATCAACACACAACCGTACATATCCCATTGTTTCTCTTAGATGTGAAATCCAAAGTATTAATAGATTAAATAGCAAAATAAGACAGATAATACAAAATAAGCTGCTAAATGCTCTGCAAATTGATAGGGAAACTAGAGAGACAGGGAAGAGAAGATAAAGGTTGCAAGAGGAATTAAAAATAATTAAAATGTGTTATGTACATAATGCCAACTACCCACACTGTGCATAGAAGTACAGCAAGTGCACATTAATAAACATAACATATGACAATACAAGCTTAGACCTAAAAACATTCCACAAAGTATTTAATGTTCTACCTATTAAATCACATACTTATTTTCTTGATCCTGGCTTGATGACCCGGTGTATAGGAGAGTGTAAGTGCTACCCAGGCGGAGGGGATACCAGGAAGCAGGAAAGGATGGCGACAAAATAAGGATCATTCAACTTCTCTCATGTCAACCCCAATATGTGATGAGGCAGAGTCACAATTTAGATGCTCACCTTTGCCTTGCTACATTGATGAGAGAGATGTCACAGGACTAAAGTTTCTTTTAGCCAGGATCTTTAATCACCATGGAGTCAGTAAGACTAAGATCCCTTCAAGAAGCATCACTTCTCGATGATCCATGGAGTCTCAGGAGCTCACTATTGCCAGCCCTCAACTTTGCTATTCTGAGATGCAGGAAGCTCTCCAGGAGTTGCAGACAGGCTGAGAGAAGCATGGTCACCATATACCCATTGGATTATCATGTGGTATAAAGAAGGTGCAATATCGATTATAAATCATAAGACACTACAATTTAATAGTCATTTTAGGCTAAATTTATTGTGTGTCTTGTTTGGCTTTATCCATTTTCTTTAAAAAAAATACCCAGAAATTTGAGGGCTCAAAGGAACCCCTGGAAGAGAGTTTCAGCCTTCTCTCTGTGTCAGAGGCCTCAGCAGAGCACAGGTCTTGGCTGCTCTGCTGTTTTCCTCACTCTCAGGCCTGGGCAGAGGCCTCAGCTGCAACTTATTGTTCTGATTCTTCAGTCTCTTCCTCTCATGCAGAGCAGCCTGTGCTGTGGGTCTCCCCAGGCAGGGAGCTTTGTGTTTGGTGCTCTAGCACTGTGGGATGAATATATAAATCTTGCATACAATAATAAACCCCATCATCCTCAGCCTCCACCCTGCTGATATTCAGTGTGAAATCTGTTCCTGACCCACTGCCACTGAACCTGTCTTGGGTCCAGGATAACTTTTTGGAAAACAGAAAAATTATATACCTTGGAGCCTGGCCTGGCTTGTGCACCACCCAATTCAAATAGGTGTTTCCATCACTATGTAGGAGGCTCTGATTGAACCTGCAGGAGATGGAGGTCAGCTCTCCAGGGCCACAGACACAGAGAGTGGGGTCTGGGTCATGACAACATCTCCTGTGGATCCTAAAATGATGAAGGAGAAGTGAAATATCAGGAAGGAACATTATGAGCCATTTTGATAGATTTCTGTTTTATCATTATCAAGTGAAGTTAGTATCTTTATTTTAAAGTGCAGTGGAAAATTTTCAAATTTGAGATTGTATCCAAGGTTTTTAATCACAAGGTTCCCTCTAGAATTCATCTGGGCAGCCCTCTCATTCTTTGAGGCAATCTTCATGAGAAGCCTGGTCCTCAGTCCTTCAGGAATTTCCTTCCCTCACTGATCTAAACTCACACTCCCATGCTTCAAGTCAGGGATGTGCATCTCATGTATGTACTGAACTTAGCCAGGCAGCAGATGAACCCCAAAACTCACCCCCTCTCTCCATGCCCCTCCTCATCTCCTGGTGTCCTTACCAATGATCCAGAGCAGTAGCAGCCCCAGGAGCTGAAGAGGGAGCCTCATTATGAGAATTGGGACTGAAGCATCCTAATCAGGTAAGGCAAAGCTAGAGCCAGATTTTATGTGAGACTTGCCAGGGAATGTCCTCCCTGGGGCAAAATGAAAATTCCCTGGTGGGTGCAGTGGTGCAGAAAGAGTGAAGAGCATGGGGGGAGGCTTCTCATGTGAGCCCAGTGGTATAAAATCTCTTCTGTATTTGGAGGAAAACAATAGAGCTACAGTCCATGCTGTGTGCAGCAGTGGGTACAAGGAATTCTTGGAAAACCTGTGTCTCCATAAGGGACACAGTGTTTAGGGCCGTGCCCATTCCAGACAGGACTGTGGTCCCCAGGATACAGAGATATGTGCAGATCACTCTCTGGGAGGGGAAAATTCATGTTTCTTAGCCTGCATCTTTTGTCCATGCGGATGTGCAGTTGAGATCTGTTTGTGATGAGGTAAGCCTAAGCAAAAAGTGCTTCAGGGAACCTGCAAAATATACGAGGTGCCAGATCTGTCCTGTACCTGAAATACAGGGGTAAATATACAGCTGTGATTTCCAAAACTAGAATAAGCTAAGGGGAACCTGCCCTCACTGATGATTACCTTGGCGATGACCTGTGTGGTGCACAAGATGATTCCTCACCATTCTCTTGGCTGATTGCTGTTCTGTTATGGCAAGCAAAGCAGCAATAGGCAGATTAGGACAGTCAGATTTTGAGTGTGTGCGTGTGTGTGTTTGTGTGTGTGTGTGTGTGTGTGTCTGTGTGTGTGTGTGTGTCTGTGTAGTTTTTATTTTCAAGATAACATGGTAGAGAAGATTGAGGATAGTGTGTGGTGACTGTAAGACAGAAATTGTTTGAAATATCTGGAAACTATCACTCCAGTGATGATAAAGAACACACATTTATAGCATGTGATACCTTCCTGTGGCCACTTGGAATCCCTTCCCATCCTCTCTCCCATATGGTTCTTCGCCTTTTCTCAATATGAGGAAGGTGCAACCTTTCTGCACATAGTCTTTTCCTTGTTTGAAGGCCAAATACAATCTGTGTGACCTTGTCAATGATAGGGAAAAGACACAGCCCAGCACCTCAGTCCACACCATGTGAGAGAGTGCACTTGTGCTGGACTCAGGAATGGACCACTTGAAACTTCCAGCTGAACTGAGTTGCATGGCTCTGGGTGCGGCACACCTAACTGAGGATTACTACCAACAACATCAAAGCAGAACTAAAGGGGAAGATGCTGTTTTTCTCCTGGTGAAGGTTTTCACACTGGATTTCCTGATACGAACTCACTTGTCCTCATTGTTAGAGGAGCTCCTGTCCTCCCTGTCACTGAGGACAGCTGTGGTTCTTTTCAAGAGAACTGGGTCTTTCCCCTCAGTGTGGCTTCCTGGCTCCAGTGCAGAGGCCCACATCTGCTGGCATTGGTCCTTCACCCTTCTGGGTAAGTCTTTCTGGTTTCCACCACTGATCTTTGGGCTACTGAGTGCAGATCCTTGATGCAGACTTGTATGATGTATTGTCATGTCCTCTAAGCATTAGCTGGATATGAGTGGACTCTGTCATGGGCTCTAGGTATATAACTGGACAGGTGGAGAGCATTGCTGTGAGACCCAGCCCTTAGCTGGGTTCTATGCATGTCTAGTGTATGGATGGATCTCCTGCATAGTTTTTCATTTGAAACTTTGGGTGCATATGATAAAATATTGCTGTATATTATGTGTCCTGTGTTAATTCCTTTGCTTTGCAGACCCTGAGAATTACACCAACTTTTATTGTCTATATAAAAGCCTAAAGCCAGCTGGGTAGACTGGCACATTCCTATAATTCCATTTGGGTTTTGGGGCTACTTGGAGAAATTAAGAAGATTATTTTGAAAAATATTGGAAAACACTAAGGCTGTCAGTCAGGGTGAGTACATTTACCTGAGCTTACTGGAGGCTCTGGACTCCATGCCCACGACCAACAAAGATTTGTAAGGTCTTATCTCTCACCATGGTCCCTCAGTAGGCAGATTATTAGCTTCACGGTGAAGAAATATGGGTGTCATCAAATCCTTCACTCAGCAAGTGAGTATACTTGCTGAGGATAACTCAATAACACTTTGAGTATTTTCATCCACTTATTTGGATCAAAGGAAAAATTTTGAATTTCTTGTAATAAAAGACAAACACCTGACATCCTAAATGCCATTTAAAGTAAGTCAAGCAGTTCTACTCTAAAAAGATCAGAAGACTTATCTACAATTGTCTTGCTTTTCTTAATAAAATGGAAAACTATTTTACAAAGTTAAACTGTGCAGAACAAATTTCTTTTGGAATTTTCTGGGGGCGCACATTATGGTAACTGCCACCTCCATCCAAAAATTTTAGCACTCAAAATGAAAATTCTAGTTGTTTACACATTTTTAAAAATTCATTGCTTGAATTAGTTTTTCCAACTCCCAATTCTGGTTGGAGCATGTTGCTATGTGTATTTTTTACTGTTTTCATTCATACTTGAATTATTAATTTTTTGGTCTTTGTTGATATAAGATTTTGCTGTGCAGTTCAGGTTGGCCTGGAACTCATTTTGTGGTCTAGGATGACTTAGAACTTGCAGTGACCCTACTGCCTCAGCCTCTCAAATGCTGTTTTATAGGCAGTTGCTCCAACACCTGGCTCAAATTTTGAATATCGACAATCTCTGACCTTGTGGTCTTTTGTTCTTAAAGTATTATCTATAAACTATTTACATTGTGAGTTATCACTGAATGATGCCAACTATTGCCCATCATTGTTTCTTTTTGTGTCACTAATCCATTTATTTTTTCCCTTTTGATTTATTTTTAATTTCTTGTGTTGCTGGTTTGCTGGTCATGAATTCCCTTAATGACTCCTTGTCATGGAACTTCTGTATTTTTTCCTAAACATGGAAATATATTTTGGTAGGATATTATAATGTGCATTGAAATGCTTTTGAACTTGATAACTCCTCTAGCCTCTCCTGGCTTTAAAATTTATTTTAAGAAATCTGCTGTTGTTCTGATAGGTTTATCTTTTGAAGTTACTTGATATTTCTCTCTAGGGGTTTTTAGTACTCTTTCTTTGTTCTGATTTTCTTTGATTTTTTCTATAATGTGTTGTGGAGAGATTCCTTTGTGAACGTATCTCCTTGGGGTTTTAAATGCCTCATTATCTGGATGTTCATTTCAGTGTCTAGATTTGAAAATTTTCTGCAATAATTTTGGGGGAAAATGTTTAGAACTTTCCTTTGTTTCTTCAGTCTTTTATTGACTTCTGTACTGCTCAGGTTGTGTCTTTAGAGTCATTGATGAACTCTAAGATCGATTTTTCATCATTTCTTTTGTTACAAGAAGAATCCCTGAGATATCTACTACACCCTTCCTGTCCTGAAGTTCTGGTACTTTCTCTTCTAATTGGTCATGTATTCTGGCACGGTGCTCAGCTGTGCTTTTCATTTCCAGGAACTGTGCTTTCTTCATTTTTACAACCATCAATTATTTCCTAGGTCATTAATTCATATTCTGAATTGTCTTGTGGCATTCAGTCAGCTGTCTGTGTCTTCTTGAAGGCTGCCAAATGTCTTATTAATTAAAATGTTCAGCTTGTTTACATCCTGTTTGAGCTCACTGAACATGGTATGCATTTTCTTCTTTGATTTCTCCAAACATTTGACCATTTGGTTTCTGAGTTGCTTCCTGGACACTTTCTCCACTTTATTGACTGCCAGATAGATTTTTAGGAGTTACATCCTTTTTAGGCATCTTATTGAGTTACTTGTTCTATATTCCTGTTTTTATCATAAATGTTGTAGATCAGTTGGGCTAGAAACTTCTGCTGTTAGAGATAACCAACAGCAAACTGCAAAGAGAAGAGTTTCTGGTAATATCTACCTGAAAAGAACATTAAAGAGTTTGAGAAACAGTGGCATTAGGTCCTCTCTAATTTTTTTATACAATTCAGTGTGAACCATATGGGCTTTCAGATTTATTTACTTGTAGGTCTTTAATTACATCTTCAATTTCATCAACTGAAATTGATTTATTTAATATTCATATCTTGTTGATTCAGCTTTGGTAATTGCTATATCAAGAAATCTGTGTATTTCTACTCCATTTTCCATTTTACTGGCATGTAAGCTGTTGAAAGAGGTATGTATTCTGGGAGATCAGTTGCCACTTCACCATTTTCCTTCCTAATTGCATGGATTTGAGACTTTTCCTTCTTTCTTTTGATTACTCTGGCTATGGATTTTTCCACCCTGTTTAATATTTCAAAGAGCCAATTTTTGCATTCATTGATTCTTTGCATTGTTTTTTTAGTCTCCATTGCATTAATTTCTGTTCTGACTGAAAGTTTCTTACTTCATGTGATCTTAAATCTGACACGCTCTTGTTTTTCCTTAAGCTAGATGTTCAGCATTATGTTTTCTCTGTGAGCTTACTCTGTTTTCCTGATGTGGGTTTTCAGTGCTATAAATTTTCCTCTTAGGACTGTTTTCACTGTGTCTCATAAATTCTGGTATGTTGTATTGCCATTATCATTTAATTGTAGAAGCTGTCTAATTTCTTTTTAAATTCCATCTTTGACTCACTGGGTATTCAGCTTGGTGTCATTTAATTTCCATGTGTTTATGAACATTTTTTTGCCTTTTTGCCTTTTTATCGGTACCAGGGATCAAACTCACGACTGCCTGCTTGCAAGGCAGGTGCTTATGCCGCTGAGTTAAATCCCCGGCCCCTGAACTTCTTGTGGTTTCTTTTTTTTTCTACCTGTAGCCAAACTCAGAGTCTTGTATTTGCCAGGAAGGTCCTTATATACTGAGCTATATCCATGGACCAGCTGTTTTGGTTTCTTTTTAAAATTTTTAAAAAGATACTAAGACAAAACAGAACAGAACAATGTAAGCAACACTGTACTTCACCACTAGACAACATGATATTAACAGTAGTACCATTATGTCTCTTTCTTTGAAATAGTTGAGCACACCTTCACATACAATAGTATCAAACATAACAAAATAGTTTAAAACCATTAAAGAGAATGAAAGTATTACAGGGCATGCAGAACCAAGTAATAGAGAATGAACAACGGCTACTATATTGTCTCATTGTCCAAAAAAATTAGTTTATATTATCACGCATATTTAAAATCCAGTAAGATGCAACATAATAGTACCAATGGAAACAGAAAAACAAAAGCATGATAGGACTTCCAAGCAAGATGATATTAACTCATCAGTGGATATCATAATGTTTTGTTTTCTTCAAAATAGCTGTTCATACAATCACAGATAGTAAAATCAAACAAAACAGAATAAAACTGTTTCAACTAATCAATGAAAACGTTATAAGACTTCAAAGCAATGTAATGGGGAATCATGATAACCATAAAATCTTATGCACTCTTACTATTTCTTACACTAGGAAGACCATACGGTATTTATACATGTGAGTTTGATTTATTTCACTTATGAGTATGGTCTCAAGTTGTGTCCATTTATTTATAAATATCTTAATGTTATCATTCTTTATAGCTGAGTAGTACTTTATAGTATAAAAATAACCACAACTTTTTTATCCATTCCTCAGTTGATGGACACTTCCAAGATCTGGCTATTACAAACTATGCTGCTATAAACATGGCAGAATATATATCACTGTGATATGATAGTTTCATTTCCCTGGGAATATACCTAGAAGTGGAATAGTTAGGTTAAATGGGACTTCCAATTCCTAATTTTTGAGGAATGTCGAGACTGACCCCTACCATGGTTTCACCAGTCTGCCCTCCCACCAACATTGCAGGAGAATTCCTTTTTCCCCACAGCCTCTCCAGCATTTTTTGGTAGTTTTCTTGACCCTGGCCATTCTTTCTGGAATGAGATGAAATCTCAGTGTGGTTTTAATTTGAATTTCTCTAAGGACTAATGATGATGACTATTTTTTCCTGTATGTATTTGCCATTTGTATTTCTTCATCTGAAAACTGTGTATTCATCTCAGATGCCCATTTTTTGGACTGGGTTTTTGAATTTCATGGGTTTGATTGTTTTAATTCTTTATATGTTTTAGACAAAAGTCCTTTGTCTGAGGGACAGTTCACTACGATTTCTTCCCAGTTTATGGGTTTTCTTTTCACTATGCTGTAGATTTCTTTTGATATGTAGAACTTTTTAATAAGACGTGATACTAGTTATTGATTCTGGGAAGTATTTCCCATACCATTTGATTCCTCTTCTTGAATTCTCTACCTAACGATATATCTTCAAGATTTTTTACCTACTTTGTCTTCCAACAGATATAGTGTTTCTGTTTTAATTTTCAGATCTTTGGTCCATTTAGATTTTAGTTTCGTACATGGTGATAGGCATGGGTCTAGTCTTAGTTTTTGGCATATGGAAAACCAGTTTTGCCAGCACCATTTATTAAAGAGATTGTCTTTCTTACAGTGAACATATTTGGCCCCTTTATCAAAGATAAGGTGATAGAGTGTGTTTGCAGTTGTGTTTGTATCTTCTAACCTTTTACATTGATTTTCAGATCTGTTTTTATTCCAGTACCATGTTGATTTTATTACTATAGCTTTGTAGTATAACTTCAAGTCAGGGATTTTGATGCCTCCTGCCTTGCCTTTGCTGCTTCGAATTATCTTTGCTATTCTAGGTCTCTTAAGGTTCCAGATGAATTTTAGGAGTGATTTCTCTAGATTTATGAGGTATGTTGATGGTATTTTCATTAGGATTGCACTTAATCTGTATACAAGTTTTGAGAGAATGCCATTTTCACAATATTTATTCTTCCTACCCATGACCAAGGGATGTCTTTCCACTTTCTGAGATCCTCTTCAATTTCTTTTTCAAGGGATTCTAATCTTCCCTGTATAGATCTTTTACTTCTGTCATGAGATTAATTCCTAGACATTTCATTTTTTGGATGCTACTGTGAAGGTTGTGGCTTCACTTATTTCTCTCTCAGTGATTTTGTTGTCAGTGTATAGGAATGCTATTGATTTTTGAGTATTGACTTTGTTTCCAGCTACATTGCTGAATTTATTTACTATATCTAGGAGTCCTTCAAAGGAGTTTTAGGGTTCTTCCATGTAGAGTATCATATCATCTGCAAATAATGATAATTTAGCTTCCTCTTTTCCTATCTTTATTCCTGTAATTTCTCTCGTCTAATTTCTCTGTGTAGTATCTCTAGTAATGTGTTGAATAGGAGCAGTGATAAGGGATATTATGGCCTTGTATCTGATTTTAAGGTAAAAGCTTTCAGTGTTTGGCCATTTATAATGATGCTGGTTGTTGGTTTGTAGTAGATGACCTTTATCATATTGAGGTAAAGAGCACCTATTTCATTTTGCTGTAAGGTTCTTATCATGAATGAGTGTTGGACCTTCAAAAGCTTTTTCTGCATCTATAGAAATGAACATGTGATTCTTACTTTTTGGCTCTATTGATATAGTGGATTATATTCCCAGATTTATGTATATTGTACTATCCCTGCATACCTGGTATGAATCCCACTTGGTCATGTCATATAATCTTCTTGATGATTTGCTGTATCTTGTTTGCCAATATTTTACTGAGAAATTTTGCATCTATATTCATTAAGGATAATGGACTGTAGTACTCTTTTATAGTAGGGTCTTTCTCAGTTTTTGGCACTAGAGAAATATTTCCTTCCAGGAATGACTTGGGAAAAATTGCTTCCCTTTTGATTTCACTGAAGAGTTTGAGGAGTGTCGGCATTACATTTTGTTTGTATTTCTTGTAGAATTCCACAGTAAACCCATCTGGGCTTGGACTGTTTTTTGTAGGTAAGGACTTAATTACATTTTCAATTTCATTAGTAGAAAATGGGTTATTCAGCAATTTTGCATCTTCTTGAGCCAGATATAGTAGTTTATGTGTTTCTAGAAATCTGTCCATTTCTTCTGTGTTATCGGACCTATGAGAGTAGAGGTTTTTGAAATTGGTGTTGATGATCTTCTTGATTTCCACAGAGTCTGTAGTGATTTCACCTTATTCATTCCTTGTTGCATGTATTTGAACTTTTCTTTTCTTTTGTTAATGTTTTGCTAGGGGCTTATTAATTCTACTTATTCATTCAAGGAACCAACTATTTGATTCATTGATTCTTTGGATTGTTTTCTTAGTCTCTATTGCATTAACTTCTGATCTGAGTTTTATAATTTCCTGCCTTCTCTTGGCTTTGGGCTTGACTTGCTCTTCTTTTTCTAGATGTTTGAGGTGTAGCACCAAGGTGTTTATTTGGGTTCATTATGTTTCCTAATACGGGAACTCAGTGCAATAAGTTTTCCTCTGAGGACTGCTTTCATTGCATCCTAAAGATTCTGGTAAATTGTGTTTGTATTTTCATTTCTTTGTAGGTACTGTTAAATTTCTTCTTTAATTTGCCCTGTGGTCCACTGATTGTTCAAAAGTGTATTATTCAATTTCCATGATTTGTGGAGCTTCTGCAGTTTCTTTATTATTAATTTGTAGTTTCATGGTACTATGATCTGCAAACATGCATGGAATAATTTCAATTCTTGTATTTACTTAAATATGTTCTGTGGGTTAATAGAAGAATGTTTATTCTGATGTTGTTTGATGGAACTCTCTGTATATATCTATCAAATCCATTTTTTTCACATATGTGATTCAGTTCTGTTATTTCTTTGTTGATGTTGTCTGGTTGATCTGTCCTTTGGTGTCAATGGTGTGTTAAGTTCTCTTGTTATAATTGTGTTACTGCTAATATGGTTTTTCATTTCTGTTAATACTTGCTTTATATAACTGGGTGCTCTGGAATTTGATGCATATATATTTAAGGTTGTTATCTCATCCTCTTGAAGTTTACCCCTAACCAGGATGTAACAACCTTCTTTATCTCTTCTGATCATTATTGGTTTGAAGTTGACATTGTATGCAAACAGAATAGCTACCCCCACTTGTTTTTGGGTTTCTGTTGCATATAGTATTGTTTTCCATCCGTTGACTTTCAGTTTGTGAGTATCCTTTTGGGTTACATGGGTTTCTTGTAGATAGCATATGGTTTTTATGTTGTTTCTTGATCCATTCTGCCAGTCTGTTTCTTTTAATTGGTGCACTGAGACCATTTACATTAATGGTTATAACTGTTATATGTTGGTTTATTATTGACATGTTATTTTTCTGCTGTTAAATCTTAACCTTTCCATTCTGTTTAATTGTCTGTTTTGCTTAGTGGTTTTTTTTCTAAGTGTATCTAAATTGTGTTTTAGTTTTCATTGCAGGATTGGCTTGATGATCATGAAGTTCTTCAACTGTTCTTTGTCATGGAAGTGTCTTATTTCTCCATCCATTTTGAAGGACAGTTTTTCAGGGTACATCACTCTGGGTTGGAAATCATTTTCTTTAGGATCTGAAATACCCCCAGCTCTTCTTGACTTCATCATTTGCGTTGAGAAGTGTGTTGTGATTCTGATAGGTTTTCTTTATCGGTGATCTGTCTTTTCTCTTTGACAGCTTTTAATATTGTATTCTTATATTGGGATTCTGGGATAGTGATTATTATATGTCTGCATGTAGTTTTATTTTGGTTATGAATATTTGGAGTTCTACAAGCTTCACTGATCCTGATGTCAGTCTCCATTGTCATGTTTGAGAAATTTTCAGCTATTACTTCTCTAAATATCCTCTTGACGTCCTTTATGTTGTCCTGTTCTTTTTCATTTATCCCTGTCAATCTTATGTTGTTTTTCTTTGTGTTATCTTCCAGCTGTTGAATTGTTATTTCCTGATTCCTTGTTATTTTAAAAAGATCTTTCTTTTTCTATTCACTAGCTGCAATCTTGTCTTCGAGGTCTGAAATTCTATCTTCACTTTCATTGAGATGGCTTTTACCACTTTCAGAGGAATTTTTGATTTCCTGTATATGTCTTTGCATCTGCTTTATGTATTGTGTTTTTTTTTAATATTGTTCATCCAGGGATTCTACCTTTTTGTTTGGTTCTTCCAATTTTTTAACTGTGTCTTCTTTAAATATGTTCAACATCTCTCTCTTTTTTTATCATTTCTTCTTTACCTGAGAGATTATTTCTAGTTTTAATTGCTTTAAAGCTTCCTGGAGTTGCTTCTTTATTTCACTTGCTCTTATTTCAGTTGTATGGTATATATTTTATTCTATTTACATAAGTCCTAAGGTTTCTTGGGATGGGCTGGAGGTTTGAGATTGCATTTTGGTCTTCTGCTTTGTCATTTTCCTATATTTCTGTTTTTCAAGTATTGTTCCAAGGCTTCCTGTTGATGTGCTGGAAATTGTCTCTTTTGCCTTAGGCTCCTGGTTCTGAATGGAGGTTGCTGAGCCTGGTCCACTTAGGCTCTCAGGCCCTCCTATGCCACCTTCAGTGCTCCAGGTAGCTGGGCAGGGACCTAACCACTGTTGATGATGAGCTAAAAGCTCTCCCTGGGCAAAGATCAATGCCTTGGAACTCACTTCACTTGCTCTCAAATCCTGTAATTGAAGAAGGTCACTGTGGTGTAATGTAGTTTGTCCACAAAACC
The DNA here is from genome assembly GCF_034190915.1 of Cavia porcellus. Classification (NCBI taxonomy): domain Eukaryota; kingdom Metazoa; phylum Chordata; class Mammalia; order Rodentia; family Caviidae; genus Cavia; species Cavia porcellus. Next base: position 35,303,172 of record NW_026947508.1, read on the forward strand.
TCCCAAGGCTAGTCTAGTGTTCCTGGGCTCTTAATGGGCCCTTGAGCTTCAGAAGAGATGATCTTAATGTCTCCTGGGGCTCATGGTGGCATGTGGACTTACCCTAGCCACCAGCTGAGTTTCCCAGTTTGGGAGAATGTCATTGGGCGTGTCCTGGGCAGGCCTGAATCCTGCCAAGCGCAGCCTAGTGTATGGTATACTTTAGAGAATGTCACATGTACTGCTGAGAAGAATGCATATTCTGATGTTGTTGGATGGACCACTCTGCATATGTTGTTGTTGGATGGACCACTCTGTATACGTATATCAAGTCCATTTTTTCACAGCTGTGAATCAGTTCTGTTATTCTTTGCTGATTTTCTGTCTAGTTGATCTATCCCTTGGTGTCAATGGTGCATTAAGGTCTCTTGTTATAATTGTGTTATTGTTTACTTGATTTTTCATTTTTATTAATGCTTGCTTTGTATAGCTTGGGTTCTGGAATTTGGTGCCTATACATTTGAGATTGTTATCTCTTCTTCTTGAAATTTTCCACTAATTCGTATGTAGTGACCTTCTTATCTCTTCAAATAATTCTTGGTTTGAAGTTCACATTGTCTGAAAACATAATAGCTACCCCTGCTTTTTTTGGGGGGGGGTTCCTGTTGCGTGAAGTATTGTTTCCCATCCTTTGACTTTCAGTTTATGAGTTTCCTTTTGGATTAGATGGGTTTCTGGTAGACAGCATATGGTTGGATATTGTTTCTTGATCGATTCTGCCAGACTGTTTCTTTTAATTGGTGCATTGAGACCATTTATATTAATGGTTACAACTGTTATATATTGGTTTATTGTTGACATGTTATATTTCTGCTTTTGAATCTTTACCTTTTCATTCTGTGTAATTGTCTGCTTTGCTTAGTTGATTTTTTCTAAGTGCATCTAAACTGTCTTTCAGTATTCTTTGCAGGATTGGCTTGGTGATCGTGAAGTTCTTCAGCTGTTCATTGTCATGGAAGTATCTTATTTCTCCATCCATTTTGAAAGACAGTTTTGCAGGGTACATTAGTCTAGGTTGGAAATCATTTTCCTTCAAGATGTGCAATACCTTGCGCCATGTTCTTCTTGACTTCATTGTTTGTGTTGAGAAGTGTGCTGTAATCCTGATAGGTTTTCCTTTATAGGTGATCTGTCATTTTTCTCTAACAGCTTTTAATTTTCTATTCTTATGTTGGAGTTCTAGAATGGTGATTATTATATGTCTGCTTGTAGTTTTATTTTGGTTATGGCTATTTGAAATTCTTTATACTTCACTAATCTGAATGTCAGTTTCCATTCTCATGTTTATAAATTTTCAGCTTCAGTCCTGTAATTGGCTTCTTGATATCATTTGTATTGTCCCTTTCTTTTTCATTTGTCCCTATCAATCTTATGTTGTTCTTTTTTGCATCATCTTGCAGTTGTTGTATTGTTATTTCCTGGTTCCTTCTTATTTTTAAAAGACCTTTCCTTTCCTGTGCACTAGCTGCATTCTTGCCTTCAAGGTCTGAAATTCTATCTTCAATATTGTTGAGGTCGTTTGGGCAACTTTCAATGGTATTTTTTATTTCCTGTATATCTCTTTGAATCTGCTTCATTTATTCTCTTTATGTCTTATATTCTTTATCTAGGGTTTCTTTATTTTTGCTTTGTTCCTCTAATTTTTAACTGTGTCTTCTTCAAATATGTTTGGCATTTCTTTCATTACTTTTAACATTTCTTCTTTTACTTGGGAGATTATTTCTAATTTGCATTCATTTAATCCTTTTTGGAGTTACTTCTGTATTTCAGTTGCTATTATTTCAGGTATTTCAAGTATATTACATGTATTTTCTTCTAGGTGCATGACTCTTAGGCTTTCTTGGGATGGACCAGGGTTTTGAGATTATTTTGGTAATTCTTCTTGTCATTTTCCTATATTTCTGTGTTTTAAGTGATGTTCCAAAGCTGTTGGAAATTTTCTCCTATGCCCTTGGTTCCTGGGACTGAATGGAGTTTGCTGTGCATTGTCTATTCAGACTCACAAGACCTCCTGTGCCACCTCCTGTGTTTCAGAAAGCTGGGCAGACTCTAACAACTGTGGGCTACAGCCTGAAGCTCTCCCCAGGCAAGCACTGATGCACTATAACTCATTTCATATGCCCTCAGCTCCCTTGATGGACCAAATTCACTGGGTGTGGTCTAGACTGACCACAAAACCTCCCAAGCCTAGTCTAGTGTGGCTGGACGCTGGGTGGCCACCTATCCACTGGGAATTATAATCTTTTTTTTGTCTTTTTCATTTTTATCGGTACCAGGGATCAAACTCACGACCACACACTTGCAAGGCAGATGCTTATGCTGCTGAACTAATTCCCCAGCCCTGGAGTGAAAATCTTAAACTCTAGCTGGGCCCGTGCTGATGTGCTGGAACTCACCTCATGAGCCCCAGTTTCCCAGATTGAACAAAGGTTGCTGGCCATGGCCCACCCAGGCCTGAAACCTTCAGAGCCAAGTCTAGTGTGGCTGGAAGCTGTGCAGGGACTTAACCACTGGGAGTGATGATCTTAAAATTTCCTGTTTTGGTTTCTTTTGTCATTGATTTTCAATTTCACTGCTATGTGATCTGGTAATTTGCATGGAATATTTCAAATTGTTTACATATACACAAGTTTGATTATGAGAAGTATGCTTTCTATTTTAGAGAAGCTGAAAAGAAAGTGATGCTGTAAGGTGGGACACCTAGTATATATCCACTACATTCACTTTTTCAAAATTTGGTTCAGTTCTAATACTTATTTGTTGGCTGTTTGTCTAGCTGACCTGTCTATTTGTGTCAATGGATGATTGAGATCTTCAAAGTAACCATATTAGTGCTTATGTGCTTTTTCAGGTTTGTTAAGATTTGTTGCATATAGTTGACTATGATGTTGTTTGTTGTGTATATTTTGTGCTGATTATGCTTTCCTGTTGAATTGTTCCGTTTCCAAGGATGTAGGGACCTTTTTTCTCTCTCTCAATTCTTCTTGGCTTGAAATCAACTTTGTCTGCAGACACAGTAGCTGAGCCTGTTTTTTTCAGGTTCCTATCACATGGATTATTGGTTGCCATCCTTTGACTCTTGGTCTATGAGTTGATTTTGGAATTCATTGCATTTCTTCTGTGCAGTGCACTGTTGTTTCTTACTTCATGATCCATTGTATCGATGTGTTTCCTTTGACTGATGAACTGAATAGAAGGCCCATTGATCATCATAACAGGTGTATATTGACTTGTCCTTACCATGTTATTTTCCTAAAATAGGCTCTCTTTTTATCCCTTGAGCTTTACCACTTGCTCTGCCTGACAGCTTAATTTTGTGGATTTCGTGGAGTTATACTTTTTTTTCTGTTTCTAAAGTGTCCTTTGGAAAATTTTGAAGTCCTAATTTTGTGTTCATGTATTTTATCAGTTCTTTGTCATGGAAATATTTTATGTTCCCATTGATTTTGAAAGATAGGTTTGCAACAGATATCAGTTTGGATTTAAGATCTTTTGGAGCAAGGCACTTGACACTTTTCACTCCAGGATCTCCTTGACCTGAGGGTTTATGTTGAGAAGTCAATTGTGCTTATGATAGGATTTCCTCTGTATGTAATTTGTTTCTTTTTTCTAAGAGCTTTTAATGTTGTGTTTTTGAATTGCATTTCTTGAATCTTGACCGTCTTATGCCTTGCTGTGGGTTTTCTAGTCATAGATAGAGTTCTATTTGACTAACTTATAGGTGTGTCAGATTCTTTTATCTTGGTGAGAAGTTTTCTGCCATGGTGCCTCTGATAAGTCTTTTTTTGTTATTTGTGCTATCTCCTGCTATTTTCATCATCTCTAACCATTCTTATGTTATACTTCTTCACATGATATAGCACCTTCTGGATGGACATCTTATCATTCCTTTCTATTTTTAGGAAATCTTTCTTTTCATAATTATTAACCAAAAACATGTGTTTGGTATTTGACATTCTGTTCTCACATTGGTTTATTCTGCTGTTTATACATTCAGTGAAAGTTTCAATATTTTGGATATCTCCCTGAGTCTCTTGTATGAATTCCATTATGTATCTATGTTGGTCTTCATGGTTTCTCTCATTTTCCTAAGTTCCTCTATTTATTAATCTGTATCTGGTGTACAGTACCTAGGGGTGTTTTCCATTATGGCCACTATCTGTTTGTTTTCTATCAAATCATCTCTGATTTAGTTTGATCTAGATCCTTGTTAATTTATTTTGATGTGATCATTTCAGACAGTCACGGTAGCTGGCTTTTGAGTGGTCCCACCTCCATTCCCCCTTGTCTTGCCTTTGTTTCACTGATTGTCTGGAGTTGCACTTGTGGAATTGCCTTCTCATTTTCTAATTTTCTTTTTCTTAGTTTAATTCTTGAGTTGATGCTTCTGAATTGCCTATGGTGGATATCCTGATTGCTGTTATTTAGAACCTTTAGGAAATGACTACTGAAAGTGTCTTCCAGGTGTAGACCGCTTTTGTGTTTTCAGTTGTGTTGTAAGATCCTACCTCTTCAATTTATGAGTTGAGTAGTTGTTGCCTTGTTGGCCCATCCTCTGGTCACTTTACACTGGCCCACAGCGTTTTCAGTGACCATTAGGCAATGTCAGTCTGGGAAGGAAAGGAAAAGAAGAAATTAAAGAAAGAACAGAACAGAAACACAATCACCAGAAAACCGGAAACCATGTTTACATTCATATAAAGAAAAGGTCAAGCATAAAAAGCAAAACAAATAATGAGAGAGAGAGAGAAGGAAACTCTCCTCCCCAAGTTGCATCTCTGCTATCACTGGTAGAGAAAATGTGTAGACAGAATCTAGGTCCATGCTGATTTATCCCAACAAGCCAGAATTTGCTTTATGGTGAGGTAGTGCATAATCTCAGTGAGCCTCAACTTTATTGCCATTGACGTTCAGGGCACTTTCCATTCATGAGGGTGACACCAGATTTTTTCAGCCTGCAGCAGTCAGTGTCACTTCTGTGGTCTTGAACTTAACTGAAAGCCAGGAGAGGAGACAGTGGTTTTTCTGAGTTTGAAGCTCAGTTGGCCTCTCTTGAAAATGACCAGTCTCTCACAAATGACCAAATCCATACCACTCACCAGGATGTGCAGTCTATAGCATCTGTGTCTCTGCAAAGGTCTCTGGGTTGCCAGCTTTCACTCTGTGATTTCAGGCTAGAGTGCTTCCTCCCCCAGGATGAGTACTGCAACAGTGACAACGTGCCGCCCATCACCTTCCAGGCTCCTCTTTATGAGCTCTGTTCAATGATCTCTGCCCTTTGTGCTCTTGATCCAGATTAGTGTGTCAGTCATGCAGCATTTGTTTTAATGCAAAATTTAATCAGGGGTGTCAATGTTCCTTAGCAAAGCTGCCTAGAATCTTGATAGAAGAATAAAAAATGCCAAAATTAGTATAACAACAACTTCAGTATGAAAGAATCAGATTTCATACAAAAGAGCAATGTTTTAGATAAAGTAAACTGTTGATGTTTTTAACTTCAGCATCTAGGTTTGTTTAGTAACTCTAGTTATGAGCAAATGATTGATCATTAGCTATTGTACACTGTGGCTTTGTAGTATCTGAGGACTCATCTGATTGTAGGTGTGTGTGCATATGTGCACATGTGTGTTTTGTCAGTAGTTGTACGTAGTCGTCAGAATATTCTGACAGCAGAATTTCAGGCCTATAATGTCAGAGCACAGGCAGCAGAGATCTGGTGTGGTTGCCCTAATTTTCTGAGGATCAGGTAGGTCAGAGGTGCCATTCAGATAATGGGAAAGCACTGGGAATGAGCTCGATGAAGAAAGCAAATGGTTTGGCATGTTCCTCAGAGGCTGTTTCCAACAGGTTAAATAGGAATAATGGTACTCACGACTCATCAAATAGTCCAGAGGTTCAGTGCTGTGAGACATTCAGTCTCTTCTGTGGTCATTAAACTGGATAACAGGATAGTGAATAAAATATTTCAGTATGTTTGCAAGATGAAATCTGAGAAAATATCTCCCTAAGAATTTTCTGTGCATGAGAATGAGGAGTAAAGGGCAGCATGTGCCCATTTCTTTGTAAAGTAAAAAGCTTCCACTTTCCTGGGAAAGATCTGTGGATGTTTATATTGGTACCCTATAGTATTTGAACAAGTGTTTGTTTTGTTTATTTGGGGGGGGGTACCTGCATTAAATTCACGACCTTGGACCTGCCTCATACAAGAGGTGCATTGAGTGGTGTCCCCGGCCCTTGTGCATTTTCCTGCGTAGATTTTTTTTTAACCTTGCATAACACGTAGCCATTGCGCTATAAAAGTTATCTTAAAAGTCTTCCAATTGCCTGAGGAAAAACTCAGATTATGGGCGAGAAAAAGTGTTAATGGGGGATCTATTGTATTTATACTGGCTCTCATTAATATTTGTACAACTACAATGTGACCCTGCACATCATATTCTATGGAAATACCAGCATAGGCAAAGCATCCGATGCTTCACAGCTTCAGTGCTCTGAGCTACTGCCAAGAGATCTGCACTTGTTAAAGCAGATTGCAGAGGAGCAGAAACAGCCCCCACGCAAGCTCTTTACCTTGAGTTTCTGTCCCTTGCCCTGATCCTGCTACAGTTCCTGTTACTTCTGTTTCTTAAAAAGGGCAGGTCACTGTGATGCATATTGTAAGAACCAATCACAGACAGCAAAGTGCTCTATCTCTGTACTTCCTCAGGGTAACCCGATAGAGACCTCTTTCCCTGCGGCTTCGTGGCTGACTTGATAGAAGTATTGGTTTCTTGTTTTTGCCTGTAAGTGTTAGTAAATCTGCCTCTGAATCTTGTGTGTCCTTTTGGCTTTTCTACTTACCAGAGCAACAGTATGGGAGAAAAACAATTGGACGCAACTTGGAAGGGGAATGTTTTTTACTTGGAACTTGTGCTTCACAGGACTGACCAACAGGTGTCAGCAAGGGGCTGTCTGTTTTAAAAGTAATGTTTGAAGTCTTGCCCTGCCTGGAAAGAGCTGTGCTCTTCTAAGAAACACAGTGGTTAGAAGGTTTTTAACAACCCGCCCTAACGGTCATTTTAATGCTCATTCAACACTTCAATTTTACATTTGTGAAAGGAAAAGAGATTCTTAAAGCATTGTCTTGGCTCTAGGATCTCAATTTCTCACCCTTCCTATGTGTCCCCCTCTCTCAGTCTCACTCTGTCTCTCTGCTTCTGTCTTTGTCTCTGTCTGTTTTCTCCTCTCTCTCTCTCCTTCCTACAGGTTACTCGTACTCCACAGCCTCCATTGTAGGTTTCTCCTTGTGTCCTGACTTCTGAGAATTGGGCTGCCTTTTAGGTCCCAGTCTGTCCTCATCTACTTACCATCATTTCCTGGTGACCTCACCTCTATCCCTATATTTGCATCTTCTAGTTCAGATCACTTCCCAGAGATCTAGCATCTCACATATACAAGGGTTGAGTGGAGGCCTGGGGCCATCTCACCACTGGAAATATGCTCCCCTGCAAGTCCTTAGTTCCCCTTGTTACCCAGTGTTGCTTTTTCTGCCTTCCCATTGAAGGAGGCTTCTTGTAAATTCTGTGATGGATCCTTTCCAAATATAAGGCAGTCTATGATTTGCTTGTTCTGCCTCAGTTCATGTCCAGGATGTCAGAAAACTTACTTGTTCTGCCTTTAAACCATGACCAGAGCCTTCCCACCTTTTGAAACAGCTGGTGCAAGGTCTGGAAAAGTAAGCACATGCTGCCTTAGATAATGGGATTAGATAACTTTTTAATGTTCACTTTCAATGATGTCTGAAAGGCCAAAAATAGCAAAGAGATATCAATTGTTCCTATTATCAGACTCTTCATTTCTATTATCTTACATTTAACTTTGACCTGGGGTTTTAGTGCAGAGGCACAAATGTGTGCCTGGCAAACACGAGGTCATGAGTTCAATTCCCAGTACCAAAACAAAACAAAACAACAACAAAAAACCACAAACAAGAACACCACAAAAAAAAAAAAAACATTTAACTTTGAGGATAGTAGTGGTCCTGGAGGATTATCACAAATGGAAGAAATGGAGCCTATTGAGATTTATCAAGCATGTCTCATGAGGATGAGGGGAGGTGAGAGGCATCTGCCTTAATTCTGAAAATGTCAGGTCTGCATGTCTTTTTTTCCAATAAAAATCTTTTTACAAATGATCCTTGTGGAAACTAAAGCTGCATATGTGCTTGTGATGGAGAACAGAGCCAAAGATTGCCCATAAAAAGCAAGGAAAATTGCTACTAATTGCTGTGAGAAATTTTCTGAGCATTTGTTTGTCTCCTTGATAGGTAGCTGTAATCCTGGATATCACCAAATAAGGATAGACCCAACTTCTCTGAGGTCATCCTCAGGTACCTCGAGGCAGAATCACAATTTGAATGCTCACCTTTGCTGTGCTACATTGACTAGACAGACATGACATGACTGAGGTTTCTTTAGGCCAGGACTTTTACTCACCATGGAGTCAGTAAGACCAAGAGCCCTGCATGAGGCACCACTTCCGATGATCTATGGAGTCACACAAAGCCCAACATTGCAATACCAGAAGTGATCCCTTTAATGCTGCCCTCTGGAAATGGGCGCAGCATCATAGGAGTACCAGCTTGGCTGAAAGGATGGTCCATGGTGACCGTTTTCCACTGGATTAGCATGATGTGAGAAATTGCAAGAGAAATTTCCAACTGTGGAGGCTATTTCTAGCTTGTTGGTCATTTTAGCTAAATTCATGGTTCATTTGGTTTGCATTTTTTTTTCAGTTTCATAAAACAACAGAAGTTTTAAGGCACTAAAGAAGCTCTGGAGTTCAGCTCCATTCTTCTCTCTCTGAGTCAGCTTCCTCACCAGAACACAGATCCTGGCTGTTGTGTTGTCTTCCTCATTCTCTGGGCAGGGCAGAGACCTCAGTTACAACTTGTTGTTCTGATTCTTCAGCCTCTTCCTCTCACAGAGAGCAGGCTGCGCTCTGCTGCTCCCCAGACAGCAGTGCAGGAGGGCAGCTGGGCTCCCCAGGCAGGGAGGTTTGTGTTCGGGGCTGTAGCACTGTGCGAGGTTCATGTGTACTTTGCACACAGTAATAAACTCCAGCGTTCTCAGCCTCCACCTTGCTAATTTTGAGGACAAAATCTGTCCCTGACCCACTGCCACTGAATCTGTCTGAGATACCAGAATACCGGTATGAAACCAGGTAAATCACACCATGTGGAGCCTGGCCTGGCTTGTGCACAACCCAATGCAAATAGGTATTTCCATTACTAGAGAGGAGGCTCTGGCTGGACCTGCAGGAGATAGAGGCCGGCTCTCCAGGGGTGATGGACAGAGAGAGTGGGGTCTGGGTCATCACAACATCTCCAGTGGATCCTAAAATGATGAAGAAAAAGGGCAAATCACATACAAACACCATGAGTCATTTACCTAGCTTTTGTTTTCTTGTAAGTATTGAGCTACATTATATTTGTAATTAATTTAAAAAGAAAATTTTTAAATTTTGAGATAATTGACAGGATATCTAGTCACATGATTCCCTCTAGAACTCATCTGAGCAGCCCTATCTTTCTTTATGGCAGTCTTCATGAGAGGACACCTCCTGAGTCCTTTGGGGATTTTCTTCACTTGCTGATCTAAACTCACACATCCATGCTTCAAGTCATGGATGCACATCTCAGTTATGTACAGAATTCAGCCAGGCAGCAGAGCATCCCTGAAACTCTCCCTCACTTCATGTTCCTCCTTATCCCCCTGTGTCCTTACCAGTGATACAGAAGAGTAGCAGCCCCAGGGGCTGAAGAGGGAGCCTCATTTTGAGAAACTGAACTGAAGAGTCCTGATCAGGCAAGGCCAAGTTAGTGTCAGATTTTATCTGAGACTTGCTTGGGAAGGTCCACCCTGGAGACAAAATGCAAATTCCCTGGTGGGTGCAGTGGTGCAGAAGGAGTGAAGTGCATGATGGGAGGTTTCCCTTGTGTGCCTAGTGGTATAAAATATCCTCTTTGTTGGGTGTTTTGCACAGTGTCATAAGTGTCTGCCTTGTGAGCATGCAGATGTGAGTTCCATTCCAGGTCCCAAACAAAAATAAACAATCCAAAATCTGTTCTAAAATGTCCTCTGAATGGGGAAGAAAACAATAGAGCTACAATTTATGCTGTGTGCAGCAGTGAGTGCAAGGATCCCTTGGAAAACGTGTGTCTGCAACACAGACACACTGCTCAGGGCTCTGCCCATCCAGACAGGACTGCAGTCCCAGGATACAGGGGATGTGCAAATCAGTCTCTGGGATGGGAAGTGTCATGGCTCTTAGCCTCCTGGAGGAGAAAGATGCAATTCTCTCTTCATGAGAACTCGTCTTTAGCATTTTCTACCTGAGCAGCAGGTAGCAGAGATGAGGAGCCATTTTGCTGTAACCAGTTAACTTTCATAATCTTACAAACAAGTATTAGAAATAGTCTTGAAGCTTACCTAACAATTAGATGACACCAGAGCAGTAAAATCAAAAGCTATGATACACATACATGTAGCTGTCTTCAACTTGGAAATCAGTAACTCTTTTGAAGGCAAGAGGAAAGGACAAAAAAATAGAACTTACATAGTGGATGTAAAATTCCTGTGAATAGATTTTGAAATCAGTAAATATCTGGTCAAGACTGCTCTCTTGTAGATATGTATACACACACACACACGCATGCACACGCACACACACCAGATTTATCAAAATCTTTGTTAGGGTACTGTTTCTCTTGCTTTTATCCAAAATGAATGAGGAATAATTTATGCTACTCTCTTGTTAAATATTCCTAAAGCATCCTTCTCATATCTACATTTTTTAAATAGATATTGGGTAGCCATGGTCTATGGTTTAAAGAGCCATTCTCAATAACAATGTCACGATTGAATCCAGTGTTTTAATGTCTCAGGGCAATTTGAACCAAAAGCTGACATGGTCCTGGATGTTTTCTGAGTTGGTCACTGTGGAAAGGGGGTGAGTTTGAGACTTCTTCCAAAGCTGTGAGAGAGTAAAGCCATGCTGTCATTAGTCTGTAAGTTCGTTTTTGTGTATGGCAGCCCAAGAGCTGCAGTGTGCCTCTCACACATTTGGGAAAGTGTGTTTGTGGTAAAAGAAGTAAATAAGGATTCTGTAGTGTGCAATTTTATTGTAAATAAGGACTCTGGATGTTCTTATCACTATGTGTGTGTGTGTGTGTGTGTGCGTGTGCGTGTGCGTGTGCGTGTGCGTGTGCGTGTGTGTGTGTGTGTGTGTGTGTGTGTGTTGGGGCTTAAATCGAGGAAGCTCACACTGAGCTACGTCACCAGTCCTTTGTATTTCTCTGACTCTGAGACTGGGTCTCATTGTGTTGTTCAACTGCCCAGTTTCTGCCCTGTCCATCCTGGGCCTCAGCCTCAGTGTGCTGGGCTGACAGTCATTCACTATCTGTCTTGGGTGACTTTGTCTTCTGAATGTGTGGGCTTTTTCCAAACAGTCTGAGAAGTTGGAAAGTTCACTTGTTGGACTGATCTGGTATCTTAAACCCCCATTCCTCATTTGTATCACAAGAATCATTAGTAAATGAAATTAAAGAAAATAAATTTCATCTCATTGGAGCAGTCACAATACCAAGTTCTAAAGCTTAATGCATATGCGGAGGAGACCACAAGTGGTTAAGTTCAGACTTGGACACACTAAGTCAGCTTTCACATTTTTTTCCCTGGAAATAGGAAAGTTTTAAAAATTACACAGCACATGAAGTTTGGCTGTGTTCTATGGAAGTGTTCCAATGCCTCAGATGAAACTACAAAAGAGTATAAGATTTTATTTTAATATTTCATACCTAAGAAAATAACAAGCAATAGTCTGTTGACAGCAAAATAACAGATAATATTACATTGATTAAATAAAAGTAAAACACCAATTGATTGTGAATAATACGTGTGGCTGGATTATAAGGATGATTTGAATGATTTACAATGTGTATAAAATGTATTGAGCTGATTAATTTTTTTCCTGTAGTTTCCTTCTCTTTTTATGTAATATCAGGTTTATAATTTATTTCCTTGCTATCCTCTCAGAAGTCCCAAATCAGAAGTACGGAAAGAGCCTTTTGCTGTCTGATACTTTCATTGGTACTTAGTTTATCTATTCTATTTTTAATTCCCAAAGGGTCTGACTTTGTGGTCCTTAAATAGGATTCGTGAGCATTTCTGTGTAATTTCCTGGCTATGTCCCCCTCCAGACAGGTTGTCATTTGGGCACCTTTGCCCCAAGGCTATGTGCAAACAAGCTCGAGCTTTGAATTTGAGTGGTACCAGAATGATGGAGTCATTCTCAGGCCCACTGTTTTTTTTTTTTCCCCCTGTGGAGGAGGTACGGTGATCACTTCAGACCCACGGTGAGATCCTCAGCTCATCATCTTAGCCATCCTGTGTAAGTCACTGATTTTCCCCAATGACGTGATTTTTTATTTGAAGTTAGATATGATCCAACTCTCATGTAAAACACAGAATAATAATGATAAAAACTCTTTTCTCCCCAAAACAAAAGAAAAAAATCTCATATCAAACTAACTCTCTGCCTAAAGTATGCAGCGATCTCTTAGCCCTGATTTACTGTCACGGTCCCTATCCCCATGCTTGGCTGCCATTCTTGGATTCTGGGGCAGGACTCTGAAAACTCCTCATGTCGCGATGATCCATGCACACAGATTCAGGGAACACTGGTCTGGCTATGGATCTACATTAGACTCTCTCTCTCTCTCTCTCTCTCTCTCTCTCTCTCTCTCTCTCTCTCTCTCCTTTTCTTTTGTTCTTTTTTCTTACCTAGCTTCTTTTGTTTTATTGTGGTGTGTTTGAGACAGACCTCAGGACCTCTGCACTGCATTGCTAGTTAATCACTGCTGTGAATTACACCTACAGCCTGAAATTGGGATTTTCCTGAGCTGCAAGTAGATCCAGTGTGTTCTTCCCTGCCTGCTTTCTACTGTCTGACAGTATATCTATTTTGATTTCATGCATGTTCTGGTATTGATTTTTTAATGGGGTGTGGCCAGTGGGCTGATGAGAGGAGAATAATAAGCTTGTGATATCAGGTATGAGAAGAGAGTTGTTGCAGTGTACAGAATGGCTTGTGTGCTATAGATGCCTGATGATGGGGGTAGGAAAGAGGATGGATTCAAATCAGGGGAAGAACACTGGGAATGAAGTTCGATGAACTAAGCAAGTGATCTTGCAAAACTTATTCTGCGGAAATAATGGTACACCCGTGGTATGTGATTCTTCACTGCTTCAGTGCTGTGAGATACTGCAAAGAGATCTGCACTTTTTAAAGCAGATCACAGTGTAGCAGAAAAAGCCCACATACCCACAGCTTGAGTTTCTGTTTGTTGCCCAGATAGCAGTGCCTGCTACAGTTCCTGATACTTTTGTTTCTCAGAATAGGCAGGTCACTGTGATGCCCAGGTGGTCAGTATGACACATATTGAGGGACCAATCAAAGACAGCCAAGTGCCCTACCTCTGTACTTCCCCTTTGTAACCTCACAAAAGCCTCTCTCCCTGAGCCTTTGGATCTCACATTTTTATAAGAACTGATTTCTTGTCGCTGCCCCAAAACACAAACAAATCTATCTCTGGATCTTGTGTTGCTGCCGTGTTTGAGTTTGCTATAGCAACAGCATGGTAGAAGAAATACCTCCTGCAGGTCCAGTGAGAGCCTCTTGCATAGAGTTTCAAGGTAATTGAAAGGGGAATGTTAGCAACTTTCCTTGCCCTTCATAGGACTGACAAACACATGGCAGGGTGGGGTCAACTCTTATAAAAGTAATGTTTGAAATCTGGCCCCTTCCCCAAAAGAGCTGTGACCGCCTAAAAGACACAATGTTTTGGCCATTTATAATATCTTGTCCTAGAAGTTATTTTGATGTTCATTCAGCAGTTTAATTTTACATTTGAGAAAGAGAATCATTTTTAAAACTTTGTCTTGGCTCTATAGGATCTCCTTTTTTTTTCCTTTTCTTGGTGCGTCTCTCTGTGTGTCTCTGTCTCTGTTTCTCTTTCCCCCTTCCTCCCTCTCCCTCTTTCTCTCTGAAAAGAAGTGGCCCTGTAGAATTTTCTCGAAAAGAAAGAAATGGAGGCTAATGATACTTAGGAAGATGGGTGGTGTTGTGAGATGAATGCCTTAATTTTGACAGAAATTAGTCTGCATGTCTTGTTTGCTTGTAAAACGTATGGAAAGAAAGATCTTTGTGGAGAATAAAGCTGCATATGTCTTTGTGAGTGGTACTGAAGAATGGAAGCAAAAATGGCCCAAAAAAACCCTTGTGTACTTGCTGCTAAGTGTTATGAAGCATTTTCTGACAAGTTGTTTGCCATCATCGCATGATAGCTTTATTTCCGGGTATCACCAAATGAAGATCCTTCAGCTTCTCTCAGGTCATCCGCAGTATATAATGAGGCAGAATCACAATTTGGCTGCTCACATATGCTGTGCTACATTGATGAGAGATGTGACAGGACTGAAGTTTGTTTTGTCCAGGAGCTTTAATCTTCATGGAGGCAGTAAGACCAAGAGATCTGCATGATGCATCACTTCCAGATGATCCACTGAGTCTCAGGACAGGGGGATGGCTCTGCAGGAGTGACAGACAGGCTGAGGGGACAATGCATACTCATGATATCCCCAAGGGAGTCTTCTCCATCCTTCTACCTCTGTGCCAGACACTCAGCAGAGCACACATCCCAGCTGCTCTGTTGTTTCCTTCACTCTTACTACTGGACAGAGGCCTCAGCTGCAACTTGTTCTTCAACCTCTCTCTCTCACACAGTGCAGTCTGTGCTGTGCTGCTCCCCAGAGAGCAGTGCAGGAGGGCAGCTGGGCATCTCTTGGCTGGGAGGTTTTTGTTTAGGGCTGTGTCACTGTGGTAGGATGTTTTGTATCTTGTAAACAATAATAAACTCCAGTGTCCTCAGCCTCCACCTTGCTGATTTTTAGTGTGAAATCTGTCCCTGAGGCACTGCCACTGAACCTGTCTGAGATGCCAGGAAACCAGCTGGAAACTTTATAAATCATGCCCTGAGGAGCCTGGCCTGGCTTGTGCAACATCTAGCTCAAATAGGTGTTTCCATCACTATGCAAGAGGCTCTCACTGGACCTGCAGGAGATGGAGGCTGCTCTCCCGGAGAGATGGAGAGAGATTGTGGGGTCTGTGTCATCACATCTCCTGTGGATCCTAAAATGGTGAAAGAGAAATGCAAAATCATGAATCAACTATCATGGTTTTCTCTTTCCTGCCATTATCAAGCTAGAGTATTGTCATATACTTTATATATATATATATTATATATATAAATATATACTTTATATATATATAATATATATATATATTTTCTAATCACAAGAATCACAAGAATCCCTCTAGAATTGGTATGAGCAACCCTCTCTTTCTTTTTTGGAAGTCTTCCTGATAGGTCAGGTCCTGAGTCCTTTAAGAATTTTCTTCACTCTGATCTAACCTCACACACCCATGGTTCAAGTGAGGGCTGCACATCTCAGGTGTGGACAGAAATCATTTGAGTGGCAGTGGGACCCCGAGGCTCTCCCTCTTACCTCATGCCCCTCCTGATATCCCTGTGTCCTTACCAGTGATCCAGAACAGTAGCAGCCCCAGGAGCTGAAAAGCAAGCCTCATTTCATGAAACTGAACTGAAGAGTCCTGATCAGTTAAGGGAAAGCTAGAGCCAGCTTATATCTGAAACTTTCTTGGGAAGGTCCTCCCTGGGGACAAAATGCCAATTCCATGGTGGGTGCAGTGGTGTAGAAAGAGAAAACAGCATGGTGGGAGGCTTCTCATGTGAGCCCAGTGGTATAAAATATCTCTGCATTGGGAGGAAAACAATAGAGCTACAGTCCATGCTGTGTCCGAGTCTCCATCAGGTACAGAATATTCAGGGCTGTGCCCATCCCAGACAGGACTGAAGTCCCCAGGATATGGGGGCGTGTGCAGATCAGTTTCTGGGAGGGGAAGGCTCGTGCTTCTTAGCCTTGGGAACAAAGAAATTCTCACTTCATGAGAACTCATCTTAATATTTTTTTAAATGTAAGATCTGATAGGAGCAGGTAAACTCTCATCATCTTATATTTATAAGTATTAGAAAAATATTTTATATGATCTAGAAATTAAATGATATAAAAGCACCAAAGTTAAAAGAAGTATGATACAGAGTAAAATATTTATCTTCAAGTTGTAAATTTGCTTCTCCATGGAACGCAAAAGGGAAAAGGAAAAAAATATATGCCCTACATAGTGGATGTGAATTTGCTTGTGAATAGGTTTTGAAATTTGTAAATTTCTAAGGATGCCTGTTTCCTTGTAGAAATGTATACACACAGTTGCCCACAAACACACACATTCTGGATTTATCAAAACCTTTCTTGAAGAAAGATTTCTCTTGATTTTAACATACAATGAAAAATTGTACTACTGTTCAGAATGATCATAAAATATCCTTCTCATATCTACTGTTCCTTTTAATAGATATTACACAGCTACAGCCCATAGTTTAAAGCAATATTCTAAACGTCAGAATGTCACCATTGAATCAAGGTTTTACCATCTCAGAGTAATTTGAGCCAGTGACTGACATGGCCCTGGAGGGTATCTGAGGTGGTCACGTGGAAAGGGGTCAGTTTGAGAGTCCCATCAAAGCTGTGAGAGAGTAAAGCCACGCTGTCACTGGTCTGTAGGTGAGATGATGGGTTCAATGAGGGGAAGAGCACTGGAAATCAAGCTCTATGAACTGAGCAGGTGACCTTGCATAACTTATTATGAGGAAATAATAGTACATGGGAGGCATCAGGTTCTTCATCATCAGTTTTGACTCTGAGGTTTTACAAAGACATCTGCATCTGGTCATTTTTTCTTTTACTCAGGAGATTATTTCTACTTTAAATTCCTTTAAAGCTTCCCGGAGTTGCTTCTTTACTTAAGTTGCTATTATTTCAGCTATTTCAGGTGTATGGCATATATTTTCTTCTGTGTACATTGCTCCTAGGGTTTCTTGGGATGGGTGGATTTTTCAGATTGTATTTTGGTCTTTTGTTTTGTCATTTTCCTATATTTCTGTGTTTCAAGTGTTATTGCAAGGCTTCCCCCGGGCCTGTTGGAAATCCTCTTCTATCCCCTCAGCTCCTGGGCCTTTGGCCACCCAGGTCCCCAGATTGAGAAAGGGTCACTGGGGGCGGGGCAGGTCAGCTCAAGATGCACTGAGCTGGTCCAGTGCCACAGGAAGCAGTAAAGTTCCCTGTCCGGGGCCAAGCTAGGATCCCAAACTAGCTGGGCTCAGGGGATGGTGTGGGCACACTCACCCCAGGCTGCCCAGCCTCTGGAATTGTTGAGGCTGGCAGGCCCAGAACTCCAGAGTCCTGGTCCTGTTCTTGAACTTGGATGGGGAACCCCGCCAAAAGCCGCCTTTCTAGTTGTTGGGCAATTCCCCTTCCCTGACTCCTCAGGACTGCAGCTGGAATAGACCTCAATGATGCACTTTTAAAGAAAGAAGTAGTTGATCATTGAAAAAACATCAAGGGAAGGCAAGAAAAACAAACAAAAAAACCAAAAAATAGAAAACATACCAACTGAATAGTGAAAATGGAAGCAGAACCCACCAGAAAGTATGTGTCCAGCAAACGTATTTATAAGTGAGCATGTTACAGGAGCCTTCAAATAGAAAGATCTCAATAACTAATATCATAATTCAGACATTTATTTAAGTTCTCCTTAATTTAGAGAAAAGATATAAGCATAACTGACATCCTCTTAGTGAACTAGGTAGAAAGAGAAAACTCAAAGAAATGCAGTTTGCCTTTACATTTAAGGCTTATATCACTCTTTGGGAGCTGAAAAGGAATCTTCCCTGCTTTCATTTAATACTTACATTGTTAGCCCTCATCTATAGTTTCCAGTGCAGGTTTTAACTCCTGTTT
Organism: Cavia porcellus; assembly: GCF_034190915.1. Taxonomy (NCBI): domain Eukaryota; kingdom Metazoa; phylum Chordata; class Mammalia; order Rodentia; family Caviidae; genus Cavia; species Cavia porcellus. The sequence continues at coordinate 35,321,189 of NW_026947508.1, forward strand.
TGACTTCTGCATTTTGGGTTACATTGCAGGACCCAGGCTGCCTTCTTCTGTGAATATTCATTGCCTGATGAGACTGCAGCTAAGACTGAATCCCTGACCTCCAGAATCTCACAATTCATCTGTCCCTAGAACACTGAAGATTGGAAGACTGATGGCATCTTGAAATTCTGAAGTTCCACTCCTCATGCCTATTGCCACTCCATGTACATTTATTAATCTCCTGTGGAGTTTATCAGGCAGTTCCACCCGGCAATACAGCACACTGGTGCAAGATAATGACAAAGAGAGAAAATCCTACAGTTCAGGAGCTCTGGGAACCAATGTTATTCATGGAACTAGAGGCCATGAATTCCAAAAGTTCATGGCTTTTATCAGTATCAATCAGAGATGTGGGTCGGGGTCATGGCTGAGCGTTTAGAAAGAGACACTTTGCAGGCATTGGCTGTACCAGCCACAGAGGCTCTCCAATTAGACAGGATATTTGATGCTTGCAAATCTGGAACCTTTCCTTCTTGGATGGTGTAATTCTTCCTTAGTCCCAATGCTTCTGCTGAGATACTGTCTTATGTGTTAGCCCTGGAATTGCAGAGGCCACTCCTGGAGCCCCCATTCCAGGTGTCAACACTGTGGATAATGATTACCTGGGCTTGATCTCATTCTTCTAGCTGGATAAGGAAACCACCAGCTCCATATAACCAGCTCAGCATATCTCAATGAATAGAGTTGAAGGACAGGCAAAGGGGCTTGTTTCTCTGGAGAGCACAGCTTGGCAGTCTCCCATAGACATCAACACAAACTCTCTTGTGACTCATTCAAGTACATGACACTTATCCTCCTTTTACTTTTCTCTCTCATCTCACATTCAATATGTCTGTAAAGCTTATTTGCTCTAATTTTAAAATATGACCAGAATCTGTCCGCCTTTCAATACATCTACTGATGGGTCAAAGCTCTGACATGTGAGCACATTCAGACATGGATAAAAGTATCAGAGGAGGTGAATGGGACTTTTTAATATTACTTTGAAAGTAGGGCCCAAAGGCCAACTTTTAGAACAGATATTATTGTCCCATTATCAAACTCTTCATTTTTGAAAGGCCACACCAGGAAACAAGCACCATCTGAGAACCAGTGCCTTGCAGGCTGCCACTGGTCTGTGGACAGTCAGTCCTCAGCCCCTTCCAGCTTGCAGGATGACAAACAAGAAGTATCAGTGCACCCCCCACAATTTCCCCAACCCAGAAACACAGGCTGTCATGATAGCTATCAATGTGAAATGCAATTGGATGCCTGTGGTGCTTTGATGTTTCACTGATATTGCAGATATAGGGCCAGTGGTCTGATCGTAGGTTCAGGGGATAGCTGTACACAAGGTGACAGCTAGAGAGGATCTCCTTCTGAGGGTTCCATCCATTGTTGATTCTCTATGGTCTAGTTTTGAAAGTCATATATTATTTCCATTCTTTTGTTGGGTTAGGTTTTATTCTCTCTCTCTTTTTTTTTTTTGATTATGTTAAGTCGGATGGCAAGAGCAGCTGTTTCAAAGACAGCAGTATGTATTATGGTAGCAATTTTGGATTTACTATTGGCTTGTTTTGAATTTCTTTATTGCATTTATTGTTTTTATTGTTTGTATTTTACTCTGTTCTGTTTGATTTTTACTATGTCCAAAGATCTCTTCAGCTATTTTGAAGACAACAAAAGGCATTCTGTTAATTATTGCTGATTTTGTAATGTATTAAAATGTTGTATCACTTACATTGGTTTATTTTTATTGGTTTTGTTCTGTTTTATTCTCTTTAAAAATAATTTAAAAACAAACTTGTCGCTTTCTCTCAGTCTACTTTTAATTTTGGGGAAGCAGATATCTTGAGGGATTTTAACAATAAGGAAGATACTGGGGCCTAGAGATTTATCAAGTGTCACAAGGATAGGTTGTATTGATGGCTGTTTAATCCTAGAAGTAGGATGCAACTTCCTGTTAGCTTGTAAAAATCTTAGAAAGAAAGAATCTTGTAGTGACTAAACTCTTCTGTGTCTTAGTGAGTAATAATGCACAACAAAGGAACAAACATTTATAAATTCCGTTTCCCATTGTTATGAAATGCTGTGAGAAATTTTCTCACAGGACTCATTTGCTCCTATCCCATGGTTGCTATATGCCTGCATATCACCAAATGAACACCCTCCAACTTCTCTGGTTAGATCCAGTGCACAATGATGCAGAGCCCCACTTTGGATGTCCACCTTTCCCTTGCTGCATTGATCAGAAAGATGTGGCGTCACCCAAATTTTATTTTTGAGCTGAAAACTTTATTAATCTTGGAGTCTGTAACAACTGAGAGCCCGGCATCAGGATCCATGTAGGGCCAATGGAACCACACTTGGTAGCCCAGATGTGATCTGTCCCCTCTGGCCTTGTGAGCTGGGAGCAGATCTCCAGGAGTGATGGGCATCCTGAGAAGACAATGTATGGCTGTTAATTCCCTCCTGGGTAACATGATAAGAGGGCAGTGAAAGGGGACTGGGGATTTAGCTCAGTGGCATAAGTGCCTGCTTGCAAGCAGTCAGTCATGAGTTCGATCCCTGGTACCAATAAAAACAAAAAAGACCAAGAGAGAGAGAGAAAGAGAGAGAGAGAGAGAAAGGGCAGTGAAAGATAAAGTACTAACCTTTTAAGCCATTTCCATTTTATTAATAATTTTTGGCTAAATTCATGTTTATGTGTTTCTTTTGGTTTTATTAATTTTCACAAAGGAACAGAATTTTAAAGGCCTAAAGAAACTGTAGTGCTCAGTTGCATCCTTCTCCCTCTGTGTCAGATCCCTCAGCAAAGAACATATTCTTGTTACACTGTTGTCTTCCTCAATCTTCCTCCAGGGCAGAGGCCCCAGTTGCAACTTGTTGTTCTGATTCTTCAGCCCCTTCCTCTCACACAGAGAAGTCTGTGCTGTGCTGCTCACCAGACAGCAGGACGGGGGGCAGCTGGGCCTCCCCAGGCAGGGAGGTTTGTGTTTGGGGCTGTAGCATTGTGGGAGGAATATACATACCTTGCCAACAATAATAAACTCCAGCATCCTCAGCCTCCACCCTGCTGATTTTGAGAGTGAAATCTGTCTCTGACAAACTGCCACTGAACCTGTCAGAGACTCAAAGAGTCTTGATTGGAAACCTGATAAATCATTTCCTGTGGAACCTGACCTGGCTTGTGCACAAGCCAATACAAATAGGTTTTTCCATCACTAGCCAGGAGACTGACTGGATGTACAGGAGATGGAGGCTGACTCTCCAAGTGAGATGGACAGAGAGAGTGGAGTCTGGGTCATCACCTCTCCTGTGGATTCTAAAATGATGAAGTCAAGGCCACATGCAAACATCTTGAGCCATTTCAATTGTTTACACTTTTTCATATACATCCGTCTAAATGATTTTTGCCATTTTGATGTGCACACAAAATATTCAGTTTGAAGAACAGGCCCCTAAACTAGCAGCCACAAGGAAACCTACAGTGTTTCCCTGCAAAATTTCTGTCATTTTTCTGCAAAATCATCATCAGAGGATATAGGTCCTTGTTCCCACTGGCATCCTCATCCTGCAGACCCACGCCTCCATGATGCATGATGAAGAAGTCCATGATGCAGGCCAAACTTGCCATTGTCACTGTGTTCTGAGAACACCTGGGCAGCATGGGGCATCCAGGGCCCACCTGTCACCCCATCTCCCCCTAGGCTCCCCATGTCCTTACCAGGCAGGCAGAGCATGAGCAGACCCAGGAGCTGAACATGGTGCCTCATTTTGAGAAGTTGGAGTGAGAAGTCCTGATTACCCAGAGTGAGGTGACGAGGGAGCTCTTATCTCAGACTTGCATGGGCAGTTCCTCTATGAGGAGCAAGATGCAAATTCCCTGGTGGGTGCAGTGGTGAAGGGCATAGCACTAGCCCTTTCTTTTGAACAGAATGATGGAAAATATTTTCTGTGTTTGGATGGAATTGGTAGAGATACATTCCTTGCTTTGTGTAGCTGTGGGCATGAGGTCCATAGCATGTAATTCTGCACCTCCCACAGGAGCCCAAATACCCCAGCGCAGCACCCGGCCCTAGGACACATGCATGTGTGTTCAAATCAGGGTCCAGGAGGGAAAGCTTACCCCGCTCAGCGTCTGCCCTAGCTCTGAAGGAAAATGCACCTTACAGTGATTTTCAGAGATTTCCACCACAACAACATGGTCGGAGGCTGTAAAGACTCTGGCCACTGCTGTTCCCTTACAAACTCTGTGAGGACTAAAATCATGTTAGAAATAATTATTCCTGAATTTGGTAGCTAAACTCAAGAAAAGCACTCATGTTGAAAGAAATTATGTTTCTTTCTGAAGAATAGGTTACAACTTTATGAATATTAAATGGAAATTTTTTTTAAAATATGCCTTCTATCATGAATGTATATTTTAAAAATTTGTGAATATTCTGTCACCTTTATCTCCATTAATATTTATCAAATTATATTCATTGAAGTATAAACTCTAATATATATTTACTTATAAAATTATATATCCTTATATAAATGTCAGATGTGTATATATTCACATCAGATTAATAAAAATGTTTCTTAATATAAAAATCCCTGCTCAGGATGGAGGAGGTATAATTTTATAGCTGGTTTTATTTCCAGGTTGGCTCTGGATGCCCCATGATGCCCAGATATGCTCAGAACACAGTGAGAATGGCAGGTTTGGCCTGCATTATGGACTTCTTCAGAGGTGTGGGTCTACAGGGTGAGGATTCCAGTGGGAACAAGGACCTATATCCTCTGATGATGATTTTGCAGAAAAATGACAGAAATGGTACAGGGAAACACTATTCATTTTCTAAGTGGCCATAAAGTCCTTGTCATCAGTGTGTTTTATTTTCCTAGGCACTGTGTAGCCTCAGTGTTAAAAGGAGCCCATGTGAGGACATCAGGGTGACCCCAGGCTTCTTCCTGTCTCTGTGCAGTGTGAATGAGTGAGAAGCTTAGGCCAGGATGATCCTGGGAGTGGTGCAGGGTCCGATCTGCTGCGGGAGTTCAATTTCAGATTCCTTCCTCCAAGCCAGGGAGATGAATCCTTGTGTTGAAAGACTGAAGTCCATGGTATTTGTTTTTTAATGACAGTCCAAGAAATCTGGCACATCCTCTCAGAGCTCCTGTCTACTCTCTTTATAAATAAATACTCCAGTACGTCTACTTTCCCTTCTCTCCTACCTTCTTTGTATTTTCTTTCCCTGTTTGCCTGAGGTTAAAATCATAGCCTTCATGCTAAGCTATATCCTCGGCCTCTTTTATCCTTATTTTTTGTATTTTGATGCAGCATCTCCTTAAGTCACTAAGTTAGTCAGTTTAGGCTTGCACTTGACATCCTCCTGCCTCAGCCTTCCAGAAACCTGGGATTACAGTTATGTGCCATCTGGCTTAGATGTCTCTGTCTTCTGAGTGCTTTTATCTCTGTAAGCACTTTGAAAAGTTGGTATGATGGCTTGCTTGGATTTTCTGGACCTTGGTGTAGTTCTTTTTAAAATTTCATACTTTTTTATTAGTGCATGCTTGCAGTACATAATGATTGCATTCATCGTGGAGAATGGGTCCATATTCAGGACATATCTTAATTCCTATTTCTCCTCCATCTCATTTGTAAATTACTAAGGGTCTATTTTTTTGTGTCTAACATGAGTTACCAGTAGCAGCTAACATAAAGGACAGTAAGCTGCAGGTCACTAGAACAGGCACAGAGCAAAGTTCTAATATCTCACAGAGGTGTAGAGTGGATACAAAAGCCTGCTGCAAAACAACTTGGGCAGATTTAGTCGTTTTTAATGTTCTTGCCACTGGAAATTGAAGAGATCCAAATCTGTGTACAGTTTGACTGTTTATTTTTAAGTTTTGTTTTAATCATGGTAAAATTTAACATAACAAAACATCATAAGAAAACCATGTATGAGACACAGATTTCAAAGCAAGACAACCAAAGTCTCCACTGTTTATTATATTGTCTCTTGTTTTCTTCCAAATAGTTTTCCATACCTTCACATACAACGAATTCATAAAAGAAAAAATAGTATAAAATTAATCAGAGTAGGATGACGAATGCATTTTAGGTCTTCAAGAGCAAACAATAGGGAAGTCCACAATGCCTGCCATAGTGTCTCTCATTCTCTTCTAAATAGCTGTCCATACCTTTATGTATGTTGAAATTAAAGAAAACAAAACAGACTAAAATTGATCTGAACAAAGAATAATAATATTGCTGGATTTCACATCATGATGCTACAGGATCAGCACTGGGTACCTTAGTGTCTCTTTTTCTTCAAAGTAGCTGTTCCATTCATTGTGCATTATATAATACATTCTTATAAACTGTTTCGAAGTTCTATGCATGCATGAGTCTCTACATGTATATCTATTTTTTCTGTATTGGAGGGAAAACAAAACAAAAGAAGACAAAACAAAACAAATTCCTAGAAAAACACTGAACGAAAAAGAAATATAAACAACAATAGCAATGAGCCCAGAACACTGACGGTATAGGCCTTCAAATAAAGGTGGTATGAGTGTGGCTAGGGTTATTATTTTACATAACAATCTTTATGAGTTCCTCAGATCACCATACAATAACATGCAAAATTATTCCAATCCTAGGAATGCTAACTATTTTGTTTCAAGAACTTATAGAATTTGTAGCACAATTGTCTTAGCTATCCTCAGTGTGTTTATAAAATTTTAGGTGTTTTTTCCTTTCCTTTCCTTTATTTTTCGTGTTTTCCTGAGATACTATTTTTCCCTTTTAAGCAGATTCTTGTCCTTTAACTGTGCTTATTATTTTTGTATCTTATGTGCTCTTATCATTTCTTACACTTTGGAAACTAAATGTTATTTATACATGCGAATTTGATTTATTTCACTTATGAGTGAAATAAATGGGCTAAAGTTGCATCCATTTTCTCCATGTGAACATTCTTTGTAGCAGAGTAGTACTCCATTGTATAATACCACAACTTTTTTATCCATCCATTCCTCAGTTGATGGGAATTTAGGCTGTTTCCAAGATGTGGCTATTACAAATTGTGCTGCTATAAACATAGGTGCACATATATCACTGTGGTATGATATTTTCAGTTCTGGGAATATGGCGAGAAGTGGAATAGCTAGGTCAAATGGAATTTCCAATTCCAGATTTTTGAGGAATGTCCAGACTGACCTCCACAGTGGTTGCACCAGTCTACACTCCCTCCAACAGTGCAGGAGAGTTCCTTTTTCCCCACAGCCTCTCTAGCATTTGCTGTTTGTAGTATTTTTATGCTGGTCATTTTTTTCTGGAGTGAGAGGTAACGTCAGTGCTGTTTTAATTTGCATTTCTCTAATGACCAATAATGCTGAAAATTTTTAACGTGTTTATTTAAGATTTGTATTTCTTCATCTGAGAACTTTGCATTCATCTCAGATGCCCATATGTGGGATGACTCTTTGAATTTTGGGGATCTGAAGTATTTTAATTCTTTATATGTTCTGGACATAGATTCTTTGCCTGAGGGATCATTCACTAAGATTTTTTCCCAATTTTTGAATTTTCTTTTCACTATGCAGGAGATTTCTTTTGACATGCAAAAACTTTTTAATAGGATATGAACCCAGTTGTTGATTCTGTGTATTTCCCATGCAGTTTGATCTTTGTTCATTAATTCTCTACCTACCCCTACGTCTTTAAGATTTCTACCTACTTTGTCTTGCAACAAATTTAGGGTTTCTGTTTTAATATTTAGATCTTCGATCCATTTAGACTTTAGTTTAATACATGGTGATAGGCATGAGTCTAGGTTTAGTTTTCAGCGTATGAAGAGACAGTTTTTCCAGCACCATTTATTGAAGAGACTATCTTTCTTCCAGTGAATGTGTTTGGCCACTTTATGCAAGATAAGTTGGCTGAGTGTGTTTGTGGTTGTGGTTGTATCTTCTTATCTATTCTATTGGTCTTCAGGTCTGTTTTTAATCCAGTACCATGCTGATTTTATAACAGTAGTTTTGTAGCATAACTTCAAGTCAGGGATTGTGATGTTTCTGCTTTTCCTTTGTTGATTAGAATTGCCTTTGAGAGGCCAGGGATTTAGCTCAGCAGCATAAATGCATCCCTGGCAAGCAAGAGTTCATGAGTTCAATCCCTGGTACCACACACACACACACACAAATTGTGTTTGCTTCTCTAGTTCTCTTCTGGTTCCAGATGAATTTCAGCATTGATTTCTCTAGATCTGTGAGGTAGCTAGTGGCATTTTAATTTGGATTGCAATAAGTCTGTATAACTGTGGGAAACCCTGCAATTGGCCGTCATTTTATGTTAATAAGACAACAAGCATTTTAATGTTAAGTTTCTATTTGGTAGTTAAGTTTCCATCTCACCTCACCTACCCTGTCACATGTTCCTATGGTTCAGCCCGTACAGTGATTATGCAAATTAGCCTGCCTTATGGACCCACTCGCAGGAGATTCGAAATACCCTATAGCCTCAAGTCTTGCTAGAACTTCCCGCTGTTGCTAAGTTACCTGCTGATGTGTCAGAACCTATCCTTTTCCCCAATAACCTATATATTCATTACTCTTTCTTTGAATAAATGAGACTTGATCAGAGCACTGTCTTTTCTCCATTCTTTGTATCTCTTGTCTCTTGCAATCCCCACTCCCTCTCTAGGATCTCCATTGACTTACCCGCAGGTCAGGACATATAACAATTTTGGGAGAACAGCAACTATCACAATGTTTGTTCTTCCTATCCATGAACAAGGGATGTCTTTCTATTTTGTGAGGTTCTCTTTGATTTCTTTTTCAGAGTATTGTAATTTTACCTGAAGAGATCATTTGTTTCTTTTGTTAGTTTAATTCTAAGTGTTTCATTTTCTTGGATGCTATTGTAAATGATGTGGATTCTCTTATTTCTCTCTCAGTGGCTTTGCTGTTAGTTGTATAGGAATGCTATTGATTTTTGAGTACTGACTAAGTATCCAGCTACATTACTGAATTTATTTATTATTCCTAGTAATCTTTTATAGGAGCTTTGGGGGTCTTCTATGTAGAATATCAAGTGATCTGCAAATAATGATCATTTAACTTCTTCTTTTCCTATCTGTAATCCTTTTATTTCTCTCTTGTCCAATTGCTCTGGCAAGTAATTCTAGCATTATATTGAATAGGAGTGGTGATAATGGACATTCCTGTCTTGTTCCTGATTTTACAGTAAAGGCTTTCAGTTTTTTCCCTTTAATATGATGCTGGCTGTTGGTTTGTCATAGATGGCTTGTATCATATTGAGGTGAAGACCGTCTATTACAATTCTCTGTAAGGTTTTTATCATAAATAAATACATTTTGGACCCTATCAAGAGCTTTTTCTGTATCTATAGAAATGATCATGTGGTTTTTATTTTTGGCTGTATTGATATGGTGGATTACATTTATTGACTTGCATATGTTGAACCAATCTTGCATTCCTGGCATGAATTCCACATGATCGTGGTGTCTAATCTTCTTGATGATTTGTTGCATTCTGTTTGCCAAAATTTTACTGAGAATTTTTGCATCTATGCTCCTTATGGAGGTGGCCTGTAGTTCTTCTCTTTTTTAAGTTAGATCTTTCTTGTGTTTTGGTATTAGAATAATGTTTGCTTCCAGGAATGAGTTAGGTGACTTATCTCCCTTTCAGTTTCATTGAAGAGTTTGAGGAGGGTCAGCATTAAATCTTCTTCAATTTCTTGTAGAATTCCACAGTAAACCCATCTGGGCCTGGGCCTTTCTTTGTAGGTAAAGATTCAATTACATTTTCAATTTCATTAATTGAAATTGGTTTATTCAGGAGTTTTGCATCTTCACACTCACTTTGATAGTTCATGTTTCTAGGAATCTGTCCTTTTCTTCTGTGTTATCAAGCCTATGAGAGTACAGGTTTTTGAAATAGGTATTGATGATCTTCTGCCTTTCCATAGGGTCTGTAGGGATTTCACCCTTTTCATTCTTATTGCATGAATTTCAGGTTTTTCTTTTCTTTTTAAAATAAGGTCAGTTAGAGGCCTGTCAATTTTATTTATTCTTTCAAAAAACCAACTCTTTGATTCATTGATTTTTGTGTTGTTCTCTTAGTCTCTTCTGTATTGTTTTCTGTTCTGACCTTTATAATTTCCTCCCTTCTTTTGGTTTTGGGCTTGACTTGATCTTCTCTTTCTAGATATTTGAGGTGTATCATCAGGTTGTTTATTTGTGATCATTCTGTTTTCCAGACATGAGAGTTCATTGCAATAAATTTTCCTCTGAGGACTTCTTACATTGCATCCCACAGGTTCCAGTAAGATGTATTTGTATTTTTGATTGCCTGTAAATATGATTTAATCTCTTCTTTAATTTCCTCTGTGACCCACTGATTGCTCAGTACTGTACTATACAATTTCTATGTGTTTGTGGGGTTTTTGTAGTTTCTCTTGTCACTAATTTCTAGTTTTAAGGTCCTGTCATCTGAAAACATGTATGGGATAATTTCAATTCTTTTGTATTTACTTGAGCATGTTGTGTGGGCTAGTAGATGGTCTATATTAAAGAATGTTTCATGTGATGCTGAGAAGAATGTATATTCTAATGTTGGGTGGAACACTCTGTTTACATCTACTAAGTCCTTTTGTTCACAAGTATGATTCAGTTCTGTTATTTCTTTGCTGATTTTCTATCCAGTTGACCTGTCTCTCAGGTCCAGTTGACCTGTTTACACAGGTCCAGTTGACCTGTGTAAATAGTGTGTTAAGGTCTACTGTTATATTTGTTACTGTTTATTCAAATATTTCATTTTTGTTAATATTTCTTTTGTGTACCGTGTGCTTCCAAATTTGGTGCATAGATATTTAAGATTATTATCTCTTCCTCTTGAAGTTTTCCCTAACTAGTTGTTGTACTCTAAGAAAGTAGCTTCATCATTTTGTGTATTATAGCAAACCTGTATCATGGCTTACTTTTTATCCTTTTTCCCTAACTGATATGTTAAGTGACCCAATTGATATGTTGAGCAATACTCTCCTCTGTAAAGAATTGCAAGAATTTCACTTAATTGAGATGTTAACCAGAGTGGCCCTCTACAAACAAGAAGAGTGGTGCTAAAACAAGCTAACAAGGGTTGTTAATCACTGTTAGGCACCTCTATTCTTCGCTAAAGAGCTAAAGAAGACTAGAAGGCCCACTAATTTACACATTGTTTGAAGTAACTTGTTTATATGCAGGGAGATTTGCGTATGAGTTTAACCTTTTTACCTAACCTTAGTTACTTTTCCCACAAGATAGATACCCGCCATTTTCCTGTTCTGTAGCGTGCCTTATTGCCTCCCCCCCCACCTATCTGGGCCATAAAGAATTTGGGTTTCTGGTGACCTCTCCCCGACCCGGTGATGATCTGTCATAAAATGAGCCTGCCACAATTTTAAGAACTGCTTACTTAAAAGAAATTACTGGGTAATACTATGGCCCAAACACCGATCAGTGCTTTCCTTTTGTTCTGTATGTATCAAATGAGTTATATATCAGATCTTTGTAAAACTTAAGTTCCAGCGTCTCATAACTCGTGACCCCTTCACACTCACTAGCGAAGACAAGCTGTCCTGGGATAATTAACTCTCCACTTTCTTCTCCAATATTGCTGCAGATGTGCCACTCTGAGATAGAATGTCAGTCTACAGGATGGGAGTAATTTGAGGAACACCAGGAACTCCCGAGATTGTCAGAGCTAAGTGGACAGCAATACAGTTTCCAGATGCAGGTCAACAGGTTTAATGGCCTTGCAGGTTTCCCCCCACTTTCCCTTACTTTTAAAAACCCCTTTCCCCAGTCTTGGGCGCACAGTCTTTGGGTCGATCTAAGAGAGACTGTGCCACCAGGACTGGCTCAATAAAGCCTTTGCTACTTAAATTTTTGGACTCTTGTTTCCTTGAATTTTATACCGGGGCCCGAGTTATAACACTAGTATGTAGTGGCCTTTTTATCACTCTGGATCATTCTTGGTTTGAAGTTCACACTGTCTGCACACAGAATATTTAAACCTGTTTTTTTGGTGAATCCTGTTGCACAGAATATTGTTTTCAATCCTTTGACTTTCAATCTAAGAGTTTTCTTTTGGGTTTGATGGGTTTCCTGTATACAGCATATGGTTGAATGTTATTTCTTGATCCATTTTGCTGGTCTGTTTCTTGTGATTGGTGAATTGAGGCCATTGGTATTAATGGCTATAACTGATGTATATTGATTTACTTTTGACATGTTATCTTTCTGTTTGCCTTTCCATTCTGTCTGTTTGCCTTAGTGTGCTTTTCCTATGCCTATCTACAATGTCTTTCAGTACTATTTGCAGGATTGATGTGGTGGTCATGAAGTTGTTCAGCTGTTCTTTGTCATGGAAATATCTTATTTCTTCATCCATTTTGAAGGATAGTTTTGCTGGGTACAGAAGTCTGTGTTGGAAGTCATTTTCCCTTAGTATCTTAAATACTGCATGCTCTTCTTGACTTCACTGTTTGTGTTGAGAAGTCTGTTGTGATTCTGATAGGCTTTGCTTTATAGGTGGTCTGTCTCTTCTCTCTAGCAGCTTTTAATATTTTGTTCCCATGTTGCATTTCAGTGATGTTGATTACTACATGTCTGGGTGTAATTTCCCCTTGGTTATGGTTATTTAGAGTTTTATATGTTTCATTGATCTGTATGTCAATTTCCATTCTTATGTTTGGGAAATTTTCATCTATTACTTCTGTAAATAGCCTCTTTCCATGGTTTATGTTGGTGGCCCACAGGACTCCTGCATTTTCATTATGCACATTTGATTGGTTCATTGTATAGTGCTTGGATTGATGGTGTCAGTGCTACACCCACATAGGAGTGGAGCCAGCATGTAATGTAATGGCAGGACGCAGGTGTGTCTCACTCTCTTGCCAGTTTCTACCTTGCTGTTTGCAGCTGCCATGAACTGTGACCCTACCATGCCACCCTGCCTTGGAGCTAACTGAGTATAGACTGAAATCTCCGAAATCTGTAAGAAATAAACCTTTCCTTTCCCAATTTTGAGTTATCAGGTGTTTTGTCTCAGTGACAAGTAAAAAGTAACTAACACAGAATTTGGTACAGAGGAGTGAGGTTGTTGCTGTGACTATACCTTACCATGTTTTTTCGAGAGGCTTTGGAAATGGCTTGTGGGCAGAGTTTGGAATGATTAGGACATATTGGCTGGATGTGTAGAGCTGGAACAACTTAGGTTATTCTGTAGAGGAGATTCTGATCAGAGCTCAGGAGACCAGAAGACTGATAGAAAAGCCTGATGATAAAGACCAGGCTTGGGTGGTTTCTGCTGGGAAGAAGGGCTGTATTGGTGGTTAGACTCCCCATGTTGTGTGTTATGGCATGGCAGAAATTATGTCTGCATTTTGCTCGTGCCCAGAGTTTTTGTCTGAGACTGAAACTAAGGGCAATGAACTGATTGACTTAGTCTGGCACAGGAAATTTCAAGGCAGTCTAATGTTGAGGCCGTGGCATGGCTATTGTTGGAGGCTTTTAGCCAGCTTTATTTTGCAAATCAAGAGCAAAGAGCCTACAAGGATAATTTACAACACCGTGAGTTTGGCCAGAATGAAAACTCCAGTAAAGCTGTGGATTGTAAAGACAGAGTTGAGACTTTGATTGCTGAGCACGGAATTCTAGGACTTAATGTTTGCTCTGCCGGATGTTGGACTTGCTTTGTTTCCAATGCTTTATATTCCTCCGTTTGTAACATTTGGAATGGTAATGTTTATCTTGTGCCTTTTCATTTCAAAAGTGTTCAACCTTGTTTCATTTGTGCAGGGGGTTACAGTTAAGAGTTAGCCATAGATCTTGGAGGAGACTTGGGACTTGAACTTTTAAGCAATGCTAAAACTGTTAGGAATTTGGAAATTCTTGGAGAGAGCCTATATGTTTTTTGTATAAAGGATGTACATAAGTCCTAGTGGCCAGGAGTGGAATGTCACAGTTTATGTCTGTGGCCTCAGGCTTCATGCAATTGCATTATGCATTTGTGATTGGTTTATTGTATAGTGATTGGATTGGTGGTGTCAGTGCTACACCTACATAGGGATGGAGCCAGCAAGTAATGTAATGGCAGGAAGAATGTGTGTGTGTGTCTCTCTCTTGCCAGTTTCTGCCTTGCTGTTTGCAGCTGCCATGAACTGTTGCCCCACCATACCTCTCTGACTTGGAGCCAACTGAGTATTGACTGAAACCTCTAAAAAATGTAAGAAATAAACCTTTCCTTTCCCAGCTTTGTACATCAAGGGTCTTGCCACAGTGACAAGTAAAAAGTAACTAAGACACCTCTTGATATCACTTGTATTGTCATCTTCCTTTGCATTTATACCTATCAAACATATGTTGTTTTTCTTTGCATCATCTTGCAGTCGTTGAATTGTTATTTCCTGCTTCCTTGTTATTTTTAATAGATCTTTCCTTTCCTGTTCACTAGCTGCAGTCTGAAAATCTATCTTTACTTTTGTTGAGGCAGCTTTGCCAGCTTTTAATGGAATTTTTGATTTCCTGTATATCTCTTTGAATTTGCTTCATGCATTGTTTGTTGCTTATATTGTTCATTCAGATTTTCCATCTTTTTCCATTGTTACTATAGTTTTTAACTGTGTGTTTTTAGATGTGCTTAGTGTATCTTTCATTACATTTATCAGTTCTTCATTTACTTGAGAGACTATTTCTGATTTGAGTTCTTTTATAGCTTTCTGGGGTTGTTTCTTTATTTCAGTTGTTATCATTTCAGGAATTTCAGGTGCATGTCTTATATTTTCTCCTGTATCCATGTCTCCTATGCTTGCTCTGGTTGGGTTGGAAGTTTCAGATTGCATTTTGCTTTTTTTTTTATTTTCCTATAATTCTGATTTTTGAGTGATGTTTCCATGTTTCCACTATGCACTGGGGATCATCTACCCAATTTTCATTCCCACAGAAGACTGCAGGCAACTGCTAGCTGCTTGAAGTTTGCTGGATGTAACCAGATAAGCCAACAAGGGACAACCTGTCCATCCTCTGGTGATTTCAGATGCAGGGCATGGTCTCACTGCCGGGGAGTTATATGTTCCAAGGTTTCTCTGTGTTCTGGGTTTCAAGCCACATTCAGGGCCTGGACTGGATTCTAGGTCCTGCTAGCTGCTTGGAGTTCATTGGGTGTGGCGTTTCACTGTTATAGTATGGTATTTCAGCAGTTTTGGATTAAACTTTCATGATTTTTAGAATTTGTGGGCCATTATCAATTTAAAGCACAATAAAAGGGAAGACCATGTTAATGAACATGTGTTCATGCAACATTTTCAACATCAGTTGAACAGTTTATATTGCATGCAAAATATGTTGTGATAACAGTTTTATTTTTTGTCCTGAGAATCAAACTGAGGTCCTTGCTCTTGTAAGGCAGGCACTGTGCCACTTGGTGTATCTATGGCCCAAGATGTGCATTTCATGGGGTTTATTAATAAAGTTAAAGAAGTTTATTTTTCTGCATTTTTTTACAAAAAAATTTTTGGTGAATGAGTTAAATCCTTTGTTTACATGTTTTAACAAGAAAAAGAAGATACAGAAATAGACATTACATTGGGATGAGCAAGGCAGTATTCCATATAACAAAAATCATAACAAAACAAATCTATAAAGTAAGTATACCATCACTGAACAAGGTAGGTCAAATTTCATACAAGTTGCATTTACATGAAATGGTCTGAGTACAGGATTTTGCAAAGTAAATCACTGCCTAGAGCATGAAAATGCCAACCATTATGGCTGTAAACTGCCTTATTTCCTTTTGAGAGAAAATCTTAATAGCATGAAAAGAACTGTCTTGAGACTTAAGGACTAAACCTTGAACACAATAAAGAACTTATTTATAATGCAATTCTGTGCAAAATACACACAGTAAATCTTGCTACCTAAACATTTTAAAAGCACAAGGGTATCCAGATTGAAAGTTAAAACCTTATGAAAGCAAAATGTTCCTTGTTTGTATATCGTTATGAGAAGACTGATAAGATTTTGGGTGAGGGAACAAGGAAGACATATGACATATTTATTCATTTAAAATTTGTTCAAAAAATTCTCATAAGGTTGTATATTGCTGCTTATACCATCTTAAAATTGTGTGCCATGGATCTGCTGTCAAGTATTTCACTAGGGACAAAAGAATTACCTGAAGGAAATGTTTCTCAAAATGAAGGTCAAAGGCTCAAAAAATTCTCATGTAGGATGAGTAATAAACATTTTAAACCAGCTCCCCATGTGACTATTAAAGATTCTGAGAAGCCCTCTAGGAAAAAGAACCATTAAAGCAAGATAACAAGCAAATTACTTGCATGGCAGAATTCTTTACAAGTGCATGTTGTGAATAATGCTTTTTGTTTTAAAACACATTTCATTCATGGATGGGAACATGTATATCTTACAAATGGTGATGTGACTGTATCTCAACATTTTCCTTTAGTATTTTCATGACTTTCAAATGTAGCTATTGGAAGGATAGACAATGTATGACTATAAGCTTTGGAAAGTAATATTTCCAATAAATGAAGCCTCCATCAAAGATAAAAATATATTTTATTTAATGCCTACAATGTTAAAATCTTCTACACTGAAACTTGATAGAATACTTAAAACTGAATTGTCCTAAGATTGTACCATATTAACTTGTTTAGAGGATAATAGTTAATATTAAAGTTCATTGCATAAAATATGATATGAAATTCAATGCTATGTATGACAACTCTCTCCTAAAATGTGAGCTCTGATTTTAATAAAATTGACTTAAAGAATTCTTCTCATAAAATGTATCCTACCATGTATTTCATTTGTTATCCTAGTAAAAGACATATGACATATTTGTTATCCTAGTAAAAAAAACTTAACAAGGGAATAGACAATAATATATGTGTTTTTTGCAAATGTATTCAAAATTGTTGTTACTTTTAGATTTTCCTGAAGACTACATAAGCTGGTAGCCAAAGTACAGTTAAAACTTTGGAAAGAAAGAAGTGTAGGAAAGACCGTCTATTGAAAATTCAAGTTATCTTCCCGTATCATAGAAAACAAGAAAAATCATACACATTCTTTGCACATTGAACAAATGGAATGTGTTCACAAGTTTTGTTAACAAGCAGTTGCATCATTGTTAAGCCAAATCATAAACAACTCTATCAACAACAAAATACACAGCATTTTATATTATAGATTGTAGACTAACAGAATCAAGTGTTACATCTAAATATATGTACAAAAAAGCCATTAAAATTAGCCACCAAACAATTGTGAAATGGCTCACTGAATCCATATTGGTAACAAGCTTTTCTGTGCATTAAATTGCAACATAAGCATAATGCACAGTTGGAAAATGGGGATCACATTCATTCTTTTTCACCATCGATAGAGGACTGATATACTGAGAACCTGAAAACTCACATGCATCGCTCTTGCTCACAATGTCCTTGTCATCTGGAATGAGCTGGACAGGTCCATTAGTAAACTGAAGGTCAAAGTTGCCCAAACTGATTTCTTAGAAAGATTTGGTTTAAAGGGATGCACCAGGTGCTTTTGCTCCATCATGTCCCAGTCATCATCCGAAAGAATGGATGGTCCTGAATGTCCGTGGTAAACCCTGTCTGAGGATGCCAACTGAGTTGTTCCCTTGGGTCCTTGTCCAGAAAACTCTGCAGGACACTTGTGGTCTACAGACAGACCATGTGGTATGTGAACTTTTCTTTCCACAATGAGTTGCAGGAGATAAGTGATTGAATGTTGGTCAGGGATGTCAGAGTTCTCTGCAATATGAAATGGAGGTTCTCCCACCATCATCTCAAATATTAGCACCCGGAGAATCCACCAGTCCACACTGAAACTATAATCTTCTCCTCTTATAATTTCAGTAATTAGCAGTGCCTTCACAGAAAGTGCTGGTTGGTCACATCTCCTGGCCCTAGTCCTTCCTTACATGTGCAGTAGTCAGTGAGTTAATGTGCTCTTCTTCTGAGTCCAGTGATAAATTGTCCAGTTTCAGGTTTCTGTAAAGGATCCCTCGATGGTGAAGAGAGTTGAAAGCCAAGCTGATCTCTGCAGAGTAAAACCTGGCCTATGGCTCAGGGAGGATTCTTTGTGGCTCTATGTGAAAC
Source organism: Cavia porcellus (assembly GCF_034190915.1). NCBI lineage: Eukaryota > Metazoa > Chordata > Mammalia > Rodentia > Caviidae > Cavia > Cavia porcellus. The sequence goes on from NW_026947508.1 coordinate 35,339,406, forward strand.
CCTAGGTCTCCTCTGCTGACATGGTCCTCAAGGAAAATCTGTTTGCTTTCTATCTGAAAGCAAGAATACACTCTAGAAGAAAAGGATAGTTCCATCCATGCTCCAAAACATACCTCACAGTCTTTGCCTGATGAAAATTCATGCATTCTTTTGTACAATTTTCATTGCAAAAATTTGATGTGCTTTTTGTAGTGGAACTAATAATACTTTCCCATAACTTCCTCTCCATATCACAGGGAGCAAATTGAAGTCCTGAAACCTAACCTAGGTGACACCTTGTGCCTTTCCCTGGTCTTCAACAGCTTGTTCCACACTGTGGTGATGTGAAGGACCAAAGGGGTTTCCTGTCTGTGCAGGGTCCAGAGCTGCATGTCATTCCATAATTGGCATCATGGGAACTGGTGGCAAAGAATGATGCCCACATTCAAGGGTAACAAGTGTGTTACCCTTCTTATGCATGAAGAGTTTACAGTCAAGAGTTTCCCTGGCGTTCAAGTCCCCTACATGGTCTGTGCCAGTGGCAGAGTGACTGCATCTGGCTTGAAACCTATGGCCATTGGCTCAAGAAAACTTTCTCCAGAGGCCCAGGCTCTGTGGGGGATGGACACATCTTCTGGATGAGACATTTTAGGATGTTCTGATGTCCAAGCAATGCACGGATTAACACTTTGTAAATATTCTTCAGGTGACACAGCCCAAAGTCTTCTTCTAGTTCCAACTGAGGAGACCCAGTAATGCTCCTCCTTCCTCCTCTGCCCATTCTGTGATGAACACCGGTTTATTGTTCAAAACCCACACATCTCATACTGTATCATGGAGCCCCATAAAGGAGAAGGAAGTCCCCAAATACGGTCTTGTGATGGCTCTTCCCATATTCAGGGCCTGCCATGTGAAGGTGTGGGTGGTGGAAGTGCTCAGGGTGGACCACTATGGTCATAGGTTTCTCTGTCCAGCCAACCTGGCACCAAGGGCTCACGAAGCTCATGTGGCCTGACTAGCTGCACTGACCACAGTGCCTGGAGTTCAGCACAGCTTTTTATGAAATGGTTTCCACTGGTGCCTGGGTCAGCATGGAAGGACACTAGGTTCCTCTTTGTTTCCCATGGCCTGGGGGCTGTGACTTCATGCTCCCAGCGTGGACTTCTTTGGTGTTCTAGGGTTTTTGTGGCCAGTTCTGGCAGACCTGTCCAGAGCTACTGGGAATCTCCTGGCCTAGTGAAATCTCCTCTGGGGTCCATTGCTGTGTTGTCCCATAGGTATTTGGGCTTTGGGAGACTTCACATGGGTTTGTTGGATTTTCTTCATCAAACGTGGTCACTGTTAAGGATGCCTTCTCTCCCTAGGGAGTCATTTAAGGTCAAATCACCCTTGCATGGTGGCCTGTGGCATCTGGATGGAGTGAACCATCTCCACAGGCTTTCACATAGACGTTCCCTACCTGGGGTTCTGAGGCCACAGGCTATGTGGGGAAGCTGCTCAGTGTGCTCCTTGTTGAGTATCTCTGGCCAAGTGAGCTCAGCAGGCTGCTGTCACTACATTGTGATGCCTAGTAACAGGGGATCCAAGTTCTGTTTGGCTGGGTTCCCAAGGGAGTGAGGTCTTTTGTTAGGATTCCATGCCCTAGGCCCCCTAGCCAGTCTCCCCTCCTGCATGGCCCATTCTTTCTCTTAATACTAAATTAATCTGGATGGTTACTTATTTTATTGTTCTTTATCTAAGATTGTAAGAATCTTTTTATCCATCAATCAGGTAAGACAGCAATAGGCAGATTTAGACTATCAAATCTTTTCCTGTTTAGTTCTGATTTTCAGGCAAACATAGTTGAGTGAGTCAGGACAGCATGTGGTGACTGTATGGCAGACATCCTCTGTAATGCATAGAAAACATCACCCCAGTGGTCATAAGGAAAACACATGTACAGCGTTTGAAATTTTCCTGTAACCACTTGGAATTCCTTCCTCTCCCCTCTCCCAGCACTGTTTTCATGTGGAAGTCACTGCACCTGTCTCTGCTTTTGAATCTCTAGAGTCTCTGACTTTGTGGTCTATGACCCTTACAGAATCATTTGTAAAGCTATTTATATTGTGAGTTATTACTGAAAGACACTGTCTCATTCTCACCATTCTATTCTTTTTTCTGTTACTGACTTCTTTATTTTTTTTCTTTTGATTAACTTCTCAGTGTTTCTAAAACTGGTTTGCTGGTCATGAATTTCTTAAATGACTCTATATCATAGAAATTCTTCATTTCTTCCTAAATTTGGAAATATATTTTGGTAGGTAATTATTATGTGCATTGGTTTTTTTTGTTACTTGGTACTCTCCTCCAAGCTCCCTTGTCCCCAAATTTGTGTTAAGAAATCTGGTGATATTTGGATAGGTTTGTCTTTAGAAGTTATTTGATATTTTTCTCTAGTGGCAGTTAGTGTTGTTTCTTCGTTCTGATATCTTGGAGTTTTCTATAATGTGTTGTGGAGAGATTCTTTTCTGGTTGTAGCTACTTGGAGCTTTAAATGCCTCATTATTTGGATTTTTTTTCAGTGTCTAGATTTGAAAGTGTTGTGCAGGGGGAATAACATATTTAGACCTTCACCTTGTTTCTCCAGCCTTTCATTGACCTCTGTAATGCTTAGGTTATGTCTTCTGAGCCATCTATGTGGAGGAGGGTTGCAGCTCTAATTTTGCTCCCTCGTTGAAGTTGTTTAGACTATTCTGGGACTTTTATTTTTACAGAAATGTAAGAATCAAAATATTAATCTATTATGCTGACAGTTTGTTAAGGGGTTGTGTTTTTTTATCTTTTTATATTCTTCTACTGGTTTTTGTTTCATTCTGTATTTTATTTTTAATAAAAACTAACAGTAATCTATCACTCTCAGATCAACTTCTCATGACTTCTTCTATTTCATGGAGCATATCTGCACCATGTGCTACCGCATTCTTGTCCTGAATTTCTGATGTTTTCTCTTCCAATTGCTGGTGTCTGCTGGTATGGTGCTCAGCTGTGCTTTTCCCTTCCAGGAATTGTGCTTTCTTCTTTCTTATAACCATCAGTTAGTTATTCCCTAGGTCCCTCATTCACATCCTGCATTGTCTGAGGTGTACAGTCAGTGCTTGTGTCTTCTTGTTGGATGTCTTATTAATTAAAATGTTTAGCTTGTTTGCCTTCTCTTTGAGCTCTGAACATGATATGCATGTTCTTCTTTGATGTCTTCAAACATTTAACCATTTGTTTTCTGAGTTCTTTTCTGCACACTTTCTTTACTTTATTGACTGCCAGATAGCTACTGTGGAACTATTAAATTTTGAGGCATGTTAGTAGCTCGTTTTTTTTTTTCATTGCTCTGTTTTTATGCTCAATGTTGTAGGACAGTTGGACTAGAACTTTTTGCTAATAGTTACAACAAATACTGAGCAACAAAGAGAGGAGAGGTTCTGGTAATATCTAGCTGCAATGAACATTATAGAGTTTAAGAAGTAGTGGCATTTAAGTCTTGTCAAAATTTCTTATAGAATTGAACCCTGGGGTTTTTTGTATGTTTATATCTTTAATTACATCTTGAATTTCATTGACTGAAATTGGTTTATTTAGAATTTTTATATCTTCTTGATCCTGCTTTGGTAACTCTTTTTTATTTTTATTTTTATTTTTTTATTGGTACCGGGGATGCAACTCACAACTGCCTGCTTGCAAGGCAGGTGCTTATGCTGCTGAGCTAAATCCCCAGACCCTTTGCTTTGGTACCTCTTATGTATCAAAAATTTTGTGTATTTCTACTCCATTTGTCTCTTATTGGCATGCAAATTGTTGAAGTAGATATAGATAACTTTTAAATTTCTGTGGGATCTGTTGCAGTTTCACCATTTTGATTCCTAATTGCATGGATGTTAGTCTTTTGATTCCTTCCTTTTTTTTTTTTTTTTTTTTGATTAGTCTGGCTAGGGTTTTGTTTCCATCCTATTTAATCTTTCATTGATATCTTGCTTTGATTTCTTAGTTTCCATTGCATTAATTTCTGTCATGATATGTAATTTTCTTTTCACGTGATCTTAGGCTTGACCTGCTCTTCTTTTTCTATAACTTTGAGGTTCAACAGTAAGTTGTTTATTTGAGCTTGCTCTGTTTATTGATATGTATATTCACTGCTATATGTTTCCTTTATAGGACTGCTTTCATCATATCCCACAAGCTCCAGTATGGTGTACTACTATTATCTTTTAAGTCTAGAAATTGTCTAATTTCTTTGTTAATTTCATGTGTGACCCTTTGGTTGTTCAGGATGGTGTTATTTAATTTCCATATGTTTATGAAGTTCTTGTGATTTCTTTCTTTCTTTCTTTCTTTCTTTCTTTCTTTCTTTCTCGATATCTGGAATGGCATTCCCTACTTTGCACTGGCCGGGCAGGCACTTATGCCTCTAAGCTATACCTGTGAGCTAATTCTTTGGTTTCTTTTGCCATTGATTTCAAATTTCATTATTACATGGTCTGATAATATGCATGGGATAATTTCAGTTCAGTTACCTACACTTTAGATTGTTCTATGAGAAGTATAATTTCTATTTTAGAGAACATCCCAGAGAAAGTGTCAGAGGGGCTCTGTTGTACATGTGGAACTCATTAGTATTTGTGCAACTCTTTGAATTTATGATAGAGATTAGTTTTATTACTAGGTGTAGCCATCAGATCAGTTGAGAAGAGAGTAAGAAGCCTGTGATATCAGGTACAAGAGAGGAGAGTTGCTGCAAGGCACAGAATGCCTTGTGACCTGTAGTTGCCTGGGTTGTGGGTAGGCAAGAGAATGGGTTCAAATCAGGGGAAGAACACTGGGAATGAAACTTGCTGAACTAAGCAAATGAGCTTGAACATCATATTCTGAAGACATAATGGTACATGTGCGGTATCAGATTCTTCACAGCTTTAAGGCAAGGAGATCTGCACTTATTAAAGCAGATCACAGTGCAGCAGAAACAGCCCTGCGCTCCCTGCCAGGGTACCTGAGTTACTGTTTCTTGCCCAGATAGCAGTTCCTGTCAGTTTCTGTTACTTCTGCTTCTTACAAAGGATGGTCACTGTGATGCACAGCTGGTGACTTTGATACATATTGCAAGAACCAATGAGAGACAGCCAAGTGCTCTACCTGTGTACTTCCCTTTTGCAATATATAAAATCCTCTCTCCCTGAGTCTTTGTATTCTGACATTCTTACAAGGATTGATTCTTGTCACTTCCCAACACTATAAATAAATCAGCCTCCTAAACCTGTGTGTCATTTTGGTTTTTCTGTTTGCTATTGCAACAGCATGGTAGAAAAAATATTTGAAGACACCTGAAAGGGGAATGTTAGCAATTTTCAGGGAAACTTGCCCTTCAAGTACTGACCAATAGGTGGAAGCAAAGGGCCGTCTCTTTTAAAGCTAACCTTTCAAATCTTGTCCCTGCCCAGAAAGAGCTGTGATCCAAGAGGCACAATGTTTGGGCTATTTATAACACTCTGCCCTAAGGACATTCCTACATTCATTCAACACTTTATTTTACATTTGTGAAATGTAAAAGGTCTCTTAAAACTCTGTTTTGATTCTAAAACCTCCTTTTCTTTTTTTCCCCTCATCTCTCTGTTTCTCTGCTTCTGTCTCTGTATCTGTCTCTGTTTCTCTCTCTTTTTCTCTGTCTCTGTCCTTCCCACCGGTAACTGCTATTCGACAGCCTCCGGTGTGGGTTTCTCTTTGTGTCCTGATTGCTGAGAACTGGGTTGCCTGGTAGGGACCAATCTGCTCTCACCTACTTACTTTCATTTCTTGGTGACTTCAACTCTATTCTTATATTTGCATCTCAAGCACAATCACCTCCCAGAGCTTCAAAATCTCACATATGCAGGTTCCGTGGGACAGCTGTTGAGTGGAGGTCCGGGGCCATCTCAGTATTGGAAATATGTTCCATTGCAAGTCCTTATTTCCCCTTGTTTCCCAGTGTTGCTTTTTCTGTCTTCCCATCTAAGGAAGCTTCATAGAAAATTCTGTGGTGGATCCTTTCCAAATATAAGGCAGGATTTGATTTTGTTTTTCTGTCTCAGCTCATGTCCAGAATGTCAGCAAATATATTTTTGTTACTTTAAAATATAGCCAGGATGTACCTACCTTTCAAAAATCTGTATTCAGGACTGGGAAATAAAATGACATGATGACTTGGAATATGACATTAGAGGAACTTTTTAATGTCTACTTTGTAAGCTGTCTGGAAGGCCATGAAGAGCAAACGGGCATCAAACTGCATATTATCAGAGTCTTCATTTGTCTCATGTTAAACCTAAGTTTGAGGATAGCAGTGGTCTTGGAGGACTTTCATAAAAAGGAAGAAATGGAGCCTTTTGAGATTTATCAGCCATCATGAGGATGAGCAGATGTGTGAGTTACCAACCTTAAGTCTAGAAGTATTAGTTCTCCATGTTTTGTTTGCCTATAAAATGCTTGGAAACAAAGATTTTTGTGGAGACTAAAACCCATATATCTTTGTCAGTAGCAATAGAGAACAGGGGCAAAAATGTCCCATAAAATGCAAATTGAATTTCTGCTAACAGCTGTGAGACATTTTCTGAGAATTTGTTTGCCCTCTTTGTATTGTAGCTGTATTCCTGGATATCACCAACTGTGGAATCCTCCAACATCTCTCAGGTCATTCCCAGTATGTGAACAGCCAGGAACATGATTTGGATGCCATGCTACACTGATGAGAGAGATGTGACAGGACTGAAGTTTCTTCAGGCCAAGATCTTTCCTTACCCAAGGAGTCAGTAAGACTAAGAACACTGCAAAATGCACCACTTCATGAACGTCCATGGAGTCTCAGGAACACAACACTGCGAGCATAGCAAAGATCTCTACAAATTTGACCTTTTCAGATAGAGGCAGCTCTCCAGGAGTGACACACAGGCTGAGAGGAAAATGCTTGTTCACTGTATCCAAACTGGACTGTGATACGTTAACATGGAAGTGCATATCCAATATGCCTTTTCTTAGTTATTACTCATTTTAGGCTGAACTCAATGTGAGATTGATTTGGTTTCATTCGGTTTCATCAGGTAACAGAGCTTTTAAAGCTCAAAGGAACCCTTCATAGCCAGTTTCAACATTCTGTCTCTGTGTCAGAGTCCTCAGCAGAACGCAGTCTCTGTTCCTTTGCTTTCTTCCTCATTCAGAGTCCCAGGCAGAGGCCTCAGCTACAACCTGTTGTTCTGATTCTTCAGCCTCTTCCTCTCACACAGAGCAGTCTGTGATGTGCTGCTCCCCAGACAGCAGTGCAGGAGGGCAGCTGGGCCTCCTCAGGCAGGGAGGTTTGTGTTCGGGCTGTAGCACCGGGGCAGGATCATGTGTACCTTGCACACTGTAATAAACTCCAGCGCCCTCAGCCTCCACCCTGCTGATTTTGAGAATGAAATCTGTCCATGACCCACTGCCACTGAACCTGTCAGAGACCCAAGATTCCTGATCGGAAACCTGATAAATCATTCTTCGTGGATCCTGGCCTGGTTTGTGCACCACCCAGTGCAAATAGGTGTTTCCATTGCTGTGAAGGAGACTTTGACTGGCCCTGCAGGACATGGAGGCTGGCTCTCCAGGGGTGACAGAGAGGGATAGTGGGGTTTGGGTCAATACAACATCTCCAGAGGATCCTAAAATGAAGAAAGAAAAGTAAGTGCAACTTCAGATACAAACATCATCATGCATTTTTACCCTGTTCTCTTTTTTGTAAATGTCAAGCTTAACTATTATGTAATTTTAATATAAAGGGAACTAATATTAGTTTTGAAATAACTCACAAGATCTAATCACAAGGATTCCTCTTGAATTCATCTCCCTACCCATATCTTTCTTTGTGTCACTCTTCATGAGAGGCCTACTCCTGAGGCTTTAGAAATTTTCTTAATTCCCTCATAGAAATACACACATCCATGCTTCACGTCAGGGCTGCACATCTCAGGTATGCACAGAACTCATCGAGGCAGCAGTTTGACCCAGAAATTCACCCCTTCCTCCCATACCCTTCCTCATCTCCCTGTGTCCTTACCAGTGATCCAGAGCAGTAGCACCCCCAGGAGCTGAAGAGGGAGCCTCATTTTGCGAAATTGAACTGAGATTTCTAATCAGTCAGGGCCAAGTTAGAACCAGAATTTATCTGAGACTTGCTTGGGAAGGTCTTTCCTGGGGAGAAAATGCAAATTCCCTGGTGGGTGCAGTGGTGGAGAAAGCGTAAAGCACATGGTTTGAGGTTTCACATGTGAGCCAAGTATTATAAAATTCCTTCTGCATTTTGAGCAAGCAATGCAGCTAAACTACATGCTGTGTGCAGCAGTGGGTACAGGGATCCCTAAGAAAATCCTCACCTCCAGCAGGGACACAGTGCTCAGGGCTCTGCCCTTCCCAGACAGAACTGCAGTCCCAAGATATGGGAGTGTGTGCAGATCAGTCTCTGGGAGGGGAAAAGTCTTGTGCTTCTAGGCCTCCTGGAAGGAAAGGAAGTGATTTTCACTTGATGAGAATGCATTTTTAGTATTTTCTATCATTAACAGCCTGTAGCAGAGCTGTGAAGCCCTTCTGATTAGGTGAACTCTCATCATCTAGAAAGAAGATGAGAAACAATATTTTCCTTTATCTAGAAATTAAACAGCATAAGAGCACTAAAGTCAACACAATACGATACAGAGATAAAGTAACTGTCTTCTAGCTGGAGGGAAGTAACTCTTTTGAAGGCAAGACTAAAAGGAAAAAATATGCCTTATATAATTCACATGAAATTATTTGTAAGTAGACTTAGAAATTGGTAAATATGTAATCATGTCTCTCCCTGTAGATACGTATAATATGATATCTATCTATCTATTTATCTATCTATCTATCTGGTTTATTAAAACCTTTATTAAGAAAAAATATTTCTCTTGATCTTGTGCAAAGTGAATGCAGAATAATATTACACTACTCTTTTCTGAGTGATCATAAATCATCCTTCTCAATTCTACTCTTATAACAAATACTGAGTAGCCATGGTCTGTAGTTTAAAGAGACATTGTCAGTATCAGAATGTCACTATTGAATCTGATTTTTTAATGTCTCAATGTCATTTGAATCAATGGCTGAAACTTTCTGGACCTTATCTAAAATGGTCACTGTGGAAAGAAGGTCAATTTCATACTTTCTCCAAAGCCCTAAGAGAATGAAGCCATGCTGTTTTCAGTCTGTAATGATACTATATGTTTCATGACAGGCCAAGAGCTGCAGTGTACCCTTACACATTTGGTAAAGTGGGTTCATGGAAAAATAAACACATAAGGATTTTGTAACGTGTGCTTTTATTGTAAATAAAAGACTCTCTGGATGTGCTCATCGTCGTGTGTGTGTGTGTGTGTGTGTGTGTGTGTGTGTGCGCGCGTGCGCGCGTGCTGTGGCTTAAACCTGGGATATTCACAATTAGCTACAACAACAGTTCTTTGCATTTTGAGACAGGGTATCATTGTGTTGTTCACTTGTTCAACTTCATCTCCAGCTGTCTATTTTCCTCCTCAGGCACCACTGTGCTGCAGTCACAGGTATGCACCATTGGGTGCTTTTATCTTCTGAGTGTGTTTTATTTCTGAATACTTCAAGAGGTTGAAAAGCTCACTTATTGGACCTGTTGGACTCTTAAGGTTCCCTATTTGTCTCTCTGGAATCAGTGGTAAATGAAATGGAAGAAAATAAACTTCATCTCAAAATCTTGTGTATTTTCGGGAAAAGCAGTAGAAAAAAAGTCCATGTGGCATCCATCCGCGGGAGGAAGAATCCCATTGTGCAAGGCTGAGTCTCTATTGAACACAGTGCAAAGTTCTCTCCCCAATAAGATAGATCACTCTCTCCTCACCATTACTGCTCATCAGAGAGTTTTCTGCTAGTGACACCTTGGTGCCAGTAAAAGATTTTAGCAACTGTCATTTTCAGGCGAGCTACTGTGATGTTAGAAACCATGTCAGCAAGTCTTCCCGGCCAAGTGATTAATCTCCATAAGGACACTGCTGTCAAAAGGATGTGAAGGAAGATAAAAAATATTCTTATTTCAGGTAGAGACCTAGGTGACCTGCTGAAGTCAAGTAGAGAAGCAGAAATTATTGTACGTTAGGTAATGAGCCGCAATTCCTGGGCAGAGGTGAATATATTGTCCTGGTATCTAGACATGGACATGTTAACTATACGAGTCTGAATATATGTTAACATGTAAATGTGTATTATAAATATTTATTTATAGAAATGTATCCATATATGAGTATTTACATATTAGTATGTACCAATTTATATACACACAAGTGAATATACATCTATAAAAGTATACACATAGCTATATATATAAATCCATATATGTATATACTCAATTATTAGGTTAGTTAAAATTGTTCTTTGTGCAGTGATTCCTTTGAAGCCTTTTTTACTTTCTGGGCTTTTGAGGCAGGAACTCAGTTCAGGCTGCCCTAAGATCACTGTGTAGCCCAGGCTAGGGTTAAGCAGGTCAGCTACTCATCCTGGTTCCATCAGAAACTGCTTGCTCACTGCACACACACCTGAGAGTCCCAGGTCTCTCACCAGTTCAGTGACCTTTGATCTGGAAAAGGTTTCAGTGTTACCATCAACAGCTTATAAGCTGAAGGCACAGTACATAATGACTGTCAGCAGTGTTGTAGTCATTCTCTCCATGTGATTCATCCTGAAGCAAAACCTCATTTTAGTGTCTGTCCTGCTGTTTGCTGTCCATGTGACAAGGGAGTTGCACTCTCCATCTGCCTAAAGACTACATCTCATTCTTCCATCTAAGAAATATGACAGGGTCAGTAGAAAATTAAATGTATTGGTGTGCCTTTAAACTTTTATTATAGAAGAGTAACAGGAAAACTCAGTAAAGACTCTCACAATACAATTTTACATGAATTTATGTCTTGAACATGTAAAAGTCATCATGTTACAGTTCCTCAGGTCAGAAGCCCAGCTCAGTACTCAGTGTGACAGTGAGGCTGCTATCAAGATGCCTTCGGTCTGGAAGATCTAGAAGTGAATCTGTCCCTTTCCTACTCCTAGAGGTGTCTGTGAGCCCTTGTCCCTCATCTTTCTGTCTCCCAGCAGTTCATCTCTTGCACCTGTCCAAGTCACACCTGTGTGTGCTACCTGTGTGCTTTCCAGGTGTCAGTGCTGAGAAACCTCAGTCCACAGGAATGAAGGATGTTGTTTTGTGCCCCAGACAACCTAACTTTCAGTCTTTCCACCTCAGTTAATTCAAAGAATTCTGTTTCTGAAGACGGAAATCTTCCAATGTGCTAACCAATTCCATTCATGATTCCATTTTCAACTAGAAATAAGCCTTGACTGTTCTCTGAAGCACAGAGACAATGCAGCTGAGTGTCATGGACCACTTATAATTGTTAAAGTTCTGCACTGGGTCTTCAAGTTGTCTCTGTGTGAAAGGGCCTTTCTTTATTTACTTGGTATCCAGGTGTTCACTGAGATGACAGATGTGCTCAGTGGTATGAGGTGAAGCACACGGTGATGTAGGCAGTGCCATGCACAGATGTAAAATGGGGTGCACCAAGATGAGAGCTTCACCTACACATGAGAAACTTACAGATTTACAACAATAGGAGTAACTGATGTATACTCCACAAAGGTAAGAAAACAAATTTTCATAGAGAAATTCAAAGTTTGTGATGTCCCCGTCACAGGGAAGCTGAGGATGAGCATGTGAAACATCTAGAGCATTTATGCAGGGTGCAGGCAGCAGTGAGTCTCAGGTGAGTTTGTGGTGAGTGAACAGAGTGCATCCAGAAATGTCGATGGGTGCTGGACCTGCTTTACAGACCAAATGGGGTTTGAAAACATAGTTATACATATGCCAAAATCAATAGAAATATATATTGAAAACAACACTTTTCATAAATGTAAAATTTAGTGCTATAAAACTATTCTAAAAAGAGAAAAGTTCTGTGATTGTGGATGTGCTCTAGCTTTGAGTTTCTCAAACTCTAATTCAAAGAAAATAAGGTATTATGTCACACATTTCTCACCTTGGGAAAATTCCTGGTCTCATGTCTGGCTAACTTTTCTAGTACACATAGAAGGTCATTTCTCTCTTGGGGAATTGTATGGGAGCTGTTAAGAACTACTGAGTAGTATTTTCAATTATACCCATAGAAAACTGAATTAGAGGATCCATATGATATTTTCTTGTACAAATGGTGACAGTGCATGCACAGTATTAAATGGTGAGGCTGGAGTATGGGCTGAGGCTTAGGTGTAATATCTACTCAGTGGCCACAGAGCATATGTTCCCAGCACTTAGCCTTGGTGATGTCCCTGGAATTGTCTGTTGGGAGCCGCGTCTGTGATAGGTCGCCTTACTCGGCGGACGTGCGGCCTGTGGTAAAGAGCAAAGCCTGAGGTAGATTACCCCTCCCATCGAATATGTTAGTTTCCTGCTTACCGCGTAAACAACCCGCTCAACAATATAGTCTGCCTGGCAACTGATGATGTTAGCCAATCAGCTTGCCTTGCTTACTTTAACATGATTGGACACTGTATCCGTATATATACCGGTGCCACCCCTGGGAGGAAGTAGAAGCCAGGTAGAAGCCCGGAAGTGGAAGCCCAAAAGGAGCCGCGGAGAGCGGACCGATAGAGGCTTCGGAGTGAAGCCCAAAAGGAGCCGCGGGGAGCGGACCAAAGGAGGCTTCAGTTGGGAGCGGTCCCAGGGCAGGCTGTACGGAGAAGGAAAATAAAAAGAAAAGGTTGTCCACTACCAGACTTTGTCGTGTGTCCTTCCTGCCGGCCAGAAGCGACCACGACATTTGGTGGCCCGCCCGGGGACTGATCACCCCCGAGACGTAGAAGTGGACAACGCTCCAGTACAGAGCTGCGAGACAGGTGAGTTGGGGATAAGCCTGGGCTCTGGGTGGCGCGCACCTACAGGGCTTTTAGACTCCCCTCAGGCTCACGCGTAAGTGGCGGATTCCTTGGGCCTCACGCGGTGAGTAACATATTAAAAAATGGGAAACATGCTAGGTAGCAACACTAAGAGCGAGGGTGGTTGTGGAGAAAGCTCTCAAGAGCTTACAAAAGTACGCAGGGTATCTGAGCAGGCCCAGTCAGGGAGCTCCCGAGAGGGGTCCGTCAAGGGGAACAAGGATGCTAAGGAGGAGGACGGGGCTCTAGCCTCGGAGTCGTCTGACTCCGAGGACGAGGGAAAGTTAAATGGCAAGGGGGCCAAAGAGACCAGCTGTCAGGAGCCTAAGTCGCTCAATAAGGAGTCGCAGGGTTCTTTTCCAACGTTGCGCCGCGAATTGCGCTCTGCTCAACCTGGTCTGCGGAGGAGTAGAGAGCTCCTGAGCGCTCCCCGGCGCGAGAGGGAGGCGAAGCCTTCCGCCCCACCCTGGGGGCCGTTTCCGGAGGCGGTCCCTCGCCACGAGGCGGCCGCCTGGGAGCTCCCTCCCCTTTCGCCAGAACAGGAAGTGATGCACGAGCCCCCATTTTCCGCCCAATCACGGCCGCCGTCTTATGCTCCGCCGCCGGCGGATCGGTATTTTTACAGGCGGCTTTGGCAGGGGGGACGCTTGTCTCATGAGGTACATCCACCTGGGATAGATAGTGACCCCTACGGGATATTTCCTGTACAAGTAGCTATGGGTCAGGGACGCAATGTATGGGAGCCTTTTGAGATAAAGCAGATTAGAGAACTTAAAAATGCAGTTACAACCTTTGGGCCGACTGCGCCTTACACCATTGCCATGCTGGAGAATCTGTCTTCTGGGCCCCTCACCCCCGCGGACTGGATTCAGCTGGCAAAGGCGTGTCTGCCCTCGGGTAGTTACCTGGATTGGCGAGCCTGGTACGCAGAGTTCTCTGCAGAGCAGGCTGAGAAAAACGCCAATCGGGGAAACCGGGGGTGGAACAAGGAAATGCTTATGGGAGAAGGTCGGCATGCTGATGATCAGACTCGGTTCCCTGGCGATGTCTATGAACAAATCAATGCCATAGGGCTCCGCGCCTGGAAGCAAGTAAGTGGTGCCGGAACAGCCTCCTTGTGTCTTTCAAAAATAATTCAGGGTACCACAGAGCCATTTGTTGACTTTGTGGCCCGAATGCAAGATGCTGCCGATAAGATATTTTCTGATCCGGGAGTGGCTCAACCGCTGGTAAGGCAGCTGATTTTCGAGCAATGTACAAAGGAGTGCAAGGCAGCGATAGCTCCTCATAAGAACAAGGACCTCAACGCCTGGATTAGGATATGCAGAGAGATAGGGGGGCCGCTCTCCAACTCGGGAGTGGCTGCTCTCCTGGCCGCGGCTGTACAGCAGAGGGGACCTCGCGGGTCAGGAGGGGAATGTAAGGCTAAAGGGTGTTTTGCCTGCGGGGAGCCAGGACACATTAAACGTCACTGCCCAAACAATGCAGATGCTAGGCCTCATCCTAGGAATGAAGAACCATATGTTTGTGGGCGATGCAAGAAGGGATCACACAGAGCTGAGGAGTGTAGGTCGGTCTTTGATGCTCAGGGCAACCGTATTTGTGGACAAGATGCTAGAGAGCCAAAAAACGGCCAGAGGGGGCCCCCTTCACAGGCGGGCCCCCGCCCCAGAGACAGGACAGCTCAGGGTGGCAGCCTTCAACAAGGGCCACCCCTGGGTCAGCAGGTGTGGACCTCAGTGTCGCCTCAGGACTTATATTAGTGCCTGATATGGGTGTTCAAGTGGTTGAAACCACCTTTAAGGGACCGTTACCCAAAAATTCCGTGGGTCTGGTGATCGGGAGATCCTCCACGGCCCTTCGGGGTCTCACAGTAGTCCCGGGGGTCATAGACTCAGACTACACAGGACATATTAAAATTATGGTTCAATCTCTTGTGGGTACTATGGTAATCAATAAAGGAGACAAGATAGCGCAGCTCTTGCTGCTCCCCAGTCTCCACAAGAGATTTCCCTCAAAGCAGAAAATTAGAGAAAGTCAAGGTTTCGGTTCCTCAGGGGAAGTCTTTGAGGGACTCCATATGACACTTGGTAAAAGGCCCATGCTCTCACTTAAGGTCAATGGCAAGAGTATAACAGGGCTCCTAGACACAGGAGCTGACCGTTCCATTATCTCCAGAAAGGATTGGCCTTCCAACTGGCCCACCAACACTGCAGATAACACGCTGCAGGGCCTGGGGATGGTGTCAGCTCCTCAGGTTAGTGCTTCAACCCTGCTCTGGTGCGATGAGGAGGGTCATCAGGGCCATTTCCAACCATTTGTGTTGCAGTTGCCAATGTCTCTATGGGGAAGGGACATCCTCACTCAGATGGATGTCACGCTTACGTCAAACTGCTCCCCCCAGGCTAAGGATATACTCAGGAACCAGGGATATACCCCCGGCAAAGGCTTGGGCAATGCCCTGCAGGGTCGGACATCCCCAATACCAGTAGAGAACAAAAAAGGTAGGCAAGGATTGGGTTTTTCTTAGGGGCCGCTGAAGAAGCTCTCCTACCCACTTCGATCAAAATCACCTGGAAATCAAATGATCCGGTTTGGGTACCTCAGTGGCCCCTGCCTAAGGAGAAGCTATTAGCCTTGTCAGAAATAGTCAGTACACAACTTAGATTAGGACATATTAAGCCGTCAACCTCCCCATGGAACACCCCCATTTTTATAATTAAGAAAAAGTCTGGCAAGTGGAGGCTGCTCCATGATCTAAGGGCGGTCAACGCGCAGATGCAGTCCCTGGGGGCGGTCCAGAGGGGGCTGCCAGCTCTCTCAGCCATCCCTCAGTCCTGGCCAGTTTATGTTATAGATCTTAGAGACTGTTTCTTCTCAATTCCCCTGCACCCAGAGGACACTCATAGGTTCGCCTTTACACTAGCAAACCATTTCCATGTTTCCAGAGCAGATGCACGAGATATCGTGCGACTATGTGACTCCTGTGCCACATACAAACCTGCCATACCGATGGGAGTAAACCCTCGAGGTTTGATCCCTGGTGATGTTTGGCAGATGGACATCACACATATACAGGAGTTTGGGACTCTTAAATATGTTCATGTTTCCACAGACACCTGTTCTCGCGTCATATTTGCAACAGCAGAAACAGGTGAAAAAGTGTCTAATGTGATCAATCATTGCCTGGCAGCTTGGGCCGCATGGGGCAAACCAAAAATATTAAAAACTGATAATGGACCAGCCTATATAGGCAAAGCTTTCAATGAGTTCTGTAAAATGATGGAGGTTCAATTAAAACATGGTATCCCATATAATCCCCAAGGTCAAGGAATCATTGAGAGGGCTCATAGAAGCCTCAAAGAAATTTTACAAAAACAAAAAGGGGGAGTAGGCCAAGGCCTGGCCCCAAAGGCACGATTATCCATGGCACTATTCACACACAATTTTTTAAATTTAAATAATGATAATCGCTCCCCAGCTGTGGAGCACTGCAACCCTTCCCCCAACCATAAAGGGTGGGTGAAGTGGAAAGATGTCCTGACAGGACAATGGATGGGCCCGGATCCAGTGGTCAGCTGGAACCGAGGCGCGGTTTGTGTTTTCCCACAGGAACCGGGACGAGAACCACTGTGGATACCGGAGAGACTGACACGGGCAACAAAGCCCTCGACTGAAGATCAGACCTGCCCTACCGGAGAT
This sequence comes from Cavia porcellus, assembly GCF_034190915.1. Classification (NCBI taxonomy): domain Eukaryota; kingdom Metazoa; phylum Chordata; class Mammalia; order Rodentia; family Caviidae; genus Cavia; species Cavia porcellus. The sequence continues at coordinate 35,356,074 of NW_026947508.1, forward strand.
CCATCACAGACCAACCAACAAGATGAATAGAAATAGCGGTAGCCCGAAATGGACAAGAAGATCCTCAGGCATATGCATGGCTTGCTCGATTGGCCCACGACCGAGTCTAGATATGGCGGGCATCCCTCATTCTCCTCCATAAGGTGACAATACACAGCAGGGTAGGTGAGTCAATGACGGGTAAGAGCGTGCCTCCCCAGCACGACTCGACCTAAGCCAGGCCCTACCCCATCCTGCACGTAAGCCGCTGGACTGTTAGATGCTGCCCAGGTCTAAATTTCTCTCCGAGGGGATTTCTTTACGGAGAGGAAATGAGTGCAAGCTTGTGTGCATCCAGGTTCCGTCCAGTTTGTGCCTGGCCCTAGAAAAAGGACGAGGGCCTCAGGGCCTTGGCAGACCATGGCATGGCCAACCAGGGTCTAAGCCAAGGACCTACGGTGGGCCTACACATAGGGCATAAGCCTCTGCACCCAGTCCAGGAAGGGCTACGATGCGCACATTCATAAAAAATAAAATAGGGGGAGATGTTGGGAGCCGCGTCTGTGATAGGTCGCCTTACTTGGCGGACGTGTGGCCTGTGGTAAAGAGCAAAGCCTGAGGTAGATTACCCCTCCCATCGAATATGTTAGTTTCCTGCTTACCGCGTAAACAACCCGCTCAACAATATAGTCTGCCTGGCAACTGATGATGTTAGCCAATCAGCTTGCCTTGCTTACTTTAACATGATTGGACACTGTATCCGTATATATACCGGTGCCACCCCTGGGAGGAAGTAGAAGCCAGGTAGAAGCCCGGAAGTGGAAGCCCAAAAGGAGCCGCGGAGAGCGGACCGATAGAGGCTTCGGAGTGAAGCCCAAAAGGAGCCGCGGGGAGCGGACCAAAGGAGGCTTCAGTTGGGAGCGGTCCCAGGGCAGGCTGTACGGAGAAGGAAAATAAAAAGAAAAGGTTGTCCACTACCAGACTTTGTCATGTGTCCTTCCTGCCGGCCAGAAGCGACCACGACAGTTGTCCCTGGATGTTCCTGTGGACTCCCTTAGCCTTGGGTGATGTCAAGGTCCTGATGCTGTCTGAGAGATGAGTAGCATCTTGCAAGAGCTGCGGGCTTCATTTGCTGCCAGAAATCTTACTCATCCTGATTAGTGAAGGCTGGATGCCCTCATTCTCTGGCCAGAGTTTTTCTTTCCTGTGGAGGAGGTGTGGAGATCACTTCAGACTCAGGGTGAGATCCTCAGATCTTCAAATCAGCCATTCTATGTAAGTCAGAGAATTGTCCCCAGTGCTGTGATTTTTCATTTCAAGGTAGGACTGCTGCATTTTTCATGTAAATCACAGAATAATAATGATAAGAATTCTTTTCCCCTAAAAAGAAAAGAAAAGAAAACAGCCACATCAAATAAACTCTCTGATTAAAGTATTCAGCAATATCTCTTTGTCCTGACTTACTGTCATGGTCCTTAGTCTCGTGCTTGGTTGCCAAGCTTGGCTGCTGTGTTTGGTGTCTGGTGCAGGACTCTGAAAACTCCTCATGTTCAGACCCATGTCCACAGATTCAGGGGAGACTAGTCTGGCCATGGCTGAAGATTATATCTTTCTTTCTTTCTTTCCTTCTCTATTCTTTCCTCCTTTCTTTTGTTTTATTGTGAGGTATTCGAGACAGACCTCAGGAACTCTGCATGCTAGTGAGGTACCACTATGAGTTACACCTGCAGCCTGAAATTTGGATTTTCCTGGGTTCTGCAAGGAGATCCAGTGTGATCTGCCCCACCTGCTCTCTACTTTCTAACCATGTATATTAGCCAACTGCCTTTTTTCCCTGTACCTGTTCCCTGGGCCTGCTTTTTGGCACATGGGTTGTTGAATTCTTCCCCTCCTCATGGCCTCATGACACCTCATCTCCTTGCCAGGCACTGTCGCCCCTGCTAATCAGGCTTGAGTTCATTCCCCAGGGCCTCTGGCCCTGATGGCAGCCTGGTGGCTTTTTCACTCAGAAACCTGGTGCCTAGAAGTAGAGGACTTTAATCATGTGAACGTTTCATTACCAGTTGTGACAGGAACCATGTATCATTTTATTCATAGATCATTCTTTTCTCAGGTCTGGTCTCCTTTTCACAGTGAAAATATTAGCCTCATACTTCTAAAATTATCCCCATCCTTGAATTCTCTGATTTTTGGACAGACCTAGTATGAGGCAAGTGAGCCATTTGCCTTGTTGCAAAATTTAAGAAAGTGCACAAATCTCAGGCATTTGTGTGAATATCTTTTAGTGCAATCCAAAGTTGTGCAAAGCCTACCTCATAAGGAAAATTCACAATTGTCAGTCAAAACAAGATCTACAAGTTGAAAAATAAGTGTCACTATGAACTGCTTTATATTGTGGCATATCATATTTGTGAGCTTATTTCATTTAAGTTCTTGAACTTCTGCCACCAGTTGCTATCAGGGACTGGTTTGAGAGCAGCATTATAAGTGTGGATTGCAAAAAGATTGGAGCACAAGACACTGGAGCTTCTTTAACTTGGAGAATGTCTTGGGTGCTGTACTGGGATGGGACGGGGTGGGTGTGAGAGTGGATTCCAAAGTCTACAACAGCACTGGGTCAGGGAAAGTGGACGATGGAAAAAAAATGTTGAACAAAAAATGTTTCCTATGCGTCTATATTCAGTATGAAGAGTGATAATAATGGGCAGATTAAATGTCTGGAGCTTCCTGAAATCTCTGTGGAAGTTCTGTAGTCACTGAACGAAATCATAGCTGTGTTGTAAGTGTGTAAGGAAAATATTGCAGGAAGTAGTATTTTGAAAGAGGATGACAATTTGGCTTGGACCCGCAGTGCATGGAGATGACCAGCAGAGAGCAGAGAGAGCACACATCTTTGAAAGCAACCTTGTGTCTCTCCCCCTGCTTGGGGGGAGTCACTCACAGGTGAGGCTGTATTTGGACCATTCTGTAACAATGATCCGCAAAGGGAAATTTCCTTTCAGTTTAATATTGTTTAAGTTACGTTGGTAAACTGAAAAATCGTTCTAAAATGTTATTTGTCTCTGTCATTAAGGTTAGTGTTAGTGTTAGGGTGCAGGTTGGACATCTGATGGCATCTGAAAAGTGTATTATGTTCCAGTTCTCACTCTCCGTGCTGACTTTGCCTTCCTTCCCATCTAAAGGCATCAATGCAAATTACCTTGTGGTTCAGGTTGAAATATATGTCTCTCATCCTTGATTTAACATTTTCTCTCATATCTCACATTAGTATGTCAGTAAAGTTCATTTGCTATGCGTTTAAAATATGACCAGAACCTGTACACCGTTCACCACATCCACTGCTCAGTCAGAATCCCAGAAATGTGAGTTCATAGCGACTTGGACAGAAGCATCAGAGGACGCTTTCGGGACTTTTCTATATTTACTTTGTGAACTTAGGCAAAAGACCAAGAATTGTGTATTAGATATCAATTGTCCCTTTACTAAACTCATCATTTTTCTGTTGCCCTGCATTTAACTTTGTTTTTATGTATTTTCAGAGTAATTTTTATGGAGACTAATGATTTACCCAGTGTCATGAGGATAGGGTGGAGGAATAAGGTGCACCTGTTAATCCTAGAAGCAGTAGGCTGAAACTTACTGTTTGGCCTTAGGCTCCCTGAATGCTGTGTGACAGGCTTCTGCAACCTGGCTTGTGTCTTTGTCTTCTGAGCGTTTACATTCTCTGTAAATACTCGGAAATGTTGGTGTGATTTCATGCTTGACATTTCTAGTCTCTGTTTTCTTTGTGAAATGTTACACAATGTTACACTAGCATGTTTGCAATGTATAATGATCACATTTATTGTGTGTGGTAGGTACATGTACAGAGCATACCTTAGTGTATTTCCCCTTCTCCTCATTTTTAGATTCTGTGCTTCATCTATCTAACCTGAGTTAAGAGCGACCAGTAACATGAAAGAATAAAAGGTTTGAATTTATGGGAACAGACACAGAGCAGGGTTTTAAAGTTTCAAAAAAATGTAGAGAAGATATGAGAACTTGATGGAAAATAATGGGCACATTGATTCAGCTTTCAAATTCTTGTCCTTGGAAATTCAATAATCCTTGAGCCCGGCTCAAGGGTGTGCAATTTGGGTGTGTTACTGTAGGCTGTGGCAGCAATCTTAGATCAAATTTGAATCGGATTCTAGAATTTGTAGTACATTATCTAGTGAAGCAAAATAAATGGGAGCTCATATTAATGAAATAAATACTCATGTTTTCAATAATGTTACTGTGCTAATGCTAAATTTTCAAGATGAGTTGTAAATTTACACTGCTTATAAAATACCACGAAATATCAATATTATTGTTAATTAATAGGTTTTTTGTTAGTTTCACTTTTCTATATAATACTCTGATTTCTTCAATATGTTTTTCCATTTCCAATTCTGGTTCAGACCTTTTGCTCTCTGTAATTTCTAATTTTTACTTATAATTGAATTATTTTTCATGTGTGTTTTAGAGATAGCGTTTCATTGTGCAATTTATGCTGGTCTTGTATTCACTTTGTAGCCCCAGCTGGCCTCGAACATGCAGCAATCCTCCTGCCTCAGCTTCCTGAGTACTGGGCTACAGGGATGCACAAACGTGCCAGGCTGAATTATTTTTGAACTGCTAGAATCTCTGAATGTGTGGTCTATGATCCTTAAATTGTTATTTGTAAAAGCTTTTACATTGTGAGTTACTGATGAAAAATAATGAGTATTTCCTGTCATTGCATTATACTTCTGTTTCTCATTTTTGTTTTTCCTTTTGATGAACTTCTCACTTTTTGTAGTGCTGGTTTCATGGTCATGAATTTCTTTAATGGCACTTTGTCATGAAATTTCTTTATTTGTTCTAAATTTGGAAAGATATGTTTGTACAATGTTATAATGCACAGTGAAATGTTTCTTTTGGACTTGATGCATTCCTCCTAGTTCGCCTGTCTAAAACTGAAGTCCACTTTGCATTCTTGTGATTTGATTTGTTGTCCAGCTTTCATAAAATGCCAGGAATTTGCGAGGCACACAAGGAACCTGCGAAGTCACCCTCATTCTCCCCTATTTATTCAGGATTCACTGAAGCACAGGTCCTTGTTACTCATGGCCTCTTCCCGCTTAGTCTTCTCTATTGACACTGTAGACTCTGGGTCATCTGTTCTTCTGCCGTGTTTGTCTTTCAAGGTCATTACAATTGATAAGGTTATTAATGAATTGTGTTTGGTAGGCAGCTGAGGTACCTCGGAGATACAGACCTTAGTCACAGTTTGCTTCTTTCGGGCCATCACCGTCTTTGTTTTCCACAACCTCAAACAACTGGCTGTGCTGTTCCCCAGGCAAGTAGCACAGGAGGGTAGCGGTCCACCCCAATCAGGGAGGTTTATGTTGAGAATCTAACAGTGCGGGAAGAGCTTGTGGACCTTGCACACAGTAATGAATTCCAGCATCCTCAGCTTCCACCCTGCTGATTTTGAGTGGGAAATGTGTGTCTGACACACTGCCACTGGATATTTTAAGACATAAATGTGCTTCTTAAAAGTGTTATAAATCATACATTATGAAGGGTGCCCTGGCTTCTGTATAAGTGAATTGAATAGATGTTTCCATCATGGTAGAGGAGGCTCCAACTTGACCTGCAGGAGATGGAGGCCAAGTCTCCAGTTGTGATGGACAGTGAGTAGGTTGTGAATCATGTCGATAACACAGTGTATCCCAAAGTAATGAAGAAACATCAGTTCATTTTTATTGTTTTCTCTTTCTTGTAAGCTTCAAGCTACATTATTTTTTATTTTGATATATAAAGAAAACTATTCAAATTTTATAAGTTAATTAAATTTATTGGTGAATTTTAAGTATACATGCTGACCGCAGTCTTCATCGGGAATTGGTCCCATACATGAAATAAGTTGATTCTTTTATCTCCATTCCTCTCTACTCTCATCAATCCTTGATCCCTTCCTTACTTACAAAAGCTTTGTTTCCATTTTTCCTTCTTTTATCATTTTTTATTCTATCCTTCCCTTCCTTAGTTCCCCTTCCCATTTGAACATTTTCTTACTATTTCACATGTGTTATATTTTTTGTTACTCACTTACTCTTTTGCACTCTCATGGTGGAGAAACAATGTGGTATGTACCCTTGTGTGTTCAATTTATTTCCCTGGATAGGATGGCCTCAGTGTGCACTCACGTAGATAGAAATGTCTCAAGCTTAGGCTTCTTTATGGCAGAGCAGCAGTGCACTATATAAACCCCCACATCTCCTTTACCCATTTCTCAGTTGATGAACATTTGTGTTGCTTCCAAGTCTTGAGTAATATGAAGCGTGCTGCTTTAAACATGGGTGTGCATGTCTTACTATAGTATGATTATTTGAATTCTTTTGAGAAGATATGAAGATGGAAAAAAGCTAGGTGGAATGTATCCTCTTGTCCTAGTTTTTTGGGAAATCTTTACACTGTTTTCCACAGTGCTTGTGTTAGTTCACAGCCCATCAACAGTGGAGAAATCTTCTTTTTATCCCACAGCCCCACCAGCACTTGTTTGGGGCTCATTTTTTGATGATACTCTTCCTTTCTGCGGTGTATGGAATCTAAACATTGTTTTAATCTCTTGAATCACCAGAGACATTGAGTAATTTTTCATATGTCTATTTGTCAATTGTACTTCTTCAACTGAGAAATATCTATTCATTTCAGATCCCACTTTTGGATTGGGCATCTTTACATTTGGGCATGTAATTTATTAAATATCTCCTTATATATTCTATAAAATAGTCCTTTTCTAAGAAATGGATGGCAATTTTTTTTCCACTGTGTGGGTTGTCTCTTCATTCTGTGGGTGGTTTTTCTTGATGTGCAAATGCTTTTTAATAAAATGAAATTCCAGTTGTTGATTCTTTGTGATATTCCTGTGTAACTGGGACCTTGTTCATAAAATCTTTGCCTATATCTGTCTTCAAGAGTTTCACATATTCTATCTTCCTGAAGAGTTAGTGTTTCTGTTTTAATATTTAGATCATTCATTCCTTTCATTTTGAGTGTAGTGCATGGAGATAGACACTGATCTAGTTTAAGTCATCTGCATGTGGAAAGCTGTTTTTTCAGGCATTTTTTTTATTAGTGTCTTTCTTCTGGTGAACCACTTTGGTGGCATTTTCAAAGATAATGTGGCTGACAGTGTTCGGAGTTGTTTCTGCATCTTCTGTTCTGTTTCATTGATCCTTAGCTCCTTTTTTTCTATCACCATGCTGTTTTCATCAAGTAGCTTTGTAGCATAATTTCAATCAGGGATTGTGATGACTCCTGGATGCCTTTCTTGCTCATTTTTTTTTAAATTTTGCTGTTTTAGGTCTCTTATGACTCCAGATGAATTTTAGTAGTTTTCTCTAATCTTGTGAGACATGTTGTTGGAAATTTGATTGGCATTTCACCTATCTACGTATTAAATTTGAGAATATCGTTTTTTCACTATACTGGTTTTTCCTACCTAAGACAATGTTTCTCCATTTTTCGGTATCTACTTCAATTTCCTTTTCCAAAGTATTCTGATTTTGAATGTTAATGTCTTTTACTCCCTTCTTTAGAAGGGTCCCTATGTATTTCCTTTTTATGGATGCTCTTGTGAAAGGTGTTGTTTCTCTAATTTCTTTCTGGGTGAGTGTGTTATTCTTGTATAGGAAGGCTATTGATTTTTGAGTGTTGACTTTGCATTCAGCTAGGCTACTGTAGTTGGTTATTAAGCCTAGAAGTCTTTGGGTGGCGCTTTAGTGTTCTTCCAGGTAGAGTATCATGTCATGTTTGAGTAATGACAATTTAACTTCTTTCTTTCCTATTGTTATTCCTTATTTCTCCTGTTTAATTGTTCTGCCTAAAGTTTCCAGAACTATATAGAATAGGAGTGGTGATAGTGGACATCTGTGACTTGTTATTGATTTTAGAGAAAAAGCTTTCAAGTTTCATTGATTCAGTGTGATGTTGGCTATTGGTTTGTCACAGAATTTTTTATTAGATTGAGATAAAGTTTATCCCAATTTTCTGTAGTGTTTTTATCATGAATGGTTATTAGACCTTTCCAAATGCTTTTGTAGCATCTATTGAGATGAATGTATGGTTTTGGTCCTTGGTTCTGTTAATATGATATATCACATTTTTGGAGCTGTATATGTTGAAGCACCCCTGCTTCCCTGGCATGAATCCTACTTGATCATGTTGCATAGTCTTGATAACTTACTGCATTCTGTTCACTAGTATCTTACTGAAGATGTTTGCATCTATGTGCATTAGGGAGATTGGCCTTTATGTAGCTCATTTTCTTGGAGGACCTTCTTGCATTTTGGTATCAGGGCAATTGCTTCCAGGAATGAATTTGGGATTTTTGTTTCCCTTTCAATTTCATTAAAGGTTTTAAGAAGTAGTGGTATTAGGCCTTCTCTAAATTTCTTATAGAATTCTGCAGCAGACCATTAGGGCCTGGGCTTTTCTTTGTTGGTAGGTCTCTAATGTCTTCAATTTAATTGGTTGCTATTGGCTTATTTATAATTTTTAAATCTTCTTTCAGCTTTGAAAATTCATATATGTCAAGGAATATGTCCATTTTTCTGAAGTTTCTATTTTACTGGTATATAATTTCTTGAAATTGATAAACATAATCTAGGTTTCTGTGGGGTCGGTTGTGATTCCACCCTTTCATTTCTAATTGTCTTGATTTGAAACTTTCTTTAATTTTGTGGTAAATTTGGCTGGGTATTTGTCCATCTTATTTAATCTTTCAGTGAACCAACTCTTCCATTCATTGGTTCTTTGCATTGCTTTGTTAGTCTCTGTTGCATTAGCTTCTGCTCTGTGGTATAATTTACTGCTTCATGTTAGCTTGGGTGTAGACCCACTCTGCTTTTTCCAGAACCTTGAGTTTTGACATTAAGTTATTTATTTGACCTTGCTATGTTTTCTTGACAAATGCATTTGGTGTTGCAAATTTCTCTCATAGAACTGTTTTCAAAGTGTCTCACAAGTTTCAGTATGTTTTATTGACATTATTACTGTGTTGTACAAACATACGATTTTTCTTTAATCTTATCAGTTACCCATTGTTGTTCAGGAAGGTATTATTTAATTTTCAGATGTGTATGAATTCTTTGGTTTCGGTGGCCATTGATTTTCAATTTCATTGGGCTATGTGCTGACAATATACAAGGAATAATTTCAGATGCTTTTTATTTACTTAAGCACCTGTTTTGAATGAATGTGTTTTCTATTTCAGGGAACAACCTGTATGCACCTGAGAAGAATATGCGTTCTGATGTTGTGGGTTGGAACTTTCTGTAGACATCTAGTATGTCTTCAGAAGATTGTTTCTGGTCTAATATTTCACCGTTGATTGTCTAGTTGTTCTGTTTTTTGTTGTTGTTGTTGTTGTTGTTGTTGTTGTTTTGTAACAATGGAGTGTTGATTCCCTAAGAGACGGTGATAATGCTTTTAGATTTTTCCTGTCTACTAATATTTGTTTTATATAGTTAGAGGCACTAATGTTTATTGAATCCATATTTATGATTGCTATTTTCCCTCTTGGATATTCCATTAGAAGTATGTAATGATTTTTTGTGTCTCTTAATTTTTAATAGGTCTGGCTTGAAATTCACTTTATGAATAGAATAGCTACCCCTGCTTTCCCTGGCCCCAAGGTTCATGCTGTATGGAGTATTGCTTTCTGTCCTTTGTCTCTCAGTTCATGAATTTCTTTTGGAATTAAATGTGTTTCATGTATGCAACATATTGATGGATTTTGCTTCTTGATCCATTTTGCCAGTGTTAGGTATCATTGGTGAATTGAGATTATTACCATTGAGGATTATAAGTGGTATATATAAATTCATCCTGGTGATGTTATTTTCCAGATGTTGGCTCTCTTTTTCTCCACTTTGTTTTATTACATGCCCTGCCCAGTAGATTCATTCTGTTGTTGATCATGCAATTGTAGTTCCAGTTATCTGTTTTCTGGAATGTCTTTCGGAACATTTTGGAGTGCTAGTTAGGTGCTCATGAATTTCGTCAGGGGTTCTTTTTCAAGGAAGTATCTTATTTCTCCATCAATATTGAAAGATGGTTTTCTAGGAGATATCAATGTAGGCTGAAGGCTTATTTTTAATTTTTTTAAGTTTTTTGAGGGAGTTTGAAATACATCACTCCAAACTGTCCTTGACTTGAGGGTTTGTGTTGAGAAGTCAGCTATGATTGTGATAGGCTTTCATTCATAGGTTATTTGATTCTTTTGTCTATCAGCTTACAATTTTCTGTTCTTGAGTGGAATTTCTGGAATCTTGATGCTTCTATGTCTGGGTATAGTTTTATTATTTTTATTCATTGTAGTTGAAACTCTATGTGGATCACTTACAGGAATATCAAATTCCTTCTCCTTGGCAGGGAATTGTTTTGGCATGATGTCTAAGAGCAGTTTTTACATATGTATGCTGGCTCCTTTTTTTTTTAACTGACTCCAATCATTCTTATGTTATCCTTCCCTGCTTCATGTAGCAGCTGCTAGATGTACTTCTTGTGCTCCCTAGATATTTTTAAGAAATATTTTTTTTCATCTTCACTAACCACTATCCTGTTTTCTATATGTGAGATTCTGTCCTCACATTGTTTTATTCTGCTGTTAATATTTTCAGTGGAATCTTTAATGTCCTGGCTATCTCATTGAATCTGTTTTTGTATTCCTGTTCTTTCCAATATTGGCCATTCATGGCATCCATCAATTTCCTATGCTCTTCTCTTTTTTCATCTATATCTGCTCTAGAATACTAAGGATATCTTTATATTATGATCACCATGACTTAGTTATTTAAGAAATTATATCTGAATTGATTTTTGTCTAAATCTTTGTTGATTTGTTTTATTGTTTGCACTTCAGAGATTCTACATAGGTGGCTGTTTGTTTGCCCAACCTCATTACCCCTGTTGGTGAACCGGGCGTGTGGGGTTGCATCCTGATGAACTACCTTTTCTTTTTTTATGGTTTTTTTAGTTTAATTATGGGAATGATGCTTGCAAATTGCTTGTGGTGGGTATCATGACTGCTATTATTTAAAACTGGTAGGAAATGGCTACTTCTGAGAAGTGTCTTCCATATTTAGCTAGATATTGGATTTTGTGTGCATTGCAAAATTATACCTCTTCAGTTTATTGAGGATGAGAAGTTGCTGCCTACTTGATCCAGGACCTGGTTCTTCCAAAGTGACCCAGTGTATTACATGACCTTTAGGCAATCTCAGTCTTGGTATAACAGGGAGAACAGCTGGTTAGCAGAACTATGTCACCTTGGCTAAGGTGCTATATTTGTCAATAAGAATAACAATAGGATCAAAAAAGCCTAGAAAGTGACAAACTGTGGTATGCAGTAATTTGCTACCTTTAATTGTCTGAACTAGATTTTTGGTTATATAACAAAATCTAAAATGAACCAGATTATTTATATGAAGTAAAAGTCTTCAGTATACCAATTTTACCCTCAGGTGAGAAACTTTACCTGTGATTGGCTAGGGAGAACAGATAAACAGAACAAAAGAAAGGGATTAGCTGCAAAACTGCAGGACAAAGGAGGATCATCCAATGTTTATGAAAGTGGTGCAAACTATAGGAGAGAAAGAGAGAAGGAAGAAAGAAAAGAAAAAAAAAAACCAGAATGGAACCACTAACCCAGGAGAGCTAGAAACCATGTTTACATTCATATAAGGACAATGTCAAACAATAAAGAAAAAAGAACAAGTCAAGAAGAGAATAAAAGACAACTGTCCACTTCAAGATGTGTCTCTGTTATCACTGGTACACAAAATGTGCAGATAGAATCCAGATCCATGCTGACTTATGCTAGAAAGCCAGCAATATCTTTACAGTAGGGTTGTGATTAGTCTAGGGGAGCCTCAGCTTTATTTCCCAAGAAGGCCAGGCTGATTCCTGGCCATAAGGTTGGAACTTGAGCTGGTCAGCTTCCAGCAGTCATCACACCTTCCGCAGGCTTGAAGTCATGTGTGAGCCACTAGGTGGATCCAGTGGTTATTCTGAGTTAAGAACTTGGTAGCTCCAAATCAGCTACTGGCCAGTCATGCTACTGGCCAATCATGCTGTTCTGCAGATTGCTAAATCCACATACTCCTATCTATTGCAATCCACAGCATCTAATGTACCCCGTGAATCTCTCCATAAATCCCTCAGGGGTTGCCAGCATTTGCCATGTGTCCAAGCTTTGAAATGCTCCTTCCATGCAGTGAGTCCTGACACTGAGAGAAGGCACCATCCATTACCTTCCAGTCTCTTCTTAATAAGCTTTGTACAAACAGCCCTACCCTTTGATCCTCTGGTCCAGGCATCAGAGTTGTGCAAGGGCCATGCTGAATTTGTATTAATGCAAAATTTAATAAGTGCTTTTTGTATCCCTTAGAACAGCTGCCTAGTATCTTGATAGAATAATAGAAAAATACAAAAATTATTGCAGAAAAATCATCAATAGGAAAAAAACTATATTATAAGTAAAAGAAATTCATTGTTTTGTGTAAAGCAAAACGTTCATTTTCTTTTAGTTAAAAACATAATTTTAGGTTGTAACTCTGGATACTAACAAAACATTGATGTGTACCTATTTTACATTGTAGGATGTAATATTTGAACAATTCTTTGATTTTAGATATTTGTGCATGTGTGTGCATGTGCCTGTGTGGGTGTGTGTGTTGTTTAGTCAGCAGTTGCATTGAGAGTCAGGTTGAGAGCAGAAAACCAGCCTGTGATGTGGAGTACAGACAGAAAGCAGAGCTGCTGTAATGGACAGGACGGTTGCTATAACTGTCTCAGGATGAGGTGTATCAGAGATGCCATTCAAATGATGGGAAGAGCAATGGGGATCGAGCTTGATGAAGAAATCAAATGGTCTTACACCACTGTCTTCCTTATGAGCCAGTTTCCAGCAGGGAAAAAGGAATAACGATACACGCGAGGAATAAAGTTGTCAGACATTCAACATTACGAGGTACTGATACTTCCACAGTAGTTAAACTATATAATAGGATGGTAGATAAAATATTTCAGTGTGTTTGATAGAAGAAATCTCAGATACTCTTCCTAGGTACTTGCAGTACATGAGAATGACCACTAGGAGAAGCACCTGTCCACTTCTTTGTGAAAGTTCACTTAAAAATCTCCCACCTACCAGAGGGAAACTTTGGATCATGAGGATGAAACAGTGACAGTGGGAGTTCCATAGTATTTTGCATTGGTGCTCTATGGTGGTTGAGTAACTGTTGGATTTTGTGCATTTGGAGGGGGCTGAATGGTTTTGGGAACTGAACTCATGGCCTCGTGCATGCCAGGTAGGTTCAGAGCCTCTGAACATTATACCCAGCCCTTGTCCATTCTCTCCTGTCAATTCTTCTATTTATTTTTGCTGGTTGTGGTCAGTGGGAAGGTTGAGAACAGAATACTAAGCTTGTTATATCAGAGTACAAGACAGGAGAGGTACAAATTCCCCTGTGTGCTGTAATTGCTTGAGGATGGGGGAAGGTGATTGGTTGATTTCAGATTACAGGACCAACACTGGGACCCAAGCTTGGTGAACTCAGAAAATGACCTTGTACAACTTGTTCTCAAAAAATAATGGTACACAAAGGCACCAGGCTCTTCACAGCTGTTGCACTGTGAAATACGGCAAAGGAATCTGCACTTGTAAACCAGACCACAGCATGACAGAAAAAAATATTTCAAGGCAGTTGAAAGTGGAAGGTTAAGAGCAATTTTCCTTTGAAGGTGCCTTGCATAGGAGTGACCAACAAGGGTATCAAGTGGCCATCTCTTTAGAAAAGTGATCCTAGAACTCTTGCCTCTGGCCAGGTTGAGCTGTGGTCTTGTAAGAAACATAATGTTTGCTGTTTATCACAGCCTGCCTTAACTTGGTGTTGATTCAGAATTTTGATCTTATTTTCCTGAAAGGAAAAGAGATTCTTAAAACATTGTCTTGATACTAGGACCTCCTTTTCTGTCCCTTTCTCTGTGTCTCTCTTTAGAATAGTAGAGGTCTTGGAGGATTTTCCCAAGCAGAAAGAAATTGACCCTATCAAGATTTACCAACGATTACAAGTATTGGTGGAGGTGTGCACCTTAATTCAGAAAGTAGTAGGTCTAAATGCTCTGTTTGACTGTAAAAAGTTTGGAAAGAAAATGCTTGTGGAGACTAAAACCTCCTATTTCTTTCTGACACTGGAGAACAGAGGTCATAACTGTCCATCAAATCCTCGTCCTATTGCTGCTCAGTGATGTGATAAATATCTGAATATCTATTTGCTCTCTTTCTATGGACCTATATTCCTGCAGAAAGTTCTTCATTTGGGCACCTCCTCCATAAGGTTATCTGCAACCAAATTCAGGGTTGGAAGGTCCCAGTCTCTCTGAAGCAGATATTTAAGGACGATAAATCTTTGGTATAATTGAATATGATCTAGGAGCTCAGGCAGGATTGATACCAAAGAATAAAAAATGGGTCCAAAATTTGTCCCTTTCTTTTGTCTTTCCTCTTCTTTTCTGTACCCTTTCCTGCCTCTTCCTCTCTGCTTTCTTTCTTTTCTAGTCCTCTCATTCCCTTTAGTATGTTCTCTCTTTTGTGTGGTTTCTCTACCTCCTTTTATTACCTCAGGGATATTGTTGATCTGAGGAAGCCAGGGTGTCACTCTGTAAGACCCAACACCTTTAAGTATAGGTTTTATTTAAAGCTAAAGCTCTCTGCATCACATATAGTAGCTGTAACTGGAGTTTCTAAGTTGACCTTCAGGCTGCATCCCCATCTTGTGACTCCTGTAAGAAACCCCTCACCTGTGGTTTAAAAATCAATGAGGACCCTGACATTCCTCCTCTGTGCCCCTCTTTCTTCCATCTACACTGAAGGCTATATTTCACCTCTCTGCACTTTCTTCAGAGTTGTGATCCTCTGTGCAGCCTTCCTCTCTGATCTCCTGATGTCAGCACTGTGTAACCTCAGTCTGCACTGCTGATGGATGTGACTCTGTACCCCACATCTTCCTTCCCCTCTCCCAGTATCCATTGATGAATAGAAAGCCATATGGCAAGGGGAAACTTTGTGCATCTATGGGAAGAATTTTCTACCTAATCCTATTCATATATTCATTTTAAATTGGAATTCATTGCCTACTTTGGGGCATAAATATACAACAGTAGAGAAGAGTTCCCCGTGCCCCACATCATCGTTTAAAAACATGGAAGCTTCTTAAGGCTCTGAGTAGGAGTCAGCTCTTCCTAACTTGTTTGTTCTGCCAGTGTATACTAGAAACACAGAGATGGCTTTGATGTTGCCCACAAGAACACAGGGTGATGTGAGTTTTACCATGCACTGCAAGTTTTTTGAGGTGATACATAAAGATCTTTGTAATTCCAGTAACTCTAGAACTTGATCAAAAGCATTTGCCAATGTAGATTCTGACAAAAGGAAATGTGAATACTGCAGGTATTCATGGTGCAGGCAGCAGTGTATTTTAGGTCTGTTCCTGGTGAGGGAAGGTTTCCTTCAGTGTGGAACCTGGGAAATTTCAAGGCCATCACTTGAGTATGGCTGTGGAGACATAGGTGTGCATTTGTCAAAGAAAGACATGATAAAGGAAAATCTACATTTATTCCAGGCAAAATTTGCCCCAGCTAACCTCTCCTAAAAAGAAAGTAAATTTGCACTTGACATAGGTACTTTTGTGATAACTCTGACCTTCCTGGAACTAATGAAACCAAAATCATACATTAGAGAACAATTCTCATGTAGGGGAAAATTGCAGCTCTCACCATGGCTCAAGGCTTTCCTAACACAGACATTAAAGCTAATTTCTACCTCAGCATGTTAAACAGGAACCATGTTTAAAAAACTCTGTGAAAATTTATTAAACAATTGTTATGGAAAATACAGAAAAACATGCTATTTTCTAGTAAAAATGGTGGCTGTTTAAGGGCACCACCAGAGTGCAAAGTTCACACACAGATTCAGTGTCAGTTGGATGACTGATTTAGTGGACTCAGAGGTGACCTTGATGACTTCACACTGTCACAGGCTGGGCTCGAGCTCACTACTCACGCACACCCTGATGCTGTTTCAGAGCAGGCTGGGATGGCGGTACTGCATCCCACATGCT
This sequence comes from Cavia porcellus, assembly GCF_034190915.1. Classification (NCBI taxonomy): domain Eukaryota; kingdom Metazoa; phylum Chordata; class Mammalia; order Rodentia; family Caviidae; genus Cavia; species Cavia porcellus. The sequence continues at coordinate 35,372,249 of NW_026947508.1, forward strand.
CCTGCTGCATCTGCAGCTGGAAACTTACCTGGCCTGTCAGTTGCATGGTGGTGACCTCTGGCCTGCACATTTTTTCCCCAGTGTTGGAGTGTGTTACTGTTGGTGGGAGATCAGCTCAGAGAGTAGAATAGAACCTTGAATCTGCATTTGGTAAATTATATGTGATGTTACATAAGTTAATTTTTCTGTGCCAAAGATTTCTCAACTGGAAATCCCAGCATGTCTGCAAATTTGCTGTGAGAAGGAAATAAAATAGCGCATGAGAGTTGCTGAGCACAGAATCTAGGAATGTGTCGTGTTCTTAGTGAATTCTTATTCTTCTTGTTCAGATTCAGTTTAACAGGAACCAGAGAGGTGGCTGATGAGGAGCAGCAGCAACAGCAGCAGCAACCACAGTCACTATGAAAGAGAACACCACAGGGAAGGCAAGTAAAACCAGTTTTCTGCTGGCGCTGCTGCAAGTTTGCTGTTTCTTTGGAAAGGCATCATAGTTGGACTTTAAGCCACCGTCTATGGTCCCCATGTGTGCACTTCTTGGTGGATGGCTGTGACTGGAGGCCCCTTACCTAGTTGTTCCCTTTAACATTCCCCTTAGAGAGACTGCAGGTGATGGATAGTTTCCATTATTCTGTTGTCACCTGTTTTAATTTTATTTGTTATGAACCCCATGACATACAATGCTGTTTTTTGAGCAGATAGTCAATGAACAATTAAAGAGACTGAAAACCAAGTAATTTTTAATACAGTTATCCTTGCAGCTACCATGGTTATTGTGACTTAAAAGTTTTGCCCTCGTTTTCCCTGTGCCTGGGGAACGTGCATCATCATTTTCTGTAATGTTGAAGCACCACTGGGCCTCCTTTATGTCATACACACTCCTGACATTTCCTTCTCACGTCTCATTTTTCTAAGCAGACTCTTAGATTGAACGTTGTTTCTCAGTATTTTTAATCTTTTGTTTCTTCTCCTTCTTCTTCCCCTAACCCTTTCCTCCCCACCCCTTTCTCCCTCACTTAGTGCTTCTTTCACGTGTGCTCTCCCCAGCCCATCCTTCCCTCATGTGCCTTTCTGTCTCTGTTTATCCCTTTCAAGTGTGTGCTGTTACTGCACAGGGTTAGACGGATATTCTTCACATGGAAGATGCCAGTCTCATGTGAAAAAAATGCTCCATGTCCTTGGAGCTCCTGGTACCTGGGACAGACTAGAATGACACCACTGAGGCATTTGCCTTGGGTGCAAAACTGAAGAAAGTGCCCTCATCTCTGTCACTTGTATGATAAACTTTAATGCAATCCAGTGTTGTGCAAAGGCCACTTCATAGTAAAAAATAAGAATTGCAGATGAAAACAAGATCCTCCTTGTGAACATATAAATGGCAATAGGGATTATGGCAATATGATATTGTTAATGTTATTTGGTTGATGATTTTGGTTGTGTTTCGAGCAGTGGCTGGGTTAAAGTAGCATTACAAGTGTATACTGCAAGATCATTAGAGCTAAAGACACTTGATATCTGTAAGTGGAGAATGGCTGGTGCTGTGCTTGGCTCCGTCAGGAATATGTGTGAGGATTAATTGCAATGACTTCAAGATCTCTGTATCTTGTTAGGAGGATGATGGGAATTATGTTTCCCCAGTGTTCTGTATGAGCCAGTCTTCAATGAATAAAATGTAAATATCAGACACATTAAATGCCTAGAGGCTCCTAAGATACCTGTGGCAGTTCTGCTGATGTTGAATTAGGTCACAGTTTTTTTTTTGATGTTCACATATTATCGTTTTACAAATAGTGGTTCAAGATACAAAAATGAAGCATGTAAAGTGGGAATTCAAAGAGCGAGACTGCAAACATTCCTGTTCAAGAGTCCAACAAAAACTTAGCAACATGGTTGCCAATCGTATACACTTAAACATACATGCAGTTATCCATATCTTCATTTATGTTTAGATTAAACAAATTAAAGCAGATTAAAATCTTTCTGAACAAAGAATAATAGTATTGCTGGATTTCACATCATGACACTCCTTGATCAGCACCAGGTATTGAAGTGTCTTTTTTAAATATTTAATTTAAAGAAAGACTAAACAAAACAGAAAACAGGTAGAAATTACACATAATTTCAAACCAAAAATAAACAGTAAGAAATCAGTAATAGATGATTACAGATTGTCTTCTTACAAAAAGTTATTCAAGATACTAAAGTGGAGCATATAAAGTGGGAATTCAAACACTGAGATTGCAAGCAGTTCTGTTCAACTATCCAACAAAAACATAGAAATATGGTTATTAATCCTATACACTTAAACATACATGCAGTTATCCATATCTTCAATTATATTGAGATTGAATAAACTCAAGCAAGTTAATAGCACTCTGAACAAAGAATAGTACTATCGCTGGGTTTCCCATTGTGATACTCCAGGTTCAGCACTGGGTATTTTAGTGCCTCTTTTTCTTCAAAGTATCTGTTAATTTCATCATGAGTCATAAGATCAGTTCTCATAAACTGTTTATAGATTCTACCCATGCATGAGTCTTAACATGTATTTCTATCCTTTCTATATTAGAGTGAGAAAGAAAACAAAGCAAGGCAAAACAAAACATATTCCTATAAACACATGAAATGAAATAAACATATTAAGATCATTGTACAAAGAGTTCTACCATGGTTCCTGTGTTGTCTCTTATTATCTCCAGGAGAACTGGCTATATTATTAGGCATAATATAATTGAATATATCAGTACATAACAGTATTAATAAAAACAACTTTGTATATTGTATAGAACTTCAAAAAACAGCAGTTACCAAACCAGAATGTGTATTGTAGAGTCTTGTCATCTTCAGTGTAGTTGCCTATACTCTCAAGACTTGATACTATCGATCACATCAGTTTTCAATACAATCTTCTCTGCCTCATTTCTGTTATGCTTTTTTTTTAGCCATCAGTTGTCTGCTTATCTTCTTCATTCCGTTTTCTACTCCATTCATTGAGGCCTCTCTGTCACTGTTCCTCGAATCCTTATAGTTTTCTCTCTCTCTCTCTCTCTCTCTCTCTCTCTCTTCTGGAATGCCCTACAGTATTTTTTGTAGAGTTGGATTGGTGGTTTTGAATTTATCAAGTTCCTCCTTGTCTTGGAAGCATCTTGTTTCTCCATTAATTTCTAGAGACAATTTATGAGGGTATATCAATCTGGGATGGAGGTTATTTTCTTTCAGGGCTTGGAATATTTCACTTCAGGCTCTTCTTGACCTGATGGTTTATGTCAAGAAGTGTGTTATTCTGATGGGCCTTCCTTTATACGTGATCTGTTCCTTGTCTCTAACGGCTTTTAATATTCTGTTCATATATTGAATTTCCGGGATCTTGATTATCATATGCCTGTGTGTAACTCTGTTTTGGTTGTAGGTGGCTGGAGTTCTGTATGCCTCATATATTAGAGTATCATTTACTTTTCCTATGTTTGGGAAGTTTTCCTGAATTATTTCTGTGAATAACCTTTGTGGTTCCTTTGTTTGTACCCTAGCTTCTTCACTCTCATTCTTTATTGTCCAGTTATAGATCCTTTTTGTCATCTTCTAGCTTTTGCATTGTTACTGCTTATTTCCTTGTTATTTTTAAAGAGTTTTTCCCTTTCATACTCCCACATTGCAAAATTGTCCTCCAGTTTGGCTTAGTTTCTTTCAAGCTGATTTGCCATCTTTCCATAGAGTTTTTAATTTCCTGATGATCTCTTTGAATCTGCTTCATGTATTTATATTTTTTTATATTCTTCATCAAATTGTTCTCTCCTTTGTTTGAGTTCCTCCCTTCTTCCGTCTGTGTCTGCCTGAGGGGTGCTTAGTATCTCTTTAATTATTCTTCTTATATCTTACTTTATTTGGCTAAATATTTCACTTTTGAACTCGTCTATGAGGTTCTGAATATATCTCTTTATGCCCACTGGTGCCGTGTCTGATATTGCATGTTTGCTGTTCTCATTCTCCTTTCTATTTACCTGTCCTGGGTCAATGTTCTCAGGGTTGGGACCTGGGGACTTTTTATTGTTGCTTCCTCTTCTCATCTTTTTTTGCTTCTTCCAGGAGGCCCCAGTTTCTTTCTTTGTTGGTGACAATTCTTCTGAAGGGTGCTGGCTAGATGACCCTTCCCACTAGGTCACAGTGTTTTAAGCAAAATATTGCAATAAATAGTTCGAAAGACGCTAAACAATGTTGCTGCTCAATTGCAGTGCATGAAGCTGACCTCAAGAGGGCAGCACATGCAGACTTCTGTAGGTGAAATCTTCAGTATCTTCCTGCTCAAAGGGCTGTGATCCCACAAATGAAAGGATCCCCAAGGGGAAATTGCCCTGGAATGTAGTATAGGTTAAGTTTACATTTGAAAACCAAAATACCATTCTATTAAATTTATTTTGACTCTTTGGCACAAATCTTTTTCCGTTTCATTCATTCATTCATTCTTTCTTTCATTCTTCCTTTTTATTTTTATCATAGTAGCCAATCCTTCTGTGCCTTTCTCTTCATCTCTTTGCTTTGCACACTGTGTTACCTTTGGGGTCCCAGTCTGTTTTCATCTGTTACTGCTCGCTTTGTCCTTCAGAATTGTGCCTCATAGCTTAGTGCAGATCCCTGATCACCAGAATCCATCCTGTGTCTCTGGGTTATGACATCACCAGCTAGAATCATGGGACATCTCAAAATTCTAACCTGTTCCCTTCCATGTCTTCAGTTCCCCTGCTCTCCTTGCTGCTTCCCTTCAACTCCCTGGTCTCACAACATATGGTTTCAAATTCTCCAATTGCAGAGATTCAAACCTGTGGAACACTTATCATGACTTTTTACCTTTTTATTACACAACACATCCACAAAGACAATGAAGTTCTTTTGTTTTGCCTTTAAAATACAGTCAACTATCTCCCTACTTTTCATTACAGCCTTTGTTGGGTCAAGGGTGTGCACAAGGAAGACCTCGCAGTGGAGATTTTCTTCTCTCTCTCTTCCATGACACAGGGCCTTGCTGCTCTGCTCCTTCCTCAATCTCTCTCCCAGGCAGAGTCCTCAGCTGCAACTTGTTTTTCTGATTCATCAACCTCTTCCTCTCACACAGAGCAGGCTGTGCTGTGCTGCTCCCCAGACAGCAGTGCAGGAGGACAGCTGGGCCTCCGCAGGCAGAGAGGTTTGTGTTCAGGGCTATAGCACTGTGGGAGGGTCATGTGTATTTTGCACACAATAATAAACTCCAGCATCCTCAGCCTCCACCCTGCTGATTTTGAGTGTGAAATCTGTTCCTGACCCACTGCCAGTGAACCTCTCTGGGGTCCAAGAGTACTTTTCAGAAACCTCATAAATCACACCCCTTGGAGCCTGGCCAGGCTTGTGCACCAACCAGTGCAAATAAGTGTCTCCATCACTATACAGGAGGCTCTGACTGGACCTGCAGGAGATGGAGGCTGGCTCTCCAGGGGAGACAGATAGGGAGAGTGGAGTCTGGGTCATCACTACATCTCCTGTGGATCCTAAAATGATGAAGGAGAAGTGCAATGTCAGGAGCTAACATCATAAGCCATTTTGATAGATTTCTGTATTTTGTCACTATCAAGTGAAATTAGTATCTTTAATGTAATGTACAATGAAAGATTTTCAAATTTGAGATTGTGTTCAAGGTTTCTAATTACAAGAACCCCTCTAGAATTCATCTCAGCACCTCTCTCTTTCTTTGCGGCAATCTTCATCAAAGGGCAGTTATTGAGTGCCTCAGGAATTTTCTTCACCCATTGATATAACCTCCCACACCCACGCTTCAACTCAGGACTGCACATCTCATGTATGGACAGGACTGATCAGGTGGAGTGGGACCCTGAAAGTCACCCTCTCAGACTGAGTCCACCTCATCTCCCAGTGTTCTTACCATTGATCCAGAGTAATAGCAGCCCTAGGACCTGAAGAGGAAGCCTTATTTCGAGAAATTGAACTGAAGATTCCTGATCAGGCAGGGCCATCATAAATCTAGCTTTTATCTGAGACTCAATTGGGAAGGTCCTCCCTTGGGAACAAAATGCAAATTCCCAGGTGGGTGCAGTGGTGCAGAGAGTGAAGAGCATGGTGGAAGGCTTCTCATGGGAGCCCAGTGGTATAAAATGTCTGCTGCATTTGGGGGAAAGCAATAGAGCTACAATCCATTCTGTATGCAGCAATGGGTACAAAGATCTCTGGGAAAATCTGATTCTGCAGCATAGACACAGTGCTCATGACTCTGCCCATCCCAGAGAGGACTTCAGTTCCCATGATACAGGGGTTTGTGTAGATCAGTCTCTGGGAGGGGAGTGCTCATGTTTCTTAGCCTTATGGAAAAGGAAGCAGCAATTGTAAGTTTATCAGAATTCATTTTTTTAGCATTTTCTAGCATTAACACCATTTAGTAGTGATGAGAAGACCTTTTTTTATAACCAGGCAACATTCATCATCTTAGAAACAAGTATTAGAAATAATCTTTTCCTTGAAACAGGAATTAAATGACATAGTAGCACTAAAATCAAAAGTATATGATACAGAGAAAAACATCTGTATTCAAATTGGAAACCAGTAACTCTGTCTTATATAATATGCTCTATCTTAAACAATACGACTTATATAGGCGGATATGAAATTCCTTGTGACTAGATTTTCAAATTGGTCAATATCTGTTCAAGCTTGTCTTGCAGACACACACACACACACACACACACACACACACACACACACAGCAGTTTTATTTTTTAGGCAAAGATTTCTCTTGGTTTTATACTAAAGGAGAAATAATTGATTCTAGTTTTTTCTGAACTATCATAAAGCAAGCTTTTCATAGCTAATTTTTGTTTTAATAAATACTGTGTAGTCATGCTCCACAGTTTAAAGAGACATTCTCAATGTCAGATGTCCCCACTGAATCCAGGGTTTAAAGCCTCAGTGTAGTTTGAACCAAAGGCTGCTATGGTCCTGGAGTTTATCTGAGATGGGAGAGAGTTAAGCCAAGCTATCATTGGTCTGTAAATTCGTGTGATTTTTTATTGCAGCCCAAAGCTGCCGTGTGCCTCTCACAGATTTGGGAAGGAATATTTGTGGCAAAATTAGTAAATAAGGATGCTATCATGTGTGCTTTTATTGTAAATAAGGGACGCTGTTTGTACTTATCGGGTGTGCGTGTGTGTTGGGGCTTAAACCTATGACATTCACACTGAGGTGTATCGCCAGTCCTTTGTATTTCTCTGATTTTGAGACTGTGTCTCAGCATTGTTCACCTGCCCAGTTTCTGCCCCACCTGTCCATCCTTCTGACTCAGCCTCACTGTGCTGGGCTGACTGTTGCTCACTATCTGTATTGGGTGACTGTCTTCTGAATATGTGGGTGCCTACCAAAAAGTCTGAGAAGTTGAAACATTCATTTTTTGGTCCTATCTGGACTCCTTAGGCCCTGTTCCTCATCTGTCTCACCAGGATCAGTAGGAATGAAATGAAAAAAAAATTTCAGCTCATTGGATCAGACACATGACAAAGTTCTAAAGCTTAACACACAGTGGGAGGAGACCAGGAATTGTTAGCGTCCGACTCAGACACATTGGGCCAGGTTTCATATTCTTGTCCTTGTAAATAAAGGAGGCTTTAAAAACCACATGCTGTTTGGCTGTGTTGTATTGAAGTGAATGAGCATCTTGGGTGAGACTCATATCAGGGTATAATAATTTGTTTTAATATTTCATAGCTAAGAATAGAATTATAGCAATAATCTTCTGAAAGCAAAATTAATGGTGATATTACACTGATTAAATCAATTAATAAACCACAAATTGAGTTGTGAATATTTGTGGCTTAATTATGAGGATGATGTCAGTGCTTTTATAGTGTGTATAAAATGTATTGGGATGTCAATTTTCTACAGCTGATTAGTGGTTTATTTTTCCTTAGTTTCCTTTACTTCTTAAATAATATGAAGTTTAAAATTTATTTCCTAAATATCTTATCCTAGGAACCAGATCAGAAGAATTGGAAGAGCCCTTTGCTGTCTGATATTTCCAGTGATAGTTACCTATCTATATGAGTTTTAGTACCTAGCATAGCTGACTTTGTAATCTATGGCTCTTTACATAGCAGCTGTGAGCATTCTTGAGGATTTTGTATTGCTGTATCCTCCTCCAAACAGGGTTTCATTTTGCACTTCATATACCACACTCAAGGTTAAAATTCCCAATCTTTCTGAAGCAGACATTCTTGAAATACAGATATTAGCTCATATTGGTCTGTACTCATTACTTTCAAGGAAATCTTGTTTTTTTAAATCTCATTTCCTAGGGTACTTTGAGCCCTCTTTTCAGTTCATCAGTTCATTCCTGTGGGAATGGTAATTTCTATTCCCCCTCTGCTGTACACTTCACCCACAGAGAGCACTTGTGAGCCAGTTTAGTTTAGGCCCCTAGGAGTCTGCACAAAGCGAGTTCGGGCTCAGGCTTCTGCTGTGTGGCTCATGCCCAGGGGGAGACCAGAGCTCCTGTTTGCTGTTCTCTTCAATACTTTCCAGATGAATGTGACAGGTGCTCAGGCAGGTTTGGTGACAAAATTTAAAAATGAGTCCAAATTTTTCCCTTTTGTCTTTCCTCTTCTCTCCCCTCTCCTGCCTCTTCCTCCTGCTTTCTTTCTTCACTTGTCCTCCCACTCCCTTTTTTCAGTTCTCTCTTTTGTGTGCTTTCTGTGCCCTGTTTTATTATTTCACGAGGATTGTGGATCTGAGGTAGCCGGGGTGTCACTGTGTAGCCTCAGCCTCTTTAGATGGATGTTTTACTTGCAACTAAAGCTCTCTGCATCACGCCTAGTAGCTGTAACTGGCGAGTTCCCCAGTTGGCTTTAGAGCTTCTAGTTTGTCCTTTGTATCTGTTTTTGTCACACAAATACATTTTCTGTGATATTTTGATTCTGTATCAGCCACATTCCCAATGCATTGCACATGTCTAAGGAGAAACCAGTTACTCTTCTAAATTTGAATCTCAGGTAAGGAATTTATTCTGCAAGTGAGAGCTTCTGCAGAATTGTGAATTTTTTAGTAGAAATTCATTGTAACTCTTGTAATATCCAGGAGTGATGATGTAACCTGGGGTATCTTAGGAAAGTCCTAATATTTGGCAGTGAACTATTGTGGACTTCAGAAAACAGAGTGGACCCAAAGCGCCCCGTCCTGCAGTACCTGTTTGGAGGTGGCCTCATGAGACACTTGTGGAGAGGGGAAAGATCACCCTCATGCTTGCTCAGAGTTGAAGTGGTTGTCACTCCTCTTGTGGAGGACCCTGCCTTGTATGGAGATCAGTGGACCCATCGCATTTGGCTGGCTGAGGGGTGTGGTTTTGAATACAGTGAGAGTAAGACCATGTGGCAGATGGTTCCTTTCATCCGCTGCCTCTTGTAGTGTAGGAGTCAGTGGTCAATTCTTTTCCTCTAGTTTGTAACACATTTACAGATGTGACCTCAGATGGACCTCAGCTCCATCTCTGAAAGTGCAGAGTGAATACATGTGCCCCACATGTGCCTATCTGGCCAGCAGGCTCCAAGGCTAGGTGCAGGGGTAGCAGCTCCATGCACATAAGCACATGCACATAGACAAATGTCGTGAGTGTCTTAGAGCACTCTGAACTCCGGGCAAGGTAAACACGCACACACGCCTGATCGGGACACGGGGGGTACAGTGCTCGGAAAAGAAAGACAGGAGAGACACCTTTACTGTCTGCACCGCGTTACACTGCACTGCACGCACAATCTTTATTTTAGGATTCATATATAGTAAACCCGATCAGTTCACAGAGCCCAGATAATTAAGTGGTGAAAAGGCATTCTTTGTGGCAAGCTACAACGTGACAGACTACAATGTTTATTCTAAAACTATCTAAGTGAAGTAAATAATCACAACCAGTTCTCATAACTTCTCTAGCCCAGGAAGAAATTCATTAGCTCAAGAATGTTGTTAATTTGTCTGCTGTTAGTGTCACAAAGGGTGGCCAGCCACTTCCTCAAGACTTCTGCAAAACAAAGCCAGCTCACAGTATGGATTCCAGAGGGTGAGGGGTCTCACTGAGAACAGGCATTCCTATTCTACCTCCTTCTCGCATACCAGGGCGGCTATTGTAAATTGCAGGTTAGAGGGGGTTGGGCCTACAAAGTGACACCTCATCCCCCACAGACAAACAGAAATGGACACACACAAATACACATGCACACACATACACACACACACACACACACACACTTTCCTGGTCATGCCTAGGGGCTAAGATATAGCAGAGCTCACCTGTCAGCAGAATCTGCTGTTGGAGAGGGAAGCACACCTGTCCTGGGCTGGGATCTACCACTCTCCTCACATAAGTACTAATTCATTTTTAGAAAACCTAGAAAAATACTTCTGTCATATAACTTTCTCAGCAAGAGAATTCTAGAGTTTGCTTCACTTGCTCTGCTTTGTTTTGTGTTTTCCTTTACCAACTTTATTTATTTATATTTAATGTGGTCCAGTATTTTGATCTCTCGTCCTTTTTTTATTTCTATGACTCATTTTCTTATTGTTGTATTATGCTGTTTATTTTATCATTTCTTCAGTCCCCTTTTAAGCTTATTATATTATCAAATTCATCTTTATTAATTTATGTGTTTCTAGTTCACTCTGCACTATTTTGACCCTTTTTTATTTCTACAGTTGATACATTTGTTAAATTAAATTGATTTTTTACTGTATTTCCATATCTTGATGGGTACTGATGGAAAGACAGAGCTTTACATAACCATAAATTCCCTAACTACTGTTGATCCATGTTAGATATTCCTTGAGAATTCTCTTGCCCCTTTGGATCTTGTTATGTTAGTGGGTTCTGTGGCATTCCTGTGACAAATGAGGGGTCATTTCCTGTTTTCAAGTCACTCCTGCATTCTGATGAGGTCAGATTCGTAAATGAATTGGGTGTTCAGTTGTGCCCACTGGATTGGTGGGGAACATGTGATACAGCCTAGTGCATACATGGCCAGGATCATTACTAATCTTGGTGTTAGCCTTCCATGATGCACCCTTCCTCCATATTGCAATTGGGTCTGATCCATACTTGAAAGTGAAAAAGGTACCTCTTTAACTCTGATCCTTCCTGAGTAGTAGGCTGGGTCTCCCAACCTGTAAACCAGACTGACACCACCTCATCCCCTAGTGAACCTTACACAATAAGCAAAAAAAGGTAGATAGAGTACAAATGTTATACACCAATTGCATCTTATTAACCATCTCAGGTTTACATCCAAATTGAAAAAAAAAAAGAATAGAATTTGCAAAGCTCAAGGAACCTGTGGAAGTCAGCCACATCCTCTTTATGTGGCAGAGTCTGCACAGAACATAGGTCCCCATGCTCTTTTGATTTTCTACTTAGTCATGCACAGAGGCCTTTTCTGCACTCTGCTGTACTAATAAACTCTTCTGGTGTGCCCAACATTGCAGGTGACCAGCTGGACCTTCCAGGCTGGGAGGATTTTTCTCAGGGTTGCATCACTGGGGGAGGACATCCTATTCCTTGATAACAGTAATAAACTCCAGCCTCCTCACCCTGACCTCTGCAGATTTTGAGTGTGAAATCGTTTCTTGATAAGCTGCTAATGCACCTTTCTAGGACCGAAGAGTGCTTTTTGAAAACCTGAAAAATCATGCCTTGTGGAGCCTGGTATGGCTTATGTACCATTATCTCAAATAGATGATTCCATCACTATGCTCAAGACTCTGTTTGGAACTAGAGGAGAAGGAGCCTGGTTCTCCGGGTGCCAAAGAGAGTGAGAGAGAGTGGGGTCTTGGCATCTGAATATCTCCTGTGGACCCTTAATCATTGGATAGAAAGACAAGGTCATGTACAGGCATGATGATTCATTTTCATATTGTCTCCATTATTTCATATTTGAAGCTAAATTATTTTTGCGATTTTCATATATAGGAAAAAGTGTTCACTTATAATAAAGTATCCAACATTTGCACCCACTTGAGAATTAATGTGGATCATCCTTCTCTTTCATTGTGACATCATCACCTCACCATAGCTCCAACTCCAGTGGAATTTTCCTCACTCACACAGACCTCAAGCTCTTGTTCTCACCCTGTTCCTGAAGGATGCAGTCTCTCACATGGAGAGAACAACACAGGTAACAGTGGGACCCCATCCCACTCACTCATTCTCCATCCTCATCTCCCTCCATCCTTACCAGGGATGCAGAGCATTACCAGCTCCAGGAAATGAGCAGGGAGCCTCATTTTGAAATGCTGAAATGAGGGTCCAGATGAATCAAGACAGGTTGAGTTTTTATCTGGAACTTGAAGGGAAGCCTCTCCTTGGGGACATCATGCAAATGTCCTGGTGGGCATAGTAAAGGGCAGGATGGGAAGCCTCTCCCATGAGCAAAGTTGCTTCAAATCTCTATATTTGGGGAAAATCAGAAGAGCAAAGTCCATGTGCTGTCCAGCACTAGGAGGAAGGATCCCATTTCTAAAGGCCCTGTCCATACTGCAGCATGGTGCCTCAGTGCTCTTCCCCAGTAAGGAAACCACTGCCTCCTCCAGTTACTGCTCAGCACAGCAGCTTTGTGCTAGTGACAACATGGAGCCTGGAGAGGGCTTCTGGCAAATGTGGTTTAGAGGTGAACTATTGAGATGTTAGTCTTCATGGGCACAAGGGTTACACACCATGGGGCACTGCTGTCAACAGAATTTTCCAGGAATATAAAAAAAAATTTCTGTTTCAGATAGAGAATTAGGTGTCCTGTTGAAGGCAAGTGGAGAAAGAGACAATGATTGTGCATTAGGTAATCAATACATAATTCCCAGGCAGTAGTTTAATTGATGAATATCCTGTCTTACTTATCTCCACAGAGAGATGTTAATATGAATACGAACAGATATTAACATGTAAATGGGTATACTATAAACATATGTTTGTATAGAAATACATCTCTCTATATGTTTTTACATGTTAATCCGTATCTTTGTACACAGACATGAAGGAATATGTATCTATAAATGTATATATATATATATATATATATATATATATGGCTATATATAAATGCATATATGTACATTCCAATGTACTAGATTAATTAAAATTGTTCTTAGGGGGGTAATTCCTTTGAAATCTTTCTTAATTTGGGGAATTTTGAGACACAATCACACTTTGTAGTTCGTCCTGGCCTTGAGTTCACTGTGCAGTCCAGGCTAGGTTCAAACAGGTCAGCTACATATCCTCATTCCATCAGAAACTGCTCACTCACTGTACAGACACCCAAGGGTCTGTGGTTAACTCACCAGTTCAGTCACCATGGGTTTGGAAGACATTTCACTGCTACTAACAGCAGCTTATAAGCTGAAGACATAACATAATGTCTGCAACCAGTGTTGTAGTCATTCTCCCCGTTTGATTCATCCTGGAGCATCCTGAACTCATTTTAGTGTCTATCCTGCTGTTTGCTGGCCATGTGACATGGGAGGTGCACTCTCTCCATCTACCTAAAAACTGTATCCCATTCCTTCTGATAAGAATGGTGACAAGGTTTAGCAGAAAATTAAATGGACTGGTGTGCCTTACATACTTTATTATGAAAGATTCTTACAGAAAAACTAAGTAAAGACATCCACATTACTTTTCCATTTCTACAGAAAGATTTCACATGAATTCACTTCTTGAACATGCAAAAGTCATCATGTTACACTTGTGCAGGTCAGAAGTCCAACTCAGTGTTCAGTGTGATAGAGCCAGGATGCTGTCAGGATGCATTCACTCTGGAGGATCCAGGAGGGAATCTGTCCTTTTAAAGTCCTAGAGGTGTCCCAGAGCCTGTGTCCCTCATATTCTTACTCCCAACATTTCCTCCTGGCCCCTCTCCAGGTCATACCTCTGTGTGTGGCCTCCCTGTGTGCTGTCCAGATGTCAGTACTGAGAAACTTCAGTCCACAGGAAAGAAGGGTAAGATTTTGTGTTACAGAGATTCTGCTTTGCATTTTTTCAACATCAGTTAATTAAAAATATTCCATTGTTAAGGAGGAAAACTTTGTTCCCCTGTGGGAATAATGAGCTAGCTGATTCCATTTATGCATCCATTTTCAATTGCAAATCAGCATTGTCTGTTCTAAGACAGCGAAGACAGTGAGTTTTAAAGTTGTTTTTTCTATAAAGTGGCCATTGTTTGCTTGCTTAGTGTGTACCAGGAGAACAGACATATTGAGTGGCACCATGGAGAGCCCATGATGATGTTTTCAGTGTGGTGTAAAGATACAATGGGATGCACCAAGGTGAGATCCTCACCTCCAAAGGAGCTATCTATGGAATTATGACAGCAGGAATGACTGATATACTTTATCCAAAATTAAAAACAAATGTGTTCCCTAGAAAACACAGCAATTTAAATAGTTTGTGGTGTTCACATTGAAGGAAAGCTCTCTATGAGTATCTGAGACATCTAGAGCATTTATGCAGGGTGCAGGCAGCAGTGAGTCTCAGGTGAGTTTGTTGTGGGTGAACAGAGTGCACCCTGGAAAGCCAATGGGTACTTACTGGTCCTAACTTAGAGCCAGAATATGTTTTTCGACACACAGTTACACATGTGTCAAAATCAATAGTATTGTATACTAGAAATGTGGCTTTTTATAAATGTAAAATTTATCCATATCATCCTGTCTTAAAAAGGAAAAAGTTCTGTGACTGTGGCTCTGCTGTAGCACTGAGCATTATGGAAGCCCATACGAGGAAAATAATGTATTGATTTGTGCAATTATTATCTAAGGGAACTGTTATTCTCTATGGCTAACTTTTTTTCTCGTACAAATGTTGAAGATCTTTTGTTTTGGGGACTTTCATGGGAGCTGTTAAGTACTGAGTTGGGTAATATTTTCATTTAAAGTTTCATTAAAATTCAAAAATGAGGATTGTATGATCCTTTCTTGTACAGATGGTAATTCTGCATACACAGTGTTAAATGGAGATGCTTGAGTCTGGCCTCAGGCTCTGGTATGCAATCTACCCAGTGGACCCAGCAGTTGGCTTCCTAGCAGCTGGCCTTGAGGATGTCACCCTCTTGCTGACTCACCTTTGTTGTGGGGCTCTGCAGATCCTGCTGCTGTCTGAGAGCAAAGTAGAGCAATACGGTGCTGAGGTCTTCATTTTCAACCAAAAATTTTCACTATCCTGTTAAGGCTGGACTGTGTGCTTCTCTGCTCAGAGGTTTTCTTCCCTGTGGAGGAGGCACGGCCATCACTTCAGATCCAGAATGAGACCCTCAGTTCTTCATCTTAGCCATTCTGTGTAAGTCACGGAATTTTCCCCATGCTATGATTTTTCATTTGAATGTAGGAATGATCCATCTCTCACGTTAAACGTGAAATAATAATAAAAATTCTTTATTCCAAAACAAAGAGAAATGCACATCAAGTCCAGTCTGTCCTTAAAGTATTCATTAGTTTCTCTTTTTTGTCCTGACTTACTGTCATAGCTCCTAGGCCCCCTGGTTAGGCACATCCTTGGCTGCTGTGATTGAAATTTGGTGAAGTCTGAACACTCCTCATGTCCCATTGATGTCCACAGATTGAGATGAGTATGGTCTCATGATGGATGAGGATGGAAGTTTTCTTCTGTCTGTTTTCTTGTGGATGTTTAAGACTGACCCAGCACCTCCAAATTCTAGTGAAGCACTATGCAACTGAGCTGTACCTGCAGTCCCAGATTTGAGATTTTTCTCATTTCTGCAAGGCGATACAATGTGATCAGCCCTGCCTGCTCTCTGCTGTCTAACCTTGTGTCCTATTGGGTGTCCTTTTCTCACAAATGCCTCTTCTCTGGGTCTGGTTTATGACCCTGAGATTGCTGAATTCTTCTCCTGCTCATGGCCTCATGACTCATTATTTCATTGCCCAGTTGCTATTTCCCTTGGTAATCAGGCTTCAGTTCGTTCCCCATTTTGACTACGACCCAGGTGAGAGTCTGGTGTAGCTTTTTCTCTTTTGAGAGCTGGACCTGAATGTTGAGGACTTTAACCATGAGAGTCTTTCATCACTGGTGGTGACTAGAAGCCCTGAGTTTTTCCACATGGATCACATTGTTCTCAGGGATGATCTGCAATTCACAGTGAAACTGCCTCTCACTTTCATAAAATCCTCCATGTCCTTTGAGGCCCTGGTATTTGGGACAGCCTAGGATGAAGCCAGTGAGGCATTTGCTTTGGTTGCAAAACTGAAGAAAGTGCCCACATCTCTGTCACTTGTATGATAAACTTTAATGCATCCAAAGGCCACTTGATATGAAAAAATCAGAATTGTAGGTGAAAACTGATAGAGTTACTTCCAAAAGATGAAAAATATTAACAAAAGATGAGAAATATAAAATAAAAAGCGGCCTTTATTCTGAGAACACGGAGAGAGATGACCGGCAACCCCCACCGCTGGCGTCCGGCGATCTCTCCGGCGGACACGCGGCGTGGGGGCCTGTAAATAACCTCAGTTTGGGGTGGAACCTAAGGCGGGCATTAGGGATACACAGGTAGCCCATTGGTCCTAGGTTTGGCGCCATATGTAAATTCCCAGGGGCGGGAAGATGGCGTCACAGGTAACTTCCTAGGGGCAGGGCAAGATGGGGCTTCCTGCTTCCGGTTGTGGCTTTCCTGGCCACAGTGTCCTGTCTGGGCCAAACCTTTCATATCCCGTCTTATGGTTATTATGAAAAGGGGCAAAGCTTTCTCTCTTTAACTACTTCCTGCTGGCAAAGGGCGCTGTACTGGAGCCTAGGGGAGTTGACGGGATGAAGGTTGATGCCCAGGTAGACGCTGGTACCAGGTGTTTTGGCCAGGACAGCTTCACTGGTGAATGCACGTATGTCAGACTGGAAAAACAAAGAGACAAGATGTTATGAGGAGACATGGCACTGTCATATTTAAGGACCCAGGTGAGGTAAAGGGAAAGGTGCCTTTGATTTAGACATATCATTCTATCAGGACCATGTTGAGGTAGAAACATTTCCACGGTGAGGCAGAATTCTGAAAATTAAACGTGGGGTTAGGAGGAGTGGAGTTATGAGAGGTGATTACTCCCCCATCTGAAAGCATAAAAGCTAAGACGGTAGGTTGGTAAGGCTTGTCTCTGGTATGCATGATGTTGGAGTCTGTAGGCAATACTGCTAAAGAGTCCTGCTGTAAAAATGATCATTAATAGAATGTAAGAAATTAGGAACCAAAGTGGATAACAAAACATGACTTAGCCTGTTAACTGTGGCTGCGAGGCCTTTGTGAGACGGAGACAGGTAGGAGACAGAAGATGAGATGACCACTCAGAATGATCAGATTTAGGGCTGGGAGGGCACCTCTTAGCCTGAGTGATGTGAAACCAGGATGGCAGTCTAG
The DNA here is from genome assembly GCF_034190915.1 of Cavia porcellus. Lineage (NCBI taxonomy): Eukaryota > Metazoa > Chordata > Mammalia > Rodentia > Caviidae > Cavia > Cavia porcellus. Next base: position 35,389,660 of record NW_026947508.1, read on the forward strand.
CAACTTTCATTTAGGCATGGGTCACTGTAACCTGGTTGTAGTCCTTGGAATGATTTGCTGTAACAGAACTTTAGCAAGTATGAGAAAGGCTTTTATGTATCCTGAAAAAGTATAAACCAAGTGAGAAGACTGGGACCTGCACAAAATAGGCCCTGTTTGTAAATGGCATAGGTTGACCATCAATACCCCATCATAGAGACTGAGGACTTAATATAGCAGCCTGAAAACTCAGGAAGAACTCTGTATATATGGCCTCTATGTCCACAAATATAGAGAATGTCTTACCTGAGAGTTTTGTGCGACTTGGAATCTGAGACGGACACCTTAAAGGGGGCTGTTGTTGCCCTGAACTTCCTCAGTCTTCAGCAGCGATTTTCTGTCGGTGACGAATCTGGCAGTGTCGACATTTCCTATGAGGGCTAGAACTTAGGATGGCTTACCCACTCTCTGGTGGCTAGGACAGTCCAGTAGCCCTGGAGTAAGGTCTCAAAGAATGCCAGGGTGGGGCATTTTCTTGCCCAGTATCTTCTGCTGCATTTGAGCGTGGTCCATGGAGGGGGCAGGCAGCTCCACCTTGTGTAGGTTTACCTGTCTCAGAACTACAAGTGTCACAAGTGTTAAAAATATAAAAAACCATATTAAGATCTCTCTAAGGTTTGAAGGTCAAGTTTTGCCTTTTTGTTTGGGATTTGGACTATAGTAGAATTAAGTAAGCATGCAGGAATTTAATATTGGCATTTTGGATTAGAGAGCAGGCTTTATCTGGATGGCATATCGCTTTTTTTATAGGGTGACATGTAGAATTAACAAAGCTTTAGTCTGCCAAACAAGGCTTTAATGGAAACATTTTGCAGTAAAGGTTTAGCAATCTTATGAATAAATCAAAACTGATCTAATACTGTCAAATTTTGAACACATTTATTTTTAAAGTTGTTATTTGCAGTAGTATGAACCAAGACAAATAAAATAAAACTTTAAAGAAAACCCTTGTCTTGAAAGACAGCTAGTGGTTCCCAGCAAAAAGGAATTTATTACCTTAGTTGTTAAACAGGAGATTGGTGAAGGCTTTGATTGATAAGCAAGGCTGTTAAAATTATCAGGTGGCCAATAACCTTGATTAAATGGTTTGAGAATTGTAATAAAAAAGCATCTTTTGAGTGGAGCCAAATTGTAAAAAAAGCATGCCTGAGCAGAGCCGCTGAGCTGCTGTTTCACGGCGCTCCGGCAGAGCACGCCCAGTGGGTGGGGCAAGCGCTGGGATGTAGCGCGCAGGGGCGGGCTCAGACTGCCCCCGGAAACGTGTAAGATGGCGGCGGTGACGAGGACGGCGCACAGGGGAAGGAGGGGCTGGGACGGCGCATGGGGGAGGGGCTGGGAGGCGGCCCGACACAGCGCGCGAAGCTGGAACTGCTTGCAGGGCGTGAGGATTAGAAAGCCAATTTAGGAACACAGCTGGGTTTTGATTAGCCTCCTGGACCTGTTTTAAAAGTTTGTTATAGTTAGTATGCTTGTCCTGCTCTGGCACAGATATAGGCCCAGAGTCATTATAAACGTCCTTAAAATGTAAATCATAACAATTAGTAATGAATTCAAATTGCCTGATATAATTCTGTGGGTCAACAGAAAAGCTACCTAATTTATGGACAGTCTGGGATAGATCAGAAAGGGAAAAAGGCACATGGATGTTAACAAGTCCCTCGGGGCCAGCTTGCTCCCGAAGCGGTAGCAGAGCCTGAGGAGATTCCGGAGCAGAGGGCCACTGAGCAGCCATCCTTCCGGTAGGCGCATGTGAGCAATCATCTGTAGAGCGGCTACAGAGCTGCTGCCGGTCACCCTGGGAAACATGAGCAGATGGCGTCTCACTGTGTGCCTTGCAGCTAGAGGACTGCTGTCGGCAGCACAATGAAGCATCATGTGCACTGCAACAGGGCGGCTGTTGTAGTTCACAAGAGGAGCCACAAGGAGACGCCTGTTGACAGTGAGGGCCCCGGAAACATGGCGGCGCCCTGTCACGTGACCCAAAACATGGCGGCGCCTGGGAATATGGCGGCGCCCTGTCACGTGGCCCGAAACATGGCGGTGCCTGGGAACATGGCGGCGCCCTATCATGTGACCCGAAACATGGCGGCGCCCTGTCGCCATGTGGCCCTCCGGAACATGGCGGCGCCATGCCACGTGGCAGAGGGTTGCAACATGGCGACTGTTCCCTGCGCAAGCTGGAACAATCACGCGACCTGCTGGAAGGACATAGCGACCGAGACCTAGTATGGTGGGCAGAGGGTGAGAATGCTGTAGGGGATACAGAATTCTCAGGAGAGGAAGTCGGAGACTGCGAGGAAGCGCTAACAGAGGGATTAAAGCTGCTGGGAGAGTTATGGGTCCCGGAAGGCAGAGAGGGAGCCGATCGCACAGCGGGAGGTATCTGCGACAGAGAGGGATTAGAGCTGCTGGGAGAATCAGGCATAGGGGGAGGAGAGAGTGGCCCGGCGGGAGGTAACGGCAGGGAACGAGTTTGGTGGTAGGCAGGCGGTGGCCGGGAAAACGGATGGCAGGAAGGAAAAGTTTGCGGCGCAGTAGACTTAGCTAAAAGTATCTCAGCGGGAGCACAAGACTTAATGAGAGATGGGCGTGTTCTCAGAATAAGAAAGGCTTGGACATAAGGGAGTTCTAATAACTTGTTGCCAGCTTGACAAAAATCGTACAAGTTCCTGAGAATGCAGGGGTCAAATGTTCCTTGCTGAGGCCAAGGCTTGCCGATAAGCGGGTAGGTTGGCCAGACCTCCTGGCAGTAAAAAGTTAGTTGTTTAGTTTTTATGGTACCTTTAATTTTTAGAGTACGTAAATTGGAAATTAGGCATTTTAAAGGTGTCTTTTGGGAGTTAGAAAATACGTTCCCCATGACTGATTCAGGCAAGAAAAAAACCGGAGGTCCAGAAAAAAGTCGTCATTTATTTGTGGTACCACGCGGCGGCTACGGTTCCAAACCATAAACTCCAGTCGTCACTGAGAGATTTACGAATGGAGTCTACGTGGGGTCAGTAACAGTTTTGCCCGTGAAAGCGCAAGGCTTTAAGGGAAGTGAGGCATTCTTTCAGTGTGGGCGGTCCCAAAAATCTCTGCTTTGGGCTATCCGAACCCAAAGAACGTGAGAGATTTTGTGGGCGCAGGTTTGCCCAGAAAGAACCCTGCCCTGGGCGGTCCTAAGGACGTGAAAATGCACAGACCCACGCAGACGGGGAGAACATTCCACTGGGGCTGCCCAGTGCGAAAAGTTCCCCGGGGAGTGCTCACCTGAAATCAGTCTGGCCGATGCGGAGTGCAGGCGGCTGGCGACAGGAACGTCTCGGGAGAGGAAAAAGCTCGGGATTAATCCAGGATGGTATCTGGTTATCGGCGAGGAAACTCTGGGTATGTGGCCCAAGAGTTAGTTGCCTGCCGATCGAGTCACGGCAACAAATGATAGAGTTATTTCCAAAAGATGAAAAATATTAACAAAAGATGAGAAATATAAAATAAAAAGCGGCCTTTATTCTGAGAACACGGAGAGAGATGACCGGCAACCCCACCACTGGCGTCCGGCGATCTCTCCGGCGGACACGCGGCGTGGGGGCCTGTAAATAACCTCGGTTTGGGGTGGAACCTAAGGCGGGCATTAGGGATACACAGGTAGCCCATTGGTCCTAGGTTTGGCGCCATATGTAAATTCCCAGGGGCGGGAAGATGGCGTCACAGGTAACTTCCTAGGGGCAGGGCAAGATGGGGCTTCCTGCTTCCGGTTGTGGCTTTCCTGGCTACAGTGTCCTGTCTGGGCCAAACCTTTCAAAAACAAGATCTTCCTTGTGAACAAATAAATGTCAATAAGGGTCGTGTGATATTGTGGCAATATGATATTGGTAAGATTATTTGATTCATGATGTTGGTAGTGTTTCTGTCACCAGTTCTGATCAGTGGCTGGGTTGATAGCCACATTGCATGTGTGTATTGCAAGGTCGTTAGAGTCCAAGACACTTGATTTCTGAAAGGTGGAGAATGGCTTGTGTGCTGTGTTTAGCTGGCGCGGGGATGTGTGCGAGTGTTAATTCTAATGACTGCAAGAGCACTGGATCACTTTAGGAGGAGGAGGGAAATGATGTTTCACTAGTGTTCTGTATGAGCCTGTTTTCTGTAACTAAAAGGCAAATAATGAACAGATTAAATGCCTAAAACTTCCTGAGATACCTGTGACACTTCTGCAGTAGTTGAACCAGAGCATAGTGTTGTAAGCAAAATAGTGCAACAAATCTTAGTTTGAAAGTGATTGAACAATGTCCCTAGAAACTTTCAGTGCATGAAGCTGACCAGAAGAGGGCACCACATGCACATTCACGTACTGTAGGTGAAACTTTCAGTATCTGGCTGTGACCCTACAAGTGAAATTGGCACATTTTGTAGCAATCAGACCCAGGGGGAAATTTCCTTGGAGTGTAATATAGGTTAAGTTTACAATTGCAAAGTGAAAAATGGTTCCATTAATGTTATTTTTGCCCTGGGGCATTAATCTCTCTGACTTCTTTTCTAATTTTTTTTTTCTTTATCTTAGTAGCCATTTCTTCTTGACCTCCCCTGTGGATCTGTCTTCATCTCTTTGCATTGCACACTGGGCTACCATCCTGGTCTCAGTCTGCTTTCATTTGTTTCGCTCACCTTGTCCTTTGGAATTGGTCCTCCTAGCTCAGTGTAGTTCCCTGATCTCCAGAATCCCTCCTGTGCCTCTGGGTTAGGATAGTGCAAGCTGGAGGCTGGGAACTCCTCACAATTCTAATCTGTGCCCTCATATATCCTAAGTCTCCCCTGCTGCTCACTGTTGCTTCCCTTCAACTCTCCTGTTCTCACAATATATGGTTTGAAATTCTCTGGTTGTTCAGTTTCAAACCAATGGAACAGGCATCCTGAATTTCACCTTGTTCTCACACATCACATCCAGAAAGACAACGCAGTTCATTTGTTTTGCCTTTAAAATATAGTCATCTGCCTACTTTCACTACAGCATCTGGGGGATCAATATCCTGCATGAAGACCTTGAGGTGAAGAGTGTTCATCTCTTTCTCTTCCTTGTCACTGGTTCTTTTTGCTCAGCTGTCTTCCTCAATCTCTCTTCTGGTCAGAGGAGCTGCACCTTGTTGTTCTGATTCTCCAAACTCTTCCTCTCACACAGAGCAATCTGTACTGTGCTGTTCCCCAGACAGAAGTGCAGGAGGGCAGCTGGGCCTCCCCAGGCAGGGAAGTTTGTGTTCCAGGCTGTAGCACCATGGGAGCTTCATGTGTACCTTGCACAAATTTTTTTGTGATTTTCATATATACTAAATGTGTTCAATTACAATAAAGTACTGAGGATTAGAACCCTTCTTGAGAATTAATGTGCATCATCCTTTTCTTTCTTTGTGACATGGTCACCTCACCATAGTCCCGACTCCAGTGGAATCTTCTTCATTCACACAGACCTCAAGCTCTTGTTCTCATCCTGTCAAGAAAAGCTGCAGTCTCTCATGTGGAGGGAACAACACAGGAAACAGTGGGACCCCATCGCTCTCAATTGCTCTCCTTCCTTTTCTCCCTCCATCCTTATCAGATATGTACAGCATTAGCAGCACCAAGAACTGAGCGAGGAGCCTCATTTTGACATGCAGAAGTGAGGATCCAGATGACTGAAAGCAATTTGAGCTTTTATCTGGGACTTGCAGGAGAAGGCCTCTCTGGGGACACCATGGACATGCCCTGGTGGGCACAATGAAGGGCAGAATGGGAGACCTCTCCCATGAAAAATGTTGTTTCAAATCTCTATATTGGGGGAAAGCAATAGAGAAAAAGTCCATGTCATCTTCAACAGCAGGTGGAAAGACCTCATTGTGAAAGGTTGATCCATACTGGAACTTGGTGCACAATTCTCTTCCCCGGTAACAAAATCATTGTCAGCTCCAATTACCGCTCAGCAGAGCAGCTTTGTGCTAGTGACAGCATGGAGCCTGGAGAGGGCTTCTGGCAAATGTTTTTTCCAGGTGAACTATTGAGATATTAGTCTTCATGAATCCAGAGATAAATCTCCATTAGAGCACTACTGTCAACAGAATTTGTCAGGAAGATAAGAAAAAAAAATTTGTTTCCACCAGAGAACTAGGCGTCCTGTTGAAGGCAAGTGGAAAAATGGTAAATGACTGTGCCTTAGGTAATCAATATACAAATCCTGGGCACTCGTTTAACTGATGAATGTCCTGTCCTGCTTATCTCCATAGAAAGATGTTAATATGAGTATGGTATTTATTAACATATAAATAGGTATACTATAAATATGCATATGTAAATGTATCTATATACGAGTGTTTATATGTTAATTGGTGTATTAGTCAATGCTTTACTAAAGAGAACAAATACAACACAAGATATATATAGATGTATAAAAACAACAAGATTGGCTTATGATGGTCAGCCACAGAGTTGTGTGCGGAAGCATGCAGAGGGTGTCTGAACACTGGAGGCCCAAGGATTGAATCCAAGGTCTGGAGTTCACCCTAATGTCCTGTGAAAGTCCACACCAGCAGGCTGATGGGTTTGAAACAGAAGGCCAAAGGCTGTATGATGAGGAGCTAAAGAGTCTTGCCAGAAAGCTGGAGTCTACACTGGAAGCCAGGAGATGAGGTCCAAACCAAAGGTAAAGACTGGATCTTCTCCCAAGAATGGAAGGCACTCACCCTTTCTCCTTCCCTTTTACATATCTCCAAGTGATGAGCCACCCTAGGGATATCTTCTTCTATATCCTTGGGTGTAGAGTTGCTAAATCCATCTAGTTAAGCCTCTAAATGTCTCAAGTTAACCACTACAATCCACCCTGTGTCAACTTGGCAGTCACACACATTTCTTTAAACTAGCTCCAGCTACACAGGCATGCATGTAACTGTACATAGCATGTTATAACTGTCCTTCATACAAACGGAAAAGCAGTAATTCCCCTACCAGAACACACAATGTAACTTTTCTTGGTTGATGCTTACTCCTATCAGTTTATAAACTTCACATTATAACACAAGGTTAACAATTCCCAAAAAACTGCATTAAGTCTAACATTGTTACATTGAAACCACATTGGGGGACAAATAGTAATCATAATCATCTTTTTTGTAACAGATCACAGGGTCATAACTGGTATTTAGAACTTCCTTCTTCCACTACCCATTCAGTATTCCCTTGGCCTTCAGAAAGCACCTTAGCAGGTCTCGGATCTTTCCCTGTTTGGGTGACACATACCTTCATTCCTGAAGGTTCTGGACCATTTGTCACTTTGCCTGGATTAGGTTTCTGTAATTTTCCATTAACATTAATGACAGGGCATGGTAGTACAAAAAGGCACCATACTTATATTAACATCTTTCTATGGATATAAGCAGGACAGGACATTCATCAGTTAAACTAGTTGCCCAGGATTTGTATATTGATTACCTAAGGCACTTCAGGTATATTCTTCCTTTCCTCCATTGTAGAGTAGTAGTCCAACTTCCCCTTTGGTAGTCTGGGTCAGTCACTCCTGACAACACTATGACTCCCTTTTTAGCTTGTTTCCTCAGAGGCATGAGGAGACCAAAATGAGTGTGTGTTGGTGAAGGTCTTAGCTTCCAGTTCAGTAACATGATTGTTGTGCTTCCTGGTATAAGTCTTCCCTGCTCTGGAACCAAAACTTCCAGGTCAGCAGAACATGAAGTCATGGGGACAGGAAGCAAAAATTTTGCTAGTTGATCACTCAGGGTAATGGTGAGTGGTACCATTCCTACTTTCACCCCTTGAATCTTGGACCTATGAATCCTGGCTATGGGAGACACAGTGCCACATAATGGACATTGATTTGAAGCATATACAGCACACACTGTATGATGAAAGGCTGAAGATGAAAGGCTGAAGAGTCTATACTGGAAGCTAAGAGACAAGTTCCAACCAAAGGCAAAGACTGGAGCTTCTCCCAAGAATGGAATGCATTCATCCTCCCTCCTTCCCTTTCATACCTCCCGGTGATAAGCCACCCTAGGGTGGGTCTTCTTCTATACCCTTTGGTGTAGAGTTCTTAAACCCATTTAATTAAACTTCTAAATGTCTCAAGTTGACATAATTAACCACTACAATGACTATCTATTATATGTGGATTTTGATGTACTAGGTTAATTAAAATTGTTCTCAGGGGAGTAATTTCTTTGAAATCTGTTTTTCTTTTTTGGTTTTTGAGATAGAATCACACTTTGTCGTTCATCCTGGGCTTGAGTTCACTGTGTAGCCCAGGCTAGGATCAAGCAGGTCAGCTACTCATCCTGGTTCCATCACAGACTGTTCACTAGCTGGACAAACATCTGGTAATCTGGGGACCCTCACCAGTTCAGTGGCTGTGGGTCTGGAAGAGATTTCACTGTTACTATCAGCAATTTCTAAGCTGAAGACATGGCATAGAATGACTGTTAACCATAATGTAGGCATTGTCCCTGTGCGATTCATCCTGGAGTAAAAACTCATTTTAGTGTCCGTCCTGCTGTTTGCTGGCCATGTGACATGGGAGTTGCACTCTCTCCATCTGCCTAAAGACTGTGTCCCATTCCTCCTGATAAGAAAGCAGGGTTCAGGAGAAAATTAAATGGATTGGATTCCTTACCTCCTGTAGTATTATGGAAGAGTCTCACAGGAAAACTCAGTAAATACCTTCATATTAGTTTTCTATTTTTATAGTAAGATTTTGTATGACCTTATGTTTTGAACATGCAAAAATCATCATGTTACAGTTCTGAAGGTCAGAAGTCCGGCTGAGTGCTCAGTGTGATAGAGCCAGGATGTTGTCAGGATGTGCTCACTCTGAAGAATCTAGGGGGGAATCTGTCCTTTCTACCTTCTAGAGGTGTCCCTGAGCCTTTTCCCCTCATCTTCCTGTCTCCTTGCATTTTATCTCTTCACCCCTCTCCAGGTCACACCTGTGTGTGTGGCCTCCCTGTGCACTGTCCAGATGTCAGCACTGAGAAACCTCAGTTCATAGGAAAGAACAGTGTGATTTTGGGTTACAGAGATTCTGCCTTCCAGTCTTTCAAATTCAGTTAATTATTAAAATTTTCTGTTTTTGAGGAGAGAAAACTTTGTTCCAATATGGAAATAATGTGCTACCAGATTCCATTCATGCATCCAATCTCAATTGGAAATCCGTACCGACTGTTCTTAGAGAGACAGCAAAGAAGGCAGTGAAATTTAAAATTGTGTTTCTATGAAGTGCCCTTTCTTGCCTGCTTGGTGTGCTGGTGTGTAGCTGAAGAACAGATGTGCTGAGTGCTACCAGGTAGAGCACATGTAATGTGGGCATTTCCATGTACAGATGTAGTGGGATGCACCAAGATGAAAGCCTCACCTAAAGTAGAGTTATGCACAGAATTACAACAACAGGAATAACTGATGTACATTCTATAAAATTAAAACACTCATTTTATCTAGAAAACAGATCAAATAGTTTGTGGTGTCCACATTGAAGGAAAGCTCCCTATGAGCATGTGTGACATCTAGAGTATTTATGCAGGGTGCAGGCAGCAGTTAGTCTCAGGTGAGTTTGTGGTGAGTGAACAGAGCGTAACGAGGAATATCAATGGGTGCTGGAACCACCTTAGAGCCAGAATATACTTTTGGACACATAGTTAATCGTGTGGCAAAATCAATAGAAATATATGTTGGAAATGTCACTTTTCATAAATGTAAAATTTATTCCTAACGACCTATCCTTAAAAGAAAAAAAAAAGTTCTGTGATAGTGGCTATGCTGTAACACTGAGTTTTATGGAAGCCCATACAAGGAAACTAATGTATTGAATTACACAGGTCTTTCCTGGAGGAAAATTCCTGTTATTCTCTCTGGCAAACTTTTTCTCATAAAAATGTTGAAGATGTTTTCTCTTGGAGAATTTCGTGGAAATGTTAAGTACTGAGATGGGTAATACTTTCATTTTTAGTTTCATTTACAATTCAAAGAGAATTTGTGTGATCCTTTCTTTCACAGAAGGTAATATTACATACACAGTATTAAATGGAGATGCTGGAGTCTGGCCTTGGGCTCAGATGCACAGTCTACCCAGTGGTCATAGCAGGTGGCCTTGAGAATGTCACTCTAATTGCTGACTCAGCTTTGTTGTGGGTCTCAATGTCCTGATGTTGTCTGAGAGCCAAGTAGAGTAATGTGGGAGCTAAGGTCTTCATTTTCAACCAGAAAATTTCACATCCTGTTTAGGCTGAACTGTGTGTTTCTCTGGCCAGAGGTTTTCTTCCTTGTAGAGGAGGCATGGAGATCACTGCAGATCCGGGTTGAGATCCTCAGCTCTTCATCTTAGCCATTCTTTTAAGTCAGTTTATTTTCCCAATGCTATGGCTTTCCATTTGAAGGTAGGAATGATCCATCTCTAGTGTGAAACACAAAATAATGATAATATAAACTCCCCCCCAAACCAAGAAAAATACTGTGGTGTGCTTAAAGTGCTCAGGGATTTGTTTGCCCTGACATAAATGTGTATAAATACAATATGCCTTAGGAGATGCTCCAGGGATGCAGATGGCCATTTAAATTCACAAGAAAGTTTTGAGCTTCTCTGGGTAAACAAGTTCACCATAGGAAGAGGCTCTCCAATGAAATTCCTGAAGATGTTTTTGAACACAATGCAGGGCAACAAAAAAGCAGAAGCAGTGTGACCCAGTCACACAAATAACAGATGAATAATAAACATTAAACCATTGACAAGATTAACAAAACAAATTCACAGATGAACAGACTGACACCAAGAACTAGTTTTACCTTATGACCTACTAGTCTCAGCCAAATTCTTGTTCTGAGAACAAATGAACGTGATTTTAATGTTGTGTCCAACATTTCCAAAGACTCACAAGGGGCACCCCAACAAAAATTGAAACAATCTTACTCGCAAGGATCTGGAGTGCTCCCTCCAAATTAACATCCAGGGGTTTTGGTTTCTCTATGAAAAATAGAGAGACCTCAGAGGCAAGGAAGAACTCTTTGTAGTTCCCCTGAGTAACAATTGCCTCAAAGAGAGACTTGGATCCTATAATCAAGAGACCCCAAATGACGTGGGTTCGTGAACAACAATATAGGAATACAAGTAGCCAAACTGATGAATTTGAAATTTAATTGAGTTCAAGACCACTTGAACCTTTCCCCATTTCAGAGTACAAATAAGTGGCATTGAACTGGAAACTTACAGAGCTTTTAAAATAGAGAACCACAAAAGATATCTTGTTAGAAAAAATTTAGCTACAATTTACATTAATTTTTGGTTGACACCTGCATCCTGCTTCTTTTATTGAGCAGGTTAATTTTTCTCTCGTGGTACAGCTCATTATGCTTCTCTCTTTAGACTTCTACCCTGAGTAATTTGCCATTTTCCTGGGTCAAATACAGGGCACTAGTTAAATGCAGGTGTCTACATGGCATCAGTTATGCCAAGATATAACTATGAAGTGGTTTTCATAAGGGATTGGCTCAGGGTGTAAGGACACTGGGTTTCTTAGTGTTTTTCAGGGTCTGGTGGCTGTGGTTTTCTGTTCCCAGCCTGGACTTCTTTGGTTTCTAAGGTTTTGTGGATGCCTGTCGGGAGACCTGTCCAAAGCTACTGCGAGTCTCCTGGCCCAGTGAAACTTCCTCTGTGATCTTTAGCTTTGTGACGTTGTAGGAAATTGGGCTTGGGGAGAATTCACATGGCTATGTTGGATTTCTTCATCAGTTGAGGTCATCCTGGAGACACCTTCCTTAGGGAGTCCTGGAGGGTTGAGTTGATCCCACAAGGTGCACTGTGCCATCTGGATGAAGTAAACAGTCTCCTCAGGCTTTAACATAAACTTTCATTGCCTGGGGTTTTAAAACTGCAGCTACATTATGTGGAGAAGCAGCCCATTCTGCTCACTGTTGAGCGTCTCTGAGCAAGTGGGCTCAGGAGGCTGCTGTGACTACATTGTGATGCTTGGTAACATCAGATCCCAGTTCTGTTTGGTCAGGTTGCCAAGGAAGTGAGGTGGCATTTTAGGGTTCTGTGCCCCTAGCGGGCTCACCAGTCTAAGCTCCTCCATTGCCCATCTTTCTCTTCCTATTAAATAATCTAGCTACTTACACATTTTGTTGTATCTTATCTTAGTGTACAGGAATAATTTGATCTATATATCATCTGTCTATTACTTTCTTACTTTTGCATTCCTGGAGTTTGTACCGTGTGTCTCCACAATGAATTATAGGTGTATCCTCAGACTGATTTTTTCAGATACACACTGAATATTTCTCTAAGCCACAAGATTGATCAGGTTGGACACTCCCTTGAAATCTTGGCTTAGCTGCCTAGAGTTCTGGAATTACAGCCACACACACCCTCTATTCTTTTTTTCTTTCTTTCTTTCTTTTTTCTTTCTTTTTTTTTTTTTTTTTTTTTTTTGGTCTTTTTCATTTTTATCGGTACCAGGGATCGAACTCATGATCGCCTGCTTGCAAGGCAGGTGCTCACACTGCTGAGCTAAATGCCCAGCCCCTCACACCCTCTATTCTAATCCAGTGTGCTACTTAGAAACAGCTCAACTAGGATGCCTTTTGGTGATACGAGGCCCTGGTGGTATCTTCACATTTAAGTCAATGTGTGTACATTGACATTTTGTGTGTGGTACGCACAGTGCTGTGGGGTCTTTTCCATTGAAGGAGCATTTTCTCTGAAGATACTGTGCTGGGGATTTACATGTAGACAGTTGTGAAGTTTAGTGTGCTTTTCTTTACTGAGTCTATTTTCATCTCCATTTAACTAGAAAGTAGTGCAACTTTCTAGAAAATTTCACAGTAACTTTCCCTTAGAGATATAAATGTTTGGTTCAGAGTCTTACTTCTGCAGTAGCAGTGGTGGATTCATACCAGTTGGATGCTTTCATGTGCAGAGAGGTGATTAATTATTCATCCTGAGCTAATGAACTTAGTACCAAAGTAGAGTATTCATTTTAGTGACAGAGTGTGTATGTCTGAAAGTAAGACCTAACTGGAAAGAGCTAATGGGAATCAGCCCTTGCTGATCATTGCCTTGGGGATGGCCACTGTTATGAAGATGATGCCTCACTGCTCTCCTGCTTGACTGGTACTCTGCAATGGCAAATAAAGCAGCAATAGGCAGATTTGGACTGTCAACTTTTTTGTTCTTTTTAGGTCTGATTTTCAGGAAAACGTGGAGTCAGGACAGTGTGCGGTGATTGTATGGCAGATATCCTCTGTAATGCCTATAAAACATCACCCCAGTGGTCATAAAGAACACACAGGTATGGCATTTAAATCATTTTTCTACTTCTCACAATCAGCCTATGTACTTTGTGTCACCTGTAGGTGTTTACCTTTTCTAGATGCATGTAGTCTGTTCCTTGTTTGAAGAGCAATTCCAATCAGTGAAACTGTGTTAATGATAGGGAATTGACGTAAAGTAGAGTCTCAACCTCCCACATTGTGAGAGAGCAGCCCTGTGCTGAATTCATGAATGGGCAACTTGAAACTCTCGGCTGAATTGAGTCAGCTTGGCTCTTGATATGGAAAGAACACCTGATGATTGTTGCCAACAGCCTCAAAGGAGAACTGGAGAGGAAGATGGTGCTGTTCATTCTCCTTGAGAAGCTATTATCGCTGTATTTCCTGATATGAACTTACCTGTCCTCATTGTCAGAGCAGCTCCTGTCCTGTCACTGAGGATGGCTGAGGTTCTTTTCAAGCACCAATCTGCCTATTGCTGCTTTATTTCATAATATGAGTATCCTCAACTTGGCTTCCTGGTTTCAAAGCAGAGGTCTCTCCCTGATGACACTGATCCTTCACTGTGCTGGGAAGGCCTTTCTGGTTTCCACCATTGACCTGTGGTCCATTGAGTGCAGATTCCTGACACAGACTTGCATGAGATATTGTCGTGTCCTCTAAGCTGAACTTATGTGTGGTATTACGTGAGCATAAGCTGAGCATATGTGTGGTCATGGGCTCTAGGTGTTTAGCTGGAGTAGTGTCATGAAGGACAGTGCCATGGGATATAGGCCTTACCTGAGTTCTTTGCATGTCTAGTGTGTGCATGAAACTCCCCCACAGTTTTGCATTGGACTCTTTGGGTGAATATTATAAAATAATCCTCCAAATCCTCATCTAGGCTGAGTTAAATTTCTTCCCTTTCACACCCTGAGTATAAAATCAAATTTTATTGTCTATATAAAGATCTAAAGCCAAATGGGTAGACTGGCCCATGGCTATAATTCCAATTTGAACTTGTGGTCAAATTGGAAAAATTAGCAAGATCATTTTTTTAAAAAAGATTCAAATGCATTGGGGTTGTAGGTCACTGTGAGCAGGCTTCCCCTAGCTTACAAGAGGCTCTGGATTGCATGCCCAGGGCCACCACACAAGGAAAACAAGCTGTAAAGCTACATCTATTACCATGATCACTCATTTGGCAGAAAATTAACCTCACAGTGCAATGAGTATCCTCAGATACTCCAAATAGCAAGTGGATTCATTTCAACAATGCTTTGCTTTTCATCCACTTAGTTGGATCAAAAGAAAACTTTCAAGTCCATTCTAATAAAAGCAAAACCACTCTCAAGTGGTCAGTTTTACAATGATGATGCATTTATAATGACTTAGTGTTTTCTTTCAAAGAAAACTAATTTACAAAATTAAAAGGTAAGACATAGATGTCTTCTGGAGTTTCCTGAGGGTACACGTTATATTAACTGTCACTTGTGTCCAACGATTTGATCACTCAAAATGAAAATTTAGTTGTTTGCACAGTTTCTTTTATAATTCTTTTCTTCAGAATGTTTTTTACAGCTAACAAGTCCACACTCTAGATAGAGCTTGTCAAGTGTGTAGTTTGTACCATTTTCATTCATAGTTGAGTTATCAATTTTTTGGGTCTGTTTTGATATAGGGTGTTGCTATGCAGTTCAGGACAGCCTTGAACTCACTCTGTTGCTCAGGCTGCCATGGTATTTGCAGTGATCTGCCTGCTTCAGCCTCCCCAGTGCTGTTTTCATGTGGGAGTCACTACACCTGGCTCTATTTTTGAATCTCTAGAATCTCTGACTTTGTGGTCCATGATCCTTAAAGAATCATTGGTAAAGCTATTTAAATTGTGAGTTATTACTGAAACACACTGTCTCATTCCCACCATTGTATTATTTTCTTTTACTGGTTTCTTTCTTTTGATTAACTTCTCAATGTTTCTGTAGCTGGTTTGCTCATCATGAATTTCTTAAATGACTCTTTGCCATGGAAATTCTTTATTTCTTTGTAAATTTGGAAATATGTTTTAGTAGGTAATTATTATGTGCATTGATTTATTCTAATTTAATATACTCCTTCAATCTCTCCTGGCCTGATAATCTGTGTTAAGAAATCTGCAGTTATTCTTAGAGGTTTATCTTTAGAAGTTATTTCATATTTCTCTCTAATGGATTTTAGTGTTTTTTCTTTGTTGTGATTTCTTGGATTTTTCCACAATGCAATGTGGACAGTTTCTTTTCTGGTTGTAGCTACTTGGAGTTTTAAATGCCTCATTATCTGGACATCCATTTCAGTGCCTAGACTTGAAAGTTTTGTGCAGTAATTTGAGGGAATAAGAATTTTAGACCTTACTGTGTTTCTCCAGCCTTTCATTGACCTCTGTGATGCTTAGGTTATATATTTAGAACCATTTGTGTTGGGCAGGGTTGGAGCTCTAATTTTTCCCTTATCAAAGTTGATTAGACTATTTAGAGTCATTTTATTTTTACAGAAATGTCAGAATCAAAATTTTAATCTATGTGAAAAATGATGTTGACAGTGTGACATGGCATTGTGTTTTATGATCATTTTATTTTCCTCTATTCATTTTTGGTTTCATTCTGAATTTTATTTTTATTAACTGCCAGATAGCTATTGGGGAGGTGTAAAATTTTGAGGCATCTTATTGGCTGGTGTTTCTTTGTTCCTGTGTTTTTCTGCTGAATGTTGTAGGTCAGTTGGGCTAGAAACTTCTGCTAATAGAGATAACGAACATTGAACTGTAAAGAAAGGACAGTTTATGGTAATATCTACCCACAAAGAACATTATAGCATTTAAGACATACTGGCACTGAAACTGGTTTATTTAGAATATGTGTGTTCTCTTGATCCTGCTATGGTAATTCTTATGTATCAAAAAATCTTTCTATTTCTACTCCATTTGTCTCTTACTAGCTGCCAATTGTTGAGGCAGGAACAGAGAACTTTTAGGATTTCTGTGAGATCTGTTGTCATTTCACCATTTTGATTCCCAACTTCATGGATTTGAGTCTTTTCCTTCCTCTTTTTGATAAGGAGTTTTTTTCCATCCTATTTAATCTTTCATAGAAGCAACTATTGCATTCATGGATTTTTGCTTTGATTTCTTAGTTTCCATTTCTTTAATTTCTGTTATGATTTATAATTTCCTCCTTCATATGATCTTCAGCGTTAACATGCTCTTCTCTATCTATAAGCTTGAGGTTCAACAGTAAGTTAATTATTTGAGCTTGTTCTGTTTTCCTGATAAGTATATTCAATGCTAAATATTTCCCTTTTAGGACTACTTTCAGCGTGTCCTGTAATTTCAAGTATGGTTGTACTACTGTTATCTTTTAAGTGTATAAATTGTCCAATTTCTTTGTTAATTTCATCTGTGACACATTGGTTTTTTAGGATGGTGTTATTTAATTTCCATTTGTTTATGGAGCACTTGTGGTTTATCCCTTTTCTCTCAGTCTCTCTCTGTCTCTCTGTCTCTGTCTCTCTCTCTCTCTCTCTCTCTCTCTCTCTCTCTCTCTCATCCCTTCCTTTCTTTTTATGTATCTGGAATTGCACTCCATACTTTGCACTTGCCAGGCAGGCACTTATGTCTCTGAGCTATATCTGTGTACTAGTTCTTTGGTTTCCTTTGCCATTGATTTCCAATCTCATTGTTATGTGATCTGATAATATGCATGGGATAGTTTCAGTTGAGTTACATATACTTTAGTTTGTTCTATGAGAATATTTTCTATTTAAGAGTATGTCCCAGAAAAAGTGTCAGTGGAGCCCTGTTGTATTTAAGGAACTCATTAGTATTTGTAAAACTATTTCATTTTCTGATAGAGATTTTTTTTTATTACTTGGTGTGGTCACCGAGTCAGTTGAGAAGAGAATAATAAGCTCCTGATGTCAGGTACAAGAGAGGAGAGTTGCTGCAAGGTACAGAAAGGCTTGTGTGCTGTAATTGCCTGAGGATGGGGTTAGGCAAGAGGATGGGAAGAACTGGGAATCAAGCTTGATGAACTAAGAAAATGACCTTGAACATCATATTCTGAGGAAATAATGCTACATGTGAGGCATCATATTCTTCACAGCTTCAGTGGTCTGAGGTATTGCAAAGAGATCTACACTTGTTAAACCACATCGCAGAGTGACAGAAACATCCCCACACTCCCACAGCCAGTGTACTTGAGTTTCTGTTAGTTGCCCAGATATCAGTTCCTGCTACTTCTGTTTCTTAGAACCAGCTGGTCACTGTGATGCACAGCTGGTCTTATCAAACATATTACAAAAACCAATCAAAGACAGCCACGGACTCTACCTCTCTACTTCCCGTTTGAAACCCCATAAAAACCTCTCTGCCTGAGTCACAGTGGTAGCTCAGTTCACAAATGCTTTTGCTTGTCAATAATTTGGTTTCCAAACAGAAGCATTTGGCAAAATTCTGTTTGTTTACAAACTCTTCATCTGGTGACCAACATGACTGCAGCCATCTATTTTAGACAGATGCAACTGTGGCCATTTTTCCCAGAATCAGGGAACAGATTAAATTTGTCAACTGACGTACCACTGTAGTTAGCCCAAAATATGTCACTAAAAGTGACCATTTAAAAAGATTTCTACACTAGCAACAAAGTCTTTACACTAAAACCATCCATAAATTTAACACAAAATAAAACAAAAAGCCCAAGAGAAACGGGGGACTAAAAGGCAACAGAATGCCTCCAGAATCTCTTAGCTCCATGAAGCCAATCCAGGGGATAGAGAACAGGATAAGCCACACATGAGAATTACTTCAAAGGAGGTTGGAAAACAGATCAGAGAGGTACACAGAGGGACCACAGAAGACATAACGAAGCAGATAATGGAAGTAATAACCAAAGTGATCCAGACGCTTCCAGAAGACACAAATAACAAACTAGCTGAGCTAAACAAAACTATACAAACCATAATGACAAGTTTAGAAAAAAAATTGGAGTCCATAAGAAGGTTAAAATCAGAAATCCAGGTGATTAAAAATTATATTGAAAGTTTGGGCTGCAGAAATGACCAGTGTGAGAACAGAATTTCAGAACTCGAAGGCAGTGGTGCTTTCAGAGACCAACTACACAAACCAACAAGACAACATGAAAAATGGACTCAACCACTGGATGACACAAAAAAGCCTATGAGTAATTGGAAAAAGCGATAAATCAGAAGATAACACTAACAGCATAAAAATATTCACTGAAATAATGGCAGAAAACTCCCCAAATACAGGAAAAGAAACAAGCACACCAATAAGTGAGGCATGATCAAAAGAGAGCTTATTATACTTTTAGTACCAGAAACCTATCACAGGAGACAAACTCTTAAGTGCTATTACAGAAAAGCAACAAATTACATGGAAAGGTAAACGCATTAAAATTACACCAGACCTCTCAACACAAAACTTCAAGGCCAGGAGGACTGAAGTGTTTTGAGCTCTAAAAGATAACTTCCAAACCTGACTTATGCATCCTGCAAAACTCTCCTTCATAACTGATGCAGACATAAAGTATTTCCATTACAAGAAGACAAGATATTCATGGCCACCAAACCAGCATTACCAAAAAATTTCAACTGACTTGAAGATAACAATCTCTAATTATTGTGCTTTGAAATTTTGTTTGTTTTTCTTTTTTTTCTCTTTAAAGTAAAATAGATTTAAAAAGAAACAAAAATTTTAAGGGTATTTCTGGAAAACAACAATAAAGCCAACAATGTCAATAAATCAAAAAGAATGAATATACCCGGTGTGATGAGCAGTTAAGCAAAAGAAAAAAAAAAAAAAAGGAAAGGAATATCAACAAGAATAAGTCGATAGTTTTCAGTAAAAACTCTCAGTGTGAAATGGTTTCAATTCCCCACCAAAAGACACAGACTGGCAGAACTGATCCAGAAACAAAATCCTATGATACGCAGGAATCAAGAAACACATTTAACTCAAAAAGAAATTCACAGATTAAAGATCAAAAGATGGAAAATAATATTCCACGCAGGAAAAGAGAAAGAAGTAGTGATCCTAACTTTATTTTTTTTATTTAAAAGGAAAAAAAAAGAAAAAACAGTATAATGGTACAAGTAATACAGAATTGCAAAAAAAGGTAAGAAATTATAATAGATTACATATTGTCATCTTAGAAATGGTTGTTCAAGTTACAGTATTAAAGCATACAAAGTGGACATTCAAACAGTGAGACTGCAAACAGTTGTGTTCAGTGATCCAACAAAAATTTAGTAATATGTTCATTTATCTTAACACACCTAAACACACTTGCAGTTGTATCCTTTAGATCACTTTTTTTCTCTGTTTTACAACAAAACCCAAAATGTGTAAATTTCGTAGTGATATTAACTTTAGACAAAGTGGACTTCAAGCCAAAACTAGTCAGAAGAGACAAAGAAAGTCACTACACATAGGTGAAGTGAATAATTCCATAGGAAGGGATGACGATTATAAACACACTGAATAATAACATGCCCAACTTCATAAAACAAATACAGACAGGCAAAGTTAGATAAATATTAACGAATGGTAAAGGAGGATCTCGGTAATAACCCACTGTCAAAAACAGATCATTTGAGAACTGGGCTCCTAAATCAGGCAAGATGCAAGATTGCTCAAGGTGCAATTTATTGTCAGCTTACAAGACAAAAAGTCCTGTTTTTCCAGGATTTACTCAGTGGCACGTGTTTTTCTTTAAAACTGGAGACACAAGGGACACAGGAGAGGGGAGGTAAAAAGATTTAAGATGTCCTAGTACAGGTACCAACTCTCCATGATGAATTTAAGTACAACTAACTTACTAATAAAAATAAAAGTTAACAGAACAAAAATGACACACAGCCCTCTTTATGGTCAGCTAAAAACCAAAATCGCCTTGATGGGTACAGAGCTACTATTTCTGTCATTTTGAAGTTCCCCATGTAAATTGGCATGGTCTAAACCCACACTGTTAGCCCTGTTACAGCTTCACCCTGCTGTACAGGGATGATCTCCAGGGATTACGCTGCTCTCTACTCACCAACAGGAGGCTTAACGGGAGGAAGTCCTGACTGTCGCAGAATCCAACTTCTGTGTTTCTGATACACTGCCTGTTCCAACAACCATGAGAGGAAGTGTGCAAAAACAAAGTGCTGTTAGTTTTAACACTTCACACGGGGCACAGGTAAGACACACATCTCCACACCTACAATGGTGTCTACTGAGGAATCCTAAGACTGCCTGGGAGAGTGAGGCAAGAGCATCAGAGGGCTGCCCAGAGTGGTTCTGTCACCACCCAAGGGGACACTGGCACCTAAAATAGCAATAGGGCCCCTTAGAAGTGCAAACCACCTCAGTGTGCACATACAGAAAGGACAACCACCTAACATAGCTACTCTGCAGCTCCTTAAGCCACACTTTGATATAGCAACTGGACTTTTCCTTGTGCCCTACAGCTAGACCTCCAGGAATGAATGGGGTGAATCAGCAGCACGAAGGGGAGGAGGGAACCCCAGCTGCTCTGCAGGCACTGCTCTCAGGGTGGGTTGCAGGCAAAGAGGCACAGCCCAGAGGCCATGGCCAGTGCTTCTCAGAAGACTAAAGCTTGTCTCAGTTTCTACAAAAAAGGATGGAGAACACGGAGGCAGGGGTCCTTGTTTGACAAACACTGGGTGGCTAAACAGGCAGTACAGCCCTGTCACAAACTGGGTAAAGAGCTTGCAACATCTTCTGCAGATATTTACACTCCCAGTTGTACAGTGTTTTGTTTTCCTGCAAGTATACCAGGAATACTTCTTAGCAACATCTTGCCATAGCTCTAGAAAAGACAGATAGCTGGCCGTGTTGGTAAGACTGGGCAGTCATTGTAAACCTTCATTCTAAAGTCTAGGAGACATACTGTAATTTATCTTATACTCTCCACCTCGCAAGTCATTTGTAACAGTCCACCTTCTTACCAATGTGGCATAGACATCTTCTATGTAATTTACCCTGACAACTTTTTCTATTCAATCCATTTAAATTTAGTGTTACACAGTTTGCCTGCACATGCCTGTAATCCTAGCACTCTGGGAGGTTGAGGCAGGAAAACTCCAAGTTCAAACCAGGCCTGGACAATTTAACAAGACCCTTTCTGGATAATAAAAGAAGGGGTGGTGTGTAGTACAGGTAGAAGGCTCCCTCCCCAGTACCACCCCAAACCCCAAAACAACAACCACAACCACAAAAATGCCTCCAAAAAAACAAATCAACAACAAACAGACTCATTAATACTACCCTTTATTTTTGTTTTGTTTTGTTGAAACAAGGTCTCCCTGTGTAGTTCACACTGGCCCTACAATCCCTGTGAATTCGAGGCTGGTACTGAGCTCTCAGCAACCTTCCTGCCTTAGCTTCCCCAGTGCCGGGATTACAGGTGATCTCCACACCCAGCTATGTTAATATTGCTTGCAATGTTCAGAGAGAAAATGTGATTCTTATAGTGAAACAGAAATTGAAGGTACAGGGAAAACAACAGAGTACTCATTTAGACTATTTAGTAAGCCAATGGAAATTAAGCTCAAGGCCCGTCACAGCTTACTTACTTATCTATTTTATTTATGATACAAGGTCTTCCTATGAAGCTCAGTATAGCCTTAACCTGGATTTATGATTCACATACATCTCAGATTCATGATTTTCCTGCCTGAGCCTCCCAAGTACTGGAATTACAGGCATGCACTTCCATGCCTTGCCAACATTTGTAAGACACCTTGAGGGAGAAAGTGTTAATTCTTAAGAACTTACTAGTTAAAAGACACACTGGAAAGTGTTCAGCTTTAAAAAGTTTATATAAATGTATTTTTCTCTGATTTTCATACAGGCAAGAAAGAGAAAAAAGGAAAACTACCTACACAGGGGGCTAACAACAGGAAACTTGTAACAACCCCACTGGTACAGTTTATACAGCACAACCATGTACATCAGGAATGAGAAGGAATGAAGTCTCCACCTAACACTGAGATTGTCAGCAATGCACGAGGCTCAGGACTCCATCAGCTTCACCCACATGACACATTGAAGCATCAAAATCACATTACTATGATGCCCAAGTTACAGATATGGAAACTGAGGCACAGCACAGCTGCATGACTTGCTCAAGGTCATGTCCCTGCTACCACAAGAGCTGGATGTGGATGTGGGCTCTCTCAGGACCCTATCAGTGCCTTTTACTAGGTGGGCAGGACTGTCAGGGACTCAAGGTCTCCTCTCAGCCAACTGCACTCTTCAGTCAGCAGTTACATAAGGGCCATCCCGACTGCACTGGAAAGGTCAATGCCTTGCCATCTCTCACTGAGAAGGCAGCAGGGCTGCCCTAGCGGTCTCCACAAGGCTTCTGCCTTCTTCCCTGTCCCTCTTCAGGTGGCACAAGGTAAGTATATGGAAAGATAACACTGGAGGGAAGGGAAAAGGAAAGACAGAGTTGGCAGAAGCTGGAAGTTGTGAGCTAAAGTTTACTCTGCCATTTCTTCTAGTGTGGAGAGAAGTCCCAAGTGTCACACTGCAATTTTCCTGGCAAGCCAGTGCTGCCTGCCACACACTGCACCCCACAGGTGCATCAGCCTCAGCCCTGAGAGCACAGATGGGTGCTCCACTTTATTAGTTGGGCAAGGATGCTAAGGTTCAACCAGACAGATTTTTTAAAAATTCTATTATTGTTGTTAACCATTTTCCAACAAATGTTAGGGCTAATCCTGAACCATTGACACCTGGGCATGCAACCAAACTCAGATGCTTTGTAACACATACAATGGCCACTCTAGGTAATTATTAGCGCGCACATGCTCCCAGCCAGTGTTGCATTACATGGCCCACCACATACCATCCATCTGGATCTCATTGGGCTGCACAGAGTGGGAAGACTTGGAAGAAGAGACTCGGAAGTTTGCAGGGAGTGTCTCTGATGACCCAGTTGCCACGCCATGAATGGCCTTTTCTCTAACCTTCTCTCTCCATGAAGGTGCTCTCCTAAAGTGTTTGTCATGCTCCTGGCAAATGAAAACACAGAACAGGCACACTCTAATAAAGATAACTGTCCTTCAGAAGGACTCCTAAGCCCCTGACTGTTTTGCTTTACTTAGCCTTTCCTGGTGACCTTCCAATGTGCTGCACACACTGGAACTTCAGTGTGAGAGGAAACATGATTACATTCCTGCTGGGCCCCAACTGGAGAAACGAGGGCAGTCCTGGGCACCAGGGATGTGATTTTCTCACCCATCAGAATATTTTATTTCTTACTGTGGACAAGCTCTTGCCTGCTATATAATGTACTTTTATTTATTTTCAAAATATTCTGGCTACAAATAATCCAACAAATGCTTTGCTTCCAGATTCAGCTTCCATCTTCTTTGTGAAAATCAAGTACTCTTGGAGCTCACTGAAGACAATCGTAATGTATGGCAACAGGTTAGTTATGATTTAGCATGAGGGGAAATTTAATATACTTTTGAAAGAAACCTTCCAAACAGAAGAACTGGGGCAGGACAGTCAGCTGTCACCAAAACACAACTTAAGACTTTGATCGCAGGCTGCAATCTGTTTGACAATATAGAAATAATTTTTGAAGGTTGCCAAAAATTAAGTAGTGGACCAAGAGCAAGGATCAGTAGTAGAGCACTCAACTGGCATATGTGAAGCCCTGAGGTTGATTCCTAGCAGTGAGAGGAGAAAAAAGCTGAAAACTTACAACATCAAAACGTCTGACAGTCCCAAGGACCAAAAGGTCGGCAAATTCTTTGTCCAAGACATTTCGAGCCTGAAGTAACAAAACAACAACTAAATATATCTGAAGGATGTTACACATTACAATTTTTTAAAACAAAGACTTCAAAGACTCACATGCTTGCGACACAAACTGGAAAGAAAAGATAGTGAAAAATCAAGCATTTGCTTATTTTGAACTACCATATTATAGATTAGTTATGGAAAGTGATTACTAGTTGTCTAGAGTTAAATTTTCTCTCCATTCAAATGAAAAATAAGTATTCTAGAACCACAGAAAAACCGAACACTGTGGCTAAGCAGACAGAGGCACAGACTCCGTTGTCACCTTTCTGTTCTCTGTCGGGATCTGTAACAACAGGGCCAATGTGTTGTAATCGAAGGCTTCATCTAAGGCCAGCTGTGCGCCATGAACCCCACTCTCTATGAGGTTGTTTGCATATTCTTTAAGGCCAATGGATATGACCCAGCGAATCACTCGATCATTGCTCCAAACAAGCACATCTGTGAAAGAACAAAACAACTGTAAATGTGGCTTCAGAAAACCTCTTCATCATACATGTCCTGCAATGCAGGGGAAAGATTCCTAGCATGGATCTTGATCCCTCAGCTCCTGAAAATGGACTCCACACTCACAAATACTGACAGACACACACCTAGACACAGCTGTTTTGGTTCTGCCTCATTCTAATAAAAACTTTCCCTTTAGAAGCCTCCCCTAGTGCACTCAGGTGTCACAGTAAGATTGTGGATAGGATATATTCAGGGAACAATACAGCATGATTGGCTGAGGATGTAGCTTGGTGGCAGATCACTTGCCTAGTATGTACAAGGCCTGGGGTTCAATCCTAAGACTGCAAAAACATCAGGCTGAGGGTCAGAGTCAGACCTAGCACGTATAAGCATGTTTCCTACACAGACCCCAGAGTCTCCTGAAATGCTTCTCCATCATGAAAGGGGCAGATACCATGACAGTTCAGATACCTTGCTGAGTTCAACACAAACTCTTTGCTTCTGACCTTCTGACCTTCGTTTTCTTTTACTTTTTCTTGTTGTTGTACTGGGAATCAAACTCAGAGCCTTGTGCTTACCAGGTAGGTGCTAAGCCACTGAGCCATACCCCAGCCCCTGTGCTTCTGAAGCTTTGGTCATATCAACATCTTAATATATTACAAAGAAAGAATTTTAAAGACATTCCAGCATATTAGATTTTGGCAATCGTATATCATACAAAGATAATTATTAAATGTATTCTATTACAGACCAAAAAATTGCCACTCTGTAAAAATATATCTGACCACCAATCTTTTCAAAGACTGCTTTTGCCAACTGACAAAATATGGAGAGGGGATATAGAAAACAAATTAAATGGATTAATACATTTCATGTCTGATTTTTTTTCTCAACTTTGTTTTGGTACCAGGGATCAAACTCATGACCTTGCACTTGCCAGGCAGCCGCTCTGTTGTTGAGCTATATCCCCGGCCATGACTTTCTTTTCTAAATAGACCTCAACGTATTCTTTGTTTTAAAAGAATTAAAACCCAGGCCTTGCACAGACTAGGCAAGTGTCCTACCACAGGGCTACATCCCTGGCCAATAGATAATCCTTTATTTTATTTAGAAAAAGACATCAGAATGAGGATGAAAATAACAGAACCACGATGCAGCCTGAATGAATCAACTATGGAAGACTTGACACAGTGCTTGATCATTATTCAGTAAGTCTCATTTCTTCTCATCACTGCAGTGCTATTAGTAACTACCGAGAATTCTGAGAGACTCTCGTGAGCATGACATTCAGTGTTGTCTTCAGAGAAAATGCCTGTCCCTGTCATACTGAGGGGGCTGCCATGCCCTCTCCTACCTCCTGGCCTGTTTCTGACATGTCTTTCCTTTGCCCACAGGACACTCTGTGGTTTCTGTAAGGACTGCAATCCCAGTTAGTATGGGTGCTGTGGCAGGAGGGTCACAGGTGTAATCCCAGACCAGGGTACTTAGTGAAATTCTGTCTCAAAATAAATAAATAAATTACAAAATTATGGGTGCTAGGCTATTGGTTGCCTTGACCTCTCCCTCCCTCTGGGAGCAGAACTGTGTGCCCTGCATGCTGCCACAGGCCTTAGAAAAAGCTCCCAAGGCTGTAGTTTTAACCTCTATCCAGTAAGCAAAAGGCAGTGGCTTGTTTGCCTTGCTCTGATCTAATAGCATAAGGCAGCATCTCTGAGAGAGCGTATACAGTGTACAACAACAAAAGGAAAACTACATGAAAGAATGCCAGCACCAAGAGGGTAGCCTACAGACTGAGATAAGCACACACTGTCTCAGGGCACCCCTTTTCATCCCTCCTCTTGTTATCATGCCAAGCCAGTTGTTTCCACTTAAAAGTCTTCCCTGATTTATTTTTTTGTGGTACTAGAGACAGAAGCCAGAGCCCTGAGCATGCTAGGCAAGTCTTTTTCCACTGAACTACATTCTTAGCACCCCTAATTTTCAAATCTAGTTTTAGTGTTCTGAGACAGGGTCTCACTAAATTGCCAGGTCGGCCCTGAATTTGTGATCTTCCTGCCTTAGTATTCTTAGTAGCTGGAACTGTAATTTGTGTAATTCCCAGATAAATGTATGATTATTTTGTGCTTTTTTTTTTTTCAGTCCTAGGGATCAAACCCAGGGCAATGCAAGTGGTAAGCAAGTGCCTTATCACTAAGCCCTTGATTTCTTTTTGAGGTACTCAGGAATAAACACAGGGATTTGCACTGAGCTGCATCTCTAGCCCTGTTATACTTTTCATTTTGAGAGAAGGTTTCACGGAGTCCAAGCTGCCTGGGCTAGGCTTGTGACTCTGCTGCTATATCCTCCCAGAGTGCTAGGATTGCAGGTATGTGCCAGCTCAGCTGGCTGCTATACTTTTTCAAACAGGCAATCACCCAGGCTGCCTGGGAGGCAGCAGGCATGTGCTGCATCCATCCGGCATAATGTACTTGCCTTTAACTACATGCTGACTTTCTTCTCTTCTTCTTTCCAGTTCTTTACGATCATAATTTAACCTTTTCAGGCACATAAGTCCACACTGGAAGCTGTTCCTATTTACAAAATAAGGGGTTATTTTATGGTGGCAATGTGAAGTCTCTTGATCCGTTAGGAAGAACCACTTGCACTGCCTCACCTGTGAAAACTGTCAACCATTTTCAGCCGCCCCCGCAGGTCTTTCCTGGTCAGGTGGTCCAGCATCCGAGCATCCACAAGGCACTCCATGAAATAGCTTCGGTACTGAGGTAGGCCCAGGCTGGGCAGCCACTCATTGCCAATCCACTCGTGGTCCATGTCCCCATATGCAAGTGTCTGATTTCAACAAATGAGTGACATCAGTTCAGATTTTTAATCTAGACACCATTCTTAAAGGCTAAATGAATGACAACATTGCTTTTCATAATTTCTAAATATTTGATCTCCCATTCCTACCTTTTCAAATTCCTAAAGTTTTATCCAACAGAAATCATATTGGCAAAATTTTATGACTCATTTAGGACAATTTACCAAGCTATAGAAAAATCATACCTGTCTATAAATTCCTTTTCTGAATTAGTTTTCAATATAATAATATAGGAATAAAGAATGATCATGACTCATGAACAAGTTTGAAGAATCAATTCAAATCATTCAAATGAGCTCTAGCTGGTTTTGATTTTATTTTTAATACTTTGTCTTCCTAAATGACAAGTGTATTTGAAAATCAGGAAAAGTAAATTTAAAATGATAAATGAACAACTAATGAGACTAAGAACAAAAACAGAAAAATACAATTAAATTTAGAAGACTTCAACACTCCTCTCTTAACAACTGGTTCAATGTGCCAATCAAAAAACCAAAAAGGACTAAGAAAAGGAAAACAATCAGGAAGGCTACGGACAAAAACAATACTGTCAATCAATCTGACCCAGATATAACTTACACTTTTTCCTTTCTTTTTTTTGGGGGGGGGGTACTGGGAATTGAACTCAGGACCTCATGCTTGCAAGGCAGGTGCTGCACCACTGAGCTAAATCCCCAGCCCCTCCCCACAACCTTTAAAGACAGAGATTCCCATTATATTACCAGGATTGAGTGCAGTGGCTATGCACAAGCACTCCCTATGCAAAGAGATATTGATGCCACTCTTAGTATGATGTCCATCTTAGTTTAATGCCCAATTGTCATAGGACATTATAACAGCCAACTTCTGGGCTCAGTCTCTTGAGTTTTGGCAACTACAGGGGTTCATCATCACATCTGGCTTCAGGACGTACTTTTTTGTGGTGTGGTATGGTGGTGCATGCCTGTAAACCCAGCACTCAGGAGGCTGAGACAAAAGTATTTCGAGTTTGGGACTAGTCTACACTACACCAAAAATAAGGAATCATGGTAAGTAGGTTTACTGACTCAGGAATAGGTTGGTTCACCAACTGAAGAGGAAAAAAAAAAATCAATGAAATTTGCCCAATTACGAGATCAGCAAAGAAAGCCATGTCTCATAATACCTTATGTGGCACAAGATCCATCATTCAGTTATGAAACTCAGCATTCTAGGACGAAAGACCCACCGCCTCAATCTATTAAGGGTCATCTACCAAAAGCCTGCAGCTAAAAACCTCACAATGAGGGACCAAATGTCTCCCTGAACGGAAAGAAGCACAAGGGGTGTCCACTGTCACCGTTTATGTTTGGCTGTGCTGGAGACCTGGCCACTGTAATGGCAGGAAAAACATAAAAATGGCATGAGTTGAGAAAGACATAAACCTCTCTTTATTAGTAAATGACACAATTATCATTGTTGAAAAAGTCTATGAAATAGCTATTAGGATTTATACATGAATTTAGCAAAGCTGCTGAATATACAATGAATACACAAAAATTAACATTTCTAAATATACAAAATGAACTGGAAATTGAGATTTTAGAAGTATCTTATATAATGGCACTAAACTGCATAAAATCCTTAGCAACCAATTCAACAGAATATGTCCAAGGTCTGTACAATGAAAAATAGACATGATATACAACCACTTCACAGAGAATGGTTCGTTATGCTCTCCAGCTAAGGAAGATTAAATTACATTCACAGGAATCCTAAGGTACATTGAGGAATCCTTTAAAATAAAAACTATCCATTCCCATCCATCCTCTCCTGGCTTGAACTCAGGGTTTCATACCTGCTAGGCAAGCACTCTAACCTGAGCTACATCCCCAACCCCTTACAACAGGGTCTCACTAGGCCCAGGCTGGTCTCTAAGTTGATATCTTCCAGCCTCAGCCTCCTGAGTTCTGGGATTACAGTCATAAACCACCATGCATGGCCTCCATGTTTGGTTTAGAACAATGGATTCCACTCTAGTATTTTATTTGTTCCAGTCAAGATACAAGGGATGGCTCAGCTAAGAGGAATGTTCCAATTCTAACAGAAAAGATTTCATAACTTTCTTTAAATGATGAGTGACAAATATACCACTATGGTAACCATTAAGATACCTAACAATGTTACCATGATGCAGTCCTTTGAGTCATACTTTCATGGGCCTGGGATTCACAGCCTGAATATTTGATGTTTTCTGGCCTGCTGACTATGCTCTCTTCTAATGAGTAGAAGAAATCTTCCAAATAAAAAGCTGTGCGGAAGCAAACCCTCCATATCTCTGTTTACTACTTTTGCAGTTGCTGATAATGCAGATTCTGACAGCTCAGACTCAGTTTGAGGGAGAGCCTCCTCCTCTCCCTGGCTGCCACCACAGCCTTCTGAAGAAGTGTGCAAAGGGACCTCATGCTCCAAGCATGGACAAGTCACACTCAGTCTCAAGGTCAGTAAAATGCGAGCTCCATGAGAGTGGGACTGCAGCTGTCCTGCTCATTAATGGCTCCTGGCAGCTGGCACAGCCTTCTTACACAGCCAGTCATATCTTACATCTGATATGCGAACAGTTCTGACCACACTTGAGTGTTCCTTCCAAAGCTCAGTCAGGAGTGAGGCCACCCAGTGCCAGCACGGGCAAAGCACAATGCTTTGTGCTAGCATAGCTCTGTCCTAGCAGCTCTGTCTGGGAAAGGATGGTGGCAAAGTGCACCAAGCTTCTGCAGAACATTGCATGTGGGGTAAATCTGGAATCTTCTGCATGGGCCCCTTTTATATGGTCACTGCAAAAAGCAAATGTTAAGCTTATTCAACTACACTTTATGTCTCTGATGCTATTTCATATTGAAGTGGTGACCATATTCTACTTTGTCTTTTGGAATATATTGAAACTTACGTAATTATGAAATGCACTGCTTAATTCACTGATGGTCATTGTTGGTCCTGTAGAGAGACCTCTAACTAGGTGAATTTAAGTGATTCTAGAGGCAGGGAGTATCTAAACCCAGGGAGGGAAACCCAGTTAGTAGCTATTCTCTTTCTTCTTAGTTTTTGTTTCTAAACTTTTTGTAATTTTGAGACAGGATTTTACTATGTAGTTTAGGCTGACCTTGAACTCACTATGTAGCCTATGCTGGTCTCAAATTTGCAACAAACATGCTTGATCAACCTCCCAAGTCCTGGGATGACCCATATGTGTCACCAAGTTCCACCTCTCTTTTTTTCAAATGAACAAACAAAACAAACAACCAAGTGCTATAACTGAACAACCTTTAGAAATGCAAACAGAAGCAACTGTTTCAAGCATCATCTTGGAATCAGCAAATTCTAATCTTAACTCATTTATACTTGCTTTCAGACATATGCTAACTCTTCTGAGCCCCCGAATACCGTGCCCCTGGGAAAAGCTGAAGAACTACAAGTCCCCTGGTACTGCACTGTGCCCACCAAAGACCCAAGAGGGCAGAGGGATGCTGGGAATTTAACCAAGTCATCTGACTCAGACACTGTAAAACATGGGGCAGAGCTTTCTGTGTAGTGAAGAGTTAGGCAGCTGAAATTCAATCTCTGTGAAGTGATAAGCCTTAATTTCTGAGAACTCCATTACTAAGATCTTTAACTCAACACAGTAGGGCAGTACTTAGTCAAATAACAATATAAAGACATAGAGGGAAAGGCCCCATGCCAACTTTCAGGTTTAGAAGTGTATTTCATGATTTTTTTCAGCAGTACATTTTAGAACAAAACTAACCCAGCAACGAACTACATGTACATAAACTCAGGAGTTGCCTAAACCAGGGGACTTTGTATAAAAGATTCTATTCATAAATAAAACAACCTTCATTCAAAGTAATTTCCATGATCCCATATGGGAAATGTTCAAAATTATCCATGAGATGTAATCTTTAATCCTGTGATTTATTTGATTACATTCTTCAAGTCATTAATGATACTATGAATAAATTAAGGTGTGAAAAACACCTACTAAAGCAGGTCACACAAGTTTACATCCTCAATTGCTTTTTGTTGCTACAGAGTGAAGAAATATTATAGAAAGACTCCAACCTTATCCAGCTTCCCTCCTCATCTTCCTGATGTTAGGTTGTTAGGAATGTAAAAGAACATAACTATTAGTATTAGTGAACTTTAGTAGTGTAAGCAAATTAATTCTGCAGGGAACATGCACCTTGACTGAGTGAAAAACATTCAAAATATCAATGCCTCATGCAAAAACTCATGAAAATCCAAGAATTTCAATTTTCCATGCAAGGAGCAGACTTTTTCCATGCCAACTAACCTCATACAGTAGACTGTTGGCGTTAGACAACCACAACGCAGTGCTCAATGGAGGTCTCTCCAAAAGGAGAAGCAAATTACATCTTCTCTAAATGGGGCAAATCTATAAACTAAATTCTTGTAAAAATCTAAAAAATGCAAATACGACTATACGCTATGAGCTAATAACCTAAAAAGAACACATTATATTTGAAACAAATGCAAATTAACTTTTGTTTTCAACAAAAGACAAAGGGCCCTTTGGTCTGGAGTAGGAAACCCACTTTGGAACATGAGCTGCAGGGCTGACTGACCATCTGAGATGTGGCTGCGAGTGTTTCCATCTCTTCATGTGTTAACCAGACATTTCCTGTGGTCTAAGGTGACCCCAGTGCACCAGCCACATCCAGGGCAAGGGAAGCGTGACAGAAAGGAGAAGGACGCACATATGAGCCACAGGCACAGTAAGGAGCCACGAGGCAAAGGTCACTCTTTGCACATTTTCATTTCAGGCACCCACAGAGAAAGCCAGAGATCATTAACACAGGCTCATCCTCTTTTAAACAATAACAGTGTGGTCGGAATATAAGGAGAACAGCACACAATTTCCAGATCACATGCTTAAAAGTATGGATGAGAACATACTTTATATTTCTGAAAAGTTACTTTCCCCAGTAACTGATGATTCAATAGACAGTATTTTCAATAGTCTTACCATGTTGGAGGTATAGCTCATGATAGGGTTTTTGCCTGGCTCTCCCAAAGCACTAGGTTTAAGCCTCAGTACAGCAAAACAAAAGAATAGAACAAAACACACAGAAAGCAGTCTCACCCCAACACAGGCTAACAACAGGATGCTCTGGCCTTGGCTTCCTGTGGCTGCTTTCAGCAGATGATCCAAAGCCAGAGGAAGCCCAGGAGGCCAGGGCACAAGATAGTGAGCACAGGAGAGCCAAACAATGCAAACACCAAAAACAAAGCACTTGTCACCATCTGAGTCAAACCTGAGACTGATGGCCACTCTGCTAGCCCACTGTAAGCTCCCCAAGAACAGCAATTTCTGTGTTTGTAACTGGTGATATGGAGAGTCTTTCTGATGTGAGGTCTAGTCCTTGCCAATAGTTCAACTGAATCACAGAAGCTCCCTTTTGAAAGAGGGTTCTTAAAAGCTTTGAAAAAGCCATGCAGCATCTTCATTTCTACAAAGCCCACATTAATGTGGAAATAGCTGCAGAACAGACTGATACTGGTTACAAAACATTCCACCAAGGGAAAGTGTTCTTTGGCCATACGTTAAAAAAAAAAAAAGGCTTATTGTTCATTTTCATAATTCTCTAACAACAAAATCTTCACACTTTTTTGTGTATAAAGTTACTGTAGGCAGACCTTGCTCTGCTGCTCAGAAGGATGTCTACACAGCTCTAAGAGTTTGTTGAACATCTAAATGAAAAACCCCTGAACTTTGCAACTTAAGAGCTGGCCTGCTCTTCCCTTCTAATAACCACCAATGTTTCATCAGAAGAGTCACCAGGAAGCTCTTTGAGGGCTCTTCACTACTCCCCAAGTGGACAGCATCTTTGTGAGCACAGGCATGGTTGGACAGACACATGCAGCTCCCAAGACCCAGAGCACCTGCTGGTGCCGTGACACACAACCACAGTGCATCTAGGAAACTCGGCATTTTTCCTCCTTTAGTTCTTGTAGGGAAAAAAAGACATCCACAAAGAAGAGAAGCTTAGAACTGTCCAGGAACCAGTGGATTTCTGGGAGGTGACCACCCCTTGTTAGCATGTCAACTGTATGTCAGTGGCACCTCTGGACTGCCACAAATTACAGTTACTCTGTAAGTCCCGCCTATATGTGCAGTGATGCAGATGCACTCACACGCACAAGACTGAAGGAAAGAAGCCACACACAACAAAGTAAGGGCAGCCCAACCTAGTTTATAGCCAAGGGGCCGTAGCCAGGTGCTTATTTATGCCCGGGGATTGTATGCAAGGGTTTATACATTCCTGGGCTTATCTGTATATTTTGCTACCTGTATACTTGAAGAAAAACAATATTTTCCGCATATAATTTGCTTAGCAAGTACCTTTATATACCGTACAAGTACTAATTATTGTTTGAACTATGAAATAGAAATCAAAGTTCAAGGATGAAATGCTACTTAAAATGTTAACTTTTCCTTCCTCAAGAGGTCCTTACACTTACTCAGTTTTGATAAATTCATACGTACATTTGTGACAATCAATTTTCTACCTTTCAAAAAGCCTTCTTTCTTAAAGAAGGCCTTTCTAACCAAGTTTTATTCATTTATTTAATTATTTATTTTTTGGTCTTTTCTGAAACGGGATCTCATTACTCAGTTCAAGCTGCTCACACTGTAACCCACTGGCCTAGAACTCACAGTGATCCTCCCACCTCAGCCTTCTGAGTGCTGGAACTACAGGCATGTGCCACCACGCCTGGCTTTAACCACACTTTTACACAAGCAGTTCACACATTTTCTTTGGATCACTCAACCCCTCCAAGTTAGGGGTTGTACTATGCTTTCCTGAAATTTTAAGTTGAAACCACCCTGTATGATTAGGAAGCAGCACGGAAACATTAGCAGGCTACTGCTTTTGTGGGCTCTGCCTTCCTCCTCCACAGAGGGCACACAGAGCCTCTGTGAACATACCTTTTTCAATGTGGGTGGAGCCGAAGGGCTGGTGAGCCACAGGGTTTCCTGGATGGCCAGCCGCAGCTTCAGTCTGTGCAGAGGGTGGCTGATGCCAATCTCTTGCTGGATCTGTCTGTCTGACAGAGCTGACATGATGGCCCCACTTTTCACATTTGCTCTGCAGGCAGCCACATAGCAAGCAGGCATCCCAACCCAGAGCTAGAAAGAAGAATGAAAAGACCAGAACATCAGGTAGAGACAGGAGATGCATGACAAGCTTGTGTCATGTAGCATAGGTCTCTGTAGTAAAGGGATGTACCTCCAGCCATTCAACCACGGTTGGCCCGTCCCACTGTGAAAATGGTAAGCCTTGCCTCTGGGCTTCCTCCAGCAACTCAGGCCTGTAAAAAAGAAGACATTCAAATTAAAGAAGCACTGTTACACATCCAACAAGTTAATGGAACAGTCTCTGAGCATTTTCAAAAGTATAACACATATTCTCAGTTCCTTTTATCTTCTACAGTTTTAATGTTATTAACATCATCCTTGTAATGACAGTCACACACATACTATGGAGAACGCCTGAGTAAATAAAAAATGCTACAGAGTTCTCTTGATTCCCAGTCAAATCACCATTACTTCAGAGAATTGAAGAATTACTACCAACTTATAAAACTCAAGCAGAATTTTCATATCCAAGGTAGTAAGACAATTAGGGGAAAACATGAAACCCTACTTCAACAATGAAGAAACAGTATCTAGGAAGAGGAAACCACACCTCAGTTGAGACATCAGTGCCTAATTTTGTGAGAGACTTTAAAAAACAGTGTTTTGGGGGGGTGGTTGTGGTTTGGGGAATGTTGAGACAAAGTCTTGCTATGTATGTAGTCCAGGTTGGCCTCAAACTCTGTGTAACCAGTCTCCCCCAGTGCTTGGATTATAGATGTGTTTCATACTCCCAGCTGTAATGCAGACTTTTAACCACAAAAAGATTATCGTCTAATACAGCAAACAAGTAACAGAGGACAGTTTCTATTGTACACTGCTCTTTAAGTAAACGGGTACTTGATAAGTCACTGGGTCATTCTGTGGTTTTAACCCATTGATCTCTTCTTTAGCCAGCCATTCAACACCTCCTTCAATGCCGAATGTATCACCAGCACAGAAACTCATGCAATACCAAGGCAGTACTGCAGGGAAGTGGGTAGGTGAGTCTTGCATGCACTCCGTAATGTGATTTGAGGTTTCATATATGCTTTATTTCTAAAGACTCAAGTTACACTTTTACTATACTAACATCTCTAAAAGTGATTTGTGTAACACAGTTATGTGAAACAGTAACATTGTAAGCATGGTAAGTCTGACATTAGAACACAAAGGACAAGTATGTTTCAGATACACAAAAACCCTAGTCAGTCTCAGTCAATCAGTCTCTCTTCCCCTTTTCTTTCTTTTTGGAAACTTATGTTCCTAAGTAAAATGTTTCATATACAACTTCAACTAAGAGTTCCTTAAGTTACCGCTAAGCTTACAGGAACAATCACCAGGGAGTAACTGTACCAGAGAAGGCAGCAAATGTGTTATCTCAGATGAAACAAGAAAAAAACAAAAAAAAGAAGAAGAAGAACAACAACAACAACAATTTTCTAGTTGAAACAAGCAAAGCTATTCACAGAGAAACAGATCAGCAGAAGTGTGCTCCTAAGTACAAGAAGTAGTAGGCTACTGTCATGGTTTATGTCTGTGGCCCCCAGGCCTCATGCATTTTCATTGTGCATTTGTGATGGTTCATTGTCTAGTGCTTGGATTCATGGTGTCAGTGTTACACCCACATAAGAGTGGAGCCAGGATATGATGTAATGGTAGGAAGAAAGTGTATCTTGCTCTTTGCCTGTTCCTACTTGCTGTTTGCAGCCACCATGAACTGTGACCCAGCCATGCCCACCTGCCTTGGAGCCAACTGAGTGTGGACTGAAACCTCCAAAAACTGTAAGAAATAAACTTTTCCTTTCCAAACTTGGGCTTCAGGTATTTTGTCTCAGCAATGAGTAAAAAGTAACTAAGACAGAATTTGGTACCGAAGAATGGGGTTGTTTGCTGTGACTATACCTTACCATGTTTTTCAAGAAATGGCTTTGGAAATGGCTTGTGGGCAGAGTTTGGAAAGGTTTGGATGTGTTGCCTGGATGCATAGAGCTAGAGCAGCTTAGGCAGTTCTGTAGAGGAGATAGTGGTCACAGCTCAGGAGACCAGAAGGCTGATAGGAAGCCTGATGGTAAAGACCAGGCCTGGGAGATTTCTGCTGGGAAGAAGGACTGCAGTGGTTGTTGGACTCCCCATGATGTGAGTTATGGGTTGGCAGAAAGTTGTCTACATTTTGCTCATGTCCAGAGACTTTGCCTGAGACTGAAACAAAGGGCAATGGACTGATTAATCTTGAAAAAGAAATTAAAAAGCAATCAAATGTTGAGTCTGTGGCATGGCTACTGTAGAGGGCTTTTAGCCAGCTTTATGTTGCAAATCAAGAGGAAAGAGCTCAGCGGGATAATTTGCAATACTGTGAGTTTGGCCAGAAAGAATATTTCAGGAAGGCTGTGGATTGTAAAGACAGTGGAGATTCTGATGGCTGAGGGAAAACAGAGAAATAAGAAAGATGGGCCGGGGGCATCCCAGGAAGCAGGTCCCCACCCTGTGCAGCCTCACTGCAAAGGTAAAAGAATTTTTTCAGAGGAGAAAGCTGCAGAGCACCAGGTTCCAGAATGGCGACAGAGACCACATGAGTTTCCAGAATGGTGACAGGCCACATGAGGTTCCAGAATGGTGGCAACATAGAGAAGCTTTTCCTCACAATCAGTTAAACAGAGCCCTGTGATCCAGGCAACTGACCCCTACAGCCAAGAGAGAGAAAAGCCTGAGTACTGCTCTAGCTAGCAGCAAACCTTGGCAACATCCACATGGTGCTGATCTTAGGTGCTAGGAAAATGCACAAATTCTGAGGGTAAGATGGCTTCTACCTCTATTGCAAAGGGCCTGGGAGGCCAAGCTGTGTGCCCCTGAGAGGGCAATTTGTGAAGACATAAAGGTGAAGCCAAAGGTGCAGTGGAGACCCCAAAAGTTTGGAAAAGCCAGAAACATGGACGATCCAAGGAAAGCTCCAAAAAGCAAGCAGAGAGGATTTAAGAGAAAAGCTGCAGGAGGTGAAATCCCTGGAAGTGCCTTGGGGGTGGAATCACACAAGCCTTTTGGAGCTTGTAACCATATTGCTTCAGATGCAGAGCAAGGAACTCTAGGACTTAATGTTCATCCTGCTGGATGTTGGATTTGCTTTGTTTCCAATGCTTTATATTCCCCTGTTTGTAACTTTTGGAATAGTAATGTTTATTTTGTGCCTTTGCATTTGAGAAATGTTTAAACTTGTTTCATTTGTACAGGGGTTACAGTTAAGAGTTTGCCATAGATCATGGAGGAGACATGGGACTTGGACTGTTCAGCAATGCTGAAACTTAAGACTTTGGAAACTCTTGGTGGTGGACTAAATGTCTTTTGTATAAAGGATGTACAAGAGTCCTGGGGGCCAGGGGAGGAATGTCATGGTTTATGTCTGTGGGCCCCCAGGCTTCATGTATTTGTATTGTGCATTTGTGATGGTTCATTGTTAGTGCTTGGATTGATGGTGTCAGTGCTATACCCACAGAGGGGTGGAGCCAGGATGTAATGTAATGGCAGGGAGAAGGTGTGTCTTGCTCTTTGCCTGTTCCTGCTTGCTGTTTGCAGCCACCATGAACTGTGGCCCAGCCATGCCCTGGAGCCAACTGAGTGTGTGAAACCTCCAAAAACTGTAAGAAATAAACCTTTCCTTTCCCAACTTGGCCTTTAGGTATTTTGTCTCAGCAATGAGTAAAAAGTAACTAAGACAGCTACCAAACCTGGCTACAGAGCTGCTATGACTCATTTAAGGAAACAAGAAACACACACACACACACACACACACAGAAAGAGAGAGTGTGTGACAAACATACAGAGAGACAGACAGACAGACAGACAGACAGACAGACTGACTGACCCCAAGAAGCAGTGTAAATCCATTTCTGGGTAAAGATCTGAAATTCTGTAATATTAAGTGAGGGTCTGTCCTGGATGCTCTGGCCAGGCCAGGGAAGAGGAAGACTACTGCTGTAGGTCAGAAGCACTTCTAGATTATGTGCCTATTCAAATAGACTAAGTAAGAACTATGTCCTCAGTAGTCTAAAAATGATTTTGTTGGTGTTTTCATTATTTTTGATGGTACTGGGGATGGAACCAAGCACTCATTGAACTAAACCGCCAGCCATTTGTACTATACTTTTTATCTTGAGACAGTTTCTTAAGTTGCCTAGAACAATGGTATTGTCATCATAAATGACCCTCCTGCCTGGACCTCCCAGGTAGCTCGGATGATTAAAGGTACATACCACTGCACAGCTGTAATTTGTGAAAGTACATACCAGACATGTACTGCAAACAAGAACAAGGCCCACTACCTGAAGCTTGGTATAAACTGCTGTTGCCTTTACATCCTTCCTCCTCCTTACACCTGCATCCAGATGCAGCAGTGGGAGTGGTGTGAAGGTAGCAGAAGTAGGATGATGCATTCAAAAGTCATGGGACGTTAGGAAATAACACAGAAGACCCTGGCTGGGGAGTTGGCCCAAGTTCCACCTACAGGTAGCTACACCTCCCCTACCAGGTAGTTTGTGGACTACGAGATTGGGCACCTAACCTTGGTTAACACGATAGGTGGGCACATTAGAGTCCAGTTTTCTTGAGAGTTGTTCCCAAAAGTGTACAGAAGGATCCTGTGTTAAGATGCAGAATCTGGAGCCTGCAGACACTTCTGCGCACCTCTACTCTGGCTCTTTGCAATGTTTGGTGATATGCACAACTACCTTCCTTTTACACTGGGTATTGAAACTGGATCTCTTTTGCTTGCTACTGCACATACTTAGTACAGACACCCATTTGTCCAAATCTGTGACCTCCAAGAACTAAATGGCTTCACAGTGTTTACTCACCTACCTGACTATCCACTTAGGTAAGGTTATCCGTCTACCCATATGATTAGTTTGGAATAGGAGAACCACCTATTTCCTCCCCCTCTACTAAAGCTGCAAACATTTAAGCTTTAGCAACATTCATTCTTTTCTTGCTCAACTTCCCAAATAATAACTCTTCCAGCTCTGAGCCCCAAAGCTTCAAGCAAGGTAATCAAGCTGGGTATGGTGGCATCATCTATAATCCAGCATGTGGGAGATGAAGGCAAGAGGATTACCATGAATTCAAGGCTAGTCTGGACTACATAAGGAGCCCCCAGGGGAAAAAAAGGAAAAATTTAAAAAGAGCAAATAAAAACATAGTAACCAGTGGGGGGGGGGCATACTCTGCAGAATGTCCATCATCTGTCCACACTGAATAGCCACCAAGGGCATCTGAATAATATGTCAGTAATCCTAGATGTTGATGTGTCATATCCATCAACTCCAGAAGAAAACCCCTTTGGTTTCTTCTGATATTTGCTTGCTCCTGGGCTGTGAGATATCATATCCCAATAGATGTGACAGGCAGGCCAAGCTGGGGCCCTTTGCAGAAGGTGGCTGGGCACTAGATTGCTCTGTTCCTGACATTGTCAGAGCTTCTTTTCTTCAGCTTATAGCTTCTCCCATAGAACCAAACACTAGACACCAGGGTTGATTTTTATAATATCTGCTCTAATGCCAGGATGATGGTACACACCTGTAATCCCAGTACTTTGGAAGCTGAGGCAGGAGAATTGCTATGAGCTGAAAGTCAGCCTGGGTTACATAATGATTTCAAGTCCAACCTGAACAACACAGTGAGACCCTTTTTTAAAAAAAGAAAAGGAGGCCAAGAATTTAGCTCAGCAGCATAGCACCTGCCTGGCAAGTGCAAGGGCATGAGTTTGATCCCCAGTACCAAAAAAGGAAAAGAAACAAAACACACACACACACACACACACACACACACACACAGAGTATCTGCTCTAATGCAAACTGATATGGGAACCTTCCTGCCTTTAAATTAGAGACTGGGGGCTGAGTGTAGCTCATTAGTAAAGCACTTGCCCAGCCTTCACAAGGTGCTATGTTTGATCTGCAGCACCAACATGTATATACATGCATACATACATACATACATACATACATACATACATACATACTGTTGGAGGAGGCAGCTATTTTAGATTCTGTCATACTAATGATGGAGCTCAGGGCTTTAGCATACTAGGAAAGTGTTCTACAGCTATGCTGTATTCTCTTGGACCAAAATACACTAAATTCTCTGGGGAACAAATGCGTAAAATAAAAGTTACGTGAAGGCCAGGGATTTAGCTCAGCAGCTTAAGGGCCTGCCTGGCAAGTGTGAGGTTGTGAGTTTGATCCCTGGTACAAAAAATGTCATGTAATCTATGAATTATGATATATTTTATAATGTAGGCAAAAGCACAATGGTAAAGCTGCCCTTCATTTCAAGAAGCTTGTGCGAGTTTCTGCAGAATAAACATTATCTAAGTGACATATAGCAAGAACTTTAACTCTCCATAGTAAATACATGACTGTATTTCCAAGAGATGGGACACTTTTCAACTTCAGGGGTCTTGCACAAGGGCTAAGGAGACCCTTTCTCATGGCTGCAGCTCAGGCTCACATTTCACATGCTAGTCACACTGTGAGGAAGAGTACTGGGGACCAGTGTGTTGTTTTGACAAGTGAGGAATGGAAGCAACTTTTCTCACCAAACAGAAATATACTCTTGGGAAGTTTAGCAGAGACCCCAAAGCTGGTAACACCAGCACTCCACACTATATGATTCAGAGTACCACTGAGTATGGCTCCATGTGTAACCAACTTCCCACAGCAAATGCACCACAATGCCACGCAACCGGAAGGAGAGCACTACAAAGACAAAGGTGAGTTGGAGATCCATGTTTTGAAACTTCACACAGCATTCTATGAGCTGATGAACGGACTCCAGTCTGAGTCATGCTGATAGTTGCATTGACTACTGAGCACCTCAAGTGTCAGCAGAGCATCAAATTCTTCCAGTAATTCTCAGAGAGCATGAGTTCAGCTGGTCAACATGTGCACTGAGTCCTGGGAACCCTCCTTCAGTCAATGTGATAGGCTAGTGGTTCAGCGGCAAGGAGCATGGCCTACAGCCAAGTTAGGGCTCATCACAAGAAGTACTGTATTTCTGAGAAAGTACCAAAGTGTTGAACTGTACTCTGTATTCACAGAACAGTTTTTTATTACATCAAGAATGCTCAAAGTAGCTGGATGTGGTTGTGCATGCCTGTAATTCCAGCACTTGAGAGGCTGAGGCAGGAGGATCATTGTGAGTTTGAGGTCAGCCTGAGCTACAAAGTGAGCTCAAAGCCAGCCTGAACTGCATAGTGAGACCTGTCTCAGAAAAACAAACAAACAAACAAAAAAAAAAAAACAATAATGCTCAAAGTATTAAACTGTACCCTGTATTCACAAAATACTTTTTTTCTTCAAATCAATTACAATTCAGGTTATCTGACAGATATCACAAAACTGCCCACCATAGTCAGATGACTACTTTAGAATTTTCCCTATGAACTTTCTACTATGGTTGAGAAATCACATATGCATCCCACATAGAACTATAAAGTACAGAGCAAAGACCCATTCTTAGACACCTTGAAACAGCCACAACAGATGTTTGGAGTAAGCAGCATAAACTTGAATCTCCTTGCTACCGAGAAATCTCCCTCCCTACCACCACACACACACACACACACACACACACACACGCGCGCACGCACACAAACCTGTAAACATGCATGCCTGGTGTGCAATTTAATCATGTGTTTGGGCAAATAATTCAAAGCCTGTCCTGAGGGTGCACACACACTTCTTGAGAGTTAGAAAGTCAATTTTTACAACAGGGAAACATTTTGGTTTTCTGTTTTTTGCTTTTATTGTGGTACTGGGGATTGAACCTA
The DNA here is from genome assembly GCF_034190915.1 of Cavia porcellus. NCBI lineage: Eukaryota > Metazoa > Chordata > Mammalia > Rodentia > Caviidae > Cavia > Cavia porcellus. The sequence goes on from NW_026947508.1 coordinate 35,432,090, forward strand.
AGGCCTTAATGCATGCTAAGAGTACTACACTACCGAGCCACATCCCCAGCAAAATAGCCAAACATATTAGGAAAATTATTTCTTCTCTTCCATGAAACATAAACTTCAGAAGGCAATGGGGTGAATGATCAAGCTTTGCTGCTGTTGTTTTTATTACATTGAAATGAGCACGTGAAATAAAAGACACTGGCAAAATCTAGGCAACACTATTTCTTTAGCATGGTTTCGAGAGGGAAAATGACTAGCTTTAATATTAAGCTCCACAAAGCCAACTGCTCATTGCTTAAATTATTATAAAAGACTTTTACACAGTTCAGATTTTGTGGTTAAATGGTACTATAAAATTCTATTTACAGAGCACCAAAGATTGAGTATTTGTATAGAATGTTTCCATAACAGAATTTCACCTGCAATGGCATGTCATCACTGTTGAGCTGCTTAAAACAGTTACTATGGCCAAGTGCGGTAGCACATGCCTGTAATCCCACCACTTGGGCAACTAAATCAGGAGGACTGCTGTGAGTTCAGTCCAGCCTGAATTACAAAGTATGATTCTTGTCTCAAAAAATAAATGAATAAAATAAAAAACAAAAGACTCATTATAATATGAAAAACTTCATATATAAGTTAGCTATGAAATAAAAGACAGACAATAGAAGAAAAAAGTTATTGTAACTCAGCATGGAAAATATATCTAAAGGAATACTTCGACTTAGTACAATTGTGTTCCATCTTTTATATGTGTTTTGGCTTATAGTCTGGTATGTTTGATATATATATATATATAATATATATTGATATTGATATATATATCTTATATATATATATATTTCTTTTTAATAGTCTTATTTTTAATCTGTATACATGACAAGGGTTTATAAGAGAAATGCATGAATGGGATTCTGGCAAAATACAAGGATGGTGGAAAATAAAGAATAGAAATGTGTCATGGACATGTATCAACTCCCAAGAACCAACATGATTATTATGTACTGCAAACACATACCAATAGAAGTTTAAAAAAAAAAAAGGCAGTCATGAATTCAGAGAAGACAACTAAAATGAGTGAGATTTCATAACTTTCCAGCAGAAAGGGTTCCTAGGGATTCGAGTGCAACGCTAGTGTCAGGGCCTTTGCACTCTGAGTTCCACACAGTACTGGCTTCACTGAGAAGTGGACACCTGATGTTTCCCATATACAAATTTATCCAAGAACCCACCAACTTTCACCTTTTCTCAAGACCAGTGTGCCCATCTTACCTTAGGCTTTCAAACTTTCCCTACTGTCAAGTTCAAATTGTACCTCTTAGACATTACATACTGTCTGATTTTGTTGCAGAAAGCTTTTTGATTGATATTTTATTAATCATCTCACTAGGAAAATGTCTCAACCTATCTAGTTCACTTATAACTCTAGTTTTGGGTGTGATCAGCTTACACAACCAATCCTACATCAGAGAAGTGTACATACTTCCCTGATATGTTGGTGCCTGTGCTCCCCTATGCAAAATCATTCGGAACAGTATATATTATTTTCAGAATCTATCTTTATGTGGGCCTAGGGATGGTATGTCAAGCCAGTACGCTCTCACTTATACTCCACTCCTCAGCCCCTTAAGATTTAGTAGCGGATTATAGTTCAATAATACACTGTAAAGTAGAGATCCAATCTCAGATAAAATGTAAAATTATATCACGGTAAATGCTTCTGGAGGACCACTTGTGTAAACAATAGAAGTCACCACAGTGACCTTAATTATAGCTTATTTAGGACTTGTGTCCAAGTTTTAAAACATACACATGCACATATATAATTCTATCAAACTGAGAAAAAGCCACACGATGCATGAACAACTGTAACAGTCACTTGACAGTTGAGAAAACTGAAGCCTAAGCTAAATAACTTTGTCAGACAGCTAACTAGAGAATTAACCAGGATTCAGCAGCCAAAGCTCAAATGGCCAAGCCTAACTATTACCCATTCTATCATCTAGAGAGACAACTCTGCAAAGGAAGACTGAGAATACACATGTGAGTTCAGTCAAAGTTTCCAAATGTCCTCTGTTCTCCAGACATGATGGCTTAAAACAGGCTTTAGGTCAGTGGAGGCAAACCTATGGCATGCATGTTGCAGCAAGCTCTTTGTACCACTGAAAGCTCTATCACCGCTTTAGGTTCATCTTTCAAAAGACAATGTATTTACAATAGCTAGAAATTACATTTAAAATCAGCTAAGAATGATAGATAACTCAGAAAACTGTTTCATGAGATGGAGAAATAACAAAAAGCTTACTTTTTTTGAAGTTGATGATTTTTTTCATCCTTTCCTCCCAATTTGCTAAGTTGGAAGGCATCATGAGATGAGTTTTCCGTTTCAGAAACAACGGCTACAAAAGAGAAGAAAAGCCCCCAAATTTAGAGTAAATTAACAGGGCAAAGTTTCATGTTTCACAAATAGGAAGAAGATTCTGCAGGTAGAGAGCTGAATCATTTCTGAAGTGTAAGCTTCCGAGCAAACACATATAAATGTTCAAGCGTATAAATTAGCATATAAGAGGGTTATTCATTCATGCCAAATGAATGTCCACTGCTCTGCTCTGGTTCACATGTGGGCAGACTGGGCTGTCTGGAGAATGCTCAGCCATGATTGCTTGTGGGCACTGGACACCTGTGGCAGGTACATAGGAAAAAGCTCATGCTCTCCCAATCCCAGCAGTTAGGACAGCTGCCTAAAACCGGCCCACCTTGTCTTGGTGATTCTTTGCCAGTTTGTCCAGGCGGACCCTTTTCCTTTTTGCCAAACAAACGACCAGTGGAGGACTTGATGCTCTTCTTCTTTGGGGCTTTGTGGAGCGCGTCCTGCCTGCTGTCACTGGTACTGGCATTGTTCACAGGACCTTCCTGGGAGCCTGTTGAGCTTCAAAGAAATAAAATGGATTTTTACCACCCTCTTCCCAGCTCCACAGTCCATTCACACGTACAAGAACAGTCTGCATTTTTAATATTCCTACCTTCAACTTCCTAAAAAACGTTTCGAGTCTCTTACACACAGTACAATATGCATTGTGATGCAGGGTCCCAGTAATGCTTCCACAGACCTGTGTCTGGAAAGCCAAGATTCTGATGTGCTCCCTGCTCAGAGCAGGCCTGTACTCTGGCCTGCCTTGTTTGGACACATAAGGGAACACCCTCTGCAGGGGCCTTGCTCAGGCACTGAGGGATGCACTCAGTCAACAGGAAAGAAAACAAGGTTTCAGAAGCCTGACTGTAATTATAACTTATTTAGGAATTGTGTCCATGTTATAAAACATATACATGCACATATATAATTCTATTGAACTGAAAAACAGCCACATGATGTATGAACAACTGTAACTGCCATTTGACAGTTGAGAAAACTGAAGCACAGGATAAGTAACTTTGTCAGAGACACACAGCTAACTAGAGAATTAACCAGGATTCAGCGGCCAGAGCTCAAATGGCCAAGCCTAACTATTACCCATTCTATCATCCTGGGAGACAACTCTGAAAAGGTAGACTGAGAATACATGTGTGAATTCAGTCAAGATTTCCAAATGTCCTCTGTTCACCAGACATGATGGCTTAAAACAGGCTTTAGGTCAATGGAGGCAAACCTATGGTGTGCATGCTGCAGCAAGCTCTTTGTATCACTGGAAGCTCTATCACTGCTTTAGATTCATCTTTCAAAAGACAATGTATTTACATAGCTAGAAATTACACTTACAATCAGCTAAGAATGACCGTTAACTCAGAAAACTGTTTCATGAGATGGAGAAATAACAAAAAGCTTACTGTTTTTGAAGTTGACGATTTTTTTCATCCTTTCCTCCCAGTTTGCTAAGTTGGAAGGCATCCTGAGATGAGTTTTCTGTTTCAGAAACAACAGCTACAAAAAAGAAGAAAATTCCCCAAAGTTAGAGTAAATTAACATGGCAAAGTTATATGTTTCACAAATAGGAAGAAGATTCTGCAGGTAGAGAGCTGAATAATTTCCGAAGGGTAAGCTTCCGAGCAAACACATATAAATGTTCAAGCGTATAAATTAGCATATGAGAGGGTTATTCATTCACGCCAAATGAATGTCCACTGCTCGGCTCTGGTTCACATGTGGGCAGACTGGGCTGTCTGGAGAATGCTCAGCCATGATTCCTTGTGGGCACTGGACACCTGTGGCAGGTACATAGGAAAAAGCGCATGCTCTCCCAATCCCAGCAGTTAGGACAGCTGCCTAAAACCGGCCCACCTTGTCTTGGTGATTCTTTGCCAGTTTGTCCAGGCGGACCCTTTTCCTCTTTGGCAAACAAACGACCAGTGGAGGACTTGATGCTCTTCTTCTTTAGAGCTTTGTGGAGTGGGTCCTCCCTGCTGTCACTGCTGCTGGGAACGCTCACAGGAACATCCTGGGAGCCTATTGAGCTTGAAGGAAAGAAAATAGACTTTTACCACCCTCTTCACAGCTCCACAGTCCATTCACATGTACAAGAAAAGTGTGCATTTTTAATATTCCTACCTTCAACTTCCTAAAGAATTTTTCAACTCTCTTACACACAATACAATATTCATTGTGATTCAGGGTCCCAGTAATGCTTCCACAGACCAGTGTCTGGAAAGCCAAGATTCTGATGTGCTCCCTGCTCAGAGCAGGCCTGTACTCTAGCCTGCTTGGTTTGGACACATAAGGGAATACCCTCTGCAGGGGCCTTGCTCAGGCACTGAGGGATGCACTCAGTCAACAGGAAAGAGAACAAGGTCTCAGAAGCCTGACTATAATTATAACATATTTAGGACCTGTGTCCATGTTTTAAACCATATACGTGCACATATATAATTCTATTGAACTGAAAAAAAACCACATGATGTATGAACAACTGTAACTGCCATTTGACAGTTTAGAGAACTGAAGCACAAGCTAAGTAACTTTGTCAGAGACACACAGCTAACTAGAGAATTAACCAGGATTCAGCGGCCAGAGCTCAAATGTCTAAGCCTAACTCTTAACCACTCTGTCCACTAGGGAGACAACTCTGCAAAGGGAGACTGAGAATAAATGTGTGAGTTAAGTCAAAATTTCCAAATGTCCTTGGTTCTCCAGACATGATGGCTTAAAACAGCCTTTAGGTCAATGGAGGCAAACCTATGGCGTGCATGCTGCAGCAAGCTCTTTGTATCACTGAAAGCTCTATCACTGCTTTAGATTCATCTTTCAAAAGACAATGTATTTACATAGCTAGAAATTACACTTAAAATCAGCTAAGAATGACTGTTAACTCAGAAAACTGTTTCATGAGATGGAGAAATAACAAAAACCTTACTGTTTTTGAAGTTGATGATTTTTTTCATCCTTTCCTCCCAGTTTGCTAAGTTGGAAGGCATCCTGAGATGAGTTTTCTGTTTCAGAAACAACAGCTACAAAAAAGAAGAAAAGCCCCCAAATTTAGAGTAAATTAACAGGGCAAAGTTATATGTTTCACAAATAGGAAGAAGATTCTGCAGGTAGAGAGCTGAATCATTTCTGAAGGGTAAGCTTCCGAGCAAACACATATAAATTTTCAAGAGTATAAATTAGCACATAAGAGGGTTATTCATTCAAGCCAAATGAATGTCCACTGCTCTGCTTTGTTTCACATGTGGGCAAACTGGGCTGTCAGAAGAACGCTCAGCCATGACTCCTCATGGGCACTGGACACCTGCAGCAGGCACATAGGAAAAATCTCAGGCTCTCCCAATCCCAGCAGTTAGGACAGCTGCCTAAAACCGGCCCACCTTGTCTTGGTGATTCTTTGCCAGTTTGTCCAGGCAGAACCTTATTCTTTTTGCCAAACAAACGACCAGTGGAGGACTTGATGCTCTTCTTCTTTGGGGCTTTGTGGAGCGCGTCCTGCCTGCTGTCACTGGTACTGGGATTGTTCACAGGACCTTCCTGGGAGCCTGTTGAGCTTCAAAGAAATAAAATGGATTTTTACCACCCTCTTCCCAGCTCCACAGTCCATTCACACGTACAAGAACAGTCTGCATTTTTAATATTCCTACCTTCAACTTCCTAAAAAACGTTTCGAGTCTCTTACACACAGTACAATATGCATTGTGATGCAGGGTCCCAGTAATGCTTCCACAGACCTGTGTCTGGAAAGCCAAGATTCTGATGTGCTCCCTGCTCAGAGCAGGCCTGTACTCTGGCCTGCCTTGTTTGGACACATAAGGGAACACCCTCTGCAGGGGCCTTGCTCAGGCACTGAGGGATGCACTCAGTCAACAGGAAAGAAAACAAGGTTTCAGAAGCCTGACTGTAATTATAACTTATTTAGGAATTGTGTCCATGTTATAAAACATATACATGCACATATATAATTCTATTGAACTGAAAAACAGCCACATGATGTATGAACAACTGTAACTGCCATTTGACAGTTGAGAAAACTGAAGCACAGGATAAGTAACTTTGTCAGAGACACACAGCTAACTAGAGAATTAACCAGGATTCAGCGGCCAGAGCTCAAATGGCCAAGCCTAACTATTACCCATTCTATCATCCTGGGAGACAACTCTGAAAAGGTAGACTGAGAATACATGTGTGAATTCAGTCAAGATTTCCAAATGTCCTCTGTTCACCAGACATGATGGCTTAAAACAGGCTTTAGGTCAATGGAGGCAAACCTATGGTGTGCATGCTGCAGCAAGCTCTTTGTATCACTGGAAGCTCTATCACTGCTTTAGATTCATCTTTCAAAAGACAATGTATTTACATAGCTAGAAATTACACTTACAATCAGCTAAGAATGACCGTTAACTCAGAAAACTGTTTCATGAGATGGAGAAATAACAAAAAGCTTACTGTTTTTGAAGTTGACGATTTTTTTCATCCTTTCCTCCCAGTTTGCTAAGTTGGAAGGCATCCTGAGATGAGTTTTCTGTTTCAGAAACAACAGCTACAAAAAAGAAGAAAATTCCCCAAAGTTAGAGTAAATTAACATGGCAAAGTTATATGTTTCACAAATAGGAAGAAGATTCTGCAGGTAGAGAGCTGAATAATTTCCGAAGGGTAAGCTTCCGAGCAAACACATATAAATGTTCAAGCGTATAAATTAGCATATGAGAGGGTTATTCATTCACGCCAAATGAATGTCCACTGCTCGGCTCTGGTTCACATGTGGGCAGACTGGGCTGTCTGGAGAATGCTCAGCCATGATTCCTTGTGGGCACTGGACACCTGTGGCAGGTACATAGGAAAAAGCGCATGCTCTCCCAATCCCAGCAGTTAGGACAGCTGCCTAAAACCGGCCCACCTTGTCTTGGTGATTCTTTGCCAGTTTGTCCAGGCGGACCCTTTTCCTCTTTGGCAAACAAACGACCAGTGGAGGACTTGATGCTCTTCTTCTTTAGAGCTTTGTGGAGTGGGTCCTCCCTGCTGTCACTGCTGCTGGGAATGCTCACAGGAACATCCTGGGAGCCTATTGAGCTTGAAGGAAAGAAAATAGACTTTTACCACCCTCTTCACAGCTCCACAGTCCATTCACATGTACAAGTAAAGTGTGCATTTTTAATATTCCTACCTTCAACTTCCTAAAGAATTTTTCAACTCTCTTACACACAATACAATATTCATTGTGATTCAGGGTCCCAGTAATGCTTCCACAGACCAGTGTCTGGAAAGCCAAGATTCTGATGTGCTCCCTGCTCAGAGCAGGCCTGTACTCTAGCCTGCTTGGTTTGGACACATAAGGGAATACCCTCTGCAGGGGCCTTGCTCAGGCACTGAGGGATGCACTCAGTCAACAGGAAAGAGAACAAGGTCTCAGAAGCCTGACTATAATTATAACATATTTAGGACCTGTGTCCATGTTTTAAACCATATACGTGCACATATATAATTCTATTGAACTGAAAAAAAACCACATGATGTATGAACAACTGTAACTGCCATTTGACAGTTTAGAGAACTGAAGCACAAGCTAAGTAACTTTGTCAGAGACACACAGCTAACTAGAGAATTAACCAGGATTCAGCGGCCAGAGCTCAAATGTCTAAGCCTAACTCTTAACCACTCTGTCCACTAGGGAGACAACTCTGCAAAGGGAGACTGAGAATAAATGTGTGAGTTAAGTCAAAATTTCCAAATGTCCTTGGTTCTCCAGACATGATGGCTTAAAACAGCCTTTAGGTCAATGGAGGCAAACCTATGGCGTGCATGCTGCAGCAAGCTCTTTGTATCACTGAAAGCTCTATCACTGCTTTAGATTCATCTTTCAAAAGACAATGTATTTACATAGCTAGAAATTACACTTAAAATCAGCTAAGAATGACTGTTAACTCAGAAAACTGTTTCATGAGATGGAGAAATAACAAAAACCTTACTGTTTTTGAAGTTGATGATTTTTTTCATCCTTTCCTCCCAGTTTGCTAAGTTGGAAGGCATCCTGAGATGAGTTTTCTGTTTCAGAAACAACAGCTACAAAAAAGAAGAAAAGCCCCCAAATTTAGAGTAAATTAACAGGGCAAAGTTATATGTTTCACAAATAGGAAGAAGATACTGCAGGTAGAGAGCTGAATCATTTCTGAAGGGTAAGCTTCCGAGCAAACACATATAAATCTTCAAGAGTATAAATTAGCACATAAGAGGGTTATTCATTCAAGCCAAATGAATGTCCACTGCTCTGCTTTGTTTCACATGTGGGCAAACTGGGCTGTCAGAAGAACGCTCAGCCATGACTCCTCATGGGCACTGGACACCTGCAGCAGGCACATAGGAAAAATCTCAGGCTCTCCCAATCCCAGCAGTTAGGACAGCTGCCTAAAACCGGCCCACCTTGTCTTGGTGATTCTTTGCCAGTTTCTCCAGGCAGAACCTTATTCTTTTTGCCAAACAAACGACCAGTGGAGGACTTGATGCTCTTCTTCTTTGGGGCTTTGTGGAGCGCGTCCTGCCTGCCGTCACTGGTACTGGGATTGTTCACAGGACCTTCCTGGGAGCCTGTTGAGCTTCAAAGAAATAAAATGGATTTTTACCACCCTCTTCCCAGCTCCACAGTCCATTCACACGTACAAGAACAGTCTGCATTTTTAATATTCCTACCTTCAACTTCCTAAAAAACGTTTCGAGTCTCTTACACACAGTACAATATGCATTGTGATGCAGGGTCCCAGTAATGCTTCCACAGACCTGTGTCTGGAAAGCCAAGATTCTGATGTGCTCCCTGCTCAGAGCAGGCCTGTACTCTAGCCTGCCTTGTTTGGACACATAAGGGAACACCCTCTGCAGGGGCCTTGCTCAGGCACTGAGGGATGCACTCAGTCAACAGGAAAGAAAACAAGGTTTCAGAAGCCTGACTGTAATTGTAACTTATTTAGGAATTGTGTCCATGTTATAAAACATATACATGCACATATATAATTCTATTGAACTGAAAAACAGCCACATGATGTATGAACAACTGTAACTGCCATTTGACAGTTGAGAAAACTGAAGCACAGGATAAGTAACTTTGTCAGAGACACACAGCTAACTAGAGAATTAACCAGGATTCAGCGGCCAGAGCTCAAATGGCCAAGCCTAACTATTACCCATTCTATTATCCTGGGAGAACACTCTGAAAAGGTAGACTGAGAATACATGTGTGAATTCAGTTAAGACTTCCTAATGTCCTCTCTTCTCCAGACATGATGGCTTAAAGCAGGCTTTAGGTCAGTGGAGGCAAACCTATGGCGTGCATGCTGCAGCAAGCTCTTTGTATCACTGAAAGCTCTATCACTGCTTTAGGTTCATCTTTCAAAAGACAATGTATTTACATAGCTAGAAATTACACTTAAAATCAGCTAAGAATGACTGTTAACTCAGAAAAATGTTTCATGAGATGGAGAAATAACAAAAAGCTTACTGTTTTTGAAGTTGACGATTTTTTTCATCCTTTCCTCCCAGTTTGCTAAGTTGGAAGGCATCCTGAGATGAGTTTTCTGTTTCAGAAACAACAGCTACAAAAAAGAAGAAAATTCCCCAAAGTTAGAGTAAATTAACATGGCAAAGTTATATGTTTCACAAATAGGAAGAAGATTCTGCAGGTAGAGAGCTGAATCATTTCTGAAGTGTAAGCTTCTGAGCAAACACATATAAATGTTCAAGCGTATAAATTAGCATATGAGAGGGTTATTCATTCAAGCCAAATGAATTTCCACTGCTCTGCTTTGTTTCACATGTGGGCAAACTGGGCTGTCAGAAGAACGCTCAGCCATGACTCCTCATGGGCACTGGACACCTGCAGCAGGCACATAGGAAAAATCTCAGGCTCTCCCAATCCCAGCAGTTAGGACAGCTGCCTAAAACCGGCCCACCTTGTCTTGGTGATTCTTTGCCAGTTTGTCCAGGCAGAACCTTATTCTTTTTGCCAAACAAACGACCAGTGGAGGACTTGATGCTCTTCTTCTTTGGGGCTTTGTGGAGCGCCTCCTGCCTGCTGTCACTGGTACTGGGATTGTTCACAGGACCTTCCTGGGAGCCTGTTGAGCTTCAAAGAAATAAAATGGATTTTTACCACCCTCTTCCCAGCTCCACAGTCCATTCACACGTACAAGGACAGTCTGCACTTTTAATATTCCTACCTTCAACTTCCTAAAAAACGTTTCGAGTCTCTTACACACAGTACAATATGCATTGTGATGCAGGGTCCCAGTAATGCTTCCACAGACCTGTGTCTGGAAAGCCAAGATTCTGATGTGCTCCCTGCTCAGAGCAGGCCTGTACTCTAGCCTGCCTTGTTTGGACACATAAGGGAACACCCTCTGCAGGGGCCTTGCTCAGGCACTGAGGGATGCACTCAGTCAACAGGAAAGAAAACAAGGTTTCAGAAGCCTGACTGTAATTGTAACTTATTTAGGAATTGTGTCCATGTTATAAAACATATGCATGCACATATATAATTCTATTGAACTGAAAAACAGCCACATGATGTATGAACAACTGTAACTGCCATTTGACAGTTGAGAAAACTGAAGCACAGGATAAGTAACTTTGTCAGAGACACACAGCTAACTAGAGAATTAACCAGGATTCAGCGGCCAGAGCTCAAATGGCCAAGCCTAACTATTACCTATTCTATTATCCTGGGAGAACACTCTGAAAAGGTAGACTGAGAATACATGTGTGAATTCAGTTAAGACTTCCAAATGTCCTCTGTTCTCCAGACATGATGGCTTAAAACAGGCTTTAGGTCAATGGAGGCAAACCTATGGCGTGCATGCTGCAGCAAGCTCTTTGTATCACTGAAAGCTCTATCACTGCTTTAGGTTCATCTTTCAAAAGACAATGTATTTACATAGCTAGAAATTACACTTAAAATCAGCTAAGAATGACTGTTAACTCAGAAAAATGTTTCATGAGATGGAGAAATAACAAAAAGCTTACTGTTTTTGAAGTTGATGATTTTTTTCATCCTTTCCTCCCAATTTGCTAAGTTGGAAGGCATCCTGAGATGAGTTTTCTGTTTCAGAAACAACAGGTACAAAAAAGAAGAAAATTCCCCAAATTTAGAGTAAATTAACATGGCAAAGTTATATGTTTCACAAATAGGAAGAAGATTCTGCAGGTAGAGAGCTGAATCATTTCTGAAGTGTAAGCTTCTGAGCAAACACATATAAATGTTCAAGCGTATAAATTAGCATAAAAGAGGGTTATTCATTCACGCCAAATGAATGTCCACTGCTCTGCTCTGGTTCACATGTGGGCAGACTGGGCTGTCTGGAGAATGCTCAGCCATGATTCCTTGTGGGCACTGGACACCTGTGGCAGGTACATAGGAAAAAGCTCACGCTCTCCCAATCCCAGCAGTTAGGACAGCTGCCTAAAACCGGCCCACCTTGTCTTGGTGATTCTTTGCCAGTTTGTCCAGGTGGACCCTTTTTCTTTTTGCCAAACAAACGACCAGTGGAGGACTTGATGCTCTTCTTCTTTGGGGCTTTGTGGAGCGCGTCCTGCCTGCTGTCACTGGTACTGGCATTGTTCACAGGACCTTCCTGGGAGCCTGTTGAGCTTCAAAGAAATAAAATGGATTTTTACCACCCTCTTCCCAGCTCCACAGTCCATTCACACGTACAAGAACAGTCTGCATTTTTAATATTCCTACCTTCAACTTCCTAAAAAACGTTTCGAGTCTCTTACACACAGTACAATATGCATTGTGATGCAGGGTCCCAGTAATGCTTCCACAGACCTGTGTCTGGAAAGCCAAGATTCTGATGTGCTCCCTGCTCAGAGCAGGCCTGTACTCTAGCCTGCCTTGTTTGGACACATAAGGGAACACCCTCTGCAGGGGCCTTGCTCAGGCACTGAGGGATGCACTCAGTCAACAGGAAAGAAAACAAGGTCTCAGAAGCCTGACTGTAATTGTAACTTATTTAGGAATTGTGTCCATGTTATAAAACATATACATGCACATATATAATTCTATTGAACTGAAAAACAGCCACATGATGTATGAACAACTGTAACTGCCATTTGACAGTTGAGAAAACTGAAGCACAGGATAAGTAACTTTGTCAGAGACACACAGCTAACTAGAGAATTAACCAGGATTCAGCGGCCAGAGCTCAAATGGCCAAGCCTAACTATTACCCATTCTATCATCCTGGGAGACAACTCTGAAAAGGTAGACTGAGAATACATGTGTGAGTTCAGTCAAAATTTCCAAATGTCCTCTGTTCTCCAGACATGATGGCTTAAAACAGGCTTTAGGTCAATGGAGGCAAACCTATGGCGTGCATGCTGCAGCAAGCTCTTTGTATCACTGAAAGCTCTATCACTGCTTTAGGTTTATCTTTCAAAAGACAATGTATTTACATAGCTAGAAATTACACTTAAAATCAGCTAAGAATGACTGTTAACTCAGAAACCTGTTTCATGAGATGGAGAAATAACAAAAAGCTTACTTTTTTTGAAATTTTCGATTTTTTTCAGCCTTTCCTCCCAATTTGCTAAGTCGGTACGCATCCTGAGATGAGGTTTCTGTTTCAGAAAGAACAGCTATTAAAAAATCAGAAATGCCCCCAAATTTACAGTAAATTAACATGGCAAAGTTATATGTTTCACAAATAGGTTGAAGGTTCTGCAGGTAGAGAGCTGAATAATTTCTGAAGGGTAAGCTTCCAAGCAAACACATACAAATGTTCAAGAGTGTAAAGTAGCACTTATGAGGGTTATTCATTCACGCCAAATGAATGTCCACTGCTCTGCTTTGGTTCACACATGGGCAGACTGAGAAAGCAGACTGGGCTTTTCTGGAGAACCCTCAGCCATGACTCCACGTGGGCACTGCGCACCTGCGGCAGGCACACAGGACAAAGTTCACGTTCTCCCATTCCCAGCAGTTAGGACAGCTGCCGAAACCCCACCCACCTTGTCCTGGTGATTCTTTGCCAGTTTGTCCAGGCCGACCCTTTTCCTTTTTGCCAAACAAACGACCAATGGAGGACTTGATGCCCTTCTTCTTTGGGGCTTTGTGGGGCGAGTCCTGCCTGCTGTCACTGCTACTGGGATTGCTCACAGGACCATCCTGGGCACTTTTTGATCTTGAAGGAAAGAAAATGGACTTTTACCACATGCCCTCTTTAGAACTCCACAGTCCACTCACATGTACCAAAACAGTCTGCATTTTTAATATTCCTACTTCAACTCCCTGAAGATCCTTTCCAGTCTCTTACCCACAGCACACTATGCATAGCAATGCAGGGTCCCAGTAATGCTTCCACAGACCTATGTCTGGAAAGCCAAGATTCTGATGTTGCTCCCTGCTCAGAGGAGGCCTGTACTCTAGCCTGCCTGGTTTGGACATCTAAGGGAACACCCTCTGCAGGGGCCTTGCTCAGCCAGTGAGGTTTACACTCAGCCCTCAGGAAAGAGAACAAGGTCTCAGAAGCCAGAACTGGAATTCCACCTTCCCTCTCAGCAGCTCCTGCAGGCTGGTTCCTTGGATCCTGCTCTCCTGCAAAGTGAGAGCTGTACTATCTCTCAGGACACTGTGGAGACCAATGTGCCTGCTTGATCATACTGCCTGGTATGGAACAAAAGCTTCTAAGAGGAAGTGTGGAAAACAACAGTCTATAAGTAACCAAGCCTTCATGGCCTCCTGATGGAACATGCTTCCTAAAGGGATAGGGACAATGTGGGACTCTCAAGAGCTTAGAAGACCCAGAGTGTGGGAGGGTACCTGAGAGGCACCGATTGTCCACAGAATAGCACGATCCAGAACCTGCCACATCCGTGTGGCAAATTCTTCACCAGGAATAGAAAGAAAGTTCTTAAAAGAAGTGAGTGTGTGGGATCTGAAGAAATGGAGCTTTTCTCTCAAGTGCTAATTTCAAATAATTCCTATTCTTTCTAAACTTTGCCCAAACAGATGGCCTTTTCCACTGGATGTCACTACAGCCGCAGAACAGGAGAACACATTCTAGGTCTAACGTTTAAATAATCACAACCAAATGAGCTTGCTGAGAATTCTTTAAAAACTTGGTTTTTCTCACAGGAAAAGATTAATAGATGTTCTTAAAAACTAAGACAAGCAGGTTTCTCAGGGGTCTGGTGGCCTACGAGACCTGCTCCTTACTTTTGCATGTCCCTGATGTCCTCGTGGCTGACTATTTGCAACGCCCCTGTGTGCAGCCTGTCTAGCTGAAGGGACTTCGGAGAGGAGAGAGGGGAAGTTTCACATTTTATCGTTGTCTTGTCATCTCGTTCTTCTTCTCTGCAAGCTAGCAACTGAGGAGTGAAAAAACAACATCAGCTAACAGTACATTATAAGAAAACACATCACATAGGCTTTAAATAACATAAACTGACTCAAAACCTATTAGCTAAACTTTCTACCTGTCCTGAGAAGTCTCATTTTAATTGAATGCCAACCTGAAGGCCTGTTTGTCTGGGGGAAATGGACCACATAGCAGAGAGAGAGCAGGGCAGGTTGACCTATAGCCTTCCTTCATGGAAGCCCCGGGAAGCCCAGGGACAGCATCACCCCCCCTTCAAGATTCTGTTCTCCGTACAACCTCAGGTACCTCTGAGGATAGTTACTGAGGGACAGTGAAGTCCTAAACGAAGCCTGTTCACTGCACTTTATCACTTCAGGTTAACAAAGTTACTCTCATTACTGAAGAGCCTGTGACACATATCTTCAGTTACTGATGTCACTCAAAGGAACACTAGTGGGGGCCGAAGCCTCAGGGAAACTGTCAATACTTTTACCTCTAGCAAGAAACAAGACAAGGACAGCATGAGCGAAGACCCAAATATGCATGTGTGTGGCTTCTGTTTCTCACTGTGTGGACCAAATGTTATGAGCAGAAGCATTTGCATGCAGCCTAAAACCCTACTTCCATGTGGCTTCATAAAATAATCCTGGGTTTTGGGTTTGCATATTATCTTTTCTTGAAGTCCTGCAATGTCTCCAATGTTTTGCTTTTATTGGTTTTGTTCTTTAATGTTTTCAGTTTTATTATAACTGATGATATAGGCAATTCTTTTTAAGATAGCAAGAGGCATTATGGTAACCAATGATCATCACTTTGTCTTCCGTTTTTATATTATGTACTATATCCATTCTTTTGATTTGACTGACTCTGTTTTGTTATGTCACATTGGATTTTATTCTCTTCAAATAGAAAGTAATAAGAACTGTGGGAGTAATAAAACCCAAAATGTATAATTGTCATAGTAAAAAAGAGAGGAAAAGAAAGTGCTCTAAAGGATATAATTGCATGTATATTTAAGTGTATAAGATAGATAACCATATTGCTAAGTTTTTGTGGGATCATTGAACAGAATTGTTTGTAGTCTCACAGTTTGAATGTCTACTTTATATGCTTTAATTTTGTAATCTGAACGACCATTTCTAAGATGACAGTATGTAATCTATTAACTAGTGACTTCCTACTGTTTATTTTTTTTTTTTTGAAATTCTGTATCACTTGTATCCTTTTTCTGTTTTTTTTTTCTTTTTCTCCTTAAATAAAAAAATAATAATAATCCTGGGTATATTATTAAAAGAGGGTCACGCAGACCCTGGGATTTCTTTTAGGGGATGGCCCATGAGTATGCCTATGTGTTGAAGAAGGCAGGACTGTGGAAATAGTGCATATGTGAACTCTTTCAGGGTCTGGTTAGGCCCTGTTTAGAAGGTTGTTATTTTCGGGTTTTGAAGCAGGACTAGATTTCATGAAACATTCATGGTGAACAACAAGTGGTGAATAGTTAATTTATTTATCTGTACAATGGTATAAAGGATACAGATTCCATTATAGTCCTGTAGCAGCTCACTGAAGACCACCTAGACTAGTGTGAGCTGAGAGCATTTAGGATATAATTTTTTTTTTGTCTTTTTCCTTTTTATTGGTGCTGGGGATCGAACTCACGACTGCCTGCTTACAAGGCAGGCGTTTATGCTGCTGAGCTAAACTTCCAGCCCGCTAGGATATAATCTTAACAGATAAACAGATAAATTCTGTATCTTTCTCTCTTTTTTTTTGAGATAAGGTTTCATTATACAGTTCTGGCTGGCCATGAACTCACATGATAGCCCAGGCTGGCTTCAAACTCCAGCAGTCCTCCCTTATCAGCCTCCTGAGTGCTGGGATTACAGGCATATATCACCTTGTCTGGCTCTCATTTCTAATTGTAGTAACAAAACAAAAGACTGTCGGGGGCTGGGGTAACCAGAGCTCACTTACTTAGCTTGTTTGAGGCCCTGTGTTTAACCGCCAGCAATCTCATCTCTAAAAAAGTCCATCAAGCTTGAAATCAACAACATGAATCATAAAAGTTCAAAAAAACTTTTTGGGAGGGAAAAAGAAATCAAACTTAGGACATTGTTTGCCAGGCATCATTTAAATTTCACGTTAAAATAATCATTTGTTAAAATAGAAAAGAAAAAAGAAGAGGTAAGGCACTATACGTATGCTCCACCCACAAAAAGAGATTCTTGCACCAAGACTCCCCTACACTAGCCCCTGCTCTGCCCAGAGCCTTCCAGGCTCACTGAACCAGGTCTTCATTCTGCCTCTGTTCTCTTGTGGGAGGAAAGCACAAGGCTAGGGCCCACTGCCTTGTCTCAGACATGTCTACAAGTGCCAAGAAGTCACCTTAGTCTGCCCAGTAAAACTGAAATGAAGAAGTAACCATCCCATATCGCTCTTTGTCTGGCCCATATTTGCTGTCCTTAGACTCACTGCTAGGCTAATCTTCACAGCCAGCCCAGAGCAAGTCTTCTCAAAGTCACCAGGCTGCATGCTGAGGAGAGATGACTAGTGAACAAGAGGAGGCCACAGTGTCTGAGTCTAAGTCAACAGACTGCTTCCTTTGCTGAGAAATTCTTACTGCCAAAACCAAAATATCCAAACCACACTGAAGTCCACTGAACAGAGGTAAGCTCTGAGGCCGGCTGCTGGTGAAAGCGCGGCATCTCACTTTGGGCAGGCACAGATCAGGGCCATTCCAAGCAGCACTACTGTGTGGATCACTACCTCACTTACAAGAGAGCAAGCCATGGTTCCACTGGGCCAAGGAACAGCTCCCAGGCCAGGAACTAATCAGCAACAGAGTGAGGATCTGTACCCGTGCCCTTAGTAAATTTCCCTTCTGCTCAGCCACATAGAGAAGCTCACACACAGCTGCTGAGGACAATCACTACTTGGCACCTGCAGCAGCACTGCCCCACAAGTGTACCACCAGGAAGGCAGGAAGCATGAAGTGGGCATGGCACAGGGCCAGAGGCAGCAGGCATTAGGGGGAGCTTCTAGATGGACAGAAAGAAAACCCCACAATCCCCACTGCTCCCAGGGTACTGCTTTTACTTTCGAGTTTTACTCTGAGAGGGAGACTCCCAGCAGATCAGAGCATCTTGACAAATCTAGGCCCAAGGGAGAAATGGTCCTGGTTTTGAAATCAAAACACACTTAACTCCTACCTGCTCTGCACATCATGTGATCTAAATTTCAGTTTCCACATCTGTAATTGGGGGCAAGCACAGCAACTGGTTTCTCACAGGGATGTGTTTGTGGACTAAATATAGCAAAAAAATGCCCAAGCACTGAGTTTGGCACCTGGCAGAGAGCAGTGCTTACTAAATTCTAGCCTTCCATATCAGAAAAAACTAGTTTTCCTCAATCTAAAGCCTATGGCTCTGCTTCAATCATTCCGTCCTTTCAAATCCTAAATTCTATGTCTATTATACACATGCATGCAATGGTTAGAGGCAAAAGCACTGAGTGAAGCAAACACTGACATCTGTCCCCATGTTCCATGGATGGCTGATTGCCAAGAGAACAGTAACTTGTGATGTGGCAGGTCAGTTTAAACATTTCCAATGAAACATCACTTATTCATTGCAATATATTGACAACATTACACTTATGTGTGACATACTATACTCTTCCATGCATTAGGGAGATACAAAGCTATGCTCACTTACTGGAAAATTTACCTTTCTATGATGTTTCCTTAAGTTGCTAGGCTAACAAGATGCATGCAAAGAAATAGACACCAGATTTATGACACGATTTAAAGCTAAAAATTCAAGGATCTACTCAGGCAAATATATTACAATATGAAGGACAAGACAGAAATAAGAGAGACAGGATTTAGAGAAAATATAACTGGAAATCAAATAATCTTTTATCACAAATTTAAATCTAAGTTATCCAAGATTTATTAGAAAACACTATAAATTACTACTCAAAGAGCACATTCTATTTGAACACATGCGATTTAAAGCAAGACACTGTATAGAACAAAGGGCCCTGATAACCACCTACTCTCTAATATTCCCATGATGACAAGGATGTTACAGCAACATCTATTATAAAACTGAAGAGCCAGGCATGGTGGTGCAGACTTGTAATCCCCGCATTTGTGAAGCTAAGCCTGGAGAACTGCCAACCTGCACTACATGAGTTCAAAGCCAGCCTGAACTGCATGGTGTCATCCTGTCTCAGAAAAACACAAAAAACTGAACAAACTTATTTTTAGTTAATCATTTTTTGTGCAATGCAGTAAAATCTTCACCTAGAATATGATTTACAACTTCCTAAAATATATCATTTATCCCTTGTGCAGTGGCATACACATGAAATCACAGCACTCTGGTAGGCTGAGGCAGGAAGGCTGCCAAGTTTGAGCTCATCTTGGTGATTTAGCACGATCCTGTCTCACAATAAAAAATAATACTGAAAAAAAAAAAGGGTCATGTGTGTATCTCAGTGCACAGGCCTAGATTCCATCCAAGATACTGTGGAATACAAAGGAGTGGAATGGAATGGAAAAAAAAAAAGAAAGAAAGCTAGGCATCCTAAAATACGTAACAATAAAAGCTAGCACAGTACTAGATAGGAGGCATTTTAAGTAGTCCATTAAAGACTATAGCATATGCCCTATAAGTTGATGAGATTTAGAATTCTGATTATAATCAATAAAATCTGATTCGTATTGTCTGTATAAAGTTCCCATAAATTTTACACTCAGCAGTGGCCCCTCCCCTTGCTCCTGCAGTATGCAGGGTTGAATCCAGCTGGGCCACTCAACAAACTACACTGCCAGCCACGTTTATATTTTTATTTTGACATAGCACATTGCTAAACTTCTCATGCTGGCCTCAGACTTAAAATCCTCCTTCTTAGCTTCCCCAGTAGCTGGCATTACAGGCATGTGCCACTGCAGTGAGCCCAGATTATTTTTTAACCTAGGAAATACTTCACTCATGAATCATGCAGATCCTGTACAATCTAAGGAAAAACATTCAACCAATTATATCTTGCTTGTAACCACATTGACAAATTATATATTAAATATAATTGATCACTACTGAGCAAAATACATTTTTAATGACAAAAACCCCAAGCCCCACTAATCAGTCATAATCCAGCTCAGACTCACACGTGCTTGCCTGGTTAGCTGTGCAGAGCCATCACAGAATGGGGAGGGGCTGAGAGGGGAGCTTCATGGACAAACTACAAATTGATAGGGACCTGAGGCCTGGATTAGAATTGAATCTGGAGATGGTTAAAATAAAACAAACACAAGGGTGGCATAAGAAATCAAAACCAACAATGGAAGCACACAGACCGTCAGCCAGCATGCTGAATTAGAGAACCAGGAAGAAAGAGTTTTCCTCCGTGGTTGTGTGTGGTACTGGGAATAGAAGGCAGGGGTACTCTAACACTGAGCTATGGTCCCATATTTTTTTCCTTTTAATTTCAAAACAAGGTCTTGCTAAATTGGGCAGCCTACCCTTGAACTTATGATTGTCTGCCTCAGTCTCCTGGGTAGCTAGAAAGATAGGGTTCACCCACTATGCTTGGGATACTCAGCTCTTTTTGAGTCAGTGTCTTCCTAAATTGCCCAGGCTGACCTTAAACTGGCAAACCTCCCACTTCAGTCCACAAGTAGCTGGGATTACAGATGTGTTGCTGCACTTCTTTTACAAATACTGGAAAGAAGGACACAACTGATAAATGAGATTGTCAAAAAGATGAAAATACAATGCCAGGCTTGGTGCCACATGTCTGTAATCCCAGCATGTGAGAGGCTGAGGCAGGAGAACTGCCATGAGTTCAAGGCCAGCTTGAATTACACCACAAGATCCTTTTTTCAAAAAACCAAACACTAATAAATAAAATAAGTTTGAAAAGAAGAAAAAGGGTCAGGGATATAGCTCCATGGCATAGCACTTGCCTGTCAAGCAGAACATCATGAGTTCAATTCATAGTACCAAAAGAAAAGAAAAAAGAAAAGAAAATGGTTTGGTGAGTGGTTTGGTGCTTGCCTAGTATGTGAAAAACCCTAGGTTCAAACCCAATATGTCCAAAAAAAAAAAAAAAAACAGGAAAAGAAAAGAAAAATATTGCTCAGTTAGTTAACAGTATAAATCATAAATACATCCAAATGTCACAAAACAGACTGCTGACACTGAACATTCCACTAAAATGACTTGCTTAATTTGATTATATTCTGGCTAAGAATGCCACTAAAAAGTAAAATGTATAGCAAGAGAAATAAAACCAAAGATACAAGTACAGGTGCAAAGCAGAATGTTGTAAATACAATTTCACATGAAATGAGATCTCATAGGCAAGATAAGCACAAAGCCTAAACTACCCAAAAACTATTCACACATTAGAGCTGATGTAACATCCAAAATTCAATACCATACCTCTGTGCCTGAGGAAAAATATGAAAAAATTAGAAGACACCTGATAATGCTCCCTTTGCCACAGTCCCAGAGAATACTCACATCTCTTTAGCGAACTCAAAGCACAACTAGTACTGAAAATCCTTGTTTAAGGAGTGCATGTACTTGAGAAGCTGAACATAAAGAAGAACACATGATGACAGCCAAGAAGCTGCAAAGATGAAGAATCCACATGAGGGTGGAGGACAAACTCCCATAAACTAAGTGGGAAAAGCTGGGCAAGTTCTCCTCTACCTTTTTAAAAGACCACAGAAAAGGAGAAATTTCTCAACCAGGGGGAGGCGGTATGTCACGATCTGACAGCAATACTGTGTTGTATTATTCATATTTATACTCATTCAACAGTGCAAATGCTGAAAATAACCGACCAAGGAAAGGACAAAAAAAAAAAGGAATCATTATCCTTAACACTCCAAGCACTCAACATTATGACAACCCTGTAATTTTTATCACTTATTTCATGAACATCTCGTTCCAATTTCTTGTTCATCTCTTCAGACTTGATGAGATCCTTTCTTGCTGTGTCAAGATTTTCTTGCAGCTCTGACACATGGCTGGAAAGTGCAGCCAGGAGCTCCTTCATCTGACTCTGCTCTTTTGAATGTTTGTGTATGACTTCTTGGAGCACAATTATTTTGGCAAGGTCTTCCTCATGGCTTAAGGAGCCAGCAGAAGATCTCTGATGGGTAAAATGGACACTCTTAAATAACCTTAGTGTACTACCAAATAAAATACTTTTGAACATAGGGACTATCAAAATGGATTTATGCCATCTGTTGGATGATAGGACTCTCAACAATCACTTTAGCTGGAAGCAGGCCATTCCAGCAACAGCATCCAAACAGCATCACACACGAACCACAAAATATAAGAAATCAGCAACAGAACAAAGAGAGATCTCAAGGACTTACCTTTCCATTAGTGCTTGGTGTTTCTTCTTGTTCATGGTCAAGCACTCCATCTCTTGGTGATTTTTTCTCATTATTCTGTTTTTTAAGAGCCATTAGCTACAATCGAAAACTGAGTATGAGACTACAATAACTTATGGAAGAGTAATGAGTAAAGACAGCAAAATTCCATTTGGAAAAACATAATTCTACAGTGCTGAACATAGTATAAAAAAGACAGTACATGCCAAAGCTGACCATCCATAGCAGAACCAGATTACTAGAAACAGAATGTACTGACTGCTTGACAACAAATTTAGAGATTCTTGCAATCTGAAATAAAAATCTAATCCAATAGTATTACAGGCTTCACACTGTTTTTTAAGAGATTAAAATAAAATAATTTTCCCTTTTCAGGGCTAGGATGATGTCCCACAATTACCTCCTTGTGCGTGGCGCCCAGTTCCTCTTCCAGCAAGCTGCACCTTTGCAGTGCTACACGTAATTGCTCTCGCACCTGAAAAGAGTTGAGTTTTTATATGCATACGCACACTTTCCATATAGTTATCCTGATATTGATGAAAGGCATATAATAAAGTACTTTCAATGTCTTTCATTGCTAGTACTGTCAAGAAAATGTCCTTGTTAATGGCTTTAAATATTAAGGCCGGGAAACTCTTGTTCCTAAATAAATGAACACTATCCAGTTCTTAATGGGCAGTCAATATTCAGAAATAATCAATTGAAGACTCACATTCCAGTTAGTGTTTGTTGATTATGCAGAACATTGCCTTTTAATACAGAAAGTCTGTTTACAAGAACTCAAAAACTTAGCAAACCTTAAAGGTAAACAAACACATGCAAAGTCTGCCATGAACCCAGCAAGTGTAAGAACCCAGAACCACTAGTGTAGCTCATGTACCTCTTTGTCCAGGGTCTTGTGGTGGTCAAATAAGAATGTCAGTGCTTTTAGCACTTCCATCTCTGTGGACACATCTGCAGGACACCGCGCCTGCCGCTTCATCACAGTCGTTTCGAGAGAGCGTTCATGCCTGGAGACAAGGAACTCCAGATGTTCCAGGAACAGCTGAAACCAGGCCAAAGGGGGCGTGTAAAGAGCACCTTCAATTTCACATTCAAATCCTTCATAATCTCATGGTCAAACAAGTTCAAATTCCTACAATTCAGTAGAGTTAGGTAAATTTCCCTCAATTGTATTCGAATGTCATGAATTTCCATCACTAATTTCTTTTATTAACAAGAAGGTCTCATTTTGTAGTCTAGGCTGGCTTGAGGACTTACTAGCTAGCCCAGGCTGACCTCTAACTCAAGACATTCCTGGCTCAGAATGTTGGGATTGAAGGCATATGCCACCATGCTTTGCCTTCTATCACAAATTTTAAGCAACATTTAATACTGAACACACTCTACAGAAGGAAAAAGCACAAAACACTTAAACCAGAGCTCCACTGACCCTCATGTTGTTCCTTTCTGCTTTTAGTTCAGCAATTTCTTTTTCCTTCTCAAGCAGCTGTTCCCTGCAAATGTTGAGCTCTTTTGCAAGCGTTGAAAACTCCTGCAAAGCAGCAAAGTAAAGGAATAAATCAACACATACATGAATAAATTTAAAAAAAAAAAAAAAAACCTCTTAGGCAAGACTTCCATTGGCCTCATAGTCCACACACACAGGCAACCCAATCTCAAGATACATGGCAAAGGATTCCCATTCTCCTCCAGAGAAATGGAGATCAACCATTTGCCGTAAGGTGACATAGGTATTCCCAATGGAATGAGAGTCTAACCCAGGCCATCTGACTTCCCTCCACCCTGGCACTGCTGAAAGCACAGCAGGGGATAATGAGTGTCCAGGTCCACCTCTTTAGACTTCAGGAAATAAAAGCATTTTCCTCAATTGGCATCCCAAAATGAAGCATCTGAAGACATTTGTAAGTCAGTCACAGATCTGAGACCTAGAGCCCTTAGAGAGATCAAGGAAAAAAGGCCTAGAAGGTCACTATCCAATTCTAGTCCCCTCTCTATTCTGATTTTCCCTTAGTCCCTATAGTCTCCCTGAATCATTGGAGCAAAGTCAACTATGAAGAATGGGCTTACTGCTAGGACTAGGAAGCCTTTTGTATTCTCTGTAAAGGCATTCTCAAAACACTATGCATGCAGCAGTGTAGGAGATCTTGCAAAAGGCAGAGAGAAGCTGCAGGAGTCCTGCAGCACTGTTCTGTGCTAAACCTTGTGTTATGACACCGGTTCACAGATACCACAAATGAACTGAATTGAGCAATGTGAATTTGGAGCAAAGCAACTCTGAAATAAGTAAAATCATCTGCCAGTGTTTCTGGCTTTAGGTGCTTTTCCTTTAAAAGACAAGAATAAAGATCTACCGGATAAATAATCAGTCCTTCAAAAGAACATGTGCTTGAGCTAGATAATTCTAGAAAGCTAGTTTAACACAGGCGGTGCTCTTACAGGGCACTGGTAGCAATTGTTTGCAGCTCACAGTCAATCTCATCACAGAAAGCACAGGCCCATGAAGTCTGCTTTAACCAGACCACGACTCATGTGCCTATGTGAGCCACAGTGAGATTGGGCAAGTAAAGTGAGAGAGAAATAGAGATGACACTGCCACAGAAAGCACTGGAAAAGAGCAAAATTTCTTTTAAACTAGCTTTTCTTCTCCAAAAACTCATGACTGTGGGTGAGCCGAACTTAGCCTGGCAGGAACTTTGCAGCCTGCTCCCCAGGGAGACCTGAAATGATGAAAACCACTCTTCAAAGCTTCTGGAAATGGCTCAAAGGATAACAGTAAATGAGGAAATTATCTATTCAAGAAATATCAGGAATAAGGCCAGGAGTCCATGGTATTTGAATTAGGACTTCTATTTGCCTCCCCCACCCAGCTCAGCATAGCGGACTCCTCCAGCCAAAAACACAGGGCCCTTCACCAGGCCAAAACCATGGTGGCTCCCCAGATAACAACATAGAGATTCTTCTCCCCAGGCCAGCAGAGCCTTCTCTTTCCCAGCTAGCAACACATGATTCTCATATCCAGACCAACTGAAGGCCCCTTCTTCCCCCAGGCCAGCAAGGTAAGGTCCTTTCCCCAGGCCAACAACACAGGCTCTGCTCCCTGGACCTGCCATGCAGGATTGTCTCCTCACACTCAAATGCCCCCTCACCAAGGCCACTAACATAGGGTCTGCTTGCTCCTGCCTGCCAACCAGGTAAAAATCATCCAAATGTGTCTTAAAACCTGACAGAGTTCCAGCCAGTGTTGAGACATCTTCATAGGCCCAAAGCCAACCTTCAGGAATGGGACTTGTGGATGCGAAGCAGTAGGGGAAAGGGTATTGGCCAGCCGGCCATCTAGACTTCTGTCATGTTCTCTACTAAGTGTGAGCCCTTCCCTGTGGTACAGATTTCTCCTGTAGATGCCAACACGGCCCTGATCGAGGTACTAACTGGCATTGGCCATGGTGATAAGCAAGAGCTCACTGTCAGGTCACCTAATAAGTACCATTCCTGACAGAGTGTGCCCTCTCTCTAATGGAATCTTTTATCAGAAAGATTCTGGGGCAGGTAGAAGAAAAGTAGACTCTAGTTACTCTAAGTCAAAAATCAAATCAATTCTATTCACACACCTATCACATCAATAGGTGGGCCTGGCTCTAGGCCTGCCTGAATTGAGGGCCTTGAATTTTTCTCATTTTGTCTCTCTTGCTGCAATCTGGCTCACCTTTGGTGACTTACTGCCAATGCTCCGTCTTTGACCATGTCCACAACAGACTGTATCATTCTAGCTAAGGTCTGTTTCATTTACTAGATTCCAAGTTGTTTTTTTGTCATACCTGCTTCGTTTTACCGCCAGTCCCTGTTACTATGGATGTTAATCTGTCTCTAAGTATCATGCTCACTTATTTTGGCAGTTTTGGCAGATTCTCCACCCATTTGTGATCGAGTGAAATAGGCACCTGTTTGTGAGTAGTCATCTCTGTAAGCGTGTCTTAGTATTATCTATTTTTAAGCACTGTGGAATCTAGTTTCATGCTCATCTAGATGGGAGGCTTTATGTTGTTAGCAGTCTCCCTCTCCCAGTCACTTCCAGCTACTATAAAAAAAAAAAACTACCATAGTCATAGGCTGGGTATTAATAAACAACAGATAATTATTTCTGACAGTTCTAGAGGCTGCAAGTCTAAAATCACATAGGATACAATGTTAACTTAGGATACAATCTTAAATTAGGATATATAACATATGATATAATCTTAACAGATAAACAGACAAATTCTGTATCTTTCTCTCTCTTTTTTGAGATAAGGTTTCATTATACAGTTCTGGCTGGCCATGAACTCACACTGTAGTCCAGGCTGGCTTCAAACTCCAGCAGTCCTCCTGTATCAGCCTCCTGAGTGCTGGGATTACAGGCATATACCACCTTGTCTGACTCTCATTTCTAATTGTAGTAACAAAACAAGACTGCTGTGGGCTGGGGTAATCAGAGCATGCTTACTTAGTATGTTCAAGGCCCCGTGTTTAACGTCCAGCAATCTCATCTCTAAAGAAGGCCATCATGCTTGAAATTACTAACAAGAATCATAAAAGTTCAAAACTATTTTTGGGAGGGACCCAAAAATCAAACTTAAGACCATGTTGTTTACCAGGCATCATTTAAAATTTCAGGTTAAAACAATCATTTGTTAAAATAGAAAAGAAAAAAGAAGAGGTAAGGCACTATACTTATGCTCCACCCACAAAAAGAGATTCTTGCACCAAGACTCCCCTACATTGGCCCCGCTCTGCCCAGAGCGTTCTAGGCTCATTGAACCAGGCCTTCATTCTGCCTCTGTTCTCTTGTGAGAGGAAACCCAAGGCTAGGACCCACTGCCTTGTCTCAGACCTTTCTACAAGTGCCAAGAAGTCACCTTAGTCTGCCCAGTAAAACTGAAATGAAGAAGTAACCATCCCATATCGCTCTTTGTCTGGCCCATATTTGCTGTCCTTAGACTCACTGCTAGGCTAATCTTCACAGCCAGCCCAGAGCAAGTCTTCTCAAAGTCACCAGGCTGCATGCTGAGGAGAGATGACTAGTGAACAAGAGGAGGCCACAGTGTCTGAGTCTAAGTCAACAGACTGCTTCCTTTGCTGAGAAATTCTTACTGCCAAAACCAAAATATCCAAACCACACTGAAGTCCACTGAACAGAGGTAAGCTCTGAGGCCGGCTGCTGGTGAAAGCGCGGCATCTCACTTTGGGCGGGCACAGATCAGGGCCATTCCAAACAGCACTACTGTGTGGATCACTACCTCACTTACAAGAGAGCAAGCCATGGTTCCACTGGGCCAAGGAACAGCTCCCAGGCCAGGAACTAATCAGCAACAGAGTGAGGATCTGTACCTGTGTCCTTACTAAATTTCCCTTCTGCTAAGCCACATAGAGAAGCTCACACACAGCTGCTGAGGACAATCACCACTTGGCACCTGCAGCAGCACTGCCCCACAAGTGCACCACCAGGAAGGCAGGAAGCATGAAGTGGGCATGGCACAGGGCCAGAGGCAGCAGGCATTGGGGGGAGCTTCTAGACTGACAGAAAGAAAACTCCGCAATCCCCACTGCTTCCAGGGCACCGCTTTTACTTCCAAGGTTTCCTCTGAGAGGGAGACTGTCAGCAGATCAGAACATCTTGAAAAATCCAGGCTCAAGGGAGAAATGGTCCTGGTTTTGGAATCAAAACAGACTTAACTTATACCTGCTCTGCACATCATGTGATCTAAATTTCAGTTTCCACATCTGTAATTGGGGGCAAGCACAGCAACTGGTTTCTCACGGGGATATGCTTGTGGACTAAATATAGCAAAAAAATGGCCAAGTACTGAGTTTGGCACCCGGCAGAGAGCAGTGCTTACTAAGTTCTAGCCTTCCATATCAGAGAAAACTGT
This sequence comes from Cavia porcellus, assembly GCF_034190915.1. Lineage (NCBI taxonomy): Eukaryota > Metazoa > Chordata > Mammalia > Rodentia > Caviidae > Cavia > Cavia porcellus. Next base: position 35,460,164 of record NW_026947508.1, read on the forward strand.
TTTTCCTCAATCTAAAGCCTATGGCTCTGCTTCAATCATTCCGTCCTTTCAAATCCTAAATTCTATGTCTATTATACACATGCATGCAATGGTTAGAGGCAAAAGCACTGAGTGAAGCAAACACTGACATCTGTCCCCATGTTCTATGGATGGCTGATTGCCAAGAGAACAGTAACTTGTGATGTGGCAGGTCAGTTTAAACATTTCCAATGAAACATCAGTTATTCATTACAATATATTGACAACATTACACTTATGTGTGACATACTATACTCTTCCATGCATTAGGAAGATACAAAGGTATGCTCAGTTACTGGAAAATTTGCCTTTCTATGATAGTTCCTTAAGTTGCTAGGCTGACAAGACGCATGCATAGAAATAGACACCAGATTTATGACACGATTTAAAGCTAAAAATTCAAGGATCTACTCAGGCAAATATATTACAATACAAAGGACAAGACAGAAATAAGGGAGACAGGATTTAGAGGAAATATAACTGGAAATCAAATAATCTTTTATCACAAATTTAAATCTAAGTTATCCAAGATTTACTAGAAAACACTATAAATTACTACTCAAAGAGCACATTCTGTTTGAACACATGCGATTTAAAGCATGACACTATAGAACAAAGGGCCCTGATAACCACCTACTCTCTAATATTCCCATGATGACAAGGATGTTACAGCAATATCTATTATAAAACTGAACAGCCAGGCATGGTGGTGCAGAGTGTAATCCCAGCATTTGGGAATCTGAGCCTGGAGAACTGCCAACATGTACTACACGAGTTCAAAGCCAGCCTGAACTGCATGGCGAGATCCTGTAATAAGCAGATGAACAAAGCTCTATAAAAATAAAAACAGAAATAATTTCTTAGATAACTACAGAGATGGTGAGTGACTCTAGAACTATATGGATAAAAAGATAAATAAAGAGCGTAGGGAAATAATGGAGACCATGAATGCCTAGCACAGGAAAGAAATATTGTGCTCTGAGTGAATGATTTGGGGATGATAATGAATAATGTATGTGCCATTGTTGCCCTGATTGCTGTTTTGAAATTTTTGTTTTAGTTTTTTTTTTTCTCAAAATAAAATGGGTTTGGGGGGAGAGGAACCAAGAAGAAATAGATTCAAACAGATATCCAGGAGATTATAGAAGATGAATTACAGTTAGCAATCATGGAAAGAAAGATTTCTTAAAAGAAGCAAAGGACCAAAAAAAAAAAAAAAAAGTCAATCCAGTGGCCACTAAATGATGCAAAGAGGAATAATGTAAGATTGACTGGAGTCAATGAAAAAGCAGGAGATACCACAAATTGCTTAAACTTGTTTACAAAAGTAATGGGAGAAAAATTCCCAAGCAGGGTAAAAAATTCAACACAGAGATAAGTGAAGAAATTAGCCATTATAAAAACTCCAATTCACCACTACAAAAACAATCTATACCAAGGCATATAATACTCAAAATTCCACAAATTCACCACAAGAACAGATTATTAAAAGTTGTTAGAGAAAAGAAACAAATCACTTATAAAGAAAAGCCCATCAGAATCAGCAGACTTCTCAACATAAATGCTCAAGTTAAGGAGAGCTTGGAGTGAAGCCTTTCAAGCCCTAGAAAACAACCTCCAAACTAGATTGATTTACACTGGAAAACTAACTTTCAAAATTAATGAATAAAACTTTCCATGATAAAGAACACCTGAGGAAACCCACGAACACCAAACCAGCACACCAAAATGTTCTGATGGACATTCCTGAAAGAGATATTAAGGACTACAACTCCATGAAGAACAACAGAATCAATCAACCAGGCAAGGCAAGCAATTCACAGAGGAGGGAAAAAGAGAACCAATGATAAGAGAATAAACATGAAAAGATAAGTCAATACATATCAGTTATAATCAATGTTAATGGCCTCAGTTCCCCAACGAAAGAAACAGACTGGCAGAATGGATCAAAAAGCAGGATCGAACAATATGCTGCATACAAGAAACACATTTTATTCAAAAAGAAATTCACAGACTGAAAGGTCAAAGGATGGAAAACAATACTCATGTAACAGGAACCTGGAAAAAAGCAGGGGTAGTTATTCTATCTGCAGACAAAGGGATTTCAAGCCAAGACTGATTAAGAGACAAAGGTCACTGTATCCTTGTAAAGGGAACAATCCAAGAGGAAATGATAACAGTCATAAATATATATGCACCAAATGCCAACCATGGAAAACCCAACTATACAAACAAATATTAATAGACATGATAAGCAAAATATGCGCTAATACATTTATAACAGGGAATTCACTATCCCACTGTCACAAATGGGTGGATCAACTAAACAAGAAAATCAACAATGTAATGTCAGAACTGAACCAAATTGTTAAACAAACGGATTTAGCAGATTTCTACAGTGTATTCCACACCAGAACATCAGAGGACACATTCTTTTTGCTGCATATGCAACCTTCTCCACAATAGGACACATTGTAGCTCACAGAACATGCTTAAAGAAATGGAAAGAAGTTGAAATTATTCCAGACATATTATCAGCCCACAGTGCAGTGAAACTGGAAATCAATGGCCAACTACAAGATTCATAAACATATAGATATTCAATAATACCTTCCTGGATAACCAATGGGTTATAGATGAAATTAAATAGTATCTATAATTAAATGATAATGCCAATACATTGTAACAGAACATAAGGAACACAATGAAAGCAGTCCTAGGAGGGAAATTTACAGCACTGAATACCCATAGCTGAAAAACAGAGCAAGCTCAAATAACCTACTGTTGAACCTCAAGCTTTTAGATCAAGGGCAGGTCATGCCTAAAGCTTGTAAAAAGGAGGATGTTATAGAGAACAGAGCAGAAGTTAAAGCAATGGAGACTAACAAAATAATACAAAGAATCAATGAAACAAAGAGTTCTGTGTTACATTAAATGAACTTGACAAACTCTCAGCCAACCTTATTAAAAACAAAAAAGACCCAAACACATACAATTGGGAATCAAAAGGTGGAAATCACAAGAAGCCCTAAAGATATTCAGAAGATCCTCAAAACCAAACCTACTTTGAGAATGTGTATTGTAAGATAGAAAACAAAGAAGAAATAGACAGATTCCTAGTTACATATGAATTACCACAGCTGAATCAAGAAGGTATAAAAATTCTAAATAAATCAGTATCTGTCAGTGAAAGTGAAGATGTAATTAAAAACCCATCAATAAAGAAAACCCTAGGCCCTGACAGATTCACTGCTGAACACCACAAGAAATTTAGAGAAAACCTAATACTACTACTTCAGTCTCTTTTAAGAAATTGAAAGAGAAGCCATACTCCCAAATTCATTCCTGGAAGCATGTATTATCCTGATGCCAAAACCAGAAAGGAATCCAATCAATCCTTGACTGCAAATTATACTACAAAGTTATTGTGATAAAAACTGGCAAAACAAAACAACCAGACTCAAGGATCAATGGAACAGATTTTAAGATGTAGAAACAACTCCAGCATACTCAATCATCTTATCTTTGACAAAGGAGCCAAACATACTCACTGGAAGAAAGATAGCTTCTTTAAGAAATGGTGCTGGAAAAAACTGGCTTTCCACATGCCAAAGATTACAACTAGACCCATATCCCTTCCCAGGCATTAAGCTAAAATCCAAATAGCTCAAAGACTTCAATATGAAAATAGAAACAACTCCAATCTGCTGGAAGACAGGTAGAACTGAAGACTTTGGTATAGGCAAAGATCTCATGGGAAAAAACCCCAGTTGCAAAGCTTCTATCAGAAATAATCAACAACTTGGACTGCATCTTATTCAAAATCTTTTGAAAAGCAAGAGAAACTACCAAGAGAGTGAAGAGACAACCCACGCGATGGTAAAACATTTTTGCCAGCTGTTCCTCAGACAAAGGATTAATGCCTAAAATATATAAGGAGCTCAAAAATACAGAACCACCCCCAAATTCAAAAAATGGGCATCAAAAATGAACAGACCCTTTTCAGATGAAGAAGTAGCAATGCTAAAGAAATACATGAAATACATGATAAGGGGCTGGGCATTTAGCTCAGTGGCAAAAGCACCTGCCTTGCAAGCAGGTAGTCGTGAGTTCGATCTCTGGTACCTCTCTCACTAAGTCACCTCTCCCATTAAATAGGCACCAGAAAAGCTAACATAAAAGAATAAACAATGGGGGCTGGGGATTTAGCTCAGCAGCATAAGTGCCTGCCTTGAAGCAGGTGGTCATGAGTTCGAGCCCTGGTACCAGTTTAAAAAAAAAAAAAAAGAATGAACAGTGTCAGGGGTAAAGATGATATGCGCACTGACTTCTCACATGCTGTTGGTGTCAGTACAATGCCACTTTTAGCAATATCTCTTACGGCTGAACAAATGCATGGGATATCTATCACTCCACAGTTCTCTGCTTTTTTTTTTTTTTTTAAAGGATCCGAGGGCCAGGGATATAGCTTAGTGGCACAACTCCTGTTTGGCAACACAACGTCCTGAGTTCAAGTCCCATTACCTCGCCCCCCAAAAAAGACAGGTTCTCAGTATAAAGCCCAAGAGGGGCGCAAACTCGCAGTCTTCTTGCCTCAACATTCTGCCCTGCTGAGTTTATAGGCATATGCCGCCATGCTCAGCCATAGCTTCACTCTCATACACAAAAGAAATAATACACAAGAATACTCAGGATAGAATTGATAAAAACTGGAATCAACCTGAATGTTCATGAATAGAAAAGAACAAATTTTGATATATTGGTATGCTGGATTACCAGACAACAGATGAGAATAGGCAAAAAATATAGGACACAGGTAAATCTCATGAACAATGAAACAACCAAGAAACACAATATAGGTACTATTTTACTTCATTTAGTCAAGAAGAAGCAAAAATAATCAATGGTGAGAGATCAAGACCATTGTTAGAATTGGAGGAAAGGTACAAGGATTCCTCATTTAACCACCAAGTCCTATTCCTGTCAGTACAGCGTTAAAAGAATTAGTTGCTAAATGAGGAGCTGTATATAGTACATACATTACAACACTCAGCACAAAGAAATGGTCAAAGGAAACTCCAACTTGATGACTTTGCCTTTATTTGCACAACTTCTATGCAGTATATAATGTACAACAGAACATGAAACTACAGTACCATAGAGTACCATCAGAAAAAGTATAGTACTGTATAAACATTACAAACTAAAAAAAAAAAAAAAAAAAAAACATTGAGAGTCTCTGAACCAGATGTGCAGAACTTTACAAAAAACAAAAAAAGAGGAGGCATAAGTCTGAGCAGCAGGGAAGTCCAAACAGTTATTAAGCAGGTAATTAAATGAGAAACACCTGTACTGGAAACTAGGCAGGGGCTTCCAGTGTTTCATTTTGATGTAGGAACTGTTTCTCAAGTGTGTTGGCTCTATGGAAAATTCGCTGAGAAGATTTCTGATATTTGCTATAGTTGGGGGCCTTCATTCTGAGGAGCATTCTCTGCTCTCTTTTTATTTTTTATTTAAGACAACTGCTAAGTTTCTCAGGCTGGGCTCAAATTTTTGATCCTCCTGCCTTGGCCTCCCTAAGGGTTGAAGATTCCAGGAATGCACTACCATGCCCAGCCTTTTACTTCAATTTTTAGAAGTAGGGCACATTCTGACCTGCCTACCTAATGTGCCAAAAGTACACCGGGCACTTACTTGACAGGCCTCTCTAGTCAAACAACTACCAAAGATGAGCCTGATTCCAGGAAAGGAAAAGGACCAAAACAAGTTTGTTTCATGGTTTCTGTGTTTCTGAAATGCTGCATCAGGTGCTCAGATGGTGACGGGACCTGGTGGCATCATCACATTATGCACTAAACTAAGCATTTCCAGGCTGCTACACTGAGAACCCCCCAGAAACAAATCACCAGGCAACCACCTCATCAGCAGGTGTGACAACACCCACTGCCTGAAACCAACTCTACAAAACTCCTGTCACTTCCCTCTCAGGTCCTGCCTGCCTGTTTTTTCCAAAAACTGAATAGATTAACTATGTATTAGATAAACTGTAGATATATCTCAAATTATAGTCAATATATTACAAAAACAAAACTAAACCATCACAAATTTACAAATACCTGTATATACTATAAAATCCTTCACATAAACTGCTCCCCATTACCTCCCTACACAAATACAAGTTGGCCAGTTCTTATAATCTTCTATAGTAAAATCTGACCTAAATAAACTCTGACATTTATAAGATTCCAATGAGAAAAATCTTAATGTGACTAGGAGGGATGGAGCTCAGTGACAGAGCACTTAGGCAAACACAAATGAAGCCCTCCTTCAACCCTATGCTCCACAAAAGCAAACAATTTACTGATTCTCTAACCAACAAAAGAAACATATAGCACTAACATCAAATTATTGTTTCTAAAAAGGAAATTCAAATGCTTGGCTTATTAATCTTTCAGGAGAATTGACTATAGCCAACAAATACATTAGGGCTAGTGTTCATTTGCCGATTTATCACTGCAGACTCATCATGACAGCATAGATGTATGCTTATTCAGGTCTACCTGAATGGACCAGAAAGGCAACTATTATGAACAAGTAAAATGGTACTCGATGGCTTATAAACACCTAAATAATAAGCTACTTATCTCCCACTATGCTGTGTACCATTTACCTTACATTTTTCTAGTTTTACTATGTTCTCCCTTCGCATGCCATTCAGTCTCCATTTAATTCCACAAGAGGCAGTTTTGAGATACTGGGCTGAATGTAATATAATTAAAGAAAGAACTACAGTTGTTTCCAACTTTGAGGTGGTTTTTACTTTTATATATTTGTTTTTGGTACTGGGGATCAAACTCATGACTTTATGCTTGCCAGGCAGAAGCTTATGCTGCTGAACTAAATCCCCAGCCCAGTTGTTTTAAACTTAGAAGTCTAGTCTAAAAGGAGAAAGTTCCTAAAGAATAAATTTCCAGTTTTCTATCCCTTATTACAAATGTGATTTACAAACACCGGTATTCTGTAAAGATCGTCTGTAAAAATTTTTCTCTGTGAAATCAATCCTTGTCTACCAAATTTCAAGGGCTAGAGATAATATCTCAGCAGCAACAAGCATCTGCTTGGCAAGAGCAAGGTCCTCAGTTCGATTCCTGATACCAAAAACAAAAAAAAATTATTATCTACTAAATTTCATTAGAAAACTGCAAATCCTTGAGATACAATCCTAAACACACATATAATTCCTGAGATACAAGCCATGGGAAGCCTACATTAAGCAAGAGATCTCACAAAACAGAATCAAAGAAACCAAGGACCATGCCGCTTGGTTGTTGTTTCAAGTCTTTTTAAAAAACCTTCAAAGTGCATTCCCAAATCTTTAGCAGTTCCTCAGCGAAGAGTGAAAGTAGTAAGATATTTTCACATGACTTTACAGAACACTAGTTTGTTTGCCCTAAGTAGCTGAATCCCCAGGAACTCTGCATGCGCTTACAAACACTAGGAACTATCATTTGACAAGTGGTTGGTTACACAAAATATACAGGTACAAAAACAAAAGATGGTACCACAGAAAGACACGTAACAGAAAAAACCTGTAGTTTCAGGTGAAAACCACACATACCTGTGGAAGCGCAGTATTGAGTTGTCTCTGCAACGAATCTCTCTCATGACCAACCTCGAGTAATTTCCCCTGGGTCAACGCCAATGTTTCTTGAGTCTCTATCAGTGTGCTCTGAGCAATGTCTGTTTCTTCTAGCATGGACATCATGTGCTGTTCAAAATGGGAATCTGCATCTGGTTGTGAAGGGCAGCCAGATCCATGGTTTTCACTTCCTCCTGAAGGGCCTTCTTCACTGATGGTGGGCATCACCTCACACATCATTTTGGAACAAAAACACAGGACTAGTCATTATACGGAAAATACAGGTTCCCACAAATCTACAACTTTATGAGTATCTGTAGCTAATAAAGGAAAGCTGACAATCTCTTTATTCACAGATCTGTTATTCTTTGGATGCAAATACTCTGTGAAGATACACCCAGGCACCCATTAAATGCAGAAAGCCACCACATGAAGACACTAAAGAAGACAACAACGCTGGGAAGATGTAAGGCCCAAAGAGAGCTACTTATTTCTCCTATAAAGAATAGAGCAAACCATGTGAGGTTTTGTTTGCAAAAGCAAACTTTTTAGTTTTGAAAACAAGTGCGCTTCTGTTACCTAGTTTTTTTCTATTTCCTGGTAGGGGCCCATTCCACTCGATCCTTTTTCAGGAAAAGCACAGAAGCAGTATACAGCCAGGAAAACTGACAAGGACAAAATCCAACAGGCATCTTACATCTTACATCTTATTGACTGTGTGCAGTCAGCTCCTGGGAAGGCCTGCCTGAATTCTTGGGCTTAATTTAGTGAACACAGAAAGGAATTGGATTTGCTATGGCTCAAGAGAGATGTTTTTCAAGGACTGCAGTGGTTGTTCAGTCAACCTAACTTAAGTTTACAGCTAAAAAAAAAAAAAAAAAAAAAAAGAAGGCTTCACAATGGAAATACAGCAGTTCAGTACAGTGGAGAATGGTTAGGAAGGAAAGGTAAGAGGTACGATCATGAGAGGCTATTAAGTGTGTCACATAGACAGACGGGCCTAATGAGGGCGACAGGGATCGCTGAAGACTTCCAGGTAGTACCCCAGGCAGGTGCGACCCTCCAGCAAGAGATCCCCGCGACCGCACACCTGACCACGATGATTTCTAGCACCTCACCGGGTGCTGTACAAGTTCTGGCCCCACTTACCCTAGAGCTTTCCAGGACGCGGCCATACAGGCGAGTCCACAGTGCCATCACTGGGGTCTCCTGGGCAACGTGCAGTGGTTTAGAATCCGTCCCTCGAGACCTAGGGGGTCCTGCTAGCCGCGAGCAGGACCAACCGCCAGCGCAGGACCAACCGCCAGCCAAGCGCTGAAGCTTTGCCCCCGCCCACGCGCACCCCCGGGTGACATTTGGCGGGTGGCCCCTGGCCAGCTCCAACCTTCCTGCCTCAGTCTCCCGCTCCTTACCTTGCGCGCAGTCTTTTTTTTTTTTTTTTTTTTTTTTTGTCTTTTTCATTTTTATCGGTACCAGGGATTGAACTCACGACCGCCTGCTTGCAAGCAGGTACTTATGCCACTGAGCTAAATCCCCAGCCCCCCGCGCGCAGTCTTTTTAAACATTGCGATATAAAACAAAAACCATTCTTAAAAAGCAAAAAGGGTTCAGTTGACTTAAGAGTTGTCATCACTCGGGGGCTGGGGGTTTAGCTCAGCGGCATAAGCGCCTGCTTTGCAAGCAGGCAGTCGTGAGTTCGATCCCCGGTACCGATAAAAAGGAAAAAGACAAAAAAAAAAAAGAAGGCTTCACAATGGAAATACAGCAGTTCAGTACAGTGGAGAATGGTTAGGAAGGAAAGGTGAGAGGTACAATCATGAGAGGCTATTAAGTGTGTCACATAGACAGACGGGCCTAATGAGGGCGACAGGGATCGCTGAAGACTTCCAGGTAGTACCCCAGGCAGGTGCGACCCTCCAGCAAGAGATCCCCGCGACCGCACACCTGACCACGATGATTTCTAGCACCTCACCGGGTGCTGTACAAGTTCTGGCCCCACTTACCCTAGAGCTTTCCAGGACTCGGCCATACAGGCGAGTCCACAGTGCCATCACTGGGGTCTCCTGGGCAACGTGCAGTGGTTTAGAATCCGTCCCTCGAGACCTAGGGGGTCCTGCTAGCCGCGAGCAGGACCAACCGCCAGCGCAGGACCAACCGCCAGCCAAGCGCTGAAGCTTTGCCCCCGCCCACGCGCACCCCCGGGTGACATTTGGCGGGTGGCCCCTGGCCAGCTCCAACCTTCCTGCCTCAGTCTCCCGCTCCTTACCTTGCGCGCAGTCTTTTTTTTTTTTTTTTTTTTTTTTGTCTTTTTCATTTTTATCGGTACCAGGGATTGAACTCACGACCGCCTGCTTGCAAGCAGGTACTTATGCCACTGAGCTAAATCCCCAGCCCCCCGCGCGCAGTCTTTTTAAACATTGCGATATAAAACAAAAACCATTCTTAAAAAGCAAAAAGGGTTCAGTTGACTTAAGAGTTGTCATCACTCGGGGGCTGGGAAAAAAGCAAAGAGAGAGACACAAATGGAAAACATTTCCAGGGGGGCTGGGAGGAGCATGCAGCAAGAAGGAGGCAGCCACAGCCCGTGTAAGGCTGGGATGCACAAATGTGAGCGGCGTCTTCCAAAAACACCCACGCTGGCCAGACACTGTTTTTGCGAAATGGCCAGGATGGGTGGGAACTCGCCTTCCTTCCCACCTTCACTGGGGGGAGCGAGGAAAGGGTGGCACCAGTCACAGGGCACAGGGGGACGAGGACATGTAGGAGGGGCGGTCAGGGTGGGTGGTTCTGAACACAGGAAGGGGTCTAGAAAGGAGCCCAGGTGACGGCTGGAATGCAGGTCACGGGATGAACTCAAACATACGTACAGATGCCAAAATATCAGAGAACCCATCGAAGAATAAATAGAAACATGTGTGTTCCCATATTGGCTGCCCCTTTGTGGTGTATGGGAATGGACCGGCTACCTGAGTTTCTCGAACTCAGGTTCTGAGGGAGGGAGCATTCCCAGGGCATGGGGTGGGCTTCTCCAGACCTGTGAAACTATACTGGGGCTTCCCTGATGGCCAGGGGTGCATGGCGGTGAGGCTGCTTCTTTCAGACTATGTGTCTACACCGGCACTCCCGTGGTGGTCACAGGCATACAGGTATGTGTTTGTCTGATTCTCCCAGTGGGTGATGGCTGCCTGAAGGAAGAAAGGGTCTCCAATGGTAGCCTGAAGGTTCATGGGGCTTACGTGGCTTGCATACCCCTCTTGTGCTGGCTGACCACAGGAAGCAAGATTTTTGATGGCAGTGGCCGGCAGGCAGAGGCAGGTCTGGCTGCATCTCTCAGCTTGCACTGGCTCTATAGTAATTTAAAAAGACCAGAATTATTGAGGATCTTTCAGGTGTGAAAGTTCAGATCACTCATCACATAAAAGACCAATATAGTTTAGGAGAAGGAGGCAGGACCAATTACAGATATGAGAATCATAGTAGTTTTGTATACATATAGGTATATATGTTTTTCCTATTATTATCATTATTTTTATCTTGTACTGCTAAGGATTGAACTCAGAGCCTCACACATGCTAGGGAAGTACTTTTTCACTGGACTACATCCATGTCCCTTTTAAAATTTTGTTTTGCGGTTAGCTCACTAAACTGCTCAGGCTAGCTTCAGCTTGTGATCCTTCCACCTAAAACTTACAAGTAGCTTGGAATACAGCATGCACTATCACATCCAGTGTATCAGAAAGTTTTCCTGTCACAGGGACAAAATCCCTGATATCCACAACTTAAGGAAGAGAGCTTTGTTCTGACTCACAGTTTTAGGAGATTCGAAGCGGGCTATGTCTTCCAAAGACTCAGTGGCTCTCCTCCTATAACTGTAGCCCACTTCCTAACAGCACATTCAGTGCAGCCCATATGATCCAATCACTTTTCACCTCCCCCACAAAACCCATGAGACTTGAGGGATATTTTTAAGTTTAAATCAGAACACAAACTTATTATTTTATGTGTTAGAGGTTAACTTTTTGATTATGTCTTTAAATTGCAGAATATTCAGTTGGAATGTGTCTGAATCTGAGAAATTATTATTAAAGCCAGCAATAAATACAGTATAGTAACTATTTAGACATTACTCTCTTCACATTAGGGAGAAAGTAAGGAGTTCACTTGTAGGAAGCATAGTCGTATCTTGGTAGATGGAAACAGAGTAGTCTATTGCTGTATGGAAATTCAAATGTAAATAGAAGGATGCATATATAGAAGCAAAGGGGATAGAGCATGCAGGTTAATAGTTTATTATTTCTCAGACCCAAATATACTCTTCTTTGCCATTTTTCTTTTCACGGTATTGCTGTATAGTCCAGGTTGGTTGTTAACTCACTATGTAGTCCGGGCTGCTTCAAACTTGTGACAATCTTCTTATCTCAGCCTTCTGGGTGCTGGGATTACAGGCATGTGTCAGTACACCCAGTTTGCTCGGTTGTTTTTTTTTTTTCTTTTTGTTTTTTATTTTTTATTGGTACCAGGGATCGAACTCACAACCACCTGCTTGCAAGGCAGGTGCTTATGCCGTTGAGCTAAATCCCCAGCCCCAAAGATCATCTTTTTTTTTTTTTTTATTGGTACCAGGGATCAAACTCATGACCACCTGCTTGCAAGGTAATTGCTTATGCCGCTGAGCTAAATCCCCAGCCCCTGCTCTGTTTTTTGATACTGGAGATGAACCCTATAAGTCCTGTTTTGTAAAGTGGCTTGATATTATTCTTGGTCAACAGAGTTCTGGAGGAATTCTGCAAGGGTAGAGGAGGATATTCCATTTCCTGGTTCTACTGAGCTCATGTTTTACATTGTGGCAGAGGCCTGGCAATGCTCACCTCAGCAACCCTCATGGACCCACTGTGATCTGCATCCTTTGGTATGTTTCTCTGCCGTCTAGCAGGTTGCTCCTACCCATCAGCTACAACTAACTTGCATCCTTCAGCAAGTTTTTCTATTACTCAGTTTTCTCCGACAGATCAGATCCTGCTTTGTTGCAATTTGTCAAGTTTTTCTACCATTTCTATGAACCAGTGCAGATCTATCTGAAGTCCCAGGCAAATTCCTTCACTGCCCATAAGCCTCATGTCCTGTGGCAACTACTGCTTTCCAAAATGGGCTGAGTCTTATCATAAGAGTGACCTTCCAAAGTATCTTTCCCTTCTTCAGTCGTGGTCAGTGTTAGAGATAGCAGTCACTTTCTGTATGTGCTACTTTGTATAGTGTAGTTTCCTTTACTATTTTACTAGTTACTATCTTTTATGTTTAATAACTCTTAATGTTAAATTTTCCCTATTCTAATTACTGGTGTGGTTTCTGTTTCCTTACCAGACTCTGACTGATGGCAGCTGAAGTTGAATTCTTGTGCCCAAATTATCAGCTTGCGACTTAGACTTAGTTTTAGTCTTTTCTTGTGAGATTTTAAATTGTCTGCATCTACGGTAATTGATGTTTGGTTAAATTTTTGCTGCCTAGTTTTATGTATTTTGCTCTTTTTCTTGCTAGACTTATTTACATTTTAATACTTTTATTAAACTGAACTTCAGTTCAAAAAAGATAATTGAGGGCAAAACCAATGTACTTATTTTGTTTTTGTTTTTATTTTTATTTTTAATATAAACATTATTTTTAATTCTTCATTCTTAACTTAGCAAGCACTTGAGCGTAATACCATCTGGGTCCAAATAACATCTCTACCACTTGCAAACCATACTTTGGGCAAGTTATTTAACTTCTGAATCAGTTTCTTCACTGGTAAAATGCATATAAAGAAGTGAGCATAATGCCTGATATGGGAAATATTATATTTATATTATTATTTTCTCCATATTATCTATGAATGTCTGGCTTCTGATTTGCTATTGGGTACTGAAAAAAAAATGTACTGGCTAATCTGTGGTTTGCTTCATACCCAGAAACCCTCTAGGAGAGAACTTAAACTTGACTCGTATTTGAATTTTGGCAAAAAGTATATATCCCCAGCTGAGACAACATTGGAAGGAGAGTTTTATGGTTTCTGAGAGAAAAACATCATAAGTTAAACCTGGTACAAAGGCTGGAAAATGTCAAACTCCATGGAGAAGAAGCTTGAGTAGAAGTGGCAGGTGTGGGAGAGCCCTTCCTGACCCTAAGGTGATCCAGCTCTTTCCAACTCCTTCTGGAGTGCCTGTGCCTTCCAGGAAGGAAAGAATTGAATGAAAGAAAAGCCTATGTCTAGAGGCCCACCCCTCTGCTGAGCTGCCCATCCTAGGATGTTCCTATTGAATGGATAAGGAAAGAGCCCTGGAGGCGGGGACATAGGCAGTGCTGTCTGTATACCTTGGAGGCTAGCTGACTCATAGAAGTCAGCTGCCAAACATCAGATTGTGGGCAGAAGACTGCTAGTAAAGTAGAAAATCGTATAGATTCTATGTTGTATTTTTGTTTACGTTTCTCCATTTCTTCTCCCATCCAGTCTTTTAGAAACTAAAATATAGTGTATGAGATACCACAGTATTGGAACAAAATCTCTTAATAATCAAACAGAAATTTTTTTTCCTTTTCTTTCCTACTTGATCTTTTAAGTGCTTTCTTTTTGTTTGTTTGTTTGGTATTTTGTTTTGTTTTACCTTTCCTCCTTAAATTTCATCCTTCATTTGATTTGTATGACCATACTCTGCTTCTTGTATGACTTCACTCTCTGTTTCTCGGTTACTTCTAATTATTGGTACTCACCTGGTTTCATTTCAGTTCATTTCTCCCTTCCCTCCCCAATTCCACATATTTGCTCTGGTGAGCCCATCTTTTTGCATAAGACCACATTATTCTATCTCCAATCAAATTTTCCCTGTCCTAAATTATTCTCCTGAGCTTTCGGCCATTTGCACTTGGATGTCTCATAAGGACCTCAAGCCTATCATGTTTAAAAATTATTTGCCATGTTTAAAAATTATTTATTATTTAAAATTATTTAGTCTTTTAATACAGAATTTCGACATGCATCTCACTATTCAATTCAGGCTGACCTTGAGCTCATATTGTAGTCAGACTGTTCTCAACTTGCAGTGATTCTCCTGCCTCAGCTTCCTGAGTCCTTGTATTATTATAGGCATGCACCACCATGCCTGGCTTTGAAAGTGAATTTATCCTGGTTTTTTTTTTTTTTTCACTTTTGTGTTGAGACAGAGTCTCACTATGTAATTCAAGCTAAATTTAAACTTAATTTGTAGCCCAGGCTGGCCTTGCACTCACAGCAATTCTCCTGCCTTGCCCTCTCGAATGCTGGAATTATAAGCATGTGCTGCCAGGGCTGGGGGTTCAGCTCAGCGGCATAAGCGCCTGCCTTGCAAGCAGGCAGTCGTGATTTCAACCCCTGGTACGGATAAAAACGAAAAAGACAAACACACACACACACACACACACACACACACACACACACATACACAAAATAAGCGTGTGTTGCCATGCCTGGCTATCCTCTCCTTTAAATCTGCCATTCCTAACTTTTCAATTTTGATTACTATTCAATGTTTACTATTATAAACAGAGTTAAAAATCTAGAAATTGAAAGGTTCTTGCCTTAGTAGAAATTATGGCGGTGGTCTAACGTGGCGGAAGACCAAAGCGGGAACGCCTACCACTTCCTGCTTCTTCCTCAGCCTTAATTGCAACTCCTCTTACTATCTGCATGCACAGAAAATTTCAGTCAGCTCCTCGAACCTCCTCAATCCCCACCCTACAGGCCACTCCAGTCAGAGGTTAATATGTATATCCCATGCGCCACATTCCGGCAGAGAAAGCCAGGCTGCTGCTGGTCACAGAGTTCTCTCCACATCCTTGGAATAAAGGCTGTTTTTACTTTATATTCTCTCTTTTATTGCGCCGGAAACTCTTTCAGAAACCATTTTCTTTTTTCATCAAATTTTCTTTGCTTTAGTTTTCCTGCTAAATAGATCTTAAATCTGCCTCAACATGGTATTTGCTTTGTGGTGCTGAAGACTGAGTGCTTCAACATTTTTCTGATACTCTATCTTTGCAGCCATTTTCTTTGCCATCATTCTGTCTCTTCTCTATTCTACTATTTATCCTACTGCCATGCTTCCCCTTTAATGTACAATGTGATCTAATCATCCCATGCTTTAAAATCTTTGATGGTTCCTAAGTACTAAGGATAAAATTTAAGCTCTTTGGGATGACTTAAAATGTTCTTCATCATGTGATCCTAATCTCTTCATGTTCCAGTCACTTCAAACTTTTTCTACAGTGCTTTCAAATCTTGAAACTCCATGTACCTCAATTCTGGAAGATTTTCTTGAGTTATTTCATTGTTGATTCATTTCCCTCTAGTTTTTATAGGGGCTCTTATGATGATGATGAATACATTTTAGATAGATCATCTAATTTTCTCCTTTTCTCTCCTGTTTTTAATCTTTGGCTCATTTTGCTTTACTCAGAAGAGCATTTTTTAGTTCTACTGATACTTGAATTTCTGAAATTACACATTTAATTTTTAAAGTTTTTCTGTCCTCTGAGTGATGCTTTTAATGATTTATTTACTAATGATATTTTATTCTTGTTTTATGAATGTGCTATTTTTCTTCTCTGTAGCATTTTCTTCTGTCAGCACGAGCTTTTTTCCATGATTCTGTGTGTATGTGTTTGCGCATGCGTGTGTGCATGTGCATGTGTGTATTTGTTGTCTGAGTTGTTCTTTCTTGCTAAAAGCTTTTTACAGAGATATGAGCATTCTTGGCTGTCTTCTCATGATTATAGGTTGAAGTATGAATTGCAGCTTGAGCATGCGGTGCACTTATTGACTCTGGAGTCTTTCTGTGGGTAGACCTAGATAAAGCATTAGCTATGGAAAACTCTGACATCAGTGTCCAGTGTGCTTAGATCATCCTGATTAGATGGTGAGATTTTCTAGAAGTGTCTTGTATTTTTTTTCCTGTGGAGTAAATGTCCAGCTGCCACTGTGGGTCTAGTGTACCACTAATGTGTGTGTGTAAAATACTGGAGTGGAGGTCTAAGCATTTCATACATATTCATTTTTTTTCTTTTTGGTACTGAGGATCAAAGCCAGGACATTCCATTGCTAAAAATGCATTCCCAGTCACCACCATGCCTTTTTTCTTGAGACAAGGTGTCACTAAGTTGCCTAGGTGGGACTTGAGTTTGCTTTGCTTTGCTTGGCTTACGTGCTAGAAATACAGATGTGTGCCATTACATCCAGGTCTTATATATGGTCATTTGAGCTCCTTGTCTTCACAAGGTGTTCAAGCCTTCCATTATATCTGGCATCCCTCAGGACACAGGTCCTCGTCATATCCTCTTCAGAAAATCTGCTTCCCAACTTTTGTGGCTGGAGAGGGACAGTTATGCAGCCATATGGAAATGTGGGAAATCTAGGAAAGTAATCACTACTCAAACAGCTAGTTTAGCCACTTTCCTTCATCCCTAGTTTCAGAGATGCTTGAGGATACCAGTTTACATCAATGTCTGGGCATTAAGGAAATAGTGGTAAGCTATAGGTCTTTAAATGTAGATCATTTACTCAGGAAGTGTGAAATGAACAGGGAATGCAAAATTTAATAAAAAGAATTATAGCAGAAGTCAATAGATGCCCCCATAAGGGAGAATATACGTACTACAGCATGGAAACTGGGATTGGTGGTGTATACCTATAAGCCTAGCACTTGGGAGGCTGAGGCAAGAGGATTGCTGCCAGTTCATGGCTAGCCTGGATTACATAGTGAGTTGATTCTTAACTGACACTCCATGGCCTACCCATGGACACATAAAATGAGCTACCATGGTTATTTAGTTTTTCCATGGGATTATGTTAAATTTCCTGACTTTTGTCATGATGAAGTATGATCTTGACCATCTCAAAAATGTCAAATCAGTTCACTACATTGACAAGAGTAAGAGGATTGAACAAATGAACAAAGGTTACTAAGATTTTGGTGGCTTTTGTAAGGCAAGTGAGCTTCCTCCTGTGTGTACGCATACATAAAAAGTCATGAATCTGTACACTTAGGATTTGGGTATTTTAATGTGTGTAAATTATCCCTTGATGAAGCACTAAAAAATAATAAATGGGATTTATGATGTCATATAACTGGATGTTGATAGGCATAGAGGACTTCAAATAGGTCTGATCCAACTGTTCAACAATGCCATTAACAATCTTATTTTCTATCTTTCCTGTAAGTCTTTTGGTGTATGTCAAATCCAAGTCTGATTTAACTTTGTACTCACTATATGCTACCAACAACCTCTTTTTGTCAAGATGTTAAGAGAATTGCTATTACTACCTCTCTTAAAGGAATGAAAACATCTCTTCTTCTTCTTCCTCTTCCTCTTCTTTTTATTTTTCTTCTCCTTCTCCTGCTCTTCCTCTTTCTTCTTCTTCCTCTTACCCTTCTCCTCCTCATCCTCCTCTTCCTCTTCTTCCTCCTTCACCTCCTCCTCCTTCTTCTTTTTCTTCTTCCTTTTCTTTTTTTTGACAGGGTTTTGCTATATAATTCAGGCTAGCCTTGACCTCACCAAGTAGTCCAGGATGCTTTCAAACTCTCAGAAATCCACTTGACTCAGCCTCCCAAGTGCTGGGATTACAAGCTGTCATCATGTCTGGCAATTCTTTCTCATAAATCTCATTGGCCCAAAGGGTTATGTTAATTTTTCAATCAATCCCAAATAAGCAGGAAAGAGCCATACACTGATTAACATATATCATCTTATTACTAAACAAATCACTTTAAAAAGAAGTATGGGATTACTTCACTTGATTAGGTAAATTGGAGCTTACTTTTGTAGTTACATTTCTCTAATTTTATGACTGCTCCACAACTGGAAAGGAATGTAGTAAATTTAAGGATGACAATCACAAAATCTATTACAATAAAAATGCCACAGTTGGATAACAGATCAAATCCATTGAATATCATTTAAATCATGATTTTCCTTGTCTTTCCCCAAATATCATTTTCTATCCCAACTTCATTTAGTGTTTAATATATGCCCAAACAAAATCAGCATTACCAGAAAACATAGCTGTCTCTCTTTTAAATTTGAGAATGGAGTTTGAGAGAAGGCCTTACTATGCATTTCAGGCTGGCTTTGAATCCACTACCATGTGTACATGTACCATATGTAGACCTTAAACTTATGTGATCTTCCTGTCTTAGCTTCTAGAGTATTAGAATTATAAGGTTATTCTCCTGATTAAACACTTTTATCAGTTTCTCTCTGCCAACCTAAGAAAATTAAGATTCTTTAAGTTAACATTTTAAAGTTTTCACAATATCTCCTGTCTACTACTTCTTACCACAAACTTTGTTTCAATCAATCAAGTATACTTGTTATTCCCAAACACATCTTGCATATTCCCACATGACTTGCATGCCATGTTTTCATTATCTTTACTTATATATTTGTCTATTTGTTTAATGTCTGTTTTCAGAAACAGAATATATGCTTCATGTTGTCTTTATGTTGACCTTTGCATTTAAAGTATTAGAGCAATAATGCTCTTCAAGCTGGTGTTATTTTAATCTGAGCCAATGTTTAGGTTGATCTTGAAAAGAGCTGGTGAATACCAACAGTGGCCTCCAGTTTCTCACAAGAACACTGTTGACATCCATATTTACTCTAAACAAGCTGAAATATCAACAAGGTCTTACTTTGGGTTTCATCATTATCCCACCTGCTACTATTTCTAATATCTCTTGCCACAAGTCACTGCTGCTATTTTGTCTTCTCTATTCTTTCTCTTTTTTTCTTGTTCATGCCTTCTTTTCTCTCCTTTTCTGTTCCAGTTTTACTATTTGACTATACATAATGGAATGAGTCTCATGCTTCATTGAGAAATCTGACTTGTCATCCTCTTCTAAGGTGATCAAACTGGTAGTCCTTTCTAGCCAAATTTGATTCCCTGTCTAAGAGAAATAATATATGGCCATTTTCTTTCTTTCTTTTTTAAAACTTTTTTTAGTTTAAAGAGAATAAAACAAAACAAAACAAAATAAAGCAAATCAGAACAGAACAATGCAAGCATCACAAGACTTCAAAACAAGACAATAGGAAACCAACAATGGCTACCATAATGTCTCTTGTTTTCTTAAAAATAGCAGTCCATATCTTCACATATAATGAAATCAAATAATAGAAAACAGACTAAAACCAATCAAAACAAAAGGATGAAAGCATTATAAGACTTCAAACCAGATAACAGGAAATGAACAATGGTTACTATAACGTCTCATTTTCTTCAAAACAATCATCCATACATCACACATAATAAAATCAAATAAAACCAATTAAAACAAAAAGATAAAAGCATTATAGGATTTCAAAACAAGATAATAGGAAACCAACCATGATTACCATCATACATCCCATTATGTTCAAAATAGCTGCCCATACCATGAGACACAGTAAAATCTAACAAAACAAGACACAATATCAAACTTAAAAAAATTGTGAAAACAATACAACAGTTCAAGACAAGACAATAAGAAATTAATAATGGTTACCGCCTTCCCCTCCTACGTGTTTTCTCCCCTATCATTTTTATAATATCTATTGTGCTTTTTGGATCCCACTAACTTCTTCAGTTTTTATGCTAGGGTTCGCCTGTATGAGTTCAAACCATTTCACCCATGAACTTGATCTCTGGTTGCATCCATTTACCTATAAGAGCCTTGAGATTATTCTACTTTATAGCTGGGTAGCTTTCCTTGTATGAAAATACCATATCTTTTTTATCCATTCTGCAGTTGATGGTTAAGTTATTCTTGCTTTATTTCTGGTCTTCTGTTTCATGGAACAATTATTTTCTCTCCTTTGATTTACAGTTCATGAATTTCCTTTTGAGTTAAATGTGTTTCTTGTATATAGTATACTGATGGATTTTGTTTCTTTATCTATTCTACCTGTGTTTCTCTTTATTGCCATCTACATTAATGAATTGAGGCCATCTCCATTAATGGTTACAACCAGCATACATTGGTTTGTCTCTGCTCTGCTATCATCCTGCTGTTGGCCCCCACTCTTCCCCTTCATTCAATTGCCTATCTGGTTTGGTGATCCTTCTCTGCTATTATTCCTAGAGCCGTGGCCATCTTAAGCTCTCTCTAGAATATTCCTTAGCATTCTCTGTAGGATTGATTTGGTGGTCATGAATTCCTTCAGTTGTTCTTTATCCTGGAAGTATCCTATTTTTCCATAAATTTTGAAAGATAGTTTTGCAGGATATATCAGTCTGGTTTACAAGTTGTTTTCTTACAGAACTTGAAACACTTCACTCCAAGCTCTTGACTTGATGGTTTATGTTGAGAAGTCTGCTGTGATTCTGATAGATTTCCCTTTATAGGTAACCTGTTTCTTTTCTCTAACAGCCTTTAATATTCTGTTCTTATGTTGAATTTCTGGGATCTTGATATTATACGTCTGGGTATAGATTTATTTTGGTTGTGGCTAGTTGGAGTTGTATATGCCTCACTTGTCCATATGCCGGTCTTTTTCTCATGTTTGGGAAATTTTCTGCTATTACTTATGTAAATAGCTTTTTTATTTCATTTGTGTTGATACCTATCAGGCTTCAATTATTTTTCTTTGCATCATCTTGAAGCCACTGAATTGTTATTTCCTGATTCCTTGTTATTTTTAAGAAATATTTCCTTTTATAATTGCTACCTTCAGTGCTGTCTTCAAGGTCTGAAGGTCTAGCCTCAGTGTTTTTCAAGAGGTTTTGCCATTTTTCAATAGTGTTTTTAATCTCCTGGATATTTCTTTGAATCTGTTTCATGCATTGTAATTCATTTCTATATTGTTCATTCAAAGGTTTCCATCATTTTCCTATGCTCCTCTTTATCTATGTCTTCTTTAGATATGCTGAGCCATTCTTTCATTATGTTTGTGATTTCTTTTACCTGAGACATTATTTCTGATTTGATTACTTTTACAGTCTCATGAAGTTGTTCTTTACTTCACTTGATATTATTTTCTTTCATGTTGTCCTCACAAAATTATTTGGTTAGTAGGCAAACAACTGTGGTATAGAAAGAAAATTTCACTAGGTTCAGGATTTAACAAACTTAATTTGGGCCATTTTTACTTTCTCTGAGAAGAATCTATTGATTTTAACTGCTTGTTTTTTTATTAGGTCTTTTATCTGGGGGGATATAATTTTTTGAGTTCTTTATATTATTAGTCTTCTATCCAAGGAGTAGTTGGCAATTTTTTTCCATTCTGTAGGTTGTCTCTTCACTCTACTAGTTGTTTCTGTTGCTATGTAGAAGCTTTTAAATTTGTATAATCCCTTTTGTTGACTATTGGTGTTATTTCTTGTACAATTGGTGCTCTGTTCAGAAAGCCCTTGGCTATGCCTGTGTTTTTAAGAATTTTACCTATTTTTTCTTCCAGCAGATTCTGTTTTAATATCTAGGTATTTGGTCCATTTTGATTTGATTTTAGTACAGGATGAGAGATATGAGTCTAGATTCATTCTTCTGCATGTGGATAACAGTTTTCCAAATACCATCTGTTAAAAGGGCCATCTTTCCTGCAGTATATGTTTTTTTTTGTCTTTTTCCTTTTTATCGGTACCGAGGATCGAACTCATGACTGCCTGCTTACAAGGCAGACCCTTATGCCGCTGAGCTAAATCCCCAGCCCCCCAGTATATGTTTTTGTCTCATTTATTACAGATCCACATGTCTGTTTTTGTACCAGTGCCATGCGGTTTTTATCACCGTGGCCTTTAGAAATCTGGTATGCTTCCTGCTTTACACTTATTGCCCAGGATTATCTTTGCTATTTTGAGTCTCTTCTGTTCATATAAATTGTGGGAGTGCTTTTTACAGTTCTGTGAATAATGCTGTTGATATTATGATTGACATGATTTAAATCTATATATCAGTTTTGTTAGTATGGCCATTTTGATGATATTGATTTTTGCCTTTTCAGGAACAAGGAATGTCTTTCATCTTGTGATATCCTCTTGGTCTTTTTTTTCCAGAGTATTGTGGGTTTTTTTTCTTTTTTTATGGAGATATTTCACTTCCTAGTTAATTCATATGGAATTATTATTACTATTTTAATTTTTTTTTTTTTTTTGCGATAAGGTTTCACTGTATAGTTTAGGCTGGTCTTGAACTCACTTTGTAGCCGAGGTTGGGCCTTGAATTTATGATGTTCCTCTTGCTTCAGTCTGTCGAGTAATGGGATTATAGGTGTGTGCTACCCTGCCTAATTTAATTTTTTGAAGATATTGTAAATGGGATTGTTTTCCTAATTTCTTTTTTTAGTGGATCCATTGTTGCTGTATAGGAACACTACTGATTTTTTGTGTGTGTTAATTATTTTTTTTGGTACCAGGGATTGAATTCATGATCTTGCACTTGCCAAGCAGGTGCTTGTGCCACAAAGCTAAACCCCTGGCCTATGTGTTAATTTTGTATCCTGTTATATTGCTGAATTTATTAGTTATAGGAGTCTTGATGGAACTTGGTGTGTGTGTGTGTATCTATAGACAGGGTTATGCCATCTGTAGGATTGTTTGACTTCGTCATATGTTTTTCTTTTAATTCTCTTTCTTTCCTGATTGTGCTGATTAAAGTTTCAAGAACTATATTGAGGGGCTGGGGATTTAGCTCAGCAGCATAAGCTTCTGCCTTGCAAGCAGGCGGTCATGAGTTCGATCCCTGGTACCGATAAAAAACCGAAAAAGCAAAAAAAAAAGAACTATATTGAACAGGAGGGGGTTAAGGGGACTCTCTTATTTTGTTCCTGCTTATAGAGAAAATGTTTTCAGCTTTTTTCCATTTAGTGTGTGATGTGTGTGTGATGTTGACTGTGGGTTTGTTGAAGGTGATCTTTCATTTCCTCAAATAGTCACTTCTCTAGTAATTTGAAATTTTTTTATATTTATTCCTTTTTTATATTCTAGTCTTTTACTATTATTTAACTTTTCATCTCATTTCACTAACTAGATATTAAGTTACCAGAGGTGAGATTGTTTCTTGTTAAGTGATATTTTAAAATATGTAGCAATTACTAGAGTCACAAGATAAAGAATGAAAGTTCTTTCAAAAAGATTAATATTAGACCATATATATATATTTATGAAGATCAATTATAAATATATCAGCTGTCCCCAAATTAATCTATAAATTCTATATAACTCTAAAAAAATCCCTGTAGGATTTTTTTTGGGGAAATGTAGTAAAACTGATTCATGTGAAAGTATAAAAAGCTGCATGGATAACCAAGGAAATTTTCAGAAACAAGGATGAGGAAAGGGAACATATCCTGCTAGTCATTTAAACATTTCCAAATTTGATTGCATATTACCAAATTTAGTTATCAGTTAAAACAGTATATTATTGAAAGAGGAATACATACAAAGGTAAGATGAAACAGTAAAGAAAGAAAAAAGGCCCAGAAACAAACTCATGCCTATAAGACAAACTGGTCTTTTATAGGTCAGCAAGGGAAAGGCTGAACAATTCAACAAATGGTTTTACAGTGATTGACAGTTGTTCCTAAAGAAAAGATTAAGATTAGGTTCATGAAAAGAAAAAAATTGTTGCAAGCAAATGACATAAAAATGAAAAAAACTCCAAAATTGCCAGAAGAGAACATAGAATATAGAAGACTTCCTTAAATAAAGCAATTTGTGCAAAAGAAAAGGCAGGTATTTGACCTAATTAAAATTTGAAACTTTAGGGATAAAGGTGGGGACGAACAAATAAGGTACTACAAGTCAAGAAAAATGTTAAAAATTGCAAGAAGAAAAAAAATATGAATTTAGGCAATTAACAGAATAGGATATATGATGGCCAAAATATATGTATATAAATGAAAACTTCCCTAATAACCAAAGAAAAGGGGAAGAGTACTTCTTGTTTACCAGGTTGTCAGAAATTAAGTTGGTCAGTATCGCATTTTGGTGAGAATATGGGGAAAATATAGCACTTTCAATCAGTGTTTGCAGGAGTTGGTCATGGCAGGCAATATCTCATGTTTCTACTAATCCTTTTCCAACACTGAATTGGAGCTGACCTGAAAGGATAGACTACTATACAGCAGAAGTGTTAGCATAGTTTCTGAGGGTAGGTCATAAAAAAATTTCAGCTTTGTTCTTGTTTTCTTGCCACCTTTTAGGAAATACCAGTCATACAGCCACTGGAGAGGTTCACAGGGTGAGAAACTGAGGACTCTGGCCAAGAGCCAGCCCCAACTTACTGTACTAGTTCTGTGATAAGCCACTTTGGAAGAAGATAGTCTGGCCTCAGTCAAACATTCAGATGATTATAGCCTCAGTCAGTAAGAGATCCTGAGCCAGGACCACAGAGCTAAGCTGCTCCCAAATGCCTTACTCATAAAAACTGTGAAAGATAATAAACTACTATTATTGTTTGAAATCTCCAAATTTGGAATAATTTTGTTACTCTGAGCTAGATAACTAAAGCATTGGTACAACTATATTGGAGTACAAATTAACAACATTTAGTAAAACATGGTGCTTAATATATATATACATATATATATATATATATATATATATATATATTCTTGTTTGTTTTGAGACAAGGCCTTGCTATACAGTTTAGGCTGGCCTTGAACTCACTATGTAACCCAGGATGGCCTTTAACTCCTGGGGATTCTCCTGTTTCAGCCTTCTGAGAGCTCAGATTACAAATGTGTGCATCATGTCTGGTGTGATATATTCTTAAGATGAACTATTTTGCAGCACTCAATATGATACCATTTAATTAAATAAAATGTACAAAATGTTACAGACAAGTTAAAAATAGACTTTAAATTTAGGTTATAATTGCTTCTGGGGATGTTATGTGAAGACAGTTAAAGTGGATTTTAAATATAGTAAGAGGCTATTGTGGCTTACCTCATGAGGCTATCACGGCTTTCCTCACCATAGCCTGCCCTTTTTTCTCCAGGGTGTTCTTTGATCTTGTTTTTTCCTCTTTTACTTGGTCCAAGTTCTTGAGTTTCTCCCTCACTCTTCATTTTTACTTTTCAAATAAACTTTGCCATTGCCTTTTGCCCGTTTCTCTCAATTCTTTGTTCAAGATGAGAAGCACCTGGAATCCAACTCCAGGACAGGCAAGCAGCCTAGGACCCTGTAACACTTACTTGGTGAGCTACTTTTAGAAGAAGCTATCCAATAATGGGATGGCCTAGACCCAACTCAGCCTGAGGCATGGGATCCAAGCACCACTTCTCTGGACCCACATTACACATTCTCACTGATTTCCTTGAGATTTGGATGGCATAAAAAGATACAGACACCATTAAGGGCTTGCTGTCTAGCTTTTCTCACAAAAGCCTGCCCTGTGTCCTCCAGGGTGTACCTTTGTCTTGGGATTTCCTTTTTTTGGCCCAAGCTCACTCTGAAGAACAAAATCTCCCCTCACACTTCACTTTTACTTTTCAAATAAACTTTGTCACAGCTAAACATAAATAAATAAAGATTAATCTGAGCAGTGAGAATTTTGGTATACATATGCTATTTTTTGTACTTTTCTATATTGTTTAATGTTCTCGAAATTTTAAAAAGTCTACTTAAATCAATCTCATAAGAATCAGACTTAAATCTTAATATGTTTAAGCAAAATTTCTTCCTGTCTCAACCTCTAGTGAGCATCTGATTAAATCAGAGCTCCATCTGCTGATTCAAAGTAAAATATTCTTTGAACTATTTTCTATATTTAGGCATATGTCAGGTTTTAGGGATAGATCTTTACATAGAAATGGTTTCTACCCTAAAAATTTCATTGTCTAGTCAGGGAGACAGCATTAAAGAAAAGCTTGCCCCTCTAAAAAAAACTTTGGTAATTTCTATAAAAGAAATAGTATCATGAAAGTCTATAATTATGGTACCATATTCAAGGGGAGTAGACATTGTTACTTCATGGTAATGCATTTATAGGTGCAGATATACACAAATATTGAGTACCTACTACACTGAATACATACTTTATTTCTAATTCTTATAACAGTTCTATATAGAAGCATTATTACTAGCTACTTTTACAAATGATTTAACTGAGTCATGATTAAACTCACACAAGTAGCAAGAATAATTCACATCCAATTCCAATTTAAAGCCTGTGTTAATTCCGTTACAGCAAAATCAGACTACTTTGACTCCAACCTTCCTCTATTTACTCTTTTATTTTTACTTTATACTACATTATATAACTTTTATTTTGAAGAGCGAACTCAGCTATAGGAACTTTAATATGCGTCATGGAACACTTCAAAGTTGTAGTGATTAATTTGTCAGCAAGTTCTAAAATTTGAGCAAGAGACAGTCACAACTCTATGTTGTTTATGGAGAGTTTAATGATGAAGTTGTCATTCTCGAACATCCACTAACATGCCTGGCAGAGGATAAATCAGAGTGAAGGAAATGATGATCCCTGCTGTCATGGAATTTACAGTCAGTTGGGCAGTCAGGCAAATAAAAACGTGTGCAACTTGTGATAATATAAAAGTGAGGAACACATCCATGTAAAGAAGGAAAAAATGGAAACAAAGCTTTTGTAAATAAGGATGAAGGGAGGGGAAGAGTGGGAAAAAATGAATCAAGATATGTACAGTTACAAATTTCCTAGGATGAATGGGAACATAATGTATACCTAAAAGGTACCAATAAACTTAATTTTAAGAAAAGGCCTAATTTAGCCTGGAGGCAGAAGGTCAGGGAAATTACACACACACACAGTTGTGTTTACTAGACTGCAAGTTGCAAAGTTCTCCAGAGAGCCCCAAGAGGATGCTGAGTTCTGGGGCCCCATTGTCCTGACGGGGCCGCTGAGACTTAACCGGTTTCTGACCGAGGGCAGAGAGCGCCAAAGTTATTATCCTACATTGTGGCTGAGAAGTTTTGGGCATTCGAACCCCCTACCCCGCTTCCATCCTGTCTTCCCCGGCAGCATCTTTTCGCCAGACACTGCCCTTGGTTGTGAACATCTCTGGTCGCATCAGTATGTAGGTGCCTGGTTTGGAGTTTTCCTATCCTTACGCCCTTAAAGCCGACGACTTCTCAGAGGTGACGCGCGGCCTGTTTCTGGATGGCGGAGCGGCAGGTGGGCTGGAGGAGACCGGGTGCCAGCCTGCTCTCCCGGCCTTAGTCTGCCGAAGCCTCGAAGCGGGCGCTGGGCGCGCGCCCTGGGTTATCCGCGCCTGGAGCGCGCCGATGGCCTGCGCTCGCTCCCGAGCTTCCTCGCGCCCGCGGCGGCCTGCTCCGCGCGCGCCGCCTCTCGCGGGTCCGCAGGCCAACCCCGTCGGCCCTCGCGGCGCGCGCACGGGACTGGCCCAGCTTCCCACTCGGGCCGGCAGGCTCGTGGGCTTGCTCGCCCCGCCCCTCAGTGCCGCCGCTGGGCGCTTGCGCGGGGCGTGTGGCCGTGGCCGGGGTCTCCGCTGCAGCCCGAGCTGCCGCCGCCGCCTCAGTCAGTCAGTCCCCAGCAATGGCGGAAGGAGGTGAGCGAGAAGACCTGCTCTCGCCGCCGCCCGTCTCTCCGGCCAAACGGCTGTGCTCTTGGCCCAGCCCGCAGGCTCACCTTCCGCGGGGTTCGCCAGGGACGGCCGGCGGAGGCGTGGGGGGCGTCGGCAGCAGCTGCCTGGCCTCTGGGGCCCGCCCCCACCTGCAGCCCGAGTCCTTGCTGGACTGCGCCGCCAAGACGGTGGCGGAAAAGTGGGCGTACGAGCGGGTGGAGGAGCGCTTCGAGCGGATACCGGAGCCCGTGCAGCGCCGCATCGTTTACTGGTCCTTCCCACGGAATGAGCGGGAGATCTGCATGTACTCCAGCTTCCAGTACCGGGGCGGCCCCGGCGCCGGCGCGACCGGCGGCGCCGCGGGGGCTTCGCCGGCTGAGGAGGGGCTGCCGCCACTCCCCGGGACCGCCGCTCCGGCTGCCGGCTCCGCCCCCGGGACCGCCGCGGCGGGGGCGTCCTCGGGGCTGGGCTCTGGGGCTGGCGCCGCGGGCGGCGGCGAGGGGCTGCCGTTCCGCCGGGGCATCCGTCTGCTGGACAGCGGCTCCGTAGAGAACGTGCTACAAGTCGGTAGGTGCTTCTCCAGCCCCTCTCTGGTCCCTGGCCTCTCTTCTGCAGGTGCCTCCTGTGCTCCAGCCTTGAGTTGGAGACGGCGGCTTTTTGCCCAACTCCAGCAATTCTGCCAGAGGACAAACAAGTCATATTAAAAAAAAAAAAAAAAAAAAAAAAAAAAAAAAAAAACTTTTCTCAACATTTCCGTTCAGGTCCACGACTGCTCTTTCTCCCGCTGGCTGTCTACCCCCCCCCCCGTTTCTTTTTGTTTGAAGAGCAAATAAATAGGTCTCCGACCTTTTGCTCTTCATTCTGTTTCTCACTTCAAAGGCAAATAGAATGAGATGTGTCTTTTTGGATCTAATAATTTTAGAAATGCATTTTTGTAATTTAAGTTTCTAGAGAGGATTGTTAGTCAATTTGGAGCAAGGCTTCTTGGAGTGTTTGAGGGACAGGCTGTCAGCCAATCTGTAGCCCTGGCAGATTGAATCTGGGTGTAATTAACTTTAACATGGGGGAAGAAAAGCAGCAGCAGCAACAAAATACTGTGCATTTCAGACAATTTTAATTGTCTGCTGTACAATTTTCCCCTCTAGACCAGTGATGCCCGAGAATCTAGGCTGCAGACTAACAATAACCGAAGATGGAAATGTGACAGCTTCTCTTCTGTACACCCCCACCCAAAGGAAAAAAAAAACCCTGCACAATCTGGAGTGGGGGTGGGGTCTGTCTTCCTTGTCAGGCTGGGGTAAATCAAAAGCTGGTCATGTTGGGTTTTTCAAATGCTTCTCATTTAACAAGGCTTCACATTTTCTTTTATTTTTCTTTTATTTTTGTTCGTGCAAAAATGGAAAATGGCTTTTCTTTTCCTCCTGCTCCAGAGCTTCTAGTCAGTTTGTTAATATTACTAAACGGATAAATAACGCATATCTAATTTGTGGAATGGTTAGAAATAAAGAAAAAAATGACATTGTTTAACATTGACTTGCTATGTAAAAAATTAGAATTATTTTTTTCTACTTGGATTATTATATTCTGAAGTACGCATTTATTATACTGTGTATACTTATATTTACTGAAGAAAATATTGATTTTTGAGCAGAGTTGGAAAGAGGTTGTTTCATAAGTACAGACACACCTATACAAACCCCAGTCATCTAGTTCTCATCTCTCCAGGTAACCCATACTTGAAATTCTTTTCCTTTGAAGAGTAGTACATTGCAGTGTTTTATACAGAGCAGTCTGCTTTTGGTTATTGAGAATCAGTAAAGCCTGTGTTTCTTATTAAAACAATAGCACACTAGTTTGTTTTACAAATATGAAATGTAAATGTATTCTATGCCAGAATACAGTGAGAGTGGATCGAGAAAGTTTTACTTATTTGAAAGTGGTTAATCTTTTGTGTGTTTGCATATGTTTTAGGAAGAATGACTTGAATAGACAGATAATTAAGGCATACAGCTTTACTATTGAAAACAAGAAAATGGATATATAAGTAATCTTTTTATGAGTTTAGATCATTACCTTTTAAGATTCTTTTAAAAATATTTTAAATTGAGTCAATTTAAGTGGTTACTTTATTGTAATAGGTGAATTTGAAAGAATTTTCAAATTTGAGGGGGCAAGTGAGAAGCATTTTTTAAAGCAATTAAAATGTCAAGTGCAAAATGAAGTCATATTTTATGGGTGATCCAGATCATGTTTAAATGTTTGGTTTTTTGTTTTTTGTTTTTTTGGTACCAAGGATCAAATTCATGATCTTGCGCTTGCCAGGCAGGTGCTTATGCCGCTGAACTAAATCCCCAGTCCCCAGGTTTTTTTTTTTTTTTTGTACCAGGGATTGAACTCACGACCTCTGAGAGTTTGCCAAGCAGGCACTTAAACCGCTGAGCTAAATCCCCAGCCCCTCTTTTTTTATAATATGATAGATGCTGTGTTTTTGGTGGTACTTATATGATATTCAGGGACCCTGAGAAAGACACATAACAACATTTTCTGATTCACTTTGAATGCCACAGATGAAGATAGGAAAATAGAAAAATTATCTTTGAGACAGTCTCTCTGTAGTCCAGGCTGGTCTTGACCTTACTATGATGTTGTCCAAGCTGGCCTTGCCCTTGAAGTGATCCTTCTACCTCTGCCTCCTATGTGTTAGGATAATATATATGAACCCTATTACACCTGATTTAGGAGAATGAATTAATTACTTTTAGGTTAACAGTATTTGAGAACCCATGATCTGTGTAATCTTTGTTTTTCTGATATTTAATTTATACTAGTAAGTGTGTAAGTTAAGGATATTTCATTCTGTATCATTTTGAATTCTGTATTTTAGTACAAATCACCTGGTTGATAAGTAAACTAGAGACTATTCTTCATCTTCTAAACTTAAAGTTGTATGGGACTTGAGTATATAAGATGGGTTTTTTAAAAAGTGCTGAGAGATGAGTGAGGAAGTGACTTCATGTAGCTGGATAGTAATCATGTTCTTCAGTTTATAACTCCAGTTCAAACTCAGTTTATTACTAACTGGTGGTAATTAACAATTCTAGCTGGGCATGGTGGTATATGCCTGTAATCCCAGCTCTTGGGAGGCTGAGGCAGGATTGCTCTGAGTTCACGGCCAACGTGGGCTACACAGTGAATTCAAGGCAAGCCTGAACTGCATAATGAGATCATGTCTCAAAAAAACCAAAAATAAACTGTTCTACATATTTCCTCACTGTTCTCAACCATGTTATATTATAACTCAAAATTGTAAAGTTCCTGAAGGCTGGTGCTGTAGAAAGGAAGGAAAGTTTGGGTATTTCTCTAACTTTCTTTTAAAGAAAAGATTCATAAACAATTTAAATTTTGTTTCCTTTGTCTTTTTGATACAGGGTTTCGCAGTGCAGTTCAGGTTGGCCTTGAGCTCACTTCATAGCCTAGGCTGGTCTCAAATTCGCAGGATCTTCCAGCCCCAGCCTCCTAAGTGCTGGGATTACAGGAGTGTGTCACCATGCCCAGCTAACAATTTTAGTTTTTTAAAAAGCAGCATAGCATAATTTTTTTTAACTTTTATTATCATAAAAAATTTCAAAACAAGATTACAGGAAAGTAACAATAATTAGTACATTGCATATTGTTGTTTTCAGAGTAGTTACTCAGGGTAGGAGATACAAGCGTGAGGTATTGTCCAAACAATATTAGCACAGTTTTCTTTTCAATGAAGTAAAGAAAGTAATAATATATCTAGTTTAGCTATCTTGTTTATATATCTACACATACATATTTTTTCCTTTTCTTTTCAAACAAAAATTTGAAGGAATATAAAAGCATAACCCTCCAGCTTTTACAAAGTATAGGTAGGCTAAATTGTGTAATTTCTGATTTATTTTCCATGTTGAATTGGTATTGGGAAATCAAGGGACAGATTTTGAATCAGTACTGTAGTACTATACTTAAAACATTCTTAAACCTAACCTGTTTAGGAGGTTGAAGCAGGGGGACTGCTAGTTGATGTCAGCCTATGTAGTTTACCAGATTCTCTCAAAAAACTTCCCACCTTGATATTAACAAGTGGGGGAACTGTAGATTTGTTATACTTCAGGTATACACTTCTTTTACATAACAGGACTTAAGTGGAAGTATTATGTTTTTTAAGAGAGGAAAATTGCAAAGTAATCTTTTTATAGATATATATATATTGAAGCTGCGTCCGTAGACTTAGTCTGATCAATTGCCATTATGAAGATAATAGTTTGGATATTTAAGCAATTGCATTTTTCACTTGCTTTAGAACTCAAGAAAATAACAGTAGTGTAAAACTGGTAAAACATTTTATTCAGGTGTCTGCAGATGGCATGAGAATATGGCTATACTTGATTAATAGTTTTAAGATTTGACTCTTTTGCTATCTACCATATTTTAATTTTTTATATTTGTTAAAACTTTTAAAAGGATGTTTATACCTTCTTAGGGAAATCAGAATTGATTAAAAGAAAATAACATTTTTCCCTGTTAAACACAGAAATATTCTATTTGGATATTTAGCTTTTTAAAAATTAGATAGAATCATGCAATGACCTGCTGTAACTTGTATAACCTAATTATGTAAGTATTCAGAAAATTTCAGATTCAGATATCTCCAACTAATCCCCTTATTTTTAGTTTATACATTTTCAAATAAGCACATCATTTGTCCTTGGATAGTCTTCAAGACTAGCTCCACAGTGCTATGTACTACCTTATGTGAGAGGTACAATTACAGGTTAACAGTGATAGTGAAAAGAGGTCTGTTTTAGGTTATCCATAACTTAAACATCGTAGTCCATAGTTATGTGTAATTATATACTATCAATAAACATCTGTGAAATTTGTGTGTATTTTAACGTTTGAAAAATACATTAGTGGGGCTGGGGATTTAGCTCAGCGGCATAAGCGTCTGCCTTGCAAGCAGGCAGTCGTGAGTTCGATCCCTGGTACCAATAAAAAGGAAAAAAACAAAAACAAAAATTAGAAAAAAAGAAAAATACATTAGTAAGAAAGATAACAGTTGTTGATTTCTTTCTTTCTTTTCGGTGTTTGACAAACACGGCCTCATAGTGCTAGGTAAATGCTAAACCATAAGGTATAGCTTCTAGTTATTGACTTTTATGTGCAGCTTGTTTTCACCTGTATTATTTGGGGGAAACGAAAGATAATTGACATCTCAAATGTACTATACCAGCCTGTGTAAAATTGAATAGATAAAATCATAATAAAACTTCATGTGGGGAAAAAAATTACCTAATTTGCATTTAAGGGCTGGAGTGTAGCTCAGTGGTAGACTGCCTATCAAGCAGGTAGCCCTGTGTTCAGTCTGCAGCAGAATACAAACACATACATACACACACAAATTTTCAGTATAATGATATTTAATCACAGAAGTTAGCTATATTCTTTTAAGAGTTAAGTTGTAAGACTTTTTAGAGTATAAGTTTATTAAGTCTTAAATCATCTTGGCTTTTTTAAACAATGAATTTTCTCTTCTCTACACCAACATACTATGTACTATCTTAATGTTCAGTAAGTGTCGAATGAGTGAATATTAATCATGGACCTCTCGGTGTTGTAAAACTGAAGGGCCTGAGTATTTGTGTGCCCCTACGTTCTAGCACTTGGGAGGCTGACATGAAATGATCATTTTAGCTCAGGAATTTGAGGTCACCCTAGATAAAACAGTGAGAATACTCTTAAAAAATAAAACAGCTGAAGAGAGTATAAAGACAAGGTTGAGTTTTTGAATTATGCAGTAGAAGATACGGGAAAAACTGCAGACTTGGGCATGTAATATACTGATAGCATTAAGTAGTATGAGTGTTACAGGACCATCTTTTCTGGGAAGAGTGATGGTTTATCGTTTTATTCAAATATAAGAAATGTGTACTAATCCTTACAAAAGTAAGCTTCTTGAGAATTGATTTTAGAATTTTAAAGGTAAGGGATAATTTAAAGATAGTGGATTTTGGTTGTCTGTAGGAATTTTTAAAATTAATATTAAAATGTGAGTATAAAGTCTAAATTTTAAAATGAAAAGGCTGAAAATTTAGCCTTAGGAAACAAGTCATTTGTCTTGTTTCAAGAATGGCTATGAAAAATCAAGGCATTAATTGTCAGTATCTATTAAAGTGAAAGTTATATGAATATTTACCTGTGTTAAATATGGAACTGTACACCAAAATGTCAGTTAATGTTTGATATTAGAAGTAGACAATAATTCAGGACTATGAATATTGTTTGGTAATAAAAATCTTTCCTAACATGGGCAGGATTTAACCCCTTAGCACTGCAAAAAAGTGAAACCAGAACACAAAAATAAATAGATATTAATTCATCCCAGATTACTTTTATGTGAATTTTCTACCTTATAATTTATTTAAATACTCATTTCTTTTTTCATATAGGCAGCATGCTTTTTGGCCAAGGTTAGCCTGTCATCGAGCTGGTAGGCTAAAAAAGTCATACTCATTTTAATGTTAATTTTAGCATCATGTGATCATATACTAAATTGTTCTG
The DNA here is from genome assembly GCF_034190915.1 of Cavia porcellus. Taxonomy (NCBI): domain Eukaryota; kingdom Metazoa; phylum Chordata; class Mammalia; order Rodentia; family Caviidae; genus Cavia; species Cavia porcellus. The sequence continues at coordinate 35,494,944 of NW_026947508.1, forward strand.
TGATACTTTTTTTGGGGATCGAACTCATGATCTTGCACTTGCCAGGCAGGAGCTCATGCTGCTGAATTAAATCCCTAGCCCCTTTCTGTGATACTTTTGATACTGATACATAGCTACTGATTAATTCTTGATTTTCATGTAATTGTTCTCTCCTTTAAGTTAGATGATGTGATTTGCCCTGAATGAGCTAGCTAAATAGTATTCATATGTTACTGTTATATACCCCTTTTATGTAGTATCTGGGTAGTATGGACATATTTCATAGATGATTTGTATGTTACTGAAGACTAGAAGATATGCCAATGTTTTGTGGCTTAATTTGCAGTTCTTTCTGATTTTTTAAAAAAAAATTACATAGATAAGAGAAAATTGCCCTTGAAACTTATTAAGTAGTTCTTGATTATTTATTAAATTAACATTTAGTCTCTTATATAAGGCCTAGTAAATAATTGTTCCTTGTTTTTTGGTGGAAGTATTTCTAAAATATTTTATATTTTCCTCTCAGAGTATAAACCTAGGTTGAACACCAAAACCTAAGCTTTTAAGGACTGCATTATGTTGCCATCTTTTTGTAGGTGAGAGATAATCAATTGAGTAGATATTTGATACTAAGAGTCTCTGAAACCTGTTTTTGAAAAGTTTTATATATATATGGTTTTTGGTTGTTTGCTTTTTTCTCTTTATAGTGATGTGATAAGTGGGGTCCTCGGGGCAGAGTAGTATTGTTACTTTCTTAAATACTAGACTGTTGCTGGATGTGTTGGCACGTGGCTGTAATTTCAATGCTTGGGAGGCTCAGGCAGGAAGATCGCAGTGAGTTGGAGGCCAGCCTGGAGTCCAAGGTGAGACCCTGTCTCAAAAAGAAAAAAACAAAAAGATTGTTGAGGTAAAAGATGAAGTAACCTATTTCTTAGTGGTTTTCTTGTTTTAAGAACAGTTGTTTGAGGGGTTGGGGATGTAGCCTAGAGGTAGGGAATTTACCTAGAAGATCCCCAGCACTGAAAACAACAACCACCACCACTACCACAAAATTATCTGGGCTGAACAATGTGGTGCATGCCTGTAGTTTCAGCTACTCCAGAGGCTGAGGTAAGAGGATTGTTTGAACTGAGGAACCTGAGACCAGCCTGGGCAACAAAAGAGGACCCAGGTTTAAAAACCAAAAACAAGGAATGTAGCTCAGCAGCGTAAGTACCTGCCTGACAATCACAAGGTTGTGAGTTCAATCCCCGGTACCAAAAATCAAAACAAAACATACATAAAAAACCAGTTGTCTGGTTATCATCTAGTCCTTAGAGAAGTGCAAATTGAAGCCAAAGGAAGTACCTGTACCACACACCTACCAGATTGGTTGAAAATAAAAAGATTGACAGTACCAAGTACTGAAAAGATGTGGAGCAACTGAAACTCTTATACATTACTGGTAGAAATACAAAGTAGTATAGCCACTTTTGGTGGAGCAGGATGGGGTACTAGGAATTGAACTCAGGACTTCAGGCTTGCCACGTGGGTGCTGCATCACTGAGCTAAATCCCCAACCCCAGAATAGCCACTTTGGAAAGTAATTTCTTATAGTCTTAATACTCTTAATCATAAAATTTAGTAATTCTATTTGTAGGTATTTTTCTAAGAGAAATGAAAACTCATGCTTGAATATATATAGCAGTAACTTATAATAGTCCCAAACTTCAAACAGCCCAAATGTCTGTCAAGTTGACAAATTAAAATATTGTGTATTCATGCAATAGAATACTGTTAGCAATAAAAAGAATTGATGGCCAACAGCATGGATAAATCCTAAAGGCATGCTAAATAAAAGAAGCCAGATATAAAAGACTACATGAATTCTATGTGTGTAAAATTCTAGAAAGACTAAAGCTATTGTGACAGAAAGTGGATTAGTGGCTGCTAGAGTAGAGGGGAAATGGCTTGAAGATGATGTGGATACATGATTATATTAATTAAAACTTAACAAACCATATGCTTCTATATGGTAAATTTTGTTAAATGTAAATTATTCTTCAAAAATTTCATTTTAAAGAAAAGAATTATAGATCTTTTTGTTGCATCTGTTGTGAGGATGAAGACTATTCTTAGCAATCAGACTTACATTACAGAAGTTGTTGACATTGCTCTGCAAGAATGCACAGTTTCTGTGAGGGACCTTCGAAGAACCCTATGGAAAGATTTCAGTCATATCAGTGTAGAAGTCAGTCTCTCCTTGGAAAGAAAAAAACAGAGGTGCAGTTGCCAAATGGTAGGGGAACAGAAAGAAACTAACTACTCTTCTGCTATCTGTAGACTGTATAGAACATGATCAAGAGTGTTTAAATGAGCTTCCATTACAGCAGGAGTTCTGTGTATGATCACTTACTCTTATTTAGGACAGTGAGTCTCATACTAAAACCTGGGTGAAAAATGTATTCACAGGGTTTGGATAAAGGGCTTGGATAAAGCCAAGCATTGCCTGTTCAGTTCCAAGCCCAGAAAGATGAGTTAATCCTTGAAGGAAGCAACACTGAACTTGTTTCAAATGCAGCTGCTTTAATTTAGCAAGCCACACAGTTAGAAACAAGGATATCAGGGTTGGGGTTATAGCTCACTAATAGAGCATTTGTGTAGTATTCAGGAGGCCCTGTGTTTAATTTCCAGCACCAAAAAGCAAAGCAAAGCAAAACAAAACATAAAAGAACAAGATGAAACATGACCCCAAGGCTATCAGAAAAATTTTAAATGATGTGTATGTCTCTGAAAAAGGAATGTTTCAGTAGGATGGTGAATAAGATTGATCAGTTGTCTGTCTATAGAAACAAGATCTTGAATTATAAAAGTAGTTTGTGACATTTTAATGAAACAATAAGAGACCTGTATTGGCTTGGAGAAAAAAAAAAAGAAGTGTGGATTTAAGTCCTGGCTTTAGATAGTACCCAGCATTCACCCCAAATTAGGTCAGAATTGATTTGAAAATTAGGCTAAATTTTAGAATTCTAAAAAAGCTCTCAGTTTTATGTGTTGCAAGTTTGAGAAACAATACTCTTAAAAAGTAATTCTCTTTATTAGTGTTAGCATGTTTTTAAATTTTTATTAATATGTATTTCAGTACATAGTGATTACATTCATTGTGGGGAGTTGGTACATGTATATAGTACACCTTAAATCCTTTTTTAACTTCTTTCCCTCTGTTCATCTCTTGATCCTCTTCCCTTTTGCAAAAGATCTATTGTCCAGTGTCCTACTATTTTTATTGTTAACAAGACATTCTGTGTTTTTTTTTTATAGTACAAATGCTATGAGTCATGTCTTTCTTTTCTGTTTATTCTGTTTTTGCCTATTGAGGTTTACTGATGATCTCAAGGAGAATTACTCTTAAAGAATGTTTCTCTATGTATTTTGGAGAGTTTTATTCTAAAATATTTAAATTGTTATTGTTAACCATCATCAAAAGACACTTGTATTAATATAATGCCAAGCCATATTTCCTTGTTTGTTCATTTATTTTTATTTATAAAACTTAATGTTTTGGGGGGCGGGAGACAAAAAAAAACTTAATGTTTTAAAATGTTATATGCAAAATAGAACTTAATTTCTATGAGTATACAGTTTAGTATAGGATGCAGTATAAAATAGCATATCGTGTTACTTCTTTTTTTTTTTTTTTGTCTTTTTCTTTTTTATCGGTACCGGGAATCGAACTCATGACTGCCTACTTGCAAGGCAGGTGCTTATGCTGCTGAGCTAAACCCTCAGCCCCTGAGCTAAACCCCCAGTCCCTGTGTTACTTCTAATAGAAGTGGTTTCTATGAAGGAAAAGAGTTTGAACTGATTTACTGAGGAAATGAGAACAACTATTTTATTAGTCTATTTCAATAGAATTCTAATTAATAGAAATGATAAAATTATGTGTAATGTTGCAATAAAGATTGAGAACACTTCTATTACAAGTTAGACTAACCTTTCATGAGATTCCTTTTTTTTTTTTATCAGTACCAGGGATCAAACTCATGACTGCCTGCTTGCAAGGCAGGCGCTTATGCCGCTGAGCTAAATCCCCAGCCCCATGAGATTCCTTCTGCATTAATATATTCATCATTGATTCAAAGGAATAATATAATTATAATAAAAATTGATAAGTAGGAAGAATACAAAAATATTATCAAATACTAATCCTTTTTTCTCAGAATAAACTTTACAGATCTCTGGTTCCATAATAGCTTTGTTATCTTCAGATAATTCCTTTATTTAAAAAATTGTTGCTTCTTTTAGGTACAAATATATGATAGCGCTAATCAGTAAAATGGCTTTTTGTCCATTCATTATCTTGTATGCCATGACATGTATTATGTCTTTGAAACCCATCGCGATAATTACATTTTTTTCTCTTAGTCATTTATGGTTTTATTGAATGGAAGCCTCTAGCATTAATGGGTTCATGAAAAGCCAGCCTATTCTTTTTTACTTAAATCTAACAACATTTGATAAACTGGCATACCAGGCAAGTGTCACAAAATTCATCAGTATAATTAGTGATAGAAAATTCTTCCTCACATTATGGCTTCCTGTTGCAAAAAAACTCTTAATCTTGCTAATCTTTTCTTTCACTCAATATTATATTGTATTCTTTAGTATCTCGTATACTGTATTTGTGTATGTCTACCATGTATGTGCATGCAATTTTGGCTGCTTACGCTGTCTGTTTCTAAACTGTAAATGGACAGAATGATGGTACCTATATTATAGGCTGTTTTGAAGATTAGTTAATATGTAAAACATTTAGTATGAGGCTTAGCACATTTTGAATGCCTATGTAGGTATTCACTACATAAGTATATCCTTTACTAAAATTCTTGCGAGTATTCTATATTTGTTATCTTCCGGTGTTTGACTTATGTTGTCACTAAATTAAAATTGATCTGTTTAAATACCAGTGACCTTATGATTGCCAAACACAAAATCCTTTTTCCAGTCCTCATTCTTCGTGATCTCTATAGAATTTCTTTCTTTCTTTCTTTTTCTTTCTTTTTTTTTTTTTTTTTTTTTTGGTCTTTTTCGTTTTTATTGGTATCAGGGGTCAAACTCATGACTGCCTGCTTGCAAGGCAGGCGCTTATGCCACTGAGCTAAATCCCCAGACCCCTCTATAGAATTTCTTATAATCCATCTGCACCTTCCTTTTGAAATGCTCCTTCCTAGATTTTTGTTTTACTTCTCCATTCTGGTTTTTTCCCCTACTTTTCTTCTGTATTCTTATCCCACAAAGGTCAAATGTACGTTCTTGCCTCATATCTTCTAATGTAGCAGCTTAATTTATTTTTACAACTTCAGTCATTGTTTTATGAAATAAGATAGTATGTTATATACTTCAGTAGCCATAAAACTTGTTAAGAGCAGCTGTACTTTCATTTTCAAATGAAATCTTACATGGAATTCAGTTCTTGAGGCAGATAAAATATGAGCTGCTTTAGGGGTTGGGATAGAGCCCAGAACTCCATCAACTTGGCCAGTGACTTTCTTTAAAACTCTGAAACACTTCCAAATAATCTTAATGTTGATATTTGAAGACGAGATTAGTGTCTTAGTTTTGTCATCTGTAAAAGTGTCAGGATTTTTGTGAGAGTCTAGGTAAGCTAGTATCTGTGAAACTATAAATGTCACTGTACAAATTAAATGACTTAAGTCTGCATCATTGGCTGTTCCTCTGGAATTCAAGATAAACATATCTTTGCCTAGTAGATTATTTCTAAATGAATACCATGTTAGTCACTCACTATCAACATCAATAAGAGTTTTATGGTGGGTAAACTTGATTGTGTCAACTTGATTGAGTTGGGAGCTATAGAGGGAATTGGTGGAGTACATTTTGGGTCATGAAGGCATGACCTTGTGGTCTGTATCTGATCCCTTGCTCCTTCCCCTTTGTCACTGTTCCCCTGCTGTGCTTCCCAGCCTCCACTAACTAAACGATTGTGTTTCTACATGCCCTTCTGCCATGAAATTTTTGCCTTAGAGCCAGCCAACTGTGAGCTGAGTCCCAATGAGTTGAATTAAACCTCTTCTTCCTTTAAATAGTGGGTCTTAAATCTTAGTTCTGCCTTCTAGTTGTGTAACCTTGAACAAGTAACCTGTCTGTCTTTCCCTGTCTGTAAAATAGGGACACAGTACCGTGTCAGAATGGTCACATGATTGTTAAATGAGATACTATATGTGAAGGAAGCTTAGAATTTCCTGGCTGTTCTAGGTTATTGTGAATTTTCTTTTTTACCACTTCCTTGCCTCTTAAAACATGTATTCTGAAAGGCTGTTTCCTCATTTATTTGGTTAAAATTGAAATTCCCTTCCACTAAAGTCCTGTGCATTATTTAGCAGTTGTTTATTGTGCCAGTGTGTCAAGCTCTGTCTAGCCATTGAATGTTGTAGCAGTGAACAAAACTTGAGTTTTTGCTTTCATGGAGTATACATTTTAGTGAGGCAATATAAATCAATTCAATTCACATTTCTTAAGCTTATTATTATATGTAAGTCATTGTACTAAGTAATATGGAACAGTAATTGCCAAGCATTTAAACATTGGGAAATTACTTAAAAAAATACAGATTCTTGAGCCCCACTCCAAGCTTAGTTAACTAAAATTTAAAATTTCAAGGGTGGAGCCCCGGGATCTGCATTTTACTTGAGCTTCTCAAGTGACTCTGTAAAGCATCAGGGATTGGAAGTCACTATTATGAAAGTTATACAAGCAATATGTTCTCATTTCATTTTAACAAAAATGTTCTGAAAGTCCATTACAAGGATTGGAGTGTAGTGACAGAATATTTGCCCAGCATTCATGCTTTTTTTTTCTTTTTTTTAGTCTTTTTGAGACTGAGTTTCATTAAGGCTGTCCTTGAATTTACTTTATAGCTCAGGCTGGCCTTGATCTTGCATTAATCCTCCTGCCTCAGCCTCCCAGCTGCTGGAATTACAGGCATGTACACCATGCTGAGCCTCAGAAGTCCAATTTTTTGAGTTCTTGATATATTCTATATAATTCTTTGTCCCAGAAGTAGCTGTAAAATTTTCACATTCTGTTAGTTGTCTCTTCACTCTGTTCTGCATTGCTGTGCAATTTTTTAATTTAATAAAATCTCATTTGTAGATTCTTGATGTTATTTTTGTGCAGTTAGGCTCTGTTCAGAAAGTCTTTGTCTGCTAGGCCCGTGTCTTCAAGAGTGTACCTATTTTTTTTTTAAATTTTATTTAAGGAGAAAAGGAAAAAAAAAACAGAAAAAGGGTACAAGTTATAAAGAATTTCAGAAAAAATAAACAGTAAGAAATCACTAGTTGATAGATTACATATTGTCATCTTAGAAATAGTTGTTCAAGTTACAAAATTAAAGCAGATAAAGTGGACATTGAAACAGTGAGACTGCAAACAGTTCTGTTCAGTGATCCAACAAAACTCAGTAATATGGTTATCTATCTTATACACTTAAATATACATGCAATTATATCCTTTAGAGCACTTTCTTTTCTTCTCTTTTGTACAATGACTATTACACATTTTGGGTTTTACTACTCCCACAGTTCTTATTACTTTAAGAGTTGGCCTATTTTATCTTCCAGCAGATTGTTTCTGTTTTAATATTTAGATCTTTTATAGTTTAGTACTTGATGAGAGATACAGATTAGATTTAATCAGCATATATGTAATACGTGTGCTGTTTTTATAACTGTGGTTTTATAATATAACTTGAGTCTTGAATTGTGATTCCTCTTGTTTTGCTCTTGATATCCAGAATTTCTTTTGTTATTCTGGGTGTCTTTTGGTTCCATATTACTTTTAATACTGTTTTCTGTAGTTCTGTGAGGAATGCTGTTGGTATTTTGATTGGGATTGTCTTAAATCTATGTATCAATTTTGACAATGTGGCCAATATTTGTTCTGCCTTTCCAGAAATGGGCTCTTTCCATTTTCTGATGTCCCCTTCAGTCTCCTTTTTCAGAGTACTGTAATTTTCTTTGTAGAGGTCTTTTACTTTCTCAGTTAGGTTAATTCCTAAGTATTTAATTTTTCTTGAAGCTATTATAAATGGCATTATTTTCCTAATTTCTTTCTTGGTGGGTTCATTATCAGTGTACAGGAATGCTATTTTTCTACTTTGATTTTGTATCCGGCTAAATTGCTGAATTTGGTTATTCAGTAAATCATTTGGTGGTGCTTTTTGGATCTTCTATGTAAAGGATCATGTAATCTGCAAATAATGATAACTTCTTCCTTTCTTATGTGTATCTCTTTTATTCGGTACGTATTTCCTGTTCTTGCCTAATTGTGCTAATGTTTCAGGCACTATATTGAACAAGAATGATAGTACTGGATATCCTTATATTGCTCCTAGCTTTTAGAAGAAAGCTTTCAGCTTTTTCCAGTTATTGTGATGTTGGCTGTAGGTTTGTCATAAATGAATTTTATTAGATTTAGATGAAGTCTTTCTGTACCTTTTATCTTCAAGGTTTTTGTCACAAATAGATATTCGATTGTCAGAGACTTTTTCTGCATCTACTTATACAATCATGATTTTTGTCCTTGTTTCTGTTTTTTGTGATGTATTATATTTATTGATTTGCATATGTTGAACCACCTTTCCATCCCTGAGATGAAGCCTATTTGGTCATGATATATGATATTTTTGATGATTTGTTGCTTTTTTTCCAGTAGTTTGTTGAGGATTTTTTGGATCTCTGTTCATTGAAGAGATCGACCTGAAGTTTTCCTTTTAGAATATGTGCTGTCAAAGCAAATACGAGGTTTTTTTTTGTTTTTTTTTTTTTTTTTGGTTGAGTCTTTGGTTTTCGAATCAGGGTAGTGTTAGCTTCCACAGATGACTTTGGAAGTGCTCATTCAATTTTGATCTTATTAGAGTTGAAGAAGTATTGGCATTATTAGATTATCACTGAAATCAGTGGTGATTTCCATTGAATCCTAGGCTTTTCTTAGTAGGCTATTTATTATTGCCTCAATTTTATTGCCTGTTACTAAATTTCTCAGGAATTTCATATTTTCTTGGTTCAGTTTTGGTAATCTTTATATGTCTAAGAATCTATTTCTTTTGGATTCTCCAATTTATTAGAGTATAGGTTTTTGAAGTAGTTACTAATAATGGTTCAGGAATTTATCAGCATCCATTATCATTTTTCCTTTTTAGTTTCTTTTTTAAAAAATTTTATTTTAGAGAGAATAAAGAGGTCTTTTAACAAAACAGAACAAAACCGGCCAAAATAAGACAGTACAAGTGACACAGGATTTCAAAACAAGGCAATAGGAAATCAACAATGGTCATCATAATGCCTCTTGTTTTCTTCAAAACAGCTGCCCATACCTTCAGACACAGTAAAACCAAACAAAACAGAAACAGAATAGAACCAATAAAAACAAAACAATGAATGCAATACAAGACTTCAAAATAAGACAATAAATTAAAAAAATTCAAAATGGCTACCATAATATATCTTGCTATTTTTGAAATAGCTGGCCATGCCATCAGATACAACAAAATCAAGATACAATCAGATACAACAAAATCAAACAGAATAAAACCCAGCCAAACAAAACACAACATTCTCAGTTATAATCTTTTGTTTTAGGACTGCTTTTGTTGTATCCCATAAGTTCTAGTATGTTGTATTGTTATCATTTGATTCTAGGAAGTAGAATTCTTTGTCATAGCTTTCTTGCTTCAGATAGCCATACTTGGTTAGCTGAACTTTTGTCAAACCTGTGTTTCAGTTTGACTGCCTATTCTTCATCCTGCTACTGCTTCTTTCCTTTCCAGGCATGGATCCCTAATAAATACCTTAGATACTGAACTCCACCTTGTCCACTTTCAGAAAAATCAACCTGTGGTATTTTGTTTCAGGATAGCTTGTGGAGGAGTACACAGCTGTTAGCTGCTATCAGCTGGCTCTTTAGACAGATAGACAACTAGTCTTAAGGGAAGTATTTGGGCAGTGCATTCTTGTAACTTTACATTTAGTAAGTTCACACCATGTGGGATAGCTCCAGAATTCTGTTTACATTTTCTGGGGGGAAATTACGAGAGTAAGATTAGTAAGGAAATTACAATCTCTGCTTACTGCAGCTGGTCTCCATAACACAGTTGATGCTGTCTGTCTCTTCCCATTTCAGTTCTAAATTCTCTTTTTTTTTTTATACCAGGAATTGAACCTGGACCTTGTGCTTGCCAGACAAGTGCTTGTGTCACTGAGCTATATTCCTAGCCAGTTCTAAATTATTGGCCAGATTCGCTGCTGGTCGGTGATTTATCTGAGGGGAGAGTATAATCATATTCATCATGGACTTTGAGTGTTCTTACCATGTCTTTTTGCAGTACTAGGCCATAAAATTGTCAGTATTAGGGGAGTACTAAAAAATGTCCCATTGATAACCTAGATGCTAAATATCACCTACATCCTGATGTTATTCTTTTTTTCATAAATACATATGCTTAGTTTCATAAATACTGTCTACATATTATGTGACATTAAAATCAGGTCTATTATGTAGGTTTTAAAGATAAAATATAGTAGTTTAATTTTCTTTATTAGTGTTTTTATACAGATTTTTACTTAATGTTTTGCCCCTTGCAAATCAAATATTAATATAGCATCAGACTAATTAGCAACAAGGTACTCAGCTGAACTCTTATGTTGCTATATTTTGAGAAGTTTTATTTATATCTTTAGTAGTGAGTGGTTTTCCATTATGTTTTCTCTATTACGTGTTTGCTTTGAAAGTAGGAGGAACCATTGAGAAATTGAATTTTATCTGGCTTCAGTTTCATAACTATATAATATAAATTTCATCTAACAAAGCATAGAAGCAAATTAGCATTGCTGAAGGGTTTTATTAAGGGAGCTATTGTTCCTACTTTGAACTCAAGGCTGCTTAATATGGCCCAAGGATGGCCATTCCTCAAAAGATTATATTCTAGAATAAGGGGCTCTTAAACTGGCTTTACTCCTAATAACTTTATGAGATATACTTCATATACTATACTACTCACCCATTTAAAGTTTACATTTTGTTGGTTTTTAGTATTTTCACAAATATGGATAGCCATTATCACAGCCTATTTTAGAACAAACAAAAAAACCCAAAAAACAAAATCTTTTTGCCATCATTCTCCAGTCCTTTCCCTGCTAGTCCTAAGCAACTACTAATATACTTTCGGTCTCTGTAGTTCTGAATGTTTCATATAAATGGAATCATAATATGTAGTCTTATGACTGGTGTCTTTAACTTTATCATAATGCTTTCAAGGTTCATCTCTGCTACAGTATGTGTCACTACTTAATTCCTTCTTATTGGAGAGTAATACTCCATTACATGATTATAATATGTTTTATTTATTCATTCAGTAGTTATTTCCTTTTAGTTATCATAGACAGTGCTGCTATGAACACTTGTATACATGCTTTTATGTGAATACATGTTTAATTTCTCTTGGGTATATATAGGATTGTACTCTGTGATTAACACTGAGAGACTGCCGAACTGTTTCCCAGCGTGGCTGCACAATCCCACTAGCAATGTGTGAAAATTCTTGTTTTCCACAATTTGCTGACAGTTATCATCTGTCTTGCTGTGTGTGAGAGGAGTTATTTCTCATTATGATTGATTTTTTTTTCTTTTTTGGTCTTTCTCCTTTTTATCGGTACCGCAGGCACTTATGCTGCTGAACTAAATCCCCAGCCCCCATTATGATTGATTTTGATCTGCGTTTCTTGAATAGTGATACTGAACACCTGTTCATGCCTTTTTTTTTTTTTGTCATTCATGTATCTTCTTTGGAGCAGTACCTATTCAGACCCTTTGCTGATTTTTAATTTGGGTTGCCTTTTTACTGTTGAAATATAAGAATTCTTTTGGATACAAATCCCTTATGAAATACATAGTTTGCAAGTAAATTCTCTCAATTTTGAGTTTTCACTTTAGTGATAAAGTCCTTTGAGGTACAAAAGTTTTAAATTTTGATGAAGTGCAAGTCATCTATTTTGTTGTTGTTGTTACATGTGTGCTTGTGTTTTGTACTGTGAATTGAATCCAGGACTATTTATTTATTATAGTACCTTAATTTTGAGACAGAGTCTCAGTCTTCTTTGTTTAATGGCATAGCTAAGAAACCCATTGCGTAACTGAAGATCAAGATTTGCTCCTATGTATTCTCCTAAGAATTTTATACTTTCAGCCCTTATCTTTAAGTCTGTGTTCTATTTTGACTTGATTTTTGTGATCTCAGCAAGGAAGGACTTCATTTTCTTTTGCGTGTGGATTCCCTAGTTGTCCCTGCATTATTTTTCATTGAATATCTTGATAGCATCCTTGTTAAAAATCAAGTGACTGTAGATGGGTCTCTTTCTGGACTCTAAATTCTATCCATTGTTCTATGTATTTCTGTCTTTATGCCAGTACCATGCTGTTTTGACTATTGTTACTCTTTAGCAAGTTTTAAAATTGCTAAATGTTGGAAGAATCTTTCAGCCATGTTCTTTTTCTTTCAAGATTGTTTTGGCTATTCAGATTCCCTTGAGTTTTTGTGAATTTCAGAGTCAGTGTGTCAGTATTTTTGCAGAAAGGCCAGCTGGGATTTTGATAGAGATTTGAATCAATAGATCAATTTGGGAATATTGTCATTTCTTATTTTTCTCTAACAAAACTGCTGTAACAACTTACTACAAACTTAGTGACTTAAAACAATACACATTTTACTCACAATGGGAGGGATCCAACCTAGGGCCTCATACATACCAAGCAAGGATTCTTTTACCTAGGTATTTCCCCAATCTAAAGCCACAAAAATTTAATATACACTTAGCAGATTAGTAAGGCACAATTTTTAGTGTATCTGTAGATGATGAACATGTAGGCCAGCAAACTGAGCGTCTCACCATAGTTATGGGTGATGCGGCTTGTAGCCTAGATGGACTAAAAAAGGGAAAGAAGGAAGTGTGCCAGTTTTGAAGAACTCTGGTCTTGAGTAGATGCATCCTTTGTCATCATTGCCTTTGATCATCACTCTCTAGGTCTCCAGTTTCTTCAGTCTTCCAGTACAGAGTCACACTGTGGATTCTCTAGTGAGCTTCAAGGCCTTGAACCTTGGACTTAATTGCATTTAGTTTTGTATGACTTATCCCTCTTATTATTCTGTGGCTTCCATTTTCTTGGGCTTAGCAGCTACTGGATCCTTCACCTCTTAAGACCACAGATGACTGCTGCAGATTCTCTTATATTTCTGGTGGCCAGGGTCTTTCTGTGCTAAAATCAAATTGTAGGGAAAGCTGTAGTTCCATAAAGAGCTTCTTAGGGAGAATCCTTTTCTAAGGATTTTTTTCAGCTCTAAAAGCCACTTGCTTTCTTTGGCCCATAACACCTTTTCCCTTTTCGGATCCTATCACTCCAACCTCTTCTTCCATTGTCACAATTTCATTCTTTTGACATTAAGCTTCTTGCCTTCCACTTACAGAGATGCTGTGATTACATTTGGCCCAGTCAAAAAAGCTGGGATAGTTTCCATATCTAAAGAACTTTAATGACATCTGCAGAGTCCCTTTTGTCAGGTTGTAAAGATTAGCACATGGGCATATGTGGAGGGGTATTATTCTGCCTAAAACACTACCTTCATCCCCTCTTGGGGATTGAACTCTTGCAAGCATTCTACCCATGAGCTGCGTACTCAGCCCCTTCACTGCATTATCTTAATATCTGGTCTCCTGATCAATGAACAGAGGATGTTTCCCCATTTATTTAGTTCTTTGAGTTTTCTCAAGATTTGATCTATTTATCTTTAGTACAAGTGTTGGTTGAATTTATACCAAGTATTTTATTATTTTTCATGCACTTGTTTCCATAATTTCATTTTGGATTGTTCTTTGGTAGTATATATAAATACAGTTGATTTTTAGATGTTGATCTTGTACCTCAGCTCACTTATTATTCAAATGAAGTAATTTTTTTTAATCTTCTTTTCCAATCTGGAACTTTTGCTGCTTATCAAGTTACAAAACTCAGCATTGTTTGTGGCATAGAATACATTGGACTAAGAGACAGTTATGCTTGTATTTCAAAATGCTTTTTAATGAACTGTTGTGTTATTAGGGAATGCAGTTATAAAGAAGCTGGGGTTAGAGAAAATGAAGTGCGACATGGAAGGAGAGAGAGAGGCAATATGAGGTGCTATTACAGAGCTAGTGGATTAGGTAACAGATTGCTTGGTCTCCTGAACTATTTTACAGAAGGGCAGGGAGACTGTCCTCTGGCTCTGTCTCTTATTTAACAAGATCCAGAACCAAGAAATGTTTTATTAATAAAGCATATCCCCCTCCAATTTTAACCATTACTGGTTTTATAGTGTGGATTGTGGAAATTATTCTATTGCTGTTGCCACACTGCATCACCTCAAACTTAAGTACTTTAAATTCCCTGTGTTTATTGTACGTTTCTTTTTCCCTAGTTACCGGATAGGAAAAGGGTTGGCCATAGTTTTTAGCCTTGTTATAATGACAATTCTTAATGATTAGAAACATAAAATAAAAGTGAGAGTGAGGATTTAATACATTAAAGAAAATAATTTTATTTTTCAGTATCATTTCTTTTTCCTGTTTTTTTTTTTAAATATTGTGTATTCTTTATTTTGTACATAGGTTTTGGCAACATAAGGAATACTTATGTCTTAGTTACTTTATCATTGTTGGAACAAAATAACCAACACCCATAAATTAAAGGAGGAAAAGTTTTTTGGCTTAGTTTGTAGAGGTTTCAGTCCATAGTTTGCTGGCTCCAAGACAGGGCAGCACAGCAGAGGGGCATCACAGAAGAGGAAGAGCTCATGGCAAGGTGGGCAGGAAGCAGTAGCCATTAAGGGAGAAGGGACACCCTTCCAGGCCACACTCCAGTGACCCCCCCCAATCAGCTTTACCACCCAACTATTAACCTATCAGTGGACTAATCTGGTATCACACATCCATGATCCAGTTATCTCCCAAAAGCCTTACATGTGAATGCATGAGGCTTTTTGGGGAACATCTAGATATGAACCATAACAGGCTGTATAGCAAAATAGGTTATTGGTAAAAGGCAAAAGATTTATATGATCTGAAGAGAAACCAGACTATGCAAAATAGATAATTGGAAGGTATCGTAAATGATATTTGATCTTCTCTTTCCTCTTTTCTTTAGGCCCCGAACCATAACCATTCTCTTTTCTCTCCTTTGACTTCTGAAAAATTTAGTCCAGTCCTGGGAGGACAAGAGACAATAGGCAGTAACACAGAGAATGAGGGAAACAGCCTGAAAGGAGGTGTTGGAACCCATCTGGAACTGAGGCCTAGTAGGATCTAAAGCTTCATTGGGATTCAGAGGGTATCTACACATGGATAGGGTCACAACATGAGAAATTAGAGGCTGAAAGGGTTAAAGATGGCTTTTGTATAAGGATGAGTGGAGCAGATGGGGCTATGGTATTAGGGTTTAGTTTGAGTGAGGGCATGGCAGGAAGTGACAGCAGTGGACACAGGCCCTTTGACCTGAGCAGAGTGAAAAGGGTATACTTACATTGTGGTGGCAATGGAAGATTGGTTTTCTGTATAGATACTGATAAACTAAAGAAAGCAATGAAGTATAAGAAAAGCTAAGTTTCTTATTCTCAGATAAGGGTGCTAAAATATATACAGGGAGAAAAACTAGAATGAACCCTGACCTTTTAGGTTGTAATTGGAGTACCTCTGTGAACTCACAGATTTCAATATACATTGAAAATATATATGCTAAGAAAGCCTGGGACAGTGATACCCCAATAACAGTAAGCAAATTTAAGTCCAGATTTAGTTTCCAAGTACTTTTTTCCACTAAAAAGAATTGGGGGGCCAGGGATTTATCTCAGCATTGTAAGCATCTGCCTGGGAAGTGTGAGGTCCTGAGTTTGATCCCTAGGTCCAAAAAAAAAAAAAAAAAAAAAAAGAACTAGGGCTTCTTGAAGAAAGGACTGACTCTTAAGGATTGGGGCACAAAAAGTACCAAAAGAGGCTTGCTTGAGCATGTCCTTGTACTGGAAGGTTCTCAGAGAATGATGGCGGCATGTCATAAGAACACAAAAGCTAGCTTGAAGGGGTTCTCACTAGCCAAATATGAGACAAATTAAACATCAAAATAGTTATAGTGATGGGTGTATTTCAACAAAATAGCAGTCCTTGAGATTATCATGCCATAAATTTAGAGAAAAAAGTCTGTTGAAAGTTTGGTAAGTATATTTGTGTAGTTTTCCATGAGATACTTTAATTATAAACAGAGAAAGAGTAACTCTGTGATAGGGAAGTTTGGCAAATACTGTTGTAATCAGAGAAGCAAATAACCTTGTAGGTAAAGGGCCAGCTGAAACTGTATGCCATTTGATAGACACAATAAGAATATAGTTCCACTTCTATTATATTTCTGTCAGAGAAGCATAAATTGAATCTAATCATGATGTAATAGCAGGTGCTATTACGATCATTCTTCAAAAAAACTAGCAGTCTTCAAAAATAACAAAGTCATAAAAGTCAAGTAAAGACAGTTGTAAAAGTTTTAAAAGTTGACTTACAGATTGAAAACTAAAGATACATGAAAACTAAATGAAATGTATGATTTTGGACTAGATGCTTATTGGGATAATTGACAAAACTTGGGTCTTGGGGATTATAGGACAATAGTGTTTCAGCGTTGATTGATTGATAGACTCCCTCCTCCCTCTTTTTCTTCCCCTCCTCCCTCCCTTCCTTATCTTACTGGGGATGGAGCTCAAGGAATGCTGAGCTCCATTGCCAGCCATTTTTTTTAAATACTATTTTTAGGAGCTGGGGATTTGGCTCAGCAGTATAAGCACCTGCCTGACAAGCATGAGGTCCTGAGTTTGATCCCTGGTACCAAAAAAAAAAAAAAATCATTTTTATTTTTTGTGGCACTGAAGATTAAACTCAGGTCCTTTGCATGGAGCTATATCCTTTAACTATTTACTTAGTTGTTTATTTTGTTTTGAAACAGGGTCTTGCTAAATTGTTAAATTGCCCATGCTGGGCTTGTTTTTAATTTTCCTGACTCAGCCTCCTAGAATGCTGGGATTATAGGAGTATAATAGTACTCTGGTTTGTTTTTAAATTTTGAGACAGCATCTCACTAAAATGCTGGGACTAGCCTTGAATTTGCAATCTTTCTATCAGTCTTGGTTACTTTTCTCTCATTGCTGAGACAAAATACCTGATACCAAAATGAGGGAAGGAAAGGTTTATTTAGCTCACTGTTTCTGGAGATTTCAGTCCGTAATCAGCTGGCTGCAAGGCAGGGTGGCACAGCATTGGCAAAAGGAAGAAAACATACCTCTTCTCCTCCCTTGTAGTGTATACAGGCCACCTCCCTCACTTTAGGGGGGGCATAGCACTCACAAAATCTCCTTGCCTTCCTTTGCACAGGAGGAATATATTTACAAAGAACCCTGCTCCCTGTTGAGTCTCTCAGTTAAACTTTTAAACTTGTCAAGTTGACACAATGTAACAACCATACTACTACTTTAGCCTCCTGAGTAGCAGGGATTAGGAGATGTGTACTGCCATTTAGTGTTCAGCACTGATTGGGGGGGGGGTGATACAGGGGATTGAACCCAGGGGCATTTAGTTTTACTTTTTATTTGCATAAAAATAGTATCAACAATAACATTAAAAACTAAATATGTAGTGAGAATAGTTATGCCAGGCACTGTGATATTTAACATTTTCTTTTTTTTTTTTTTTTTTGTGCCGGGGATCGAACTCATGATCTTGTGCTTGCCAGGCAGGTGCTAAAGCCACTGAGCTAAATCCCCAGCCCCTAACATTTTCTAATTTATTTAATCCATTTTGTATGCTTTTGAGATACATACTCTTATTATCCCGGTTTTATGGATAAGGAGATGAACTGGGATATGAAACCTGACCAAATTAATATAGCTAATTAAGAAAGAGAGCTGAGGTTAGAACCCAAAAAGTCTGATTCCTGTGTCCAAGATCTTAATATCTAAGGATATTAGATAATTGCCATATTCACTTATGCAAAATGAAAAATAAATGAACAGCTGAGTTGTAAAGAATGACTGAAATGATTAAAAAATCAGTTAAATAATATACTGAAATAGTTTTCTTTGTTATTTCTTCTATAAGAAAATTTAGGCTTAGGATGTGAACAGTTTTTATTGTCTTATAATATCCATTCATTCTTACCTTTTGTGTTATTTCACATCTTTAATGCATATTTTTAACCATCTAGCAAATGCTATACTACAATAGTAACTTCATTGTTGAGCTCAGTATATTCAGTTTACATATTGTAGATGTATTATTATATAGTCATGTAAAATTAACTTGTTCCCTAGTAATAAAAGATAGATTGTTTGTGGTGGTTATAATTTTTAAAATAAATAATTCACTTTATGGTATAGGTAGAAAAACCAAAAAGGTAACTTCATAAGTGGGGAAATATAGTATTATGCCTTTATGATCTATTCCGTGACAGTTTATATATCCTCAGTTTACCTTACATTAGGGAATTTGTTTAGAAGTGCTGTTTTAATAAAGGAAAAAAGAAGCACAACATTTAGAAATTTCACTAAACAGTAGTTTATAAAACTTATTTAAGAGTGATTTGTATTATGGTTGTATCTAAATATGTGGTTTGTTTCACTAACTGCTCTAAGCTGTTATCTGTAGAGTCCTGGCAAGGCTACAAAAAAAGAGGAAAATATTTGCAATAATATTTACAGCTCTTTTTATGGGAGGTGTATCTCAGTGGTAGACCATATGCTTTGTGTACATGAGGCCTTGGATTCAGTTCCCATAGCAAATGTAAATTTTTTTTAAAAAATTAGAATTTTTTTGTTCATTTCAGCTAACTTCACTAAGAATATATTTGTACTAATTTGGTACTGGGTTCGGTTATTATAATGTTGCTTTCAATCAGTAGATTTGCTGTTATTACTCCTTGAAGTTAGTATTTTTATATATATAATACATATATATTATATATATAATATATATATATTGCCTACTTAACTGTTTTGAGAGAAAAAGTACAATATTATGCAATAAATATGGTTCAAACTTAGTATAGGGCAGCCTTGAAACAATATGATTTGTTTAGTTTCATAACCATGAATCAAATTTTGGCTTTAGCAATGAATGGATCATTTTTCCTTTATTTTGAATATTACATCTGGGTGCATATCTTTTTATGTTCTTAAAATATTAATAATTTACCCTGCATTTGGAAATTGTGGATTTGATAAAATTTTAGAAATAATTTTTAGGCTGAAAACTTCATCTTTAAAGCATGCATTGAGTGAGGAGAGCTGAACTATTACTTAAATCTCAACTTAGCGCTTAAATCTTAGATTTTTTTTAAAATCTCAGTTTTTAAAACCTAAATTACTACTTTTGAAGATAACAAGAGGTATTATGGTTGCCAAAAAACAACAACAGCAACAAAAGAAAACCTAAATTTCTTATGAATAATGTGATTATTATGTATATCAAAGGTGTACTAATAAAATTAAAAACTTTATGTTATGGAACTAATCACAGTTACAGATAATTATGAAAATATTTTGCTAAAATAATTTATTTAAATATATTTTAAAGTATGTTTAAATTTATTTTAAAGTATGTTTGTTGAATTACTCATAATTAAAGTTGGTTCCAGTGATGCAGTATTCAATACAGTATGCAGTCAGCATTCTTGACAGTATTGGTTAATGTTCATTTTCCTTTTTAAATTTTTTTTTAATTTTAAAGAGAAAAAAACAAAGCAAACCAAAACAGAACAAAGTAGAGCAGAGTAAACATTGCAAATAACACGGGATTTCAGAAAAAGACAGCAGGAAATCAACAGTGGTTACCATAATGTCTCTTGTTTTCTTCAAAATAGTTGACCATACTGTCACACACAATGTTAATACACATCAAAATAGTATTAAAGCAATCAAAACACAAGAATGAGAGCCTCAAAGGCTAAGACCAGACACTAGGAAATTAATAATGGCTACCATAATATCTCTTGTTTTCTTTAAAATATCTGTCCATATCTTTATACATATTGGAATCAAATAATTGAAAACAGACTAAAACCAAGAATAAAAGCATTATTGGCTTTCAAATCAAAATGATAGGAAATCATCAATGGCTATTGTGGTGTCTCATTTTCTTCAGTGTAGTTGTTCATACTATCACTCATTCTAAAACCAATTCTTGTAAACTCTTTAGGTGAAGTTCTAGGTATATATAAGTATATACGTGTACATCTGTCCTTTCTGTATTAGAGGAAAAAACAAAACAACAGATAAATCTCTAAGAGCCCAAAACAATCACAGTGTAGGCATTCAAAACAAGGTGGTAGAAATGTAGCAAGTTTTGTTTTGAATAGTTACCTTCCTAAGTCTTATTTGAATTACCACATATAGTCATGCAAAATTGATCTAACCTATGGATGTTATCTGTTTTGTTCCAAGAACTAATAGAATTAGTACTACAATCATCTTAGTATTCTTAGGTGTATATATGCACGAATTTATATCTTATTTTATTTCTCTTCCTTCTTTTCTCTTTTTCCCTGAGTTATTTTTTCTCTTTGAGCAGTTTCTTACCTTTTTGCAATATTCACTGAAGATTTTGTATCTTATTTAGTCTTTCAGTTTCTTACACTAGGAGATAATATGGTATTTACACATGAATTTGATTTATTTCACTTATGAGTATGGTCTCAAGTGGCATCTATTTACTTATAAAAGCCTCACTTGTGGTCTTTCATTATTGTTTAAATTTTATTTAAAGAAAGGCAAAATAAAACAGAAAATAGGTAGAAATAATACATACATCCAGAGAAAAAAATAAACAGTAAGAAATCACTAGTTGATGTTTACATATTGTCATTTTTCAAGATTAAAAAATGGAACTTGTAAAGTGGGAATTCAAACAGTGAGACTGCAAACAATTCTGTCTACTGTCCAACAAAAACTTAGTAACATGGTTGTCAATTCTATACACTTAAACATACATGCAGTTATCCATATCTTCATTTATGTTTAGATTAAACAAACTAAGGCAGGTTAAAATAATTCAGAACAAAGAATAATAGGATCGCTGGATTTCACATCATGACACTCCATGATCAGCACTGGGTACTGTAG
The DNA here is from genome assembly GCF_034190915.1 of Cavia porcellus. Lineage (NCBI taxonomy): Eukaryota > Metazoa > Chordata > Mammalia > Rodentia > Caviidae > Cavia > Cavia porcellus. The sequence continues at coordinate 35,516,155 of NW_026947508.1, forward strand.
TGTCTTCTTTAAAAATTTAATTTAAAGAAACACTAAACAAAACAATAAACGGGTAGAAATAATACATAATTTCAAAGAAAAAAGTAAATAGTTAGAAGTCACTAGTTGAGATACTGTGGTCTTTCTTTATAGCTGAGTAGTATTCCATTGTATAAAAATAACACATCTTTTTATCCATTCCTCAGTTGATGGGCAATTGAGTTGTTTCCAAGTTTGCTGCTATAAACATGTTGCACATATATCATGTGATGTTTTCATTTCTTCTGGGAATATGCCCAGAAGTGGAATAGCTGGGTCAAACAGACCTCCAATCCCAGCTTTTTGAGGAAACTCTAGACTGATTTTCACAGTGGTTGCACCAGTCTACACTCTCACTAACAGTGCAGAAGGGTTCCTTTTTCTCCAAACCCTCTCCAGCATTTGTTATTGGTGGCTTTCTTGATCCTGGCTCTTTTTTCTGGAGTGAGATGGAATCTCAAGTGTTTTTAATTTGCATTTCTGTAATGACCATTGATGTTGAACATTTTTTCATGTATTTATTTGCCATTTGTATTTCTTCAGCTGAGAAGTGTGTATTCATTTCAGATGCCCATTTTTGGATTGGGTCTTTGAATTTTGGGGGCCTGATTTATTTTAAATTCTTTATATATTTTAGATAGAAATCCTTTGTCTGAAGGACAGTTGACTAAGATTCTTTTCCTGTCTGGTGGTTTTCTTTTCGTTCCATTGGAGATTTCTTTTGACTTGCAAAAACTTTGTGGTTCTTTCAAGATGAGATTCCAGTTGTTGATTCTGGGAAGTATTTCCCATGCAGTTTGATTTTTGTTCATGAATTCTCTGCCAACCCCTATGTCTTTAAGATTTCTACTTACTTTGTCTTCCAGCACATTTAGTGTGTCTGTTTTAATAATTAGATCTTTGATCTATTTGACATTAGTTTAGTGCATGGTGATAGGCATGTGTCTAGTTTTAGTTTTTGGCATATGGAAAGCCAGTTTTTCTAGTAAGACTTGTTAAAGAGGCTATCTTTCTTCCAGTGAAGGAGTGTTTGGCTCCTGTGTCAAAGATAAGTTGGCTGAATATGTTTATAGTTGTGGTTGTATCTTCTAATGTATCCCAGGGATGGGGATTTAGCTCAGCAGTGTAAGTGCCTGCTTGGCAAGTGTGAGGTCGTGGGTTCACTCCCTGGTACCAAAAAAAAAAAAAAAAAAAAAAGGTTATCTAATATATTCCATTGATCTTCAGGCCTGTTTTTATTCCCGTACCATGCTAATTTTATCACATTAGCTTTGTAGTAATAACTTCAAGTCAGGGATTGTGATGCTACCTGCCTTGCCTTTGCTCTTCTAGGTCTCCTCTGGTTCCAGATGAATTTTAGGAATGATTTCTCTAGATCAGTGATGTATGCTAGTGATATTTTGATTGGAATTGCATTAAATCTGTATAGCAGTTTTGGGAGTATAGCCATTTTCACAATGTTTGTTCTTTCTATGAACAAGCAGTGTCTTTCCATTGTCTAAAATCCTCTTTGATATCTTTTTTCAGAGCATTGTGATTTTCACTGTAATAAAGATCTTTTACTTCCTTTGTTAGATTGAGTTCTAAGTATTTGATTTTTTTTTTTTTGGGTGCTACTGTGAAGAATGTTGTTTCTCTTATTTCTCTCTCAGTGAATTTGTTGTTTGTGTACAGGGATGCTATTGATTTTTGAGTGTTGACTTTGTATTAAACTACATTACTGAATTTGGTTATTACATCTAGAAATCTTTCAGTGGAGTTTTGGAGGTCTTCTATATAGAGTATCATGTCATCTGCAAATAATAATAGTTTAACTTATTCTTTTCCTATGTTTATTCCTTTTATTTCTCTTTCATCTAATTGCTCTGGCTAATATTTCCAGCACTATATTGTATAGGAGTGGTGATAGTGGACAGCCTTATCTTGTTTCTGATTTTAGAGTGAAAGTTTTCAGTTTTTGACCATTTAATATGATACTGGCTCTTGGTTTGTCATAGATGGCTTTTAGCAGATTGAGGTAAAGACCATTTGTTCCAATGTACTTTAGGGTTCTTATCATGAATGAGTGCTGGACTTTATCAAAAGCTTTTTCTGCATCTGTTGAAATGATCATGTGATTCTTATCTTTGGCTCTAATGATACGATGTATTACGCTTATTGATTTGTGTTTGTTGAACTATCCCTGCATCCCTGGGATGAATATCATTTGGTCATGGTATATAATTTTCTTGATGACTTGCTGCATTGTGTTTGCCAGTATTTTATTTAGGATTTTTGCATCTATGTTCATTAGGGAGTTTGGCCTATAGTTCACTTTTTTGGTTGAGTCTTTCTCTGGTTTTAGTGTTAGGGTGATACTTGCTTCAAAGGAGAATTCAATTTCATTGAAGAGTTTGAGCAGTGTTGGAATTAAGTCTTCCTTGAATTTCTTGTAGAATTCAGTTGTGAATCCATCAGAACCTGGGCTTTTCTTTATTGATAAGGTTCTAATTACATTTTCAATTTCATTAACTGAAATTGGGTTATTCAACAGTTGTACATCTTCTTGATTCAGCTTTGGTAACTCATGTTTGTAGGAATCTGTCCATTTCTTCTCTTTTACCAAACCTTTGAGAGTAAAATTTTTTGTTGTGGGTATTGATGATCTTCTGTAATTCCACAAGTTCTGTAGTGATTTCACCCTTTTAATTCCTTATTTCATGACTTTGAGTTTTTTATTTCCTTTTTTAAATAAGGTTGGATAGGGGGTTGTAGATTTTATTCATTCTTTCAAAGGACCAACTCTTTGATTCATTAATTCTTTGTATTAGTCTCTATTGGCGTTGATTTCCGCTCTGATCTTTCTCCCTTTTGGCTTTGGGCTTGGCTTGCTAGATGTTTGAGGTGTAGCATCAGGTTGTTTATTTGTGTTTGTTCTGTTTTCCTGATGTGGGAGTTCACAATAAATTTTTTTCTGAGGACTGCTTTCATTGAATCCCACAGGTTACAGTAAGATATATTTGTATTTTCATTTTCTTATAGATATTTTTTAATTTCTTCTGTGACCCATTGATTGTTCAGGAGTATATTTTTTAAACTCCATGTGTTTATGGAGTTTTTGCAGTTTATTTTGTCATCAGTTTCCAGTTTTATAGCACTATGGTCAAATAATATGCATAGGATAATTTCAGTTCTTTGCATTTACTTAAGTATGTTCTATGGGCTATTATGTGGTCTGTTTTAAAGAATGTCCCTGTGCAGCTGAGAATAATGTATATTCTTATGTTGTTGGGTGGAACACTGTGCACATCTATTAAGTCCATTTGTTTACAAGTTTGATTCAATTCTGTTATTTCTTTGCAAACTTTCTGTCTAATTGATCTGTCTGTGTCAAAAGGATGTTAAGATCTCCTATTATAATTGTGTTATTGCTTATTTGATTTTTCATTTCGATTAATATTTGCCTTACGAAACTGGGTAGTCCCATACTTGGTGTATATATATTTGGGATTGTTATCTCTTCCTTTTGAAGTTTTCCCCTAACTAGTATGTATTGACCTCCTTTATCTCTTCTGACCATTCTTGGTATGGAGTTTATGTTGTCTGCAAACAGTACAGCTACCCCTGCTTTTTTATGGGTTCCTGTTGCATGAAGTATTGTTTTCCATCCTTTGACTTTCAGTCTATGAATTTCCTTTTAGGTTAGATGGGTTTCTTATATATAAAGCATATGTTTGGATGTTATTTCTTGATCTGTTTTGCCAGTCTATTTCTTTTAACTGGTGAATTGAGGCCATTTTCATTAATGGTTACAACTGATACATATTGGCTCATTTTTGTCATGTTATCTTTCTGCTATTGTTTCTTTACCTTTCCCCTCTCTTTAATTGTCTACCCTGCTTAGTGGCTTTTTTTCTGTTGGTCTTCTTGGAATTGTAGTTTTTTTTTGTCTATCTTTCAGTATTCTTTGCAAGGTTGGTTTGGTGGTCATGAAATTCTTCAGCTGTTTTTTGTTGTGGAAGTATCTTAGTTCTCCTTCAATTTTAAAGGACAGTTTTGCAAGGTACATCAGTCTGGGTTGGAAGTCATTTTCCTTTAGGATTTCAAATACTTCACTCCGTGTTCTTCTTGACTTCATTGTTTGTGTTGAGAAGTCTGCTGTGATTCTGATGGGCTTTTCTTTATAGGTGACCTGTCTCTTTTCTGTAACAGCTTTTTATATTCGGACCTTATGTTGAATTTCTGGACTGTTGATTATTATATGTTGGGGTGTAAGTTTATTTTTGGTTATGGCTAATTGGAGTTCTATGTGCTTCACTTACCTGTTTATCAATTTCCTTTCCCATGTTTGAGAAATTTTCTGCTATTATGTAAATAGTCTTTTGATATCATTTGTGTTGTCACCTTCTTTTTCATTTACACCTATCAATCTTATATTATTTTTCTTTGCATTATCTTGCAACTGTTGAGTTGTTTCCCGATTCCTTGTTATTTTTAACAGATCTTGCCTGTCTTGTTCCCTGGCTGCAATTTTGTCTTCAAGGTGTGAAAGTCTATCTTCACATTCATTCATGTGGTTTTGCCAGCTTTCCATGGAATTTTTTATTTCCTGGATGTTTACTTGAATCTGTTTCAAGTTTTCTATTGTTTTCTTATGTTGTTCATGCAAACTTTCTATCTTTTTGCAGTGTTCCTCAATTTTTAAAATTTTTTTTTATTTTAGGGAGATTAAGACCAAGGAGGACATAACAAAGCAGACTCATATCAAAACAATGCAAGCAACACAGCGTTTTACCACAAGACAATGCATAATTAACAGTAACTACCATAATGTCTCTTTCTTTGAAATAGTTGAGCATAACTTCATAAACAATAGTATCAAACATAACAAAACAGTATAAAACCATTTAAGAGAATGAAAACATTACAGGGCTTTCAAAACCAAATAACAGAGAATGAACAATGGCTACTGTATTATCTCATTTTCCATAGAAAATTTGTTTATACTATCACACATAATAATATCCAATAAGATATAACAAGATACAACCAAAGGAAACAGAAGAACAAAAGCATAGCAGGACTTCAGAGTAAGATGATATAAATCAGCACTGGCTATTCTAATGTCTTGTTTTCATCAAAATAGCTGTTCATACTATCACAGATAATAAAATCAAACAAACTAGGGTAAAGCCATTCCAACTAATGAATGAAAACATTATAAGGCTTCAAAGAAATGTAATGGGGAATCATGGTTACCATAAACTCTTATATACTCTTACATTTGTTACACTAGGGAGACTCTACGGTATTTATACATGTGAGTTTGATTTATTTTGCTTTGAGTATGGTCTCAAGTTGCGTCCATTTATTTATAAATATCTCAGTGTGATCATTCTTTATAGCTGAGTAGTATTCCATTGTATAAAAATACCACAACTTTTTTATCCATTCCTCAGTTGATGGACACTTAGATTGTTTCCAAGATCTGGCTATTACAAATTGCGCTGCTATAAACATGGGTGCACATATATCACTGTGGTATGATGTTTTCAGTTCTTCTGGGAATATGCCTAGAAATGGAATAGCTGGGTCAAATGGGGCTTCCAATCCCAGTATTTGAGGAAACTCCAGACTGCCTACACTCCCACCAACAGTGCAAGAGTGTTCCTTTTACCCCACAGCCTCTCCAGCATTTGTTGTTGGTAGTTTTCTTGATCCTGGCCATTCTTTCAGGAGTGAGACGAAATCTTAGTGTTGTTTTAATTTGCATTTCTCTAATGATCAATGATGATGAACATTTTTTCATGTATTTATTCGCCATTTGTATTTCTTCATCTGAGACTGTGTATTCATCTCAGATGCCCATTTTTGGATTGGGTCTTTGAATTTTGGGGGTCTGATTTTTTTAATTCTTTGAGGTCTGATTCTATCTTCACTTTCATTGAGTCGGTTTTGACAACTTTTGATGCAATTTTTGATTTCCTGTGTATCTCTTTGAATCTGCTTCATGTATTCTGTTTATTTCTTAAATTGTTCATCCAGGAATTCTATCTTTTTGTTTTGTTCCTCTTAATTTTTAGATGTGTTCAGCATCTCTTTCATTACTTTTATCATTTCCTCTTTTACCTGGGAGATTATTTCTATTTTGAATTCCTTTAAAGTTTCCTGGAGTTGCTTCTTTAGTTCAGTTGCTATTATTACAGGTATTTCAGGTATATGGCATATATTTTCTTGTATGTACATGGCTCCTAGGCTTTCTTGGGCTGAGCTGGAGGTTTGAGATTTCATTTTGGTCTTTCGTTTTGTCATTTTCCTATATTTCTGTTTCAAGTGTTGTTCCAAGGCTTCCTCTGAGTGTGTTAGAAATCATCTCCTATGCCCTGGGCTCCTGGGACTGAGTAAAGGTTGATGAGTGTGGTCTAGTCAGCCCCTCAAGCCCTCCTGTGCCACCTTCAGTGTTCCAGGTAGCTGGGCAGGCATCTAATCAACGTGGATGATGGACTTAAGCTCTCCCCAGGCAAAGACCAATGCCCTGGAACTCACTTCACCTGCTCTCAACTTCCCTGATTGAAGAAGGTCGCTGGGCTTAATGTAGTTGGTCCACAAAAACTCCCAAGGCTAGTCTAGTGTGGCTGAGATCTGGGCAGGTCCTTGAGCACTGGGAGCAATGATCTTAAAGTCTTCTGGGGCTCAGGACGGTGCGCAGGACTCACCCTAGCCACCAGCTCGCTCCTCGATTTTTTTAAACTATGTCTTCTTTAGATGTGTTCAGCATTTCTTTTGTTATGTTTATCATTTCTTCTTTTACCTGGGAAATTATGTCTGACCTAAGTTCCTTTATAGCTTCATGGAGTTGCTTCTTTACTTCAGTTGCTATCATTTCAGAAGTTTCAGGTTTATGGCTTCCTAGGCTTGATAGGAATGGGCTGAAGGTTTGAGATTTTATTTTGCTCTTTTGTTTTGTCATTTTCCTGTATTCCCTGTTTCCCTAGTGACACTTAGAGGCTCCCCGGATAGGGGGTGTGCACTGGGTGGACCTTCAGTACTCCCCATGTGGCTCACCCAAAGCACCCCAGCTGCTTGAGGTCACTGGGCAGGGCTCTACCAGGTTCTGAGTGGTATAGTGAGGCTGAATGGTATGTGAAATATACTGTGCAGGCTTTCAGCTCATACCACATGACACAGCAAAGCTCCCTGGCTTCTTGGGAGTCTCTGGGTATGGCTTTACCAGCTTCCAAGCAGAGACTTGCTGCTGCAAGCTAGGTAGGGATTGCTGTGGCAAACTTCAGCTCACATGTGGTAGCTCCCAACTATCTAGAGGTCGCCTAGCTGAGCCCAACCAGGACCCAAGTGTTCAGGGATGCTGGGTTGGGGCCTACCAGGTTCTAAGCAGAGTCCCACAGCTGCACAGCTAAGTAGGGATCACTGTAGCAGGCTTCAGCTCACACGCGGCAGCTTCCTGCTACCTGGAAGTTGCTAGGTGGAGCCGGCCCGAACTGGAGTGATGATCCAGTGGTCCCATAGTGTTCTGGGATGCTGGGTAGCAGTCTACCAGGTTCCGTGGATGCACAGCTAGGTAGGGTTTGCTGTGGCAGGCTTTAAGTCACATGCAGTAGCTCCCTGCTACCTGGAAGTAACTGGATGGGGCCAAGCCAGTACCAGAGTGATGACCCAGTGGTCCTTCAGTGTTCCGGGATGCTGGCCAGGGGTCTACCAGATTCTACGTAGAGTCCCGCCACTGCACAGCTAGGTAGGGATCACTGTGCCTAATGTTTATTTTTTCCTTGATCATGCTTTATTTCTTTATAATTGCACTTTTGTGGTTCCTCTGAGGTTGTGGAATGTAATAAGACCTCCTATCTTATGAAAAAAAGTGAACTATTTCTGAACAAAGTATAATGGAACTGCAACAAAAGAGGCTTTCCCATAAGTAACAGATTGTGAAACTATGCAGTGAATTTTGCTTTCAGGGAAAACATCTGTTTAACTCTACATATAGATATTTGCTAGTGTAGATTCAAATCCACTTGACTTTCTGTCCTCATTTAAGAAATGCCATACACCAAATATTTTAGTATAAAAATATTTTGCATCTTAATGTTACGGCATAGTTTCGGATAACAGACAACAGAGCATAGTTCGGACAAAAGACAACAGAGGAGTGTGTTTGGAATTTTACTAATTTTTTTTAAAGAAAACTTAGTTTTAGGGAACTGAAAACATACATGCAAGAGGATTGGCTACTCTGAAAGCCAACAGAGGGTAGTTGCTCCAGAGGAATAAGTTTTCAGCAACTGACAAGAGTTGATTGTTTGAAGACTCCTCATGTTAAAAATTTTAGTTTTACACTGCTTAGCATTTCTATTTTTCCTAAAAAGTTGTGTTTTCTAAAGTAGATATAGGGGCTGGGGGTTTAGCTCAGCGGCATAAGCGCCTGCCTTGCAAGCAGGCAGTTGTGAGTTCAATCCCTGGTACCGATAAAAACGAAAAAGACCAAAAAAATAAAATAAAATAAAAAATAAAGTAGATATAAAAATAGACTTTTCCTCCTTTAATGTTGAGTGTTGGGTATTTTGTCTCAGCAATAAGTAAAGTAACTAAAATAGGTAACTGTGAATACAAAGGCAGAATATTTTGGATTTGTTGATCATAAGGAATTTCTTGAGGAATTTCTACCCGAATAGAAAAATGACATGATAAAACCTATTGGGAAATTATATCTGGCAGTTCTGTGCCATCTGGATTGGGATAAGAAGAGTCAGTATGGAGCTGCAACATCAGTCAGCTTGGGCTATTCTTGGGTGTATGGTAGTGGTGGCCATCATGGTTTCTTGTAGCTCTGACAATGTCAAGGTTGAGGCCTAGATTAGGATGGTGTCTAGAGGCTGTCCTTGCTGAGTTAGGGTTGAAGGGGACTGATATGAATGCAGCATTTTCTGCAGTGACCTATGATCTGCTGCAGTACTAAGGTTCAAGTTTCAGAAGAACTGCCAGCTTTGACTCTTGCAGCCTGTTGGTGGATGCAGTAGACTAATATCAGATTAGCAAGACATTTGCCAAAGAGGTTCAAGCCCAATACCATAATTCCAGTTTAACAAGTGTAGAAAAGAAAACCATAGGGAAAATGAAACGTACAGTACTTGGAATTACGAAATGTAGCCTTACCATCCACATCCAAGAACAATTTAGGATGAGGACCTAAAGAAGCTAGAACTAACTCTAATATATATTCTTACTTTCAATAAGGAACTCTCGTTTGATGTTCAGCCTGTCCCATTACCAAGAATTTTAGTTTTCGGTGAAGAAACTATTTGGACCAGGGTTTCCTGATTGTTTTCTTACTAGAGTTCCCAGTACTTTATTACCAAGGTTGCCATCAGAACCAGGAATGATGTGTTGCTATTCAAATTGAAAAAATTGACTTAAAAGATGATGGGAAGTATTACAGTTGATGTAAAGGATATGAGTGGCATATATTTAATTCCTGTGCAAGATACTTCTGTAACTTCAAGAAAAGACACATATGTTCATTTTAATGTAATCATTGAACTCCAGAAACATGTTAAAACATTAATGAAAGATGCAGCTGTTTTGAATTCAGACACAAGTCTAAGAAAAGGTTTTCTAGCATCAAGTATTTTCCTTTCATGGGGATGGATAAAATTAAATGTGTGACAGTGTAATAGGAGCATACAAGAAACCCGCTGACTTTAAAGAAAAGAAATTGCATTTATTGACCAAGAAACCACTTTATATTCATCCACATCAGAATTTACAGAAAGAATCATGCCCATATGAATAACTTAGAAGTTCTGTGAATTTTGCATCACAGAAACTATCTCAGCTCTGTGCAGCATTCAAACGTCAATAGGAAGGAAGCAAGTCATACCCATGCCAGTAGGCCAGAATGTGTCCTTTGCAAAGCTGTACTGTGGAACTCAAAAGTTCAGCGTAGCACTGATATATGAGATTCCTTTGGATATGTTTATGGTAAATTTTGAAACATGGTTTTATTGTTCTATTAATTGTGTAATCAGTAAGGCATTTTTAAAATTTACCATTGTACCTACCCTGTTTACTGGGACAATACTGCTGTGGTATTGTACTCAACTTCAGACAATATAGCAGTAAGAATATGCTGGAATTTATACATTAGTTCACTTTCGCTCCATTGTGTTTTATTTGAGTTAACTTCAGACTTTGGGTTGAGATGGGTTGGATCATATCAAACTGCTGTGAGAGGAATTGGACTAGTTGTGGTGCCTAGAAGATCTGTCTGAAAGTGTATAGGCTGTTCTGTAGAAGTGGCCTAAATTCACCCTGACTGGATAGTTTTCTTGTTTACAAATAGTGTGCCTTTGCAGGATCAGTATCCCATGTGAGAGATTCCCAGGTTATTGGCTGTGATTTTTTTTTCCAGATGACCAGATTGTTTTTTTGAAAGTAAGCATATTTTAGTCATGTTGATTAACTGTTCTTCTGCATCACATTGTTATTCTTTCTAATAATGAGTCTAATATTGGAACCATCTTAGAATAATTACAAATTTTTAGATGGGTTTACAGTGTTTTCTAAATCATATAACCTAAAAATACTCATCAGGTGATAATGAGATACTACAAGAGTAACTTCTGTTCTTTTAAAAACTGATTGTACAATCTTAAAGTCTGCATATTTCTTTTTTTAGATTTTACTTTAAAGAGGATAAAACCAAGGAAAATAAAACAGAATAAAACCAATCAAAACAAACCAGTATAAGTGACACAGGACTTCAAAACAATATGAAATTAATAATGCTTACCATAATACTTCTTTTTACCACATCTTTATCCATTCTGCGGTTGATGGACATTTTGGTTGTTTCCAAGATTTAGCTACTACAAATTGCACTGCTGTAAACATGGGCGCACATAAATTGCTGTGACATGACCTTTTCAATTTTTCTGGGAAAATACCCAGGAGGGGAATAGCTGGATTGAATGGAACTTTGAATCCTAGTTTTTTGACTAGTCATTTCTTACTGTTATTTTTTTAATTCTGTATTATTTCTACCCTTTTTTCTGTTTTGCTTTTTTCTCTAAAACAAAACAAAAAAACCAAAATAGCTGCAAAAACTTTCAGACATGATAAAAAATCAAACAGAACAGAACAGAATAGAACCAATAAAAACAAAACTGAATGCAATAAAGGACTTCAAGACAAGATAAAAGTAAATCAAAAATGGCTACCATCATATATCTTGCTATCTTTGTAATAGCTGCTCATGCTATCATGTATAAACAAAATCAAACAAAACAGAACAAAGCACAACTCAATAAAGCAATGATAATGATACAGGACTTAAAAACAGAACAACAGGGAATCAGCAATGGCTGCTACCCTCCAAAGGAGATCCTCCCCTTGATGCCACACTGAGTACCGCTATCCTCTGAACAGTTGATCAGACCATTGGTCCTAGACCTGCAAGGTCAGTGAAATACTAAAACACTATAAGCATCAAATTGCATTTCACCTCAATTGCTATCATCACAGCCTGTGATTCACCGGGTTAGCTGGTCGCTTAAGAGGGAGTGGGATTGGCTCTTGTTTAACACCCAAGTGCCAGAAGGGACTGGGGTCTGGCTGTCCCCCTGCTGGTGGTGGCCTGTGCATAGTGCGGGTTTGCAGGGAGGGCTTGCTTCCTAGTGAATCCTTGTTCTGTCCCCCCACAGTCCATGAATGGCTGAATATTTCTTTTTATAGCAATGATAATGCAACATCAGGAAAGATATCCTAATTTTTAAAATATAGATAGTAGTGTCATTTAGTTGCTATTTTAGATATACAGGTCATTAATTTACTATAATTTGGCTTTTTATATTACTCTTGACTTAATGGAACATAAATTAAAATTTCACAGTACATTTAAGGTGAATATTTGGTATTGACAGAATATTAAGGTTTGTAATGGGCTTTCGGTGGAGTGAATATAAAAACTATATATTTTAATATTTATCTCTTTTAACTGAATAATGCTGAGCAAGGTTTGGTAGTCCATACCTGTAATCCTGGCACTCCAGGAAGCTGTGGCAGGAAGATTGCAGGTTTGAACCTAGCCTAGGAAATTTAGTGATGTAAGACTTTGTCTCAAAATAAAAACTAAAAAAAGCACTGAGAGTGCTTTGTGGAGGCCCTGGGTTCAGTTCCCACTACTTGGTGGTGGAGGAAGTGGTGGGACATGAAAGGAATGCAGGGTCAGTACTTGGCTTATTCTTGAGCTAGTGTAATAACTCCAGTTATATCACTCAACATGCTTGCTTTTTAAACTGAATTGCCATTTTCTACATGCTGAAGACTTAAACTAGACATGCTTATCGCCATGCACTGAACTAAAGTCAAACTGGATCAGAGATATATATATTAAGACAGAAACACTAAACCTACTGAAAGACAAAGTAGGTAGAAATCTTGAGGATGTAGTAATAGACAAAAAGGTCATGAACAAAAACCAAACTGCATGGGAAGTACCGCAAAGAATCAGCAAATGGGATCTCATCTTATTAAAAAGTTTTTGCATATTGAAAGAAATCACCAACAGAGTGAAAAGAAACCCACGGACTGGGAAAAGATTTTTGCTAATTGTCCTCAGACAAGGGACTTTTATTATAGAATATGAAGAATTGAAAAAACTCAGACCCCCCCCCAATTTAAAGACCCAATCCAAAAATGAGCATCTGAGAATGAGTGTAAGATTTTCAGATGAAGAAATACAGATGACAAATAAATACATGAAAAAATTTGCAACATCATTGGTCATTTGAGAAATACAAATTAAAACAACACTGAGATATCTTCTCCAGAAAGAATGGCTAACATCAAGAAATTAACCAAGGAACATGGCGGATAGTTAACAGCAACTACCGGAGACTCTCTGAAAGGCTCGGCTCAGAAATCAGGAATGATGCGGACTAAGGAGACATGAGCCGGTAGAGATATGCTCTGCTGACTCAGGAACGAACTGGACTGAGAGAAACCAACTTGGAATGCAGTCCTGGCGCTAAATTAGGAACAGAAAAGTCTCGGTGTGGAGGCTGGACCCCGCGCCATTGGAAACCGCGGTTTGGATTTCCCGCCACTCGGCGGCTGACTGCCTCCACAGCGGCTTGGCAAGGAGAGACGCGCAAAAGCTCTGGGAACGGGAGTCTGCGAACGGAGTCGAAAACAGGACGGACAAGGAGTCGTACACTGACTGGTGGTGAGGTGAGTGAGAGAAACTGACACTCCACCAGTTTGACTCCAGCGGAGGACTTTCTGGGCTCGGGCAGTCCTGTAAGAGCAGGGCGCGGTGGCGACTCCAGCCACACATTCCCCTCTTGGACGGGATTGGTGAAAAGTGCCTGGCCTGCGTGACGCTGCGGGCGGACTTGGTAGGCTGGCCTAACCCAGATCCCAGAGCCTGACGGTGGCCCGGAGGGGTGATTCCCGCGTAGGCTGCCTAGTCCGTAACTCCCTGGTGCGCAGCGGTGGGCGGGAACACCTAGCCAGCGCAATTTGATCAGGCTGTGGCTGACAGGCAGGGAAGCTGGGCCTCCTATGTAAGCTTGCATTTTATAAGGAACGGAGAAAATGGGGAAGGGAAGCAACAAGAAAGGCTCCTCGGCCCCCAATTCTGAGAAACAGGCAATAGCGGACACTGCACCAATAGACATTAAGTGCCATATAGAGAGCCTCATAGACCAATTCAGGAATGAAGTTATCAACAACCTGAAGCTAGAAGTATGCAGAATAGTTAGAGAAATGCTAAGCACCACCCAGGAAAAAACAGATGGTGGAATGGAAGAACAGAAAAAGAGGGGAGAATTGTTTGATGGAGAAAACAGAGAAAGCATAGAGTATGTGAAGCAGGTTCAAAGGGACTATCAAGAAATTAAGAAATCTATCCAAGACTGGCATAACAGCTTGAAAGAAACTAAGGACAGACTATCTGAGCTGGAGGGCAGACTTGTAATATGGGAGAATGAAATAAAAAACTTCTTAAAAATAACAAAGAAACAAACAGCAATAATACAAAGACAAGAAGATGATAAGAGGAGCCATAACTTAAGGATTAAGAACATAAAAGAAGAAGTAGGGACACAAACAAGTGAACTACAAAAGCTACTCACAGAAATAATCCAGGAGAATTTTCCTGATTTAGCAAAAGGTAAAGATACTCAGATGTACAAGGCATACAGGACCCCAGCTACCTACAACCCTAACAGAGAAACACCCAGGCGTATAATAATAAAAATTCCAGAAATTCAATACAAGAACAGAATATTAAAAGCTGTAAGAGACAAGAAACAGACCACTTACAAGGGAACACCCATCAGAATTACAGCAGATTTCTCTGCACAAACCATCAAATCACGAAGAGCGTGGGGGGAAATAATTCAAGCTTTGAAAGATAATAATCTCCAGCCAAGATTGAGATATCCTGCACAACTGTCCCTGGAAATTGATGGAAAAACAAGGTGCTTCCAGGATAAAGAGGAACTGGGGGAATTTGCAACCACCAATTCAACCCTACAGAAAGTATTGCAGGGTATTCTAAAAAAAGAAAAATACAAAGAACCCAGAAATGGTGGCGGGGAGGCCACAACGAATGGAGCAGAGAACAAAATGAAGAAGACAAACTGACAGCTACTGACAGAAAAAGAGCTCAACAGAAATGAGACAGAGAAGATTGGATGATAGGAACAGCTATTTTAGAGAAAATGACATCTTAATAGGTAATACTGATTTAGTATCATCTTGTTTTGAAGTCTCATCTAGCTTTTGTTCTTCTGTCTCCAATGGTCTAAACAGGTTGTATCTTATTGGATTTTATTATGTACGATAGTATAAGCAAAAACCTTTTAAAGACAAGGAGATTATACAGAAACCATTGTTCATTTTCTGTTGGTCGATTCTAAATACTCTGTAATGCTGTCATTCTCTTAAATGGTTTTACATTGTTTTGATATACTTAATGCTACAGTATATGAAGTTGTACTCAAGGACTTCAAGGAAAGAGTCAATATGGTAACTACTTTTAGGTCGGAATTATCTGGTGGTGAAACACTATTCTGCTTAAATGGTTATGTTTTGATCTGCGCTGTTTTGCTGTTATGCCCTCTTTTTTCTCAATCTCCACTCCATTATTTACTTTTTTATTTTTATCCGTTTAATTAAAGGGAAAAAAATAGCAGGATATAATATAGCAACCCACTTTGACTTTCTATTGTCTCGATTTGAAGCCCTGTATTACTCTCACCATCTTGTTTTTGACTGATGTTCCCCTATTCTGTTTTGATGGATAGTATCAGGTTCGAAAGTTTAGGCATCAGCTGAGAAGATAATGAGATTCATTATAACGCCCATTCTCATTGACTTTTATCTACTTTTGAAGACCTACAATGTCTCCAATGTTTTGGTTTTGTTGGTTTTGTTCTTTATTATTTTGTTCAATTGTATTATAACTAATGATATAGGCAATTCTATTAGAGATAGTGGGAGGCATTATGGTAACCATTGATGATCACCTTGTATTATGTTTTTATATTATCTATTATGTCCACCCTTTTGACTTGACCGATTCTGTCCTGTTATTTCTCATTTGGTTTTACTCTCTTCCAAAAAAGCAATAAGAACCGTGGGAGCAATGAAACCCAAAATGTGTAATAGTCATTGTACAAAAGAGAGGAAAAGAAAGTGCTCTAAACTATATAACTGCATGTATATTTAAGTGTATAAGATAGAAAATGATATCACAGAGTTTTATTGGATCATTGAACAGAACTGTTTGCAGTATCATTGTTGGAATGTCCACTCTACAAGCTTTAATTTTGTGACTTGAACAATTATTTTTAAGATGGCAATATGTAATCCATTAACTAGTGATTTCCTACTGTTCATTTTTTTCTTCTGTAAATCTGTATAACTTGTACCCTTTCACTGTTTTTTTTTTCTCCTTAAATAAAAAAAAAGAAATTAACCAATAACAAATGCTGACGGGGCTGTGAGGAAAAAGGAACACTTCTGCCCTGTTGGTGGGAGTGTAGACTATACAATCACTCACGAAATCATTGTAGAGATTCCTCAAAAAATTAGAATTAGAGGTTCCATTTGACTCAGCTATTTTTCTTTTGGGTATTTTCCCCAAAGAATTGAAAACATCATGCCACAGCAATGTATGTGCAACTTGTGTTTTATAGTTGCACAATTTGTAATAGCCAAATCTTGGAAACAAAATGCCCATAAACTGAGAAATAGATAAAAAAGATGTTGTATTTTTATACAATAGAATACTACTCAGCCATGATTCCTTGTTATTTTTAAAAGTTCTTTCCTTTCGTGACCTGCAACCCAGTCTTCAAGGTCTGAAAGTCTGTCTTCGGTTTTGTTCAAGTGGTTTTGCCAGCTTTTAGTGGAATTTTTAACTTCCTGGATATCTCTTTGAATTTTTTCCATGCATTTCTTTCCTATATTGTTCATTCAAGTTTTCCATCATTTTTCCATGCTCCTGTATATTTTTTTATCTATGTCTTCTGCATCTATGCTGAGCAAATCCTTTATTAAGGTTGTCATTTCTTTCTTTACTAAGAGATTATTTCTTATCTGATTTCCTTTATAGCCTCAAAGAAAGTTGCAGACCATAAGAGAAGCTAATCCAAGAAGAGAGGCCATATTGGCTGTAACTTAAGGGCACAAGGATGAGGCTGCCCAAACCCTTTGGAACTCTGATTTTGCCACTATGTGTCCCAGATGCTGGACCTGGAGCCATAGGCCTTAATATTTAGTCTGCTGGGTTTTGGCCTTGCTTTATTCCTATTCATTGCTATCTCCTATTCCTCCTTAGAATGTTTATGCTGTACCATTGTATCTTGATACTATGTAACTTACTTTTGAATTTTACAGAGGCTCATAGCCAGATATTTCCCACAAACTTAAGTATTTCTCTCTATGTTATTTACCTGTTTTTGTCTAATGTTTATAAGCCTTTTTTGTACCCCCCACCATAATAGCCACAGTAAATACATTTCTTGACTAGTTGCAATGAGCCAGACACTGCTGACTGTTTTACGTATTTTCATGTGTCTGGTATAATCTGTTTCTTTTTTTTGTCTTTTTCATTTTTATTGGTACCGGGGATCGAACTCAAGACTGCCTGCTTGCAAGGCAGGCGCTTATGCCGCTGAGCTAAATCCCCAGCCCCAGGTATAATCTGTTTCACAACACTCAGAGTGAAAGTGCAGTCCATCTCTTGTTTCTCTAATTTAGATTAAAATAAATCCCAAGTCCTTATATTCTATATTTATCCAGGAGATCAATATTTCCCTTTTTTTATACATTGACTGAAATACAGGCATTTCCCTTTCCCACCTTTGCTGCTGTGTGAAAGGTCTCTTGGGCTATTGCCAAGCCTACAGATGACTGGACTCATGACTCCTGAGATTGTGACTGATTAGAGATGAAACCTGGGGTTCAGCATTTTAAACAAATGCCGTATGATTCCAATGCAGGTTTCGTGGATCTTCAGACTATTCGGCAAAATACCAAATAGGATTGCTTAGATCTTTGTACTTCATTCCACTGCAATACTGAATCATTTGTTTCTGGGACTCCCTCTTTCTCCTTTTTCTTCCTCAAAGTTTTCTCTTGCCTCATACCTTGCACTTTCATGTATTGTGTTTGTGTGTCTGTCTGGACACTTTGTTCACTTTTTCCCTTTTTTTGCAAGTGGTGTGTATATGGGGATGTGTACGTGTATGTGTGTAAACCCACTTTAACCTTTAAAGTTGTGTTCAGATTTCATCTTCGCTGTGAATCGCAGGTAAAAAAAAGATTCCATTTCTTTACCACTTCTCCTATTAGTATACTCATATATTGTAAACACCACTGAATGTCTGTCTGTCTCTCTTACTATATATATGTATATGTATATGTATGTGTGTGTGTGTGGTGCTGGGGATTGATCTCATGACCTTGCGCTTGCCAGACAGGCACTTATGCCACTGAGCTAAATCCCTGGCCCCTATATTGTTTTTGTTTATATTAGGTTGTGAGTTTGGGCTTTTATTTATTTTGAGAAATGAAGTAGAGCCTATAGTAGATGATGTTTAATTTGATACGAAGTTTGAGTAAGAGTTAACCAGCTTAAGTGGTATAAGAAAAATATATTCTAAGTCCCAAGAGGAGCAGTGTGCTTGAGACTGAAAGAAATTTCGACTAGAGTAAGATCAAAGAGGGCACAGTAAAGGTCATGAGCCAATCACAAGGCTTATTCTATAGTTTGGAAAAGGAATTTGAATTATAGTAAGAGTTGGGAGAGTAGGATTTTAAAATTTTTATTAGTGCATAGTTGCAGTAAAGAATGATTGCATTCTTTGTAGGGAGTTCGTACATGTACATAAGACACCTTATTTCTTTTTGTCATCTCTTTCGTCCTTCCTCCTTCTATATGTTGGTCCCTTTCCTTTTTGCAAAAGATCTGTCTCCCCATTTCCTATTGTTTTTTTTTTCTTTTTTCTTTTGTCTTTTGTCGTTTTTTTATCGGTACCAGGGATCGAACTCACAACCGCACACTTGCAAGGCAAGCGCTTATGCCGCTGAGCTAAATCCCCAGCCCCACCTATTGTTTTTTATTTTGTTCTTTCATTTAAAATTTGAGTTTCTCATATAAGATAAATCATGCAGTGCTTAAGCTTGTCTCAATAATTTAAACAACAAAATAAAAGATGATAAGAAATAGGAAGATGGACTTTGGAGAAAAGAAAGGAGCCTGAGGATCAGAAAAGACAGGAGGGAGGGGAAGCAAAAGGGAAGTAAAAAGTATCAAGATGTGATCTATGAACTAATTCCTCAAAATGAATATATTTATTATCACAAATATACTAAAAATTTTAAGAAAATATTGATCTAAATAAATGGGCAAGACAATCCATGTCATATATTAGAAGACTTAATGCATTAAAAATGTCAGTTCTCTCCAAGGTACAATTAATGTTATTCTTATCAAAGCCCCAACAAGATTATTTTGTAGTTATAGAGAAGTCTATGCTAAAACATATATGGAAAAACAAAATAATTGCATATATAAACAGTTTTTAAACAGAATAGTAACTTAGGAAGAAATGTCTACATTCTTTTAAGACACATCTTGTTGTATAGCTATAATAAGCACTGTGATACTGTGATATTGGTGGTATAGCACATTGATCAAAGCAACAGAATAGGGATTCCAGAAATAGAGCCCCATAAATATGCTCAAGTGATATTTGTGTTTGTTTAAAAGTGCCTAACTTTTTGCCAGACATGTTAGTGCACGCTACAATCCCAGCACTCTGAAAGGCTGTGGCAGGAGGATCACAAGTTCAAGTTCAGCCTAGGCAACTCTGTGACTCAGTGAGAACCTGTCTCACAATTTAAATAGGTAGTAGGTAAGTAGGTAGGTAGGCAGATGGATGGACGGGCAGATGCGTGGGTTACAGATATAGCTCAGTGCAAAAGCTCTGGAATTAATCTGTAGCAATGAAAAAATGTACATTAGTAAGAGCCCACTCTTTGTGTTGAACAGATCTGTGACTTTGAATAGCATATAATATGTGACTATTATCTTATACAAATAGTTTCAGTGTCCTAAGCATTTTCAGTGCTCCACTTACTCATTCTTCCCCTGCTTACCACTTGACAGATGGCTAGCAACTACTGGCTTTTTACTGTCTCTAAAGTTTTACCTTTTCAGAATGTCATATAGTTGAAATCATAAAGTATATCACTTTTCCAGATTGGGTTTTTAAAAAAATTATATAGTTACATGCATTCAGGGTTGTTTCTTGACTTTTCAAGACTTAATAGCTCGCTTTAGGATTGAGTAATATTCCATTGTCTAGATACAGCATAGGTTACTTTCTCATTCAATACTGAAGTCTTAGTAAGAATCCTTTTATTTCTTTTTCTTTTTTTATTTTAAAGAGATTAAGACAAAAGAGGACATAACAAAGCAGATCAGATCAGAACAATGCAAGCAACACAGCATTTTACCACAAGACAACCCATAATTAACAATAACTACAATAGTGTCTCTTTCTTTGATGTAGTTGAGCATAGCTTTATATACGATTAGTATCAAGCATAACAAAACAGTATAAAACCATTCAAGAGAATGAAAGCATTACAGGGCTTTCAGAACCAAATAGCAGAAAATGAACAGTGGCTACTATATTATCTCATTTTCCATAGAAAATTTATTTATGCTACCACACATAATAATATCCAATAAGATATAACAGGATAGAACTAAAGGCAACAGAAAAACAGAAGCATGGTAAGACTTCAGGGTAAGATGATATTAAATCAGCTCTGGCTATTATAATGTCATCTTTTCTTTAAAATAGCTGTTTATACTATCACAAATAATAAAATCAAACTAGGATAAAACCATTCCAATTAATGAATGCAGACATTATAAGGCTTCAGAGCAATGTAATGGGGAATCATGATTACCCTAAACTCCTATGTACTCTTCCTATTTCTTACACTAGGAAGACTATACGGTATTTATACATGTGAGTTTGATTTACTTTGCTTATGAGTATGGTCTCAAGTTGTGTCCATGTATTTATAAATATCTCAATGTGATCATTCTTTATAGCTGAGAAGTACTCCATTGTATAAAAATATCACAACTTTTTTATCCATTCCTCAGTTGATGGACAGTTAGGTTGTTTCCAAGATCTGGCTATTACAAATTGCGCTGCTATAAACATGGGTGCACATATATCACTGTGGTATGATGTTTTCAGTTCTTCTGGGAATATGCCTAGAAATGGAATAGCTGGGTCAAATGGGGCTTCCAATCCCAGTATTTGAGGAATCTCCAAACTGATCTCCACAATGGCTGCACCAGTCTACACTCCCACCAACAGTGCAGGAGAGTTCCCTTTTCCCCACAGCCTCTCCAGCATTTGTTGTTGGTAGTTTTCTTGATCCTGGCTATTCTTTCAGGAGTGAGATGGAATCTCAGTGTGGTTTTAATTTGCATTTCTCTGATGACTAATGATGATGAACATTTTTTCATGTATTTATTTGCCATTTGTATTTCTTTATCTGAGAGCTGTGTATTCATTTCAGATACCTATTTTTGGATTGTATCTTTGAATTTTGGGGTCTGATTTTTAAAATTCTTTATATGTTTTAGACAGAAGTCCCTTGTCTGAGGGAGAGTTCACTAAGATTTTTTCCCAGTTTGTGGGTTTTCTTTACATTTATGCTGGATATTTCTTTTGACATGCAGAAACTTTTTAATAAGACTTAATCCCAGTTATTGATTCTGGGAAATATTTCCCGTGTGGTTTGATTCCTGTTCATGAATTCTCTATCTACACCTATGTCTTCAAGGTTTTTACCTGATTTGTCTTCCAACAGATTTAGTGTTTCTGTTTTAATATTCAGATCTTGGATCCATTTAGATTTTAGTTTAGTGCATGGTGATAGGCATGGGTCTAGTTTTAGTTTTCGGCATATGGAGAGCCAGTTTTTCCAGCACCATTTATTAAAGAGACTGTTCTTCCATTGAACATGTTTGACCCCTTTATCAAAGATATGGTGGTTAAGTGTGTTTGTAGTTGTGGTTGTATCTTCTAATCTATTCTATTGACCTTCGGCTCTGTTTTTATTCCAGTACCATGTTGATTTTATTACAGTAGTTTTGTAGTATAACTTTTAAATCAGGAATTGTGATGCCTCCTGCCTTGCCTTTGCTGCTTAGAACTGCCTTTGCTATTCTAGGTCTCTTCTGGTTTCAGATGAATTTTAGGATTGATTTCTCTAGATCTGTGAGGTATGTTGATGGTATTTTCATTGGGATTGCATTGAATCTGTATAAGAGTTTTGGGAGATTGACCATTTTCACAATATTTATTCTTCCTATCCATGAGCAAGTCTTTCCATTTTCTGAGATCCTCTTCAATTTCTTTTTTCAGGGTATTATAATTTTCCCTGTATAGATCTTTTACTTCTTTTGTGAAATTAATTCCTAAGTATTTCATTTTTTTTGGATGTTAGTGTGAAGGGTGTAACTTCTTTTATTTCTCTCTCGGTGATTTTGTTGTTAGTGTATACAAATGCTGTTGATTTTTGAATATTGATTTTGTATCCAGCTACATTGCTGAATTTATTTATTATATCTAGGAGTCTTTCAATGGAATTTTGGGGGTGTTCTATATAGAGTAGCATGTCATCCGCAAATAATGATAATTTACCTTCCTCTTTTCCTATCTTTACCCCTTTTATTTCTCTTTTGTCTTATTGCTCTGGCTAGTATTTCCAGTACTATGTTAAATAGGAACGGTGATAAGGGACATCCTTGTCTTGTGCCTGATTTTAAGGTAAAGGCCTTCAGTTTTTGGCCTTTTAATATGATACTGGCTGTTGGTTTGTCATAGATGGCCTTTATTGTATTGAGGTAAAGACCATCTATTCCAATTTTCTCCTTTTTATTTATATCTTTGATTTCTTTCTTTTCTCATAGATCTTGTAAATGCTTTAACTTTGTTTATATTTGTCTTTTTGTCTATCTTTTCTTTTTTGATGTTAATGTAAATAATACTGTTTTAAATTTTAAATTTAAATTGTTCCTTACTAGCATATCAGAAAGTAAATTACTTTGTATATTAACCTTGTTTTCTTCAATCATTTTGTAATTCTGAATGTTTAAAATGTGCAAAAGCAATTCTTTAGAAGAATCAGAAGTATTTCTGATTCAACTGGATATCCATAGGCAAATAATAATAATATTAATAATAATAATAAAATTTGACCTAAATCTCACTCCTTACACAAAATTTAACTCCAAATTGATAATTAACTTAAATGCAAAGTGTAAAGCTATAAATTTTTTAAAAAAAATCTTCTAGACCAAGGAGCACATAAATAGTTCTTAGTTTTCATACCCAAGGCATAATCTATAAAAGGATATTCTGTAAACTAGGCTTCATGAAAATTCCAAAATCTTACTCTATGAAAGAACTGATTAATAGGATTTTGGATACAGGGCTGAAGGTGTAGTTCAGTAGTAAAGTGCTTGTGTAGTATGCATATAGCACTAGATTCAATCTCAGCACTGAGGTGGGTAAAGAAGGAGAATGACAAGCTTCAGGCTGAGATAAAATATTTGTAAACCACACATTGAATAAAAGACAAGTATTTAGAATATAAGAATGCTTAAAACTAATAAAAAAACCAGGTAACCTATTTAACAAATGAGGAAAAGATATAAAGAAACATTTCACCAAAAAGAATACATAGATACAGATGAAAAGATGTTTAACATCATATGCCATTAGGGAAATGGAAATTAAAATCACTACGCAGTATCATTACGTATCTATCAGAATGAATAACGTAAAAAAACAGCATTTACACCAAAATACTGGTAAGGTGCAAAAAAACAAATTATCTGTAAGTTGTTAATAGACGTATAAAATGGTACAGAACTCTTAAAAGCAGATTGGCAGTTTCTTACAAAATTAAAACAAGTGTGGATCAGTGGTAGAGTACTTGTCTAGCAAGACCCTTTGTTCAGACCTCAGTACTGCAAATAACAAAACAAAAACGTAAACATACAGCTACTATAGGACTTACAAATTGCATTCCTGGGTATATAAGGAAATTAGAGTTTGCCATGAATAAAGCTTTATGTATGATAGCTAAACACTGGAAACAATTTAGACTTAAATAGGTGAAATTGTAATTCCATGTTGTGTCCAAAATTGTAAAATTCCATACCATGAAATACTAGCTATTTTTAAAAAGGTATTGAAAAAAAGAGTAACTGTTGACATGCAAAAACAGTATGCAGCTTGCATTTCCAGAGCATTATGCTCAAACAACTTACAAGTTAGGACAGTAGATTAACTTAATGGTAGAGTGTGGCTCTAAGTTTGATACCCAGTACTTCATTGTGGAATACAGAGCAGATTATTAGTTGCTAAGGATTAAGGATTAGTGAAAAGAGAGAGAAATGGAAAGGAATGAGTGTGGCTATAAAAGAGCAATATGGTAAAGCCATATAGTAATGGAAATGATTTGAATCTTTTTTTTTTTTTTTTTGGTCTTTTTCCTTTTTATCGGTACTGGGAATCGAACTCACGACTGCCTGCTTGCAAGGCAGGCGCTTATGTCACTGAGCTAAATCCCCAGCCCCGAATGATTTGAATCTTAACTGTGTCAATATGAATATCCTTTTGTGATATTCTACTATAGTTTTTCAAAGTTACCCATGGGGAAATTTAGGTAGATGGGATTTCCTATTACAGTTGCATGTGAATTTACAGTTACCTAAAATTAAAAAGCTTAATTAAAAAGCATGATGCTTACAAACGTGAATGATATATTCCTAACCTTGGTCAAATATGAACTCACCAGTAGGAAAGGTAAGCATTTAAGTCAAAAATAAAAATTTATAGGTAATTAGAACACTAATCATATACTACTTACTATGTACCAAACACTATCATAAGCTCTTCATACACAATTAACTCATGTTATCTGCACAATAACTCTATAAGGCAGTACCATTATTATTAATTATTTTGTGAATGAACAAAGTGAATTACAATATAGAAATGTTTAGTGACTCATTACAATTAGCAGCTAATAGTAATATGAATGCCATATGCTATGTATGTAAAGAACACAGAGATTGGAATGACTAGCTATTTCTAAGGAGGATGGGATTAACATAGAAAGTTTTACAGAATAGTTGAATTTTAATGGATACTAGAAGTTTATTAGGCAATCTAAGAGGAAAGATCAACATATGTAAATTTTGTAAAAACCATTTTACTATGCATTTGTATATCAAAATATTGTGTATCTTATCTAGTGAAAATTAATAAACATTTCACTGTTATGCAGTAAGAAGATGATAGTAAAAGAGAAGTCCAGTTTTCTTGGCTTTCAGTTTTCTGCTTCATAAAACAAGTAGTTCACACTATTATACCATTTTTTATCTCTAGAGTTTCTTATAACACGTAATCTGAGATTCTATACTGCTGATATAGGAAGTTAAATTATAGGGTCTTGTAGTCCTTGTCTCTGTGTGATACTAGAATAATGCATGGGAAGTATATCTGTAT
Source organism: Cavia porcellus (assembly GCF_034190915.1). Lineage (NCBI taxonomy): Eukaryota > Metazoa > Chordata > Mammalia > Rodentia > Caviidae > Cavia > Cavia porcellus. Next base: position 35,541,294 of record NW_026947508.1, read on the forward strand.
TCTAGAAACAAGAATATAGCTATTGTCAATTTATAAATGAAATAACTTGTGACACAAGTTAAAAAGACTTTATAGAATTAGCTGGGGAAATCAAATAACCATATGTTACATTGTTTCTGTGTGAAATTAATTTTTAAAGTAATATTGCACATAAAGCAATTATTTAAAATTGCTCTGCTCAAATGAATTCTAAATGTCTGTTTGGAAAATGAGAGACAATTTCTTTAAAAATATGACTCAAGATTAGAAGGAGTTGTGGGTCTCAGAAAAAAGTTAATGATAATCTTTTGTATCAGAGGCCAATTAGTTCTTATAACAGTTCCAGCCTTTAAAGAACAGGAGGCAGCAGACAGAATTTAAGAGAACATTCCAAACTAGAGAAAGCAGCAGAAAGTAATCCTAAGAAAATAGTGCCTATGTAAGCAGAATCATTTCCTTTTCTTCTGGGTTAGAATGGAAAAAAGCAGTGTTAAAAGATGCTAGAAGGAAAGCAAAAGCTAAACTGGTAACAGAATAGAAACAGCCTCTATGACAGTCAGTAGTAGAAGAGCCACTAAGAGTAGAACATATGTCTAGCATATGTCAGTCTCTGGGTTTGATCCCCAGCACTACACACACACAAAAAGCAAGCAGTATTTTCTCTTAGGTTTTCATTACTACAAAGATGAAAAGTAGTCCTTTATCAAACTAAAATAAAACTAAATTTAAATCACAGTAGTGGAATTTTGTTATGATGAAGTACACAAGTATGCAAAAGTGTTAAATTCAACTGTAGTCAGGGTTTGCAAGAGAATAGATTTAATATAGGACACATAGTTCATAGGTTTAAAAAAATAATATACACTGAAAAAGACAAAGGCAGAAAAGTACAAAAGATCCGTTCATGTACTAGAGACCCAAAGAATCCAGCTGAGGGCCTGAATCTAATGGCTGAGTTCAACTGAAGATCTAGGGTCCAGGATAATGTCTCATGCAAGTCTCTAATAAGGATCTGCACTGAGAAGGCCCAAGGGCTAGAAAGTCTGCATCAGCAGGGATGAAGGGTCTGTGCCATCAGACTGAGGGATCTGCATTAGAGTCAGAAAGTAAAGCTCAAGGTAAGGATCAGAGCTTCTCCAAGAGTACCACAACCATTTTCAGTTAACAGTGGGGACCTGAGATCCTCCAATGATGAGAACAGCTGAATTCATATCAGGAAAACCAGTGTGACAAGCTTCTCCAGGAGAATCAATAGTGTACTATCTTCTCCTCCAGTTCTCCTTTTATGCTGTTGGCAGTAATTCTGAGGTGGGCCTTCCACACCCAGGACCATGCTGACTTAGTCAGCTGTATGTTACAAGTTGACTGTTAGTTAATCTACCACAATTAGTATAATTTTGCAGTACATGATGATTACATTGACTATAGGGAACTGGTGCACATGTATTACACATTTCAATTCTTTTTTTTTTTTTTTTGTCCCCTTCGCTCTACTTTCTTCTCAGTTTTCCAGCATCAGATTCATAAGACTTTTTAAAATTAGTTATTATATATGCAAACTGAAAGCCAGACTAATAAGCCAAAGAACACATAAAACATGTAAGACATTTGTACCATGGTGTACTTTAAGATATATTCTCTGCTCTGGATAACAATACTGTATTCTGTCTCTCTCTCTCTCACTATTTGTTTTTTATTTTGAACTTTATATTATATATATATATATATATATATATATATAATTGAGTTTTCATGTAAGAGAAACCATGAAATATTTAAGCTTGTGTGTCTGAATTGTTTCACTTAACATCATAGTCTCAAGGTACATCTATTTTCCTAAAAATGACTTGTTTATTCTTCTTTATGGCAAAGTAGTACTCTATTGTGTATAAATACCATATTTTCTTATCTAGTTATCTGTTGATGGATATATAGGCTATTTCCAAAATGAATTGCACTGCTGTAAACATGGGCATGCATATATCACTATAGTATGATATCTTTAAGTATTTGGGGAAGAATAGCTGGGTCAAATGGTACTTCCAGTTTTAGTTTTTTGAGGTGTCTCCATACTGTTTTCTGTAGTAGCTGTATCAATTTATAGACCTACCAGCAATGGAGAAGAGTTCCTTCCTCCCCACAGGGTTGGCAGCATTTGTTATTTGTTGATTTCTTGATAACCATTCTTTCTGAAATAAGATGGAATCTCAGTGTTTTAATCTGAATTTCTTGAATGGCCAGGGATGTTGAACATTTTTTCATGCATTTATTGGCCTTTTGTACATCTTCATCAGAGAAGTGTTTGTTCACTTCAGACACTCATTTTTAAAAATTTATTTTAGAAACCTAGGGGAGAGGAGCAAGATGGCGGATAGATAACAACTGGCTACAGAGGCTCTCTGAGATAGTTAACTTAGAATTCAACATAATACAGAGTGGGGAGCCCCAATCAGAGGGAGATGTATTCTCTTGTCCCAAGAAGAAATTAAGGTGACTTGCTGACCATCCGACGTCCGGCTGCAGCTTGCTGAGGTCCCACCATGGCTTGCCGAGGTCCCACTGCGGCTTTCGACATTGAATTCAGGGGCCGGCGAGCCAAAGAGAGAGCTGAGTTGGCAGGGTGCCTACATCAACCTGTGGTGAGTGACAGGAGTGGAGCCATTTCATAAATAGGGGAGTTCTGGCAGATGACATTCTGGGATCGGGCAGGACTGGCAAGTACAAAGGGCAACAGTGACTTCAGTCAGTTGCTCCCTTCCTGAACAGGATTGGTGCAGTGAGCTAGGCCTGGGTCACATGACCTGGCTGAGACCCAATATGTTATCCGAAATCAAGTCCCTATAGTGGTGGCACACATTAACCACACTAACCCAGTGAAATCTCAGAAGTTTGACTGATAGTGCAGGCCACAGCAGCTTGACTGACCTGGAGGGGAGGCAGTGCAAAGAAATGCAGTGCATGTCACAGCAACTTGACTGATTCGTGTGCTACCACATTCCAGCTGCTGCCTGCAGCGCCTCTGGGCCACCGGCAAAACCTGTCACCATAGGCCCAGGAGTGACTGGGCACTCACCAGCTGCCCCCACCCCTGACCCTGCTGTGGCTGCTGACCCGGAGGGGAGGCAGCACAAAGTCCGCTGCTGCTGCCATGCTCCAGCTGCCACCAGCTAGAGGGGAGGTGATGCAAAGTAATACAGTGCAGGCCACAACACTTGACTGATCTGGAGGTGAGGGGCCAGCATATGCTGTCCCTGTCTGCAACTCACTAGCACACTACAGTGAGAAGGGTCATCTAGCCAGTGTGCTTCAGAAGAATTGTAACCAACAAAGAAAGAAACTGGGGTCTCCTGGAAGAAGCAAAAAAAAAAAAAAAAAAGGGAAGACAAAGCAACAACAAAAAGTCCCCAGGCCCCAACCCTGAAAACATTGACCCAAGACAGGTAAATACAAAGGAGAACTAGAACAGCAAATATGCAATATCAGACACAGCGCCAGTGGACATAAAGAGATATATTCAGGACCTCATAGATGAGTTCAAACGTGAAATATTTAGTCAAATAAAGCAAGATATAAGAAAATTAAACAGATACTAAACACCCCTCAAGCAGACATAGATGGAAGAAGGGAGGAACTCAAACAAAGGAGAGAACCATTTGATGAAGAATATAAAAAAATATAGAATACATGAAGCAGATTCAAAGAGATCACCAGGAAATTAAAAACTCTATGGAAAAGATGGCAAATCAGCTTGAATAGATTATCCAGACTGGAGGACAATTTTGCAGTTGGGAGTATGAAAGGGAAAACTTTTTAAAAATAACAAGGAAACAAGCAGTAACAAGACAAAGGCTAGAAGATGACAAAAGAATCTGTAACTTGAGAATAAAGAATGTGAATGAAGAAGCTGGGGTACAAACAAAGGAACTACAAAAGTTATTCACAGTAATAAGGAAAACTCCCCAAATATAGGAAAAGGAAATGATATTCTGATATATGAGGCATACAGAACTCCAGCCATCTACAACCAAAACAGCCACACTGAGGCATATAATAATCAAGATCCCAGAAATTCAGTGTAAGAACAAAATATTAAAAGCTGTTAGAGACAAGAAACAGATAACCTATAGAGAAATGCCCATCAGAATAATGGCAGACTTCTCGACACAAACCATCGTCAAGAAGAGCCTAGTGGGGCTGGGGATTTAGCTCAGCGGCATAAGCTCCTGCCTTGCAAGCAGGCAATTGTGAGTTCGATCCCTGGTACCGATAAAAAGGAAAAAGACCAAAAAAAAAAAAAAAAAAAAAAAAAAAGAAGAGCCTAGAGTGAAATATTCCAAGCCCTGAAAGGAAATAACCTCCATCCTAGACTGATACACCCTGCTAAACTGTCTCTAGAAATTAATGGAGAAACAAGATGCTTCCAAGACAAAGAGGAACTTGGGAAATTTGCAACCACCAACCCAGGTCTACAGAGAATACTGCAGGGCATTCTAGAGAGAGAAGTACTAGCAATACAGGGACAGTGGCAGAGAGGCCTCAATGAATGGAGCAGAAAACAGAATGAAGAAGATAACGCAAACAACTGATGGCAAACAAGAGCATAACAGAAATGAGGCAGAGTAGATTTTATTCAAAACTGATATGATTGATAGTATCAAGTCTGAGAGTATAGGCAACTACACTGAAGATGACATGACTCTATGATACACATTCTGGTTTGATAACTGCCGGTTTTTGAAGTTCTATATACAAAGTTGTGTTTTTATTAATACTGTTATGAACTGATACATTCAATTATACTATGTCTGATGATATAGCCAATTCTATTGGAGATAAAAGAGACAACACAGGAACCATGGTAGAACTCTTTGTACAACGGTCTTATATGTTTATTTCATTTCATGTGTTTATAGGAATGTGTTTTGTTTTGCCATGCTTTGTTTTGTTTCTCCCTCTAAAATAGAAAGGATAGAAATACATGTTAAGACTCATGCATGTGTAGAATCTGTAAACAGTTTATGAGAACAGATCTTATGACACATGATGAAACGAACAGATACTTTGAAGAAAAAGAGACACTAAAATACCTAGTGCTGATCCTGGAGTGTCATAATGTGAAACCCAGCAATAGTATTATTCTTTGTTCAGAGTGGTATTAGCCTGCTTGGGTTTATTCAATCTCAGCATAATTGAAGATATGGATAACTGCATGTATGTTTAAATGTATAGGATTGATAACCGTATTTCTAAGTTTTTGTTGGATAGTTGAACAGAACTAGTTGCAATCTCACTGTTTGAATCCCCACTTTGTATACTCCACTTTAGTATCTTGAATAACTATTTGGAAGAAGACAATCTGTAATCATCAACTAGTGATTTCTTACTGTTTATTTTTTCTTTGAAATTATGTGTTATTTCTACCCATTTTCTGTTTTGTTTAGTCTTTCTTTAAATTAAATTTTTAAAAAAGACACTACAGTACCCAGTGCTGATCACAGTGTCATGATGTGAAATCAAGCAATGCTATTATTCTTTGTTCACAATGATTTTAACCTGCTTTAGTTTGTTTAATCTAAACATAAATGAAGATATGGATAACTGCATGTATGTTTAAGTGTATAGGATTGACAACTATATTACTAAGTTTTTGTTGGACAGTTGAACAGAATTGTTTGCAGTCTTGCTGTTTGAATTCCCACTTTACATATTCCACTCGTGTACCTTGAACAACTATTTGTAAAATGACAATATGTAAACATCAATTAGTGATTTCTTACTGTTTATTTTTTTCTCTGAATGTATGTATTATTTCTACCTAAAAAGATTTATTTTAAAGAGATAAAACAATAAAATGAAACAGAACAATGAGAATGATCTTGGATTTCAAAAACAAGATAGTAGGAAATCAACATTAGTCACTGAATTGCAGCAGATACCCATTTTAAAAAATTTGGTGTTTAAATTTGGGAGGACTGATGTTTTGGGGTTCTTTATATATTCTAGATCTTAGCCTTTGAAGAGTAGTTGACAAAAGTTTTTCCCCATTTTGTAGGTTGTCTCTTTTCTCTGTTGGCATTCTTTGCTTTACAGAAAAGCATTGTAATTTGATCTCATTTATTGATTCTTGATACAACTTCTTGTGCATCTGGAGTTTCATGTAGAAAGTCTTTGCCGGTACCTGTATCTTCAAGAGTTTTGCCTATTTTGCCTTTTAGCAGATTGTTTCTAATGTTTAGATCTTTGATCTATTTTGATTTTACTTCAGTACATGGTGAGCGATGAGGGCCTAGGTTCAACCTTTGGCTTGTGGATAGCCAGTTTTCCCAGCACCATTTGTTAAAGAGGCTGTGTTTCCTCCAGCAAAAAGATTTGCCCTTTTGTCAATGATAACCTAGCTGAGCATACCTGGAGTTGTTTCTATATCTTCTGTCCAGTGGCGGTAAATCTACAGCCTGCATGCTGCAGTGGGCTATTATCATTGAAAACACTAAAAGGTTCACCATCACTGTTGTATTTTGTTCCATTGATCCATGACTTTTTTTTTTTTTTTTGAGGAGTTAATTTCTGTGGGTTTTTTTTTTTTTTTTGGAGTGGTTGTTTTTGTTTTTGTGGGTTTGTTTTTTTTTTTTTGCCAGCACCATGCTGTTTTTTATTACTGTAGCTTTGCAGTATACCTTGAAGTCCAGTTTTGTGTGGCTTTTTGTTTTGTCTTTGTTGTCCAGAATTGCTTTTGCTATTCTAGGTCTTCTGGCTCCATATGAATCTAAGGATTGATCTCTTTAGTTCTGTAAAGTATGTTATTGGTATTTTTATTGGAATTGCATTAAATCTGTATAAAATTTGTTTTGAAAGTATGGCATTTGGACTTCTGTTTGTCCAGGAACAGGGGGGCATTTTCTGATATTCTCTTCAATCTCCTTTTCTGGAGTAATAGAGCTTTCATTGTAGTGGTCTTTTAACTTTCTTGGTGAGGTTAATTCCTGAGTTTCATTTTTCTTGATGCTATTGTAAAGTTTCCCTAACTTCCCTCTCAATGAGTTTGTTATTATGGTATACAGAAACACTATTGATTTTTGCGTGTTGACTTCGTATCCTGCTAAGCTACCAAATTTGGATATTAGCTCTATAAGTCTTTTGGTGGAGTTTTTGGAGGGTCTTTCCTGTGTAGAGAGAGTCATTTCATCAGCAGATAATAATTTATTTCCCTATCCATATCCATTGTATTTCTTTTTCTTGTCTTGTTGCTCTTGCTGATGTTTTGAGGACCATATTGAGCAGAAGTGGTGATAGTGGGTATCCTTGTTTTGTTCTTGTTTTTAGAGGTAAAGCTTTTTGTTTCTCTCCATTTAGTATGATGTTGGCTGTTAGTTTATCATAGATGGCTTTTATCAGATTGAGATAATGACCTTCTATTTCTATTTTCTTTAGGGTTTTTATCATGAATGGTTGTTGATTTTGTCAGATGCTTTTTCTGTGTCTATTGAGATAATCATGTCATTTTTTTGCTTCTATTTATGTAGTGTATTACATTTATGGATTTGCATATGTTGAACCATCCCTGCATTCCAGGGATGAATCCTACTTGGTCATGATGTTGATCTTTTTGATCAGTTGCTGAATTTTATTGTCCAGTATCTTAATGAGGATTTTTACATCTGTGTTTATCAAAGAGATTGGCTAATTTTTGGATGGATCCTTTGCTGGTTTTGGAATCAGGGTAATGCTTGCTTCCAAACATCAATACAGTTGTAATGAGGGGCTTTAATACCTCATTGTCACAAATAGACAGATCAACTAGACAAAAAAATCAACAAAGAAGTATCAGAGTTAAATCAAACCTTTGTATAATGGACTTAATAATGGAATCTAGAGTATTCCCACCCCACAATACAGAGTATACATTCTTCTCAGCTGCACATGGGACTTTCTCCAAAGTAGGTCACTTATTAGCTCATAGAACATGTTTAAGTAAATGCAAAAGAATTGAAATTATCCCATGCATATTATTGGATCATAGTACAATAAAATTCGAAATCATTGGCAAATGAAACCACAAAAACTGCATAAATACATAGAAATTAACACCTTCCTGGTCACAGATGAAATTAAGAAATTAGACAATTTCTGTAAGTAAACAGTAATGCTAGTACAATATACTGAAATTTAAGAGATGCAATAAAAGTAGTTTTGTAGGACAAATTTATAGCAGTGAATTCCCACATAAGAAAAACAGAGCAAGCTCAAATAAACCTAATGTTAAACCTGAAGCTTCTAAAAAAGAAGAGCATGTTAAACCCCAAAGCACATATAAGGAAGGAATTATAAATATCAGAGCAGAAATTAATCCAGTTGAGACAAGAAAACAGTACAAAGAATCGATGAATCAAACAGTTGGTTCTTTGAAAGATTAAACAAAATAGGCAATCCCTTAGCCAGTTTTACCAGGATAAGGAAAGACCCAGATCTATGCAATTAAAAATGAAAAAGGTGAAGCACAACGGTTTCTGCTGACCTCCAGAAGATTGTTGATAATTATTTTGAGAACCTCTATGCTAAGAAAATGGAAAATTTAGAGGAAATAAATAGATTCCTTGATACATATGAACTACCAAAGCTGAACCAAGAAGATGTAAAAATTCTGGTAAGCCAACATTAGTGAAATTAAAGAAGTAATAAAAAACTACCAACTAAGAAAAACCCAAGTCCTGACACATTCACTGCCAGATTGATTCTACAAGAACTTCAGAGATCTAACGCCAGTACTCCTAAAGTCATTCTTTGAAACAAGGATTGTGTTTTGTACTGAAGCCTCAGACTGTATGCTGCTTACATTTAAGTGCCTACTTGATATCATTAAATGGGCATCTCATACCTAACATACCTGTATTTTCAATCTCACCAGCTGCCTTCCCCTTCTTTTTCTTGCATATCTTCTCTCTGAATCTCCTTCTCAATAAATGGCACCACCATTAACCAAAATACTCAACCAGAAATCCAAAAGTAACCTTTCATAATTCCTTCTCTCTGATTTTTCAATCATATCATGTCAATTGTAATATGAAAAATACTGTTTTACTCCCACTTCTTACACTGCGAAACTCTTTGACTATCTACTGCTTTTCTCCCACTCCTACTTTTTTCTTTCCTTTTTTTTTTTTTTTTTTTTTTGTCTTTTTGAGACAGGGTCTCGCTATGCAGTTCAGGCTGGCCTTATGCTCACTGTGTAGCCCAGGCTGGTCTCGAACTTGCCACAATCCACCTCAGCCTCCCAAGTGCTGGGATTATAGGAGTGCACCATCATACCTGGTTTCCCACTCCTATTCTTGTAATCTACAAATTTTCTGTGAAGGAACCTGACTGATCTTATTAAAATTTAATTTAAATTAGATCATATTAGCAACCTATAGAACTGAGAGAAAATATTTGCAAGTTGTATACAGTATTTGGTAAGAAATAACATCAAGTGTATATGAAGCACTTCCATAATTCAACAAGACTCAGTTAAAATATGAGGAACAGACCCAAATAGCCAATTTTCCAAAGATAAAACCTTACACTAACTAAAATGACCACTATCAAAAGAACAGAAATCAATAATAATTAGTGAGAATATAGAAGAACAAATTTTTGTTCACTGTTGGAAGAATTAAAATAGTGCAGCCATTATGTACAATACATGAGGTTCTTAAAAAATAATAGAATTACTGTATGATCCAGTAATCCAACTTCTGTTACATCCTCAAAAGAATTCAAAGCAAAGTCTCAGAAAATTCTGTATTTACTGCCACATTAGTCACAGCCACTGGTGGATACAACCCAAATGTCTGAGGACTTTATGCTATAGGATGCAGAGCTATCCCTTGCACTTATGTATATTCCCAGCTCTTTGTATTTTTTCTTTTGAGACAAGGTCTCACTAAATTGCCTACACTGGACTTGAAGTTGTGATCTCCTGCCTCAGCCTCCCAGAATGCTGGAATTACAGGGATCTGACACCATGCCCAGCTAAGAGCTTAATTTTATAGAAAGAATGGACTGAAATTACTTGTCAAATCTTAACTTTATTATCTGTCCTTGTAGATGATTTAACTTCTTATACTAAGTACTTTATAGTCTACAGTTACTCTTTTATTGGACTTGATTGCTTTTGAGAAACTTTCTTTTAAGACCATACATAAGAATTAAGATTGAAAATTCAATGTTTTTTCTTTCACTTTTAATGTATCGTCAAAATAGTGAATTTTCTTTATGTCATAAACATAGTACTACTTGCTGCTCTGATTCATTTACTTATCATAGGGATTTTTCAAGAAATTTTAGTTGTAGAGCTGTTTGACTTGGAAGGACCTTTTAATTTTTGAATTCTCAGCAGGACTTTCTTATTAAATGGGAAAAATTGAAAATAAAAAAATAGATTATTCAGAAAACCTCGAAATACTGTAGTTCACAAAGAATAAAAGACAAATACTTCTAGCAATCATTATTAATCATAAATCCATAATTTATTTCATATATTAAATGATGTATTCAGGTATTCATGAATGTATCACAGTTGTAAGAGTTCATTAAGAAAATAAAATCAGCTGGAGAATTTTTAAAAGTAATATCCAGCTGCAAGGAGCCACTACATTAAAAAAAAAAAAGTACTGTATGAAAAAGTAACCAGTGAAAATGCTCAAAGGAACACAAGAAGTCAAGTGAAAAAGCACGTAATAGTTGAAGTTGGAACAGCTGGAGCAAGAAAATAAGTATAGATTATAACCAACATATAAAATAAATATCCACAAGTCTGTACTAATATAAATAGAAAATTAGGTAAATAAATGACAGAGAAAATTTTCTTTATAGAAAAATTCCAGATAAATTATGTACTCAGCTGACAAGATATTTCTACTACTTTAATGTAGGTACTATAGTTTGGATCTTGAACATCCCCCGAATGTCTTAAAAATTATAGTCGCCATCCCCCGGTACTGCTAGGAGGTGGGGGAACCTTCAGGAGGTGGGGCTTAATGGAAGAAAGGTCATTGGAGGCATGTCCTTGAAAAGGTGTTGGGACACCAGCCCTTTCTTCCTCTCTTTTCCCTCTCTGTCTCCTCTGTCTCTCTCTCTTTAGCCACTACAAGATGAAAAGCTTCCTTCATAATATGCTCCTTCCATGAGGTACTTACTTGCTACATACCCAAGGCAGCAGGGCCAATAAGCATGATCTGAAACCTCTGAGACCAGGAAACAGTAAAACTTTTCCTTTTGATTATTTTGGGTACTTTATCACAATGAAAGAAAAATAACACAGTGGGCCACATATACAGTAATGACTTTTCAGAGAGTTCAGTATGGAAGGTAACTGTGCAATAGGTCCATCATTATTTCCTCAGCCAGGTGACTGGGGTTAACATCAAGGTTGAAGTATGTACCCTTGAAAATTTAATGAGAAAGGCACTTCACAAATAGTCTTCCTCTAAAAAAATCCTATTACCCCAGTATAAGCATAAGAAAAACATCAGACAAAAACCCAACTGAAAAACCTACAACATATTTGACCAGTATTCATCAGAACTTTCAGGATCATCAAAAACGAGGAAAGTCAAAGAAGCTGTCATAGCCAGAAAACATTTAAGAAGGCCTAAAATATAATATCTAAAAGTGATATAGTACACTGAATGGCATTCAGGAGCAAAAGAAGAACACTAGGTGAAAATTAATATGAGTATAATAAGAATATTATACTAGAAATGGTTCACTAATGGTGAGATATTTTATTTTAAAGGCATAAAATGTTATAATAGAGAAACTAGGAAGTATGGGACTTCTCTGTACTGTCTTCAGATTTTTCTACAAACTAAAACTTCTAAATTAAAAACTTTTCAAAAGGTAATGATTCCAGTTGTTTTGCAAAATACTGGATTTATTTGAAACAGGAAAACAGAAGGATACTAAGTTGGGTATATTTTTCAAAAATTTAATAAAGAACACTCATTTTACAAGTATAAATAATCCTTGATTATGCCAATATTTGATACAAAAGCATACTTCATAAGGAGATGTTACTACAAAGACCATGCTTTTTAAAATTTTAACGTTATTAGAACATATTAATTATACAGAATAATGAGGGGTTTTTTTGACATTTTGGTACATGCATATAACACACTTTTTTCATAGCATACTTCCTTTCTCTTCCATCTCCCCCACCCCTTCCTCACTTATAAGTCTGTCTTCTTTCATGTCCTTTCTTTGTTTTATTCTAGATTCTGTATTTGAGAAAAAACTAAAAATAGGCATATTATTTGATATTTGACTGAGTCTAGCTTATTTAGTTTATTATAAGTGGTCATTGGGTCCATCCATTTTTCTGCAAATAGCATGATTTTATTCTTTATGCAGAATAATATTCCCATTGTGTGTATATACCACATTTCCTTTTTCTTTTTTTATTTAAAGAAAAAAAGCAAAACAGAAAAAAGGGTAGAAATAATACAGAATTTCAAAAAAATTAATGCTAAGAAATTATTAGTTGATAAATTACATATTGTCATCTTAGAAATAGTCATTGAAGTCACAAAATTAAAGCATAAAAAGTAGACAATCAAACAATGAGAGTGCAAACCATTCTGTTCAATGATCTAACAAAAGCTTAGTAATATGGTTATCTATCTTACACACTTAAACATATATGCAGTTATATATGAGCACTTTCCTTCCCTTTCTTTTTTACAATAGCTATTATACATTTTGGATCTTATTACTCCTACGGTTTGTATTACCTTTTACACTAGAGAGACAATGTGATATTTACAAATATGATTATTTATTTCACATGAGGATAGTCTCCAGTTGCCCCCATTTAACTATAAAGGCCTCAAGATTATCCTTTTTATAACTGAGTAATATTCCATTGTATAAAAATACCACATCTTTTTCATCCACTTTGTGATTGATGGACATTTTGGTTGTTTCCAAGATTTAGCTATTACAAATTGTGCTGTTATAAACATGGGTGCACATGTATCACTGTGACATGACCTTTTCAGTTTTTCTGGGAAAATACCCAGGAGGGGAATAGCTGTATTGAATGGAACTTTCAATCCTAGTCTTCAGAGTAATCACCATACTGATTTCCCTAGGCTGTACCAGTCTACTTCCACCAACAGTGTAGAAGTGTTGCTTTTTCCCTGAAGCCTCGCCAACATTTGTTATCAGTTGATTTCTTGATAGCAGCCATTCTTTCTGGAGTGAGATGAAATCTCAATGCTGTTTTAATGTGCATTTCTCAAATAACCAGTGATTTTACCACATTTTCTTCATCTGTTCATCTGTTGATGAGTATCTACACTATTTTCATAGCTTAGCTATTGTGAATTGCACTGCAATAAACACGGCTGTACAGCTATTACTATAGTACACTGACTTATTCTTCTAGGAATATTTGGAGGAATGATATTCCTGTATTAAATTTATTAATATATTTATGTTATATATTAAATGTTATGTCTATTTTTAGTGAGTTACAAAGGGACACAAGCTAATCATAAACCAGCACAAGAGTATGGCATCCATTCATCCATCCAAAGATTAGAAAAAGAGATATCTGTTAAGCAGACCACTTAGGAGATGACTCTGCTCCAAAGCTGGAAGTTCACATGCATACCTAAGGCTTGCCTATTTGAAGGATTTCTAATTTCTTATGTAACACTGTTGTCGTCCTTATTCTGCCCTATTTGGATGACTTCCCCAATAGCATAGTGAAATATTGATGATACTATATTTATTTATTTATTTTTTGGTATTGGGGATCGAACTCACGACCGCGTGCTTGCAAAGCAGGTGCTTATGCTGCTGTGCTAAATCCCCAACCTAATGATGTCATATATTTGCCTCTCTCCCAATCTTAGGGATTATATTCTCACTGTTTAATCATCTGAAAATCATCATCTGGTAGGAAAAATAATCATGTCTTCTCTACTTTTGAGTCCCAAGTGTCAGTTGCTTGTTTCTTCTGTGGAATAAGTGTTAAAGTATATATTGACTCAGCTTTATTAAATTTTATCAGAATCAGTGTGACAGACACAGTGATTTATACTATTGTTACCCCTGTAATGAATCCCTTCATAGACTGAGAAACAAAGTAAAGATAAATACCTTGTACTGCAGAACAGTACAATCTCAAGACCTCTAGCCTTTTTGGTTATATTAGTATTGTAAGTTCATGTTTTTAATTTCATAGTGTAATGCTGGGAAGATGATGGGTGAACTTTAAAGTTGAATATAAATTTTTATTTTAGAAAATGAAAAGTTTCTCAAGATACATGATTTTGAGTGACTCAGTGGCATTAAAGTGTATACTGGTTGTGGTTAAAATAAATCTTACGTAAATTTTACTTTAAAAATGAAGTGAAGGGCCAGGGATTTTTTAGCTCAGTGGCATAAGCACCTGCCTGGCAAGTGTGAGGTAATAAGTTCAATCCTTGGTAACAAAAACAAAAAAAAAAACAAAAAAAGGAAAACAAATCACTATGAAAATTATTTTTTTAAAAAGTGTGAAAGGGTTCCTTTTCCCCTTTATCTTTGTCAGCATTTTTTTTTCATTTTCTTGATGATAGCAATCCTGAGTGGTATGAAATGGAATCACAATATAGTTTTAAATTTCAACTTCTTAATGACTAAAGATGTTGAGCATTTTTCATATATATATTGACCATTTGTACTTCTTCTTTTGAAAAGTGTCTGTTGAATTAATTTGCCCATTTTTTTATTTTAAAGAGAATAAAACCCAACAAAACAAAACAAAACAAAACAGAGTAAAGCCAATCAAAACAAAGCAGTGAAAGTAGTACAGAACTTTGAAAGAGGATAATAGGAAATCACCAATGGCTACCATCATATATCTTGTTATTTGCCCAGTAGTTGTCCGTTCCAGTACAATCAAATAAAACAAGACAAAATAAAACCAATCAAAACAGAATATTGAATAAAACAAAACAATAAGATAGAACAAAACAAAACAGGACAGTATTGAATTTCAAAAACAAGACAGAAGGCAATTCCCTATATTTGCTGTATTGCATACTGTTTTCCTCCTAGTAGGTACTTAGGCCTGCAGAGTCAATGAAACAATACTAACATCTAGTTGGTTTTGTACCTCAATTGCAATCCAGTCTGTCCTTCAAACCAGTTGATTGCTTAAGGGATGGGGTGGGGGTGGGGTGGGGAAAGTTGCAGATTCTCAGCCCGCACACTAGTCAGCTCACTGGGTGGGTGATTTGGATTCTTGCTTTCTGGGCTCCACTTGATGCGTTCCTCCCAGATGCAGCATGGATTCTGCTGATTCACAGGGAGAGTAATCTGGCTTCTCTCTTCCTGGACCCTGGTTTGCCTGATTTGCCAATTTATTGATTAGGTTATTTGGGCTTTTTTTGGTGGTATTTGAGTTCTTTATATATTCTGGGTGTTATAAATCCATTGTCCTAAGAAAAGTTGGCAAACATGTTTTCTCATTTTGTAGGCTGTCTCTTCACCCTGTTATTTCCTTTGCTGTGTAGAAACGTTTTAGTTTCCTATAATCCCATTTATCTATTCTTGCTATTATTTCCTGTGTTATTGAAGCCCTATTCAGGAAAACTTTGCCTGTGTCTATGACTGGAAATATTTCCCCTATGTTTCCTTCTAGCAGGTTCAAAGTTTCAAATTTTTAAGATGAGCATATTATTTTTATCCTTGGCTCTAATTTTTATATCCCCATAATTCAATATTGATAGGTCATATATGTCTTAAAATTTATCTATTCTAGGTTCTATAATTTATTGGAATATACGTTTTCAAAATAGTTCCTGTTAAAATTTCAGTGTTATCACCTGTAATATCACTCTTTTTGTCTCTAACTTTATT
This sequence comes from Cavia porcellus, assembly GCF_034190915.1. Lineage (NCBI taxonomy): Eukaryota > Metazoa > Chordata > Mammalia > Rodentia > Caviidae > Cavia > Cavia porcellus. The sequence goes on from NW_026947508.1 coordinate 35,557,161, forward strand.
CGTTTTAGTCTTATTAGTTTGGCTAAAGGTTTATTGCTCTTATGATTTCAGATAGCTCTTAATTTCATTGATTTTATTTAGTCTTTTAGTCTTCATTACATTAATTTCAGCTTTGATTTTTATTATTTTATTCTATTGGTTTTGGATATTTTGTTCTTTTTTTTCTGGGACCTTGCTTGGTTGAATATGATATAGGTACTCCTACTTGCTTTTGGGTACCATTTGCATGGAATATCATTTTACATCCTTTAACTTTGAGTTTGTGTATGTCATTATATATGAGGTGTTGTTTTGTTCTTTTTTCTTTTCTTTCTTTTTTTTTTTTTTTTGTCTTTTTCATTTTTATCGGTACCAGGGATCAAACTCACGACTGCACACTTGCAAGGAAGGTGCTTATGCCGCTGAGGTAAATCCCCAGCCCCCTGTTGTTTTGTTCTTTCTTTCTTTTGTTCTTTCTTTCTTTTAGAAAGGATCTCTGCACATAGTTCAGGCTGTCCTTAAACTCACTGTGTAGCACAGACTGGCCTCAAACTCATGGTGATCCTCATACCTCAGCCTCCTGAGTGCTAGAATTATGGGAATGTGCCATATATGCTTGCCAAGGTGTGTTTCTTGAAGGGAACATACAGTTTGGTCATATCTTTTCAATCCAGTCTATCAATCAGTGTCTTTTAATTGGAGATTTAAGGTCATTTATGTTCAGGGTTGTTATTCAAAGGTATGTATAAACTCTTACTACATTATTATTTTTCAGATGTTTGAGTCTTCTCAATCTATTGTTAGTCATTCTTCTGTTTATAGTCTTCCTTAAGTTTCTTTTGTAATAATGGATTGGTGAGCATGCATTCTTTTGATTCCTGCTTTGAGGGTCTTTATTTCTTCTTCAATTCTGAAAGATAACTTTGCTGGATATAGTAATCCCAGGTTGGCAGTTATTTTCTTTCAAAGCTTGAAATACATTATTACCTACCCTCCTGACCTTTAGAGTTTCTGCTGAGAAATCTGTTCTTATTTGGTTGGGTTTGCCTCTGTAAATGATTTGGCATTTTTTTCACTGCTTTTGATAGTCTCTGTTCTTGACATTTTAACTATAATATGATGTGGGAGAGGTTCTCTTCTGGTCATGTCCATTTGGGTTCTGAATGCCTCTTGTGCTTAGATGTTCGTTTTTTTCTAAAGATTTGTAAAATTATCTGCTATTTTTTCACCGAATAGATTTTCCATGCCTTTAGTCTGATTTAAAATCCCTTCTCATATGCCAGGTAACTCTTACATTTGTTTTTTAAATAAATATTTCAAGTTATCTGTGTGTGCATGCACATGCTTTGATAGTATCTTTTTTTCTTTATTATTGCCTGAATGTAATTTTTTTTCTTCAAACCTTGAGATTTGGCTTTTACTTGATCAAGCCTACTGTTTATGCTTTCCATTGAATTTTTAATTTGGTTAATTGGGCTTTTCATTTCCAAGGTTCTTTTTTTAAATCAAAATCTGTATTTCTTTAATCTCTTGTATTATCTTAGTATTTCATTCAATTGTTTGTTTTTATGCTCTTTGAATTTATTGATCATTTTTTTCTGTAAGTACCACACACTAACCAATTATACCATCTGCTCATTTTTAAAAAATTCTCTATGGAATTTCATCTTCTTTGATACAATTGGGATCAGCTATTATGGAAGTATTAATTTCAGAAGAAGCTATAATGCCTCAGATTTTGATGTTTCTAAATTGAGATTTGCATATTTGTTGAGATGATGTTCTCTTACCTTTTGGGGGCAGGCTTCTTTTGACAGTATACCCCAGAGTATCAAACACTTATGTAGTATTTAGATCTCATTGAATTCTGCTTGTATTTTCCCTGTGACTTCTTTCTGATTAGTGGGGACTAACACAGAACATACTGTCTTGTTTTCTGCATAAATCTTTCACATATGGTGCCTGTTTGGTCGGTAAATCAGGTATGATTTAAACAGCAGAATATGTGGAAGTGGATCCTCTATAGTTATTTCTCTAATTTTTGTCAACACAGTACAGGCTGAAAGGTTTATGATAGAGTTGTTTGCAGGTGTGATATCTACTGAAATGTTGTCTCTTTCTGGTATTACTAACAAGGTAAATGTCCAGTAGCAAAATTTCAGTTACTCCCTAGCTATGCCTACTTTGGGCCAATTCATTACTAGGGTTTTTATTACCCATATTGTATCTGCCTCAGATTGATTGGGTCTAAATTGTGGCGTAAAATAGATGTGATCTTCTCAAATGGATTGTACATGTATGGAGAGTGGGTAGTTTGTGTCACAGCACCCTCCCAGGATGTGCCTGAATAAGCCATGGTTTTCATGAATAGTATATAGAGAGAAGTTAGGATACTTCTGTAAATTGGGATCTTTTGCCTAAAACAAAATTTTAACGGTTACAACAGAAAATCTCATGTAAATGCTAGTTCCTTTTAACAATCAACTTTTAATAAGTACATTCTTTTAGGGAAGGAAATTTTAAGAGAGAAAAGTATTGTCAAAGGCAAAATAAGTAATCTAAGAAATGTAAATAGAGGCATTGACGTAGGTGAATCTATATTGACATTAGTGCTGTTTCAAGTTTTTGATTGAAAGTAACATACTATCAAAATAAAATCAGGCAGATAATGTTCACTTGTAATTCTTTGATGGTAAATGAAAAAGAGAAACTTCTTTATACTCTATTATACAAAGAAAGAGTAAAAGATAAAATTTCATTTATTCACAGTATACAAAAAGAACAATCACATTATTGATTTCCTGAGTCTGTCCTATTATTGCACTGGTATTTGCTGATGAGAAAGAGTGAAAGATATATTGTGAATATTAATGATTTATTCATTTTCTAATATGTACAAAAATAACAGAAACAAGAGAAAGGAAGCTATGGGAAAATAACTCAAAAACTGAATTGTCAAAATGTTTGAAGCAATGTACAAGAAAATGCATAAGATGTTCAAAAACTCAACAAGGATTTAATTTATTAGGTAGAAGGTTTTACCAATAAAATGTTTGATGAGCTTGAAGAATAAACAATAAACTGAATTAAATACGACAGTATAAAACATGCATGACTACTTCCATGAATTAGAAAGTATGAAAGAAAACAAGCAGAAATACATGATACAAAAAATTTAATGGTTAGCACATTTACTAAAGCAAGGACAGAGTGTCAGAAATAGAAAATAAGATGGATATGTATATTACAAACTCACTGTACCATAAAAATGGCAAGACACCATGCAATCTGGATTCAATAGCTGCTAGATGACTTAAAAAAAAATCTCAGAATTATAGGAAAAAAGGAAAAATTAGATGACTCAAAGGTCATAAAATCTATTCATTGAAATTATAGCAGATTTTTCAAATCTAGGGAAAGAATTAAATATTCAAGTATAAGAGGTATGTAGAACCCAATATAGTCATGACCAGAAAAAAAATCTCCTGATACATCATATTCAACATTCTAGAAATTCAACAAAAAGAATGCCAAAAGCTATTAAAGTAGAGCAGCCAATAACCTATAAAGGCAAACCTATAAAAATAACTGCAGATTTCTCAGCACAAAACTTAAAGGACAGATTTTGGGGCAGTTTTTCAAGCCTTAAAGAAAACAGTTGTCAGTCCACACTTTTATATTCTGTAACATTAACCTTCCAAGTCCACAGAAAAGTAAAGACTTTTTAAAACCAAGAAATCCTAAAGAAGTGTATAAACATTAAAACAGCACTGCAGAAAATACTTAAGGGAATCATAGACAGAGACAGAAAACCAGCACCAAAGAGATGAAGGAAAAGTATATATCTAACTTGGAGAGTAGTTAGGTGAAAAGAAAAAGATAATGGAATCAGCACTGGAAAAATAATGCAATGAAGGACTCAATAAACACCTTACAGTAATAACTGTCAATGTCAGTGGTCTCTACTCTCCAATCAAAAGACACAGACTGGTAAGGTAGTAAAAATAAATGTAACCACATATTGCCTCTGGAAGACACACCTCAGCCAAAAGGAAGTACATATACAAAAATAAAAGTCTGGAAAATAATATTAATTCAATTGGAGCCCCAAAACAAGTGAGAGTAGCTAAGTTATTTTCAGATGCAGCAGACTTTGAGCCAATCGGATTAAAACAAACAAAGATGGCTGCTGCATACTGGTAAAAGGGAACAATTCAACAGGAAGAGATACCAATTGTAAATATCTACTCACTTAACTTCATAAAATAAAAACTACTATACTTAAAAGAGCAGATAGGTACCAGTACAATGGTATGGAATTCAATACCCTAATCTCACAATTAAATGGGTCAACCAACAAAAATCTGCAAGGAAATATCAGCATTAAACTATTGTTGAACAAATGGATTTAATATGTCTATGGTGTTTCATAGTACAACAGAATACACATTCTTCTCAGCAGTACACAAAACTTTTCCCAAAATAGATCATACCTTAGCTTACAGGCATGGTTAAATACAGAAGAACTGAAATAATTCCCTGCATATTGTCAGGTTATAACATAATGAAGTAAGAAATCAATAGCAAGAGAAGCCACATCTCTTGCTTGCTTTGGTACTTTTTGCCTGCCATGAACTATTTTACCTCTATGATGCTTGTCTGTCATGCCACCCTTCCTTGGAGCTAGATGATTATGGACTGAAACCTCTAAAAGCTATGAAATAAATAAACCTTTCCTTCTTTAACTTTGGGTATTGAGTATTTTGTGTCAATAATGAGAGAAAAGTAACTTAAGACACCAACCAGATTCTACAGCTGTACCAGTTTTACAGCTGATCATAAGAGATACCATAATGTCTACTTTTACTCTCTTGGAATGTTGTCCTGACACAGTCATGAAAGGACAATGGAGCACATAGTGAATTGTGACATGCCATATGAAAGAGAATCTGGTATCTCACACTTAGCAATCTTCTGACACAAGTAAGGCCATTTGGATCTTCCATCCAAGCAACTTTTTAATGAATTCAACTGCATGAGTGATGCCACCATGCCTGGCATGTTAGAGAAATTTTAGAGGAAAATTTGTAATATTAAATATAATTTTGAAATACTGATGTAAATTCATTATTTTGAAAGTATACTTTCTAGCTCACTAAAAAAGGTTAGAAACAATGGCACTAGGCATATACCTCAATCTTTGTTTCTTTCTGTTTTGTTAGTGTTTGGGTTTTTGTTTTTGTTGATTGGTCTGGTCTGGTTTGTTCAGTTCTGTTTTGTTCAGTTCTGTTCTGTTCTGTTCTGTTCTGTTCTGTTCTGTTCTGTTCTGTTCTGTTCTGTTTGAAATAGGGTCTCCCTGTGTAGTTTAGGGAGCTTTGAACTCACTGTGTAGCCCAGGCTGGCCTGAAATTCATGTGATCGTCCTGAGGGGATTATAGGTATGCATTACCACACTGCTTCAATCTTTGTTCCTAAAAAACATTTCTCATTAAAAGTAGTAGGTCCTTGATGAATTCTAAGTCTAAGCAAAAAAAGGTACTGATTTTTTTCTACATTATTCTCTAAAATCAAGAAAGCACTAAAAGATAAAGATAAATGAACATAAAAGCCAGCTGGAAAGCACTTCTATCTAAATTAAGGACAGTTTGCACAGAAAAACTTAGTACTGCCACATACTTAACCAATTAAGTGTTGAGTGTTATACTACTTTAAATGAAATAGAATAATATGTTGCTTGAAAGTTGATGGCCTTAAAAGTATCATTAGAGACTGAGAAACTACAGTCCACACACCACTTTGATCTGACACCTGTTTTCAGAATTAAAATTTTATTGAAATACAACCATATCCTCAATCTTTATTTAAGAAAACATTTGTTTGCCCCAGGTATATACATACTATCCACCCTGAAATGCACAAAAAGAGGTTTTGATGTCACCAAAGGAAGTAGAGTCATAAAAGATGATTTATTTGTCTCTGGTAATAGCTTTCTTTTTTTAAAATTTTATTTTAAATAAAATAAAACAAAACAGAGCAAAGCAGATCAGAACAAAACAATGCAAACAACACAGGATTTCAGAACACCGGGAAATCAACAGTAGCTACCATAATGTCTCTTGTTTTCTTTGAAATAATTGTCCATATCTTCACATAAAATGAATCAAACAAAACAAAATAGTATAAAACCAATTGAAACAAAAGAATGAAAGCATTACAGACCTTAAAAACCAAACAATAGAAAAATCAGCACAGCTACCATAATGTCTGTTTATCTCTTGAAAATAGCTATCCTTATTTTCGTATATATTGAAATCAAATAATATAAAACAGAAGAAAGCTAATCAAAACAAAGAATAAAAACATTATTGGACTTCAAAACAAGATGATGGAAAATCAGCAATGGCTACCATGTCACATTTTCTTCAGAGTAGTGGTTCATATCACACGTAATAAAGTCAATTCTTGTAAATTCTTTAGAAGTTCTAGGCATGTATAAACCTATACATGTACATCTATCCTTTCTGTATTAGAGGTAAAAACAAAATATAAGAAAAACAAAAGAGACATAACAGTAACAAAGAGCCCAAAACAATAACAATATAGGCTTTCAAAACAAGGTTGTAGGAACATAACTAAAATTGTTATTTTGCATAGTTATCTTCAAAAGAGTTATAAAGATTACCAGATGTAAACATGCAAAATTGATCTGATTCTATGAATGTTAACTGTTTCAAGAACTAATAGAATTAGTATTATAATCATCTTAGCTATCTTAAGTGTATACATACAAATGTATATCTTTTTTCCTCTTCCTTCTTTTCTCCTTTTCCCTGTTATTCACCTTGGAGCAGTTTTTGCCATTTCACAATATTTATTAAAGATTTTGTATCTCATTTATTCTTTCAGTTTCTTACACTAGGGAGACAAGATGGTATTTACACATGTGAATTTGATTTATTTCACTTATGAGTGTGGTCTCAAGTCACATCCATTTATCTATAAAAACCTCAGTGTGATTCTTCCTTATAGCTGAGTAGTACTCCATTGTATAAAAATACCATATCTTTTTTATCCATTCCTCAGTTGATGGGCATTTAGGTTATTCCCAAAATTTGGCTATTATAAATTGTGCTGCTGTAAACATGGGGTACATACATCACTCTAGTATGATGTTTTCAGTTCTGGGAATATACCCAAAAGTAGAATAACTGGGTCAGATGGGACTTCCAACCCCACCTTTTTGAGGAACCTCCAAGACTGACCTCCACTGTGGTTGCACCAGTCTACATTCCTACCAGCAGTGCAGAAGAGTTCCTTTTTCCTCACAGCCTCTCCAGCATTTGTTACTGGTATTTTTCTTGACCCTGACCATTCTTTCTTGAATGAGATGGGATTTCTGTGTGCTTTTAATTTGCATTTCTGTAATGACCAATGATGTTGAGCGTCTTTCATGTATTTATTTGCCATTTGTATTTCTTCAGCTGAGAAATGCGTATTCGTCTCAGATGCCTGTTTTTAGATTGGGTCTTTGAATTTTGGGGATCTGATTTGTTTTTTTCATTCTTTATATGTTTTAGATAGAAGTCTTTTGTCTGAGGGACAATTGACTAAGATTTTTTCCCAGTTTGTGGGTTTTCTTTTCATTCTGTCAGTGATTTCTTTAGACATGCGAAACTTGATAAGACAAGATTTCAGTTGTTGATTCTGAGAAGTATTTCCCATGCAATTTGATTTTTTTCATGAATTCTCTGCCTACCCTTATGTCTTTAAGATTTCTATCTACTTTGTCTTCCAGCAGATTTAGTGTTTCTGTTTTAATATTTAGATCTCTGAACCATTTTGACTTTAGTTTAATACATGGTAGAAGATATAGGTCTAGTTTTAGATTTGGGAAAAGGAAAGATAGTTTTTCCAGCACCACTTGTTAAGGAGGCTATCTTTCTTGCACTGAACATGCATGGCCCCTTTGTCAAACATAAGTTGGCTGAGTGTGTTTGTAGTTGTGGTCGTATCTTCTAATCTATTCCACTTATCTTGAAGCCTATTTTTATTCCAGTACCATGCTGATTTTATCACAGTAGCTTTGTAGTATAACTTCAAGTCAGGGATTGTGATGCCACCTGCCTTGCCTTGGTTGCCTGGAATTGCCTTTGCTATTCTAGGTCTCTTCTGGTTTGGTATAAATTTTGCAAATGATTTCTCTAGATCTGTGATGTATGTTAATGATATTTTAATTGGAATTGTATTAAATCTGGATAGAGTTTTGGAAGTATAGCCATTTTCACAATGTTTGTTTTTTCTGTCCATGAATAAGGAATGTGTTTCTATTTTCTAACATCCTCTTTTTTCAGAGTATTGTAATTTTCACTAAAGAGATCTTTTACTTTCTTTGTTAGATTGATTCCTAACTATTTCATTTTTTGGATGCTGCTATGAATGGTGTGGCTTCTCTTGTTTCTCTCTCGGTGAGTTTGTTGTTTATGTACAGGAATGCTATTGATTTTTGAGTGTTGATTTTGTATCAAACTACATTACTGAATTTGGTTATTACATCTAGGAGTCTTTCAATGGAGTTTTGGGAGTTTTCTATGTAGAGTATCATGTCATCTGCAAATAATCATAATTTAACTTCTTCCTTTCCTGTCCTTATTCCTTTTATTCTTTCTCTTGTCTAATTGCTCTGGCTATTATTTACAGCACTATATTGAATAGGAGTGGTAATACTGGATAGCCTTGTCTTGTTCCTGATTTTAGAGTGAAAGATTTCAGTTTTTGACCAATTAATATGATGCTGGCTCTTGGTTTGTCATAGATGGCTTTTAGCAGATTGAGGTAGAAACAGTCTATTCCAATGTTCTGTAGGGTTCTTATCATGAGTGAGTGTTGGACTTTATCAAAAGCTTTTTCTGCATCTATTGAAATGATCATGTGATTCTTACCTTTGGCTCTATTGATGTGGTGTATTATGTTTATTGATTTGCATTTGTTGGACTATCTCTGCATGCCTGGGATGAATCCCACTTGGTTGTGGTCTATAATCTTCTTGATGACTTGCTGCATTGTGTTTGCCAGTATTTTATTTAGGATTTTTGCATCTATGTTTGTTAGGGAGATTGGCCCATAGTTCTCTTTTTTGGTTGGGTCTTTCTCTGGTTTTGAAATTAGGGTAATACACTTGCTTCCAGGAATGAGTCAAGTTAGTATTTGCTTCCCTTTCAATTTTGTTGAAGAGTTTGAGGAATGTTGGAATTAAGTTTTCCTTGAATTTCTTGTAGAATTCAGCAGTGAATCCATCAGGACCTGAGCTTTTCTTTTATTGGTAAGGTTCTAATTACATTTTCAATTTCATTAATTGAAATTGGGTTCTTCAGCAGTTTTACGTCTTCTTGATCCAGCTTTGGTAATTCGTATGGGTTTAGGAATCTGTCCATTTCTTCTGTTATCAAACCAATGAGAATAAAGATTTTTGAAGTAGATATTATCTTCTATATTTCCACAGGGTCTGTAGTGATTTTGTCCTCACTCCTTATGCATGACTTTGAGTTTTTTCTTTCCTTTTTAAAATAAGGTTGGGTAGAAGCTTATCAATTTTATTTGTTCTTTCAAAGAACCAACTCTTTGATTTATTAATTCTTTGTATTTGTTTTCTTAGTCTCTATTGAGTTGATTTCTGTTCTCATGTTTATAATTTCCTCCTTTCTTTTGGTTTTGGCCTTGACTTGCTCTTTTTCTAAATATTTGAGGTGTAGCATCAGGCTGTTTATTTGTGTTTGTTCTGTTTTCCTGATATGCGAGTTTACCACAGTAAATTTACCTCTGAGGACTACTTTCATTGCATCCCACAGGTTCTGGTAAGTTTTATTTGTATTTTCATTTTCTTGTAGATATTGTTTAATTTCTTCTTTTAATTTCCTCTGTGATCCATTGATTGTTCAGGAGTGTATTATTTAATTTCCATGTGTTTATGGAGTTTTTGCAGTTTGTCATTAATTTCCAGTTTTATAGCACTATTGTCAGATAATATGCTTGGGATAATTTCAGTTCTTTGCATTTATTTGAGCATCTTCTATGGGCTATTATGTAGTCTATTTTAGAGAATGTCCCATGTGAAGCTGAAAAAAATGTATAGTCTGATATTGTTAGGTGGAACACTCTGTACATATCTACCAAGTCCATTTGTTCACAGGTTTGACTCAACACAGGTTTGTTTCTTGCTGACTTCTGTCTAGTTGATCTGTCTCTTTGTGTCAATGGGGTGTTAAGGCCTTCCATTAATTATAATTGTGTTGTTGCTTATTTGATTTTTCATTTCTATTAATATTTGTTTTATATAGCTGGGTGTTTCCATATTTGCTGCATATATATTAAGGATTGTTATCTTTTCCTCTTGAAGTTTTTTCCTAACTAGTATATAGTGGCCTTCTTTATCTCTTCTGCTCATTCTTGGTTTGAAGTTTATGTTGTCTGCATACAGTACAGCTACCCTTGCTTTTTTATGGGTTCCTGTTGCATGAAGTATTATTTTCCATCCTTTGACTTTCAGTCTATGAATTTCCTTTTGGGTTAGATGGGTTTCTTTTATATAACATATGGTTGGATGTTGTTTTTTGATCCATTCTGCCAGTCTGTTTCTCTTAATTGGTGAATTGAGGCCATTTACACTAATGGCTAATATATACTGTCTCATTTTGTCATTTTATCTTTCTGCTGTTGGTTCTTTACCTTTCCCTTCTCTTTAATTGTCTACCCTTAGTAGTTTTTTCTGTTGTTCTTAAAGTTGTTGTTATTTTTATGTCTATCTAGAATATCTTTCAGTATTCTTTGGTCAGGGTTGGTTTTGATTGTGAAGCACTTAAGCTGTTCTTGGTCATTTCTCCATCTTGAAGAAGAGTTTTGCAGGGTACATCAATCAGTGTTGCAAGTAAGTCATTTTCCTTTGGGATTTGAAATACTTCACACTCCATGCACTTCTTGACTTCATTGTTTGTGCTGAGAAGTCTGCTATGAGTCTGATGGGCTTTCCTTTATAGATGATCTGTATCTTTTCTGTAACAGCTTTTAATATTCTGTTCCTATGTTGAATTTCTGGACTGTTGATTATTATATGTCTGGGTGTAGAATTATTTTGATTGTGGCTAATTGGAGTTCTATATGCTTCACCTATCTGTCTATTAGTTTCCTTTCCCATTTTGGGGAAATTTTTGGCTATTACTCCTATAAATGGTCTTTTGATATCATTTGTGTTGTCACCTTTTTGTTTAGACGTATCATCTTATATTGTTTTTCTTTGCATTACAACTGTTAAACTGTTAATTCCTGATTCCATTGTTGTTTTTAAAAGATCTTTGCTTTCCTGTTCAATGCATGCAATCTTGTCTTCGAGGTCTGAAAGTCTTATCTTCACATTTATGCAGGTGGTTTTGCCAACTTTTGATGGAATTTTTGATTTCCTAGATACTCTTGAATCTGTTTCTTGTATTCTATTGTTTTCTTATATAGTTCATTCAAGGTTACTGTCTTTTTGCAGTACTCTTCAATTTTTTTTTAACTATGGCTTCTTTAGATGTGTTCAGCATTTCTTTTAGTATATTTATCATTTCTTCCTTTACCTGGGAGATTATTTCTGATCTGAGTTTCTTTACAGCTTCCTGGAGTTGTTTCTTTACTTCAGTTGCTATCATTTTAGAAGTTTCAGGTATATGGGCTTACACTTTCTTCTATATCTATGTCTCCTATGCTTGTTTGGGGTGGGCTGAAGGTTTGAGATTGTGTTTTGCTTTGTTTGTTTTATCATTTTCCTATATACCCCGGAGAAGCCAAATGCAAGTTGTCAGTTGCTCCTCAGTTGATGATATCTGTCCATACTGCAGGAGGTTTACCCAGTTGAGTGGGGGTCATTAGGCAGGTATTACCACGTCCCTAGTGGTACTCAGAGGTCCCTCAAGTTGGGGGAGTACATGGGGTGGGCCTTCCGCACGCCTCACATGGTACTCCAAGGCTCCCTGGCTTATTTTGGTTGCTGGGTGGGGCTCTACCAGGTTGAGTGGCGTGGCAAGGCTGAACATCTTGATGGAGTATGCTATACTGGCCTTCGGCTCATGCCTCACAGTACACCAAAGCTCCCCAGCTGCTTGGGGTCACTGAGTAGGGCTCTAACAGGTTCCAAGTTAGGTACCAAGCTTGCACGGCTAGGTGGAATTTGCTGTGCAGGCCTTCCACTCATACCACTCAGCACAGGAGGCTTGCCTGCCACTCAGGGTCACACTAGGCAGGGCATAGGATGGTAGATTTATTTTTTTATTTTTTAAAATTTTTTTATTTTTGTCTTTTTCCTTTTTATCGGTACCAGGGATCGAACTCACGACCGCCTGCTTGCACAGCAGGCACTTATGCCGCTGAGCTAAATCCCCAGCCCCAGGATGGTAGATTTAAACAGTCATATTAATAACCGTATTAAATGTAAATTTCTAAACAGTCTAATAAAAAGGTAGAAATTGTCATATTGGATTTAAAAAAAGCTAGGCCTAATCATATCCTGCCTACTATAAACTTACTTAAAATGTAAAGATATAAACAAGTTACAAAAGGAGCAAGGTTGTAGAACTAGACAAGATGGAGTAAATATACTTCATTCTGTCTCTTCCACAGAAGGTAGTTTTAAAATCTGGGCAGAATTAAAATTCATTAGAGTAAATAAATAATCTGGATACTATGATATGAACATTTCCAAGCTCATTTTATAGAAGTATTACTACCTTACTATTAAAACAGCGTGGGGGATGACTATAGTGCAATATTCTTCATAAATAAAAAAATAAAAATTTTAAACAAAATGTTTGCATATTAAATCCAGAAATATATACAAAGGATAATAAACTGCAAGAAAGTAGGCTTTCAAGTAAATGAAAAGCTGATGGAAATTAATTTATATAATCTACAATATTTAATAGTCTACATAAATAATATATGATCATACTAACTCACACAGAAAAATACAGTTGGACAAAATACAACATCCACTTGTGACTTAAATTCTTAACAGACTACAAAAGGAGATCTCAACATAATAAAATCTCCATCTTAATTATGCTAGTGAAATAGCAAATGTCCTGTAAGATGAGGAACAAGGCAAAAGTGTACATGTTCTAATCACTCCTATTCAATATCTTAACTGCTACATGAGAAGAAAAAATTAAAAGTATTTAGATGAGAAAAGGCTAGGGATTTGGCTCAGTGGCAGCCACAAGATCCTGAATTCAATCTCTACTACCAAAACCAAAGAAAAGAGGGCTGGGGATATGGCTCAGTGGTAGAATTCTTGCCTTGTATACCCAAGGCTCTGGGTTTGATCCCCAGCACAAAAGTTAATTAATTAATTTACAAGAAACTCCTGAAACTAGTAAGTTCTTTTAGCAAGGAATCAAACACAAGATTGTAATACCAAACCAATACAGATTTTAAAAACAAATTATTACAACTTCTAAGAAGTTATCTAATTTTTTCTAACAAAACATGTATAGGAATTAAATACTGAAAACTCCTAAACAGTGATGAAATAAATGTACAACCTAAAAAAGTGGACTGAATGTGTTCACAAATTGAAGACTTAATATAGTGAAAATTTCCATTTTCCTAAAATTGATGTATAAGTTTAATGCCAATACAAATCAAAATCTCAGATTTTTAAAAGTATAAACAAGGGCATTTTGGCTCTCTGAGCAGCACCATGGCAGTAGGCAATAAAAAGTGCCTTATGAAAGGTGGCAAAAAGGGAGCCAAAAAAGGTGGTTGATCCATTTTCTTTCTTTCTTTCTTTCTTTTTTTTTTTTTTTTTTTGTCTTTTTTCCTTTTTATTGGTACCAGGGATCGAACTTACGACTGCCTGCTTGCAAGGCAGGTGCTTATGCCGCTGAGCTAAATCCCCAGCCCCAGTTGATCCATTTTCTAAAAAAGACTATTATGATATGAAGGCACCGGCTCTGTTCACCATAAGAAATATTGGAAAAAACACTAGTCACTAGAACTCAAGGAACCAAAATTGTGTCTGATGAGCTCAAAGGTTGTGTGTTTGAAGTGAACCTTGTGATCTGCAGAATGATGAAGTTGCCTTTGGAAAATTCAAGCTAATTACTGAAAATGTTCAGGGCAAAAACTACCTAATTAACGTCCATGGCATGACAAAATGTGTTCCATCATCAAAAAATGGCAGACCATGATCAAAGCTCATGTTGATGTCAAGACTACCAACGGTTATTTGTTTCATTTGTTCTGTGCTGGCTTTACTAAAAAATGCAACAATCAGATACAGAAGACCTGTGATGCTCAACACCAGCAAGACTGCCAACTCCAGAAGAAGATGATGGAAATCATGACCCAAGAGGTGCAGACAAATGACTTAAAGGAAGTGGTCAATAAACTGATTCCAGACAGCATTGGAAAAGACATAAAAAAGGCTTGCCAGTCTGTTTATCCTCTTCATGATGTCTTCATCAGAAAAGTGAACGTGTTAAGCCCAGGTTTGAATTGGGAAAACTCATGGAGTTTCTTGGTGAAAGTAGTAGCTTTGGAAAAGCTACTGGGGATGAGACTGGAGCTAAAGTTAAATGAACTGATGAATATGAACCACCAGTCCAAGAGTCTGTTTAAAATACAGATTTTTAATGATGAATAAAATCCTATTTGTGACCAAAAATAGTGCAAATAAGGTTATTCTAAAATTTTATAAAGGCAAAGAAACCAGAATAATTAATTCCAGAAGAGAATTAATAGAATTAGAGAAATAACACATTTTAAAAAATTAGACCATGTACCACTGGGCTACACTTTCAGTTTTATGCTAAGTAATTTTAAGAATTATTATAAAACTGTGGTAATCAAGACGTGGTGATGTTGAAGGGGTAAATATAAATCAATGAAACAGTCAGTCTAGAAATGCATCCACACAAGTCTAGCCAATTTAATTTTCATGAAGATGCAAAAACAATAGAGCTAGATAGATAGCTTGCTTCTTTACTTGCTTGCTTGTTTGTTTTCTTGCTTGCTTCCATGCTTACTTGTTTGCTTTCTTTCTTTCTTTCTTTCTTTCTATTAGATAGGATCTAGCTATGTAGTTCCAACTGGCATTAAACTTACTGTGTAGTCCAAGCTGCCTTGAACTTGTATTAATCCTGCTGCATCAGCCTCCTGAGTGCTGGTATTGCAGGTGTGCACCACCATGCCTAGCTAGTCTTTATCAACATATAAAATTAGACATTAAATACCAAACACTGAAATATGTAACCAAAATAAGCCTCAACCTAAACCTCACATTTTATACAAAAATTAAATCACTGTCTAAAGGTTAAATATAAAAGTATAAAATGTTTAGAAAATCTTTGACTTGAGATTAGGCAGAGTTTTTGGACATATTATCAAAAGCATGATTCATAAAGGGAGAAACTGATAAACTGAACTTCATTAATAGTAAAAAAAATTTTTGCTCTACCAAAGGTAGCATTAAAAGATTTTTTTAAAAAGCTACAAACTCGGAGAGAAAATTTACAAGACACATACCCAGAAAGGATTTATATACTAAATATATAATGAACTCTCAAAGCTCAAAATACAAAAAAGTCTCAACTTTAAAATAGGCGAAAGTGTGCCAGGGATTTAGCTCAATGGCTCAAGTGCTTGCCTGGTAAGCGTGAGGTTGTGAGTTTGATCCCTGGTACCAAAAAGAAAAAATAAAATAGGCAAAAGATTTAGACACTTCTTTAAAGAGAATATACAGATAATAAGTAAACAAATAAAAAGATGTTCCACATCCTTAGCCATTAGGAAAATGCATATTAAAACCATGGTGATACACCACTACATACCTATAAGCATGGAGAAACATCAACAATACCAACTACTGTGAGCAAGGGTAATAGATGGGACTCATGTATTGTGATAGGAATGCAAAATGATAAGGCACTCTGAAAGAACAGTTGGCCATTCTTATTAAAGTTAAACATATACTTAGGGGCTGGGGATTTAGCTTAGCGGCATAAACACCTGCCTTGCAAGCAGACAGTCGTGAGTTCAATCCCTGGTACCGATTAAAAGTTAAAAAGTTTAAAAAAAAAAATTAAACATATACTTACCATTTTATCTAGCAGTCCCACTCTTGGAATTTCTCCTTAGAGAAATGGAAAAGTATATTAACAGAACAGGTTGGTTATTGATGTTTCTAGCAGTTCTATTCATAGTTGCCAAAAACTAGAAATTATCCAAACGTGGGGGTTTTGTTTGTTGGTTGTGTACCAGGGATCAAATTCATAACCTCACACTTGCCAGGCAAGTGCTTACGCTAATGAGCTAAATTCCCAGCCCCTCATTTGTGTTACAATTCTTAAAAACACTACACTGCAGTGATAGAAAACAGATAGATCACTTACTGCCAAGTGTTAAAGGTATGCCTACAAAGGGTCAATATGGAGACTTTCAGAGTGATGGAACTGTTCTGTGCTCTGATTATTGTAATGGTTTCATGAATTTATACTCCTATTTAAATTCATAGAGTTGTACATCAAACTAAAAATTAATTTTTCTAAGTCTATTTTTAAAAAAACATTGTGTAGTTTTAAAGTTGAAGGGGAGAAAATCTTAAAAGAGTGTGGAATCCTAAAAGCCTCATAGAGAAAACAAGTCAGGATGAGAATAATCAGTTGTATCAAACATTGTTGATTGTCAGGGAAGACAAGGACAGAGAAGTGATAACAGTGAAGAGGTCACTGGTGACACTGATTATGAAGAGATTTGGAATAGTGTGTTAAGCACAGGGCCAAAGAAGAAATGGGAGGGAGAAATGTGAGTCAACAAGTATAGATAATTCCTGAAATTTTGCTACAAAAGACAGTGAAGAAATGGGACAAGCCAGGCATGGTGGCATATGCCTATAATCCTAGTCTTGAGAGGTTGAGGCAGGAGGATTGCTGCAAGTTTTAGGCCACCTTGGATTACAAAGTGAATTTAAGGTCAGCCTGAACGGCAGAATGAGACCGTATCTCAAAACAACAACAACAAAAAACAACTACAGAAGTAGAGTTCAGAAGTTTTTATTTTTGTTTGGTGCTAGGACTTAAACCCAGGGCCTGTCTTAATGACATCCCCATCCCTGAGATTTTTGTATGAAAAGGCAAGAAACATAATAAACTTATTTATGTGCTAATGAGAATAATAGAGAATGAAAAATGGATAATGTAGTTTATATTACATATAGCTTTTTTTTTTAGCAGAGTATAAATATATATCTGTGATAGGGTAAATCATAAAGTCTGGAAACATAGATAGATAGATAGATAGATAGATAGATAGATAGATAGATATTGTCATCATCAAGGATGACTTTGACCTGTAAGCAAGTAAGTAAAGTATCCATTTCCAGACTTTACAGATGTTATGCACATGTGTACATGTGTATGCAACACACAATTGCAGTTTTCATGCTGACTGTAAGTTTCCAAGAACAGCTGTTATGTTTTACTCATTCTTGTAATCCTCATAGCTAAGAATGTAGGGAACATAGTGAATAATTCAATTAAAAGCGTCTACTGAATGGCTATAACATTAAGGAAAAAGACTATCTTTATTATCCAGCTCTAGGATAAATCAGCTTCCTTGTCTGTGAATATCCTTTGCAATATAAAGTTGTGTTTCCTGCCCACTTTTTTTTTTTTTTTTTTTTTTTTTTTTTTTTTTGGTACCAAGGATCAAACTCGCAGCCTTGCGCTTGCCTGGCAGGCACTTATGCTGCTAAGCTAAATCTCCAGCTCCCTGCCCACTCCTAGGCCACTACAGGACTATCCTTAGTTCTATATCCACTTATGGTATAAACTATGAACTTAACTGAATTTATCTAAATTTTCACTGCAGAAAAATATAGCCTATTATAAATGTTCAATGATTTACTCATTCTAATTTGGGCACAAATGACATTTTCTGAATAACATGTCATCATCTTTAAAAAAAAGATGAACATCAATTTCAAAATGGGTCAAAATTATGCCTAAAATATTTTTGTTTCCTTTCCTGTCCTGGGGATCTAACTCAGAGCCTCACACATAGTGGGTTAATGCTATATCACTGACATGTTCCTCAGCCCCAAAATACAAAATTTTAGAGAAATTCTAATTCAAAACATGGTTAAACTTCTCAGTAGGTTCAGATTAGATGAAATGCCACATTAATTTAATTCGAGACAATTTTCCTTTAAATTCTCTTCATTTGGCACAAAGGAAAATTGTGGATGTATGAATGGGTGTGGATGTGTGTGGGTGTATCTGTATCAACTTGCCAGCTTCACTTGTAAATGTACAATTACCATTATAGGAAAGGTTTCTGCTTTGCACTACTCAATTGTGCATTCAAAAACAGTTCTAAGAAAGGCCTCTAATTTGTTCCATTGTTAGTCAAGTGGTTTGTACATGTAGAAAAAAAGCAAAATCAGACATATAATATAGAAAGATGAAAATGGGGATAGGAGAAATTACTCTTCTCCTAAAAATCTGATCTTGCTTTCCTCATTGCCCCCCTCCACAAAAGCAGGATCCTTGCCAAACCCCATAAAAACCCTTAGGCACCTCTCAAGCATGCAAATGTAATTTTCTATCCAGACAACACACTCCCTTTTTAATGAACTCAAAAAACAATCTGTGAATGCTCACAGAAGAGAAGAGGAAAATTGCAATGAAAGAAAGTACAAACAGTGTGGAGGAAGATTAAGATGGACATGGCAAGTCCAGAGTTTAAATAGACATACAAAATAATGAAGGTGAAAGGATTGTAATCAAACAAAATGGTTTGCAGGCTGTCATTTCATACAAATTACAGTCAGAAATATATGAATATTCACTTGAATAAAAATCATTCATTATAAGAGTGGTCCTTCAACTGAAAGGATTCTTGTCAAGACCCAGTGTGGCTATCATTCTTTGTTCCATTTCATGATTAAAAAAGAAAAAAATGAAAAAGGTGTATAGATAAACAAAGAAAAAATGTTACATATGTGCAAATCCTAATCCATCAAGAGCAGGAGCAAATTTTTTCATGGTACAACCAAATACTGTCTTATGTCAAAATTAGACATTCTAAGTGTTAATAAATGACAGGAGACACTTTAGTTGGTCACATGATTCAGGAACCCTCCAGATGCACATTACGATTCAGATTTGAACAGTAAACAGAGTAGGCCGTTCAGTAGGGTGGGAGGACTGGAAGAAAAACAGTGCAGGAGGGGTCATCAAAATGAAAACTGTCCTCTTGCCTCTCCATTTGAAGAGAAGTTTTATTGAGAAAAAAAACTAAGCCAATTTAGGCTGAAATAGTTACAACATTTTACAATCTAACCTCTTAATGATGAATAAAATTCTTTTCCTTGCTTAAGGATCAAATTGGTTGAGCTCTACACTTGTCTGGCACCATGCTGTGGGCTATTTCCTTTCATTCATAACCAATCAAAGATGTATTCAGGCTTTTGTGAGATCCAAGGCTTTGTAACTGCATATTCTAGAGCATCATGATGTTTCTCTAAAAGGAGCAAAGCTACACAGAGTGACAGCTTTCCTTGGGTAGTTAGTATTTGGTGGCCCCTTCTCGATGGTAGACCTTGAGCTCTTTTATAATATAGCAAATACAAATGCTTGTTCTTGTAAGTGGAGAGGTGAAGCACGGTTGAAGGAAGAAAAAGGAATGGGGAAAAAAGAAAATATATTATGTACAGGTACAAATTCCCTGTGATAGATGTGTTCATTATGTATGGCAAATATGTACTAATAAAAATTTAAAGAAATTTGTATAGTACTATAGCATGTATAGCATTATTTTCTCTCTTTAGTTTTATCAATACAGCACAAGATGATGGCTGCTTAAAGGGGAAGGAAAAAATTTTGAAATACAAAATTATTACAAACAGTAAAATAATCTAAGTGTTAATTGAAAACTAACTCTACTTCATGCTTAATGATAAGTTTGATCATCCGAATGTACGATTTAACATAAATTTTTATGGGATGACTTAAGGTATATGTAAATAATATAGCATTGTTTAATTTATAGGTGACAGTCATTTTACATATTGTGTATCTGTTAGCATTGCATATACATACGTACAGAGACTGAAGATAAGAAAACTTCTTACAACGAAGATTTTTAAAACTTTCCTAACAAACTGGTTGTGGTGGGCATATGCCTGCAATCTGAGCTCTCCGAAAGCTGAGGCAGTTAAGGGTTTGAGACCAGCCTGGGCTACCTAGTGAGGCCAGGCAAGCATGAACTACATAGTTAGACCGTGTCGCAAAAAACAGAAACAGAAAACCTTCTTTGATTGCATTGTCAATCAAGTTAAATCGAGGATCTAAGGATGAAAAGTAAAGCAGTAATATTTTATGACAGTTAAGTTTTGCCTCCATTTATTTATAACAGGCTTCTCATCCACCCATGGTAGTACAGAATACAAAGCATTGTTTGTATTGAAAAATAACAGGTACCTTTATGATAGGTCTGTTTCACATTTATTGCATTCTTTATAAAACAATACTTTTCCATTTCCCTATAAATCACTAAAACAAATTAATGATCTAATAATTTTTATACTATCATAGTAACGTACTGTAAAGAAGAAATATAAATGGTCTGTAAACTCATGAGATGATATTTAATATTCTCAATCATTAAGAAATGTCAAAACCATATTAAAGATAACCATTTCAGTGGCTGGGGATTTAGCTCAGCGGCATAAGCACCTGCCTTGCAAGCAGGCGGTCGTGAGTTCGATCCCTGGTACCGATAAAAATGAAAAAGACAAAAAAAAAAAAAAGATAACCATTTCGAACATACTAGGATGGTTATAAAAACAGCAAAAAAAAAAAAATAGTAACTTTTGGCAAAGAGGTAAAGAAATAGAATTCCTTATTCACTGCTGTTAGGAATACAAAAAAACATGTAGTCGGGGCTGGGGATTTAGCTCAGCGGCATAAGCGCCTGCCCAAGCCTGCAGTCGTGAGTTTGATCCCTGGTACTGATAAAAAGAAAAAAGGCCAAAACAAAACAAACATGTAGTCATTGTGGGAAAAAAGCGGCAATTTCAAAATACTGAACACAGAATTACTAGATGATACAATTTGTATCTAGATGTCCCCTTAAAACCTCATGCAGTCATTGGTTGGGCCTTTTGGAGGTTAATGGATCTACCCTAGGGCCGGTAGCCTAGATGGAATAAAAGGGACAGAAAGAAGGCTTGCTGCTGCCATTGCTTCTGCTGCTACTGTCATTTGCTACATGATACCTTTTTTTCTGTGCTACTGTTTCTGAACAGTTCATGTGTCCTGAACTGTTTCTTCTCTGTGATGCCCCTATGCCATGCCACATTGCCTTCGAACCAGCCAGTTGGGGATTGAAACCTCTACAAACTATGATTCAAAAAACCTTTCTTCCTTAGGTATTGGGTATTTTGTCTCAACTATGCAAAACGTAAGACACAGAATTACCCAGGATTTCTGTTCCTGGGTATCTACTAACAAAACAAAACAAAACAACTGTATCCACACAGAAACTTGCACACAAAGTGTTCATTCAAATTATTCATAATAGACAAAAGGTAGAAACGGTGTCTATAAGCTGAATGGATAAACAAATTCTGATATATCTGTACAGTAGAATATTATTCAGTTATAAAAAAGAATAAATACTGATACATTCTATAAAGTTAGATAAATCTTGAAAATATTAAGCTAAGAAAAAGTAGCTAGACACAAAAGATTAACATATTATAGGTTTCCTCTTATATGCAGTATTCAGAATAAAGTCATAAGGACAGAAAAATTAGAGGTGTCGGGGGTGGGTGGAAAGGTAAACAGGAAATGATTACTTAAAAGGAATGGAGTATTCTTTAGGGGTAATGAAAAAGTTTTGAACATTGGGAAAGGTAGACTATGCCTAACACTGTGAAAGTACCAAATGTTACTGAGTTGTACATATTTAAATGGTTAATTATGTTGTGAGTTTCACCTCAATAAAAACAAAGAAAAAGCTCCTGTTATTTTTTTAAAATTAGAACTTAAAGTTGAAAGTAAATATTATATGTTCTGGGAGGAAACAGGAGGAAGGAAAAAGTAAAATCAGATCCTTAACTGTTATAAAGGCAATGCTGAGATTCAAAGGATACTATTTAAAAGTGACAAACCACATAGTAAAAGGCTAAGGTAACTGTGGGCATGATAAAATATATAATACCAGTAGAATAATAAAAACACTTTCTTACACATCAAAATAAATTTTAAAAGAATAAGGCATGAGGTAAGAGACCCAAAAAATAAAAGTTGGACTGTATTAAACAAAAATAATACCACAGTCTCGGGACCAATCATTTCAGTAACATTAGTAAATGAAAATTGGCTTAACTATCGAAAGAGGAAGATTTTCAGTTGACTCACATAAAATTAAACTCTCTATTGTATTCTAAAGATACACCTAAGTCAGAAATTTAGAAAAGCTTTGAAATAAGGAAACAAAGATATACCAATGGAAACAATAAGAAAGTTATTCTAATTTCAATCAAAGAATCAGGCCAAAATTTTTAAATGAAACAAAAGATATTTTATAATGCTAAAATATAAATCTAAAAATGCTGGTAACCTTATTGATACCTCAGTAAAAGATAAACCAGCCATAAAAAGAAAGAACAATAACATGAGAAACTGAAACTACTAAGAATAGAAAGCTTTAATATGCCACCATTAGTAAAAGACAGATGAAATGTATGAAAAATAACAGCTATATAAAAATTAATGTAAAATTTTCTGAAACTACACATATATATGTGGAAATATGTGCATGACAAAGGTGGTACTTCAAAGACAAGAATTGTCTGATAGTGAAGGAAAAACTTGATTAAAACATTTGGAAAAAATATAAAAGATCTACTTTTCATGCAATGCACAATAATAACTTCACATATCAGAAGCCTCAATGGAAATATTAAAAGTTAAACTATGCAAGTTCTAAAAGAAAACATGAGTAGGTTGCTCTATAATCTGGATTTAGGGGACTGGGCATATGGGTCAGTGGTAGAGGTCTTGCCTTGGATCTGAATTGAGGAACAATTTTCTAGCTAAAACAAGGGAAAAAAAGAAACTTTTGAATGCCCCCAAATACCATAATGTCAAAAGGCAAGTAACAAACTGCTGAAGGCCTTGTAAAAATTAAGAGAGAAAGAAAAAGGTGATCCCCATCTGGAACCAGCACCATACACAGACTACTGCAGGAGTGGAGACAGTCACATCCAAGCCTCTCTTCTTGAGTCAGTATCATTCGCGTACTGTGTACTGTGGTGGAGAGAGAATCAGGCCTCACAAAGAGGCGATCCCACCTAGAAACCATATCATTTCCATTGTTTTCTTGGATTGAGTTTTATTCTCTTTTGTTTTCTTTGATTATGTTAAATCTGATGGCATGAGCAGCTATTTTTAAAAAGTAGAAAGACATATTGTGGTAACTATTTTGGATTTACTATTAGCTTATTTTGAATTCCTTTATTGCATTCATTGTTTTTATATTTATTGTTTCTATTCTGTTCTGTTCAATTTTTACTATTACAGAAGGTATCTGTAACTATTTTGAAGACAACAAAAGGCAATATGTTAACTATTGCTGATTTCATAAGGTTTTGAAATCCTGTATCACTTTACACTGGTTTATTTTGATTGATTTTACTGTTTTGTTTTCCTTGGTTTTATCCTCTTTAAAGTAAAAACAAAGCAAAACAAAAAAATTAAGTACTTTAAAACATTAAGAGATTGAGAGGAAAAGAATGAAAAGGATGTGAGCAATTTACAAAAAATGTAAAAATGCATTTAATTTTTAAGTACTAATACTTTAAATACATATGAAAAGTTTACTTACAATATAAAAAATGCAACCAGGCATAATGGCCCACATTTACAATTCCAGCACTCAGGAGGCTGAGAGCAGAGGATTTTGTGAGTTGAGGCCAGCATGGAATAGATAGCAAAACCCTGCCTCAAAAAACAAAAAAGAAAATGAAGATGAAAGAACTAATCTGGTAATATAAGCAACCCTTTTGAAGATAACAACATGCAGTATTGGCCAGGGATTTAGCTCAGTGGCATAAGTGCCTGCCTGGCAAGCACAAGGTCATGAGTTTGATCCCTGGTACCAAAAAAGAAAAAGAAAAAAGAAAGCTTAAACAATATGCAATACTACAGCTGTTGTTAAGTTCCTATCATCTTGTTTTGAAAACCTATACTGTTACTGTTTTAGGATTGTGGTTTGTCTCTGTTGCTTTTTGTTTTTCTTTTCTGTGTCTTTTTTTCTCTTAAAGAAAAAAGAAAACTAATTAAAAGTGTTCTGAGATAACATTTTTCATCCACTAGATATGCAAAAATTAAAAAATATGACAACTCATTATTTTGTTAAGTCCATGTGAAAATAAACATTCTTTTTTGTTATTGCCGGGAATGCAAACTGGTACAACCCTATTTGAGGGAAATTTGATGATTTCTGACAAAACTATGTATGCAGTTTTGTCCTTTGACCCAACATTCCTACTATAAGGATTTGTCTTGCAACAGTATGAGGGTACTCATATGTGCTGGACATAGTGGCATACACCTGTAATCCTAGCACTCTGAAGGCTAAGGCAGGAGGATCACTGAGAGTTTTAGTTAGGCCAGCCTGGGATACAAAGTGAGTTAAAGGCCAGCCTGAAATGCATAGTGAAACCCTGTCTCAAAAAGAGAAAAAAAAAGAAGAGAAAAGAAAAGAAAGATTGTCCAATGCATGAAAATATTGGAAACTACCTAAATATACAAACATACGAGATTGGTTGAATAAACTGTATAGTATCACACATACCCACAATGAGGTACTAAATAGCTGCTTTAAAAAAAAATTCAACTGATAATGGAATGATTTCTGGAGCAGAGTGAAATAAAAAAAGATAAAAATAAAATTGTGAATGTGGGGGTTTTTTTGTTTCTTTTTGTCTTTTTCTTTTGTATTGGTACCGGGGATTGAACTCACAACTGCCTGCTTGCGAGGCAGGCACTTAATGCCACTGAGCTAAATCCCCAGCCCCTATGAATGTGTTATAAAGTATGCTATTCTTTTGTGTAAGAAATAATGAAGAGGGCCGGGATATACCCTCTGTGACACAGCACCTGCCTGGCAAACATAAGGTTGTGAGTTCAATTCCTAGTAACCAAAAAAAAAAAAAAAGAAAGAAACCAGTGAGGAAGCAGACACACATATGATTATTGCTTTTAAAAGGAAGAATAAATTAGCTGGTTTCCTGCAGTGGTAGAAGGATGCAGTAGATTGGATACAAACAGAAACATCTCTTTGATAATGTTCTGTATGTTCAGAAAATTACATTAAATCAACCATAATTTGGGATCTTTTAGAGTCTTAATATTTGTATTCTCCCAATTTGCTCTCACTAAGATGGCATGAGAAAGTAGGGCTTTAAAAGATAGTATGAAAGGAGTAGGGCATTGGATCATAAGGATAGAACCCTCATGAATAGGATTCTATGTGTTTATGGAGTTTTTGTGATTTGCCATTTTTAATTTCAAAACTTTTACTGTAGTTTTGGTGAAAGATGATGAATAAAGTGAAATTAGGGATAGAAAAGGGGATGTATTATAGTAATATGTACAATTTGAAAGATTGGCTATAGAAGTTAAAGGAAAGAGAAATTTACAATAACTTCTAGGTTACAACTATGAGCAGTATGAAATCTTTACACTCATGGACTTCACAGTCTACTGCTGGTAGAATGGTAGGGGCCAAGGCTGACAATTAAAAGCAATTACAAATTACAAAATGTTCCATGGTAGTAGAAATACACATAGTAAAAGTAATTAACCTTATGTAGGGTACTGGTATAGTTTCTCAAAGAATGATGTTTCACTAAGTTTCAAAAACCAGTTTGAAATAGCCAGGTAAAGTAGGAGAGAGAGAACTTTATAAGAGAAGGCATGGTTTACAGAATGGTTAGGGAGCAAGATAGAGACAGGCTGTTTGGGGAAGCAAGAAATGTTGGGTAAGCTGGAGTAATGGATTTTGCAACTGTTATACAAGTTCCTGTATGAATTTTGGCCTTTATTTTGAGAAAAAGGAGTTTTGAGCAAGAGACTAATACCACTAGATTTTCCTTTGAGAAAATGAGATTAGAAAAGAGAGAAGCAAGACCAAAGACCAGGAGAGCAGTTAGAAGAGGGATTCTGCCATAATTCATGTAAGAGATGATCACTGCTCAAGAATATATTAGTGGCAGTGAATATGGAGGGAAGAGGTGAGATTTGAAAGAGATTTGACATGGGGACAGGATTATAGAAATAAGGAAGAAGAAATGTCAAGAATGATTCTTGGAGCTGGGGATAGAGCTTAGTATAGGGGGCAGGGCAGACAAATTTAGTCAGGCATGACTGTGCACTGTAATCCCAGCTACTTTGAAAGCTGAGCATGAGGATTGTAAATTCATGGCCAACTCAGTGAGACACTGTCCCAAAAACTAAATTTAAAGGGGCTGTGAATATAACTTACTTAGTGCTAGAGCACTTGGCTAGCATGCATAAGGCTGTGGATTTGATCTCTTTTACCCAAAAGAAAACAGATTTAGATAGGAAAAAAAAGGAGAAAGTTCACTTTTAAAAATACTATCTATGGATAATTCAAGTAGCAATTTTAACAGTTAGCTTCGTGTTGTAATGAAGTACCTGAGATAATAACGAAGAAAAAGCTATTATTTAGCTTGTCTCAGTACGTAGCACATAGCCATGCTCAATAAGCATTTGATAATAATGAATTCATTCAGTAAAAATTTGCCTAGTTTTTCTTGATACTGAGTTAGAATGTTAGTATAAAATTAGGTAGCTAGATGTAGATTTATTCTCATTCTGTGGTTGTCTGCCTTTCCTACAAAGTACTTATATTTAGCAATGTGATTAAACACTTAGAATTTCTCATTTTGCTTTTTTTTTAAAGGGAAAATCATTTTGGACTATATTTTTAAATGGTTGTTTTGGAAATATCTATGGGCTTACCCTTTAAGCGTTGGTATAAATTTTAAAACGTGAGAATCATGGAGCAATATTGATTCAAAGCTGATGGTTATAGATTTACAATAAGAATTTCTAAATGAAATGCCACAAATTACAAGGAAGTATAGTAGTGTGATTATTTGAATATGTATCTTACGAGAGTTTTTCAGTGGGGTTTTTTTGGTTTTTTGTTTTTGTTTGTTTGTTTGGGTTTTTTTTTTTTTTTTTTTTGGCCAAGATAGATATAACAGTGCACATTACAAATTGATAGTGTTTGGGAACCTATTAGAGAGCACTTCATACTATACTTTCCCATTCACATAAAAATATATTGATGTAAATAAAACTGTCTGTCCTATAGATTGCAAATAAATGAGTTATCTTGTTACTGTCCAGGGAGAGTATATAGCTGAATAAGCTGATAAGATAAACTATCCCTTATCATATACGTGTAGTGATTTTAGCAGGTATTGTTACCCTAACATTTTCAAATAGTTACTTTTCTGAGTAGTATTACTTCAAAATCCATTGTACACAGTTATGTATCACTTTTAATTGATTGGGATGCTTTTTAACCATTGGTTAAATAATTACCCACCTCTCCTTCCAACTTCCACCTGTGTGACCTATTCATAGACATCAAAGAGTCAGGCTCTGAAAAATTCCCATCTGCTTTTTTATACAAGTTGGTATAGACTGAATTTGCTGCTTTCTTTATAAAAGCTACTAAGTATTTTCTAGCTTTGGTGAATTTAAATGACAGAACTTAGGCTGCAGAATCCAATCTGCATGTGTGTATGTATGTATTTATGAGTATTTATCTTTATATATTATATATAAAATCATATAAATATAAATAAGTATATATAGTCACTCTGTGCTTAGCCCAGCCCTATTCTTTTAAACTAATATAGGTGACTGAGGGTGGAATATCTGGTTACTTTTATGAGGTAAATTTAAGCAACCATGTAACTATGGAGAGTTTTATATAGGATTCAAACCCTTTACTATATTCTAAACAATCTGCTAATGATCCTCTGTAACAGTGGAGAGTTCTCAATCAGTGATTGGATAAAAACATTCTTGCTACATTGCCTATTCCAATCATTCCCCTTCCTTCCCTAACATTGTTCTTTTTTTTTTTTTTTTTTTTTTTGAGACAGAGTCTTAGTAGGTTGTTCTGGCTATTCTTAAACTCACTATGTAGTCCAGGTTGTCCTTGAACTCATGGCAATCCTCCTGCCTCAGTCTCTCAAGTGGTGGGATTATAGGTGTACACTACCATGCCTAGCACCCCATTCTCTTCAAAGCAGGATACTAGGAAAACAATAATAGCTACCATAGTATATCTTGTTATCTTCACATTAGTTGTCCATTCTGTCAGGTATAGTAAAATTAAACCAAAAAAAAAAAAACAGAATAAAACCAATCAAAACACAACATTGAATAAAGCAAAACAATCAGAACAAAACAAAGCAGTGAGAACAATATTGGACTTCAAAGACAGAAGGAAATTCCCCATATTTGCTATATTGCACTCTGTCATCCTCCCAATAGATGCTCAGACTGCCAGACCCAGGCTTGCAAAATCAACTCAGCCTGTCCTTCCAACCAGCCAGTTGCTGGGGGTGGAGGGTTTAAGTTGGGGTTGATTCTTAGCCTGCACACCAGTAGGCTCATGGGAGGTGCTGACTTTTCTCTTTCTGGACCCTGCGTGGTTTGTGCAGCTTTCCAGAAAGGCTGGCTAGTTGGCTTCTTGTTTGGCTTTTCTTTTGGTTTTATCCTCTTTGAAACAAAATTTTTAAAAAGTCCAAATACCTTACTTGGCCTAATTTTTTGGTTCAGAAACTGGAATTCCATTGTGTAGTCCTAGGCCTTTGAGCCCAAGAAATTTCTTTTGGCTTTTGATTAAATGAACTGTAGGTTTTTAATTTTTGCTGTTTCTTAGGTAAGAGTATTTCCATTTATCCTCAGATTTCTGCTAATACTTACCTGCAAAAACATACTCTTCCCCTGTATTCTTAGTCTTGAGAGCTCTCTCATAAAACAAAGGGGAACTCTTGAATTCAAAACTGAATTATTGGGTGAAATTTTTTACCTAATCTTTTCGTTTCTCCTATAGATTCTCTAATAAGCAAGTTTGAGTCTACTCACCAGAAACAAGTTCTTTTTTTCCTTTCATGACAGTATACTTTTGGAGCGCTGATCTACTTTAATTTTGAGATCAGGCTAGAGTAAGTTGCACTTTAGGTAGATCATAGGTTTTATAAACATATTTAAACTTGACTTAAGGAAAGAAAAATAAATTATATCACACAGAGCATGAAAACCTATGAATGTGTAATTCACAAGTCAGATTGTCTTTTTTGGGAGATGGAGGTTTTTGAGACAGAATCTCTGTATAGTCCCAGGCCTTGAACTTCAGAGTGCTGGGATTATAGGCTACCATGCTTGGCTCAGATTTTCTAGAGGTGTTCATGAAATCTTTCTAAAGTAGTAGTACATTTGAGGAATATTCTGTAAAGCAGTTTTGTTCAGTGTTAAGTCAACATAAGAATATAAGGAGATGCTGGCCAAGTGATGGAATTGTATAGGAATGTAATTTTGATTCAGAAGGGTTACCAGCATTAGAGATTTTTCCTGTGAAGAGCTGTGCCTTAGATCCAAAGTTCATTTAGAACCTTGATTGAAGACTGAATGAGAATATCTTCTATATGATTGATGTTTATATGGAATCAGGTTACTATGAATGTAGAAAAAATGGTTTTGCCCCAGTTTCCAAACATAATGAAAAGCGTTGTCCTAATTAAATTTGTTTTGACATTCTTGTTGCCCCACACAGGTAAAGTTGCAAGATAGAACAAAAGAATAGAGCTAGAGGGTAATACGAGGTCTTGACCAAAATACGGTAAATGTTAGGAATGGCATTCTTACTAGTGTATGAAACCTTAAATAAAGGATGTTATGTGGGATATGCATTCATCTCCATATTAAAAATGCCACGTTGCAAATAAAATGTCATGGAATTTAGAAAAGATGAGACGTGAGATTGCCTAAAAATTATTCTTTCAATTATTACAAGAATTTGGTTACAGTTCATGTGATATTTATGCATTGTGTTTTTTCTTTATATGATTTGAGTTTAGGCTCTTGAAATGAAGAAATCTTTACATATTGGAATAAGGGAGCCAACTAGAGTTATAGTTGGAACACTAACAATATTTTTTGATCACTGTAGTATGCCAGATATATGTATAATATAGCATATAAAATATAAGATGAAAGTAAATAACATAAAAAGCATAAAATAGATATACATGTATAAAATATAAACATATTTAAACATCATTCCAGTATATTGGTATGATTTGTTTCAGTACACTCAGTCTCAGAAAAGTAACCAGGAAATTTTCTTCCTAGAGAACTGTATCTTCACCGGGGATTTAGCTCAGCAGCATAAGCACCTGTGTAGCAAGCGCAAGGTCGTGAGTTCAATCCCTGATACTCCCTACCCCCAAAAAAAAGAAAGAAAAAAAAATTGTATCTTCGAAAAAAAAATACCAATTGCCAGGGATTTAGCTCAACAGTATAAACACCTACCTGGCAAGTGTGATCATGAGTTTGATCCCTGTACCACAAAGCAAGAAAGCAAGAAAGCAAGAAAGCAAGCAAGCAAGCAAGCAAGAAAGAAAGAAAACTATCTTGGTAATTCATATTGCTTTCAAATACATCTGAATACTATTTGAAATCTCAAAATCAAACATTTGTATCAGTGTTCGTTGTAGTCAGGGGTTGTACACAGAACAACTAGGATTAGGACATGGAGTTTATAATATTTTTATAATGGTCACCGGAAGTTAACACAGGAGAATGCAGGAAATCTATCCGCAACACTAAAGACATAGATTATTTAGTCAAGTGTCTAAACCCCACTGCAACGTCCCACATGAGTCCAGATAAAAACCCAGAGCTCAGGACAATGCCTCCCACGAGTCCAACTAGAGGTCCAGAGCCCACAAGAAGGATTCACGCCAGTCTCTTTTACGGGTCCGTGCCTGGAAGACCCAAGGGTCAGCGGTGGAAGCCAGAAAGTATATGCCAGCAGGATGAAAGAGCTGTGCTAGTGGGATGAGGGTTCTATGCTGGAGCCGAGAAGTCACACTCACAACAAAGACCAGGGCTATCCTGAAGGCACCACAGCCATCCTCAGCGACACGGAAGCCCCGCGAGCTCCTCTAACAGACGACAAGCACAGTCGGGTACGTGCCAGGAAGCAGCATGACGACTTCATCCTGGAGACCAAGCAGCACATGTCTTCCCCTCCGGAGCCAGGAAGCAATGCTCGATGTGAAGACCCAAGCTTCTCCAGGAGAACCAACAGCTCAGACAGCAACTTGTAGGGGAACCCACAATGCCTCCTTAATGCCTCAACCCTTCAACACCGCCCTTCTTCTCCACCTATTTATCCTGGCAATCCTCCTCAGGTGGAACATCTTTGCTCAATGCATGCTAATGTAATCCAGCTGGCATTAAATTGACCACCATTTCTCAATCCATAACGATGTTGTGATTGATCAAAAATAGCTATGTATATCCTTTACCTTTTGAAAAGTGTTGTGTTGTACCTAATTGATGTAGGCTACTGAATGGAGCAGAATAGTTTCTGAAATAACTTTACAATTATAAATTGCCCTTTTTTCTATTTGAATTAAGAACCAAGTTGATAGTATTGGCCTGTAACACTCATTTTAGCCACATATGTAGCTTATGTACGTGTACACTGTTTCTCCAGAGAACTGCTTAAGGAGTGTGGTATGTTTTGTTCCAAACAGTGTTTACACTGGTAAACTGAAGAGCAAGGATCTGAATGGCAGTTCTGAATATATCTTTACCAGTAAACAAGATAACTTGTTTTATAAATCTTATGCAATACAGTGAGCACCAGGAAATTGAAATTATTTTTAAAGTAATTGTGTTTTATGGATGTTTTATAGATTTTTAGATGAGTTTTCCAGATAAATTCTTCCATTTCACCTTCTTCCATGTAAAGTATTTCTAAAATAATAGAAAAAAATCTTGATCCTTTAAAACATGCTCCTAATTTCCCATGCAGAATTTCAAGTAAAAGAATACTGGCAAACTAGGTAATGCAAGATTTCTGTAGTAATGAATACATCATGACCTTTAGAAGGCTTATTCTTTTTTAACTGTAGCTCCTTGCAAAGAGAACAGAGACCAGCCTCCTAAAGCTGGTCTTGACGTTAAGGGCTGTGGCTGTTCTTCAGAGAAAGAATAATACAAGGAAAACCTCTTGATTTGCTAAAGGAGTCTAGGAGGGGAGCAGATGGCTGCAAGAGGGGTCCTCAAGCTTACTCAGCTGCTCATAGAAGCTTACGGTGACCTCTCTAATACAAACAACCAAGTAGCTCTCAGGGTAATAGGACAGCATCATTTGTATTCCCGAATAACAATACTGCTCCTCACTTTGCAATCTCTCACACCCTCACACAGTGTGTACACGCCATCTGCTTCTTGTGAACTTACATGGGTTCTGCCCCTGGCTAGTTGGGATTACTATTAAATGATATCTTTGGGAAATGTGTTCTTTACAGATTACTTCTACATGAATCAGATAGGCATATAAGTATTATATCCATTGCATAATTAAGAAACTGAGACAAAGAGGTATCGAGGGATATTGGAATTACAACTCAGCATTTCTGATTCCTGATCTCTTTGTGCCATGTATTAATCTATAGAGCCATTCCACTGCACTTGTTTAGGCATTAGCTACCCAGCCTTTGAGTAAAGCTTTCTGGAATGGAAATTAGTTATTCTGTAGATGTTATGCTTAGTTTTAAGCCTAATCTTGGCTACTGTTTTACTAGGTGTCAGAAGGGAAAGAAACACTGCTTTATTTTTTGCTGATATATTGCTGTGACCCTCCAGAGTCAGGAATTAAAGCAGAAAGGTCTAATTTACTCTGCTTTTTGATTAAAAGTCAAAGGAGTTATTTAGTTTATATATGACACATATGAGTATGTGTCATATTTAAACTAATTATAAGAAAAAATACGCATTTTTTAAGCTACAAATCTCTTTTTCCCTGCCATTGACAAAAATGACATTCATTTTCACGCATTAGCACCTGCCCAGAGGCCCGGTGAATCAAAAGAGCAATGAGCAAAGTGGTTTTAATTGCCCAGGCTTTGCTAGGGCTTTTCTTGCGCTCAGAAACACAAAAGACTTTGAATGGTGTCAGAAGGCTGTACTGAGAAGTGCTTTCCTTTAGAACTTTAAGCAGATGATTCACTTACTATGGTAAGACATTGTCTTGCATAGATGAGTTCATGAGCCCATCTTTATTCCAACTTAGAGTACATCACAAAACACTTGTAACTTGTAATTGCCTTGAACTATTGCCCAGGAAACAAGGCAGATGTCAGAGTTTACTGACATCATTAATGCAGGACTCTGTAGAATTGTGCTTGCTAATTACCTTTATAAAGTTTTGCATGCATAATTTAAACTAACTTATGTCATACCCACTATGTCATAGTAGTAGTGGAGCCACACTATCTGTGATCAAATCCTAACTCTGATTTGCAAGTTGTGTGATCTTAGACAAGTTCCTTTATCTGTGAGCCTAGATTTCCTTATCTGTAAAAGAAAGAGAGTAACAGTTATTTCTAGGGTTATTGTGAGAACTTAATACATTGACAGTGTTAAAACACTGGGTTGTACTAAGTATCCAATAAATGTTGGCTAATGAAATGCTTACGTTTTTTAAAAGTTTATAAAAATTCACAGACTTACAACAGCTGTTCATCTGAGATGTAAATATATAAAAGTTTCAGCACATCAGTATTATAATCATACATAAATTATTGCTTGCTCACCATCCCAATAAAATTGTTTAATTATTTTATTTTAATCACAAAATCAGGAATTTTGTAAACATGCTTACTTCTTTGTGAATTAGAAATATGAATGTGTAAAAGATCCAGTTCATTGTTCGTTTATTCATTCATCCATAAAAAGACACTTGCTAAGCCCTTACACTATACCTGATGAAAATGTAGATATGAAAAAGATATAACCCTTGCTTTAAGGAGTTCGTAATATAAGGAAGAGACAAACATGCAAATATTAATTACACTGATAGTCAAGTACTCTAATAGAGGTTTTGCTAATGAATAATGAAAGCTCAGGAAGAAATATTTAGCTAGTTGTCCAAAGAGATAGGGAAGACATCTCAGTATAGGTAACATTCAAGTTCAGAATTAAGAATAGAAGGAGGTGAAAATGTCATGCCTGGTATTAAGAACTTCACATACAAAGATATAAAGGCTAAGAAAATTGAGAAAACACACCGTATAACAAATCTGCAAGCAGTTTAGAGTGTTAAGTAGTAATGAGCAACTTTGAAGACACAGAGATCCACATCATAAAAAACTTGAACTTTATGCTCTAATCAGAAGCCATTGAGTCATTTTAAGTAATTCAGTTTAGCATACATCTTTACAAATGTTTATTCTCTGCCAGACTCTGTGTATCAGAAATATAAGATGATCCTGCTTTGAAGTTCTGTACTACTTTCATTGCTTTGTTTTTGATTGGCTTTATTCTGTTTTATTTCATTGGGTTGTATTATCTTTAAAATAAAATTTTAAAAAAGAAACACAAGATAAATAATGTTATAGGAATAATACACTTTTATTTCCCTTCCTGAAATATTCTGTTCACTTTATAGAAGATAGAGTAAGATTTGGAAGCAGGAAGGTTAATCCAGTCAAGAGATTATTACGATCTTGGATTGAAGCAGTGGTAGAGACGTTAAGGGAAGAGGCTTGAATGGAGAGATACTTAGGAGGCAGGATCCATAAGACTTAGTGACATCCGGGATGCAGAACAAGAGAAGCTGAAGTTCTGCTCGGAACTTTTTTTCCTAAACCAAATCAAGTACCTCCTATTGTTTACTAACGTACCATTCTCTACTTTTCCATAGTACTTACCATAATTAGAATTGAAAATTATTTGTGTAATTTGTTGTTTAATATCTTATCTATAAAATATGAATGCCAGGAAATTAGGAATCATTAGATCCTTGAGAACTAACATATACATAGTAAATTCTAAATAATGATTAGTGGAATGAATAAAACTTGATTTAAGATTTTGTAAAAAAAGAAAAAGATTAACATGTTTCTGGGTTTTGTCTCTTCAAACTTTCTGTAATCTCAATAAATAATGTGCCTGTTGGTGGCAAAATTGAATCTTACCAGGGGAATTGCATATTGCATATTTTCTGCCATTTGTTTGGTTTAGGATTTCACTTTTCTATTAGTTGTAATTGTGGAAATATCATAATAGCCGGCTATGTGTCAACAAAAATTAGAATTAAATTAGTATGATTTAATGATTTCTTAATTTTAAAAATTAAGCAGTACTAAATATCATTTTTCTTCATTGTTTGTTTTTTGATTCAGGGTCTCACTATATAGTTCAGGTAGTGATCCTCCTGCCTCAGTCTCCTGAGTGCTGGTATTATAGGCATGAGCCACCATACCTGGCCTGCTTTCTAATGTGGGAAGATGACGTTACTATTATAGTGGAATAACATGTGGTTGTTAGGAATTTAAACTCTAAAGCCAGACTTCCAGATTCAAATCCAAACTCTGCTCCAGTTCTTTACCAATAAAAATGGAGAAAATAATAGTATTAAACACCAAGTCTTACGGGGAATATTAAATGACACAATGCAATCTTATTTTGTTTTTTCCTCTAATACAGAAAGGATAGGTATACATGTAGAGGCTTATACATGTGTAGAACTTCTCCTAAACAGTTTATGAGAATCGATTATATTATGCATGGTAAATGAACAGCGACTTTAAAGAAAAGCAATGGTATCCATTGCTGATTCCGTATTGTCATGCTGTGAAATCCACTAATTTTTTAATTCTTTAGGGCAGCCATTGTCGACTTTCCCATTGTCTGGTTTTGAAGGCCTGTAATGCCTTTATCACTCTGTTCTGATCGGTTTAATACTATTTTGTATGAATTCATTGTGTGGAAGATATGGACAACTATTTAGAAGAAAACGAGACATTTTGTAGCCACTGTAGATCTCCTGTTGTCTTCTTTTGAAATGTTACATTGTTTTCTTCTGATCTGCTTTGTTCTGTTTTGTTCTGTTTAGTTTTATTCTCTTTAAAATAAAAAAATAAATGATACAATGCATATAAAATAATTTAAAAGTACCTAAACCATGATAAATGCTCAAAAAGATTACTGATTAAAAATTTATTGTCTTTTGAAAGAAGTAATTGGCTTTATTCACGAAGTTTATTGTTTTGAAAGAAGCATTGTAGATTCTTTTTTTTCCTAAATATTTGTTTTATTTTGTTTTGGTTCTTAATTTAATTTTTTTTTTTTTTGAGACAGGGGCTCATTATGTGGTTTAGATTGGCCTTTAACTCACTACGTAGCCCAAGGTGGCTTCAAACTCGTACCAGTCCTCTTGCCTCAGACTCTTGAGTGTTGGAATTACATGTGTGCACCACAGTGCCCATCCTTTTCAAGTTTTTAAAGCCCTAAATGTTTTAGAATGTGAAATTATGTTCATTTTAATATCTTTTCTTATGAATATAATTGTGCAATAAAATTGGGGCAAATCATATAGTTTTATTCTGAGCTGCTTCCTCACCTAGGAAATGATTATCTCTTGGGTTCTTTACTATTTGATTCTGGCCAAAATATCTCTCTTGTAAACTAAAATATAAACTCTATAGGCATAAATATTAAAACTTCTTCACTTATGATTCAATAACTGAGGTATTGAATAATTTCATAGGAAAATAATATTTGACCTAAGTCATAAAGAATGTAGGATTTCCTTATTTGGAAAACAAATTATATACCCACTTAATTATATATATATATATATAATGTATATTATAATCCATTGTCTCAGCTGTTTTTCTTGTGGCTGAGACAAATAGTTTGTAAAGCTTTCAGTTCATAGTTAGCTGGCAGAGAGACATTGCAGAAGAGAAACAATGTATGGCCAAAGAAGGGCAAGCAGCAGGCAGCAAGCAGCAAGCAAGCAACAGACTCTTTCTGTTCCTTTATATTGTTTCCACTTACAGCAGGGTGGGACACTTTTAATCCTACCCAGAACTATGCCAAACCAATTAGTGAGTTGATTTGCTAATCACACATTCTTAATCTCGGCATCACACACTCTAGATCCCACCAATTTTGAAAAGCTATACCTGTGATTGCATGAGGCTTTGGGAGAACATTTAGATATAAGCCATAATACATTTATATGTATGTATGTCCAAGTGGAAGAATGGTCCTTGGTACTTTCTGTTTAATCCAAGGTTAAATTCAGTTCAGTTCATACCCTAGATTCCCTAGCTTGAATGCTGGGAAACAGAATTGTTAAATTAACAATTTCTGTTAATTTGAATTGCCTCTCAGACTTTCATTCATTCTAGAAGGCAAGAGAATCAAAACTTTTAAACCATGAGCCATTCATGAATTTTTAACAATTTATTTCTGATCTTGATGTTCTCAGAGCTATTTGTGCTTATTTAAGCATGATAAGTTTTAGCAAGTGCAAACTGCTTGGTTGTTAAGAGGCCACAACAGAGTGGTCATTCTGGCATGTTTTTTCCTTCCTCTGAGACAGTATCTTATTAAATTACTCAGGCTAGGTTCAAATGTGTGATCCTTCCAAATAGCTAGAATTACAGGCATGCACCACTGCACCTGGCTTAGCACATTTTTAAAATCTTGCTTAAGTGCACTAGAAGCATGTTGAAGGCAAAGAAAGCATGACACATTTATAAGATGTCATGCTGGTAGGGACTCACAGCATAGCAGGTATTTAAGGCCTGCAATTTTCTGACAGGCCCTTTCAAAGTCATTGTAATATATAATAGAGAAGAGGCTATGGTATTATTTTATTCTTACATTTCTATACAATGAAGAAGTTAGATAAGGAAGTTTTCTAAACCACAGAATGGAAAGTTGAGTGAAATAAAGCATCTTTTTCTCATAGCAATGCTTGGTTTTTGAGTTAAGTGGGGAAGAGGATAATATACTGTTTGTAAAACTAAACAGAAACTCCTTGAACGTATTCAGTGCTTTATTGAGGACCTGCTCAGAGCTTCTCTTTCTTTTAACTGTGTATGAAGGGCCACAAGAAGAATGGCTGCTTAACTGCCTGTTTTCTTAAAAAAACAGGCTCATCCCTTTGTAGCAAAATCAGCCTGTAAGAAGGAAGAAAATATTGATATTGAACTTCATGGCCTGCTAGAGTTACAAGTGGAGCAAACATTATATATTCTTTCCTTTTACACCTGCCTATTCCCTCTCCCTCAAATCGATTACCCTAATCATTTCAAAATCTAGAACTAGTAAAACAGACTTTTGTTCAAATTTTTTTATTAGTATATGTTTGTAGTATATAGTGATTACCTTCTTTGTAGGGACTTGGCACATCTTGATACTTTTTTCATCTGCTTTCTCTCCCTTCTCTCCTTCCTCCATCTTCTGGTCACTTTATGTCTAGATATCCCCCCAAAGCCTCATTCAGTCAGTGGAGTGGGCTTCTAGAATTTGTGATTGGTCCAGTGCTGAGATTATGGGTGTGAGTGCTACACCTCCCCTGGGGTGGGTAGCCTACATACAGTGTAAGGGAGGAAAGAGGCTTGCTGTTCCCCATTACCTCTTTTTGCTCTTGTTTTTGCTGTCTTCTGTCACTATGAAGTGTTGCCCCTCTGCCATGTGCTACCTTGCCTTGGAGCCAGTGGACTTTATACTGAAATCTCTATAAACTGAGGTAAATAAACCTTTCCTCCTTTAGGAGTAGATGTCAGGTATTTTGTTTCAGCAATGAGAAAAGTAACAAATACAGTCCCTTCCCTTTTTATAGAAGATATATCTCTTTATTTTCTACTATCTTTTATTTTGTTCTTTAACCATGTGATATTTAAGTTTGTGTGTCTGATTTATTTCATGTAACATTATAATCTCAAAGTACATCCATTTTCCTACAAATGACTCAACTTATCCTTCTTATGGCAGAGTAGTACTCCAGTGTATATAAATATCATGTTTTCTTTTTTTTTCTCATCTGTTGATGAACCAAGGGGTGTTTCCAAGATTTAGCTATTATGAATTGTGCTGCTATAAACATAAGTATGCATATATCACTGTAATACAATGTCTTTAACTGTTTCAGAAAGATACCTAGAAGGGAAATGACTGAGTCAAATGAAATACCTAGTTTTAGTTACTTGTGAAGTCTCCATACTGATTTCCATAATGGTTGTACTAGTTTACCTTTCCACCAACAATGTAGAAGAGTTCCTTTTCTCCCCTGGAGCCTCTAGCATTTGTTATTATTGGATTTCTTGATGATAGCATTCTTTCTAAGATGGAAAATCAGTGTTGTTTTAATTTGCATTTCTGTAATGATCAAAGGTGTCATTTTTTTCATGTATTTATTAAGCCATTTCTACTTCTTCTGAGAAGTGTCTATTCATTTCAGTTGCCCATTTTTTGATTGGATTTTTTTGTGGGGTCTACATTTAGAGTTTTTTACATGTTCCAGATATTAACCCTCTGTCCAAGGAATAGCTAGTAAAAAATTTTTTACCCATTCTTTAGGTAAAAGAGCTTACACTGTAGTTCTTATGTATTTGAATATGGTAGGTAGGAATGTTTTTACAATATATGTAGAGGGGTGTTTTGTTTTATGTTTTTTATTTTAGACATAGGTGAGTAAAGAATGATTGCAAAGTAAAGACAGTACATTTCCAACTTAGGAACATTCAAGTTGGCGACTTTTCACAGGTACAAATATACCCTACATTACAAACATTTGTAGGTGTAAAAAATTGTGGAAATAGCTCACATGTCTGCTAGACATTGTTGAGGTTGTGCTGCTGTGTGCTTACTGCGTAGTGCAATAATGTACAGCATGCAGAACTCCATCACAGCCCAAGAGGTCCAGAAGTAAGAGGCAAATCAGTATTGCTATGGAGGAGAATGCTGAGAAGCACAAAGCAATGCACATTACATATTTATGTCAAAGGTGTATAAGGTTCAACTACTTTGGACTTACAAATGAATCCAATTTAGGAATGTTCTCCTTGAGTGGAACTCATCCATAAACTGGGGACTTACTGTATTTAGTAAAACCTTGTCTATAAAGTGGTTTTTGCATGACTTAAGCAACATGTTCCAGTTACTGAATTACATAACTTTGTTACTTTTCTCCTTGCTGAGACAAAATACAAGACACTCAAAGTTAAAGGGGGAAAGGTTTATTTAGCTCATGGTTTGTAGAAGTTATAGTTCATAAGTGGCTTGCTGAAAGGCAGAGGGCAACGTTCATGGTGGTGGAAGACAGCAAAAGCAACAAAAGAGCACAAGAGAGATAAGCCTCTTTCCTTTTTATGGTATCCACTAGCATCTGGGTGCTGCCAGTCCAATTAGATTGATCAGCAATCACCCACCCTTAATCCCAGCACCTTAAATCCCAGCATTGCATTACAAATCAATCACACACTCTAGATTTAGAAACCTCGGAAAAATTCTGACCACGTGAGACTTTGGGGAGATACCTAGACACAAACCATAACAGATACTTTATATGACCCCCCCCCTTGTATTTTACAGAAGTATAAGAGCCAAAGAAAATGAAAAGGGGAAAAAAACTGATGAAATAATAGATTGAGGTCATGGTCCTTTCTAATTGTTAACACCATTATGTGAAAAGCTACCAAAGAACTTTGTAATGTATAAATCAAGCCAACAACATTAGGGTGCACTAATTATTCCTAACCACACAAAAAGAGATTAGGTGTCATATGCCTCTTGTTTTAATCAATAGAAAGTACATAAAATAATTTATGAATGGTTTCAACAAAAAAACCTAAACTTAAGTGTCTGCGGCTAATTATTTTTCAATAAGTAATTGGCATGTGGGAAAAGGAATTTATATTTTAAGAGATATATAAATTTTGAGCTGGGTGTGGTGGCACACATCTATAACCCCAGCACTCAGGAGGCTGGGACAGGAGGATTACTGTAAATTAGAGACCAGCCTGGGCTACAAAGTGAGCTCAAGTCCAGCCTGAACTGCATTAGTGAGTCTCAAAAAGACCAAAAAAAAAAAAAACAAATTTTTTTTGTTCGCATCCTGTTGTTTATTTCCCTCTTTTATTTTAAAGATCAGATGTGGAAATCTTAATACTGAATATTTGATGCTAAGGAATTATTACAAATTTTAAATTCCTCTTTTGGAAATGCACACAAAAGGTTTACCAATGACACATTCCTGATATTTGCTTTAATAGAATCCATGGAGAGCTGGGGATTTAGCTCAGTGGCATAAGCGCCTGCCTTGCAAGTGTGTGGTCATGAGTTCAATCCCTGGTACTGATAAAAAAAGAAAAAAGACAAATATATATGTATAAAAATTTGGATTATATTGAGATTGGAAATTGAGAAAAGGTTAAAGATTAAATAAATTTTTTTCTTTTGATAATCATTGAAGCTGAGTGATGAATACATGGTTTCATGTTGTAGGGACAAAATGCCAAATATCCACAAGTTAAAGAATGCAAGGTTTATTTTAGTACATATTTGTAGATGTTTCAGTCCATAGTTAGCTGGATCCAAGGCAGGGTGACATGACAGAGGAGAAACAGTTTATGGAATAGTAAGCAAGAAGCAACAAGCCTTCCTTTTTTCTTTCTCATTTTATTCCATTCAGGCTACAAACCTATTACTTGGTGCCATCCACACCCAGCGTGGGTCTTCTTTCTTTTTTAAATTTATCATTTAAATTTAAAACCCAGAACTGTGCTAAACCAGCCATGGCCTAATCCAGTATCACATCCATGATCCAGTCACTTTCCAAAAGCCCCACCTGTAAGTGCATGGGATTTGGGGGTAGCATGTAGACAGATACAAGCCATATCACATAGGGACTAGCTATACTGCTTTCTCTATATTTTTGTGTAAGTGGTTTTAAAAAGTCAGAACACAGTGGGCATTTAGTAAGTACATTTTAGATTCAAAGATTTTTAAGTCAGGCTTCTACATATTTTTTTAAATTACTAGATTATTGATGGACATGTTTTATGGCAGTTAGGTTCACAATGACAAAGAAACACTACATTGAACCTATTCTATGTAGCTTTATTCTCAGGAGTAATTGCACTTTTAAAAAAACATTCCTAGGTTACAGTAAGCAAAACAGCGCAAATATTTAAAACTAACTTTCAGTTTACATTCCAAAAAATATGAAAAGAAAAAAAAGGAACTCTCCCCAAGGAAATTTCCACACAGCCACACAGACTTTTGCCTTTTAGATTAGTCTAAATGTGGAACCTGAACTACTAATGTTGGGCTGATGAAGCCCAAACATTTGCCCGGCTTAAATGAACATGTTCTGAACATCATGAGGCTTAGCCAAAGCCTCAAGAATGTCCATGTATGATTAGCTTTAAAAAAATGTTTGCAGAAGATTCCTCACTTGTTTTAACATTGACTTAACTGAGGAAAGATCTGGAAATCTAAACTGGTACTTGACATTTTGGTCCAGTTCTAGCTTAACTTAGAAAGTTAAAACCACTGCCAATGCTATAAAAACTGAAATTTTAGAATTTTTGTAAACCTGTTATTTTCTAATATTCCTAGTTGTATTGTTATTATACTTCAGCTATACTGTTATAACAGTTGTACTGTTATTATAATTCAAGTGCTCAAATGTGGCATTGATTACCAAACAATATTCTATGAAGGTAGTATGATATATAATCATTAAAAAGGAATTTAGCTCAGTGTCTCAAGCGCCTGCCTGGCAAGCATGAGGTCATCAGTTCAATCCCTGGTACCCACCCCCCACAAAATCTGGCTTTAGCGCCAGACTGCCTGGATGTGAAACCTGGTTTTGCCTTTTTCTAGCAGAGTGGTTTTTTTTTTTTTTTTTAATTTTATTTAAGGAGAAAAGAAAAAAAAAAGCAGAGAAAGGGTACAAGTTATACAGATTTGCAGAAAAAAATGAACAGTAGGAAATCACTAGTTAATGGATTACATACTGTCATCTTAGAAATAATTGTTCAAGTCACAAAATTAAAGCTTGTAAAGTGGACATTCCATCAGTGATACTGCAAACAGTTCTGTTCAATGATCCAATAAAACTCTGTGATATCATATTCTATCTTATACACTTAAATATACATGCAGTTATATAGTTTAGAGCACTTTCTTTTCCTCTCTTTTGTACAATGACTATTACACATTTTGGGTTTCATTGCTCTCACGGTTCTTATTACTTTTTTGGAAGAGAGTAAAACCAAATGTGACATAACAGAATCGGTCAAGTCAAAAGGGTGGACATAATAGATAATGTGAAAACATAATACAAGGTGATCAACAATGGTTACCATAATGCAGCAGAGTGGTTTTGAGCAAGTGAAACTTTTTTGTTCTTCTATTTCACCATACATAAAGTGGGAAGAAGAATAATATCAAAATTTTTCAGAGAAACAGATCCAGTAGGAAATATATAGAGATGGGGAAGTGATAGTATGAATGGGAATGAGAATGATTATATTTATTTAAAAGAATTGGCCTGTGTGTTTATGGGAGCCAGTAAGTCAGAATGTATACACTGGCAGGATCTGATGCTGCAGTCTTATGAAAGAATTTCTTCTTTCTCACAGAAACTTCAGTTTTGTTTATAAGGATTTTTACTTAATTGAATGAGGCTCAATCCATTGGTGAGGATAATCTCTTCTTTAGTTATTCAAATCACCTTCACAGGGCCAGAGATATAGCTCAGTGGCACAGCACCTGCCTAGCAAGCACAAGGTCAATTCCCTGGTACCAAAAAAAAAAAAAATCTCCTTCACAGACGTACTTAACTTTATAACATACCTGCATGTCACCAAATAGAATAGTTTTGATTAATTAATTGGGAACTATAGCCTAGTCAAATAATACATAAAGTAAACCATCATACCAACTATTAAATTTATAGACTTGTGATAATACATTAAAAGCATAATTAGGAGACCCTGGCCCCTCTTATTGCAGCTACCAGGGTCCAGATGAAAAGCACTGCAGAAAGTCCCAGAGGCCAGTGGAATGTCAGCCACACAGCAGGGACCCCTGCC
Organism: Cavia porcellus; assembly: GCF_034190915.1. Classification (NCBI taxonomy): domain Eukaryota; kingdom Metazoa; phylum Chordata; class Mammalia; order Rodentia; family Caviidae; genus Cavia; species Cavia porcellus. The sequence continues at coordinate 35,601,427 of NW_026947508.1, forward strand.
AGGGTGCACAAAATGGACAAGTGGGACTAGTGGCATGAAATTGTCAGAAACAGTAGCAATGTGAACCAAAGATGAACCAACAGGTTGATCTTTGGACAGACACAAACCAAGAACTCCTACACACAGAAGATATCCCCAAAGAACAAACCTTACCTAGAGAAGCCTTGATAATAATGATACAGCTATCTACTACAGAAACTTACAAGAATAAAAAGATAAAAATGACCGGAATACCAAGAGCAATAGAAAACTTTTGAAATAGAAAATGATAAGACACAGGAGCAAAATGCAACCTCATACTTCTGGCACACCCAGAACACGTCCAGGGGACAATGAGATAGTGGGAAATGAAAGACACACATCTGACATTTCTGAAATGACAGCAACCAAATAAAGAAATACTCAGAATACTAAGGCAGAAAGATTGTTGTGAGTTCGAAACCAGCCTGGGCTACAAAGTGAGCTCAGGGCCAGTTTGAACTACATAGTGAGATCCTGTCTGAAAAAGAAAAAAAAAAAATCCATGAGGCTATAGGGGAAATCAGATTAGAAATAACCTTTCAGATTAAAAAAAAAGAAATAACATTTATAAAAGAATTGCTGAGCACATCTAGAATACACATAAAAAGATAGATAATGATAGGATGAGGATGGAAACTGAATGATCAGTGTAGGAAAGAAATAAAATCCCCGGTAATGATTAAAAAAAAAAAAGAAAGAAAGAAATAGAATGCATCAAACAGATTCAAAGAGATATACAGGAAATTAAATATTCCATTGACCTGGAAATACCAATTAAATGAAACTAAAGATAGACTTTCAGACCTTAAGGATGTGATCACAGCTAGTGACTATGAAAGAGATTTCTTAAAAATAATAAGGAAGCAGGAAATAACAATTCATTGGCTGCAAGATGATTCAAAGATAAGTAATTTAAGAAAGATAGATGTCAGCAGAAACCAACACAAATGACATAAAAAGACTATTTACAGAAGTAATAGCAGAAAACTTCCAAAACATGGGAAAAGGACCTGCCATACAGATATGCGAGGCATATAGATTTACAACTAGCCATAATCAAAATAAATCTACACCCAGACATACAATAATCAAAATCTCAGAAATTCAACATAAGAACAGAATATTAAAGGCTGATAGAGAAAAGAAACAGGTCACCTACAAAGGAAAATCAATCAGAATCACAGCGACTTCTAACACAAATCCTCAAGTCAAGAAGAGCTTGGAGTGAAGTATTCCAAGTCTTGAAAGAAAACAACTTCCAACCCAGATTGATGTACCTTGCAAAACTACCATTCAAACTTGAGATACAACCAGGTGTGGTGGCACACGCCTATAATCCCAGCACTCTGGAGGCTGAGGGAGAAGGATCCTTGCCAGTTCAAGACCAGGTTAGGCTACAAAGTGAGCTTAAGGCCAAACTGCCTAGGGAAAGGCCAAACTACCCTGTTTCAAGAAGACAAAAAAAATTGAGATATAAAATACTTCCATGACAGGGCTGGGGATTTAGCTCAGTGGCTTAAGTGCTTGCCTAGTAAGCATGAGGTTGTGAATTCTATCCCCAGTACCAAAATAATAAGAATAATAAATAAGAATAATAAAATGCTTCCATGTTAAAGAAAAACTGAAGAAATTCATGAACCAATGAACACTACAAAGTAAAAGATTTTCTAGACAGAGATAAAAATGACCAGAATTCCAAGAACAACGATAGAAAGAAACCACCACGCAGGACAAGCAATTAAACAGAGGAAAAACGTAGGGAACCAACAGCAGGAAAATAACAAAGACAAGCCAATACATACCAGTTATAATCATTGTAAATGGCCCCAATTTACCAATCAAAAGAAACAGATGGGCAGAGTGGATCAAGAAACAAACTCCAACAATCTGCTATAAAAGGAACACATTTAACTCAAAAAAGAAATACATAGGCTGAAAGTCAGAAGAAAACAATACTCCATGCAAAAGGAACCCAGGTAAAAGCAGGGGTAGCTATTCTCCTTGCAGATAATGTGAACTTCAAACCAAGAATGATCAAAAAGAGATAAAGAGGGTCATCATATACTTGTTAGGACAAAATTTTGAGAAGAAACGATAATAGTCATAAGTATATATGCACCAAATATTGGAGCACCCAACTATATGAGATAAATATTAATAGACATGAAAAATCAAATGAGCAATATTACAATTACAACAGAGAACCTTAATACCCCACTGTTACAAATAGATCAAGCAGATAAAAAAATTAGCAAAGAATTATCAGATCTGAATCAAACCTATGAACCAGTGGTTATCAGACATTTACGGAGTGTTCCACTCAACAACATACGAATACATTCTTCTCAGCTGCACATGGGACATTCTCCAAAATAGACCATATACTAGCCCATAGAACATGCTTAGGCAAATGCAAAAGAATTCAAATTCTCCCATGCATATTTTCTGACCATAGTACAATGAAATTGAAAATTAATGGCAAAAAAAAATCACAAAAACTCCATAAACCCATAGAAAGTAAATTACAGGGCTGGACAAATAGTTCAGCAGCACCAGCACGAGGTCATGAGTTCAATCCCTGGTACCAAAAAAAAAAAAAGAAGAAGAAAAGAAAAAAAACCCTCCTGAACAAGAAATGAGTCACAGATGAAATCAAGGAAGACATTAAAAATATCTATGATTAAATGAAAATGCAGACACAACATACTAGAAAGGTCAGACAAAATGGAAGCAGTCCTAACGGAAATTTATAGCAGTGAATTCCCACATCAGAAAAACGTAACAAGCATAAATAACCTAATGTTACACTTCAAGCTTCTCAAAAAAGAAGAGCAAGTCAGCCCAAAGCCCATGGAAGGGAGAAAATTATAAAAATCAAAGCAAAAATTAATGCAATTGAGACTAAGAAAACAATACAAAGAATTAATGAATCAAAGAGTTGGTTCTTTTATTTTTTTAAATCTTTTTAAGACAGGCTCTTGCTATGCAGTTCAGTTCAGTTGAGTTCATTTTGTAGCCCACACTGGTCTTGAATGTGCAACAATCCTCCTGCCTCAACCTCTTGAGTGCTGGGATTACAGGTAGGTGCCACCATACCAAGCTAAAGAAATAGATGTTTGAAAGAATAAATAAAAATGATAAACCCTTAGCCAACCTTATCAAAAAGGAAAGAAAAAATGCAAATTCATGCAATAAGGAATGAAAAGGGTGAAATCACTACAGATTCTGTGGAAATTCAGATCATCTACACCTACTTGAAAATCTTTACTCTCATAGGATGGAAAACAGAAGAAATGGACAGATTCCTAAAAACATATGAATTACCAAAGCTGAATAAAGAAGATATAAAAATTCTGAATAACTCAATATCCATCAGTGAAATTGAAATAAAAACAAAAAGCCAAGGTCCTGATGAGTTCACTGATTAATTCTATAAGAATCGTAGAGAAGATTTATAACTAATACTCCTCAACCTCTTCAATGAAATTGAAAGGGAAGCAAATACTCTCTAACTCATTCCTGAAGGGAAGAATTACCCTGATACTAAAACCAGAGAAAGACCCAATCAAAAAAAGAGAACTACAGGCCAATCTCCCTAATGACCATAGACACAAAATCTCTCAATATCATACTGGCCAAACAGAATACAGCAGATCATTAAGATTATACACCATAATCAAGTGGGATTCAGCCCAGGAATGCAAGGATGGCTCAACATATGCAAATCAATAAACATAATACAGTATATCAACAGAGCCAAAGACAAAAATCACATGATCATCTCAATGGATGCAGAAAAAACTTATAATAAAATCCAACACTCATTCATGATAAAAATCCTACAGAAAATCAGAATAGATGGTTGCCAGCCCCATACTAATTTTATCACAGGAGGTAGCTTCTCTACCTCAATCTGGTAAAAGCCGTCTATGACAAACCAACAGCCAACATCATACTAAACAGAAAAAAACTGAAAACTTTCACTCTAAAATCAGTAACAAGACAAAGATGTCCACTATCACCACTCCTATTCAATATAGTTCTGGAAATGTAAGAGCAATTATACAAGAGAAAAAAATAAAAGGAATTAAGGATAGGAAAAGAAGTTAAATTACCATTTTTAGCAGATGACATGATACTCTACATAGAAGACTCCAAAAATTCTACCAAAAGGTCACTAGAGTTAAGCAAATTCAGCAGCATAGCTGGATACAAAGTCAACACTCAAAAATCAGTAATATTCTTGTACAAAAACCAACTCACTGAGAAAGAAGTTAGGGAAGTAACACTCTTTACAATAGTATCCAAAAAAATGAAATACTTAGGAATCAATCTATCAAAGAAAATCAAAGATCTGTACATTGAAAATTATAGCACTCTAAAAAACAGATCAAAGATGTTACCAGAAAATGGAAAGATATCCCTTGCTCTTGGATAGAACCAACATTGTGAAAATGGCTACACTTCCAAAACTGCTATACAGATTAATGCAATTCTGGTCAAAATACTATTAGCATACCTGACAGATTCAGAGAAAACATTCTTAAAATTCATCTGAAACCCAGAAGAGATCTAGAATAGCAAAAACAATCCTGGGCAACAAAGGTAAGACAGGAGGTATCCCAATTCCAGACCTGAAATTATACTATAAAACTCCTGTAATAAAATCAGCATGGTACTGGGAAAAAATAGACCTGAGAGAGTAGAAGATGCAGACACAACTACAAATGTAAGCCACCTTATCTTTAACAAAGTTGCCAACATGTTCACTGGAAGAAAGATAGCTTCTTTAATAAATAGTGCAGGAAAAATTGCTTTTCCACATGCTGAAGACTAAAACTAGACCCATATCTATCACCATGCACTGAACTAAAGTTAAAGTGTATCGAAAATCTAAATATTAAGACAGAAACACTGACTATACTAGAAGACAAGGTAGACAGAAATCTTGAAGACATATGGGTGGGCAAAGAAAGAGTTCATGAACAAGATGCAAACTGCACAGAAAATACTTCAAAGAATCAACGCTGGAATCTCATTAAAAAGTTTTTGCACATCAAAGGAAATTAACAAAGCAAGAAAACCCACAGAGTGGAAAAAAATTTTCACCAGCTGTCCCTCTAACAAAGGACTTACATCTAAAACATACAAAGAACTGAAAAAGAATCAAGCTTCCCAAATTCAAAGACCTTATCCAAAAATGGACATCTGAGATGACTACACACTTATCAGATGAAGAAATACAAATGCAAATAATTCTGTGGAAATGTGTTCAACATCACTAGTTACTAGAGAAATGCAAATACTGAGATATCATCTCACTCAAGAAAGAATGATTATCATCAATAAATCAACCAAAAATAAATGTTGTGTGGTTATGGAGAAAAAGGAACCCTTCTCCACTATTGCTGGAAGTGAAGTCTGGTACAACCACTGGGGAAATCAGTGCTGAGATTCTTTAAGAAACTATAATTGGAGGTCTCATTCAATCTACCTATTCTACTTCTGGATATTTTCCCAACAGAATTGAAAGTATTATGCCACAGCAATGTATGTGCACCCATGTTAATAGCAGCACCATTTGTAATGGATAAATCTTGGAAACAACCCAAATACCCTTCCACTGTAGAATGGGTAAAAAAGAGGTGGTGTTTTTATACAGTGGAGTATTACTCAGCTATAAAAAGGATGAATTTGAGGCTTTTATTGGTAGTTGTGTGCAACTAGAGACCATACTTACAAATGAAATAAATCAGACTCACATGTGTAAATACTGTATTGTCTCCCTAGTGTAAAAAACTGAAAGAATAAATAAGATCCAAAATGTACAATGCATATTATGAAAGGGAAAGGGAAAGAAACTGCTCAAAAAAAAGAACAATTGGGAAGGAGAAAGGAGAAAAGAAAGAAGGGAAAAATTATATATATACACACACACACATATATGCACACACACATACATAAGATAGATAACTATACTATTACTCTATGTTAGGTCATCAAAAAGAACAGTCTGTGCTTTCATTGTTTGATTGTTTGATCATTATTTTCATGCCTATATCTTGCAATCTGAACAACTACTTTTGTTTTTAAATGCAGATAATCACTTTTATTTTTTCATTTTAAAATTTAAAAAAATTTAAAAACGCCCAAAATAGTTTTTTTTTAAATTTTATTTAAGAGGAAAAAGAGAAAAACACAAAACAAAACAAAGCGGTGTAAGGGTACACGTAATACAGAACTACAAAAAAAAAATAACAGTAAGAAATCACCTGTTAATAGATTATATATTATCATCTTGGAAATAGTTGCTCAAATCACAGTATCAAAGAATACAAAGTGGACATTCAAACAGAGAGACTGCAAACAGCTGTGTTCAATGATCCAAAAACATTAATATAGTCAGCTATTTAACACCCCTAAACACACTTGCTGTTATATCCGTTAGAGCTCTTTTTTTTTTCCCTCTCTTTTTTACAACAAAATTTACACCTTTTGGATTTTATTACTCCTTAGTTCTTACTACTTCTTTTGGGGGGAGAGAATAAAGTCAAATATGGCTAAACAAAGCTGTCAGTCAAAACCAAGGATAGACATAGCACATGATATAGAACAGAGTACAAGGTTATCAACATTGTCTCTTGTTTCCTTAAAAAGAATTGTCTGTCTCATTAGATATTATAAAGTTGGACAAAACAGTAGAGAACAAGACCAATAAAACTTAGACATTGTAAACATTACAGGACTTCCAAAGGAGACAATAGTCAAACCAGAATGGACACCTTAGTGAATCTTATTGCCTTCAAAGTAGTTGCCTATACCCTCAAACTTGATACTATCATACAGAATGGAACAGAGTCTAATCAGTCAAAACAAGATCGTGGGAGTATTACAGGACTTCAAAACAAATTAATAGGAAATCAAAAAGAGTTACTATTATATATCCTAATTTTTTTTAATTTTTCCCCTTAATTAAAACAAACATAAGAAATAACTAAATAATTTTTTTAAAGAGTAAGGGAGAGATTGAGATAAAACAGGACATAACAATATAACAATAGAGGTCAAAGCATGACTGTTTCAGCAACCTAGTGCTTCACCACCAAATAACCCGACTTAATAGTAGTTACCATAGTGTCTGTCTTTTTTCTTGAAATATTTGGATAAAACTTCATATACTATAGCTTCAAATATTTCCATATCAAGAAGCCCAGAATAAAGCCTTTCTAATTAATAAGTGAAAACTTTATAAGGCTTCAAGGCCACATAATGGGGAATCATGATTACCACATATTTTTGTATATTTGAATCATTACTTACATTAGGGAAACTATTCGGTATTCACACATGCGAGATTGATTTATTTCACTTATGAGTATGGTCTCAAGCTGCGCCCATTTATTGATAAATATCTCAATGTGATCCTTCTTTATAGCTGAATAATACTCCATTGTATAGAAATACCACAACTTTTTTATCCATTCCTCAGTTGATGGACACTTGGGTTGTTTCCAAGATCTGGCGATTACAAATTGTGCTGCTATAAACATAGGTGCACATATATCACTGTGGTATGATGCTTTCAGTTCTTCTGGGAATATGCCTTTTAAATAAATACACAAATGCACACAACATAGTTCTGATATGTAGTTAGCATTTAATATTCTCCTACAATTTTTTTTGATTAGCATCCCTGGATCTAGTGGTCGTATATTTAAGGTCTCATTAAACTTTTATTGAATAGCTCATTAGATGAATATATATTCTTACCAAGTGCAGTAAATCAGATTTAAAGAATAAATATTATAAAACTGATTTGCTGTTAATTTGACTTTTTTTAAATTTAGTTGAAACTTATAAATTCATTCTGCCTATATTTCAAAATTATTGGTGCTAATTTGTAATAGCTAACTCTTGGAAACAACTCAAATGCCCATCAACTGAGGAATGGATAAAAAAGATTTTTTTTATGCAATGGAATTTTTATGCAATGAAATTCTACTGAGCTATAAAGAAAGACCACATTGAGACTTTTATAAGTAAATGGATGCAACTTAAAACCATACTGATAAGTGAAATAAATCTAACTCACATGTGTAAATACCATATTGCCTCCCTAGTGTAAGAAACTGAAAAACAAAATATACAAAATCTTCAATAAATACTGTGAAAGGGTAAGAAACTGCCCAAAGAGGAAAAAATAACTCATATATATATATATACAGTTTAGATTACTAAGAAGATTTATACTACTAATTCTATTAGTTATTGGAACAAAACATAATATCTATAGGATTAGATCAACTTTACATGACTATATCTGGTAATTCAAGGTAATTTTGAAGATAACTATGCAAAACAACAAAAATTGTTATGTTCCTACCACCTTGTTTTGAAAGTCTATATTGCTATTATTTTGGGCTCTTAGTTATAGTTATTTATCTGTTGTTTTGTTTTCCCTCTAATATAGAAAGGATAGATGAATATATATAGGCTTGTATGTGCCAAGAACTTCACCTTTACAACAGTTGATTTTTATTATGTGTGATCATATGAACAAATACACTGAAGAAAATGAGACACCATGGTAGCCATTGATGAATTCCTACCATTTTGATTTAAAAGCCAATAATGCTTTTATTCTTGGTTTTGATTGGTTTTAGCCTGTTTTCAATTATTTGATTTCAATAGGTATGAAGATATGGATAGCTATTTTAAAGAAAACAAGAAACATTATGGTAGCCATTGTAGACTTTCTAGTGTCTGGTCTTGAAAGCCTTTAAGGCTCTCATTCTTGTGTTTTGATTGTTTTTATACTATTTTGATGTGTATTAACATTGTGTGTGAAGGCATGGACAACTATTTCAAAGAAAATGAGATGCTATGGTAGACACTTGATTTCCTGCTGTCTCTTTCTGAAATCCTGTGTTATTTGCATTGTTTTACTCTGCTTTACTTTGTTCTGTGTTGTTTTGCTTTGTTTTATTCTCTTTAAATAAAAATTAATAAAAGCAATTATTGGTGCTGTGTATATCGTAAGTAGATATATAACTACATAAGCCAAACTCTACTTTCCATATGTTACAAAGTTTCTTGCCTTTGAAGTATTCAATATGGTCACCACTTTGGAATTGTATGTTTTTGGGGAAGGAGTTTGATTTGTTTTTGTTTTGTTTTATTGTATCTGGAATCAAACTTATGACCTTGCATTTCTCAGACAGGTACTGTGCCACTGAACTATATCCCCGGCCCTGTTGTTGTTGTTGTTGCTGCTGCTGCTGATGATGATTTTGATTTTTTGAAGACAGGGTTTCACTGTCTAGCCCAGACTCTCCTCAGACTCACAAGGATCCTCCTGCTTCAACCTAGGATTACCAGCATGTGCCACCATGCCCAGTTGGAATTCTATGTTTTAAGAAAGAAATGTTGGCATTAATCTTGCTTCTGTCCTTTTTCATGGCATTCTTTTGGTTTCTCTTTCATGTATAATATCACCTTACTCTATATTATACTGATGTTATTTATGGGCTTATCTTTTGTTGCCTTCTACACTCATCTCAAAATTTACAGTAGGAGTTCTTACTATTTGGAATTTCCTTACTTGCCATTTTGAGACTATGATGAATTATTTCACCCAGAAAAATGCACATGTATACAAGCAAAAGTTTTCACGTTAATTCAGGAGAGTCATGGACTCCAAGATAAATACTTTTTCATTCAACACAGTGCTAGAATTTCACTGGCTTTTGTGTCTATAATAGCAGAATCTACTACTTACATAAGAGATACTCAGCAAATTGTTTGTGAATTGATTAATATGCAAATTGAACCTTCTAAAGTTTCTTACTACAGAATCTCTAATCAGGGTTTCTTCTTTATTTCTTTAGGTTTTCATCTGAGTGGTACAGTGACCGAGCCAGCCACTGCTTCTGAACCAGCAATGACGTACAAAGTTGCAATCAGTTTTGATCGATGCAAAATAACTTCAGTGACATGTGGCTGTGGAAACAAGGACATATTCTACTGTGCACATGTGGTAGCCCTCTCACTATATAGAATCCGTAAACCAGACCAAGTCAAATTACGTCTTCCTATCTCGGAAACCCTTTTCCAGATGAATAGGGACCAGCTACAGAAGTTTATTCAGTATTTAATTACAGCACACCACACTGAAGTCCTTCCAACTGCACAGAAACTGGCTGATGAAATTCTTTCCTCCAACTCAGAAATCAATCAAGTGAATGGTAATTGTACATTATTCTTGCTAAAAAAATGGTCTTTTTCACCACCATTTCAACCAAAGCAACCCTCTTCCCTCTACTGTGTTATATTATTGCATTTGGGGGGGTGGGTAAACCGGGGATCGAATTCATGACCTCGCACTTGCCAGGCAGGCACTTACACTGCTGAGCTAAATCCCTGGCAAATTATTGCATTTTAAGAGATCAACATATTCCTACAGTTATAATCATTCAACCTGTATTCATTCATGCATTCATTCGTTCATTCTGTCCAAAAAGCTATGTATTTAACTTAGTTTCTCAAAGCAGTCAAATTGTCTACCTCAAAAAGGTTGTGAAAGGCTGGGGATTTAGCTCAGTGGCATAAGCACCTGCCTTGCAAACGTGCAGTCATGAGTTTGATCCCCAGTACCGATTAAAAAAAAAAAGATTGTGGCCTGGGGTATTGTTAATACTCTGTTTCTCTTTTTACTCACAACCTCACGCTTGCCAGTTAAGCACTTACACTGCTGAGCTAAATCCCCAGCCCAGTATTCTGTTTCTTGACTTCATTAATAGTTGCACCATTATAATCACTACGTGATAATCCATTCATCTATGCACTTAAGATTGTGAAATTTCAGCCAGGTGTAGTAGTAAATGCCTGTAATTCTAGCACTCTGAAAGGCTAAGGCAGGAGGATCACAAGTTTGAGCCCAGCCTGGATAATTTAACAACTGAATCATACCCTGTCTCAAAAGTGAAAACAAAGGAGGGGCAGGGTTCAGTTCTCCAGTACCACAAAACAGTGAATTTTCATAATTTACATTATCTTTAGAAAAAAAAAACTTGGTTAATTTTTAAAAGCTGTGCATGTACTTGTATGCTGATCTGTATGTACAGGACAAAAGACTAGAATAAAATTCACTGTAGCATTAACAACCTATGATTGGTAGAATACAGGTGGATTTTCTTGTGCCTTTATTCAATCTCTACAATAAGTATGTATTTTTGTTTGTTTTTATACTTTTTTAAAAAAAGTATGTTTATAAATGAAAGAAAAGCTGTTTCCTCATATGTAATAGGTCCAAGACAGATCTCAGTATTATAATCTCACACTTAGTACCTCAACTCACACGATGCTTTGCTTCATAATTATTTATAAAAGACATCCTGTATTATTTTCACGTATCACTACTTCTCCTATGCTTTTGAGGCAAAATGTAGACACTAATGATAAAGTGTCATTTACATTTACTTCACTACTAGAAGATAAGTAGTTTCATTTTTCTTCATATTAAAAGACTAACAAATTCTAACCAATGAACTTGTATATGGACATTTTGTTATCTATTTTTCAAGACAGGGTCTCACTTTGTAGTTCAGGCTGGCAATCCACCTGTGTCAGCCTCTTAAGTGCTGGGAATACAGGTGTGTGCCACCACTGCCAGCAGTTTAATTTAATGTTTGATTTGGCACCAATAATCAAGCTCAGAACCTCACACATGCAAGACAGGTGCTGTGTCACTGAGCTATAAATCCTGCCCTAAATTTAATTTTAAATCAAATCATTTTTTAAAATGATTTGGCTGAAGAGGGACAGCTATAGAAACCTGTTTATAAACTCCAGGTGTAGTTTATCTAGTTAAAGGGATCTATGTTCTTGTTCATTGATTCCTAAATACTCTCTCCTTTTGTACTATCTGACCATTGAATGTTGACAATTCTTAATCTAATCTTTTTCTCCTCTCCTTACTTTATATGATCTCTGTAGGCAATATCAGCTATATCCCTGACTTCAAATATCATCTATACACCATGGCTTAGAGATTTATTTCTATAGTTCAGAACCTCTGAGCTTTAAACTCTTTCACACCACAGAGATATTGCAATACCAACATATCCTAATGTAAATTTACGTTCTTCTTTCCCAAACTTGCTTACCCTGCTGTATCCACTATCTCAACAACTAACGCTACCATCTAGTCACTGGATCATGATGGGAACCTTATAGCAACTCGACTCCTTTTCCTTTCTATGGTGCACATGCATTCCATTGCTAGGTCTCTTAACTTGTTTCATAATTTTCTATTTCTGTAGATTAATACTGCTGTACCCTGAATCAAAGCACTATAATCTCTCACCTAGATTGCTGCATAGCCTCCCAACTGATCCTTTCACATCTGCTATTGCTCTGCTCTATTCGGTTCCCCTTATAAGCATCCAAAGTGATTTTTCTGTAACTGCAGAAGTGTCATCACTTCTTGTTTAAAATCCTTCAGTGGGCTCTTATTACCATTAGAATAAAGTCCAAATTTCTATGGTCTGCAAAACCTTCCTTCTTCTGGCTTTTTGCCTACATTTCCCTCCTTAGGCAATATCTTCTCTCCTTTCCTTTCTCCCTCAAAACAGTTGTATTTAACTAACAAAATAATTTATGATTTCATGTTTGTTTTTTTGTTTGAGGTACTGGGAACTGAACCCAGGGCCTTTGCACTGAGCTGCATCCCAGCCCCCCCCCCCTTTTTTTTAATTGTGAGTCACAGTCTTGCTAAATTGCCCAGAGTGAACTAGAAATTGTGATCCCCCTGCCTCAGCTTCAGTGCTGGGATTACAGGTGTATAACATTATGCCCAGCTCTTTATGCTTTTTATTCTGAACAGAAAATACATTTTCCCTGCTCTATGCTAGACTCTTACTTATTCCTCAAGTTTCAACTTAAATGTCACTTTTTTTCAGCCTTGATCCCTCTTCCTTTCCACAGGAGAAAAAAATGGTATAGATGGGGAGGATGGAGAAGTAGCTCAGTGGTAAAGTACTTGGTGCAAGGCCCTAGGCTCAACACCCAGCAACTCCCCCACCGCATATTTTCTTAATATCTACCCAAATAGTCTATTAGCTCCATGAGGACAGAGATCATATCAGCTTTATTCACCACTGTATTTCTACTATTTGGCACAGGTTCTGTTACATATCAGGTTCTCTGTAAATGTTGGTTAAATAAATAGCAATGTCTTAGATAATCCTCTGTGCAGCCTCTTGCCAGTTCTTGTTCTTCCCAGACAACTCTGATTGCCTCAGCAGTCACACCAGCGCCTTCCAGTTTGATATCAGGACTCCCAAATATTGTCTTACTCTCTTTTTTGCAGCAACCACCCATTTTGGCAGCTCAGTTTCTAATCTCCTAGACATTTCCAACATTTAACTTCCTTTCTGTCCTATGAAGTAAACAAGTCCTTCTGAAGTTTTAGGTGAATTTTTATTCTTAGTAACCCTCAAGGCTTTGTCTTATCCTGGCAAGGTTCTACAGCTGGCACACTAGATACTTATAAATTGCTGCTGTGACTACCACCACATGGGCCTCATATCCTTTCAAAGGCGTAAAAGTAAGAGGAGATGTCACGCCACACTTCTAAGCCAGTTGATTAAGGCCAGCTCTCCCAGATTCTGGGTCCCATTCCTGCTTTTTCATATCCTAATTGAATCACCCAAGGGTGAAAACTAGTATTCAAACCACCTTGTCTTCTGCTTCTGGAACACCATTACTGTTCTTTTCTAAAACCCATCCTTAGCTCCAAGGTACTCAAAAACCCAGTTCTTTGTTTGACTTAGTTCATCTCAATTCTGTCTCTATTGAGCTACTGAAAACCAGGATTGTTTAGAGGTAAGGCTTTATGACCTGTATTTTAAACACAAATCTCAAATGATTATTCTATATGTTAACATTTGAGAATCACTATACTAGTAAAAACTCTGTTTATCTTTATATGGGAAAATGTATCATTCTGGCTAACAACATAGTTTATGTAACAGAGTAGTGCAAGAAAGTATGGGATTTGGCTGTTTTCACATACACCATCAACTTACATTCAGAGGCCTGAAACTGGGTGGTAGATCACAGCAGCATGGGGCTGAAAGTGAAAGCATATGTAGGCTTGTATTGAAGAGCAAAGGCTTTAGAGAGACCAACACACAGATTCTGGCTGTATTATATTTTCTGTGTTATATAATTTCTAACTATAAGTTACTTAACCCTTTCTAAACTTCAGATTCTTCATTTAAAAACTAAGATAATAATACTACCCCATAGAGTTTTTAAGAAATGTTCCTTAAGTCAGGCATGGTGGCACATGCCTGAAATCCTAGCACTTGGGAGGTTTATGCAGTAGGATGGTTGTAAGTTCCAGACCAGCCTGGGGTACAAAGTGAGTTCAAGAGCAGCCTGAACTACATAGCAAGGCTCTATCTCAAAAGAAAAAAAAAAGTTCCTTGAAATTTATTTAACTAATATGTGTTAACTAACACTATGTGCCAGACACTTTTCTCCATATTATAAATATGCCTGCAAACAAAATTTACTGTCCTCAGTAAGCATAGAATCTAGGGAGCATAAGTGTATAAAGTACTTAACCTCTCAAATATAAGAAGGACTTAGAGACTGGTTGTTATTAACAAATATTTAAGGATAAAGAGTTTTGCATTGCCACTTTCAGTATGCAAAAGAAGTATAGGTTATAGTATCTGCCTACATGGAGCTTATATCCAGATGGTCAATAAAACATATTAATTCATTCTGTAAATGAACTCAGAACTATAATCTATAAATGTTGGCACAATGAGCCAGGCACTATGAGATACAAAAACGAATCTCTGTTCTAAATTTTTCAATTTAGTTGGAAATATACAAGAAATGCACAATTCTAAAGTAAAATAAAAGGTGATAATAATAAAGTACACTATACAGTGTATTGTCTTTATAAGTTAAACAAATGAACATAAAATGGGCATATTTCAGAAAGGTGTACCATAATGGGGTATATACTAATTTGGTGACAGAATAAAAAAGATCCTATTCAACTGAGCTAAGCAATACATGGCCTTTAGCAGTAGTAGCCTCACTGAATACTTAGTTTGTCTTAGTTACTTTTTACTTATCACTGAGACAAAATACCTGATTCCCAAAGTTGGGAAAGGAAATGTTTATTTCTTACAGTTTTTGGAGGTTTTAGTCTATTTAGTTGGCTCTAAGGCAGGGTGGCATGGCAGAGCAGCAGTTTATGGCAGCTGCAAACAGCAAGGCAGAAACTGGCAAAAGAACAAGGCACACTTCCTTTTTGCCATTATGTTACATCCTGGCTCCACCCCTATGTGGGTGTAGCACTGACACCATCAATCCAAGCACTAGACAATGAACTATCACAAATGCACAATGCAAACTCAAGAGGCCTGGGGGCCACAGACATAAACCATGACATTCCACCCCTGGCCCCTAGGACTCACATGCATCCTTTATACAAAAGACATTTAGTCCACCTCCAAGAGTTGCCAAAGTCCTAACAGTTTCAGCATTGCTGAAAAGTCTTAAGTCCCAAGTCTCCTCCAAGATCTATGGTAAACTCTTAACTGTAACCCCATGTATAAATCAAACAAGGTTAAACATTTTCGAAATGCAAAGGCACAAGATAAACACCATCATTTTAAAAGTTACAAATGGGGGAATATAAAACATTGGAAACAAAGCAAGTCCAACATCCAGCAGGACAAACATTAAGTCCTAGAGTTTTATGCTCAGCATCTGAAGCAATCTGGTTACAAGTTCTAAAAGGCTTAGGTGATTTCACCCCCCTGGCACTTTCAGGGATTTTAGCTCCCACAGCTTTTCTCTTAAATCCTCTCTGCTCACTTTTTATAGCTTTTCTTGGATCATCCACGTTTTTGGCTTTTTTAAACTTTTGGGGTCTCTACTGCATCTTTGATTTTACCCTTATATCTTTACAAATTGTCCTCTCAGGGGCACACTGCTTGGCCTCCCAACCCCTTTGCAATCAAGGTGGAAGACGTCGTACCCTCAGAGTTTGTGCATTTTCCTTGTACCTAAAATCAGCACCTTGTGGGTATCACCAAGGTTAGCTGCCAGCTGAAACAATGGCCAGGCTTTTTTCACTCTTGGCTGTAGAGGTCGGTTGCCTGGATCGTTGGGCTCTCTGAACCTGATTGTGAAGAAAAGCTTTTCTATGTTGCCGCCATTTTGGAACCTCATGTGGCCTCAGTCACCATTTTGGAGCATGGTGCTCTGCAGCTTTCTCCTCTGAGCAAATTCTTTCACCTTTGCAGTGAGGCTGCAAAGTGTGGGGCCCACTTTCTGGAATGTCCCAGGGCCATCTTTTTTATCTCTCTGTTTCTCTTCAGCAATCAAAGTCTCAACTCTGTCTTTATAATCCACAGCTTTCCTGGAACTTTTCTTTTGGCCAAACTCACAGTATTGCAAAGTATCCTGCTGGGCTCTTTGTTTTTGATTTGTAACATAAAGCTGGCTAAAAGCCCCCAACAATAGCCCTGCCACAGCCTCAATATTTAATTGCTTTGAAATTTTCTTTTTTATATTAATCAGTTTATTGCCCTTTGTTTTAGTCTCAGGCAAAGTCTCTGGGCATGAGCAAAATGAAGACAAACTTTCTGCCAAGCCATGACATACATCATGGGGAATCCAACAACCCCAGTGTAGTCCTTTTTCCTTGCAGAAACCTCCCAAGCCTGGTCTTTACCATGAGGCTTTCTATCAACATTCTGGTCTCTTGAGCTCTGACCAGAATCTCCACTACAGAACAGCCTAGGCTGCTCCAGCTTTATGCATCTAGGCAACATGTCCAAACCTTTTCAAACTCTGCCCACAAGCCATTTTTAAAGCCTCTCGAAAAACATGGCCAGGTATAGTCACAGAAAACAACTCCACTCACAGTACCAAATTCTGTCTTAGTTACTTTTTACTCATTGTTGAGACAAAATACCTGAAGCCCAAAATTGGGAAAGGAAAAGTTTATTTCTTACAGTTTTTGGAAGAATCCAAAACTGTACTTAGTTGGCTGTAAGGCTGGGTGGCATGGTAGAGCCGCAGTTTATGGCAGCTACAAACAGCAAGGCAGAAACTGGCAAAAGAGCAAGACACACCTTCTTCCTGCCATTACATTACATTCTGGCTCCACCCCTATGTGGGTGTAGCATTGACACCACCAATCCATGCACTAGACAATGAACCAATCACAAAGGCACAATGAAAACCCATGAGGCTTGGGGGCCATAGACATAAACCATGAGTTTCCATTTCTCATTGTGACCCTGACTCTAGAGTTATGATGCAAATGATTGATTTTTATATAAATAGTATTATTATTTTCATTATTTACTATTTATTATTACTTTCCCAAGTTAAAGGAAATAGGAGAGAAGTAAAAGGGAAAATATAAGAAACAGAAATGTGGTTGACTTCTAGGAACCTTGGTTCTGGTTGATCTTGGTTAGCATCAGTATAGGGAAAATAAGACTGAAAATGAAACATAGGACCAAAAGCTCGAGGGATTTTGAATGCCAAACCAAGGAATTAGGATTTCAGCAGAGCATGAGTAGGTCAGGGAAATGATATGATTAGAATTGTGTTTAGAATAAACAATTTAAAGGCCAAGTATGGTGGCATGCCTGTAATCCCAGCACTTGGAGGGCTGAGGCAGGAAGATCATTGCAAATTTGAGACCAACCTGAATTACCTAGAAGAGACCCTGTCTCAAAAAGATTTAAAAAAAAAAGAAGACAAGTAGCATATAGTAGTAACAAATTGACAGATCATATGTATTAGTATTTGTGAAATGGATAAATGTGTGAACCTTTCTCATCCCCTGGAGAGTAAAACACATTAAAAAGTTTAGCAGAGTTAGGCATGGTGGCACACGCCTGTAATCCCAGCACTCAGAAGTCTGCGGCAGGAGAATAGTTGCGAATTCCAGACCAGCCTGGCACAGACTGAGTTCAAGGTCAGCCTGAACTGCATAATGAGACTATGTCTCAAAAACACCCCCCCCCCAAAAAAAAAAAAAAAAGCTCAGTAAAAGAGTGGCTTTTTTTTTTTTAAGTCCCTAGATTTCATTTAAGCAGTGCTCTGACATGAGTAGACAAGGGAAAAGGTAGACTAACTGATTGAAATCGGATACAAATTTATAACTTATTGCATGACTACACCTAGAGAGTGTTGACTTAAGGTCTGTCTATTGTCTTTTGGATGCAAGTTTCTAAAAACTTGTGACCAGACTCTGTAAGACAGTGAAAAAAAAAAAAAAAAAAGATTCCATTTTCTTTTTTTTTGTCTTTTTCCTTTTTATTGGTACTGGGGATCGAACTCACGACTGCCTGCTTGTAAGGTAGGCGCTTATGCCGCTGAGCTAAATCCCCAACCCCAAGATTCCATGTTCATTCCAGAAAACATTTCTGAAGTACCTGTCACATTACCAGCACTATGCTATAAGTGGTACAGCTGTGGATTCAATTGTGAGCAGTGGGCTAGCGGATTACTACAAAAGAGGAATGTCTTAAGTAACACCTGTGTTTTAAGTGGTGTTGTCAAAGTGAACCCAGATACAGAAGAACTAGAGTACAAATTTATATAATTCCATACTCAACTCTGCCTGTAATTTAAGCAGCAGTTTCACAGTAAACTTTAATAATAGAAATTTTTATAAGAAAGTATTTTTAGCTTTAAAAATGCGTGTAAAAGTATTTGAACTGTATAGAAAAGCAGAAACAAGAAAAAATGTCCCTTCCCATGAAAACAATAGTGCATCACTATTTTCCTGTTGTGTTTTGAAGACACAGAGGAAAAATAAATTGTTTTTCCTAATATACTCTCAGATCACTTCTGTGACCAAATATGTGGAGATTTCTCCCCATACACTAAGGAAATAATCAATTCTGTAAAAGATAACAATTGCGTATCTTCTATTCCAACTCAGTTCTGACACTGGCTACCCAAGGATAGCATATGATCTGACAGGTTGAGGTCTCAGTTTCCAAGGCTGTCCATTCCCTACTTCCAGTTTCACTGTAAAGGAACCTCTCCATGTTCTGCCTTGGAGTCAATGTAAGTCTTGTTCTTGTGGGCTTTTACGGATGCTTCATTCCAAAGCTCTTATGATTAGTTTATTGGCCAATGATTATCAACTTAATCTTTAACCCCTCTACTTTCCTATGGGTATAGGACTGAAAGTTCCAATCCTTTCTATCTGCCTGTGTAAACAGCACCCATCCAGAAGCCATCTGGGGGCTACCAACTACTAGTCAACTCATTAACATATAAAAAGACAAGAATTTTTGTGAGTTATATGTCAGCAAACAAGACAGATCTAATACGTTTTTCATAATATCACGTGTGTTTCCTTCCATGCTCTTTTCCCCTGGATGATATAGGAGAGGATATAACTGTAACATACGTGAACATGAAACAAGCATCAGACTCATACATATTTAGGCTCTGAGTTCACAAAGCCCATATTAAAGCAGAATAATTTATGTGCATTTGAATATGCTCACAAAGTGCCCCTCCAGCTGAGCATGTAGTGTGTGATCTCCGGGGATTCATTTCACTGTTCCCATACCTCACAGGTGCCCCTGACCCAACAGCAGGGGCAAGCATTGATGATGAGAACTGTTGGCATTTGGATGAAGAACAGGTGAAAGAACAAGTGAAGCTCTTTCTCTCCCAGGGGGGTTACTATGGCTCTGGAAAGCAACTCAACTCAATGTTTGCCAAGGTAAGATATAAAAATGGTTGGTTGGTTAGTTTTAAGCTTTAATAAAACCAGATTCAGTAGACTTCTGGTGTCATATGTTGTGCATAACTCACTTGACCTAGCTGTACTGATGCCTGAAACCTAGTAGGAGGCACCAAGCAGGGCAGACCTGAGCAGCTGTGGCCATGGATCTCAGCTACTTCACCCTGGGGTCCTGTTCCTCCTGCTATATTCTCTGAATGAGCTAACATCCCTGGGAGAGTTTAGTACAGAAACTGTCTTCTCTTTGCTTTGAACCCAAGGCTGCCTGGTGAATGAAGCTTGGAGGACTCATTTCAACAACATCCTGGAAGAGTGTTTTGAAACTGGGGGCTGTCACAGCAGGCTTTTTCCTGGTTTAACACTTTGACAAAATGTAATTCAAATACCATACAATTCACCCATTAAAGTTTATACTTCAGTGCTTTTTGGTATATTCAGTTATATGCAGCCATTACCACAGTCAACATTTTTATCGACTCAAAAGAAAGCTAATACTCTCAGCTATCATACGGTCTCCTCCTCCCCTTCTGCCACCTCCATCTCCCTCCCCCTTCCTTCTTCTCCTCCCTCAACCTTTGGCAACCTGTTGGTTTCTGTTGGTTTTGTTCTCTCCCTTCAAAAAACCTCCTCACCATAGTATTAGGGATTAAACCCATGGTCTTCACACTAAGCTATACCCCAGCACTTTTTATTTTTTATCTTGAGACAGGGTCTAGCTAAATCACTAAATTGCCCAGGCTGGGCCCAAATTTACAATCCTCCTGCCTCAGCCTCCTAGAGTGCTGGAATTACAGGCATGTGCCACCACACCTGACTTAGTTTCTCTATTCTGGATTTTCGTTTGAATAGAATGATATAGTATGTAGTCTTTTGTGATAAGCTTCTTACACTTAGTCTCATGGTTTTTAGGTTCATCTTTGTTATCACATGAATCAATATTTCATTCATTTTCTATGGTTGAATATCCATTGTATGAATACTACACATTTTACTCATACTTTTGTCTTTTGTTGGCATTTGGACTATTTGTATCTTTTGGGTATTATAACTACTCCTATTGTAAACATCTTTACAAGTTCTGTGCAGATTATTTTCCAAGTAGCTATATCATTTTATAGTCCTACCAACAGTGAATGGGCTTCTGATTTCTCTACATCCTGACTGACACTTGTTCTCTGACTTTTTTATTCTACCATCCTAGTGGGTATGAAGTGGCATCTCATTATGCAAACAAACTTTCTTATTATATGTGGAGCCCTTGCCTACAGAGAGAGGTCTTCTTTCTGTCTCTTTAGACTTGGTGTATTCAAATATTTTATCTTCTCCTTACCCTGTTTCCCTTCCTTCTGCTTTTTTTTATGCTATGCAGTCACCATCTCTTGCCCCTCCTTACATGTTAGGTTCGAGAGATGCTGCGGATGAGAGATTCCAATGGAGCCAGGATGCTGACGCTTATAACTGAGCAGTTTATGGCTGACCCACGGCTCACACTCTGGAGGCAGCAAGGAACAAGCATGACAGACAAGTGCAGGCAGCTCTGGGATGAGCTAGGTAAGTCCCCATCTCTCAGAGAAATGTTATATCCTGCCAGTTTGCCCTCTAGCAACAGTGGCAGTGAACATTGCTATCAATCATTGCATGAGTCTTGCTAAGTATAACTATAGCTCTATAGAGGTCACCTAGAATAACTTGGAACTCACTTTTCTTGCTTCTCCAGCATTGTACTTTGCTTTTGACATTAGCACTCTTCCAGATATTACCCACATAGAAACTTTTGCTGAAAGAAAACCTCTTCACTTTGCTCCTGTTGCATAGCAGTATCCTTGCTCTGCAAATATTTATCAGCCTTATTCTTGTTACTTTCCCTGAGTCTGCTTTTCTTTATTACTGCTAGCCAGATGTCTTTGACTAAGGCAGTCTTGTTTCATTCCTCTCAGTCCTAGTCCATGTTGTTACCGTTGACCATTTCCACTGACAAATCCAAAATTAATTCAAGCCTTCTGACAAAAAAAAATCTATATTTCCATAACTCTAGAATTGGCACCTCCATCCTTACTCTAGCAAATTTGTTATAGAGCACTTGTTTTTCATTGATTTCCGATACCCAACCATGGCTTTGATTCCTTGATTTTTATAATGCAGTGTCTCTTCTCATTTTTGGTTTTCCATAATCACTAGTCTGGTTAAAACTTACAATGGCCTTATAGTGTTTAGCTAAAATTAGAACAATGAACTCCTGAATAGCCTTTCAGCTCTAGGTTCTCCCCCATTGAGGCAGTTCTCTTTAGGGTCATCATTTCTCTTTTTTAGTCTGCTGCTCCAAGGCTAAATTTGTATATTGGCTCCAAGGCTAATACTCAACTCCTCTCCTTATTTCCAGAATCTTCTACACTCTTAACTTACCATCTAAGCATGGCCCAACTTGAGAGTTACAGTGTAAAAGTTATACATTGGTATATTCAGAAAGTTCAATAGAACACCTTCATACTTCCCCTCCCCAGAAAACAAACTTCTCTCAGAAAATACTGCAGCTTAATTTTAAAGAGTTCTCCTGTACTGAAGCAGATATTTTACAGTCTTGGGATTAAAAGTTTCAGGGATATGGTAAATGACTTTGGAACTGTACTATACTTGATTATTTGGGGGCTAGGAAGCCTAGGTTTTAGTTTGAATGGTGAAGCTTTTTTATATCCCTTGGAGCACCAAGGGTTTTGAAACTCTTATCAGTAATGAATAAAGATGGGTGTAGTAGCACACACTTGTAATGTGGGAGTTGAGGCAAGGGGATCAAAGATTCAAGCTCAGCCTTGGGCTATTTAGTGATACCTATCTCAAAATTTTAAAAATTTCTTTAAAAAAGGCTTGAGATGTAATGCACTGTAAAGATTAAATCCCTAGTACCAAACCAAAAATAAAAATGAAACAAAATTCTGGGTACACTCTTAAGTGTTATATGCTAATCTGAGTTGCAAATCATACTCATATTGTCTCTTTTAATTTTAATAATAACTCTGTGAGGTGTTTGTGTATTTATTGCCAAGAAACAGAGATGGATCTGGTTACTTCTGGATACAAATTAAAATAAGGAAGTGTAGATAAATTCTTTACTTTGACACAGTCACAGTCTGAAGTATATGAATGTCACACTACTAGTTTATAGCTACTAGTCACCCAATTTTAACCTGGGTTAAAGGCTCATTTAACACAAAGCTCTTGGAAACTGCTTCTATACTTTCCTCAGAATGGATTGTAGACGTGGATTCCCTTCCATGTTAAGACATTACCATCTCCATATTTTTCCTTTCCATGATAAGACATTACCATCTCCATATTTTTGGATGAGAACAACTGAACTCAGAAAAGTTAACTACTTTTTTATTAGAATTCATAAGATTAACTGAACTCAGAAAAGTTAATTACTAAGTAGCTCTAACACTGGACCCTATATGTCTGATTATAAATCTGATATCCCTCTATAACATCTCCCTCAATTCCATCTTGATTGTGTCATATTTTTTTAAGAGCTTTTTCCTTAAGAATTTGAAATCAGCCTTCTTCAGAAAGCAAGTTTCATTTGAGGCTTAAATGTCTTAGAGTTATTTCTGTGCTGATCATTAGAGTGTGATATGGACTTGGATTCAGCCTTTGGACAAAGGTAAGTGAGAGAAAGTAAGCAGAACTGGCTCCCAGTGCTTTTAAAGATCTTTTTGTGTATTTGGATCCATTATGAAAAATCTCTCATCTCTAATATTTTTATGTCTAAGAAAATGGTCATGAAGCCTTTCCACCTAGGTAGGGTCAACATAGGGGATGTAGGAACAACAAATATAGAAACAAGAAATAAAGGCAGATCTGGAGGCACATACCTGTAATCCCAGCATTCTGGTATGCTGAGGTAGGAGGATCTCAAATTTGAGACCATCATGAGTAACTTAGTGAGACCCTCAAAATGAAAAAATAAAAAAGAGCTAGAAACTGTCGCACAGTGTGAAGGCCCTGGTTTAATTCCTAGTACCAGAAAAGGGGAAGAGGAAAAAGCGCACTACTTTTAATTCTTGAGTTAGAGAAAATAGAAGCATTTCCTGATCTCCCTACTACCTCACAAATCTATTTACCTGTGTTAGTAGTCGTGTGCTTTGCCTTCTCTTTTATTAGAATTCATAAGGTGTCTCGACTCTGATGAAAGGCCAATCTACACATTCATGTTTTAGATTCTATCCTATCTCTATTTCTTAAGACCTTTGCTCCTGCAATTTTTTCCTTTCTCTGACATTATTTATTTTTCTCTCTCTACTAACCTCCTCCCATCAGCATACATATATGTTCTTCTATCTTGAACCCCAAATGTAAGAAAATGTTACTTTGATGCTACAACTGGATCCCTCTTACTATTACTTCATTTCTCATTTTCCTTTCAAAGTGTCACTTCTTGAAAAAGTTATCTGTGTGCCAGGCGTGGCATACCTGTAATCGCAGCATTCGGGAGGCTGAGGCAGGACGATCATTGCGAGTTCAAGACCAGCCTGGGCTACATAGTGAGCTCAAGACCAGCCTGAACTGCATAGCAAGACCCTATCTCAAAAAGTCCAAAAAAAAGAAAAAAAAGTTATCTGCAACTGGGCATGGTAGAATATACCTGTCATCTCAGGTACTCAGGACACGGGGGCAGGAGGATCACAAATTAGAGACCAGGCTAATAAGATTTGGTTTAGGAGGGGCATGATGATGCATGCCTATAATCCCAGCACTTGGGAGACTGAGGCAAGAGGATCATTGGGAGTTCGAGGCCAGTTTGGGCTACAAAGTAAGTTCAAGGCCAGTCTGAACTGCATAGGGAGACCCTATCTCAAAAAGGCAAATAAATAAACAAAAAAGACTTGGTTTAAAATAAAAAGGGCTGGAAATACAGGTCAATGGTAGAGTACTTTCCTAGCATTTGCACAGCCTTAAAAATTCAATACCCATTACCACACACACACACAGATTAAAAAGCAGTTATCTATAATCACTGTTTCCATTTTCTCACCTCCGTTCTCCTGTGCACACATTTCAGATAGGTTTTCATTGCTCACTGCTTCAACTCTGCTGAAGAAGCTTCTGTCAAAATCACTAGTGACATCCAATTGGACAGATACAGTGGTCATTTCTCATTTCTCATCTTACTTTGACCTGTTAGGAGTTTTCAGTAAAATTGGCCATACTCTTGAAACATTCTTCTGTTGGTTTCTGTAACTGTATGCCATTTTGGTTTCTCTCCTACATTCTTGACTTTTTATCAGTCTTCTTTGCAAACTACTCCACCTTGCCTTAAGCTTTCTAAAGACTGAGTACCCCACAGCTCCCACTTCCCTGTCCACATTCTCTAATTTTCTTCATTCTTGTGATTTTAAATACTAAACTGAGTGAAGGTTAGAAGTGTAGCTCAAAGGTAGAACAGTTGCCTACAATGTACAAGGCCTTGGGTTCCAGCCTCAGTACCACAAATAAACAAAAGTGAAAACAAATGTGTTTCTCCAATCCAGACCTTTTTCCTGAACTTCAGGTTGTGTCCAGCTGTCCGTCACTTCTAAGAAACATCGGAAACTTAATTGCCCATCACAAAACTCTTAATTTTCCTACCAAAACTCAATGTTCCTATTTCTGTCTCCATTCCAGTACAAAATATCAAGATGTATGGAGTTGCTCACAAAGAAAATCTAGGGTTTATTCTTGGTTCCCATTTTCTACCTTTTATAACCAGACCAAGACTGTTTGATCCTTAAGGTTGGAAGATTTTATGAAATAATGTATATAAAATGCTAAATATAATGCCTAGATACTGAAGAGAAATAAATGATAGCTATTATTATCATATAGGTAATACATAATAATGTAAATTTTAAACTTTCTTAATAGCTAACCTTGCTTAGAGTATTTTATACTTCATTTTTTAGTACTAAAGATTGAACCCAGGGCACACTGAGCAATATCCCCAAACCTTTTTAATTTTTTACTTTGAGACAGTCTCAGTAAGTCACTAAACTGCCTAGATGGGGTTCTAGCTAGCAATTCTCCTGTCTCAGCCTCCTAAAGTGCTAGGGCTACAGCTGTGAATCACTGTACCTAAACTATAGTTTTGTCTTTTTTTTTTTTTTTTTGGTCATAGGGAAACATGCTTTTAGATACTGGTAACACAGTCCTGTGAATGCTGTAAGCTATTGTGATATTTGCTGTATCTTAGAGATGTGACAGTTTCTGAGTGTTTTTGAAACAAATTCAGGAAGACCTGATTAAATAGAAAACTTATTTTTAACTTACAGGTTAAAGTAGTTACACTTATTTCTTAGGGATCTTCTTAATATTGGAATGTCTAAGAAACTGAAATTTCTGTGTAACTATAGCATTAGTATCCACTCTCTTTTTTTCTTTTTTTTTTTTCCAGCAGGCACTGTGCTGCTGAGCTGTATGCTTTGCCCATGCTCTATCTCTTTAATCTCTTAAATCTGTCTCAACTTACCCAGTTTCTTTTCTGCTTCTGTTATCCTATTGATTTTACATTCCTTAGATACAAGAGTCATGCTAAAACTTTTGTCCTCTTTTTTCACATGTGAAGATTAAATATGAAAATCTTTTTCTTGTAGATGAAAAGATTTCTTAAACTGTAAAATAAATACCACTAATACTATAATTCCCTAAAGAGCCACCATTGTAATTATTACATATTATGGCTTATATTTTATGATTTTTTTAATGATGTCAAACCATTAGAAAGGAACTTTCATCATTAGTTGCTGTTGGAAAAAAGGCTAAAAACATTCCTCTTTACTGAGCATGGTGGCACACCCTTGTAATCCCAGAACTCAGGAGGCTGAAGCAGGGGGATCACTGTGAGTTCAAGGCCAACCTAAATTAAAAAGTGTATTCAAGGCCACTTTGAAACCTTGTTTCAGAAAGACCAAAAAACATTTTTTCTTTTGACTCTGAGGCTTTGAAATAGCGTCGAAATAAATTTCCATCCATTGAAGGAGCTCTATGTCAAATAATGTTTAAATTAGGAAGTAGGCTTCCATTCTTATTGCTAACTTGAGTTGAGAAATTATCTGGCACATACATGTGCCAACTTTAAAAAGAAGCTAGTTTCCTTGAAAAAGAGGGTGATATAAAAAAAAGTGATATAAAGAAAAAAATGTCCTTGGTTATATATAATATGTTACTTTGCTATTGTAACAGGAAATTGAAGAAAGTGATAGTTTTTTTTGGGGGGAGGGGTGTCTTTTTCCTTTTTATCGGTGGGGATTGAACTCACGACTGCCTGCTTGCTAGGCAGGTGCTTATGCCGCTGAGCTAAATCCCCAGCCCCCTGAAAGTGATAGTTTTAAGGCATCACAAGTTAATTCACAGTTTCAAAATCCAAGTCCCAAATAAATCATTTTCCTTGGAAAAAGGAAATACTAAGATTCTGCTGTGTACCAGGTAATATTCTAGACCCTTTAGAAATGTTATCCCATTTGATTCCCATACTGTCCGTACAAAGTAGATATTTTTATGTTTGCAGTTTTACAGTTGAAGGATATGAGAATCAGAAAGTCCAGCTAGCCAAAGCATGACACTTTTTTGAGTACCTTCCTTTCAGCTTTATCCTATACTAAATTCCTTTCCCCTGTGCTGCTATTATACTCTAAATATAATCTTTGTTTAGCACATCATTTTCAAATGACTTTTATCTATCTGTCTCCCCCCGGGACAACTCCTCAAGAGTAGAAATAGTATCCTATTCACCAGGAGAGGGCTTGGGTAAATAGAAAGCTATATATTTGTTAGACTCAAATTTAAACTGAGTATTCTCAGCCTAAATATGTCTTGTACATCATCACAGTCACATAGCTCCAGATAACAAGACAGTCACTCTGCTTTAAGGAAGCTTTGGATTGGAAAAGTAGACCACTTCTGGAAATCTTAGAAATTTTTTATACTGAGAAAATCTGATGCTTTGTTGTTTGTTTTTAGATGCTGGGATGGAACCCAGGGCTTATGCATTGTACAGATGCACTATACCACTGAGTTACCTCCCCAACTCCTGCTGCATCAAAACTACCACCTCAAAATAAAACTGAAACATTAAGATTTACACGTACATCAAAGTAAAGATATAAAAAATGTGGATTACTTTATTTTCTAGGAGCTTTATGGGTGTGCATAATTTTAAATCCACACTGCAAAGTGGAAGAAAAATCTTGTTGGCTGCAGCAACTACAGAAGTGGAGCGACCTGGATGTCTGTCCCCTGGAAGATGGGAATTATGGCCATGAGCTGCCCAACATCACCAATGCACTTCCCCAGAATGTCAGTCACAGTACAGGTGAGCAAATACCCTTTTTAGGCTCTTTGTGCCTAGAATTTCAAATGGTAAGAGGGTAAAGCCCTAAACAATTATGGCTGGGAAACCTTTTGACTGTCAAAATTACCAACACAGGTGAGAAAAGCTTGGATTTTTATTCATCTTAAAATGCTAAATCTTAAAGGTAAGCTTTTTTCTTTGACATTGGGAATGCTGTCCTTTCCCTTATCTAGA
This sequence comes from Cavia porcellus, assembly GCF_034190915.1. Taxonomy (NCBI): domain Eukaryota; kingdom Metazoa; phylum Chordata; class Mammalia; order Rodentia; family Caviidae; genus Cavia; species Cavia porcellus. Next base: position 35,629,815 of record NW_026947508.1, read on the forward strand.
GTGGCCATACAGTGTTCAAGATAAAATCTTAGAGCCTTCTGAATGATTCTTTTCTGTCCTTCTGATTCTTTTACCTCAGTTTGGGTTTATTTTAGGTCCAAACAACTATAAAAAACAGTTTTTAAAAGTGTTCAGGGTTGCCAGGCATGCAGTACACACCTATAATCCTAACACTCAGAAGACTGAGGCAGAAAGATTGCCATGAGCTTGAGGTCAGCCTGGGCTATATAGTAAGTTCAAGACCAGCCTGAACTACGTAAGCAAGAATCTGTCTCAAAAAACAAAAAGCAAAAACAAACCAAAAAAAAAAAAAAAAAAAAGTGTCTAGGGCTTGGGAATGTAGTTTGGTGGTAGGACAGTTGCCTAGCACTTGAAAGGCCCTGAATTTGATGCCTAGCACTGAAAAAAAAAAAAAAAAGAAAGAAAGAGAAAATCATGACCGTAGCATTTCTTATTTTGTTTCTTTCTCTGTTTCTGCCAGAATTTTATACAGCAAGCATTTGGGTAGAATTATCCTAAGTGATTACCAGAACTCATGCCCCATTTTAAAACAAGTCCAGTACAGTCTACTGTATCCTGTGTCTCTTGAGCCTTCTGACCTACAAACATTATTGGCAGATTTTATCACATACTAATTTGATGCTTGGCCTCAAGTACTATAATAACTTTGTTGGTGTTTTTAATCTCAAGGAAAAAAATCATTTTAATTATTGTTTCTCTTGGTCTTCTTTTACTGTACCATAATCAGTTGTTAATGTATTTAAGATAACTAAGGTATGCACAGTGAAAATGCTACAATTTTGTCACTTTGTTAAGCTACTTATTTCTGGCACTCATCTGGCCTGTACAACACCGTTTTAATTTTGACTTTGGATAGCACAGAGAAGGGAGACTTCACATAAACTCATACCTATCGTCTGGCTGTTTCTTCCCTGTCAAAATATATTGGTTCATATTACTGAGTTTTGTTGGATCATTGAACAAAACTGTTTCCAGGCTCACTGTTTGAAAGTCCACTTTATGGGGGCTGGGGATTTAGCTCAGCGGCATAAGTGCCTGCCTTGCAAGCAGGCAGTCGTGAGTTAGATCCCTGGTACCGATAAAAACGAAAAAGACAAAAAAAAAAAAAAAAGAAAGTGCACTTTATATGCTTTAATTTTGTAACTTGAACAACTATTTCTAAGATAACAATATGTAATCTATTAACTAGGGATTTCCTACTATTTATTTTTTCTGAAATTCTGCATAACTTGTACCCTTTTTTTTTCTTTTTCTCCTTAAATAAAAAAAATGTATTGGTTCTTCACTGTTACTGGTTCTTCTTTGAATGTTTTACTTCCTCTGCACTCTCTTCAAATTGGGATTGATATGTCTCTCACACACCCTATTACCATTGGACCTGTTCAAATAGAAAGCATGCTGCTTACTCTTTATTGCCCTTTCTACATCGTATCCATCCCACCTTCCTAAAATTCCACCCAGCCATGATGTTTATGCCATAAAACTATACTGTCTGTTATTCTCCTAGTATTGGTCATCTTTAGACTGCTAAATTTATCCCCTTTCTTCCCTGAAGTTTTTTGTTTTGCAACTCCCAAATTAATCAAATTGACACAATTAAGCTTAACCACAACAACTACTTTGGTGATTGCTTTGTTTTAATAATTGAGTGTTAACAACCCCCCCAGATGTATAACTCCTGCCCATACCTTCTCTCTTAACACCAGTCTTGTATATTCAATTGCTTTTTTTTATATCTCTGCTCATATAGCACTCCAAACCTGTGCACAGTGGTAAACCTGTGCGTGCAGGCCACAGCAGGCTCTTTGTATCGCTGAAGCTCTAAAAGTTTCACCATCATTGTTATATAGTATAGTAAGAGGCATTTTAATAAGATTTCTTACCCCCTTACACTATCCAGACCTGCTCCTTCTGAACTCTTCCATTTCCATATGGCATCTTTTTTTTTACATATGGTATCTTTATCTGAAAAACTTCAGTGTCATTTCTTGATTCTTCTTTTTACCCCAGTTATAATATGTGAGCAAGTATCTATGAGCATTTACCTTCAGAGTATAACCAGAATCTATGTATTAGTCAGTTTTTCTATTACTGGACACAATACCTGACACAATTTAAAGGACAAGTTTAATTTGGTTCATGGTTCAAAGGATTCAGTCCATGGCCAGCTAGTTCCAAGGCAGGAACAGCATGGCAGAAGGGCGTGGTGAAGCAAAATTGTTTAGTTCATGATGAACAGAGAAACAATGCCAGAGAGGAAGAGATTTGGACCTCAAAGCCACACTTCCATGAGCCACTGCAGTACACGGAGAAGTTTGCTTCACCAATCCCCTGCCATGATACTGAACTTTTAGAGCTTTCAAGTGATACAAACACACTGCTGTAGAATACATACAGTAGGTTCACCACCAATGCAACGATTCCAAAGCCAATCAAGTTGACACTCTCCCCTAACTGCCTCTGTCCAATTATCTGTCATCCGTATCACTACTAATTACTTTGTCTTGTTACCATCATTGCACAAGTTATTTGCAGTGGCTATCAGCTTGGTCATTTCATTCCAACTATTCTGGTCTCCTGCTGTTTTCAAACACTCGAAACATATTCCCACATGAGGACTTAGTGCTTATTGTTCCTTTTACCTGGAATGCTATTCCCTCAAGTGTCTCTAAGCTTTGCCCCTCAGTTCTTGCAGATTTTTTACTCAAATGTTGTCTATTTTCTTTGTTTTGTTTGTTTTGTTTTGTTTTGTGATATGGTCTCATATTCCTGAACCGAGATGATCCTGTCTCCCTAGAAGTTGAAACTACAAGGGCACACCATCACATGTACCTTTTCAAATGTTACTTTATTAGACACCATTCTCTGTGTAAAAGCAATAGCCCTCATCTACTACCATCTTGTCTTTTTTCCTAACTTTGAGTCTATTCTATAGCACTTACAACCATATGATATACTATATATTCAACTATCTCTCCCCATTTGAAAGTAAAGGTTCATAATGACAAGAACTGTATACATTCTGGACTCCTTGAATAGTACGTGCTACATATCAGGAATGTATTATTTTTCTGATTTCATTATTTAGCAACATACTGAGAGCCCAGTCTCTACTGTGAACTGCACACACCCATGAGAGAGTCTCAGTTCAGTCCAACAGGGTTTAATCTGCAGTCAGTAGAAGAGTGTGCTTTCACTAAGGGGCAAGGTTTACAAGAAGTAGTAAGTACGATTGGCACTACTCTAATGATAATATCCTTCAATCATCTGAATCCTTACCCATTTTGTATAGATAAAAGCAAATTCCAAAGACTTTTCCTACATGAGTAAATGTTAGATTTTTTTTCATGTTAACCTGAATTCTCTGATTTTCTCTCACAATTTTTTTTTTGTGCAGAATCAGTAGATGCACATCTAATTTGGACCTTTCTGTGTAATTTAATTTTGATCCCAAAATAGTTTCAACTACCCTTAATCTGGAAATATGTTGCTTTAATGATCCCCTTTTAGGTTTTTATTTTACTAAGTATCATTTCCATGCCTCCCTCTAAACCTGTAGTTTATGATGATACATCTTCCATGTGTTTCACCTAAATACCATCCTTAAGAACTGAACACAGTTTGTCTGCAGCATTGGTTTCCCTGTGGTCCTTTTCTGAAGAGAGAGGGCATGGTAAGATTTCAATGAGAAAACAAGTTAGTCTTTTGCCAACATCAGCATTTCTTATTAGAGGCAAGACAACTGTCTTATCTTAGTTACTTTTCTTGTTGCTGGGACAAAATGCCCAACCCCCAAAGGTAAAAGAGGAAAAAAGTGTGTTTAGTTCACAGTTTGTAGAGGTTTCAGTCCATATCAGCTGGCTTCAAGACAGAGTGACACATGGCAGAGGCGCAGTAGTTCATGGTGGTAGAAGACAGCAAAACCAACAAGAGCTAAAAGTCCAAACAAGCTTCTTTCTGCCCTTTTTATCTAGACAGCTATGATTAGGGCAGTGCCAATCCAGTCGGTTGACTGATCGAGCAATAATTACTCACCCTTAATCTTAACACTATTAATCCCAGCATTGCATTACAAATTCTAGATCCAGCTGCCTCTAACAAAGGCCTATCTAAAACTGCATGAGGCTTTAGGGAAACATTTAAACTCAAACATTAATAACAACAAATCTGCAGATATCAGTGTAATAAAGGTACCACCATATACTGGATTTCAACTCCTTTTTACTTTTTTAATATGAATTTCATGGAAGGCTTTATTCTGATAAGAATCATGTTGTAAATGAAAGAAGTTGCAGATTAGCCAGGGAAATTACCTAGCTGGTTATTTCTGTCTCTGATTTCTGTAGAAACAATTTCTTTTCTTATGATTTATTAGTTGAGCGTGACTACCTCTCTTCATATGACTTTGAGTTCCAGTAGAAATTGGTCTTCTGTGGAAGGAAAGAGGGAACCATAGATCTCTGATAAAAATTTCTTCTGAGATAGAGCACAGATATACTAAAAACTTATCCAAGAAAGAGGCAACACAATACTCAGACAGACAGTAGATTGTTGGTATTTTTTCCCTCATACTATTTATTCTCTACCACACTGACAACACATTTACCCAACGTTGTGCTGCTGCATTATTTTCTTTCTCCAGACTCTTTATCCAGACCAAGAAGAACAGTGTTCTCTAGAGCCATTGAGGGTCGTGAATTACACTGGCAGGATAGCCACCTACAACGAATAATCAGCAGTGATATATATACAGCTCCTGCCTGCCAACGAGAAAGCGAGCGACTACTCTTTAATTCGCATGGCCAGCCACTGTGGCTTGGTAAGTCTATCCCTCCTTTACTGAGAGAACTTTAGAACCCAGGCTCACTTCATGTAGGCCCAAATGATCCATTTGCATAGCCACCAATAACATCAACTACAATTCAGACAGTCTTCATATAGTTCTTTTGGACCCTTATTAGAGACTGAGAATATTTATTTGAAGCCTTGGCTACTTGCATATGTACATATTTGAGGTACAATAACCTCAAATAGGAATTTGTATCCTGTGCCCTAGTCTTTGGGAAGATAAAGGAGTTAATACATCTCAAAGAATGTGACAAACCATTGAACATTAGTTTACAGGCTCTCTTAATCAGCAGTTACTGAGCACTTTGCTTAAAAAGCACTGTTTGAAACTTAAATTACCCCGTGCTGGTAATTAGAACATAGTCTGCATTTGTCATCAAGTTGTCTTCTGTATTTCTTTATCACCTTCCTGTCTTCCTTCATAACAGAATAGAGTTATTTCACCCAAGTTAAAACCTTTCACTGAAACAGTTTTCTGGCTTATTAAAAATCAGTCTGTCTTTGCCTTTTATTACAGAATACCCATTCCAAAATAGACTTGCTAACTTACTTATCCAATTTACTATGTGGTACTGGAACTACTGGATTAAACCAGTATTTTACATCTCCAGTCCTAGACTCCTAGAGTGCCGGGATTACTGGCATGGGACCCCACATAAAAAAAATAGACTTTTTTAAAAAGTACTTAATTTTTAATCTAAATCTTAACAACAGTCATATAGATTTTCTTTTCTTTTTTTTCCTTCTAATTCCCAACCTCCATTCCTTACATTTGTATATTTCTCAAAGTCTTTCTATATCTGTATATGTCCCTGGGCCTGTCTTATAAATCTTGGCCAAACTTACTGTGAGTCACCACTTGAATTTCCCACTGATCATCTTTCCTCTTTTCTGATCCAGCACCTCTGAAACATAAATTTAACAAGCTTATGACAAAATATATACCTCATTAATAAACAAAAATATAAAAAGCAATACTAATTTACCATTTTTGATTATTATCAAATGGTCAGGAATTTTAAAAATAAAGATAATTTGTTTCTTAGGCAGAAGAGGGTTCATGAAGATAGGTAATCATATAAATGGTAGGACATAAATGCCTTTCTGAAGGATATTTCAGCAACATCTATGAAAAACCTTTAAAATACATTCATACCACTTGACCAAGGAATTCTTTGTCATAAAATTTATCCTTAGTTATAATTAACTAAGAATTGAATAAAGCCAAGGGATTCATTAGTGCATAGATATAAATAATTTACAGATCAGAAAATTGGAAACCATGCAAATGTTCAACAGTATGAAAATTGATTAACGTGGTAGATGAGCACGTACTCAATGGAATGATATGTAATCATTGTAGTGTTATAGAAACATATACATTATGATATATATTTAATTATAATGTATAACAGACCACTAGTCTTCTGTAAAGGCAACATGGCCTGGATTTATTGTGCCTAGGTGCAGCCGGAGAGTGGGCTAAGGCCATCAGCAGTGAATAAAGAGACATGTGTCCTTTTTATGAGGATGGAGAAAAGGCAGAGGACATAAACTGGAAAGATCCCAATAAACATCTGCAGTTAAACTTCTCTGGCAATCTTGTATCTCAGTGGGCAAAGTCCTTGAAGAGTCCAGTGTAAATTCTCAGGTGTCTCCAGATGTCCTGGAACCTGTAAAATCCGTCGTCTTATCTTACCTCCTTTCCTGTGCTTGCCAATGACAACTTCAGCAGTGAGCTGAGTTTCCTGCAGAGAGCAGCGCTTCTGACGACAAGAAGGCTGGATCTGGGAGAATCAGGTCCATTTGGAGCCTTACTTTGATACCATGGAAAAATATTTACAATGTGCTACTACTTGAAAAAAAGTTTACAAAATAATAATTATAATGTTGCACTTTTAGTAAAAATAAAAAATCTGAATAGATGTATATGACACTAGAAAAAGTTAAATCTGATTTTTATTTTATACTTATCTATGTTTTCAAATCTTTTTATTAATATATATTTGTGATACATACTATATTCATTGTGAGGGATTGGTATATTTACATGTTTTCAAATTGTCTGCAGTTATTTGTCTATAATTTTAATTTTAGATTTAAAAGAAATAAATCATAAAGCCTGTTATAATCACTCATTTATTTATAATCCTTCAGTAGTCTTCTGTTATCCCTTAGAATAGTGTTCAAACCTGTTCATACTCCAGACTCTACCTTTCCAGGCTGAAAAGGTTGGAAACAACCATGTAACCTAATTCTTGGTACCCAAAACTATAAATAATATGTAGAATGCCTTTTATGCTTTTTCTTAATATGCCTTTATTTATATCTTCCCTTAGCAGGAATGCTTTTCTTGTTTGTTTACCTATTAATAATCTTGCTTGTCCTTCAAAACACAGTTCAAATATTATTTTCTCTGTGTATATATTTTTCTCTCATATTAATAGTTAGCTGTTTTATAACTATCTGTTTATGTGTCATTCATGAGCTTTTTGAGGGCAATGGTTATTTCTTATTTATATTTCTTCTTTCTTTGCCTGGCATATAACAGATCTTTAGAAAATATAAGGGTTGCTAAAAGAATTGAGCTTTTTTCCTTTGGGCAGTTAGTTGTTAACCTCCACTGGGTTCCTATAATACATGTTCATGAGGAGGTGCTACATTTTGTTATTCTACTTGTATGTTCTTTTCTACATTGTACCACCATACTAGGCTGCAACTTGGTTCTTTCAAGGTAGTACTCGTGACTTACTCAGCTTCTTATACTCTTGAGGATAAAAATAAAGCTCCTAGGCCAGGGATTTAGCTCAGCAGCATAAGTGCCTGCCTTGCAAACGCATAGTCATGAGTTCGATCCCCGATACCAAATAAATAAATAAAAATAAAAATAAGAAATAAAGCTCCTAATAGAATGCAGATATCACCTGGGTGTGGAGGCACACATCTGTAATCACAGCACTGGGGATGCTGAGGCAGGAGGATCACCATGAATTGGAGGCCAGCCTGGGCTACATAGCAAATTCAAGGCTTGCCTGAGCTACATAGTGAGATCCTTTCACAAACAAACAAAATTGGAGTCAAGGATTTGGCTCAGTAGCATACAGCCTACCTGGCAAGTATGAGGTTCTGAATTCAAACTTAATTAAACACAAACTTCCACTTTCAAGCATGAATTCTCCTTGTTTGAAATTTTAACTCCTCCATAATGTTTTCTTCTTATCTGGTAGAGCATGTGCCTACAGCTTGTGCTCGGGTTGATGCCCTGCGTTCTCATGGTTATCCAAAAGAGGCTCTCAGACTCACGGTGGCCATTATTAATACTCTGAGATTGCAGCAACAACGGCAACTGGAAATCTACAAGCATCAGAAGAAAGGTATAAGTGATTAAGAGTCATCTATCTCTTTAGATATAAGGCTGATAAGGATCTTCAGGGCATAAAAGACCCAAGACCTAAATTTTCATTAAATATCATGGTGTGGCAGGAGCTAGAGAATTCCAAGTAATTCTACCTGTTGTGTGGTACACCTCATTGAATCTGTTTTCCCGTCAGTAAACTGGGAACAGTGATGCCTGTCTGCCTTTCTGATGCAGATAGAAGGGCCCACTAAGAACCATTATAAGCTGACAAGTGCATATCCACATATGTATTACCAGCAGGTAGCCTAAAGAGAAAACATAACTTCATAGCTACCTGGTAAGCTTGTGACCATTCCTATCAACCCAAGGCAAGATTAAAAAGAGAAACTTTTCTTTGACTCCCATGTTCAAGGCCTTGAGTGAGACCTGATAAGGACTCAAGCAGGGGGAAAAAAACAATATGTTTCTATCAGTGTCTAAAATTTTGAACCTACTTATTTCCAGAACTGTTGCAGAGAGGAACTACAACCATCACAAACCTAGAGGGCTGGGTGGGCCACCCTCTGGATCCTATTGGCTGCCTGTTTCTCACATTGACTGAAGCCTGCCGCCTCAATGATGATGGCTATATGGAAGTGTCAGGTACAAGGGTCAGCCTGAGGCAAGCTGGGACTGCCCTTTTGCAGGCCTCTAATCCATGCCAAACTATTCCAGCCCTGTTGCAGCCTCCCCCACCTCCATTTGGTCCAGACTGAATATCTCTGAGGGGTTTCCTGGCTTTCCCACTTTGCTTTCCCACCTTGTGGCCTGATCCTATCCATTTCATTTTTCCAGTTTCCTTCCTTCTCTCATTTTCCTAACCATAAATATTTAAAGAGTATAGCCCAGGAGACATAAGAAAGGACAGAAGAATTTGAAGAGTCAGAGGCCAAAACTTTAGAGCAATCTAAGAGTGGGAGATAATTTCCATCAAACCAGGATGTTTATCAAGCCAGGTGTGGTGGCACACACCTATAATACCAGTTACTCAGGTCAATTAAATTCAGGACCAGCCTAAGCAACATAGCAAGACCCTATGTCTAATTAATTAATTAATCCTTTGGTTTCCTTTGAACTTTCTCCTTCATGATGGTCTTCTAATTTACAAATTAAAAATAGAAAATAGTCTAACAGAGTCTCAAAGTAGCCAGAACTACAGACAGAATTAATTTCTTTCCTTATGTCATTTATGTGTTGTTTTATCTACATCTACTTTAGTTGCATTATAGTTTCTTTACAACTATACTTGTAAACTACTTGAAAGCAGAATTTATAACTTGTCTTCGTAACTGTCATGCAACAGTCTTCCATAAACACTTAACGGATGAAGGAAAAAAGGAAAGAAACCATGTCTGGGTTTTTGGCCTTGGTTTTTTTGTTTTTTGTTTTGTTTTTTGAGAAGGGATTTCACTATGTAGCCTAGGTTGGCCTCAAACTCCTGAGCTCAAAGAATGTACTTTCCTCAGCCTTCTCAGTAGCTGAAACTACAGACATGTATTACCATTAAGACTTAAAATTATGCTCTCTTCCTGAAATTGTGAACCCATTGGTGAGCCATGGCTATAATCTCAGCTACTTGGGAGTCTGAGGCAGAAAGATTACATGTTCAAGGCCAGCCTGGACAATTTAGTAAGACTCTGTCTCAAAATAAAAATAAAAGAAGGAGCAGGGATATATATAGCTCAGTGGCCTTCCATTTGTCTAGCATCCATGAGATAATGGGTTTCATTACCACAATTACACACATACATAAATAATAGCATAAAAGTTATAAATGTTAGCAAGATACAAGTTTAAATATACAGATTCAGATTTCTCTGGGTAGAGATGGAAAGGTTATCCCTAAATAAAACTAATCCCTTGTACAAGGAATTATCATCTTTAGTCTATTTCATCTGCATGATGACATTTATTTATAGCCCAAAAACCTAAAGTTATAATTGGTTTATTTGTTAATCACGGACTTTCCATATTTCAGGGTCCAGAAATTCCTACAGTATAATAGTCTTATCTCTTTAACAGCAGTAAAATAGGCACAAAAACAGACAATTATGAAATTACATTGTGTGCTAGCACAGGTAAGATTCTGTACTCCCTAACTGGCCTAATCTGTTCATATATTATGAAAAGTAGGAATCCTTGTAGTTCTGTGTATTTTCTTTAGTTGATTTTTCTTATTGCTGTGGAGTTCTGACTCAGCTAGTATGATAACTGTTGACCAAGCAGTATCCCAAAGTGAGAGGTATAGAGGACAGAACAAACCACTAGGCATGTGCTAAAGAACCTGATGCCCTCTTGCCCTCAGATATGAATGAAAGCAGACTCCCTGTATACCAACATGTACCTGTGGCTGCAGGCTGCACAAATAGCAGTGAGTCCTACCTGTCATTAGCCCTGGAAGTTGCTCTGATGGGTATGGGTCAACAGAGGGTAATGCCTGAAGGCCTGTACGCACAGGACAAAGTATGCCGTAATGAGGAACATCTCCTAAACCATCTCCAGGAGCTGCAGCTGGATGATGAGCTAGTACAAACACTGCGGAAACAGTGCATCTTATTACTAGAAGGTAAGTATTGAAGGAGCTATTGTTACAGTATCGTTATGACTGTGGGCTGTCCTGACTTCTAGAGCACAGGTTGAGGAACATTTATGACATTAAAGAGAAATGAAGTTTCCCATGGCTAGCAAACATGCATGGGGCCTTGGGGTCTCAACTCTAGGCTGGCAAATGAAACATAGTGATAAATAACTCAATCTTCTTCCTGCAGGAGGCCCTTTCAGTGGTCTTGGAGAAATCATCCACCGAGAGAGTGTTCCCATGCATACATTTGCCAAGTATTTGTTCTCGGCTTTGCTGCCTTATGATCCAGATCTGTCCTATAAATTAGCTTTGCGTGCCATGAGGTAGGTATTCCATTCCAGCCCCGTTACCTCCACCAAAGGAGAATTCTTTAATGCTTTCTTTGTTTATCCTACTTTCTTCTCTTTGTCTGTTCTGTTGACCTGCCAGTAAGCATGGAGTTAAATGGCTCAGATATTTTCTTATGATCTAAGATTTGTATATGGGATTCCTCACTGATGTCTCAGTGACTTCTTAGCTATGCTCATAGTGAATTGTCTGAGGAAGCCCTTCTGATATTAATAGATACGGAGCACTCAAGACCTGAGTCTCCTGTTCTGGAGCCAACTGTGCTGAAAAACCTGAAAAAGGGGTTTGAGCCTTTTTATAACTCACCTGAATTAGTTCTCAGGAATAGGTCTCCAGAATCTGGGGGAAATAGGACATGAAAGCAATGAGCTATTGGAATCTCATTTCCAAACTAGAATAGGATCCTTGAGTGAAGCAGTGAATACTATTCAGATAGAGTTCATAAGTGTCCAGCCACTCATCTGACAGAATATATTACACAGGTTTAAAAACCTTCCAAGCTTTTAGTTATTGTTTCTTTCCCTAGTTCCAGCAAAGAGCAAGCTTCTCTAAGGTGAATTAAAATGGCCAGGGTCTAGATGATGGCTGATGACTCTTCCTGGGTCTTCTAGGTTACCTGTTCTAGAAAACTCAGCTTCTGCTGCTGATACTTCTCACCCTCATCATATGGTGTCTGTGGTGCCCAGCCGTTATCCTCGCTGGTTCACTCTTGGACACTTGGAATCACAGCAGTGTGAACTGGCCTCCACCATGCTGACTGCCGCCAAAGGTAAATATATTACTCTTAGACTCCAGCATCCCCACTGTGCCTACCCAGCTATGTCATGTCAAAGGCACAACCTGAAATCTCTAAAAGAGAAACTACATTTAGTCTTTGTTGACCTTTTGGAGTGATAAGGATCTCATTTTGATTCCTTAATTAGGAAAAGCATAGGAGCTGGGGATTTAGCTCAGGCCATAAGCATCTGCCTTGCAAGCAGGCAGTAGTGAGTTTGATCCCTGGTACCGATAAAAAGAAAAAAAAAAAATTAGGAAAAGCACCTGGGTCCAAACCAAAAATTTTCCCTAGATACTAATTGTATGACCCTGAGAATACAGGATTAAATAATTCTTAAGCTAATTTCTAAATGCAGCTTTTTATATGATAAAATTAGTTACTTTTTCAAACCTCAATTTCAAAATCTGTAAAGTGGGATCATTGTCAGTGACCTCAGCTTCTAAGGGATACTGGTGAAGTGGTGACTAAGAACTACAGAATTCCTTAAAGATAATCAGAGTTTATGATTCTTCTAGTGTCCCTTGTCAAAAGGTAGGAAGTAAAGAGTGATTCTTAAGCCTTTAATCCCACCACATTCTCCCTGTTACCTACCTACACAAACTTTAAGGAGAAGTAAAAATAAGCCCTTGGATGACAAACTATAATAAAATAGCAGCTATTATATATTCTAAATAATTTGTACCAGGAAACTACATAGGCTTTTGTTTTGTTTGTTGGTATTGGGTATTGAACCCAGGATTAGTATACCACTGAGCTTTTTATTTTTTGAGACAGGGACTCTCTGTATTGCCTAAGCTAGGCTCAGACTTGCAGTCATCCTGCCTAAGCCTCCAAAGTAGGTGGGATTGCAGGTAAATGCTACTATACCTAGCTACTACATGGATTTTTTTTTTTAGCTGTTTTGTTTCTTTCTTTTTTTTTTTTTTTTAATGTAGGGTCTTGCAGTGTTGCCCAGGCAAATCCTGAACTGTTAGGCTTCAAGCAATCTTTCCACACTAGCCTCTAGAGTGCTGGGACTGAAGGTATATCCCAGCTCTAAAGTGTGCTTTAAAGGAATATCCCAGCTTTTAAAAATTAAAAATAACTTTCAGCTGTATCTTCTGATTGCCAAAAAAGCATGCTCATTGCAAAAGAGTAAAAGATCTGAACAAATAAATATAAATGATCAACAAACCAATACAAAATTCAAAGGATGACTTAATATTTCACAGAAAGGGGGATGCAAAAGTCTATTTAAAAATTTAAACATTAAAATAGCTCCTGTTGCTTGAAAAATCAAAATTAAATTGCCCTGAAATAACATTTTTTAGTCTTATTCAAAAATCAATAAATTTGATAATAGGTATGCACACAGGGAGCATTGGTAGCTAGCATGGAGTACCAGATTCCAAGCAGGATAAAAAGGATAACTAGGGTCTCAGTGGTAGAGTGCTTGGCTAGCATGGCCTGCTTCAATTCCAAGAAGTAGAAATAGAAGTGGAGAAGGAGGAGGAGGAGCAAGGGAAGGAGAAGGAAGAAGAAGAAAAGGAGGAGAAGAAGGAAGGAAGAAAGGGAAAAAGAAGAAGGACAGTGAAGGGCCTGATAGCACACACCCATAACCATACCACTCTGGGAGACTGAGCCAGGAGAATCACAAGTGTGAGTCCAATTTGGGCAGCTTAGTAACTTAGCCAAGACCCTGGATCAAAAAAGACTTCTTTTAAATTTTTTAAAAAGGTCTGAGGATGTACCTCAGTGCAGAGCATCCAAGTATAATCCACAGGACAAAGAAATTTAGCAAACGATAGACAAACAAACTCTAAAGCAAGCAGGAGAAAGGAAATACTGAAGATCAGAGTAAAAGGCAATAAAACAGAAAAACAAAAGGAAAAAATCAATGAAACATGGAGCTAGTTCTTTATGAAGATCAGTAGGGTTGAAATCTGTGTCTAAGCTGATCAATAAAGATGAAAGACATAAATTTTCATCCTTAGAAATGAGAATGATGATATTACTACAGATTCCAAAGAACAAAATAATAAATAGGAAAGTATTTGGACAACTTTGTACCAATAAGTCTAACTACATAGATGAACTGACCTAACTCCTTGAAAGATGCCAGCTACCAAAGCTCAAGAATAAACTAGGTATATACCCAAAATAATTAAAGCATAGACTCAAACATACATGTGTATATGTATACCAATGTTCATAGCTGCATTGTTCATAATAGCCAAAAGTTTAAACAATTAGAATATCCACAGTCAAGAAACATCAATGAATTCTAGGTAAGCCTTTGATGATACTTACATAATTTTAAAGTATCTCTTGACTTATGCTTATACAAAATGCTTATCAATTATAGAGGAAAAAAGTACAATTTTATTGAGTAGAGAAAGTTGGCAGGCATCCATTTAATCAGATAGTCACAATACACACTCCTGTAATTCCAGCGCTCTGAGAGACTGAGAAAGAAAGATTGGGAGTTTGAGGCCATCCTGGACTGCGTAATAAGTTCAAGACAAGCCTGGACTACATAGTCAGGCACTGTCTCAAACAAAACAAAACAATTAATAGACTAAATTTGATAATGTATAGAAGGGCATAATACATTGTGGTTAAGTAGAATTTATTCCAGAAATGTAAGATTGGGTTTCACATTGGAAAATCAGTCATTATATTGAATGAACCACATTTATGGAGTAAAAGAGAAAATTCATATGATCATTGCAATAATACAGAAAAAGCATTTGATAAAATACAACTATCCATTTCTAGTGAAATTATAAACTCTTAACAAACTAGGAACACAAGGAAACTTTTTTAATGTGATAAAGGACATTAGTGATCTCTCTGCAGCTAACTTTATACTTAATGATGAAGGACTGAATGCTTTGTTTCTCAGATCAGGAACAAGGCAAAAATGTTTGTTTTTCCATTCAACTTATTGTAAACCCAAATATCGAGTTCAGTCATCCAAGTATTGTAATACTCTTTCTAGTTTTCCTCACAATCCAAAAAGTTATATTTGTAATCCCATTGAGACGTTATTGGAATCCCAGCCAGTCAATTCCAGTCTCCCACCACCAGGGCAATCCATGGCAAGAGTGAAAACACAAAGGCGTATTCCAAATTAAGGGCAGCCAAGGAGTCCTAAATCCAATCTTTGTGAGGATGTGCGGGCAAAGACCCCATTGTAGGCCTCTCCCAGCATTTATTATCTTGTGAAGAAAGGAAGGGTCGCTCAGGGATGAGTGATAGTCAGGATGTCGGGGATTACTGAGTAACTTGAGCTGGCTGGCCAGGTGCAAGAATGGCATCTCTGTAATTTGCAGAGATACAGATATGCAGAAGGATCGATTTACATAACCCAATTATGGAATTGTTTTGGGGGGCAATTGTTTGTGATATGCAAACTCTTGTGCCCTGAGGAGTCATAGCCTCTTATCTTGAGGCTTGTACCCAGTTGACAGTCCTGAAGCTGTTTGCTCTAACATCTCACCAGCTCTGTCCTTTATGTGGAGAGCACCAAGTGAGGAAACAGAACTGTCTAATGGCTATAGATTTTGCATATTAGCACCTTAGCTAGCCTTATTTGCAAAACTCAGAGCCAATTGGAGAGAAGGAAATACCCTAGCCAGCCTTTCACATATCAGTATAAGGAAATGAATCTCAAAGTAATCAAAGTCACAGTAATTGTTTTGGATCCAAAGGGAGTTAGTGGAGTTGTCTCTCACATCTGTGATGGCTGCACATTAGCACCTGGGCTAGCCTTGTTTGCCATGCTGAGAGTTAATTGAAGAGAAGGAAATACCCTAGCCATCCTTTTACATATCAATATAAGGAAATGAGTCTCCAAATATTCAAAGTCACAGTAATTGTTTTGGATTCAAAGGGAGACACTGGAGTTGTCTCCCACACAACTCATATTAGTGCTTCTAATCACTGCAGTGAGACAATTTAAAGAATAAAAGGGCTGGACATGGTACTACTTGCCACAGTCCCAACTACTCAGGAAGCTAAAATGGGAGTGTCACTTGAGCCTGGGCATTCAGCCTAGACAACACAGAAAGACCTCCTATCTTAACAACAAAAAAATGTGTCTGTCTACAGAGAAAGAAAAATACAGCAAAAGCAAAAACAGACAAGTGCAACTACAAATGTAACTACATCAGTGTAAAATTCTCCTGCATAGCAAACACTCAACAAAGTAAACAGGCAACCTATACAATGAGAGGAAATACTTACAAATTATATATCTGCTAGGGGCTTGATTTATAAAATATGTAAGAAACTCTTAGAACTGAAAAGAGAGAATCCCCACACCAACATGTGCTGCCCAGGTGCCTGCAAAGCTGAGCTAGGGGGCAGGTGGGTGCCACTCTTAGCAGGGGGAGGGGCCACGGTGGTGGCCATGGTCACTGGCCCTGCTGGAGAAACCAAATATACAATGGGCAATGGCCAGTAAAGTAAAAGTACAATTCTGACCCATGGCCTGCAGTAATCACTCCAAGAAGACAGTCTGCCCTTGTAAGGGGAGCCAGCATTAAACCCTTTGCCTCATCTAGGATCCTGTGCCAAATCAACACCTCAGGAACCTGCTATTTACCCTGAGTGAAGCAGAATGACACCCCCAACAGTGCACCCTGCCACTGCTGCTGCAGCTGACTAGTGCAGATAGTATGGGTCAGCCCTGCAGCTGTTCCCATGCCCTCATCCCAAGGACCTGGAGACCATCCGAGTCTTGCCTATGCTTCGGACCTCAGTTGGGGCACTGCACCACCACTGGCTGTGATCAGCGCAGCTGTAGCCTGGCCTGAAGGTTTAGGAACCACTGCCACCAGATGAGCTGCGCACCAAGAGAGCAGAGTGCCCAAGGAGACCGCCCAATCTGCTCCTACTTCTTGGTCTGTAAGCCTAGAGGCCAATGCAGCTGCTAGACTATGGGAAGATAATGCTGAGCAAAGGTGCTTTGTCGAAAAACTTGGGAGACCCCTGAGTAAACCCAAAGGCACCTGTCCTTCCTAGGAAAAGGCTGGGGAGCCTGGAGGAGCTGGCAGAGGAGGCAGAAAATTAACTACAGTAGTCTGGAACTAGCCTCTGTCCACCTGTGAGCACCCAAAACAACATCACTGGCTGTGCCAATGCCTCCATGGGGCACAAACCATCGACTCCAGTACTAACCCTCTGTGAGGGACACTTCTGAGGCATCTGTGTCCCTGGGGTTGGGGGGTGGCCTAGCAGCTTTAGGACCTCGAGTTTGAGACCCGCGATCCATTGCATCACACCAAGATGCCCGGCCCACTGCCCCCGACCCTCTCCACAGCACCCACAATATGGTGCATTACCCCCTCAGTGGCTCCAGGTCAAGTATTAGAGAAACATGATGCTTCTTAGCCCAGGCAACAGCCCTGAGTGACAGGTGGGTGTCCAACATGCAGGTGGAGTCCTGGCTGCCCACATGTGTCTGTCGGTCCCTCTTAAGACACCTGCCTGGGTGGCGCAGAAAAGACTGGAAGATGACCGTCTGCCAGAGTGCTTCCCCTGCTGAGCCTCACAGCCAGGAGACTTGGAGACACAGAGAGCTCTGATTCAGAAGCTTCCCCAAGAGGTGCCCCTCCCTCGCAGGTGGGCTAGGGCCTGATGGAGGTCCCTGAGCCAGTGCCATGCACATGACTCCTCCCAGAGGCCTTAAAATCTACCAAATCAGATGCCTCAGGTTATTAAACACCTACCACTGACGTAAAGAATGCAGTGTTAGATTTAGTCATTCCACAATGTGTATATGCTTTAGAACACCATGTTGACATGGTTATCTGTCAATTTAAAAATTACTATGTTTTTAAAAGAGCAGCATCATAATATAAAATAAACTGAAAATCTATAATTATAAAAGCTTTTACTTATCCTGAAGATAAAAAATATACTGACAGATTTGCTGACATACATTTAATGAAAATTTTATCCCCACATTTGTAATATAAGGTTAATGAAACAGCTGTCAATGGCCTGTGTTTCAAAACCAGTATCAGCCCCCAAAAAGAAGAAAACATTAACAATGGTTGATGAGCACAAGGTTTTAAAGTCATTTAGCACAAGTTGAAATTTTGGGGAGTGTTGATGCAATAGACACCTACAATTAGAAAAGTCATCTTTCAAAATGTTTCAAAAGGAGTTCACAACTTATTCATTATAATTAAAACAAGAAAGCATAGCCAGGCATGGTGACGCATACCTGTGGTCCCAGCATTTGAGAGGCTGAGGCAATGTGCAATGGCCAGTAAAGTAAAAATAGAATTCTGACCCATGGCCTATAGCAATCATTCCAAGAAGCCAGTTGCTCTTGTAAGGGGCCAGCCTGAACTACACAGCAAGACCCTGTGTCAAAACAGACACACACACACACACATACACACACACACACACACACACACACACACACACACACACACACAACTAGGAAAACAAGAATAATGAGAAAAAGAGTGAGTTCAATAATCTATACCAGTGAAATGAACTCACCACACACAGCTGGACTTGAAGAAAACTATATAATTATATTTATTATTTCCAGTGATAAGATTATTTCCAAAAGATGTGAAGTATAAAACAAAAAAAGCCTTTATTCTGAGAACACGGAGAGAGATAATAGACACCCCCACCCCACCCCCACCGCTGGAGTCCAGCGATCTCTCTGACGGACATGTGACGTGGTGGGTATATAAGTAGCCTAAGCTTAGGGTAGTGCCCTAGGGCCATTAGAGATGCACAGGTATTTCATTGGCACAAGTTTGGCGCCAGGGGCAGATTCCTAAGGGTGGGGGGAGATAGAGTCACAGGTAAATCTCTAGTGTCAGGGGAGGTTCTGATTGAGGCTTTGCCTGGCTACAGTGTCCCGTCTGGGCCAAAACCCTTTCATATCCCGTCTTATGATTATTATGAAAAGGGGTGAAGATTTCTTTCTTTAACTACTTCCTGCTGGCAGAGAGCGAGGTCCTGAGGTCTAGGGGAGTTGACGGGATGACGGTTGATGCCCAGGTAGAAGCTGGTGCCAGGTGTTTTAGCTAGGACAACTTCACTAGTGAATGCACGTATGTTAGACTGGAAAAACAAAGAGACATGATGTTATGAGGAGACATGGCACTGTCATATTTAAGGACCCAGGTGAGGTAGAGGGAAAGGTGCCTTTGATTTAGACATGTCATTATATCAGAACGACGTTGAGGTAGGATCATTGTCACGGTGAGGTAGAATTCTGAAAAATAAGTGTGAGGGTAGGAGGGGTGATGTTATGAGAGATGATTACTCCCCCATCTGAAAGCATAAAAGTTAAGAGGGTAGGTGTGTAAAACTTGTCTCCAGTCCAGGAGTTGAACTGGAAAAAATAGGGGGAGTAGGGAAGGCGGTGGCTGTACCAGTATAGGGAAGGTAAGGGCTTAGGCTTTCAGGATGTCATGTTTAACCAGACAACTGAGGGTAGAAAGAACTACGATAGTCATCACATAGAACATTATGAAGATGATCTTACGCATGATGTGGGAGTCTTTAGAAAAGACTGTCAGGAGTCTTGCTGTAAAAATGATCATTAATAGAACATAAGAAATTAGGAACCAAAGTGGATAACAAAACATGACTTAGCCTGTTAACTGTGGTTGCGAGGCCTTTGTGAAACGGAGATGGGTGGGCAACAGAAGATGAGATGACCACTCAGAATGATCAGATTTAGGGCTGGGAAGGCACCTCTTAGCCTGAGTGATGTGAAACCAGAATGGGAGTCCAGCAACTTTGACCGCTGTACGGGTAGCCAGAAGACCAGATAGGGGCCACTCCACCTTGGTTGTAGTCCTGTGGACTTAGAACATTTGAGATAAATTAGATCTCCTGGGGATAGGGGAGGATCTGGTTTGGCCTCTCCAGAGGGTTGTGGAAGGCAGTGATCAGCATGTTGTCACAACAGGTGTCGGAGGAAGGAGAGGACTGGGACATAGTCAGCCAGGGGAGGGAGATTTTGGGGAGTAGGAAGATTGTGGAGTAAGAATGGCCTGCCATACATAAGTTCAAAAGGACTTAAGAAAGTAGGAGCCAAAAAAAAAAAAAAATTAAAAAAAAAAAAGAAAGAAAGTAGGAGCCCGGGGAAGTGCCCTGAGCTTGGCTAAGGCTAAGGGCAAAAGTTGAGGCCAAGGTTGATGTAGTTCTAAAGTGAGTTTTGTAAGGTGTGTCTTTATGAGGCCATTTGCCTTTTCTATTTTCCCTGAGGATTGTGGATGGTATGGGATGTGTAAGTGCCAGGTGATGTGTAAGCTCGAGGATACCTGTTGAGTGATCTGAGAAATAAAGGCAGGACTATTATCTGACTGAATACTCTGAGGTAGACCAAACCTTGGAATGATTTCTTGTAATATGACTTTGGTAACTACATCAGCAGTTTCCCTGGTTGTGGGAAAGGCTTCTGTCCATCCTGAAAAGGTACAAACAAAGATGAGAAGATATTTGAGAGTCTTGTGGTGGGGCATGTGTGTAAAATCTATCTGCCAGTCCTGACCAGGAGTGTGTCCTCGAAACTGATGGGTAGGAAAGGAAGGGGGTGCCATATATGGTCCCTGAGGAGAGGTCCTGGCACAGAGGTCACAGGTGTGAGTAATCTTAAGAACGATAGCTTTTAGAGAAGGGTGTGTGACTATTGGGGCTAAGAGTTTGTATAGGGGCAGTGATCCTAAATGAAAACAGTAAGTCAATGATGATGTCTAAGGCCTGTTGATGTGGGAGAACCAGTTTAGATCCCTGAAAAATCCATCCCTGAATGTTTTGTGTGTAACCTGGTTAATGCAGTAGCTGTAACTGCTCTGGTGAATAATTAGGCTGAGGTAGACTGTTTGGGACTAACGGGAGAAGATGAGAAGGGCAGGGCCCTTGTGCAGCTAATTTGGCTTGTGAATCTGCAAAGGCATTGCCTTGAGCAATAGGATCTGTAGAGTTTTGGCATCCTCTACAATGAATAACTGCTGCCTGCTTTGGAAGTTGGGCTGCCTCTAGAAGTTTAAGGATAAGGGGAGCATTAGTGATGGGGGTTCCCTGAGTGTTAATAAAACCCCGTTCTTGCCAGATAGAGGCATGAGAGTGTAACATGCTAAATGTATATTTTGAGTCAGTGTATATGTTTATAATCTTGTCTTTTGCTAGTGTAAGAGCCCTTGTAAGGGCAATAAGTTCTGCCCTCTGCAACGAGGTGCCAGGTGGCAGTGGATTTGCTTCTATAACTTTTGACTGGCTAACTGTTGCGTATCCTGCCTTCTTTTGGTTGTCTGTGTTTGTTGAACTGCCATCTATGAACCATGTGTCAAAAGCCAAAGAGAGAGGTATGCTACTGATGTGAGGGAAAAGGGCGGGAGTCATCTGTAAAAACTCAATACAGTCATGATGAGGATGGCCCTCTGAGGTGGGAAGTAAGGTGGCTATATTTAAAGGACCACTAGTTGCAATAGAGATGCAAGGGTCTTGAGAGAGAGCTAAGTGTACCTGTTGAAGGCGAGAAGGGGTCATTAGGGCAGGGAGCACCTAATGTGAGATAAGCTCACGTAGGTGATGAGGTGAGTGTACTGTAATAAATTGCCCTAATGTAAATTTTTTTAGCTTTCTGTGTCAGGAGGGCTGCAGCTGCAAGAGCTCAGAGACAAGGAGCCTATCTTTTTACTGTGTGATCTGTTTTGACAAGTAAGCTACTGCTTTAAAAGAAGGGGGGCTAGGGATTTAGCTCAGCGGCATAAGCGCCTGCCTTGCAAGCAAGGCAGTTGTGAGTTCAATTCCCAGTACTGATAAAAAGACAAAAAAAAAAAAAAAAACGAAGGTCCGTTTTTGTGTCCTAGTACACCTATAGTGTTGTGGCCCTGACAAGTAGTGTATAGGATGAAAGGTTGGGTGGGATCAGGAAGGGTAAGAGCTGGAGCTTTTAGGAGAGCCTCTTTTAATTTTTGAAAGGAGGCATGTATGGGCCTAGTAGGGTCCAGGGGTTCTGATAAGGTACCCTTAGCAGCCTTGTAGAGGGGTTGAGGTAGGGCTGCAAAGTTAGGAATCCAGAGACGAAAGAAATTAGCTAAACCTAGGAAAGATATAACCTGCTGTTTAGTTGTGGGTACCTGGAGATCACGAAGAATTGCCTTACGATCTGAAGTGATGGAGTGAGTGGTGGGGGTGAGAGCGAGATCTAGGTATTTGACTTTTGGGGAGGCTATCTGGGCTTTAGCAGGAGAGACCCTATATCCACAACTAGCAAGGAAATTAAGACTAGCTGAATGGTGTATGGCTAACATATGAGATGGAAAACATAATAGAAGGTCATCTATGTATTGAAGAAGTACACTAGGTTTGAGATCAAGTTCTGTGAGGTCAGTAGCAAAAACTTGACTAAAGAAGTGGGAACTATTTCTGAACCTTTCGGGGAGCACTGTCCAAGTAAGTTGTTGAGACCTGAGAGTGTCTGGGTCAGTCCATGTAAACACAAAGAGATTTTGGCAATCAGGATGTAGGGAGATAGTGAAGAAGGCATCTTTAAGATCTATAATTGTAAAGTGAGTGGTGGAGGGAGGGATATGAGAGAGCATGGTATAGGGATTCGGCACGACTGGGTGAGTCGGGGTAACAGCACTGTTAATTACCCTAAGGTCCTGTACCAGGTGATAGGACCCATCAGGCTTGAGTACTGGGAGAATGGGAGTATTGTGGGGTGAATGGGTAGGTTTAAGAAAACTGTTGTCTAAAAGCTGCTTAATTATGGGTTTAAGTTCCCTTAAATGTTGGGGAGCTATGGGGTATTGGGGAACGCAGGGAAAAATTGAGGGATCCCTGAGACGGATTAAAACAGGTGTGGCATGTGTAGCCAGAGTGGGATTGGATATGTCCCAAATCATGGGGTCAACCAGAGAAGGAGGAAGGGGAGGGAATGGCTTTGCGATGCATTGTGAGGCTGTTTGGAGGATTAGGGCTGTGGGGAGAGAGAAAGTGAAGGAAAGATTAAGTTTTTGAAGAAGGTCTCTACCTAAAAGGGGTATGGGACATGTTGGGATTACTAGGAAGCTATGGGTAAAGAAGAGTCTGGAATCTACAGGGGATAGGCCCAGTCTACAAAGGTTGATTAGGCTGCCCGTCAACACCACAACAGAAATCAAGGACTTACTACAAGGTCCTAAAAATTCAGGAAGTACACTATAAGTTGCCCCTGTATCCACAAGCAGAGATATTATCTTACCTGAAACCTCCAGTGAGACTCGGGGCTCTGACAAGGTTACCAGAGTGGGGGCTGTGAGCCCTGAGCCCCATCAATCTTCCGCAGCAAGTCCGAGCAGGTCAGTCAGCGACGAATCTGGCATTGATGGAGTCTTCTGTGAGGGCGAGGGATTAGAGGATGGCTTACCCACTTGCTGGCGGCTAGGACAGTCGCTCTTCCAGTGCCCTCTAAGGTTGCAGTATGGACAGGGTCCTAAAGGGATGCCAGGGTTAGGGCAATCTTTTGCCCAGTGTCCTTGTTTGCTGCATTTGAAGCACGGTCTGGGCGGGACTCAGGCAGCCACACCTTGTTGTGGATTTCTTGTCTTGGGAGCTCCAAGTGCCACTGCTAAAAGGTCAGACTGATATTTAGCAAACTTTAATTTTTGAGCTTGCTTTTCCTCTTTTTGAATCTTACCTCTATTGTTGAAGATACAGAAAGCTAATTTAAGTAGATCCCCTTGTGGAGTTTAAGGGCCATGTTCAACCTTTTGTAATTTTGCATGAATATCAGGAGCAGGCTGGGAAATAAGAGTTAACAACAATCATCCCTTCATGAGAGTCTGGGTTTATATTAGTATACTTAAGTAAGGTTTCCCAAAGCTGATTTAGGAACACAGCTGGGTTTTCATTAGCCTCCTGGACCTGTTCTAAAAGCTTGTTATAGTTAGTATGTTTGTGAGCAATATTATTAAGGCCCACAATCAGACATGCAAGCATCTTATGTAATTTTGTTGAACCTTGTCCATTCTGATAGTTCCAGTTAGGATCTTGTTCTGGCACAGCTACAGGCCCAGGGGCATTATCAGTGGTGTTTGCCTTATGTCTGCAGTCAGCTTTTTCTCGAGCTGCTTGCCACAGCTGATTTTGTTCTTTTTTTTTTTTTTTATTGGTACCGGGGATCAAACTCATGACCACTTGCTTGCAAGGCAAGTGCTTATGCTGCTGAGCTAAACCCCTAGGGGCCCCCCCCCGATTTTGTTCTTGTGAGCTGAGAGTGGTATTTAGAATCACATAAACATCCTTAAAATGTAAATCATAACAATTAGTAATAAATTCAAATTGCCTGATATAATTCTGTGGGTCAACAGAGAAGCTACCTAATTTATGGGTAATCTGAAATAGATCAGAAAAGGAGAAAGGCACATGTATATTAACCAGTCTCTCGGGGCCAGCTTGCTCCCAAAGGGATAGCAGAGCTTGAGGAGAAGATTGCAGAGTTGAGGGCCATTGGGCAGCCATCTGTCCGGTAGATGTGTGTGAGCAAGAGCAGCTGCCAGTTACCCTGAGACAAGGAAACACAGGCAGATGGCGTCTCACTGTGTGCTTTGCAATGAGAAAATTGCTGTCGGCAGCGCAGTGAAGCATCATGTGGACTGCAACAGGGCGGCTGTTGCTCTTCACAAGAGGAGCCACAAGGGGGCGCCCATTGACCATGAAATCCGTCCCAAGATGGTGGCGCCCTGTCACATGGCGGAGGGCTGCAGCATGGCAACTGTTCCCGGCCAAGCTGGAACAATCATGTGGCTTGCCAGAAGGGCACAATGAATGAGATTGAGTATGGTGAGGGGGTGGCGAAAATGCTGCAGAGGGCAGAGTAGAGCTGCTGGGAGAGCTACGGGTCTCGGGAGGTGGAGAGAAACACGATTGCACAGCGGGAAGTAGCTGCGGCGCAGAGGGACCAGAGCTGCCAAGAGAATCAGGGATGGGGGAGGGGAGGGCAGACCGGTGGGAGGTAACAGCGAGGAACGAGTTTGGGGGTACGCAGGCAGCAGCTGGGAAAAGACCTGAGGAACGTCATCGAGCATATCCTGACAGGAGGAAACAGTTTGGGTCACGGCAGAGCTAGCTAAAAAAGTATTTGGATGGGAGTACAGGACCTCATGAGAGACGGGCGTGTTCTCAGAACCAGGAAGGCCTCAATGTATGGGAGTTCTATCAACCTGTCCTCGGCTCTGCAAAAATCATAGAGGTTTTTGAGAACGCAAGGGTCAAATATTCCTTCCCTGGGCCAACGGTCGCCACTAAGTGGATAGGTTGGCCAGACCTCCTGGCAGTAAAATGTTAATCGCTTAGTTTTTATGGTACTTTTAATCTTAAGAGTACGTAGATTAGAAATTAGGCATTGTAGAGGCGTCTTTTCGGAGTTAGAGAACACATTTCCCATAACTGATTCAGGCAAGAAATGAGCCATGGACCAAAGGACAAGCCGTCACTCATTCTTCGGCGCCACACAGCAGCTAAGGTTCCAAAAACACATATATTCCAGTCATCACTGAGAGATTTACGAGTGGAGTCCACCTGGGGTCAGTAACAGCTCAAAGGGAAGTGAGGGCCTCCCAGTGTGGGCGGTCCAAAAGCTCTGCCTTGGGCTATCCGAACCCAAAGGACAAGAGATTTGTGGACATAGGCTTGCCCAGAAAGACCCTGCCCTGGGCTGTCCTAAGGACATAAAAGTGTCACAGACCCACGCGAATGGGGAGAAAACTCATCTGGGGCGGAGCTCAGCACCAAGAGTTCTCCGGAGAGTGCTCACCTGAAATTAATTGGCTGGTGTTGGGTGCGGGTGGGCAGCAACAGGTTAAGATCCCCGGAGAGAAAAGCAGCAGGATTTAATCCGGTTCGAGAATTGGATGCAGACTCCCAGGAGTCAATTGCCTGCCGACCGAGTCAGGGCACCAAATGATAGCATTATTTCCAAAAGATGTGAAGTATAAAACAAAAGAGGCCTTTATTCTGAGAACACGGAGAGAGATAACCAACACACACTCCCCACATCCCCCCCCCATCTCTGGCGGACACGTGGCGTGGGGGGTATATAAGTAGCCTAAGCTTAGGATAGTGCCCTAGGCCATTAGAGAGAGATGCACAGGTATTTCATTGGCACAAGTTTGGCGCCAGGGGCGGATTCCTAAGGGTGGGGGGAGATAGAGTCACAGGTAAATCTCTAGTGGCGGGGGAGGTTCCAGTTGAGGCTTTTCCTGGCTACAGTGTCCTGTCTGGGCCAAAACCCTTTCACCCAGTACTAAAACTCACACACACACCATATATATATATATTATATATATATATATATATATATCAGATGAAAGAGAGGTCAGCCAACCAGCACTGATTCCATGGACACTAAAAGGATAAGAATATTAAGAACAACTGTGTCCCACAAATTTGATAACTTGATAAAATAGATCAGTTCCTTAAAAACACAATCTGTGTAACTCACAAAAATATAAATAGTCCTGTATTTATTTTTTAAATTGAATCAATAATAATCTTCCAAAGCAGAAATCAGCAAGTCCAGATTTTTACTAGTTAACTACCAAATATCAAAGGAAGAAATTCTCCCTATGTTCTATCATCTCTGAGCATATAGAACTCAAAGAACATTTCCTTACTCATTCTGTGAAGTCAGCATTACTGTTAAATACCAAAACCAGATAAAGACATTACAAGAGAGGAAAACTACAGACCACTATGACTCACAAACATAAATACTAAAGTCTTCAACAAATACTAGCAAACAGAATCCAATAGTATTTAAAAAGAATTAGACTAGCCCCATGTGGTGGTACATGCCTGTAATTCCAGCAATCAGGAGGTTGAGGCAGGAGGATCACTGTGAATTGAAGACCAACCTGGGCTACACACATGACTTCAAGGCCAGCCTACACTACCTAGCAAGACCTTGTCTCAACAAAAAAGAAAAAGATTAAAAAAAAAAAAAAGAAATAGACTAACTGGGATTTATTCCAAATATTTAACACTGGATTAACACTTGAAAATCAACTAATTTAATTCATCATATCCACAGTGAAAAAATACACAAATAACTGATAGAAGAAAAGCATAAACATCCATTCCATTTATGATTTTAAAAAAATAAAACACTCAGCAACAGTTCAATCCTCAGTATTGCAACTAAATAATTAAAATAAACTATTGAATCTTAAAAAAAAACCACTCAGCAAACTAGGTAGTTGAAGAAAACTCCCTCAAACTGAGGGACATTTACAAAGAACCCACAGCTACTATCATACAAAAAATTGTATTCATTTCCCTGAAGGTCAGGAATGTCCCTTCTCACCATTCCCATTTGTCATCATACTGGAAACCCTAGCTAATACAATAACATAGGAAAAAAGAGCAAATAAAAGAAAAAATAAAACTGCCTATTTGGAAATGACATGATTGTGTAGGAACCCCGAGAACTGAATCTAAAAAATTGAAATTAATTAGTGATTATAACAACTTTGCACTATACAAGGTTAGTGTACAAAAGTCAGTTGCTTTTCTGCATAGCAGCAAAATTGGAATTTGAAATTAAAAATATAATGCCACTTATATTAGCACCCCAAAACTGAAATATGTTGGAATAACTAACAAAATACTTGTAAAAACCTGTACAAGGGACAGGCAAAGTGGCACACACCTAGACTCCCTCAGTTCTCAAGATCAGATGTCCAGCTTTTCCTTTGCTTTTCTGTCAAATAACAATTGTTTGTGAAAATCTATTTCTGAACTATTTGTTCCAAAAATTGTCTTTAATCAGTACTACTCATCACCATGAGTTTAAGGCCAGCATGAACTATATTGTGAGACCTTGTCTCAACCCCTCCCCCTAGTAAGAAAGATCTGTGTGGGGAAGACTTTGATGAGAGAAATAAAAAAATGTAAGTAATTAGAGAAATAACCCATGTTCATGAAGAGGAAGACGAAATACTAAGGTGTCAGTTCTTCCCATCTTCACACAATCCGTCAAAATATCAGTAAGTTATTTTGTGGATATCAACAAATTCTAACATTCATATGGAAAAGTAAAAGGGCTAAGATACTCAACATCATAATATTGAAGAATAAAGTCAGAGGTTTACCCCCTTAAACATTGGTTATAAAAAGCCTGGCATCGTGGCACATTCCTGTAATCCCAGTACTTGGGAGGCTTGAGGTAAGAGAAAAATTTGCAAGTTCGAGATCAGTGTGGGCTACAGAGTGAGTCCAGGGCCAGCCTGAACTTCATAGTGAGACCCTGCCTCAAAAAGACAAAAAAAGAAACACCACATTTGTTATAAAGCTGCAATAGTCAACTTTGCAATACTGATAAAAGAATAGACAATCTTTGGAGTAAATTAGTTAAGAGATAGATTCATGCAAATAATCAACTGATACTTGACAAAAGAGCAAAGGAGAAGCTGGACATTTGTCTGCAAAAAAAGGAGATAAATCTTGTATCTTTCATAAAATTAAAAGTGGACTATAGACCTAACAGTAAAACACGAAACCAAAAACTTCTAGAAGATAACATAAGGAAATCTAGATGGCCTTGGATTTAGCAATGACTGTTTAGACATAGCCATCAAAAACATATTCCTAGAACTGGGTGTGATGGCACACATCTGTAATCCCAGCACTCAGGAAGCTGAGGCAGGAGGATCCCTGTAAGTTCAAGGCCAGCCTGAGCTACAAAATGAGTTCAAGGCCACCTTAAACTGCATAGTGAAACTGTATCAAAAAGACACACACACACACACACACACACACACACACACATTTCTTGGAAGAAAAAAGTGGATTGTTGGAATTCAGTAAAATTATAAGCCTCTGCTCTGTGAAAAAATACTGTTAAGAAAATGAAAAACCTACAGATCCTGCATGTAAGAAAACGCACACAGCTTGGTATGATTTATGTGTAGATATCCCCCCAAAGCTTCATACAGTCATGGGAGGGGTCAGGCTTTTTAGAGGTGGATAAATCTAGAGTTTGTGATTGATTCAAGGCTCAGTGCTGGGATTGAGGATATGAATGCTACACTCGCCCTAGGGTGGGTAGCCTGCATACAATATAAGGGACAGAAAAAGACTTGTTTGTTCTCTCTCTCTCTCTCTCTCTCTCTCTCTCTCTCTCTCTCTGTGTGTGTGTGTGTGTGTGTCTGTCTGTCTGTCTGTCTCCCCCTCCCTCCCTGGTTGCTTTTGGTATCTTCCATCACCATGAATAATTGTTCCTCTGCCAGACATTCTGGACTAAAACCTCTACAAACTGAGCTAAATAATCCTTTTCTCATTTAACCTGGGTGTCAGATATTTTGTCTCAGTAACAAGAAGAGTAACTGAGATAGATGGCGCCAGAGAAATGGATTCATTGCTGTGAGATTATCTGGGCATGTGGCTTAAGAGCCTTTAGAAATGGCTTGTTGGAAGGGGAACAGTTAGGAAAAGTTTGGAGATGCTGACTGAAGAAGTAGAGCTACAACACTATAGGCTGTATTCTATGGGGAATTCTGGTCAGAGATCAGAAAAGCAGAAGGCTGATAGAAATCCTACTGGTTAAAGACAAGTTAGAAAGTTTCTGCTCGGAAGAACTGCATTGGCTGTTGGATTTCAGATGATGTGTGTTGTAAAGTTTGTTTGCATTTTGCTCATGTCCAGAGACTGCCTGAAACTAAGGGTGGTGAACTAACACAGCAGACCTTGGCATCATCCACATGGTGCTGGTTTTAAGTGCATGTAGAATTTAAGAGTCGTAGGATCACAAAGGGTTCCACCCAGATTTCAGAAGGAGACCTGGAAGGCCAGGTATGTGCTCCTGAGAGGGCAGTATGTGAAGCCAGAGGATGGAAAAGTCAGGAATGTGGACTTTCTGAGGAAAACTGTGAGGAGGGAGCAGAGTGGACCCAAAAGATAATGCATAGGAGCCACAACCACCAGAAGTTCAGTAGGGGAAGAGCAGCCCAATCCCTTTGGAGTTCACATCTTGCCACAGATTGCCTTGGATGCTGCTCATGGAATTACAGGACTTAATGTTTGCCCTGCTTGTTTTGTTCACATTCTTTTGTATCCTCCATTTATAACTTCTGGAATGGAAATGTTCATATTGTGCCACTTAATGTTGGAAGTGTTTAACTTCCTTTGTATTTGTACAGGGGCTCACAGCTAATAGTTTGCCTTATATCTCAGAGCAGACTTGAGACTCAAACTTTTCAGCAATGTTGAAACTTTTAGGACTTTGGCAACTCGTAGAGATAGATTAAATGTCCTTTGCAAAAGGAATGTATGTGAGTCTTTGGGGGGCCGGAGGTGGAATGTTACAGTTTGTGTCTAAATGTCCTCCCAAAGCCTTATATAGTCATGCAGGACAGGATTTTCAAAGGTAGATGAATCTAGAATTGCTGATTGATTCATGGTTCAATGCTAGGTTTAAAGGTGTGAGTGTTACACTTGCCCTAGGGTAGCCTGCTTAAAATATAAGTGACAGAAAGAGGGTCTCCCCCCACCATTGCTTTTGCTGTCTTCTGCTGCCATGGACTGTTGCCCCTCTGCCATGTGCCACCCTGCCTTGGAGTCAGAGGATTACAGACTGAAACCTCTATAAATTGAGCTAAATAAACCTTCCCTCTAACTCTGGGTATTGGGTATTTTGTCTCAGCAATGAGAGAAAAGTAGCTAATACACAGTTTGTGCTGTCTTCTTCAAACAACTATTCCAGTGATCTCAAGCTTCCCTTCACCTGAATGAAATGGCCATTCTTAAAGAACAACTGCTGATAAGTTGCAGAAGAGGCAGTGGTCTAAAACAGTAATATCACATAGTGCTATTGGACAAATTGACAGTGCATGTGCTAATGACTTGTTGGCTAATAAACTTGTTCTTCTGGGTGGTTTAGAAGATGATCTTAAAAAGAAATGGATCTATAGCATAGAAGCTCATTTCTTTAGACATCTAAAATTTTGACAAGTTTTGTAGCCATGAATTCTAAGTTTGTGATGCTAACTACACAGTTCCATCAGCAAGAGGAGAATCTTCTCAATCTGATAGAGAGAAATATTCATGTCTTCAAATTCATTGTCACTCATCCTCATGAAGTTCTAACCTGATTGTATCATAATTATGGTTTTTAGGCCAGTGTGCATGCTTCTATATGTTATCTAAAACTAAATGTGATACAAACACTAGGTGATAGAAAATGCATGTTATCCAGATTCTGCTAGTTTTATCTTATGTCTGAAAACTTTGGCATTCATCCCAGCACCTACCATGGATGGATTTTGAGAGAACATGGAAACTTGTGTAGCTGTATGGAGTAGAATTAATGTGGCAGTGTAGCAACCAGCTGTAACTCTTGAGGTTCTTGGGGTGAAGGACCATGAAAGGATGAGAAAATAAAGAAGAGACAAAGCTGGGGTCAGGTGGAGTCCTTATCCTTCTAATAGGAGGAAAGGAACTGTCCCTTCACTGCAGGGGCCTTTATACCGCAACTTAATATATGATACCCGCATTGTCCTAGCAACCCACTGCTCAGATTGTCTTAGGGCTAGGTGTTTTTGGGCTGAAGCAGCTTCTTTACATGACTTTGCCAGGGCGCTCTTTGTTCTTGGGATGGTCATGCTCTAGCCTTGCATGTGTGGTCAATTTCCAGCTTTAATGGCTCCCAACACAGCAAGTGCTTTCCTTCCAGGAGCTGAATCCATAAATGGCAACAGACAGTAATAGGGAAAATTGGAAAAAAGTGTTTAAGATGGCGGCCTATTGGAAGTGTCTATGAAGTCATCAGTTAAAAGAATACAGCAGCTGGAATACTAGATTAAATGTGGCTAACCTTATTGAATCTAGGCTGACATGTCTATCTAGAATTCATCTATCACTGTCATTGATGAAGGGTATGTATGGTATTGAAATCTTCCTGAATTTCATGCATCCTTGACCCTCAGGGTCAGCATTATCAACCAGAAGCTGACAGATGATAAGGTTACTCATTTTTTAAAAAGTACAAATACTCTTGGGACACCCAGAGAAACCCAAAAGCACTACTACTGAGCTCTAGGCTATAGAGATTTTAAAACTACAGTACAACTCAGGGCATTTAGTTTTCATCCATGTGCTATGTATCACATGTGACATGTGATACAAATTCACAGAACCAAAGCCTAAGCTGGTTTAATGGTTGCATTTCATATGTCTTCCCCATTCCCCCTAAACCCCTTAGGGGTTTATGAGCTTTCAAGCAAATAAAATTATTTTAGTGTGGATAAAATGAAAATGTAAGGCACAAACTGGGACAAAATATCCAAAAACCATACCTAACAAAGGATTGATAATCCAAAATTCACACAGAACTCAACAAAAAGAAAACAAACCATCCAATTAAAAAAAAAATCGGCCAACACCAGGCATGGTAATGCACACCTGTAATCCCAGTATTCCAGGAAGCTGGGGCAGAAGGATCACAAGTTTGAACCCAGACTGGGCAACTTAGAAACTTAAGGAGACCTTACCTCAAAATAAAAAACAAAAATGACTGGGGTTATAGCTCAGTGTAACTAACACACCACAGTCAGTCAATCAGTTTATTCATTCAATAAAATGGACTGAAGATTTGAAAAGACATCTCACTATAGAAAATATACAGGTGGCAAATAAATACATGAAATGAACTGCAGAATAAAACAACAGCAAGATACCACCAGACACTATTAGCAAGGCTACCATTTAAAATACAATACTAAATGCTGGCAGTGATGTGGGGTTATCTACACATTACTGATGGTAATGCAAAACGGAACAGTCACTTTGGAAAACACTCTGGCAGTTTTGGGGGTTTTTATTTAAAATATAGCTATTATCCAGGAATCATGCTCCTAGATATTTACCCAAATGACCTAAAAAACTTACGTACATACCAAAACCTGTTCATGAATATTTATTTTATCTTTATTCTTAAGTGCTCCAAAATGGAAGCAACCAAGATATCCCTCAAAAAATGAGTAGAGAACTGGTGATGTAGCTCATGGTAGAATACTTTACTAGCATGCATGAGGCCCAGCACTAAAAAAACAAAAGGTGACCAGATGAGTTGTGATACATACATACAATTTGAAATATTATTTAGCAATACCAAGAGGTAAGCTGTCAAGCCACAAAAAAGACAGAGGAAATGTAATATGCACTGCATATTGAAAGAACTTAATCTGAAAAGTACATGCTGTATGATTGCAGCTGTATGACACAGTGGCAAAGGCAAATCTGTGAATACATTTTAATTGCCAGAGGTTTAGGGGGGATGGGAAAGACATAAAGCAAAAGAGATTTCTTTATGACAATGAAACTATTCTGTATGATATTGTAATGCTGAATCCATAACATCCATTTGTCAAAACCCGTAGATCCACGTAACACAAAGAAAGACCCTGAGGCAAAGCATGGATTATAGCTAATAATATATCAATATTGGTTCATCAGATATACTACACAAATGTAACAAGTTAATAATTGGGGATATATGGATCACTACTACTAGATTTCTTTTCTGTAAACATAAACCTTCCCTAAAAACATAGTCTATTATTTGAAAAAGATTTTAAAGATAATAAAAAATGAAACAGATCACTTTCATAATTCTGACACCCAAAGACAAGTGTCATAAAACATTGATATTAACATTCCTGGAGATTTTCTATTTATATTTATTCACACATATTTTAAAAACTATTTATCACATTTTATAAAAATAAAACACTAGCCAGGCATGGTGGCTCATGCCTATAATCCCAGCACTTGGGAGGCTGAGGTTGAAGGATCATTGCAAGACCAGCCTGAGCTACAAAGTGAATTGAAGGCCAACCTGAACTGAATAGTGAGACCCTGCCTCAAATAAATAAATAACTGAAATGAGACTAGAATCCTAAATGTTGTTGTTTCCATTTAATAGGTAGAATAATTAAATTGTTTAATGGATGAGCCAGGTTCAGTCCCCAGTGCATTTTACTCCAAAGCCTATACTCTAATCACTTAAGTTTTTTTACTTTATCAACAGTTACCCAAAAAACAAAAGAAAAAAAGAACCTACATTTTGTTCTGTTTCACATATTTACCCTTCATAAGACTTGCCAATCTTTTGCCAAGTGTAGTGGCACATGCTTATAATAAATCCCCCCAAAAATAAAAAATAAATAAACCCCAGCACATGGAAGCCTAAAGCAAGATTGCCATAAGTTTGAGAGCAGCCTGGGCTACACAGTTAGTTCAAGACCAGCCTGAAATACAGAGCAAGACCCTGTCTCAGAAGCAGAAAAAAATATACTAATATTTCATACACTACACTAACTTCATGTAACAAGCATTACTTCATAGGTGGTATATTTCTTAGCTCTGTGCATTAGTACCTTTTACAAAGTCCTTGCCCATTGAATAGGAATCAGTGGCCTAAGTCCATTTAGCTCCAGGGTGCTGTCATGAGAAGCAAGCGATAGGACTGGTATACTTTTTTGGCAATAATATAATTTCTTGTTTCCTGTACAGTAGTTTCCAAAATTGAGGTGCTCAAGAAGTTGTTTCTACATGCCTGTAATCTCAACATCTGGGACACTGAGACAAAAAAAATCACTGTAAGTTCAAGGCCAACCTGGGATACACAGTGTATTCAAGATCAGCCTGAACTACATAACAACACTGTCTTCTCAAAAAAAAAAAAAAAAAAAAAGAAAGAAAGAAAGAAAAGAAAAAAACAGAAAAAGAAAATTGTTTCTGATATTTAAAGAACCTAAGGGTATGGTGGATAAAGAGAAGAGAACGATGAAAATGTTCAGAGGAGAATTCATTTGGTTAGCCTAGAACAGAAGGGTTCACCAGAGTTAGTAGAGACAACTTGATCACTCAGAAGCACTGAGAGAATTGATGGCCATCAGTTCAACCAGTATTTGATGTGATCAGCTGATAGTCTAAAGAAACTTTAAGTTAAACCCTACCCGTGCCCTTTTTTCTCCACACTTACAGGGGACACTCGAAGACTCCGGACTATTTTGGAAGCAATACAGAAACACATCCATTCTTCCTCCCTCATCTTCAAACTAGCCCAAGATGCATTTAAGATTGCTACTCCCACGGACAATAGTACAGACAGCACCCTGCTCAATGTGGCCCTCGAGCTGGGATTACAGGTATGGGTTAGGGGAGAGCTGTTCCCACGTTAAATTTCTAATGACAACTGGCAAAAGGTAAGATCCCCAGGGGACTGAACACAGGCCAACATTTGACTCCTTCTGTGCTCCCAGAATATGAGTTGTAGGCTAGGCAAAAGGTAAAGACTCTAAATTGGGCTTCAGCTTTAAAAACAAGCAAAATGGCTTTAGGATCCATGGGGATCCCCATCTTCTCTCCATCTTCTT
The DNA here is from genome assembly GCF_034190915.1 of Cavia porcellus. NCBI lineage: Eukaryota > Metazoa > Chordata > Mammalia > Rodentia > Caviidae > Cavia > Cavia porcellus. The sequence continues at coordinate 35,665,181 of NW_026947508.1, forward strand.
ACTCCAAGTTAAGAAAGGTGTAAGAATTTTATTTGGAGCCAGGCATGCCACCACATGCCTGAAATCTCAGCACTCAAGGATATAAAGTAAGAGGATAGCCACAAGCTCGAGTCCAGCCTGAACTACATAGCAAGACCCTGTCTCCATTAAAAAAAAAAAAAAAAAAAAAAAAAAAAAAAAACGTTAACATGTTATCAGTGAACAGGTTATCCTTCCTATCTAATGAAGGAAAAGAGTGGGGAAGATTTTAACCCGGATCATACTTACCAGGAGAAAGATTGCTGTTGAAAGTACCAGCAAATATTTAAATAAATAAATGGCAAGATAAAGTGGGTCTTAATAGTTATGCTCCATCCACTCAGTATGACTTTCATGCCCAGGTGATGCGGATGACCTTGTCAACTCTTAACTGGAGGCGCAGGGAGATGGTGCGATGGTTGGTAACCTGTGCTACTGAAGTGGGTGAGTCCCCCTACGCTCCCCCACACCAGGAGAGTTATAGCCCCAACTGTTCGTCAGGATAATGAATCTTTAGGGCTTTTTAATTCCATTCCTGATGGACTAGGGAAAAATGGAACTGCTGGTAAGAAAAGATGGCCTCTGTTCACTAGCCCAAGCTCTGCTCTTACTGCTAGGACCATATCCTGATGTCAGAGCACTCTGATCAGAGATACATGTGAGAGAATTAATTTCATCCACTGATACTCACATGCTCCCTTGGGAGACAGAATGCCCAGTAGCTTGGTCCCAATCCCTGTCCATATTTCTGAGAAACCCCGGACAACTTGGAGGTTCAGGACCCCTTCTGGAGTCCAGCGCCCCAGGTCAAGACTCAGAGGCCCCACTTCAGCTAGAACCCCCTAGGCAGACCTGCAACCCCTGCCTTGAATCAGACAAATTGCATGCTCTGTTGCTTCATCCTTGTGAGGAGCAAAGAACACTGCAGAGACCTTCAGCACTCTGACTTAGGGCACGTAGGGATGGGAGAGACTCCAAACAGAGTCTGCCCAGCTGGGATGCTCCCCTTGCCTTGGTTTGCCTCAGATCATCTCAAGGCTGCTAAGGAGAGAGAACTCGTCTCTGCAGGCCAAGTTCAGACCCCAAACAATAATCTGGGCAGACCTGGATCGGGACCTGGATGGCCACTGCTGAGCTCAAGCTCTCCCTGACAGGTGTACGGGCCCTCGTGAGCATCTTGCAGAGCTGGTACACACTCTTCACTCCTACTGAGGCTACTAGTATTGTAGCTGCCACTGCTGTATCCCACACCACTATCCTGCGCCTCAGTCTTGACTACCCACAGCGGGAGGAACTGGCCAGCTGTGCTCGCACACTGGCCCTGCAGTGTGCTATGAAGGATCCACAAAGCTGTGCTTTGTCAGCTCTTACACTCTGTGAGAAAGACCACATCGCCTTTGAGGCAGCCTACCAGATTGCCATTGATGCTGCTGCTGGTGGCATGACCCATTCACAGCTGTTCACCATTGCCCGCTACATGGAGCTCCGTGGCTACCCGCTACGTGCCTTCAAGTTGGCTTCACTGGCCATGAGCCATCTGAACTTAGCCTACAACCAGGATACCCACCCAGCCATCAATGATGTGCTCTGGGCTTGTGCCCTTAGCCACTCTCTGGGCAAGAACGAGTTGGCAGCTCTCATTCCTCTGGTGGTGAAGAGTGTACACTGTGCCACAGTGCTTTCAGACATCTTGCGGCGTTGCACAGTGACTGCACCTGGTCTGGCTGGCATTCCAGGCCGCCGAAGCTCTGGAAAGCTCATGTCAACTGACAAAGCTCCATTGCGCCAGCTGCTAGATGCCACCATCAATGCCTACATCAACACTACACATTCACGCTTAACACACATCAGCCCCCGCCACTATGGAGAGTTTATTGAATTTCTGAGCAAGGCTCGGGAGACCTTCCTGCTGCCCCAAGATGGCCACTTGCAATTTGCCCAGTTCATTGACAATCTCAAACAGATTTACAAAGGCAAGAAGAAACTGATGCTACTAGTCCGAGAGCGCTTTGGTTGAAAGAGCAGAGAGCTCACTGCCAGAGCAGCCTGGGCTCCCAGCTACCATCAAGTCAGGCCAAGGACACTGAAACATTTGTCCACCCTGAGAGGACTCTGACCACCTGTGGCTGAGGCCACAGGACCACAGGCTAAGGATGGGGAGAGTCCAACTTTAGCTAATACACCTGCCTTGGCAAGCTTCTCATTACAGCCCACTGTTCTGAAGGAGCTGGGCCCTGCAGATTGACGGGAAATCCCACAACATGCCACCTCATACCCCTATATCCTGTGTGTCCTGGGCACTGGCCCTCTCTCCATTGGCAAACACAGAACACTGTTTCATCTCAGGGATTGCTTAACCAGAGAAACAGAAGCATTTATGATACTGTAAATAGTATAGCAAATGTGTTGCCAATTATTGTAAAGTTGTAACTATTTATAATTCTGATTGATTTGATAGGCACTTAACATAGTTGGGTGGGAGGATAGGCTTGTTGTCTGAGGAGACTCACAACCATTTCTCAGGTTTCCCTTACAGAGTTTATACTGTTGGCAATAGACAAGTGGGGGTAGTGGGAGAAGTGGCCAATTACAATAAATCCCCAAGTCTTGTCTATGCAGAAACCCTAACCTGTATACAGGGCATCCAAAGTCCAGTGATTGATCAGGAGCAGAGGCCAAGACTGGACTTAGATTTCTGCCTCATAAAGTGGTGAGAACACTGAAGCTCCTGTTCCTGCCTCAACAGCTTCTCCAGGAGCCTGCTCAATACTGAATAACAAATACAGGGAAAAGATGAAGGTCAGGGGAGCTACAACTCATAATAGCTATCTGCTCTGATTATTGTCATGTTAGTATATATTTTCATCTCTACTTCCATGTGTGTATATCTGTAAGTACATTTGTCTATGTGCAGATATATACATGTGCCTGTGTCATGTGTGTGTTGGTGTGGGTTTCTGTGTGTTTGCTGTTTCCTTCCCATGATTTCATGGGCACATAGGAATGTGTGGATATATTCATGTTTGTCTGTGTGTATGCCTGCTATCCATCTATCTGTCTATGTATGTGCCCAAGTTATTTCTGCATGTAGGTACATCTGTGTATTCATGTTGGAAGAATGGCGGCATGAAGGTGGCCCTCTTTGCCAGATCTCATTTATCTCATCCTCTCTCACCAGTTAGACTTTTGCGCCCCATCCCTGTGCTTCCACTATTCCCCTTCTTTCTAGTTAGACAAGATTCTAAGCACGTCTCTTGCCCTGAAATTGGATGCTTCAGCTTCACAGCTCTCACCTATACTCACCGTTTTCCCCTGCCTTTCTACCTCAAGCTTCCTGTACCTGCTTTGTCACAGTCCCTTGGATGCTGATTTGGAGGCTGAGGCTGGTATACCTTTGGCCTTTCCCTTCCTAGTTTCTGGCCCTGGTGGGCAACCTGCCTCAGTCCTAGCTGACCTCCACAGTGTCATCATGTCCCTACTACCTTCCTGACCCCTACGCTCAGCCTGAAATTGTTATAGAAGGTAGCAATGGGCACTCAGAAGAGCCAATTGAGTATCAGTGTCTTGGTGTTTACTGTTTTGTGTCTTAGTTCTGGAGTTGGGATAGGGTTTGATAGGAAAGGGGTTGTATAGCTTAGAGTGTGAACTAAGGACTTCTCTGCTTTATTTTCCTCTTTGGCAAACTGTTTATGTCATTTTTCTTTTTTTACTTTAAATTGACCAATATGTTGTATTGCCTACTTGTAGCTACTAAAGTCTTGCTCTAGGGCCCATATAACATCTCAGCCCAGTGAGTTGGTTAAAAAAAAAAAAGCAGCTGCCACTCCCACTTCTGTATTACAAAGGTCCTTTTATAGCAAGTGTGCAAATTCACAGTGATTTTCTATGAATAAATCATGGATCACAGAAAAGATCATTTTTCTAAAAGTAGAAATTGTGTTCTCTCAATAAATGAGGCTCTTTCCCTTCTGTATTGTTCTAACTGAAACAGGTACCTGGTTGGACCTCTAGGGAGATACAGAATAACAGAAGAACTGCCTGATATACCAGGCCACTTTAGAGCTTGTTGCCATCTTAGAGCCTCGTCCTAGGAAATGGAAGTCCCTATGTTGGGCAGAGTCCCAACATGCTAAGAGAACTTCAGGATGTACTCAGAAAAGAATATAGACCAAACCTTAGTGCCAGAGGACCCTTGGGCTTCAGAGGCCTTCCTAGTGTGGACCAGTCAAAGTCTACAATCCTTAGCAACTTAGCTTTGATTCTGTATGTCCTTCCCATCTTCTAGTGTCTAAGTTTTGGTTCCTTACCTTCTCCTTGCTTAACTAGCTTCTACCCACTAACTCCATCTTCTCGAGGACTCTCTGAAGTATTTTAGCCACTTCTGTGCCCCTCTTTGATCTGTACTCCTCTTCTTCCCCAACCCAAAGCCCTATCAATTTGGCCTTTGTAGCCTGTGGGGACCCCACCGCTTTCTCCAACTGTCATTACTCCAATAGTTAGGAAGCCCTGCCTATCCCCTGTGTAGCGTGAAAGTAGTAAGGATCCTAAATCAAGTGCAATGGCACATGTCCACTGATACCTAAGACACTTGTGGTAAAGATGCAAAAGAGGCCCGAGGGAAGGAGCATAGGTTGAAGACTGAGGATAAGGGCACAGAGCTGTACCAAACAAAACCACAAACTAGACTCCAACTCTAGAACTTTATTCTCCTGGAAACACTTTCTGTGTTAGCAGTACTTGAAGGAAAAGTTGTATGCTTAGTTCTTTCGAAGTAGGCGTGAATATCTGTGCACAGCATTCACAAAGGCCCCTACATGTTCTGGGTCCATGTCAGGATAAAGTCCATGGCCTAGGTTGGCAATGTAGCGTTGTGGCCCAAAGTCATCCAGCATCTGCTGCACCAGCTGACTTATCTCCTCCTGAGGACCAACAGGGCACTGTCTATGGAGAAGGTCAGCAAGCCTCTGTCCTTACACATAATAATGACAGACACATACAGGCATGCTTCTACTTGGTGTTAATCTTTAACTCAACAAAATTTATCAGTTACCTTATATGAGCCAACCACTTAAGTAAACACAAGTAAATAACAAAAATTCCTTACTTCCTAGGGTTTAGGGAGGACAAACAGGCAAAATGAAATAAGACACAGAACCATGTAACCATATGCACACTTACAGCAGTGTATAGACAACTTGTACACACATAAGGGCCTCAATTGTTACCTCAGATGCATACAGGGCACAAGGGTCCAGGTTGCCCTGTAAGGTCACCGTCTTCCCCACAAGCTCCCTAGAAACGAGCAGGTGCCACATTCTGATGACTGCATATTTGGCAGCTTCACCCACCTTTCACCTTAAGGGCTATCCCTCCTTCACTCACCGGGCTTTCTTTGGGGCCACTGTCCAGTCAAGCCCAATCACCTCATACCCAGACTGAGCCAGCTCCTCCAGAGCAAAATGCCCATCCTTAGCAAAGATGATCTAGAGGACAGAGCAGATCTCTTATGCAACATAGGACCTAGCTATGCCCCCTTTCTTGGCTGTGCTTCTGCTGCCCTCTCAGTCCATGCAGGACTTAACCCTTAAAGCTCTACACCTTCACTCAACCTATCCCACCCTCACCATGGGCACTGGTGCTAGGCCAGCCTCCTGTAACCCAGCTTTCACTCGCTTGGCCACATCACGGATGTAGGGCAGTGCAAACATGTTGAAAAGCTGTGGGCCAAGATGTCCTGCGTGGGACTCAAAGAGCTGCAATGCCTATATTAAAGATGATGAAAAAAATTACATTAGTAACACAAAGAACAGAGCCAGGAATTTAGCTCATCAACACAAGTACCTGCCTGGCAGATGCGAGGTCATGAGTTCAATTCCCGGTACAAAAAAAAAAAAATCTCAACCTCTTGTACAGTAATGTGTCATTTCCTGAAGTAACTTTAAGCCCTGATACTGCCTGAGCCTTGTTTATACTAGTTCCTTGTTTATACCAGTTCAAAAAGCTTTACCTTCTCTGGACCCCAGGAAACATTCAGAACATTAATTATGAGCCCGTCTGGCAGTGTCAGGGTAGCCTTGGCTACTCTAGCCAGATCTCTGGAGGTCAAGCTAAGTCCTTTGTGCTCTCCAGTTTAGGAGACCCCATCACTTCTGGTCCGTACAGTCCAAATCCCACTTACCTATTTCTCCCACAGGACTTACCTGGGCACCAGCAACCACCTGTCCTATTAGATATGGGACCAGGGCATCAGTGAGTATGCGAAGCAGCTGGTGACTGGCCTGAGGTCTTTGGTAGAGCCACCGCTTGGCCTGAGCCATGGTGCTTGAGCTGCCACCCTCAATCATGTATGTCATCAGGGTCCACTACAGAAAAATATAAGATATCATAATGCAGAAAGCAGACTGACACTTCCTTCCCTTGCTTATATGAGACTTGTCAGAGTGATCTTGTGCCCCAGTCCCTGCCCTGTCCCATATTACTGGGGCACCCGCAAAGCCAATCAGTGGCACACGTCCAGCCAGCTGTTGCCGGGTGAGAGTGATGGCCTGGAACACATAGCCCAGCTCAGAGGCTACTGCTGCTGGATCCCTAAGACGCTCCAGATCCCGTTCTTCTCTTAGTGGCTCTGGGAAGGTGGGTCCTTTGCCAGGTATCATGGTCACTTCCATCCCCAGTGCCTGGAAAGGGATAAAACATTTGGGTTCCCAACCTGGAATTCCAGGAGGAAAGATTCAGCCCATGCCAGGAGGAACGGAAAAGGAGAATAAAACTCCATCTCATTCAGCCTTTGCATTGCCCTCTATCCAGTTAGAGTAAGTGCTGATCTTGAACCTTAGCAAGACAGATAGAATTTCCACACAATCCGGTTTTCAACTTTTCTCATTTCAGGATCAGGTTTAAATGGGTACCTGGGGTACAACAAGGATGTCGGAGAAAATGATGGCAGCATCCAGAGGGAAGCGACGAAGTGGCTGTAGAGAACAGGAAATAAGTTGCTGGGTGGCAAGCTGAGGGAGTAAACCTGGTCCATCTTTTGTGGACCCCTCACCTGCAGAGTCAGTTCACAACAGGCCTCTGGAGAGCGACAGGTGCTGAAAAAGTCCTGGGCAGCCCTGGTTTTCCTAAATTCTGCAGGCAGAGAGGGAAAGCAAAAGTCAGTCCTGAGGTCTGTCAGAGGCCTGGCCTGACACTACAGAACTTTTCATCCTCCAGAGTTTTAAATTCCATCTAGGCTTCCAGGTCTTGTCCCTAACCTGGTAAGTAGCGACCGGCCTGCCGCATACACCAAACGGGAGTATAGTCGGTTTCCTCTCCCCAGGCTGCTCGCAGGAACGTGTCATTCTTCAGCTCTGGGAAACTCTGGGGTCTGGTGATCAGATGGGGGTGAAAATAGATGTCAGTATGCTAGGCTGGAGGTTGGGAAAGGCGCGGATTCAGTCTAGCACCGTTATCTACCCGCTCCAGGCCAGCTCGCCAGCCATGGCTCCCCGCCTGTTCCATCTCTTTTTCTGCCTATCAGATGGTGCAAAGGACTGCAGAAAGTCCGCGCTGGGCCTCTTCCCTATGCATACTCCAACTCTCCCAAACTCAAAGGGACTGGAGAAACTTAGAAGTGAGGGGTAGAAGCCCACTAGGAAAGTTTGCTGGGGTGTCACGGAACTAATGAATCTCAGAAACAGGGCTGCCAATGAGGTAGTTCTAAAGCTGGTTTCTGAGGTTCACAGGGTGGGAAAGAGTCAAAGAGTGATCACAGTTGATGTTCCAGAATAGAAACACCTAGTTAGAAGTTTTGGGGTATCCCTTGAAAGAATGCCTGAGGGATGCAGTCCAACAAGGCAGTCCCTGGAGTGAAGGGCTCAGGAATCCATGGTTGGAAGACTCGGGAGCCCCAGGAACCGAAGTTCGCACCGGGAAAATTTCCGGGAAATAGTGTTATAGGGACAAATTCCTAAGTTGGAAGACAGAAGCCCAGCTACCCATACCGCGAGCAGCAGAGAACTCACCCCTTTCCATTTGCCTCCATGGCAAGCAGTCACTGCAAGTACAATCCTCACTGTAACCTATGTTTGCACCGCCTCCGGTGCAGGCTCCGCCCCATCAGGCCTCAGCGGCGCGGAGTTTAAGCCACGTGACCTGTCGCCCTTGACAGCGCTGGGGCTGCCCAAGCTGCTGCCTGTAGGACCCAAACCACTTTTCACCGTAAAGTTCCCCCTAGCGACGCAAAACAAATGCCTCAAAGGTTAAAAAAAAAATACTCGGTGAAGAATTTGTTCTCGTTTAATGGCTTAGAAACTCTAAATATAGTGCCGTAAGTCCCACTCTCCCTTCCTCTATCCATGATTCTAACAGTTTTATCAAACCAGACACATAGCACATAATGTCACCAGGTTTTACAGGAGGTTGTATTATATTGTACGTTTACATCACCGACTAACAGCCAGGTACACGTGGGAGGGGCAAGGGCTCGTGCTGAGCAAGATCACTCATGGTGCAGAGAGGATCGATCGGGTAGAAGTCACTAGTCTTGGGTCTGGTCGCCTGCGAGGGATGGATGGCGAGTACGGGAGGGGGTGATAACATCGGCGTTTCGAGTACACCGTACAATACGGCATCAGTAGAAGACCTCTGTCCGGAAGCTGCCTTCAGGTCCACCGAGGAAGGGGCGGGGCGGAGAGGGGCGTTGCAGGGATCTAGGGATCTTAGCTTATTCCGCGGTCTGTGTTTGGATTGCACCTGGTAGTGCTCAGCCGCTCAGCCATGGCTGGCCCTGGCCCCGGCGCGGCACTGGAGTCCCCGCGGCGACTGCTGGGTCGCGTGCGCTTCCTGGCGGAGGCCGCGCGAAACCTCCGCGCTGGACGGCCGCTGCCGGCGGCGCTAGCTTTTGTGCCACGAGAAGTGCTCTACAAGCTTTATAAGGACCCTGCCGGACCGTCGCGCGTGCTGCTGCCAGTGTGGGAGGCAGAGGGCCTGGGGCTGCGCGTAGGATCTGCAGGCCCGGCCCCGGGTACCGGTTCCGGGCCCCTACGCGCCGCCCGCGACAGCATTGAGCTGCGGCGCGGCGCTTCTGTGCGCACCACGGGCGAGGAGCTGTGCAACGGCCACGGGCTGTGGGTGAAGCTGACCAAGGTGCGCTCTGGCCCACTGGGACCCCGCCAAAACCCGTCGGGTCCCGGAAGGCCCCCGGCTATTACCCTGCCCAGCCCCACATTGAACTGACATTGCATTCGGTGCCCTTTGCTCTGGGCTGGGCCGGCGAGCCGCTAAGCAGTTCTCTAACAGCTGCCCCCGCCTGACGGGTCCCTGCAGGAGCAGCTGGCAGAACATCTCGGTGACTGTAGCCTCGACGAGGGTTGGTTGCTGGTGTGCCGACCGGCGGAGGGCGGAGCCCGTTTGGTGCCCATCGACACCCCGGACCACTTACAGCGACAGCAGCAGCTCTTCGGCGTGGACTACCGGCCTGTGCTTAGGTCCTGCCCATGAAAGACAGGGCTTGTTGTCAGATTGTCCTGAGGGGTTGGGAACACAGCCTGCACGGGGCAAGAATGAGGGTATTGGAGTGGAGTCAGGGTTAAGAGCACAAAGGGCCTGGAACTGAAGAAAGCTACAAGGGTAAGGCTTCTGGCGACGACTTCAAGGCGAGGAGGTGTGGACTGCTACCAAACTAATGCTACCCCACCCACCTCCCACTCTCCCCACAGATGGGAACAGGTGGTGGACCTGACATATTCACATCGCCTAGGATCTAGGCCTAAGCCTGCCGAGGCATACACAGACGCTGTGCAAAGGCTACTGTAAGTGAGCTGGAATGGGAGGGGAGGAGGCTGCTCCAGAATTTGTCCTAATTAGGGCTTGGGGTTATTTAGCTATGTTCCCCCAACATGGACCTACGAGTGTGATGAGGACCTGATCCACTTCTTGTATGACCACCTGGGCAAGGAGGATGAGAACCTGGGTAGCGTGAAGCAGTATGTGGAGAGCATAGACGTTTCTTCCTACACGGTTAGTACTGAGACTGTCCTGAGGGAGGCCGCGTGTTGTTACTTCCTTAAAGGCTAGCTCCATGTCCAAAGCCAGAGTTGATAGGCCGTTCTTACTTCACCCCCTCCCATTTTGGAAGTCCCGTGGGAACCCTTAGGCACCCCCTTCCTTACTCCCACTCTTCCCCATCTCAGTTACTCTTTGGCCCAACTCCACTATACTTTTTTATTTTTTTGGTACCAAGAATTAAACTGAGAACCCTGCAATTGCCAGGTGGGTACTGTGCTGCTGAGCTATATCCCCAGTCCCACTATGCTTTCTTGCATTCCCTGGCCCAAAGCACATGCTCAGTGCAGAAGTGAAGGAAACTGCTGACTGTACCTTTCTTGTCCCTCCCTAGGAGGAATTCAATGTGTCTTGCCTGACTGACAGCAATGCAGATACCTACTGGGAGAGTGATGGGTCCCAGTGCCAGCACTGGGTACGGCTTACTATGAAGAAGGGCACAATTGTCAAGTGAGTCACAATTGTCAATTGACTCTGGGCAGGTCAGTGGATGAGCCATGTGCTTGTGGGTGCATAGAGACCCAAGTGCACATTCTTACCCCTCAGGAAGCTTCTACTCACAGTGGATACCACAGATGACAACTTTATGCCTAAGCGGGTGGTGGTCTATGGGGGCGAAGGGGACAACCTGAAGAAGCTGAGTGACGTGAGCATTGACGAGTGAGCAAGCTGGCCTGGGGCAGGAGGTGGGGCATGAGCTTAGCAATGTGGACTGGCCCAACTTGGATGCCTAAATTTGAGAGGGATCCCAGCAATCTCTGAACACCTGAGGCAAAAGTATCTGAAGTGCCTCACACCATCTCCTTAGGACCCTGATCGGGGATGTCTGTGTCTTGGAGGACATGACGGTCCACCTCCCAGTCATCGAGATCCGCATCGTGGAGTGCCGAGGTGGGGCTTAAAGCCATAAGAAGAGGAAGGGAGCCTGAAGGTGTAGCTGGGTTCAAGCTGACAGTGAGTGTGGAAAGAAGAGAGTAACAGGCTTAGAGTTAGGGTGAAAGTGGTGGCCGATCTAACTCCAGGATTTGACACTATGGGACCTGAGCTGGGCAGGAGGTGGCACATTTGAGCCTGCCTCAAAGCCATGGAGCTGGTTGGGCTCACCTGGAAAAGGAAAAACAGAGTTGGGACCCTCCCAGCATTATACAGGTGGATAGAGAAACCAGTAAGTAGTATACAAATAATCAGCATTGGGGTAGAATGGCATCCCAAAGTCTCAAGTTTCTAGGGACTGCAAGCTGAGCATTAAGGATTCATTCCCAGGTCTGAGGGCCAAGAAGGCACTGGTACCGTAAATGACCTCCATTTTACTGTAAATGACCTCCATTTTACTTTTCCAAAAGATGATGGGATTGATGTTCGTCTTCGAGGAGTCAAGATCAAGTCATCTAGACAGCGGGAACTAGGGTTGAATGCTGACCTCTTTCAGCCAGCCAGCCTGGTGCGATATCCACGCCTAGAGGGCACTGACCCTGAAGTACTATACCGCAGAGCTGTTCTCCTGCAGAGGTAGCTGTGGCCATGGGCCTGCAGGCCCCTCCCTTCCCTGAGTGTTGTGTGTCTGCTTGGATGAGAGCCCAGGGTATTATTGTATAAGTTGTTCTGCTTCAAAGAGCAGCCTCCAGGCCCTGCCTGCTGTCCCTGGGTATTGAGGAGTTGGGAATCTTACACCCATGCCAAAGACTTTAGCTACAGATATCTTTACCACCCTAGATTCATCAAGATCCTAGACAGTGTCCTGCGTCACCTGGTACCTGCATGGGACCACACATTGGGCACCTTCAGTGAGATTAAGGTGAGCCTGACAAACCCAGTGCTAGTCAATGGGCTTCTACTTCAGCAGACAGTTCTGAAAACCTGCCCTAAGGCCGGACCTTTTCTGATTCTGGGAACCAAGAAAGCCAGACAAAAATGGTCAAAGTACAGTGTTTGGAGTGTTCTTCCTTAGATGAATGTGTGGAATACAGGAGGGTTAAGGCAGGAAAGTGACATCATGGGAAGAAACTCAAGGATAGGGTGCATACCAGGTGCTACATGACTGAGGACAGCAGAAAAGTAGGTAATGATACAGATAAGGCAGGAAGCAGGATTTAATACTCACAGGCTCTGAGTATCAGGCTATGGGAGCAGGGACTTTGTCCTAGTCAGTGGAGCCACTGGAAAATTTGTAAGAATGACAATGACAGAATTTTTTTGTTTTGGAAAGTTCCCCCTCCCCAAGCTAGGCATCGTGGCACATGTCTATAATCTTAGCTCTGGGGCGTGTGAGGCAAGAAGCCTGGGCTTCCTTGTGAGTCCTCTGCTAGCCAGAACTGTATAGGGAGACTCAGTGAATCAGGCAATCAGTCTGAATGCTCCCCCTAGTGGTTGAATTGAGGAAGGAACTGAAAGAGCAAGGATGGAATGGGCTAGGTTTGGGCTGGAATGGTGAATTTGGGTCTGAGCATAGAGGAAGGTTTCAGGGCTTGACAGAAGCTGACTGCCTGCTGAGTCTGCTCTGGCCACATCTCACTAGCAAGTGAAGCAGTTCTTACTGCTGTCACGCCAACGGCCCAGCCTGGTGGCCCAGTGTCTGCGAGACTCAGAGAGCAGCAAGCCTAGCTTCATGCCACGCCTGTACATCAACCGACGCCTTGCCATGGAACACCGTGCCTGCCCCTCTCGGGACCCTGCCTGCAAGAATGCTGTATTCACTCAGGTTTGGAGCACCTGGGCTTGGACCGAGGGAGGTCCCTGGACAAGAGTAGGCCCAGGTTTGACACATCCTTCCCTGTCTCCAGGTTTATGAAGGGCTCAAGCCCTCTGACAAGTATGAAAAGCCCCTGGACTACAGGTATGGCACAAGGGGAGGGGACTTGCTCAAGGCACAAATGTACGTACCTCACCCACATACTACTTCTATCACCCTCCACCATTACCATTTGTAACTCATCTCCTGGCTGATCCCTGGCCTGGTTAATCAGCCTAAGTTCTGACACAGGCTGATGACAGAGGTCTGCTCCTTACAGGTGGCCCATGCGCTATGACCAGTGGTGGGAGTGTAAATTCATAGCTGAAGGCATCATTGACCAAGGTGAGGCCCCAGTAGAGCATAAAAAGAATCCTCCATTAGTGTCTGAGACTTTTCTGGGCTTACTACCTAATGAAGATAAGAGAATGCTTATTGCCCTATTGTAGAGGCTGAACTGTCTTGTGACTAGCTAGGGGAATCTGTTGTTTCAGGGGGTGGTTTCCGGGATAGCCTGGCAGATATGTCAGAAGAGTTGTGCCCCAGCTCAGCTGACACTCCTGTGCCTCTGCCCTTCTTTGTACGCACAGCCAATCAGGTAATCTCCCATCTCCTACCCTTTACCTCTGCCAAAGTTTCTGCTAACCCGTCTCTAAAGCTCCCAGCGAGCACACGGGGACCTTGGGAGGGAATACGGAAGGGACCAAGGCATCTAGGGCAGCATTGGGCAGACAAGGAAAGGAGGAACGTTGGTACTTTTGGTGGGTCCTGCAAGGGTCCTTGTCGAAGATCTTGGGGAAAGTCTTTGGGATGCTTAGGGCAGGAAAGTAGAGTCCATCTTATGCCATGCTGACAGCTTTATCTCTGGGACAGGGCAATGGCACTGGTGAGGCCCGAGACATGTATGTGCCCAACCCCTCCTGTCGAGACTTTGCCAAGTATGAGTGGATAGGACAGCTGATGGGGGCTGCCCTCCGGGGTAAGGAGTTCCTGGTGAGTAGCCCGATCTGTACCCCTGTCAGGTCAGCCTTGGTCCCTGGCAGCTCAGGCTGAGAGGACAGTGGTGTGTGTGTGTCACACAGGTCCTTGCACTTCCCGGCTTTGTGTGGAAGCAGCTGTCTGGGGAGGAGGTGAGCTGGAGCAAGGACTTCCCTGCTGTGGATTCTGTGCTGGTGAGTCAGGCTGGAGTCAGGGTTTCCTCTGCCAGCTGTCAGTAGTCAGTACTCCCCAAGGCTTCCCCGCACTTCTTTACTACACTCATGCTCCCTCTGATCCTGTCTGTGCTCATGGTCTCAGATGCTAGCTCTGTTCTATGAACTCCTACACTCCTGACTGCTGGGCTCAGCCTTTTTCCCCAAGTCTAGGACCACACAGGTGTAAGCCTCCAGCTCATCACACTCTCCATCCTCTCCCTGTCCACTCAAGGGCTCCCTGCTTAGAGCTGCACCTTCACCCAACCCTCACTGTGCCAGAGCTCCCAGCATCACCCTGCACTCCTCCTCCTTCCCCACGCCACACATTTTGCCATGCATCTCTATGCTCCTGTCTTACCACTGTTTCCCTGGTTCAGACCACCTTTCTTTCTGTCCTAACCACTTATTGCCAAAGCTACCATCCTTGTCTCCATTCTTGCCCTTCTGATCTCCAAGCTGCCACAGTAATTTATTTTGCTCTCATTTTGTTTAATGGCTTTGCCTTGGACTTAGGATAATGCAGACCCTGTAAAGACTCCTGTATTGACCTAAGTGTCCATTTCCACTTGGTACATATTCAGGTTTCAGCCAAACAGAGTTCTTATGCCTTTTGAGCTTCTTTTCTTTTCTTCTCTTTTCTTTGCTTTTCTTTTTTTTTTAGATAATATCTCACTATGCTATGCAGGCTGGCCTAGAACTCACAGTGATCCTCCTGCCTCAGCTTCCTTGGTGCTGGGATTACAGGCATGCATCATGCATGGCAAACCTTTTGCTTATTAATCTTCCTTTAAGACACACTCTTGATTTCCCTTATGGCCCAGCCAAGTCTCAAATCAGATGCCATTTCCTATAAGATGATGCCTTCCTGGCCACTAATGCTGGTTAGCTGTGGTCTTGATGCTTCCATAGCCTGGTAGTTGCCCCTCATACCCTTTTGCCTGTGTGCCTCCCTGCTTCCTTGTGAGCATCTTGAGGAAAGACAGAGACCCTCCCCAATGAAACTGAGCTTCCTACCTCTGACTTACCCACAGGTGAAGCTCCTGGAAGTAATGGAAGGAATGGACAAGGAGACATTTGAGTTCAAGTTTGGGAAGGAGCTAACATTCACCACTGTGCTCAGTGACCAGCAGGTGGTGGAGCTGATTCCTGGGGGCACAGGCATCATAGTGAAATATGAGGACCGGTCTCGTTTCATCCAACTGGTACAGAAGGCACGGCTAGAGGAGAGCAAGGAGCAGGTAGCAGCCAGAGCTGAGCCTCTTGAACCATTTGCCCCCACCCTCACATGCCCCACCGTCCTGCCAAGCAGTGGGTACCAAGATACTCCAGTAGAAGCTAAGAATAGTATCTTCCCTTAGCTGGGCCATTTTTTTTCTTCTGCAGATGGCAGCCATGCAGGCAGGTCTGCTGAAGGTCATACCACAAGCTGTGCTGGACTTGCTGACCTGGCAAGAGCTGGAAAAGAAGGTGTGTGGGGACCCAGAGGTCACTGTGGATGCCCTGCGCAAGCTCAGTAAGTTCCAGGCTGTGGAGTGGGGAAGTGCAGAGGAGAGGGTTTCAGGACTGGGCCTAGTAAGACCTAAAAATGAACTCTGGCTTTGACTCCTTCAGCTCGATTTGAGGACTTCGAGCCCTCTGACACACGAGTACAGTATTTCTGGGAGGCACTAAACAATTTCACCAACGGTCAGTAAAAGGGAACAGAGTGATGCTTGGTTCAAACTCATCCTGTGGGATGCAGAGGCTGGGCAAAAGTGATAAAGCCTCCCACACCATCAGCAAGGGCTCATCTCCTTCTCTCCACAGAGGACCGCAGCCGTTTCCTGCGTTTTGTGACAGGCCGCAGCCGCCTACCAGCTAGGATCTACATCTACCCAGACAAGCTGGGGTGAGTGCCTGTGCAGGGGGGAGAACCTGTGGCACCCCACACACACATGCCCCTAGAGTTCTTCCTCATCTGTGGCCCTCAATTCCTCCAGCTATGAGACCACAGATGCGCTGCCTGAGTCTTCCACCTGCTCCAGCACCCTCTTCCTGCCACACTACGTCAGGTGGGTTTTCCCAGGCCCAGCCTAGAGCTGGCATCCTTGTTGTAAGAATACTTCCAGCAGTGAAGTGCAGGACTGGAATCCCCTCACCCTTTAGGGTGCTAGGAAGGTCTGACCTAGCCCTTCCTCTGCAGCGCCAAGGTGTGCGAGGAGAAACTCCGCTATGCTGCCTACAACTGTGTGGCCATCGACACCGACATGAGCCCCTGGGAAGAGTGAGGTGCCCTGCACAGCTCCACTGCCCTTTCCTGGGCAGATACACCACACCTTCCCTGCTTGGCTCAGGTTTGTGCTCTGCACCAGAACTGACATATCTAGGAAATGGGTAGTGCCTGCTCCTCTATGTGGCTGGAGTAGGGGTGGTGAGTTGACACTGGGGTTCGACCCACAGACCCACAAGTTCTCCTCATCCCAGAGCTTGCTTGCGGATGTTTAGTTCTGCCAGAAGGAATCTTCCCCAAGCCCTGCACAACCTACCAGACCTGAGCTACTTGAAGGGAGATACTCAAGTTCTCACTCCGTGGAATTTGCCTCCTTTTTCCATTCTACCTATTTTTTCTTTTCCTGGCTTCTACCATGACTCGATATTTTTAAAACTTTGGAAGATGGTATATGCCCCTTCCCCAAGCAAAGAGTCAGGGACAGACAGGGAGTAATGTTTATTTGCCTTGGTCACATACCCTAAGAATGGAGCCACAGTGAACATCTATTGTCTCAGATATTAGTCTTTTCTCCTTTCCCTCCATATCAGAGGTGTGAGCTTTTTCCTTCCTCCAACCCAGTCTCAACTGATACAGTGCCACCACCTTCCCTGGCTCCGAACCTACAGCCATTCAACATTCGTTACTGCCACCCCATGCCTGTCACTTCTACATCACTTCCAGCCTGATTCTCCATCTGCTGTTTACCCTCAAGATTTGCACAGATCAGGGATGATTATGTCCTCTCCAAAATCTTCAATGGCTTCCCTGGCCATACTCTAAAATAAAATGTAGACTTTTAAAATTGCCTCCAGGGCTTTCACATCCCTGCCCCAGTCCTCCTTCCCTTGATGGCCTCTGTAACATTCCTTCAGAAGGTCTTGTACATGGGAAATTGAATAAATGGATACCCTAGTACCTTCAGTATGGGTCTGTTTGGTGTTTTGGCTCCCAAGGTATGTGTTTATTGGCTCTTGGCTAGGTTCATGGGGGTGCCTACAGTATTGCTGTGTCCTGACAGAGCATTTCTTTATTTTTTTTCAAATACATTTTATTCAAAGATAAACAAAGGGAAGAAGAAAAAAACTACAATAAAATTTCCAAGCACATCAATCAGGGGACAATACATTACTCATTGTCATCCCCAAATCATTCACCCAGAACACAAGAAATCTGCATTCTATTGTTCTAATAATACCAGTACAAATCTTTCTCTTAAGCAAATTAGAGGAATCAACAGTATGACTATCTTAACTATCTTTTATATACGTGTACATTTACATTTTTTATTTTAGCTTGTCACACTAATGAAAATATGTTTACACATGTGTCTCATGTATTTCACTAATGAGTATTTTCTCAGGCTACATCCATTTACCTATAAAAGTGTACAGTTTTTATTATTCCTTTATGGCTGAGTAGTACTCCATTCTATAAAAATACCACATCTTTTTTATCCATCCCTCAGTTGACAGGCATTAGGTTGTTTCCAAGATCTGGCTATCATAAACTGTGCTGCTGTAAACACAGGTGCACATATATCACTGTGGTATGATGTTTTTAATTTTATTGAAAAGTTACCCAGAGAGGAATAGCTGGCTTGAATGGGACCTCCAATCCTGGCTTTTAAGGGATCTCCACACATTTCCACAGTGTTTGCACCAGTCTGCATTCCCACCAATAGTGAAAAATGGTTCTTGTTTCCCCACTGCCCCTCCTATATTTGTTATTGCTTGATTTCTTGATACTAGTCATTCTTTCTGGGGTAAGGTGAAATATCAGTGTTTTAATTTGCATCTCTCAAATGATCAGTAATGTTAAGCAGTTTTTAACATATTTATTTGCTATTTCTTTATCTTTATCTGAGAAGTGCATATTCATCTCAGATGCCCATTTTTGGATTGAGTCTTTAAATCTGGGAAGATTACCCCCCCCCCAAAAAAAAAAAAAAAAAGATTTAAAGGGCCAGAGATTTGGCTCAGCAGCATAAGCGCCTGCCTGGCAGGCATGAGGTCCTGAGTTCGATCCCGAGTACCAAATAAATAAATAAATAAATCTGGGAGGACTGGTTTTTTTTTTTTTTTTTTTAGTTCTTTATATATTCTTGATAGTAATCCTTTGTCTGAGAAAGAGCTGGCAAACATTTTCTCCCACATTGTGGGTTGTCTCTTCAACCTGTTGGTTTCTCTTGCTGTGCAAAAGATTTTTAGAAGAGTGAGACCCCAGTGGTTGATTCTTTGTGATAGTTTTCTGTGCAATTGTGGATTTTGTTCATAAAGTCTTTGCCTACACCAATGTCTTCAAGAGTTTTACCTACTCTTATCTTCCAGCAGATTTAATGTTTCTGTTTTAATATTAAGATCTTTTATCCATTCTGATTTTAGCTTAGTACATAGTGAAAGATGTGAGTCCAGTTTTAATCTTCAGTATGTGGAGAGCCAGTACACATAGAGCATTTATTAGCGGCTTTCTTCCAATGAATGTGTTTGGCACCTTTGTCAAAGATAAGGTGACTTGGTGTGTCTGTAGGTGTTTTTTGCATCTTCTAATCTATTCCATTGACTTTGGGTCTTTTTTTTTTTTCCAGTACCACACTGTTTTTATCACAGTAGCTTTATAGTATAATTTCAAGTCAGGGATTGGGATGCCCTCTGTCTTTGTCTTGTTACCCAGGATTGGCTTTGCTATTATAGGTCTCTTCTGGTTCCAGATGAGTTTAGGATTGTTTTCTCTAATTCTGGGAGATATGCTACTGGAATTTCAATTGGGATTGCATTGAATCTGTATAACAGTTTTGGAAATACAGCCATTTTCACTATGTTGGTTCTTCCTACCCAAGACCACAGGACATCTCTCTATTTTTTAATATTCTCATCAGTCTCCTTTTTCAGAGTACTGCAGTTTTCAATGTAGAGATCTTTTACATCCTTCGTTAAATTGATTCCTAGGTATTTCATTTTTCTGGATGCTATAGTAAAAGATATTGTTTCCCTGATTTCTCTCTCAGTGAGTTTGTCATTTGTGTGCAAGAAGGCTATTGATTGTTGAGTATTGACTTTGTATCCAGCTATGCTTCTGAATTTGGTTCTTAAACCTAGAAGTCTTTTGGTGGTGAAGTTTATAAGGTCTTACATGCAGAGTATCTTGTTATCTGTGAATAATGATAATTGAACTTCTTCCTTTCCTAGCATTATTCCTTTTATTTCTCTCTCTCATCTAATTGCTCTGGCTAAAGTTTCCAGAACTATTATTGAATAGGAGTGGTGGTAGTGGACATCCTTGTCTTATTTCTGATTTTAGAGTGAAAGCTTTCAGTTTTTGTCCATTGAGTATGATGTTGGATGTTGTTGTGTCAGATTGAGAGAAAGACCATCTATTCCAATTTTCTGTAGAGTTTTTATCATGAATGGATGTTGGACTTTGTCAAAAGCTTTTTCTGCATCTATTGAGATAATCATATGATTTTTGTCCTTGGCTCTGTAAATATAGTGTATTACAGTTATGGATTTACATATGTTGAATCATCATTGCATCCCTGGGATGAATCCCACTTAATCATGGTGTACAATCTTTTTGATGATTTGCTTCAGTCTGTTTGCCAGTATCTTATTGAAGATTTTTGCATCAATTTTCATTACAGAGATTGGCCTGTAATTCTCTTTCTTAGTTGGATCCTTCTCTGGTTTTGGAATCAGAGTAATGGTTGTTTCCGGAATGAATTTGAGAGCACTGCTTCCCTTTCAATTTCATGAAAGAGTAAAAAGTAGTGGTGTTAGGTTTTCTCTAAATTTCTTGTAGAATTAAACAGTGAATCCATGAGGGTGTGGGCTTTTCTTTATTGATAGGTTTTTAAATACATCTTTGATTTCACTTATTTGTATTGGGTTATTTAGGATTTTTATCTCCTTGATTCAGCTTTGGTAATTCATGTGTATCTAGGAATCTGCCCATTTCTTCTGTATTTTCTCTCTCTTTTTTTTTTTTTTGGTACCGGGGATTGAACTCACTATCTCACACTTGCCAGGCAGGCACTTAAGCCACTGAGCTAAATCCCAGGCCCTTGTATTTTCCATCTTGTTAGAATACAGGTTTTCAAAGTAGGAGTAGATGATTTTCTGGATTTCTGCACGTTCCATTATGATTTTACCCTTTTCATTCCTAATTGTGTGAATTTGAGTCTTTTCTTTCCTTTTTTTGGTAAGGTTGGCTAAGGGTTTGTCAATTTTATTTAATCTTTCGAAGAACCAACTCTCAGATTCATTGATTCATTGTATTGTTTTTTTAGTCTCTGGTGTGTTCATTTCTACTCTGATCTTTATAATATCCTCCCTTGTACGAGATTTTGGCTTAGCCTGCTCTTCTTTTTCTAGAAGTCTGAGGTTCAACATTAAGTTGTTTATATGCACTTACTCTGTTTTCCTGATATGAGCATTTACTGCTATTAATTTCCCTCTTAAGACTGCTTTCATTGTGTTCCACAAGTTCTGGTATGTTATATTGTCACTATCATTCAACTGTAAAACTGTTCTTTAATTTCATCTATCCCATTGGTTTTTCAATAGGGTGCTATTTAATTTCTGTGTGTTTATGAAGTTCTTGTGGGTTCCTTTGGCATGGATTTTCAATTTCATTGCACTGTGGTCTGATATGCATATGATATGCATAGGATAGTTTCGATTCCTTTGCATTTACTTAAGCATGTTCTATGAGCCAGTATATGATCTGTTTGGAGAACATCCCATGTGCCGTTGAGAAGAATGTATATTTATCTGTTGTGGGGTGAAACACTGTATGACATCCACTAAGTCTATTTGTTTAAAAGTTTGATTTAGTTCTAATATTTCATTGTTAATTTTTTCTTTTCTTTTTTTTTTTTTGTCTTTTTTATCGGTACCGGGGATCAAACTCACGACTGCCTGCTTGCAAGGCAGGCGCTTATGCCGCTGAGCTAAATCCCCAGCCCCTTTGTTATCTTTTTTGTGATAGTGGGTTATTGAGGTTTCCCAATTCAATTGTATTAGGGCTTAATTTGATTTTTCATGTCTGTTAGTAATTATTTTATATAGCTGGGTACCCTGGTATTTGTTGCATCTATGTTTATGATTGTTATTTGCTCCTCTTGGATTGTTCCCTTTATGAGTATGTAGTCACCTTCTTTATCTCTCTTAATCAGCCTTGGCTTAAAATTCACTTTGTCCAGACTGTCCCTTGCACACGGGTGGAGAAGCAGCGCATCTGTGTGCGGGTGGGAGACATCCCTGCCCTCTCCGCAGAATTGGGCCGTGACGACTTTTGTGGCCTCCATCATCCCCTCATCCCCTCAACTATCTGCTCTAGGCGAGAAGGGCAGCTTGAGTCAAGTGGCCCAAGCTGAGGGTGCAGCTCAGAGTGGCGAGGATGATGTTGAGAGTGGGGGTAACGATGGCCTCAGCAGGGTGGGAAGGTGAAAGGTAGTCGGATCAAACTCGGAGATGTAATACCACACAATATCAAACAGTTGAAGAGGTTAAACCAGGTCATCTTTCCAGTCAGCTATAATGACAAGTTCCACAAGGGCGTGCTGGGGAGGGGGGGTAGCAAAACTTGCCTGTTTCAATGATATTGCTATAGGTGCAGTATGCTGCAGGGTGGATCATTCACAGAATCAGAAGAGACTACATCATGACCCTAGGATGTCTGGCACCTTAGCGAAGGCTAGAAATGGGAACTAAAATGTTAAATCATGTCTTAAACATCCGTGAGAAAGATGGCACTTTGGACAATGTCTATCTGCATGTCCAGATAAGCAATGAGTCAGCAATCAACTTCTACAGGAAGTTTGGCTTTGAGATTATTGAGACAAAGAACTACTATAAGAGAATAGAACCTGCTGATGCGCATGTGCTTTAGAAAAACCTCAGAGTCCCTTCTGGTCAGAATGCAGATGCACAAAAGACAGACAACTGAACAAATTGCAAATGAACTTTCTTGCACTTGCTTGTCGTCAAATAAAAAGAGGGGCCATTAATCCCCCCCTTCTTTGTTAAGCTTTCCCACCTTGTTCTCTTGTTCTTGGTTTTCTTTTTTTCCCCTCCTTTCCTTTAAAAGTTTTAATTTCAAGGACTTTTAAAATAATCATATTTGGATCATTTCAGTTCTCTCATTTTTGTGAGGTGGTTGGATTGAAGGAATATCTGTTTACTTTCATAGTTAAGATGTACAACCCCAAAATTTTGGGTCTCAAATGATTTCAAATTTTTGAACTTTTTTTTTAAGTGTCCTGCTTTCACATTGAAGGGTAGAGCCTACAAATATTGTTTATTTCAAAAAACAAAAAGACGCAGCAGCAATATCTTTTTTTCTGATTCATAGACAAGTTTGGTGTGTTTGTGATACTTTGGGTTTTTAAAGACTATGCTTATCTCTAGACATTGCCTTTACCCCACCTTTAGTCCTTCTGAGCACTCTCAGGAGTTGGACCATTGTTATCCTTGTGAGAAATACTAAACTTGTTTAGATTTTTAAAGCAGTTGATTTTTCTGTTCTTGCTGATGGGTGGGGAAGTTTGGGGGGGTAGTGTTATATGTTGGTCTAAATATTTGAGTTGAACTGCTTTTTTGTTAATGAGTGGACTGGTTGTCAGCAGGTTTGTTTTTCCTGCTGTTGTTATAGAGATACTAACATTAGAGTATGAGCTGGTGAGATTAATTTTTTTTAATATCCCAGCTAGAGATAATAGCCTTTAACTGACCTAAAGAAGTTTATTGTGATTTAGTTTTTTTCTCCTGTCCTTTTTCTTCAGTAAGCCCAAAAATACCATAGTTAGTCTAACTTTAAAAATGGAGTTGATGTCTTTACAGGTTAACCCCTAAACAAACCTGAATCAGGTGTTTCTTTTTTTTTTTTTCTTCTTGGACATGTTTTACAATGCCTAAAGGAAAGCTTAGATGGACTTGTGGCACAATAAATGCATGTAATGTCAACTAATACGTGCTGCTAAAAATGTTGCCAGTGAGTGTTTGTTTATATAGGAAAGAATAGACAGTATTTTTTGAGAATAACATAGTTATGAAACTCCCTTATCTGTTGAAGAATATCCCAGATTTGCTTATACTCTGTGCCTACAATATTGAGTTTGAGGATTCAGGATAAGAGGAATTATTGAACAAACTGCTTCTGTTCTTGGAAAGGTAGAAACATAAATGTTTGGGGGCTGGGGATTTAGCTCAGCGGCATAAGCGCCTGCCTTACAAGTGTGCAGTCGTGAGTTCGATCCCCGGTACCGATAAAAATGAAAAAGACAAAAAAAAACCCATAAATAATAATACAAATATCACTTGTATCACAAGTTGTATTATTTGTTAATAATACAAATATCACTGTGACTTCCTCTATTGACAGGAGTGGTTTTATGCGACATCATTATCTTGCAAGTAGGGAGTGGTTCTGACAAATTGATAACTTTTTGTAAGATGAGCTATTTGAAATACTCATGTTTTCTTCTAGTTGTCCAATTTCAATATTTGCAATTTTTTAGATTTATCGGTGGTGACTCAAGAAACGTTCTTCATAGACTTAAATCAATGCACAAAGCTTGAGTGTTCTGTCATTTGCTTTTAAAAGGAAGTTTGATTTGTAATATTTATCCTCATATATAAAAGTCTCGTTTCCAAATGAGTTACATGCCATAATTACTTTATAGAATGTTTGTATATACTTTATAACCTTATGTTTTCATTTGGAAATGTGAAAGTACAAAGTAAAATAGACTTCAGCAATCTAGAGTGCCAAGAAAAACATTTTTAAAGGAAAATCATTGATGGATGAGTCTATAGAGTTCTAATCTTAGTGAAAATGTAGAAAGACCATGCTGGTTAGTCTTTAGCATCAGTTTCTTAATCTGAATCCAAGCTTAGAAGAAATGTTTAACATTAAGCACCTTTACTTACCTTCACAGATAAGTTTTGGCTTGCTCTTGCCAGAAGAGTGCTTGAATTACAGAAAGCATAATTAGCATGAAGAATTCAGCCTTTTTGTAAACTTCCAGATATCAAAATAGTTTTTGATATATAAATGAATTTCCTGAGATTGTACCACCTCTATTTCTATAACTGTTTCACCTGGACTATATACACAGTCCTATGAATGTATCCCTAAATGTGGTTATTGAAAACTAAACAGCTGCCTCACAATTAAGTACATGTTATTTAAAGACAAAAGAAAAATTTTCAAGTTTGAATTGCGTGTATAGGCTTCCTGTCATTGTAGAGTTATGTTTTCCACCCTACATTAATGACTTAATCTAAATTCTTAGTGTTTATCAAGGGTTAATTGTCCTCCATGAAGCTGGTGTTAAATAATTCCATCTACATACAGAAGGGAAGATGTGGACGAGGTAGATACTGGGCACTAGTTCATATGTCTTTGAGTCAATAAAGATTAATGTCCATTATTGAGTTGGTTTTTTTTGACAAATGGTAAAAATAATCTTTGAGATAAATCAGTAATTCTGTTAACTAGAAGACCACAGGATATATCCATCATACTTCCCAAGATTAGGTCTATAAAAGAATTTGTGTAGAAATCTATGCAATAAGTAATTTGTCCAAATTAGTTTTCATTTGAGGGAAAGAGTTCTAGAATATCTTCAAAGCAGTTTTCTCATCAGTTCAAAAGTCCTGCAGAAAGAAAACTATTGGGGAACCATGGTTGGTGGGGGAAATGAAAAGCTCCCTCAGTTTTTGGAGGGAATAACTTTGAAAATGCTTAAATGGTTAAGTTTACTTGGTGCAGTTAAAAATTAAACTTTTCAATTTGAACATTGCTGTTATATCTGAAATAAATTTATATGATGCTCTGGTAAAAAAAAAAAAATCACTTTGTCTGCAAATAGAATAGCTACCCCTGCTTTCCCATCACATACAGGTATTGTTTTCTATCCTTTGACTTTCAGTCTATGAGTTTCTTTTTGAATTAAATATGTTTCTTATGCAGCATATTGTTAAATCTTGCTTCTTGATCTATTCTGCCAGTCTTTTGATTGGTGAATTGAGACCATTAACATGGGTGGTTATAACTAATATGTATTGACATACCCTTCTCATGTTGTTTTCTTATTGTTGGCTCCCCCATTGTCTTTTTTTCCCATCCCTCTAAATGTTTGCCTTTCCTGCTGGATTCTTTCTGTTGGTGTTCATGGCACTATAGTCTTTATTATGTCTTTCTAGAATGTTCTTCAGAATATTTTGGAGTACTGGTTTGGTGGTCATAAATTTCCTCAGATGTTCTTTGTCGTGGAAGTATCTTTTCCCTCAATTTTGAAAGATAGTTTTGTGGGATACATCAGTCTAGGTTGAAAGTTGTTTTCCTTTAGAACTTGGAGTACTTCACTCTAAACTCTCCTTGACTTGAGAATTTATGCTGAAAAATCAGCTGTGATTCTGATGGGCTTGGCTTTATAGGTTATTTGTTTCTTTTCTAATAGCTTTTAAGATTCTGATCCGATCCGCGGATCAATCCATGGGGTGTACCTGGAGGGGGAATGGGGATGATAAAGAACAGCGGGGAGACAAAGAGAGATGGAGACAAGTTGAGGAGTCCAATCAAGTCTCATTTATTCAGGAAGAGGTTTCAGCTTTTGTGGGCCAAGGGCAGGCTGGCGGGACAGGAAGAGGCTATGGGGTGGTTTCTGATGGGTCATCGTCACGTCCGGGTATGTGAGATAAGCAGGAGAGGATTATGGTTAATGTAGGCAGGCACATTATGTGCCCATAGGAGAGAGAGGCGGGGAGGCAGCAATGGGGCTGTCAACTCCGCTCCCTACAAGATTCTATTCTTGTATTGAATTTCTGGAATCTTGACTATGATAAGCCTGGTTATAGATTTTTTTGATCATTGCTAATTTGAGTTCTACATGCCTCGCTTATTTGTGTGTCAAATTGTTTTTCTCTACCAGGAAAGTTTTCTGTCATGATATCTCTAAACATATTTTTAATGTCATTTGTTCACTGACTCCAATTAATCTTAATTTATTCTGCTTTGTCTCATCTATCAGCTGCTGGGTTGATTTCTCTTGATCCCTTGCTATTTTTGAGATAGCTTTCTTTTCCTGACCTATAACATCAATCTTGTCTTCAATATCGGAAATCCTGTCCTCAAACTGGCCTAATCTGCTGCAACTTGGTTCTTTCAAGGTAGTACTCATGACTTACTCAACTTCTTATACTCTTAAGGATAAAATAAAGCTTCTAGGCTGGGGATTTAGCTCAGTAACGTAAGCGCCTGCCTTGGAAGTATGTGGTTGTGAGTTCGATCCCTGGTACCAATAAAAAAGAAAAAGACAAAAAAAAATTATCTGAGGTATCTTCCAAGTATAGCTGGTTTTTGGGTTCTGCATCTGTTAGAAGATCTTACCTCTTCAGTTTGTTGGAGATAAGAAATTGTTGCTCATTTGGCCTAGTCTCTGGTTCTTTGGCACAGTATTTGCTGTGACCCTTAGTTAATCTCAGTCATGGATTATCAGAGCCAACAGCTGTTTAGAACGATTATGCCAGTTTTGGCTGTAGTGGTACCAATAGCATCAAACACAGCCTATAAAACAACAAACTGAGCTAACCCTTAATTTGCAACTTTTAACTGTATGAACTTGATATGTGATTATATAACAAAATGTAAAAGAAACTGGATAAACATATGTAATATATAAGCTACACAATGTGTCAATTTTGCCCTTGCGGTTAAAATTTAAAATGGATTAAGGAGAAAATAGAGAAGTGGAGTAAGAGAAAGAGATTACAAGTAAGGTTGGAGGACAAAGGTGGATCCTGCCAGCTTGGGGAAACTGATGCAAAAGACTGAAGGAAAAGAGAGCTGAAAGAGATAAAAAAGAACAGAAGAGGTCAGGAACTACTCTCACACTCATAAAAAGCAATGAAGGAGAAAGAGAAAAAACAAAAAATGAAAAAGAAAAGGAAATAATCCACTTGTAGGATTCTCTCTGGTTTCACTAGTAGACAGCTTGTGGAGACTAAGTCCTGAATCATGCCGCTCTATCCTAGCCAATGACTCTCTCCCAAAGGAGAACCAAATCCTCTGCACTCACCACTAGCCAGTGCAGTCCGTCAGGTCCACTGTTACTCTCCACTGCCATTTCTCTCTGCAGAGGCTTCTGGGGTTACCAGCCACCACCATCACTATAACTGTGTGTCCCCGGGTATGAACAGCTTGTCTCATGCAATGAATCTAGCTCAGGGAGAAGGCACCGCCAGCTTCTGCCTTCTTCATTGAAGTTTTTCTTTTTATTCTGTGGGCTTCAGTTCACACTTCAGATTCTTCTAGGTCTAGGGAACTCGCGTACTTCCTTCTTGTCTTCCTCCCAATTGCTATCTTCCAACATCTGGACAAAAGTTCCTGCCAGAGCATTTCTTAGCCAGGTCTCTACTGATGCCTGGTGAGAATGGCAGGGCTTCTCAATAATGAACAGTGGAGCAGCAAAGTAGGGCCAGAAAGAAAGGAATAAGGCTGGCCTGGAATCTTGGGATGGCTGTGGTGATTCAAAGCACACATGTTCATTCCAAGAACTGAGAGGACACCACAGAATCTTGTCATAGAGGACAACACCTTGAGATGGCTGTTACCCCAGGTAGGCGAGAACTGTGACAGACACAGGAGCAGCACAGGAGTGCTCTCCACTCACATCCATTTATCACACAGCACAGTGAATTCAAGACTAGCCTGGGCAACATAGGGAGTGCAAAGTCAACCTGATCTCCATAATGAGGTCCTGTCTCAAACAATAACAACCAAAAAAATAAATTTTAAAAAATTAAAGAAAGCACACAAACATGCCAGGCATGGTGGTACACACCTGTAATTCCAGCACTCCAAAGGCTAAGGTAGGAAGATTGCTGAGTTCAAGGCCAGCCCGAACTACATAGCAAGACCATGTCTCAGAAACAAAACATTGGAGGAAGGAAAGAAATTGGTACTGCTGCCTGATGGAATGGTATCTGGTGATTCTAGGCACTTACTGCTCTACCCAAAGAATTGACTGGGACAACTGGTGAACAGGTAGATGCAACTTTTATTTAAAGTAAGAGAAGAAAAAAAATGAAAAGAGTAAAGAGAAAAGCAGTAAAAGATACATACCACAAGCAAAATGCACCACTACAGAAACAGAAGGACCACAGAACTATAAGAACCACAGTGGCAGTGAAGTCAATGGCTGCCATCTTTTATACTCATTCATATCTGATCCATTGGAAGTTGTTCTACCTACATATTCTGGCCATGATTGGCAGGTAACATCCTGTTTAGTCTCTGTTTTGGGTCTTTGTAATTGACAGGTTACATCCTGTCTTCCAGCACCCTGCCATGTCCTGATCTCCTACCTCATTTTCCCTCAGAGAGACATAAATCCCCATAATTCTTTATGGGTTGTTGAAGGAGTGGAGGTCTCAGTCTTCAGATAGCTACTTCCTGCTGAAAGGGACTGTAGGCCCTACCTACTGGGGATTATGTATTGTCTGCATTAGAGTAACATTGCTTACCAGCTCAGCTGAGGAAAACCTGTCAGAGGGCTATAAAAAAAGACTTAATGTTTATACAAAGTAACAGAAGAGGGCTTAGTGAACTTGTCAGGAGATGAATGTTCAGTAGGCTACCATTGTGTATTTATGGTGACTACTTATGTGCACTTGAAGCCAAACTGGAGTCTTGCTTTTTGAAAAGGAGCTTTAGATCTTCCAGAGGTTCACAGGAGTACAGTCTGGTGAACAATCATTTTCTCATGTAAGGTTTTTATAGCTTGTCACTGTGTTCCTTGAAGAAGGACCAGAATGGTTCTTCAGGAACTGGGGATAAGGCTAGGGTCTTGGGGGTGACAAGACTGCCCTTGGACTTGCCTCCTGATCAGCCTTTTCTTACAATATATGACAATGACCTGCTCGGGAATATAAACTACCTCTAGAAGTTGAGCTCACAACTCTCCCTTTTTTGGATTGCTGTAAAGGCATGAGGATGGAAGACAAATTGGGGTAACACGGATCTCCCTCACACACCTCTGCATGACTCCTGGCCTGTTCCCAGCCCTGTTGTTTGGTAGGTACATAGCGAACCAGGACCACACCGCTGGAGCCTGCAGGCTCGAGAGGGATAGGGTGTACTCGGAAATGATTGAGCATGTCAAAAATGGACAGGAACCACAGGTGCTGGACCCAGCACTCACCATTTTCATTCAATGACAAGTACAGGTGCTTGGCCCTGCCCTTGAAGTTAAAAGTGAGGACATATTCTCCCTCTCTTGTCTCACTATGACGAACCAGGAAAACACCATGGGAGCTGGTGCCTCCCTCTAGTACTAACTGAGTGGCCTTGAGTCGTGACAACATCCCATGGAACCAAGGGCATCCTGAGAGAGGATGAACTGTCCCTGCCAGGGGGCCCTCCTCAACAGGGAAGTGAAGGGGCAACTCTGGAGGAAGTAGCTCCATTGAGTTACGATGGAACGTGCCAAGGGCAGAAGAACTGGGGGAGGTGGAAAGACACAAAACATACAAAGATGCAAAAGCCTGAACATAAGGAACTTCAGTCCACTTTCCATGTTTTTTGCAGAATCGATCTAACTGCAAAATAGTACTGTAATCTAAACTTCCATTCTGCACCCATCTCTTGCCATTGTCTAGTTGGTACTGGAGCCAAACTGTATTACAGTAGTAGATGAGTTGCTTCTTCTTCAGATTGGCAGGGTCAAACCTGTCCCAATGTTGAAGAATACAGCCTAATGGCGAGATCGCTGGGATCTGCGAGGTATTTTCCAGGATATTTCCCATGATGAATTCCAAGGCCTGCAAAAAGAGAAAATTAGGTCTAGTATCCTTCAGAGTGTCATTTGAAGAAGAACAAGACCCAATCAGTACACAAAGAATCCCCTGTGACACATAAAGAATTTACTAGGGCTGGGCATGGTGGCTCACACCTGTAATCCCAGCACTCGGGAGGCGGAGGCCAGAGGATTGTTGCAAATTTGAGACCAACTTGGGCTACAAAGTGAGCCCAAGGCCAGCCATAACTGCATAGCAAGACCCTGTCTCAAAAAGACAAACAAACAAACAGATCAGGGTGAAGCCCTGGTAGGACTTTCCTACTTGTCTGGTAAACCATATCCTTTTTAGTCACTTCATCAACGTTGTGATAGTTCTTTAGAGCAGTTAGGTTACCCAAATCTCTGAGAGGATCTAGACCAAATCTCATGCTTTTGTCTTTGTTTTAAGCAAAAGTTTTAACTTCTATAAGATGTAGCTTTAAAGAGATTTACAGCCACAGCTGTTTAATTTAGAGATCTGGATTTAAAAATAACAAAAGCCTCTAAATTCAAGATAAAGACAATAAGTTTTAATAAACTGTTGATTAACATACACATGATTACACAAAAGTAAGAAACTGTATCACCGCTGGGCATGGTGGCTCATAGCCTGATCTCACAGACTGAGATCACACCTGTAATCTCAGCACTCGGGAGGCTGAGGTAGGAGGATCGTTGCGAGTTTGAGACCAGCCTGGGCTACAAAGTGAGCTCAAGGCCAGCCTGAACTGCACAGCGAGATCCCATCTCAAAAAAAAAAAAAAAAAAAAAAAAAACCACTATCACCAAATTGGAAGAGTGCTGATCCTGAAACCTAGCACTGAGAAGTTTTATATTCATAGTGATGGGGGTCAGTCAGGTAATGGTAGTTTCTCCTTTGGTGTTTCTTTCAACAACTGCATCATTAGTTCATGGAGGAGTTTGTAGATTCTTATGTAGCCCCTCCTTATGAGATGTAGGAAATCAAACATGTTGTAGCAGGAGATGGCATTGTCTGAGTGCATGAATTATCCATCTGTATATAGGAGCTGTGTGGTGACAAGCTGCAGCAAAGAAACTGTGAGAAGTTGGTTTACCTTAGCATTCTTTTGCCTCAGAGGGTCAGGCTCCTCATCTCAATGTAATAAACGCAATCTCTCACTTAACAACCGCTGTTTGGACTTAGGACCAAGGCACACTGTTCTGACTTACCACTTGCTGCTCAGATTTAAAACCTACATTTGGACTTACAATGCAGAATGTGAGCAGGAATGCAGTCTTATGGTGGCTTCTTCTATAACATAGTATTGTAATTTTTGCTAATTATATTGTATACTACAGCAGTGGAGTTTTATTTTGTTGTACATTACAGTACTGCCTCTAAGTTATGAAAATAAAAGCAATGTTACCAAATTGGAGTTTCCTTTGAGCATTTCTTTGCTTTGATTTTTGTAATGTACATTCTGTATACAATTCCTCACTTAGTGACCAATTCATTCAATGACTTAGTCACAGGAACATAATTCAGTCATTAAACAAGGAATGTCCTACAATGATTTTGGTTTGTAGCTGCCTTATATTGGTATTTATCCACCAAGTCTTCAAGATTAATTTCAGGGATATTACCCTTAAAGATCTCTAAACCAATTCATACCACCATGTAGCTTGCTATAGACTTCCCTATGGGTTACAGAAGTGTCAACATTGTTATCAATCTTGCTGCCATCTCTCTTACTGCAAGACTGCACAGCTCTTTATTCCCCCCTTGAGGCAGGGCCTTATTATGTAGTGCAAGCTGCCTTCAACACCCTTACGTAGCCTAGGCTTGGCCTAAACATCACAGCGATCATTCCTCTATCAGCCTCCCAAGTGCTGGAATTATAGGTGTGCACCACCACATCCAGCAATTGCACAACTTTTAACACTGTTTCTGTTATCTCAAGCTACCTGTATAGGGTCCTCACTCTGTACACATCCTCATGGTGTGCAAGAGTGCATGGAGACTGTGAGCTGTACACCTGCCCTGGGAGGAGGGTAGCCTGCTTACAATACAAGGGAGGAAACAAGGCTTTCTCCCCACTCTTTTGCTCTGCTGCTTTTGCTGTCTTGTCTTGCTTTGAACTACTACCCCTGTGCCATGCCACCCTGCCTTGGAGCCAACTGATTATGGACTGAAACATCCACAAACTGAGCTAAGTAAACTTTTCTTTCCTTCATTTTGGGTGTTGGGTATTTTTGTCTCAGCAATGAGAAAAAAGTAATAAAACACTACCTTTGTGAAAAATAACATCTTCTGAGTCACTTTCTTGTCTACTCAGCTTGGTCAACAAACCACTGAAATCATCCACATATGCCCCCCAGGTTTTCAAGTTCTTGTTCTGTCTGCTATAGCCAGTGCTCAAACATGGCATAATTAACATCATTTTAATGTTTCCTGAGAGTGTGTCAACTTCATTTTTCTCTCTGATTCGACCAATTCAGTGTCATAGTGTGCTTTCCAGCTCCTTCATGGTTTTTTTTTTTTTTTTTGCTTTTTTTTCAGTTTTTCTTTTTCCTCAGGAGAAAGACAATGGTCCATTTTCTCAAGCAAAGAGATGATCTTCTCTTGTTGGGCCCTAATTTGATTTGGACTCTCTTTAGCAGTTCCAACATGTTTATCAACATCAGTTGCTTGATGCCCAATTATGTGGTTTTTAATTTGGGTGAGAAGATCACATACCCCTTGGAGTTTTTCTTTGTACTTCTATGATGCTCTGCCAGTTTGGGGTATGTTGCTGTTTTTCCATTTTGGATCTCCTGAGGTTTGTATTCTCTGTTTCAGAGATTCACTAAATAGTGTAACATGCAATAATTTTCATTTTTAAATTTTTCATCTGTCATTTTGCCTTCATGTTGAGCTCCAAAAATAGCAATGATTTGAAGTGCTTCAGATAAGTGTTCTTTCTTGGTTGATATTGCCTCGTTAGAAATCCTTTGCTTAAAGAAAGGTTTTCCAGCTTTCTCAATATAACTTTTTGACTTTTTAAAAAACATGGTCTTTAGTTTCTCCTTGTCTGTGATTTTGAACACTGTCACACAAATCATCTCTTTTTGGAGTTTGATCTGTCTAATCAAGCAATCTTCACAGTTCTTAAACTGGTCTAACTTCAGAGATGTACAGATATAAATTGACTTCTCTTACTCCTTTCTGCAGCTTTAAGAAGTTCTTGATAATGCTGTTTATATATATTAACTTCTTTTTCCAATTGTCTTATAAGTGAGGCAGAAAATATTTGGCATTTTTGGCTATCTTCCAGAAAAATCTTCAAACTGAGAATGCAGAGTATTCAGAACTTGCTGTGCTTGCCAGGCAACATTATCTTTATTGAAGCCCTGTTGCTAGCTCGAATTCTGTCAATTTCACTGATGAGCTAATGCCAGGATACTATACTCTTCATGTTTATGTGAGACTCATGTCAGAGTCAAGACGTTTTGATACTGTTGCTTAATTCTATTTGCCAAGTCAACTGCTTCTTTGTTGGTGAACAGTGAAGTGCACAGATAAAAGCCTCATTTCTAGTAAGTATAATGACCTCTTATTTAGCACAGTGAGAGCTGTTCTGAAGCACAGCTGCCCCTTTATCTGGCAGGATGGAGGTCTGGCGGCACACTGGGCAAGATAGAGTTAAGCTACAGGTAGGAATGTAGCTTTGCAGGGACCTGGTGCAGAAAGTGCAGACAGGGAAAATCTTGAGATTTTTGTACCATTCCAGGCAAATATTATACTGCAAATCAGAAACTGTTGATCTGGAGCACCACTTAAGTCTTCGGGCTGCAGCGAGTGTGTCTCTGTTGGATGGACTCTGCACCCAGCACTGTCCTCAACTTGTCGGGTATTTTTCCTCCAGGCCCACTCCGGCTTTGTGAAACCTAGATCCTAGCGCCGCTTGTTCAGCACCTTGCTGCGCAGAATCAGGTCGTTTCCGCGAGCCACGCCGACCTCAGTGCGATGGAGGTGGACAGGAAGTAGACTGATTCTCTTCCTGGCCCTCCGCCTCGGAGAAATGACGGCGAAAACGCCACTTTTCTCAGGAAGGGTAGGCAGAAAGGTTTCTCTGGCCCCTTGTACAGCAAGGCGTCCGGGGGGGGGAAGCCGGAAGTGACTTCCAGCACTTCCGGTCTCATCTTCACGTACCTCCACACTCCGGAGAAAATAGCCTGGAACTGCACTCTCAACCGAGTGGCCGGAGCTGCAGGCGAAAAGCTGCTAGGAGTTTCCCGGTCATGGCGCGGCCCCAGGCCAACACCCTCAGGCGGACACCCGCACCTGCCTGCCGAGTCTCTCTCTCGGGCCCGCTGTCCCCGCTTTTCCTGGCAGGTCCACCCCAAGGCGACCGCAGGCCTCTGGGCATCAGCAACTGAGGGCTAGTGGCCGGCGCGGAGCCGCTCCCGGGCTATGGGGCGCGCGCTCTTGCTCCCGCTGCGCCAGCTCGCGGCGCCTCAGCCGCCCCCACCCCCATCCCCACCCCCTGACCCCCCAGCTGCGAGACAGGCGCGAGGCGTCTTCTTGTCTCTGCTTCCCCCGGGCTCCGGAGGGCGCAATTGGAACGCGGCAGCGCCGCCCAGCGATCAGCCACACACACACAAGGGCCGGTCCCAGCTCCAGGTCCCCAAGGCTGGGCCCACAAGCGCTGCCCGCCTACTCCGCATGCCCCAGGCGGGGTCGCAAGTGCCGGCAGGTGGTAGAGATCAGCTGAGACAGAGCCACCCCTTTGGCCCTGAGAGGCCTAGAGTTTCGGCTCCCCAGGCTAAGATCGGGCCTTAAAGCGGTCGCCTCTTGACTTCCCCGCAGGCGAGACTAATTACCTGAGCCTCAGAGGACACAGGGTGCAGCG
Organism: Cavia porcellus; assembly: GCF_034190915.1. Classification (NCBI taxonomy): domain Eukaryota; kingdom Metazoa; phylum Chordata; class Mammalia; order Rodentia; family Caviidae; genus Cavia; species Cavia porcellus. Next base: position 35,700,105 of record NW_026947508.1, read on the forward strand.
GGGTGGGCCTGGCCGCACTGCTGTAGGCCAAACTCTGAGACTGGTCCAGACCCCCTTGACCTTTTTCGCCTCCAGACACCCTCTCACAGCCGCCCAGCCCAGCTCACTTGAACCCCAGCCCAGAACCAGACACAGACAGAAACCCTTCCTCTATTTGGTTCCCGAGATGGGAGCCCAGACAAAGCGCCTCCACAGACTTTTGGCCCTGTGGAGTCTCACCTTTGGGCTCTGTTGGCTCCCGGCTGTTACTCTCGTAGTTTTGGCTGGCCAAAAACTGCTGCTGAATGGCACGGTGTCCGGTGATCCTGGGCTCTTTCTGTCCTGCGCAAAGTATTGGCTAGGACAATTGATGAACACGTAAATGCAACTTTAAAGTAAAGGTAGAAAAAAGGGGAAGTAAAAGAGAAAAATGAAAAGTGAAGAAAAACAAGAAATAGTCCCACAAGCAGGATGAGCTACTGCGGAAACAGGACAGCAGAACAGCAAGATCTCATTGGCGAGGAAGTCAAGGTCCCCAGTCTTTTATATGTCAGATCCGGCCAGTCGAAAGTTGCTCTGCCCAGGCATCACTGGCCTGATTGACAGGTCACATCTTGTTGTTTAGCCTCTGTTCTGGATCTTAGTTAATTTACAGGTTACATCTTGTCTTCCAGCCACCCTGCTATGCCCTAATCTCTTGCCTCAGCACTGAGGATAAGGAAGAAAGGAAGGATAGTGCCATTGGGGGCTGGGGGTTTAGCTCAGCGGTATAAGCACCTGCCTTGCAAGCAGGTGGTCATGAGTTCAACCCCCGGTACTGATAAAAATGAAAAAGACAGAAAAAAAAAAAAAAAAAAGAGGATAGTGCCATCAAAGAAGAAAGTGATTCCTGTGGCATCCTAACCTTTCCTCTCAGCACCCTGATCTAGATGTGGTGTTGCATTCCTATAATTCTAACTTTTGGGAGGCTGAGGCATTGTTTTGATTTTTTACTATTTTGAAGCATTGTTATTCTTTACAAATTACCGTTTTATTATTGTTCTTTTTCCTGTTTATTTCATTTTTATTTTTCTTGTAACAATCTTTGTGTAATACTGAGCTAATTAAAAGTTGATTTAGGGCTGGGGATTTAGCTCAGTGGCTCAAGCACTTGCCTGGTAAGCACAAGATCATGAGTTTGACCCCCAGTACCAAAAAAAAAGTTAATAGTCACTGATTAGCCCTCGTAGTGCAAAGCAGTATACTAACTAGTATATATATTTATGTTATCAATAATTTGTCATCTCAACAACTTTATGAAGTAAGATTATGCCCTTTTCTAGATAAGAAACCTAGAGCAAAAAGGAATTAAGTAATTTGCCTCAGGGGATGTAGTAGATGATGAAGTTAGAATTGGAAGGTCTATCAGATCCAAAACCTTTAGACTTGTCAAAGTTTTATATCCAAGGCCAAGCATGGTGGTGCGCACCTGTAATCTTAGCACTTGGGAGGCTAAGGCAGAAAGAATGCCATGAGTTCAAGGCCAACCTGGGCTACAAAGTGAGTTCAAGGCCAGCCAGAACTGCATAGTGAAACCCTGTGTCAAAAAGACAAAAATAAACAAATAAAGTTTTATATGCTTTGTATTAACTCCTGTGTGTGTCGTATCATGAGGAGTTGTGTATTTAGCATGCATGAAGCCCTGGGTTCAATCTTCTTCTCTAAGAAAAGTGAAAAGGGATACTCCAAACAGTGCATGCAATTTTTTTCTTGTTGTATAACATCTATAATATAATATGGAACAAATATCTCTATACCTCAGTGAAATGTTACACTACTTTGTAAGTTTAGATCTGCTAAACATTTTCTTTTTTGGATGTTCAATCTCATGAAATATATCTGAGAATCTTTTAATATGAAGGTTTTTGCTGCTATTGCTTCCCCTTGGACATCCTTTTTACCACAACTACTTCTCCCATTTACAGTAGATAAAGTCACTTTTCCTAAATCCTTCTTTGTACGTATAGTCCTCATGACAACAAAGTCAACATCACCATGATCATTTGTAAGACTCCTTTTATGTTCAATTTTGCCACATCTTACACAGCCTACTCAAAATTCCTGGGAGGGCGCTGGGGGAGAAAGAATGGCAAGAGGGTGGAGAAATGAAGATGATCAGCATGGACAATAAACAGAAAGCTGAGGTCAGGTGGATCCCTCTCTCTTGATGGGAGGAAAGGAATTGTTCACCCACTACAATGCATTTATTTGTACGTTTGTCATGTGACACCCCTTTGACTAAAAACTAGTTTGCTTCTCATACCTGCATTCTTGGGGCCGGAACAACTGTTTCCTAGGGCCTTCCATACCCTCAGGGATTCTTGGGCACTTCATGCTCTCAGCTCTGCACCTGTGAACAATCACTAGCTCAGTCACTCCCAACATCTCTCCCTTTTCTGTTTTGTAGTTGCAAATCAATGGATGTCCACTTGAATTTGGAGGAGCTGTGTTTGGAGGTTCTGCAGACAGTTTTCTTTCTTGTGGTTAATTTTTCCACTGGATAGTCAAAGTGACTCAAGTTAAAGTGAGACCTATATTAATTAGAATTAATTTCTTGTTATATATCAAGATCAGTTAAGTCTCCTCAGGAATTACCTTGGAACCTTGAACAGCACCTCTTGGTACTTCTGTCAGTGTCGGCCATCTGGATGAGTCATGCCATTGCTTGATCAAGTTGCTTTCTATGAAAGCTTGGGAGATTTTTTTTCTCCTGGTGACTCTCCTTAGGCACACTGTACATCATCAATCACTTCCCTCTGTGGGCCCACAGTTTTCTTGGTCAGAAGACCATAGACTCATTTGCTTAGAGGATGTTGCAACAGAAGTTTTGTTATATCCTGGGTCCTCATTGACCTCAAAGGGCTGGGACCAAAATATTGGTTGTCCTGTTAGCTCATCTATCTTTTTTATCTTTTTCTTATCTTTTTTTTCTCCAACCCTCAGTTGTTGAAGATCCAGAGGAGAAGGGTAATGACATTACATTGTAATGGGAGCAGTGAGCTTAAACTTATATAAAATAGAACTATTATTTTCTACCAATGATGGATGTTCCAGTATTTAAATCCCTGTAGAATGTTAATAGGTAAGTTACATATTTTATACAGAAAATTAGAAATTAAAAAACCATGCATAACATTGCAGCATGACAATCATGATGACACTTTGTAACACACTTAAACTTTCATTTTGACATAAGGTAGTTTTTTTAGTCAATCATCCCTATCTAAAACATAAAAAAACTTTGACCTAATTTGTTGTCCTTTGGTAGGATGTATATCACATAAGTTTTTGTTAAACGCAGATGGCTGAATCTGAAAGAAAAGTCTATCACTATATACAGTCCTTATTTCACACTTCAGAAGACCACACATCTGCAGGCGCGAATACATTCAATATGCTACAAAAACAATAAATTGTTATAGCCACATGAAAACCTTTGTACAAGAACATTTTTAAATCAAAAACCTTATTGTCTAGAAAACTTAATGCTTTAATGAATGAGTAATATAAACATATTACAATAATATGTTCTAATAACACTTATTGTTATTGATAGAACTGTGAGGGACCAGCGGCGGCTGAAAAGATAAGAAGTATGAAATATAAATGACCTTTATCTTGAGAATGTGGGGAGAGACACCCCCAGTCCCCTGGGGCACAGCATCTCCACTCCGGAGTGGCGATCTTTCCGTGGAACACATGGAGTGGCGGCCTATATGTAGCTTAGGTTAGGGGTGGTGCCTGAGGGGGCATTAGGGATGCACAGGTAGCCCATTGGCACTAGTTTGGCGCTAGAGGTAGATTCCTAGGAGTGGGGGAGATGGAGCTCCTTGGTTCCAGCTGAGGCTTTACCAGCTACAGTGTCCTGTCTGGGCCAAAACCCTTTCAGTTATATCCCCTGCAAGGCTATGAAGATCACTGAGGCTTCCTGTCAATGAACAAAGGCTGAGACCAAGGAGCTGCTCCTTTGTTCACCAAAGGGAACCTTAACCAATAAGTCTCCCAAGAGTGAAAGGTCCTTTTAGTTACTGTAATGTACTTCTGATGACCTCTGAAAAAACCTATTTTGATACCAAATTCACCAGCTGGCCACCCAAGTGGATGCATGCTTTTAAATCTCAACCCGCCCTGATTAATGTGTTTTAAAATTTTTTTCCTCTTTGAGTAAAATGGATTTGAAAAAAAATCTAGACCCAAATTAAATTTTGGGGGCTGGGGATTTAGCTCAGTGGCATAAGTGCCTGCCTTACAAGCAGGCAGTTGTGAGTTCGATCCCCGGTACCGATAAAAAGGAAAAAGACAAAAACAAAACAAAACAAATTAAATTTTGAATAAATGAGTCAAATATGCAAAAGAAAAAAAAAGAGAGAAAAAATTGTTGAGCTCAAATACAAACAACTATTCATGGATATGATAAACAAACAAGTACACAGCTTAACAGGTTAGACAAATAAATGTCTTTTTTATAGACAAATAAACGACATTTTTGCTCAAATTGAATGATAGTAACTCTTTTACAGTTTTAGAAATTTATAACTATAAATAGACTAGTCATTTTTTGTAGGTCAATTAGCAGAGATCTCACAAGAATTTGGAAAGGACAAAATTTTTTATCTATAATTAATATATATTTTGTATTTTATTTTGTTTTAAGAATACTAGTAACTTTAGTTTCCCTTTCTTTCATGTAACTTTCTGATTGGTTATCTCCACATACTCTATCACCTCAGACCTTTGATTCCCATTTTTGGTTACCATCTCCTGGACATCCTGGGTCAATTCCTTTAATTGACTCTAGGTAAGATCTAGCCCCATCTTTGTCTTATCAGCTGTGATGTGGCCTCTGAGGTATTGATATAGAGGAAAGAAACTCCCAACCTACTAGATATCCAGTACAAATTTGTGTTCTTTAAAATCAAAGAATGAATGTTAGAAACAACAGAGGTTAAGATCAGAATACATTTATTGAGAGAAAGAAAGCTTCTGAGAGAGAAACAAAAGGGATCTGCAGTGGGTTGCCAAAAACCCCACTGTTTCTGGAGATTTTTATAATACAAAACCACAAGATGAGTGAGTCTACGGTGGGGACAAATGGGAACTTGCAAGGTGAGCATGAGGTGGGACAGAACCTTATGGTCAACCAATAAGATTACAAGTACAATAGCTCAAGTAAAATTGATCAAATGGGAAAGTAAGTCACATAGCAAGGGAGCAAGCATACAAAACAGGGCCTTTGCCTGTAGGGGTTAGATTAGTAGCTCCTTCTAGCTTCCTCAAGGTGCTGATACCTGTTTAGAATATCAATCCCTGGTGTTTATCCTTAGGGTGTGGCCACATTTGTTTTATTTTTTATTTTGAGATCTGGCCAGAGTTGTTTGTTTTCCCCCATAGTTGCAGCTGATCTGATCTTTTGCACTGGCTCATTTGAGGACCTAACCCTGTCTTCCTATCTATAATTATTTCTATCTAATTCAACTGCCTATAACAACATTACTGTCATAGGACTGAGCATCAGCTTCTTGGAATGTGGAATCAACTCTTTCCTGGCCTGGGTCCATGATCAATCTGGACAGCATGCTCTGACACCCAGAGAGGCTGTTCAGCATTCTCTGGGAACACACAAGCGTACCCTGTACCCCAAGGGATAGTGGACTGGGTTCCTTTCACTGTCCAGTACAAAGATCTTTCCAAAGGACCTTTTCTAACTTTTTTCCCCTTTCCCTGAATGAATTTCCTTTCCACCACTGTAGTTCCACCCTTCATAGGATTTAAAAAGATAATAGTGCATACTGCCAAGTGAAGTCTATTATGAGGTATAAACTTTGTTTTTGTAGTTGAATTTTGAGCATATGTTGAACATATTTAACAATTTTTAGACCTTGAAGATTATAAGGAATTCCTGTGATAAGGGAAATATGAAGTTTTACAAAACATTTGGAAGGCAGACTTTGTGTGAATTGGGCCATTGTCTGTCTTAAGTGCAAAAGAAAAACCTGTATCCTGTATTCAGGCACCTGGGGTTCTTGTTCATTATTCCCACCTCTGGCTGCCTCACCCATGGGCTCCATCTCTAGCACCCATTTCCCCAGAGGATGTGGCAGTCACTACCTCTGTAGCCATAACCACTTTTTTTTTCTTTTTTGTACTGAGGATTGAACTCGTAACCTCATGTTTGCCAGGCAGGCACTTGTGCTGCTGAGCTATATCCACACCCTAGGATTTTATTTTATTTTTTGGTACTGGAGATTGAACTCACAACCTTGCACTTGCCAGGCAGATACTTGTGCTGCTGAGCTATATATCCTCAGCCCATAGGATTTCATTTTCTTTTAATTTAAAGGAAAAAAAAAAAAAACAGTATAAGGGTACAGTTAATACAGAGTTACGAAAAAAAAATGGTAAGAAATCACTAGTTAATAGGTTACATATTGTCATTTTAGAAATAGTTGTTCAAGTTACAAGATTAAAGCATACAAAGTGGACATTCAAACAGTGAGACTGCAAACAGTTGTGTTCAACGATCCAACAAAAACTTAGTAATGTGGGCATCTATCTTACACACCTAAACACACTTGCAGTTGTATTCTTTAGGGCACTTTTTTTTCCTCTCTTTTTTACAACAAAATTTACACATTTTGGGTTTTATTACTCCCATAGTTTTTATTACTTTTCTTTTGGAAGAGAAAAAAACCAACTATGACAAAACAAAGCAGTCAGTCAAAACAAAGGATAGACATAGCACATAATGTAAAAACAGAATACAAGGTTATCAACAATGGTTGCCATAATGCCTCTTGCTTCCTTAAAAAGAATTGCCTATATCATTAGGTATAATAAAATTGAACAAAACAGTACAAAACAAGACCAATAAAACCTAAACATTGGAAACATTACAGGACTTCAAAAGAAGATAATAGTCAAACCAGAATGGGCATCATAGTGAATCTTATTGCCTTCAAAGTAGTTGCCTATACCCTCAATCTTGATACTATCAAACAGAAAGGAACAGAGTCTAATCAGTCAAAACAAGATAGTGGGTGTAATACAGGGCTTCAAACCAAGTTAATAGGAAATCAAAAAAGTTACTATAATATATCCTGCTAATTTTTTTTTCCCTTAATTAAAAAAATAATAAAATAAATAAATAAATAATTTTTTAATGAATATGGGGGAGACTGAGATAAAAGAGGACATAACAACATAACAATACAGGTCAAAGCATGACAATTTCAGCAACCTAGTGCTTCACCACCAAATAATCCAACTTAATAGTAGTTACCATAGTGTCTTTTTCCTTGAAATATTTGAATATAACTTCGTATACTATAGCATCAAATATATCAAGACAGTGTGAAACCATTCAAGTGGATGAAAGTATTACAGGGTATTTAGAACCAGCTAATGGTAAATGACCAATGATTTCTATGTTATCTCTTTGCCTATAAAAATTTTGTTTATACTATCACATGTAATAAAATCCAGTAAGATACAACATGATAAAACCAATGGAGACAGAAGAGCAACAGTTTGGTGGGACTTCAAAAAAGGATGATATTAAATCAGCACTAGCTATTATGATGTTTTGTTTTCTACAAAATAGCTGTTCATTTCATCACAGGCAATAATATCAAGCAGCCTAGAATAAAGCCATTCCAATTAATGAGTGAAAACTTTATAAGGCTTCAAAGCCACATAATGGGGAATCATGATTACCACATATTTTTATATATTTGAATCATTTCTTACACTAGGGAAACTATTTGGTATTCATACATGTGAGTTTGATTTATTTCACTTATGAGTATGGTCTCAAGCTGCACCCATTTATTTATAAATATCTCAACGTGATCCTTCTTTATAGCTGAGTAGTACTCCATTGTATAAAAATACCACAATTTTTTTATCCATTCCTCAGTTGATGGACACTTGGGATGTTTCCAAGATCTAGCGATTACAAATTGTGCTGCTATAAACATAGGTACACATGTGTCACTGTGGTATGATGCTTTCATTTCTTCTGGGAATATGCCTAGAAGTGGAAAAGCTAGAACAAATGGGACTTCCAATCCCAGCTTTTTGAGAAATCTCCAGACTGACCTCCACAATGGTTGTTCCAGTCTACACTCCTACCAACAGTGCAGGAGAGTTCCTTTTTCCCCACAGCCTCTCCAGCATTTGTTGTTGGTGGTTTTCTTTTTCTTTTCTTTCTTTCTTTCTTTCTTTTTTTTTTTTTTTTTTTTTTTTTTTTTTTGTCTTTTTTGTTTTTACAGGTACCGGGAATCAAACTCACAACTGCCTGCTTGCAAGGCAGGCACTTATGCTGCTGAGCTAAATCCCCAGCCCTATTGGTGGTTTTCTTGATCCTGGCCATTCTTTCAGGAGTGAGATGGAATCTCAGTGTGGTTTTAATTTGCATTTCTCTAGTGACTAGTGATGATGAACATTTTTTCGTGTATTTATCTGCCATTTGTATTTCTTCATCTGAGAAGTGTGTATTCATCTCAAATGCCCATTTTTGGACTGGATCTTTGAATTTTGGGGTCTGATTTTTAAAAAATTTTTATATGTTTTAGACAGAAGTCCCTTGTCTGAGGGAGAGTTCACTAAGATTTTTTCCCAGTTTGTGGGTTTTCTTTTCATTATGCTGGATATTTCTTTTGACATGCAGAAACTTTTTAATAAGAGGTGGTCCCAGTTATTGATTCTGGGAAGTATTTCCCATGTGGTTTGAGCCCTATTCATGAATTCTCTACCTACCCCTATGTCTTCAAGGTTTCTACCCAATTTGTCTTCCAATAGATTTAGTGTTTCTGTTTTAATACTCAGATCTTTGATCCATTTAGATTTTAATTTAGTACATGGTGATAGGAATGGGTCTAGTTTTAGTTTTCGGCAAATGAAGAACCAGTTTTTCCAACATCATTTATTAAAGAGACTGTCGTTCTTCCAGTGAACCTGTTTGGCTCCTTTATCAAAGATAAGGTGGTTGAGTGTGTTTGTAGTTGTGATTGTATCTTCTAATCTATTCCATTGATCTCAGCTCTGTTTTGATTCCAGTACCATGTTGATTTTACTACTGTTGCTTTGTAATATAACTTTAAGTCAGGGATTGTGATGCCTCCTGCCTTTCTTTGTTGCTTAGAACTGTCTTTGCTATTTTAGGTCTCTTCTCACTCCAGATGAATTTTAGGAGTGATTTCTCTAGATCTATGAGGTATGTTGATGGTATTTTTATTGGGATTGTATTGAATCTGTATAAGAGTTTTGGGAGAATGGCCATTTTCACAATATTTATTGTTCCTATCCATGAGCAAGGGATGTCTTTCTATTTTCTGAGATCATCTTCAATTTCTTTTTTCAGTGTATTATATTTTTCCCTGTATAGGTCTTTTACTTCTTTCATAAGAGTAATTCCTAAATATTTCATTTTTTTGGTTGCTAGTGTGAAGGGTGTGGTTTCTCTTATTTCTCTCTCTGTGATTTTGTTGTTAGTGTATAGGAATACTATTGATTTTTGAGTATTAATTTTGTATCCAGCTACATTACTGAATTTATTTATTATATCTAAGAATCTTTCAATGGAGTTTAGGGGGTCTTCTATGTAGAGTATCATGTCATCTGCAAAAAATGATAATTTAACTTCTTGTTTTCCTATCTTTACCCCCTTTATTTCACTTTCTTGTCTAATTGCTCTGGCTAGTATTTCCAGTACTATATTAAATAGGAGTGGTGATAAAGGACATCCTTGTCTTGTCCCTGATTTTAAAGTAAAGGCCTTCATTTTTGGCCATTTAGTATGATACTGGCTGTTGGTTTTTCATAGAAGGCTTTTACTATATTGAGGTAAAGACCATCTATTCCAATTTTCTGTAAAGTTCTTATCATGAATGAATGTTGGACCTTATCGAAAACTTTTTCTGCATCTATAGAAATGATCATGTGATTCTTACTTTTGGCTTTATTGATATGGTGGATTACATTTATTGATTTACATATGTTGAACCATCCCTGCATGCCTGGATGACTCCCACTTGGTCATGGTGTATAATCTTCTTGATGATTTGCTGCATCCTATTTGCCAATATTTTATTGAGTATTTTTGCATCTGTGTTCATTAGGGAGACTGGTCTATAGTTCTCTTTTTTAGTTGGGTCTTTCTCAGGGTTTGGTACCAGAGTAATATTTGCTTCCAGGAATGGCTTAGGAAGGATTGCTTCCCATTCAATTTCATTGAAAAGTTTGAGGAATGTTGGCATTAGGTCTTCTTTGTATTTCTTGTAGAATTCTGCAGTGAATCCATCTGGGCCTGGGCTCTTCTTTGTAGGTAAGGACTTAATTACATTTTCAATTTCATTAATAGAGATTGGTTTATTCAGCAATTTTACATCCTCTTGACCTAGCTTTGGCACTTCATATGTTTCTAGGAATCTGTCTATTTCTTCTGTGTTGTCAAACCTTTGAGAATAGAGGTTTTTGAAATAGATGTTGATGATCTTCTGTACTTCTATAGAGTCTGTAGTGATTTCAACTTTTTCATTTCTTATTGCATGAATTTGAGCTTTTTCTTCCCTTTTTTAAATAAAGTTGCCTAGGGGCTTATCAATCTTATTTATTCTTTCAAAGAACCAACTCTTTGATTCATTGATTCTTTGGATTGCTTTCTTAGTCTCTATTGCATTGATTTCTGCTCTGATTTTTATAATTTCCTCTCTTAGCTTTGGGCTTGCCTTGCTCTTCTTTTTCTAGCTGTTTGAGATGTAGCCTTAGGTTATTTATTTGTATTTGTTCTGTTTTCCTGATGTGGGAACTCAGTGCAATAAATTTTCCTCTGAGGATGGCTTTCATTGCATCCATGGTTTCCAGTAAGTTGTGTCTGTATTTTCATTTTCTTGTAGGTATTGTTTAATTTCTTCTTTTTTTTTTTTTTTTTGGTCTTTTTCCTTTTTTATCGGTACCGGGGATTGAACTCACGACTGCCTGCTTGCAAGGCAGGCGCTTATGCCGCTGAGCTAAATCCCCAGCCCCTTAATTTCTTCTTTATTTTCCCCTGTGACCCACTGATTACTCAAGAGTGTGTTATTCAATTTCCATGTGTTTGTTGGATTTTTGCAGTATCTTTTTATTTCTTTTTCCTTTTTATCTGTATGGGGGATCGAACTTACAGCTGCCTGCTTGCAAGGCAGGCACTTATTTTTGCAGTATCTTTTATCATTAATTTCTAATTTCAAAGTGCTATGATCCAATAACATGCAAGGGATAATTTCAACTCTTTTACACTTATTTAAATATGTTCTGTGAGCTAGTATATGGTCTATTTTAGAGAATGACCCATGTACTGCTGAGAAGAATGTGTATTCTGATGTTGTTGGATGGAACACTCTGTATATGTCTATCAAGTCTGTTTGTTCACAGGTGTTATTTCTTTGCTCATTTTCTGTCTGGTTGATCTGTCCCTTGGTGTCAATGGTGTGTTAAGGTCTCCTGTTACAATTGTGTTACTGATAATTTGATTTTTCATTTCTGTTAATACTTGTTTTATATAACTAGGTGCTCTGGAATTTGGTGCATATATATAGTTATCTCTTCCTCTTGGAGTTTTCCCCTAACGAGTATATAGTGACCTTCTTTGTCTCTTCTGATCATTATTGGCTTAAAGTTCACATTGTCTGCAAACAGAATTGCTACTCCTGCTTTTTTTTTTTTTTTTTTTTTTTTTTTTGGATTCCTGTTGCATGAAGTATTGTTTTCCATCCTTTGACTTTCAGTCTGTGGGTATCCTTCTGGGTTAGATGGGTTTCCTGTAAACAGCATATGGTTAGATTTTGTTTCTTGATCCATTCTGCCAGTTTGTATCTTTTAATTGGTGCATTGAGGCCATTGTAAATGGCCAATGTTAATGGTTATAGCTGTTATATGTTGGTTTATTGTTGCCTTGTCATCTTTCTGCTGTTGCATTTTTATCTTTCTGTTCTGTTTAATTATCTGCTTTGCTTAGTGGTTTTTTCCTTTATGTATCTAAACTGTCTTTCAATATTTTTTGCAGGTAATCATGAAGTTCTTCAGCTGTTCTTTGTCATGGAAGTATCTTATTTTACCATCGATTTTGAATGATAGTTTTTCAGGATACATCAGTTTAGGTTTGAAATCAATTTCTTTTAGGATCTGGAATACTTCACTCCATGCTCTTCTTGACTTTATTGTTGAGAAGTCTGTTGTGATTCTGATAAGTTTTCCTTTATAAATGATCTGTCTTTTCTCTCTGACAGCTTTTAATAATCTATTCTTGTGTTGGATTTCTGGGATGGTGGTTATTATATGTCAGGGTGTAGTTTTATTTCGGTTATGACTATTTGGAGTTCTATATGCTTCACTGAACCTGATGTTGGTTTCCAATCTCATGCTTGGGAAATTTTCAGCTACTACTTCTGTAAATATCCTCTTGACGTCCTTTATGTCATCCCCTTCTTTTTCATTAATCCCTATCAATCTTATGTTGTTTTTCTTTGCGTCATCTTGCAGTTGTTGAATTACTTCCTGATTCTTTGTTATTTTTAAAAGATGTTTCCTTTTCTGTTCACTAGCTGTAATCCTGTCTTCAAGGTCTGAAATTCTATCTTCACTTTCATTGAGGCAGTTTTTATAGCTTTCAGTGGAATTTTTGATTTCCTGTATATCTCTGTGCATCTGCTTTATGTATTGTTTGTTTCCTATATTGCTCATCTAGGGATTCTATCTTTTTGTTTAGTTTATCCAATTTTTTAACTGTGTTTTCTTTAGATATGTTCAGCATCTCTTTTATTTCTTTTATCCTTTCTTTTTTTACCTGGGAGATTATTTTTAGTTTGAATTCCTTTAAAGCTTCCTGGAGTTGCTTGTTTATTTCAGTTGCTATTATGTCTGATATTTGAGGTGTATGGTATATATTTTCTTCTATATACATCGCTCCTAAGGTTTCTTGGGATGGGCTGGAAGTTTGAGATTGTAATTTGGTCTTTCGTTTTGTCATTTTCCTATATTTCTGTGTTTCAAGTGTTATTCAAAAGCTTCCTCAGGGTCTGTTGGAAATCCACTTCTGTGTTCACAGCTCCTGAGACTCTGGCACCCAGTTTCCCCAGGCTGTCAGGCCTCTGGAACCAGTGGCACTCGCCTGCTTGCTTAGAACTCCACAGTCCCAAACAAGCTGGGCTCCGGGGAAAGTGGGCACCCGCCTGCTTGCTTAGAACTCCACAGTTCTCCAAGTACAGCCGGAGCAGGGAGGCGGATGCAGGCACCTCAGACTGGCCCAGCTGTTCCAGTGCACCCGGAAGGCTCGAGGGTCCCAAACAAGTTGGGCTCAGGGGAAAGTGCATGCGGTACTTACCCCAGGACACTGGGCCTCTAGAACCGGTGGTGCTCGCCTGCTTGCTTAGAACTCCACAGTCCTCCAGACACATGGGAAGGCAGATGCAGGCACCCCAGACCCGCCTAGCTGTTCCACTGCACCCAGATGGTGTGAGGGTCTTCATTTTAAAATAGTGCTCTGAGCCAAATCCTCTGTGGTCATCTCAACAAATGTACAACCATTAAGACACTTCCTAATCCAAATCTACACACCACAAAAAATAAGTACAGGGGTCCATAATAGAATGAAGATTTCTTTATACATTTTTTTTTCTTAAAAACTTACTTGCTTCATGTTTCATACCTGATAAAAATCAATACACCTCTCTCCTTTTTGTTTCTCTTGAGTCTGTCTTGCTCTTTTGGTTCTAAAGAGCCTGTTTTTCTCTTTGGCCTAGTGTTATACACTAACAAAAAGAGCTTCATTATGTTTGTGTTATGTTTACCAATGTCCAAGTTATATACCAAATTACCTGTTCTGTATGTGCCATCTTCCTGGATGACCTAATTGATATGTTAATCATTGCTCCCCTCTGTAAAGGACAGATGTTATCTAAAATTGAGTGCTAAAATTAGTTGACAAAGGATTGTAAATTCCTGCTAGACTTCTCTGTCCTCTGCAAAGGGAAATGAAGGTCTTCCTCATTCCTTAGCAGATCAAGGATTTTCTCATTTCCTGATCCACGCCCATAACTCTTTACTTTATAAATCATGCTTTCTACAAAAAGTCTGGAAAGTTTTGAGCGAGAGACACAGCTTTTGCAAACTCCAACTGCACTGTGTCACTGGGCCTAGGATAAAATAAATCAGCGCTGCTTTTTTAAAAAAACATGTCTTGCCCCATTTTTGGACACCAATTTGGGGAGCTGTGGGGGCTTGTTTTTGGGCCACAAGACTTTTCTCTTTGATTCCTCTTGCACCAAGTTTTTTTTTTTTTTTTTTTTTTTTGTCTTTTTCCTTTTTATTGGTACTGGGGATCGAACTCACATCTGCCTGCTTTCAAGGCAGGTGCTTATGCCACTGAGCTAAATCCCCAGGCCCCCTTGCAACAAGTTTTATACCTGATAATATCACTATCAATACACCTCTGTGATTAATACTGCTCCTATCAATGTGCTTACCTTTTTGTGCACACAATGAGAAGCATTCCTTTACCCACTATTTCTTTTCTCCTGGGTCCCTTATTCAGGTACTGTTATGGTTTGTGTTTGGATCACCCTCCAAGCCTCATGCACTCATGGAGGCAGCTGAGTCTAGTGTTTGTGATTGGTTGGTTGTCTAGCGCTGGGATTGGTAGTGTGAATGTTATACTTGCCCAGAGGTGAGTAGCTGGTGTACAATATAAGAGAGGGAAGGAGGCATGCTTTTCTGTTTTTGTCTTTTTTGCTCTTGTCACTTGCAGCTGCCACAAATGGCTGCCCCTCAGCTGTTGTACACTAGGAAAAAGAGCTTCATTATATTTGTATCATACCAAAATTTCTGTAAGTGTGACCCTGACTGTTCTGTATACGTTTTTCTTCTCCCTTCTCCCTCTGGGTGACCTAATTGATACGTTAACCATTGCAGCCCTCTACAAATAACAGATGTGGTGCTAAAAGAAGGTAACAAAAGGTTGTTAATTGCTTCTAGACTCCTCTGTTCTCTGCTGAGGAAAACAGGATCTTCCCCATTAGCCTATCTCCTGATCCACGCCCAAACCCCTTACTCTGTAAACAGTGATATGTATATAAAGGTTGCAAGTATGGGGGGCGGGACACACACACACACACACACACACACACACACACACACACACAGAGCTTTTGCAATCTCCAACTGTACTGTGTCACTGGGCCCAGGATAAAATAAATCAGTGCTGCTTTTTAAAATGTTTTTGCCTCATTTTTTGAACTTGAGTTTGGGGGCTCATTTGTGAATTACAAGACAGCCAAGCCACCTTGCCTGCAGGGCTGAAACTCTGAAAATTGAAAGCTAAATGAATCTTTATTTCCTTCATTTTGGGCATCAGGTATTTTGTCTCAGCAACAAGAAAAAAAATAAATAAGACAGGTGCCAATATGCCAAACCCTATGAAGCTCTCAAAGTTCCCAGGAGAAAGGACAGTGAAAGGATGGAGAAATAAATATAAGAGACAATATACAGAAAACTGTGGTGAGGTGAAGCCCTCTCTCCTGGTGGAAGGAAAGGAACTGCTCAACCACCGCAATACGTTTATTTATAAATTTGTCATGTGTCATACCTTTGCCTAACCACTAGTTTGCCTCTCATGCCCCATATTCTCAGGGCTGCAATATCTATTTGCCTGGAGCCCTCCATGCCCTCAGAGTGTTCCTTGGGCATCTTGTGCTCTCAGCTCCACATGTGTGAAAATCACTAGCTCAGCCACTCCCAACATGATTTTCATTTAATTCCCACAATTATCATTTTTCATTTCTTTGTTCCCTTACATTTTGACCAAATCTCTCTTTTGATTATATTTTTTATAAAATGTCAAGTGGTTTATGACCAGTGGTTTACTGAGAGACAAGGAAACAGTCATACCGTTTGCACTCTCTATAAACTGAAAAGAAGATGCACTACAACAACTCCCAATAGACTTTGGGAGACGCAGTAGCCCTTCCGAATCAATTCTGACAATACTTAATAGTATTCTCATTGCTTTTATGGAGGAGAGAATTTTTGGAGAACATACAAGTATACTCCATGTTATGGATTAAGAACTATCAACTAAATGCCAGCTGGATGACATCAGCATTGCATTGAGCACACCATGCTCCACCTGAGGAAAGTTGCCAGCATAAATAGACAGGTGGAGGAGAAGGAGGGCGTTAAGGCATTAATGTGTTGAGGCATTGAGGCATTGTGGGTTCTCCTACAAGTTGCTGTTTGAGCCATTGGTTTTCCTGGAGAAGTTTTGTTCCCACATCAGGCATTGCTTCCTCACTCCAGAGGGGAAGATGTGTGCCGCTTGGTCTCCAGGATAAACTGATCATGCTGGCTTCCTGCATATACTCAACTGTGCTTGTCAGAGGAGCTTGG
Organism: Cavia porcellus; assembly: GCF_034190915.1. Lineage (NCBI taxonomy): Eukaryota > Metazoa > Chordata > Mammalia > Rodentia > Caviidae > Cavia > Cavia porcellus. The sequence continues at coordinate 35,716,542 of NW_026947508.1, forward strand.
GGGTTCTGTGTCACTGAGTACGGCTGTGGTACCTTTTAGGACAGCCCTGGTCTTTGTTTGAGTGTGACTTCTTGGCTCTAGTATAGAACCCTCATCCCACCAACACCAACACAGCTCTTTCACCCCGCATGGACTTTCTGGCTTCCACTGCTGACCTTTAGGCCTTCCTGGCATGGATCCATAAAAAGAGACTGGTGTGAGTCCTTCTTGTGGCTCTGGACCTCCAGCTGGACTCATGGGAGGCATTGTTGTGAGCTCTGGGTTTTCATCTGGACTCATGTGGGACATTGCTGGTGAGATTTAGGCCCTTGACTAAATATTCTATATTTTTGATGTTGCAGACAGAGTTCCTGCATTTTCTTATGTTAATTCCCAGTGACCATTATTAAAATAATATTATAAATTCCATGTCCTGATTCTAATTGTTCTCTGCACAACCCTGACTACAACACTTCACAATTTTTATGAGTAAACTGTTCCTTAGGAAAATTTTAACAAGATTTAAATGAAGCACAAACTCAGTTTTCAATAGTCTCTATTACACTCAAAGATCTCATAGTTATCAGTCTGATATGCTTCCTGCTTGTCTTACTTTTCTCAATGCTAAGACAAAAATATCTGACACCCAAAGTTAAAAAAGAGGAAGGATTTATTTGGCTCACAGTTTGTAGAGGTTTCAGTTCCTAGGTGGCTGGCTCTAGGGCAGGGTGGCACAGCAGAGGGACATCACAGCGGAGAAACAATTCATGGCAGATAGAAGGTAACAAAAGCAGTAAAGTAGCAAGTGACAAGCAATGATGCTCTTCCTGTCCTTTATATCCTATCCAGGCTACCCACCGTTAGGTGGTTTTATGGTTTGTGTCCAGATGTCCCCCAAAGCCCATGTAGTCATAGGATTTTTACAGAGGTGGCTGAGTCTGGAGTGTGTGTTGCTGGGATTGAGTGCATGTGATTAGTAAATCAGTCCACTGATTGGTTTGGTATAGTGCTGGCTAGAATTAAGGGTATAAGTACCAATACACTGATTAAATCATTTATTTGCAAAATTGACTCATCAACGTAGAACATAGATGTCCAGATGCTTCATCTTTAAAGCCACCAACATGAAAATTCTGTATGCTTGAAAATAAATATTGAAGTCATAATTAGTCTAGTGTTTCCCAAACTTTTATGTTAAGCAATGTTGCATTTACTCTCTAACTTATCATTAATCTATTATACAATCATGCCAAGGATGTAGCTCAGTGGCACAGTACCTGCCTAGAAAGCACAAGGTCATGAGTTCAGTTCCTGATACTCAAAAAAAAGTAATCACTGAGCTGTGCAAAAATAAAATGCAAGTATTTTAGGAACTACAGTTGCCAAAATAGAATCTCTTTTTTTCATTTTATCTTCACTCAGTACTTTAAAAACAGTAATTCCTTAACCCAATGGCAAGCTCACAGCCAACTGGAATAGATGAATATTATGAGGTAGCCAGCAAATTTCCAAAAAGAGCTCTAGCTGACTCTGAGAAGAATATCTGCGAGACAAGGCCCCATTCTTAAAAGGTTTCTTTTGTCTCTCACAGTTCAAAATTTGTTCTTATTAACCCATTTGCCCTCATTTCACATGTACGTGCACACACAGACACACATATACACAGACTGTGGGGGAGAAATGAGAAGTAATCACTAGGAACAGAAAACAAAATTATTGGAAACATCTTGTATTTAACAAGCATTTATTAAGTATTCTGTACTTAATAAATAATAAATAAAACGTATGAGGTTTTTGATAATATGGGAACTTCAGGAAGAGATAAACCAGTGACCTAGGCTCTCAGCCTGGTTTTCCCACTACCAAAAGAATGCCAAGAGAAAATTTAGAAGAAAAATTCAAATTATTAACTATTATTTACTTAGTACATCAGGTCCTATGTTATATCCTGTGAAAAAAGGAGCAAATAAAATATATCCCTTATCCTCAAAGGGCTCCCACTAGACAGGATATGAAAGAGGAGAGACAGTCCTTTAGGAAAGTGTCATAGTATCTAAGTAGACAAACAGTTTGAACAAGAAAAAAAAAAACCTCCATAAGTATCTCCTTATTATAAACGCAAATATCTGGTTCAGTCATCCAAGTATTGTAATCTTTTTTCTAATTTTCCTTACAATCCAAAAGGTTATATTTGTAATCCCATTGAGATGTCATTGGAATCCTAGCAAGATAATTCCAATCTACCACCACCAGTGCAACCCATGGCAAGAGTAAAAACACCAAGACATGTTCCAAGTTAAGGACAGCCAAAGGATCCTAAGTCTAATCCTTGTGAGGACATGCGGACAAAGACCTCGATCCTAGACCTTTCCCAGAATTTATTATCTTGTGAAGAAGTGGGGTGGCTCAAGGATGAGAGACAGTGAGGATGGTGGGGAATTATGTGAGTAACTTGAACTGGCTGGCCAGGTGCAAGATTGGCATCTCTGTAAATTATAGAGATAAAGATATGCAGAAGGATCAATTTATATAATCCAATTAGAGTAGCAGTGGAATTGTTTTGGGGAGCTATTGCTTCAATTTCTGATATGCAAACTCTTGTGCCCTGGAGAGTCATAGCCTCTTATCTTGAGGCTCATACCAGTTGACATTTCCAGAGCTATTTGCTCTAACATCTCTCTTGCTCAATCCTGTATTGTGGAGAACACTATGCGAGGAAACAGGATAGATTTTGCATATTAGCACCTCAGCTAGCCCTATTTGCAATGCTCAGAGCCGACTGAGGAGAGAGGGAAATACCCTAGCCAGTCTTTTACCTATCAGTATAAGGAAATGAGTCTCCAAGTAATAAAAGACACAGTAATTGTTTTGGATTCAAAGGGAGTCACTGGAGCTGTCTCCCACAGCTGCTCTTACAGAGTCCTCGGTGGATCCTTAAGAATTTCCACGGCCCTTTCATATGGGCCACAACTATTCACCTAATAATACTAAATCATGTGTTGCCTCTTCCATCACTTTAGTATTTGCACCGATAGTGTGGAAGCAATGGTGGACAAACTGCTGGTGCTTTAGTTAACATGAATTGAAGCAGAGGCATCAAACTACTAACAGTTGTTTTCTTCACTACTGCATAGTTACAGTAAATTTTTTTTAAAAATTGCATATCCCTTGAGGGTCTTTAATAAAAAACAAATTAATATTTTTATTATATCTTAGCCCTTGAGTACATGTCCTTTTAATATTTTGTGTGATGGGGCTGGGGATTTAGCTCAGCGGCATAAGCACCTGCCTTGCAAGCAGGCGGTCGTGAGTTCGATCCCTGGTACCGGTAAAAATGAAAAAGACAAAAAAAAAAAAAAAAAAAAATATTTTGTGTGATGAAAGTGGAAATACTCATAACATTTCTGTGCCTACAAAAGAAATATGACATTTAGCTCCAGGAAAACCTTTTGTATGATCAAACAAGTTGCAACTTGACTTTCTTTCTTTCTGACAAGGTCTCACTATGCAGCTCAGGCTGGTAGTTGGCTTTGAACTCATTATATCACTACGTATTGCAGGTTGGGTTTGAATTTGTAGTAATCCTCCTCCCTCACCCTTTTCAGTGCTGAGATTGTAGGTATGCATCACTATGCCCAGCACAAATGTGATTTTTAGCATATTTATATTATATTTATATTTTAGCATATTTATATTAATATGCATAAATAAATCTGCTAATATGCATAAATAAATCTGCTTTGGGAAGATATGCATAACTCAGAGAACCAATACTTCTTTTGGATACCAGGAATCAAACTCAGGACCATATACTGGCCAGGCAGGTGCTATGATGCTAAGCTATATCCCTGGCCCAAGGAACCAATATTTTCACAAATGATAAATATATCCAGTTGGAAAATTATACATGCACAAAATGTTTATTTATACCAGGTAAAGTGACACATGCATATGATACCAGCACTCAATTGAAACAAGAGGATTGCAAATTCAAGGCCAACCTAAGCAATTTAGCAAATTGGGAAGACCCTGTTGCAAAATCAAAACCAAAACAAAACAACATTATTGTAACAAAGTACAAAATATTAATTGATATAATTAATTTTAGATTCTACTTTTTATTAATTTTTTAATAACAATCAGACTTTTTATTAATTTATTTTTACAACATTTGTAATTGAACTCTGAACCTTCACAGTGAGCTACATCTCCAGCCCTCTTTTATTTGTTCTTGCTAAATTGTCCGGGCTGAGCCCAAACTTTCGATCCTCCTGTCTCAGCCTCCCAGAATTCTGGGATTGCAAGTGTGTATCACCATGCTTGGCTTGATCTTACTTTAAAACTAGTTCTTACCTCAAAACATGATATAAAGCCTGGGAGTATAGCTCAGTGGTAGAGTTATGCACAAACAAAACCCTAGGGTTTTTTGTTTTGTTTTTGAGACAAGATCTCACTATGTAGCCCAGAACTGCTTAAAACTCATGGTGATTCTCTTGCCTCAGCCTCTTAAGTGCTGAGATTACAGGCATGTGGCATTACACCTGGTTTAGGACCATAGGTTTGATTGCCCTGCCTTGCAAACAAAACAAAACAAAAATATGATGTAATTCTCAGGACTTCTGCTTACTGGAGCTAAGAAAGTGAATCTTTCTGAGGAAAAAAAAAAGATAATCAGAGTTTAGGATACCTGTGGCTGAATCAATCATTTCATGGCTTTCCTTTACTAACACACTCTCTAATATTTGAATTAAAATGAGTAAAAATAGTAATTCACTAATCAACATCCTAAAGTGCAAAAGAGGCAAGAATAGGCTGGCTTTATAGATATGAGCCAACAGAAGTTTTTGTTTGCTTTTCTTTTGTTTTTGTCAGATTTAACCTGAACTTTTCTTCAGTCTGAATGGCTGGGAAAAATTATAAATCTTATCTTTTCTCATTGACTGCTATCTCCCCAGCACCTAACATCTAAGGCATTAAACTAACATATTAAGCATTCAATAAAGATCCAAGTCAGTAAGGGCTGGGGATTTAGCTCAGCGGCTTAAGTACCTTGCAAGCAGACAGTCGTGAATTCAATCCCCGGTACCAATAAAAAAAAAAAAAAAAAAAAAAAAAGAGAAAAGAAAAACAGACAAAAAAAAAAAAAGATTGAAGTCAAATTCTTTTTATTTTATTACAAAAATTAGACTCACCTTCCTAACTGGCAGCGGCTAAAGCAACTCAGGGTTTAAGAGATGAACAGAAAATAAAGAAGCTTCTGAAACATTAGAAATGGGAGGGATGTAGCTTAGTGGTAGAGTTTTTGTCTTGCATGCACAAGGATCTGAGTTCAATCCCCAGCATCACACACACACACACACACACACACACACACACAACCACCAAAAACATTAAATCCTCAAAACATTAGGAAATTGTGCTGGGCATGGTGGTGCTCACCTGTAATCCCAGCACTTAGGAGGCTGAGACAGAAGCGCTGAGAGTTTGATGCCCACCTAAGCAACATAATGTGTTTACAGCTAGCACGAATTAGCTGGGTGTGTGGCTCACACCTGTAATTCCAGCACTGGAGAGGCTGAGGCAGGAGGATCAGCGTGAGTTCGAGACCTGCCTGGGCTACAAAGTGAGCTCAAGACCAGTCTGAACTAAATAGTGAGACCCTGTCTTCAAACAGACAAAAAACAAAACAGCCAGCCTGAATTATGGGGCAATACCCTGTCTCAAAAAAAAAAAAAAAAGGAAATTGTAGGAATCTACTGCAGCTTAACAAATCACCCCAAATCTTAAAACTTAGAACAATTATTATCTCTCAATTATAATTTCATTTTTGATGTCTTTTTGCTTTTTTGGTTTTTCTCTATTATAGCTCACAGTAGTGAAATTTGTCTAGACTTAGGTGTTTGCAGCCTCTTCAGTTGCTCTCCTTATGTTTTTTTAAGAGCAAAATATATTTATTGAAAGAAAGCTTCTGTCTGAGAGAGACAGAAGGGGACCTTATCTGTTTTTAATGAGTTGTCAACATAGCCCCCAGAGTGATCTTTTAAAACCATGTCATATCATGTTCCTTTGCTCAACAATTTCTGGTTGTTTTTTTAAAACTCTTTCACAGCAAACTTCAGAGTTCTTGCAACAACTTACAAGCCACATAAGACATTGCCTTTCTGACCTCTGCCACTATTCAACTGCCCCACAGCTTCACTTCGGTCTCATTGGCCTCATTGGTTTTTGTTTTATTGTTGTTGTTTTGAACATGCAGTCTTTTTCAGGGCCTTCGCATTTGCTGGATCATTTATTTTGAAGTCTTACTCAAGATCCACAAGGCTCTCTTGAAATCATTTGCTAGCAGCCTGTCATAGAGGTACACACCTGTAATTCCAGCACTAAAAGACTGAGATAGGAGGCCCGTGAGTTTCAGGTCAGCCTGGTCAGCTTAGTGAAATCTTGTCATGAAAACACTGTTCAGTGTCATCTGCTCTGTGAGACTCTTACTCATCCTCTTTTTACTGTTTGGATGGCAAAAGTTGGCATGAGTGACCATGTTTCATGTCCTATACATAGGAAGCCCTGCCAATTCCTGGTCTGCAAGGGATCTGTGTAATTTTTTTTATTTAAAGGTAAAAACACAAAACAGTAAAAGGGTACAAGTAATACAGAATTTCAAAAAAAAATAAACAGTAAGAAATCACTAGTTAATAGATTACATGTTGTCATCTTAGAAATAGTTGTTCAAATTACAAAATTAAAGCATACAAAGTGGACGTTCAGACAGTAAGATTGAAAACAGTTCTGTTCAATGATCCAACAAAAACTTAGTAATATGGTTTTCTATCTTACACACTTAAATATACATGCAGTTATATCCTTTAGAGCACTTTCTTTTCCTCTCTTTTTTACAATAACAATTACACATTTTGGGTTTTATTACTCCCACAGTTCTTATTACTTTTTTTTGAAAAGAATAAAACCAAATGTGACAAAACAAAATAGTCAGTTAGAACACAAGCATGGATATAGTACATGATGTAAAAACAGAATACCAGGTGATCAATGGTTACCATAATGCCTCTTGCTATCTTAAAAAGAGTTGCCTATATCTTTAGATATAATAAAATTGAACAAAACAGTACAAAACAAAACCAATAAAACCTAAACATTGGAGACCTTACAGGACTTCAAAAGAAGATAATACTCAAACCAGAATGGACATCATAGTGAATCTTACTGCCTTCAAAGTAGTTGCCTATACCCTTAAACGATACTATCAAACAAAACAGAATAGAGTAAAATCAGTCAAAACAAGATGGTGAGAGCAGCACAGGGGTTCAAATCAAATTAATAGGAAAACAAAAAAGTTACTATAATATATCCTGCGATAACAGTTTTGGGAGAATGGCCATTTTCACAGTTTTTATTCTTTCTTTCCATGAGCAAGGGATCTTTCCATTTTCTGAGATTATCTTCAATTTCTTTTTTCAGTGTATTATAATTTTCTCTGCATAGGTCTTTCACTTCTTTCGTGAGGATCTGTCTAATTTTTCCCCACCTTACTAGGTAACCAATACTGGCCATACACTTATTTTCAGAGTGACAGTTGAGGCCAGGTCCTGGAACGGAAACTCCCTGAGAAAAGAGGCTGTGAGTTGTTCCTTCTGTATTTTTGGCAACCGGCACTGGAAGAGACACTCAATAAGCTTTGGTGATTTGTGAATGAACCAAGGATCAGAGCTAGCAAAACTCCAAGTCCTAGTACCAACAGGAGATTGGCGGGTTCCTCAGCAGCCTTCTCCTCAGTTACCCATCCAGCAGGCACCCCTGGGCTTTTTCTCCGTCATCCGTCACTCGGTACTCGTCCCTTCTCAGCGGGTCTGCCTGGGACATCCCAATCGATCTGCTCGGCCATCTCGCGCCTGCGCCTTTAGATTGTCAGTCGGCAGCGGCGTGGAGATCGCTGGGAGCGTGGCTACCAGCCGGGAGCTGAGGTAAGGCTGTGGCTTTGGTCTGCCAGGCCGCGAGCTAACTGGCTGATCCAGGTGAGCCCCGCGGTGGGAGCTGGTGACCCCTCCACTTCTGAGGGAGGCACGCTCGCGGAATTGGAACCAGGTGGACCCTGAAGAGTAGGCGGGGATGCTGAATCCCAAAGTCTCCAACTCGAATCCCTGCGCAACCCAGTAGTGGAAGCCTAAGTGTCTGAATTAGAAGGAAGGTTGGGAGCGTCGATCCCACTAACCTGTGCAGCAGGTGGAGAAACTTGAGTTTCGGGGAGGGAGAGTTCCTCTCGAAGTCACAGCCAGTGAACGCCAGACCTGGCACCAGACGCTCTTAGCACAATGCTTGTACGGTTCCCATCCTTTAGCTCTTCACTCATTTGTCAAATCCACTGCTAGTTGTTTGGGTGCAGAGCAGTGCAATAACAAGGAGCAACGCAGTTAAGACCCTTCTCTCAGGCAGCACTCAGTGTGGTGTCAGACCAGTTGCCATGCCGTGGTCAGACTTACTTATTTACAATTGGAGAAGGCCCTGAGTGTGGCGAGGCACGAATGAGAACCAAGAGCACCTTGTGAAGCTCTGGAGCCTAGCAGCACTCATTGCTTTGATTTCCACCACCCAGAATCATGGCGTGGCGTTGACACTGACACGTTTGACAGTTTTCCTGTGTTATGTTCATAACAATTCTTGCTTCCTAGGTTGTCTTCTTCACCTAGAGACTCATTGAGAGCAGGGATCTCAGACCCCAGCGACCTAGGTTCTAATGCCTTTTACGGGCTATTGGGATCTTCATTCCAGAAACACTGAAGACATCACATCTGACTAGGAATACAATGATGACAACATATAGTACCTGCCTTTGGGAGGCATTGAATGTCACACTTAGACATTTAAACATACATGTGCAAGGAAGCCTGTAAAGGCTGAGATAATATGTACATGGCAGAGTGAAAGCACATAGGAAAAACCGAATCTGTTCTGCAGAAATGTACGAAGGGCTAGGAACAGTTTCCTAGGCAAGATTATTTGGGAGGAGACTGGTACTGAGGCATTGATTGAACCCAGGACCTTCACACAAGCTACATCCCCAATCCTTTTGGAATTTTACATACCCCCACGTAGTATTTTGAGACAGGATTTTGCTGAGTTGTAAATTGTTTAAGCTGGACTTGAACTTGTGATGCTCCTGCTCCAGTATTACAGAGTGCTCATCAGGAATGGGTCATGATGATTGTCCTTTCTTTTTTGAGACAGGGTTTCATTGTGCAATTCAGGCTGGCCTTGAACGGACTTTGTAGCCCAGTCTGGTCTCAAACTCACAGTAATCCTTCTGCCTCAAGCCTCCCAAGTGCTGGGATTATAAGCATGATTCACCATGCAAAGTGGCAAGATGATTCTTGCACTGAGTCTTAAAGTTTAATAATTGTACTGGGCACAGAGAGAGGCAATTTAGGGCATAGTGGTGTGCACATATACTTCTTCTTCAGCTACTTCAGATGCTGAGGCAGCAGGACCACTAGAGCCCAAGAGTTTGAGATTGTAGTATGCTATGCCCAGAGGCTGTCTGTCCTGAGTTTGGCTTGAATGCGGTGCTTTAAGGGAGCAAGGTCCGACCTGGCAGCATGTGCCAATCAATGGAATACTGGCTGTACTTCAGCCAGGGCAACTCAGTGAGACTCATTCTCTCTCCCTATTTTTTTTTTTTTTTTTTTTTTTGTTACTGGGGATTGAACTCATGACTTCAGGCTTACCAGAAAGGCACTTATGCTGCTCAGCTAAACTCCCAGACCTTTGTTTTTTTAAGACTAGGTCTTTTGGTATAGTACATACTGGCCATAAGCTCACTGTGTAGCTCAGGCTGGCCTTGAACTTGCAGTCCCCAGCTCATCCTCCCAGATACTGGAATTACAAGTGTGCACTACTGTGCACTCAGCTTCAAGACTCTACGTTTAAAAAAAAAAAAAAGTGCTGTGATCAGAATTCTGAAACACGATGGTTCCATTGGTGTAGAAGGCATTCCATGATCTAGCTTATATCTAATAATATCAAATAGTCATACAGTGCATATGAGGGGAATGAATATTATTTGTGGGCTTTATGTAGAATAACTGTGTGTATGTGTGTGTGTGTGTGTGTGTGTGTGCATGTGCACACGTGCGTGTACATGTCTGCATATGCTAGGCAAGTGCACTACAACTGACCTACACCACCAGTCCTCATTTAATATTACAGCTCAATGAAATAGAAGCCATAATTATTCCTCTTATAAAATGAAAAAAGCCAAGGCATAAAAAGTTATGTAGCTTGCCCTAGTTCACATAGCTAATAAATGGTAGAGTTAGAATTTATGCCCAGGCAACCTTGCTTCTGATCTGTGAGTTTAACCACCAGCCTGCCTTTCTAAAAACTGAGAATGCTGTTTTAAATATCAGGCTCCAGGTAAAAACACTTGTAAGGGGCCAAACCAGAACTCAGACTCAAATCTTTTGACTCTTTAAGAGTCCACTGCTCTTTTCATAATGACATCAAATGTTATGGGAGTTAATGCCAAAGTGAAGATTAAATTCCATTCTGAGGCAGTATCTGCTGAAATTGAAATGACCATATCCTTAAATTTTGAAAGTTGTTCAAGAACTTTCACTTTGTACCTTGGGTATACTGGGTGTTTGTTTGTTTGTTTTGAGCAGGGTCTCACCATGTAGTTCAGGCTGGCCTTGAACTCACTGTGTAGCCCACATTAGCCTCAAAGTCAGAGTGATCCTCCTGCCTCAGCCTTGCAAGTGCTAGAATTACAGGCATGCACCATCGTGTCCAGCTTGTTTTTTGGGGGGTTTTGAGACAGTATCTTGTTAAGTAGTCTTGGCCTGGCTTTGAATTACCTATACTGTCTAGGCTGAGCTTAAACTCAGGGTCCTTTTGCCTCGGCTCTAGAATGTTGAGATTACAGACATGTGCCTCCACACCTGGCCGAGTGCTGTAGTTTAGATACTGATGTGTGATGACCCGGACCAATTATTATTATGGTAAAGGTGCAGCAGTATTTGCCCATAACACCAATATGGTATTAGATTTTCTCTGAATCATTTTCTCTGAAAAATGTATTAAAATGATTCCATCATTTGTTGTAATCAAAGAAAACTTTCAGTTTAAATTAGTAAGAATTTATAACCTTTCAGTGTGCCTCCATTCTGTGCTTATAAAGCTGCTATAAAGAGATTCTTTTCAAGGTCAAATAGGTTCTTTTATTACCTGAGTTTGAAAAAAGGAATTAACAATTTGGAATGTTTGTCTAATTGGGTTCTTCAGATCCTAGGTTTAGATTACATTTGTGTTTATAGTGGTATCTTTCACTATTAGGGATAATGAGAAGACTAGAGTAGACGACTGAATCATTGGAGGAATCTTAAGTCAATTTTATACTTTTCAGAGGCCTAACACGCTTGTTTTTGTTATTAGTGAGTTTTTTAAAAGTGTTTTTAAGGAATAAAAATTTACATACTAGAAATCTTCTTGGTAAACTCTTTACTTCTTCACAATGAATTTGAGCTTTACCTTCCTATAAAACTGTTCTGTTTCCTAGTAAGACTTAGATATTTCCTATGCACTATACCCATTGTATCTTGGATATACCCCTGACATGGCACTAATGATGGTATGTTGTAATTTATTAAATATGTCTCCTCTTAATAGCGAACAACTCAAAGCAGGAGCTAGGGTTTTTTTCACTTATTTACCTCTCCCCCTCTTTACCAAGGATGAATCTGAGAGTTTATGTTGGTGAGAGTGTGGTAAAGATATATGTATACTGCAATATATATATATATGTATATATATATTCCTGCAAAGGAGTTTTTCTTATTTTAGTAACTAAAGTTGAAAATGATACATCTGATATAAATGAGTTCTTAGTAATGTAAATAAAAATGAGTTAGTACTGTGTCTTTTGATTATTGTTATATCTTTTTTTCCATTGTCTTTTTCTGTACTTGCAGTTTATAAAAATGGAATTTCAAGCAGTAGTGATGGCAGTTGGTGGGGGATCTCGGATGACAGACCTGACTTCCAGCATTCCCAAACCTTTGCTTCCAGTTGGGAACAAGCCTTTAATTTGGTACCCACTGAACCTGCTTGAGCGTGTTGGATTTGAAGGTGAGCTATGACAATGAGATGCACCCATAAAACTTTTAGGATGTTTGATCCCAGTGATTTGTCAGCATTATGAAAGTAAACAGGATGAATGAGAGAAAAATGACGTATTTATTTATTTATTTTAAAGAGAGTAAAATCAAACAAAGCAAAACAGAATAAAGCTAATCAGAACAGAACAGAAATAGGAAATCAACAGTGGCTACCATAATGTCTCTTTATTTTCTTCAAAATAGCTATCCATATCATTAGTCATAATAGAATCAAACAAAACTAAGCAGAATAAAACCAGTCACACACAAGAATGAAAGTGTATTTTAAAGATAATAAAATCAAACAAAGAAAACAATAAAGCCGAGAACATGGTGAATAGATAGCAGCAGCTATGGAGGCTCTCTGGCCGCTTAGAATCCAGGAATGGGGCGGTGTGAGGAGTCCTAAGCAAGGGGAGCTATACTCTGCCGACCCAGAAACGAACTAAGCTAAGAGAAACCAACTGGAAACGCAATCCCAGTGCTATAACAGGAACAGATAAAATCTCAGCGTGGAAGCTGGATCCTGTGCCACTGGAAGCCACGATTTGAATTTCCTGTTGCCACTGCTGTGTCCAAATCAGCACGGCAGGGAGAAAGACGCGTGAAAACTCTGAGAGTGGGAATCAGCGAACAGAGTTGAGAACAGGACTGGCAGGGAGCCCTGCATCAACCTGCGGTGAGTGAGCGGACCGGGGACCCTTCCATAGAGTAGGAGGCTTCAGCAAAGGACATACTGGGACCGGGCAGACTTGCTGGAACAGGACATTGCAATAACTTTAGTCGCATATTCCCCTCTCAAGCGGGATTGGTGGGGAGTACCTGGCCTGGGTACACCGCTGACTAAGACCCAGTAGGCTAGCCCAAACCAGTCCCAGCACCTGGTGGTGCACGCTAGCAGTGAAGCCTTTGGTAGGTTGACCTGGAGGGGCAGGCCCAGCAGAGGCTGCCCAGGTCTGTGTCTCCCTAGTATACTGCAGTGGGTGGGAACATCTAGCCCATGCATTTCAAACAAACTGTAACAGACAAAGAGAAAAAAATTGGGCCTCCTATATTCGCTTGTATGGAAGGAACAAAAAGTATGGGAAGAGGGAGCAACAAGAAAGGGTCCTCAATCCCCAATCCTGAGAACACTGATCTAGGAAAGGTAAATGCAAAGGAGAATGAGGAAAGAAAAACATGTAATATCAGACACGGTACCACTAGACATAAAACGATATCTCTGGAGCTTCATAGATGAGTTCAAAAGAGAAGTATTTAACGAAATAAAGCAAGATATAAGTAGAATAGTTAGAGAAATGCTAAGCACCGCCCAAGAAAAAACAGATGGTTAAATGGAAGAACAGAAAAAAGGGGAGAATTATTTGATGGAGAAAATAGAGAAAACATAGAATACATGAAGCAGATTCAAAGAGATTACCAGGAAACTAAAAACTCTATTGAAAGCTAGCATAATAGCTTGAAATAAACTAAGGATAGATTGTCTGAACTGGAGGGCAGATTTGTAATGTGGGAGCATGAAATGAAAAACTTCTTAAAAATAACAAGAAAACAGCAATAATGCAAAGGCTAGAAGATGATAAAAGGATCTATAACTTCAGAATTAAGAACATAAAAGAAGAAGTAGGGACACAAACAAATGGACTACAACAGCTATTCACAGAAATAATCCAAGAGAATTCCCCTAATTTAGGAAAAGGTAAAGATACTCAGATGTATGAGGCATACAGGACCCCAGCCACCTACAACCCAAACAGAGCTACACCCAGGCATATAATAATCAAAGTTGCAGAAATCCAATATAAGAACAGAATATTAAAAGCCGTCAGAGACAAGAAACAGATCACTTACAAGGGAACACCCATCAGAATTACAGTAGACTTCTCGGCACAAACCATCAAATCACGAAGAGCGTGGGGAGAAATAATTCAAGCTTTGAAAGATAATATATAACCTCCAAGACTGATATATCCTGCACAACTGTCCCTAGAAATTGATGGAAAAACAAGGTGCTTCCAGGATAAAGAGGAACTAGGGGAATTTGCAACCACCAATTCAACTCTACAGAGAATACTGCAGGGCATTCTAAAAGAGAAAAATACCAAGATTCTAGAAACTGGCAGAGAGGCCACAATAAATGGAGCAGAAAGCAAAATGAAGAAGACAAACTGACAACAAATGACAGAAAAAGATCTCAACAGAAATGAGGCAGAGAAGATTGGATGGTAGGAACAGCCATTTTGGAGAAAACAAGACATTATAATGGCTAGTGCTGATTTAGTATCATCTTGTTTTGAAGTCCCATCAAGCTTTTATTCTTCTGTCTTCATTGGTCTTGACAGATTGTATCTTATTGGATTTTATTATGTGTGATAATATAAGCAAGAACTTTTATGGACAGGGAGATTATACAGAAACCATTGTTCATTTTCTGTTAGTTGGTTCTAAATACCCTGTAATAATGTCATTCTCTTGAATGGTTTTACATTGTCTGGATATGTTTGGTGCTACAGTATACAAAGTTATACTCAAAGATTTCAAGGAAAGAGACACTATGGTAACTACTTTTATGTCAGGATATCTTGTGGTGAAACACTATTTTGCTTAAATGGTTATGTTTTGACCTGCGCTGTTTTGTTGTTATACCCTCTTTTATCTCAATCTCCTTTTTTTAATTATTTACTTTTTTATTCTTATTTTTTTAATTAAGGGAAAAATAAAAATAGCAGGATACATTATAGTAACCCACTTTGATTTCCTGTTAACTTGATTTGAACCCCTGTATTGCTCTCACCATCTTGTTTTGACTGATTTTCCCCTATTCTGCTTGGCTTGATAGTACCAAGTTCGAAAGTATAGGCAACAACTGTGAAGACAATAAGATTCATTATGACGCCCATTCTGGTTGACTATTATCTTCTTTTAAAGTCCTGTAATGTCTCCAATGTTTTGGTTTTATTCTTTACTGTTTTGTTCAATTTTATTATAACTGATGATATAGACAATTCTTCTTAAGATAGCAAGAGGCAGTATGATAATCATTGTTGATCACCTTGTATTTTGTTTTTACATTATCTATTATGTCCATCCTTTTGATTTGACTGACTCTGTTCTGTTATGTCACATTTGGTTTTACTCTCTTCAAAAAAAGTAATAAGAACTGTGGGAATAATAAAATCCAAAATGTGTAATTACAAAAGAAAGGACAAGAAAGTGCTCTAAAGGATATAACTGCATATATATTTAAGTGTATAAGATAGATAACCATATTACTGAGTTTTGTTGGATCATTGAACAAAACTGTTTGCAATCTCACTGTTTGAAAATCCACTTTGTATGCTTTAATTTTGTAACTTGAACAACTATTTCTAAGATAACAATATGTAATCTATTAACTAGTGATTTCCTACTGTTTATGCTTTCTGAAATTCTGTATAACTTGTACCCTTTTTCTGTTTTTTTTTTCTTTTTCTCCTTAAATACAATTAAAAAACAAAAAAGAACAGTAATGCCAATCAAAACAAAATAGTGAAAGGGATACAAGATTTCAAAACAGGATAATAGGAAATCAACTATGACTATCTCTTTGTTATCTTCAAAGTTGCTGCACATACCATCAGACATAGTAAAATCAAACAAAACAAAACAAAATGAAACCAGTCAAAACAGAACACTGAATATAATGAAACAATAAAATAGAATAAAATAAAACAGAATATTGGATTTCAAAAACAAGATGGAAATCCCCTATATTGCTATAGTAATATTGTTATCCTGTTAATAAAGTCTCAGACCACTGCCTTAGGCCTGCAAACAGTCAGTGAAACAGTAGAAGCATTAAGTTGTTTTGGTACCTGAGATGCTATTAACAGCCTGTGCTCTGAGTCAGCTGGTTGCTTACTGGGAGGGAAAGGGTATTGGTATCTCCCAGCCTGCATGCCAACTGGCTCATAAGAAGAGTGAATTGGCTTCATTGTTATTCCTCCTAGGCCCGGTGTGACTTCTTTCTTGGCATCTTTAAATTTGGAACATAGACATTTTTTCTGTGTGAAAAGATAGTGCTGTTACACAGCTGATCTCCATAATAATCCAAGATGAACCTTCTAAGGATATCAAAAGAACATACTGGGAATCTGAGTGCCTCATAATTGATACTTGCTGAGAATGTGCTATGTGCTAGGTAATATATTAAGTGTGAAATTACAGAATTGAAAAAAAAACAGCTCAGGCCTTGACTTCTAGAACCTTAACTCTAGTTGTAGGAGGAGTTTTCTAGTTTTTGCTTGAGTGGCTAAATAGACAATGTTGCTATTAAGTAGGGAAAGGAATGTGGTGGAGAAAATATTTGAACAAAGATAATGAGTTCAGCTTTGGTCAACTGAGTTTGAAGTGTCCTGTAGTTAGGTAGAATAAATGAGAATACTAGTTGGGTTTAGCAGATGAGCATGTCAGAGCCGGGGGCCTAGTCTTTTGATCCTGTGTTCATTCCACTAAGAGT
Organism: Cavia porcellus; assembly: GCF_034190915.1. Classification (NCBI taxonomy): domain Eukaryota; kingdom Metazoa; phylum Chordata; class Mammalia; order Rodentia; family Caviidae; genus Cavia; species Cavia porcellus. The sequence continues at coordinate 35,733,183 of NW_026947508.1, forward strand.
TGCCTTCCTGAAACAGACCTATAACTATTTCTGTGTAGTAGTCTATGTGACATTGGTGTCAAGAGATATATTTTATTTTTATTTTTTGACAGGTCTCACTAGGTATTTCAGGCTGGCTTAAAATCATTATGTAGTCCAGGCAGGCCTCACATTTTTTTTTTTTTTTTTTTTGTCTTTTTTCGTTTTTATCGGTACCGGGGACCGAACTCACGACTGCCTGCTTGCAAGGCAGGTGCTTATGCCGCTGAGCTAAATCCCCAGCCCAGGCCTCACATTTGCAGCATTCCTCCTGCCTCACCCTCCTGAGTGCTGAAATTATAGGACGTGCACTACCATGTCTGGACAACAGATATTTTAGAGCTTAATCTCAAAGATGAAGGTGATGGTGGGCATACCTTAATATACATTAAAATATCTCACTTTGCTTTATTAATTTTTTTTTGCTTTATTAATTCTTCATAGATTCGTCATCTGTAATTTTTGATACTGGGATCAAACTCATTACCTTGCACTTACCAGGCAAGTGCTTGAGCCACTGAGCTAAATTTCCGGCCCTGTCATGTGTAATTTTTACTTTCACAATATCTTTAGTTCACATTTGAGAGTTGCCTTTTATGATATATTTAATATCTACTGTGTGGAAAACTTTTCTCTTTTTTTTTTTTTTTTTTGGATTTTTTTTTGGAGGGTCTTGCTTTGTAATGCAGGCTGCTCTTGAACTCACTATCTAGTGCAGGCTGGCTCAAGCTTTGGCAGTCTTTCTGCCTTAGCCTCCTGAGTGCCAGGATTATAGGTGTGCGCTTTTGTGCCTGGCTGGAAAACTTTTTCTCTCACTGAAGCTCACTCAGAATGGGGGTGGGGTGGGGATGGAGAAGTGCTGGCTCCTAAATATTGGACTCTGAAGTTTAATAGCTATGCCTGTGTTCTTCATTCTTCATTGTTAATGGTTTTGTAGGAGGAAGTTAGTTTTTGTTTCCTTTTACACAAAAGAATATTTAGTATTTTGAGACAGGATCTTGCTATGAGGCCTAAACTACCTTTAAATTTATTGTAATCCTCATGCCTCAGCTTCCCTAATTCAGACATTATAGGAGGTACTACCATTCCTGGCTCACAAAAAAGACTCTTGATCTAGTTAGTAGATTGGACTATATTTGCAGTTACTACCATTACTTTATCTACTGTACCTCATCTACTGTGTCCTCACCAGCCTATGGAACTTTTGCCTCCTCTGTCCTCTGTCCTCTATCCTCTTGTGCTTCCATCATGTTGCATTTCTTTATTTTAGCACTTTTTTTTTTCTTTGTAGGGATTGAATTTACAAGCGCATACTTGCCAGACCATGCATTTATGCCACAGAGCTAAATCTCTAACCCTATTTTAGCAATTCTTAAGGATTGTTTTATTTTTTTTTTTTAGTTTTTAAATTTTTTTAAGAGCATAAAACAGAATAAAACCAATCAAAACAAACTAGTATAAGAGATACAGGACTTCAAAATATTATGGAATCAACAGTAGTTACCATGATGCCTTTTGATTTCTTCAAAATAATGTGAATAATGACATAGTAAAAGTCAACCAGAACAGAATAGAATAGAAACAATAAGAACAGCAATGAATGCAATAAAAGACTTCAAATCAAGCCAACAGTATATCCAAAATTGCTACCATAATATATCTTGGTATCTTTGAAATAGCTGCTCCTGCCATTGGATTTGACATAATCAAATAAAACAAAAGAGAATAAAACCTAACCCAACAAAACAATGGAAAAATACAGGATTTCAAAACAAGACCATAGGAAATTAACAATGACTGCAGTCCTCAGAAGGAGATGCCCCCTAGATGCCACACTGTGTACCACTATCCTCTGAACCGATGATCAGATCACTGGCCCGAAATCTGCCATGTTAGTGAAATAACAAAGCACCACAGGCATCCAATTGCATTTCACGTCCATAGCTATCATCACAGCCTGTATTTCTCTGGATAAGCCGGTCACTTAGGCAGTGGGGGGCTAGGGGATTGGTACTTCTTGTTTGCCATCCTACACACCAGAAGGGTCTGGGTTTTGGCTGTTTCAGTTCGGCAACGGCCTGTGCATGGCACTGGTTCCCAGATTGGGCTTGCTTGCTGATGTGGCCTTGTTCTTTCTACCCCTGGTTGTGAGTGGTGCTGACTCACGGGAAGAGGCTGGGGTCTCCTTAAGGACTGTTTTATACTATAGGTAATAGCATGGGAGACTTTGTGATCTTCCTCTGAGCAGGGACTATACCTAATTAATTTTTGTAATACAGTATCAACATTTTACATACAGTGTGCACTGGAGAAATTTTTGTTGAACCCCAGTGCATGGCTTACTTTTATGAAGTCTTTCTTAGCAAATCATTTCTATGTCTAATATCTCCATTTTTTTGTATCTTGAAGATAGTAATCATATTGAATTCTTTTCTGAATTCTCAGTCATATTTTTCCTTTCTATATTATATATATTCCATATATTAATATTTGTTGGATGAATTAGTGGCTAATTGGAAAAAGAAAGGAAGAAGAAAGGAATGAAAGTTAAATGATTTGAAAGAAAAAAAAGGAGAAAGTAGAAAAAGTGACTAGTGAAAAGGAAGGATAATTGTGATTTAGAGAACTATCATGGGAATTATTAGAGATATTAAAAATTCAAACTCAGTGACATTTCACTGGAGATCGATAGCAAAACTCCAAGTTTTTTTACTTTAGTTAATAGCTAAATGGATAAGATAAAAATATATTTCTGGAAATTTACCTCATTTAGGTTCCTGGTGAGCTGCAGTGAAATAGTAGTTGCTGCTTTATAGGAAGTAGTGATAACTCTGTTGTTTGTCCTGAATGAAGATTTAAAATATCCCATTTGTATGTTTTGTGAAATGACCTTATGAATTCTTTATATCCACAAAAAAGTGTTGTATAAAATATTAATGTAGACACTAATTATACAAACTTGAGTTTTCTTTGTAACACTGATTTACTAGTTGTGCATTCCTGAGTAAAGATAGTCTCTTTTGGTCCAAAGTTCTTCATTTTTTTAACATAAATTTATTTTTATAAGTACATTTTTACAGTGTATAATAATCACATTTGTCATGGGGAGTTAGTATATGCACATGATACATCTTAACTTATTTTTTCATCCCCTTTCTCTCCCTCCCTCCCTCCCCATCTCACCTCTCTTTCTCTCCCTCCCCCCACCATTGCTTTTGCTATTCTGTCTTTTGTTCTGTATAAATTTTATTTTTTTCCATATGAATTTTAGAATTGTTTACTGTAATTCTCTGAAGAATGGTGTTGGTGTTTTGATTGGGATTGCATTAAATCTGTGTATCAGTTTTGTTTCTAGTTATTAGTTTAGTTTAGTTTTGTTTGTACCAGGGATTGAAGTCATGACCTTATGCTTGCCAGGCAAGTGCTTGTGTCACTGAGCTAAATCCCTGGCCTGTATATCAGTATTGGAAGTGTGGCCATTTTGACAATATTGGTTCTGCCAATCGAGGAAAGGGGAAATCTTTCCATTTTTCTGATATCCTCTTCAATGTCCTTTGTCAGAATACTGTAGTTTTCATTGTAGAGGTCTTTCACCTTCCTGGTTAGGTTAGTTATTGGGAGCTGATGAGCTAGTGAGCATTTACAAGTGTGAAGCTGAAAGCACAAGTGCCCGAACAGGAGTGCCCCAAGGGCACAGAGCACCTGAGAAATGCCCTGGATGCATGGAGTGCCAAAAGTACGTACATGTTTATAATTGTTATCTCTTCCTATTGAATTGTTCCCTTATCCTTCTTTGCCCCTTCTGATTAGTTTTGGCTTGAAGTGCACTTAATAGGGTAGCTTCTCCTGCTTGTTTTGAGGGTCTCATTGCATAGAATATTGTTTTCCATTCTTTGGTTTTTAGTCTGTGAATTTCTTTTTGGATTCAATGTGTTTTTTGTATGCAGCATATCATTAGGTTTTGTTCCTTGTTCTAATCTGCCAATCTTTTGACAGGGTACTTGAAACCATTCACATTGGAGAGTTATTACTGATAGGTATTGACTTGTACCTGATACTGCATTATTTTTCTGTTGCTGGTTTACTTTTTTCCCTTTCTGCTTAACTGCTCATCCTGCCTGGGGTATATTGATTCAATTAGACATTTTGGCATTGTTGACTATATTGTCTCTTTCTAGCATATCCTTGAGATCTGTGCTGGTTTGATGGTCATAAAAATTTTAAGGTGCTCTTTGTCATAGGAAATACCTTATTTCTTTTTTAAAGCTAATTTTGTAGGCTGAATAAGTCTGGGTTGGAAGTTTTTTTTCTTCTAGAACTTAAAAACACTTCATTCCAGACTGGGAATGTAACTCAGAGGCACAGTGCCTGCCTGGCAAGTGCGAGATCATGAGTTTGATTGCTGGTACCAACAAAACAAAACAAGAACCTCACTCTAAAATTTCCTGGCCTTAAGTGTTTGTGTCAAGAAATAAGCTGTAGTTTTGATGAGTTTACCTGTATAAGCAATCCATTGCTTTTCTCTAACAGACAGGTAGGTGCTTGTGTTACTGAGCTAAATCCATGGCCTGAGATATTTTAAAAAATCTTTAAGATTCTGTCCTTATGTTCAATTTCTAGGATATTGACTATGATGTGTCATGGAGAAGTTATTTTTTGGTCACAGCTATTTGAAATTTTATATACCTAACTTACCTATATATTTAATTCTTTCTCCATATTTTGATTTTTTTTTTTTTTTGTACCAGAGATCAAATTCATGACCTTCAGGGATGCGCTCGTGCCACTAAGCTAAATCCCCAGCCCATTTTCTACATATTTTGAAAGTTATCCTGTATTATTTCTGTGAACAGGTTTTTTTTTTTTTAATGCCATTTGTGTTGTTTTCTGATTTTTCACTAATTTCAATTAATCTTACTCTTTTTTGCATCATCTAGCAGCTGTTGGGTCCATTTTTCATGTATTCTCTTATTTTCAAGGCATCTCTGAGTAACTGGTTAGTGATATCAGCCTGTCTGCTAGTTTTGACACTTAATTCTTACGTTGATCACTTCTGCTGCTCATCTTTTGTGGTCATTTTTTTGGGTACCAAGAATCAAACTCAAGACCTTACGCTTGCCAGGCAAGCGCTGTGCCACTGAGCTATATCCCTGCTCCCCATACTTTCAATAGAGTTTTTAATTTCTTGGATTTTTGGGGTAACTTTCATGAAAACAAATTTTTTGCTTACCTGGTCATTTATGTTTTGTATTATTTGTGTAGCTCATCTAGTTTTTTTTATTGGTGTCTTCTATAAACTTGCTGATCATTTTATTGAGTTTATTACTTCTTTGAGCTCACTGAGCATGTTAATTGATCTTTTAAAAAAATCTCAGGCTGTGGATTTAGCTTAGTGGTTCAAGCATCTGCCTACAAGCATGAGGTCATGAGTTAGATCCCTAGTACCAAAAAAAAAAAAAAAATCTCTTTTTATCTTTCAAATGATTCAGCTGTGTGACTTTCGTTGTTGTTCTTTGTTTTTTTGGTACAGAGGATCGAACTCACAACCTTGCGCTTGCCGGGCAGGCACTTGGGGCCTGGCAGCCGTGTGACTCTTGATTCCTTCCCTTGAGGTTCCCATGGATGAGCTTTGGAGGAGTTGGGAGTTTTCGGAGGCATTTTGCTGTCTTTTCTTATGTTTCTATTGTGGTGGTGGTGGTGGGGGTATGTGTGTGTGTGTGTACATTGTTGAGGGTGCAAATGTTTATAGTAGAAAGTCCTTGTTGCTAGTATAGAGATGTCTTTGGGTATTGTCTACTTTGCTGTCAAGTTTTGCCTCTCTCCCAAGATCCTACCGCTTCTGTTAATGGGGTAAAGTGATTATAGCTTATATCTAGATGTCCCCCGAAGTCTCATGCAGTCATAGATAGGGCTTTTCAGAGGTAGCATGTGTGATGCTGTGATAAAGGATGCAATGCTAAGAGTAAGGGTATGAGTGTTAGCCTGGATAAGACATGAGACAGAAAGAGGTTTGTGTTTTGTCCCTTAGTGGGTATTGCCATGCTGCTGTCTGCTTCTGCCTGCCCTGCTTTATTAAGAACTGTTTCTCCTCAGGATGCCTCTCTGCGGTGCCACCCTGTCGTGGAGCCAGCCGACTATGAATTGAAACCTCTACAAACTGTGCCAGTTAATCTTTCTTCCTTTAACTTTGGGTGTTGGGTATTTTTGTCTCAGCAGTGAGATGAGTAACTAAGACAGGGTCAAAGTATAATTTTGTACCACCCAGTTCTTTAGGAATGAACTGCAGTATTATTAATGACACAAAGGCAATCCATATATAGGCATGCAGAGAAAATCCATTGATAGCAGCAATTATGCCACCCTAGCAATAGGAGCTAAACCAGCTACATTTTACATGTTAAAGACATACTGGATATTGACATACCATGAGAACCAGTAGTCTGCTACCTTAACTGTAGAAAAAAATCTGTAATTATAGCATAAACACTAAGATAAACCATATATTGATATGTAGTAACTATCTACTAAATGCAACAAAAATATTTTCATTAATAACAATAAAAAATAATGTAATGGTATAGAGTTAACTATAAAGATTAATAATGTTTAATGGTTTTATTAGTAAAGATAGACTTAAAGATTAGTAAAGATATGAGGAACAAGAGAATAAAAGAAAAATTTGAAAAATTAAGCAATGGAAAATGAGGAGAGAAAAGTGAAAAGATCCTATTAAGGAGTAAAAGGTAACAGAAGAGAACAACTAAAGAAGAAAATAGAAGAATTTTTTAAAAGAAAAAACCCCCAAGTCCCAGAAAAGCAATGAAGAAGAAAGAAAAAGGAGTCAGAAAAAAATTCGTCTGTATTTTTTTATACTATTGTTTTTTTCTAGGGCTAGGAATTGAACCTAGGTCCTTACATATACTAGGCAAGTACTCTACCACTTAGCTACATCCCCAGCCTTCCTGTATTGTTTAATGAATGGTTTCTTGCCAGGACCTGCAGTTTTGAATTCAGCAAGTCAGTATTCTTCTAACTTTATGACCTGTGGGTCTGTGAGGGGCCCTCTTGCTCTGGAGGCCTCTCTGTCCACTAACTCCAGGCTATGGGAACTGTCTTCAGACAAGGAGTGTTGCTGCCACCCAATGTGGTTCCTGAGGTTCTTGGGGTTAAGGACTGTGAGAGGATGAGAAAAATAAAGAAGAGACAAAGCTGGGGTCAGGTGGAGCCCTTATCCTCCTGATGGGAGGAAAGGAACTGCTCAAACAGTGCAGCATATTTATTTATACCCTTCAAAGAAGAATGTCTATTTTTTTTTTTTTTTTTTTTGCCTTTTTCCTTTTTATTGATACCAGGGATCGAACTCATGACTGCCTGCTTACAAGGCAAGTGCTTATGCCGCTGAGCTAAATCCGAGCCCTAAGAATGTCAATTTCAAACCCACTGCCTCACAACTTATCTGCCTGGCAGGCCTGGGCCTCTTGTCTTCTTGGTGCTTGAACAACTTGTTTACATAGCTTGTTTTGGTCTCTGTTTTTTCTGGGCTGGCCTTGCTTTTAGCCTCACACTTGATCAATCTCCAGCTTCAAAGGCTCCCTACAGTGTGTCCTGCTCATGTTGGTACATGGGAAAAGCAATCAGACCTCTGATCTGTATTGGATACAGGAAGCAGGATGAGGAGTCAGCAGCTCACTGTATTTGATGACCAACACTTTCAAACTCAGCTCTCTGTGAAAGCCACACATGCCATGCCTTGCTTCTCACCACAGAAGCCAGGGCCCTGTGTCCTTGCCAGCCTGAGCTTAAACCTCTCAGGTGGTCTATGTCCAGCCTGCTCCTGCTCTGTGATTTTTACCTGTGGCTGCCTCTTTCCCCATCACTGTGGGAAGGTTACACTGGGAACCTTGAAGTAAAGTTGTTCTGTAGTTGTTCTGTGGCTCTGTCTTAACTAATCAGCCCCTTCTCAAATGACTCTTGAGTAAACACTTGGGCAATATGGTAGCTATTGCACTGAATTTCTTCTCCAACTCTATAGACTGCCATGTGGAAGGAGTTTTAGAGTAAAACCCCACACTGGTCTTTGGTGGTGGCGGTGTTTTTGTTTTTGGCGTTTTTGAGGTAGAGTCTCACTATGTATTATAAATTGGCTTTGAACTTGCTTATGTAGCCCAAGCTGGCCTTGAACTCATGGTAATTCTCCTGCCTCATCCTCTTGAATGCTGACATTACAGGTATTATGCCTGGCCCCACACTGTGTTTACAGTTTACTATAGCTGTGGGCTTTTCTTAGGACTAGCACTGCTGGCCATGCAGGCTGACTTTGTGTCTGCAGTGACAGGTTTCCCTCCCTGGGAGCCAGTGTGAGTTTCCAGACTGCTGCGTTTGTTTCTTTGCATTGGTCTCCTTTTCTCCAGCTTCTCTATATTTCCTACTTTTCCTTTCAATTCTCTCCTAATTCCCAGAGATTAATTCCTTCCTTCTTTTCTTTTTTTTTTTTTTTTTCTTTTACCAAGTCATTATTTTCTAGGTGTCTGAATTCTGATTCCTAGAGAGATTGCACTTCAGTGTTGGTCACTTTTCCAGCATTATGGTCTCCCCTAAAGTTTCTTTTTTTTTTCTGTCTTTTTGAGACAGGATCTTGCTATGCAGTTCAGGCTGACCTTGAGCCCCCTTTGTAGCCCAGGCTGGTCTCAAACTCACAATGATCCTCCTGCTTCAGCCTCCGGAGTGCTGGGATTACAGGCATGAGCCACCACGCCCAGCTCAAGATCCTCATTTTTAAAGAGAGATGGTTTAAAAATTAATTGGAAGAATATAAAACACATTGAAAAGACACACATCCAATAGAAATAGTGAAACTATTGTTTAAATTAGTGAATTTTTGCATTTCTTTTTTTTCTCCGCACATGGTAGAAGTCATAGTGGTTACAACCAAGGATGTCCAGAAGGCTCTAAGTGCAGAATTCAAGATGAAAATGAAGCCAGATATTGTGTGTATTCCTGATGAAGCCGACATGGGAACTGCAGATTCTTTGCGCTATATATATCCAAAACTTAAGGTAAAACACTATTTCTTGACTTTTATCGTGTGTTGAATATTATATTTCTTGACTTTTATCGTGTGTTGAATATTGTTTTCCCAGTGCATTATGGTGTATAAAGTATTTTTTTAAAATATGTTTTTAGGGCACAGTGGTGCATGCCTGTGACCAGGCTCACTCTCAGTAGGCCGAGGCAGGAGGATCTCCACAAGTTCAAGGTCAGCCTGGACTACATAGTGAGTTCAAGGCCAGCCTAAACTACATAGCAAAATCTTGTTTCAAAAAAAAAAAAAAAAAAACATTTTATCACATATGTCATTGCATGTGTACTCTTTCTGTTTTGCATGTGTACTGTTAAGCTGCTCTTTCTTTTGATTATTAGCAAAGATTTAGACATTTAATTGTCATAACCCAGATAATAAAATACATCTGTCTCTGTCTCTCTTTATTTCTTTCTTTTTCTTTCCTGTGTTTTGGTACTGGGAATCAAACTCAGGACCTTGAGCTTGCCAGGCAGGTGCTGTGCCACTGAGCCATATCCTCAGCCGCTGTTTCTGTCTCTGTCTCTCTCTGTGTGTGATATCAGATAGGGCACTCGATTAGCATATGCAAAGCCTCAGTTCACTCCATAGCTCTGGGAAAAAAAGGTAAGAAAAAACATAAGGTATACTTCAAAAGTATTTCAAAAGATTCCACTTAATATAAAATTTATGAGCAAGCAAAATTAATATATAGTGATAGAAGTCAGAGCAGCAGTTGATTCTGCAAGTGGGAAATTGATTGGAATGAAGCAGGAGTTTTAAAAAACTTTACAAGGGGCTGGGGATTTAGCTCAGCGGCATAAGTGCCTGCCTTACGAGCAGGCAGTTGTGAGTTCGATCCCCAGTACTGATAAAAAGGAAAAAGACAAAAAAAAAAAAAAAAACTGTAATAAAAAACTTTACACATTTCACGTGTAGTAATATTTAAAATTTTAGAAGCTGTACACAGAATAGTCTTTTCAAAGTTTATGTTGCACATCCTTTTAGTACTGGAGATCCAACTCACAACCTAGTGCTTGCCAGGCAGGCACTTAAATCCCTAGCCCCTGCTCATCATGTTTTTTTGAGACACGGTCTTACTGTGTAGTTCAGGCTGACCTCAAACTTGCAGTAATTCTCCTGTGTACTGGGATTATAGGCATATATTACTGCCTGGCTATAGGAATTCTTTGCATAATCTAGTTGCTGATCTTTTTTCTTTTTTGAGACACGGTTTGGCTATGTAGTTTAGGCTGGCCTTGAGCTCACTGTGTAACCCAGGCTGGCCTCAAATCCTCAATGATCATCCTGCCTCAGCCTCCCTAGTGCTGGGATTATAGGTGTTTGCTACCATGCCTAATCTGACTTCACTTTTTTAATGGTTTCTTCTGATGATCAGAAGTTTTAAATATTGATGAAATCCAAAATACTGATTTTTTTCTTTTATTGCCTTTTATGTCCTATGAAATTCTTGGTTTATCTGAAGTTTGTGAAGATACTTTGTTTTGTTTTATTTTTTTGAAACAGGGACTTGTTATGTTCTTCAGGCTTGCCTTAAACTCACTTGCCCAGACTAGCCTCAAATTTGCAATGATCCTCCTGCCTCAGTCTGCTGAGTGCTGGGATTACAGGAATGCACCACTATACCTGACTCAAGTTGTTATTTTACTTTACTTCTAAAAAAAGTTATAATTTTAGCTTTTACGTTTAGAAATATGGCCTTGTTTGATTCAGTCTTTTAATAATGTGAGGTAGAAATAAAAGTTTACCTTTTTTATGTCAGTACCATTTGTCTTAAAAACTTTCCCCCACTGACTTGTACATATGTCTTAGTTGAAAATCAGTAATGGTACTTGTGTGGTCTATTTCTGTCCTGTTTGGTTCCATTGGTCTACTGTATTTATCTTTACAGTACCACACTGTCTTAATTATTTTAGTTTTATAGTATGTCATGAAATCAGGTAGCCTAATTCTACCAAGTTTGTTTTCTTTTTCCTTTTTCGTGGTACCAGCAGTTGAACCTGAAACCTCATATATGGGAGGCAAGGGCTCTACCACTGATCTATATTCCCTAAGCCTTTAAAAACTTTATTTTAATGCAGGGTCTGGTGAAGTTGCCTAGACTGGCCTTCAACTTGTGATGTGCCTTCCTCAAATAGCCAATATTATAGGCATGTGTCACTACACCTGACTTGTTTTCATTTCTTTCTTCAGATTATCTTGACTTCTGTTGCATGTAAACTTTAGAATCACCTTGTCACTTTCTACAAAAAAGCTTTCTAGGCTGTTGAATGGAAGTACTTGTATGTATAAAGATTTGGGAGATCTTGAGACACCCTCAGCTTATGGGAGTTTAATTTGGCTCACTGTTTCAGGCTGGGCCGGGCCAGGGTCAGAAACATCATGGCAAAAGGATCTGGCAGAATAAAGCTGCTTAGTGCACATTGGCTGTGAAGCAGAGCAGGGTAACACCACCAGCAGGGAATGGGAAAGGGACCAAATAAGTGTGCGTGTGTGGTGTTGGGGATTGAACACAGTGAGTGCTGAACTACATCTTATGCCCTGTTTAAAATCTTTGAGACAGGGACTTGCTGAGTTGCCTAGACTGGTGTCCAACTTAGTATCTCTTTTCCTCAGCCTCTTTACTTATCTGGGATTACAGTCGAGCACCACCATGTTTCGTCTGTGTATTTGTCTTGTTTTCAGCTCCCTTCTACAAAGTTTTATAATTTTCGATATGGAGAATTTGAACATGTCTTGATAAACTTATTCAAAGGTCAATGTTTTTAGCGATGACGTAACTGGTGTTTTTATTCCTTTTTAAAATTATTTATTGTTTATATGTAGAAATACTTTTTTGTGTGTTTTAATCTTATACCCCATGACTTTGTTTAAGTTATAGATTCCTCTAGGACTTCCTATATATGTCATCATTTGTCTGCAAGTGAAAATTGTATTGTTTTTCTTTTAATTTTTTTGCTTTTTTTTTTTCTGTTGCCCTGACTAGGTCAATGTATATATCCATTTCCATCTACTTTTTTTCAGTGGGGTAGGATGGGGTGGTGATACTAGAAACTGAACCCAGGACCTTAACATAAGCTGTATCCTGGCTCTTTTATAATTTTTGAGGCACTAAACTACCCAGGCTGAACTTGAGTTTGCTGTCTTTCTGCCTCAGCTGCCCAGAATGCTGAGATTACAGGTATGTGCCACTACATCCAAGGTTCATTCACTTTTTCACCTTCATTTTTGCCTTTGTGTGTTTCTTCACAAGAGGCCTTTGATGTTTCTGATTAGTGAAGATTTCCAATACCATAATTTGATTGTGTTACTTTCTGGAATGTAGCTACTTGTTTATTTTGAGAAGATACAAGGAATCTTACTGAGGTAGTTAGGAGAGAATTCTGTTCATTTGCAGGTACTGATTTGAAGTTTACTAAGCAGTTTAGTATTTTTTTTCAGATTTTAAAAATTACGATAAATTCTGATTGACATGTTTTAAAATTTTGTTTAGTTTTTTTTCTTTTTTTCTCCTTGAAATGAAATGGGTTTGAAAACTAAAAAATAGGGGCTGGGGATTTAGCTCAGCGGCATAAGCGCCTACCTTGGAAGCAGGCAGTTGTGAGTTCAATCCCTGGTACCGATAAAAAGCAAAAAGACAAAAAAAAGAAAAAAAAAAAAAGAAAAGAAAAAAGAAAAAGAAAAACCAAAAAAATTATAATAAAATATACTTAACAAATTTTATCATCTTAGCTATTTTAAAATGTATAGTTTCACGGTATTAAGTAAATTCATGATGTTGTACAACCATCAATTCATCTCTATAAGTTTAATCTTGTAAAGTTAAACCTTTAGACCTACTAAACAATAACTTCCCCCTTTTCTGCAGCCCCTGGTACCTGCCATTCTACCATCTGTGATTTTGACTTTTCTACCTCATAAAAATGGAATCATGCAGGATTTATCTTTTTTTGGTCTTTTTCGTTTTTATCGGTACCAGGGATCGAACTCACGACTGGCTGCTTGCAAGGCAGGCGCTTATGCCGCTGAGCTAAATCCCCAGCCCCTAGGATTTATCTTTTTGTGATGAGCGTATTTTACTTAGTATATCATTCTTGAGGTTTACCTATGTTGTAGAATATTACAGAAATTTCTTTCTTTTTAAGGGTGATATCCATATCAATTAACACTAGTTTGTTTCCCTGTTTCTGGCTATTTTGTTTTGTTTTGTTTTGTTTTTGAGATAGGGTCTCGCTTTGTAGTTCAGGCTGGCCTTGAATTCACTGTATAGCCGTGCTGGTCTTGAGTTTTTGGCAGTCATTCTGCCTCAGCCTCCTAGGTGCTGGGATTATAGGCATGGACCACCACACCCAGTTGTTTTTGATTATTTTAAACAATCCCACAAATACCTCTTTGAGTCTTGACTTTCAGTTCTTTGAGGCATGCATTGAGAAGTAGCATTACTGACTTGTAAAGGTAATTCTATAATTAATTTTTTGAGGAACTGCCACATGATTTAACACAGCAACTGTGCACAGGGGTTCCAGTTTCCCTGCGTCTCTTATCCCCCGCCCCCCATATATATTTTTAACAGTAGCCATCCTAGTGAGTGTGAAGTAGTAGTATCTCATTATAGTTTTGACTTGCTAAGAGTTTAGGGTTTTTAGTTGTCTTCCCAGGGAATATTTTAGCTCCTGCCTGAAAGTTTAGTATAGAGGTATAAGCTTTTTTCCCCCTAATCACTAAATCTTAGAAATGTTATCTTGCTTTACTCTTGATTTAGAGACTGGGAGTTCCATGTGAACGAGTTCCTCTAAATTGTAGAGGCTTGGGAAGATGTAACTATTAATAGGAGAATCACCAAAAGAATATTTTATTCCTCAAGTTACTACCTTTTCTTAGAACTATGATAATTTACTCCTTCCCCTTACATCTAAGATTAGAATCCTCATTGAGTTCTTGTGCACAGTCTTGTTTCTTTTCTTCCCTTTCTGCTTTGTTTCCATGTTAGGTATTTACACAGCATCCCTTACGTGTACTCCTACCTCCAAGCAGTGACATGGGTCAGCAGTCTTTCTACTTTCGCTTGGTTTTTCCTATTACAGTGACCTCTGAAATCCTGGCTTCGCCTCAGCTTTCCTTCCAACCTACAGTAAAAGGCAACAAAGCTAACCTGTGGAGGAACACAGACTCTCAAGTAGTTGTGAGGAACAAGGTAAAACCTCAGCAAGCCCAAATTTGGAATTATGTGGTTGGGATCAGCTAAATTTGTAGGAAGAGCAGTAGAAATGCACGTAGACAATTGAAAAACATGAGAGAGCTGGAGAAGTTTGTCATTGTTTCCTAAGGGATGTCACATATCTGTAGAGGAGAAAGTTATACTTTCTAGCTGTGCTATGATTTAAAAACAATGGCTCTTTGAGTCTCTTGATTTCCCCTGTGCTCACAAAAGAGTTTCCTGAAGAGCTGGAGCCTCTTTTAGTCTGTTTCTAGTAAGATTTTAGGTAAAATAAAGAGCATCTATTTTGGAAGTTGAAGTTCCTTAACTTTTAGTTCTTTTATCTTTACTTACTTCTAGATTGAGTTCCCAAAATATTAGTGAGGTTATTTTATTTAGCTTCTTCTTTTCCTTAGAGAAAGGTAAGAGTAGTATATTCACTTCATTTAGCTTTTTAAATTTAAAATACAATCTTTTTTCATTTGCCTTACATTTGCTAAATATATTCCTACTTGTATGTGGTAACCTCCATCATATATGCTTATAAGACATTGAAGCTGGACACCATGTTTGCTAACATTTTTTCAAGTGTACTTTGTTTGGTTTTATTTTCCTGGCACTGTTTTCTACTTCATTTTGCTGTATCTAACCCCACAATTTTACTGATTTATTGGTTCTGACTTATTATTTTAGCTGTCCAAACCTCTTTCCCTGATTTACCAAGAGAGATTATTGGTTCATTTATTCTCCCAGGCTCTGGGTGAGTGAGCTGCATTCTTATAACTAGCATTGATAAAATAAAGGTTCTAAGAGTTCATATTTTCTCTGTAATAGTGTTTCACATAAGAATTCATTCATTCATAATTCATTTAGCAAATATTTATTAAATTTACTAATTATTATAACTGCTACTTGTTAAACATCAATTGTGAACCAGACTTAACTGTTCTAATTTTTCATTACTGAAATTTTTTAAATGTATACAGAAGGAAATAGAACATTATCAATGTATCTGTCATCCAGCTTCATTACTGAAAAATCTATGGAAATCTTATCCCTACCCAACTTGCTTCCTACCCAACCTTCCATGCTCTTTTTTTTTGTCTTTTTGAGACAGGGTCTTGCTATGCAGTTCAGGCTGGCCTTGAGCTCACTTTGTAGCCCAGGCTGGTCTCGAACTCGCAAAGATCCTCCCACCTCAGCCTCCCTAGTGCTGGGATTACAGGCGTGAGCCACCGCGCCCAGCCTTCCATGCTCTTTTGAAGCAAATTTCAGATATCATATTATTTTATCTGTATTTGAAAATATTTTGCCAGTATGAGGGCTTTAAAAAACATGATCACATCTAAAATAATGTTGAAAACCAAATTAATAATTATTTGGTATCACTAAATATCTAAACGGTAGTTGAATTCACTTCATAAATATAAATATCTTTTTTGAGTGTTTATGTAGCTCATAAAGTAAATAAGGATTTCACGGGGCCACGTATGTGTCACATGCCTATAATACTAGCGCTTCAGAGGCAGATGCAGGTAGGTCGCCTTGAGTTCAAGTCCAGCCTGAACCACATAGCAAGACTTCGACTCCAAAAAAAGGGAAAGAAAAGACTCCACAGTATAATTGGTTAAAATATCTCTTAAGACTTTTAAGACATAGGGTTTTTTTTTTCCTTCTCTTTTTTTCTGCTTCATAATGTATTTGTTGAAGCCAGACCTGTGATCTTGTTTCCCAATCTATATTCTGTTGATGCGATCCTGATGGATTTAATGTGTCCTCCCCCCATATGCATATGTATATTTTTGAAAATTAATAGTTGGACTAGAGGGTTGTTTGAACTTTGAGGGTTTGTTTTGTTTTGCTTTTTGGCAGAACTGCTTCATAGGGTGGGAGTGTGGTTTTCCATCTGGAGGCACATAATTATCTGGTTGTCATTTGTTTCATGATGATAGCAGCTGTAGGTGATCATTGCCAACAGTCCTTGTTCCTTGTCTCCTTGTTGTTTGTCAGAAACTGTATATCTCTTCTATTATTTTGCCTCAAACTCTTTGTATCTTTTTTAATTTCTTTTCCTTTTTAGGATTTTGTTTCTTATTATATTCTAATTCCCTTAAGGCATTACTAGTTGTTTTTATTCACTCTTGTTTTCTTCTTAATCATTTCTGAACTTTTTCTTTCATTTCTAATTTATACTTCTAGCTTTTCTAGTCACATTTATGTTGCAGTTTTACGTTTTCTTTAACTTATTTTGCAATACTAAGCTATGGACATCATCATTTTGTAGGCATATCTTTCTCAGATGTGCTTTCATTGTTTATAGGGATATTATACTCTTTTCCCGTCAGAGTCTTGCTCTATAACTCAGACTGACCTTAAAGTCATTATTCAGCCCCAGCTGGCTAAATGTCACAGTCCTCCTGCCTCAACCTCCTTAGGGGTGGGTATTTTTTTTTTTTTTTCTGAAATTGGTTTAACTAAATTTCTAGAAGGGAAAGATGAGGTCTTGCTCACAGTGACTGGGGAGTTGCCTGGGTTGGTGGTACATTTCTGTATTCCCAGCATTCAGGAGACAGAGGCAGACAGAGCATTAGTTTCAGGCCAGTCTGGATTACTGTGCAGGTTCAAGGCTGGTTGGGACTACATAGTGAGCCTGTTTCTGCAGAGAAACAGAGGCTAGAGTTGATTTTTTTTTTTTTAATATGAGTGTTAAAAGACAGAGATCTAATTTTATTTTATTTTTTACTTATTATTAGTTTTTCCAGCACTGTATGCTAAATAGTCCATTCTTTCCCTCCACTGATCTGCAGTGTTCTAGATACATCTAGTGTATGTCTGGTTTTAGGGATTTCTGTTCTTCTCAGCCATTTGTCTTTCTCTACACAAATACCATAGGCATTATAATTTTTATAATAAATCTTTTTATAATAAATTATTTGGTAGGTTCTTCGCTTATCTTTTTGTTTTGTAGTAATGGGGATTGAATCCAGAGTCTTCATACTGAACGCTAATGCTGCCCTCTTTTTTATTTCATATTTGAGGCAGTATCTCAGTAGGTTGCTAAATTGCCCAAGATGCCCTCATACTTTCAGTCTTTCTGCCTTAGCTTCCCAGAGTGCTGGGATAACAACATGCCCAGCTCTTGATTCTTCTTTAGGAAGTCTTTTTTGTATTTGTTCTTTTGTAGAACTTGTAAGTTCTACATAGAACTTTTGAAATTTTTCACTGGAATTGTATTAAACCTATAGATCAATTTTGGGCAGACTGACAACTTCAAAACCAAATCTTCCTAATCACTTACATAATATATCTCTACATTTACTTCATTGTTATTTTCAATAGAACTGTCTATATCATCAGGCATAATATAATTGAATGTAGCACTACATAGCAATATTAATAAAAACACAACATTGGAGACATTGTAGGACTTCAAAAGTAGTTAATAATCAAACCAGAATGAGTATCTTATTGTATCTTGTCATCATCAGAGTAGTTGTCTCTACTCTTAGACTTAATACTATTAAGCATACCAAATTCAAATAAACTCAGTCAAGACAAAACAGCAGTCTAACAAACCAGAATCAAATAAGATCAGTCATATTAAGACAATGTAAGTAATACAGGGCTTAAAGTTTAAGTTAATAGGAAAATTAAGGATAGTTACCATAGTGTATCCTGCTATTTTGGGGATAGCTGTCTGTGCCCTCAAATCTAGTACAAGTAGACAGACGGGAACAGAATAAAATCAAACTAAACAAAGAAATAAGACTAATGTGGCTTTTAAATCCTGATAACATGTCCTCTGCCTTCTTTTTTTAGACAATTTCTCCTCTTTCCCTTTCTCAGGGTGCTTTGTACATTTTGGGTCCCACTAACTCCTTTAGTTTTTAGATTAGGGGGGCAACCTGTTATCTACCTAAGTGGTGCTGAACTTTTTACCCCTGAGCTTGATCTTTTTTTTTTTTTTTTGCCACCCTTGATATGTGAGATCCTTGGTTGATCTTGAGCTGTATTCCTTTACCTACTAAAGCCTCAATGTTTTCCTTCCTTATAGCTGAATAGTTCTCCACTGCACAAAAGTGTCATGACTTTCCAATCTATTTGCAGCTGCTGGATGAGCTGTCCCTATTTTTCTCTGGTTCCCTGTCACAGAGCATCGTTCTTTCATCCTTGACTTCGGTTTATTAACCTTCTTTCAGGTTGAATATATTTCCTATTCAGAGCATCTCGATGGACCCTATCTCCTGATCTACTATGCCTGTGTTTTTTTTTTGTTGGTGTATCAAGGCCATCTGTTAGAGATTATAGCCCACCTTCTCTGCCTCATCTCTGCTATACTATTTTCCTGCTATTGATTGTCTACTTTTTTCCTTCATTCCATTGTCTGCCCAATTCATTGAAGCCGCTCTGCCGCTGTTGCTGGAATCCTGGTATATTTTCTCTCTCTCTAGAATGTCCTTTTCTATTTTTTGTAGTATTGGATTGGTGGTCACGAACTCCCACAGTTCCTCTTTGTCATGGAAACATCTTGTTTCTCCATTAATTTTTTTTTTTGTCTTTTTCCTTTTTATCGGTACCGGGGATTGAACTCACGTCTGCCTGCTTACAAGGCAGGCGCTTATGCCACTGAGCTAAATCCCCAGCCCGTTTCCCCATTAATTTTGAGAGACAGTTTTTCAGGGTACATTAATCTGGGTTGGAGGTTATATTCTTTCAGGGTTTGGAGCACTTTGCTCCAGGCTCTTTTTGATTTGATAGTTTGTGTTGAGAAGTCTGTTGTGATTTTGATGGGTTTTCCTTTATAGGTGATTCGTTTCTTTTCTCTGACTGCTTTTAATATTCTGTTCTTGAGATGAATTTCTGGGATCTTGATTATTATATGTATGGATGTAGATCTGTTTTGGTTGTAGCTGGCTGGAGTTCTGTATGCCTCATTTATCTGGATATCATTTCCTTTTCCTATGCTTGGGAAGTTTTCCTTAATTATTTCTGTGAATAGCCTTTGTAATTCATTTGTTTTTACTCCTGCTTCTTCACTCATATTTTTTATTCTTAAGTTATAGATCCTCTTTTATCTTCTAGGCTTTGTATTGTTACTTTTTGGTTCCTTGTTTTTTTGTTTTGTTTTGTTTTGTTTTTTTGTTTTTTGTCTTTTTGAGACAGGGTCTCTCTATGGAGTTCAGGCTGGCCTTGAGCTCACTTTGTAGCCTAGGCTGGTCTCAAACTCGCAGTGATCCTCCTGCCTCAGCCTCCCAAGTGCTGGGATTACAGGCGTGAGACACCTTGCCCGGCAGTTCCTTCTTATTTTTAAGAGATCTTTTCTTTCACGATCATACATTGCAAATCTATCTTCAAGTTTTGAAAGTCTAACTTTAGTTACTGTCAAGGCATTTAGCCAGCTTTCAGTGGAGTTTTTAATTTCCTGGTAATGAAAAAAAAAATTTCCTGGTAATGTCTTTGGATCTGTTTCATGTATTATAGATTTTCTTTATATTCTTCATCAAAGGTTTATCTTCTTTTTTGAGTTCCTCCATTCTTCCATGTGTGTCTTCTTGAGATGTGCTTAGCATTTATTTTATTAGTCTTTTTATATCTTGCCTCACTTGAATTAGAATTTCAGTTTTAAGTTCGTCTGAGAGGTCACGAAGGTATTTCTTTATTTCCACTGATGCTGTGACCGATATTGCATGATTGCTGCCCTGAATTTCTTCTGTATTTACCTCTCCTGTACTTACTTTCCCTGGGTCAGTGGCTGGAGGCCTTTTCTTGTTTCTTTCTCTTGTCATGTTTTTGGTTTCTTTCAGACAGGTATATGGTGGAGGTCTCAGGCCCTTTCCGTATTGCCTATGGTTTTTCTGAAGCGTGCTGGTTAGGGATTGCTACTTTCTCCAGTTTACTATTGATCTGAGGTGCACCCAGGAACGATAGGGGCCGGCCCCTCTCCTCTGAGCCAATCAACCAGCGAGTGTCTTCAGCAAGTTAGTTTGTGCTGTGTAGACGTAACAGGTTTGGGACAGTTTCATCCCTGGCTACTGGGTCCCGACCAGGAGTGTGACCCAGCCCAAGCAGATCCCGCCAGACCTTTTTGGGTCAGCAGCAGCTGACTGACGCCATTGTGGTTCCGGGTTTCAGGCCTGTCCGGCCCAACTCCCAATATGTCATCCAGCCGATTATCCCCTCTGTGGGACCCACTTCCTAGCACTCACCACGGATTAATGCAGCTCTCCACGTTGGTTCCGCTCTTCCTTGCACTGCATCCTCCCGCCAAAGGCCCTGGACTCACCAGCTCCTGATTTCAGCGACTGCAACTTCAACGTGACCGTGAGTCGTCCAACTCCAAGGTGTAGCTAGCATAGTGTGGGACCCGCCCCAGTGAGAGCATCTGGTTCCAGCCTTTTGTCCACATTTTTCCTTCCTTTCTTTCTTTTTCTTTTTCTTCAGTTTTTTCCTGGTCATGAGAATCCCTCTCCTTTTGTTTGGTCTTCTCCATGGTGTTAAATTCTAACGTCTGACTTGTTTTTCTCGAGAGTCTCTCTACCCTGCTACCTATCAAGCTGCCATCTTCCCAAGACCCCCTCTTTTATATTTTAGCCATGGTCTTGCTGAGTCACTAGTTTGCCTGGGCTGGGTTTGAATTTGTAATCCTCCTGCTTCAGTCTCCCAGTGTGCTGGGATTACAGGTTTGGACCATCAAACCTGGCTTCCATTCTGTACTAATTATTCATCAGGCCTTCTCCAGACTTTGGTGAAGGATTGTTTCACCTTGTTATGGGAAATCTGTTTTTTTAAAAAAATTTTTTTAATCAGGACATTTGTAATATATAAGGAGCACATTCCTCCTGGGGAGTTGATACATGCACATAACATATCTTAATTCTTTTTACATCCCCTTCATCAAGTCCCTCCCCCATATTATGGAAATCTCTTTTCTATATTGGATAGCCTTGTGCCTAAATATTATTTTATCACTTTTTTTGGTTGCCTTTCTAATTTTAGAAGAGCCCAACTTATGAGCTTTTTAAAGAAAGTGCATGAAAGAGAAACATTTTGAGAATTTTTGTGTTTGAAAATGTTTTATTTCATCCTTTACTCTTATGTGTTAACTTAGCTTTTATAGAATTTTAGGTTAGAAATAACATTCTCTCAGAATTATTTTGTACCAAGCTCCAGGAGAGATAGACAAACTTCTCTGATAGTTTCTTGTACTGTAGGTAGATTCCTTTCCCCGATGTATCCTTGCACTGAGGTACCATTTTTGCAGGGACTAACTTTACCCTTCTATCTTGCATTGTGATCTAACCACATCTTTGACCCATGTAGCCCATAAGAAATTCAGAGCAGTTGATATTTTAGCTCAGTTTTCAATTTCTTCTTTAATGTTAGACTTGATATTTTCCATTTCTTTCTTGTAAGTTCAGATATATATTTGTAATAATTTTTGGTATATTTTATCCTAAGTTCTTTAGGCATTTGCAACAGGATTTTTGGATTATTTTAATTACCAATTTTCTAACATCAAACTCCTGCTACTGGGTTGCTTTAAATATGTTTTCATTTAGTTCCTCAACTATACTTTAAGGTAAATACTATCCTTATCCAAGTTTTACATGTGAGAAAAGCAGTTTTCAGAGAGCTTATAGTTTGCTTTATGATTATGGGTAAAGTGTCAACACCTCAATAAATGATTGACTAACTGAAGATTTAAAAGGATGAGCTTTGCTAGGTACAGCCAGATGTACCCAGAATTACTACAAATCTAGGTACATCTCAGTAGAAATTGAAGTTTTGTTTGAGAGCACAATTGTGGAATACGTTAGAGACATGGTGAAGAGAGGTGCCCTCTGGGGGAGGATCAGGATCAGTACTTGGATCTGCTTAGTAAGGAACAAGGAACACTAACTTCATGAATGTGACTTTGAATTGAGTCACCCAGGAAGAATAGGAATTTGTAATGTGGGCATGTGAGGAGAGGTCAACATTCCTAGTGGGAATAGGATAGAATAACTCCTGTAAAAACCATGAAAATTTTGATAGAACCTATACTTTGACAGTTGAAAAATTACTACAAATCTGAATACAGTGACTTACACCTATAACCTCAGCAGTTTGGGAACTGAGGAGGGAGGATCAAAAGTTTAAGTCCTGCCTAGCAACTTACCAAGGCTTTGTCTCAAAAAAGAAAAAAGCTCAGTATAAACACCCTGGTTTCAACTTCTAGTACCCAAAATAAAATAACTACAAAACTGAAATATAAAAGGTTGTTTTTAGCTCCAAATTATGTGATCTGAAGGCCTCATTTAGTATAACCTCATATATCTAAAACTTTTAGACAAGTGTATTTCTTTGAAATACACTAAATATACATATTAATTAAATAACTGATGTCCTTTTCTTTAGATGGTAGCTTGAATTATATACATTTAAGGTTTAATTTGATCTTTTTTGAAAAGTTAAACTATTTGGGATGATTGCAAAAAACAGCAGAGACTCTGCATTGCAGTAATGTCTGATTACTCACACAAGATCTTTGTCTGCAGCCTGTTTGTACTCCCCCTCCACCCATGCTTTTTCTTGGAAACATGGTTGCATTAAGATACCAAATAACCCAGCTAGACTTGAATTTCCCTTTATCTTGCCTCAGCTTCCCAGGATGCCACAATTAGAAGCATGTACCAACAAACCTAGCCTTATTTCTGAGGATACTAAATTTCATTAAAGTTTGGTAAATGACTACATTTGATAAATCAACTTATTACATTAGAACCTTGATTTCTGTTCTTAGAGATGTCCCTAAAGTAGTGAGTTAATTTGTTATCTGATTGTGATCATGAAGATACAGTTTTTATTTTTCAGAGTTTATGTAGAACATTTTTTCTGAATGATGCAAAAGAAGTCTTTCATAACTGTACTGTGCATCTAAATTTCTAATTCAAAAACCATGTTTTGAAAGGTACACCATATTCTGTTTTGTTCTTGAGAAGCCTAATGCTCAAAGCTTAAATAACCTGCCAAATTTTTTTATTAATATTTTATTTTCTGTTCAACCAAATTTGTGTTTTGGGGACTAAATCCCACATGTGGTAAGTTGCTGATCCAGAAAAAGACTCAGTTCCTGAGTTTCAAGATGCTGTTGTGCATCTCACATGCCTGTGCTTTCTCATTTTGCTGTGTCACCTCTAAAAGATAGCATTGTTAGTCCTTATAACCATAATCTGCTTTAACTCTACCCCTTGGCTGTAGAGTAGGTTTAATTGGTATAGTTTTTCTTCTTTCTTTGTGTGTGTGTGTGTGTGTGTGTTTGTGTTTTAAACAGGATCTTACAGCATCTTGCTATGTAGTTCAGCTCAGGCTGCTACTCGTTAAACTCACTTATGTAGCCCATGCTGGCACTGAACTTGAAGCAAGCCTCTTGCCTCATCCTTCTGAGTACTCAAATTACAGATGTATGCCACCATGCCTGGATAGTTGGTATAGAATTTTCAAAGTTGCTTTTTTATTTTTATTTTTGAGTCTGTGGAGTCCATGTATATAGAATTTTATGCTTAGATTAGATAGTTGTATGTGTGTTTGGAATTTTTTTTTTTTTTATCGGTACCGGGGATTGAACTCATGACAGCCTGCTTGCAAGGCAGGTGCTTATGCCATTGAGCTAAATCCCCAGCCCTGTGTTTGAAATTTTTAATAGTACATTTCAATGGTTCTTAGTATTTTGCAATTTTCTTAGAGAATTTTTCAATTTTTATTTTGTTACTAGTACAGGTTTGCAGCACAAAATGATTATATTCCTTGTGGGGAGCTGGATCATGTACATATCTTAAATCTTTTTTATGTGCTTCACAAAAATTTTTGAGACAGTAAGTATCTCCCTATGTAATTCAAGCTCAGCCTTGAATTTACTATGTATCCCAAACTGGCTTTGAATTTGTGATCCACCTTCCTCAGTTTCCTGAGTCCTGGGATTACAGGTGTGTACCACGACATCCTTGCTTCTGGTGTTTGTTTTTTGGAGACTAAGAATCAAACCCAGGGTACTGCACATGCTGAGCAAGCAGGTTCTACCTCTGTGCTATATCCCTAACTCAGAACTCTTAATTAAATATTTTTGTATTAATTTTATTTTTGTATTAATCTTATATTTCTATTAATCTTATTTATAAATTAGCAAGTCTCCTAATAGGATTCATTTAGTATCCTTGTTTAGCAAGCATGCTGTTGTTTCATCTTAATATTTAAGTGGAGGGATTAGCCTCGCCTCGTAGGAAGACTTCCAGTGCTGTGTTTAGGACCATGTGAGCAAGAGTCCTGGCAAGTAAAGGTGTAGTATGTGATCAGCATATAAAGCAAAGCTGGCTGACCCCTTGGACATTGCTTTCCCTCTGACTTTCTGAGATAATTGACTGTTGGTGCTGCTTTAGAAACAGGATGTGATCCATTATTCCTTGGGTTAATGTTTTGAGAGCAAGTTAGTAAAATGTATTTAATAGGCTTAAGCTGTCAAAATCTGTAATAGAGACCTGTGGCCTGTGTTTAAAGCCCTCATTGTAGGTCTCATTGTGTCTCTTAATTTAGAAATGGCAGAGTTGATAATTCTGTATTTGAGACAGGAATCTTTTTTGGGAGAGGGGGAAAGCCAGGAAAGCCTCAGTTTTATAACCCAAAAAATAGGAATAATGATACACATTAGTTGTCAGGGGTTTAGTTATTAAATCCTTTGATGTAGGGAAAGAACTATCGTTATATGTTTTATGAAACAGCTGACATGCTACATCAAAGAGCAAACTATACCAGTGAAATCCCCATCCTGGAGGCAGCTTATTAAAAAGATTGCGCATATATTCTATTTTTAGATGTTCAGAAAACTAAATGCAAGTTAGTTTCACTTGAATGTTTGATGTTTTTATCAAATTACACATCTCTGTCATTCTTCCCTGGAAACTTCCATTTTGCTGCAGGTTTTGTTTTTGTTAGATCTGTATCTGTTGGAAAGTCTTAAGTATATTTTGGTGGGAGGATCTGAGAACTAGGTCCTAACTTGTTTCAAGTCTTTTATTAAGTGGCGTCTTCTCTTCTTGTGACTGCTTTAGTAGGTATGGTTACCAAGAGTGCATCAGAATATCCATGATGATACTTTGTTTGAGACTTAGTATTATAGTGAAAAGCCCAGGAAATGTGGTAGAGATAAGCCAGTTGTAGTGTTTGAGCTTTTTTCCTACTCCTTCAGGATATTTCAGTGGAGTTTTTCTCTTGATTATATTTATCTAGTCTGTATATCCATATACTTGAAGTTTTTTCATGTTTTCTTCTCTTAGATTGCTACTTGTTGACTCTCTAATTTGTGATAAGGACTTCTGTAGCCCTATACTTTATTTGATAGCCAGAAAATTTGCAAGCTTTGTACTTTAACCTGATTGCTTTGAGTCATTTTCCTTCTTCTACAGAAAAAGGGTGGTAGGGGTGTGTTAGTTACTTTTCCTCATTGCTGAGACAAAATACCCAACACCCAAAGTTAAAGGGGAAAGGCTTATGTAGCTCACAGTTCATAATCAGCTGGTTTCACCGCAGGATGGCCCAAGGCAGAGGAGCAGCACTGCATGGTGGCAGAAGACGGCAAAATCAACAACTGAACTTTAACAGTGTCTTTTTATACTCAATGCAGGCTGCTGGGATTAGGGCAGTGGACTGATCAGTAATCACCCACCCTTAATCCAGGCATCCTTATTCTCAGCATTGTACCATCAATCAATCATACTCCAGATTCAGCCACCTCCAGAAAGAACTCTTATGACCATATGAGGTTTTGGGGGAGTATATAGACACAAACCATAACAAGGGCAGTGGAAAAAGTATGTATTAGTCTGCTTTTCCATTGGAGGAATACAGTTGCAGTTTAAAGGAGAGGTATAATATGGCTCATGATTTTAAGGGATTCATAGGAGGCAGCCTCCAAGGCAGAAAACCATGGTAAAAGAGCATGGCATCTGAGAAGCAAAGCAGGGGAACAGCGCAAGAGAGAAAGGGACCACATATAGTGCCCAAAATCACACTTCTAGGACTCACTCAGACACACCTGGAAGTGTGCTTTACTAATATTCTCAGTGGCTCCCAAGCCAATTAGATGGACCCAAACATTTTTACTTCAGCCATACTTACTCTTCAAATAAACACAGTAATAAATTAATATTCTGTCTAACATGATATAATTATTTTGCTTACAACCAAAAATTGGAGAAGATAAAAGTCAGTTTGGGATGGGTGTTCCATGAAGACAGGGATTTTTTTCTGTTTTGTTGCTGCTGTTTGTATTTCTAGAACCTAAAATAGTACCTGGGAATATAAGCATTCAATATATGTGTTTTGTAGGAAGTAATAAAATTTTTACAAATGAGCTGGAATGAAAAAGGATAACAATGCTCAAGCCTTTTGTTATTGTTGTTGTTCTTGTGTTATACTACAGATTGAACTCAGAGCCTTTTCAGTAAGTTACATCCCCATCCTTTTTATTTATTTATTATTATTTTTATTATTGTTATTTTTGGCTTTTTGAGACAGGGTCTCACTGTGCTATTCAGGCTGGCCTTGAGCTCACTTTGTAGCCCAGGCTGGTCTTGAACTCACAATGATCCTCCTGCCTCAGCCTTCTGAGTGCAGGGATTACAGGCATGCGCTACCGCACTCAGCTTTATTTTGTTTTTATTTTAGAACAGTATCTTGCTAAATTCCCCACGTGGGGCTCAAATTTGCAATCATCTTGCCTCAGGCTTTGTCAGTGATGGGAATACAGGTGTTCACTATCATTTTGGTAAGGATTTTTGTTTGTTTGTGTTGTTTTGTTCCAGGGATCAAACTCAGATTTTTTTTAAAAAATTTTTTTATGGTCTTTTTTCATTTTTATTGGTACCAGGGATCGAACTCACAACTGCCTGCTTGCAAGGCAGGCGCTTATGCCGCTGAGCTAAGTCCCCACGCTGTTCCCTAACATTTTAATCTTATCAAAAAAGTATAATAGTTCTGGTTTGTTCCTAGGAATATTAGTTCCCTTCCCTTCTTGTAATTTTATCTCTAAAATAAAACTTTTTATCTATAAATATGACACATTCTTGTCTTTTAGCTATTCACATTCTTGTCTTTTCGCTACTTATATGTCTCAAAATAACATGCTGAAATTCTTGAATTTTCTGTTTTAGATATTACATATTGATTCCCTACTATGAAAGATGAGGATTTTACTCCTAATATAATTTTGGAAGATCTGTGTGCATTGTTTATATAAACTGTTGAGCCTGTGGTCAGCAATAGCTTCCTCCAGTGCAGGTTTTTTTTGTGTGTGCACAGTAATAATTGTCTTTTTGTTTGCTTTGTTTTCTGTAAGTTTATTAATTCAACCCCAACTTTTTCATTAATCAACTCTAGGTATTAAGTACCATCTCTCAAGTCATTTAAACTTACCAGCTGTTCTATCATTTTGATTTTCCCTAGAGATGCTTCTTCTGGAGCCTCTGACATGACCTCAGTCTCTGTTCCCTTCTGTGCCTGGTGCAGAGCTGTCATTCTCTCCTTCTCTCTCTTTATCATCATCATCATTCACTTTTCCTCCTTCCTGCATTTGATGCCCTTTTTCATGAGTCTGTATTTTCTTTTTCTTGCTTTATTCCCATTTTTATGGAAAACAGAGTTTCCTAAAGAATGTATACAGGAGCTTTTCCTATTTTTCTTTTTGGGCACTGTGGAATGGAATAACCCCAGGTCCTTTCCCCTGAATGACCTCCAAAGACCTTTCTTAGTTTTTTTTTTTTTTAATTTTGAGACAAAGTTCAATAATTTGCTCAAGCTGGGCTTATACTTGCTATTCTCCTGCTCTAGCCTTCTAGAGTTCCAGGGTTAGAGGTGTGCACCACCACACTGGGCTCATTAATGCTTTTTATTTAAATGGATTTTTTTTAGACATAGTCTCATGATGTAGTGCAGACTGACCTTGAACTTGTGGCACTCTTTCTACCTTACCCTCTCTAGTGCTGGGATTACTGATGTGTACCACCATACCTGGTTGTTAATGCATTTTTGAAAATAAAAAATGGAAGTGCCATACATTGTTTTGTAAACTCTTGTTTCATTTATCAGAGTGTAATACCTTTTATCCTCATAAATTTATTTCAATGACATGATCTCCTAATGATATAAAGTCTTTTTCTATTCTCCTTTACTAACCCTTATAACTCCCTCTATACACAACCACCATTCCCTTCTTCTTATCACGACAATGTGATGTTTGCACATGCTTGTCTGATTTATTTCACTATGAGTATGGTCTTAAGTTGCATTTGGTTACATATAAAAGTCTCCATCTTTCTTTGTGGCTGAGTAGTACTCCACTATATAAAAATACTGCATCTTTTTTCATCCATTCCTCAGTCAATGGGCATTTAGGTTGTTTCCGAGATCTAGCTATTACTGTGCGGCTATAAATGTGGATGCACATATCTCACTGTAGTATGATGTTATTAATTGTTCTGGGAAGATACCCATAAGGAGAATAGCTGGGTGGAATGGGACCTCCAGTCCTAGTTTTTTGAGGAATCTCCACACTGATTTCCAGAGTGCTTGCACCAGTCTACACTACTACCAACAATGGATAAGGGCTCCTTTTTCTCCATGGCCCCTCCAGAATTTGTTATTGTTTGATTTCTTGATACTAGCCATTCTTTGCAGGTTGAGGTGGAATCTTAGTGTTGTTTTAATTTGTATCTCTCAAATGAGCAGTGATGTTGAACAATTATTCATACGTTTATTTTGTGTGTATGAGAAGTGTGCATTCATTTCAGATACCCATTTTTGGACTGGGTCTTTAAATTTGGGAGGACTGATTTTTTGAGTTCTTTATATGTTCTCAATAATAGTCCTCTAAGGACCAGCTGGCAAACATTTTCTCCCACATTGTGTGTGGTCTGTCTACTCTGCTGGTGGTTTCTTTTGCTCTGCACTGAAAGATATGGGTCCAACTTTAATCTTCGGTATGTGCAGAGTCAGTTTTTCCAGCACCATTTATTAGCAGCTTTCTATTGAATGTGTTTGGCATCTTTGTCAAAGAGAAGGTGGCTTAGTGTGTCTGTAGTTGTTTCTGCAGCTTCTAATGTAGTCCATTGATCTTCGGGTCTGTTTTTTTGTCAGTACCACACTGTTTTTATCACAGTAGCTTTATAGTATAATTTCAAGTCAGGATTTGGGATGCTCCCTGTCTTGTCCTTGTTGCCCAGTATTGGCTTTGCTATTCTAGGTCTCTTCTGGTTCCAGATGAGTTTAGAATAGTTTTCTCTAATTTTGTAAGATATGCTATTGGAATTTTGATTGGGATTGTATTGAATCTGTGTAACAGTTTTGGAAATATAGCCATTTTCACTATGTTGGTTCTTCCTACCCAAGATCCCAGGATATCTCTCCATTTTCTAATATCCTCTTCAGTCTTCTTTTTTAGAGTACTATAGTTTTCAGTGTAGAGGTCTTGTACCTCCTTTGTTGGATTGATTCCTAAGTATTTCATTTTTCTGAATGCTATTGTAAAAGGTATTGTTTCCCTGATTCCTCTCTCAATAAGTTTGTTATTTGTGTACAACAAGGCTGTTGATTGTTGAGTGTTGACTTTGTATCCAGCTATGCTTCTGAATTTGGTTTTTAAATCTGAAGTCTTTTGGTGGAGTTTTTAGAGTCTTACATACAGAGTATCATGTCTTCTGTGAATAATGATAATTAAACTTCTTCTTCTTTTTTTTTTTGGTACTGGGAATCAAACTCATGACCTCACATTTGCCAAGCAGGCACTTATGCCTGCTGAGCTAAATTGCCAGCCCCAGTTGAATTTCTTTCTTTCTCAGCTTTATTCCTTTTATTTCTCTCCCTTTTCTAATTGCTCTGGTAAAGGTTCCAGAACTATATTGCATAAGAGTGGTAATAGTAGACATCCTTGTCTTGTTTCTGATTTTAGAGTGAAAGTTTTCAGTTTTTGTCCATTTAGTATCATGTTGGCTATTGGTTTGTCATAGATAGCCTTTATCAGATTGAGATAAACATCATCTATTCCAGTTTTCTGTAAGGTTTTTATCATGAGTGGATGTTGGACTTTATCAAAAGCTTTTTCTGCATCTATTGAGATGATCATATGATTTTTGTCCTTGGCTCTGTTAATATGGTATATTACATTAAAGGATTTACATATGTTGAATCATCACTGCATCCCTTGGGATGAATCCCATTTGATCATAGTATGCAATCTTCTTTTTTTTTTTTTTTTTTTTTTTTGTCTTTTTCATTTTTACCGGTACCAGGGATCGAACTCACGACCACCTGCTTGCAAGGCAGGTGCTTATGCCGTTGAGCTAAATCCCCAGCCCCCAGTATGCAATCTTCTTGACGATTTGCTGCAGTCTGTTTGCCAGTATCTTATTGAAGATTTCTGCGTCAGTTTTCATTAGGGAGATTGGTCTGTAATTCTCTTTCTTAGTTGAATATTTCTCTGGTTTTGGAATCAAAGTAATGGTTGCTTCCAGGAATGAAAGGGAATTGCTTCCCTTTCAATTTCATGAAGAGTTTGAGAAGTAGTGGTGTTAGATCTTCTCTAAATTTCTTGTAGAATTCAACAGTGAATACATCAGGGTGTGGGGTTTTCTTTATTTTTTCTGTGCAACTATTTATTTTTTTTTAAAGGGGGTAAAATTAAATACAACAAAACAGAACAAAATAGGACATAAGAAAGCAATGCAAGAGATATAAATTTCAAAGCTAGAAGACCTGAGATCTTCACTATCTATCATATTGTCTCTTGTTTTCTTCCAAATAATTGTCCATGTCTTCGAATACAGAGAATTCATACAAAACAACATAGTATAAAACTGATCCGAACAGAATGAGGGAGGCGTTTTAGGTCTTCAAAACCAGACAATAGGGAAGTCATTAATGGCTGTCGTAGAGTCTCTAGTTCTCTTCAAAATAGCTGTCCATACTTTTATGTATATTGAAGTTCAACAAAATAAAACAAGCTAAAATAACACCATTAATTAGAACAAAGCAAAACAGGGATAAAAGTATTTGCCTTCAAAGAGATGTAGAAGGAAATCCCTCCTATTTGCTACATTACTATGGTCAACCTCTCAAGGAATGTCCAGATCACTGGCTCCCACTTTAGGCAGATGTGATGTTTGATTGTCAGGGATGTGGGCTTTTCTTTGTTAACAGGTTTTTAATTACATTTTCTATTTCATTTATTTGTGTTGGGTTATTTAGGATATTTATCTCTTCTTGATTCAGCTTTGGTAATTTGTGTGCATCTAGGAATCTATCCATTTCTTCTGTATTTTCCATCTTGTTAGAATATAAGTTTTCAAAGTAGGTATAGGTGATTTTCTGAATTTCTGCAGGTACTGTTGTGATTTTACCCTTTTCATTTCTAATTGTGTGAATTTGAGTCTTTTCTTTTTTTGATAAGATTGGCTAAGAGTTTATCAATTTTATTTAATCTTTCCAAGAACTAGCTCTTTGATTCATTGATTTATTGGATTTTTTAGTCTCCAGTATGTTCATTTCTGCTTTGCTCTTTGTAATTTGCTCCCCTACAAGCTTTTAGTTTAGCTGGCTCTTCTTTTTCTAGAGATTTGAAGTTCAACGTTAAGTTGTTGATATGCGCTTACTCTGTTTTCCTGATATGAGTATTTACTGCTATAAATTTCCCTTTAAAGCTGCTTTCATTGGTTCCTTCAAGTTCCGGTATGTTGTATTGTCACCATTCAACTATAAAAACTGTCTAGTTTCTTCTTTAATTTCATCTGTGACCCATTGGTTGTTCACTATGGTGCTATTTAATTTCTATATGTTTATGAAGTTCTTGTGGTTTCCTTTGGTATGCATTTTCAATTTCATTGCACTGTGGTCTGATAGTATACATAGGATAATTTCATTTCCTTTACATTCACTTAGGCGTGTTCTATGAGCTAGTATATGGTCTATTTTGGAGAGCGTATGCAGCTGAGAAGAATATGTATTCTGATGTTATGGGGTGGAACACTATAGATATCTACTAAGTCCACTTGCACAAAAGTTTGATTTAGTTCTAATGTTTCTTTTTTTTTTTTTTTTGGTCTAGTTGATCTGTCTTTTTGTGACTGTTGGGTATTGAGGTCTCCCAATACAATTATATTAGAGCTTATTTGATTTTTCATGTCAGTTAGTAATTGTTTTGTGAAACTGGGTGCACTAGTATTTGTTGTATAGATATTTATGATTGATATCTCTTCATTTTAGATTGTTCCCTTTACCTTCTTTATGTCTCTTAATCAGTCTTGGCTTGAAATTCACTTTGTGAACAGCTATCCCTGCTGTTTTCTGGGTTTTTGTTGCATGGAGTATTGTTTTCATCCTTTGACTTTCAGTCTATGAATTTCTTTTTGAATTAAATGTGTTTCTTATGCAGCATATTGTTGGATCTTGCCTCTTGATCCATTCTGCTAGTCTATGTCTTTAGGCTGGTGAATTGAGACCATTAACATTGATGGTTATAACTGACACATATTCACTTATCCTTGTCGTGTTGTTTTCCCGTTGTTGGCTTCCCCTCCTCTTTCTTTCCTTCCTTCTAATTGTTCATCTTTCCTGGTGGATTCCTTCTGTTGAGGATCATCAAGCTGCAGTCCTTAATATCTCTTTCTAGAGTGTCCTTCACAACATTTCGGAGTGCTAGTTTGGTGGTCATAGATTTCGATCTCAGATGTTCTTTGTCATGAAAGTATCTTATTTCTCCATCAGTTTTGAAAGTTTTGTGGGATACATCAGTCTGGGTGGAAAGTTGTTTTCCTTTAGAATGTGGAGTACTTCACTCCAAGCTCTCCTTGACTTGAGAGTTTGTGCTGAGAAGTCGGCTGTGATTCTGATGGGCTTTCCTTCATTGATGATTTGTTTCTTTTCCCTAACAGCTTTTAAGATTTTAGGGTTTTTTGCACCTGGATCAAACTCATGACCTTGTGCTTGCCAGGCAGCCACTGTGCCACTGAGCTATATCCCCAGCCCTAAAATTCTATTCTTGTGTTGAATTTCTGGAATCTTGACTATGATATACCTGTCTGTAGAATTTTTTTTTTTGATGATTGCTTATTAAAGTTCTGTCTGCCTCACTTATTTGTATGTCAAATTCTTTCTACCAGGAAAGTTTTGTCATGATGCCTATAAACATGTTTTTGTATGTCCTGCTTGTTCATTAATTCCAATTAATCTTAAGTTATTCTTCTTTGTCTCATCTAAGAACTGCCAGATTGATTTCTCACGGTCCCTTGCTACTTTTGAGAAATCTTTCTTTTCCTAGTTGTTAACTACAAGCCTGTCTTCAATATCTGAGATCCTGTCCTCTCATTGGCCTCATCTGCTTTGAATACGTTCAGTGGAGTTTTTCTTTTGGATATCTGAGTGAATCTGCTTTATG
This sequence comes from Cavia porcellus, assembly GCF_034190915.1. Taxonomy (NCBI): domain Eukaryota; kingdom Metazoa; phylum Chordata; class Mammalia; order Rodentia; family Caviidae; genus Cavia; species Cavia porcellus. The sequence goes on from NW_026947508.1 coordinate 35,766,933, forward strand.
GATTCCATTTCTTTCCTGTGTTGAGCTTCCATGATTTTCTTAAGCTTATTCATTTTTTTGTCTGTATCTGCTCTAACATTACTAAGCAAGGTTTTCATTGTGGATACCATCTCTGCATTTATCTGAAATATTATTTCTGATTTCATTTTTTCCAGAGCCTCATTCAGTCGCTTTGTTGTTGTAGCTTCAAAGAAGCCTGGCGGGAGTCTTTCTAATTGTCTCACTTAGTTACCCACTGGATTTGCCTGTTGCAAACTCAATGTCTGGGGTTACATTTAGTTTAAATATCTTCTCATTTTCTTTCCTTTTCTTCCTTTCTTTTTTTAAGTTTAATTCCTGGGGTAATGTTTGTAAATTGCATTTGGTGGGGTGTTTTATTGCTAGTATTCAGGACCCTTAGGTGATGACTACTTCTCTGAGGTATCTTCCAGGTGTAGTTGGGTTTTGAGTTTTAAGTCTGTTGGGATATCTTACTTCTTCAGTTTGTTGGAGATGGGAAGTTGTTTGTTTGACCAGTCCCTAGTTTCTTGGCACTGTGTCACAGTAGTTTCTGTGATCCTTAGTTTCTGTGACCCTTAGTAAGTCTTAGTCAATCTCGGTCATGGAACACCAGAACCAACAGCTGTTAAGAACAGTTATCTCAATTTTGGCCATAGTCATACCAATAGTATCAAACATAGCCTAGGAAATGACAGACTGAGCTAACCCTTAATTTGCCACTTTTAACAGTATAAACAGGATTTGTTATATAACGAAATATAAAATAAACCAGAAAATTATGTGCAGTATAGAATATGTCAATTGATATATCAATTTTCTCTTAGGGATTAAAATTTAATATAGTTTATGAAGAAAATAGGGAATTGGATAAAGAGGAAGATATAACATGCTAACTTTGGGAAACTGATGTAGAAGACTGGAGGGAAAGAGTGACGGAAGAAATAAAAGGAACAGAACAGAGCCACAGAGAGGGTAGAAACCACATTTACACTTATACAAAAATAAGATCAAACAGTAAAAGAGAGAGGAAAGAAGAAAAAAGGAAGACATAACTAAAAATCAAAGACAAACATGAGACAGGAAGGAGAAGCCAAAAAAAAAAAAAAAAAGTCTACTAAGTTTGTCCAGGTTTGTCTCTGCTTTTACTGGCAGACAACCTGTTAAGATAAGAGTCCCCATTTGCATCAGTCTATCCCAGCAAGCCTGCAGTGGCTTTTTGGTGGGGTAGTGGGTAATCTCAGTAAGCCTGCACTTTCTGGTGGAGACCAGCCAATCTTTTGAGCACCTTCCACAGATTCGAACCCTGCTGGTAGCTGCGAGAGGGAACCAGCTACAATTCTGAGTTCTGATCTCAGGCTGCCCATCTCCAAGATAGCTCCAGGCCAGTTGTTTCCTTCTGTGGCAAGAATGAGACCCCTGCACTCACCATCAGTCAGTGCAGTCCTTCACATCCACCACTTCCCTCCACATCCACTGTTCCCCTCCACTGCTGTCTCTCTATGCAGAGGCTTCCAGGGTTGCCAGCTGTCACTGTCACCATGTCTGTATGTCTGCAGGTTCAAACTGCTCCTTTCACATGAATCCTAAGGGAGACGGCACTACCAGCTACCACCATCTTTGTCAAAGTTTCTCTCTTCACTGTCTCTGGGGGCATCAGTTCATGCTTCAGATTTTTCCTGGGTCCAGGACACCCACTTTCCTTCTTCTTGTCTTCCTCACATTGCTATATTCCAGCATCTGGATGGAAACTTTCAGAGAGGCACTTTCTCTGCTGCTTACCACCCTACCATCTTCCCAAACTCCATCTCAGCTACTTTTTGTATTCTTGATAGCCATTCTGACTAAAGTGAGATAACAATTTCAGTGTAGTTTTGATTTGCATTCCCCTGATCACTAAAGATGTTGAAGATTTTTTCAGTATAATTTGCTGGGTCTCTTTTGAGAAGTGGCTGTTCAGTTCACTTACCTGTTTATTGATTGAATTGCTTGTTCTTTTGTTATTAAATTTTTTGGAATATTAATTCTCTGTTGATAGAATAACTGGCCACGAATTTTAATTTGATATAACCCTATTTGTTCATCCTTGCTGTTATTTCCTGAGCTGTTGGAGTCCTGTATCTTCAGCTAGTGTTATGGTTTGTGTCTGAATGTTCCCAAAAAGCCTCATGCAATTATGAGAGCAGGCTTTAGAATTTGTGATTGATTGATAGTCCAATGCTGATGTCTTAGTTGCTTTCTACTTGTTGCTGAGACAAAATACCTGATGATCAAAACTAGGGAAGGAAAAGTTTATTTCTTACAGTTCTTGGAGATTTCAGTTCATACTCAGTTGGCTCCAAGGCAGTGTTGCATGACAGGGCATCCTTTCATGGGCACTGCAAGTAGCAAGGTGCAAACCAGCAAGACGGTGAGACACACCTTCTTCCTGCCATTACATCATATCTTGGCTCCACCCTGGGCGGGTGAAACACTCATACCACCTATCCAAGTGCTAGACAATGAACCAATCACAAATGCTAGATTTGGTCCAGTCCATAATTCATGAGGCTTGGGGGCCACTGACAGACCATAACTGCTGGGATTATGGGTGTGAGTGCTATATCCACCCTAGAATGGGTAGCCTACATACAATATAAAGAGTTTGCTCCACACTCCTCCTTTTTTGCTCTTGTTGTTTTTGATGTTTTACACCACCATGAACTGTTGCCCTCTTCAATGAGCCTTGGAGCCAGCCAACTATGAATTGAAACCTCCACAAACCATGAGCTAAGTAAACGTTTTGACCTTCAATTTTGGGCATCAGGTATTTTGTCTGAACGAGAAAAGTAACTAAGACAGGTACTTTCAAAGTTTGTGGTCTGTGTGTATGTCTTTGAGCCATTTTGAATTGATTTTTGTATAGAGTGAGAGATAAGAATCTAGTTTTAATCTTCTATGTGTGGATATTTAATTTTCCCAGCACCATTTGTGAAAGAGGCTGTGTTTTCTCCAACATGTGTTTGGCCCGTGTCAGAATCACATGGCTGTAGCTGTGTGGGTATTTTTCTGTATTCTATTTTACTTGGTCTACATTCTATTTTTATGTGAATACCTTACTGTTTTTGTTACATTGGTCTATAGCATATTCAGGTATTACAGTGCTTCCAATATTGCTCTTTTGCCAGGATTGCTTTGACCATTCAGGATCTTTTGTACTTTGTTATAAATTTGACTTTTTTTATAGTTCATTGAAGAATCACATTCTTATTTAATGTAGTTAAATTGACCTTCTAGATCGTGATCAGTAGTATGGCCATTTTAACAATATTAATTCTCTCAATTCATGAACTGGGAGGTCTTCCATCATTAGTGTTTTCATTTTCTTCACATTTTAAATTTTCATTGTAGATGTCTTCACTCTGTTTCTCTCTCAAGCATGGTGAATGAGATTGTGTTTTGATTGTTTTTCTCAGGCTGTTTCACTATTATGTACTATAGGAAAGTATCAATTTTTATATGTTAAAACATTTTTTGTATGTTGATTTTTGTATCCTCCTGCTACATTCCTGAGTATGTTTATCAGTTCTAAAAGACTTTAGGTGGGCTCATATGATTTTTAAGTTGTAGTATCATATCTGCAAACAAAAATAATTTTTTATTTTCCCCTTGTTCATATCCCTTTTATTTCTTTCTCTTGCTTGATTGCTTTCGCTAAACTGTTACTACTGTATTGAATAAAAAAGTGTTGAGAGTAGATACTCTCATTCTTGATTTTAGAAGAAATGCTTTCAGTTTTTTTCTATTCAATATAATGTTATCCATTAGCAATTTAAAGTCTATAATCAATAGAAAAGCCTTCATTTTTGGAGAGATAATATATTGGCTTTCCCTTTTTTAGTGACTTCAAAAAGACATACTGGTGTGTGTGTGTGTGTGTGTGTGTGTGTGTGTGTGTGTGTGTGTGTACAAGTGCTGCTGAGGCTCAAACCCAGCTCCTGGCACATAAGGCAAGTATTATACCCCCTAAGACTGGAATTTCTTTTTCTTTCTTTCTTTCTTTTTTTTTTTTTTTTTTTTTTTTTTGGTCTTTTTTTCATTATTATCGGTACCAGGGATCGAACTCACAACTGCCTGCTTGCAAGGCAGGCTCTTATGCCGCTGAGCTAAATCCCCAGCCCCCTTTTCTTTCTTTCTTTCTTTCTTTCTTTCTTTCTTTCTTTCTTTCTTTCTTTCTTTCTCTCTCTCTCTCTCTCTCTCTCTCTCTCTCTCTCTCTCTCTCTCTCTGTTTCTCTCTCTCTTTCTTTCTTTCTTTTTGTTTTTGACACAGGTCTTGGCAGTGCAGTCCAGGCAGGCCTCCAACTTGCGGCAATCCTGCCTCAGCCTCTTGAGCTCTGAGGTTACAGGTGTGCACCACCACACCCAGATAAGAATTGAATTTTAATGTGTGACAGTGTAGTGGGGTGGGGAGAATAGGAAATAATTGGCTATTGTGGAAGCGAATTGTGGGAGAGAAGGCTGAATTAGTTGGGTAAAGTCGTATTTTGAAGACCTTTACTGTCATGTTAAGAAATTTGAATTTAATCTTTTTTGGGGGGAGAAGTTACCAGGAATTGAACTCAGAACGTTAGGCTTGCCAGGCAGGCACTTACGTCACTGAGCTTATTCCCAGCTAAACTTAATCTTTTTTTGACGGGGGAGTGGGGGTGGGGGGTTGGGGGGAGGGACAGACGGGACCAAAGATAGAACTCACAACCCTGTGCTTGTCAACCTGGCTAAACTAATCTTATAGAGTAGTGATTTCTAAAGTGGGAAGTCAGCCGGGGATACAGCTCAGGGGCACAGCACCTGCCTGGCAAGCGGAAGTTGTGAGTTCAATTCCTGGTACCAAATAAATAAATGGAACATCGTGAGAGTCAAGATGCATAAAATGGAATATTAGAAGGAAATATTAGAATTATAGATGTGTTAGTTCTTTTTGTGTGATGCTAAGAATCAACTGCATGTTAAACAAACACTGTACCACTGAGCTATATCCTCAGCCATGGTTTTAAACTTTATCTTTTCCTTTAAAATAATAAAAATATGTGATACTCTTACAATGATTTGTGTATTTTAAAATACATTTTAAAAGTAATTGATAGGGTCTGGGGATATAGCTCAGCAGCATAAGCACCTGGCTGGCAAGCACAAGGTCCTGAGTTTGATTGCTGGCACAAAAACCAAACAAACAGGGGCTGGGGATTTAGCTCAGCGGCATGAGTACCTGCCTTGCATACAGGCAGTCGTGAGTTCGATCCCCAGTACCAATAAAAATGAAAAAAAGACAAAACAAACAAACAAACAAACAAAAAAAACCCCACAAGATACAAAAGTAAGTCGTAAGGTGTTTAACTTGTGGTGGTGGTATTTGGAGAACACTGTTTCAGGGCATCATTAAATAGGAAAATAAGCAGTGGTAATGGGAAGATGAATTAGAATAGGGACAGACTAGCCAGCCGTGTTACTGTATATCTGTAGTCCCAGTAGTTGGGGACATGAAAATAGGAGAATGTTAAATTCAAACTCATCCTGGACAACTTAATGACTTAGTAAGGCCGTCTCAAATTAAAAGGGGGAGAGGGGCCCTGGGGCATGTAGCTCAGTGCAGTGGCCCTGGGTTTAACCCCAAATACTGTACCACAAAATAAGTAGATAATAGAAGGAAGGAAAAAATTTGTTTTTCTAAAGAGGAGGGGAAAGGTAAAACAAAACAGACTAGTTTAAAAAAAAATGGAAAACTATTTTAGGGCCTGAACTAAGGCAGTACAGTAGAGATAAAGAGGACTAGTGACATGTTGGAGGTAGGAGCTAGACAGAGCAGGAAGACTTTGATCCTGGGCTGCGATCAAATTTCTAACTTCGGTTCTGGTTAGTAGTGACATTCCTACTGGTAATTCTTCCTGCACCAATGGCCCCAACCTTAATAAAAACAAAGCAGTAGTTGACTCTCAGCTGTACACTTTGAGGATATTTTTTCTAAGCATTTTTCAATCAAAACTAAACCAGTGATGTCTTGATTACTGCTGACAAAGTTTATTGAAACACATGAACTACTTTTGGGGATTGGATAGGGTTGGACCACATAGGAAAATGTAAATTGTGACCATTCGTAGACATTCAAAGTAGCTGAATTCATTAGTTCCATATGGGCAGAGGAGAAGTAGTGGGTGGTAATTTGGATGATAGCCATCATTTGTGGATGTGCTGGGTAAGTAAAAGCATGGTAGTTTATTATGCCCTGGTGATTTTTCTCCCCAGGAAATGTGTTTTCCTTTTTTCTTGCTGCAGAAAATTATTTGCCAGCTTGTGTTATAACAATCTGTCATGGACCAGCTTCCAGGAAAAGAAAAGAGGCTATTCCCAGTAGCTGTCCTCACCCCCACCCCACACACCACTACCACACACATACACATCGGTTTCCTGATTTAAGTTTTATTTTTTTCTCCTCTAGTTTTACTTAGTGGTTTTGGCTAGATTGAAAATAGTCTCATAATGAGAGATTTCTAGGCTATGCGATGGCTTGGTAAGTCAGTTTTCTGAGCTTAATTTGCTTTCTCTGGATTCCTGAGTGTCTAAATGCTAACATGCTGTCTTCCCTTGGAGACCATGCATGATTGTCAACACTGTACACATTTTGTCAACACTGCACACATTTACTAGTCCTCATGCTGTGCTTTTTGCAATTCTCTGTCCTGTCTTTAAAGGAACAGGTTTAGGATGAAGCATAATGAAGACTTGTTGAAAAGTGAGTAGGGAGGACTTAGAGATTCCCGTTGGTTTCTGCAAAAGAGGCTTACTGTGGATATTAGAAAAGAATGGGTCCCTTGAAACACAAGGCAGTGAGAGTTGGCACCTTAGAGAACTTTCAAAATTATTGCAGGTCAGATAAACATTTACTTCACAGTATAAACTGTTTGTATTTATTCATGGCTTATGATCATAGATTATCAAAAATACTTTTCTGGCTCTTACCAGTTTTTCTACTTTCTTACTGGGCACCAGTTTATAGAAGGCTATTTGCATTTCCAGAATGAAATTTACAATTTCTAGAATTAAAACCTAAACAATGGTCATTTGTTTCTATTACAACTTTTATAAAAATAAAAAATAATATTAAGGAAGTATAAGAATGACTCAGTTTTCTTATTTTAAAACTTTTATTTCTTCCAATATTTCCTGCTTTGAAAACAAATGCAGCAGCAAAGACTCCTTTGGAAGTGATACAGCTGCAAGAAGGTTAGGTATCTCAGTGAACCTTACGTGGTGCATTCTCTGGTCAGAAGCAAGAGAGAGAGTCCAATGAAACAGCATTCTGTCTGTCCCAGGTCTTGCTCTTTCAGACTGATCTCTTTCTTTTCACACCAAGAACAGCTGGCAGCCAGACATTGAGGGAAGGGCTCTGTTCCTTGTGATCCTTAGGGATTTTATATTGAGTTAAAGAAAAAAAAATCATCTTAGCAAAGAGAAATGATTGTAGAGTCCTGTTCACAATTATTTAAGACTTGTTCAGTATTCATGGTACTGACAGATTTCAACACTTTGGCAGATGTTTAATGATAACAACATTTATTTCCCAAAATGACATTGTTACCACTTTAGAAGCATCTGTTTTGGGAGCATTTTCTTCACTTTGTGGTACACTTAATTATGGAACAGTTAACTTGCAAAAATCAATTATCATAATACAGAAACTTAGGAAAATAGATTTTTCCTCAACCAACTGTCATTTTTATTATGAAATGGGGCGACTTTGGCACTATGGTAGTGACAATAGTGTGCACATCCTTAATAATGGCTTATGCCCCAGTCTTTTTAAGCGTCGCTAAAGGAAATAGGGTTCTGCAATGTATTTCTTCCTTACTATGTCTGTGGTCTGATTTGTTAATGTGTTGGGGATTCCTAAATGGTGAATTATGCACTTAGGAGCTTTTTTCTGGAAAAGATGATATTTATAGGAACTTTTTGGTGTGTGTCAAAAAATTAAGATTCGGAGTTCTGGGCATGGTGGCACATGCATGTATAATCCCATCACTTGGGACTGAGGCAAGAGGATCGCTGTGAGTTAAAACAAAACAAAACACCTAAATTTGAACTTTATAATCTTAAGAGGCCTTCCAAAAAAATGAAAGTTCCTATAGAAATTCTATATACAGAAGTAAGACAAGGCACTCTGATGATTGAGTCTCACTTTTTGAGAAAAATTCCTTTTTTCTGTAGTAGAATATGACTTGATGATAATGTTCAGTAGTAGAGCACCTGCTTAGAATGCATGAATTCAATCTCCAGCACCTCCCCCCAAAAAAAGAAAGAGGTTAAAATCATACTTTTTCCTACCCAGAACACAAATCTTGCTTTTAAATTAAAATTTTAGAAAATTTTCCATGTAGGCTGTAGTGCCTTCTCATGATAGCCCACCCTCACACTATTTGGGATGTATTTGTTTTCCTATATTTACTTGCTCTGCAGAGCCTGTTTCTTTTCCTACCTTTAATAAAACTGCTACCATGAAAGCAAGAAAGATTGATTGACTGATTGATTTCCACTTAGTTAGGTATTCCTGAATCTGGCCAAGTTAAAAAAAAAAAAAGTAACAGGATCTATTTTCTATTCTTTTTTTTTTTTTTTTTTAATTTTTTTATCATTGGTACCGTGGATCGAGCTCAGGACCACATGCTTGCAAGGCAGGTGCTGACCCCGCTGAGCTAAATCCCCAGCCCTAGGATCTATTTTCTAAGCCAGAACTTTTATACAGAGACTTGAAAGATAAAATTTATAAAAGAAAGCTGCCCAGGTAGACTCAGGAAGGAGAACAGGAGCCAGGTTTTCCTTGTAATATATCTGGGTTGAGATACATTGAGAAACATTGGTGTAGTCTACTTAAATTGCAACATAAGGATTTTTTTTCTATTTGTTTTTGGGCTTGTTTCCTGTATAGAACATATGATAGAATGTTCTAAGTAGAGGTCTGTTTAAAATATTTTAGGAGACATAGGTTAGCTATTTGCATTTATAATATTCTAGTCTATTTCCTTCAGGCTCTATGATCGAGCCTAGCTAGGCATAGAATAAGTGCTTAATTAATAATAGATAAACCATTGTACATGATAATTCAGTTTTTGCTTGAGTACTTCTAATGATGGGAAGCTCATTACTTTACAAAATTATTCTTTTTCACTAGCTGTGATTAACAGCAAATTAACATTAGAAATAAAACTACTTTGGTTCATTTTTACCTGTTAGATTTTACTTTTGAGCTACTTGGGTTAAATTTGGTTCTTTCAGATTTTCAAGTATTTGAAGAATCCTGTTATATCTTTCTTTTTTTTTTTTTTTTTTTTTTTTTGTCTTTTTCCTTTTTATCGGTACCGGGGATCGAACTCACGACTGCCTGCTTGCAAGGCAGGCGCTTATGCCACTGAGCTAAATCCCCAGCCCCTGTTATATCTTTCTTAATCCTATTTCTTGTCCCACCTCCTCTCTCCTGCATACAAGTATATATAATTCACTTTTATTTTTCTGCTCTTTGCAGCTGATTTTGATTACCTTCTTTATATTTTTTGTGTTTATTTAGATTATTCTTTTTGTTGTCGTTGTTGTCTTTTTCTTTTTTTATTGGATCGAACTCACGACTGCCTGCTTGCAAGGCAGGCGCTTATGCCACTGAGCTAAATCCCCAGCCCCAATTTAGATTATTCTTTAAATATGGTAGTTTAACTGATTTCTAGATCTACAAGGGTACTAGGCAAAAACTGAATTTCTTTTATTCCCTTTTTCCAGTGATAGGATTGAACCCAGGGTCTTGCACGTGATAAGCAGACAGTGTGTCAGTGAACTGTATCTCCACCCACAGAGAGGCCAAAGTTTGTAAGACTTAATAAAGTAGAACTTCCTCAAATGGATTGTCAAACTTGCAAAGCTGTTTTTAAAAACACTGGTTAGTAATACAGATTCTTTAGTTATATGAATAACCTAGTTGTTAAATTTTAGACAGTATAACAACTATAAACCTGTTTCTTGATGTGTAAAGTACTTCTAGTAATAGTTTTTCAGTGCAGCGTTATAAACACAGAAATAACATTACAAAGCATCTTCACAATTCCTGGCCAATAGTAAGCACTCAAGAAACATTAATTTCTATTATTAGTTTTTAATTAATTTGAATAGTTAGAACTATAATTGGAAAATTCGCCTTTATGACAAAGCCTTTTTCTTCATGGGTTCATCATTTTTTAAATTTTGTTTTGTGTTTGTTTATTTTGGTGGTAAGTTTTGAACCCAAGATCTCATATATGCTAAATGCATATTCTACCAGTGAGAAACAGGTTACAATTCTTTAGTTTTTCAAAGTTTACTATTTACTATGCACTGTGGTAGTAGGTCTCATTTTTTCAAAAGAGGGATAAAGGAATATATTAGGCAGAAATTTAAAAATATCCACTTAGAAATAAAGAGTATCGACCCTCAAAAGAGATAGATAAGTATGCTAGTTTGGAGCTGGGAATATTTACATTTTTTTTATGGAAATCTGTGAAACTCATGAATCTGTAGGAAGTTCTGTATTATTTATTTACAGGAAAAAGGATGGCCCACCCACAGAAAAACAATGGCTCATTTTGCAGACAAAAGACATGTGCCCTATTTTTTCTATTTATATATAAATATTTGTCAAGGCACAGGTCCCAGTTACTCTTTTGATAGGTAATCTGTGTTGCCTAAAATCATTCTTTTAATTCTCTCAATCTATTCCTTTGTCTTTTTGTTGTTGTTGTTGTTTTGTTTTATTTTGTTGAGACAGACTTCTCACTATGTAGTTCAAGCTGGCCCTAATTCGCAGTGATCCTCCTGCATCAGCTTCGAAGTGCTGAGATTACAAGCATGGGCTACCATGCCCAACACGTTACAGTCTTAAATGTATAATTTTTTTTTGTTACGATTTTCCTTGTCTCCTTTCTGTTTGTCTTTATTTCTTCTATACTACCTTATCCCCCCACCCAAAACTTTGATGCCTTATTCATAAGGGTCATAATTAATGACTTCATTCATAATTAATGGCACATGAAGAAATACCCTGAGACCAAGGATGTGACAAAGATTGGATTTTATTCCACCTAAATACGGGCAGGTTTAAATCAGAAAGATATTGGCAGCTATCTGGATAGGAGGCTAAGTATATATAGGGTTTAGCATTGAGGGTTGCAGTTTCAAAAAATCTGGTTGAGATGTTTGAAGTCAAAGCTTCAAGAACAGTCATTGCAGGTGTGTAGGTAGAGCTGGTATCAGAAAGACTGCAGATCTGGTCCTAAATTTCTTTTTGCCCTTGATCCTTGTAGGTCTCTTTCACGTAGGCCTGACATGAAGTAGAGGGTCTATCTTATAACTGCTTCAAGCTGAGGTGGGTATTGATCCTGTCTAGGTAAAGATCAAAAGTCTTACCCTGACTCATCCAGAAGAGACAAAGAAAGATAGGTTCTGTTGTCTGATGAACCTTCATCTTTTGATAATCTGGAAAGAAGGACAAGAACATTAGTAAGTAAAAATTTAAATAATATCAATTAGTAGTAGTTCAAAAAGTTGTAGAAGTCAAACAACATTAGGCAGCATTTGGCACAAGTCTTTCATCTTGAGTATTTACCTAAATGCAACAACAGCACACAGGCTTCCATTTGTCCAAGAAATCTACTAGTTTTTCTTGGTTTTTGGTTTTTGGTGTTTTGTTCTGTCTTGTTTTATTTTGTTGATGTTGGGAATCAAACTCAACCTTGCACTTGCCAGCAGATACTATGCTGCTGAGCTATATCCCTCACCCTGTCTTCTTATTTTAATTGTAATAGTAGCAAAGGAATACACTAAATAAAAACATCTATGTTTTTATGACCACTGGGCCATCAACGTGTTTTACTGTAAAGCACAGAACTTAAATCTGATCCTTATTTTGTAGGCTTGAAGACCTTTTATAGTGATCAGATCCATATAATACAAACATATAAAGTTTACACTACAAAGGTAACAAAGCTTAGTAACTAACACATTTATATTGCCATTTTCTATAAGAACACTTATACAAGGAGCCAAATCTTTATCTCAGTACTTGAAAGTATATTAAAATAACATGAGAGGGGCTAAAAAATAACATGAGAGCAATATACTAATGATAATGATAATGATAATGATGTAACTCCCAACCTGCTAGATGTCAGATGTGCCAAGTTTATATCCCCTAAAATTGAAGAATTAATTCCAAAAGACAGAGGAGAGTAAGGATAGGAAACGTTAACTAGGGAATACGAATAGCTTCTGGGACACAGGAGGGGTCTGGAGTGGATTGCCATCAAGGTCATCTTTCCGAGAATGTTTTATAGGGCAGAATTACAAGTTTTATAGGTACAACATGCATCAAACTACAATTGACCAATAATATTATAAGGATAGCCATTTAGCTAATATTGATTCAGTAGGAAGGACATAAAAAGGGTATGAGGTGAGCTCATTAATCTTGGTTGGTAATTTATTGTCTTAGTCTTGTCTTTAGTCTTAGCCTTCACCTTTGTCTTAGTCTTGATAAGAGAGAATGGGCCACCTCTGATGAGGTGATGGTCTATTTTTATAGGAAATCCCAAAAAGATGGTACCAATTACAGTATAATCCCAAACTTCCATTCATCCCTTAGGGAAGTATGTAAATCTTGCCATGTGACTTTAATCTCAAAGTCTTCCCTTCTTCAGATGCACCTCCAGCCACAGTTTTGATGTGTTCTCATCTTCAGTACTGACTCCCTTGAGAGCCCAGTCCCTTTCTGACTGTATATTAATTTTTATCTAACTTAGCTGCCTTTAATACTAAGAATGGCTAAAGGGCACATTTTGGAAGGGCTGTAATCACAACCACTCATAGTTACAGGTTTTAAGTTAAAATAAAGACTGCCACTAAAGGCTGGTGCTATGTTTGGAGCCCCTTTTTATATCTAGCCTATCTTTTTCTGTTTTAAAATTACTATTAATTACTGCTTTTCTTTTGATTATACTTTCCTTTTGGAGTTGTCTTAGTTACTTTCCTCATTACTAAGACAAAATACCTGACACCTATAACTTTGTTTTAGCTAATAATTTGTAGAGCTTTCAGTCTATAGTCACCTGTCTCTAAGGCAGGGTGGCATGACAGAGGGGCAAAACAGAGAAGTGGTTCATAGCAAGGTGACTAGGAAGCAGAGAGGCATCAAGAAAAGAGAGAGGGAGATAGAGCCTTCCAGGGCACACTCAGTGATCCACTTCCTTCTGACAAGACTTCACTCCTGACATCACATTTAGCTATAATCTCATCAATGAACTAATCCACTGATAAATATCATGGCATTATAATCCAATCATCTCAGAAAGTCCCATCTATGAGTGCATGGGCTTTGAGGGGACCCCTAGCTATAAACTGTTACAGATGTTTAAAACTAAGACAAAGTAAGACCCACATATCTCTGATTACATGCATCTGTGTAACTCAGTATTGTCTCTCAGTACTTTCAAGATTTGGGTTCTTTTATAGTCAGTGTCAGATAAAGCTTCTCAGGCATTACCTTTGGGGTCTTGTGAAGAGCTTCTAAACTTTTCGAACTTTTTCCTCTGCCAGTTGTGTCATTTTCTAAGATGGGTCAAGGTCTTGCTAGACCATATGGCTTCCTTTGGAAATGGGTACTCTTTTCTCTTCAAAAACTTTTTTTTTTTTTTTTTAATAGAATTGGTTGAATTGTTCTCTGGAGTCCAGCAGTCTCCTGTGTGATAGGGTTCCTCCCATTGTGTTGGGGTGGGAACTTTTTACAAAGTAGAGATATCAGACTCTGTGAAGCATGTGTAGTTCTAATGTCTCTCTACCTGAAAATCCTGCAGCAACTCAGTGGAGGTGCTAGGCCCTTTTAGACGGGCCTCATCATGCCCTGATTTCTCACTAACCTTGAAAGACAAGGGCCAAAATGTTAGTTCTCTAATTATCTTCTTTAGTTCTATTAGTTTAATTATCTTTAGTTCTATTTAGTTTAATTATCTTCTATAGTTCTCTAAGTATCTCTAGTTATCTTCTTTAGCTTTGGTCTCCAAGCCTTGGTTGTTGAACTGTCAAAAGATCAATTATACAAGTGTGCAAGTGGGAGCAATAGTTTTAATCTAATTATTATAATCCTGTTATTGGGGCTTTGAGGTACTGTGAAGTCCTCCTGCAGACCAGAGCAAAGAATTGGTCAAGATACATGCAAAAATGAGGTTTCGCATTTATTAAAGAGAGGAGAAGAAATATGCCCTACAGAGTAAGTGTAGGCCAATTAAAAATAGGAAAAGAAGTATACTCTGCAGGGTGAGAGTCAGCCACTGAAGAGAACATAGGAGCCAAGCGTTTAAAGACTGCAGTCTTTTGTTTACCCTACCCTCTAGCGGACATTAGATCTAGGCCATCATATCAAAAACCTGCTTGATCTCAGGCTAGAAGAATTGAAGATAGCATTTTCTGATTGATCTCAGATGCAGAACTTTGGTGCATGTATCCTGGCTATATGTGTCCTGGGTCTCTGTGATTGATAGGTCATGCCTACTTTCTCAGTTGACTTGCCATGCCCTAATCTCCTGCCCCAATCCTATCTGCATATCAGGTCACTTTGAAATATAAAGTATGAGTAAAGAACAGCTACTTCCTTTTTTTTAATAATGGTCAACATTAGTATTAGAAGTCAGTGTTATAGGCTATCAGTACTGTAGGTGATGGTCTCCATCATTTTTTTTTTTTGTACCGGGAATCAAACTGACAGTCTCACACTTGCCAGTCAGACGCTTATGCTGCTGAGCTAAATCCCCGACCCAGTAGCCTCCATCTTAACATACTGCTTTGGTTCATCTTTTAGAAGTTATATTTCTGGGGCGGGGGATTTAGCTCAATGGCATAAGTGCCTGCCTTGTAAGCAGGCAGTCGTGGGTTCCATCCCTGGTACCTATAAAAAGGAAAAAGACAAAAAAAAAAAAAAAATAGATGTTATATTTCTGTTCAAGAGCAAACATAGTAATAGAATAATAATTATGATGACATTATAATACCACAACAATTAGGTTATTTTTATTATCTCTAAAAATACATTTCAATTCTTATTTTACTATAAACTTATCAATAGATTACTTTTATCCAATTACAAAATATTAAATGACAAATTCTCATCTAAATTTGCTACTTTTTAAAAATAAGTGGAATGTACTTGTTTACAGATGTATTTTATAGATGACTAATGTCTCAGTCTTTAATCATTAAAGTGACACTGCCTAGCCTACATAGTGTTTAGGTACAACTACCATAACACAATTATATGACAATCACATAACTGTAAACCTGAAAGAAGTCTGTCATTATAAACAATTTTTGTCTGGAGGTCAGTAGTATGATAAGTTCTCCTAAGTTTTATATTTTAAGAAGTTTATACAGTTGGGAAATGTAAATATATTTAAATGAGAAGTCAGTAATAATTAGCTTAACAGCTACACAGAAAACTTTGTATAATTTAATTCTTACTCCTAAGGTGAAATTTAGGTCTCTTTTTCAGATTGAAAATAGTATAACAACATTGATAGACTTATACTTTTACACCTTGTAGTGTATACAAAAGTATTAATGACTACAGATATATCCAATATACAAGTGTATCTCATTTGTATAATAACGAAATGTTTAATCAAAGCCTGTAGATGTGTATTGAGGACCCTTGCAGTGGGAAGAAAGAACAAGAGACAAAATAGAGATGCAGGCAGAGATCTGAGATAATCATCAGTTGTTCTTGGGAAACAAAAGGCCATGGAGCCACCCAGAACGTATGTATTTATTCTTTGAGGAGAATGGTGAGTAGATTGCTACTGGATGTGGTAGACAAATAGGGAGGCTGGCAAGCTGGCAAGAGAGAGAACAAAGCATTCTTGCAGAAGGGACGGGAATAGCCAGATTTAGATTATAGTTAGCAAGTAATCCACTTTATAGCCAATTCCGGGAAGGAATTTTCCTCTGGAGTCATGCAGGCTCAGCAGAGATGTTATCTTATATCTTAGTCCTATGGTATCACAGCTCATCTTATCCGAGCTCAATGATTGCTGTTGATAATAAACTATAATAGCCCATTATTAGCCTCTTGCCTTCATGAAAATTCATATACAGCCTCAGCTAGGCTCATTAATTAACTGAAAGCCAACTTAGGGAAGTCACCTCTATATGGCCTGTACTGCTATTAAATAAACACAATCACACTTGGATCTGGAAGAGGGTGATGTGGTGGTCCTCCACTGATATGGTTCAAGTTTTAAATGGCAGGATCAAATTGCACCAAATTCAAAGAGCAAAGACATGGTGCTGGGCATGGTAGCATACACATGTAATAACAGTACTTGGGAGGCTGAAGTAGGAGGATTACCCAGATTTTTGAGACCAGCTTGAACTACATAGGAAGACCTTGTCGCAAAAAACAGCTAAAAACAGAACAGATATACCAAAAGTTTTGATCACTTTTATGTGTTTAAGATCCAGATGCAATACATACTGTATAAAAGAGAACACTTATTGGTTACTTTGTATGTATTAAATTTATATATTCTTGGGGCTGGGGATTTAGCTCAGCGGCATAAGCACCTGCCTTGCAAGCAGGCAGTCGTTTGATCCCCAGGACCGATAAAAGCAAAAAAAAAGAAGAAGAAAAATTTATATATTCTTAACCCTATAAGTTTAACATTAAAGCTACTCACAATATATTTTGTCTTTAGATGTGCTGTATATACCTCTCTAGTCCTAATATATTACAAGCCTATATTTCAAAAAACCAAAATACAAAAAGACTTATCTTTAATCCTAGATATATACAGTGTGTGCTATAACCTAAGACAGTGGTGGCGAACCTATGGTATGTGTTCTCACCCATCTGTTTATCATTGAAAGTTGTAAAAGATTCACCATCATGGACCTAAGAGAATGGTTATTAATTTAACTGGTTATAAATTGATTATCAAAAACATTTTATAACAAGCCAATATTTATGTAAGTTTTCATTCGTAAAGCTCGGGAAACCTACCATCAAAAAAAACCACCTCTGGGCATGGTGACACATACACACATACGTGTAATCCCAGCACTCGAAAGGCTAAGCAGGAGGACTTTTGGGAGTTTGAAACCAGCCTGGGCTACAAAGTAAGCTCAAAACCAGCCTGACTGCGTAGTGAGACTCTGTATCAAAAAGACAAAAAAAAAACAAAAACAAGACAACACAAAACACAACCAAACAAACAGAAAACCCAAGAAATTATCTTTATAAAATACAGAACATTTTTCAATCTAGTTTTTGTAAGTTTAATCAGTATCATGGGGAGTGGGGAGACAGGGTCTTGCTATGTAATTCAAACTGGTCTTGGACACAGCAGGCTCCTGCCTTGGCCTCCTGAGTGCTGGGATTACAAGTGTGTGCCACGACACCTGGCAAAAACATATGTAATAGGTCAAAATCTATTATTTTTTATGAACTTTAAGAAGCCAATAATAGGGGCTGGGGATTTAGCTCAGTGGCATAAGCACCTGCCTTGCAAGCAGGCAGTCGTGAGTTCAATCCCTGGTACCGATAAAAAGGAAAAAGGCCAAAAAAAAGAAGCCAAAAATACTTGACTATCGCTACTAATAACTCTGATCATTGTCATAAGTATTTACAAGCATTAATCACATTTATATTATTTATTCATTTTAAAAATTACTTGAGATTACTCATAAGAACCAAAGCACAGGGCCGGGGATTTAGCTCAGCGGCATAAGAGCCTGCCTGGCAAGCACAAAATTGTGAGTTCAATCCCCAGTACCACAAAAAAAAAAAAAAAAAAAAAAAAGGCACAGCATAGTTTGTATTTTTAAACTAAATATATTATCTTTAGCCAAAGAAAAATTCTTGTTATTGTATACAGAAAACAGTAGACTTGTTATTTATTTATTTATTTATTTGTTTTTCTGAGATAAGAAAACAACTTTAACGCTTGTATTGTTAAATTGACTTTGCAGGGCTGGGGATTTGGCTCAGCGGCATAAAGTGCCTGCCTTGCAAGCAGGCAGTCGTGAGTTCGATCCCTGGTACAGATAAAAAGGAAAAAGACAAAAAAAAAATTGCAGGCCTAAAGCCAGTGGTAGTCTGAGCATCTTTTGATATGCAATATAGCAACTGTGAGGGATTTCCTTCTGTAGGGACATATTGATAGAACCAGTTTTCAAGATAAAAATTACTTTGATTGGCTAATGATGTGGGCAAAACATTCTAATCTAAGTGGAAAGCCCTAGCATAGCCAGAACTGTAATAGCAAAGATAAAAAAATAAGTTGATATGAGTCCAAAAATGTTTTTAATAAAGCAACTATAAAACTTTAGCCAGTTACTAGAAACAGAGTAGCAGAAAAATAGACAAGAAAACATAGTTGCATTGGTCATGCAACTATTTTAATAATCTTTTTCTTAGTTTTTAGGTTTATAACTATAAATAAATGAGTCAGAATTCTCCAATGAGGGTATCAATTCACACTTTTTAAATGTAAATCTTAACAATGATTTTTTTTTTTTTTTTTTTTTTTTTTTTGAGACAGAATCTTGCTGGGTAGCCAGGCCTTGAACTTCCAATGATCCTCTTCCCTCAGGCTGGAATTACAGGCGTGCACCACCAGGCCTGGCAACAATGCTTTCTTTTTTTTTTTTTTTTTTTTTTTTTTGGAGATTTTCCTTTTTATCTGTACCGGGGATCGAACTCATGACTGCCTGCTTGCAAGGCAGGCGCTTATGCAGCTGAGCTAAACCCCCAGCCCCAACAATGCTTTCTTAATGCTACAAGCGGATTTGGGCCTTTGTCAAACTTGGGCAAAACTTTATTTTATTCCTCTGTTTCTACTGGGACACCCCAGGAGGGCACTTCCCATTCTACCTAGATAGGGGCACAATAACTATCCCCAGAGCCAAATGAAAACCTGAGCTCCCCATTTCCTACTGATTTTTCACCCTCTGTCTCCCTCTTTCCCTGCTAACTAACATGAGAAGACATGTTCCCTATCAGATGAAAGTTTTAGATAGGGAGAGGGTAAAGGACAAAAAGGGAATAGGGCTTTTAGAATAGAAAAGAAGAAAAGAAAAGAAAGCAGTGGGTTACTTCCTGATTGAGTCCATAGACTCTGCCAGGTCTCAAGGCTGACATCAACTACATGTGAGTGACCACTTGAATCTAAACAGTTAGGACATGTTCGCAGCCGCCCAGAAAAGGGAGCGGTGGCTTCACATGGACCAAGCTTATGCCCTTCAGTTTTTTGCTTGCTTGCTTGCTTTATTCATTTATCTTTAATTTTTATTTCTTTGTAGTACTGGGGATTGAATTCACAACCTTGCACTTGCCAGGCAGGTGCTTACATGCTGAGCTAAATTCCCAGCCCTTGTTTTATTTTTTTAAAGGTGAAAATATTTATTTCAGCTCATAGTCAGTGTTTTAGTCCATAGTTGACTGGCTATATCTTTTGGGTTTGTTTTGTTTTTCCTAGGTTTTTTGAGACAGTTTCTTGCTATGTGGTTCGGGTTGGCCTTGAATTCACTATGGAGCACAAGCTGGCCTTGAACTTGTGATGATCCTCCCGCCCCAGCCTCCTTAGTACTGAGATTAGAGGTGCACACCACTACACCCAGCTTGCCCTTTGGTTTTGAGAGAGAGTTGTGAGCAAGGTAATTCAAAGAGCAGTTTATTGGATCTCCTTTTATCTAAAGTGTTCAGGACCCAAACAGGTATGTGACTTGAGGAGATTGCTTCCTCAGGTGTCACCCCAAGGCCTCTTCTCCCCTTCATGCTGGCTGCATGAAAAACTGCTCAAGACTTTCTTTGTTTGGGTCTGTTCTTATTCATGTCTCCCACATGAGCAAATTTTAGTTCCATCTGACCCAGGAGCAGGGTGGCTGACCCAAGGGAATACAGGAGGCCACTCCTCTTCACAGAGTACTCTTCTCATACCCTCTCCATGTCCAGTTAGAGGGAGCCAATGCCTCTTGTCTTCCCGTACTGTTACATGTAAGCATTCATTTTTCAAGATACTTAGATGCTTGAACTCCTGAAAAGGAGAAAAAAAAAAACCAAAAAACTTAAAAGACTCTACAATCTTTAAGCAGAGAGAGAAAGAAAAAAAATAAAAGAAAAAAACCTACACTTTTGAGGACATAGGTTTGGGGAAAGTGGGGAAGGAAAAGAATGAAAACCCTTGGCTAGGACTTATGAAGTTGGAGCCTTAATGCCTCCTTCTACTGGTCCACCAGTAGAGACAGTGTCCCAGGACAGGATCCAGGGAAAGTCCCAAGAGGGGGAAAAGAAACTTAAACCCATCCTACCTAATACAAGTTTTTAGATTCACTGGCTCTTGTGCAAAAAAAAATTTTTTTTTCTTCAGGACTAATTACTAAGGATCATAAAGGGATGTAGTAGGCAGAAATTTATTTATTATTATAATTAAAAATTTTTGTTAGTCTATTTTGTAGTAGACAATGATTATATTTATTGTGGGGGAGTTTGTATGTGTATATAACATGTACATGATAAACTCTTTGTCAACCCCTTCTCCTCCATCCCCTCCCTGTGCACTCCAACTCTTACTCCCCTTCTCATTATTAGGCAGAAATTTAAAAATACAGACTTACAGAAATAGAATGCAGGCGGCACAGCATGGTGATACATGCCTGTAATCTCAGTACTCAGGAGGCTGAGGCAGAAGAGCTACCATGAGTTTGAGGCCAGCTGAACTATATAAGTGAGTTCAAGGCCAGCCTGCACTATACAGTGACACCTTCCCTCAAAAAAAGAAAAGCAAAAGAGACACTGAGACTGCAGGTCCTCAAGAGGAAAAGATACCACCTTTTAAAAAAATATATATAGTTATTATTTCCTAGGACTATAACAACTGGTTTGTAAAGATAATTTATTCCAAAGTCTTAGAGACTTGGGTTCCAGAGGTGTCTCAAGACTTCTCAGTAAGGTTTACAAGGCAGTAGTGATTCTACATCCTCTTCCAGGACAATTACATTTGAACAACCCCATTTATTTTACTTATTTTGCTATTAAAGAAAAGTGAGTATTGTGGTGCAAGCCTATAATCCCAGCATTTGGGAGGCTGAGGCAGGAGGATTGCAGTGAGTTCAAGCCCAGCCTAAATTACAAAGCAAGACCCTCTCTCAAAAACCGAAAAGAAAAAAAAAAGCCAGGTGTGTTGTCCATGCCTGTCGTTTCGGCACTTGGGAGGCTGAGGCAAAAGGATCACTTCGAGTTCAAGGCCAACCTGGACTATAGAACAAGACCCTGTCTCACAAAAACAAAAACAAACAAAAATTTGAAGTATTACCTGGTTTGTGTGCTTCTAAGCCACTGTAAGTTTCTCTTGTAATGATTTATCTGCTCTGTTGTCCTTTGTGATGTTAACTTTACCCTTCTTTATTTTCATTCGACAGACAGATGTGTTGGTTCTGAGTTGTGATCTGATAACAGATGTTGCCTTACATGAGGTTGTGGACCTGTTCAGAGCTTATGATGCATCACTCGCCATGTTAATGAGGAAAGGCCAAGATAGCTCAGAGCCAGTTCCAGGTCAAAAGGGCAAAAAGAAAACAGGTAAGGAACACTAGCGGCTGATATTTTGTTTGGTTGGTTTTATAATTATTATTCATGTTTTCATTTAAGAAACATTTATTGAGAATTTGGCAGTGTACCACAGATACTGTGATAGGAGTTGATGACATAAAGTTAACTAAGACACCGTCTGTGATTTGAAAATGCCTATAACTGTTAATTAGATTCTGGAGTGTCTGTTTGTAGAGAAGATATTCAGAACTATTTTCATTCTATTTAAGTCTCAAATATTTGGATGCATGTGTATTTGTCTTTTGGTACTTGTAGGGGTTGAGTCTAGAACACACAGAAACAAGCATTTGTGTATGTACGTATGCATGGACATGCGTGTGTGTGTGCACACATAGTGATACCAAAATCATGGTTGCTCATTCCCTAATATAAAATGGTGTAGTACTACATATAACCTATACACATCTCCCTTATACTTAAATCATCCATAGATTATTATAATACCTGATGCAAGGTAAATGCTGTGTAAATAGTTACTAATGTATTTTTTCAGGAATAATGACAAATGTGTTCAGTGCAAACACAATTTATTTCAAAACATTTTTAATCTGTACTTAGTTGAATCCCTTAATATAGAACCTATGATTACAAAGGATGAACTATACCTAGAAACTAAAAAGTCTAATCTAAAAACAAAGTTTTTAAAAATTTAAACTTTTACTGCAAAGTTAATTAGATACCTTTAAGCTATTAAAGTTACTATTACAAAAAAATAAAGAAAATTACTATTACAAATTTAGTATGTTTGGTTCTTTTTTAGGAAGAGTCTTCTTTTGAGGCAAGATTTCACTATATGGTTCATGTTAGCCTTGAACTCACTTTGCAGCCCAGGCTGACCTCAAACTCACAGCAGTTCTCCTGCCTCAGCCTTCTGAGTGCTAGATTTACAAGCGTGCCCCACCATGCCCAACTTGTTTGGTTCTTTTGAGTCCTAGATAGGCAATAAACATGATACTTACTAGTCATGCTTATCTCTAGAATTATAAAATAATTGTTTTTTATGTTTTTCTAGGATTCTAGTAGTAGTTTTTTGTTTTTAATATTTATAGAGTTGGGGCTGGGGATTTAGCTCAGTGGCATAAGCACCTGCCTTGCAAGTGTGGGGTCATGAATTTGATCCCCGGTACCAATTAAAAAAATATATTTATAGTTATACTTTTTCTCCTTAGATCATATAATCTTTCATGTTTGTAGTTTTAGTGGAATTACACTAATCTTATCAGACCAAAAATAAAAAGCATAACATCGTAGTCCAGCCAAGGTTAGAGAATTAGATGTTTCGACCTTTCTGGATTTTGGAACAGGGTACCTGATTGTTTTTCTCAAGATATTTCAGACCTAAGCCACTGATTCTGTGACTGGACTACTTTTTATAATTAAACTTAGAGCAAAAGCTTTTTAAGACTAGGCTTTTTATGGCTTTTCATTTTTCCCGGAACTGTGTGTTTTTCCCTGGAATTTTTTAGATTTTGCTTAGCCTGTGTTACATAACCAGATATCTTGTCATTATTATATATTGGCATAGTCTGTTGTAATTGTTAGAGTGTATGTGTAGCACATTAATATTCTATAATTAATAGAGTGACTTAGAACTTTCATTCTGAGAATTTGAATAATCTGTCTCGTATTTACCTTTTTTTTTTCTTTTTAAAGACGTTTAGGTAACTTATAATTTTATTTATTTTGTTTTTGTGCTGCTGGGAATTGAAACCAGGGCCTGTGCATGCTAGGCAAGCACTCTTATCACTGAGCTACATCTCCACCTTGTAATTTTAGACTTCAACAGTTAAATTTGTTTCTAGTGATGTTTTGTGTTCAGGTAATGATTCGTGTAGATTGTTGGATGCTTTCATACTTTTCAAAGCAAGATGATATTAAATCAGCACTAGCTATTATGATGTCTTATTTTCTCCAAAATAGCTGTTCATACCATCCAACCTTCTCTGCCTCATTTCTGTTGAGCTCTTTTTCTGTCATTAGTTGTGAGTTTGTCTTCTTCATTTCACTTTCTGCTCCATTCATTGTGGCCTCTCTGCCACTATTTCTGGAATCTTGGTATTTTTCTCTTTTAGAATGCCCTGCAGTATTCTCTGTAGAGTTGAATTGGTGGTTGCAAATTCCCCTAGTCCTGGAAGCATCTTGTTTCTCCATTAATTTCTAGGGACAGTTGTGCAGGATATATCAATCTTGGCTGGAAGTTATTGTCTTTCAAAGCTTGAATTATTTCCCCCCACGCTCTTCGTGATTTGATGATTTGTGCCGAGAAGTCTGCTGTGACCCTGATAGGTGTTCCCTAAAGTGATCTGTTTCGTATCTCTGACAGCTTTTTAATATTCTGTTCTTATATTGGATTTCTGGAATTTTGATTATTATATGTCTGGGTGTAGTTCTTTTTGGGTTGTAGGTGGCTGGGGTCCTGTATGCCTCAAAGATCTGAGTATCTTTACCTTTAACCATATTAGGGAAGTTCTCCTTGATTATTTCTGTGAATAGCCTTTGCAGTTCCTATGTTTGTATCCCTGCTTCTTCCTTTACATTCTTGATTCTTAAGTTATAGATCCTTTTATCATCTTCTAGCCTTTGTATTGTTACTGCTTGTTTCCTTGTTATTTTTAAGAAGTTTTTCCTTTCATGCTCCCACATTACAAATCTGTCCTCCAGTTCAGATAATCTATCCTTAGTTTCTTTCAAGCCGTTATGCCAGCTTTCAATAGAGTTTTTAGTTTCCTGGTAATCTCTTTGAACCTGGTTGATGTATTCTATGTTTTTTCCGTTTTCTCCATCAAACAATTCTCCCCTTTTTTTCTGTTCTTCCATTCCACCATGTGTTTTTTCTTGGGAAGTGCTTAGCATTTCTTTAACTAGTCTACTTATATCTTGCTTTATTTGGTTAAATACTTCAGTTTTGAACTCGTCTATGAGGTCCCGGAGATATCACTTTATGTCTATTGGTGCTGTGCCTGATACTGCATGTTTTCTGTCCTCATTCTCCTTTGCATTTACCTTTCCTGGATCAGTGTTCTCAGGATTGGGGACTGAGGACCCTTTCTTGTTGCTCCCTCTTCCCATACTTTTTGTTCCTTCCATATAAGCGTATATAGGAGGCCCAGTTTCTTTCTTTGTCGGTTACAGTTCATTTGAATCGTGCCAACTAGGTGTTCCCGCCCACTGCAGTGTATTAGGGAGACACAGACCTGGGCAGCCTCTACTGGGCCCACCCCTCCAGGTCAGTCAACCTACTGAAGGCTTCAATGCATTAAGGTGCACTGCCAGGTGTAGGGACCTGGCTTGGGTTAGCCTACTGGGTCTTAGTCCATGGCGTCACCCAGGTCAAGCACTCCCCACCAATCCCACGAATATGTGACTGAAGTCACTACAGTGGCCTGTGCTGGCTAGTCTACCCATTCCCAGAATGTTCTCTGTTGGAGCCTCGTAGTCTATGGAAGGGTCCCTGTTCCTCTCACTCAGTGCAGGTCAATGCAGGGCTCCCTACCAGCTCTGCTCTCATTTCAGTTTGCTGATTCCCACTGTCAGAGCTTTCGCATCTCTATCCCTGCTGCTGTGCTGATTCAGATGCAGCGGCAGCGGCAGGAAATTCAAGCTGTGGTTTCCAGAGGCGCAGGTTCCAGGTTTGGCACTGAGACTTTAGCTGTTCTAGTCATAGCACCAGGATTGCATTTCCACTTGGTTTCTCTCAGCTTAGTTCGTTCCTGGGTCAGCAGGGTATATCTTCACCTGCTTAGGACTACCCACACCGTACCATTCCTGGAATCTAAGCTGTCTCAGAGAACCTCCATAGCTAATGTTATCTATCCACCATGTTCTCCTGGAAATAGTTTATACTAATTTTTAAATTATTTATTTATTTATTTTGGTACCAAGGATTGAACCCTTGCGCTTGCCAGGCAGGTGCTTATGCCACTGAGCTAAATCCCCAGCCCTATACTAATATTTTTATGAAACTTATCCTATGTTACAGATTACTGTTTGCAAAAAATAAACTTTTTTGCATATTTGAAAATAATTTTATTCTACCCTCATATTTTAATATTTTTCTGGATGTAAACTTGTCTTGGAAATTATGTCTCCTGAGAATTTCAAAGGCATTATTTTTTTGTTTTCTAGGAAGTCCATTCTGATTCTTGGCATGAAATCTTTAAGATCTTCTTCAAAGGGGCTGGGGATTTAGTTCAGCGGCATAAGCACCCGTTTTGTAAGCAGGCGGTTGTGAGTTCTATCCCTGGTACCGATAAAAAGTTTAAAAAAGTTAAAAAAAAATCTTCTTCAATGAGAACATTTAAAATTTATTTTCATAGCCCCTTTGTGGTGTCGGGGATCAAACCCCAGGCCTCATGCATGCTATATATCCCAGCCCTTGCAGTCTTCATGAATATAATACATTGTTGTTAATTAGAGTCACCATGTTGTACAATAGATCTCTTAAACTTATTTCTTCTGTTAACTGAAAATTTAACTTCTTTGACTCATATCTTCCCAATAGTCTTTAAGTTTACTTTTTTTTTCTTTTTTCTTTTTTATTGTATTGGCTGTTCCTCCAGTACAATTATATATACACATGATGCTCATGACCCCCCCCTCCTTATTTTTTTTGCCTTGTTCACAGAAGACGTTATTATCTAGAGATGCAGACTGAAAACACACAGAGCTCTGCATGGCCGCCTCGCATGCAGCAGAGCAGTTTCCACTTTACAGTAAGTGAGTGTCAACTGTTTTATGCAATAGACAACACTTCAAGGTCACATTCTTAAAGGAAAGCTTCATTTACAAAAGAAATAAAAAATAAAGAAGCAATTACTGCTTTTAAAAAGCAGCTGCTTTGTTCAAGAGTGGAAAGTTTATGCCTGTATTGAAAGACAACATGATCACAAATAATGAAAACAATGAAAAACATTGTTACCATAAAGCAGTACACTTTCAAAATGACATACAAATAGTTAAAAATTTCATTATGTTGTCTATCTAACCTTTAAATATGAGGACTTTCAGAATTAGGTCTCAACATTTGTAATTAGTAAATGAAAACTATGCATTGTTTCTAGGTCACTAGGAACTGTATTTAACAAAATGTATATAGTCTATAGCAAGTTGATTTAAAAAAGGAAAGTTATAAGAAACAGTACACTGAAGGCGCTCTACCCATCAAGCGCGTACTCTTCAAATTTTAAATGTGATGAACAGAACAGAAATTATAACTATGCCACAGTTGCAATGCCAGAAAATAAAACGATCAGTTATCACACATGCAGGGAATTCTGCCACAAAGCTAAGATCCCTCATTTATGACCCCCTTTTAAAACAGTGCTGGGAATCAAATCCTGGGTCCTACACATGTTAAGCAAGGATTTTGCAACTGAGCTATATCCTTGGCCTTTTAAGTGATGTTACTACAGACTTTTATGGGTACTTGCCATGAAGTTGAGAAAGTCCCCTTCTAGTGCTAGTTTAATAAATATTTTTTCATAAGATATAAATTTTATCAGTGGTTTTCTGCATCTATTCAAAGAGTCATATAATTTTTATTTTACTTTGATAATGTTATGAGTACCAATTACAAATGAGTACCAATTACAGATACAAATTAATTATTTGTGGTACAGGTCATTGAACCTCGTGAACACAGATAAATTCACAATCCAGTTTGTTTGTTTACTTGTTGTCAGCCTGCTAAAGAGGGTACCCAAGGAGGTTTTTATGGGTACAGTCCCCAAGTTAAAGTACACATGTGTGCAAGACATCAGCAGCAATAGCAAGTAGCATGGAGCAGAGCAGACCACAAGAGTGCAAGGGCACAAGAGTTGCCTGTATCTTTATTGGATAATTCTTACACAAGTTGTTATCTCATGTTTACGTTCTTACATAGTGCAGTAATGAGTGCATGTGTGTTTATCTGTGAAGAGTCATGGTTACATAACTGTAGCCCACTGTACACCTGCATTAGACAAGTGGGATCATGTCCTCAGACACCCCTGAGCTTTGAAGCAGCCCAAGTGGTTCCCCACATCCACCCTCTCAAAGGTTGGTGGTATATAAATGTAACATTTTATATGTAACGGCATAAATACCTTCTTGCACTGTATTTAACAAATCAAGAACTACGTAGTTTTGTGCAACCACTTTTTATTTGAACAGTTTCATCCATAAGAAGCATCAAAGCCTGGTATGTAACATTCAATACCTGGACCAAATGTTGAACAAGGGCTTCAATCTGGAGGGCTACATTTATGGTCCTTGCTGCTGATCAGATGCTATTCCTAGCAGCATCCCATACTCAGCAATTAATAATTGTGGTCAGATGCTATTCCTAGTGGTCAACCATTGTAATGCCTGGACAACGCATCCTTTAAGTCATTTCCTGGTGAGAGGAAGGGCTTATGTCCTGAATGATGATGGTGACCTGGCCAGCTTTTTGGCCACATGCCCTATCTGTCATTCTACCCAAGCCAGCAGCCTGAGCATCAGCCCTATAAAGATGGCCCAACTGTCACATGTAGGATGTCTCCTTCATGCATCACAAGTAATCACACTGTCCACAACTCTGCCCATTGGCTTGACCTGTCTATTCCAGTTTCAAACCAAAGTACTTCTGTATTGGGCTCAACAGCAACTGCTGTCCTTCGGGAAGTTGAGTCACACTAGACCCATCAGTATATCCAGCATCAGCTGGAAGTCCTCTTTGCCTTTTTTATAGGGACTAGGGGTCATGTCCTGTAGTCCATCCTCCTAGGCAGTTTCCTGAGCTATGCACATCATGGATCCCAAAATCATTGCTAGTTTAGCTGCCAACAAGAAGGATCCCTGTTGGAGGTGTGTCCCCCAGTGCATAGGAGTGGGAATCTGTGCCACACTACTCCTGGGTTGGGCTGTTTATGTCCATACCCAACCCACTATTGGGTATTTTGCCTGTACTTTTATTATCTGTTGACCTGTGATTCCTCACAGGCATGTTGAGCAGTATATAGCACTACTGTTTTTCAGTCAGGGAATACCGGCTTTTGACTCCCTTCCACAACTGTGACCAAAACCCAGAAGGATGCTTCCACATCCCATGTTTTCCAGTGGATTGTCACCCACACTGACAGGATAAAGGGCAAGTTAGGGTCAGTGATTTGTAGGGCCTTGCACCTGTGCAACAACCCTCTTTGAGTCCTGAAAAGCAACTTCTGCTGCATCTATTCAGCAAACAGCTTTCACTGCATCTGTCCAGCCCCATGTTGTCCCTTTGGGTCATCTGGTATAGAGGGCACAGCAAGGTAGCTAGGTGTAGTTCATCTGCCAAAAACCTAGCAAGCCCACATACACCTCTAACTGGTATACTGTTGTGGGTCTGGTCGTACCCAAACACCCAAGAATTTGGCAGAGAAGCCAGTTCCTGTACAATGTCCGTGGCCCACCCCCATGCCACCAAAGCTTCCTTCAGACTGTGCACCGTGGCTTTCAAATCTGCAAGGTAACCAGAGGTTGATATAATATCAATACAATGAAACAGTGACAGAGTACAGCTTGGTCCAGGCGGGCAAGACCTGGGCCACTAGGTCTTGACACAAAGTTGGGCTGTGTAAATAGCCTTGTGGCAACATTGGGAAGGTCC
The DNA here is from genome assembly GCF_034190915.1 of Cavia porcellus. Classification (NCBI taxonomy): domain Eukaryota; kingdom Metazoa; phylum Chordata; class Mammalia; order Rodentia; family Caviidae; genus Cavia; species Cavia porcellus. Next base: position 35,796,236 of record NW_026947508.1, read on the forward strand.
ATCCCCTGCACTCCATAGTGGAAAATTGGTCCTGACAGCCAGCATCAGGACGATATTTCAATCAACCCGACTGGCTTCTATGTGGAACATACTGAAGGGATCTGTGCAAGATGTATCACCCCTGCTTTTTCTAATTTCAAGACAGTGTCCCATTGCTTCATTACTTCCAGGCAGCTGGTGCTGCTTCACACATGCACCAGTGGCCTGGGGGAAAATCAGCAGTGTGTGGTATGAATGCCTTCAGATTCCAGTTTTTATTATGCAAATTCACAGTTAGAATTCTCTCTGTGTGGTACCAAGCTAAGCACAAGTCATTATGTCTACACACACACACACACACACACACACACACACCATATATATTCAGCAACCAGGGAAAAACATCATACAGGCATGGGTGCAAGCCTAAAGCCACCTGGGCCTTCTGGAGTGACCTCCATACCCTTTTATGCATATAGTAGGTCCTGTAAAATGGTGTGGGTTGTCATATATATTATATTGACTCGACCCTCTAGTACCCACTGCACATTTTTGAGGGGCCAGTAAATAGACAATTCTATATGTGAACGCCAGTCTCCCGGGACCCCAAGACCCAGGTACCATGGCCTGGCTCCTAATTTGGGTTAAAGGAGGCCAGTTTTACTTCTTCCTGTTTCACTGGGGCTGCTTTGGCCTGGCCCTGGCCCATTGGCTATTATTACTGCTGAGGGTATAATGGCTTCCACAGAGTCAGCAACATATCCAAAAGCTGCTTGACTGATTTATCTGTGGCCAGGCTGGCAGCCAGCAGGTCCATCCAGATCTGACCCCAAGAAATTTTCCTGGGGGTTTTCTCAAACGTGAGGATCTTCTGCATGACTCCTTAGGCTGCAAATAGACTGTTTCCCAGTCCTCTGGAGCCTTCCAAGCTGCCAAAAAGGTGGCAACAGGTAGCCATGATGAAACCAAAGGTTGCTCATCAGCCATTCCCCAGGGCTGTCCCTTGTCTTTGGGTATTGTTTCCATAGTCACCACAGGATCCACTGGCATCAGTGTCCTGCTAATGACACCAGTTTTTGGCCGGCTCAGGGGGCCCAAGGGATTTCTCATGGGTGCAGAGGAGAGCAGAAGAGCTGTCTGCTTGTTTATTGTGTAATTCCTACACAGGTTGTTACCTCACTTACATTCTTGTATAGTGTGGTAACCAGCGTATACATGTTTACCTGTGCTGTAGTGGTTACATAACTGTATCCCACTATACACCTGCAGGGTCACATCACTAGGTGTCCTTAGATACCTCTAAACTTTAAAGCAGTCTTAATGGTTTCTCACAGTTATATTTTGCAAGGTCTAATTTTGTTGTAGTCAGGGGTTTTCAGGAGAACAAGACAATATAGGACACATAATTGGTAGTATTATTTATAATGGCCACCCAAGTAGTCAAATACAAGAAGTACAGGAAGTCTGTCCACACACTAAAAACATAGAGAATCCAGCAGGATGAGGATCTGTATCAGTGGGTGAAGGGTTCTGTACTGGAGCCAAGAAGCAATGCTCAAAGTAAGGACCAGGGCTCCCCCAAAAAGTACCACAGCCATCCTCAGCAACAGGGTCCCAACCTACTCCAATGATAAGAACAGCCAAGTTCATACTAGGAAGCCAGCGTGGCAAACTTCTCCTGAAGATTGAGCAGCACACTCTTCCCCTCTGGAGCCAGGAGGCGGTGCTCAACATAAGGATCAGAGTTCCCTCAAAGTGAACCACAGCCATTCTCAGCAACAAGGTCCCGAGTGCCTCACAATGAGAACAGTCAAGTTTATATCAGGAAAGAAGCTCGACAAGCTCCTCCAGGAGAACCCACAGCAACAGGAGAACCAACACTTCCTCTCCAGATCTCTTTTATGCTGGCAGCAATCCTCAGGTGGGCCATCTACACTCAGCACCACACTGATTCAGTTCAACTTGTTTTCAAGTTGACCATCAGTTTTCAATCCATCACGGTTTCATTTGTTAAATAACCAGGATTGCCCTCAAATTTGCCATCTTGGCATGCAATTGCAGCACTTGGGAACCTGAGGCAGAAGAATCCCAAGTTCAAGCCTAGCCTGAGCCAAACTACATGGTGAGACCTTGTCTCAAAAAAAGAAAAAAAGAAAAGAAAAAAAAAAACCCAAAATCTTGCAATCCTCCTGCCTCAGCTTACTGAATAGCAGAGATTATAGTTTTGTGTCACCATGCCCTTCTAGATTTTCTAATTAAGTCATCTTTATATATACCTTGTATGAGCGCAATTTGGCCATGGCTTATTCTGCAGTTACCCATTATATAACTTAATTTTTACTGCATAATAAACTTGCCCAAACTTTCAGTGCTTGAAACAATAATAATTTACTTGGTTTATGATTCTAGCCACTGATAATTTGGCCTGGATGTGGCTCATCTCTGTTCAAGTGATGTCAGCTAGTACATTAATAATCTGTTAGTTATGAAAACCACCACAAACTTAACCCTTTAAAACAACATTGTGGGTCAGGAATCCAGACACAATTTTAGCTGATAGTTTGATTCAAAACCTTTCTCAAGGCTGATATCAAGGTGTAAATGAGGTAGGGCTAGAGTTCATTTGAAGGCTCACCTGGGAATGGATTTGTTTTCAGATTCACTTGGTTATTGACAATTTGAATTTCTTAAAGACTGATGGCTGAGAGCTTCAGTTTGTTGCCAGATGTTGGTCAGAGGCTGCTATTTCTTTAGCACTCAGGTGTCTCTACCATGACAAATTGTTTCATCAAAGCCAACAAAAGAGAATCTTCTAAAAAGATAGAAGGTAGAATCTTAAGCAACCTAATAATGAAATTGATATCTCACCATCTTTGCTGTATTCTGTTCATTAGGACCAATTTGCTAGGCAGTATAGATTCATAGAGTAGACAGGGACCGTAGGATGAGTGCCAGGGGATAGCTATCATTCTCCCCCACACCATAACATTTTCTTCAGGATAGCAGGGATTGCATTCAAATGATAGTATATCCTTGCCTTTTTATTTTTATCTAAATAAAAAATAAAGTCTATCTTGATGGTGCATAAGTGTAATCCCAGCATTCTAGAAGGCAGGAAGATAATACATTTAAAGCCACTCTGAGAAACTCACTGACTTAATGAGATCCTGTCTCAAAATAAAAAATGGCTTATGATATAGTTAAGTGCAAAGCCCTGGGGTCAATCTCTGGTGATCACACATATGCATGCATGTACACACAACGCACACACATACTCTAAAAACAAAACCTCAAGATGAATTCTCATGAAAGAAAAAGATATAGTGTACATAAGGTACTATATTTTCCTTTATTATCTACTTGAACTACTAGTTGAGTTGCCACCATAAAATAAGAAAATTAAGAAAGAGGTTGTGATAAGTGATAAAAGATACATAAACTGCTGCTGTTATTTTACCAGCAAACCACCTGCTTGGCAATGCACTGACAGCAGCAGTCACTCCAGCAGTTGATTTCACTTCACGTAGGCATTGCTCTAAACTGAATTTATGTTGACATAAATATGATAACTTTTCATTTTTATTAATCTTTTTCAATTGGATCATCCTTAATCTCTGCATCCCATTCCCCTTTCATTGAGGGTTAAACGTCCGAGAGACTGTGTAGACGAGAAGGAGCAACTGCAGCCATGGTGAGACTTCAGTCTGTTGAGCAAGTCTTATTTGCAAATCTGTAACAAAGTAGATTGGTGCCGCAGCACCAGATGCCTAAGAGCCACTCAGTGGAGCTGGCTGTGCCACTGGTGGAACCTGCAAACCGTGTATCCTCAGCAAGCCTTGCCATAAATTAGTATTGACCAGATATTCCTAAATCAATTCCAGTCTTCTCTGTTCATCAGTGTCCAAAAATGACCTAGCAGTAGAAACATTAATACAAAACTCTCCCTAAATCCTTTTGTGAAATGTTTGAGCCAGTTGCCTGCAGAAAACTGTCCTATATCTCTTTCCATAGAAGGTTAATTATTAGTAGGTTCCCTCACAGCTCTAGCCTTTCCTGAGTAGTCTTTAGGTTCTAGAACATCATCTACTTCATTTAATGCAAAGAAGCTTCTGTCCTCAGATGGCACAGTGTAGTCCACATCTGCCATCTCAACTTCTTGAGCAGTGGTTTACCTCCTTTCTTTGCTTTTACTTTGCATCTTTTCAAGGCTTTCTCTTTTTCCTTTCTGTGTCTGCTTCACTTCCATACCTTATCTTTGCTTCTCTTCTGTTCATGACTGTGACTTCTACTCTTATTCTTTTCTCTTCTTTTTTTCTGCTGCATTTAGCATGGTTGTTAGCACTGTTCACATTGTTCTCATCCTTCTTTTAAGAAAGGAACTTCAAGCATTGCTTCAGTATCAGTGTCATCTGCCCTGTAAAGGCTTTCTGACTCCAACAGTGCTCATTATCTGGGAAGAGGTGGTAGTGGCTGCGGCAGCAGCAGCTACTGCAGCTGCTCACAACTGTCATTCTTATCTTTGAGTCTGCCTGCCACAACTGGACCAGGAAACAATGTCTTTAGCCGCAGCTGGGTTTCCAACTTGTAGAGTATCATCCAGAAGGCTAGCACTGCATTGTTCTTGTGGTTGCAGAGCATGGGAGCCAAAGTTATAAGGTTTTTGGGCCCTAAACTTGTAATACTTACTGTGTTACTTCAGCTAGCTTCTGTTAGTCAAAGTTAGCAGCCAGCCCAGATGTAAAGGGTAGGGAACTAATCTTATCCCTGGATAAAAGAAGCTGCAACAGTTTGTGAACTTTAAAAACCTACAAGGTACATTTTTTGTTTTATTTTGTTCATATTTTGTTTGGGGGGAGTACTGGGGATCAAACTCACAACCGCCCAGTTGCAAGGCAAGTGCTGATGCCACCAAGCTGAAGCCCCGGCCCATTATTTAGTATCTTTGTATTTATATAATGAAAAATACACGTGCCTGTAATTTTCCTCTCTCTCTCTCTCTCTCTCTCTCTCTCTCTTTTGTTACTAGGGATTGAACTCATGGCTTTGCGCCATGCTTATACCACTGAGCTAAATCGCTAGCTACCCTTTCTCATATCTTTATCTGGTTTTGGCATCAGGATCATGCTGGTCTCATAAAATGAGTTGGAATTCCCAACTCTAACCAAGACACTTGTCATAGAGCAGGTGTATACATTTTTTTTATTGGTTGGATGAATGAAAAAGTAAGTAAATGATTATTGTCAGTCAGAGAAGTAAAATCAACTAGGGAAAAAAGTATGGGACCAGGGATATAGCTCAGTAGCATAAGTACCTGCCTGGCAAGCACAAGCCTGAGTTTGATTCCTGGTACCAAAACAAAAAATGTGAATGGTTAAATATGACAGGATTTTTTAAAAAATGAAAGTTCTTAGTTTTATCTACTTTTTTTTTTTTTTTTTTTTTTTAAGTGTCTCACTATGTAGTACAGGCTGGCCTTGAACTCACTTATGTAGCACAGGCTGGCCTGGAACTCATGGGAATCCTCCTGTCTCGGCCTCCTGAGTGCTAGGATTACAAGTATGTACCACCACGCCCAGAATTTATCTACTTTACTAACATTACTTGTGTAGTCTTTCTTATTAGGACAGACATTCTGCTCTGTTCACATTTGAAATTCACTGGTAAAAAAGAAAAGAAAGAAGCTTTTCCAAGTTTCTATAATTTACATTGTATTGTGAAGTCCCAGTTACTATGGTGGCTACAAAAAAGCAATACAAAAAGCGGAGTCTAACAGGGAGATAAAAGTACAGCAAAAGTACTCCAGAGCTAAAAAAAACTTGATTGGCTGGAAGTTACTGTTCCCAGGACATTCAGTGATTCAAGGTTTTTGTGGCCTAAGGACTTGGAAGGGTAAGCATTCCAAATTATATTCAAAAATAACATCTCTGTGTTTCTTTTTTTTAAAAGACTAGCTACAATCAGACCTTTGCTGGCTTTACTATATTCTCAAATTTCCACAACTTTTCATGCAATAGATGAGTTGATATATGCCAAAGCTGCTGTGTGGCACTTGGAATTCTCTGCAAAATTTAGTTTCAAATTGGTATGAGAATATATTTGCTCTTCCTTCTTTGAATTTTACTAATTTTGTTTAGGGGTAGGGAAGAGGGTATAACTTTCTTTTTCCCCATTCAGGTTCAAACACTGCATATGATGAAATGACCAAGTTGATGGTTGATGATTTTGAATGCAATCAGTTTCCTGAGCTAAGCATATTATATAGCTAAATAATACATTTTCTTCTAGGTACATGGGTAGCTGTAGTCAATAGTGGAGCATATTCAGTTATACAATAACTACTATCGATCAATAAGAGACAGAAAAATTCAGGCAGTATTGCAAATAATATTTTTTAATATAAAGAATATTTTTCCTAGAGCTAAGTTTTCAGTTTCTTTGTAAAAATGTGTTAAAGTATTGGTTTGCTTGTTGTGAAGATCAAATGAGAACATGTATTTGGATATTTTTACTTAAACATATATTTAATATTTTAGTTAATAATACTTAAAAATTCGTTATAAATACTAATTTATTTAAAGCCAGACATAGTGGCACACACCTGTATTCCTAGAGGAACACAGTAGCGTTCCAGCTACTCTAGAGGCTGAAGCCAGTGGATCACTTGAGCTTTTAAGTTCAAGACCAGCCTAGGTAACATAGTAAAACCCTGGCTCAATAAATGTCTTAATGGATCGAAAGTATTTAATCTTCATAGCATCCGTGATGCAGACACTATATTCTCCATTTTTCAGGTGAAACTGAGCAATAGAGAGGTCAAATAACTTATTCAGATATAACCTATTTAGTTACTGAGCTGGGGTTCATGTCCAAATAGTTTGGCTTCAAAAGCATTATTCTTAATCATTATGCCATGGGAGGCTGGGGATTTAGCTCAGCAGCATAAGCGCCTGCCTTGCAAGCAGGCAGTCGTGAGTTTGATCCCCAGTACCAATAAAAAAGACAAAAGACAAAAAAAAAAATCATTGTACCATGTTCCTCTCTTGCCTTTACAAGATACAGACACTGTCTTAGTGACTTTTCTCCTTGCTGAGACAAAATACTCAACACCCAAAGTTAAAGGAGGAAGAGTTTATTTCAGCTCATAAATTGTCGAGGTTTTAATCTATAATTGGCTGGCTTCAAGACAGAGTTGCTTGGCAGAGGAGATCACACAGGAGACAGGTATGATAGGCAGAAGGCAGCAGAGTAGGGAAGGAGCAAGCCAAGACAGCAGCCCTCTTTCTGTCCCTTATATTGTAGCTATTCTAGAGGGCTACATACCCTTAGGGTAGATAGCCTAAAACTATGTCAAACCATTAGTCAGTGGACTAATTTAGTAATCATACACCCTTCATCCCAGCATCACACACTGAATCCCAGCATCACACACTCTAAATCCAGCCACCTCTGAAAAGCCCCACCTATGACTGCATGAGGCTTTGGGGTACATCTAGACATAAGCCATAACAGATACCATATAGATATTAGTAGCATATTATTACATGTGTAGCAGTGTATTAGATGTTGTAGAAAATACTTTGAGGAACTTATAGTTTGGTTAAAAGGAAAAACAGAGAATACTAAATGGTAATATATGATACTATTTTTACTATATAACTCCATACCTAGAAAAATAATACACTTTTTTAAAAAAATGCTTCATAGGGCCAGGGAGTTAGCTCAGCAGCATAAGCGCTGCCTGGCAGGCATGAGATCATGAGTTTGATCTCCGGTACCACCAAAAAAAAAAAAAAACTTTATATATAGCATAAAACAACTAGTGCATAGTAGATACGTAGTTGATGTTGGTCAATAAGGATGACCTTAAATAATATTATTTTCATTTTCATAGTGAACAGACTTAGAGCATTATGACCTAGGTTATTATTTGTAGAAAAAGAACTCCTTGTTTTACAGTGTGTGCCTCATAGTGGGTTTATGATTCATCTAGTTGGCTAAGCAGTATCTTGATTGCTCCTCTTTTCTTTTCTCTTTTTTTGTTATTGTTGTCGTCATTGTTGTATTTTCAGTGTTGGCAATCAAACCTCAGGCCTTGTGTATGCTAGGGAAGTGCTGTATCAGTGAGGTATGCTCTAGCCTCCTTAAGTTTTTATTTTTGCAATAGTATTTACAGAATTATTACAGTATCACAGAGAATACAAATATTTACCTAGATTTCCCAAATGCTAACATTTACTCTATTGTTTTCCTTATAATATGTATTCAGTATATTTAATATGCATATATAATATATTATATATACAGTTGCCTTTCAGAACCATTTGAGAATTAAATTGAGACCTGTGCCCATTTGTCTTTAATGTCTATCCCATAGCCCTGAAAAAGAACTGGAGATTACATTGGTATAATACTTTAAGCTATATACCTTATTCAGACTTTACCAATTAACCTAACAATATCCTTTATAGCAATAAAAATTTTTTGACTGCTCATGGTTTTTTTGGGGGGGTTGCAGGAGTACCAGGGATTGAATTTACAATCTCATGCTTGCCAGGCAAGTGCTTGTGCCACTGAGCTAAATCCCTGGCCCCAACTATTCATGTTTTAAACATTGTGGTATGTTCTACATAACACTCATCGTGGCTCCTCTCCCATCTCAGTCTCATGTTTGATTCCAAGAGTACTCTGTCCCCTGACTTAGTCATGCAGGTGAGGCAAATGGCTTGATTTGATTTTCTTTCTTTTATGTGATTCAGTGGAGCAGCGTGACTTCATTGGAGTGGACAGCACAGGAAAGAGGCTGCTTTTCATGGCTAATGAAGCAGACTTGGATGAAGAGCTGGTCATTAAGGGATCCGTCCTGCAAAAGTAAGCCTTAGGGATTTTCTTGGCAGTTCTTTTTGTCTTAGCACAAAACAAAACCACCCACCATGGAAAAGAGGGAACAAAACTAGATTATACTGTGCGAAATTGACAAAAGTATTTGTTTCTTCCATGAAGAAGATAAAGGCTTTTTACACTGCACAAACTTAGTTTTCCCCCATGTCTTTTCTTGCCAAGGTAGAGACGAATGTTATGTAGGAGTAGGGCAAAGTAGCAGTGTAGACCCTTTAAAAAGAAAAAAATTATGACAAAAAACACATAACATAAAACTTGGCTAGCTTATCTGTTTTTAAGTGAACAGTTTATTAGTGTTAAATATGTTCACATTGTTGGGAAACAGTTCTCCAGAACTTTTCCATCTTGCAAATATGAAACTACCTCATTAAAAAACAATTTCCCTTTCCCTACTCCCAGTAAGGCCCTGTTAAGAATTCTGCTTTTTGTTCCTGTTAATTTGACTACTTTAGGTATGTATGTGAAACCATAATATTTGTTTTTCTGTGGCTATTCCATTTAGTATGTCTTCAAGATTCATCATATTGTGTACCATATGACAAGATTTTCTCCTTTTTAAAGCTGAATAATATTCTATTATATGTTTATATTACATTTTGTTCATCTACTCCTCCACTGGTAGTCATTTGTGTCACTTTGACCTCTTGACTCTTATATGTAGTGCTGCTCTGGATATGGGTATGCAGCTATCTCTTTAAGACCTTGTTTTTAGTTCTTTTGGGTATATACCCAGAAGTGGGATTGAACCCAGGGCTTCACACATGCTAGGCAATCACTCTACCATTGTGTTATATCCCTAACCCTACTTTTTAAAATTTTATTTTAAAGATAGTAAAATACAATGAAACAAGACAGAATAAAGCCAAGCAAGACAGTGCAGTGAAATTGGTACAGAACTTCAGAGCAGGATACTGGGATAACAATAATAGGTACCATAGTATATCTTGTTATCTTCACAATAGTTGCCCATTCAATCAGGTATAGAAAAATCAAACCACAAACAGAACACTATTAAACCAATCAAGCTGGGCGTGGTGGCTCACGCCTGTAATCCCAGCACTCGGGAGGCTGAGGTGGGAGGATCATTGCGAATTCAAGACCAGCCTGGACTACAAAGTGAGCTCAAGGCCAGCCTGAACTGCATAGCGAGACCCTGCCTCAAAAAAAAAAAAAAAAAAAAAAAAATCAAAACAGAATATTGAATAGAGCAAAACAGTTAATCAGAACAAAGCAAAACAGTGAAAACAATATTGACCTTCAAAGACAAGATATAAGGAAATCCCCCATATTTGCTGTATTTCATACAGTCATGCTCCCAAGAGATGGTCAGACCTCTGGCCCCAGGTCAGCATAATAAATCAAACAATACAAGCACTTAGTTGCTTTATGTACCTTAGGTTGCTATCAACTCCGGCTGACCTCGAAACCATTCAGTTTTGGGTGGGTGGGGGCCACACATGACATTTGATTCTCAGCCTGGACGCAAGTAGGCTCACAGGAGACAGACTTACTCTCTTGCTGGCATACCCACAGCTCGTACCACTTACCAGGACAGCTGGCTTGTTGCTTTCTTGGTTGATCCCCCAAGTTCCAGCATGGCTGATTCTTGGGAGATGCTGACTTGTTCTTTCCTTGGCACCCCCCAACCCTATTTTTAATTTTTTTAAGAATTTCTTTTTCCATAACAGTTATACCACTTTACAATCTCACCAACAGTATATAAGGGTTCCAGTTGGTTTGGTTTAGTTTGGTTTGGTAGTAACCATTTTAATAGGTGTGTAGCACTATCTCATTGAGAACCTTCTTTTAATAAAAGGCTGGGTTTTAATACATAGGCAACCCAGTTGCATTTTCTTTAGGATGATTTTCCTCAGAAGCCACCTACTCAGAACTCTGCCTGATACTAGTACGTAAGATTGTTCAATAAATATTTGAAGCCCAGGTCAAGTGAATATGAGATTATAAGAAAGTATCTTATTTTTTGCCTTTACTATCTATGTGCAACACAAGAGATAAGAAATGTTTCAGAGTACATAGTTTAGTGAAAATCAAGCTAAACTATCTTCATTTAAGCCCAGTTACATGTGTAGTTAAGAATTCTTTTAAGTGTCTTTGTCATCTCATCTGTAAAATGGGGTTTATAATCATAGGAGTATCATGTAGAATAAATGAGAAAATACATGGTACATAATTAGTATGATGACTGTTACCTAATTTTTTAAAATTCAGATTATTATCATTTCTAAATGAATAAATAGCTGTTGGAAATACTGCATAATATCACCTCTGGGTTACAATGGTTGTTTCAGACTATATCACAGAACTTGTTACAACTACTTTCCAGTTAGAAAATAAAAGTAAAAGCAGAAGTTTTAACCTCAGCAAGCAAAGGAGGATAATTAAATTTTTTTTTTTTTACACAACTGGAGAGCACTCTGAAGAGGATAATTAAATTAATAAAAGGAAAGAAACTATTCAGATGAAGAACTGAGAGGCAAAAGTAAGGTCCTAATTCTACTCCCCAGCAGGCTAAACTGATATGTTAATAACATCCCCTAAATCTGGAAAGAAGTGAACCAAATACATCTATACTTTTTTTTCCTGTGTGTGTTTTTTTCCTTTTTATCGGTACTGGGAATCGAACTCACGACTGCCTGCTTGCAAGGCAGGTATTTATGCCGCTGAGCTAAATCCCCAGCCCCATCTGTACATTTTCAGCCTCTTATAACAAGCAGAGGGAATAGTTACTGGGGAATAAATGATGAAGTAGGAAAAATGAGCAGTGAAGCTGATGCTTTAACAGAATGAATATCTGAGTTTAAATGATGGATATATAACATAGCACAGTGGTGTAATATGCTCCTAATTTTGTGGAATGAACCAAAAACATTAACAGAAACTCAGGAAAGAATTTGCCTAATAACACAGACTCTATAATATTTTACCTGTGTTTCTTATACCCTCATATTCCTCCTACTCACATTCTGAGTAGAAAAATACAGAATAACCAGCACTCACTTGGGTAGTTAGTCACAGACATGAGGTAACAAGAGATATCAAAACATAAAATATGTCAATAGAGCCTTAACTAAAACATTAAAAAAAAAAAAAAAAAAAGTACGTGTCAGTAGCCAGATATGGTAGTGCATACCTAAAATCTCAGCACTCAAAAGAGGGAGAAGGGAGGATAGCCAGAAGTTCAAGGCCAATTTGGACTATGTGTAGACCCTGTGTCAACAAACAAATTTAAGAATTAGCATCAACTGCATAAACAAATGGAAGGTAAAAAAATGCTTTGTAAAAACCTGAAAAGATGCCCCCTGATTGACATGTTTTGAAATTTTGTTTGCTTCTCTCTTTTTTTTTTTTTTTTTTTTCTCTTTGAAATAAAACGGATTTGGGGGGAAAAAAGGCTGAACAAATAAAAAATAAATTAAAAAAACATGGATTTTTTAAAAATCTGAAAAGATTGGAAGACACAGTCATGGTAAAAAAAAAATCTGAAAAGAAACCATTACTTAAGAAATAGAAGAAATATCCTTACAACTATAAAACAACTTATTAAAATGTGAATTTTTGTCCCTGATTTAATCAGTTTTACCTGACTAATTAATCTTATTGGTTGGCCATAGTTCTGGCCCACCTCATGCCCACCTTGCAAGTTCCCATGTTTCCCCTCCCTTAGACCTGCCTAAACTATGGTTTTACTCTGTGAAAGTCCCTAGAAAAGACAGGGCCTTTGGCAACCACTTAGGACCCCTGTCTCTCTTAAGACAGAAGCTTTTCTTCTCTCAATAAATATATTCTGCTATTTAAAAATAAAATGTGAATTTTATAATTTTATTATCTCAGTGATGAGATAGTAAAACAATAAAATGAGGTTTAAAAGGGTATAGCTGAGCATGGGATGTATGCCTGTAGTCCCACCTTTCGGAAGGCTGAGGCAGAAAGATAAGAGTTCGAGGCCAGCCTGAGCTATGTGCATAGTGAGACCCTATCTCAGAAAACAAAAAATACTCTAGAACTAAAAATAAATTGAAGAACAATTAAGAATGATGGAATTAATTCAAAATATCAAAGAACAGACAACACTAAACATTAAATTATTCGTATATAAAGAAATGGTTTGATAGATTCAGTTATTTAAATGAAAAAAGAAATGGTTAAAGAAATTAGAGCAAGCAGGGTATGGTGGTACATGCCTATAATCCCAGCACTCCAGAGGCTAAGGCAAGAGTATTGTTATGAGTTCAAGGCACTAGACAAGTGGTGGGGCTTATCTGCTTCAAAATTCAACACAATGAAGAAAAAAAATTCAACACCGTGGAATCTAGGGAGTGGGTTATCTCTGGGGAACTCCCCTAGGTTTATATCCTTAGGTTTTTCCTCATTTATCTAATAGCACACTTAAAAATCCTTGAGACCAGAGATTTAGCTCTGTGGCATAAGCACCTGGGCTATAAAATGAGCTCAAGGCCAGCCTGAACTGCATAGTGAGACCCTATCTCAAAAGGACAAAAAAATAAAAATAAAAAATTTCAAAAAGAGCTGAAGCAATTCACTCTTCCTGTGAGCTGATGGAAGCTATTTGGGTTCTGGGAGAAGAAACAAAAAGCCAATTCACACACACACACACACACACACACACACACACCCCTCATAAGCAACAGGCTAATTCAGAGGAACACAGGCTGAGTTGTTAGTAACGTAAGTACAAGCCAACTTAATGCTTGTATTGTTTGATTGACAACACACACACACACACACACACACACACACACACACACACACTCCACCCTCATAAGCAACAGGCTAATTCAGAGGAACACAAGCTAAGTTGTTAGTAATGTAAGTACAAGCCAACTTAATGCTTGTATTGTTTGATTGACTTTGCAGGCCTCAAGCTGGTAGTCACCATTATTGAGAGGATAACAATATGTAATATAGCAAATATGGATGATTTCCTTCTGTCTTGTTTTGAAATCCAATGTTATTCTCACTGTTTTTTGTTCCATTTTATTATGTTTTAGTCAATGTTTGTTTTGATTGGTTTTATTCTGTTCTATTTTATTTATTATTATGACCTTTTTTTGAGCCAGTGCCATGTGAAGGCTAACGGGGGGAGAGCCAGATACCAGCCATCTCTTGTAAGCCATTCATGGACTGAGAAAGAGGAGGGCAAGAAGTTAACAAGAAGCTATGACCTCCTATGATTTGGCACCATGTGAGGCCTGACTGGGAGAGCCAGACACCAGCCCCTTCCAGTGCACAGGCAGGGAGACAACAAGAGCCAATGTCATCTCACCTCCCCATGCAACTGGCTGATCCAGAGAAACACAGGCTATGATAATAGCTAATGAGATAAAATACAATTTAATGCTTGTACTGTTTAGTGTTTCACTGATTTTGCAGGTCTAAGGTTGCTAGTCTGATCATCTAGTCAGAGGACAATATGCAATGTAGCCTCTTTGGGGGAATCTCTCCTTCTGAAGGTAGTGGCCATTGTTAATTCCGTATTATCTTGTTTCAAAATCTTGTATCATTCTCACTGTTTTGTTTGGTTGGGTTTTATTCTGTTTATCTTGTTTGATTTTGTTGTATCTGATGGCATGGGCAGCTATTTTAAGGATAATAAATTATGGTAGCCATTTTGGATTTACTATTTTGTTTTGAAGTCTTATATTGCATTCATTGTTTTATTTTTATTGGTTATATTCTGTTTCTGTTTTGTTTGATTTTACTATGTCTGAAGGTAAGGGCAGCTATTCTGAAGACAACAAAAGGCATTATGGTAACCATTGTTGATTTCCTGTTACCTTGTTTTGAAATCCTGTGTCACTTACACTGTCTTGTTTTGCTTTATTCTGTTTTATTTTGCTTGGCTTTATTCTCTCTAAGTGAAATTTTAAAATATTTTTAAAAGGGCAGCCAAGGAGAACAGAGAAATGAATGGAGGAAAATATCATCAGTGAAGTTTCTCATCTCAGCATAGTGTTACACACCTAAAATACCAGCAAATGGGAGGCTGAGGCAGGAGGATTGCTATGAGTTCAAGGCTAACCTGGCCTACATAGTGAGTTCAAGGGCTGCTTAAACTACACAGTGAAACTTGATCTCAGAAAAACAAAAAAGATAAAAATAAATAATGAAAAGGACCAGGGAAGTAACTTAGTAAATATTTCAGGCTGGCCTTGAACTCATTTTGTAGATCAACTTGCAGTGATCTCACTGCCCTAGCCTCACAAGTAGCTGGGGATTGTAAGCTTGCACTAAAAAGTAATTTAGCTCTAGATTCAATCCCCAGTACCACCAAAAAAGAGAAAAAGTTGAGTTTTTACACTGAAGAAAAACAATTGTTCACTAAAATCGATGAAAAGAAACATACCAAGCTTGTTCTTGTGAAATTTTGTTACTCTGATAACAAAGGTAACAAATTCTCACAAGAGTTAGGATATCATTCACAAAGTTATTAATTTAATTTATAACTTGTTAACAGCAACACTGGAAATTTTCTTGGGTGGAGAAATGCATTCAAAATTCTTAAATCTATATATAGTCAAACTATCAATCAGGAATGACAATAAATAATGACTTTTCAAATATTTGCTTCCTATGTATCTGTTCAAAAAGCTCCCAAAGTACAAACCCCAGACCCACTCATTAAGAAAGAGAAAGATGTAAAAGGTAGGAAAAAAAGGCATCCGATTTAGAAAGAAAAGGTGAGTCTCCAAGGTAATGATGATGAGGGGCTTCAGGAGATCTCACACACTCGTCATAAATGGCAACCCAGACCAAAGCAGGGCTGGTCAGAAAGTTTTGGAAATGGTTTCCTTAAAATACTACTCAGAGTTCTAGCCGAGCGTGGTAGCACATGCCCATAATCCCAGCATTCGAGAGTTTGAGACAGGAGGATCACTATGAGTCATGGTCAGCCTGGACTACATAGTAAGTTCAAGGCCAACCTTAACTGGAGACCCTCTCAAAAATAAAACCAAACAGGGCTGGAGATTTAGCTCAGCGGCATAAGTGCCTGCCTTGCAAGCGCAACGTTGTGAGTTCAATGCCGGGTACCGAAAAAGTAAATAAAGTAAAAATAAATAAAACCAAACAAATAACACATAAGATTGACTTTTCTTTTTTTTTTTTTTTTAGTCTGGTATTCATTGTCCTTTCCTGTTTTTCCCCACTCTACATAACTACTAATCAACTATGTCTATAGATTGCCTATTTTGGACATTTAATAGAAATGCAGTCACACAAAATATGATCTTAAAAAAATATGGCCTTTTGTGACTGCTTTCATGTGGCATAATGTTTTAAAGGTTCATCCATGTACCACATTAATACTTCATTTCTTTTTATTGTTAATATTGCCTCACATTATAGCTGCATCACATTTAAGTTGTCCAATGAGTTAATGTAGGCATGATTTTAAATCATCTTTTTTTTCTACCAAGGAGTCATGTAGGATTTCATTATCCAGAATTTTGAAGGATTCCCAGAAAGAGCATAAAGCATACTTCTTTCCTGAGAAAACATCTCTGCATATTAACGAGACAGGACCCACACTATAAAAAAGAAAAATAGGCACATACCATTTTTTTATTGGATTAAACTAGAGAATACATGAATATTTCAGATTATTAAGCTTTTTAAAAAACATAGTTCTCATAATAAACACACAATTTTGTTTGCTACCAAATTTGGTAAATAGTTGACTTGGTAGGTAATGTCAGTGGAATAATTTAATTTCACATTTTTTCCTATGTCCAGTAATATTTTTCCACATTGTTGAGGTTTGTTTTGTTTTGTTTTTAATGTTGCTTGAGTTTTAGACTTGCTAAATTCTCAGAGGAAGTGATCATAATTTCAAATCATATTTGGTCTCGTGATAAATTCAGAAAAGATAATGAGTTCTAATTATCTCTGGTGTGAGGGCCATGCACTATGCAACTGACATTGCATTCAAGAGTGTTCTTTATAATTTTATGATAGCAATCTGAGTGCCATCAAAACAAAGCTTTCTGCCAAGTCAAGCCTCAGGGGTGCTAGTGTTATCAGGTAGCTCCTTCTAAAAGTGGCTCGCCAACTAATTTTGGGTTGCTTGCTTCTCCTTTTGGAGTTGGTTTCCAGGTTCTTCTCATCTTGAACAAAAAATTGGATGAATCAAGGAAAAAATAGTAGCAAAGTGGAGAAACTGGCTCTGCAGAGCGAGCTTGGGCCAAGTAAAAAAGGAAAAAGCAAGATAAAAGTACACCCTGGAGGATACAGGGTGGGCTCTCATGAAGAAAGCCACGATAGCAAGCTCTTCTTGGCATCTGCATCCTTTTATGCTGTCCAAATCTTGAGGAAACCCATGAGAACTTCTGTATATGGATCCTTAGAGGTAGTGCTAGGATCCCACGCCTTAGGCTGACATTAGGTATAGGCCATCCTATTAATTTGGCTAAGGTCTCAAGAAAGTCCACATATAGATAGGGCTTTGGGAAGTGTTTTTCACATGTGTTCTAAAATCTTGTAATTAACAGGTCACACCTACTTCCCCAGCCAGCTTTGCTGTACTATCTCCTGTCTCATTTCCCCAAAGAGACGTAAATCCCTATAATTCTTTATGGGGTGCTGAGAGAGTGGAAATTTTCTAGAGAAGTAAGTCAAAACAAAATGAAGTATTTGAATTGGCTTTCCCATGATGTCCAGGATTACCCAGGGTTCCTTGGAAGATATGGTAAAGCCCATAAAAAGAGGTGTTGCAGGTCCCCCTTGGCCTCTTCAGTCATCAGAGCAGGAAATGAGGATTCTGGCTGGCCTAGTTCCTCTCTGGGAACAGGGACAGTCGAATCTTTGATGCCACTAGTCAGGTGCATTAGCTTTCTCACATACAGAGAGCTAGGCCCAGATGGAGGCTTGTTGTGATCTCATGCCCATTGTCCAGTCCTCTTACACTTGAAACAGGAACCTTTTCCTTGATTGTTCCTATGTTTTTCCCTCAATGATGCCAGGTGAGTTAAAGCATTCCCAGTTGTGACTGCTATAATCTTAGCCTTTTTTTTTTTTTTTTTCCCGTCACACCTTGGGTCCCAATTGTTGAAGGGCATAAAAGGCTATGTCCAGCAATTGGGCCATAGGTGTCTGAAGGGTTTGTAGCCTATGCCAAATATCTGGGACAGACTGACAAATGAAATAATGTCCACTAGTGCTTCTTTCTCCCTGAAAGATGGATCTATATTAGTATATTCATGAAAAACTTAATGTATTTCTTTACCTCCTTGGTAAGAGCAGCTAGCATGTCAAACATCATTCTTAATCCCTCACTAGTTTTACATACCCAGTTTGGTTCTATTGAAAGAGAACTAACATTTCCAGAGTAGTTTTCTGCCCTTTTTAAAGCATGTTGTTCATTTGCATAGCTCCTAATCTCTTTTACATCTGTAACTGAAGGGGCCTGATTAATGAGCCTGGGGACTATAAGGAGAAAGTAGAAGACACCTCCCACTGTCATCAAATAGATCACAGAGACCAACATCACTCTGAGAAATAAGTGAGGGTTCCAGGACAGGGCTGTCCTCATAGTTTTTGAGCCTTTCCTGCAATAGTCACAAAACTAGTCCAGTGTGGTGGTACACGCCTGTAATCCCAGCACTCAATAGGCTGAGGAAGGAAGATTGCTGTGAGTTCGAGACTTGCCTACGCTACAAAGTGAGCTCAAGGCTTAGTGCTTCCTCTGAGTGAGACCCTGTCTCAAAAAGATTAAAAAAAAAACAAAAACAAAAACAAACTTGCACATAATTCCACCTTTTATATTTTAAGCAGAAACAATGTAACAATAGTCTCATGATTCAAAGTACCATCCCATGTCCATCTTTCACCACCTTGCAGTTTGTACTGAACCCAAACCATATTTTAAAAGTAGATAAACTGACTGGGAATTTAGCTCAGTGGCGTAAGTTCCTGCCTGGGAAGCACAAGGTCGTAAGTTCGATCCCTAGTATAAAAAAAAAGTAGATAAATTATTACTGTTTTAGATTGTCAGGATTAAACCTTTCCCTCTCATCAAGAATACGCTGTAGTAGCAAAATTGGTAAAATCCCTGTGGTGGTGAAGTTTAAGAGATTTCCCATTGACTTGATTTGGGGCCCATAAAAATGGAGACAACTAGGACTTAACTCCTTAAGATGGATTCCTACACAGGAGGAGGAGACTCAAGGATTCCACAAAGCGTCCCTGTTGAGACCTTACACAGACTAAACAGATGTCTCTATCTGAATGATGCTGGCATCATTCAGCATAAGAAGAAAGTCCCACAAGGGCTTTTGTCCCCATATTTGGTCCCATTAACTCATTAGAAGGAGGCAAAGCTACTTGTTGGCCTTACCTAGTCCCTTAATTCCCATGAAATAAGCGCAGAACTTCCCCATGCAAAGTCTCTTGATGATTCTACTTAACCAGAATAGAGCCATTTGGAAAAATTTACTCCAGTAGTTTAAAAAAAGAAAAGAAAAGAAAAAACCACACACAAGAATAGAGATGGCTCTTTCATATGGTTATGGTAATTAAATTTGAAATACTATTTGTTCAAGGTTTTTAATTATCTGCACCTATTAGGAAGAAAGCCATTCTGACTATAGTCCCAGGAGGGATTTAAGACAGAAAGGAAGCAGATCAGCTAAAGCTGGTTGTTTTAAACAGGCACCCTCGGCCATTGCACTGTCTCAGCAAAAGTCTTAGGTGTTTCCTTTTATTTTGCCATGATGCTGGTGATGGAACCTAGGCCTCATCCATGCTAGTTTGTTTTTTTGGTGTTTTTTTTTTTTTTTTGTGCCCGGAATTGAACTCAAGATCTCACATTTGCCAATCAAGTATTTATACTGCTGAGGTAAACCCTGCCCCACCCCGTGTTTCCTTTTAAACTGAACAAATTAGATCCCCAGTACCAAAATAAATAAATAAATAGTATCATAAAATGAACAAATTGGGCTGGGAATATAGCTCAGCAGCACAGTGCCTGCCTAGCAAAAGAAGTTCCTCCTTCTTTACCAATATCAGAGACTTAGCTTGAAAGGCCTGTTAGTAGAAAAGAAAAGAAAAAAGTAGTGGCAATTTATGTAAGCCCATGTCTAGCTGTATTATTCCATGTAGGTTCTAAGCCTATTTATTAGTACCACCCACACCCAGGATAGGGCACCCTTTATCTTAGCATCATGTCAAAATACAAACCGAAGGAGCAAACAAAATTTCACAACTGGCAGTAAGTTGAGACCAAGTTAACTAAAAACAAAAAATAGCAAGCAAAACACAAACTAAGAAAAGGCATTTACAAAACTGAGGTAAGTGGAGACCAATTTACCAGATTAATTTCCAAAAAGATTAGCAAAGTACAACAAACAAATGCCCAGGCAAGTACAGCCAGGCCAAATGAGTGTAAGCAGATAGAAAAACAAAAGCCTACTATCCATTCCCTCATCCCTATAGCCTGGCCAGGAAGCCCCTCCCTAGAGTTTTGAGATGAGTTCTCCAGTTCCCAGTTTAGGATGACACTGAGAGAAAGAAGGAAAAAATAAAAAGCCTCATTGTGTCCAACATAAGCTTTATCCCTTGCTGACTTGCAAAACGTTCATGGATAGCTCCTTTTAAAAGTGGCTCATTAAATAATTGTTACTGGATTTTGGGTTGCTTACCTCTCCTTCTGGAGTTGGAATTCAGGTTCTTCTAGTCCTAAACAAACAATTGGATGAAATTAGCAAAAAACTGTAACAAAGTTTATTTGATAAAAAAATAAAATTGAAGAATGAGAGAGAAACAGGCTCTGTGGAATGAACTTTGACCAAATAAAGGAGGAAAAAGCAAGATAGTATTGTGAGGAAAGCCACAATATCAAGCTCTTCTTGGCATTTGTATCCTTTTATATCCAAGTCTCAAAACCCAGGAGAACTTCTACATACAGGTCCTAGGAAGTGGTGCTGGGATTCCATGCCTCAAGCCAATGTCAGGTCTAGAGTGTTCTATTGAAAACCGTTCCGAGTTTTCAGGAAAAATCCAAGTACAAGGCTTTGGGGACTGTTCTGCACATGTGCACCACAGCCTTGAAATTAACAGGTCATGTCTGCTTCCCCAACCAGCTTCGCCATGTCCTAATCTCCTATCTCACTAGGGTTACCTTCTTTCTCTTAGTTGATCCTGGCCATCAGAAAAGACACTGCTGCTGCTGCTGACTGTGATAATTCTTTTAACCAACAAACGAGCCCCCAAACTCAAGTTTAAAAAATGAGGCAACATATTTTAAAAAGCAGCGCTGATGTATTTTATCCTGGGCCCAGCGACACAGTGCAGTTGGAGATTGTAAAGGCTGTGTGTGTTGCTCCTTTATATTTGCCACCTTTAAGTACATATCACAATTTACAAAGTAAGGGGCTCATGGGCGTGGATCGGAAAAACTGTTAATGAGGAAGACCTTTGTTTTCCTTAGCAGAGGATAGAGTAGTCTACCAGTAATTAACAACCTTTTGTTACCTTATTTTAGCACCACATCTGTTATTTGTAGAGGGCAACAATGGTTAACATATCAATTAAGTTAGGTTTTACAATTCTTTACAGAGGAGAGCATTGATTAACATGTCCATTAGGTCACCCAGAGGAAAAACACACATATAGAACAGTAGGCCACACTACAGGTATTTTGGTATAATACAAATATAACGAAGTTCTTTTTGCTAGTGTACAACAATAATGAGAGCAGCTATTGTTTTTCAAATATTGTGGGAGGCACAGTATTAAAAGGCTTAGTGTATAATCTTTACAATAATTATGAAGTCGATACTATTATTATGCCCATTTTACAGGTGAGGAAGCACTGAGGACTCAGTTAGAAAACAAACCAAGGAGCCAGTTGTATTCATGCACACCTGTAATCCCAGCACTTGGGAGGCTGAGTCAGGAGGATTGCTTTTGAGTTCAAGGCCAGCCTGAACTAAACAGCCAGATCTTATCTTCAAAAACCAAAAGTAAAACAAAATAAAATCTTGGGCTGGGGATTTAGCTCAGCAGCATAAGTACCTGCCTTGCAAGCAGGCGGTTGTGAGTTCGATCGCCGGTACTGATAAAAATGAAAAAAGACAAAAAAAAAAAAACCCAAAATCTGGAACAGGAAAATAGGAAAGAGAAAGATGGAAGAAAAGAAGAAAGAGAAATCTATCGATCCACCTGGGTATAGTGACACACCTGTAGTCCCAGCTACTTGGAAGACTTGAGGCAGGAGGATCAATTAAACCTATGACTGTAATCAGCCTGGGTGCTGAGTGAAGGTACATCTCAGAAAGAAAGAGAGGGAGGGAGGAAGGAAAGGGGAAGAGGAAGAAAGAGAGAGAGAAGGAAAGGGAAGGAGGAAAGAAGGGTCCTAATAAACTTGTCTGGATGAGTGGGACGCTGCCTAGTAGCCAGCCATTATTAAGGATCTGCAATCCAGGTCTTTGACAGTTTGTGGTAAATGTTGGGATATAGAACAGGTAAGCTATTTCTAAAAAGGGCAAAATGGTAAATATTTCAGGCTTTTCAGATATATGATCTGGATTGTATTTATTCAACTTTGCTGTCACAGCAGAAAAGCTTCCATAGATATGGATATAATGAATTAATGTGGCTGTGTTCTAATAAAACTTTACAAAAAGGGTAGCAGGTCCATGTAACTGACAGACTTTAGTTTGTGAATTCAACTGAAGAATGGTGGAGGGGAGGATGATGGGAGCCTCGTTTATACTGCTTGTTTCTTTCTTTAAAATTTGTGTATGCTTGCAACATGTAGTAGTTACA
Organism: Cavia porcellus; assembly: GCF_034190915.1. Classification (NCBI taxonomy): domain Eukaryota; kingdom Metazoa; phylum Chordata; class Mammalia; order Rodentia; family Caviidae; genus Cavia; species Cavia porcellus. The sequence continues at coordinate 35,818,916 of NW_026947508.1, forward strand.
TTCATTTTTATGGAATATATATATATATATATATATATGATTGAATACATATGGTTTATGTATATGGTCATTTTATTCCACTCCCCTTTTCCACGAGATCTGCTTTCACTGTGTCCTAGAATCTCTCCCTTATTTTACTCTTTAATTTACATTTTATGGCTGGGTTTGGTGGCATACACCTATAATCCCAGCACTCGGGAGGCTAAGGCTAAGGCTGGAGAATTGAAGTGTCCTGGGATTTTGTAATTAGCAGGTCACATCTACTTATCCAGACAGTTTTGCCACCCCCCTAATCTCTTGTCTCAATCAGGCAGTCTGGCAACTTTACTCCAAAGGACCCAGATTTTTAGGACCTCATTGGACTTGACCAAAATGAACCTTTCCCTCATATCTAACTGATGCTTTTCATCAATTGTAGAGACTTTGTGTGTAGTGAGGGGGAAATGTCACTAGTAGAAAAAGTATGGAGATTCAAGTCTAGAAAGTTTGGAATCTAGTCCTGAGACAAACCAGCTGTGTGGCCTTGAACAAAATCACTTTGTTTCTCTAAACCTCAGTTTCTTCAACTGAAAGTGGCTCAGTTGTTTTTTAAAAATATCCTTCTATTGCTGTGAGTTCAAGGCCAACTTAGACTACATAGCAAGACCTTGCCTCAAGAGACCTAAATAAAACCCTCTCTAAAACTCCTATTGTTTTTCTGACAGACAAGGCAGTTTTTTCAGACATGCATTTTTAATAGTTCATAAGTAGAAGATAATTTGTTCCAAGTACTTAGAAGAAAATCATGTAGCTTTTTCCCAGTGTCATGTTTTCTTGTGAGTTCTGGTCAAGACTTTTTCTTGGAAGAGAAATTTTAAAACAAGCTCCCAATGGAGTTTTTTTAAATGGAATCCAATGTTTTACTGTTTCATCAGGGAAGGCTTAGACATTTACATCTGGAGAAATAAGTAAAAACCTCAGTCATGGCCAAATCTCTGTTTCTGGGAATACAGATGATAAAAATGGTCTAAGCCCTTGATTATTTTCTTGGTATGGTAAGTCTTGAAATACTATTTACCTATAGGCTGGGAATGTACCTTAGTAGCACAGCACCTACCTGGCAAGTACAGGGCCCTGAGTTCAGTTCCTGGTAAAAAAAAAAAAAAAAATACTATTTACCTAAATTAGTACCTCATTGATACTAACCAGCCCTAATAATTCTTAATACTTCTCTAATTGCAATTTGGAACGGGGTTGGAAGGTACAGAATAACTTTGGAAGCCATGGTCACAGTCTTTTCTCTAGGTCTTGTCCAGAGTAAACACTGAGACTTTTTTATTCGTACTCTTCTATATTTTTATTTATAAAACGAACCCCCCTATATTTATAAACGAACCCCCATATCAATATCTTGGGGGAGGTTAGTGTTTTGAGACCATGGCTCACTAAGTAACTCAGGCTGGCCTGGCCTTCAGCTCACCTTGATCCTCCTGCCTCAGCTTCCCAAGTGCTTGGTTTACAGGTATACAGCATCACACCCACCTATCAGTACCCTTAAGTTTTTTCTTTGGGCCTGGTCATAGGTAGTCTGCAAAGGAAATCTTTTAGTCTTCCACCTGGGTAGGTAACAGTTATGCTGCATTTGCCTGGTCCTTTCAGGTTTTTGAGAGTACAAATCAGGTTGTTCATAGCTTTTCCTATGTCTGCTCTAGGATTCTACTCTCTTAGATATGCTAAATCTGTTATTGTTATTTTCCATTTTCCAAGATTTTCTTCTCTTCATCTTTGTCGTTGTGAGTTTATGTTTTAAAAAAACCCACCTTCATTTAATAAATTTTCAAAAAGAGTAAGGATTAATGACTCTGTTTAGTCCACCATCTTTGCCTAAACTTCTCTTCCCTTATTTCAATCTCGTATCTTTATAGTCTGACCTCTTTTCTTCTTTCCCTCTTTGTCTCTCCCACTCTTCGTTCTCTTCTTTCTTAATGGAATCTAGAGCCTACGCCTCCGGCTTTTCCCTCTATGCCCTCACTTATCTTTTTACTGTACTAGCCTTGTAAGCCTCAACTTTGTATTATTGACTCTATTAAAGTTTCCAGGAGGAGTATTATACAATGATAGCACCGTTATGAATTGGTATTTCCAGTCTTAGCTGAATCTTTGAAGCCACCCTACAGCCTTAACCATGCTAGGCAAGTCTTCCACTGCTTTTTTTTTTACCTTTCAGTGGTTTTTTTGCCCACTCTTCTGGAACATCATTGTTCAGTGCACATGTTAGAAATTGAGCTCTCAGTTGACCTTTTCTGCCATGTGCCGTGACCAAAATAGCAACAACTCAGTTCCTCCGCACACAGGATGACTCTGGGAATGAGAAAAAAGAGAGCAGACCTCAGGAATATTTGGCATTGCACTGGGCCTGGGAATTTTCTCTCAAACTGTGTTTGAAGGAAGTTAGGATCTGAAATCTCTTGTGGGGGGAAAATTAGAGATCTTACTGACTAAAGTGACTAGAGATTTTTTTAGATTTATTAAGGACTTTGAACATTTAAAGTATTAATTTTATCTTCCATGTATACATTTCCTTCTTTCTGAGGTACCTTCCTCAACTGATTTTTTATTCTCTAGTTCTACAGTCCTGCAGATATTTTATTTCATATAATGTTGATAGTGTTTATGTCTCTGTGTTTAGGTTTTTGTGTTTGGTTGGTTTGTTTTTTTGTTTTTGTTTTTTGTACCAGGAATCGAACTTGTGACCTCACACTTGCCAGGCCAGCATTTGTGCTGCTGAGCTATATTCCCAGCCCTGTGTTCATTTTTTGGTGGTTTGTTTTGTTTGCTTGTTTTGGGGGTGAGTTTTGTCTTTTTGAGACAAGGTCCCACTATGCAGTTCAGGCTGGCCTTGAACTCACTTTGTAGTCTAGGCTGGTTTTGAACTCTCAAGGATCCACCTGCCTCAGCCTCCCCAGGACTAGGATTATTGCTTGCACTACGAGGCTCAGCCAGTGCTTTGTTTTTGTTTTTAATTAAAGCAAAGCTAGAAAAATTTGAAGAGCCTCCACCTCATGTTCCTGAAAACTAGCGTCTATGTGGTAGTCTTTGTTACATACAGCTCCTTAGACAAATTAAAGCTTTGTTCCTGACACACAGGACTTCAGAATGTTAATATTAGAAGCAAATCAGGGTAAATTAATACTGAAACACAAATATATTATTTGTTTGTTTGTTTGTACCAGGGATCAACTCATGACCTCACACTTGCCAGGCAGATGCTTATGCTGCTGAGCTAAATCCCCAGCCTACAAATGCAGCTTTGACCTCTTTGGCTTTTTTTTTTTTTTTTTTTTCTTTTTCGTTTTTATCGGTACCAGGGATTGAACTCACGACTGCCTGCTTGCTAGGCAGGCGCTTATGCCGCTGAGCTAAACCTCCAGCCCGACCTCTTTGGCATTTAATAGTAACCTACCCAAAGCAAGTAGCTGCTGCCTTGGAAACATGTAACATCTATTTGCTGCTCTCCAGGAAAGAATGACACAATACTTGGAAGCTGAACAATACAGTTCCTCTGGGCTAGAGATCATGGTGCACACCCATAATGCCAACTACTTAAGAGGCAAGACAGCATCTGACAACCTTAGCTACACCCTGTCGCAAAATAAAATAAAAAGGCTGGGGATTCAAAAAAAAAAGAATAGGGGCTGGGGGTTTAGCTCAGCGGTGTAAGCACCTGCCTTGCAAGCAGGCAGTCGTGAGTTCGATCCCTGGTACCGATAAAAAGGAAAAAGACCAAAAAAAAAAGGCTGGGGATTGCGCTGGGGATGGAGCTCAGTGATAATGTACTTCCTTGCTTGTATAAGGACCTGGGTTCATCCCCTAGTAAAAAGTATGGACAAAAGAACTAGAATCCAAAATGAGAAGGATGGGAAAGTAAGTAGTTGCCTCTCTAAAGCAGAGAGACCCATTAAGGCTGATGCTGTGCCCCATGCTACTTCACCCATAGTCAAAATGCAAGCTTGGTGGACTCACTGTCAAATGCCTGCTTCAGAGAAAAGACAGATTAATGAATCCTAGTACCAGTGATCTGTTTTAATAAAGCAGGAGTATAGCAAGTCCAAGGCCAGCAACATAGCAAGGTACCATCTCAAAAAAAGAATTTATGGGCTTTGGATAAGGCGAAATTGACAATGTATGTTCAAACCAGGGAGGGCAATGGGTTGCAGAATGAATGTCTCACAAAGAAATATTGAACTGACAGAAAGCAGGCCCCAGCTGAACTCAAAATGAAATCTTGGAAACATTGAATACACACATGGGTGCTGGTGTGTAGTTGGTTATGAGACTGTCAGGGGCAAGGCATTGTGTGGCACCCTGAGGATAAACAGACACTCTATTCTGCATACAGACTAAAAAATTTCATGAAGATGCTTTAAAAGCCATTAATCTGCAGGGCATGCTGACCCACACCTGTAACCTCAACACTTAGGAGGCTGAGCCCATTCATGTTGAGAGTTATGTTGAAAAGTACTTATTTGTTTCTGTCATTGCATTATTTTCCTGTAGCTAATTCATATTTCCCCACTTCTGCTTAACTGCCCACCCTACTTGATATAGTCATCCCACTAGACTTTGGCATCATTTGCTTGTCTATTTCTGGGATATCCTTGAGAAATTTTGGAGTACTAGTTTGTTGGTCATGAAATTGTTTATTCATTCATTTGTGGGGTTTTTTTTTTTTTTTTTTTTGAGACAGGGTCTCACTATACTGTTCAGACTGACCTTGAACTTTCTACATAGCCTAGGCTGGCCTCAAACTCACAACAGTCCTCCTGCCTCAGCCTCTCTAGTACTGGATTACTGCCAATGCACTACCATACCTAGTTGAGTTGAGAGGTTTTGGAGGCATTTTGTTGCTTTGTTTTCACATATTTCTATTTTGTTTGTTTGTTTTGTTTTATTTCATTTACTTTGTGCTGAGGGTTTAGGGTAGATTATTTTGGAAAGACTTTTTTAGTATAGAGATCTGTTTAGTTAGTATCTGCTTTCTGTTGACGCACTCCAAGCATGGTTAACTTTAGGTCTTTGCCTCTGCCCTAGATCAGACCACCTCTGTTAAAATGGGGAGAGGAATGTGCAGTGACCCAGCACGTAGTTTTCTGGAAATGAACCACAGTATTGTTGATGATACAAAACAAACAAGATATTGGCGTACAGTGAAAACCAGTTACTAGCAACAACTATTCTTCCCTAGCAATAGCAACAAAATCAGCAACAGTAATAGATTCAAAGATAAATTGGATATTGACATACCATAGGAACTAATAAAAGCTACCATTGTACACCATTAACGATAGAAAAGATAAATCTGAGGTTATAATACAGGTACAGACAACCAAATAACTGACATACAATAAATATATACTAAATCCAACAACTATACCATTAACAACAGAAAACAATTCAATAGCAATAACAAAGAATCAACTAAATACTGTTTCCTCAAAAAACATATAACTAGAAGATAATCAGTCATGAAAACTAAAGATCAAAAACGCCAACCCCAGTCACCTTCCCTTACCTGCCAGTACAGAGCAGAGTAGCCCCCAAACAAGAGAATAGTGAGGTATAATCCTTCAGTATGACACTGCCTATCACTATGGTAATAAACAGCGCTTATTTTCCAGTTTTACTTTTAGGGAAACAGAGTATCTAAAGACAAATAAAGCTTAATAGTAAGACAGGTAAAAATGGAGAGGATAGGGAAGGAAAAAAATTAAAGAAAAATTTGAAAAATAAAAGAGAAAAGTGAGATTAAAGGATCAATGAGTAAAAGAAAATTAATAGAATTAGCTAAATGTAGCATTAAAGAACCACCAAGAGGGGGAAAAAAAAAAAAAAAGAACCACCAAGGAAAGGAAAAAAAGCAAAAGAAGTTGGTGGTATGGTGGCACATACCTGTAATCCCAGCATTTGGGAGGCTGAGCCATGAGGATTGTCATGAGTTCAAGGCCAACCTGGGCTGAGTGTGTTCAAGGCCAGTCTGAGCCACAGAGCAAGACTGTCTCAGAAAAGAAGAAAAGTAAAAAGACCAAAAACCAAAGAACCAATTAAGAAAAAGAGAAATGACTGGTTTCTTTCCAGGATGTGCAGTATTGAAATCCACCAGGTATGGGGGAGGGCTAATGACTCACTCCTATGACCTGTTTAGTTTCTATACTTCTTTGTGTGTGTATGCTGAGTTCTTCCCCACCTTTCCTGCCAAGTGTGGTCAGTCAGTGGTGTCTGTCCTAGGGCTATATTCATTCCAACTGACCCCAGTCTCCATGTCCATCTGTGGTCCCCAAGGCACTGCTTTCTCCATCTAGCTTTACCGCCTGTGGGTTTGTGAGGGGGCCTCCCAGAGGCCCCCTGTTCATACACACAAGGCTGTGGCAGCCATCTCAGCCAAGGTATATTCCTGATCACATTGGCAGGTGGCAAAAGCAGACAGACTACTGAGCTCTGTGCTTGCAGTGCCACAGGAGTTGTGGAGCAGGGAAAGTGATCAAGCAGCCTGCTGGATTTAATATCAGCACTTTCAGGCCCAACCCCCTCCTAAAACCACACATGACTGGCTAAGCATCTCACCACAGAAGGCAAGACCCCCAACTCATGTCTTTCCTGGCCTGAGCTTAAACTTCTTAGGGGCCCTACATCTAGCCTTCATCCCTCAAAACTGTCTCTTGTGACTGACTCACCCAGTCCTACTATTCAAAATGTCTCTTGATTAAACACCAAATGTGCTAGGCACTGCAGTAGATTACTTCTCCAGCCTTAGCCTGCTATGTGGAAGGAGTTGCTTTCAGAGTAAAACCCCAACCAGTTTTGCAGTTTACAATGACTGTGGGCTTCCCTTGGGGCTTAAGCTGATGGCCTGATTTCCTGTTTCTCCATAGAACTGCTGACCCTCTCAGCATTTGCTTTGTAGTAGAGACAGGTTCCTCTTCCCAGTAGCCAGGGTTAGTGTTCCAGGCCTCTTTGTTCATTCTCTGAGTTGTCTTCTATTTCTCCAGTTTCTCTGTAGTTTCCAGTTTTCCTGTTGTTGGCTCTTAATTCCAGATCTACCCCCACCCACTGAGTTGTTTTCTAGCTATGTCTCTATTTCATGTCTAAAAGAAACTTTTGCTGGCAGTCTTCTCCATTTTTAATCCCCCACAATTTTTTTCATGTACATTATTTTTTATTGCAAAGGACTTTCCCTAGTTGACACTTTGTTTCATTGTTAAAATGAACTTACCACTATTTCTAAATATCTCATTTCTGTTTGCTGATTTGTCATATGTAAAACCAAAACATCATTCTGGCAGTAAGCCAGATATCCAGATTTCACTGATGTCTTTTTCAGGGTTTTGTTTTGTCCTGTGTGATTGTGTTCTATGATACTAAGGACTGAAGCCAAGGGCTTTGCACTGAACTACATCCCTGGCCCTTTGTAAATTATCTAGCATTGCAGGGCGTGATGACGCATGCCTGTAATTCCAGCATTCAGGAGGCTGAGGCATGAGGATCACCTTGAGTTTAAGACAAGCCTGACCTACAGAGTGAGACCCTTCTCAAAAAAATAAAAAAATTAGTATTTTGAGACATGGTTTTGCTAAGTGACATCTTTATACCTCATCATATTCTAAATTTGCAGCCAGTTAAGCCTGTAACCTTGTGTACCAGTTACATTTTTGGGACATTTTTGTCCCAAAAAGGTTGGGGATACTGGAAAAGCTTGTATAGACTGTAAAATGCTGCAGGGTCATGGTGGTGATTGTGTATGGTTCCAGCACCTTGGGAAGGTGAAACAGTAGGATCACTATGAATTCAAGGCCAACGTGGGCTACACAATGAATTCAAGGCCAGCCTGTCTATATAATGAGAACCTGTCTCAAAAACAAACAAACAAACTAATATCAGTGTTAGTACCGTGTATAACTAGGGATGGTAACAGTTCAAAATATGATTGTCTGGGGGCTGGGGATTTAGCTCAGCGGCATAAGCTCCTGCCTTGCAAGCAGGCAGTTCTGAGTTCGATCCCTGGTACCGATAAAAACAAAAAAGACAAAAAAAAGAAAAAAAATATGATTGTCTGAACTTTTATATTTTTCCTACCCTGATTGTATTAATTGACCTTAATAATAAAAATGAGAATAATGTATCTACCTCTTAAGTTAATTGTGAGGATTAAATATTATAAAGTATATTGATGATTAAAGAAATTTGTGAAATAGGAAATGAACAGCAGAGTGTAACTTTCTAAATTGTTCAGGGCAAAGGAGATTATCAGCATAATAGACCTCAAATGAAATTGTGATACCAAATAGGCAATTGCGTTCATTTACTAAAATCTATTTCCTGAGGAATTTCTTAGAACTTGAGCATCTCAGAAATTTAGAATAGGGAAGTACCTCTGCTTTTCTTTATCTCCATTGTACACATTAATTGGTGTGTACATGTATGTTATAACTATAAATTCCTAGGTCCCTGACTCCTTTTTAGAAGCATTTCTCTCCTCTCTTCCCAAAAGTATAAAAGCCCAAAGTGTTATTCCTTAGTTTATTTGATTACTTCCAGATTATCTGGATTCCATGAGAATGTATTTCCTATAAGCCAGTTGAGTAAAGCAACATGGGGTAGAAGAGATTATAACTAGACAGCTATAGTTGAAATGTCCATTTTTTTTCACCTCATTCTTTCCATTTCTCCCTTGGCTGTTTTTTTTTTAATTTTTATTTTTTATTAAATATCAAGCCAGGTATGGTGGTGTACACCTGTAATCCCAGGATTAGGGACCCTTAGACAGAAGGAGCACAGTGAGTTTGAGACCAGCCTAGACTACACAGCGTAGAGCACACAGAGAGGCTCTGCCTGCCGTCTGTCTGTCTGTCTGTCTGTCTGTCTGTCTATCTCACTCAATATATGGAGAACACTATGCAAGCAAACAGGACTGTCTGTTGGCTATAGAGATTGCATATTAGCACCTTGGCTATCCTTATTTGCAGTGCTTAGAGCTAATTGAAGAGAGAAGGAAATACCCTAGCCAGCTTTTTACATATCAGTATAAGAAAATGAGTCTCCAAATAATCAAAGTCACAGAAATTGTTTTGGATTCAAAGGGAGTCACTGGAGTTGTCTCCCACAAGTTCCATTCCCATTACCAAAAAAGCAAAAAGAATTGTAAGAGTTTATGATAGAAGATGGATTGATGATTTGATGTCCCATTATATTTCTTTAGAAGTCCAAAAGCATTATGGGACATGAGATAGGGTTTCTAAGACCTTTTATACTTTTCCATAGTTAGATCACAGCCAATGTCCACTGGCAAGGTCTGCCACACTACAATGCAGGCAGCATGGACCTGACCTTATCAAATTCCAGATGCCTACTACTGCTGCCAAAATAGAACTCATGTTACCTGATTGTGAACCTTTCTGTCCTTTTCTTTTTGCAGGTACCCCAGAATACATTTCCATACAGGTCTCGTGGATGCCCATCTCTACTGCTTGAAAAAATACGTTGTAGATTTCCTAATGGAAAATAGGTAAGAAAGACAGAGGTCAGAAAGTCAAATATACAGGGATTTTCTTGTGTGTGTTTGTTTTGATACCAGGGATCAAACGATCTCTAGCATACAGTTTAGCTATATTCTTAGCCCATTGTTTGTTTGTTTCTTTGTTTTTGCATTGTTGAGGATTGAACCCAGGAAGTCACCATGCTAGCCAAGTGCTGTACCACTAGATTCGTAGCCCAAGAGAACTATACAGTTCTTAACAAGCTGTAACAATTTTAAAGGAGTGTGGGGGAAGAGTTGAAACAAGACTGTTATACATGCTAGGCAAGTACTTTATCTTTGAACTACACCACACCTCAAGCTTCTTTTTGTTCTTATGGTTGTTGTTTTGAGACAAGGTCTCACTATGCAATCCTGGTTAGCCCTGAAACCACTTTGTACCTGACACAGGCCTTGAACTTGTGAGGATCCTCCTCCCACAGCCTCCTGCGTGCTGAGATTACAGGTGTGCACTACCATGCCCAGCTAAGGTTTTGGAGTTTGAGAAGGTTGCATCGCCCCAATTCCCCCTTTTTTGTACTGGCAATTGAACTCAGGACTTTGCACTTGTCACCCAGGCACTGTGCTGTTGACCTGTATCCTTGTGTCCCCCACTCCTTTAAGGTACTGGTAATCAAATCCAGGGCCTCTCACTGCTGAGCTACATCCCCAGCACCCCTTAACCTTCTTAATGCTACATACCAATTTATAAAAATAGTACAATTGTTCTTGCTTTTGTTTTCAAAATGAAATGGTGTTACCTATATGCTATTTTGCCTGTACCAGTCCACTCCTTGTATTTTTGGGACCTGTATTACAAATTTGCAGTAATCTATAGTTTTTTTTTCTGCAGGTTCAGGCTTTTCTTCCCTCTTTTTACCAGACTGAACTCTCCTACTGTCATGTTACACTATTTGTCTCTAAGTATGTTTCCTTCAACTAGAGGTGTCCTCTAGATGGGCCCACTTAGCAAAGGGTCAGAGGCAGACTCCTGAAGAGGAAAAAGTGAGGCGAGCAGGTCTGCCTCCAGGTTTGGAACAAAAGCCCACCTTCTCTAAGTGTACTATCATGAACACAAACAAAATTTATACTTTTTCTTATTTTGCTTTGAGAACAGATTTGTGGGTTTTAAATACTATTCAGGGACAGACTGGTAAATTACAGATCTTGAGTTTCTGAAGAGAAAATGTTCTTTTAAAGTTGATCTCAAGGATTTTTTAAAAGAAAGCAACTAGAATCTTCAGAAAAATAGGTAGGGAAATGTTACCTTAAAAAAAAAAAAAAAAAACAGCCTGGCGTGGTGGCTCATGCCTGTAATCCCAGCACTCAGGAGGCTGAGGCAGGAGGATCATTTCGAGTTCAAAACCAGCCTAGCTACAAAGTGAGCTCAAGGCCAGCCTGAACTGCATAGAGAGACCCTGTCTCAAAAGAGAAAAAAAAAAAAAAAAAAAAAAAAAACCCTCAATACTATTATCACACCTTAAAAAACCTGTTTCTTTAAAACTACCAAATACAGAATGATTGTGGCTGTTGCTACCTGGATGTGCAGATGGTTTTACACCAAAGCCAGCCTCATTCTAACTAGTATAGCCTCATCCTGGCTGTAAGGATTTTGTTTTGTTTTTTAATTTGTTTTCAGTACTGGAGATTGAACCTAGGGTCTTCACATTGAGTTTGCAGTAGCTTCCTTTTAGTTCTTTTGGCCATTACCAGTTAGCTATATGGCCAGAGGACAAGCCTGAAGTTGATTATATGCCTGCAGGTCCTGGCTACAACCTCTGCCCATGGGACTTTCCCAGAGCCTGCTATAATAAGCAATACAGGTCTCCACCTCCAAATACCTCCTCATCTCAAAATCTGTTGAAGAGACCCTTATCTCTTTCCTCTCACTCCCTACCCTTACCTCTCAGAATTGCTGGAATCAAAAAGCATACCTTAAAAATTGGTGAATTTCAATGTATTAAAAATGGTTAAGAAACAGTAGTGTGAATTAAAGTAGTAATTGAGAGATTCTTTATTCCTGGCAAGAATCAAGGAGGCCTTTGAGAAGTTACGAGAGAAGAGACTGACTGGAATGAGATTGAATTGGTGAAAGGTAGCAATGTGTAGAAGGTCTTGAAAGCTAAAATAGTTACTGATCTTTAAACAAATAGTCTTAGTAGTGACACATACCAGTAATCTCAGCTACTCAGGAAACTGAGGCAGGAGGATCGAAATTTGGCCGTGCAACTTACTGAGATCTTGTCAGAAAATAAAAAATAAAATGGAGTAGGTATTTGGATCAGTGCTCCCTGGGCTGAACCCTCTACCAGCAGGGTGGAGGAAGAGTACCAGGCATGGTGTTGTATGCCTATATACATAGTGAGTTCAAGCCCAGTCTGAACTGCATAGCAAGACTGTCTCAGCAAACCAAAAGAAAAAAGAAAGCGAGAAGACCACACCTTGGGCCATAGGAAAAATGCTGTTTTAGATTTTTTTTTTTTAAAATTGGGGATTGAACTCATGACCTTGCCAGGCAGGTGCTTATACTGCTAAAGTAAATCCCTACCCGCCCCCCCCCAAAAAAAGCTGTTTTAAAAACCAAAAGAGTGGGGCTGGGGATTAGCTCAACAGGCATTAAGTGCCTGCCTGGCAAGTGCAAGGTCATGAGTTCAACCCCCAGCACCAAAAAAAAAAAAAAAAAGTACCAGTCATGGTAGTGGACACGCCTGTAATCTCAGCATTTAGGAGTCTGAGTCAGGAGAATCACTGTGAATTGGTAATTCAGGACAGCCTGAGCTACATAGCGAGACCCTGTCTCCAAAAAACAAAAAAATGTACAAAAGAAAAAGAGGGAGGTCCCTTAGCAAGACTTTATTATATTTTTCCTATGAAAGTTAAAATATTTTACCTTGTGTTCTTATGTAGAAAACTCCAAGTTTTCTACAAAATCACACTTAGGTCTTGTTAGTTGTTTGCATGTTAATGTCACCCACCCAAGTTCTCTGAGACTGGATACCCAATGAATTGTTAAGGTGTTCAGTATATACTTAGTGAATGGAAGAAAAAGAGATGTCGTGATGGATAACAGAAGTAATTTAGTATATCTGCAGTGACAGAAGAGACAGAGTTTTCTGGAGCAGAAAAACTATAGGGAAAGCTGGGTATAGTGGCATACATTTGAAATCCCAGGACTAGAGGATCGCCACAAGTTTGAGGCCAACCTGGGCTATGTGGTAAATTCAAGGCCAGTCTGAACTACATACTGAAACCATTTTTAAAAAAAAAGCAAGGGCCAGGGATTTAGCTCAGAGTTTCAAGAGCTTGCTTGATAAGTGTAAGGTTGTGAGTTTGATCTCCGGTACCAAAAAAAAAAAAGCTATATGAAAGCCTGTAGAGAAATTTGTGCCCCCTTAGATAAGAAGTTTAGTAACTGGACTGTATATGTGTTTTAGAACTTTTCTCGTTATTTTAATTGTTTGCAGTGATGAGGATGAAACCAACCCAGAACCTTGCACATTCCAGGCAAGCACTACCACTGAACTACACTGCCATCCTTTACAAGTTTTTTATCCACCCATGAATGGAATATGATAGAAGTGTGATGGCTTGGACCGCAGAATAAAATCCAAGGAAGCAAGAAATTAAAATTTAGGGAGCAAAGGCTTTATTTTAGGCCAGGCCTTGCAACGCAGCGTCGGGAGCCAATATGGAAGACTGCACGCCTTACAGCTAAAGGGTTGGGTTTTTAAAACGGAAAACCACAGGAATGTTGTGAACTTTGACACAGTTTCATAACATCTGGGCTTCTTGTAACTTCTCTTGTAACTTCCTTTTAGTTAAACGTTTCTTAAGGAAAAGCACATTTTATTACAGTTAGGCTGAAGGGGGTAGGGGGGATTACAAAGAAACTGAAACTTGAGGCTTTTACGGGAAATGGAGACTTAACCTAAAAAGAATGGGGGGGGGGGGATTTACAAGGAGCTGAGACTTAAGTCTTTACTGGAAATGGAATTTTAATCTCTATTGAAACGGCGCATACAGAACAGAAAGGAGATGCATTGGTTAGAACTAGGCTACAACAGAAGAATGTCCAAAGACTTGTACATTTTAATTTAAAACTTGGTCAGAGCAAAGCCTAGACCAAATGTGACTGTGATCCCTCTTGGTGCTCAGTAGTGATCTCTTTTACCAATCGTCTGGGACTAAGCCTAATCAAGTTGGCCTCAAGCTGCAAAAGGCCAGGAATTGGCCTGGTACTTTGCTTACTTTACCAGATGCTGCTCCAAGAGAGACCTGACGCAAGGCCCCGGAGTGGCACTGGCCCTGTGAAGGAGTCAAGCAATATTCTGACTTTCTCAACGAAAGCCATGGGAGACAGGCATTTTATACCAGGATTTGTTCTGATTTCTCTTTAGCAAAGAATTCTAGCAAACTTTTTTTCTAACCTACTATACCTGCTAAGCTTTTAAGAGAATCAGAGGAAGAAAAAAAGAAATGAATAAAAAATAATTAATATATGTCATAGACCTTTACCAATTCCCCACGATGAAAGTAAGCATTAATATAAACATAGAGTAATAAAAAAAATTAGAAAAAAAGGTGTGGTGGTCCGTGCCTATAATCCCAGCACTCATGAGGCTGAACCAGGACAATCACCTCAAGTGCAAAGGCCAGCCTAGGTGACATAGTGAGTTCAGGCCAGCTACATAGCAAGACCCTATCTCAGAAAAACAAAAAGATTAATCTTTTTTAAAGGAAAAAGTTAAGTTGAGTACTTCTTCCCCCCCCCCCCATACCAGGGATCAAACTCATGACTATGCGCTTGCAAGGCAGGCACTTATGCCGTTGAGCTAAATCCCCAGCCCCTAGCTGAGTACTTCTTTACTGTACAAAATAATACAAGGTTACAGTGAACCTCTATTAGAAAATGACCTTGCTGTCCAGTACTTAGTCTTAGAATTTGGCCTTTGAGAAGCCAAAGGTATAGTGGCACACACCTGTAATCCCAGAGCTGAGGAGTCTGAGATAGGTTTGTTGCAAGTTCAGGACCAGCCTGAGCTACAAAGTGAGCTCAATAGCAGCCTGAACTGCACAACGAGACCCTGTTCAAAAAGTCCAAAAGAAAGAATTTGACCTTCAGAGCAGAGAGAAAAAAGCAAGAGGGAAATTACCTTTAACTGGGTACAACTAGGATGATTTTCTAGCTATTTCATAACTTCAGCTTCCATTGGCTTTAATTATCACCGTGATAATACCTAGGGTGTTCACTCTTTAAAATAGTTCTTGGGCTAGAAGTATAGCTAATCATTAACCCTGCAAGAGAGAAAGGCGGGGTGGGGAAATGAACATAGTTCAGAATGAAGGCCCTGGTTTCAATCCTCAGTACTGAGAAAAAAGTTCTCTCAACCAGGCATGGTGGTGGACACCCGTAATCCCAGCTATTTGGAAGGTTAAAGCAAGAGGGTCACAAATTCAAAGCCAGCCTGGGTAACTTGGTAAGACTCTCTCAGAATAGAAAAGGGGACATATATATAACTCAATGTGCAGTTCTTAACTCAATCCTCAATTCCAAAATAAAAAGAAAAACGTTACTTGATTAGGTATTATCCTTATATTAAGGAGAAAAAAATGAGGCTCAAGAGTCATTTGTTCAGTTAAGAGTATAGTTTAATAGTAGAGCAAAGCCCTAAATTCCAGTCCCAGCACTACAAAAAAAGTCATTTGTTCAACATTATATAGCCAAAGTCTCAAGAGAATTAGTCACTGTTGATGAACTGATTGCTTAGCCATATCTGTATTCCAAATATGTACACACACATCTGTGAGGTAGGAGAGCAGGCACAGCAATCAAGCCTCAGCTAGATAGGAATGCAGAGGACGAAGATTAGGTCCCTCATATGAGGTCAAGAGTGGAGAGTAGGCAGCCATGCAACAAGGTCAGAATCATGGTGATAATTAAAACCCTGCAAGCTGACATTATGGAAGAGCTAGAAGGCTGTGAATAGCATGGGAAAACAAAATAGGAAATAAGAGATGAAGAACTGTGTAATACCCTAAGAGATAGGCAATTGTTGCCTACTGTTCAGTTCTGGCATCCATATGACTTGGCTGTACTTAGTTTCCTGTCCTTAGTCCTTAAATGTCCTAGAAATTGTATGATGGTTCCTCTACTCTAACAAAATTAAGCCAAGAGAGTGTGATTTACAAATCTCTTCACCTGGGCCAGAGTTTAGTTTAGTGGGATAAGTGTCTGCCTGACAAGTGCAAGGTCTTGAGTTAGATCCCTGGTACCAAAAAAAAAAAAAGACGAATCTCCTCACCTGTTATTTGTTGGCTGTATATGAATATTTAAAGGTGCTATTGCTGCCAGATTATTGCCAGACAAATTAAACTAGAGTAGTTTTTTAGTTTCCCTTTCTTTATTCTTATTTTGTTTGGTTTTGCTTTTTGTGATACTGAGGACTGACTGAACCCAGGGCCTTCACATTCAGTTACATCACTAACCTTTTTTTATTTTGAGACGAGGTCTTGCTAAATTGCCCAAGCTAAAAATAATATTCTGCTTTCTTCATTTAGGACTATTTCATTTTCCTGTATTATCAGGATATTGTTTATAGACTGGATATGCTGGTACACACCTCTAATCACAGCACTCAGAGGCTGAAGCAGGAGGATTCCTGAGAGTTCATTATCAGCCTGGACTATATAGCAAGATCTTGTGTCAAAAAAAAAAAAACAAACAAACAAAAAAAAAAAAACTTTCAATCCCTGGTACTGATAAAAAAAGAAAAAGACAAAAAAAAAAAAAAGAAAAAAGGTCTGCAATAACAGTTTCATCTGTGTGATATTCTGTTTTATAGGTGGTTTTTGTTTTTGTTTTAGGTTTTTTGTTTGGGTTTTGTTGTTTGCTCATTTATTTATTTGATCTTTTTGATACAGAGTTTTTAGTGCAGTTCTGGCTGGTCTCAAATTTGCAGTGATCTTCATTCCTCAACCTCCCAAATGCTGGGATTATAGATGTACACCCAATTTTTGCTTTAGTTTTGGTTTTGGTTTTGTTTGTTTGCTTTTGTAGTACTGGGAATTGAACACAGGATCTTCACACTGAGATATGATCCCAGATATTTTTATTGTTTTATTTTGAGGCAAAGTATCAGTAAGTGCCTAAATTGCCCAGGCTAGGTTCAAACTTGCAATTCTCCTACCTCAGTTTCCCAGCATTGGGATTAAAAGGCATGAACCACTATTCTCAATTTGATGATGATGATGATGATTAGTAATAATATCATCCTAATTTTGGTTTTTTATTTGTAAATAACATTAGAGGAGCACCTTCTTAAAGATTTTTTAAAATCTCATTATTTTGTTTATTCAACAGATATTTATTGAACATAATGGATTTTCCTTGGAATGTATTTACAGAAACAGAAATACAGAATGAACTAATACATATATCTTCAAGTCTTTTGCTGTGTATTGCCAGTTACTCTTGTTTTTGTGTTTGTTCACATAAGGTCTTGCTCTGTAGTCTAAGCTGGCCTTGAACTCTTAGTTATCCTCCTGCTCACCCTCCTGAGTGCTGGGATTACAGGCATGTGCCACCTCACACACCACCACAATTACTCTTAGGAAACAATTTTACCCTCTTGGCTCCCTCTTGGCAGGTATAGCACTCATACCACCAAACCCAGTGCCAGACAGTGAACCAGTCATGAACACTAGATTCAGCCTCATCCATGATTGCATGAGAGTCACTGTTCTCAAAGTATTTCTACTAGAAAGACAATTTGTGTTATATTTGCTAATTTAATTGGAATAGAAATTGCATTTTATGTTCATTTTTATTTCTTTGAAAATATTATACATGTTTTAGGAATATATATTTTTCTGTGAAAAATGTTACTCCTTTGTCCTATAGCAATTAATTTGTCTTTTCATTTTGGTGAATGTCTTAGTTACTTTGCTCTCTCGTTGAGACAAAATACCTGACACCCAAAGTTAGGAAAGGGAAGACTGAAGATTTTTTTTTTCCAGGAATCAAACTCACAACCTCGTGCTTGCCAGCCAGGCACTTATGCTGCTGAACTATATTCCCAGTCCCAAGGCAAGGTTTATTTCTTACAGACTGGAGGTTTCAGTTCATACTCAGTTGGTTCCAAGGCAAAATTACATGACTGAGGAGCAGCACTTCATGGTGACCACAAGCAGTAAGCAGGAACAGCCAAAAAGAGAGAAAGGCAGACCTTCTTCCTGCCCTTACATTGTATGCTGACTTCACCCCTGGGCAGGTATAGCACTCATACCACCAAACCCAGTGCCAGACAGTGAACCCGTCATGAACACTAGATTCAGCCTCATCCATGATTGCATGAGACTTGGGGGTCTATCTAACATAAACCATAACAGTGGAATTGTTGTTTACAGCCAATAGTCAAAGCTGTTATTCTCTTTTGTAATTTTTTCCTTTTATTGACATCTTTTTTTTATTAATGCATATTGGTTATACAGATTAATGGGTTTTGTTTTGGTAGATTTGTACTTATTTGTGATTTTTGAAAGGAACTTTTACAGTAATCTCATGATATGAAATGTTTCTGAGAAGGCTGTAGAAGAGGGGAGAATACTTCATCTTTGTGAGGCCCCTGGGTTCCAAACCTGGCACTGCAGAGAGAGAGTAAGAAACAGAATAAGAATGAAGAAAGATTAGCTGGGGTGGGGTAGCCTTCAGGCCCAAGATCAGGATGTTCACAAAGATTCACAGTTGCTTGCTTTTTCAGAGGGTAGATACAGTACTGGGGATTGAACCCAGGGCCTTTTGAGTTATATCCTTTTGTTTTGTTTATTTGTTTTTGGATTGGTTTGGTTTTTAGTCAGGATCTCACTCTGTAATTCAGGCTGACCTTGAACTCACTGTGTACCCCAGACTGGCCTCGAACTCACGCTGTTCCTTGTGCCTCAGGCTCCCAACTGCTCAGATTACAGTTGTGCTCCACCAAGCCCAGCTTTATAAGTAGCCTTATATGACTTCTTGGCACAGCTTTGAGTTGCCTCCACTCTGACTAGAAAGCAGGAAGAGTAATTCTGTCATTTACTGGGTTGCTAGGTCATCTGCATTGTGGGAATTGACCTAATACTAAGCTCTAGCAGAAGTAGGCGGGACCTGGCAGAATGGTTTCATATCTTCTGTCCAAATCACTGATGTTCTTGAGTTTCCACTGACTGGTCTGTCTGTGTGCCAACCCTCGTTCACTTGCCTCTTGCCGTGACAGTTCATTCTGTTTTGGTCCATAATGCAAATACTATGGTTCTGAAATCCCTCAGCTGCCTGTTCTTTGTCCCTTCCTCAAAAAAGGAACTAATTGACTTATTTTCCAGTGGAGAGAAGCAAAAGAACATTTGCCATCTACACTGGCTTGGAGCATTAAAAGCGGAGAAAAAAGCTAAGAATCAGTGTTCTTTCATTGTTTGTATTCATATGGAAATTTTTAATCTCCATCAAAGGATCAAGAGAAAAATCACATTAAAATTCATTACAAGAATTCCCAGCTTACATAGAATTTTTCAAAGATGTTTGGCTTGATCCTTCAAAAATAACAGAAACCATGAATGGAATAGCCTCGGGGTTCCCTCCCCTCCTTAGCCTCTGCCTCACCTTCCTACCTTCTGTCTGTGTGGTCCTTGGTTAGTGACTGAGTGGCTCTGAGGGCTGTAGGAGGGGTGGCATTGTGTAGCATGGTCTGGTTTATGGACTCATTATCTCATCTCTCAGAGTGAAGGCTGATTTTTCTAGCCGTGTCTGTCTCAGGCCTTCTTCCTTGCTAGCTAGAAATAAAACTGATCACATCACTTTTTTTAAAAAAAATTGGTATTCATTTGTAGATTTTTTTTTTTTTTTGTACTAGGGATCAAACTCACAACCTCGTGCTTGCCAGGCAGGTGCTTATACCATTGAGCTAAATCCCTGGCCCCCATTTGTAGAGTTTTAGCAAGTTAGAAATAAAAGAACTTCCTTAACCTAAAAAAAAATAATAAGAATAAGAATATCCTTAACCTAATAAAGAGGATCTCCAGTGAACTTAGAGAGCAGTCATTATTGTAAATAATAAAACAAAAGAGCCTTTCTAGAAGGAGAGATTCTCAGATTCAGTATACTACTCCCAGCCTGAAGCTGATAAAGAGAGCTCAGATCTCCTTATCCAGAAATGCCAATTCATTCCACACTTAATCTCTCTCAATTCAGGGTGGGAGGACAGAATTTGGCTCGTCGTGCTGGCCTGCGCAGTTTTTGATCCCAATATGTTCTACTCAAGTGTCTCATATTTGGTATCTCTTTCTTCCTAGATCAATCACTTCTATCCGCAGTGAGCTGATTCCATACCTAGTAAGAAAACAGTTTTCCTCCGTTTCCTCACAACTGGGGCAAGAAGAAAAAGAGGAGGATCTAAAGAAAAAGGAATCAAAATTCTTAGGTCAGTGCTCAGGTTTGGTGTGCTAAGAGGGGCAAGAGTAGGAGCATCTTGAGAGAGCCTGGGTCAACAGCTTAGCCCAGCCCAAGAGACCAGTCTTTTTCTTTTCCCTGTGGAATATAATCTTTCTAATGTGTTGTTGAATTCAGTTAAAAAGTATTTTTTAAGGATTTTTGCATCTGTGTTCATTAAGGATATTGGGCTATTCTGTAGTTTCCTTTTTTTTGTTGCTGTATCCTTGGTATCACAGAATGCCTGTCTTAACACAGAATTGTTTTTGTAGTCTATGAGGCAAGACAAACTAGCTGATGCCACTCCTGAGTTCTGGGCAAGCTTACTCAGGCAGATTCCACCACTGTGCTCTTCAGGGATAAGCTAGACATGCTTCCAACCCCATTGTCTTGTTCATATGTCTGTCTCTCCTCCCTGGTTCTTCAGGCTCTGAGCAGACCACCTTCTGATTAAACTCAGCCTCTTCCATCAAGGGAAGGCAGGTGAAGAAGTATGTAATTTTAGTCCAACCAGAGATGAACTAAACTGTCTCTATTCCAAGATCTGGAAATGAGATTTATCTTGTTTGCTCTCATATTCCTAGTCGATGGCCCACTTCTGTGTTTGTTTATCCTCTGAGAAAAGTATTTACCAAACAAGTAAACTGAGACAGTATAGAATATTGGTTAAAATTACAGGACTTGGGCAGTTTGTCTTTCCTCATGATAGCCCACCTTGCGTATAAGAGTGTTCTTATATCTTGCTTTTTCCTCACTCTGCAGAG
This sequence comes from Cavia porcellus, assembly GCF_034190915.1. NCBI lineage: Eukaryota > Metazoa > Chordata > Mammalia > Rodentia > Caviidae > Cavia > Cavia porcellus. The sequence goes on from NW_026947508.1 coordinate 35,839,686, forward strand.
CCAGTTTCTCCTTCTTGACTTATACATTTTCAAATAAACTTTGTAAAAAAAAAAAATTGGGGCTGGGGATTTAGCCCAATGGCACAAGCACCTGCCTGCCAAGTGTGAGGTTGTATGTTTGAACCCCAGTTCAAAAAAAAAAAAAATAGATTATAGAGCTCAGCCTCAGACAACCTGGTTCTGATCTGTCTCTTATTATCTCTGTGACCTAAGATAGGTTATTCAAAATTTGTCTGCTTTCTTGTCATAAACTAAAATATTAAAAGGATTGTTATAAGAGTTTCAAAACTGGAGGCCAGGCAGGTTGTGTTCTCTTTTTCTCATTGCACAGCTGCTGATTGCAGTAACAGAGATGAGCTGCACAAAGCAGGCATGACTGATCAGTAAAGCCTGAGCTTGTATTTTTTTCACAATTTGCAAGCATCATTTATTCTATTTTCCTTAGCCATACTTACTAACCAAACTTGCTTTTAGAGCCCTTATTTAGCATTTTATGTAATACAGAAAAATACACTGACTCTTTCCATTTGACTTATTCTTCCCAATTATAATGGAATTTCCCCAGGAAGAGCTTCACAGATGAGTTTCAGGGTGAAGTACTGGATATATCCTTTTTGAAATATTGCCTGAGTCTGTATCTTCTTTGTCATCTCTCTGTCTCTGTCTGTCTGTCTCTCTCTCTCTCTGTCTGTCTCTCATTTGCTTACTTAGTTTTTGTGTTTGTTCTAAAGATATTTACAGCTTTATAAAAGAAGCCGATACCCTCACCCCAGCCCCCTATGACACCTGCTGGAATGCCTGTCGCAGAGATAGATGGGAAGACTTGTCCAGATCACGGATACGCTGCTATGTGCACATCATGAAAGAGGGTCTCTGCTCTCGAGTGAGCACATTGGGACTCTACATGGAAGCAAACAGACAGGTGAGAAGATGGATTTAAAAAACAAAAACAAAATCTAGAGCTCCTGCCCTAGAAATGGACTGAGCCTTTGTGGTCTTATTTCTTCCTTCCTTATTTTATGAATTGGGTACACAATAACTTATTTGGAATCTCTCTCATTCCCAAGGCTGAGCATGACTTGGAATATCAGGAGTGGTCATTGGAATACTCTGGTGCTGTAAAAGGGGAAGTAGAAGGCCTGGGCTTTTGAGGCTCCAAGAAAAGGCTTAGATCTCTAGAAAGGCTAACTTCTGGCCTCTGGCGTCAGCAGCTATCTCCTATTCTGTCCAGCATGGGACTACTATATCTACAATATTTACTTCATCAACAAACATAAATACTGTATAATCATTACTTTGCTGAGGTAAACATAGACACAGAAGGCTTTCTTAAGAAAGCAAAGAAGCACCAGGGATACAGCTCAGCAGCCTGGCACCTGCCTGCAAGTGCAAGGTCCTGAGTTCAATTCCTGGTTCAAAAAAAGTAAAGGAGATCAGGTGTTGTAGCACTATAATCTCAGCACTCAGGAGGCTAAGGCAAGAGGATTTCTATAAGTTCAAGCCCAATCTGAACTATATAGTCTCAAAAAACAGAAAATGAAGGAGAATTGAGGATGGTGGCACACACATGAGGCCAGCCTGCATTCCAGTGCAGCCTAGACTACATAGTGAAACCCCGATTAGAAAAATGAAAGGGTGGTAGAAACAGATAGAGGAACAGAGTAACTAGATGGCAACACCTTGAGGAAGGATTGTTTGTGAGACTGAGAATCACACTATTAGGGGTCTTGACCATCTTTCTATCCCTGTAGTCTATGAGATACAGAGTTAATAACTTCCACTCAAAGGGATGCAGTGCCCTCTGAGTCAAGCAGCCAGTAAAGGCAGGGTGTAAAAAGAGGAACAGTAAAGACATGGAGGGTGTAGGTGAGCTCTTTATTATGAAGTGAGCATAGGAGGAAGGTTTAGGATGGAGGAATGATAAAACTAGGAGACAAAATACGGAGAAGAAAAGGATTGAGGCAAGATTAGGAAAAGAATTGAGGGAACTACATTGGATGCCATTGAAGGATGATAGGAATGAGATTATAAAAAATATCGACTAAAAGCATTATTCCTTGTTAAACTCTATGAAAACTGTCTTGGCAGGTACAGACTGAGTTAGGCACAAGAATATTATTAAAAATAGAGATGTCCCTGAGGAAAGCCTGACTCTGCAATCTTTAGAAGCCTCACCAAAGAGTGGGTATAGCCTCATCTCCAGACCTCAGGTTGGTCTCAACGTGAACTGGTTATAAGTCAAAGGGAATCTCAAGCCAGAGAGCTATGAGAAACACAGTTATGTTTATCCAGGACTAGTCTGTCAGGCTGACCTGGAAGCAGGTTTTATAGATAGCGTAAGGCTGGAAAAGTGTCTTCTGAAATGCCAGCGGGGTCTGTGGCAGCAGACAATGCTAAAGAGCCATGGTTCATGTATTAGTTACTTTTCTTGTCATTGAGACACAGTGACTGACACCCACAGGTAAAGAGGAAAAGGTTTATTTAACTTACAGTTTGTAGGTTTCTGTCCATAGTCAACTGGTTCCAAGGCAGGATGGCATAGCAGGGAGGCATCACAGAGAGGAAACAGTCCATGGTGTGGCAAGCAGAAGGCAGCAAAAAAGCAGCAAACCTTCCTTTCCCTTTTATTCCATCCAGGCTACAAACATTTTGGGGTTTTGTTTTTGTGTCTGTTTTTGTTTTTGGTACTAGAAATCAAACTCAGGATCTTGCACTTGCCAGGTAGGCGCTTATGCCACTAAGCTGCATCCCCAGCCCTAAAAGCCTTTTGGGTGGTGCCATTCACACTCAAGGTGGGGTGTCTATCTTTAGTAAATCTGTTCAGCCACATTCAGAACTATGCTAATTCTAACTAGTGGACTGATTTAGTACCATGCACCATTAGTCCTAGTACCATGCATCCTAGATCCAGCCATCTCTGAAAAGCCCTACCTATGAGCCCATGAGGCCTTGGGGGGCATGTAGATTCAAGCCACAACAGTTGGAGTATAACAGAAGAGATCCTGGAACCAGGGCCTGGAGGATTAGCTTCCATGTGCCAGTTTAACTTTCATGTGCCACCATACGCAGTGCTCTAACCTATATTCTGCCTATTGTGGAGAAACATAGGGTACACCACCTGTACCTTCCTAATAGGTCAGTAGCAAAGTCCGTACACCTAGTCTTAGTATGAATAGTATGACTTCCCCTTCATGTTTTCTTTTGTCTGACAAAAAACATGGGTTTCTTACCAGGATCAGTGATCAGTCTTGATGTGGAATTTTTGTTAACGTTTCTCTATCCTCACTTCATGCATAGCCAGAGTAGTCCAGGAGCTGAGCAGGAACCTAGACGCAGCATACATGGTGTTCCTTGTCCCCATCAGGCCCACTTTCTCAAGAAGTGCTGCTTGGGTTCAGGGATTTAGCTCAATGGCATAGTACCTACCTGGCAAGCAATTCCCAGTACCAATTCCCAGTACCTCCAAGGTTTGTCTTCCCACCTGTGATACCTGACTTGGCTTTCACAAAAGAGCACTGTCAGCTGAGAGACTCAGGATAGCGCCATCCAGAAGCTGCTACATGCATGATCCAGATCCTGCCAGACATGCAGCAGCCTCATTCTCCCTCACAGAGAAAAAGCTATGCCTGAAAACTTCGCACAGTTCTACCAAAGGTGTTTTTAGGTATTTTTCTGGTCTTCATTGACTGAATCTCTTTCTTCAAGGTGCCCAAATTGCTGTCTGTTGTTTGTCCAGAAGAATCACTAGTCCATGCATCAGCCCAGATTGCCAACAAACACCTGGTAAGTTGTAGTTAGCATAAGTGGGGTCATCATAGGACAGTTTCTGGAGGACACTGATTTATGTCCTCGAGGCCTGTGCCTCCTTAGCCCTACAGAAATCCCATCTAGGTCTGGTAATAAAATCTCACTCAAGATTTCCTGGGAAGACACCAACTCTAAGGGAGGGTTCATTTAATTTTGGGCTGAGATACAGAAATGTTTAATCTGTCCTTCCACCCCAATTTGAGCACTGTCTTCATGAGTAGATATCTGTACATCCTATGCATGGCTGTATAAACATGTGACCATTTGATTTTATTTTCTTTGTTTTCTTGGAAAGGGAGACCCATGCTTCACTAGGTTCAAGTTGGTCTCGGGGTGGTGTGAACTTTTAGCCTGAGAAATACTAATGACGGTCCTTTTTCCTGAAATATCTTTATGGAAATATTCCCCAGCTCAAGGGATCTGGGTATGATTTACAGTTCTTTGGGATATATAGACAAAGTTTTTTACTTGTCTTTCACAGATTAGCGTGGATAGCCTCATTGGACCAGATACACAAATTGGAGAGAAGACATCGATTAAGCGCTCAGTCATTGGTTCCTCCTGTCTCATAAAAGATCGGGTGACTGTTACCAATTGCCTTCTCATGAACTCAGTCACTGTGGAGGAAGGGTATGTTTCACCTTGCACTCTCTTGAGACAAGATTCCTGCTACTCCATAGGAGGCTTAGAGGCCAGCCCAGCTCAGGAAAGGGCTCACCTTGGAGAAAAGAAGAAAAGGAAAAGGAAAAAAGGAGTAATACCTAGTTCCCTTGAGGTCCTAGTTTTGCTCCCATAATGACATGTTCTCTCAAAGCATTTCCAGCACTCTCCTCATACTAGTGACTGTTGTGGTCTTAGGAGAAGCTGCCCTGTTCCTTCGGTATCCTACTTGATGAGGAAAGCCTTTGGTAATGTTGGAATGACACTGCATCATTGCCTAAGTGTCACCTTCTCCTTTCTCAGAACCCCAGAGCGGCCCTGAAGGGGGCAGAGGGCCTAGGAGGAATGGTTATATGAACCACACTGTGCTTTTGAGGACAAGCTTCTCAACAAATTGTAGGAAATCTTTTTTTTTTAAAGATACAATCTTCTTTCTTTCTTTTTGTCTTTTTTTTTTTTTTTTTTTTTTTTGTATTTTTACCAGTACCAGGGATCGAACTCACTGAGCGAAATCCCCAGCCCCTGTTTGTGTGTGTGTGTGTGTGTGTGTGTGTGTGTGTGTGTGTGTGCTCATGTTTGGTGCTAGGGATCAAACTCACGGCCTCATGCTTGCCAGGCAGGCACTTCAGCTAAATCCCCAGCCTGTTTTTTTTTTTTGAGATGAAGTCTCAGTTTGTTGCCCAGACTGCTTTAGCTGACTTCTGCTTCTGGTGTAAATCCAGCTTTAGGAGAAACTTTAAAGAGAGGATCTCCCTTTACTCTTTATGAAGAGTGAGTAATAGAAGACAGACAGATGGAAGGAAGAAGTATCATAATAGAAATCAAGAAAGTTGAGAAATGTATGAATATTGGCCATGTACTCTGTCTTCACCCCATGCACTTTGCTGACCTGGCGTAAAGTCTTCGGAAGTTTAAAAGAGCCTTCCTTGATATCTGACCACCGAAGGAAAAAAACTAAATTTATTTACATTAAAAATTTCTGTATAGGGCTGGGGATTTAGCGCAGCGGCATAAGTGCCTGCCTTGAAAGCAGGCAGTCGTGAGTTCGATCCCTGGTACCGATGAAAATGAAAAAGCCAAAAAAAAAAAAAAAAAAAAAAAAAAAAATTTCTGTATAACTGACTGCAGTTAGATCATGCTGTACTAAAGTTTATGAATGATATTCCAGTCTTATGCTTAGATCTTCCAATCAGCTCTTTTAGATTTGACTCTTAAATGTGAAGAAATGACTGAGGATTGCCAGAAATCTAAAGAAAAGCCTCTATCCTGAAAGATAGAAAACAAATCAAGTATGGATGATTCCAAACTTGCACAGTTCAACTTAGAAATTTTTGACTATGATGATGTAAAAGCAATACCTGTTGAGCAGAAAACATACTTAATTTTGAATTTTGAATCTTCATTTTTTCCCATGCTAGCAATGTGCAGTATAATGATATATATATATATATATATATATATATATATATATATATATATGCATGCTGTTTTTTGATGCTGGTGTTGGCAGCAAACTGCAGTTGTCAATCAGCCATGTGATCATAAAGGTAAACAGCCCATAGTCTGTAGTGTATTGGGTTGCCAAGCTATGATGTTTGGTAGGTAAGGTTTATTAAATGCTTTTTTCATTTAGGATATTTTTGTTTGTTTATTTGTTTGTTTGTTTGATTGGTTTGGTTTGGTTTTGGGGGTCTGTTTTGTTTTGTTTTGTTTTGTTTTGTTTTGTATTTTGAGACAAGGTCTCAATAAGTAATTCAGGCTGGCCTTGAACTCCTGGTGATCCTCCTGCCTCAGCCTCCCAAGATTATAGCCATCGGCCATCACACGTAGCTCAGGATATTGTTAATTTATCATACGTTTATAGGTTTACATACTCTCATCATAAGTCAAAAAACATTACTAGAAATAGCAACTTAGGAAAAACAAACTCCAGGGAGAGAAAAGTACTTTCAAATAGCCTAGATATTACCTAGGCTACATACCTAATCAGTATTAGGTATGTAGCTCTTGCCTAGCATGCATAAGGCATAGGATTTGATCCCAAGCACTACAAGAACATAAAACTAAAAAACCCTATCATTTAAAAGAATTTTTAAAAGAACTCGAAAAATGGAAAAATATAACAAAGGAAAAACTCAGTATAAGAACAATATATAGGCAAGACATGTCTGTAATCCAAGTACTTTGGGAGATTGAGGCAGGATGATTGCATATTAAAGCCCAGCCTGGGAAATTTAGCAAGACACTATTTCAAAATAAAAAAAAAATTTAAAGGCTGGGGAATATAGCACAGTATAAATATCCTGGGTATGATCCCCTGTACCACCAAAAAAAAGCAAATCAATAAATAAAGTTTGAAGATATAGATACATCGGAGTTGATGTGACCGTCATACATGTGTACACGGTGTGGTGGCACATATCTGAAAGCCCAGCATTCTGGGAGGCTGAGGGAAGAGGATGAGACCAGGCTGGGCAACTTAGCAAGAACCTGTCTCTAAAGTAGACAGTATAAAAAGGGCTGGTGATTTAGTTCAGTGCAAAGACCCTGGATTTTGGGCTGGGGATTTAGCTCAATGGCTTTAGCACCTGCCTGTCAAGTGCGAGGTCACAACTTCGATCCCCAGCAACAAAAAAAAAAGGACCCTGGGTTCAATGAAAAAAAGGGGGGTCACCCTATTAATATGTACAGTTGTAATGCTTTTTTGTATCAATTTTAAAAAGAAAAGGAAAAAAAACTCATGGCTTCTTGATATTTTGTTCTATTTGGGTATTGTGAACCTAGGATTTTTTTCTCATTATGATAAAATAATTGCATGGATGGTACACTATATGATGACAGTTTTTTAAAAATCCATTTTTATTTCAAAAAGAAAAAAAGCAAAATAAAACAATTTCAAAATATATCAATCAAGGGGCAACAATGGTACATGCATTGCACATTGTCATCCCCCTATCATTCACCCAGAGACAAGACATTTTCATTCAGTTGTCCAAACAGTACCAGTATAAATCTTTCTCTCCAATGAACTCAGAGAAATCAGTAGTATAATCTCAAATTTATCCTTCCTTATGGCTGAGTAGTACACCATTGTATAAAAATACCATCTCCTTTTTATCCATTGCTTAGTTGATGAACATTTAGATCATTTCCAAGATCTGGCTCTTACAAATTGTACTGCTATAAACATGAGTACACATATATCACCATGGTATGATGTTTTTAATTCCTTTGGGAAGATACTCAGAAGGGGAATAGCTGGGTCTAATGGGACTTCTAGTCTAGTTTTGGTTACAACAGTCTGCATTCTCACCAACAGTGAAGAAGGGTCCTTTTCCCCCACAGCCCCTCCAGCATTTGTTATTGCTTGATTTCTTGATATTAGCCATTCTTTCTGGGGTAAGGTGGAATCTCAGTGTTTTTGATGTCTTTTTTTTTTTTTTTTTTTTTAACTGGGATTCAAATTCAGAATCGCACACTTGCCAGTCGGGCACTGTGCACTGAGCTATATGCCCAGCACATATCTCAGTGTTTTCATTTGCGTATCTGGAATGACTAGTGATGTTGAACATTTTTTCACATATTTATTTGCAGTTAGTATTACTTCACCTGAGAAGTGAGTATTCATCTCAGATGCCCATTTTTCGATTGGGTCTATAACTCTGGGAGGACTAATTTATTTTGGGTACTGATTTGGGACTGACTTATTTTGTTCTCGACAGTAACACTTTGTCTGAGGAACAACTGGCAAACATTTTCTCCCACCTTGTAGGTTGTCTCTTCACTCTGTTGGTGATTTCTCTTGCTGTGCAAAGGCTTTTTTTTTATTTATTTATTTATTTTTTTTTTTGCAAAGGCTTTTTAAAAGGATGAGATCCCATTTGTTGATTCTTTGTGATAGTTCCTTTGCAAACTGGGTTTTGTTCATAAAGTCTTTGCCTACACCAATATTTTCAAGGATTTTACCTTCTCTATCTTCCAGCAGATTCAATATTTCTGTTTTAATATTAAGATCTTTGATCCATTCTGATTTTAGCTTAGTACATGGTGAAAGAGATGGGTCCAGTTTTAATCTTCAACATGAGTAGAGCCAGTTTTTCCAGCACCATTTACATTTATTCCAGTGAATGTGTTTTGCACCTTTGTCAAAGAGAAGGTGGTTTATTGTGTCTGTGGTTGTTTCTGCATTTTCTAATTATTCCATTGATATTCAGGTCTGTTTTTTTATTCCCAGTACCACACTGTTTTTATCACAGTAGCTTTATAGTATAACTTCAAGTCAGGGATTGTGATACCCCCTGTCTTGTCATTGTTGACCAGTATTGCCTTTGCTATTCTAGGTCTCTTCTGGTTCCAGATGAATTTTAGGATTGTTTGCTCTACTTCTGTGAGATATGCTATTGGAATTTTGATTGAGATTGCATTGAATCTGTGTAACAGTTTTGAAAGCATGGGCATTTTCAGTGTGTTCATTCTTCCTACCCAAGAGCATGGAATATCCTCTTTAATTGCCTTGTTTGGAGTACTGTAGTTTTCAATGTAGAAATCTTTTACATCCTTTGTTAGTTTGATTCCTAAGTATTTCATTTTTTTTTTTGGATGCTGTTGTAAAAGGTACTGTTTCCCTAATTTGTCTCAGTGAGTTATTCTTGTTAAAAAAAAAAAAAAGGCTATTGATTTTTGAGTGTTGACTTTGTATTCAGCTGCATTACTGAATTTGCTTTTTAAATCTAGTAGTCTTTTGGCAGAGTGTTTGGGATCTTCTAAGTAGAGTATCCTGTCATCTGCAAATATCGATAATTTAACTTTTTCTTTCCTATTTTTATTCCTTTTCTTTCTTTCTCTTGTCTAATTGCTGCAGCTAAAGTTTCCAGGACTATGTTGAATAAAAGTGGAGGCAGTGGACAGCCTTGTTTTGTTCCTGGTTTTAGAGTGAAAGCTTTCAGTTTTTATCCATTTAGTATGATGCTAGCTGTTGTTTGCCATAGATGGTTTTTATCAGATTGAGATAAAGACTATCTATTCCAATTTTCTGTAGGGTTTTTATCATGAATGGGTATTGGACTTCATCAAAAGCTTTTTCTGCATCTATTGAGATGATATATGATTTTTTTCCTTGACTCTGTTAATATGGTGTATTACATTTATGGATTTACAAATGTTGAACCATCCCTGCATCCCTGGGATGAATCCCACTTGATCATGGTGTACAATCTTCTTGACAGTTTGCTGCAGTCTGTTTGCCAGTATCTTACTGAGAATTTTTGCATTTATACTCATTAGGGAGATTGGCCTGTAATTCTCTTTCTTAGTTGGGTCCTTCTCTGGTTTTAGAATCAGAGTAATGCTTGCTTGCAGGAATGAATTTGGGAGTATTGCTACCCTTTCAGTTTCATAGAAGAGTTTGAGAAGTAGTGGTGTTAGGTCTTCTCTAAATTTATTGTAGAATTCAACAGTGAATCCATGAGGGTATGGGCTTGATAGGTTTTTAATTATCTCCAATTTCATTGATTGATGCTGGGTTTTTTAGGATTTTTATATCTTCTTGAATCAGCCTTGGTAATTCATATGTATCTAAGAATCTGTCCATTTTTCTGTATTTTCCATCTTGTTAGAATACAAGTTTTCGGGGCTGGGAATATAGCTCAGCAGCATAAGCGCCTGCCTGGCAAGCACCAGGTTGTGAGTTCAATCCCCAAAACAAACAAACAACAAAGTTTTCAAGTAAATATAGATGACTTTCTGGATTTCTGCAGCGTCTATTGTAATTTTACTCTTTTCATTCCTAATTGTGTGAATTTGAGTCTTTTTACTCCTTTTTTTGACACGACTGATGTAAGGGTTTCTCAATTTAATGTTTCAGAGAACCAACTCTACAAGTAGTTAATTCTTTATGTTGTTTTTTTAGTCTCCAGTGTGTTAATTTTTGCTCTGAACTGTACAATTTCCTCCCCTGCATGAGTTTTGCTCTTCTTTTTCTAAAAGTCTGAGATTCAACATTAAGTTGTTTATGTGTGCTTGATCTGTTTACCTTATATGAGCATTTACTACTATAAATTTCCCTCTTAAGACTGCTTTCATTGTGTTTTACAAGTTCTGGTATGTTGTATTATCATTATCATGCAACTGTAAAAACTGTCTTTTAATTTCTTCTTTAATTTCATCTGTGACCCATTGGTTGTTCAGTAGGGTGCTACCTAATTTCCATGTATTGATGAAGTTCTTATGGTTTCCTTTGGCATGGATTTCTAATTTCATTGCACTGTGATCTGATAGTATGCATGGGATAATTTCAATTCTTTTGCATTTACTTAAGCATGTCCTATGAGCCAATATGTGATCTATTTTGGAAAATGTCCCATGTGCAGCTGAAAAGAATGTGAATTCTGATGTTGTTGGGTGGAATACTCTATAGACATTTACTAAATCCATTTGTTCGGAAGTTTGATTTAGTTCTGATATTTCACTATTGACTTTTTTGCTTAGTTAATCTGTCCTTTTGTGACAGTGGGGTATTAAGGTCTCCCAATATAATTTTATAGGGCATATTTAATATGTATTATAACTGATATGTATTCACTTATCCTTGTCGTGTTATTTTCCTATTATTGACTCCCCCTTTTTTCCCTTTCCTCTAAGTGTTTGCCTTTCCTGGTAGATTACTGCTGTTGGAGTTCATGGAGCTGTAGTCTTTATTATGTCTTTCTAGAATGTTCTTCAGAACATTTTGGAGTACTGGTTTGGTGGTCATAAATTTCCTCGGATGTTCTTTGTCATGGAAGTATCTTCTCCCTCAATTTTGAAATAGTTTTGTGGGATACATCAGTCTAGGTTGAAAATGATTTTCCTTGATCTTAAACTTATACATGTAAAAAAAAGAAAGTGGTTTTCCTTTAAACTTGGAGTACTTCATTGTAAACTCTCCTTGACTTGAAAGTTTGTGCTGAGAAGTCAGCTGTGATTCTGATTTCCTTTATAGATTATTTGTTTCTTTTCCCTAACAGCTTTTAAGATTCTATTCTTGTGTTGAATTTCTGGAATCTTGACTATGATATGCCTGGCTATAGATTTTTTTTGATCATTGCTAATTGGAGTTCTACATGCCTTGCTTATTTGTGTGTCAAGTTCTTTTTCTCTGCCAGGAAAGTTTTTTGTCATGATATCTCTAAACATGTTTTTAATGTCATTTGTGTCATTTGTTCATTGACTCCAATTAACAATTTTTTTTTCTTTTTCTTTTTCTTTCTTAAATTGTCCTCTCGTGCCTTTAAGAGCCAGCCCTATTCTTAGGACAGCCCTCCTAAACTGAGAGGGAAATTGCTGTATGTCCTGCCAGACTACCCTGTCACAGCTGAGCACAGGGGAGCACAAACATAGGCCAGGACACGAATTAACAATTATTGACTCCAGTTATTTTTTGTCATGAAAGTATGTTATTTCTCCATCAATTTAAAAAGATAATTTTTCAGGATACATCAATCTGGGCTGAAAGTTGTTTTCCTTTAGAACTTGGGAGAACCTCACTCTAAGCTCTCTTTGACTTGAGAGTATGTGCTGAGAAGTCAGCTGTGATTCTGATGGATTTTCCATTACAGGTTGTTTCTTTTCCCTAACAACTTTTAGATTGTATTTCTTGACAATGATATATGTGGATATAGATTTTTTTCTGATTCTTTTTTTTTTTTTTTTTTTGTCTTTTGTCTTTTGTAGATGGGGTCTCGCTATGCAGTTCAGGCTGGCCTTGAGCTCGCTTTGTAGCCCAGGCTGGTCTCGAACTGGCAACGATCCTCCTGCCTCAGCCTCCCGAGTGCTGGGATTACAGGCATGAGCCACCACGCCTAGCTGTTTCTGATTATTTCTAATGGCAGTTTTAAATGCCTAATTTGTGCATCAAATTCTTTTTCTCTACCAGGAAAGTTTTCTGCCATGATGTCTATGAACATGCTTAGGTTATCTGTAGTATCTCCTGCTTGTTCATTGGCTCCAGTCAATCTTAAATTATTCTTCTTTGTCTTATTTATCAGCTGCTGGATTGATTTCTTATGGTCCATTGTGATTTTTGAGAAATCTTTCTTTTCCTGATCAGTAATGGCAAGCCTGTCTTCAATATCTGAAATCCTGTTCTCACATTGGCCTAATCTGCTTCAAATACTTTCAATGGAGTTTTTATTCTCCTATCTGCTTGAATCTGCTTTATGAATTCCATTTATTTCCTGTGCTGCATTCCATTATTTGCCTAACCTCCTCTGTTTATTGTCTGTCTGCTCTAATGCTGATAAGCATGGTGCTTAGTTTGGTAATCTCTGTAGTTACTTGAGAGATTATTTTTTATTTCATTTTTTCCAGAGCCTCATTCAATTGCTTTGTTGTTACCACTTTGGAGAGAATTGGTGGGGTGCTTTCGGATTGTCGGTTGCCTTTGGTGAACTGGATGTCTGGCATTGCATTTTGTTTAAAAGTCTTCTCATTTCTTTTCTTTTTAGTTTAATTCCTGGAGTGATGCTTGTAAGTTGCCTGTGGTGGGTTGCTTTATTGATGGTATTTAAGACACTTTATTGGTGGTGCTTAAGACACTTTGGTGATGATTACTTCTCTGAGATATCTTCCAGATGTAGCAGTTTTTGGGTTTTGAGTCTGTTGGAAGATCTTACCTCTTCAGTTTGTTGGAAATGAGAAGTTGTTTCTTGTTTGGCCTAGTCCCTGGTTCTTTGGCACTGTGCCACAGTATTTTCTGTGACCCTTAGTTAATCTCAGTCATAGATTACAGCTGTTTAGAACAATTATGTCAATTTTGGCTGTAGTGGTACCATAGCATCAAATACAACCTATAAAACAATAAACTGAGCTGACCCTTAAGTAGCACTTTTAACTGTATAAAGATTTGTGATTATATAACAAAAGGTAAAACGATGGTATGTAACATGTAAGACCTTAATATGTCAATTTTGCCCTCGGGGTTATAAGTTAAAATGAATTAAGGAGAAAATAGAGAAGTAGAAAAATAGGAAGAGATTCCAAATAAAGCTCGAGGACAAAGATGGGTCCTGACAACTTGGGGAAACTGGTGTAAAAGATTGAAAAAAAAACAGATGAGAGCCAGGTGTGGTGGCTCACGCCTGTAATCCCAGCACTTGGGACGCTGAGGCAGGAGGATCATTGCAAGTTTCAGACCAGCCTAGGCTACAAAGTGAGTTCAAGACCAGCCTGAACTGCATAGAGAGAGAGACTCTCTCAAAAAGACAAAAGAAAAAAAAAAGAGTGAAAGAGATAATGGTAGAACAAAATCAAACCACACCCACAAAGAGGATAGAAACCACCCTCACACTCACTGAAAAAAATTTTTTAAATGAAAGAGAAATTTTAAAAACTGAATAAAGCAAAACAAAACAAACAAGAGAAAATAAAAACAAAACTTACGAGTCCACTTCCAGAATTCTCTCAGTGTTCACTAGAAGACAGCCTGTGGAGAGAGCCTGGAATCATGCCACTGTATTCCAGCAAGCCAGCCTTTGCTTTATGGTGGAGTAGTAGATAACCTTAGCAGGCCTGCCCTAAGACCAGAATTATTGGGCTTGCTGCAGTGCTAGCAGTTTCCATAGGTCTGCACCCAGCTGGGATCTGCTAGAGGAAGCTGGCAGAAGTTCTGGTTCTGAGCTTATCCAGCCCGGCTCCAAATGTCCACGGTCCAAACACTGTCTCCCGTGGGAGGACTGAGTCCTCTGCACTCACTGCCAGCCAGTGCAGTCCTCTACATCCACCGCTCCTCTCCAGTGCCCGGTCTCTGCAGAGACCTAGCTGCCACCATCACCATTGCCAGCTGCCACCACCATCATGACCATGCGTCCTCGGGTTCAAACAGCTCCTCTCATGCAGTTAGTCCAGCTCTAGACGAAGGTGCCACCAGCATGGCCTTCTTCTTTGTTGAAGTTTTTTCTTTTTACTCTCTCTGTGGGCTTCAGTTCATACTTAAGATTCTCCCTGGGTCCAGGGGACCCGTTTCCTTCCTTCTTGCCTTCCTTGTGATACTATATTCCAGCATCTGCACAGTGACTGTCAGAGAGACTGTTTTCTCTGCTGCTTACTGCTCTGCCATCTTCCCAAAAGTCCTTGAGTTCTTTGTATGTTCCCAGTAGTAATCCTTTCTCTGAGGTACAGCTGACAAACATTTTCTCCCACATCTTGGGTTGGATGACAGTTTGAGACAGAGTCTTACTGTCTAGTTCATGCTGGCCTTGAACTCACTGTGTAACTCAGGCTGGCCTTGAAATTACAGCAGTCCTTCTGCCTTAGCTTCCCCAGTACTGGGATTATAGGTGTGCACTACCACATCCAGCTAACATTAATAGTAGTATATTGTTATAATTTTGCCCATATACTGAAGATAAAATAGATGCATGCCAAAAAATTTGAAAAAAAAATTTAGCTGGGTGTGGTGGCACATGCCTGTAATCCCAGCACGCAGGAGGTTGAGGAGGGAGAAGTGCCACAAGTTGAGGAGGGAGAAGTGCCACATTGTTGTATTTCTAGATTAAGATCATAAAATTACAGTTCATATTGGTTTACAGTTTTGCTTAACATACAATATAGTGCCAGGCATGGTGATGCATACCTGTAATCCTAGCACTTGGGAGGCTGAGGCAGGGGGATTGCTAGAAGTTTGAGGCCAGCATGGGCTATGAAGTTCTGGGTCTGTGGGTCCCATCCTGTGTGTGTCTGTGTGTCTGTCTGTCTATGTGTCTGTGTGTGTGACACCATGTGGGAAATCGAACAGCCTCACTCACAGCCCTACACACACTTTTCTTATGCCTGCTATGTCTACAAAAAGCAAGAAACTGTAAAGATTCGCTTTTTATGGTCTTTGGGAAAGTTAAATGAAACCCCTTCAGATCAGAACGAGCCAGAAGAAATCAGACCCAACAATACAGTCTGTACCTCTGAACCAAGGTAATGTTCTCTAACCTATTTTCCTATCTTCATCTTTCTTTCTCTTCCTCTGGGTTATAGCATGAGTTTTGTGGTCACAATAAGAGACCAATTCTGGACCTGTCACTTAATAACCTCTTAGAAAATTGACTTCTTTGTGCCTTATTTTCTCATTATAAAGTTGGCAAAACTGAAGTACCCCATAGGTTTATTGGGAATACAGGTACTAAGAGAATTAATAAGCATAAAACACTTAACCACGCTTAGCACATAGAATGTTCCTTACCTTTTGTTGTTGTTGTTACTTTATCCCATTTCTCAAATGCAATGTGCTGCCAGTGTCTTTCCAAAGATGGGTTGGTACACGCATTTAGTTCTAGCCCTTGTGAGGCTGAGGCAGGAGAATCACAAGTTCAAGGTCAGGCTGGACAATTTAGGGACAGGACCTTGTCTCACAAAACAATGCAGGACAACAACAACAAAATCTCTGAATCCATCCCCTGTTCTAATATAAAACTTTCAAATGTTCCCATTGGCTTTAGAATAAAGTTGGAACTTTTAAGGTTTCTCATGAACTAGCTCCAATATTGAGTCCTGGCATTTAGAGTAACTTGAGTGCTTAGAAATCATCTAGCTCAGCTCCTTGGGTTTTCACAGTTGAATAAATTGTAGCATTCCAGACTTTTCTCTTGTTGCATCCTAGTCCACGCTCTGTTCCAGACTCCTGCATGAGACTAATACACATCACCATTCTCTTAGAAACTGAAACTAGGCAACCCACTTGGTACCCCTTCTTTCTGTCTCTCTGTCTCTTTGTCTCTCTGTCTCTCTGTCTCTCTCTCTCTCTGTCTCTTTCTGTCTGTCTCTCTCTCTCAGAGAGAAGCTTTCTTCCTCTCAATAAATATATTCTGTTCTTAAAAAGAAAGAAACAAATAAACTGGGACTACACTTACCTTTATCCATTTGATCATCTAGTTCCAGAGTTACTAATGAGGCATTGTAGCCCCGACTTTCTCTCATCTTGCCTCACACCTTCCAAGGAAAGCAGTACCATAACTTTCCTCCATTTGCTCTAATTAACCACTCCTTCATCCTCTTCTTTGAGTGGACAGACAAAGCAGCAGCTCCTTAGCACCAGTTAAAAGTCCTGTGTTAGTGTTCTCGGAGACCTGAAGAAACTTGGTCAGGAAACTATGTCTCCCTAAGAAACTACTGCTTGCTTATATAAGTGGACAGGAAAGGCCTAGCATATCCCAGAGTCATTTGCTTTTCTGAAGAAAGCATATAATCTTAGCTGATCTAGTAAGATTTTTATCTAGGAAAACAAGTAAACGGTTTAGAAGCTATATAATTGCTACTTTCCCACTAAAAAGGTTGGTGTAAAGCTGTAGGCAAAGGAAGACTATTAGAGATTACCCAGTCCTGAAAATTAGCGGGGCTAGGGATTTAGCTCAGCAGCATAAGCGCCTGCCTTGCAAGCAGGCAGTCATGAGTTCGATCCCCGGTACCGATAAAAAGGAAAAAGACAAAAAAAAAAAAAAAAGAAAATTAGCTCACAGTGATGAGATCAGATATCCTATATCCCATGTGAACCTTCCCCATTATTTAGGGGTCATTTAGTTTTAATTACTTAGGGTAAATTTAAGAAAGGTAATTAAATTGCAGTCGTGTGAATATTATTACCTTGCTATTATTAGGTATGGACTGAGTGTCAGGAGGAGATTATGTTTGTATAGAGGGAGGTTTTAAAAAAGGGGGGGATTCATATTCTCAATGTGCTTGTCTCTGCCACCAGTGGTGAGCTGCTGAGAATTTCTGGACAGTGAATTGAACACCTGCCCAAGATCCAGGGCTTGAGAGATTCTAATAGGACCACTTTGGGAAAGGTATAGACTGTGCAAAAAAGCTTCTTCCCATCTTTCGAATTTTCTCCCGGTGTCTGTGACAGCTGATGTTCAGAATCAAAAGTCTAATGAGATTGAACTTGGGTTAGCAGAGACAAATCCAGAATTGAGTGGACACAGGAAGATACGGGAATGTGAATGTGTGCCCCTTTTAAGGAGTTTAGATGATCAAAATCTTAATGCATGAATTAAATGGCAGTTCACATAACTTACAGACCATGATCCAAAGGAATCAGAGCAGTTGAGGAAGCTATTTATTAGTGGTCTAAGCTCTGAAACTCACTTTTAAAAGAATTATTTTGAGAAATGGGGCACACGGATTGTGTAGTAATGAGGACCCTCAAACAAAATACTCCAGGGGCTTAGGTTTTATGACTTTTGTGTTGAAGTAGTGGATGCAACGAGGTGTGCCCCCACACAAAGTTGGTGGGCTGTGTTGGAACCAAAGAGAGCTGTTTCTACAGTGGATTCAGTAAAGCCTGGTGCCCATCTAACAGTGAAGAAAAGTTTTGTTGGTAGTACTAAACAAGGTAGAAAAGAATATAATTTGAAAAGTATGGCAAGATTGGAACCATAAAAGTTATGGCAGAGTAGAAAAAAAAGAATTTGCTTTTGTAACTTTTGATGATCATGATACAGTTGATAAAATTGTTTTCAGAAATACTACACTGTTTCTGTTCTAACTGACTCTGTTTTGCTTAGTCACATTTGTTTTTATTCTCTTCAAAAAAGTAATAAGAACTGTGAGAGTAATAAAACCCTAAAAGTCTAATTGTTACTGTAAAAAAGAGAAGAAAGTAAGGTGGACTAAGGGATATAACCGCAGGTATGTTCAAGAGTGTAGGACGGAAAACCATATAACTGAGCTTTTGTTGGATCATTGAATGGAACTGTCTCCAGTTCCACTGTATGAATGTTCACTTTATATGCTTTAATTTAGTGATATGGACAACTGTTTCTAGGAAGATAATGTGTAGCCTGTTAACTGGTGATTTTGTACTGTATATATATTTTTCTAGAAATACTGTATTATTTGTACCCTTTCACTGCATTGTTTTTTTTTTTAATGTCCTTTTCTTTTTTCTTTCTTCTCTCTTTAAATAAAAAAAAAAGAAAGAAAGAAAAGAAATACTACACTGTAAGGCTACTGTGTTCTCTCTCGCATAGTGGCCCACTCTCATGCTGTAGAGTGTACTTCTTTTCCTACTTTTACTTGGCCCAAACTTGCTCTACAGAGAGAGCCCTTTTCTTTAAACTTTGCTACCATTTCAAAAAAAAAAAAAAAGAAAGAAAGAAAAATACACTATTAATGGGTAAACTTGTGAAGTCAAAAGGGCTCTTTGGAAATGAGTTGAAGCCTGCTGAATCACACAGAAGTTGTGAACGTAAGTCTGGCAACTTTTGAGTCTTAACTATGGTAAAAAAGGAGCCTCGGTGTTGGAGGAGGTGGCAGCAGAGCAGTTAAGAGGAGGAGATGGTGAGTATGATGGATGTGGAGGAGATGATGGAACTATGGCATCAGTCCAGTAGTAACAGAGGAGCCTGTGCTGATGGTGGAAACCAAGGTGGTGGGTGTAGTGATGGAGGAGAATATGAAGGTTACAATGGAGAAATTTTTGGTGGTAAGAATTACAATGATTTTGAAAATTATAGTGGACAAAAACAGTCAAATTATGGAGCCACAAAGGGCAGGTTTGCTAGAAGAAGCTAAGGCAGTTCCTATGCTGGTGATTATGGATCTGGTGGTAGAAGTGGTGGATATGGTAACAGAAAGTTTTTAAAAACAACAGAAAAGGGCTATAGTTCTTAGCAAGAGAGACAGTGAGGCGTTGTCAGGAAAGCTGCAGGTTACTTTGAGACCATAATCCCAAATGCATTAGAGGAACTATAAAAATCTGCCACAGAAGGAATGATGATCCATAATTAGAAAAGTGACTGCAGCTTAAACTGGAAACACTTGCTTCAGGACTGTGATATCCATAGTTTGCAAAGAGTGCAGCTGTTGATCAATGCAGTATAGTGTCAAGTAGGTGCATGATCCTCTGACGTTCTATCTGTTGTACCGTGTGTGTGTGTGTGTGTGTGTGTGTGTGTGTTTGAGGGGGTTTGGGGGTTTTTTTAGGAAGGATCTCATTATGTAGTCAAGGCTGGCCTCAAATTCATGGTAATCCTCCTGCTTTAGCCTCCCAAATGCTGGGATTACAGGTGTACACCACCACACCCAGCATTCTTTTTCTTTTTTTCATTACATCAGGTGTATTGCCCTATAAATTTTGGTGTTCATAACCAGGAATAAAAAGTCAAGGAACTTTTAATTTTAAAAAATCTAATGAAAACTTTATTGTCTAGGTTTAAGTGTCAGTCCTATGCTGTACATCTTTTTGTTCTGTGTTTTCTTTTTTGTGGACTCATTATCTAGCTCAGTCTGTCCTCAAACTCATGGTAATCTTCCTGCCTCAGCCTCCTGAGTGTTGGTATTACAGGTATGTACTATCATACCTAGCCAAAATATCCATTCTTTTCAGGTCTTAGAGAAAGGTCATTATCTCAAATTCTCTAAAGCCCAGTCCTCCTTTGATCTACCATTATGTTTTCTAATGACTTTATATATGTTTTCTAGTTTTTCTGAAACATGCAGCCATTACTTGGAGTATCCAGCAGTGTTTGTGTTTGTTTTTATTTTTATAGTCCCTTATGGTGCCTTCAACCCTGCCTGTCCTCCTCATTATGCAGCTTTGTTCCCATTTTTTTTCCTTACTTTCTCTCTCATTTTTTTTTTGTTTGTTTTTTGTTTTAGGGGTTTTTTCTCTTCTTTCCCCCTTCTCCCTCACTTTTTCTCCTCTCCACTTGAACATTTTCTTCCTGCATTTTGGTCCTTTTTGACACTTTCAGTTTCTCACACTAGAGAAACAATGCAATATTTACAGGTGTCTGTCTGATTTATTTCATTTAAGAATATTGACCAGCAGCTTTTGACCTAGGGAGAAACCTGAACCCCCAGCCAGTAGTGGTAAGGATGGTGATAAGAGCCATGAGCACTCCTTAATTTATTTGTCTGCTGTGTTACAGAAGCAACATCCAGGGCAGCGTCATCTGCAACAATGCTGTGATTGAGAAAGGAGCAGACATTAAAAACTGTTTGATTGGAAGTGGCCAGAGGATTGAAGCCAGAGGTAAACGAGTTACCTAGTAATGTGTCATTTTTTTACATATCTCACTGGCATGGATGATGCTTAATAGGGAAGATGGGAGAAACAAGCACATACATGCACTGCAGGCCAGAGCATAAATTAGTGAAGTCATTTTTGAAGAACATTTGACTTCACTGTGAGTTTTTTAATTGGTTTTCTGAAACAATCCAGGCTGGCCTTGAACTGGCTGTGTAGCCTGGGCTGGCCTCAACTTATGATCCTTGCCTCGTCTTCCCAAATGGTGGGATTACAGGCTTGTATCACTGTGCGTCATTACCAAATTTTTAAACTTTGATCTTAACAGCTCCATGTCTAATAATTCATCTTACACATTAACTAATACGTGTATACAGCCACATACTATCAAAAAATTGAACCTGGCATGGTGGCACATCATATAATCCCAGCACTGGTAGCTGAGGCAAATTCAAGGCCGGCCTGGGCTACATAATGAGTTCAAAGCCAGCCTGAACCAGCAAAACCCTGTTTAAAAAAAAAACTCAAAACAAAAAATTGAGCCAAAGACAGCTCAGTGGTACAAGTGACTGCCTTGCAAGCATGAGGTCATGAGTTTGATCCCCAATACCAAAAAAAACAACCTGAGACTGTTCAAACAGGTTTAATGACCCAGATTAGCACCAGTGCTGCATAATGGCTTTTGGACATGAGACAGAGAGCTTATAAATACAGTGATAACTTGGAACTAACTGACCTCTAAAGGCTGTGAGCACTTCATCTGGCTTTTGTTTTGTTTTGTTTGTAAAGACAGGATCTTCACTATCTATCATATTGTCTCTTGTTTTCTTCCAAATAATTGTCCATGTCTTCACATACAGAGAATTCATACAAAACAACATAGTATAAAATTGATCCAAATAGAATGAGGAAGGCATTTTAAGTTGTATATCTCATTCTCTTCAAAATAGCTGTGCATACCTGCATGTATATTGAAGTTCAACAAAACAAAACAGGCATGGGGGGAGAGGTTGCTTGGTTTCCCCGTACTCCAGGTCCCAGTAAACACTGGTGACCCCTGTCCTGGGCCACTGCATCCTGCCACTCACACAGCTGCTCACAGCAGGGTGGGGGATGGGAGATTGTTTCATGCTGTTTCTAATGAACTGACCATTTCACTGCCCAAGTTCTGAAATGGCCAACAAACCACAGAAAGACATCTCTTTAGGCTCCTGCTTGAAACCAACAGCATCAGGAAGCTGCCGGCCTGGATTCAGGGCCAGAACTCTGGTTTTTCTTATTCTACCCCTAACACTTTCAGTGATTATCTCTAGCAAAAATCTTAGAGCCAAGTTTGACCCCCTGTTCAAGCAATAGACAAGTCACAGCCAACAATCAAAAGCTACATGAAAAACAAAAACAAGGAGACTCTTTGAATTGGATGATTCGTCTGAGTCACTTCTTACATCAGAACACAACTTTGATCTTTTCCCTATTGACCACAGTGATCAGCCATTTGTTCATGGAAGTAAACTTAATAGTCAGGGCCTTAACGTATATTCTAGTCAAGTCCTCCTGAGAGTAGGAATTCTTCCTAGTTTCCCAACAGTGTAGCTTTTCACATATGATGTTATTCCTTCTTACCCCACTGGGTTTTTCCTAATTTATTTATTGTTTTTTATTTTTTGGTACCAGGGATCAAACTCACAACCACACGCTTGCATAGCAGGTGCTTATACCGCTGAGCTAAATCCCTGGTAATCCCAATTTATTATTCTCCCTTCTAGTCTTCCTTTTAAGCTTCTTCCCAACATGATTCAAGCCAAAAGCTTCTCCATTGTATCTCCTGAGTTCTTCTCCCAACCCTGGCTAAGCAAAATTAGATCTACTTTTTCCCAGGCAGGTTTCCTGTAACTTATTCCATGAAGTTACCTCTACCCCCAACATGCCAGATGCACTGTCCCCTGAGTCCCAGTGAGCTTGCTTTTCTCTCCCCCCAGGCCAGTGACCAGAGAGAAGAGAAGTAGGAGGGCAGGCCAGAATGGCTCAGGTGTTTATTTGGAACCTGGCAGAGCAGGAGAAAAGGCTGTCTGCCCCCTTGGGCACTTCATTCACCCCTTTGTCCAGAACACTGAGGTCCAAGAAAAGCGTTAATGGGGACCAGAACTGCCTTCAAAACAATCCAGTGTTCCTAGAAACTAGAAGACATGGATAAAGACATGTCAGGGTTTAGATATTGTTGTGCTTCCCCAAAAAGGCCCCCTAGATGACAAATGGGGCAAGACCCCCGAGATGAAAAAAAACAGAGCAAAACGATGTTGTTTGAAAAAGAAGCGCTTTTATTTTAGCTGGCCTTGCAACACAGTGCAGATAGAATTTGCAAAGCTGTGCAACTGAGTTAGAATTTTGACTGATTTTTATAGTTCATTTATGATTAGCTCATTGACCATTAAGTACATAGCAATGAGAAACAGAAACAAGGTGGGCCTTTGTTCCCCTTTACTTGAGGTCAGAGGCATTTCATAGTGGGTGGTTAGCCAATTCATAACCCTTGGTCTCATAAGTGCCTGCCTTGCAAGCAGGCAGTCGTGAGTTCGATCCCTGGTACCGATAAAAAGGAAAAAGACAAAAAAAAAAAAAAAATTGGTCTGCCAATTCCAGGAACATTTGTCTCTCATAAAGGGAACAATAGTTGACACAGCATCATTTGTCTCTTACAAGGAGAACAAAGATTGACATAGCAAACAGGTTACTTGGGGGACAATGCATACAGAACAGCATGACAGACACCGGCAGTTAATCTATAACTGTGTGGTTGGTGCTTGGTTATTAGGGCGATAAGCATAGAGCATGACAGATATGAGGTGATGAGTCTGACTCAAGTATAGAGGGAAAAGAGGTAAAGAGGAGCTCTGGGGTTGGGGGGCTTGGAGGATTGAGCCAGCGTCTCTCTCTGTAGTTTAGTCTGGCCCTGAAGACACTATATAGCTCAGGCTGGCCTCAAACTCAAGGCTGAGACAAGAGGATCACAAATTCAACTCTAATGTGTGACAAATTTTTTAAAAGGGCTGGAGGAATAGCTGTGTGAAAAAGACTATAGGCCTTGGGTTCAGTTGCAAGTACAAAATAGTAATAATAATAACAATAATAATAATAATAAATTTTAAAATATATATTTATCAGTGAAGAACCTGTCATGAAAAGATATATGAGAAAACATCTAAAGCCAAAAAACAATCCAAAATGTTGGAAACTACAGATTATTTAGAAAAATCTAGGGTGTAGCATGCAGAGGAGATGATAAAAGAAACAAAGCTACAATGATTAGCAAATCAGGAAACACATCTGATAGTTCACCATTTCCAAAACCTCCTTCTGGGGCCAGGGATTTAGCTTAGCAGCATAAGCACCTGCCTGGTCATGAGTATAATCCCCAGTACAAAAAAAAAAAACCTTTCTGCTGATGGAGCAAAAGAAAGCTCCCAGCTATAAATGGACCCAAACATCTTTCACTGTCAAACTTTGCCACTACCCAAGCATGGAGGTGCACACCTGTAATCTCATCTACTCAAGAGGCTGAAGAAGGAAGATGGCAAGTTTGATGGAAGGAAGATGGCCAGCCTGGGAAACTTAGCAAGACCCTTTCTTACATAAAGGCTGAGGACAGCGCTCTGAGAGAATGTCTTCTTACATGTGTGAAGCCCTGGGTTCAATCCCCAGTACAGGGAGTGGTGCGCCCCCATCATTAAGGATTTTCATTTTTGCTATATCAAAACCTTCTGGGGATGAAGTGGAACCTCATGAAAGCAGAATTTCTTCCACATCCATCAGGAGTACAGTCAAACCCCAAGTATAGCAAGAAAGATATTGGATCTTTTTTTTTTTTTTTTTTTTGTCTTTTTTGTTTTTATCAGGGATCGAAAAAAAATTTAGGAGAATGTTTTGTTTTGTTTTGTTTGCATGACTTGGGAGTAGAGCCTAGGGCCTCAATTCAGGTAAGGCAGGCATTCTGCTGTACCAGACTGCCTGCTTGCAAGGCTTATGCTGCTGAGCTAAATCCCCAGCCCCAAGGTATTGGATCTTAATAGGCCATGGAGAAGTAAAGCCCGGAAAGAATCTGTTTTTAGCCAGTTGGTCAGCTTTTTTCTATCTGAACCAACAGAAGACTCTAGAACTCTCCTATCCTCTACATCTGTGCCATACCTCCAGGTACCACACTTGATTTCCCGTTATTAGTTCACTGCCTTGCTTAGTTTCTTCTCCCCACCCCTGCCCCTCGTCACCCCCACAACCATGTAGTTCAGCCTGGTCTTGAGTTCACTGCATAGCCCAGGCTGATCACTCACAGTGATCTTCCTGCTTCAGCCTCCTCAGTGCTGGAATTACAGGCATGCACCACCATGCCCAATTTGCCTTTTTTGTTCTGTTTTGTTTTGTTTTGTTTGCATGACTTGGGAGTAGAGCCTAGGGCCTCAACTCAGGTAAGGCAGGCATTCTGCTGTACCAGAACTCACTGCCTCCTTTCTACAGTGCACTGTTTTTCCTTGAAGGTTTTTCTGTAACACTTTTTATTACTCCTTGCACCCCATTATTGGCCAGCATCTAGAACATTCTCCTAAATTTCTTGAGCATTTTCATGGTCTTCCTCTGCCATCCATCCTTTTTTCTCCGTATCTTAGATAACTGAATTATATTCATCAGTGAATGATAGTTATCCAGCTCCTTAGTTTTATGATTCCCTGAACTATAATCCCCACCCCCAAGACAGAGGATTGAACCCAGAGCCTTTGCACTGAGCTGCATCCACACAGTTCTTTTGTTTCTCTTTTTGAGTCACAGTCTCACTAAGTTGAGACTGGGTTTGAACTTACAATGCTGCTGAGATTACAGGTGTGTGCCACCAGCCCAGTTTATGATTCTCTGAATTCTGCATATGTGTATGTGTCTGTATGTGTGAGTGTTACTGAGACTGAACCCAGAACTTTGTGCTTGCTAGGCAAGTGCTCTGCACCTGCACTCTGAATCACCAATTCTTCTCTAAACTTCTTTACTAACCTTCACTTCCTTTCATCTTTAGCTCTGCTCTTAGATGACCAGGCCCTATCTTTGTCATTATACAAAGCCTCTGAAATCATTCACCTGTCTTGTCAGTAGCTGTTAGGTACTATCGATATAATCAATAACTACACTGTCCCTTTAGTGCTTAGATGGTTCTTTTGGTGAAATAAAGATAATATGATGTAGAATTAAATGTACATATTAGATACAATGGTTTCACAAAGCGGGAAGCGGATAGTTCATTTAAGGGAAGGTATCATAGTAATTGTCTTAATTACTTTTCTTGTTGTTGAAACAAAATACCTAGCACTCAGAATTAATGGGGGAAAGATTTATTGTAGCTCTTCTGACACATGAGCCTTCAGGTAAAAAAAGAGAGAGAAAAAAAAGATTTATTGTAGCTCATGATTTGTAGAGGTTGCAGTTCCTAGTCTGCTGACTCCAAGGCAAAGGGGCATGGCAGAGGGACGTCACAGAGGAGAAACCATCATGGTAGGCGGAAGGCAGCAAAAACAGCAGTGACGCAGCGAGCTTCAGCAGCAGCCCTCTTTCTTTCCCTTATATTCTATCAGGCTACACATCCTTAGGCCAGGTAGCACGCACACCCAGAGTGGGCACCCTTAATCTTAGCATCACACCATTAATCTCAGCGTCACATCCTTAACCCCATCATCACACACTCTAGATCCAAAAAGCCCCACTTATGACCCCATGAGGCTTTGGGGGGACATCCAGACATACCCCAGAATAGTAATGGAAGATATCACATAGTAGAGATGCTGGATTAGGAAAGGCATAAGGATTAGGGGAAAGCAAGCATAGTAGAGCACACCTCTAATCCCAGCACGCAGAAAGCTGAAGCAAGAGGCTCACTGCGAGTTCAAGGCCAGCCTGGGCTACATAGTGAGTTCAAGGCTAGTTTGAACTAGTAGTGAGATCCAGTCTCCCAAAAGAAACAAACAAACAAAGAAACAGACAAAGCCTTTATGGTTTGTTGTCGTAAGTGGAGAGTCTTGGAAGTTGAAACTAGCAAGGTAAGTAAGGGCTAGGTCATAGAGGAGCCTTATGAGTTCAGACTTCACAAAAATAATACCCAGTGTTTATGGAATACTCATTTATCCTTCCCCCTCCCCCCGGTACTGGGTATCGAACTCGTGACTGCCTGCTTGTAAGGCAGGTGCTTGTGCCGCTGAGCTAAATCCCCTATTTATCCTTTAACTCATTAACTTTTTACAGCGGTAGGAAATTTTACAGTAGTTTCCATTTATGGTTTTGCTTTCCGTGACTTCAGTTCTTACAGTTGATCATAAACCAAAAATATTAAATGGAAAATTCCACAAATAAGCAATTCTACCAGTTGTAGTGGTGCATTCCTGTAATCTTAACACCGAGGGAAGCAAATTCAAGTTTAGCTAGTTTAACAATTTTGCAGGACCCTGTCTCAGACATAAAAAAGACTAGGATATAGCTCAGCACAGAGGATATAGGTTCAAGCTCAAGTACTGACAAAAAGAAGAAGAAAAGTTAAACAAATTATAAGTTTTAAATTGCCTTCTATTCTGAGTAGCATGATAAAAGCTCATGTTGGCTGGGGATTTTACTCAGTGGCCTAAGTGCCTGCCTAACAAGTGTGAGGTCATGAATTCAGTGCCTGGTACCAAAAAACAAACAAACAAACAAACAAAAAAGCTCATGCTGTTCCACTCCATACCCAAGATGAGAATCATTCTTTTGTCCAATATATCCATGCTATACACACTCCCCCTACAGTGGTACTTAGTAGCCATCTTGATTATCAGATCTACCTTCATGGTCTCTCGGGGCTTGTGTTCACATAACCTTTCCTTAGTAGTCTTTAGCAGTTGGTCACACATTTTTTTATGCAGGGGGAGAGGGAGTGTGGGTTGAGACAGGGACTCCTGTGTAGTTCAGGCTGGCCTCAAACTCATGGCGATCCTCCTGCTGCAACCTCCCAAGTGCTAGTATTATAGGCAGGTGCCATCACACCACACCAACACCTTCACTGATCCTGTAAGTACTGTGTCATTTTAGATCATCTCAGTAAAAGGTGAATACAGTTAAAAGATAGTTTAAAAAAAAAAAGATAGTTTAAAACACAGAGACCACACATTCACATAACATTTTTACAGTATGTTTTACAGTATTGTTCTATGTTATTATTGATAGTTCTCATTAACTTCTTACTATGCTTGGTTTAAAAATTATCATAGTGCATAAAAAATATACATAGGAAAAAACATAGGGTTTGGTATTGTCTGTAGTTTCAGGCATTTTCAGAAGGTCGTGGAACTATCCCTCACAAACAAGGGAAGATTTCTGTATTTCCATATGTATATGAGTTGTCTCATTTTCTCCTTTGAATATCTCCAGTTATCTGTTAGCCTCATTTCTTCCTTCCTCATTTCCTGTCCTCTGATCACATCTCAGTATTTCGTGTTCCCCTTTGCCACATCCACATGTCTTTTTGCCTGTGCTAGTCTAATCGCCTAGAATACCTTTCTTTTGATCACTGCCTAGAAGAAATCTGTTCATCCTTTACTCTGGAGACCAAGTTTCAAGTGTCCTCCAGTAGGGGTTCCACAAAGCTGCTGTTTGGATAATCAGTCCCACTGTTCTATATAGCACTGCTGTCCCTCTCCCACATCATAATCCCAAGAGCTTCTCAAGCGCACAGCCACAAAAGAGAGAAGTAAATCTTTGCTAACACAGAATCAAAAGCTTTTAGATTTGCAATGACATCTTTTCCTGCCAGTTCTTATAAAACCTGTTTCTTTTCTTTTGTAGCTACACGAACAAATGAAGTGATCGTGGGAAATGACCAGCTCATGGAAATCTGAATTCTGAGCAAGTTGGACTCCTTCCTTTTGACATCCACAGTTACCGATGTTGGCTGGCCCACCTGTTTGACTCTGTATTTATTTTCCAATAAAGAAGGACTTCCAAGTATACACAGTGTCTGTTCATGCATAGTATGATAAAGATCATTCAGAGAAAATGGGTGGAACAGAATAACACAGTGGCCTAGCTCTTGTGTACCAAGGTTATCAGGGTGGGGAAGCAGCTTTTAAGTGGTAGGAAGCTACTTTCTGACTGGTTCAGGCTAGTCTGCAATGCATTTTCCACCTTAAAATGACCTAGAAATACTTCAGTCCCTAACACTAATCATGCTTTCTACACTCATAGCCTTAGCTGCTAATAATACCACCCCTGAACATCAGCCTAGGGCTTACTGTTTTCTGCTCCAGTCCCTGCCACACACACACCCAGAACCTGTCACCACCACCCTGCCATTCACTCCCATCCTTCCAGCCTATAGCCACTTTGTCTAGCTCAACTCCTGACCCTTGCAGCCTTGAAAGCAATCAAGAGGGGAGCCCCTGTCTAGCCAACAAGCCTGTCCCCATAGGTTTTCATGGGGGAAATGCATAGAGAGCCTTGATCTAAGCCAAGCCAAACCCCTCTGTACCTCTCCTTGATCAGGATCATTGAGCCAGGTAAAAAAGAGCCAGGAACCAGTATCATTTTTTGAAATTGTTTCTGACTCTTCTCTAGCTATATTTTTATGTCTTAATTATACAGACACTGCTGCTTCAGATAATTAAGGAATGAGATTTCTACACTGACAGCTCTATGGAGTCCTATCCACTTTCTGTCCACAATGCTCCTAAACACAAGTACTCCCTGCTCTCCTGTCTCCCTTCACTGGTGTTATGACCTGCAGGTGTTTGGTGGAAGATAAAAGTGGCTCCTGGGGTGAGATTTCACCTCCTAGAATTATCAAAGTGAAGGCTTCTCTTGATGTCCTCTCTGTGGGTGGCAATAATTATACAGAATGGTTTGAAATACTGTTTTCTACATTGCTTCAAAAATGTCAAGGCCCTCAACTTCACCTGAGAAGTCTTGCCTGATCTCAGTATTCTCACTGTACTTGTGTGAGAGTCGATGAAGAGACCTATCCCATGGGAGCCTGCCTCCACCAGCTTTCCTGGGAGCTCTAGAGTTCTCATTCTTCCCACTGACCAGGACAAGGCTCCTGAAAGTTTGTCCTAATCAGCCAGGAGCTGAAATAGCCTGGCCAAAGTGCTTGAAACAATAGAACTGAGGCATGTGAGGATAAAGAGCTGTAGTAGTGCCCAAGATGATCCCCTTTGAAGCTGAAATGAAGTTTGTGAAGCCCAATTGGTGCTGGAAAAAAGTTCCTGGCCTGAGAAGAGCAGAGCTTTGCCGAGTTTTATGATTTTGACCAAATCATTGCTTCTTCTAACCCTGAGTTTCCCCATCTACAAAATAAATGAGATTTCATGGCTTTTTTTAATTAATTGATTTTATTGGTACATTTTAGATATACATAATGATCACATTCACCATAAGGAATTTGTATTTGTACATGATATACCTTGGTTTTTTTTTTTTCTTTTGGTACAGGGGAGCAAATTCATGACCTCATGCTTGTGAGGCAGGTGCTGTGCTGCTGAGCTAAATCCCCAGCCCTTGATTCTTGTTTCCCATTCACCTCCTCTCCCTTCAACCCCTCTTCCTCTCCTTGTGTACAAAACCTTTGTTTCCATTTTTTTCTTCTTTTCCCTCCCCCTGCCCCAGTTCTGCTTTCCATTTGAACGTTTTCTTCCCATTCCCCAATATCTATTATACATTTTGGTCCTTATTCACACTTTTGGTTTCTTATGCCATTTTCGTCCTTATTTACACTTTGGTTTCTTCTGGGGTATGTCTGGATGTCCCCCCAAAGCCTCATGGGGTCATAAGTGGGGCTTTTTGGATCTAGAGTGTGTGATGATGGGGTTAAGGATGTGACGCTGAGATTAATGATGTGATGCTAAGTTTAAGGGTGCCCACTCTGGGTGTGCGTGCTACCTGACCTAAGGATGTGCAGCCTGATAGAATATAAGGGAAAGAAAGAGGGCTCTGCTGAAGCTCGCTGCGTCACTGCTTTTTTTGCTACTTCCT
This sequence comes from Cavia porcellus, assembly GCF_034190915.1. Lineage (NCBI taxonomy): Eukaryota > Metazoa > Chordata > Mammalia > Rodentia > Caviidae > Cavia > Cavia porcellus. The sequence continues at coordinate 35,870,170 of NW_026947508.1, forward strand.
GCTTTGCTGCCTTCCGCCTACCATGATGGTTTCTCCTCTGTGACGTCCCTCTGCCATGCCCCTTTGCCTTGGAGTCAGCAGACTAGGAACTGCAACCTCTACAAATCATGAGCTACAATAAATCTTTTTTTTTCTCTCTCTTTTTTTACCTGAAGGCTCATGTGTCAGAAGAGCTACAATAAATCTTTCCCCCATTAATTCTGAGTGCTAGGTATTTTGTTTCAACAACAAGAAAAGTAATTAAGACAATTACTATGATACCTTCCCTTAAATGAACTATCCGCTTCCTGCTTTGTGGAACCATTGTATCTAATATGTACATTTAATTCTACATCATATTATCTCTATTTCACCAAAAGAACCATCTAAGCACTAAAGGGACAGTGTAGTTATTGATTATATCGATAGTACCTAACAGCTACTGACAAGACAGGTGAATGATTTCAGAGGCTTTGTATAATGACAAAGATAGGGCCTGGTCATCTAAGAGCAGAGCTAAAGATGAAAGGAAGTGAAGGTTAGTAAAGAAGTTTAGAGAAGAGTTGGTGATGCAGAGTGCAGGTGCAGAGAAACAATATAGTATTTACAAATGTGTGTCCAAATTTATTTCACATAAGAGTATAATCTCAGCCAGGCATTGTCTCACATGCCTGTAATCCAGCACTTGAGTGGCTGAGGCAGTAGGATCAATGCAAATTCAAGACCAGCATGGGCTACAAAGTGAGTTCAAGAATAGCCTGAACTGCATGATAAGACCCTGTTTCAAAAAGATTTAAAAAAAAAAAAAAAAAAAGAGTATGGTCTTGGGCTGGGGATTTAGCTCAGTGGTGTAAGCGCCTGCCTAGCAAGTGCAAGGTCATACATTAGATCCTCGGTACCAAAAAAAAGTGGTCTCAAGGAGCATCCATTTACCTGGAAATGTCTCAAATTTACCTTCTTTATGACTGAGCAGTACTCCATTATATATTTTAAAAAACACATCTTTATCTGTTCAATTGATGGGCATTTGGGTTGTTTCCAAGATTTACCTATTAGAGAAAGGGCAGCAGCATAAGCACCTGCCTAGCAAGTGCAAAGTCCTGAGTTCAATTCCTGGTACTAAAAAGAAAAAAGATTTACCTATTACGAACTGTGTTGCTGTAAAAATGGGTACACATATTTCACTGTGATATGATGTTTTTAATTCTTTTGGGAAGCTACCCAGAAGGGAAATAGCTGGGTCAAATGGAACCTCTAATTCTAGGGTTTTTTTTTTTTTTTTTGAGGAATCTCTACACTGATTTCCATAGTGATTACATTAGTCTACACTCCCACCATCAATAGAGCAGAGTTCCTTTTTCCGCACAGCCCCACCAGCATTTGGGTTTTTTCATTGTTTTTGTTTTTTGGTTCTTGGTTTTTGTTTTTTGTTTTTGTCTTTTTGAAACAGAGTCTCACTATGCAGTTCAGGCTCACCTTGAGTTCACTTTGTAGCCCAAACTGGTCTCAAACTTGCAGTGATCCTCCTATCTCAGCCTCTGGAGTGCTGGGATTACAGGTATGTGCCACCACACCTGGCTCTGGTTTTTGGTTTTTGGGTTTTGTTTGTGTGTGTGTGTGTTTGTTTGTTTGTTTGTTTGTTTTGAACAGGGTCTCTCCTGTAGTTCAGGCTGGTCTTGAACTCACTAGTCCAGGCTGGCCTTGAACTCTTGGCAGTCCTCCTACCTCAGCCTCCTAAGTGCTGTGATTAAAGGTGTGAGCCACCATGCCTGGCCTCCAGTTGGGTGACTTTTAGAGGATCTTTCCTTTCTTGGTTTTTGTTTTGTTTTGTTTTTGGTACCAGGAATCAAACTCACGACCTTGAGCTTGCCAGGCAGTCACTTTTGCCACTAGCTATATATCCTCAGTACCTCTTTCTCAAGTTTTGTCCCCTTTCTCACACAGTTTTCTGGCCATTAGGGTCTGGATGGTCCAGGAGATCTAAAGATTGCTCCTTGATTTCAGAAAGAAGGTGGAGCTAGGTGGGTTTGGAGGGAAAGTGGGATAGAGGAGAAGAGGCGATTGATTAAACTGCCCCAAAGCCCTCCCACAGCCTTTCCTGTCCTTCCTCCACTGAACCCTCCGAAGCCCTGATTGTGAGGTACAGAGAAGCTTTCCCCTGCCTTCCCATTGCACAAGTCCATCAGTCAGCTCTGCACAGCAGAGATCAGGGCTTCCCAGAAGGAGGCCTTACTGAGTCTGAGTTCCAGCTGGGAATGTGATTCTGCTCCCATTCTCTCTATCAGTGCTAAGATTGGCTGGATGCCCAAGATGCTTTGATTTTCTTCTCTTTGTTCTATTTCACTACCAGTAGCAGGCAGGGGCAATTTTTTTTTCCTTTTTGGTAGCAGCAATAGAAAGTTTATGTCTGAAATGTAATGGGCCACTGACTGTCCATTGGCAAGCTCAGCAGGCAGAAGAGTGGCTACCAGTATGCCCCACCTCTCAGCACTACTTGGTGAAGGAAGTATCAAGGAAGCCTTCAGTGCAGAATCAAGGAGGACTAAGAAGGGCAGAGAAACATGGAGTCGACAGTTGGACAGGTTAGATAAAATTTGATGGCTGTTCCTCCAGGAACCCCCTCAGCAGCTAAGCCCTGACTACCAGCAAGAACTGCCAGGTTCATCCCAAGACTGCGAGCTGAACTTCTTTCCAGTCCTGCATTGCACTCCCATCCTTGGCGAGGAAGGGAAGTTGTGTTAGTGCAGTCCCAAGAACAGCAATCAAGGATGCTGTTAGCCTAGTTTAGTGCTGTTTCTGTTTCCAGAGGTTGTAGGAGATGCATTTTTTACCTCAAACTTTTTTTTCTCTCTCTTTTTACCAGTACCGGTGATCGAACTCTCAACCGCCTAGTTGCAAGGCAGGTGCTTATGCTGTTGAGCAAAATCCCCAGCCCAATTTATTTATTTTTTTAACTTTTTGAGGGAAAACCTCGCTAAGTTCATCAGGTTGACCTCAAAGTGTTTTTTTTCAGATACATTTTTATTTATGCACAGCTATCTCTGCCCTTATGGAGGTACATAAACCAGGCCTTTGTATGCTGCTTGCTTGCTTGTTTTTTTGTTGGGGGGGGGGGGTAGGGAGGCTGTGGGGGGTATACTGGGAACCAAACTCAGGACCTCATGCTTGCCAGACAGGTGCTGTGCCACTGAGCTAAATCCCCACGCTTGCTTGCTTTTTGGGCAGGGTCTCTATATAATCCAGGCAGGCCTTGAACTCACTATGTAGCCCAGACTGGCCCCAAACTTGAGATAATCCTCCTGCCTCAGCCTCCCAAGTACTGGAATTATAGGAGTACACCACTACACATGGCTTGTATGCTATTTTCTAAAACAGCTAAATGTAAGCCACTGATCTTCCCCACCACCACCATAATTGCAGCAATCAGAAAACTGAAGTGGGAGGATTACTTGAACCCAGAAGTTTAAGAACAGTCCAGTCAACGTAACAAGCCCCTATCTTAGAAAGAAAGAGAGAAAGCAAGCTAAATAGTTAAACATGACTGAGAGAAGGGAAATGGAAGGGGAAAGGACCACCCAAACAGGTTTAAAAGCTTAGCTATTATGGAATTGACCTTAAAAAAAAAAAAAAAAAAGAGGCTGAAGGAAAACAAATTCTTTTGGAGACCAAGAAAAGATCTGTCCTTGGCCGGAGCTATCTTCCAGGGTGATTGCATCAGTGTTCTTTTGTTTTAGTTTGTTTTGGTTTGGTTTTTAAGACAAGGCCTCACTCTGTAGTTCAGGCTGGCCTTAAACTCACTATGTAGCCCAGCCTGGCCTGGCAATGTTCTTTGGAAAATGACAACTGCTTTGGTTTCTCTGCTTTCCTCTTCCCCCAGTGCTCAAGGTGAAGGACCATTCTCTAATCTCTGTCTGGAACCTCTGAAACCAGGGACTTGATGGGTATTGGTCACCTGAAGCTGCCTGCAGAGGACATAAATTCCCAGGTTGGTCCCTAAATGTAATGGGTAGAGTAGGAGGTGCCTAGACCTTCTGCTTTCCTCTGCCATACTGCTGACTGGCCCAGAAACAGGAGCCTGCCCAAAGCACAATCAATAAGAAGACTGGGGGCACACTAGGAAGAGAAGGCCACCTCAGCTTCCCCTACTTCCCTTAGGGACCCTCTCCTGACGCTAGGCAGTCTACTTTCCCTGACATTGTGAGATTATAATCTCACAGTCTCACACAGCCGGTAATTGAAAGGTCCAGACCTTGAAGCATGCCCTTTTTGTTCTTTTTTGGGTTTAGTTGTGGTTTGCTTAGGTTTGGTTTCATTTTGAGATAGGGTCTTGCTATTCACTCCAGGCTGGACCTGAACTTGAACTCACTATGTGCCCAGACTGGCCTTGAGCTCATAGCAATCCTCCTGTTTTAGCCTCTGGAGTTCTGGGATTATAGGTGGCATTCTGAAGACTTCATAAAATTAATTAATTTCATCTTTCTACATAGGTGTTTTAGTTTTGGGGTTTTGTTTTTGTTTTTATTTTGTTGAGACAAGGCTTCATTATGTAGCACCAACTGGCCTTGAACTCACTGTGTAGCCTAACCTGGCTACAGTGATCCTCTTGCCTTAGCCTCCTGGGGGCTGGGATTATAGACATGCACCATCACACCGGGTGTACCATGTAGTTTAGGCTAGTTTTGAACTCACTGTGTAGCCCAGGCAATCCTCCTGCCTCAGCCTTCCAAATCTAGGGATTAAAGGCATATACTTCTTTTAAACTCTGTCGTCCTCCCAATTTTCCCATCCATTTCTTCTCTTCTGGAAATCTCCCTGAATACCTCAGTTCACAGTTCTTTCCCCTGTGGTCTCTGTGTTTCCCTCTTGCTACGAGCTGCTAAAAAAAAAAAAAAAAAAAACAATGTACACTACAACTGCAGCTCAGCGAAGAGCATAAAAGCCCCCAAGACGTGTTTGACTCATGAATCAGTAATTGAATCCTTGACAGTAGTAAATTTAATTAGGTTGCTTTTCTCCTTCCTTATTCTTTGGAAAATGTCTCTAATTTGGACCCAAATACATACCATCATCCAGTGCAAGTGATAAACAAGTCATTCATCAGGAAGCAGGCTGCTTGCAGAAAGAAAAAGAGGGCCCTCTTTTTCCCTTCCTTTTAATTTCATAGGGTCAGTGGCTGTAGCTCTGGCTGAGCTCAGCTGCACACAGGAAATCATTTTGCTGAGGAAAAAGCAGGTCATTTGGGGCTTGAAGTAGCCAGAAAGTACTAACCACTAAATTGGAAATTTTTGCTGGAAACTGCAGACCCATTTCTCCCACATAATCTGATTGGCAAGAGGTTCTCCCAGTAGGCAGGCCTTGGCTGGGTGTGATAGCACACGCCTATAATCCCAGCACTCATGATTGCCGGGAGTTCGAGGCCAGCCTGAGCTACATAGTGAGACTCTGTCTCTAAAAAAAGAAGGAAGATTATCTCAAGAGCTACATAAGACAAAAGCAACTCTACTCCAAATTATATCCAGTGCTGACAGAAAGCCATTTTCTGCCTTTCACTGTAGCCCCAAGAGCAGTATAGGGAGCTACAAAGCCTAGGTTGGAGGCTATTTATATTTCCAGAAATTTGTCAGAGATACACTTTCTTTATCCAGAGTGGAAACACACCTCTGTCACGGAGGAAGAATGTAGTACACACATAGGCTGCAGTTACCACTTGGCCAGCGTGTCACGGCCATTTTAATCCACAGGCATTTTGCAGGATGAATGGACAAATGGAAGTGGCAAAGTTGTTCAGCGTTCAGCTGGAGTTTTCCTTTTTCCCAAGACTGAGGCTCTGAAGATAAAGTTAATTCACATAAGTTTTCAAAAAGCAGTTGGCAGTGTGTATGTAACAAAACCATTAAAAGTTCATACTTTTTGACCCAAATAACCCCATTTCTGGGAATCTATCCTAAAGACATTATGCGAATGATTGATAGAATGTGAAGAAAGACAAAACATTTACGATGCAATGATAAAAAAATCTGGAAGAACTGACCAAGAAGCTGGCCAGAGATTATTGCAGATTCTTTTTCTCTTTCACAAACTTTACTTGGGAGGTCATGAGTTTGAAGCCAGTATGGGCTACATAATGAGTTCAAGGTCAGTCGGAACTAGACAGCAAGATCCTGTCTCAAAAACAAACAAAAAACTTTATGTGTGAGAATACTAATTTTTACCCTTTTCTGGCACCTCAAGGTTTATCAGTCAGGAACATGACAGACACAACACACTCAAATGGAATAGTTGAAAGTTCACGGAGGAGCCAGATCTGGTGATACATGCTGGAAGCTGAGGCACGAGGATGCAGAGTTTGCACCCAGCCTGGGCAATTTATCCAATAAGTGCCAATTTCCCTGTTTAAGAAAAGGAAAAAATGGCTGGGGTCGTAGCTCAGTATGAAAGCCCTGGGTTCAATTCCCAATACAAAACATGAAAGAAAGAAAGGAAGAGAAGAAAAGAAAAGGAAAAAATGAAGTTAGCTTCACAGAAGAGCTACTCCATCTCTCTTCTTCCTGTTTCCAGGCTTTTATACCTGATGTCTTCAACTCTAAATGACTTATTCAATAACTGAATAATTTTTATTTGTTGATTTTTTTGGGGGGGTGCCAGGGATCGAACTCACTACCTTGCGCTTGTAAGGCAGGTGCTTATGCCTCTGAGCTAAATCCCCAGTAATAATTTTTGTTTGTTTTTTGGGTATCGAGAATCAAACTCAGGATCGCTTGCCAGGCAGGCTCTTTTGTTGCTGAGCTATATCTCCGGCCCTCACTCAGTAATTGTGGAGTACCTATTTATTATCCAATAAGGAAATGAGATTTTCAAGTAAGGTACAAAAGTTATTTCATCATAAATGCAATAATACATATATAAATTGAGTATTATAAGGATCACAAAAAAGCAATTATCTGTCAGGAGGGAGCTGTAAATCACGGAAAGGTTCAAAGAAAAGATGATTAATTCAAGTTCGGATTTGAAGATTATGTGCAAAGACAAAAGATAGGAACACACGGGACAAGACAGTATGTTTAGAAAATAGGCGGCTCCTCAGGGCTGAAATGGAATGAGGGTATGAGGTGCCTATGGAAAGAAAGCTTTAGTCGCTCATGCAGGACCAGAGCTTGTGTTTCAAAGCTGTCATCAGATTTGCACTTTAGGGAGATGACTAGGCCTCCCCAGAGACAGTGACCACAAGGGGACTAGAATGGTGCTCAGGGAAAAACAATTATTTTTAAATAAAAAGAATGATACCCAGCAACAATGAAAAGTAGTCTGGCTTTGGGCTGGGTCGTGAAGAGTGTGGCCTATCAGGGCCGGCCAACGCCCGTTCCCAGCACAGTCTTCGCGCGTCGGGCTGGCTCGGAGCTCAGAGTCCCGCCCTGTCTCCTGGGCCCCCGCAGCGGCAGCCCGCGGCTCTGCCTGGGTGGTCGGCAGCCCCGCCCCCTGCGGCGCCGTTACCTAGCAGCGGGTCTGGGCGTCTAGGCTCCTGGTAGTTTGCCCGGGTCTCAGCCAATGGGAGGGCGTCGCCCATCCTGCTCTCTTTTTCAGGGCTCCAGCGCCTCCAGGACCCTGCAGTCTCGCCTGGAGCTGCGAGGCGCTGCGCCGTTTTGCCTGCGCGCAGAGCCCGCCGCGACGGCCGCAGCCCACCGCACACGAGCCTGAGGAGCCCGGGCGCCGCGCCCTCCTCCCTCTCACAGCCACCGCCGCTCTTCGCACCCCCCGGTCTCGCACGCTTCGCGGCCCGTCTGAAGCTCCAGGCTGGCCCCGCGGCGCCGAGGGGACCAGGCTAGCCTATGAGAGAGTCCAGATAGCGCAGGTTAGGGGCACCCGCGCGCCCACTATCCGGCCGGCATGACTGGGCTGTCGCCCCTCGGAGAGCTGCCCCCCGAGTACACGCACGCAGCTCCAACCACTGCATCTCAGGTGAGCAAGAAGAAATCTGGGAAAAAGAAGAGTGGGGCCAGGCCTGGCGCTGGCCTCTGAGGGTATGATGTCTTTTAGCGCCCTGTGTTATTGGGCATCCTGTTAAGACTGCCGAGAACTTTCCTGGCAGTACAAGGATTGTGTGTGGGTGGTGTGTGTGTGTGTGTGTGTGTGTGTGTGTGTGTGTCTGTCAGAGGGTCACACGTTTATCAAACAACATACATTTAGTATTACAAAACTTTTGGGCAATTAGTGTGGGTAGCCTTGAAATGTGCTTAGATTGTGTCTAATGACAGTGCACACACACAGTGACAGTAGAACTATCTGGGGTCGCCTCTAACTGCCTGAAATGTGTGTGGATATACGTATGCTACTCTCAGAAAATGGATTTATGCTTTCTTCAAGTGTAACAAGGAAGAGCAGTGGGGCAGGAAGTTCAGTCTTCCAAGTTTGGGCCTATTATATCTGGGGCAATCCCAGTCCTGTACCCAGAAATCAAGAAACTGGGTCTGGCAGAGGATGAATGCAGGGAGAGAAGAGAGTTTCATGCATTGTTCCAGTGACACTTGGCTCACCCTTTTCTTTCCATCCCAGATCCCAATGGGGAGCCTGAAGTCTCCACTCTGGCTTCGTGCTTACTTCCAAGGTCTGCTCTTCTCTCTGGGCTGCAGCATCCAGAGACACTGTGGCAAAGTGCTCTTCCTGGGACTCTTGGCCTTTGGGGCTCTGGCACTGGGTCTCCGTTTGGCCATTATTGAGACAGACCTGGAACAGCTCTGGGTAGAAGGTGAGTTATCAGCACTGCCTGCAGGTACTTGGATATGTTAAACCCAAGGTTGGACCTCTTGAGGAACTGCCCACAGAGCCCTAGCAGGCTTGGCCAAGTGTCTGAAGGGGTATTTGCTGGCTAGAACCTGTGCATGTGGGTGTAAGCACCTGCCCTGCCACTCCCATAGATGAGCACCTAAGATGGTGGCATCCTGCCAATAGATATATGTATTTATCTCTGACTATGTATGTGCTTATTTAGCACTATTGCCAACCTTCTATGTGTGCCATTTACAGTGCAACAGGGTTACAAAGGGAAGATGCATCTTTTAATAGCAAGGAAAGTAGATAAGCACTGGAATAGCTATAATATAATACAAAGCAGAATATAATTATGTTGTATAAGAAGACAGGGCAATAGCCAAGTATGATGGTGCATACCTATAATCCCAGCACACAAGAGACTGAGCAGAAGGATTGTCAAAGTTGGAGGCTGGCCTGGGCTACATAGTGAGTTCAAGCCTAGCCTGTCTCAAAAGACAAAAAAAAAAAAAAAAAAGTAGGACACAGTCACTTCTGACCAGGAGAATTAAGAAATTAGGCCTGTGCTCCCAGCTACTGCATAGTCTTGACCGGCGCAGCCCCAATGAGACAGGAGACACTCTTGTGGACGACAGTTAACTGCTAGTTTATTTACGCGGGCTCTGGTTTATATATTTGGCCGTGACCAATCACAGGCTGCCACAAGGAAGCAGGGCGGGAATGGGATGCAGGCTCTGGCTACTATATCCAGCTGTGGCCAATCAGGAGTTGCCACAGAGTACGGAGTAGAGCGCGGGGTGCGCACGGGTTGGCTAATTTAAAGAGGGACGTAGCGTATTGCGGAAGCTGGCGTGGTCCTTAGTCCCGGCTGGGGTATGGTATGTTGAGCACCTGCGCCCAACATAGTCTGAGGTAGGAGGATCACATAAAGCCTAAAATCAGCCTAAGGAAGAAAGAAAACCTTAGCTTGGCATGGTGGCACACATCTGTAATCTCATTGTTTGGCAAGCTGAGGCAGGAGGATTGTTGTGAGTTCAAGACCAGTTTGGGCTATGAAGTGAGCTCAAGGCCAGAATGAACTGCATAGCAAGACCCTATCTCAAAAGACAAGAGGAAGAGACAGACAGAGAGAGAGAGAGAGAGAAACTGTTTCAAAAAAGAAAGTTAGAATTGGAAGGCTAGGGGCTAGGAAATCTGACTAATTTGACCAGGTCTTGAGAAAGGAGCTCATACACTTAGGCGCCTGCAACCATTTAGTATAGAAGCACTACAAACTGTGCACTTCAGGGCACCCAGGACAGATGGGATTAAATCCTTACTTCCTAATGGAAGCATTATTTCTTCTTAATAATTTCAGCATGGTTGGCGTCATTCCTGAGGTTTGGTTTCATATGACAGCCTTTTGACAGAGTCAAGCTTGCTTTGTTTCTTCCCTGGGAAATTTACATTCATAGGCTTCCCCCAGACCGCCCCCAGCTCTGGCCCATACCCAGAGGCAGGGCCCAGGTTGGAGTGCGACACCCTTGAGTTATTTCAAATCCTGGCAAGTACTAAGCTCCAGAGCAGATGTTTCTGGGACCTTGCCTGCCTGTTGGGCTCCCACATGCCACCCCCACCCCCACCCCAGCCCTCCACAGCCTCTCCTATGTTCACACTCTAGGCAAACCCTGGGGTCCCGAGCAGATGTTTCCCTGCCTGCTTGCCTGCTCGCAGCCCCAGGATACACATGTGCGTGCATGTACATAGCGTCCCCCACCCACTCTGCTGCTCCTGGGTGGTCCAAATGACTTTTGGATTTCCTGTCACACAGAGGCAATCTTCCATCCCTCCCTCTTTCTCCATTTCCCAGATCTTCCCTGTCTAAACACTGCTTGGATCTCGAAGATTCTGTCGTCTCTGTCTTGTTCTCTAACACAGAAAGGGATGGACAGCATCAGTTTTACAGTTTGGGGAAGAATATTGTCAAGGGGCAATATTCAATTTTGAGAGTTTTTCTTTTTTTTTTTTCTTTTTGGTGCCACTGAGGATTAAACCCAGGGCCTTGTACAGGCAAAGCAGCAACTCCACTACTGAGTCACATCCCTAACCCTTTCTTTCTTTGTTTTGCTCTTTCTTTTTTTGTTTTGCTTTGAGGTAGGGTCTCACTATGTAGCCCAAGATGGCCTTGAACATGAGGCAGTACTTCTGCCTCAGCCTCCAGAGTGCTGGGATGACAGGTATGTGCCATCACATATGACATTTTCCCCTTAATTTCAGAATGTCTTTCTGTCCTGTATTGGCTGGAAGTGAAGTAAAAGCAGTGATTTTTTTTTTATTAGTTAAGTTTATTGGTACAATTGAGGTATACATAATGATCACATTCATTTGTATCTGTACAAGATATAACTTAAGTATTTTTTTCTTTTCTTCTCCTCCATTCCCCTACCTCTCTTCAACCCTTCTCCCCCTCCTTATTTATAGAAGCTAAAATTAGTGATCTTTTCTCTGTAGATTTGTAGCTGAGTCTTCTCCTTCAGTGCCCTAGTCAGTAAGGAGCTGATCAAGGTGAGGATGAAGGGTCTTATCTATTCTTTGCCACTTTGCTAATCAAACCCAGGGCTTCGTGCATGCCAGGCAAGTACTGTACCACTGAGCTACACTCCCACGCTCATCAACTTTAAACCTGAAGGACTCAGAGTAAATAGTTCTCTACAATAAGAATCACATCAGCCGAGCATGATGGTGCACACCTGTAATCACAGCACTCTGGAGGCTGAGGCAGGAGGATCATTGCAAATTCAAGATCAGTCTAGGCTACAAAGTGAGCTCAAGGCCAGCCTGAACTGCATGGTGAGATCCTGTTTCAAAATGACAAAAAAATAAAATAAAATAAATCACAACATATAGTCTAATATCTACTTCCTGGAACTGTGAGAGAGGTGGATTGAAAGTAGAGTTGCCCCTAAAGGAACACAGCCTCCTATTCAAAAGGCAGATTGACCACATCCCCCAAGTACCTAACCCTAAATCCTTGGGCACCAGCCTGTTTTTCTCACTCACCTAACTGGTTTCCAAACCAGTAACTTTGTCCTTTTCTAGCCTGTCTCACAACAAACCCATGCAACTAAAACATGCCTGATTTTGTCATTTAGACTCTTTTTAGCCACATGAGAGAAAAGAAAACAAGAAAGGCTGGGCATGATGGCACATGTCTGTAATCCTAGCATGTGGGAGGCTGAGGCAGGAGGACTGCCACAAGTTCAAGGCCAGCCTGGGCTTGACATCAAAGCCAGGCAGAACTACATATCAAGACCCTGTTTTTGTTTTTCCTGTTTTGTTTTGTTTTGTTTGTGTTTTGAGACAGGTTCTCACTCTGCAGTTCAGGCAGGCCTTGAACTCATGAAATTTTTCCTGCGTTAGCCTCCTGGGTGCTAGCATTAGGGGCATGTGCCAACATACCCAGCGAGACCCTGTTTCAGGAAACAAAAAGAAAAAAAAGAAGAAGAAGAAGGAAAGAGAGTAAGCAAAAGGAAGGAAGGAAAAAGACTGATGTATTCTCTGAACAGGAGGTCTGGCAGTGGGGCATTCCATTGTGGTTAATCCAGCATCCCAGGAACTTCAGCAATCCCAGCTTCTTTTGGTCTCTCCTCCCTCGTGTTCAGCATGTTGGGTTTGAAGTCGTTTCTGTCTTCCATCCTTTTCTAAAGTGAGGAAAATGTACCAGAGGCCTCTCAGATATTTTCCCAGTTGGTTCTTTGGGTAAGAACTAGGTGTCATCTGTGCCTTGGGCAGCAGCAATGGAAGTAAGTGACTGGTTCTTAGACTAATCCGAGGTCATCTCTGATGCTGGAGGGTCAGCTATCCTGAGTCCTGAGGCTTTCAGAAGACCAGTCCCTCAGGAAGGAGAGCAGAGAAGTGTCCGCCTTCAGAGCTGCCTCCATGTCGCCACCCTGTGGTGTCTCTAAATTTGTCCGGTTTAGAGTCCTATGAGTTTCTCCCAGGTTCTGTGAAGTTCCCGGGGCCACGTGTAAGAACCATAGCCTGGCTCCTAGGCCCTTCAGACTCTCACTCCATTGCTTTCTCTAGCATTGTCCTTGGCTCTTCCCTAACTCGCTCAAACAATAGTGAAACCCCAGGCCTTCAACAGTTCCCAGCACACAGTGTCCCAAACCTTTCCCTGACTTCCTCCTGGGCCAACTCTTGTTAGGTGATGAAAAAGCTGTAGCATCTCCCTTCACTGCCCTAAAACTACTCTATTCCCATTTCACTCAGAAAAACTGAGCCTTGTAATAACTTTACACGTGAAGTCTCTGAGCAAAAGACTGTAAGTATCACAGTATTGCCCAAATAGTGCACTAAATTACAGTCCTATGGGGACTCTTATAACCTTGCAATAATAGATAATAGTTTTTTTTTTTTTTTTTTTTTTGAAGATGAGGTCTCACACTATAATCCAGGCTGGCCTTGAACTCATTGTGTAGCCCAGACTGGCCTGGAACTTGCAATTCTCCTCCTGCCTCAGTTTCCCAAGTGTTAGGATTATAGTAGGAACCACCATGCCTGGCAATAGCAATTTTTAAATTTTTGTTAATTTGGTCGATAGTAACTTGTTGCTGTTTTACCTTGGCATTTACAAGATTATCATAAGGTAGGCAGTTTTCCATGTTGCTTAAGAGTTATATCATTCCTTTTGCTTTGTTTTTTGAGACAGGTTCTTGCACTGCAGTTGAGGCTAGGCTTGAACTCGTTATGTATCCCAAGCTGGCCTCAAACTCATGGCAATCCTCCTGCCTCAGCCTCTCAAATGCTGGGATTATATATGTGCACCATCATGCCCAACCACATCTTCCCTTTTATAAAGATACAAAAGTTTTCAACAAATGTATTCAAGCTAGGCATGGTGGCGCATAACTGTGGTCCCAGCACTTGGGAGGCTGAGGCAGGAATATTGCCACAAGTTCAAAGCCAACCTAGACTACATAGTGAGGTCAAGGCCAGCCTGAGCTACACAGTGAGATCCCAACTCTTTTATATGTAGTTCTTTTCTTTTCTTTTGGGTACCAGGAATCAAACTCATGATGTAGTGCTTGCCAGGTAGGTGCTTATGCCACTGAGCTAGATCCCTGGCCCCAAGACCCCATCTAAAAAGAAAGAGAGAGAGAGAAAGAGAGAGTATTCATTTTGATATTCTCCCTCCCTGTTCTATTTCTTCCCCACTTACCCAGAGCCCTTTTTTCTCCAGTACTTTCTCACTTTTCTGTCACATCAGTTCTGTCCCATCAAGTATTGGAGGACAGATCCGAATCTGTCTCTGCTGTGCACACGCAGTTCCTGAAGTGCTCTGCCTGCTTTGATTTTGCTTCTGCTGAGACAGGCATTGTCCTTCCTTTACAGGTGAATAAATTGAGGCTGATAGAACTTTTATCTGAGGCACAAACAGTGTCAGAGCCCGAGCAGAAGGTGTGAATGGAGTCTGTCCTTTTTCCCTGTCTCTTCCTTCCTGTACAGCATAGCCTGGTTTATCTGTCTTCTGAGTTGGCTAAGGTTTATCTTTTTCTCTTCCCCATTTTTCTGAGGATTCATTAGTTCCATTGATGTATTTTACATTGTTATGTTTCTCTTGCTTTTATGTTTGTTTGTTTATATTTTGTTTCTTGAGACAGAGTCTCAATATAATACAGTTCTTTTTTTTTTGTTTGTTTTCTCCTGGTACTGGAAATCAAACTCAGGACCTTATGCTTGCCAGCAAGCACCTGCGCTGCTGAGCTGCATCCCTGTCCCTGCTCCCTGCCTTTTTCTCTTTGAGCCAGGGTTGCACTGTGTGATTCAGGCTGACCCGGATCACTAGTGTAACCCAGGATACCTCGAACTTGCAGCAGTCCTCCTCGACTCAGCAAGGCTGGGATTATAGGTGTGTGCCACCGTGGTGGCTCTCTTGGCTTTTTTATTAGGTCTCCCCTGGGTTTCTTCTTTCCCATCCCCATGTCCTGCAGCACACCCGTTTGCTATGAGGCACTTCTCTTTGCCTCCCATTTGTTCCACTGGCTTGAGCCTGGTGAATCAAATGCTGTAGAACAGACCTGGGTGAGTCGTAAGGACTGAGAAGACAAAGTGCAGGTGGGTTGAGGGGAGCTGTGTGCAGGAGGAGGCCCAGGCCAGGGTGTGAGTAGGACAGAGCAGTGTGAGCACATGAGGACCCTGCCCTGGTTTGAGGCCCTTCAGAGTGAGGAGATTGTGCGGGTTTATAAAAGGATTTAGAAGTAGGACACAGTGGCACATACTGTAAATCCAGCTACTGGGGAAGCTGAGGCAGGAGTGTTTGAGCCAAGACAATGTTTCCTTTTTATTATTTGTGTGTGTGTGTATGTGTGCACGCACGCGTGCATTTTAGGTATACAGAATGAGCACATTCATCATAGAGAATTTGTATTTGTACATGATATAACTTGCTTCTTTTGTTTTTTCTATTCCCCTTCCCTCCCTTCAAACCCTCTTTTCCTCCTTATGTACAAAAGTTTTACTCCCATTTTTTCCTCCTATTTTTTTTCTTGGCCATTCTTTCCTTTCTCTCCCCTTCCTCTTTTTCCCCTTTTCCATTTGAACATTTTCTTCCCACTTCCCAATATCTTTTATACATTTGGTCCTTATTTATACTTTTGGTTTCTCTTACCAGAGAAACAATTCTATATTTACACATGTGTGTCTGATTTATTTTTCTTAACAGTGTGATCTCAAGATGCATCCATTTACCTGATGTGTCTTAAGCTTATTAGATCATATCTCTTCTAAAAAGATAAATAATTAAATAAAATTTAAAAATAAAAAAATTAAAGTTAAAAAAATGGTGTAAAAGAAATTGAAGAGCACAATAGTTCTGGGTGAGGCTGGTGTCACAGCGAGGCAGCACATGGGGATCCCAGGAGTAGCAGTGAGCAACAAGAAGAGACCCAAAAAGGGAGAACGGAACCGGTTCTGAGACCAGACCAACTCCACCGACCCGGCTGCAGCCCTCACCCTCTCCACTGCAGTTGAACTGCATCACGTCAGTATCTCTGCCTCCTCAGGCCCCAGTGACAGGATAGCTCAGGCCCCAAGGGATACTAAGACCAAAGAGCCACAGGCAGGCAGGCCTGAAGTCTGCTTCATGGTCTGCACAGCGAGGCTGACGAAAAGGACCTACACCTCATGGCCTGCTCTGATTTCACCTCTGCCAGGGAATAGGAGCTGATTCCATGTCCTCCTTGCCTGAATGGTGGCAGCATTGTACTAAAAGACAGCAAGGCCAGGGCTGAGCTCAGTGGCACAGTGCGAGCTTGGCAAGTGTGAGTTCGATTCCTGGTAGCCCTCCCCCCAAAAAAGCCAGGCATGGTGTGCACACCAGGAATCCCAGCACTAGGGAGACTGAGGCAGGAGGATCACTGCAAGTTCGAGGCCAGCCTGGGCTATGAAGTGAGTTCAAGACCAGCCTGAACTGCAGAGTGGGACTCTGTCTTCAAGACAAAACACAAAAGTAAAAATTGCAATACAAAACAAATAAATAAATAAAATACAAGATAGAGCAAAAAAGGCAATTCTCCCTGTCCCATGCTACCTGTCATTACCAAGTACTGCCATCCCTGCTTCCTTCCAGAGCAGTTTCAAACAGGCATTTGAAAGAACACCCGTTCTTTCATGAAACCTTTACTAGTGGCAGCCCCTCCTGGCCTCTTTTGTTTCTTGTCTGCCCACCAAGGCAGAGGGAGACTGAGTGTGGGCTCCTTTACCAACCTGCTCCGTGCTCCCATAACCCCAGCCCAAGTCCAACGCACTTTAATTATTAAATTTTTGCCTCATACTCAGCTAGCCTGGTTCATGCTTAAACCCTAACCCATGTTTATGTCCATAAAGAGTTGGGCATAGTAGTCCATGTCTGTAACCCCAGCCCTTGGGAGGCTGAAGTAGGAGGATCACCCTGAGTTCTAGGCCAGCCTGGGCTACACAGAAAGATCAAGATGAGCCTAAGCTACATAACAAGACCTTGTCTTAAAGTAATAATAATTTTTAATTAAAAAAAAAAAAGAAATCTCTAGAGCCATGTACAGGCTTTTCCACTTCCTTGGCAGAGTTGTCGGGGAGTCAGTCAGGGCCCTGCAAGGCTGTCAGGAGGGCAGGAGCTCTTAAAATACTGCCTGTTTCCCAGGGAGCCTCAGAGGTTAGGCTGCCATCTTCCCCTGAGCTCTGATCCCGGGCCCTTCTCCCCTACTGTTCTCTCTTACCCTGGCAGTAGGTAGCCGAGTGAGTCAAGAACTGCATTACACCAAGGAGAAGCTGGGAGAGGAAGCTGCCTACACCTCCCAGATGCTGATTCAGACTTCGCGCCAGGAAGGGAAGAATGTCCTCACATCTGAAGCTCTCAGCCTCCATCTCCAGGCAGCCTTCACTGCCAGTAAAGTGCAAGTGTCGCTGTATGGAAAGTGAGTCTGGCTGAGCCCTGAGCAGCTGGGATGAAGCGAGCAGCAGCGCTTCTGAATTGGGAGTACACCTGAACCCCTGGCTTTTGCAGGTCCTGGGATTTGAACAAAATCTGCTATAAGTCAGGAGTTCCCCTTATTGAAAACGGAATGATTGAACGGGTGAGTGTCCAGAACTGTGGATGCACACATCCTGGCAGAGGCAGAACCTTGTCTGCCCTGGGGGAAGACCCAGAGGACTCAGAGCCCCAGGCAGAGGGAAGACCCTTGGGCAGAGTCCGGGGCAGGACTGATGGGGCCGGGGCTGGGGTGTCCTTGGCAGATGATTGAGAAGCTGTTTCCGTGTGTGATCCTCACCCCACTTGACTGCTTCTGGGAAGGAGCCAAACTCCAAGGGGGCTCTGCATACTTGCCGTGAGTTTCCCATGCTGCTCCTGGGCTCTGCTTCATTCCCGCCAGGGTCTTCCCCCGCAGAAAGGAGGGTGGGAGAGTGAGAACCTTACCGAGTCCTCTTTACCTCCCAGGCCAGGGCCAGGACATGGGCTGCTGTGGTTCTCCAGATCCCCTTCTCACTTCTAAAGGAGGGAAAGACCTGTCTCATTTAAACAAAACAACACAGAGATCTGCAAGATCTCAGCAGAGGAGAAGAGAGATCCCAGAAAGACATTTAAGGTGAAGAATAAGCTAGTTATCAGGGCCAGGAAAAAGAGCTGTTAGATGCAAGTGTCTGGATGGTTAGCAGGACCAAGGGGAGGCAGCTTGGTATACACTGAAGGAGAATTTGCTGGGTACTTTCCAGGTATTAAGTGTGTTCAGCCTGATGTCTTATCTTAGCCCCTGGTACCTATCCACAGGTCACTGCAGGAATCTGGGGTGCTTGGGTAGCCCAGCAGCTCTGAGAAGCTGAGCCTCACTCACCCTCCATGCAGGAGAATGGATAACACCCCCAAAGAGGGTGGCATGCATCACATGTCCACAGCCACAGTTTGGAGGATGGATATTAATCCCTGACTCTCACTAACTATAGGCTATCCCAGCAGGGGCCGCCCCGATATCCAGTGGACCAACCTGGATCCGGAGCAGCTACTCAAGGAGTTGGGCTCCTTTGCCTCCCTTGAGGGCGTTCGGGAACTGCTGGACAAAGCGCAGGTGGGCCAGGCCTACGTAGGGCGGCCCTGTCTGGACCCTGAGGACCTCCAGTGCCCTCCGACGGCCCCCAACCACCACAGCAGGCAGGTGGGTTCCAACCAGCTCTGTCCATCTCTTCTCCCTGTGTGCCCTGTTCCAAGAGAGCTCACCCTGTACAAAGCCCCCTGCCCCATGTGCTGGCCGTGGGAGTATTCCCTTTCTCCTCCTTTCCTCTAAGGAACCCTCTAAGGTAGCATGAGTCCCTTTTTCCTTTTCTAGGCCCAAAGCTAGACTTTACCAAAGTAACAGTACAAGAACATAAGAAAGAACAAAGTAGCTAAACACAAATGCCTAGTTTCCCAAACATGCTTGTGGGCCTCTGTGTGGTACTTTTTCCAAAACCCACCATAGTTATACCAGCTCCTTCCAGCAGCCCACTTCCAGCCCTGTCTCTCTGTAGCTTCCTGTCTGCAGGACACTAACTGTTCACTTTTATAGAGTAGGCAAAGGCTCAGGAGAATAATTTCCCACACTTGAGGCCTGCTGAGCTCTATGGCAGACATCGTTTCTACAAGCCCTGGATACCTGCAGTGAAGCTTTGAATATCAAACCCCTTCCTTCCCCCTCCAGGCTCCCAATGTGGCTCAGGAGCTGAGTGGAGGCTGCCACGGCTTCTCCCACAAATTCATGCACTGGCAAGAGGAATTGCTGCTGGGAGGCATGGCCCGGGACCCCCAAGGGCAGCTGTTGAGGTAGTGGAGCCTTCTGGGTGCTGGTGAAGGAACCCCATGCAAGGAACACTTCACACTCTAAGTGCTGCATGGCTCTGGTAGCAGCCCACTGCATCCCCCACTGGGCATTTAGGCAGCTCTAACCCCCATTTCTCCTGCACCTCAAATCAGGGCAGAGGCCCTACAGAGCACATTCCTGCTCATGAGTCCTCGCCAGCTGTACGAGCACTTCCGAGGCGACTACCAGACGCATGACATCAGCTGGAGTGAGGAGCAGGCTGGCATCGTGCTGCGAGCCTGGCAGCGGCGCTTTGTGCAGGTCAGTGTAGCCCAGGGCAGGAAGGTCCCAGGGCCCCCCTGCTCCCGCTCAGACCCGCCCTGTCCCTCTAGCTGGCCCAGGAGGCCCTGCCTGAGAACTCTTCGCAGCAGATCCATGCCTTCTCTTCCGCCACGCTGGACGACGTCTTGCAAGCCTTCTCAGAAGTCAGCGCCATCCGTGTGGCAGGAGGCTATCTGCTTATGGTGGGTCCTGCTCTTGGCACCTTGCCCTGCTCTACCTGAAACCCACCCTGGAAGCTCCTTTGTGAGACCACAACTTTTGTCCCCACAGCTGGCCTATGCCTGTATGACCATGCTGCGCTGGGACTGTGGCCAGTCACAGGGTGCCGTAGGCCTTGCTGGGGTATTGCTGGTGGCCCTGGCAGTGGCCTCGGGCCTTGGACTCTGTGCCATGCTCGGGATCACCTTCAATGCTGCTACTACTCAGGTACACAGGACTGCAGGCCCATCTCAGGGATCGTCTCCAGTTTGTGTTGTCCCTCCAGCTACCCCCCTCATTTCCCCTCCAGGTGCTGCCCTTCTTGGCCCTGGGCATCGGGGTGGATGACGTATTCCTGCTGGCACATTCCTTCACAAAGGCCCCACTGAGCACCCCTCTGCAGGTGAGAACACTGTCCTCCAGCCTGGGGCATCCAAGGCAGGTCAGCGTGGTGGTAAAGAGCCTCTTGGACCTTGAGCCACTAGCTCACTGCTTCATCCCATCCCATCTCTAAATGGAGGCAGTGTAGTGCTTGTTTCCTGAGGTTGTTGTGAAGATCATTGAGAGAGTCAAAATGAGTGCTTAAAACAAAATGTGAACCTGACACAGTGACACACAATCCTAGCAATTTGGGAGACTGAAGCAGAAGGATTGCGAATTTGAGTTCCAGGTGGGCAACTTAGGCAGAAAGAATTTAGGGAGCAATAGAAGTTTAAAAAGCTAGGGATGGGCCAGGGATTTAGCTCCACAGCATAAGCGCCTGCCTGGTAAGCACAAGGTCATGAGTTTTATCCCTGGTAAGAAATTTAAAAAGCTAAGGATGTAGATCAGTGTGATTCAGGTCAATGTGGTGACCATTGGTTCAATCCTTAGTACCTCAAAATAAAAAAATAAAAAGAAGAGTGTATGACACATGCATGGTACTCAATAAACACTAGCTGCTGTGACATTATTAAGCCACCTAGACTTCCAGAGCCTCCTTTCTCTCTGCCTTGGAAATCCGTGGCCCCACCCCACAACCTGACGGCACTATCCCTGCTGTGTGCTGGCAGGAGCGCATGGGCGAGTGTCTGCAGCGCACCGGCACCAGCGTCACGCTTACATCTGTCAGTAACATGGTTGCCTTCTTCTCGGCTGCCCTGGTGCCCATTCCTGCCCTGCGGGCCTTCTCCCTGCAGGTAAGGCTTCATGATGGGCAGTGGGCAGGGTGGGCACAGGGCGAGGCCGTGCCTCCTGCAGCATCCATGCCCTGCTTCTCCCAGGCAGCAGTCGTGGTTGGCTGCAACTTTGCAGCTGTGATGCTCATCTTCCCAGCCATCCTCAGCCTGGACCTGCACCGTCGCCACCACCAGCGCCTCGATGTACTCTGTTGCTTCTCCAGGTACTGTCCCCACGTGTGCCACCCCACCACCTTTTTGGCCCTCAACCCCAGCTCAGCCTGTCTCCTCCCTCACACTTCCAGGCCTGAGCTTTCCATGTATTCTCTCCACTTTTTCTAGCTCCTGTTCTGCTCGAGTGATGCAAATTCTGCCCCAGGAGCTGGGGGAGAGGACAGTACCAGTAGGCATTGCCCACCTGACCACCACAGTACAAGCTTTCACCCACTGTGAAGCCAGCAGCCAGAATGTGGTCACTGTCTTACCACCCCAAACCCTGGTGCCCCCAGCTTCTGCCTCACTGGCTTCTGAACTCTTCAGCCCTCGAGGGTCCACTCGAGACCTTCTAGAGCAGGAGGAGGGCTCGAGGCAGAAGGCATCCTTCAAGCCTCCACCTTGTGCCTGTTGGAATCTTGCCCGCTTCACCCGGAATTGGTTTGCACCCTTACTGCTCCAGTCACATGCCAAGGTAAGAGCTGGCGGCAGGCAGAGGCTCAGTATCTGTGGGCCCTGAGGAGGGCAGAGGGCCCAGGTCAGCGTCCGAGAGCCAGAGGGCAGCTCTGAGCCCCCGAGGGCGGCCTTGAGCCCTGCTAAGTTGCCGTTTCCCACAGGCCCTGGTGCTGGTGTTCTCGGGGGCCCTTCTGGGCCTGAGCCTCTACGGAGCCACCTTGGTGGAAGATGGGCTGGCCCTGGCAGATGTGGTGCCTCGGGGCACCAAGGAGCATGCCTTCCTGAGCGCCCAGCTCAGGTACTTCTCCCTGTATGAGGTGGCCCTGGTGACCCAGGGTGGCTTTGACTACACCCACTCCCAACGTGCCCTTTTTGATCTGCACCAGCGCTTCAGTTCCCTCAAGGCTGTTGTGCCCTCACCTGCCGCCTGGGTGCCCCGCACCTGGCTGCACTATTACCGCAACTGGCTACAGGGTGAGCAGCCAGGAGACCAACAGGGCAGGGTGCTGCAGGGCACAGGATGGAACCTCAGGCTGACTGTACCCCATCCTATGCCTCCCAGGAATCCAGGCTGCCTTTGACCAGGACTGGGCTTCTGGCCGCATCACCCGCCACTCCTGCCGCAATGGCTCTGAGGATGGGGCCCTGGCCTACAAGCTGCTCATCCAGACTGGAAATGCCCAGGAGCCTCTGGATTTCAGCCAGGTTGGGGAAGGGCTTGAAGGGTCAGAGGAACAGATGGGCTTGAGAGCCTGGCCCCAGGCCCTCAGACCTTTCTGCCTCTGCAGCTGACCACAAGAAAGCTCGTGGACAAGGAAGGCCTAATCCCCCCAGAGCTCTTCTACGTGGGGCTCACTGTATGGGTGAGCAGTGACCCCCTGGGACTGGCAGCCTCACAGGCCAACTTCTACCCCCCACCTCCTGAGTGGCTGCACGACAGATTTGACACCACCGGGGAGAACCTCCTCAGTGAGTCCCATTGGTCCACAGCCTGGCCTGACCCCAACTCCAACCCCAACCCCGACCCCGACCCCACTCTGCGGCCTTGACCCGAGCTCTCTCTGCTGCTCACCACCCTCTGTCCCTCTGCCTGCTCTCCTCCCATCCACAGTCCCAGCCGCACAGCCCCTGGAGTTTGCCCAATTCCCCTTCCTGCTGCATGGTCTTCAGGAGACTGCAGACTTCATGGAGGCCATTGAGGGCGCCCGGGCAGCATGTGCAGAGGCCAGCCAGGCAGGGGTGCATGCCTACCCCAGCGGCTCCCCCTTCCTCTTCTGGGAGCAGTATCTAGGCCTACGGCGCTGCTTCTTGCTGGCTGTGTGTGTCCTGCTGGTGTGCACCTTCCTGGTCTGTGCCCTGCTGCTGCTCAGCCCCTGGACGGCTGCTCTCATAGTGAGTATGGGGGTGGGCACAGCCTGCTGTCTGCAGCCTGCCCTTCCAGAGAGGCAGATCACTGAGCAAGCTCCCCCCGCCCCCGCCAGGTGGTGGTCCTGGCCATGGTGACTGTGGAGCTCTTTGGTGTCATGGGTTTCCTGGGCATCAAGCTGAGTGCCATTCCCGTGGTGATCCTCGTGGCCTCTGTAGGCATTGGTGTTGAGTTCACAGTCCACGTGGCCCAGGTGAGCATGGGCCCGGCGGGTGAGGGGAACAAGGCAGCTCATTTAGGGTTCTGCAAATATGGTTTGGTACTTTTTTTTTTTCTTTTTGGTTTGTTTGGTTTTAGTTTTGGTTTTTGGCTTTTGGGTTGGTTGGTTGGTTGGTTTTTGTTTTTTTAGTTTTGCCTTTTTGAGACAGGGTCTCGCTATGTAGTTCAGGCTGGTCTTGAACTTGCAATGATCTCCAGCCTCAGCCCACCAAATGCTGGGATTAGAGGCAGGTGTCACCACGCCCAGTTTATTTTTTGTTTTTTGAGACAGGGTCTTGCTTTGTAGTTCGGGCTGGCTTTAAACTTACTATGTAACCCAGGCTGACCTCAGACTCACAGTAATCCTCTTGCCCCAACCTCAGTGCTAGAGTTATAGGCATTTGCCACCATGCCCAGCTGGTTTAAGGACTGTCTGTGACTACAGGCTGTTTAAGAAATGGAGACAGGAAGATCGTTGAAAGTTCAAGACCAGCCTGGGCTACAAAGAGAGCTCAGAGCCAGCCTGAACTACATAGTGAGACCCTCTCTCAAAAAGACCACTCCCCCCACCAAAAAATAATTGAGAATATACAGTAGCAATAGTTGTTATTTCCAAGGAGCCTGTATTAGGAGTTAAAAAAGGAAAATAAGTAAACAAATAAGCAAACATTTCAGAAAAGAGAAGACAACAAAGGCCTGTCTGGAATGAGTTAAGGACAGAATAGAAGATGAGAAAATGGGAACCAGTTTTTGCTTTGCTTTGCTTTTTTTTTTTTTTTCTTTTTTCTTTTTTCTTAAGAGATCTTATTATGTAGTATAGGCTATAACTCTTCATGATTCTCCTGCCTCAGCCATCCTAGTCCTGGGATTATAGGTATGTGCCATCATGCCTGGCACTTTCCTGCCTTTTCTTTCTCTCCCTTTTTTTCCTTTCTTTCTTTCTTTCTCTCTCTTTTTTCAATGTTGTAGATCAAACTTAAGGCCTCATATATATTAGCCAAGTGCTGTACCACTGAGCTAACCCTCATCCTCAGGAACTAGCAGTTCTTGCCAGTGGTTTTACTGTAAGAGGATCTGAGAAATGGGGTACTAGCTGGACAACATGTGTGTGAAGGAGAAACTTTGCCAAAATGGATGTGCTAGCACCTGGGAGGGGACAGTCCTTTCCCAAAGCTATGTGTTCTGCACCAGAGGAAGTAAAGCATGGACCAGCTAGAAGCATCTACACGAACCTGTTCAGGCCACACAAATAGCTCCTTCCTTTCCCCCTTGTGAAACCCTGTTATTCTGACTATAAAAAGTATTTACTAGCCCCAATGGATGAGGCCCTAACTTCAATCATCAGTACCACAAAAACTAACAAAAAACCAGTGTGCAACCTAGGTAGCACACACCTATGATCCCAGCAGTCTGTGAGGCTAAGGCAGGAGGATCATAAGTCTGCAACTTTGTGACTTAGTGAGATCCTGTCTCAAAATAAAAAATGCAAAAATGGGGAGAGGAATATAGTTGAGTGCAAAGCCCTGGATTCAATCCCCAGTATGGAAAATAAAATAAAATAGCCAGTGTATAAAACAATATAAAGAAAAAACTAGAAGTCCTCTGAAATGCCACCTGAGAAGTGACTTTTATCATCTCAGTGTCCATCCTTCTGGACCAGGAGTTACCAAATATTTCATGTAAAGAGTTGAGGAAAAACATTTCAGCCCTAGGAGGCCATTAAGGGTCACAATTTTGGGCAACCTATTTGGGATCACACCTGTCTCTCAAGAGCTATTCTTATTCCCCAATAATTTTTCCTACTCTTAAAAAAAAAATAGTGTCATAATTTTGCCATCATGGCACAGAAGTAGCTATGAGCCAGGCATAGTGAGTATGCCTATAGTCCCAGCACTCAGGAGGCTGAGGCAGGATGCTTGTGAGTTAGAAGCCAGCCTTGGGTACATGGCAAGTTTAGGGTCAGAAAAGAGAAGAAAAGAAAGAAAGCAAGGTATAGTATTGCATACTTGTAATTTCCGCACTTGGGACACTGAGGCAGATCACTGTAGGTTCAAGGCCAGCCTACACTACATAGTGAGACTCTGTTTCAAAAAACAAAATAAAACAAAACAGTTGGGCACAATGATGCACACCCATGGTTGCAGCTATTTGGGAGACTAGAGACAGGAAGATCACAAGTTCAAGATTAACCTGGACAATTTGACAAGAGTCTGTTACAAAATTATGAAAAGGGATGGAAATGTAGTTTGGTGACTGCCTCTGGGTTTAATCCCAAGAACAGCAAATACATTAGAATGAGTGTGATGATATTTCAACAAAATTTTCTTTACGAAGCCCACATGACAGGCTGCTGACAACAACCCCCCCACCCCCCGTCTGGACATCTTGCTGTCACCAGACATACCTGTACCATGCACTCATAAGCTCAGTTCACTTGGGCTTCCGAAGCCCTAGGATAGAAAAGGAGCAGCAAGAGACATGGGTGGGCTGGCCCTGGCTGCTGGCCCAGGAGCTCCTGAACCACTCTGTCCCCCCCAGGGCTTCCTGACCTCCCAAGGTAGCCGGAACCTTCGGGTGGCCCAGGCTCTGGAGCACACATTCGCTCCTGTGACTGATGGAGCAGTGTCCACGCTGCTGGGTCTGCTCATGCTCGCTGGCTCCAGCTTCGATTTCATTGTGAGGTACAGGGCCCTCGGAGGGGGCGGCAGGGCCTGCCCAGCTGGCCTCGGCACCCTGCTGACAGCGTTCTGACAGGTACTTTTTTTTTTTTTATGACAGGTACTTCTTCATGGTGCTGATGGCGCTCACTCTCTTGGGCCTGCTCCATGGACTTGTGCTGCTGCCCGTGCTGCTGTCTATCGTGGGGCCCCCACCGGAGGTTTGCTCCCTGCCCCAGGGACAGGGTGGGGACAGTTAAGGGAAGGGACCAAGCCATTGGGAAATGCCTTCCATGGCCAAAGAGCTCAGCTTGCTCAAGGGCCTTTCACCAGCTGCCGCCACCACTGGCCTAAACTGACAGCCTGCTCCCTGCCCTGACACTGCACTCCTGTCCCTTGGCTCTCTGGTTTCTTCAGGACCCTCTCAGGCAAAAGCCATGGATCCAAAATGTGATCAGAGCAAGGTGCAGGGTAGGCCCCAGCCCTTGACATCTTCTCACTGTGAGCTGTCGTCCTACTAGGCCCACAAGGACCTGCTCTCACAATGTGCATGGTGCTCAGCGGGGAAGACAAACGGGCGCTGTTCCAGTTGCTGTGTGTACAGCCCTCGTGTCTCCCCAGGTGGTACAGGTGTGCAAGGCGAACCCCCGAGTGCCAAGCCCCGCTGCTGCACAGGAAGGTGGGCTCAGGTGGGGAGCGGCTCCCAGCCTGCCCCAGAGCTTTGCCAGAGTGACCGCCTCTATGACTGTGGCCTTCCATCCACCCCTGCTCCCGGGTGCCCACATCCACCCAGCCTCTGACGAGCCCACGTGGTCCTCTGCTGCTGTCACCTCCACTGCCGACGCCTCTGGCAACCCCAGTTCTAGGGGATCATGTTCCACCACTGAATGAAGGAGTCGCAGAAAATGAGGCCCTGCTTGTTCTGGGAGGTCACGGTGGGCAGTCTGGGGTGTGGCCCACGGGCCCTGCTGCTGTGTCTGCCTCCCCGCTCCGTTCTGGCAGCACCCCTGACCTCCATGCAGCATGGCCTGGTGCTCCAGAGCCCATGTCTGCCAGTGCCTGCACTCAGGCAGGGATGAAAGCCGGCACTTAAGGCTGCAGGGCAGCTGGGTCCCCTCCACGGTGCTGCCCACACAGGAGTCCAAGCTTTCTGGGCCCTCGAACTCCCTGAGCCAGTGCTGGCCTCTCACTGCTTGGTGATTCCAAGGTAGGGCTGTGTGGCCCTGTCCACCTCCCATAAATTATTTATATGAAGATGTTTATTTTTGTAGTGTACACAGATGTTAGCTCTGCTGAAAGTTTTATTTTTAAAGAATGAAATATATTCTATATGAACTCATTGCATATGACTGTGGTTTTCTTTTGGGCAGAGTTGGGATTCTAAATAAATGTATTATTAGCTTTCCCATTGCTGAGACGCGATACCCAACACAAAGGAGAGCTTTAATTTAGTTCAGGATTCTTGGCTGGCTCCAGGGCAGGAGCAGCAAGGTGGAAGAAAGCTGCTCCCAGCTGTCTCCATGGCCGCCAAGAAGCAGAGAAAGGCTGGGCTTGGTGGCCCAAGTGTGTAACACCAGTACTTGAGAGGCTGAGGCAAAGGATGGCTGGGAGTTCAAGGCTGGCCTGGGCTACACAGTGAGACCTTGTCTCAAAACCAAAAAAAAAAAAAGAGAAAGAGAAGGAAAGTGCTGGGTAGGTGACAATCTTTCAACAGCACGCCCCATGCACCCTCTTCCAGCAGGCTTCACCACCTTAGCATGTAGCTGTGAAGTCCTCAGTGGGTGAATCCACTGCTGAGTACCAGTTCCACATCCCGATGATCCAGTCACCTCCCAAAAATCCCGCCTCTAAACACATGAGATTTTGCGAGGACATTCTAGATCTGAACTTACTGAGGGTTAGAGATTGAGGGTAGCTCATGGGGGTGCTGGGACCTGAAATCCTGGGACTTCTCTAGTTCCGGATGGAAAAGACCCTGCATTCTGAATTTTTGTCACATGCTTGATAACAGGATCTGGATTGAACATTTAATATACAAAATAATACAACTATTTTTGGTGTCAAGCTCTACTGTGTGCTGTTTTTTTGTGGGAGAGGGCAGTTGTTGGAGTTTTGTCTTTTGAAACAGGGTCTCACCGTGTAGCCTGGGCTGGCCTTGAATTCCAGCAATCCTTCTGCCCCAGCCTCCCAAAGTGCTGGCATTACAGACATGGGCCACCACAACCAGCAACTGTGTGCTGTTCCAGAACCATTGTATTCTAGCCCTGTCCACCTCTCCATGAAACACAGGTGAGGGAGATTGGAAAAGTGCCAGAGGGGCTGAGGATTTAGCTCAGCGGCATAAGTGCCTGCCTTGCAAGCATGTGGTCGTGAGTTCGATCCCCAGTACTGATAAAAAAAAAAAAAAAAAAAAAAAAACAGGGCCTGAGGAGTGGCTTTAGGAGGTTTGTGACTGAGAAGGAGCCAGAGCCAGAGCCACTGCCAAGTCAAAACCTCTCCACCCCAGCCAGTCAGCAGGAGGCAGCTCTGGCCAGCTACCCAGGGAGGGGAGGGAAAACTATCCCGAAACACAGCAGTGAACAGCAAGGGCACTGTATTTCAGCTCTGTGCTGTGCTGGGTGCCACCTGGCTGTACAAAGGCCTTGAAAATCTGGCCGCATCCCTGGGCAGGCTCAATACAAAGCCTCACCCAGGCTGTACTGCCCTCCCAGTCATACAAGGGCTGCCACACGCCCACTGCAGGTCCAGCCGCACGCCCTCCGTTGGGCTCGCGAGTGCTGCTTCTCACAGCCCACCAGACAGCTGTCTTCTTTTTTTTTTTTTTTTTCCTGATTCAAATCGTTTTCACAGACAGCTGTCTTCTGAGCCAAAGTCACACGCTGGCTAATACAACTAAGAATGTTAAACTGTCTAAAAGTGGGACAGAGTGCAAGCAGCATATTTACTAACATTGTAATGATACAGAGAAATGCACAAGGATAACACACAAATGCACAAAGAAGTCCACATTTTAAAAATCATTTTTTTGAGCTCTGCTCCCTCAACCTCTGCTGCCTTCATTACCTCATGGAGAGGAAACAGGAAGGGGGCCCGCATCGCCAGTTACCCACATCCGCCAGCCACACCCCTGCAGAGACTAAACTTTGCCCACACCAACCTCACCTGTACCCTGCTCTGATCCAAGCTGGAGCCAGAGTAGCATACAGATCATTTCTGCATCAGTTTTACCTCAGCTGGAGGCTAGGACTAGAGAGAGCTCTACAGCATTTAATGGGGCCCAGAGCAGGGTGTGTCAGCTAATCAGAAGGGAGTTTCAGACCAGTGCAATTAGCAGAGACATTGATACTGCTGCCCAGTTTATTGGTCCAGGTGCTACAGCAATAGAAGTGGCTGGTCTGGGCGCTGGTATCAAAGTCTCTGGCAGCCTTGCCATTGCTTACGCCTTACACCTTTGTTGAAACAGTAGCTGTTCTCATGCTATCCTAGGATTTGCCTTGTCTGAAACTATGGGTCTCTCTTGTTTGGTAGTTGGTTTCTTGATCTTGTTTGCTATGTAGCAGAAATTATTGCTTTACTGGGGATTTAGCTCAGCTGCACAGGCACCTGGCAAGCACAAGGTCATAAGTTCGATTCCCCAGTACCAGAAAGAAAGAAAAAAGAAATTACTGTTTGAGAGCCAGAGATATAGCTCAGCAGCACAGCATCTGTCAGGCAAGTGCAAGGTCTTAAGTTGCATTCCCAGAACCCAAAAGTAAAAAAAAGTTAAAAAGAAAGAAACAACTGCTTGAAATGTTGACACTTATAAATAATTATGGATGTATTCTGGATATCTTACTGTGACTCTGAAAACTACAGTGTTTGTGTCGTGGAAATGTACATTATTTCCAAAGTCATTTCATTAAGGGTGAATTCCTTTTTTTTTGCTGGGCCTGGTGGTGCAGTCTGTAACCCTAGGACTCAGAGGGCCAAGGTAGGAGAACCATTGAGAATTCAAGAATAGCCTGTGCTATATTGTGAATTCAAACCAGCCTGGACTGCACAGCAAGACCCTGTCTAAAACAAAACAAAACAATAGCATATGTTTTCAGTACATAAAGATTTATTTCACGTTAAGGAAGAAAAAAGTCAGGTGTGGTGGCACATGCCTGTAATCCCAGCACTCTGGGAGGCTGAGGCAAGAGAATCACAAATTGAAGTCCAATCTGAAAACAAATGGGAGGGGTAATAGCTTAGTGCAAAGACTTGGATTCTATCCTCAGTACTCAAAAAAAAAAAAAAAAAAAAAAAATCTGGTTTAAAACAGTGTCGACCTGAGTAGGGTGGGGCATGCCTATAATTCCATCTCTTAGGAGGCTGATGGGGCTGGGGATTTAGCTCATTGGCATAAGCCTTGCAAGCAGGTCATGAGTTCAATCCCCGGTACCAATTAAAAAAAAAAAAAAAAAAAAAGGAGGCTGAGCCAGAAAAATTGCCAAGACCAGCCTAGGATATACAGTAAGTTCAAGGTCAGACTGAACTAAATAATGAGATCCTCTTTAAAAAAAAAAAAAAAAAAAAAAGATGTTGAGATCCAAGGTTGTCAGAGTAAAAAAAAAAAAAAAATATTAATTGAAAGTACTACATTAAAATCAAAATGGATCGGGGCTGGGAATTTAGCTCAGCGGCATAAGCACCTGCCTTGCAAGCAGGCAGTCGTGAGTTCAATCCCCGGTACCGATATTAAAAAAAAAAAAATCAAAATGGATCAAAGATCCAAATGTTAAAACAGAAATAATCTGATGGAAGATAAAATAGGAAATAGTCATAAAGTCATAGATATAGGCAGGACTTTGTCAATAGAACCCAGGTGCACAGGAACTAGTACTAAGAATAAGCAAATGAGATCATAACAAATTAAAAAGCTTTAGGGCTGGGGATTTAACTCAGCGGCATAAGCACCTGCCTTGCAAACGCAGTCGTGAGTTTAATCCCCAGTACCGATAAAAAAAAAAAAAAACTTTAAAAAAAGCTTTGGCACAGCAAAAGAAACAATAGAGAGACAACATATGCAATGGGAAAATTTTTTGGCAGCTATTCCTTAGACAGAGGAATAATGTAAAGAGCTAAAAGGAATTATGCTCCTGAAAATTAAAGACCCAGACCCATAGCACAAACCTGGCAAGTGTGAGGTCCTGAGTTTGATTCCTAGTACCAAAAGACTTAAAAATTAAAAAATAAAAGACCCAATCAAAAAATGGGAAACTGAAATAATTACTTCTTAGTACACAAATAACTAATAAATACATGAAAAAAAGTTCAACATCACAGGCCATTAGAGAAATGAAAATTTAAACAACACAAATTCCATCTCACAGTCGGGCGTGGTGGCTCATGCCTATAATCCCAGCACTCGGGAGGCTGCGGCAGGACAATCATTGTGAGTTCGAGACCAGCCTGGGCTACAAAGTGAGCTCAAGGCCAGCCTGAACTGCATAGCAAGACCTTGTCTCAAAAAAAAAAAAAAAAAAAAAAAAAAGCCAAAAAAATTTCCATCTTACACCAGAAAGAATAGCATCAAGAAATCAAAAAATGGGACCCAGGGTTTAGCTCAGCAGTTTAAGTGCCTGCTTGGCAAGTACGAAGTCATGAGTTCAATCCTCAGCACCAAAAAAAAAAAAAGAATTCAAATCATGAAAAATGCTAGGGAGCCTGTAGGATAAAAAGAACCCTTCTACATTATTGGTAGGAATGTAAACTAGTACAACCACTGTGGAAATCAGTATAGAGAACCCTCAAAAACATTAAAAATAGTGAGATGTGGTAGTGCATACCTGTAATCTCAGCACTCAGGAAACTGAGGCAGGGGACTCTCCATAAGTTTAAGGCCAGGGCTTGGGGTTTAGCTCAGTGGCACAATCGTGTGCTTGACAAGCAAAAAGTCATGATTTCAATCCCTAGTACCAAAGAAAAAAAGTTTAAGGCCAGCCTGAGTTACCTACTGATTCTAAGGCCAGCCTGAACTGCATAGGAGACCCTGTTAAAAACAAAAACAAAAACAAAAACAAAAAACCTAAAAGTAAAAACAGAAATTCCATTTGAGAAAAAAACTTGAACAAAATAGAAGCGGATAGGGCCAAGGATTTAACTCAGTGGCATAAGCGCCTACTTGGAGGCATGAGGTTGTGAGTTTGATCCTCATTACCAAAAAGATGAAGAAGGAGAAGAAAAGGAAGAGGAAAAGCAAGAAGAAAAAGAGGAATAGGAGAAAGAAGAAGGTGGTGGTAGCTGGGAGAGCCTTCTTCCTGAGACAGGACTCATTTTGTGCCAGAGGAGCAGCTTGAAACTATGGACGCGTGGTTATGGTGACGGTCACAGCTGACGACCTTGGAAGCAAGATCCAACAATATCCTGCAGAAGGAACACATTTAATTTAAAAAGAAATTCATAGACTTAAGTCAAAGGATGGAAAACAATACTGTATGTGATGGGAAAGCACGGGTAGCTATTCTACTTGCAGACAAAGTGAATTTGAAGCCAAGACTGATTAAGAGAGATAAAGAAGGTCACTATATACTCATAAAGGGAACAATCCAAGAAGAGCAGATTTCAAAGAAAATCACAAGTGGAAAAAAAAAAAAAGAAGAGCAGATAACAATCATAAACATATATGCAACAAATACCAGTGTACCCAGCTATATAAAACAATTACTAACAGACATGAAAAATCAAATAGGCTCTAATACAATTGTCTTGGGAGACCTCAAACTGTCACAAAAAGACAAATCAAAAACAAAAACAACAAAAAAAAAACTGATCAACTAGAAAAAAAATCAGTAATGAAACATTAGTGCTAAACACTTTGAGGATAACAATATGCAATATAACAACCATTGCTAAATTTAAAAAAAGGAACTAAACCAAACTTTTGAACAAATGGGTTTAGAACATTTACTAAAACCATCTATGCAACCAATAGCCAGCATCATACTAAATGGACAAAAACTGAAAGTGTTCACTCTAAAACCAGGAACAAGACAAGGCTGTCCACTGCCTCCACTCTTATTCAACACAGTCCTGGAAACTTTAGCAATTAGATGAGAGGAAAAAATAAAAGAAATAAAGATAGGAAAGGAAAAAGTTAAACTATTGTTATTTGTTGATAACATGATACTTTACATGGAATATCCCAAAATCTTCACCAAAAGTCTACTAGATTTAATAAGCAAATTCAGTAGGGTAGCTAAATACAAAGTCAACACTCAAAAAATCAATAGCTTTCTTTTACACGAATAACAAACTGAGAAATCAGAGAAAGAACACCTTTTGCAATAGCTTCCAAAAAATGAAATACCTAGGAATCAGTCTAACAAAGGATGTAAAAGACCTCTATGTTGAAAACTATAGTACTCTGAAAAAGGAGATTGAAGAGGATATTAGAAATTGGAGTGGCTGGATTTAGCTCAGTGGTATAAGTGTCTGCCTGGCAAGCATAAGGTCATGAATTCCATCCCCAGTACAAAAAAAAAAAAAAAAAAGAAAAGAAAGAAAGAAAAAGAAAAGAAATTGGAGAGATATCCCATGCTTTTGGATAAGAAGAACCAATATAGTGAAAATGGCCATACTTCCATAACTGTTATACACATTCAAGGCAATTCCAACAGCATATCTCATAGAATTAGAGAAAACAATTCTAAAATTCATCTGGAACCAGAAAAGATCTAGAATAGCACAGGCAATACTGGGCAACAATAACAAGACAGGGCGTATCACAATCTCTGTCTTGACATTATACCTACAAAGCTACTGTGATAAAAACAGTGTGGTACTGACCAAAAAAAAAGACCCAAAGATCAAGGAACCGACACATGAACATTCCAGACACACTAAGCCACTTTAATAAATGGTGCTGGAAAAACTGGCTCTATACATGCTGAAGATTAAAACTGGACCCATCTCTTTCACCATGTACTAAGCTAAAATCAGAATGGATCAAAGATCTTAATATTAAAACAGAAACATTAAGTCTGCTGGAAGAATAACTCTTGAAGATATGGTATAGGCAAAGACTTTATGAACAAGATGTGGATTGCACAGGAACTATCACAAAGAATCAGCAACTGGGATCTCACCCTATTGAAAAGCTTTTGCACAGCAAGAGAAATCACCAACAGAGTGAAGAGACAACCCACCAAGTGGGAGAAAATGTTTGCCAGTTGTTCCTGGACAAAGGATTGCTACCGAGAATGTATAAAGCACCCAAAATAAATCAGTCCTCCTAGATTTAAAGACCCAATCCAAAAACAGGCATCAGAGATAAAAATGCACTTCTCAGATTAAGAAATCATCAAATAAATGTGAAAAAATGTTCAACATCACTGGTCATTCAAGAGATGCAAATTGAGACAACACTGAGATTCTATCTCACCCTGGAAAGAATGGCTACCATCAAGAAATCAAGGAATAACAAATGCTGGAGGAGCTGTGGGAAAAAAGTAACCCTTCCACAGTTGGTGGGAATGTAGACTGGTGCAATCCCATTGTGGAAATCAATACGGCGATTCCTCAAAACACTAGGATATCTGGGCGTGGT
Organism: Cavia porcellus; assembly: GCF_034190915.1. Lineage (NCBI taxonomy): Eukaryota > Metazoa > Chordata > Mammalia > Rodentia > Caviidae > Cavia > Cavia porcellus. Next base: position 35,904,417 of record NW_026947508.1, read on the forward strand.
GGCTCACACCTGTAATCCCAGCACTCGAGAGGCTGAGGTGGGAGGATCGTTGCAAGTTCGAGACCAGCCTGGGCTACAAAGTGAGCTCAAGGCCAGCCCGAACTGCATATTGAGACCCCGCCTCAAAAAAGACAAAAAAAAAAAAAAAAAAAAAACCACTAGGATAATAGGTCCCATTTAACTCAGCTATTCCCTTTCTGGGTATCTTCCCAAAAGAATTAAAAACATCATACCACAGTGACATATGTGCACTCATGATTATAGCAGTACAGTTTGTAATAACCAGATCTTGGAAACAATCTAAATGCCCATTGACTGAGGAATGGATAAAAAAGATGTGTTTTTGTTGTTGTTGTTTTGTACTGGGGATTGAACTCAGGACCTTGCACTTGCCAGGCAGGCACTTATACTACTGAGCTAAATCCTCAGCCTAACATGTGGTATTTTTATACAATAGAGTACTACTCAGTCACAAAGAAGGATAAACTGGAAACTTTTATAAATGGATGCAACTTAAGAACATACTCAATGATGAAATAAGACACATACATGTAAACATCATATTGTTTCATTAGCATGAGAAGCTGAAAGAAAAAACATGTATAAGTGTATGTACATAAAAAATTAATATACTACTGATTTCTCTGAGTTCATTGAAGAGATGATTTGTGCTGGTATTGTTCTGCCAATTGAATGTGGATGTCTTGTGCTCTGGATGAATGATTTGAGGCTGCTTATATGCCATGTATGCACCACTGTTGCCCGTTGATTGCTGTGTTTTAAAATTTTGGGGGTTTTTTTCTCTGTGAAATATAATAGATTCAAAGAAAATAAGTAAATCACCACTTGTACAGGAAAAAAATTCCAGCCATTATTAGTAGCACAATTCTTTTTTTTTTTTTTTTTTGAGACAGCATCTTGCTATGTAGTTGAGGCTGACCATTAGCTCACTTTGTAGTTTAGCTCAGCGTGATCTCAAACTTCCAATGATCCTCCTGCCTCAGGCTCCCAAGTGCTGGGATTATAGGCATGAACACAATTCCTAATAGCCAAATCTTGGAATTAGCCTATATGTCCACCAAAAGACGAATACATTTTTTTAAAATGTGGTTTAAAAAGAAAAAGGGGGATCTAGCATTTAGCTTAGCAGCATAAGCGTCTCCCTGGCAAGCCCGAGGTTGTGAGTTCAATCCTGGGTACCAAAAAAAGAAAAGAAACAGAAAGTAAAGAAAAGAAAAGGTGGTATTTGCACACAATGAAGTGCTGCTCTACCACAAAGGATAAACTTGAATACTTTGAAACATGTTAAGTGAAATAAATCACTCAAGCTTAAATATCACATGTTTTCGCGTATATGAGAGCCCCAAAATACAATTAAATACAAAGTAAGAGATAATAGACGGGCTGGGGATTTAGCTCAGCGGCATAAGCGCCTGCCTTGCAAGCAGGTAGTCGTGAGTTCGATCCCCGGTAACGATAAAAAGAAAAAAGAGAGAGAGAGATAATAGATACAAGGAAGACATATCTTTCACAAGTGGGAAGGGGATCAAGAGATGGGGGTAAGGAGGGGAAGGGAAAGGATCAAAGAAAGAATTAAGATATATATGTATGTAGGTGTGGTGACGCACGCCTACAGTCCCAGCACTTAGGAGGCTGAGGCAGGACAGCTGTGAGTTCAAGCCGATCCTCAACTACATAAGGAAATCCTGGCTCTGTCTCTCTCTGACTCTCTCGCTCTCTCTTTCACTCACACACACACGACGACGTACATGTACGTACCAAATATAATTATTACATACTGCAAATACGTACTGATTTTTTAATTAAATGGAGGCAGGGCTCCAAGGCTTGTATGTTAGCGATGCGCCGTCGGAGCCAGGTCCACTGCCCCAGAGCACTGCACCTGACGGTTTTTGTTTCTGCCTCCTTGCACACCGACGAGGAAAGACCAGGAGACTCCTTCCACTGGGAACGGTAACTTCTCACTCCCAGGTCGGGTGAGAGGAAACACTGGGTACAAGGTCCGCGGGAAGCTCCGGTACCTCGAGCACACAGAACGCAGGAGCAGTAGAGAGCTACACCTCCACAACCGGGATTAGCCAACCGCCGCCGGCCGCCCTAATTTGCATACCCATAGTGCACCACGAGAAGATCACTCTGACTACTTGAGACCGATTCCCGCAGGTATTGTCCTGCAGTAGTGGGGTGCGGAGGGAAAATTTACGCTTACATGAAGTGTAGTCAGGTGGCGTGCGGCGGTCAGATACTGAACAACCATAATAGTAATAAGGGTTCTCTCTCTTTGGGACTTGGCAGTGGGAAACTGCCAGTTTTTGTAAGTTTTTTTTTTAAAGACTTCTATGATGGAGAAACTAAGTTTTAGTACACACTGCTAACCAATATAGAGTAACAGGTTTCCCCTTAGCACTGCTGTACAAGTTCAAGTGTTTGCAGAATAGTTTGTTTTCAGATATGCTTAATAGGTAAAGAAAGGGTTTTAAAGTAACTTTCCCATAGTGTTTGTAATGAAAAGTATCTGACTTCAATTCAGCACACCTGCTTATTTTTGTAAGTCCTAGGTTTTTAACTTTGTGAGGTATGTTTGAGTTATTCTGACACACTACATGATGCTGAAGTTAATGTATGGAGCATGGTTGTAAATTAGCATTTAAAAAAATTAAAGTTTTAGTTGTCCTTGTATTTGATTTTTGGGTTTTTTTTTTTTTCAGTAGTAGGAATCAAATCAAAACCTTGCACTTGACAAGCACGTGCTTATGCCACTGAGCTATTTCCTTAGCCTACAGTTATTTTCTAAACAAAATTCAGTAATCTGACTCTCTACAGTTACTTTAGGGAGATCATTTTTTGTTTTGGTGTTTTTATTTTTTGTGGGATGAGGGGAGACCAGGAATCAAACTCAGGTCCTTGTACCTGTTAGGCACTTCGCTGCGAGCTAAATCCTTGGCCCCTCTTTTTGGTTTTTTTGACACAGGGCCTCACCATATAGTGTAAACTTTTGTAACCCAACCTGGCCTCAAATACAAACTGATCCTCCTGTCTCAGCTTTCAGAGTGCTGAGATTGCAAGCAGCATTCAAAGAGCTTCACAAAATTAACTAGCTTCATTTTGCTAATTAAACAGGTACTTTTTTTTTGGTCTGTCTCACTAAATTGCTTGTTTGCCAAGTACTCAGACTTGTGATTTTCCTGGCTCAACCTCCCAGGTTGCTGGACATTCAACTAAATAGGTTCTGTTATCATATACACTTTATAAATAATAAAACTGAACTGGGATATAAATTAGTGGTAGAACATTTGTCTAACATGGGAAAGGCTCAGAGTTCAATCCCTGGTATCACAAAATAAATAATGAAACTGAGGCACAGAATGATGGAATAGTTGCACACAAGTCACAAAGGCACTAAGTGACAAAGGTGGGATTTAAACACAAGTATCCTGACTCTACTAAGGTGTTTCACTCCCAGACCAGTCTGCCACATCCCCTAATTTGGGTTTTTGAAACATGATCTGTTTGCATAGCTCAGGCTGGTCCTAAACTCACTAGGTAGTCCAGGCTGGCCTCCAATTTGTGGTGATCTTGCCTCAGCCTCCTGAGTGCTGGAATTAGAGGCATGCACCACTATGCCTGGCTGGTTTTTTGTGTGTGTTTTGTTTTGTTTTTTTTTTTGTATCAGGGATCAAATTCATGATCTAGCACTTGCTATGCAGGCTTTAATGCTAAATGCCCAGTCCATGCCTGCTTTTTGTGTCTGTATGGTATTTTTTGTTTGTTTTGGTTTTGGTTACCAGGAATAGAACTCATGATCTCACGCTTTCCAGGCAGGCACTGTGCCACTGAGCGATACCTTCAGCCCTATGGTATTTGCTTTTATTAGAAGATCAGTTTTGGTTGATGGAGACCCCTACAAAGCAGCTCTGAGCAGGATTAAAATAAACTACTAATTGGCTTTCTGTGTTTATCTGTGAGTCTGTGCTAGGCCTAAACCCCCTTTCTGAACATGGGCAGCAGATTCATATTAAGTGAACCTCTATGAATCACTGGTCCTCGCTGGGACCTATAGTGGCCTGTGATGCCAGAGACACCTCAAAGGGCAAGGTAAGGCCTCAGCTGAGGACACCTGGCTATAACCCCAATTAAGCAGACTGCACCTGTGGGCATCTCACTCCTGCTGTCTCATTCTCACCATAAATGTCATCATGGAGATGAGACAGTTCGCCTAAATTGGCATAATTTACTACTTGGAGAAACCTTTGAAGTGACTCCCAAGTTCTTGCTCAATTCCCAAGCTTTTCTCAGTATCCCCTCTCTTTGTTTGAAAACCTAATAAATATGGGCTGCCTCTTTGTCTCAGCCCCCAGAGTCTCGAACTCTGTTAGAGGGTTTTGATTCTCCTGGAGCCCTAAAATTATACTACTTGTCTCATTTATTTAAGCCTTTGCCATACACTCATTTGAGAGATTGGAGATCTTGGCCAGGTCCTTGATATCTGGTAAGTACTTGTTTACTCAGACACTGGGTGGCCTCTGAGTCCCACTGCTTTCTGAGGGGAAGGGGGGGGCAAAGTAGGGTGGGCTTGGGCTGCCTCCAAAGGCCTCTTCTACACCCCCAAGGGTAAACGTTGCTAGCAGTACATCAATAGCACCTCAGCAGGGCCCCAGAGACCCTCTGGGTTGAAGGCTGTGCCCAAAGGCATCCCTGTTTGTATGACTTTAAGGTGGAACCAAGGAGGCTCCCAAAGATTTCCAGGTTTGGTCCTTCACTCTAGATGAGAGCAGGATCCAGGAGGTGGCCAAGGGCCAATGATGAAGAGATTACATTTGAAAGACCCTCTGGAATCTGGGAAATACCTAGTTTCTTGGGAGAGGGGGGCACAGAACTTCACTCAGTTTTTCTTGGGTTTGCTGAACTGTCACAAAAGCAGAGGGATCCCAATGAAGGGGGAGAGCATAATTGCAAAGGCTGCCCAGTCCAGAAAGCAGGAGGAGAATCTCCTATCAAAGTTTTGCAGAGCCAGGAACCCATACTCTCCAAGGGCACTGGCAGAGCCAATCATAACAGGCCTGTCCTCTTGGGCCAGATTTGTGATGTTTTCCAAGGTGAAGCCGAAGTAACTAGTCTTAAGATGTAGAACCACAGTGTGGAATTGTTGCTAGTGGGGTCAATCCGGTCCCATTTGACCCTGAGCATACCACAACCAATGTCAAAGTCTTCTAGGGCAGAAGGAATCATCAGATAATTACACATCCAATGCAGGACTTGAGCCAACATTGTGCAGGGACCAAACTCAAGATCTTGTGTTGCCAGGCAGGCGTTTGTGTCACTGAGCTAGATCCCCAGCCCCATCCCCAGCCCTAGGGGCTGAAGATTTAGCTCAGCGGTGTGGGGTCGTGAGTTCGATCCCTGGTACCGATAAAAACAAGAAAGACAAAAACAAATAAATAAATAAATCCCCAGCCCTGTAGATGTTATACTATAAGATCAGGTCTTGCCCTTCCACAGCATCTGTAGAGCAGTGATTTGGAAACCAAAAGTCTGGCTCCTTCCTCTTTAGTTGACAGCTAATTGAACCAACATCACAACCATATGCATCCCCATTGTGTATCATGAGCCACCACAATGAAAAAAAAAAAAGCTTTTTATTAATTAATTAATTAATTAAACACAGGGTCTCACTATGTAGTGCAGGCCAGGCTTGAACTTAACCACAGCCCAGCTGGCCTCAAAATCATAGCAATACTCCTGGCTCAGATTTGAATGCTGGGATTCCAAGTGTGCACCATCACACCAGGCTTTTTTTTGTTGTTGTTTTCCTGAGAGGATCTCCCCATGTAGTGCAGATTGAGCTTAAGTTCACTGTTTGCCAAACTGGCCTTGAATTTGTAATGATTCTCCTGTCTCGGCTTTCCAAGTGCTGGGACTGCAGGTATACCCACCATCATGCCTGATCTTTTGGGGGTTTTTTTAAACATTTTTTTCTTCTGGTACCAGGGATTGAACTCACAACCTTGCACTTGCCAGGCAGGCGCTTATGCCACTGAGCTAAAACTCCAGCCCTTTTTTTTTTTTTTTTTAATACTTTTTTGTTGTTGTTGTTTTGGCTTTTTTGGGTTTTTTGAGACAAAATCTCCCCACTATAGTGGCCATCCATGGCTGGCCTTAAACTCACTATGTAGCCCACACAGTTCTCAAACTCCTGATTCTCTTGACTCTCAGCCTCTCAGATGCTAGGATTTCAGGCATATGCCACCCTGCCAGGCTCACCCTGTGATTAATAAAAAAGTAAAACAGACTCAGTGGTCACAGAATCCAGATGAAGTCCTTTACACTTATCTCTTCCTGCCTCTTGAGCACTTCCCCTCTTTGGGTGGGAGTGCAGGGACCGAAGTGTGAGATGAGCATCTGTTTGCAGCCAGTCTCATCCAACATTCTCATCTCTGGATGCAGGCAGTTGGTACAGGGCATTACATGGGTCCTGGTTTACAGAACAGACAGGTATGAACACTGAAGGTGGAAATGGGAAAGCAGAGTAAGAAATTGGAAAAGAAGAAAACAATAGCAGAGTTAGCTTTATAAAACAGAGACAATAAAATCTGAAGAACAATGATCTTTCAATGGTTCAATGAAATCCATGTTTGCAGTTGGTTGTTTCGCCACCCCCATAGGATGTTAATTCCATATGTGACAGTAGAGTGATGGAAAATCTTTCACTGCCCCACCTCCTTTTTTGGGGGGGAGGAGCCAAGATCAAACTCATGACTGCACACATGCAAGGCAGGTGCTTATGTCGCCGAGCTAAATCCCCAGCCCCTTCACCCCGTTTCTTACACGGAAGTGCTGTCTCATTGAAACCCACTGGGAGATGACATCACAGATGTTCCTTCATCTCATCCTCTGTATTACAAGAATTCAACAAATCTTGGCCTCTCCCCTTCATGAGCTGCCACCAAGCAGGTAGATAGATTCTTGGCCCTCCACTTGCTTCTAGAAAGTTCCCTTGAACTTAAGCAGAACCTTTAATTCCTGTCATTCTTTTCAGACACTCATGTCAGACTGGCAACTATTTTATAGCAAGAGCTGTAAGGGCCACCGTCTCAAGCTGCTTCTCAGCTTTTTAAATATAATTAGGTGTTTAATAAACAGGACAATGCTTTTGGTCACAGATAATTTTTTAATCAGTACATTGATTAGTTAAGTTCAGGTGATTTTCTGTGCGAACGACTCTCAAGGCTCTGTGTATAATGTCTACCATGGAAGTTGACTCTCTGAACACTGGAGAGCTAAAAAAAATTTTAGTGTAACTAAAGTTAACTGCAACTATTTGTAGTATTTTTAGAACCAAATCACTTTTTTTTTTAGAACCAAATCATTTAATATCAACGAAGAAGCCAAATGTTTACTCATTTTGTTTATTAGGAGACATCTATTTTCTTTTGTTTTGCTATTTTTAGATGTGTTTTTTTTCTTCTTTTTTTGGTACCAGAGATCAGACTCACAATTTCACCTTACTAGGCAAGCACTTGAGCTGCTGAACTAATACCCTGGCCCTAGACGAGTGTTTAGTAATCTGAACATGAGGATAATCACTAGTTGAGAAGAGTTCAAAAGCTTTTCAAAAGTACTATTTTTTTTAAAAAAGTAAAACAATAACTGTGGAATAAGGTAACATTTAAATGGGAAAATAGTCATTCACCCAATCTTTTAAAAATGAATTATAAAACAAAATTTTAAAAACAGATTATGTAGTATGGGCTCCATGCTTGTGATCCCACACTTGGGAGGCTGAGGCAAGATCACCATGAGTTCTAGATCAGCCTGGACTACATAATGAGTTCAAGGCCAGTCTGAAAAACCACACAGCAAAACCCAGTCTCAAAAAAAATTTTTTTTAATTAAAATAAATTTAAAAAATAAAAAACGGATTATGTGACAGGGATGGAAGAAACAAATAAATAAGGCACTATCCCAGGTTCCAGGGATCTTTCTTTTGGAGATTCAAGTTTACTGGAAGACAAAGTGTATGATCATACGTTATAGAGGGAGCAAGAGAAGTCTTCAAGTGTGGTGTGGTGGTGCACACCTGTAATCTTAGTATTTGAGAGGCTGACACAAGGAGGGGCACTTCAAGGCCAGCGTGGGCTACACGGTGAGACCCTGTTTCAAAGAACAAATTTTTTTTTTTTCAGTAACAGAGAAAATCCAGAACTGGAAGGACTATATGTCTCAAACGAATAAATTTGCGCAAAGGCAGAGTTCAAAAAAAGAGTTGCTAAATGTTTAGGAATCTAAGCGCCTGCCTGGCAAGGTCAACGTCCTGAGTTCAATTCCCAGTACCAAAAGCAAGTAGAAAATAAATAAATAAATAAATAAATGTTTAGGAGCCACAGCAGTTTGGAGTATCCAAAAGTGAAATGGAAGGGCAGTTATTTAGCTCAGTGGCATAAGCGTCTGCCTGGCAAGCGCGAGGCTGAGAATTCAATTCCCCGTACCACAAAAGATAAAAAAGTAAAATGGAATGAAGGATTTAGGGAGAGAGGCTAAGGTTAGGGATGCGCAGGCTGCAGTGTTGGAAATAACTGGAGGGGGCGCTGGAGTGGACGCTGAAAGACCAGTCAGATGTGACTGGGCGGCACCGGCCAGTGGGAAGCTCTCGCAGGAGACAGATGACCTGAGGCAGGTGAGAGAAGGGGGAGGCAAGGATGAACTCCAAGTGTCTGGCGTGGGCACCCACGCAAATGACAGACCGGATGGAAGCACAGTTTAGGAAAGATGAGGGACTCTGGCACTGTCCTGTCCGCCTGGGGGCACTCAGGGAGAGAGCTCTAAGAAGCAGGTCTACAAGGAGGCTGAACTGAACAGATACCCGAGAGTCAAGAGAGCAGACCATTTAGGAGAGTGAGGGCGTGGAGGGAAAGAAGCCTAGGTTTCAGGTCTCGCTGTCCCCTCCCTGAACCGCTCTCTAGGCCTCGCCCAAGCAGCCGGCTCAGAGCCGGCAGAGAATGATTCTTCCAGCCCGGGGCTCGCCAAGCATGCCGGGAGCGGAAACCCACTGCAAGCACAGAGCGTGTCGGGAGTTGTAGTGTAGACTGCCTCAGAATTCCTCGCACATTGTGGCCTGGCGTCATCTGAAGGGCAGGCCCAGAAATCGGTGGTGCTCCCGGGGCAGAGTACCCTTCCGGCGGCGGCACTGTGCGCCCTGGGCTGGGTTTCCTCTACGCAGGGCGTGGCACTTCCACGCCTCCACAATTTGCTCCACCTAGAAGAGAAGGGGTCACCGCATTTCTTGCAGCGCCAGTTTTCCCGAAAACCCTGAGCCAAATCACGCCCTCCAGCTCCCCTCCGCCACGCTGCCAGCAGCGGACCCCGGTGCCCCGCGTCCTCACCGGGATAAGCGGCTCCCCCCGGTTCTGTTCTTCCAGGGCGCTGAGTTCCGCCGGGGCCAGCAAAGCCAGTCTCAGCTCTCGCACCACCGGGGCCGCCACCTCTGCCACCGGCCGCTCCAGCACGGCCTGTGAACACCAGCCCTGAGCCCGGGGCACCTGTCCGCCGCTGGCTGACCAGGTTCCCGCGGCCAGCGCTGCCATCAGTGCTCTCGCGCTCCTCCCGTCCCCACTCACCGCTCCCACACGCGCCCAGCTCCGGGCAGCCCGGACTAGCTCAGCCTCGTCCACGCAGAGCTTGTCGCTCTGCAGCAGAGGCAGCAGCGCAGCGGCCGACAACTCCAGGAAGCTGTGGGTCCGTAGCGCCTCCTATAGGTCGACGAGTGGGTCAGTGGGGAGCAGGATGAACTGGGTGGGCTGAGCAGTATGTAGATGAAGAGTGGTACCTGGCTATTGGCTTCTATGAAAGCTATACACCGCTCCCGCAGCGGCCCTAGGCCGAAGGTGACAGCCACCTGGGAGAATGAGGGATGTCAGGTTGGAGACTGAAGGGACCCTCAGTCCTTCACATTGGAACATCACTGCAAAACTGACCCTAGCATAACTAGGGAGGTTGACTGAGGCCTATAGCCTCCTGGGAATTAAACTTAGTGGAAGTCCCCACTGACGCATGCACATGAAAGCAGACACTAAAGGAGACCAAGCATTGTCTTCAAACTCCACCCCAGAGCCTAGGCTTGGCTTTTCAGTTCCATACCCTGTACTTTCCCTTCTTCAGTCCTGATTGATGACCAGCAAAGACCTCCTGACTTGCTCTGGCTCTGACTCCTGCACCTCACCCTGCCAATGTACTCTACATCCAACAGATCTAGGCGCTGGTTTTATCCCATAAACATCCTTGGAGCACTTCTGCATCTTCTCAAGTTTCCAAATTGTTCTAGCCCCAACAGGTTTTTTCGTTTGGTTAGGTGTTTTTAGGGTGGTTTTGGTTCGTTTTGAAACAGGATATTGCTATGCAGCTCAGGCGGGCCTTGAATTCCATGCCTGGCTAGGCCATATATGTTATATGCTGAGTTCCTCACACCTGGAGCCCTGTACTACATACTGAAAGACAGACTTCTCTCAGGCCTGTCCAGCAACACCCACCTGCAGGGCCTCACAAGCTAGCTCCACATCCAGCACCTTCTCCACAAACTCCAGGCACAGCTGGGAACAGAAATGAGTGTGAGCTATGTGGAAATGTCCTGAGTTGCATCCCAAAAGCACTGAGTAGGCTTGTAGTAGGGAGCTGCCCAGTTCAGCTTAAAGCCCAGACTAGGGAATGGGCGGAAGGGCTCATTGTAGTTCAGGCTGGCCTGGAACTCACTATGTAGCTCAAGCTGGCCTCGAACTCATGATGACCCTCCTGCCTCACTCTCCCAAGTGCTGAGATTACAAGTATATGAAAGTTCAGATTCTCTCTCTTTTTTAAATCTTTTTGAGACAGAGTCTCACTATGCTCACTTTGTAGCACAGGCTGGTCTCGAACTTGCAACAATCCTTCTGCCTCAGCCTCCCAAGTGCTGGGATTACAGGTGTGTGCCACCACGCTTGGCAGAAAGTTCAGATTCTTGAAGCTCTTGCATGAACCAGACCCTATTCCCCCTCCTCTCCAGTCTCATCTTGTCCCATCTCTTCTCTCATTTCTAGCCTCGTCACAAAATGTCTCACTAGCTCCTTTGGTGACTCTGACTATAACAATTTACCCTCTGACAAAGTCTTCCTTCTGCCAAATCCAACACAAATGATCCCTCTGCCAGGCATTCTTTCCCCACACAACCTCAGTGTGGCTCATCCTCATCTGTCACACACTGCCACCAGGTTCTCACCTCTCAGGGATCAAGGGTGATTTGTCCTTATGCAGTTATCACCACTCTTGTGCCTGCCCAGCATACATCCTTTACACCCAGGTACAAAACATGCCCTGCACACATGGAGAAATATCTACGCTTCTGTCTGTGTGACATGTTCCTTCTAAGTCAGGGTGTTTATGAAGCAGGGTGTGAACTGAGAGACAAAAGAAGAGGGCCTGGCACAAAAACGCACCTCTCGCAGTTCCTCCAGCCCATATTCCACAGCTGCAGTCAGCACTTCCAGCACCTGTAGAGTGGGCGGTTGGGGAAACAGAAGGGAGTTTCCCCTGCCCAAGGGACCACAGTATAGCAGGCAGACTTCTGCACCCCAGCCTTTCCCACCCAAGCCCCTGCTCAGGGTGCTTACAGAGTGGCGGTACAGCTTGACACTGTTGGTATACAGGAACTCCAGCACTGCCAAGAAGGCTTCCACTGGCACTGTGCTCAGTACTACAGGTCTAGGCACCTCAGGGCCCGACTCTGTGCCCAGAAGTCTCTGGAAGAAGTTGCATCTACAGGCCAACAAGCACTGGTGGGCAAATACCTCCTGCCGTTCTTGACCAACCACAAAGCAGACATCACTGTAGGACAGAATGGCAGGGTAAGGGGAGAGGAGTCCAAGGTACAGCTTGGGCTTTGCCTTGGCCCTCTGTAGGCCTTAGTTTCCTTTTCTGTAATGTAAGAGATAGGGCTTAGCCTTCCATCAGAAAGTCATCTAGGACACCCAGGTCTGAGTTCTGGTTCCAGCTCTGCCCCATGGTACAACAAGCAAATGACTTTCTATTTTTAAATCTCAGGTTTCAGGCCAGGAGTTTAGCTCAGTGGCACAAGTACCTGCTTGGCAAATGTGAGGTTGTGAGTTTGATCTCTGGTACAAAAAAAAAAGTATAGATCTCAGGTGTCTTACTCATAACTTCAGGTCTCAGAGGAAGTAGCCCTGTTTAGTCACTGAGGGCTGATATAAGCAAGACCGATCCCCTTCTGTCCTCTGTCTAAAGACAAGGGAAAGGAAGCTTTTTGGGTGCCTCCTCTGCTGGCTGCCAACTCAGCTTTTTTCAAACCTCTTTAAGGCAAGAGGGTGGGATGGGGGGTTCGGGGAGTATATTGACTGCAGACAGACATGGTAATGATGCACCATGATGCAGCCTGACCACATTTTCCATCTTCATGATCACTTCCGGCCTTGGCCTCTGGGCTTCTGAACAAAGAAGGGTAGAGACAGGAAAAAAAGCTTGACGCTCCTGGTGGCTCCTAGTTCCAGATCCAAGGCCAAGGTTTCCTACTGCTTGAGCCCAGCTATTATCCCCCCCAAAGAGTCACAGCCCTTGCAGATGAGTTCAGATCTGAGCAGAGGGACAGGAAGTTGCATTTTGGCTCTCCTGATCAGCATCTTGGGCAAGCAATAAGCAGCACCCTTGAACTACTTTCCTGTTTGGGCAATCCTTTGAGCAATTCTTGTGAATCCCCAGTTCCCAGAACAGGATCTTGAGTACCTCTGCCTCTTGAAGGAAGGAACCCCAACACCTAGCTGCGTGCTCCACAGAAAGGTATCAAGTTATATCCCATCCCCCAGAGTCTAGGGACTGAAGCCTCTTTTGTTCTCTGTGAAGAGGAGCCAGTCACAACCCAGAAAAGGAAAGGCCTTACCCAAACTCACACAGCACCAGCCCCTACCACCCACTCTCAGAATGTCACTGAAGCAGTGAACAGTAACACTCTCCACACTTGACCTTCCCGCAAGTTTGCCAGGGATGACAGCCAATTCCTCATTCCTCACCCCAGGCCTTCTCAAGAGTTCTGGGGCCCAGCAGAGCCAGGGAGGTAAAATCCATGCTCCAGAAAGGGCCCCTTCCCTCACCTGAATTGGGGATTGTTGACAAGGCTTCGGAGCGCTGTGGAAAAGGGCGCAGCCTGTCCATGCACGACCAGTCCTGGGCTCTCCATGGGCAAGGCGAGGGGAGATGAGGCTGGAGTGGCCCAGGAAGCTGCTGTGTGTTATTTTCCCCTGGCCCGGCCTCAAGGTGGTGAGGAGACTAGAGAGGCCTGAGAGAGGGCCAGTAGTCAGCGAGGCCTGTTAGCTGAGAAGCTGCTGTTTAAGGAAGAAAAGGCCTAGGTTCCTTTAGAAGACATCAGAGGCCTGGTGAGGAGGCCAAGGCCTCAGGAATGAGGACAGACAGGGACCTTGGAGAGGCCAAGGCTGAAGCAGACAGAGCAGAAGAGGCGGCCCAGGCTAGGAGCCTGCTCAAGCAGCCAGGGGGTGGGAAGCCTGTGGGTTTCCATAGAAACTGGAGCTGGGCCTAAGGAAGCTCCGCCTACCTCCCCACAGGCTCAGGGGAAAATTTCAGCCTGTACAGGGGCCCTAAGCAGAGTCAGAGGGCCCTAGCATTGGCTCCTGTCTGTGCCAGGTCCAGAGTTCAATTTCCCTGGCTTCCTACTTCTTCCCCACAGGCTCATCATTAGGATCAGGTTAGCTAAGATGGGAAAACCCCACCCCCATAAATGGTTTTCAGGACTCATACTTAGCTTGAGAGACAGCAGTCCCATCCCTCCTAGAGGTGGGTCAGAGGAGGTATCAGTTCTGACAGAAGCACAAAGCCTCTGGCATCCCTGAGATGCAGCTGCTTGTGGGGAAGCGGTAACCTAGACCCCAAGCAGCCGAAAGGCGTGGCCAGCTGGGGACCACCCCCAGGCACTTGGGTTAGCAAAGGTCTGGAGACTGTCTGGGTTTGCCAGAGTGGGCCAAGGCTCTGTTGGGTCAGGGACTCCCAGCTGAGCTACCAGCCTCCCCTCCCCACCCCCACAACCCTGAACTGAGGAAGTCATCCAAGCCCCACCCTTACTCTGTGCCCCAAGCGGAAATGTTTGTCCTTGTTGAGGCTGACAGGGAGACAGAGTCCTGACGTGCTCCTTCCTGTGGGCCCCAATCTTGGATTCCTGAGTAGCTGCCTCGGCCTCTTCAAGATTTCCTCGTATCACAGGCCCCCATGACTCGCTCACAACTGGCCAGTCAGTTCTCTGACCATTTCACAAAGAGCCCTGGATGAGATGCCTGTTTGCTCAGGGCCCCTTGGCCTGTGGAGGCCATATGCCCCTGACTGCCTCACCGCTTTGGGCCACCTCTCCCTGATCACTCAGGGGTTGCCCTTCAGCAGTTGCTCAGGTAACACTCCCAGGTTCTACCACAGGCAGGCTGGAGTCAGGGACTCTGGGAGGGAGGAGTGCTTGCCCTGCAGCCCTTGGCAACTACACAACACTGCCTTTTCCTCCCACCCCACCAACCCAGTCAGCTAGGAGACACCTGTGGAGCCCCGGAGTGCTTGGAGGCCAAAGTCTGTAGGTGACTCAAGGGCCTGAGGGAGTTTCAGGAGCAGAAGGGCAAAAAAGAGAAGGGGTGATCCCTGAAGCGATTGTGTAGGAGGTGAAGTCAGAGGCTGAAAGAGCTCCATAGCTCCCCTGCCTCCAGCCTCCGCCTGTTGTGGGATCTTTCATGTCCTGCCTAGAAAAGATAGAGCAATGACTGGATTTCACAACCCTAAGGTTGGAGGGGTCCGTGGATATGAAAGAGTTGGGTCTGTCTATTACTCCTGGTTAAGATTTGGGGGCTCCACTTCTCCTGTCTGGGGTAAGCCAGAAGTCAGGTTCATCTCCCCTGTCCGCCGGTTAAGTCAGGTGGAATGGAAGAAAGCAAAGGTTATTTAGGGGTATTTAGAGCTTGCCTAGCCAACTCTGTGGTGGCTAAGGGAAAGTAAAACTCAGGATCAGACAGTAGCATCTCTTCCTGGCTTGTCCCTAACAGTCCTCTAAGCACCTAGGAAACCAGGCAGCTCCAGTTTGATCCACTTATTCCGAAAACAGGTAAGATGGGACAGGGGAGGGGTGGTGAACCTATAGCATGAGCGCTACATTACTGCAAGCTCTAAAATAAGGGACAGCTGCATGGGGCGGCACATGCCTGTAGTCCCCAGGCCCTGTGATTCCAATTGCTCAGGAGAACCACTAGATCACAGAATCCAAAGAAGCCTGGGTCAGAATGAGATGCTTTCTCAAAAAAAAAAAAAAAGGGATAGTGATAGCCTGTAATCTCAGTACTCTCAGGAGGCAGAGGCAAGAGCATGGCAAGTTTGAGGCCAGTCTGAGATATATAGTGAGATTCTCTCAGGGCAAAGGTCCTGGGTTCAAAGGGAAGTCAGGGATAAAATCCCTTGACAGGATCAGTAGTTTGGAAAGATGGCATTGAATGCTATCCTGAGTGGATTTTCCAACCTGCAGGTCTATGACTGGCAGGGGTCTGGTCTCTGGACATCAGGAGGAGGAGACCACCAAAGACCCGGGGGCCAAAATACCACCAGTATGGCCTAGAAGCCGCCTGCCCAGCATTGATGAGGTCCGACCAGCAGGCACAGGCCTGGGTCCGGCCTCCCGCCGTGGATCTGTGCTGGGCCTCCCGTTGTCCTTCTCACGACGCAACTCGCTGGTGGGGCTGGGCCTGGGGGCTTCTGGTCGGCGGCCATCTCTGGCACCAGGATCCCCTCTAGCTTCTAGGATCAGTTTCTCAGGGTTGCCCCTGACAACTGCCCGGCGGGTGGCACCCTCATACAGGCTGGAGCCTGCACCTGGGCAGCGCTGGGAGGCTGTGCATGCCCAGCAAGCCTTGGAGGCAGCCTTGCAGATTGCGCTGAACAACATGCGCTTCTCAGGCTACTCAGGTACGGAGGCCGGCAAGCTGACTAGGGAGCTATGTGACCAGGTGCACGTGCGCCTGCGTGAGTGTACCCCACCACGCTACAAGCTGGTGTGCAATGTGGTGCTGGGGCCCTGTGCCGGGCAGGATGTGCAAGTGGTCAGCCGTGCACTCTGGGATGAGACCTGCGACGGACTGGCCTCCGCATCCTTCACCAATGCCTCCCTCTTTGTGGTGGCCACCGTCCACGGGCTCTACTGTGAGTAGGGCGGTCTCCAAGTTCTGCAAAATGGTTTATTTCTAGAACCCCCCTGGGGCTCACATCCCAATAAATAAATGTCTGTCAATAAATAAAAGTGGTCCATAAATAATGCCCCCTAGCTAGGGGCTAAGGCTCAGGCTTATCTCAGAGAGGGAGCAGCAAGGATAGGCGACCCCCAACTCCAGTAAAGCTGGTCCCTGATTCCTTGGGGGATTCAGCCCAGAGCCCCCAGTGAGGCACCAAAAGAACAGGATGGGCCACAAAGGCAAGGGCTGGAACCTTAACAGGAACAGGCCCAGGTCTCAGGGCTCGGAACATGGCCACTCTGCAGGATGGGGCCTAGGCTGGACTGCGGTCCCGGAGCAGGCGCAGGGCATAGCGCAATCGCTGTCGCAGGTCTGGGGTACAGCCCAGCTGCTGGAGATGGGAGGCAAGGTAAGTATAAGCACTGCGATTTCGGGCCACAAAAGTCACAAGGAGGGGCTCCCAGCCACTGAGGATCAGCTTGGTGTGGTCCCCATAGAAGTTCACCTGTGGACAAGAGAGAGACACTGACCAGGGCCCTAGACACAGTTTCCTTCGCAACAGCCTCTGCCTCCCAGACTTTTCCCTCAGCTCCAGAATTCATTCTTACCTGGACTGTGCCATCACTGAACAGCATCAGAAGGGCCTGATCAGTCTTAACCCACTGCAGCAGCAAGGGTGGGGCAGGTGCCTCTACTTCTTCTATGCTGGGCAGATCCCCACCCTGTAAGCAGGGGTAGGGCAGGCTAGTGGTATGAAGGGACCCAGGCCCCTCCCTCTAGATGCCTGCCTTCCTTATAGGTTCAACCTCTGCCTTTGTACCCCACCACCACCACCACCACCACCACCAAAGGCGAATCAGAGGGATCAGCCCGTGTTAGTCCTCAACGTGCCACACCCCAGCCTGCACACCTTCATGAGGTGCTGCTCCATGTAGGAGGCGAAATACCGTAGGATGCCCAGCTGAGGCTGCAGAGCCCGGGGCACAGCACCCACGGAGAAGGAGAAGTGCTTTGTGCTGGTGGGGTTGTAGTGCACCATCCTGGAAAATGTGGGAGCAGAGGTCAAAGGGAGCCCTGCACCAATACCCTACCCCAAGAAACCCTAGGTTCCTACGACCCAAAACATACACCAGGGTACAGCCCTGCTGGGTAGACAGCCTGGGTACAAGGGATGCTCAACAGCACTTACTTTCTGTTGGCTGACAGGGCCATGTGTGTGCCGTCATTGAAGAGCACGGCTACGCGGCGGCTGGACAGTTGGTACCCAAAGCCAAACTTGTTAGAGTAGTCAACCCATTTGCTGACCCACACCAGAGGCTCTGGCTGTGCCAGTGGGGCAGGGTTCTGTTCCGCTGTCACAAGACAGGAGGGAGTAAGGAGTTGCTCCTGGCTGGCCAACCATATTCACATATACCAGACATCAGCCTTACCCGGGGGCATGAAGGCCACACAGTTTCTCAGAGCACAGAGGGCTGACTCTACCACTGTGGCCACAGTCAGGCCTTCTTCAAAACCTGAAGAGAACAGGCCCTGAGATTAAGGCATTGGCCCTCCTAGACACAGCCTACATCCTTGTGCTAACTGATTCCTTCCCTCTGGTCCCTGTACTAGCACCTCCCTGGCTACTGACCATCTCCACTGCTGGCCGGTGTCCCACGGGGTGAGCTCTCTTCAGCTGCTGTCTCTACAAGGCCCACAGGGGTTGGACCAGAAGTTGCTGGTACCTGGAGGGTTAGGTAGAAAGAAAGAGTGAGATAGGCCCCAGAATCCAAATCCTTGAAAGTTCACTGTCCAGCCCTGCCCTGGTTCTCAGGGCTCCCCAGGTCAGCCCCAGCAGGCTAATGAGACACAGCCAATTAGGTCACCACGAGGCTGGATGCTTCATCAGCCTTTTATCCCAGGCTTCCCTCAGCTGCTGGGGCAGGAATGAGTCAGGGGACAATGGCCACATGAGCATCTCACCTCAGGCCCAGCACCCCGATGGCCAAGGGATGTGCGCATGAGGCTGCTCACCAAACAGGAGACCTCCTCCCTCTCAGGTTGGCTCTTATCTGGGGTGGGGGAAAACAGGTCTCAATGTTCTGCCAGCCTTGTTTCCCACAAAGATGAAACCAAGACTGGACTTCCCAAGTGCCTGGACAATATACACTCTCCCAGCTCACAGGCACCCATGCTTTCACATGCCCAAGATGCACATGATGAACAGCCCCAACCCACTGATGCCCAACTCACTCTTGCTCTTCTTCCTGCCAAAAAGACTCTTAGTAACTTTGGCAAACAGACTCTTTGCTGGATTGGGGGGTGTCAGGTCTGGGACTGTCACACAGCTGCTCACAGGGAGCCGGTCAGGAGTATAGCCCTGAGAAGGGAGCCATGTCAGTAGAGAAAAGGCCCCAGGGATCCTGTCACCTTCCCATTTAACCCCCTAGGAATACGCAGATGGGAACCCAGATGTCTGGGAGCCACACACCTTAGTAAAGAAGTCATGGCGCAGGATCTGGTCAATAGAGGGGCGGTCTCGGGGTGAGGCTCGAAGGATGGCAGCCAGGAGCTGCCGGGCAGGCAGTGAGAGGCTGGCGGGCAACGTGTAGTGAACCTGCTTGATGCAGCGGTAGGTTTCCTTGAGGTCTGCTGTCTCAAAGGGGGGGCTCCCGCACAGCAGCGTGTACCTAAGGGCCAGGGACACAAGCCTCAGGAGTAAAGTGGCAGAAGTGCCCTGTGCACACACCCACAATCTGCCACTGAACCTGGCACTCACATGACACAGCCCAGTGACCACACGTCTGCCTCAGGGCCATGGCCCTGTCTCAGCAGCACTTCTGGAGCCACATAGTTGGGGGTGCCACAGATGGTCCTGAAAGAGGGTAAAGGAGAAGGGAGGGCTCAGACTCAGCCCAGCAGCCCTCCCCATTCCTGCCCCCACTGTGACTCTACACAAAGCAGCTGTCTGTCACCAAAGGCCAGAGAGCGCCTGCTTGTCCTGGGACAATGGATGCTGGAGACAAGAGCTGAGTCCCCACCCGCCTGCCTGGTGCAGCTGCTCAGCTGCTCTGCAGGATAGAGGAGATGGGGGAAGGAGAAGCCTGACCCCCAACCTAGTACCTCCTCAAGGGTTACAGAGGGTCCATGGCTGGCCCTTTCCCCCATTCCAGTCTGTCAGACACACCCATCATGCTGTCACCTCCCACAGTCTGTGCCATACGCACACCAAAACCAGCTGTCACATCCCCCCTAAACACTAATGGGCCACACATGCCTATCTGTGTCATACACACCCAATTACAGTGCCCACAGTAGGGTTTTCTTACACATTCACAGAGTATCAAGTCCTGCCTTTCTCACATACCTGTGTCCTCACTCACACACACAGTCAGTCATATAGCACCAAGAACCCTTACTCCCCTGTCTGTCTCATGGACTCAGGGTTATTCTCCCTCCCCCTGCCATGTCACACATTTAACAGGACCTTCCTCCTCTCCACCAGTCCCAGCAAATCCAGCTGTCACCTCCACACGTACACAAACAACTCGTCACCCCTTCCTTGTTTATCACATGCACTAGTCAGGAGGTCACCTTGCCTCCCACATATACACTCACTGTCTGCCACACACATCATCTGTGTCAAACAGATTGTGCATGACCATCTCCTCCCTCAAACACTCACTTCTTCCTCTGCTCCAGGGGCTCTAACCGAGCTGCGAGCCCAAAATCCCCCACCTTCAGTTCCATGTTCTCCGTGATGAAGAAATTCCCTGGACAGAGGCAGAGGTGTCAGGTTCCTTCCTCCCGTCTTCTCCTGGCCCCACCCTACTGACCCGGGAGCCTCACCCAGCTTGAGGTCCCGGTGCAAGATGCCCCGCTGGTGCAAGTACTTGAGGCCGGAAAGGATCTGGCGTAGGTAGTAGCGCACCTCTGGTTCCAACAGGGTATGTCGGGCCTTCCAGATGTGGGCCAGGGACTGCAGAGAGCCACTGCCTCAGCCCCTGTTCGCCCTCCCTGATCTCCCTCCACTTGTCCTGGCTGAGAAAGTCGGCCCCAGCTTTGGATCTTAGGACTCGCCTTCTCTCTTATCCCCTTCCCTGCTGGAATTCATTCCCTACCTTTCGGCTGCAGAGCTCCAAGAAAATGTATATGTTATCAGCATCCTCAAAGTGGTGTGAAAAACGGACAATATGACGGTGCTGTAGGTCTCGGTGCAGCTCAATCTCGTTGAGGATCTGCAACGGGAACCCAGGGTCGTCATCCTTCCAGGTGCCCCCGCCACTGTCACCACCTCTTGTTCGCGGTGTGGGTGGGACCCACCTTCTCGCGCTGATGCGGCTTGGAGACGCGGCTCCGTGGGACGATTTTAACCGCGTAGGGGCTGCCGCTCTCGGTGTCGGTGGCCTCGTAGCAGCGGGCAAATCCACCCTAGAAGCAGGAGCATCATATCAGGCGCCCCAGAAGTCCCCATGGCAGGGTTCAGCGTCCCCGCTCGACCAGGCGGGGCTCCCTCCACCCCGCGACCGCCGCTCCCCAGACCGCCCAGCCCACCTTGCCCAACAGGCGCCCTTTGAAGTAGGTGCGGCCGCTGTGCGGGTCGGTGATGAGGCGCCCAGGATCTGGCGCCGGGGGTCCGGCCAGCGTCCCCTCCGGAGGCGCGCGCAGGGCGCTCGCTGGCGGTCCCGGTCCGGCTGGGGGCGCGGGTGGGGCGGCTGCACGCGGGAAGGCTCGCGGAGACGG
This sequence comes from Cavia porcellus, assembly GCF_034190915.1. Lineage (NCBI taxonomy): Eukaryota > Metazoa > Chordata > Mammalia > Rodentia > Caviidae > Cavia > Cavia porcellus. The sequence continues at coordinate 35,925,398 of NW_026947508.1, forward strand.
GGAGCCGGCGGCAGGCTCCATGCGGGCGGCGCGGCAGCTTCCCGGTTCCGCCCGGCCACGACCAAGCGTGATGCTGCCTGCTTTCGCTACGCTGCCCGCGCCAGAGGGAGCACGGTGTTTTTATCAATGAACGCCTCCCCTCAGCGTCTCGTCAGCTAGAGTACCGCCCAGCGCAACCCGACGCGCCAGGGGGAGCCACGCCTCCGAGGTCCTGATGTCACCCAGAAACACCGCCTCAAGGACCGCCTTCGAGGGCCCGCCTCCTCCTCGCGTCTTAAAGGCGCCACTACAGCGCTAGTCATCGCGCAGTCGCGAGCTGGCTGGAGGATATGTAGTCTATGTCCCCAGTCCTCGTACCCTGGTGACTGCCTGTAACCCTGATGGGAATCCTTTCATTCTCCATCTTGCGGGGAACAGGCTGAAATCCAAGTGGAGGTCAGGTATCTGGGGGCGTTTCCCAGCAACCAAATGGATCTGCTTTCCATCCTGGAGAGGCCGAAGTGGCTCATCGCTTTCGCCTAAGTTGGCCGCAGCACTCACCTTTCTGTGTGTGCCGCACCCTGGGCACGTCCCCCGCCCCGAGCCTGAAGGGTCAGCCCAGTGCTGCCCCCTGTAGGGACTGAGGAACAACACACTGGAGGCCGGCTTGCTTGATGAGCTGCCATACTGGATTTTGGAGTCAAATAGCCTTGTATTCAAGGCTCTTACTCTGCTGGCCACATTTTCTCTTTCCCACGTGTACTTTTTTTTTTCTTCAGACGTGGTCTTGCTTTCTTGAACTAGCGATCCTCAGCCTCCCTGGTGATGGGATTACAGGCCTACTGCTGCCACATCAGGCTCTCACTTCTTCATTCATGAAGGGCAGTTCTCAGCCTCCTTGGAGTCCCCCATTCCCTTCTGAAAATACCCATTGTCCTCGGTCAGCAGCAAGAAAGTGAAAAATAGGAATTAGGTATTCTCAAATGCTACAAATGCGCATTTGCACGGTTAGTTTTAGAGTCATTTGAGACTGTAGACCCCTAGTCCATGACAGACAGCCCGACCTCAGAGATTTGAAATTACCTGCCAAATGCCACCCACTGACGAATAAGACTGATCAAGGTAGCCAGCATAATGGCACATGCTTGTAATACCAGCACTTGGAAGGGTAGGCAGGAGGATTACTGTGAGTTCAAGGCCAGTTTGAGCTCCATAGTGAGTTCAAGACCAGATTAGACTACATAGTAAGAGCCTGTCTCAATATACACCCCCCCAAAAAAAAAGAATGATCAAGGTAACAACACTCAGTTAATTTACTTGATTCTGCTTCATGAAACCAGATGATAGGCAAGTCCATAAACAAAGTAATTGCAGGCTGCCAAAGTACCTTGAAGGAAGCAAACAAGGTTAGAGCCAGGAAAGTCAACACATACTTATTTATGCCTAACCTTTACTGAATTTATCTCTAGACATCTCTGGTGTGGACCCATCTGCCTCCTACCGGTCTGGAACAATCTCTCATGTGAGATCATTGCCCAGCACCTTGCTGGCCTCCAGCTTTGGTCTCATCGCCCTTTCATCTCGCCTCCACTGCACACTACTATCAGAGGTCTCAGCAAAACCCAAGCTTGCCCTTCATGGCCTCTGAAGGAAGTTACCCAAGTAGCCTGAGATTTAGAGAAATATGAAGAGATCAAATGTCAGGGACAACACACAAACACAGTGCACAAGCATGTGATCCCAGCGGTAGGGAGGCTGAGGCAAAGAAGCTCGTGAGTTTAAGAACAGTAAGACCTCCATTCTCACAAGTTGAGGTTTAAAAAAAAAAAAAAAAAGAACAGTAAGACCTGGCCTTAAAAAAAAAAATGCTGGATGAGTTTAATTCTAGCACTTGGAACCCATGAGTTCAAGGCCAGCCTTGGTTGAGTAGTCTGAGGCCAGCCTGAACTATATAATCAAGACCTGATCTTAAAAAAAAAAAAAAAAAGGAATTTTAGTGGGGCAGATGGTAGAGATGAGATTACAAAGGACAAATACCCAAGGTAAATAGCCCTGAGGCCTATAGAGCTTCAAAAGCTGTATTTAATATTGAGACTTTTTTCCCTTTCCACACAGGGTCTTGCTGTGTGGTTCAGACAGAGCTAGAACCTACTCACTGTGGATCCCAAACTGACCTCAAACCTGTGGTGATCATCCTGCCTCAGCCGCCTGAGGGTTGGGATTGAAGGCACATGCTCCCACACCAAGTTTCAACGTTGTGATTTTTTTCCTCCAGTATTTAACCTAGGACCTTGACATAGAGCTACCCAGCACCCCTTCCCTTTTTTAAAAAACTTTTTTGGTACTGGGGATCGAACTCAGGACCTTGTGCTTGCCAGACAGGCACTTATGCCACTGAACTATATCCCTGAACCTAACCCAGTCCTTTAAAAAAAAAAAAAAAGTTCAGGCTGGCCTCCAATTCCTTGTTACCATGATGATGCTCCTGCCTGAGCTTTTCAAGTTATCTTCCACCCCATTTTATAGAGAACAAAACTAAAGTTTCAGGGTGGATATGAAGCAGTTTTCCCAAGTTTACCCACAGCACCCCAAGGGCAGACCCAAGTTCTGAGCCCCAGTTTGCTCACTGGCTCTTCACAGTTGCCGGACTTCTCTGGGTCGCCGTCTCCCATCTGCTCTTGTCCTCTCCTGTGTTGCTTCAGTCTGTGCTCCTCAGTCCACCACCCTCTCTCCTCCCAATGACTCTCCAGTCCAGAGGCTGTGCCCCAGCAATTTCCAAAGCTCTGAGTCTCCATTGTGAAGGATGCCATCAGGCCAAGAATGCTATGCTGCTGAGCATCACATGCCCTCTCCTCTTGGCATTTCAGAGTCAGGATTTCTTGACAGTGTCAGGCCAAAAGCCAAGAGAAGAGAGACCTCCACAGCAGAGAGATACCAGCGAGGTCAGGACAGGGGAATGAGTGAGCGGCTATTGGACTCAGCAGTAGGGAGCCTTGGGACCTCGGTGGATGCCTTTAAAACACGTGGAGCTGGGCTGGAGGGGCAAAGCTGTAATCCCAGCACTTGAGGGCAAGGTGGGATCACTTGAGCCCAAGAATTTAAAACCAGCCTGGACAACATAGCAAGACCCTGTTTCAAAAACAAACAAACAAACAAAACAAAAAAATAAACTGCACTGGGCATAGTGGCACATGCTTGTAATTCCAATACTTGGGAGACTGAGGCAGGAGGATTGTAGCACGTTCAAGACCAGGCTGGGCTACAAAGTGAGCTAAAGTCCACACTGAACTGCATAGTGAGACCCTGTCTCAAAAAGAGAAAAATAGGGGCTGGGGATTTAGCTCAGCAGCATAAGCACCTGCCTTGCAAGCAGGCAGTCGTGAGTTCGATCCCCAGTACCAGAAAAAAGAAAAAAAAAAAAAAGAAAAAAAGAAAAAGAGAGAGAAAGAGAAATAAATAGTGCTACTGGGCATGGTGGCATATGCTTGTAATCCTAGCACTTGGGAGGCTGAGGCAGGAGGATCATGATGAGTTCAAGGGCAGCCTGGGCTACCTAGTGAGACCCTGTTTAAAAAGAAAAGGAACTCCAAAAAGGTAACAAAAAAAAAAATGCTAAAAAAGAAGAAGTACTAGTATAGTACATTGGGCTATTCTGAACACTTTATCCAATGAACTCATTTGCTATTCACAGCGGCTTTCCCATGGGAAATTAAGCACAGAGAAGTGAAGAGGTTGCCCAAGGTAATGAAGCTTGGGAACCATGGCAAGCAACGTCTAACTACAGACTCGTCCTGCAAGGTCCCAAGTCCTAGGTGTAACTCGAGGGCCTGGGCACTGGTGGGCAGAACTTGTGGTGAGGGAGAGGCTGAAACCTCACAGGAGGATAAGAAGGGTGAGGCAGGTGATTTACAGGCTGCCTGGTTCCCTTTCTGGCACCATAAATCAGTGGGAAGGGAGATAAGGTGATTCTAAGGGAGAGGCAGGGCAGGTCTGGTGCTACCCCTTTTTGGACAGAGGTTTCTGGCTGTGCACTTCTGTCCTTGCTCTGGGAGAAACTCACCCTGAGCAAAGCTGGAGCAACAGGCAGAAATGTGAGTGCAGGGAGTAGGGGTGGGCGCCGGGTCACAGCAGGACAGAGCCCAGGCTTGGCTGCCTTGGCTAGAGTTGTCTAGGAGACCAGTGCTGGCCTCTCTATTGTCCCCCGCCTTCTTTTTGTACTGGGGATTGAACTCATGACCTTGCACTTGCCAGTCAGGTACTTATGCCACTGAGCTAAATCCCCAGCCCATTTGTTTTTTGTTTTTGCACTAGGAATCAAACTCAGGACCTCATGTTTGCCAGGCAGGCGCTGTGCTGCCAAACTATATCTCAGGCCCAGCCATATTTGTTTTTCTGGTACTAGGAACTGAACCCTTCACATAGAACTACATTCCCAGTCCTTTTTCTTTTTTCTTTCTTTCTTGAGACAGCCTCACTATGTAGTTCAGGCTGGACTTAAACTCCTGAGTTCCCGAGTGCTGGGATTACAGACATGCACCACCACCACTTTCAGTCTTTTTTTTTTTTTTTTCTTTTTTTTGTCTCTAAATTACCCAGGCTGGGCTATACTTTTGGTACTCTTACCTCAGCCTCCCACAATGCTGGGATTACAAATATGCCTTTTCACTCTTTTTATGATTCTTCCCAGTCATCAAGGCAACTGGCAACTCTCATGGCCCTGGGTATCATTTAGCATGCCGATGGGATTATTTACAAAGTTACAGGTTAAATCTTGGATCCATCCAGGTTCAGCTAGCTGATCTGAAGAGAAACCTCCAGCCTACAAGCATTCTGTCCTCAAAGATAAATGGGGCTGGGGGTTTAGCTCAGCGGCATGAGCACCTGCCTTGAAAGCAGGCAGTCATGAGTTCAATCCCCAGTACCGATAAAAAGGAAAAAGTAAAAAAAAAAAAGATAAATGAAAATTACGGGTGTGGCACAAACCTGTAGTTATAGGAAGCTCAGGAAGAGGCTTTGCCAAGATGGCTGAGGCCTTGGAGCTGAACTTACCTTCTTCAGCTCAGGCCCTGGGTCTCCCTATCACTCTTCACTTTGAGCTACTTTTCCAAACCTTTTTTTTTTTTTTTCATTTTGAGGCAGGGTCTTGCTAAGCTGCCTAGACTGGGCTTGAATTTGTGATCCTCCTGCTTCAGCCTCCCTCAGTGCTGAGAATACAAGTATGTAGAACTGTACCCAGCAGTTCTGAATTTTACACACACACACACACACACACACACACACACACACACACGCACACGCACACAAACACACACGCGCATGCACACAGAGTTCTGTCCTTTATGCCTGGCAACTTTTTACCTGGGACTGGAAGGAGGATGTAACTCCAGTCAGGCGTTCAGTAGGTTTCCAGACCTGGTATTATCAGGGATACCAGTCAAAAGAGCCAGGGAAGGACAGTAGTGTGACACCTGTTGTCTTTCCTGTTAAATTAGAGAGCACCATCTCTAGGTTTCAGGCCTTCCTCAGGCTTACTGAGGCAACTCAAACTCAGTCCTGTGCTCGGGTATCCCTAGGCCTGCAGGAGCTGTGTCTCTGTTAGATGACATGGACACTGAAGTGTGGCACCACTTCAAGAGAAAACCCAGCCTGGCACAGTGATGGTGAATACACCTGGGGTCCCAGGCACTGGGGAGACTGAGGCAGGAGGATCCAAATGTCAAGGTACACAGTACAAGACCTTGTTTCAAAATATAGAAGGACGGGCAAGTGATGGCACACTCTTGTAGTCCTAGTGATATAGGGGAATGAAACTCCCAGCCTACTAGATGTCTGGTACAGGTTTGTGTTCTCTAAAACTGAAGAATGAATTTTAGGAACAACAGAGGTTAAGAGCAGAATATATATACTGAGAGAAAGAAAGCTTCTATCTGAGAGACAGAAAGGATCCCAAGTGGGCTGCCAAAGGCTCTGTCTTTTCTAGAGACATTTTAAAAGAAGACATTTATTTAGTGCCAGAGATCAAACTCATGACCTCACGCTTGCCAGGCAGGCACTTACAAGGCTGAGCTAAATCCCCCTTTCTAGGGATTTTTATAGAGCAAAACCATCAGGTGAGACTAGTCCAAGATGGGGAAAACATGGGAACTTGCAAGGTAGGCAGGCATGAGATGGGACAGAACTATGGTCAACCAATAAGATTAACTGTTCACGTAACATTGATTAAATCGTGGACAAATGGGGTAGCGAGTTACATAGCAAGCTGGCATTTTTTTTTTTTTGTCTTTTTCATTTTTATCAGTACCAGGGATGGAACTCATGACCACGTGCTTGCAAGGCAAGTGCTTATGCCACTGAGCTAAATCCCCAGAAGCTGGCATTCTTTTTTTTTTTTTTTTTTTTTTTGTCCTTTTCCTTTTTATTGATACCAGGAATCGAACTCATGGCTGCCTGCTTGCAAAGCAGGTGCTTATGCCGCTGAGCTAAATCCCCAGCCCCCGAAGCTGACATTCTTAAAGAGTGGTGACTCTTAGGGGTTAGGATGGTGACTCCTGGATTCCTCAAGGTGATCCATACCTATTTAGACTATCAATCCCTGCTGTCTATACTTAGGGTATGGTTGTATTTGTTTTGAGATTTGGCCCACAGCAGAGGTGTCTGTTTCCTCCAAGGTTGCAAGGTGTCTGGTCTTCTATACTGGCTCCTTCAAGGGCCCAACCCTGTCTGACTGCCTATAATTTTTTTTTTTTTTGTATTTTTACAGGTACCAGGGATCGAACTTGCGACCACAGGCTTGCAAGGCAGGCGCTTATGCCACTGAGCTAAATCCCCAGCTCCTGCCTATAATATTTCTAACTAACTCAGCTGCCTATAACACCAGCACTGAGGGACAGAGTCCCTGAGGTAGGAGCACCAAGAGTTCCAGGCCAGTTTGGGCTACATAGTGAGACTCTATTCAAAAAAAAAAAGTTTTTCATACACAAATGAAAACAGAGGAACTAGGTGGCACACACCTGTAATCCCAGCACTCAGTGAGCTGAGGCAGGAGGATGGCTGTGTTAGACCAGCCTGGGTTACAAAGTGAGCTCAAGGCCAGCCTGAACTACATAACAAGACGTTCTCAAAAAGATAAAAACAATCAAACAAACAACAACAAAAAAAAACCCCTGCCAATATCTGATATCTATCCTGTCCTGTATTTTTCCATCTTCAATTATACACTTTTGACCCATAGAAAATCTAAAGTTCAGAACTACTGCTAACAGGGAGAACAGGGAAAAACAAATTGTTTTCTTTCATGTCTTTATTAATATATATTGGTTATACAAACAAGGTTTCATTCAGCTGGATTCCTGTGTAACACCCTTTAATCATTTTCACCCTACCATGTCCACCTGTCTTATTTTTCTCCCATTGCTGAGACAAAAGTACCTGACACCCCAACCTCTCCCTTACAAACCAGATGCATTCATGCCTGGAGACACAATCTAGGGCCTACCACAGCTCTCTACCACTGAGCTACAGCACTATTTATTTTTGAGAATGAAATGTTTTCTATTATAGTGGATGCATTTTTTGTTTTCTTTTGTCTTTTTTTCTGAGACAAAGTCTCACCGCGTAGCCTACGCTGGTCTTGAACTCACACTGATAAAAAATAAATTAAAAAACAAACTTATGCAAGGGGTGGTGGTACATGCTTATAACCTCAGGACCCAGGAGGCTGAGACAGGAGAATCGATGCAAGTTTGAGGCTAGCTTAGGCTACATAGTGAGTTCAAGGGCCAGCCTGAACTACATGATGAGACCCTGTCTCAAAAATAAAAAATAGGGCCAGGAATTTAGCTCAGCAGCATAAGCACTTGCCTGCCAAGTGCAAGGTCATGAATTTGATTCCCAGTACCAAATAAAATAAGAACTCACAGTGATCCTCCTGCTTCAGCCTCCTAGTGCTGGATTATAGACATGTACCACCATGCTACACATTTGGCATGGATAGCACAGAGGCTGATGTCTTCAAAAAGGCCAAATCTAAAGGCTTCACTTGCTTCCTGCACGAATAGCTGTACTCTGGAAGTACAGATCTGTTTTGAAATGCTGGACAATTTCTCAGATCAGATGCTAGATGGGGAGTTTGGGAATCAGAAGCTCAGTGGAGTTGGGCAAGATGACACAGGTCTGTAATGTCAATACTCAGGAGGTTGAGACAGGAGGATCACCACCTGGGTTCAAGGCCAGCCTGGGCTACACAGCAAGACACTGTTTTATTTTATTTTATTGGTACCACGGATCTCACTCACTATGCCTGCTTGCAAGACAGGTACTTATGCCGCTGAGCTAAATTCCCAGTCCCAAGACCCTGGTTTGTTTTTTTTTTTTTTTTTTTTTTGGCCTTTTTCCTTTTTACTGGTACCAGGGATCGAACTCACGACTGCCTGCTTGCAAGGCAGGAGCTTATGCCGCTGAGCTAAATCCCCAGCCCCAAGACCCTGTTTTAAAAAAACAAATAATAGGGCTGGAGATTTAGCTCAGCGGCATAAGCACCTGCCTTGCAAGCAGACGGTCATGAGTTCATCCCCAGTACCGATAAAAAAGAAAAAGAAAAAACAAAAAAAACACACAAAAAAACACAACATAGCTCTATTTCTAATTTGATTAGTGCCTTACTTATTTTTTCAGTTTGGACAGATGAAGCCATGGAAGATGAGAGTTTGGTGTGATGGCCCATGCCTGAGTGCAGGAGGACTAAGAATGTTTGAGGCCAGCCTAGGCTATTTAGCAGAGCCCTGTCTCAAAATAAACTTTAAATAAATGCTGGGGGGGGGGGAGGAGATCTAGAGATGTAGCTTAGCACTTCCTGGTTTCAGTCTCCGGTTTCAAAGATGGGGGTTTGTTTGACAAAAGAAAAGACCAACTCAAGACCTGTAGGACTCAAGATTATGAGCATAGTGCTTCTTGTACTGTGGGTCTGAGATCCCAGATCTGTGACCTTGTCAGCCCTGTAGCATGGGTGTGCGGAAGAGCCTGGCCATTTGAGCTACTTCTAGCATCTGAAGTCCATCAGCTCTGACTCTCACCTCCAACTTGTTCCTCCAACTTATCTTTGTGTGAAGGTAACCAAGCCATTTCCCTTCTGGAGCCTGATCTCCATGTTGGCGATGGTTCCTTCCACATAGTGTTTCAGTGAAGGTTCTGGCCAGGGTGATATGGCAGCATCCCTGATATAGTCCCTGTGCCTCATGCTGTGATCAGCAAGCAAGTACAATAGTGACACTTTACATATGTCACCCAAAGCATGGGACGGCTGGTCATCCATCACCCTAGCTCGAAGGACACTGAGTCACCTGTAGGAGCTGTGGGGTCAGTGTAGATGGCAGTTCCTTCACTCAAAAGCCAGCCCAGCCCTGCAGGAGCAGGGAGACACACCCAGTTCTCATGACCAGGCTCTCAGAGTAACAGCCTCATCCATCAATGAGCCTCATCCATCAATGACAGCCTCAGTCCAGCCTAACTTTATGGACCCTGCTGGTACTTAAGTCTCTGGAGGGTGCAGGTGCACCCACCCCTTCCTCAGCACAGGCTGCTGCTCCGATCAGGTAGGCAGGCAAGGGGTGGGGATGAGAGGGCCCTGGGCTTCCGGGGGCCAGAGAATCAGCTTTAGAGCAAAGCCCAAGTCAAAGTGCTGGCACTGGGCTGGCTGGCATTGGGATTCTTGCCCTTGGCAGAAGACTAGGGTCTGTTTACACAGTCCTGTGCTGGAAGAGGGCTTGGGAAAGCTGTGTGCACAAGGGTAGATCTCAGCCCCACTGTGCCCCGCTCCCCATTGTTTTCATGTCTGTACTGCAGGTCTGCCGGGGTAGAGCTGATGACCTTAGTGTCTCACCCTTTTTGTCTCCCCCGCACAGGGTAAAGGCCAGGGGTGTGACCAGAAGTGAAGAGAAAATGCCTGGGAACTGAGTGATGGGAAGACCAGTGAGGAGAGGGATGGTTCTGCAACCTCCCACCCCAGGCCCAGCAACATGACAGTTTCATACACCCTCAAAGTGGCTGAGGCCCGCTTCGGAGGCTTCTCTCGCCTGCTGCTTCGGTGGAGGGGAAGCATCTACAAGCTCCTGTACAAGGAGTTTCTGCTCTTTGTCGCCCTCTACGCCGCGCTCAGCATCACCTACCGGTGAGGCGAGTTTCGGGGCTGGTCCATGGGGCTTGCGCTGTCCATCTCCCTGCAAATGTGGCCTGAAACCGTCCCTCCCCCCAGGCTGCTGCTGAGCCAGGCGCAGAGGCACGTGTACGCTCAGGTGGCCCGGTACTGCAACCGTTCTGCAGACCTCATCCCTCTGTCCTTCGTACTGGGTGAGGCCCCTGCTAGTTCTCCCTGGCATCTGCCCTGACCTTGGGGTTGAGTTCACTGCCAGGCGGCACAGCCCAGTCAACCAGCACAGGCACAGGAGCTAGGCACTGTGGGTCCAAGGCTCCCCCAGGTATAGGCCCAACCTGTCATTCGTGGGCCCTCATTCAGCCAGGCTGAAAAACCTCCTGGCTTCACTACTATACTGTGGCAAGGAGTCAGAGAGATGACACTCCCTGCAACACTCAAGGGAAGCCAGATCCTGAGATAACCATTGCTAGACCTTGCAGGATGGCATCCAGGGAAGCTGTCACTTTTTCCTCCTCCCGGCTGGCCTTGCCCAGAGGGTGGTCGTGAGAGGTGCAGGGAGATGTGTGGTTGCCTCCCCAACCCCTACCCCAGTCAGGGACTGCACTGGACTGTCTGGCGGGAGGAGAGAAGCGCAGGGCCTGCCGAGTCCCAACCCCTTCGCTCTCTCTTCCCGACCTCTCCCACGGCGGCCCACCAGGTTTCTACGTGACTCTGGTGGTGAACCGCTGGTGGTCCCAGTACACGAGCATCCCCCTGCCGGACCAGCTGATGTGCGTCATCTCGGCCAGCGTGCACGGCACGGATCAGCGCGGCCGCCTGCTTCGCCGCACCCTCATGCGCTATGCCAACCTGGCGTCCGTGCTGGTGCTGCGCTCGGTGAGCACGCGCGTGCTCAAACGCTTCCCTAGCCTGGGCCACGTGGCGGACGCAGGTGCGCGGGCGGTGGTCTGGCCCCCAGGGGGCGCTACAAGGACGTCTCGGGCAGAATGGCGGGAGGCAGTGGGGTGGACCTGCTGCTTCCCCTGGCGGCGGATTGCAACCCTTCAACTTCACCCGCCAGGTTTCATGTCCCAGGAAGAGAAGAAAAAGTTTGAGAGTCTGAAGTCAGACTTCAACAAATACTGGGTCCCCTGCGTCTGGTTCACGAACCTGGCTGCCCAGGCCCGCAGGGATGGGCGCATCCGGGACGACATCGCGCTCTGTCTCCTCCTGGAAGTGAGTTAGCCTCGGATCAAGGCTCCCTAGCTTTGATTAAATTTGGAATCTAATACTTGTGTGGCGCCACCTACGTGCTATGAACATTTGGAAGCGCGCACAATATAGTAACTCATTTAGCCCTCACAGCCCTTGAGGCACACACGTTTCTTATCCTCTTTTCATAGATGAGGAAACTCGGGCATAAAGTAGAAAAACCCAAATCACACAGCTAGTTAGTGCAACAGGGATTCACACTCAAGACTTTCTGGTTCCAGCTGCTTGCTGCAGCTTCGCTAAATTGCTCTTTATCGAAGGCAGCCCAGCTTGTCAGGATTGCGGGCGGTGGAGTCCCAGAACTGCTCATGCTGGGTCCCCTGGGCACTGCTTAGCTCTCCTTGCTCGCCTCTGCTGACCTCCTCTGTCTGCTTTACCCCAGGAGCTGAACAAGTACCGTGCCAAGTGCAGTATGTTGTTCCACTATGACTGGATCAGCATCCCGCTCGTCTACACCCAAGTAACTGCCTCTTTCCCCCTCCCAGTGCCCACTGTGAGTCCTAAGAACTAGATGGTCCTTACTGGGTCATGAGGACCCTCACTGGCCCTGAGTCTCATGAACAGCATAGGGCTCATTCTCAAACCCACCTGCCACTCCACCCATAAGACCCTATCCCACGATTAGTCACTTGTCAGTTCCTCCCAGAGCGGAGGCAGAGGCGCACTTCTCTCTGCCTCATGGCACCGTCCTCTGGGCCTGGCTTTCCCTTCTCCAGGTGGTGACCATTGCAGTGTACTCCTTCTTCGCTCTCTCCTTGGTTGGCCGCCAGTTTGTGGAGTCAGACACAGAGGCCAACAAGCCTCAGGAGCCTCTGGAGCCACACCAGGAGCCAGCACCGGCCCTGGGAGACCCAGACATGTACGTGCCTCTCACCACGCTACTGCAGTTCTTCTTTTATGCTGGCTGGCTCAAGGTGGGTACTTCTGAGAGTCATGTTGCCTTGCTCTGCAAAAACATGGGCACAAGTCTCCCAAAATTGGGGACAAGTGGGGTTCTGGAGCCAGAGGATACTGTCCACACCCTGCAGGTGGCTGAACAGATCATCAACCCCTTTGGTGAAGATGACGATGACTTTGAGACCAATCAGCTCATAGACCGAAACCTGCAGGTGAAGTGGGGCTTGGCGGTGAGACCAGATCCCTGCAAGTGCTCGGCCTGGGTGTGGAAGTGATGAAGGCCGCTGTGACCTGTGTCTCCCCTTCTCCTGGCCCAGGTGTCCCTGCTGGCTGTGGATGACATGTACCAGAACCTGCCCCCTGCGGAGAAGGACCCGTACTGGGATGAGGCCCAGCCGCTGCCACCCTACACCTTAGCCACAGCAGCTGACTCGCTGAGACCTTCCTTCCTGGGCTCCACTTTCAACCTGCGGTGAGTGGTCACCTTCTGGGGCACCAGCGGCTGCTCTGGTCTCTAGCAGGCCATCAAGTCTCGCTCCTTGCCACTCCTGTCCACAGCATGAGCGATGACCAGGAGCAGACCTGGCAGGTGGAGGCGTCTCCGACACCGGCGCGGCCGCCCGCACAAACTCCACTGCTCAGCCGCTTTCTGGGCGCAGGTGCGCCCTCCCCGGCCATCAGCCTGCGCAACCTCGGCCGCGGCGTGCGCGGAACTCCGCGCACCCCGTACCCGGTGCGTTTCCGGGTTGAGGAGGGCGGTGACGCAGAGTCCTCGGGGCGTATAGAGGAGGAGGCTGCAGAGTCCGCGGAGGAGGGCCTGGAACCCTGATGCTGCCCATCACACCTGCTGGCCTCCCTGTAGCCCTAGGCCTTGCCTGCCAGCTGACAGATTTTTCCAGGTGCCTTGAGAGCTTTAGGGAGGGCCTTAAAGGCCAAGACACAGGGCAAGGGTTGAGGATGTGGCTCCTATGAAGGCCCTGGAGTTAGTACACTGTACCACAAAAATAAAATTAAAAACGTTTTGTTTTGTCTTGTTTTTGGGGATCTAACTCATGACTTCATGCTTGCTAGGCAGGCACTTATACCAGTGAACTAAATCCCCAGCCCTTTAAAAAATTATTTTTGAGACTGTAGTCCAGGCTGGCCTTGAATTCATTGGCAATCCTCCTGCCTCAGCCTTCCAAATGCTCAGTGTCACAGTCCTGAATTTGTGATCCTGCTTCAGCCCCCTAGAATGCTGGGGTCAGTTATGTGCTACAGTAGGATACAAATTCTGGCTTTCCTTCATCTGTTCGACTGTGGGATACCTAAGTTTTGCTGTTGGGTTTTTTTAGGATGGGGGTCTATATAACAGTTCAGGCTGGCCTTGAACTCACTGTGTAGCCCAGTCTAACCTTGAAATCATGGTGATCTACCTGCCTCAGCCTCCTGGGGTTATAGAAATGTGCCACGGAACCAGGGATACAAAACATTTTTGGACAAATGCTTTATCCGTGTACCCCAGATAGTCAACATTTGGAAGCCTGTTTCCAAATCTGTCATAGTCAATAGCACTTCACAATGACAGCCACTCACACAAAAGGCATCACAGGGGAGATAGCCTGGCTCTTGGTGAGCTTATCTACAAAGATAACTGCTATGGAGTGGGTAGACAACTTCACAGAACCCACTCATCTTACTGATCCATTAGGTAGAAGACTCAGTTGTGGTTCTCCAACAAACTGAAGCAGGACTGCAAAAGATCAAAGCCTTGTAGAGCTATTAGAAAATGCAGGCAGAGATAGGAATATGTCACATGCCTGTAATCCTACCAATCAGGAGGCTAAAGTAGGAGGCCTCCCACTGCAGAGTTCAAGGCCAGCTTGGGCTAGAGACCCTGTCTTTAAAAAACAAAACCAGGCATGGAATGTGTGGTCCAGTGTGTAACTTGTTTAGCATGTGGCCTGCCTCAGTGGCCAGCACACTCTTCTCCCCTCTCCCCACACTAGAGAGGTTAAATCTTCTGTTGGACAGAGCTCTTAGTAAGAGTTAATACCTAGGGGCTGAACGAAGGTCAACACTGGGTGGGAAAGCATGCCAGAGCCAACAAATGACTTAAGGATCTCTTAGGTTGAAGGGTTTTTTTAACAAGGTCTTTATACTCAGAAAAACGTAACATTCTATACAAACTGGATTTTTGTGTACTTGCAACTTATCAAAAATAAGGAACCAGGGGCTGGGGATTTAGCTCAGTGGCATAAGCGCCTGCCTTGCAAGCAGGCAGTTGTGAGTTCGATCCCCAGTATCGATAAAAAGGAAAAAGACAAAAAAAAAAAAAAAAAAAAAAAAGGAACCAACTGAATTTTGCACTTTTATGTAAAGGTACAAACCTGTAATCCCAGCATTCTGGAAGGTTTTTAGACAGTGAGAGATAAACCTGGGCAAATTAAGAGATAGTCTCTAGCCGGGTGTAGTGCCTCATGCCTATAATCCCAGCACTCAGAAGGCAAAGGCAGGAAGAACATTCCAAATTCCAGAGCCAGGGCTGCAAAGTGAGCTCAAGGCCAGCCCAAGCTACACAGTGAGATCTTGTCTCATAAACTAAAACAAGCCAAGAAGATTATCTCAAATTTGAGGTAAGCCTGGGCTTCACAGGGAATTCAAGGCCAGCCTGAACTATAGTAACACCTTGTCCCAAAACAAAACAACTGGGTGTAGTGGTGCATGTTCATAATCCCAGCAATGGGGAGGCTGAGGCAGGAGGATTGTAGCGAATTGTGCCCAGCCTGTCCTACAGTTGAGACCATCTCAAAAAACAAATATAAAACTCATTTGCCAACCAGGTAGAGCTCAGCTAAGTAGCAGAGACCTGGAATGAGCTACCTGGCTATTTGTAGTGAAGTACCTGGACACATCAGTGGGAACCAACCTGTATGTTCACTGAGGTCAGGCTGGTGTGTGGTTTGTGACTCACCATCAGAGACACCAGGTCACATCTTTTAACTGGCAAGGATCTTTATTCTAGGTAGGAGTGGTGATGCATGCCAGTGATCCCACCAACTAGCAAACTCTAGGCCAGCCTGGGCCTTGAGATCCTCATCAACAAACACTACAAAGGAGCTGGAGACCCATCTGACATCAGTATATATGAGTATGAATGTCCAGGAAATAGACAGGTGATGTCTGGCCTGGGAGTATACTGCTTAGAGATAGAGCACTAAGCTAGCATGTACTTAGCTCAGCCTCCACCCCCAGCATGGCCAAAAAACAAAATAGCAATCTCTGTCAGCATGCACTTGTAGCCTCAGCTATTCAGCTGAGGCAGGAGGACCCTCTAGTTAAGAGACCACCCTGGACAGTATAGGTAAACTCCCATTTTAAAAATAAAAGATGAGGCTGGGTGTGGTAGCATACTCTTGTAATCTCAACACTCAGAAGGATCCTTTCAAATTTGTTACTAGCCTAGATTACGGTGAGTTTAAGGCCAGCCTGAATTGCATGGCAAGACCCTGTCTCAAAGACAAAAGCACCTGCCTG
Organism: Cavia porcellus; assembly: GCF_034190915.1. Lineage (NCBI taxonomy): Eukaryota > Metazoa > Chordata > Mammalia > Rodentia > Caviidae > Cavia > Cavia porcellus. The sequence goes on from NW_026947508.1 coordinate 35,941,191, forward strand.
GTAAGCACAAGGTTGTGAGTTAAATCCTGGGTACTAAAAAAGAAAGTATTAGAGATATACAGTTCAGTGTGAAGGCCCTAGGGTTCACTGAATTCCTAGCATCACCTAAAAAAGGGGTTTTTAAGTGACAAGTATGTAAGTATGATGTCACTGCAAAAAAAGGGACCAAAATAAAGATCAAGACCCAAGTTCAACCAACATTTGGCAACATTACATGTGGAATTCCAGAGTATGTTCAGAAGCCTGGTGTGGTAGCACAAACCTACAGTCTCAGCTTAGAGGAGACCAAGGCAGGACTGTCACAGGTTACATAGTGAATTCAGGGCCACCCTGGAATACACAGAAATCCCATCTCAAAAGAGCAATTGTATTTCGATAACTCTTTGGTATTGATGGTAAAGTTGAGAGGCTGGTGGTAGATGAATCTTTCAACAAGCCTTGAGAAGTCCAAGTTCAAATCAGACAATTTTGAAGTTTAGGCAAACTTTCCAAAGATGAAATTTTTTTTGTTTTTGGTATTTTGAGATAGGGTCTCACTATGTAACCCAGGCTGGCCTCAAAAATCACTGTGATCCTGCCTCAGCCTCCCAAGGGCCAAGATTATGGGTGTACGCTAAAAATAGCACCCAGCAAACCATAACACTTGGATGCTGATGACGGCAAGTTGAGAACAAAGATTTCTTAAAGCAAAAATCACTAGTATCCTAGACATTTAAAAATTCTGGCTGGCAAGGGGTATAGGGACTTAACCTGCTTTCACCAATGCAGTAGATTCAATACAACTTCAAGGTTTCCATACCATCCACAAATTCAGGTTATACACTTACCTGCTGGGGATGTAGTGTGGTGGTACAGAATATTCTTAGTGATCACAAGGCCCTGGCTTTGACCTCTAGCACACACATATAATCTTACCCAAATATTTACAACCTAGGTTTGTATGCAAACGAAAGGGACACAGGATCTTTACAAACTTACAGACTTCATACAACATGAACATAGAACAATAAACACCTTTATTACATGAACTAATCAAGGAGGGAAGGTTTATTTGCCTTTCCGGGCCTTGATTTTCCTCAGATAGAACTCCAGCTCCTTGCCCTCTAGCACATAGCCGTCTGCTCTGCCACACTGGCCTGGTCTTGATGCAATGCAGGCTGCAAAAGAATATGTGGCCCTTACCAAAATGACAAAAAAACCCCACCCAACTGTATCCTTTAAAAAAAAAAATCCATGATGGTCCTTGGCACCCTAGGGGGCAGGCATGAAGCCCACAATCTTGTCAGATATACTTTATCAGCACTTGAAGTCAGTAGCAGAACTGGACAAAGTTTTCATCATTAAGACGGCCCCCATCAACTTGAGAATGGACTTCTGGAAATACTCCTGGAACCCAGCAGCCAAGTCCTCTAGACCACACAACTGGCAGTCAAATAAACTTTAAGGCAAGGATAAGACAAAGTGTGTATTGCACATTGCCGTGAGTCCCACCTCCCCAGCACAAAGGCTGTCTCACCAAGAAGCTTGCCCTGCTGGAACTGCTCCTCCAGAAGACTGCTGATTTTGGCGTTCTTTTTCCTTTCATCGTACTTCTTTTGAATTTTCTTTGATCGTTTTTTGTTTAAAATCTCTTCCTCCTCAGGAGTCTGAGTAGAGAGAATACACTGACTAGCTCAGAAAAGACCTGATATCAGAACTTTCTCAAACTCCAAACACCCTCATGCCTGCCTTCCTCAGCACTAAAAGGTTTCATCACTCCCCCTTCAGCAGCAGAACTGAACAGTCTTCATCACGAGAAGGCTCAGGCCACAGTACCCTCAGCCCCAAACAGAAGGAACACGCACCAGCTTGGCCCCCTTCTTGCGGCCCAGGGGCAGTGCATAGTGTGATTCGTACCACTGTCGGTACGGTGTGCTGTCAATGAGCACAATGCAGTTCTTCACCAGGGTCTTGGTGCGGACCAGCTCATTATTGGATGCATTGTAAACAACGTCAATGATCCTTGTTTTTCGAGTACAACCTGCTCAGGAGATTTAGAATCAAGTCAAGTAAACCACAAGACAACTGTTTTGCCCTCCCGCGTCTTTCCCAAGACCCCACACAACCACAGAGGATCAGCTTTTTTTATATTACCTCACCTTTTCAGAGGTATTTGGCAACCAAGCCTCCAGAATCAACTCCAACCCATCAGGCTTCAGGAGTTAGGAAACCACCCACTTCCACAGGCCCCACTCACACTCAGAGCCCCAGGAGAAGTTTCCCACATCCAGCCTCAGGGCTCGGTACTTCTTATTGCCTCCTCGAACTCGGACTGTGTGTATTCGGCGGGGGCCAATCTGGGAAACACAAGAACTTGGTTATCAAGTACTGCAGGTCACAGGAGGGGAATATGTGCTGGACGGAGGCAACGGTTCAGTGTAACTATGACAAGTCCTCGCATTGGCAAGTGGCACACTAGTGACCAAGACGGCCACAACCACACCTAAGGATACTTTTTTCATCACGTTTGTTGCCTGTAAGTAGGAAAACCTGTCCCCAAATGCGGAAAAATTATCACAAAAATACCACAATTCTAATTATCCCGGGGAAGATGCCTGACCAGAAGCCCTCCTGAGTCCCAGTGCACAGGGTCTCCTTTTGATGTTAAGCTCTCCCGGCAGGGGGCACAAGGCATCTTGTCCCTTCAGTTTATTCGGCACTACTCAGTGGGGAAAACAAAGAAACCACAGGCCCAAGGTAAAACCCATAATAGCCACACGTAAGGGTCGACACAGCACCCACCTTGGTGTTGGCAGCAGGGCGACCCAACTCATACTTCCGCTTCTTGTGATAGGGCTTTCTTTTGCCCCCGGTCTTGCGGCGTTTATGCCAGTTGTCCCGAGAGATGCCTGCATGCGGGAGCGGGTAAGAGAGCTGGAACCATCGGCCTCGGCGACGGCGGCTCACCTCCTCCGGAGCCCCCCGCACCGGCCCGCCGCACGCTCAGCTCTCCAAGGTTTGCTTCCCCACCGCTCAGTCGGGAGTACGCAGCGTTACCGAGGTGTCATCATACACGCGCGGCCTGGCCTGCTGTTTGCAGCGGCAGCCATGTTAGCACAGAGGGCAGCCCCGGGTCCCTTGGAGACCCCACAGTGGGCCCCGGAAGCCAAAACACGAAGGCCTATCATCCCTCGTAGTTGTTCGCAGCCAGGGACCTGAGTGTTTGCACTCCTAAATTTTGGCGCGGGTAAGGATGGCACCGGATTAAACTCACCCCCTGCCGCAGGAAAGCAAACGAGAACTCACCCATTGCTCGGCGCTGGCTGGAAAGAGGAAACGCAAAGGCTCACGGTTCGATTTGTGAGACGTTGCCCCGCCCCTTTTGCGTCTCTTCCGGGCATTGTGGAGACCAGATGAAGCTCGCGCTTTCTGGCGCAGGACCTAGTGTTTAGAGAGGGATAACACGGGACTTGCTGGCTGGGCGTCCTGTACAACCCGATCTTCGGCGGGATGAGAGGGCGAACACGCCGCACTAAATAGAAGCGGAAAAGTTTTAAATCAGGCGTAGTGGTGCGCTTCTGTAATCCAGCACTCTGGGAGGCTGAGGTAGGAGGATAGAAAGTTTTAAACCGGGCGTGGGTGGCACACGCCTGTATCCCCGCACTTAGGGCAGCAGAGAATCCACAGTCTGGGCACCTTTGTGGTTTAGGTAGACTCCTCACGTACTGCGATGAGAAAGGTCTGGAGGCGTAGCTCCGTGCCGAATCACTGGGTTTCATCCCGGGTAGTGCAAATAAAGTTTGAGCTCAGGCTGGGCGACATGGCAGCAAAACGAGATCGTGTCAAGGCTTGCACCAGGGTTGGTGCAACCGAAAAGTGCTTAGAGTTCAGTTGAGCATCATTGTGCTTCAAGTATTTTGAAAGGTTTTCTTCAGAAATTAAAGAACAGCCGAGAGTGGTGGTGCACGCCTGTAAGCCTAACATTTTGGAGGCAGAGGCAGGATTATTACCGGAAGTTCGAGGCCTGTTTGAACTACATACATCCTACCTACAAAAAAAAAAAAAAAAAGACTGTCGGGCGTGGTGGCGCATACCTATAATCTCAGCACTTGAGAGGTTGAGGCAGGAGGGTCACTTCCAGTTCGAGGCCAACCTGAACTGTATAGCAAAACCCTTGCTCACAAAGATAAAAAAGAGAAATGTGGGTGTGGTTGTGTTAGAAAAGATTGGAGTGCAGTGTAGGGGGTTGGTTTGGGTTTTGTTGGGAAGGGTTTGGTGATAGATTGAACATGAAGGGCCTGTGAAGAATTCTTAAATGAGCCGGGGATTTAGCCCTGGCAAGGCAAGCTTGTGAGCTTGGGCACTGGTACCATCCCCCCCAAAAAAGGTTACATTTGGCCGTAGGAATATATAGCTCAGCGGCACAGTAATTGCCTGGGAAATGTGTGTTCAATTCGGTACCAAAGGGGCGGGGAGCCTAAATTTGATCAATTGAATGGATCTTCATGTCATTTACTAAAATGGTAAAGTAGTAGTTGTTCTGAATACACTGTGAAATCCAGGTGAATTATAAGAATGATAGGTAGGCAGTGTGATGATAGTCCTGTCTGATCACTGGTCTGGACAGAAGATGGTACTTTGGAGTCAGAGGTATAGAACCTAAAACCATACTTAAGGCCATCTCAAACAAGGAGAGGTCAGAGCCAGACATGGTGGTTCGCACCTGTAATCCCAGCACTCGGGAGACTGAGGCAGGAGGACCATTGTTGAGTTCGAGACCAGCCTGGACTACACAGTGAGCTCAAGACCAGCCTGAACTGTATAGTGAGACCCTGTTTCAGAAAGACAAAAAAAAAAAAAAAAAAAAGAGGTCAGCAAATCTATGAAAAATAAATACTTCAGGGACAGCAACTCAGATCTCCAGTCTAATGCTAAATGCAGCCATAGATAACAGTAAGCAAAGCGCGAGTCCTTGACTTGGCCCAACCTCTCAAGTGCTGGGATTACAGGTGTACACCACTACAGAACACTTGGCTCAGACTTCTTCTGAATGAATTTCCTGCATTAAGACCCCAAAAGACCAACTAAACATCAAAATAGAGGGGCTAAGGATATGTCAGTGTAAAGCACTTGTTAGCACCCGAGACCATAGGTTTCATCCCTAGCACTGCAAAAATAACAAATAAAATGATATTGCTCATATTATAATTCTCCAGGGCCAGAGATACAGCTCAGCACCTGCCTGGCAAGCCCAACGTTGTGAGTTCAATCCCTGGTACCAAAAAGAAAAAAAGAAATAAAATTCTTCATCACCAATTGAAACTAATCTGACCTCCAGAGAAATCAGGAGAAGCCAGGGGTGGTGGTGCCTATCTGTAATCCCAGCACTTGGGAGCCTGAGGCAGGAGGATTACTGAAAATTTGATGTCAGTTTGGGCTATACAGTGAGACCTTGTGTCAAATAACCAGAAACAAAAAACAACAGCAAAAGAAGCTAGGGATTTAGCTCAGCCACATAAGTACTGCCTGGCAAGCTTGAGGTTGTTAGATCTTTGGTACCAAAAAAAAAAAAAAAAAAAAAAAAAAAAAAAAAAAAATCACAAAAAGGAGCTGGATTAAGCTGTAGCTTTGTGTGCTTATGTGCATGTTCCCAGGCATGCCTATAAGGGATGTAGATTAGGGCAGAGTGCTTGCCTAGCATGGATGACGTGCTGGTTCAATCTCCAGTATTGGGGGTGGGGTGGGAGAGAGCTTCTAGGCCAAGGCTTGAGGAAGCTCAGTATTTCAGGTGACATAGAGAAAAGCAGCTGGCAAAGAACAGAACAAAAATGTGGCAGGAGGGGCTGGGGATTTAGCTCAGTGGCATAAGCGCCTGCCTTGCAAGCAGGCAGTCGTGAGTTCGATCCCTGGTACTGATAAAAAAATGAAAAAAAGACAAAAAAAAAATTTAAAAAAATGTGTCAGGAGCAAAGCCAGCACAGGGCAATACCATGGTGTGATGTTGACAGGAAATGTACTCCAAACAAAACCTAAAAAGTGATGGTTGGATTTGGTAAACCCAAGTCCTTGGAGATAAGCAGGAAGCATTTCCTGTGCAGTGAACTTGGCATCAGGGCTAAGATGAGAAATTTCTCCCTAAAAGCTGACATGTCACAGAAAAACAACGTTCAGTACTAGTCAGTCAGGAGGCATGGGAAGGGCTCTATTAGGCGCAAATTCAAAAGTATGGTACAATGGGGACCTCAAGATGGAGAGGCACATTAAAGCTGGAACTGGGTATATTTATAGGACTTTAGGGACATTTTAAAAATGGGTGTCTAAAGCTGGATGTGGTGGCACGTCTGTAATCTCAGCACTCAGGTTGAAACGAGAAAAAACTAAAGTTCGTAAGCAAGAAAATGAACAGTCAACTATAGTACATACAGTGGAATACAACTCAGCAGTAGAAAGGGCCAGGTAACTAAGACGTGGCTTGGGAAGCACTGTCCTGGACAGTCCTGGGTCACAGTATTAACTTTTTTTTTTTTTTTTAATCGGTACCAGGGATCGAACTCACGACTCTGTGCTTGCAAGGCAGGCGCTTATGTTGCTGAGCTAAATGCCCAGCCCCCTGTTAACTTGTTTATATGATGTTTTATTTATTTTTTGATACTAGGAGTCTAACTCAGGACCTTTGCACTTGCCAGGCAGGTGGTGCCACTGAGCTATATCCCTGGCCCTAGAGCAATGTGAACTTAAAGTGAAAAAATCAAAACAGTGGTTGTCTAGAGTTTGGGAAAGGATGCAGGGAAGTTTCTGGAGAAAAGGGACACAGAACTATTGTCCAGTGTGTGTAGGAATACTGTCTTTTTTATTCTGTATTTCTGCTGCTTTGACATCTTGGGGCCCTGGATGGACCAGACTGGCCTTCCCAGAACTGGTGAATTGGGGCCCCACAGGGAGCTTTTCATGTGTAAACCACCAGGCCAGACTTCACCTCTCAACTGCCCCTCCGTGATACAGCCACTCTCCCAGCCAATATTTCCTCCCTCATCTCCCCAACCAGGCAGCACACAAAGCTCCTTAGCCCCAACACCATTGAAATCACTCACACTTGCCCATATCAAGCCTCTTTCGCCCAGCCTCATCTCTTCCTTCAGAAATTACAATAAATTTTCTGCCCACATTCTGTCCTCTTCTCTAGGGATCTGTGACTATAACAACAAAGAAACAAAACAAAAACTTATCTTTTCAATGCCTGTCTTCAAACTTGTTAACCTTGCCACACCTGAATAAGAATAAAACGTGTATTTAAAAACCACATTTGTTAGGCAGGGGATATAGCTCAGTGGCACAATGCCTGCCCTGTAAGCATGAGTATGAAGTCCCGAGTTTGAGTTCTAGATTTGTGCCGGGCATGATGGTGCATGCCTATAATCACAGCACTTGGGAGGCTGATGCAGGAGGATCACAGAGAATTTGAGGCTAGCCTGGACTACATAACCAAGTTCAAGGCCAGATCTGTAGCAAAAATTATAAATTTCCCTTAGAAAAGAGCTACATAAATCGAGGATGGTGGGAAATAGGTGGACATACAGCTGAAACAAGAATGGCAGCACAGCACCTGCCTGGCAAGTATGAGGTCATGAGTTCAACTCCTGATCCAAAAAAAAGCAAAGTTGTTATAGTTTCATGATGGGTACATGAGAGTTCAGTATACTATTCTATTTACCTTGAACACATTTAAGATTTTCTATAACACATTTTAAAAAGAACACAGCAAAGTAGGCCATGGTACTTTATTTACTGTATTGACTTTATGAGAACATTCACAGGTGTTTATAATTAATAAATACACAAGGATAAAAGTATTCATGACAGGCTGGAGGGGAGAGTTACCAAAAAACCAGAAAAAAATCAAGAAATAAAAAAAAAAATTTAAAAGGTACTATACTACATTAGAGATAGGATAAAGCTTGAAAAACTGTGTTTCTCAAGTTATTAAATTTAAGTATTCAATTTTTTTTTTTTTTGTACCAGGGATCGAACTCATATTTCACACTTACTAGGCAGGTGCTTACATTGTTGAGCTAAATCCCTGGCTCTAAACTTACTGCTTTTTTTTTTCCTATTAACTAGTGATTTCTTAAACTTATTTCAAAATTAAATGAAAATGGGGTATGGTGGTGCATGCCTGTAATTCCAAAATCAGGAGGCTGAGGCAGGATTACTGCAAGTTCAAGGCCAGTATGGGTTACAGTGAGTTCAAGGTCATTCTGAACTGCATAGTGAAACTGTCTCAAAAAGACCAAAAAAAAAAAAAAAAAAAAAAAGTAAATAAAATGAAGATGATTGGGTATGGTGATAAATGCCTATCATGCCAGTGATATAGGAGAAATATTGTTAGCGAAATGGGAGGAAGAGAAACAGTGGTATGGGGGCTGGAGTTACAGCTCAGTGGCACAGCACTTACCTGGCAAGCACGAGGTCATGAGTTTGATCCCTGGTACCAAATAAATAAGAATCAGAGATATGTGCTCAACATACCTTTATTTCAGACCAAACCCGAGGGGGACTATCCTGGCTATCATTCAGGCCATGAGGTCTTTTACAGAGTCACTTTAGTGAAAGGGACTGTGGCTACCTGCCAAGGACAGGAAATCTGCTCAGTGTCTCATGTCAGGCATATCCCCTGAGACTGAAGAATTTGCAAGAGACAATGGACATTAAGAACAGGTAAGACGGGGCTGGGGATTTAGCTCAGTGGCATAAGCTCCTGCCTTGCAAGCAGGCAGTTGTGAGTTCGATCCCTGGTACCGATAAAAAGGAAAAAAGACAAAAAAAACAAAAAACAAAAAAAACCCCAAAAAAACCAGGTAAGATTATTGAGAGACAGTTCCTAAGAGACAGGAGGGATCCCAAATGGGTTGCCACCAAAGGCCTTTGTCAGGGGTGATTTATACAGCAAAGTCACAATATGGGTACAGTGCGGGTCAGACTACAACCTACCTATAGGATCATAAGCATAGCCACTTAGCCAATATTGAGCCAATGGTGGTGGTGGGGGCACATGCAAGGGTTTATGACTGATATCATAAACCGTAGCCATTTATGACTTCTAAAACAGGAACATTATAAAGAAACTGAGGCAGGAGGATCACTGCAAGTTCAAGGTCAGCCTGGGCTACATAGTGAGCTCAAGGCCAGCCAGAACTACATGGCAAGACTATCTCAACCTCCCACCCCAAAAAAGGAGCATTTGGGAAGGGGTGGGTCCAAGTGTTCTGGTCACCTACTTGGATGTCTATGGATCTGAAATTGGACTCCTGAGTCCAATTAGAACTCAGGCTTTCTAGTCTAGTTCTTTCACACAGTGTTACAGTAAACTGGGACCTTAAAAGGAAGTGGTTAATTCGCATTATAATTTTCTTGAAATTCAGGATCTTAGTGGACTGCATTCCATGATGACTGAGGAAATTCATTCTTCGTCCTAAGTCCCACTTCACTGTCTATACTAATTTTCTTTTGTACTGGAAATCAAATGCAGAACCTTGCTTTTGCCAGGCAAGCACTTATGCTGCTAAGCTATATTCCCAACCCTTTATATTTTGTATTATATGGCTGGTCCCTCCACTCTGTCTCAGCTCCTTCCCCTAGATAAATGAATTATTATTAGCTAACTAAATAAACTATCTTCTACATCAGCACTCAGAAGAGCAGAAGGCCTTTGTAGATTTTTTTTCTTTTTCATTTTTATCAGTACCAGGGATTGAACCGACTACTGCCTGTTTTGCAAGGCAGGCACTTATGCCGCTGAACTAAATCCCCAGCCCCCAGCCATTGTAGATTTTCAAGGCAACATTCCATTTGTTTACTGACAGTGCTTGCAACCAGCCCAGAGAAACTAGAGAATGAAGACTGAGGAGTCCTCTGATGATCAGCCTTATGACTCATGGATTCCAGGGCTTTTTTTTTTTTTTTTTTTTTTGTCTTTTTATTGGTACCGGCGATCGAGCTCACGACTGCCTGTTTGCAAGGCAGGCGCTTATGCAGCTGAGCTAAATCCCCAGCCCCTTCCAGGCTTATTGTAGCCTTCTAGTGGATACATAATGATACATTGTATCTTTAGAGCTTTGCTTCACATCTCTGCAGTAAACTATGATATTGAGTGCCTTTTCATATAATTAGCTGTGTATGTTTTCTTTGTTGAGATGCCTCTTCAAATCTTTTCCCTATTTATAAATTAGAAAAAAAATTTTTTTTGAGGTAGGACCTTGATAGGTTAGAGTCAGATTTGAGCCAATCCTCTTGTCTCAGCAGGAGCTTGATTGTTGACTTTAGCCCCATATTGGATATGTTTCATATTTCTTTTCTGTACTAAGGTTTTTTTTACTTTCCTGATTGTGGATGGCATTTGAAAAGTTAAATTTTAATTTTTTTTTTTTTAAACAAGGTCTCACTATACAGTTCAGGCTGGTCTTGAGCTCATTTTATAGCCCAGGTTGTTCTCAAACTTGCAACAATCCTCTTGCCTCAGCCTCCCAAATGTGGGGATTATAGGCGTGTGTCAATGCCCAGCTAAATTTTTAATTTTGATGAAGTTTACTTTATCTGGTTTTCTTCTTTCACTGTTTTTGATGTCCATCCTAAAAATCCAGTAGAAATCATCAGCACCTTTACAGTCACTGGAAAATGCAGACATTACTTCAGGGCTGACCCCAGTTCACACATGAGAATTTGACAAGGGGGCCTCAGATTGATTTCCACTTGTGTCAGACAGATTTATCTTTGTTGAAAGAGCCCTGGATTATACTGTTATTTGCTTCCCTGAATGAAGCTATCAAATTCAGTTACGAAACAGTATGGTCTGACAGCAGTGTTTATCTTTCTCATGTTTTAAGCAATAATGAATTTCCTATAATGTTCACCCAGGAAGAAAAGGCAAGAACATTTTGGGTAATTTTGAGTGCACATCATATAGCTTCATTCCTAGAGTTTGTAAAATTAATGTTTTTGTTTGAAAAACAGGGTCTCACTTTGTAGTTCAGGCTGCCTTTCAGCTCCTACCAATCCTCCTGAGTGCTGGGATTAAGGTATGTATGGGTCCTACACTTGACTAAAATTGTTACAATGTTTTTTAGTGTACATCCATCAAGAAGTTGAGCAAGTTTTCTTGTGTACTCCTGTGTTTTGTTCATGGCAGTCGATCCCTGACACAAATAACCAACACAAATCTGACATTTCAACAAAGAGAGCTGTTGAAATGGGGCCCACTGCTTGAGTGCTGGGATTACAGTGTGCTGCCATGCTTATGTGGGACAGGTCTTCTAATGTAGCTTCAGCTGGCTTTCAACTCACTATGGAGCCCAGGCTGGGCAATAATTCATAGTGGCCACAGGCATGTAATACCATGCCTGGTTTTTTTTGGTGGTACTGGGGTTGAATCCAGGGCCTTTGTTCCCTTTTTTTTCTTTTATTGAGACAGGGTCTCATTAGCTGCTTAATTTCTAGGACTGGACTTGAACTTGTGATCCTCTTGTCTCACTCTCCCAGAATGCTGGGATTACATGTGTGCCGCTGTCTTGGCTTCTGGGTTTCTACCACATATTCTGCAGACTGGAAGAGAGCAGCATCTCCTCTACCTATAATCCCTGTTCCTTACAGAATACTGCAGCCTAGTACACGTCATCAGCTATGACCAAGTCAGAGACGCTGCAACTGTAGGCATGGCTTTGTTCTGGAAGAGTACACTGCTGAGCCACAGCTGCAGCAGTGTTCTTGGTCCCACAAGGCTCAAACACAACTCTGGCTCTTTGCACACACCACTCAAAAGGCTGAGTTTTCTTCTGCTTTATTGTTTAACGTGGTGCATAAATACATAAAATATACTAGGGATTCTCTTGAGCCTTGAAAATTGCCAAGGAAGGAAGACCCAAAACCTTTTTTTTCCAAAAAGTACAAAACACACACGTGCACAAACAGAGTATATGGCAGCATGGAGCTGGCTCCTCCTCCCATGGGGCCAGGACAAACCCGAGGAAAGGCCACTAGCAGCTGCCAGTGTGGGCAGGACACTGCCCCAGGGAAACTAGATAGAACTCCCAGCGTAGAGCAGGGCGAATCGCAGGGCTACTAGAAGCTCCTTCTTCTTGCTCCCAATCTGAGGAAAAGGTAAGTAATGTTTCCCACCCCAGGTGCTCCCACACTTGGCATTTACCAGAACCTACCCCTGCACGGACCCTGAGCAATCCGCCAGGTACCCAAAGTTCACCAGGCAGGGGCCAGAGGGGAAGACGCCAGGGGAACCAAACAGGTCTTTATTTGCCGTTACTGGGGCCGTTTCTTGCTGCTTATTTGTTTGCTTGTCTGCTGTTCTCGATGTATGGCCAGGCGCAAGGCTTTGATGACCTCTGGAACGAGAGTGCAGCGGTACACAAGGCATCTCCTAGGGTCTATACTCCCATACTGCCCAGGAGCCAGCAGGCCACCACGTCACCCCGTGGCCACACTCACCTTGCAGGACTGTGAAGTGCTTGGCTTGCTGGGCCAGAGCAGCTTCAGCTTTGTATAGGAAATTCTCCAGGTCATAGTCTGGCTGCTCAGTCATTGCAGAGAGCTCAAGCCAGCCTGGTCCTAGCTGCAATCACATAGGAAGGACCTGTGTCAGCTCAGTGACAATGGCAACATCTTTGAAGGTCACCCCTGGGACCACCATCAGCAACACAGATGGCTGTGCCAGATACCATACCTCTATCTGTGCCCCACACCCTGTTTCTTAACCCTCTCCCCAGGGAAATCCTTCTTTGTAAAAATTTTTTTTACAGACAGGGTCTTGCTATGTAGTCCAGGCTAGCCTTGAACTTGAGGCAGTCTTCCTGCCTCAGCTTCCCAAATGCTGGGATTACAGGTGTGTACCACACCTGGCAGAAATCCTCCTCTTAAAAATCATCCCTATCTCCTGTGTGCAATGAAATGTCACTGGTCCTGATGCTCATGTTAGAAACTGGGAGTGACAACTCTTCACTGATTTGTCACTAAAATTTACCAGTTCTACTCTGTAGTAGGGTTCTATTTTGGTCAGTGCTGGAGAAGGAACCCAGGGCCTCCAGCATGGTAGGCTAGTGCTCTATAAATGAGCTATATCCTGTTACAGTGATTTATCTAAAACACTATGATCGTATCACCCACCTCATAGTCTGCAACCACCTCCTCAAGGAGTGCCCAGCCTCTGGTATGAGAATGCAAAGGTCAGGAGGCACCTTGGCCCTGCCGAGCTGTCCGAAGGCTGTCATATGCTCACACCTTGGCTCTGGGCACAGCCAACTATCTCTCCTGGAAATGTCATGTCCTTTTGAACCCTAGGACCCCTGAGCACTCCAGGGAGGGGAAGACAGGCCCGACCACTTCCCTTCTTAACGTTGCCTCCCAAGTCCTCCAAGTTCTTCCTTCTGGTTCCCAATCTCAGCCTGCCCCGTGGTTAGGATGGATTCTGTACCCCTCTAGCAGCAGGGTCACAGCAGCACTTGTTCCACACTGAGCAGAGGCTGGGCCCATGCTGGGGTACTTTATTAAGCACATTGCTTAATCCTCAAACACATCATCCTGTCTTGCCTACTTTAGGAGTGAAGAACTGAGGCCCAAAGAGGCTAAGCGATCCTCAAAAAGAACTCAGCTTGTGCCGGAAAGAGTAAAGACTGATTGCAAACTTAACATTAGAGCCTACTATTCAAACTTGATGTTTTAGCTACATGGTTTCACACAGGGACTAGGACATTCACTGAATCAACAAGACAAGATTCCTGCATGAGTCACTCTGTAAGCCTCAAGCAGGAGCCCACAGGAGCAGAACCAAATCCAGGTAGGAGGACCAATGTGTGCCAGAATGAGTTGGGAGAAGTGGTAATTAGCTGGCCTAGGAGAAGAGCTGACTTGACGGCAGACTCAGAAAAGCGGCTGTTCACAGCGCCTTCCAAGTGTGCTAAGCATGCTGTGGGCTGGGCAGAGGGGGCCCAGTTTGTCCCTGGCTGGGGCTGGCTCCCACCTGTGTGATTGACTTGAGCTCCTCCACAGCCCTTTCCTCCAACTCTCTGATCCGAGTCATAGCTTCATTAAAGCTGGACATCTGGGAAGACAACTCCTCCTCCTCCTTGGATAACTGGGGTATAAGGGAGACAGTAGCATAAAGAGTGGGCCGGGCCCCCTCCCCAAGGTGTGCTTTCACTCAGCCTGCTGTTACCCTTATGCTGTGTGCTGCCAGGGCCCTGGCAGGGTTGGCTTCCGTGTCATCTGTCTCCATCTGCATTGGCTGCTCTCCACTCGGCCCACTGTGGGGGCTCAGTTCTTTGACTCTGAGGAAATATAAAGGGCTCAGATGCCAGAGCCTCCCTTCACCCCGAAGTGCCCCTAGGCAGGGAGGTTAGGGCCCCTGGGGGATGGAGCAGCAGCTTCACTTTTAGCCAAAGATGGGTGGCAGAGCCAGGAGATGCGCCAGGCACGACCTTCACACATTGCCCACTGTAGGCAACTTGAAGGACCTGACACCATGGCTGAGCACCCACATGTAGTCACTGGATCCTGGGGAGGACATGGTGGTTTTGGGGCCCAGCTTCCGCCCTCTAATCCCAGTCACACCCTCTGGTTTCCCCATGGAAGCACCAGTACCTGTCTGCATATCTGAGTGTGTTTAAAGTATATTCACAGGAGCTAATGCCTGGTGAGATCATGGAAATCTGCAAAAGAGGAGATGGGTGGGCAGAGCTTGAGACAAGGCCAGGGCACTGGACAGCCTATGCCAGGGTCACTGCCTGGAGCTATGGCTCAGACCCACATAGTAAGGTGGGAGAACTTGGTAGGCACTTTGCTGTGCTGGGAGACTTGCCTCATGGGCATCAAAAACTAGAGTGCCTTAAAAATAGATTCCCAAGCTCACACCTGTAATCCAGGCACTGTGGGAGGCTAAGGCAGAAGGATTCCAAATTCAAGCCAAGATTCCCCATTTGATGAAACACTGTCTCTCAAAAATAAAATAAAAATGAAAAGCACTGGGGATACCTCAACATACCCTGCACTCATTCCTCAGAATGAATGAATGCATGAATGAATGAGCACCTAGTTGCCTTCTTCTTTTTGACCCACCTACCAAGGTCCCATCTCAGAACCTCTAGGCTCCTGCTGCAAATTTCAACTCACCAGAGCATGGGATAATGCCTTGTGAGGAGGTGCTTAGAACTCAGTCATAGGTCTGGGGTGCTGTGCAGTGGTAGGGCACTTCCCTAGCATGCATGAGGCCCTGAGTTCCATCCCCAGCACCACCAAAAAACAGAGTTCAATCAGAAAATTCCAGGGGGACTTGATGCATGACTATAATCCAAGCAATTGGGAGGCTGAGGCAGAAGGAGCATAATTTCAAGGGCAGCCTCAACTAAACAGAGGGGTTCTGTCACAAACAAATAGAAACTACCCAAACTACCAGGGAATCTTTGCTCCTCATGGAAAGGGTCCTAGCTAAAGCATAGAAATAGAGATATTCCCGGGAGGAAGGAATGCCTGGAGAGCAAACAGGGAAAAGAAGGGTAATAAGGCCCTGGGCCTATGGCTTGATAATCAGCCTGCTTCGTAGACTGGAGGCCAGTGGGCCTGATGAAAGCCACAAAAGAGATGAGGCCTTCCCTCTCCTGCTCCCTTACAGTCCCATCTTTTGAAACCTGGAGCTCCTTTTCCACCAGGCAGGTAAGGCAACAACATGCTCCCTGAAGCCAAGCGCTTTGCTGACTTGCAGTGAGGGGAGCAGGACTTCCGGCCCCACCTGGGCAGGTCTGGAAGCTGGCCTGAGGGCCTGGTATGCTGGCTGCAGGGAGTTAAGCACCTGCCAGAGCCAAATGGACAGCATCTTTGTCTCCTCTCCAGGGACCCTGCTCACCATGCAGGTCCTTGAGTTCTCCCCGATGAAGGAATCCCGCAGCACCTGAGTCAGCTTGCTCTCACGGAACGGGGTATGAGCTTTGTTCTGGCCCAGAGCCCTGATGCATTCCTGTGGACATTGGAAACCACTGAGGCTGCTTCTCTCCTCCATGTTGCCTACTTGCTCCCCTCCCAGCTGTCCTCCAGGCCACTCAGCCCTAGAGCCAGCCCCTTCTACCTTCAGGGCCAAGAGACTCTTGTTGATCTCAGCGCCCTCCATACGGGTCTGCCAGTCAGCACTAGAGGTGTCTGCACCTCGCTCGTTTCCTGCCAGATCCACCAAAGAGAACTTGCCATGCACCTTCCCTTTGGTTCGAAGAAGAATCTGGAAGCAGGCATGAGAGCGGGAGGAGTTGGAGTTGGCAAATGTCTGTCCAGAGGTCCTGTGGCAAAAGAAGGCAAAGAAAGATTATGAGCTTCTGGGGCTACCAATCTCTAGGGCACCCCAGAATCTAAGCTACCCTAGTCCTCACTTCTTTGGTAAGGGAGGGATACTAGATAGGATTCTAGGAATCTTGTGTCTTTTGTCCCAGACTTCTTTTCTGCCCTCCCTGAACAGCAGCTCTCTCTCCAGCTCTGGACTAATGGAGCTATAGCCCATTACTTCCAGTCCACAACAGATCCAAAAGTCCCAACTTCCACTGCAGAGGGAGGAAAAACAAGGAGAATCCCATGGATGCTAGAAGCATGCTTGCAAATAAAGCAGCTTTGACTCAGTTCCAATGGGCCTCTGGACTGGATCATCAGCTTTACTGAGACGCTTTCAAAAAACAGAGAACCATACAGACCTTAGGAGAAACAGCAGTATGTGGAGCGAGAAATAACCTGAAAGCCACTGTCACCTGAACTAGACATTAAAAGATGATCCCTCCCCCTTGCCCATACTCTGACCTGCAGGCACTGCCCATGTCGATCATCTTGATGACGTCATCTGCACAGTTCACCAGGTGCTCCTGCAGCCCCACCACCTGCACCTGTTGCTTGCCATCCTCTAGCACCCGCAGCTTGGCCTTCTTATTAAGCAGGTCAAACAGCTGTGGCCAGGCAAGGGGCATCAGTAAGCCTAAGGTCACAGATGCTGAGTGCCCTGCCAATCTTCCTACAGACCCTCCCTGACTTAGACAAGGACTGGCAGTAAGAAAGCCAGAGAGAAAACAAGCTGATAGATACCACTCTACTCGAGACCTAAACCAATTTGCTTCTGTTTGATTCAGCTCTGCTATTTCACTAGCTGCCTAGGCAAGTTGTTGCCCAACCTTAGCCTGTTTCCCAGCTGTAAAGTTGAGACAAATGCTTAGAATCACGCTTAGCACATATCCTGTTGGTGGTAATATTAGCGTTTTTTTTTTTTTTTTTTTTTTTTTTTTGTCTTTTTGAGACAGGGTTTCACTATGTAGTTCAGGCTGGCCTTGAACTCACTTTGTAGCTCAGGCTGGTCTTAAATTCACAGTGATCCTCCTGTCTCAGCCTCCCCGAGTTACTGGGATTACAGGTATGCACCACCATGCCTGGCAGCTATTTTTATTACTTAGGTTCTGCTCTAGGAAAGGCAACTCTGCAAACATGCAGAGAAGTAGAGGGAGAACATGAGAATGTACAGAGCCAGGGGAAGCTCCTGAGGGATGTGGGTGAAGGGAAGCCAGGCATACCCAAGGTGCCTGTCTGAGAAGGAGCTGAAAGGACTATTGCTGTGTGCACTGGGCTTGCAGTGAGGGCAGCAGACCATAGCATAAGAAGCCTGCTACACACACCAGGGGCAATTGCTCCATAGGTCCTACTGCTAACAGGATGTCTGTGCCTACAACTTCTAGTCAATGGCAAGGTTTTAGGAAATGGGGGCCCTCTGTTTTCCACCTTCCCATTGTAGATCTCGAAGAATGTTACGTAGACTTCCAAACCCAGGTTCCGGTATCGGGGCTGATTCTTCAGGAGGAAGACGTCCTCAGCTGAGGGGAGAGTCTGATAAGTGACCATGCTTTTCTGCCCAAACCCAGCGCACAGAATACACTACTTACAGGCCATGGCATAGATCCCTTTGGATGCATTCTGGGATTTGCTAGCCAGGTCTCCAACCATAGTCTACGAAAGGAAAGGAAGAGGTAGATGATTGTAATCAAGGCCTTTGGCTCAGGCCAGACCACTACTGGTTCTAGTGCCACTGTGGGCCACACCAGATTCTGGACCAGGCATAGAGAGACAGGTGATGGGGCTCCTGCTTTCTAATTTTGTTTACTTGTTTGGTTTTCGCAACACAGAGTCTCACTATGTAGCCTGGGCTTAACATCACACTAAATGGACAAAAACTGAAAGCTTTCACTCTAAAATCAGGAACAAAACAAGGATGTTCCCTGTCTCCACTCTTATTCAACATAGCCCTGGAAACTTTAGCTGCAGCAATTAGACAAGAGAAAGAAAGGAAAGGAATAAAGACAGGGAAGGAAGAAGTTAAACTATCATTATTTGCAGATGACAGGATACTCTACTTAGAAGACCACCAAAAGACTAGAACTCTACCAAAAGACCACTAGATTCTTTGCAGATGACATGATACTTTACTTAGAAGACCCCAAAAACTCTGCCAAAACACTTTTGGATTTGATAAGCAAATTCAGTAGTGGAGCTGGATACAAAGTCAACACTCAAAAATATGTAGTCCTGGGGCTGGGGATTTAGCTCAGCGGCATAAGCGCCTGCCTTGTAAGCAGGCAGTTGTGAGTTCGATCCCTGGTACCAATAAAAACGAAAAAGACCAAAAAAAAAAAAAAAAAAAAAAAAAAAAAAAATGTAGTCCTGGGCTGGGGATTTAGCTCAGTGGCCTAGGTGGTGCCTGATTGGCAAGCACAAGGTTGTAAGTTTGATCCCTGGTACCAAAAATTAAAAAAAAAAGGTAGCCCGGGCTGGCCTCAAACTCATGGTGATCCTCCTGCCTCAGCTTACCAAGTGCTGGGATAACAGGTATGCAGGAGCATGCTCAGCTCAAAGGGCTTTTCTTCAAGAAACTCACTGTTTTCTTTTTTTCATTTTTAGAGGTGGAGCTAGTGATTAAAGCCAGGTACTTTGCACTGACCTACATCCTTAGCCCTTTTTTGTACTTTTAATTGCTAAATTGCCTGGGCTGGTCTTGAACTTGCAATCTTTCTGCCTCAGCCTCCTAGGGTGCTGGGATTACGGGATTGTGCCACCATGCCCAGCTTGTCTCTAAAAAGGGAGACCCAGTATGGCAGAGGAAGCCTTTTTCTGCCAGGTGCAAATACTCACATGAGTTTTTCCACTTCCTGTCTGCCCATATGCAAAACAAGTTGCTTTTCCTCCTTCAAAAATTGTCTGGAGCAGTGGCCTTGCTGTGAACCTAGGAGAGAAAAATGGAGTACAGGTAGAGAGTGTTTGTCCAGTTAATCCTTTGTATCTAAGGATGACTGGTTCAGGGATCACCCCCAAACCCAACTCATCAGTGTACAAGTTCCTTATATAAAATGACATAGTGTTCATACCAACATACCTCCTCCTGTAACTGAACCATCTCTAGATTACTTTTTTGTTTTCATAGTATTGGGAATTGAAGCTGGAGGCTTCATACTGTGATACATGCCTATCCCTTTTTCATTTAAATTTTGAGACAGGATCTCATTAAATTGTGTAGTCTAGGGTCAAACTTGCTATGCTCCTGCTTCAGCTTTTCTGCAGGCCAGGATTACAGGTGACTCACAACTTAGTTTAGATTACTTATTATACCTAATGCAATGTAAATGTAGTTGCTATATGGTATTGTTTAGACTAGAAAAACGACCCCCCACAAAATCTGCATATGTTCAGTACAGACACAATCTTTTTTTTCTTCTAATATTTTTGATTTGGTTGTCCGAATTCATAGATTAGGAACCTATGGATACAAGAATCAGTATCTTCCCAAAATGTGTTCCCTAGACCACAGTCCTTCCACTGCAGAGCTTCCAGGATCTTTGATTTTTCTTCTAATCACAGCACTCCTCTCCTGCCTCAGTGATCTCATCTGTCTCAACCCTAGGAACAAATCCACATATTTTGAGCTGACTTGGGGAGCAAGCTGATGGCCCGCATTGTACACCATTCAGCCCCTCCTCTCTCCAGAGGTAAGAGATGAAAACCTCAGCTGTGATAATGTCCAGCCTAAAACACACTACAAGGAGTAGGGAAAACTTATGCCTAAAATATTTTATGCTTTGTGGGTTACATACAGTCGGTCACAATTTTTCTCTCCTCTCTTTTTGAAAAGCCCTTGAAAAACATAAAAGCATTCTTGGCTTACACAAAGGGGTCATGAGCCAGATTTGGCCTATAAGCCAGTTTGTCACCTTCTGTTTCATAGTAGTGCTGTCCAACAGAACTTGCTGTCTAAGGACAGCCTGTGCCACATGCAGCTACTTATTACATGAAACAAGACCAGTGTAACTAAGGAGCGGAATGTTTAATTTTATTTAATTCTTATTTACATTTTAGTGAAGCTATTGGGTGCGCACTGTGCAGAGCAGCTCTGGAGTTACTTGAGTTTGCTAATCAAGGGGTGGGTACATTGCCCTTGAGCCCTAGAGCCTGCCTGCCACCCTGAGTAACAGTGATCTACTTACTCACGATCCACTCAAGGGCCACTCAGCTGCTGAGGGGAAGAGGCTGAGAAACAGGGACATTCCTGGTGCTGGGAACCCAAGCTGCCCCAAGACATGAGGTCAGGCATGGATATGAATTGAGCCCCACACCAAAGAAGGAGCAAAAGAGAGGAAAAAAGAGGCAATGGACTAACCTGTAGACAACTTCATTTGAAGCTGTTTCATCAAATGCAAAATCAAAACAGAATGTCTGATTCTCCAGATACTTTGTTAAGTCCACTTTTAATTTAGGTTCATGCACCAAAAGAAGACATTTGCTTGGAATAGAAATCACATCAATTTCTTTTCTGGCCAATTCTGCAGGAGGAAAGTATTTCAGGGGCCACTTCTTGAATACAGGGTACTCTCAAGTCTGAAGCCCCTTCCTGATTCAGTGGCTTACCTTGTTTATTTAGTGGCCGTTTCCTAACACAGACACAGATCCTGTGCTCTTCTATCTGCAAGAGGACGAGAAGAGACAACTACAGGGAAAAGAATCGGAGTACTGCACGCCCTCCAATTTTCTCAATTTGATGTTTATAAGAGGTTTCAGCATTATTTTCACAACTATTAGCAAGAGCCCAGCCAACTCACAATAGATGGGGTGGGGCAGTTTGTAGACCAGATCTCCCACCTAGACCTCACGGCTCCAGCCCATCAAAGAGTATGCTAAAAAAGGAGGGAAGGTATTTCTTGGGATGCTGACATATGCTGTAACTCCAGCCCTTGGGAGGCTTAGGCAGGAGGATTATGAGTTCCTGGCCAGAGTGGACTATAGAGCAAGATCCTGCCTCAGAAAAGCAAAACAAACTAAAAGGTAGGGTGTATGGCTAGGAGTTCTAGTAATGGTAATATTTAGTTTATGAGAGATCTTGGGTTCAGCACTAACATGCATGCATCCATGCATGCACACAGACATGGGAAAAAACTCACATCTCTACATACTTGTAAAAGACAAGTTTTCTGTCCCTCAATTCTGTACCTATTCAGGAAAGAGGGTACATGTCATTTAATTTACTTACAGGATCAATCATAGTAAGCGGATGACATTCCAGAGTAGCCCGAAATTCTTTAATCATCCGGGCAAACTCCCAGTTTGGAAAGTTGCTATCATATTCCTGTTTGAGACAAGAACAAAAAATGGCACTGTCAAAATATAAATGCGCACAGACTCAGTGCTAAGTGGCAGTGACAAAAGTTCTGCCCTGTGCTGGTTCAAGGCTGAGAAACCAAGTTCAAAGCCCAGGGCAGCAGAGATCCACAGGGGAGCCCAGGATGCACACCACCACCCTAGGAGGTGCACAAGGGTCATTCTTCTGCACCTTGGAAGGGTTTCAGCAGGGTGTCTATTATAATTGCCCCTACCCTGCAGTATGTGTAGCTAATGGTAGGGAGAGAAAAGACACGACTGTTCAGCCCAGCACCAGTGTGTGTGCTGTGACAGCTTGCTCATGGACACCTGGCACCAAGTACTGCTCATCTAAGGGCATTTAGATAAATTTCTTTTTCTTTGTTTTGGTACAGGGATCAAACTTAACATTTCTTGCTTGCCAGGCAGGTGCTTACCTGCTGAGCTAAATTCCCAGCCCTAGATAAATTTCTGAATTTTCTGTGTTCTCTAAATCCTGATGAGAAATTGAACCGCTAGAGGGTGAAACTGCAGCCCTGACTGTACTCCTTCTACCCATCAGACTTTGGTGATGGCTGCCTGTCCTAAAGGCCTTGCCAAGGATCCCACGGTACCTGGGCTCGCTTCATTCTCATTTCAGAATTCTGGGCCTTCTTCTCTTCCCGTTTATTCTTCATCTTTTCCATTTCTCTCACAATACAAGATTTCCTCCGAACTAGGGAAAAAAGGAAGCCCAGTGTTTATCTGCCATGTCAGTTGGCTCTTGCTGAATCCTGGGCCTTTCCAGGGAATAGGCCTTAAATAGATCTTTGCCTTTACATCGCTGTATGCAAGAAGAGTCAACAGGTGTGACTACTGTACATCCATGAAGTAATAATTTGCCTAATGTAAGATCAGAGTCATGACATCAGCACACCAATTTTGTTTTTTTTTTGTTTTTGTTTGTTTTGCTTTGTCGTTCAGGCTGGCGTCAAACTTGCGGCAATTTTCCTGCTTCAGCTTCCCAAGTGCTGGGTACTGAGATTACAGATATGTGCTACCACACCCAGCAGCACTTCAGTTCTGATTCACACTATATTTCTGTGGCAATTTTCTCAATAATCAAAAAAGCTCAAACAGCCTTGCTTGGTTTCAACTCACTCTGGGGCTGTTCTTCAGGTGTTTGTTGATAGCCTGCCTGTAATAATACCTCAGATACTTCAGAAGGCTTCTCTCAGTCTTGTGAAAGACTGAGCCCAGACTACTGTGAAAGCCAGAGTCCATGGCCACAAGAAACATGCCCTCAAGGTGATATAGGGCTTGAACTCAGGTCCCCAGGCAGGCTAGGCTTAGGACAGCTGTTAATTGTCCTGTACTGGAAGCAAGGCCACAGATAGCACGTCTACCTGAGTTCACAGGGTGTGCAGAGGAGCTGCCTCGGATGGAGTGGACTTGCTCTTCCACCTCCTCGTTGATCATCGTCAATGGTATTTCAGCCACTGCAGGGTAGGAGGGCCTAAAGGGGCGAGCTGTGGGGGAACGAGAGTTACTGGAAGGGCAGGCACACCACAGCTGTCCTTGGGTAGGCCAACTTCCTGCCCACTGAGCAGGGACTCAGGGTCCTGCAATATGAACAGTTTGGTTTCTGTTACTCAGCCTACCACCCTCTCTGCAAGGCCCAGTTGCTAGATGAAAATATCTTAAACAATGTGTGAATTGCTTAGCATGTAAGCAGGTTTCTTGGGCCAGGTCTCTCTGACTTTCTCCCTACTGCTGGGATCACAGGGCGTGTACCACCAGGCTTGGCTACTTCACATTACCTTTTTTTTTTTTTCTTTGAGGCAGGATTATATGGTTCAGACTAGCTTTGAGCTCACTTTCTTTGAGCCTGGCCTCGAACTTTCAAGGATGCTCCTGCCTCAGCATCTCAAATGCTGGGATTATAGGCATGCACTACCATGCCCGGTTTACATTATCTATTAAAGGTTGATAAATACTTCAATTAAAATTAATTCCTTTTTAAATTTTTTTTTTGAGGCAGGGTCTTGCTATGTAGTTTAGGCTGGACTTGAACTAACTGTGTAGCCCAGGGTGGCCTTAAACTTCCAGTGATCCTCTTGCCTAGGACTACAGGCACTACCATTACACTTAGCTTAAAATAATTTTAAAAACTCAGCCGGGATAGCGGCACATGCCTGTAATCCCAGAACTGGGGGCAGGATTGCTGGGAGCTTGAGGCCAACCTGAACCACAAAGTGAGTTGAAGGCCAGTCTGAATTACATAGTAAAACTTTGTCTCAAACATACACCACACACACACATCCACACACTTGGTGAAGAATCAATTCTATTCATATGAAGTATAAAAGGAGAAAAAGTTAATTTACGCTATTAAAAAAATCAGGATTGTAGAAGGGCCCTCGCTAGGGGGGAATTGGTGCTGCTAGCGGTGATTATGAACTGAAGCATGTCTGAAGGGTACTTTTAGGGTGCAGCTAATATTCTTAGCCAGGTGTTACATGAGTGTGTTTATTTTGTGAAAACTAAACTACATAAAAGTTCAAGGATATGTACATTTTCTTGTGTATATGTGCCTCTGTATACAAAATAGTGTTGTAACTGAGGTTTCTTTGTTGTTGCAGTACTAGAGATCAAACGTAGAGCCTTGCACGTGCTACCATTAGGCAATATCCCCAGCTCTTTCTGTTTTTTATTTTGAGACAGTGTCTTGCTAAATTGCCCGGGTTTGACTTAGGAGCCTCCCAGCGTGCTGGAATTATAGGCATGGGCCACCACACTTGGCTAACTGAGTTTCAGAAAATAAAATGAGATGATTTTCACACAGACACAAGTGTTTGTGCAGCAGTCATCATAGTATTGGACCCAGGGAGTGGAGGTATCGTAGGACATTCTGGTACAGGCATGGAGCCTGAAACAGAGAACATTCATTACTCACCAGCAGTTGGAAACTGCTTGCGAGAATTGTTGGACACAGGCAGCTCTACCTCCATATCATTCTCCTGAGCAGTGATTTGAGCCTCTGGGACAGTGAACATGCGAGTAGAGCGGCTTCGGAGACCTGGAGAACCAAAGGAAGTCAGAGCTGCGTGGGGCAGGAGCAGGATAGACAGGACAGATCTACAAGGTAGCTGAGTCCCTGCCACTGGAAAGAAACCCAACTTACCATTCCTTCTACTCAAGGGAAGGAACTAAGACTAAGTATCAGTAACCCCCGAAATTATTTGCACACATTCTATAAACCCAGGAGTTTCTAGGGTAACACTATCTCTCACAAGTGTGCTTGTCTTAAGTAAATGGAAGGACCCATGGCAAATCTGAAATCATTCTGTGGAGATGGGCCTTATTCCAAGTCCTTGAGAACAAGTATCACTGACCCTAACAGCAGCTATACCTGCCACACTACTACCTTGACTTACAATGCTTTGAATTATGAGTTTTCAACTTTATCGTGGTATGAAAGCAATGCACATTCATTAGAAATGAAAGTGTAGCCAGAAGTGGGAGTGCACACTTAAGGAGGCTAAGGCAGGAGGATTGCCAAGGATTTGAGGCCACGCTGGGTTATATAGTGAATTCAACGCCATTCAAGAACAGTCTGAATTACATGGTAAACCCTGTCTCAAAAAAGAAAAAAAAAATAAAAAAGAAAGAAAAGAAAGAAAGAAAGAAAAGAAAAAGAAAAAGAAGAAAAAACTTCTTCTGAGCCAACAATCCTAGAGATTGAACCCAGGACTTTCACACTGACCTATACCCCCGGTTTTTTAATTTATACTTTTAAAAATTTTTCTGAGATAGAATATTGCTAAATTATTAAGTTGCTCAAGCTGAGCTTGAAAGCAATATAATAATTCTTTTCCTTCTTCCCTTTCTTTTTGGTACCAGGCATTGAACTCACAATCTCATGCTTGCTAGGCAGGCGCTTAGGCCACTGAGCTAAATCCCCCGCCCTTTCCCTTTTTTTGAAATAGGGTCTTGCTATGTAGTTTAAGCTGGCCTTCAACTAACTATGAACCCCCAGGTGGTCTATTTTCAACTTGAAGCAATCCTCTTGTCTCAGCCTACCAAGTGCTGAATTACAGGTGTGTGAAACTATACCTGGCTACTGTGGGTTTTTGAGATAGGGTCTTACTATGTAGGTTAGGCTGGCCTTGGGCTATGTACCCCAGGCTGGCTTTGAACTCATGGTGATCCTTCTGCCTTGGCCTCCCAAGTACTGGGATTATAAGTATAGGCTACCACACCCAGTGATTCCATGTATTAAAGTGATACTTTCAATTTACAATTAGTTTATCAGGACATAACCCACTGTAGACTGAAGAACATCAGTCATCCATTTCTTTTATAAGTAGCAACAATTATTGTAATTTTCCTGAATAACAAGGGCATGGTAGCTCATGCCTGTAATTTCAGTACTTCAGAGGCAGACACCAAAGAAATAGCATATATTTGAGGTTACATAGTGAGCTTGCAAGGCTCGGGATTTAGCTAAGTGGCATAAGCCCCTGCCTTGCAAGTGTGCGGTCGTGAGTTCGATCCCTGGTACCGATAAAAAAGAAAAAGATAAAACAAACAAACAAACATAATGAGCTTGCAGCCAGGCTGAACTATACAGTAAGACAATGCCTCAAAAACAATAAATAAATGGCCAGACATGGTGGTACATAGCTGTAATTCCAGTGCTTGGGTGGCTGAGGCAGGAGGACAGTGGGGTTACATAGTGAACTCAACTGAACTATTTAAGGAGATCCAGTTTCAAAAACAAAACAAGGGCTGGGGACATAGCTCAGCTGGTAATTGTGAGGTCTCAAATTCGATTCCTAGTACCAAAAGAGAAAGAGAGAGGAAAAAAAGAAAACCAAAACATAGGAAAACAGGCTGAAGATATAGCATGGTGGCTATAACATGTTCCAGGTCCTGGTTTCAATGCAAAAACCAAACACAAAGGTCTGCAGGGCCAGGAGTATAGCTCAGTGGCAGAGGAAATGATTGTTTTTTGAGACAGGGTCTCACTATGTAGCCTAGGTTGATCTCAAACTCCCAGTGATCCATCCTTGCGCCTCAGCCTCCCAAGTGCTGGAATTACAGGCATGCGCCACTATACCTGGCCAGAGCAGGTGAGTACTGGCCTGTATGAGATGCTGGTGCAAAGGAGTTGCACCAATACTCTCTGCAGACATGCGTGTGGAATGGGATACTTGCTATTCCCATCTCTCCTGCAGGTTCTTAGGGTATAACCAGCACCGGGCAAGACCCAGTCCAGGCCTTGCTCAAGCCTGTACCAGTGCTGTCTTCCACCCAAGCCCCCAGAATCAAAAGCTCCAGCCATGTACACTCTGTGCTTTTCGGGCAGCTGAAGTTACATTCAGTCCTTACAGTCACAGTGTACGGTAGCTAGCCAAAGCAGGTTCATGCTGTCTCTGCAGAGCAATCCCAATTTTCTGAGACTATGGGCACAGCTGCAACTCTTACTGGTCCCAAGCCCTTGATTCCATCATACTACGGACTGCCTTTCTAAACAGCTAAGTTGCCCATTCTTCCCAGAGCCTCACTCAGGGAACAGTGCTCCCCTGCAGAACAAGTATGCTGGGGCCTGGTTTTCTCTCCCCAGAAGCGGGCTCCAGTTTCTAGAGGGTAAGACTTTTAGGTGAGTAAGCCAGTTTCTCAAATGCATCGGGGACCTCAGAGCTTAGCTGTGCACTACACTGCTCCTTAGAGATGCTCAGGACCCACAGTAGAACTCAGCCTACACAGTGACCTGTTAAACTGGAATAATATGTCTACTTTATAGTTTCCACAACAACTCAGAGCCCCAGCCTCACCAGAAGTCCATTTACCTTCTTTTGGAGTGGGAATTTTGGAGTTGACCGATCTGCGTCTCTGTTTCTGAAAATCAAAACAGACAACTATAATATGGACTTTATCAACTCTAAAGGAGCTATCCTGGGCCCATATGCTATGCAGTACCAAAAAACAAGTCAGCAAATCAGCAAAAAGCAAAGGCATGATTTCTCTGGGGCTTCAGCTATGACCTGATGACAATACCTACCTGGAAAGTTACATTCTCCTGCAGGGGCAGATTGTCCTTTGGGTACAAAGGAGGAAGCTGTAAGAGTTCTGGGTTTATTGTAGCCACATCGTCAAAATCAATCTGCAAGGAAGAAGAGCTTCAGTGAAGCAACATTCAGTCCTATAGCATATGCAATCACTGCCATCCCTAGATTTAGCTTTATCAAGCTTAAATTCCACAAAGTACTGACAGTTATAAAACAGTCATTTAAGGATTTACCATTGGCGTTAGATGGATATGGGTGTTTGATTTCCAAGCCAAAACTCAATCTCAAGAGTGAAAATAAAATGAAGAGAAGGCAAATAGGCAGGCAAAAAGGCAGGCCACAGAAGAACCAGACTGCCTGACTCTTCTGTCTTACTGCGAGTGGGGTCCTGCTGGGCACAGCCTCTGAACACCTCCTGCTGGCTGACTTGAAGAGGAAACAAGTTGTCTGGTGACAGTCAAAAGAGAGGGCCTCCAGGATCTTATAGGGAAAAACAAGTTCCCGACAGCTGCTACCTAACCCTAAGCCTACCTACATTTTCTATTGGCACAGACATTTCCCACCTAGTCAGTTTTCTGTCACGCCCAAAATGAGGTCACAATTCTAGGTTTACATCATCAGAGTCCTCCTGCAAACATTTAGAAACAAAACTTCACCAGCATAACCTTACAGCAGGTTTAATACACTAAACTGAGCTGGGTGTAGTAGCATGGGCCTATAATTATTCAGTACTCTGGGAGGCTAAGGCAGGAAGATCACAAATTTAGTGAGACTACATCAAAAAAAAAAAAAAAAATTTAATGTGGAGCGTGGTGGTTCATGCCTGTAATCCCAGCACTCGGGAAGCTGAGGTGGGAGGATCGTTGCGAGTTCGAGACCAGCCTTGGCTACAAAGTGAGCTCAAGGTCAGCCTGAACTGCATAGCGAGACCCTGTCTCAAAAAAAGACAAAAAAAAAATTTTTTTTTAAGTCTGCAGATGTAGCTCAATACACAGGGGTTCAATCCTCAATACTGCCAAAAATAAACAACCCCCACCAAACCGCATTAGGGTAGTAACTGTGATAGAGTCCATTCCTGGCATGCATGGGACTGCGTTTGATTCCTAGCATAAACACAAACACATTTCCCTCCAAATTAGCCCCAACTTGTGTATGTTTTAAAATGTGACTGGGCTGAACCACATACTCCGGGTTGAGGGCTTTACCACTTATATATGCAACTTTTTTTTTTCGGACAGGGTCTTATCATATAGTCCAGCCTGCCCTTGAACTTGCGTTGTAGCCCACGCTGGCCTCTAAGTTGCAGCAATCTTCTTGCCTCAGCCTAGTGCTGGGATTACAGGAGCTTCCCTAGTGCTTGGCTCACATAAACAACTTTACTGATTAACTGATTTTCAGAGCTACAGCTCCAACCTAAAGTCTCATGCATACTAGGCAAGCATTTTACCACTGAACTATACCCTTAGTTCAATTTATACTTTTTTCAACTTATACTTATTAATTGGCTTATTCAAACATTTATTAGGCACAAGTTAAGATAGAAACATGCAGAGGCTGGGGATCTAACAAGATACAGATAATAGATAGAAAAATAAGATTTTTTTTTTTTTTTTTTGAGACAGTCTTGCTATGTAGAGCAGTTTGACCTTGAACTCATGGCAATCTTCCTGCCTCAGCTTCCTGGCATTGGGATTACAGGTATGCACCACCATGTCCAGTAAGAGATATATTTCTAAATGTACAAAACAAATCCCACACAAAATTGCACACCTGTAATACCAGCACTCTGGAAGTCTACAGCAGGAAGATCTCAAGTTCAAATCCAGCCTGAGCAACTTAGTGAGACCCTGTCTCAAAATGAAAAATAAAAAGGAAGCATCCCACTCGGGAGCCCTTCTGTCTCCCTCTCAGATAGAAGCTTTCTTTCTCTCAATACATATTTCTGCTTTTAACCGCCATCATTCCTAAAATTAAAAAAAAAGAAAAAAGGCCTGGTGATGTAGCTCAGTGCAAAGGCTCTGAATTCAATCTTAGTACCACAAAACCAAACAAAACTAAAATAAAAACTAGATCACAAGGAATTGGTGCCTTTCAGGAACCTCTTACTTCTTTAGGTGCAGATACTGGAAAGTATTCAATTCTTGTATTTTTCAAGTATGCCATCCAAATATCTGCATAGCCAGTGGTGGTGCTGTGCTGAGTAGACCCTTTCCATGAGCTATCTCAAGAAGTTCCATGAGAGAGGGTCCAAGGTGCATCCCATTCACCTCTGTATTCCTACACCCAACACACTATCCAGAATTTGAAATTCAGTTCAAAAGGGTTCCCTGAATAAGTCCTCACAACAACCCTGTGAGGCAGCTATTATCAACATCTTTTGCTTTATAGAAGAGGAAATTAAATTTCTAAGAAAGGTAAAAACATTCCCAAGAACACATAAAGCTTAGATGGTATGGACTAAAATGCAGGTTTTCATGCACTGTCCAGCACTTTTCACACTATAATGCTTTCAGAATAAAAATGCCTTCTCAGATCTCTCATCTGCTCAAATCATTTCAAGGCTCCCCACTCCATACAGAAGAAAGCTAAATATCTTAGGTATGAGGAAGAGCCTCCAGTCTCTTCTCTGAAACTGCCCTGCAAAGTACCCTGAGCCTTCCAAAAGGATTTGCTGGCCTGTAGCCAGCTGTTTTCACTGGATCCTATGTGTAACATCCCACTGTTTTACCTAAACCTTCACACTCCACCCCACCCTCAAGAAACAGCCATGCTGAGCTGCTCTGGCTCTTCTGTGCCATTCATCACAAGTTGCCTTATTATTTGGTGTTGCAGAAACATACTTTTTTGTTGCTATGTTTTCCTATGTTATCCAGCCTGGCTCTTGAGCTTGCTATCCTTTTGCCACAGCCTCTCAAGTACCGGAATTACAGGTGTCCGCCACCACATGCAGCTCCAGAAACATACTTTTGTCTCTTCAAATGGATTACTGATTTTGCTATTCAAACTGATATTACAGGCTTAGATAAATGAGCAAAGTTTTAGGATTCTGTGAGTTTGCTTTCTACAAACACACAAGAACCTTTTGATTACTTAAATTTATTTTTATTTTTGGTACTGAGAATCGAACTCAGAACTTTGTGCTTGTCAGGCAGCGCAGTGCTGCTGAGCTATATCCCTGGCTGATTACTTCAATTTAGAACAAGCTTGACTAAAAAAAATCCTAATGCATCCCAAAAGAATTACCTACAACTGGGAAGGACAGCACAGCATCAAAAACTAGGTTCCTAGGGGTTCCATTTCCAAAGACCCTTTGTACATGAAAGTTTCCCCCCTATCTTATACTGATGATTGAACACAGGAGCTTGCACGGAGCCACATGCTCAATCCTTTTAAATTTTTAACAGGGTCCCGGTGAGTTGCCAGGGAAGCCTTAAGCTTGTGATCGTCCTACTCAAGCAGCTGGTTATAGTTGTGCCCCACCACATCTGCTACCAGAAGCATCTTCATAGAACCTACCTCTTTGCCCTTTGTGGCACCTCCTTCTGTCCATTCCACGGAAACACAGGATCTCTCCAAGTTTACAGTTCTTACAGTGGCACTGTGAATTAAGCCTATAAAAGACTAGAGTTACCTGTGTCCTGAGAGCTTCATGTTTAGGATTTACTTCCTTTTAGGATTCCACAGAGATTCCCAATGTGGAGTTTACCTAGGAAGGGGCAGCTGATGTTTTTTCTCTTTCTTTAAAACAAGCAAACACTAAGAGAGAGAAGTCACAAATCTCGTGGAGCTTCAGCCTTAGAACATCCCACAGTGAGGTGTGCAGGGAACAGATCTTAAAACCGAGCATCTGAGATAAAGTTACATACACACACACACACACACACACACACTCCATTCAAATGAACGCCCGCAATGGAGTGCAGATATATCTGACCAGAGGAGTCACTACAGTGGGATAGAGATGTTCCTAAACTCGGCAATGAAGATCTGGACCCCTTAAATTTCCCTAACCCACTTCTGGAGCGCGGATCTGGCCATTCTCCTAATGACATGAGTATTAGGCCTGGTATAGCTGTAGGAGTAACTCGGAGCCAGGCCATTTGGGAACGGGGCTGTACTCTCCGCCGCCTCGGAGATCATGGGTACCCTTTTGCCTTAGGATGCCGCCTCTCACCATTACTGCGTTGAATCTTGATGGTGAGACCGGGAAACAAGCGAGACTGAAGCGATGACTCCATTGGTAATCGGAGGTCCGCGGGGGAAGAGAAATACAAAATACCAATAAACCACAAATCTGCTAGGACAGCTCTAACGCCGCGTAAACCGTCGCAGTTTAAATCCCGCGCGTCAGCCCTCCCGTAACGTCATCACGCTGCCTTCCACTAGTCAGCGAAGCCCCGCGGAGCCTTCTGGGACACGTAGTCTCTGGGCCGTCATCGAGCTCCGGTCCCCCACCCCCACCCCCACCCCCCACTTGGCTGGCCACTCTCCCGGGCTGTGGCTGCCGCGAACTTCGCCAGGGTTGGGAGGCTGTTGGCTAACAAAGCTTCTATAGGGAGTGTGATTGGGCTTTCCAAACTTAAGCACTTATTGGCACAGTGTCTTCGGAGGACTCTTGGTTTCGTTTTTGCACAGTGGGCGGGCATGTTTCCTCATTGCAGAAGTAATTTAGAAAATGCTTCAGAGCGCGGTGTAGTAGACCAGGACTCAGGCGGAGGCAGGAGGGACACCACGAGTTGGAGGCCAACCTGAACTACATGGTGAGATCCTGTCTCACTCGCCCGCCACAAAATGTTTGGAAGACGTTAATTTAACAGATTGCTGTCTACCACGTGCAAGACACGCGTAAGTTGGAGATAATAGTGAATTCTAAGACATAGTTCCTGTTGTTGATCAGACATTTCTGAGATGAATAAAACGTAACAACATAACAAAACGAAGTAAGTTACAAATGCCAGGTGACAGGTTTTTAGCCACATAAATCTGCCAATCATCATGGCAGAGGTCCAACATGGTGAGGAGGCCATAAAGAGCCACCTTATCAGACTTCCTCCAATGCCCCAGACCCAAAATAGACTTCCTGCCTTTCCTTCCCGGGCGCCAAAGACGTCCCTAGATAAGAAGTCACTCCTGCTCCAGGTCACCAGCTAGTTTAGCACCACCCCAATGAGAGTTAATATAAGCAGCTTCATCGCTTTATTAGAGCTGAGAGAGCCTCTACATTTCTCTGCAGCCTTTCCCAGTGTACTCTATCTCCTTGTTATCTCTCCTGCACTGCTTCAGGTTGAGTGCCAAAAAATACTCAATCACTAGGTGTGGTGGCACATACCAGTAATCTCAGAACTTGGTGTGCAGGGAACAGGGAGGATCACTGTGAGTTCAAGACCAGCCTGAGCAACACTGAGTTTAATAAGATCAGCGTGAAATACATATTGAGATCCTGTCTCAAAAAACAAAATAAAAGTTACAAATGATAAAACAAAATTTATAGGAGGCCATTGATTTGGGCTGAGATTCTGTGCTAGGGTCAACTTCCCTATGAAATGGGGTCACTCAGGCTCTTTCAGAAAAATCCTCAGAGACTGGCAAGAGATAGTAGTTAAATTTTTTGTTTTCTGGTCCTTGGGTTTGAACATGAGGCCTTTGCACAGAACTATATCTTCACTCTTCCCCTACACACCCCCTTTAAAAATTAAGAGAGAGGGTCTTGTTTAATTGTGTGGAAATTATGACTCTCCTTCCCTCAGACTTTCAGAGTGCTGGGATTATAGGTGGGAACTACCGTGCCTGGCTCTTATTTTTTCAAGACAAGATCTCTTTTGTAGTTCAGCCAGCCTTGAATTGCTTGTGTAGCCCAGACTGACCTTGCTTCAGCCTGCTGAGTACTGGGATTCCATGTGTGTGTGGCACCATACCTAGCTAGAATTTCTTCACCCATATTCTTTTCCTCCTTCTCCTTCTTCTTTTCTTCTTCTCCTCCTTCTCCTCTTCTTCCTCCTCCTCTCAGGACCTTGCACTTGCCAGGCAGGCATTTACACTGCTAAGCTAGATCCCTGGCTCTCCTCTTTTTTCGAGACAGGGTCTCAATATATAGCCCAGTCTGGTCTTGAATTTATGATAGTCCTCCTGCATCAGCCACCCACATACTAGAATTATAGGCGTACGCCACCATGCCCAGCTTGAATCTTTTCTTTTTTTTTTAAACTGAGAATGAGTTTATGTTGTCCAAGTTGGTTTCAAACTCTCAGTATTGGCCAGGGATATAGTTCAGTAGCACAGCTCCTGTCTGGTAAGCATGAGGTCCTGAGTTCAACTCCTGGTACCAACAAAACACAATGAAACAAAAACAAAACAAGATTGCTTTATGGAAATTCCCAGTCTCAAGCAATCCTTCTGATTTAGTCTCCTGAGTAGCTGGTACTACCAGCATGTGTCCTAGTACAACCAGATGAAGATTTTTTTGTTTTGGTCTTTTTGAGATAGGGTTTCACTATGTTGTTCAGGCTGACCCTGAACTCACTTTGTAGCCCAGCTTGGCCTCAAACTCACATGATCCTCCTGTCTCAGCCTTCCAAGTACTGGAATTACAGGTGTGTACCACCACACCTGGCTCCAGATTAAAATCTTAAAATTTGCTATAATTTTATTTTACCTTTCTCCTCTTTTCCTCTCTTCCTCCTCCTCCTCTTTCTCCTCCTCCTTTTTTTGGAGACAAGGTCTCACTATATAGTTTAGGCAGGCCTTAAACTTGCTTCTGTAGCCCAGGCTGGCCTCAAACTCATGGCAATCCTCCTGTAATTATAACTTCTAACATAAATTAGGATTTGTAGTCAATGCTCTCCAGAAACAGAGCTGGGGCAAAGAACAATAAAATTTACTTTAAAGCAGCAAGGTAAGCCATGTATGGTGCAGTGTGCCTATAATTCCAGCACTTGGGAAACTGAGGCAGGAGGATCACCAAGAATCCAGCAAGACCCTGTCTCAAAAAACAAAAATAAAAGCTGAGTGTGGTGGCATGGGCCTGTAATCCCAGCATTTGGGACACTGAGGAAGGAAGATCACTGTAAATTTGAGGCCAGGCTGGGCTACATAGTGAGTTTAACACTAGCCTGAACTACATAGTGAGACCCTGTCTAAATATACCACTATTACTCAATGAAATTGAATATGTAACTAAAAACCTACCAACAACAACAACAAAAAAAGCCTAGGCCCTAATGGATTTACTGCTAAATTCTACAAGAAATTTAGAGAATACCTAATACTGATACTTCTCAAAATCTTTAATGAAATTGAAAAGGAAGCAATATTTCCAAATTCATTCCTGGAAGCAAGCATTACCCTGATACCAAACCAGAAAATGACCCAACCAAGAAAGAGAATTGCAGTCCAATCTCTCTATGAACACAGATGCAAAAATCCTCAATAAGATACTGGCAAACAGAATGTAGCAAATCAAGACGATCATACACCATGATCAAGTGGGATTCATCCCATGGATGCAGGGATGGCTCAGCATATGCAAATCAATAAATGTAATATACCATATTTATTAAGGACCATAAATTTACAATACCTAATTTTACATACTTCCTATGGAATAAATAAACACTTGGGATTACTGGCATCACTCATTTTATATTTCCCATTAATTCTTTAGGGATAGGCCATTCTCTCCCATACACTAAGACTAAAACAAAAATCACTAAATTAAAAAAAAATACTCCAGGGCAATATCCTTCTTAGCATAAGATAACCACTATCCTCTTGAACCATCCCAAGATTATACTTGTCCATTGAGTCACAGACCTCTGAGTTTCTGCCAATTTTGAATCTTCTGTTAGCCCCTCCTATCACTATAGAAACCCAATAAATAGTGGCTGTCTTACAGTATCACTCACTTGGTCTACCTGGAGGCATCAGCTTCCCAATCACTCACCATGTATTATTAAATTTGCCTCTGTTTCTTATTTTATCTTCCCACTGTACCCTTTGATACAGGCAACTAGGGATCTTGGCCAGGTCCCTGATGCATATTAATACAGCCAAGGACAAAATCCATGTGACCATCTCAATAGATGCAGAAAAACTTTTTGACAAAGTCTGATACCCATTCATGAGCAAAACCCTACAGAAAATTGGAATAGATGGTCTTTATCTCAATCTGATAAAAGCCATCTATGACAAATCAACAGTCAATATCATACTAAATGGACAAAAACTGGAAGCTCTCATTCTAAAATCAGGACCAAGACAAGGATGTCCACTGTCACCACTTTTATTCAATGTAGTCCTGGAAACTTTAGCCAGAGCAATTAGACAAGAGAAAGAAATAAAAGGAATAAAGATAGGAAAGGAAGAAGTCAAATTATAATTATTTGTGGGTGATATCATAGTCTGCATAGAAGGACCTAGAAACTCCACCAAAAGACTTCTAAATTTGATGATCAAATTCAGTAGTGGAGCTGGATACAAAGTCAACACTCAAAAATACAATAAACTCACTGAGAGGGAAATTAGGAAACACCCTTCACAGTAACATAAAAAAAAGAAATACTTAGGAATTTAATGAAGAAAGTAAAAGACCTCTGTATTAAAAAACACAGTACTCTGAAAAAAGAGATTGAAGAGGATATCAGAAAAAAGAGATAATGAGAAAAAATGGAAAGATATCCTTTGCTATTGGGTAGGAAGAACCAACACAGTGAAAATGGTCATACTTCCAAAATTGTTAAACATATTTAATGCAATTCTGATCAAAATTCCAAAAGCATATCTGACAGAATTAGAGAAAACAATTCTAAAATTCATTTGGAACCAGAAAAGATTTAAGATACAGTGGTGAGATTTTGAGCATCACAAAGGCAAAACAGGGGTCATCACAATCCCAGACTTGAAATTATAATGCAAAGCTACTATGATAAACAACAACAACAACAACATGGTACTAGCAAAAACAAAACCAAACCAAGAAAATCACCTGAAGATCAACTGAAGAGACTAGAAGATGCAGAAACAACTCCAGACATACACAGCCACTTTATCTTTAGCAAAGGTAAACATGTGCCAAACATGTTCACTGTAAGAAAGATAGATAGCCTCTTTAATAAATGGTTCTGGGAATACT
The DNA here is from genome assembly GCF_034190915.1 of Cavia porcellus. NCBI lineage: Eukaryota > Metazoa > Chordata > Mammalia > Rodentia > Caviidae > Cavia > Cavia porcellus. The sequence goes on from NW_026947508.1 coordinate 35,978,040, forward strand.
GGTTTTCCATATGCTTCAGATTAAAACTAGATCCATCAAGGGTCTGCGGATTTAGCTCAGTGGCATAAGCACCTGCCTTGCAAGCAGGCAGTCATGAGTTCGATCCCTGGTACCATAAAAAGGAAAAAGGCAAAAAAAAAAAAAAAACCCCAAAAACTAGATCCATGTCTCTCACCACACATCAAACTAAACTAAAAATGGATCAAGGGTCTGAATATTAAGACAAAAACACTAACTCTGCTGACAGACAGAATACGTAGAATTCTTGAACACATTGGTGTAAGCAAAGCACAGACTGCAAAAGAAATATTACACAGAATCGACAACTGGGATCTCATATTAAAAGGCTTTTGCACAGCAAGAGAAACCATCAACAGGGTGAAGAGACAACCTACAATGTAAGGAAAAATGTGTGCCAGCTCTTCCTCAAGGGATTACTATTAAGAAAACATAAAGAACTAAAAATATTAGACCTGGGGCTGGGGATTTAGCTCAGCGGCATAAGCGCCTGCCTTGGAAGCAGGCAGTCATGAATTCGATCCCTGGTACCGATAAAAAGACAAAAAAAAAAAAAATTAGACCTCCTAAATTTAAAGACCCAATCCAAAAATGGGCATCTGAAATGAATAGACACTTCTCAGATGAAAAAGTAGAAATTACAAATAAATATATGAAAAAATGCTCAGCATCACTGGTCATTTGAGAGATACAAATTAAAACACTGAGATTCCATGTCACCTCAGAAAGAATGGCTATCATCAAGAAATCAACCAATAACAAATTCTGGAGGAGCATGGGGAAAAGGAACCCTTCTCCACTGTTGGTGGGAGTGTAGACTGGTGTAATCACTGTGGAAATCAGTGTGGAGATTCCTAAAAAAAAACTAGGATTAGAGGTCCCATTTCATCCAGCTATTCCCTGTCACAGTATATTTTTGAAAGAATTAAAAGCATCGTTCCACAGTGATACATGCACACCCATAATTATAGCAGCATAGTTGTAAGATTCAGACATTGGAAATAGCCCAAATGCCCATCAACTGGTGAATGGGTAAAGAAAGTATATATACAATAGAGTACTACTCTGCCATAAAGAAGGATAATTTTGAGACATTCCTAGTAAATGGATGCATCTTGAGATTATACTTTTAAGTGAAATAAATTTGACACACGTGTAAATGCCACAGTTTCTCTGGTATGAGAAACCAAAAGTGTAAATAAGGACCAAAATATATGTTAGGTATTGCAAAATAGGAAGAAAATGTTCAAATGAGGAGGGGAATAGGGGAGAGGTGAAAGAGAAAGGGAAGAAGGAGAAAGTAAAAAATGAGAAAAGAAGGAAAACATGGAAACAAAGCTTTTGTAAATGGCAAAGGGAAGAGGCATTGAAGGAAGGGTAGGGTAGTGGGGGGAAAGAATCAAGTTATGTCATGTACAGGAACAAATTCTTTATGATGAATGTAGTCATGTATATCTAAAATGTACCAGTAAAATCTGATTTAAAAAAATTTTATTAGTACACAGTACATAATGATTACTTTTTTGATGAGTTGATACATGTACATAATACATCTTAATTTTTACGTCTCCTTCCTCTTTCCTACAGAGTTTTAAATAAGCTTAACAAATATCTTAAAAAGAGAAAGAAGGATGTGTTACATGGATGCGGAGGCCCATGCTTTTAACCTCAGTAGTTTGGGAGGCTGAGGGAAGAAGGTTCCAAGTTCAAGCCCAGCCTGGGCAACTTAGTGAGACTTGTTTCAAAATAAAAATTTTTAAAAAGTGCTAGGAATATAACTTGGTGCAAAGGCCTTGAGTTCAATTTCTAGTATTGCATGAGAGATGGGGAGCTGGTGATCTAGCTACTAGCAAAATGCCCCTAGATTCACTCCCTTGTACCATAATCTCAAAAAAATATTTTTTGTTGGTTTGTTTTGTTTTTTTGTCTTTTTGAGACAGGGTCTCGCTATGCAGTTCAGGCTGGCTTTGGGCTCACTTTATAGCCCAGACTGATCTCTAACTTGCAACGATCTTCCTGCCTCAGCCTCCCAAGTGCTGGGATTACAGGTGTGCATCACTGTGCCTGACCAAAAGTGTTGTTTTTTAAGGGAAAGATAGTTACATAAAGTAGGAACATAGAGGAAAAAAATTGAGAATACTAATTTTAAAAAATTTTAATAGTTAAAATCCATACATGAATTCAATAGCAGAATGGTTACAGCCCAAAAGCAATGGTGAGCAACAAGATCAGGCTAAGATTCATCCAGAGGTATCAGGAAGGAATAAAGAAAACAAGGAAGACTAAAAACAAATGACCCAAGTATGACATACCTAGTGGGTGGCTGATCTAGTAACCATTCCCAAATTACCTTTCCTTATTAATCTCCAAATTAGCTATGGAAGAAAACTTAACACTTGCTTTCCCAGAATCCCGTGCAATTAGAGCTGCCCACGTGGCACAGTTCTGGCCAATGAGATGTAAGCAGAGCACAGACTTCTAGGAGACTGCAGGTAAGAGGTTTTCTTTTTGTTTTAGACAAGGTCTCGATATGTAGCCCTTATAGCTGGGCTCAAACTTGTGATCCGCATTCCTCACCTGCCTCCGAGAGCTAGAATAGTAGACAAGCTCTGCCATGCGTGACAAAGAGGTTGTTTCCTAATAGAAGGAAATAGCATGACAGAGGCTCTGCTTCTGTCATCCCTTTTTTCTTGTCTTAGACATAGATGTCCTTTCTGTAGTTGTGACACTTTGTGATCATGAGATAGATGAAGTCATCAGTTTAAAAAAAAAACAACTGGTAACCAGGTGTGGTTGTGCATGCTTGAAATACCAGCACTGAGGAGGCTGAGGCTGAGAGTGGGAGACTGAATTTGAAGCCTGCCAGTCAGCAGTTAGACCCTGTCTCAAAAAACTGAAGGAAAAAAACAAAAGTTTTGAGCTGAGCATGGTGGCTCAGGGATCCCCTCCACCAGGGAGGCTAAGGTAGGAGAATTTTGCAAGGCAAGAAGTTTTGGCTAACTTGGGCAGTGTGGTCAGATTGTTTCCATAAAAACAAAAAAATGTTTCAGGGGATATTCAGGTGCAGTATGGGTGCCTGTAATCCCAGCACTTGGGAGGCTGAGGCAGAAGTATCACCCTGAGTTTGAGGCCATCATGACCATGCAATGAGACCCAGAGCTACATAATGAGAAAAAAAGAAACGTTTCAGGGGCAGAGGGAGTAGCTCAGTAATACAGCACTTGTCCAGCATGTGTGAAGCCCTGGGTTTGACACCTAAACTGCAAAAACACAACTAAAAATCTCTTGAGCACTATGGTGAGAGTGCACATGTGGAAGGTGTGTGGCTTTGCTGCAACCCTGAGATCACCATTGTCATGTCTGACCTGAGTTTTTCACTAGGTTCCTTGAAGGATCAGGGTTGTCAACCTAAGTACTGTAGGAAAATCCAGTCCCTTTGGACGCTTAGAACACTTCGGGACTGCTGCCGGGCTCAGAAAAAAATTTTTTCTTTAGTTAATGCTACCTGTAATTTTTAAGAGTACAGGAACCGTGACCTGATTGGGAAGAGGAAAGGAAACCAGCAACGGAGACCACTTCCTCTCCCTGCCTAGGTTTCTCCCTCACCCCCTCAGCTCATCTACAGCCTTCTGAGCTACTGGCATGAGCCCCAGCAGGGAAGCACCCCAAACACCCACAAACAGCTCTCCTCTCTCACCCTCAGGCCTTGGCTTTGTCCCGCCAACAATGTCCTGCAGAATAGAAAGACCTGGCCCTAGCTGCCCACTTGCCCTCAGTTGATAGCACTGAATGTAAAAACCAGAGTTGTCACGGGGCAGTCTGTAGTGAGGCTATTTCTATCTTTCTCCCTCAACTTTTTTTTTTTTTTTTTTTGTCTTTTTCATTTTTATCGGTACCAGGGCTTGAACTCACGACTGCCTGCTTGCAAAGCAGGTGCTTATGCCGCTGAGCTAAATCCCCAGCCCGTTTCCCTCATCTTTTAACATCCTTTTTCTTTTACCTGGCAATCTCAAGAGAAACTCACTTGCAGCATCTAATTCTGAGGAGAGGCCTCACCTGAACAAAAATGATGTTAAACTTTTTTGGGGGCTGGGGATGTAGTCCAGTGGTAGAGTGCTTCCTAGCAAGTGTAAGGCTCTGGGTTCAGTCCCTCATACCATGGAAAAACCACAAAATTGAAATTCCTTGTGGTAAGGCAGATTCCATGGTAACACAGCCTGAGATGTACTGTCTCTTTCTTTCTCCACTGAAACCTTTTGGCCCTTGAGCCAGAGTGGAGGCTACGCGTTGAGGGTCCCTGGCTACCAGCACTCGTCTTCTGAATACCAGTGCTCCAGGCAACAACCCTCATCCACCCCAGAGGCCTGGCCACTGCACACGTATGCCCTGTGTGTAATTCGTGTCCAAGTCATCACACTTGTCTTGAATGTGCTGCTGCATCCCCAGAGCCACCATAGTTATCTGGCTAGTACATTCATTTGTGGTTTGTGGAGGCTGACAGTGGAGGGGTCCATGGGTGGTAGGATGTGGTTCTTGGGGTCACAGAGATGATTCCATGCTCATTGCCCACATGTCCAACTGGCTGGCACACTCGGTTAGAACTAGGATTGCTGACCCCATCTCCAGAGTTTCTCATTCATCTGATCTGAGGTGTGTCCTGAGGACTCAGATTTTATTAGAGGTGTCTCCAAGGCTACTTTACTGAAGCACCATGGCCTTGTGACAAAGGGTTCAATTTCTCTGCCGACACTATTGTGCCCCATACTTACTGGGCAGTCTTGAAGTGCTATGCCAGTGCTGAGTAGAAACAGCACAAGGTAAAAATAAATACAAAGGGGCTGGAGATTTAGCTCAGTGGCATAAGCGCCTGCCCTGCAAGCAGGCAGTCGTGAGTTCGATCCCCGGTACCGATAAAAAGGAAAAAGACAAAAATAAATACATAAATAAATACAAAATAAAAAAAAATACAAAATATACTCTTTCCTTCCAGTGAGCTAATGTCCCATCTTCTCAAAAAAGTTACATAATACAGACATCCTTGTCTAAACCCAAAGGGCCTTTTGTGAGGCCTTGACAGTTTGCAACTTTAGTGTACAACTTAAAAACTGGTAAAGGCATTTCTTTCTTTCTTTCTTTTTTTTTTTTAGGGCAGCGATAAGATTGATGAGCTTGCTATGAGGGGGCAGGGCAGTGGAAGCCTTCAGGATGCAAGGCCCGCCACTTGTCCAGGGAACCACGGATTCGGGGTGTATTTCACCCTGAGCCATCAGGAACGAGGCGCTTCTCAGCCACCATGTCTTCAAATTCATCTGCAGTGAACTTTGTGAAGCCCCGCTTCTTGGAGATATGGCTCTTCTGGTGCCCAGGAAACTTGAACCTGGCCTTGTGCAGGGCCTCGATCACATGCTCCTTGTTCTGCAGTTTGGTGCGGATAGACATGATGATCTATCCAATGTGAACCCTTGCCACTGTGCCCTGGGGCTTCCCAAAGGCATCCCGCATGCCAGTCTGGAGCCTGGATCAGGGGTAGCAGGTGGTCAGATATGGGAACATCCATCGGAAGCAGTGTCTCCAAGGTCCCTAGGGGCAGCTCATACAAGCAACGGGCTGCATACACTGCCAAGGAGGTTGCTGTCTGCAGCCATTGTACACAGGGCACCCACCAGCAAAGGCGCCCAGTCAGCTTAACTAACTGCAGTCGGTAAAGGCATTCTAGAAGGTCAGTAGAAACCAGACGTCCTGGAAAAAACATTCCCGAGACATCTAGATTTGCTAGGACCCTTTGCTATGTCTTCAATCCCTTGTTTAAACCCCAATCCAATTCCTCCCTTAGAAACTTCCCTGCTGTCCCTCTTGACAGTGTACTCTGATCCACACAAACTCTTGCTCTTCTATGTACCTTGACTGTTGGTAAATTCTTTTTCCACCTACATCATGGCCCTCTGTTTGCCATCTGGTACTGCAAAACTGGGCGTCTTAAACAGAAATTTATTTTATTACAGTTCTAGATCCTTCATTTTAACAATTACACTACAGTGTTCCTATAGTGTTACACCACTACTTGTTAATTTGTTCTGGGGAGCAAGATGAGTCCCAAGAATGAGTAGGACCAAACAGTTTGGAAAGGGTTGTGAGTCAGGAGGGAATTGACAGAGACCAGTTCTAGTTTGCACTTCGAGTACCAAATAAACAATGAGTATCAGGACAAAATTTGCATATAACAATCTGTCTAACATTAGACAGATGTAGGGGCACTCACTTGTAATCCTACCACTGGGGAGGCTGAGGCAGGAGGATCACTGCAAGTTTAAAGTGAGTTGAAGGCCAGCCTGGAATACATAAGTGAGACTTTGTCTCAAAAAATAAACAAAAGTTTGTCCAGTACTGAATTTGATGACTTTCAAAGTAAAGCAACAAGATGTGACTTCATTAAAAATAAAGTAACATTTTGAATTAACAGGATTTAGGACTTTAACAAATAACACTTTTGGGGGAGGGAGAAATTCAACCCTAATAGAATTCACCCCTGCTGCTGCTTTAAAATACTAACCTGAAAAATCAAACAAAAACAAGCAAGCAAGCCAACAAAAATCACAACAAATCTATTCTTTGTAAGAATTTTTTGGCTGGGTGTGGATGCCCAGGTGCATGCCTGTAATGTCAGCATTTAGGTAGCTGAGACAGGTGGATTGCTGTGAGTTCGAGGCCAATCTGGGTTACAAAGTGAGTCTAAGGCTGGTGTGAACTGCATAGTGAGACCTTAAAAGACCAACAAAAACAAACAGAATTTTTCAATGGCTCCTGATTGTTTTCAAGGTAAATGTGAGCTCTCAGCTTGGCGGTAGCTTTAAGATAGAGATCCTCCCCCCAAAAGATGGGAACCCTGGCAGGTGTGGTGATACACGCCTGTAATCCTAGCCAATGAGGAAGCTGAGGCAGGAGGATCATAAATTTGAGCCAGTCTAAATATAATGACACTGTATTAGGGTTTTACTACAGAAACAGATATAATATAATATATACAATCTTGTCATAAGAAATGACAAGACTTACAATGTCAGCCACAGAGTAGGATCAGTAAATGTGTAGAGGATGTCTGCACGCTGGAGGCGAAAGGATTCAATAAAAGGTTTGTTCACTGCAGTGTCCCATCCAAATCCGAACCAGAAGGCTGATGGGTCTGTGGGGGAAAGCCAGAGTTTATGCTGGAAATCCAAAGCAGAAGCTGAACAATCTGCGCTGCAAGTCAGGAAACAAGGTCCAAGCTGAAGGAGAAGACTGGAGTTCTTCCAAGAACAAAGAATGGAACCCCAGCCCTTTCTCCTTCCCCTTTATACCACCCAAGCAATGAGCCACCCTAGGATGGGTCTTCTACACCCTAGTGTGTAGAATTGCTAAGCCAATTTAGTGAACCTTCTAAGTGTTTCAAGCTGACACAATCAACCAACTACTACAGAGACCCTGTCTCAAAATTTAAAAAATAGAGAAAAGGCAGGGGGTGTTGTTCGGTATCAGAATGCTTGTCTAGCCTCTATGAGGACCTGGGTTAAATTCCCAGGGCAGTGCTGCCAAAAAGATATGGGCTCTCCTCCCATGTAGCCACATTTCTCTCCTACCCCTGGCGCACACTTCAGGGGTCTGCCGAGGCTGCCCTCCCTGCCTTACTTCTGTGGACACCTAGCTGCTTAACCCCTGTGTCACTGGGCATTCTGTCATCCATGCTCATCACACATATGCACCTATGCCCTAGAGCAAGCAGTTTAGGCTCAAAGGCATTTTTGTAAAATGAATGTCAGAAGACATCGTCCACTTTTTTTTCTTTTGCGGTACTGGGGATCGAATCTCGAGACATCAGGCAGACTAGGGAAGCAGGGAAGTAGAGAGGACCCCACTTCCCACAAAGACTCCCAACCCGTGGCTTTTTGGTTTCCTTTTTTTTTTTTTTTTCCAGACAAGATCGCGCCGTATAACTCGGTGTTAACTCGCGAGCGATCTTGTGCCTCAGCCTTACAAGCGCTGGGATTACAAGCATGAGGCCACCACGCCCAGTTTTTATTTCGTTTTGAATTCAAAATAATTTTTATTTGAAATGTTCTAAATGTACATTCCTCTAACCTGGCTTCCGCTCTGCCCCTGCTGGTGGCCCAGCGCCTAGCTGGAAACCATATGAACTATTTTAAGAATTTCCGGAAACTGGAGAGAGGCAACTCAGCGTGATTTACATACCCAAAATGCATTGCACAAGGGATCGTTTTAAAATTAAAATTGGCAGACGCGTTCTTCCTCCTTTTGCCTTTTTTCCCTTTCAAGATGAAATTACATTCACAGAATTGTCTTATGAGAAAAACAAAAACATCAAGTTGTTCAGGTAAATAGTTACCATGGCTGATGTAGTAGTTACGGTTACTCAAGGATTGTATTCACAAAGTTGAAAGTATACTCTGGTTTCTCTTCAGATCGTATAAATCTTTCGCCTTTTACTAAAGATTTCCGTGGAGAGGAACAATTCTGAGTCTCAACCCAATTTTTTGAGGCCTTGCAACAGCAGGGCTAGCATGGTGGTTAAATGTAAGACAAAGATTTGAATTACATTTTCTTGGTATTTGTGATCACCAAGAAAACAAGTACTATATGAGATCCACCTGAAAGATAAGTTAAAAGTGTGTATTTGTAGTTGTAAAGCAATAGCATGTGAGCCAGTTTAGTTAGCTAGATATGTGAGAAAAATTCAGGCTTATGAGAAATCATGGTTTGTGGTTTTTCCTCAATTATCGCAGTGAAGTTTTTTTCAAGCAAAAGCAGTGTAGAACCACAATCAAAGCATTAAGATGAAAGTGAAGTTTAGCAGGTTAGAGGGTGTTAAAGGGGTGGTAGTTTCAGTAATAGTATGATTTTATAGTAGACTGGAGGGTTACTGCTCAAGATTTTTTAGTATTTATTACATAGTTTATATATGTGGGCCAGTCACTGTCCTGCATGTTTTGTGTAGTGGAGTTTACACTTGTGTGTACTGAGAGAGAGTAAATAAATGTAACAAACCGTGCTAATACAATAGCCTTGCCTATAATTTAAGAAATATGAGTAGCTGAGCTAGGATTAAAAGTTTGTGCTACAAAGTGAATTCAAGACCAGCCTGAACTGAGGAGTGAGACCTTATCTCAGAAAACAAAAACAAAATTTAAAAAAATAAAACAACAGTCTGTACCTCTGGCTCAGCAGTCTGCAAGTCCCCAACTCAAAACAACAACAAAAACAAAAATGTAACAGAAAATGCCCCCATGCAACCCAGTTTCTTAGTTGAAGTTGCCCAAGTAATAGTTCCTGTTCTAGTTCCAGTTGCTTCAGGTCTCACAAATGGCTAGTCACCTTGATGCATACACATTGTGTAAACCAGTCCCCAATCAGCAAGCCGTTCTGCTTCTGTACTTCCTGCTTGCTTATCCTATGTAAGCCCTAGACCACCAGAGATGAAGGCCTGATATTCTGGAAATGATCCTGATCAGTGTTGACCAGTGCAAATAAATCAGCTTCCAACTCCTGTATTTCAGTGTTTCTGCTTGCTGAAACACTGATTCAGCTGATGTGTCAGCTGAGTGGACAGACCATGCTGATCTCTTTGGTCACTGATTGTGGCCCTCAAGGATGGAGCACGGACCGCTATAGATTCTGATGGGAAGGCATACCCTTAAGATTTCCCAAGTCCCTTTGGGGGTCTGGAGGAGGATTCCTGACTTCCTGCTTGAACTGCTCAAATCCTATCCAAAACAGAGTCAGGAGGACACCATCTGTCTGCCTGCCTGCCTGATTCTGGTAAGACTCCTGGGGACACCCCAGTTAATCTGTCAGTCCTGCTCAGCTTGAGCAGAAGGGGAGTCTGAGCAACTCCTGTTAGGACCACCCTCAAGGGAAGGGAGTTAGAATGTTTAATCTCTGGGTGCCTGTTGAATGAATGTGTGAGTGGAATGGACAGTGTAAACAATAGGCTGCTCCATCTGTGCACCAACACTGGGAAGCACTGGTCAAGGTGGCTGAGTAGGCCCTCACCTGCAGATTTGTTTTGATCAACATGTGGCATAATAGAGGCTTTGCACCGTACTCAGCAAGTAGCACCTAAATCCCTGCAAGGGGCCCAGTCAGAAAGGCATCTGAATGGTCCCTCTTTGAGGGGCACCCATCCTTTCTTTGCCTGCTGTATCATCATCCAAGGGTACACAACACATGTAGGAAGTCAGAGATGAGAATTAATTTGTCAAAACTCACAGTCCCTGCCTGCAGGAAAAAGGGCTTTTAAGGAGTTAAAAATGAAACCAAACTGCTTCTTGCATTTCAAAGGGGAAAAAAAAAAAAAAAAAAGCCCTTTCTTTCTGAGAATCCTACCTTAGCACCCTTGTCAGCTGCCACAGTTGCTGACAACAGTTTTACCTCCTGCTCCAGACTCATCTACTTAAGTCAACTGCACTTATTCCAGCAAGCCACATATTTGGCCATAGAGGCCCTCCCCACCCTGAACCTTCTGCAGATGACAACACTTGCATCAGTCTGATGGGCTCAGACTTGGCCAGGCTGGGCTCCCTTCTTCAGCTGGGCCACTGGGAGTCCCTAATAACATCATTGGGCCAACTAGGACTCTTGCCTCTTGCCCCTTCTGCCAGGCATGAACTTGCACCCTGGGAGGACATCTCCTGTCTAAGCCAGTCCCCACACCACTTCTGGGAAGAGATCACCTCTTGAAGTTAGAAGTGACCATCTCCTTCGCACCAAGCCAGTGAGTGTCTTTCAACTTTGAGTGTTTTCCAAGAGGAAGATGATTCCTATGTGAGCATGAGACAGATAACCACAATCTAGAAGTTCTGAAAACTCTTCTCTGAGAGGTATGAACTAAAGACTCACCTCTAGACCTGGCCATTAACCATATCACCTCATCACAACCCCCATTGTTGTCAGATATCATGAGAAGCACAAACAAGCATTCAGTCACATGTCAGCCCAATAGACTGTTGATCACCTTGGTCAAGATCTCTGTGCAGTCAACAGTGCAGCCATCACCTTGTACTCTGCAGTTCCCAATCCGTAAACACTTTTTGGACTTTCTAGATTTAAAGATGCCTTCTTCTGCTTGTGAGTTGCTCCCAAAAGCCCCTTCAACTGGGAAAATTCTGAGGCAAAAGGCCATCTCACTTGGACTCAATTGCCACAAGGGGTTAAAAATGCTCCCACTAAACCGGGCATGGTGGTGCACTCCTGTAATCCCAGAACTCAGGAGGCGGAGGCAGGCAGATCATTGCAAGTTGGAGACCAGCCTGATATACAAAGTGAGCCCAAGGTCAGCCTGAACTGCATAGTGAGACCCTGTATTAAAAAGACAAAAAAAAAAAAAAAAAAAAATGCTCCCACTGTTTTCGGGGAGGCCCTAGTCATCACAATCCACCATGGAAGAAAAAAAATGAGGCTTCAAAACTACAAAGTATCTATAGACTGGCACATTGCTAAAATATAAAGCCATCTCCCAGCTGCCAATACCACTGTGATTGCCCTCTGTATAAGTTACCTCAGTCTTCTGCCACCCACAGCCTGTTGGTACACCTGCCTGGCTCTAAAAAATGCCTTCTTCTACCTTTGATTGGCTCCTGTCAGCCAACCCCTCTTCACTTTTAAATAGAAAGACCTCAGTTCTGTATTCAAAAACCAACTGACCTAAACTCAACCTGCCAGAGGTACAAAAACTTGTTTTCTCTTTGAGAAAACACTTCTGATTAGTGACACTCAAGCTGCTGCTGGAAAGGCACAAAAGCTGTTATAATATCTGCAGAGCTGCTGACTTCTATAAAATCTGGATCCTGAAGATCACAAAAACAACGATTTTTAAAAAATTTATAGAATTATTTTATTTTATTATTTTTGTCTTTTATTTATTTATTTATTTTTTTGTCTTTTTTGAGACGGGGTCTTGCCTTGCAGTTCAGGCAGGCCTTAAGCTCACTTTGTAGCCCAGGCTAGGCTCGAACTCGCAATGATCCTCCCTCACTGCCTTGCAGGGTAATGTTAAATTATGTCTCTTCTTAAAAACAATTTAGGAACAAACTCTGTAAGGACAGGGTTGGGGAGCCTGACTAAGGCCCATAGGATCACTGACAGCCCTAACATTACTGCCTCTAGTTGGGCCTTGTTTCTAAAGATCACATGTAATATGCCCAGCAAAGACTTATCAGGAAAACTAAAAGAAGCGGGAAATGTAGCAGAAAATGCTCCCTCTCTGCCCCCCAGTTTCTCAGTTGGCCCGGAAATAGTTCTTGTTCCTGTTCCAGTTGCTTCTGGTTTCTTAGAAACAGTTGGTCACTGTGATGCATAGCTGATCACTATGATGCACACTGTATAAACCAATCTCAATCGGCAAGCCATTCTGCCTTGGTACTTCCTGCTTACTTGTCCCATATGAGTTCTAGACCACCAAAGATCATGACCTGATATTTTGGAAATGACACTGATCAGTACCTGTCAATGTAAATCTTGGGCGTCATTTCTATGTTTCTGTTTGCCATTGCAAAAAAAAAAAAAAAAAAGCTGGGCACAGTGGTGCATGCCTATAATTCCACAGTGAGTTCAAGGCTAGTCCAAATTGCTGGAATTACAGTTGTGAACCCCATTCTCAGCTCAGAACCTGATTTTTAACGTAGTGAGCAGAGGGACTTCAACCTCAACCCACAGCTTTCCTTTGATCTCCCTTCCCCCGCCACACAGCTCACAGCACACAGACAGAGAGCAGAAAGACTGTTTATTGGACTCTTTCTGGACAGCTGCCCCCCTCCACTGGGGCTGGGTGGAACAGTCACAAACTTCACCCGGGCCTTTCTGCTGGGCAGCTTTGCCCTTGTGGAAGCTCAGTTACTCCTTTGATTCTGCATCCTCCTTCTGGAAGTGGGTGATGTAGGCCATGTCATTGGGATCCCCAGAGGCAAGGGGAACGTTCAAGTTGCTGTTGGAGAGGTCGTAGAGGTCTAATGCTGCAGCGGCAAGGACAGGAGCATGAGCTGTGGTGCCGGGTGTGGCAGGCTGCAGGTCCCGGCCCTCCCTGCTCACCTTGGGCAACGTTGACCTCGTTGACAGCCAGGATGTCTGCCTGAACGCTGTCGATTTTCATATACAAGTCTCCACCATAGCGCTGAGGACAGGAGTGAAGGAAGCCATGTGTGGTTCCAGGTCTGTCCGACCTCCGATTGGCTTTGGGCTGCTTGATCATTATTTTCCCTCTTTGGGCAGAGGGGTTCTTAGGACTGAATTATCAAGGGACAAGAGACTGGGGGGTGAAGAAGTCCAAGCCAGGGGTAGCTCCTCCTGCATGGGTGGCCAGGCTCATTCCATGTGCAGAGACTGTATTGTGTTCCTGGCAGGACCTGGGCACTTACGAGGAACAGCTGGTATAGTTCCTCCCCCATGGACCTGCGCACGTGCTCCTCCACCACTGGGAACGTCTGCACGAAGAACTGTGGCCAAGGGGTGGGGTGAGATGGGAGTGGGGCAGGGTGGTGGCATTGTGGCTGTGACTATGCAGTCCTTGCCCGGGTTCCCTGCAGCCCCCGCCCCGCCCCCCCGCTCCCCCCCGCCCCCGCCTCCCCCCCCCCCCCTCCCGCAGTCCCGCGCACCTGCAGTGTGAGGGCAGCCAGCCGCTGGCTGTTGCTGTGGTCTGAGTTGCCCATGGCGGCCATCAGGCTGCGCACCACGTGCAGGCGCAACATCTCCTCCGCCACGTGCAGGCTGTGGCGCGCCAGGACCCTGAGAGGACAGCAGGCAGCGCCACCCCGGCTTTCTCCGTGCCCACCCCACCCCCACTCCCGCCAGCTCATGTCCCGTCGCTCACCCGATGGCTTTGGCGGCTGCAGCCTGCTGCAGGAAGGATGGTGGGTGTGCGGTGAGCTGCAGGAACGGGCACTCTGGGGAGCGAGAGGCCGTGAGGGAGGTAGACACCCCTGCCCCACCGGGCAGCCTCGGGGAGGGTCCTACCAGCGAGGATCTTGGGGTATGCTTGGGAGGTCTTGATGGAGGGGATGAGCAGCGCCACCAGGCCCTTGAGCAGCGGCAAGCGCACATCGTAATCCACCAGGTCCTTGATGAGCTCGATAGCTAAGGAAGGTAGAGAACCCCAAGAACCTGAAGGCCACCTTTTCTCAGTGCCCTTGACGGCCCAGCACTTTGCCAGGCCTGGGGCAGCTGAGAAGGTGACACCCCATTCCTGCCCTCCTGGAGTTTGTGATTGAAGAAGAGGTGGAGAGCTGGGCATGTAATCTCAGTGCTGTGGGGGCTGAGGCAGGAGGGCTGCAAGTTCCAGTCGAGCTTGGCTGACTATGTGACTTAGGTTGACCCTGTCTCCCAATAAAAAATAAGAAGGGGCTTGGGGTATAGCTCTGAGTGAGGCCAGTCAACCCCCAGTACTGCAAAAATGGGGGTGGTGAGACTGGAGGATCCATGGGTCACAGAACCGGGCCAAAGGGAGGATGAAGGGTTGGATGGGAGCCCAACCAGTGAGGATTCCCGGAGAAGTCAGAGCTGGAGACTGAGGCCACACAGGAATGGGCTGCTTTCAGCTTGGAGGAATCCAGGTTCCATATATATATCCTTATGGCCCAGGCTGGACTTCAACACAGGCATGTGGTATTGTAGCCAGGTGGGCTGGGTCTTTGAAGGGAGACAGAATGGGAAAGAACGGGGTGGGGAGCAAAGAGGTTAGGTGTGGCAGCAAATGAGAAGCTGGAGGACGAAAGGTGGAGCCTTGTGGACTGCCGTGAGGAGCCTGGTTAACAGCAGGTGCTGGGCCTTTCCACACAGTAGCCCACTGACTGTACATCAGAACCTGGCATAGGACTACCATCCCCATTTTGCATTTGAGGGAAGGAGGAACAGAAAGGTTAAGCCCTTTGCCTAAGCCACAGCTAGGAAGGAGGGAAAGATGCAAAAGGAGGGAAAGATGTGGTCAGGCAGGCAGGGCGGGAATTTACTGGGTGGTCCTGAGGCCTTTTCTGCAAAGCCCTTCCACACAGTGGCTCATTCCGGCCTTCACTGCATTTGGCAAACCTGCATTGAGGGCCAGGTGCAGCACTGGGTGCTGGGGATACCAGAGTGAATTCATTCATTCAGCCAACTGTCCTTGAGCAGTGACAACATAGTAACAAGTGCTATGAAAGGGACCCAGTAGAGGGGCTATATGAGCATCTGGGGAGATACAGGAGGGCTAGATATCTTTGTAAGAGAAAGTACAGAGGCAGAGCTAGAATGGGCAGGGTAAAATGCAAGGCCCACTTGGTTCACCAGCATGAGATGAGACTGATCCCAAGTGCCTGCTGCATGAATGGCAGGACTTGGTCACACACTGCCCTGCTCAGAAGCCTGTTTATTCCCTGTTTATTCCTAGAGGAGACAGCAGTTAGGGAAAGCCCTTGGCTCATTGCATCCCAGAGTGCAATGTGGACACATCAGCATTATTACCAGAATTATCTTTGCATAATGATAATTAACTTTCTATTTCTTTGACAGGGAATTTTATCCACTGAGAGCATGTTCAGGACAATTATCTACAATTGTATAGTGCCTGCTGCAGCAGTACATATACAATGGAACAAAAGCTTTCATAGGCAGACACAAAGGTACCACAGGTGTTGGTGGACCAATTAGGACCTGGCAAGACAGGCACAGCATAAATCAATATTTTTTTTTCTTTCCTCTTCAGTACTTATATCTCCCTTTACACCGAGTTAGCTTTCTTTTGAATATTTTTGAGGCAAGTCTCATGGCAACCTGAGCTGGGATTTTCCTAACCATGATTTAGAATTGGTCTCTATTTCACACCTTCAGCTATAGGTGGAACCAATCCTAGTTTAGTAGGTCCCCTTGTGTCAGGTGAACTTTCAGGACGGTGTCTTTGTTCTCTTCTCCCAACCTCCCCTCTCCACTCAGGAGCAGATGTCTTGTGTCTCTGCCCCTTAGTCCTGTTTTCTTGCCATGGAATACTGGATCATCCATCTCTCCACTAATGTGTCAATTCTTAGTAAACAAATCTTTGCTTTATTTGAGAGAGGGTCTAACCCAGGCTGGCCTTGAACTCATGATTTTCCTGCCTCAGCCTTCCAAGTGCAGGGATTCCAGGCGTGTGCTATCTGCCTACCTCCTAGCAAACATATTTGATACACCTCTCTTTTTCAGAGCCCCAGAGCATTCAAGGCCTACCATGTGTGCTTCATGAATGTTCCTGTTGAAAAGGACGGCCTGCATCCTCTATTCCTGCAGGCTAAAGACCACTGGGGTCACAGCAGCATAGAACTATGTTCACAAACTGCCACTCTGGTGAGAGATAGCCTCTGCTGTGGCTTGGATACCCATCCCCAAAAGCATGTATCAAAGCCTCGGTCACTGTCTGTGGTGCTACTTGGGGATGACTGAACCTTTGCAGGTGGCACCTTGTAGCAGAGAGTTAAGTCGTTGGGTGCATATTCTGATAAGGGGGCAGAATACAGGCCTAGCCCTTTCCTATCTCTTTTTGTCCCATGGCTGCCTTGAGAACAGGCTTCCTCTACCACACTCTCCTGCCTTGTGCTGCTGAGTCATATCCCCAGCACATTTTTCTTTTCTTTCTTTCTTTCTTTCTTTTTTTTTTTTTTTTTTTGGTACCGGGGACTGAACTCATGACCTTGTGCTTGCCAGACAGGCGTTTAAGCCACTGAGCTAAATCCCTGGCCCTGCTGCCTTGATCTATTATGCAGCCACAGGCCCAAAGCAACAGGGTAAAGCGACCATGGATGAAACTGTGAGCCAGAATAAACTCTTCTCTGTAGAAGCTGATCATCTCAGATGTTTATTACAGTAAGAGAAAGCTATCTAACTAAACTCCAAGTAGGCTCTGCACTGGCCCTGCGGCTTCATCCTCACTGAGCTATAGGACCATTCTCAGCTCTGATTCTTTCCTCACAGGGTGCAAAACCAGAACAACTGTCTTGCCAACTTTTCTTTTTCTTTCTGGGTGCTGGGGATCAAACGCAGGCCCTTTTATATCCTAAGCAAGTGCTCTGCCCTTAGGCTACAATCCCAGCCCCACAGCCAACTTGGCGTTTTTTGAAGCCAGAACCTCATACTTCTTGGCCAGCCAGAGGTAAGCAGTACTGCACACCGCTCACTTCGTGAGAGCCAGACACAGTGGGAAGGTACAGGGATGTGACACTTCCTCCAGAGGGCAATGCAGGACAGGGGGTGTGGCCAGTGAAAGGGACCGCAGGGAGCCACAGACCACACAAGGGTCCCCACAAGGAATTGCTTTCCTTCAGCACTTGAAGCTTTACTTGCTTAACAAACAGACCTGTGCTGCCTAACAACACAAGACAAGCCTTGTGGAATATGGTCACTGACAATAAACAGGGCAATGGTCAAGGCAGAGCTGGGACAATAGCAGCCTAGTCTGAGACCTGCACGCTGTACACTCAAAACTCTCCTGCCTGGTTGCTGAATGTCTGGGAACTGCAGACACCGCCAGAGGGAGGGGGGCTGACTGTTCCTCTCTCAAGGGAAGGCGCAAGCCATGCTGGGCTGGTGAAAAGCACAGAAAGGCTACCAACGGAGAAGCAGCCCACCTCCATGCAACTGCTCTCAGCAAACTAGGAGGCATGGTGGTGCACGCCTGTAATCCCATCACTCGGGAGGCTGAGGCAGGAGGATCACAGGCCAGCCTGGGCTACACGGTGAGTTCAAGGCCAGTCTGCAGTATACAGCAAGACCTTGTCTCTGACAAACAAAAAGAGGGCCAGAGATTTAGCTCAGTGGCATAAGCGCCTACCTGGCAAATATGAGGTCATGAGTTCCATCCCTGGTACCAAAACAAAACAAAAACCCAAAAATAAACAAAAGAAGGTTGGGGGCAGTTTGGAGATGTAGCTCAGTGAGAAGACCCTGAGTTCAAAGAAACTACTCTACTGTAAGAAAAAAACAAAACAAAATTTATTATTTAAATTTTTTAAAATTATTTTTTAATGGGGCTGGGGATTTAGCTCAGCGGCATAAACTTCCTGCCTTGCAAGCAGGCGGTCGTGAGTTCGATCCCTGGTACTGATAAAAATGAAAAAAAAAAAAATCTTAAATTATTTTTTAAAACTGCTGCTGTGCTAAGTTTTGGGGGCCTCCCATTCATCTTCAAGGTCTGGAGCCTTGGAACATGACAAGGCTCAATTCTAAAGATCAATGCAAGATGAAGGCCATTTTGTTTCATCTTAATTACATAATCCAAAATTGACTCCTAAGTGGAAGGTCCTGAAGCATTTCCGGTGATACCCCTCCTAGTATCCATGATTCTGGGCACAGCTCTATTGGGGTGGTCTCTTCTCTCTGTGGCCTTCCCTGATTCACTAACAGTTGCTTCATTTAGAATTGCTTCCTATTGCTGGGTGTGGTGCTGCTCAGCTATAATCCCAGCACTCGGGAGGCTGAGGCAGCAGCATTGCCACAAATTTGAGGCTAGCCTGGGCTACACAGTGAATTCAAGGCTAGCCTGGACTATGCAGCAAGCTCCTATCTCAGAAAGACAAAGAAAGGAAGAAAGGAAGAAAGAAAGAAAAAAGAGAAAGAGAAAGAAAATACAATGAAACTCAATATTTTGTAAAATTAATATGCAAAAATAAATCAATAAAAATCACTGCTTCACACAGTGGGAAAAATAGAAACAAAACAAATGTGAGATACTTGCCACATAGGCTCTATAAAAACTTTAGTGCAAAAGGAAAAATTAATTCCTTTAACCTAGAGAGGAATCCACAGCTTGTGAGTACCAGAAGAAATCCCAGGGGTCAGTTGAGACAAAAGAAACCAAGAACCCATGACAGCCAGCAGGAGGCGGAGCAGCAGCCACAGATTTACATTCTTGCAACGGATGGAGCCTTAGAAATAGCCTAGCACCTGGGACCCGCGGCTATCAGTACATACACAGGCAGTAAATATCCCACCCCAAATATATATACTGACATTTTTAGAGTTGGTGAGTCCAAGAAACTGCACAACTCTGCAGATGCGGAAATGGTTCTGAAAGGCCGCCCTTTTGTACAGACTAAATGCCCTTTTACATCCATGAGAGAAATCTGCCTGGCAAAACAACAGCTGGTGAATTGTGACGGCTTTCTTATACCCTCCCTTTTTTCTGCCTAGGATATATATATATATATACACATATTTTTTTTGGTCTTTTTGAGACACAGTTACACTACGCAGTTCAAGCTGGCCACGTACTCACTTTGTAGCCTGGGCTGGTCTTGAACTTGCTACGCTCCACCTGCCTCAGCCTCCTGGAAAGATCTTTCCTGTGGAAAGATCTTTTCACAAGAGACTGGAGGTCTGACACCTGGCTGTAACAGTGGCTCCGGTCGGGGCCTCCATCTGTGCAGTCAGTAAGAGAACCTTCACTTGCTGAGCCCAGATCTTCCCTAACTATGGTCGCTCCTCTCCCACTCTCCAGAAGTGTGAGCCTGAGAGGTCTGTTTAGTGCTCCTGAAGGGTCTCTCCAGGTTTCCTCCACTGTTGAGCCTCCTGTTGTGTGCCACTCCCACATTTAGGGGTGCACTGTAATTTGTTTTTCCCCCGTGAACTTTCCTACCATTACTGAACCTTCTAAGTCTACAAATGGAGCCATTTCCAAGGTCACAGTGCTGCTAAGTTTGATTTACAGCAATTCTTTGCTTCTAGCTCTGGAAAGCCAGTGTGGAGGTTTTCCCTGCATCCTAGTTAAGACTGCCACCTACTGGCCACACTTCCACACAGGTTTACTTCCTTTTCTAGCTGGGACATAAGAACATGCTTGGTATTTTGCACTTTTTGGTAAACTTATTTATAATTTTTAAAAGACAGGATTTCACTATATCACTCAGATTGACCTTGAACTCATTATATAGTCTGTCTGGGCCTTAAACTCGCCTTGATCCTCTTGCCTCAGCCTCCCAAGTGCTGGGTAGAGGTGTGAGCCACCACGCTCGGCCTTGTTAAGACATCAGATACAAGTATCTTCCTAATCACACATCTGATTCCTGTGAATTCTGGAATCTTTTTTTTTTTTTTTTTTTACCACATCCAGTTTAAAGCTCAGAGATGAAATACTGGAAGTATTTTTTTAAGGCTGGATTGGGTGGTACAAGTTTGTAATCCCTATATGTATGCAGGCTGAGGCAAGAAAGTTACAAGTTCAAGTCCTGCTTGAGCAATTTAGTGATATCCTGTCTCAAAATTAGAGAGAGAAAGAGAGAGAGACAGATAGACAGACAGAGACAGAGAGATAGCAAGTGAGCAAGCTCAGGGTAGAACACCCCTAGGTTTGATCCCACAGTACCCTCCACTAGGCTAGGCCACATAGAGCAAGACCATGTCTTAAAAAGAAAACAAACAAACTTAAGTGCTTTGTTATTATTTCTAAAAAGCTAGGCAACACAGTCATAAACCTTATGTGTTAGAGTGGCACATGCTTGTGGGGTCAAGTTACTGGGGTCCGTAGCTCCTAGACATCTGTTCTTCTGGGTGGGTTTTACCTGGCAGGTGGCACTGGTGCTGGGAACGACCTTTGCGACCTGAGCCAAACACTGGCTCTGGGGGGCAGTTGCAGGGAGGGCAGGGCAGGGCAGGTGCTGGACAGCCAGGCAAATGGGAAAAGAGGACAAACTTTCCCACTTAACTCCCTGCCAAAGACTTCTAAAACTACACACACTTAAGTGTCACAGTTGTGAGCACATATAACTTTGGGGAAGTAATGCACCTTTGAAAAACAGCAGGTTTTTCTGAGAAACTCCCCTTGAGTGTCTGAGCCTGGTGACTATGGCTCAGCGGAGTCCCACAGGACAGGTGGTCTCTTCCACAGCAGGAAAGGCCAAAGCCACTGTCCATGTCGCTCAGCGGAGCCTAGCAAAGGCCCACGGGGCTGTGTGGGAAAGCAGTAGCTCTAACCAGTGCTTAGCCCCAGGAAGGTGTGAAGGTGAGAACAATGTAAAACATGATATTATCCGTCCTCTGGTTTTATCTGCTTTTTGAAGCTGGTAAAATGGAAGGGAGCACTGTTGTCACACTGGACGGGCAGGGCAGTGGCAGTGAGGAGACTGGGCAAGATGCCAGGCCTTGCTGCCTGGCTGTGACCCAGCAGCTGTGTCACTGATCTCGTGACTGTGGACAGGTTATTGATTGCTCTGTGCCTCGGTTTCCTTGTCTGTAAGCTGGCGGTGAAAATAGCACCTACTTGCATAGAATCGTCCTGAGGATTGTATGCAACGATTTTAAAGTAGAGAACAGAGCCTGGCATGCAGTCATTCTGTTATCTGGGTGGAACCACCGGTTATTACTATTGCTATTACTGCTTTAGGAAGCTGGCAGGGGGTGGGGGAGCCCTGCTTCATCTTTCACTGTAACACTCACTGCCCAGCTTAGTGTCCACTCTTTTAAAATTCTCTCTTATACAAGCCCTGATCTGGGCAGTTATGCCTTTTGATTATAATACTAGTGTCTACTCTTACTGTATAAGGATATAAATTAATTAAAAAACTGAAATTACTTGAAAGCAATCAATAAAGGACATTATCAAGAAAGTAAAAAGAGGGGCAGGTATTTAGCTCAGTGGCATAAGCGCCTGCCTGGCAGACCCAAGGTTGTGAGTTCAATCCCCAGTACCAAAAAAGAAAGTAAAAAGAGCCAGGTGTGGTGGCGCGCGCTTGTAGTCCCAGCTACTGGGGAGGCTGAGGTGGGAGGATCGCTTGAGTCCAGGAGTTCTGGGCTGCAGTGTGCTATGGCGATCGGGCGTCCACACTAAGTTAGGCATCAATATGGTGATCTCCCGGGAGCGGGGGACTACCTGGTTGCCTAAGGAGGGATGAACTGGCCCAGGTCAGAAGAAAGTAAAAAGAAGTCAGGTGTGGCAGTGCACGCTTGTAATCCCAGCACTCAGGAGGCTAAGGTGGAAGGGTTGATACAAGTTTGAGATCAGCCTGGGCTACAAAGTGAATTCAAGGCCAGCCCAAACTGCAGGGCGAGACCCTGCTCAAAAAGACAAAAAAAAAAAAAAAAAAAAAAAAAAAAAAAAAGCGAAAGAGCTGTAGCTGTAGCTCAATTGTAGAGCACTTACCTAGCACGCATGAGGACCTGAGTTTAAGCCCCAGCACCAAAAAACCAGACAACAACCAGCCAAACAAAACTAACTAACCAAATACAAATGTAGAATTCTAGGAACAGTATCTAATATCCAGAATATATAAAGAATTCATAGATTAACAACGAAAAGCTAAACACTCCCCCCCCCCCCAGTGTTTGGGATTCAACTCAGGGTCCTCACACTGAGCTATATTCCCACCTTCACTGTCCCCCGCTTTTTTTGAAGCAAGGACTTGCTAAATTGCCCAGGTTGGCCTGCAATTTACAGTCTTTCTGCCTCAGCCTTCTGAGTAGCTGGGATTACAGGCATCTGCCACCATGTCTGGCACAATCCTGCTGAGGACCAGCTTGCCATGGTAGAAGCAGGCAATAATTAATTAATATTAATTGGTATAAAAATAAATTGAAAGTCTGTCCTACACCTATGTACCTACGCTGGCTTAGGGATAGATTAATCTTTCTTTCATGACCTCATGCCTGAAGGCTGTTCCCAGAGGCCCTGTGTTGGAATCTAGCTCCAAGCTGAGAGAGGCCAGGGCTTTATGAAGAGGCAACTTATAGGTGCTGTAGGTGACAATCCCACCTCCAAGCCCCCCATAGTTCCCACCCTCAGTGCTGCCTAGGGCCTAAGGCATGGCTGCCCAGGGCCAGGACTTGCCTTAGGTGCAAAATTTAAGGGAGATGGTAAAGAAATTCAGAAATCAAAATAAATACTATTTCAACCCAATCTTCTTTCCTTCTTTCTGTCGTCAGTACTGTAGACTGAAGCTGGGCCTTTGCACTGAGCTATATTTCCATTTTTAAAAAAAATTATTTCAGCCAGGCGTTGTGGCTCACACCTGTAATCCCAGCACTTGGGAGGCTGAGGCAGGAGGACTGCTGCGAGTTCAAGACCAGCCTACGCTGCAAAATGAGCTCAACCTCATCCTGAACTGTATAATGAGACCCTGTCTCAAAAAGACAAAAAAAAAAAAAATTATTTCGAGACAAGTTCTTGCTAGGTTGCTAAGGTACCAGGCTGGGCTTTGAACTTGCAATCCTTCTGCCTCAGCCTCCCAAGTACTGGAATTATAAGCATATGCCACCACACTTGGCTTTAATGTAGTCTTTCAAAAAATTAATGATAAAATTTTCATGATGAACAACACCAAATGGTCAAGTGTGGATAAAATCAATAAGAGTGCCAGGTGGAATCACACTGGAGCCTGAGGCCTAGGGAAAAATTGGTGATGCTGATGAGATGCCAGAACCCAGAGGCCATCCATCTCCACTGTGCCTGCTTTGCATTCCAAACTTACAGACTTCCCCGAGCCCTCCAGAGCTCCACCCTCCACTCCTGCAGTCCCCCATCGCATCCCATCACCTATTTGGTACTTTTCAGTCCAGATCTGACCATAGTCCTGACGGTAAGAAGAGCCTCTGTGTCTTCCATCACTCTTTTTCTCTTGGGAGTCCTGTTGCACTACACCTGCTGAGTTTTTTCTCCCGGTCCAGACCCTCTTCTTTGGTTCTAAGGTCACTCTCAAGGTGACATTTGGATTGCACAGGAAGTGCCTTCCATTTGAGCTCCATTTATTTGTGCCTTCCATTGGTGCCAGGGGCTGAGCCTCGGGCAATGTGTGTACCAGGCATGTGCTTTGCTAACTAGCTGTTTTCCCAGCCCCTAATTTATATTTTAAAGTGATTGTTGTGGCTGCAGTGGCAGAGCAGATACCAGGGACCAGAATAGGGCCAAAAAGATAAAATTATGTTGGGTTAGGATAAGATGGTCACTGTGGCACAGAGAAAGGAAGTGGAGACAGTCTAGCAGACCTGGCAGGGTTGGGATGGACTGGGAAGGGGAGAAAGAAGGCAATCTGGTTTTATAGCTTTTATCTGAGCAACTAGGTTGATGAGTACTTTTTATTGAGATAAAGAAAAATAGGAGGAATTAGAGACTTTGGGGAAAAATTAGTTCTGTTGTGGCAATAAATTTGAATGATCTATTAGATATCCACCCAGTGACAGCAAGGAAAATGAGGGCGAGGGATACAGATTTGCCTGTATCTATATGTATATCTATCTATAGATGGCATTTAAAACATGACACCAGAGCTAGGAACGTTGGCGCGCACCTGTAATCCCAGCACTCGGGAGGCTGAGGCAGGAGGATTGCCATGAGATCAAGGCTGGCCTGAATTACAGAACAAGACTCTGTCTTTTTTTTTTTTTTTTCACAAAGAATTACATTTCTAAAGGCTCTGTCTTAAAAAAACAACCAACTAAGCAACAATAACAACAAAGCAAAAACTAGACAAGATCACTCAAGGAGAATGTAGATAGAGATGAGAAGCAGGCTGGCCTGACAGTGTGCTAGAGAAACAGGAGAAGCAGGGGGCAGTGGGAAGGCTGGAAAAAGGGCACCACGGAAGTCACTGAAGTGGGACCCCCAGCTGGGTCAAAAGTCAAGGAGGTCAAGGAGGAAGAAAGCGGAAAAAAGAGCACAGGAAGGGAGGCTGGGGTGCAGGAGAGGCCTTGCCCCTGAAGAATGTCATTAATTTTGTCTTTCTGGACAGGCTATCGATGAAACCCAGGGGTTCTTCTTCAAGATGGAGATACAGGCATTTCTGCACATCAGTGCCCACGATCCACCGCAGTCAGGGAGAAGCTACCTGCAGGAATGCAACCCTTGCGGGAATGCCACAGGGACACTGAGCTCATGGGAAGGAGTGACACGGCGGTCACGCGCCTGGCAGATCTGGGTCGGGAGGCAGTCTTTGATGTAAGAGGAGGGCAGACCGTCAGGGGTCCCTGTGTCACCCACACTCACTGTGCTGTGAATTCCTGGCGCCTCCGCCTCTCTGCCGCTGGCTGCTGACTTTCCCAATCCGCGCCTGAGAAGCCCCGACCCTTCAGCATGGGAAGTACAGGACGCCTTCTTTCTTCCTAAGGTTACTTTTCCCCTTCTCCAGACTCAAGGGTGCTCACATGCACACTAGCGCGCCCAGCAGCTGACATAGTTGCGGGCACACCACAGGTACTAAATGTGTATTCGTTCAAAGAACAAAACAAAGCCATCCCGCCCTTCAAGGTCAGCCACTCGCCTGTGTACTCTGACTCCGAATCATGCTACCCAGACTCTCGGGATGCAGATTTCTTTTCTCTGCTACCATCATCCTAGGGGCTTCCCTGGGTTTTGCAATTTGGTGACTTCAAGCCCTGAGAAATCTGGGTCCTTTTCGGCCACCTGCAGTTAAGACCCCTCTAGGACCCGGACGAGTCTGGAAACAGCCCGCATCGGCTAACGTCAGCTAGGGGAACCTGCTCCCCCTAGTGGACAACGCACACACACGCACCCTCGCTTTCTGAGTTGCATGAAGACCATTTCACACCTAACAGACCTTTCTTTCTTAAGTACTTGTGATGAGTCTGGAACACACCAGACTATTTTGGGGTGCACAGTTTCCTTGTTATCATACGAGTTGACGTCCAACCGGAAAGCTGTGCTAGTGCTGCATGCTTCCGCCTGCCTCTGCCACAACATTGGTCACTAGTGAGGAGAGGCAGGGCCAAGGCTGGAAGAGGCAGGCCAACTGACTCCAGAGATCAGCAGCATGCCACGGATCTGTGCGACAAACAGCTACGGAGCACCAGGGTGCTCTAGGCCCTGAGGTGCGTAGGGGAGGGATCCAGAAGTCACTCTTTAGGGTCAAGTGAGTCCGTGCCTGGTCAGGCAAGGGCTCTCTGCCACAGCTCTGCTTTGGGCCTGGACTTCCCGCAGGCACCTCCTCCAGAGCTGCTCCAGCTGTCATCAATACGTTTCCAACCAGCATACTTATCAGATGACACAAACAGTGACAGTATGACACTCAGTTCCAACACTGCCCCCAACCATGCACTTCAGGGTGGGCATCATTCCCCAACCTCATCTTTACTTACTTTTTGGTACCAGGGATCAAACTCACGACCTCAAGCTTGCCAGACAAGTGCTTGTGCTACTACGTTAAATCCCCAAACCCCCAACCACATTTTTTCTTCCCTGAATCAGGGTCTCAGTATGCAATTTAGACTGGACTTGAACTTGCTATGTAGTTTTGGCTGACCTTGACCTTGAGATTCTCCTGCCTCAGTCTTCTTAGTGCCAATCACTGCATCCATCCTTTGTACTTCCCCATTTCCACACCTTCATTTCTACTACTGCTCTTTGCAGAACGCCCTCTTCTCCTTTCTACCTTCCAAAGCCTTCTCTTTCTCCAAGCCTCAGTTCAAATGCCACTTTCTCTGGAGAACCCTTGTATGACCCTTCTTGTTGAAAACAGAAACTCCAGTTGGGTAATCCCAGAACTCAGAGAGGGTGAGGCAGGAGGATCAAAGTGATTTCAAGGTCAGGCTGAATTACATAGTAACACTTTGTCTTAAATAAATAAGTAAATAAATAGAAAGAAAAAATCCTAGAATTTCCTTTCTCTGAAACACTATAGAGAGAAAGAAGGAAACACTATCCTTTAATCCCTGCATGTACTGTATATTGAAAGCATAAGCTTCAAGTAGGAGAGATCTGGTTTGAACACAGTTGGCTGTGTAACCTTGGGAAGTAAAATTCACCTCTCTGTGTATCAACGTTTCCTTTTTTTTTTTCTTTTTATCCCTATCGGGGATCGAACTCATGGCCGCCTGCTTGCAAGGCAGATGCTTATGCCGCTTAGCTAAATCCCCAGCCTCATCAGTGTTTCATTTTGAAAAACACATGCACATAAAAATCTATTTTTACCATTCATTCATTCATTCATTCATTCTAACTTCTGAAAACCAAGATTTGTACTTTTTTTTTTTTTTGTCTTTTTTAGACAGGGTCTCGCTATGCAGCTCATGCTGGCCTTGAGCTCACTTTGTAGCCCTGGTAGGTCTCAAATCTGCAATGATCCTCGTGCCTCAGCTTCCTGAGTGCTGGGATTACAGGTAAACACCACCATGCCTGGCTCTCATGGTTAGTTTTGAGAATTAAACGAAATGATATGTGGAAAGTGGCTGACACATAGGGGCACTCAACAATGAAAATTCGATACTATCACTAACCACTTTAGTTTCTTGGAAGCAGGGCTTCACCCATCCTAAGCAAGAACTTTGCTGCCAAGTTACATAACCAGCGTAGTGAAGGTGACTTCCACTCCAAGGGAAGCCCCACCTGAGACTAGGACCTAGGCCAGCTCTGTTGTGAAGCACCATGGGGCTGAGCTGAATGTGATGCTCACGATGTGATGGTCATTTTCTGAACAGCTTGCTGACTGCTACTGAACCTGCCTCTTCCATCTTTCAAGGTTGTCCAGGGCCCTCAACAGCATGGCTCTTTGTGGCTAGCAGATGACTTCTGGGAGCTCACCTGTCACTTCCTGAACCTTCTGTGACCCACAGGAAGCCCCTACCTTCATACTGGACTTCCAGGTGCATTGTGGCCAGCACCTCCAGCACACAGTCCACAATGCGGGGGTGCGTGGTTCTGATGATCAACTGCCAAGACAGACAAGAGGACAAGGCAGTTACTCTTCACATCTGACATTCCTGGAGGAAATTAAACTGGTACTTCCAAACAGCCAGGGGCCAGGATAAGTGGGGGCCAGGTGACTCGTTGGGCCAGGCCCTCCCCCCCATGTCACCACTGAAGCCTTTAGCTCCGACAGGTGAAGTTGAGAACCAGCAGCCACTTGCTAGAGCTTTGGGAACAAAATCTGTGACCATAGCTGCGAGAGAAAGGTCACAGGTCAGCACCAGTGGGACTCATCTAGACCCCTAAAATTTTCTTTCTCAGGAACCTTGCCTGTTTGTCAACCTTTCATCCCAGCCCTTCAAACTTTACTCAGCTACTGTGCCCGGCATACAGGAGGCACTTAGGGTGAACCAGAACACTGTACCCATGATGGTCAGATCTTTGTGGCTGCTCCTGCCTCCCTGGCTCATTGCTTGGTTCCTGGAGTTGTCCCTTTCCCTATTCTCTGACTTGGAGCATTCAAGAAATTTTATTTATTTCTGTTTCAGTTATCACCGCTCTGCTTACAAAGTTCACACTGACATCTATTTCTAGGGCCTTTCTCTGGAGCTTAGGGCTTTTATTTTCTACTGCCCATGGGCAGACTGACTTTTACTTTTTTTTTGTGGTTGGTACTAGGGATTGAACCTAGGGCCTTGACACTGTGTCTCGCTAATCACCAAGTGGCTTTCGAACAGTCTGTCTCGGCCTTCCAGAGTTCTGGAATCACAAGTTTGTGCCACCATGCTCAGCTTTTCTGTCTTCCTGTAGTGGTATTCAACTCACCCTGCTGCTAATCCCAAGGCTGGGTGTCAATTTTGACTTATTTACTGCCCTTCGCCCCAGACCCTCCACCTCAGAAATGTCTATCCAGCTAGGTTGCTTTGATTCCCACTGCCACTGCCACTGCTCAGGCCACATCTGTGTCACTTCTCACTGCCTCCCTGCCTTGGCCCATCTGGAGATATTTTGAGAGATATTTTGAGACATTTTGAGATATTTTGGTCCACCTCCTTCTAGGCACGCCATCCTTCTGAGGTCACCACGTCTTAACTCTGACTCCACTCACTTTCTAGGGCACCGAGAGGGAAAGAAGCCAACAAGAAAAAAAGGAGCTTTTTTTCTAAGCAGTGGAGACCTGGCCTCTTCACCTACAAGCTGGCTACAAATGTACCACAATTCTCCCCCTATCAAATTGACACCTTAATGTTTTTTACAGTCTTCTCATCATCCATGTTTGTCTCACCCACTTTGAGGTCTGCCAACATCTTTCTGATCCTTAGGTAAACAGGACAAATCACTCTGCTGGGAGACAGGAACACTCTGCCCCGTCTTGGCCTTGTGGGAGTGACTCTGATGGAACGGCAGGCAGACATGCACAGGGGGCGGCTGCACGGCTTCTTTCTGAGAGCAGTGCAGCTGTTTATGAGACTACCAAGTTGCATCAGCATATTCCCTGCTCACCTGGGCAGTCCTGAGAGTCTGGAGGGCCAGCTGCTGAGCTTTTGGGGAGGCACAGGGCAGCAGAGCTATCAGACCTTTGTACACTTGATTCTGGTACTTGGGGTTACCATGGACCAGCGAATCCAGGAGAATCTGCACTTCTTCCTGGGTCTCTTCTGACTTAGACTTTGCCAAAAACTCTGCTATAGATCGTACACCTGAGGAGAGAAGAGAAAATGCTAAATTGGAAGGGATTTAGGAAAATGATTTCCTACTAAAGATTACATAATGTAAAGAGAATTTGATTATTTTCAACCAATGGAGGTAAAAATCGAGGCTCAGTTTTTATCATTGTCTTGTTTACCCCTAGCTGTGTGATTCAAGGATTTTGCTTTAGCACAGGCATGTCAGGGTCTATGTTTTAAAATTTAAGATGGCACCGAGCATGGTGGCACATGCTTGTAATCCCATCACTCACCAGGAGTTCAAGGCCAACCTGAATGCCACGATGAAACCTTGTCTCACAAAACAAAACAAAAGCAAAAGGCTCTGCAAAACATACACATAAAACATGCATATTTACTACTAGATAGGAAGAGTGCTTAGCAGTTTACAAAATGTTTTTGCCAAACATTACTTCATTTAATCCTAGAAACTAGTGAGAGGAATATGTTCATCCTATTTTGTGAATAAAGTCACTGAGGTTCAGAGAAGCTGTGGAGGGGACCGAAAGGGAGAAAGTAGGCCCCTCTGGGGAGCTCAGGGCAGAAGTTCTACGGAGCGTGGCTACAGGGTGATGACCTCTTCCTTATCTTCCTCCGACTGGGCACTTGATTACTTCAATTCCACGGCCATCATCTTTTTCACTAGATTGTAAGCTCTTTGAGAACAGGGGCTGTATTTTATTCATCTTTGTATCCTTAGCACCTTTACATATGCCTAGCACACAGTAGGTACTCAATTTTATTTCTAGAGTTAGTCACAACTCAGTCTCACACAGGATTTTACCTTTTTTTTTTTCCTGGTACGGGGGATTGAACTCATGATCTTACACTTGCCAGGCAGGCACTTATGCTGCTGAGCTAAATACCCTGCTCCCCACACAGGATTTTAAGCAAGAGTTAATAAACTAGTTGTTGAACAGATGTGTGGAAAAAGTTATATTTAACACAGAGAAGTATTTCTCAAACCATCATTGAAAGACTTGAACAAATAATCAATCAGGGAAATCATAAATCTGGTTTTCTGGTGGTGGTGGGAAGAGAAACTCATTGAGTCCACTGTACAGAATGCTTCCTGCACAACCAGTTCTACATGGTTTTTATTCCCCTCAGGAGTGGTGGGTGCTACTATGAATCTACCCATGGAGACATGGAGTCTCATACCCAGTACCCACCATAGCTTTCACAAATGAGTTCCTTGTACTTCCTGCCAGAGTTTGCAACAACCTGCAGAAGCTTGATGGATTCCTTTTTGTCCTCTTCCTTGATCTCCTCTAGCCCAAGTATTTCCAGGAGTGTTAGGACACCTCCAACCTCAAGAAATTCGATCAGGTACCGATTACTGTCAAGGGCGGGGTGGGGTGGGAAAGAGGTGAAATAAACTTATCAAATTTCTTCACACAAACCCTTCTAAGACGTCCCAAGGTCCTTTCTTCATATACATTGCCGCTTATCCAGGAAATGTTTATAAATAATGTGATACAATACTTTGGAAATTCTTTCCAGTGAGAAATGCTGGAGTTAAACACTGAACATTTCTTGCTTTTGGCTTTCTAGCGTCTCTCACCTGCATTACTGGCACTCAGTTGTCACTTGTGGAATCACTGCTGCCCCCACTCGTGGGCCTGTGATTCCGGCTGGGTGAGTGAGTGACAGGGTATGTTATCCTGACTCTGCAACTCAACTTGGTGCCAGGTGTGAGGTGGAAAGTCAGGATGTTCTTGGGACCCCTGGGAAAGATTTGGCCTGTGGTCAGGGCGGCTGAGGTGTAAGGATGTGTATCTGGAGCATCAGGGGACCCCAGAACACGTTGGCTCTGAGTACAGATCAGAAAAAACTGATGAAGCAGGAAAAGAGAAAGGGAGAGAACAAGAACTAATGACCTTGTTTGGGCCCCTGGATCTAGTCAGGCCTGAAATACGTGTTTCTACTTTCTGGACTTTTGAGTGAAAGAGGCCGTCTGTACATTTGCTTCCCGAGTCCAGCCTGAGCTGCATTCCCATAATTCACAACCAAGAGGATGCGACTGGTAAAGAGCCAAAGCGGAGCTCGTGGAGGAAGTATGACTGGGTGTGGCCCTCCCAAGTTAGTGGGCACCTGCTGATACCTAGAATCCAGGGTGCTGTGTGAATGCCAAGGACACCACACATGTGATATGCCATGATGTCCCCAGAATCTAAGTGCAGGGGAACAGCTCATGGGTAGAGCGTTTGACTGCGAATCTGAGTGGAACTTACCTGCTCACAGCTGATAAGAAGATGCCAATGGATCTCAGGAGCTTTTCTAAGCTTGAGCCAGTCATGTAGCTGCAGAGCATGTTAAAGAGTACATTTCAGGGTGGTTTTCACGCAAAACCTAGATCCTGTGTCCGATTCCAGGGTGACCAGGCAGCTGAATCACACTCTTTATACAGAAAGAAGACCCGGCTGAAGGAGAAAGGTACTTAGGTGGGGATAACAGGGGTGCTGGCTTATTTCCTGTTCTCTGGGAAGTTTCCCTGCAGCAAGGAGGCTTGAAAGGAGGCAGAAGAAAGCTGAGGGTCAGTTTCCCAAACCTCTCTAGGCCATGACCGTCACACCCTTGGGTCTCAGCATAGTTTATTACTTCTCTAAAAAGAATTAACTTCACTGTTAATTCTCAATTTCATATTTGCTCAAAGTTTTACACTGGAGGTCACTATTCTTATGAAGAAGTGCATGGCTTCCTAATAAGAATAACAAGAGATGGTGGGAAAATTAAACCCTGATTTAAAACGACCTCAGTATTTAATGTTATTTTTTAATGTGAGCCTTTGCAAAAAGCCTCATTGTAATAAAGCACCCAGAGCATGCCGCAGCTCAGATACAAGGTATGAAATCAAGCCACAACAGAAAGGGAACCAGTCAACAATTACTAGGCTCATAACACATCACAAGCTCTTAGAACACTTAAAAAATTAGCTGAAATTATTGCAGCTCATGGAGGATGACTGAGAGCTTCCAAGACTGATAATGGCTAATGTAATGGCTTGGATATAATGCTGTTTTGTTGGGGGGAGTGTGGGGTGTGAGGCAAATTATCTCTGCTGCACCCTTGTTCCCAGGATGCCAATAGAAGGAGAGACAAATTGGCTCATTAGGAAAGGCTCTTTACTGCAAAATCAGTGTTTGCTCTGGAGCCAGGCTCCCTTTGCTTGTTGCTGCTGTGGTGGGGGACCAGGGGCTCAGCCCCCAGGGACTATCTCTATTCCTAGACTGTCACTACCCTGCACCCCCAAAGTCCTACCCTGCATCCCCAAACTGCTCCCATCCTTGCCTCAGTGGATTCTCTCCCTTCCTTCAGTTACCAGCCAGGTTGACCAACATTTGTCACCTTTTTTTTCCTCTGCTCAGGTTACTCTTGTTTGCATAGCTATACGCCTTACATATTTCTGGTCTATTATTTCCAGCAATTAGCTCTAGAAGGTTGCCGCAGTATCAGTAGAAGCTAACAAATACCAGTTTTTACTACCGGCCAGGCACTGGTTTGCTCACTACAGCCCTCTAGTGGGTTCTGCTAGTATCTGCATTTACTCCAGGAGTTAATCGAGGCAACCAAAGGCTTAAGGGAGGCAACAAAGGACTAAGAGCTGTGATTTGAACCCCAAGCCTACTCAGCCTGAGTGCCTGCCTTCCTGCTGTGGCCAAAGCGAGGGGATGGGGCTCTGTAGCTGTTTATGTGATGAACCGCCCCACCCCCGGGGGGTGGCTGCTGGGGAGCTGGGGGCCTGCATTGCCCACTACAGTGCAGGGCATGGGTTTTGGGCCAGACAGACCCATTTCAAGGCTTGTCACTGTTATTTACTGGGAATTACTTAACCTTCCAAAGCTTATCTTTTTTCTCTATAAAATGGGATAAACAGTGACCACCTACAGGCTGAGCATGTAGCTCAAATGACAGAAACCAGTACCTAGAACATAAAGACTCACTAAGTGCCAATTAATGGTGTCATAATATATAAACCTTTAGTTACCGATCTATTCTGGAAGACTGACCAAAGGGTCTAGGCTTATGGGATAGTTCTGCAAGAGATAATAATGCCACATGGATTTGTTTTCTTCTAAAATGGACCATACCTGGAGGATGGGGAGGAGAAATAGAATCTCTAATTCAAAACATTATCGTCTGGGCACAGTAGTGATCCCAGCACTCTGGGAGGCTGAGGCAGAAGGATTGAAAGATCGAGCCCAGCCTGGACAATTTGTGACTTAGTGAGACCCTGTCTCAAAAAAAAAAAAAAAAAAAAAAAAAAAATTGAACAAGGGCTGGGGGCATAGCTCAGTGAAAAGGTCCTGGATTCAATCCCAGCATTACACACGCATATACATACAGACACACACACACACTTCAAACCAAAACAATAAAACACACTATCATTCCCACTGGTCTAATTTTTTTTTCTGTTGTAGAAGAGGGTCACAAAAAGGGAATTATGAGAAATTCTACGTGTAGAAATTAAATTTTCTACTGTATATGAAGAGCCTGGTTCAGTGTCTGCTGAATGTTAGGCACTGAAGCTGGCACTTGAAACAGAGAGAAGAACATGAAGCCTTGCCTGACAGGAGCAGTGACCAGGAAAAGAAGTGAGCTTCCTGAAGAAGTAGTGTTTAAACTGACACCTGATGGCTGAGTGTGGTGGTGCACACGTGTAATCCCAGCATTTTGGAAGTCCAGTCTGGGCAGTTAGCAACTCGGTGAGATTCTGTTTGAAAAAAAAAGCCTAATAAAGGACTAGAGTATAATGAAGGGGCTTACAGAACAGGAGAGGATTCAGGCAGGGAAAAAAGTATGAAGGGTGTGCACTGAATCCATGAAGTACCACAGGCACACCGAGAAAGAACACCCTCATCTAACCCTAGAGAAATGCTACCTCAAGGGTGACAAAGTATGCTTTCAGTTGTTTTTGCCTCCAGGAATCCTGAGCACAAACACCTCAAACCCAGCACGCCTGACACCAACCTCAGCTACACCTGAACTTCGTTCTTTCCTCTGTTCACCAGTTTCTCAAGTTGGAAGTATGAGAGTCATCCTGTGGCAGTGTGTGGTCACAGCTGCTTCCATGTCCTGAAATGATTCAAAATGTTTACCGTTCTTGGTCATTCTGACTTTGGGGAAGAGCCAGAAATCTCATGGTGCCACCTCAGATGAGGACACATCATGATGCTTTCTTTACCAGCCTGCCTCTCCATCAGGTGCCACTTCGCAGCAGTATTCTCCATACTATTGGTCACGGTTTGTGAAGGTACTCATGAAACAGGATTTCCAGAACTGTTTCAAAAGTGGCAAGAACAATGGGATAAATGTGCACAAAGCCAAGGCAAGTGTTTTGAGGGAGATGAATGGCAATGTGTTTTTTACTATAAAAATTAAAAAACACTACAAGAATCAAGATGTATCATATATAGGTATAAATTCCCTATGATGAATGTGATCATTATGCAAACCTAAAAAGTACCAATAGATTTAACTTAAAAAATAATCTTAAAATATTAAAATGTTCACTATATATTGTGATCGTATCTTGGATGCAGAGGTCAGATTCCAGAGAGAAATTGGGAGACTCCATCAACTGGTGTGGCGTGGGCATCCTGACAATAGATTTAACTACTCATGGAGAATCTGGGAGCAGAGAAGAGGATACGGATCTCAAGGAACATCAACATCTAAGCCAAGACAGGTCTGAGGAAGAGTCGCAACGAGCAGAAAGGAAAGAGAAACCAGGAGAACTAGTGCTGGCCGAGATGGGTACGCTGACAAGCGGCCCTGAGAGGTCATGGATAAGGAGGACGTAGTTGCTAGGCTTTGTGAGGAGAAAACCAATGGTAACCTAGGTAAGAACTGCACCGGGGGAGCGAGGGGCACAGAAATCAGATGACAGAGGGTGGGGGAGAAAGCAGGGGCGGGAAGTGGAGCCAGGGAGCCTCAGGAACCTTTTCAGCAAGTGGCATTAGAATGGGCAGGAGCTGGGTGAAGCTCAGCTTTGAGTCAGTGATTTAATTTAGGTTTTAAAGTAGAGGAGATTGGGGCTGGGGATTTAGCTCAGCGGCATAAGCACCTGCCTTGCAAGCAGGCAGTTGTGAGTTCGATCCCTGGTATTGATAAAAAGGAAAAAGACAAAAAAAAAAAAAAAAAAAAAAAAAGAAAAGAAAAGAA
Organism: Cavia porcellus; assembly: GCF_034190915.1. Taxonomy (NCBI): domain Eukaryota; kingdom Metazoa; phylum Chordata; class Mammalia; order Rodentia; family Caviidae; genus Cavia; species Cavia porcellus. The sequence goes on from NW_026947508.1 coordinate 36,013,536, forward strand.
AGAAAAAAAAGTAGAGGAGATTTCTTCATATTTGCTAATGGAAAAAGCTGATAATGAAGTGAAGGAGAAAGCTATGAGACAGGGAAAATACAACCTTTATGGAGGCTTCAAGTATAAAACAAATACAAATTAGCCCTAGATAAAAGGAGTAACAACTTCAACTTTGATAGGAGAAAAAGAAGGACGGAGGTGAAGAATACCAGGAAGTCAAAGAGTTTTTGATTTTAGGGATATTTTAATCACCAGATGTCCTGTGCTAAAATGTTAAAAGAGGGACAGATGTGGTGGCACATGCCTGTAGCAGTCAGGAGGCAGAGGCAGAAGAATCTCTGAGTTCGAAGCCAGTCTGGACCCTGGAGATAGGGAGAGAGAGGGGAGAGAGAGAGGGAGACAGACAGAGAGAGATGGAGAGAGAGGGACAGGGAGAGAGAGAATCAGGAAAGAAGCTCCCTTAACAATTTTTTTTTTCTTTTTGGAAGTTTCCTTTTGTTTGTTTGCTCTCCGTTCAGCAAAGGATACGTGATTCTAAGGCAGGTAGTCAAGCGTGTAAGGAACAAGCTGGCTCCCTGGGAAAACTCCTGTTCCAATTCAGGGCCAGTCTTGCCTTGGTTGGTTTCAATGAAATTGTCGAGGATGTGACTCCTCGTGACTTTGCCAGCATTGTCCCACTCTTGTAAGAAACTTAAAAGCCTGCTAATTGCCGCCTGCTCCTTTACAGAAGTCATGATCACTGAGTCCTGAGGGTAGCTACAGAGGAAGGGAAAACAGACAGGTTAACAGCATATGTAGAACCATGAAAATCCATACTTTGGTGGGTTTTGCTTTTCTGCTGATTAGCTGGGTACAGTTACACACAAAACTCACTCTAGCACCTGTCAACTGCTACTTCAGCCAGGAAGCTCAATGGGTTATGACGGAATTAAGGTAGCTGGGTGTGGTGACACATACCGGTCATCCCTCCTAATCTAGAGGTTAAACCAGGAGCCCATAAATTCAAGGATAACCTGTGCAATTTAGTGAGACCTGTCTCAAAATAAAAGGCTGGGGGTATAGCTCAGTGGTAGAGTGCTTGCCCAGCATGTGTGAGGTCCTGGGTTCAATTCCAGAAACCAAAAGAACATCAAGAGGGTAAATGTCAAGTTAGGTTTTTTTTTTTTTTTTTTTTTTTTTTGAGGCAGGGTTTCCCTATGTAGTTCAGGCTGGTCTTTACCATGAGTCACTATGTAGCCCATGCTGGCTTTGAACTCATGACAATACTCCAGCCTAAGCCTCCAGTGCTGGGATTATAGGCATACACTACCATGTCCAGCTAAGTCTACCCCCCCCCCTTTTTTTTGACTTTTTGAGACATTTTCACTATGCAGTTGGGGTTGGCCTTGAACTCACTTTGTAGCTCAGGCTGGCCTCCAAATCTCAGTGATCCTCCTGCCTCAGCCACCTGAGTGCTGGGATTATAGGCATGCACCACCATACCTGACTACTATCTGGTCTTTTCAGATGTATTTTGTTGTTATGTTAGACAGGGTCTCACCATGTATTCCTTGCTAGGCTTGAACTTGCAATCCTGTCTGAGCCTCCCCAGAGGAAGGCACCATGCCTAGGTCAATGCTTTAGGAGTTAAAGTGTGTCCTGGTGATGCTAACAATGGAAAGATCATAGTATCAACTGAGAATGAAGATGCTTGCTAACAAGCTGGCCTTTCTCACAGCTTGACTTACATGGAGTCAGAGATTTGGGGTCCTTAAAGATCTAGCCCCCTCTCATGCCAACCTGCTCTTTAACCTTGAACTTAGGGGTTTTGCACTAATTCCTCAAGACTTTTTAAAAAAGTTAGTGGTAAGAAAAAGTTCCTATTCCATAGTTGGATTAATGGGCTGTGGTTTGTAGGAGTCTGTGTCCTTGGGAGAATGTTTTCAGTGGGGGAGGGAAGGTTTAAAATAAACCCGTTTTCCAAAAATAGTTGTGATTGAAAGTGTTATTATCCATAACAAATGTTAGTGCTGATGGGAGAGAGGCATGTGCGATGCTTTTGTCTAACAGACAAGTGAAAGTCATATTTCACATTATCATAGGGTTTTCTGTGATTTACAGAATATTTGTGAAACATTACTTGCAGGGGCCATGATTGATATGGAGAGAACAGCTTGTGTGTAGGGGAGATGTGTATTTCACAAAGACTGTTCAACATGAAATTTACAGTCCCATAAAGTGCTTCTACATCTTCGCCAGAGATCTAGTTAAAAGGACTTTACAGTCTGAAACATCCTAAAATTGATTCTAAATTAACGTTTCTTCACATGTATTTGAGATATTGATGGGGCTCAGCTATCAGAGTTTTATTAGGAAGCAATAATGTGAGGAACGAGGAGACAGACACACATACATACCAACCTCCACGGCTCTCAGAGGTCACCGGATGTGCACTTCTGGGAGGGTGGAAGGGAAGGCAACTCCGAGATCCTGGCAGAATTACTAACAAGGTGAATAGCTGTGCACCAACCTAAAAAGAATGACCAAAGACCAGCATGAGATGAAGATGATCACTGTGAATGCTATGCTATGCTAGTCCTAAAGCTGAAATAACTTTCCAAGGCCGTGGCCACCTCCAACAACCAAGCTGCCTCAAGAAAATGGGGGTGAGGGGCTGTTCTAGACGCCAGCATGAGGTTTGTCAGGATGAACCAAGGATCAAAACTCAGAGTAAAAGCAGACATGCACCCAACAGTTCCAGGACAGGATGCTCTGTATTAAACCCTTGTTTCCAGGATTCCTTATATGTCTTCCTCTATTTTTAAAACTGGAAATAAACAAACAAATCCACAAAAAAGCCAAAGTGGCAGCTTTCAAGGGCACAGTGATGCTGATGCAATGCTAATGCAGTGAGGGCTGGTCAGGTGGCTCTTACTAGGTGCTGTGGGAGATAACTGGTTGGTCGGTTGTGTGGCAGAGCAGAGGAGCTCGAGGTCTGGAACCAGACTGGGTTCAAGGCTCAGCTCTGTGACTTGCTGTTTAATGAAAGATTAAAATAGTACCTGCCTTATGTGCCCCCCCCCTCCACGCTCCCTGCACAGAGGTGGCCATGATCAGCCCTCTTGGCTGTGTCTTTGGTGTTTACCTGGATATTTGCAAATAATGAGCTTATACTACTTGGTATGGGCTGAATTGGGCCTTCCCAAGTCCATGTGTTGAAGTCTAAACTCTTCAGTGCCTTAGAATGTGATCATATTTGTAGAAAGGGTCTTTAAAGAGACAGTGAAGGTAAAATGAGGTTATTAGGGTGTGCCTTTATCCAACACAGCTGATGCTTAGGACTCACCTGGACATGCTTAGGACTTAGATACACCCTAGGGAAGACGAGGTGATGACACAGGACGAGGTGCTACGGAGGCAATCACCCCTGCACTGCCCTGGTTTCCCCACCAAATCTACCAAATGTGTAATGGAAATTTTTCTAAATGTTCAACCTTTAGCTGACCAGTTCCAGCTATTCCCTGGAGACCTGAGTCACACATTTTTGATTTTTTTCTCCTTTAGTTGAAGATCATTGTTCACTAAGCATTGTACACAAGTGTCCTAGGGTTTTCTTTTGCCATTCTTCTGTGGTGTATCCCACATCTCCCCCCCTTTTTTGTTCTTTATTTCCTTGTCTAGTTGAACTACATTCTCTAGTAGTTTCATATGTATGTGAACTGGAAAGTCTGAAAATCTCTTTTTGTCTTCGTGTTGAGGAAAGACTGGGTATGTGACTTGGTGTTAGAAATGAGGTTGCCTGAAGACCTCTAATGTCTCCAATGTTTTGGTTTTATTGGTCTTATTCTTTACTGTTTTGTTCAATTTTATGATAACTGATGATATAGGCAATTCTTTTTAAGATAACAAGAGGCATTATGGTAACCATTGTTGATCACCTTGTATTTTGTTTTTACATTATGTATTATGTCCATCCTTTTGATTTGACTGACTCTGTCCTGTTATGTCACATTTGGTTTTACTTTCTTCAAAAAAAAAAAAAAAGTAATAAGAACTGTGGGAGCAGTGAAACCCAAGATGTGTAATTGTCATTGTATGGAAGAAGGGAGGGGAGAGTTCTCTGGGGGATATAACTGCATGTATGTTTGGGTGTGTAGGATGGATAACCATATTGCTGAGTTTTGTCGGATCATTGAACAAAACTGTTTGCAGTCTCACTGTTTGAAGGTCCCCTCTGTATGCTTTAATTTTGTAACTTCAACAACTATTTCTAAGATAACAATATGTAATTAACAGGTGATTTCCTACTGTTTATTTTTTCTGAAATTCTGTATAACTTGTACCCCCTTTTTTTTTTCCTTAAATAAAATTAAAAAAAAAAAAGAAATGAGGTTGCCTACTGATAGGATTTTTGGCGTAATAAAGGGAAAATATAAAGTAAAAATGGCCTTTATTCTAAGAATGCGGAGAGAATCCATGACCACCAGGGCCTGGCTTTCTCTGTTGTAAACGTGGTGTGGGGCATACATATAGTTTCTGACTGGGATGGTGCTTAAGGTGGCATTGCTGATGCTCAGGCAGCTGAGTGGGACACCACAGGTAAGTTGTTATAGGGGAGGGGGAAGTGATCTCAAGGTACGTCCCCTGGTCCCTCCTCCCACTGTCCTAATATCCCTCCTCCCACTGTCGTAATATCCTATCTAGGGCAAAATCCTTTCACCTACCAGCTGCTGTTGCTGACAAAATGTAACTTTGATTTCTGTATCTTTGAAAGCTTTTTTAAAAAAAAAAATTTTTTTTTTGGTCTTTTTCTTTTTTTATCGATACCGGGGATTGAACTCACAACCACACACTTGCAAGGCAGGCACTTATGCCACTGAGCTAAATCCTCAGTCCTGAAAGTTTTTCTAAAAGTGTATGATGAAAAAAAGAGTGTATGATGGTGGGCGTGGTAACTCCCATCTGTACTCCCAGTACTCAGGAGGCTGAGGCAGGAGGATTGCTCTAAATTTGAGGCCAGCCTGGACTACAAAGCGAGACCCTGTCTCAAAGAAAAAAAAAAAAAAAAAAAAAAGGTGGGCCTTTTGGTGCAGGTCTTTTTCATTTATTGTACTAGGTCCTTGTTGGGCTTTTTAAAATTAGCTGCTATGGTCTTCAGTTTTTAGAAATTTCTCAGGAAACAACTAGTCTTTTCATTGGAGAATTTAAAATGTTAGTCAGTAGAGGTTATTTTCCTCTCTTCTACATTCTCTAGGGTTTCCAGGGAGCATGGGTAAGAAAAACATCTGGCTATTGGCATCCCGGGAGTGGAAGAAGGGGCTAGGATCTGCAACCGGTTTTCCTGTACCCCTGTTTTTACCCTGTATATCATCCCTGGCCTTCCAACTACACTGAGGTCCACAAGTATGGAAGCCTCCAGAGTTCAATTCTCTTTGGTGTATGCAGCTAAGAGTTTGGAGTGTTGCTCACCTGCTGAGGGCGGGGCTCAAAAAAAGTGCTTGGCACATAGCTCTCAGTCAGCGTCCTGCTCAGCTCCACACCTTGTTTACTTTCTCTAGTTGCCTGATTCCAAGCCTAAGGCCTCCTGCAGGCCAGGGTGGGTGACTGCCTTGCTTCCTGCAGCTGATCTCCCCTTGCTGGGACTTGGTTTGCAGTTCCCTCAGCCTCCAGCCAGTTGGCTCCCCCCACCCCTTCTGCTTTCCAAATATTTGTTGAATCCTCCCACATGTTGTTGCCTCTTTCCCTGAACTTTTGTGACTTTTAGATAGCCTTATGTCACTGAGGTTTGTAGAAGTTGGGGGAGATCAAGGGCAGCAGTCATGTTTAAGAGAGAGTCTCCAGACAATTACTAATTTTTATCTCAACCTTTCTTCAGTGTGAGATTTGGTAAGACTGAAAAAAACGATGGGGCTGGAGAATAGCTCAGTGGTAGGAAGCTTGTACTGAATTGGATCCTTAATTCCACAAACAAAATAAAACAAAACCCCCAAACCATTAAAAACAAAATCTTAAAAGAATTACAAAGAGAAAACAGTAGGCAAAGGAAAGAAATGTGCTAATTTCAAGACGTCATGTTGCTGGGATAAAATCTGTATTTAAAATTTTTGACTATCAAAAGAAAAGGGGAGAAAAATAAAAAGGGAGCTGGGTGTGGTGGTGCATGTCTATCATCCCAGCACTTGGGAGGCTGAGGCAGGAATGCCACAAGTTTAGGCCAGCGTTGGCTATGTAGTGAGTTCAAGGCCAGCCTGTACTGCATAGTGAGACCCTGTATCAGGAAAAAAAAAAAGAAAAGAAAAGAAAAAGGAGAAACGTGTTTTTCCTGGTAAAGGAAAAGGGAGAAAAAAAGATTTTTTTTTAGTTTTTATATTAAGCAATAGCTCCACACAAGAATATGTATGTGTAAAATTATTTTTTAACCCAGGCCTGGTGGTACACACCTGTAACTCCACTACTCAGAAAGGTGAAACAGGAGGATCATCACATGTTCAAGGCCAGCCTGGGCTACACAGGTACTGGAAACCAGCCTAAACTACTTAGTCCCTATCTCAAAAAACAAAAATAAATTTTTAATATTTTTTTGAGACAGGATCTTGCTATATAGCCCAGGCTGGCCTTGAATTTATAACAATTCTCCTGCCTCTCCCTCTCAATGCTAGGATTACAGGCATGCAATACCATGCCTGGTTGGTAAATTTTTAAATTTTCTCTTTTTTTTGAATTTTTAATTTTTCAAGACAATGTTTTTAAATACGGGAGATAGAACCCAGGGCCTTCATACTGAGCTACCTCCGCAGCCCACTTTTTTTTTTTAAATTTGGAGACAGGATCTTGCTATGTCATCCAGACTGAGCTCAAACTTCTGATCCTTCTGCCCCATCCTTCCACTTGTGACACTCCTGCCTCAGCCTCCCAGAGTGTGGAGATTACAGGCGTGCATCATCGTGCTTGGCTTGATCTTCTTTTCTTTCATTTTACATTTATTTATTTATTTATTGCAGGCTGGGGATCTAACTCCTAGCCTTTGTTGAGCAACATCCCCAGCCTTGTTGTACGTAATTCTCTTAAGAAGGACTACAGTTACTGTCCACAATTTTCAGAGAAAGAGACTAAAGTTTGAAAAGCTATGCTTATTAATGAAGGCCTCATGGCTAAAAGGAATGGAGATGAGATTTGAACTTGAACTGGCACGTAACTCCACAAAGTCCGAGTACTCTTTGTTAAGCAAACACTGATTCTGTTGTCCCCTGCACTCCATAGTATCACTCACAACTTGTTGTCAAAGCCAAGGCTGGCCTGCAGTCTGCAGCAGACAAGTCCCCTTCCAAATGTCTTTCTCAGACCCTCCCTCCCAGCTGTGCACCTGGTGCTGGGTGCTGTGCACCTCCTCCTGTGCACCTGTGCAAACCCTTTGCAGGGCTCCATGTTTTCCTCCTGCTCTGTGGCCTCACTCCCTCCATCACTGTCAGTGCTTCTGTATGTGGCTGGCTCCCAAGTCCACACCCTCAGCCTGGACACTGTCCTGGGCTCTGCCTCCTTGTACTTCAGGGGCCAGAGAACTGCTCAAGGGTGTGTGTCACAGGCTCCTCCCGTCCACAGAGCCCATGCTGAACTCACCCCCTCCTCTTCCCTGTCCCATTGCCCCATGCGCATGGGCTACCATCTTCCTAGTCACCTGACAGGTGCCCTAGGCTAGCACAGTCCCTTGTTCTCCTTATCTGAAGGTTTGTTGCCAGTTTCTGTGGGTCACACTCCTAACTCGCCCTTGCCCTCGGACCAGGGTGTTCGGCTGCATGAGCACTTTTTTTTTTTTGGTACCAGGAATCAAACTTAAGACCTTGTGCTTTCTAGGCAGGCTCTGTGCCACTGAGCTGTATCCCTGGTGGCCCACGGCTGCTCCTTTTGAGTCACATCCCCATCTCCATGGATTACTGCACCAGCCTCCTCACCCTCCTCTGACCGACCCCATCCTCACTCCACAGAGAGCCGGATTTCTCAGCAGCAAATTCCTCAGAGATTTTCTTTATTCCGGGATAAAGAATTCTATCTCAGTCCAAACTATTTCACTTAAATTCTGCCCCCAAGTGAAAACTGGCACTGAGCCCCACCCCAGCCCACTTTCTTACTTCTAGCAGGGATCAGGAGGAGGCTGCCCACTTCCGTCCATAGTAGAAAGCATTCTCATGTTTCTAAGCCATGTTTCCTTTTCTGAAGTCAGGCCTTCTGTTCTTCTCTACTCCCTTGCCTCCAGGGTGCTCTGTCAGCCACCCGTCCCATTCAGAGTCACAGATACACATCTGCCTCTACTCCGGAGTCACAGGGCAACTTCCAGGTCAGTATTTCCATCCTCAACAGATATTAGTAAACTGACATCCAAGGGGCTAGGGATTTAGCTCAGCAGCATAAGCGCCTGCCTTGCAAGCAGGCAGTCGTGAGTTCGATTCCTGGTACCGATAAAAACGAAAAAGACAAAAAAAAAAAAGTAAACTGACATCCAATATACTGTGCTTATAATAAGCCCTGTAATTTCCACTAATCTGACATATTTAGATATCCTGGGTATCAACTCTGAGCAAGGCAATGGAGTTGGCACTGGTTAACATATAAACATAGTCCTTCTGGGCTGGGGATTTAGCACAGCGGCATAAGCGCCTGCCTTGCCAGCAGGCAGTCATGAGTTCGATCCCTGGTACCGATAAAAACGGAAAAGACCAAAAACAAAAAACATAAAAAACCAAAACAAAACATAGTCCTTCTCCTTAGGGTGCTTACATCCTGGGAGGGAGAGAGACTCAGGCAGCCGAGGTTTTAATGAAGACTGAAAAGTGATCTGTGGGGAATACAGGCAAAGCTTTGTTGGTGCACGGGAGAGGTATGAAATCTAGAAATCCAGGATCCAGCTTTCACTTCCAAATAACCCAGCATCATACTGAAGAGCTATACTTTAAACTCTAAGTAGCCACCTGCCACTTGGGAAGTCTATAGTTCCAAGCTCCTTAACCTGTATACCTCTTCACCTGTTCTCAGATCAAGTCTTGGGCTTAACAAAGAAACTTTTAGGCCCTCAGGCAAGAACACCTTACTATTCTTTCTTCTCTCCACATTACCCCTATCCACACTCATCCTTCCTCTTTCTCTGTCCCTCTACTAGAGCTCTGTATCCATCCATTCATTTGTCCCATCCATCCCACCCATCCATTTCATCCATCCATCTCGTCTCCTTAGGGCCCTTTTCCATTCATTACTCCCCCTACCCTTTTATCCTCAACCATTCTCTTTAGGTATTTTGTTAGTCTACTTAATTTTTGCCAATCTATAAGAAAAAGCAAAATCTCAAATCCACATCCTCCTTTAGTTGTCTGATTTTTTTTTTTTTCTTTTGGTACTGGGAATTGAACTCAGGACCTCGCACTTGTCAGGGAGGTGCTGTGTGGCTGAGCTTTATCCCAGGCCCCTAATTTTCTCACTTTGTAGCAAAGCTCCTATAACAGTCTGCATACTGTTCTCTGTGTACCCCCTAACCCCCCTTTTCTCAAGATTCTGCTGTTGGGCCTCTCTTGCCCTCACATTACTTGCATCTCTTTAGCCAATGTCTCTGATACCTGCCTAACCACCCAGGTCACTGAGGATGTCATGGTCCTTTGCTTACTTGTCCTCTTGCTGCCACAATCACCACCACTGACCCTTCGTTTTCCTCCTGCGCACCTTCCTGACACCTCTGCATTGGGACATCTCTGTTTGCATGCAGCTCTGGCTGCTGCCTCCATCTTTGAGTCTCCAGCCACCTGTCCTCAGTAAACTGTCAAAGATGACACCCATGAGGTTGGAACTTTTCTGCTCCACCTTCAACCTATCAGCAACTCCATTAAGCATGAAACGCCACAAGCAGTGACAAGTAGGTCTCAAGCTGGACCTGTGAGGATCAATGTAAGACCCAAGTTCAGTCTCTCTATGGATAAGCAATTGCAGTTCCAACAGCGTGGTGAATGCAACAGTACAGTACAGGGCACTCTGGGATGAGAGAGAGGACACCTAGCCTGGCAATGGTTAGTTGTTGGCTATCACAGCTTTCAGAGGAGCCACCTTCAGGCTAGAAGGTGATCTGTAGTTCTCCAGGAGAGGAGAGCGTGCCCCACACAGAGGGCAGAAATTATGCAGTGCAACAGAGAGGACAGAGCAGCATGTAAGGGAGTGCTGGTGAACCCAAAGCATGTGTACACAGCAGGCTGTTTATTGTCAATGAAAGCTCTGAAAGGTCCCCATCACTGTTCTAATGCATGAAGAACTGTAAGTGGAGGAGAGCACAGCACAGTGGTTTGGACCATGGTTTCTACTTCCCAGCTGTATGACCTAGGAAATCACTTAACCTCTCTAAATAGGTGATAATATGTAGTAATGCCTAACATATAGAAAACCCTCACTAGAGCTTAGCTCTTTCCTTCATTGCCAAGATTGCTCACAGCAGCTAGAGTGTAGCATGGGAATGAAAGTGGCAAGACTTCCACTTTTTGAAATCACTATGTAGTCCAGCTTGGCCTTGGACTCTTGCCGTTCTTCCTGCTTCAGCCTCCCAACTGCTGAGATTATAGGAGTGTACCACCAAGCCTGAGACTTCCATTCTTGTAGGGGAACAGGCAGAGGGCAGGGAATGCAGGCTCTCCATGCAAGGCTTGCACTCTCTCCTGAGGGGTATGTAGGGGAAGGAGCTGAAGACTCTCATCGACAAAAAAAAGACTTGGTTTAGAAAGCCCTTGACTACAGTGTAAGAGGACCAGGTGAGGCCTTTCTGGAAGTCATTCCTATATAGCCTTGGCAAAAGATGCCAAGGACACCAGGGGTGGAGAGAAGCAGAAAGGCCATACAGGTATAAGTGATAGAATCTGGTGCCTGAGCAGATGTGCAGGATGAACAAAGGGGAAGAGTCAAGCAGGAACAGGAAGCCTGGATAAGCTGGCTTCCTACCTCACAGAGAATGCAGGTAAACCAAGCAGAACCCCCTGTTTGTCTTGCAATCTTTTTCTCTTTTCTTTCACATTGCTGGGGGTTGAACTCAGGTCTTAAACATGCTGGGAAAGTGCTCTATCTGGGAGCCACATTCCCTAGCCCACCTTTTCTCTCTCCTCCTTTCTTTTCCCCCTCCCTCATTCCTTTCCTTCCCTTTTACTAGGGACTGAGTTTAAGTCACTAAGTTGTGAAAGCTACTTGAATTTCTGATTCTCCTGCTTCTGCCTCCCGTAGTACTGGGATTACAGGCTTTTACTTCTTCCTTTAAACACATGCTCAATTCCTGCCAAGCATAGTACATTCACTTAAAAAAGGTCTTTCTGAGACTGTCCCTCAAGCTTCTACACTTCCTTTCTTTATCTCTAAATTTTTCCATAGGCTCCCTGTGGCCTATAGGTTAAGCTCTACCTCAATATGGCATTTGAGGCCTTGTAAAACATAGCCCTGCACAGTGTGGTGGCACATGCTTGTAACCCCAGCATTTTGGGAGCCTAAGATAGGAATTTGCCAATTTAGCAAAATACTGTCTCGAAAAAAATTTAAACTAAAAAGGACTGTAGCCCAGTGTAAAGGTCCTGGGTGGCAGAAAGCCAACAAACATCCCAAACTAACCTCATTTCTAGTCACTTCCATATAATGACGATTTCTCAGCTCTCCAGGGCTTCCCAGGGCCCCTGGCACCTCCAAGGCTGCTCTGCCAACAGAATGGCCAGCTATTTCTGCCTGTTGGCAGATTCCCTAAAACTACTAGGGGCTCTCAGTTGTGTGGTTCCCATCTACCTTACCTCTTCCTTTCTATGCCATAAAACATAACCTTTCCCCACACTAGAGTATGAGTTCCCAAGAGCAGGGGTTCCTCTTCTCTGGCTGTGTCCCTAGTGCCTGGCATAATGTAGTTGTTTGATAAACGCCTGCTGGGCGAATGAGTGGAGGCCAGCCAGCTCCTGTTTAGATTGTTATGTCTGAGTGTCCATGATATGTAGGTCTATAAAGCTACCAACTTTCCAAAGCTGCCATGTGCAGAGTGGTGGAATCTCCATCCAAGAAGGCCAGTGCGGGGTCTATGAGGCATTTTATAGCTATGACAGGAAATCGCAATGTCAGCGGTGGTGTCATCTTTGGACCCTGAGAACAGGGATTCAGTGCCATGAACGGTCAGTTAAATTGTAATTGGAGTGAACTGTTCTTCTGCAAACCATAATGTTCTTTAGCTGCAGCCAAATGGCAATCAAGAAGGGGAGGAAATTTTTTGAAATGTCAAGGAAATTATTTCCAATTTGGTGCTCAGAACCGGAGATTCTAATGATCAGTGGAAATGAGAAGCAAACAAATTAGCACTAATGGAAAATGGCTTTTGGAAAAGAGAATTTAATTTATAGTCAACTGATCATGGCACGTGGCATGCAGTAAAAATTGGTGTCACCAGCTTGATCATAAGGACCGGAGCACACATGGAATGCCAGGGAAAAATGTGTGGGTGCCATCATGCTTATTGGAATCTCTCTGTTAGTGGCAGCCAATTAAAATAGTCATTATTTTACCTTGGAGAGAAAATGGTGTGAAAAATCAAGGCACATGAAATTAAAATTCAGATTAGTAACTGCAGTCCAAATTGGTTGGTTTGTGGCCTCCTAACCTTGGCAAGGTCTTCCACAAGGACAACCAACCTACTTAGTCTTCAGCCAGAGTGGACTCTTTGTTTTTAATTTCCTCTCCATTTTCAGAAGTGATTAATAAATCTGGACTCATCTATAAATCATTTCTATAGCAGCCACATGCAGGGAAACTAAATCTCAACAACTCCAAAGATCTTTAAAAATAAAGGGTAGAATTAAATACCAAGAGGTTAGTAGATTTGGTTTCTAAATTTTCCAGAGATTTTTTTTCCTCCTACACACACACACATTTGTAAAAGCAAGAAGTGTACAAGGCATGGGCTGTCAGACTGGCTCCCCATGCCCACTGGCCTCTGAGACAAGGAGCAGTCACTGTCTCCTGTTCTTGGAGGATTCAAATGCAGAGTGAGACAGAGTTTTTCTGTTAACCACTCTGCCTCCTCACTCTCAGGCCAGAGATACAGTCCTGCTTGGCTCAGTGCAAGTGAGCTGCGGGATCGTGACACTGTGTGAATGGCAGAATTCACTTACATAAGCTGGGATGGTGCAGCCTCCAATCCACGCAGTCTATTGCTCTGAGGCTACAAACCTGATCTGCACCCCGCTATACTACATACTGCAGGCAAGGACAATCTAGTGGCAGACAGCAGTCTATCCAAATATGTGTGAACACAGAAAAGGACAGTAAACAGTGTAAAGGGGCTGGGCTTGTAGCTCAGTGGGACACCACTTCTATGCTCAAGGTCTTAGGTTTGAGTTCCTGTGCTGCCCCCCATCCTTGAAAGCTATGAAAGATAAAAAAAAAAAAAATCACATAGCTGTATAGCTATCACAAAGAGACTGGGAGTTGCTCTGAATGAGTCACAAGGTGAGTGATGAGTGTGAAGGCTGAGGACCGTTTTGTAGGCCACTGTGGACTTTACAACTAGGCTATCCTTAATTTCTTTCTTTTCCTCATGCATACTTTATGTGAGACAGGGTCTTGAGATGTACTTCAGGCTCTTCTTGAACTCATGGTGATCCTCCTGAATCCCAAATGCTGGGATTACAAGCATGTACCATATTTGGTGGTACTAAGGATTGAACCCAGGGCTTTCATACTTACCTAGATTCCCATTTCTTGCTTTTTATTTATTTTGAGACGGGGTCTTGCTAAGTCTCTAAGTAGCCTAGGCTGAGCTCAAACTCGTGATCATCCTGCCTCAACTTCCCAGCATATTAGAATTGCAGGTACAATATCATGCCCAAATAGGCTAAATTTATAAAAAATACTTTCTTTTCTCTTTTTTTTTTAGTACTGATGATCATCAAACTCATGACCCCACACTTACCAGGCAGGTGCTTACACTGCTGAGCTAAATCCTAAGCTCTCTCTCTCTCTTTTTTTTTTTTTTGGTGGCACTGGGGAACTGAACCCACAGCCTTTGTACTGAGCTATATCTGTGATTTATTTTTAAAATTTTGAATCAGGGTCTTGCTAAGTTGCTCAGGCTGGCAATGAACTTGTGATCCTCCTGCCTCAGCTTCCTGGAGTACTAGGCTTACAAGTGTGCATCACCACACCTGGTTTCTCTTTACTTAATAATAAATTAGCAGCTGGGAACAGTGGCACACACTTTAAATCTTACTTATTCAGGAACCTAAACCAGGAAGATCTCAAATTTCAGGCCAATCTGAGTAACGTAGTAAGATCCTGTCTTGAACATAAAAAGGAAAAAAAAAGGGCTGAGATAGCTCAGCAGTGGAGTGCTTTCCTTGCATGCATGAGAGCCTCTGTATTAGTGAGCTTTGTTGTTGCTGGGACGAAACACCTGACACCTATAACTCAAAGGAGCATTCTCAGTCTTTAGTCTATGGTCAGCTGGGGCCGAGGCAGGGCCATCACAGTGCAAGTGTGTGAAGAAGCAGAGCTGCTTACTTTATGGTGCCCGGAAAGCAGAGTAGGGAACAGCACTAGGCAGGAAGAGACCAGGGACAGACACACTTCTGTGACCCACCAGGTGACACTCAAGTATGTTTTCTCATTTCCTAGGAAGCTCTAAAGGAACTGACAATCCAGTTTAACTGTCACACCTGTGTTCAATTCCCAGTACCACACGTGTGTGCATGAACACACACACTACCCTTATGACCATGGTTTGGGTAAATGTCGCCGAAGGGTTAGGTGTTAAATGATGGTTTCCAGCCCATGGTGGTACTGGGAAGTGGTGGGGTTTCAGGTCACCCAGGGCATCCTTGGAAAGGGATATGGAACTCTGGACTTCTGTCTCTGGTTCCTACCTGCCAGAAGGTGAGCAGCTGTCCAGCCTTGTCCTTCCCACCAACAATGGCCTCACTGCAGCTCCAAAAGCATTGGGGGGACCAACCAGGCAACGTGATTAGCTACTCTTACATCACTTTATAAAATTACGTTTTGAAAACTGTTTTACGCTTACAATAACAGCTAGCTTAAAATATACATAGAGCTTGTCATTGGGCACATGCCTATAATCCCAGTACTTGGGTGGCTGAGGAAGAAAGTTCCTGTGAGTTTGAGGTGAGTTCAAGTCCAGCCTGAACTGCATAGTGAAATCCTGTCTCCAAAAGACAGACTTTTTCTTCCCCCACACTCACGTCTGCTCCAATGCCACCCAAAACCTAACCGTACCTCTGTTCACACTCTGGGTCAACCAACCAGTCGGCCCACTATCCTCTCCCGGCATGCATCTTCTCTGGCTCACTTCCTCTCCCTCCTTCTCTTCCCAGTCTTCTTACTCTGCCCTTTACAGTTCCCTTTCCTTATTAGGTCTCTTTCATTCTA
This sequence comes from Cavia porcellus, assembly GCF_034190915.1. NCBI lineage: Eukaryota > Metazoa > Chordata > Mammalia > Rodentia > Caviidae > Cavia > Cavia porcellus. Next base: position 36,028,926 of record NW_026947508.1, read on the forward strand.
TTTCTTCCCTTTCTCTGCCCATCTCTGGTCTGTTCCCAGAGCTGGTTCCAACCTGGAGCTCCATTTCCGCATAGCACCCCCTGGTGGACGCTACCTGTGCTCTTACAGTTTGGGATCTCAAGACTGGGAGAGAGGCTTGCACAACCCTCAGTTCCTTACTCCAAGTGCCCAGATATCTGTATGCTGCCTTAGTCACCTCACTCTCATTCTCCATTGCTGCTATGCTAATTTTTTTTATCCATTTTTGGGGGAGTGGGGTCTTGTTACATTGCCTAGGTTGTATCAAACTCATTTTTTTTTTTGAGACAAGGTCTCACTATATAGTATAGGTTGGCCTTGAACTTGCTTATTTTTCTTTTCTTTTCTTGTCTTTTTTTCTTTTTTATCGGTACCGGGGATTGAACTCACGACCGCCTGCTTGCAAGGCAGGTGCTTATGCCGCTGAGCTAAATCCCCAGCCCTGAACTTGCTTATGATCATCCTGCCTCAGCCTCCTGAGGATTACACACCTAGGATTACAGGTGTGTGCCACCACATCATTTTGTGTTATTTATTTATTTATCTTCCTTTCAGTACCAGGAATTGAGCTTTTTTTTGCTTCAGCCTCCTGAGTACCTGGGATTACAAGTGTGCACCATTTTGCTTGGCTTTTTCTCTTCTCTTTTCAACCTCACACAGCATCATTAATCCCTTCCTTACTGGCTGATATCATGTCTCGATTTCTCAGAAAAAGTGGAAACCATCAAACAGAAGTTCCCACAACTTCCTATCAAACCCACCAAAGTGGTAATGTCATTGGACATGCTTCCCTTCTGCCACACAGAAACGTGACTCCATCTTTAAGTGAAATTTCCCCATCAATACTCTGGATTTCCTTCCTTTTTACGCAAGATACGTCTCTCCCAGCTATCTAACTTGCCTATAATTTTATCTTTTTCTCTTTGCTGAATCTGTGCCAACAGCATCTGCTCCCATCTGAATAAAAATCCTCCTCCTTCCAGCTATTGCCTTCTCTTTGTTCTCTTAAACAGCTTAACTTCTTTGCATGCTAGGCAAATGCTCTACCTAGACTGAACTAGCCCAATCTAAACTTCTTAAGTGTATTTTACACGCAACCTTTATTTCCTTATCTTTCTTTCCATTTATCTTTCAAACTACTCTAATTGAACCTCTACTCCCATTATTCCACTGAAACCGAACTTGCAAAGGTTACCAACTTCCTTGTTTCTAAATGTAATGGCTTCTTTCTCACCTTATTTTACTTGATTACTAATCAGCCTTCAACACTTTCCTCTTTTGGCTTCTGAGACACCTCAGAGGTAATGGTTAAGATAACTAATGGTTAAGATAACTCTTGGTTATCTTTTCATCTTGGACATTTCATCTCAAATACCTGTTCAGGCTTACCTTCTTTGCCCGACTCTTTTTTTTTCGTTTTATCAGTACCAGGGATCGAACTCACGACTGCCTGCTTGCAAAGCAGGTGCTTATGCCGCTGAGCTAAATCCCCAGCCCCCTTTGCCCGACTCTCAAACTTGGGTACTTCTCCGGGTTGCAGCGCCGCAAGAGACAAAGTTTAGACTCTGTCCTAAGCCTTCTCTTTTTTACGCATACCCTCGGAGCGAGCCTAACAATCCACTGTTGTAGCTGACATCCACATGGCCCTACAGATTCCCACAATTCTACTTCCAGCTTAGATTCATCTTGTGACTTCCAATATAGCATATTCGGCTGCCTCCTTGAAGCCTCCCATTTGGATATTCTATAAGCACCTCACATCCACTAGGCCCCGATGGCTCCCCAAACGCCTGGCTTCCTCCTTCCTGTTGTCTAAATCAGAAAACTAAAAAAAAAAAATCATTTATTTCTCCTATTAAAACATATGTCTTGGGCTGGAGATTTAGCTCAGCGGCATAAGCGCCTGCCTTGCAAGCAGGCAGTCGTGAGTTTGACCCCCGGTACCGATAAAAAGGAAAAAGACAAAAAAAAAAAAAAAAAAAAAAAAAACCAAAACAAACAAACAAAAAATATGTCTGATCATTACTCCCGTTTAAGGCCAGATGACTCCTCACTGGCTCACAATAAATCTAAGAACTTATGTTCCTAGGCGTAAAATGCATTGGATTTTTCACCCATTAGCAAAATCTACATATAAATTCAAGGCTGAGGCTTAACACTACAGATTGTCCAGGATGGCCCTGCTCTTCCCAAGTTTCTCTCACATTAGTCTTTGGCCTGGCCAGAGGCCCTTCATGTAATTTCTGGTACTCACCCTGATTTTCCCTTCTTTGGTTGCCTCAAGCAAATCTTTTCTCAAGTCTCCAAGTCTTTCACGGGCCAATTCAACAATTATCCCTTTTACAATGCTCTTTCTCTCAGATTTTGAGCTTTTAATCTTCTACACTATTTATTTCCCGTATAGAATTAATTTGGTTCATGTATGATTTTCTCTCACGACTTCATTAAAGATGTATAGTCAGGGCCAAAAGCTCAATCCTCAAAAGAGCTCAAGGAACCTTACTTAGCTCATATGTGGTCCATAGTGGTCGCCTAGTAAACGCCTGTAAATGCATGGACAAACGCAAGGAAGCTGTACTTCCTAGCCCCTTGTTGCCTCCACAAATGGGACATTCTGTAAAGTCACAGGGTTAAGACCTTCTCCCACCCGCCCCCGCGGTCCGCTTGAATACGCCTAGCTCCCCCCGGATTGGTCGGCACGCGCCGCCTAGGCCGTTTCGTACGGTTTTCTACCTCCAGCCCTCCGACCTGCGGCTGGTAGAGGATGGTAGAGGTGGCTAGACGAGGCACGTCACAGGGTACTGTCTTCTACCGGGTAGGCTACGACGCGGTGGCAGAACCTCCACATTCCTACAGTACGAGACTACCCCGCCAACTCTATCCACGCAACGGGGTGGTGACTCTTCCTGACCGGCGTCCCGACTGGCCAATAACTGGTCCGGATCAAGGGGGGGCGGAGCCTGGTTGTTATGGCAGGACCAGTGACGAGCAGGGAAAGGCTCAGAAAGACTCCGTAGTTGCTAGGGTGGAGGTCACAGAGTGCCGGCCTGGGATTGGGCAATGTCGGGAAGGGGGTGGGGAGGGGCGGTGCGCGGGCGGTTCCCGGGATGCGGCGGGTTGCGGCGCCGGAGCGCTGGCGTGAGTTCCGGTGGTAGGCCGGTGCGGAGGTCGGCGCCTTCGCCATGGCCCAGGCTGGGCTGGACTACACCATCGAGATCCCGGATCAGCCCTGCTGGAGCCAGAGTATGGAACGAGGGTCGGGTCCAGTTCTGGGGAGGTGACCTGACGAGTCTATAGGTCGCGAGCGCACCCTCGCTCCGCCCGCTGCGCTGCTCCGCCCCTGCATAGGGTCCCGCAGAATTTGAGGGGCGCGGAGAGCCCCGCCCCAGCACTGTCCCATCCGAGCCACGCCCCATCTCTGCGTCTGCTCTCCGTTTGGGTCCTTTTCCTGTTTTGTCAGTCTGGGATTCTCTGGACCCATGCTCTTCTTTCTGTAGCTGGAGCGCTGCCTAGGGTAGCCTGATTGCTCTATGTGGGCTCCCCACTTCTCGCTTGTCCACCTAGTTGCGGCTCCGGGTACACACTGTTTTCCTTCAGGAGAACTCCCATCTCCCTCTCTACTCTTTTTGGCAGTGGTAACAGCAGTCTCTACCTTCAAGTAGAACACTGTTGAAATCTGGACTCTCCCTTTAGTGGTTGAATGACCTTTGGTAAGCTGCCTGCCCTGGACTTGAGTTTCCTTCAATGCAAATTAAGAGTAAAGGAGTAAAATCCCTCATAAGCTTGTTGGTTGCATAACTGAGAGGTTATTTGTGTAAAGAATCAGGCATAGGGCTTGATATGGAGCAAGTTTAGCAATTGGTGTGTAAGGTTAACATTGGTTCCCACACTTGATAGTCCAAGCACTGAGGAAAGATGTGTGGGAGGCTAACAAAATTAATAGCTATTGAAGCAGGCCTGTGTTCGTGGCAGTGCCCAAGGAATGAGAAGTTGTTCCTGTTGGAAATTTCAGTAGAGGAGTTTTGGAGGGCTGGACAGCCTGGGCCCCATTTCTTGCTCGCATTACTCGGAATTGCTTCCTTGCTTCCAGTCTTAGCCTCTTGTATTGGTATTGCAGTGAACTTAATACAAGGGTTTGATCTTATCACATCACAGCTTTTCATAAAACCCATTAGTGGCTCCTTATTACCCTTAGGATAAATCAAGTCATTCAGAGTCCATAATTTAGCAGCCCAGGATTACCTCTTGGATCACTATGTCCTTACTCTGTGCAATATGAGTTTTCCATTCTGCATCATCCAGTGGCTCGTGATTCTTTGCATGTTTCTTGGCTTTTATTTCTGCTCTTTGCTGTGCTAAGAATGCCCTTCCTTTCTACTACCCAAAATGCCCCCTTGCTTGGCCAGCTCACCAGATATTTACTTCACAGAGGCTTCCCAGACCCCTGTAATACCATCTTGTGTTCCTTGGGTGGAATCTAGGAGGAGAAGTCAGTGTCTAGCCTCCGAAAGAACAGGTGGCTCTGATCAGCTATTTTTCCCTTGACCTGGATCTTTTACCTTGAATTTTCAGATTTACAGAAGTAAAAATATTTATTATCTTTGGAGACTCTTAAGCTGAAGAGGTCTGGAGCTGCATTCTGCCAGGCCAGGAGGGCAGAAATTTCTCTCTCTGCCTACAGGGGCAGCCTAATGGTCTTGGTTCACATTTTCTGCTTTATCTCTTAATGACTCCATGTTGGCAAGTTATTGAACCTCCCTTGAGCATCAGGTTCCTCCACTGTGAAATGGGAGTACTAACAAAGCTTACTTGCAGGGCTTGTAAGAATTGGCAGGGTAAGGGCTGGATGTGTGTGCCTGGCTCAGAGAGGGTGTCTTGCTGGTGCCTTTCCTCCTTTGGGCTTTCTTCGCTCGCAACTTTAGGCGGTTGGGGCTTAGAACTGGAAGACATCTCTGAGGGCCCTCAAGCTAGCATGAGGCATTCCACTGCTGGGAGACCTTCCCTACTATGGCATGCTTCTTCCTTAACAACCTGGCCTGTTGGAAGCAATGGATTGTTGAAAAGCACATCTGCTTTTTTTTTTTTTTTTTTTTTTGAGACAGAGTCTTGTTGTACAGTTCAGGCTGTTCTTGGGCTCACTTTGTCTCCCAGGCTGCTCTTGAACTTGCAATGATCCACCTGCCTCAGCCTCTTGAGTACTGGGATTACAGGTATGCTCTACCATACCTGACCACAACCCTTTCTTGAATTACAATAGATCTACCCGTCATTTCCACTCTCAGGTCAGTAGTTGTGCCTTGGCATAGCTTAGTTGTTGGGGCATCAGAAGTGATTCATGCACAGGTCTCCTTCAGGGAGCTGTGGTTTTGGGGAGGGAATGTTTATAAGCAGATGGTTTCAAAGTGATGCGGTAACTGCAGGGCTAGGGTTTGAGGTGGTGGTTACAACACAGAGCAAGTAATCCCTCTTTTGCTCTTCAAGAGACAGCTTTATGACTTCCGCCAGTCTCCTCAAAGGAAAACACTTCCAGGCCCTTCCATTGTTCTTCCATTTGATTTCCTGCCTCCTGACCAGTTGGTTCCTTGTGATCTTGTGAGCTCCCTTCATTTAGCGCCTGTTCCAGAGCTGAGTGGAGGTGAAAGAACTTCTCAAAAGGAGGCTGTGGCACTGTGACTCCCCAGTCTATTTGTTTCCCCTCTGCAGAGAATTCCTCTGCAGGAATTCTCTGCTCTGAATGACAGTCTTTGAGGACCCCAGAGATTATCTTTCTTTTTTTTTTTTTGTGTTTTTGAGACAGGATCTTGCTATGCAGTTCAGGCTGGCCTTGAGCTCACTTGGTAGTCCAGGCTGGTCTCGAACTCGCAACGATCCTCCTGCCTCAGCCTCCCGAGTGCTGGGATTACAGGCATGAGCCACCATGCCTGGCTTAGATTATCTTTCTTTTGCAGTTAGTATTAACGGTGCAGAATTGTGTAAAATGCTCATAGTTGGTTTTTGGGGTGGCTTTCTCTTATATTTAAAATCCAAACTACAGATCGTAGCAGTGGGAATTGACAGAGAGATGAGCAGGTTTTCATGGGCTGGTGATTCCTGTGTTTTCGGAACCCTCAACTCTGTTTCAGCAGCACTGCATTAACCTGCTATTGTGGTACCTTTGAAGGTTTCACTCACAGTTGCCAGGGCCTGGCAGGGATGAGTTGCCAGATGAGCTGTCTGGAGTCCTTTGGAAGCACTGAGGACCCAAGCTATAGTTGCTGTGACATTTGGCCCAGCTGTGCTAATTACTGCCCTCCAGAAATGGTCCACTGGGTTCTACCTGGGTCCTTTCTGATTTTTTGCAGTGCTGGAGTTGAAAGCCTGGCAAATGCTCTACCATTGAGCTACATACCACTACCCCAAGCATCCTTTTTGAAGACACCTCACAGTGCTCTCATGTTCAGTGAACACTTCTTTTGAAACAGGGTCTTGCTATGTAGTTCAAGCTAGATTTAAACTCACTGTAGCCTAGGTTGGTCTCAAACTCTCAAGAATTCTCTTGTCTCAGCCTTCTGAGTCCTGGGATTACAGGCAGGTGCCACCACTCCCAGCTCGGTAAACATTTTTTGTTTGGTCTTTTTGAGACAGGGTCTCGCTATGCAGTTCAGGCTGGCCTTGAGCTTACTTTGTATCCCAGACTGGTCTGGAACTTAAAAGGATCTTCCTGCCTCAGCCTCCTGAGTGCTGGGCTTACAGGTGTGCACCACCATGCCTGGCTTCAGTGAACATTTTCAACAGTAATTTATGTATAGTATTAATGGGGCTGTGGGGCAAAGATAGGAGTCTTGCTCTTAAAGTAAATTGAAGGCCTCGGGTAGATCATAGGGGAGGTGAAGCTTTACATTTTCAGGCTTTATTGTGAGCCTACTTTTTTACTAACCACTGGCTAGTGTCAAAGAAATATTGGCATCACCTGAACCCTCAGGAAGCTGTTACTGGAACCAGGAAAACAGTGTTGAGGTCTGGACCATCTTGAGGTGGGGGTTAGAGCTTGGAGAGAGGTCTGAAGGATTCATGGTGAGCTGCAGAAAGTACAGAAATAAGGGTAGAGCAGAGGGGGCCCCTGAGTGGAGTTGATACTGTGGGATGGATCCAACAGATCAATTCCAGGTTCTTGTGTACGAATAGGAAAGAATTGCCAGCATACACCCAGTAGTTAGTAGTAAGTAGCTGGAGGGGAAGGTAGTAACAGCTAGAGGAAAGGGGACAGTAACTCAGGACTTCAGAATTTAAAGGCCAGATATCTGCTTTTGGTGCCTCCTACGGAATCTTTCATGGAGCCTAAGACCTAGAGATCTCCTAGGCTTTTGTTATATTATTTTTCTCTCTCTTGGGATAAAAGTAGCAGGAATAATAATAGGTGCTGTTTACAGTAGTGGGAAGGGAGTGGCTCTTTTTGTTTCTAACTGTACTGCTGTCCCCTGAGAACCCTGGTCCCTGGAAATCTGTGAGGGGAATTGAGTTCCATCACTTCTGTATAGGGGCATTGGCCTCTGCCTACTTGGAGACCAAGAAACGCTTGCCCTGACTGATCTGTGAGTTCCTCTGAAGATTTCTTGAATGTGGACATGGAGACAAGTTCTGATCTTGAGTTACGGTCATCACCAGTAGTTTGATGGCTGTCAAACAAGAGGAAACAAATTTGATTAAGAGATTACGTATGTGAGATCTAGGGGCTGGCAGGGATTTAGCTCAGCGTCATAAGTGCCTGCCTTGCAAGCACGTGGTTGTGAACTTGATCCTTGGTACTGATTTAAAAAAAGAAAAGTATGTGAGATCTAAATAGTAAGGCTTTGAGAAGCATTAATAAAGGCTGTAATCCAGTACAGTAACCAAGACCCTCAATTCCAGATATTTGGCGAGGATATCCATAATTCAAATAGTTTTTTTCATAGATCTTGGAAGTCATTTTTTGTGTTGTGTCAGTTATTATTTTAAACCTATTGACAAAGGAAGTACATTCTTCTGGGACAAACACAGCCCCTTTGTTTTAGCTGTTAGGAGATCTAGTCCCCTCTGATGTGTGACCACGGCTACAAGTGTCAAAGGAAGGCAATACTTGGGCAAGTTCATCTAGGCTGTCTGTCAAGTTCTTAGGTGGCTGTTGATAGGAGAAAAATGTGGTTAACTTCAAGGTCTCATGTAGGCAGTCATTGTTGACTCTGTTAGAGGCAGTTTTTGAATAATCCAGGATGACCCCAAAAGAAACAGGAAAGACTCAAAAGATGTCATGTTAGAATTTGGAACAAAGAATTAAAGTGTATCAAATGGGAGTAACAAGACTAGCCACATTATTTACTTAGAACAAAATGTTTTACTTACCTGGTTTAACTTTTGATCTATTTTTGAAAATAAACTTGAGGTTGTCTACTGGTTTGAGTCTCTTCTTTGAGGTCTGCAGTCTCTCTTCTTTGTTTTGTTGGATTTTACCCTGGAGAAGTGACTCAAACTATGTATTCCCTGTATTTGAATGACAGAAGAAGTGGTTAGGAAGATTGTATAAAGGCTTTTCTATTTTGGGAGTAACTTAGCCCTAGGGCACCCTCTTTTCAGGTGGCTGCATGTGCATGAAGGACCAGAAAGGCATATTTGGAATATATTATATATATATATATCTCCCCTCCTACCCTGGGCAAATTGGAGGGCCTGAAGGAAGGCAATAGGTTCTTCCTTTTGGGTTGAAGTCCTCTTGTTTTAATGACTTAGGTATGACTGACTGTGGCATAACCTGTCCTCCTAATGCTATCTTTTTTTTTTTTTTTATTGGTACCAGGGATCAAACTCACGACTGTGTGCTTACAAGGCAGGCACTTATGCCATTGAGCTAAATCCCCAGCCCCAAGCTAAATCCCCAGCCCCCCTAATACTATCTTTTATGAAACTGCTGCAGTCAGTGAACTGTGTGCTAGTCATGCCTGTCAGTGGCTGGTCCTTTAGATCAGGACAGCTGGCATAATTCTGAGCAGTGGATTGTCTACTTCATGTTCTACCTGTTGATGAGATGGGAGGAGAGTGGTTGAGTTTAGAATGGCACAAGACTGAAGAGAGATAATCTGGGTTTTTAATAAGGATGACGTGATATTTAGTTACCCTTTCTCCTGTCATCTACAAATATCCCTTGCGTTTCAACAGAGACTTAACCTGGTGTAGGGTTAGGACTAAGAGATTTTGACCCAAAATTATCCTTGGCTGAGTGCTGTAGGGGCTATTGTTTGCAGGCAGCTGAGCTAGTGCTATGTCATTCCATCTAGTTGCTTAGAAAAGTCTGCAACTGGTTGATTTTCCTGGCCCAAATGCTGAGTTAATACTCCAGTGGCTGCTTCCATTTTTTAAGCATGGAAAGAGAGAGAGAGAGAGAGAGAGACAGACAGACAGACAGACAGACAAAGAGAAAGGCTTCATTACGTATGGAATTCTTAATACTGCAGCCTGACGCAGGGCCTGTTTTAAGGCTCAGAAGTCTTTTTTTTTTTTTGTACCGGGGATTGAATTTAGGACCTTGTGCCTGCCAGGCAGGTGCTTTGCTGCTGAGCTATAGCCCCAGCCCCTTGGACGGTATCTTAGTTGCTTTTTACTCGTTGCTGAGACAAAATACCTGAAGCCCAAGTTGGGAAAGGAAAGGTTTGTTTTTTACAGTTTTTGGAGGTTTCAGTCCATACTCCGTTGGCTCCAAGGCAGGGTGGCATGGCAGGGCTGAAGTTCATGGTGGCTGCAAGCAGCAAGGCAGAAACCAGCAAAAGAGTGAGACACACCTTCTTCCTGCCATTACCTTACATCCTGGCTCCACCCCTATGTGGCTGTAGCACTGACACCATCAATCCAAGCACTAGACAGTGAACCAATCACAAATGCACAATGCAAACTCATGAGGCCTGGGGCCACAGACACAAACCATGACAGACGGTTTCTTGAGTGGCCACTGTCAATTTCAAGAGTTTAGTTTCTGGTCTTCAGGATTCCTCTTAAGAGGTTTTGGGTTTTATTCCAAAATGGGATATCCATATGCAGCAGAAGTGTGCCATTCCCAGAAAGCCTTCAACTGCTGTTTAGACTCTAGAGAACCCAGATGGCAGTTTGCTTCTGTTCTCCTAGAGAACAGTTGCTTTTGTCAGGTGTTAAAATGTAACCAGATATATCACTTTTTGTTGAGAAATCTGGTCCTTGTGTTAGAATACCTTGTGACCATTTTTTGTTAGAAAATTGAGAGTCTTAACTGTTTTTTTTAGATAACTCCTTTGCAGGGTTATAAATGAGGAAGTCTATCCTGAAATAGGTTTCCCTTTTTGAAGGGCCTTGAGCTAAAAATGGGACTATCTCTAAAATCCTAAGGAAAGACAGTCCAAGTGTACTGTTGATAAAATCCTATTTGTGGATTTTCTCATTCAAAGACAAATAAGTATTGGGAGTTAGGATCCACAGGGATAGAAAAGAAGGCATCTTTGAGATCAAGGACAGAGAACCACTTATTGTTTCCTGGCATCTGTGCTAAAAGGGTGTAAGAGTCTGTTACTAATTGGTGAATAGGTACCACTGCCTCATTGTTGGGTCTGAGATTTTGTGTTAGGTACTATTTCCCAATGGCTTGACTGCTGGGCAAATGGGCATATTATGTGGGGATTGGTGTGGTACCAGCAACCCTGTAGCTAAAATTTATCAAATTTTAGCCCCTGCCTAGCTTCTTTATACTTTTTTAAAAAAATACATTCATGCCTAGCCTGGGTGATTTGTTTATTTATTGATTGATTTATTTATTTAGAGACAGGGTCTTAACATGTAGTTCAGACCAACCTTGAACTCACTACATAGCCCAGCTTAGCCTCAAACTTGCAGCAATCCTCCTGCCTCTGCCTCCAGAGTGCTGAGATTACAGGCATGTGCCACCATGTCCAGCCCTAGTTTATCTTTGAAGCTACTACTGTCTTCTGTGAGGGTGTAGAGTAGGGTCCTTCAGCTGAATGACTGCTGGAGTGACCTTGACGGCCCTCCCTAGAGTGCTGGCATACCATGAGTAGGCCTCATGGAGTCAAGCCGGCTGGGTTCCTAACAACCAGGACATGGGTTACTAGATGTTTGGAGACAAAGTAGCACTGATCAGGAAGAGTATAGGTCTTCCACTTACTGCTATGGTGTATTTCGAATCACCATAGAAGCAGTTTAGAAAAGGAAGTCTTCCAACTGTTGTTTAGAATGAGGATAAACAAAGCTGAAAGGGTAACTCCTTTAAGGCCCACAACTTACTGGGCAGTATTAGAGGTCACTCTGATCACTTGTGCTTGAAGCACTCTGATTTGATTTTATCATTCTTTGGATTACTTCAGTTTCCCGTAGATCACCCATTAGGGTGAGCATGGCTTTAGCCTTTTTCTTTCTCAACTTCTGTTTCATCTTTTATTTTGTCATAGTTATATTAAAGACTAAGCTGTATTATCCCTGTTTGTGGACCCCGTTGGGAGTTTCTGGAGCTTTCTCTTAATATCTAGAGCCGACTGACTAATAAAACACTGCCCTAAAGTAATCTGATCTTTCCTAGACTCTGGGTCTAGATTAGTATATTTATGGAGTATCTTTTTAAGTCAGAGTTGGAAAGCACCTTGTTTTTCTCAGGGTCTTGAGTGGTAGGCCTGAGCTCATGCCACTGCTATGCAGCAAGAAACCAGGATGAACTGGACATTGCTCCAAGTCAGATCAAAAGCCATTGTTAGGGTATGGGAATCATCGGCAAACTTTTTAGAGTCCTCAGAAAATCTACCCAGTTGTTTTTTGTATTGTTGAATATCTACAACTAAAAGTAAGACTTGTTGAAAACACAGTTAAATAAGGGAGTCAGAAGGGATGGATGAAGCATATCCGTCAATGGGTTTTTTGGGCAGGAGGTGTTGTGGGAAACCTGACAGGTCTATCTTTAGATTAATCCTTGACTCATTTGAGGGGACATTACAGTTACAGCATGTCTGGTAGTTCCTGAACTTTTCAGGCCTGGGGCTGTGACCTGATAGGGCTGAATTCCCTGTCCAGCTCAGTGTACTCTCTAAAATTGCTGAATTTCTTGGGGGCTAGAAGTATCTGACTTCTTGTGGGCACCAGGTCTACTTCCTCTGAAACTTTGGATCTCTGCCTATGACCATAACACCTCTTCTAGATAAGGAGTCTGAAGCTGGGGTGCTCTACTGGCTAGACACCTCAAGCCAATTATAAAACCACCTGGGCTGCCTGTCTAGAGGGATAGTAAGCACGCCCATCTGAGAGATCCCAAAGACCCTGGCCGTTTCTTGCATTTTTGTTAGATGAAGTCACAAAAGGGTATGTGTCTGGTATAAAACTTTACAATGAAAAGTTAGTCCCAATGAAAATTCAGTCAGCAATAACAAGTTACACATCCTTTTAATTTAGATAGGAACATAAACTGGAGGCCACTATTATCACAACAAAAGCAGAACCAGGTAGAGTGGAGAGAGAAAACCAAGAGAGGTGACCCCAGGAGAAGGTAGTCATGGGTCAGCTCTACAACCCAGAAGAAAACAATTGCCTCAGCCAAGCTGCTGTGAAAACTTTTAAAATGCACAAGTTTTTCCTCTTGTTCCTCATGCAAGGAAGCACTGGCTTTTCACTCTTTTCCCCCTTAGTTGAAAAGACCAGAAAAGCCAAAGTAATTGAGTTTGTTGATAGATGAAAGCTTGGGGAGCAGGGCATGCAAGGACAAGAGAAATAGAGTTCCTTCAAGAGTGAAAAGGAAGGAAACTAAACTGTAAGGGGTACTCATTCAGTGTGCCCCACAGGCAGCCTTGGCGCTACCCAAAGGGCCACTCAAATCCACATGATCCTCGGTATGCTGCCACCTGCATCCCCCAAAGAAAGCACTAACGTCAGATTCACTGGGCCAATGTTTCTTGGTCCTATGCAAAACATCAAGGAAGCTACTGGAGGACTTTTTCCAGGCCAGGGCATCCTGATGTCTGCGCCCCAGCTTCTGTGAGAGCCATGGAACTTGCTGGCTACTTCACTTCTACACCTGCTGAAAGAGGATTTGGACACCATGAGGACCATCAGCAAACAACCCCAACTAATTGGCAGAAGCCTTCTTAACCCCTGCAAGGACTGAAGCCTTTCATTCCATAGTTGGTTATTTCCAAGTGTTGATCAGATTATGCGTTCACCCCTGGAATCTGTCCCATGTACCCAACAAAAGGGACAAGAGACACTCGCTAAGTGGGGAGTTATCTTCCATTTCAGCTGGTCTTCTTGGCTGCTGATGTCTGGTGTTGTTTGTTGTCTCCTGGCTGGTTTACCAAATGATGCCATGAGATGGGTCTAACAGATAGATTCCAGGCTCTTGTGTACGATCAACAAAGGGTAAATGAGAAGCAGCTACATTTGTTGAAGATCATAGGAAAATGTACTCAGGGAAGATCCCTGCGCACAAAAATGTGGTGAGAACAGAAAAGTGGTACCTGGATGAAAAGAAAGTAAATAGCATAGCCTACAGATAAATCAGGCTTTCTGATTTTAAAGGATGTGTATCCCAGCCCAGGTACCTCTCATTGGATCTCTAGGTAAGATTGACAGGAGTGATTGACAGGGTGCTGAGTCATCTCAAGGTCTTGTTAGTGTGCAAGACTTTCCCAGAGTTCATTCTGATTAAACGTGTGAGATACAGCCCATATTTATGAACCTTTAACAAAGTGTGGGGAAAAGGTTACCCAAGGTCAGGCCATGAGATTGAGTAGCACATATTCTTGCATAGAGCTTCAGAGATTTCTTGAGTCTTTGTTATTTTATTTTTTACCTCTTCTAGATTGGTAGAAGGGAGGATTGACCCTGGGGTTTTGCCCACACTCAGGTGGGTAGAAGGGAGTGGCTCCCATTGTGCTGCCTGTACTTAGTGGCTGGAGGGACAGGGTCCTGTCAGGAGGTGTGATATACCTTAAATATGGAGCATGAGTTGAAAACATTGAGCTGTCACTAGACCCAGGAGAAGAATCCATTAAGATTTGATCCTTTTATCTGGGGAAACCCCAAAGATTGTCATCACTGCTGTCTTCCAAAGGATTTTTATTTGTTTTTGAATCATCATGTCTTTTCTTTCATCCATTAATAAAAACTCTTTCTAGGTGCCTGCTCTATACCACGTACTGTATTAGGCCCTGCATTTGAAATCCAGACGTGATATACCTTCGCAGGCCTCTTTTTCTCTGATGTGTGTTCCCCGTACAGTGTGGCCTGTGCCCATGCCATGCCCTAACCACATGCCAGTCTGCTGGGAGCTCCTTGCATTATTTTGTTAGTCTTCACCATCACCTTCTGAAGTAGGGGTACTCCTAATCCTGTTTTATAGGCTAGGAACAGATCTGTGGGGAGGAAAGGTATCTTGCCCAAAGTAATTCCTGATAAGAGGTCGAGAGCCTTCAAAGCTTGTGCATGCAGAGATTCCAGTTGCCATTAGAAAGAGCTGCCTGATGTCATTTCTGGAAAACAATGAGGGACAGGCACAAAGAAAGGGGTGTCCATTAAAGTATTTTTATTACAGCCCCAAATTGGAAACAACATCATGTCCAATAACAGGAGATTGGTCACCATAAATTATGAAACATTCTACGGCCGCTCTGCAGCACTAAAAATAATGGTGTAGAAATATATAAACTGACAGGAAAAGATGTCCACAATATATTGCTAAACGGAAGAAAGCAGATTACAAACAGTATGATTCCAATTTTATTAGGCATTCTGCTTTTTCTACAGCGAACATGCATTACTTGTGAAGTAATAATAATTTCAATTTATTGAGCTTTCCTTTGTGCCAGGTACTTTGCTAAACCCTCGGTGGTTGTAATCCTATTGAATCATTTGTATTATTATCCCCATTTTACAGATACGGAAAATTAGAGAGCTTGCTCAAGGTTTGTTACATAGTAATCAAGTGGCAGAGCCAGAGGTTTAAACCCAAATATGGTTTTGTACAATATGGAATCTTCAATGCTATGCTAGTGTATTATACTGTTACTTCAAAAAGTAGATTTAAAATAAAGTAATTCAGCTTAAATATAGGAGCAGTGAGGCTCTGGGAAGTATTTCTGAGGAGCAAAGAAAATGAGGATTCTTTGCATTTTAAAAAGAAAATATAGGGTCTTTGTATTTTAATTCTGGCTTGCAAATAAAAGTATGTACTGTATTTGAGACCCTTCTGCGTTGTCCAGCCGCTCCTTTGTCTTTCTGTATGCCCTGGGGATATACACAATCTAATTTCGGCCTTAGTTTTATGACTTGAACTGTTGTACAATATACGAATTTGTAATTTTTGTATTTTCGGTGTCAGTGTTATTTGTTGAGAAATTCTAGATGACAGAGAGTCTGGGAGATTAAATTGTTTTATGGGGGGCTGAAGAAGTGCCAGGCTAGAAAAGAGCACAGCCTTGCCGAGGGCATTTGGCATCCCGGACTCCTCTGCCTTCCCTCATGGCTTTGACTGGGCCACCTCCCCTGTTGTTATTTTTCAAATAGCATTTTAACTCTATTACAAAGGTGATGATGATTTTAAATCTCTTTTCTCCTCTTTGGTGCTGGGGATTAAATGCAGGTCCTCGTGCATGCCTGACAGATGTTCTATCACTGAGCTCTATTTCCAGCCCCATATTGATTTTCGAAAATTGGGGAAATATAATGAAAAAGAAATTTCTTCTAATCTCAGAATTTTTTTTTTTTTTTTTTGGTCTTTCTCATTTTTATCGGTACCAGGGATCGAACTCACAACTGCCTGCTTGCAAGGCAGGCGCTTATGCCGCTGAGCTAAATCCCCAGCCCCTCTAATCTCAGAATTAATTGCCATTAATATTTGATGTTTATTTTTTATGCATAAAATATATGTATATGTATTTTTATTTAATTTTATATTTTTTTCAATATTAGGGAACCCCAGGGGTGCTCTGCCTCTGAGCTCTATCCCTATGCCTTTTTTATTTTGAAATAAGGCTTTACTAAGTTACGAAGTTACCCAAGCTGGACTGAAACTTGGCTGATTCTCTTGCTTCAGCCTGCTAGAGTGCTTGGATTATGGATATGTGTGGCTATGCCTGGCCCCAGCTCTTTTTATGTGCTTTGTTTAAAACAGGGTCTTACTACTTTGTCCAGGCTGGCCTTGAACTTGGAATCCTCCTGCCTCAGCGTCCCAGGTAGCTACCATGCCCACCTACACATCCATACCCACGCACACACAGACACACAGATACACACACACTTTAAAGGCTATTCCGTTTTGATATGTTTTGCAAGTTGCTTTTTAACTTAATCTGTTACATATTTTTAAAAAAAGAATCAAGTTGTGTCATCTACAGGTTCGAATTCCCTATGATGAATGTGATCATTATGTATATTAAAATGTACCAATCAACATAATTAATTAAACATATATATTACTATTTTTTAAAAATTGAGATGCCAGATGTGGTTGTGTATACCTGTAATCCCAGCATTCTGGAATGCTGAGGCGTGAGGATTATAAATTTGAGGCCAGTCTGGCTGATTTAGTGATTTAGTAAGACTGTGTCAAAATTTTTAAAAAAGAAGAAATTACATGTAAAAGGGCTGGTGATATAGCTCAGTATAACAGACCTGGTTTCATTTCCCAGTACTGCCAAAAAAATAAAATAAGAGCGAAAAGAAAAATTAATGTACAGTACAAGTTTTTGTGTGGACATAGATGTTCAGTACTCTTGGGTTTATATCTAGAGATAGAATTTCTGGGTCATATAGTAACTATGTTTAATTTTTTAAGAAGACAACAAAGTTGTTTTCTTAAGTAGCTGTACCATTTTACATCCTTAGCAGCAGTATATGAGGATTTTGATTCAAAATATCTTCATCAATACTTACATTTCAGGTCCCAGCCCCTGGGAGGCTAAGGAGGAAGGGTGGCTAAGAGGTTGAAGACAGTCTGACCTACACAGTGAGTGCAAGGCAGCCTGAACCATATTGTGAGGCCCTATCTCAAAAAAAAAAAAAAAAAAAAAAAAAGGCCAAAATGCCCTCTAACAAACCAGAAAACAAAATCAGGAAAAGTTACTATTAGCTGATTTTTTTTTTTGTGTGTGTCTTTTTCCTATTTATTGGTACCGGGGATCAAACTCATGGCTGCCTGCTTTACAAGGCAGGCACTTATGCCGCTGAGCTAAATCCCCAGCCCCATCATTGTGGTTTTACTTTAATTTCTCTTATGACTATAATGTCAAACATTTTTTTTCATGTACTTATTGATTATTTGTATTTTTATTAATTTTTTTGTGTTTTTGAGACAGGGTTTTTGTATGCTGTTCAGGCTGGCCTTGAGCTCACTTTGTAGCCCAGGCTGGTCTCAAATTTGCAATGATCCTTCTGTCTCAGCCTCTTGAGTGCTGGGATTACAGGCATGTGTTGCAACGCCCAAATGGTTATTTGTATATTGAAGAAATAAGTATTCAAATCCTTTATGCATTTTGCTCCACTCCATGGGTTTTTTAAAATTTTATTTTTTGTTATCTTCCTTCCAATTCCTCTTCCTCCTCTTCTCCGTCTTTCTCTCTTTCTTTTCTTTCTTTCATTTTCATCTTTTTGAGACAGGGTCTCACTGTGCAGTTCAAGCTGCTCTCAAACTCACTTGTAGCACAGCCTTGAACTCTCATGAATTCTCTTGCCTGAGCCTCACCAGTGCTAAGATTACCTGTATGCACCACCATAGCTGGTGCTTTTCTTTTGAGACAGTGTTTTGTAGCATAGTCAGGGCTAACCCTGAGCTCACTGTATGGCAGAACCTCTGCTTCCAAGTGCTATGTGCTGGATTATAGCTGTGTGCCATCACATCTGGTGCCCCCACCACCAAGGTCTTTGTGCTGAGCTACACCCCCACCCGTTGTTATTTTGAGACAGGGTTGCAAAATTGCCCAGGCTGGCCTTGAACTTCCAGTTTTCCTGTTTTCACTTCCAGAGTGCTGGATTTATAATGGTTCTTTCTGAAGTACAAAAGTTGTTTAACTTTGTTGAAATCCCAATTTATCTTTTTTTTTGTTGTTGTTATTCCTTGTACTTTTGATGTCACATTTAGCAGACTGTTGCCTAATTCAGGGTCATAAAGATTTACTATTTTTTTTCCTAAGAGATTAATAGTTTTAGTTTTTACATTTATGTCTATAATTTGCTTAGTGTATTATAGAATATTTGTTTTTTTTTAAATTTTATTTAAGGGGAAAAGAAAAAAAAGCAGGGAAAGGGTACAAGTTATACAGATTTACAGAAAAAAAATGAACAGTAGGAAATCACTAGTTAATGGATTACATATTGTCATCTTAGAAATAATTGTTCAAGTCACAAAATTAAAGCTTGTAAAGTGGACATTCCATCAATGATACTGCAAACAGTTCTGTTCATTGATCCAATAAAACTCTGTGATATCATTTGTATTATAGAATATTTGTATATGATCCAACATTTTTCTTAGAATTGGAGTTACTAAGTAAAAAGTTACATAAGACTTTTTTGGTAGGGAGTAGTATTGGGGATTGAACACAATGCTTTAAACATAGTTTCTATTTGACCAAGAAATTCCATTTCTGGATATATATCCAGGTGTCTAGTTACTTTTCTTGTTGCTGAGGCAGAATACTCAACCAGCAAAGTTAAAGGAGGAAAGATTTATTTGGCTCACAGTTTGTAGAGGTTTCAGTCCCTAGTTGACTGGCTCCAAGGTGGAGTCAGATATTGTAAAAGAGAAACAGTTTCTGGCACGCAGAAGGCAGCAAGCAGCAAGTGACAAGCGTGACCAAAACAGTCCTCTTTCTGTCCCTTTTCTATCCAACACTCACACCCAGGGTGGGGCGCCCTTAATCCTAGCATTGGACCCTAATCTCAGCATCCTACAGGCTATATCCAGACATCTCCACCTATTCGTGCATAAGGGTTTGAGTGGACATCTAGACACCAAAGCATAGCATCAAGAGAACTGAACACCTTTGTCCTTAGAACCTGTTTACGAATTTTTTTCTTTCCTGTTTTTTTTGAGACTGTTGATACATCCATGTCTCAAAATTGTCATGACTGTTTCCTCCGTGTCATTTCCTTCCCCCCTTTTTTCCCTCAGTCTCCCCACTACTCTGACTCATGCCTCCACTATCTCTACCTCCGTATGTTGCTATAGCTTCCTACCTGTTCTTAATACCATCAGCACAGTGTGACAAGAGAGGTGGTGTGGCATTAATGGGAGCATTGACAATACTTAGGAAGTGACTAGTGAGCTGACTGTGAGCCAAAGTCTCGAGCACTGGCAAAGTATAAATAGCAGCAGCAGTATCCCGGGCTGGGGAGTAAAGAACAAGGGCAAAGTCTTAAAGCTGGCAGCTGTTGTGGAGCCGTCCAGAGTGCATCTGGCTCTGCTGCTTCCTGGCTCTGTGCTCTTAGATACGTGTGTGTGTGTGTGTGTGTGTGTGTGTGTGTGTGTGTAGTGCAATTTAACCTGTTTGTTTTCTCGTCTATAAAATGGGGACAGTCATAGTAGCTCACCCCTAGGATGGAAGCAGGATCATTAAGGCAGCATATGTTGAAGTTCTGGCTAGAGTGGCCAGACCCCGAGTTGGAGCAGGTGGATGAGGTCAATGTTGTGTGTACAAGTTTGTTGCTGAGTCATTAGGTGTCAAGATCAGGGTTTTGTTACTCAGGGAAGCCGTCTAGGTTAGTAGATATCAGCTGATCTCTGTCTCTCCTTCCTATTCCCCTTCTCCTTTCCCTTCTGCTCCTTCCTTCCTTCTTTCCAGTCTTTTGAGACAGGGTCTCACTATGTAGTGCCTTCTGGCCTTCAACTCACTTTGTAGCCTAGATTGGCCTTGAACTGGCGGTGATCCCCCTGCCTCAGCCTTCCAAATGCTGGGATTAATAGGAGTATGCCACCATGCCCCATTTCAAGCTGATCTTTAGAGTCAGGCTACCTGAATTTAGATTCTAACTTCACTGCTTACCAGTTGTGTAAACTTCTGTATGTAACTTGCTATCTCTTTTCCTCTGTTTTTCATCTGTAAAATGGGAATACCAATATTTCCTTATTTATAGGGGTGTGAAAATTAAATGAATTGATATGTGAGGTGTTTAGGATAGCTCTTGATGCATAATATTCTATATGTATTAGCTTTTTTCTTCATTGAGATAGGCTTACAGTAGTTTCAGAATAAGGTATTTTTGCACTTGATTGTTTGTGCTGGGTCGTGGTAAGTCTTAGAGCAGAGTAGGCACCTGCTTCAGGGGCCAAAGTCTTCAGTGCCTGCAGCATAGTCAGCAGCAGGAGCAGGGAGGTGTTGTGGCCACTGGGGTGAGCAAGAGAGGAGCTGGGTTGTATGAACAGGGAGGGACTAGATCTGGATGTGGTGGTAGGTGACAACACCATGGCAGTTGCTCATTACTCTGGAAAGGGTGGTGGGGAACAAGGGGCCAGCACTTCCTCCTTGGAGCCATCCCTGGCTTTGCCAGCATGTTCGTTTGCTCAGCATGTAACTCTGAGCTCAGCTCTGGCGGGTGCTGAGAATGTCATGATAAACTGATAGAGACCCTGCTTGCTGCCTTTGCAGAACCTGCTGGGTAAGGGGAGAGACACAGCTGTTAAACAGAAAATGGAGTGGCTCATTAATTAGCACTGAATGTGCCTTGCCACTTCGGTTCAGAATTTTTCTCTTGTTCTCCATTCCTGTGGATTAAAACCCTGACTCCTAAACAAAGGGAGGCCTGTCCTGCTCTCTCTCTCTCACTCACTGCATCCTCTCAACTCAGGGCCTCACATTCAAGGCAGGTGCTTTATTCCTGACCTGAATCTCTAGACCTTTTTTATTGTAGTTTGAGACAAGGTCTCACAAAGTGGCCCAGGTTGGTCTTGAAATTGTGCTCTTCCTGCTTCAGCTTTCTAAGTAGCTGGGATTGTAGGCCACTGTACCAGCCTCCAGTTGTGCTCTTGGAAGCTTTTCTGCCCACTGCCATATCTTCTTTGGGCCAGGGTTCTAGCACCTGCAGCATGACTTGCTGTGCCCCAGATGGACTGTAACACCTCTTCTACCCTCTGCTCTGCTCTGCTCGTGTCCTGTGCTACCTGCCATGCATACTGGGCTTTCAGGCCATGCAGCAAATGTGTCTTCATTTGGACAGCTTTCCTGGCCACTGTCATTCTCCCAGTCATATTTCCCCAGGGCATAGTGGGTTTTCTGGATTCTAGCACTGCAAGTTAGAATCAGGAAGAACTCTGGCCAGAGAGAAAAGGGGGTGTCTGGGTATGAGTGGAGTGGAAAGTGAAGCTCAGGTATTTGGGAGGAGCATGTGGTAGGGTGCGGAAGGTGCCCATGAGCAGGAAGGCAGGCTCAGTGCTGGGCTGGGGAGTGGCTGGATGGGTTCCTTCCCTTAAAGAATGTTAGGTGGGCAAAGTTTGGTCCCTAACAGTGTACAGAATACCCATGATGTCAGTGGAGATATATAGCTGGTAGAAAATTATTTCTGCCAAGGATGCCAGCAAACCTGGCAAATCTGGTGCAAAGCAGAGTACGAAGTGGAAAGAAGGACAGTTTGGAGGCCCAATAGAGTGTATTTTAACCTTCTAGGATTGGAAATGCCCCATCTCTGCTTATGAGACTGGCCTTGTCATTCTGCAGCCACCAGTTGAAGTGACCTCTCTCTCTTTTTTAAAATTTTATTTTAAAAGTGGTAAAATACAACAGAACAAGACAGAATAAAGCCAACTAAGATCGTACAGTGAAATTGGTTACCGGGATAACAGTAGTAGGTATCATAGTATATTTCATTATCTTTATAACAGTTGTTCTTTCAATCATGTATATTAAAATAAAATGAAATGCAGAACATTATAGAACTTATCAAAGCAGAATATTGAATAGAGCAGTACCATTAATCAGAATAGAGCAAAACAGTAATGAAAATATTTGCCTTCAAAGAGATGGTAGAAGGAAATCCCCCTTATTTGCTATGGTCAACTTCCCAGGAGATGCTCAGATTTGTGGTTCCCATTTGCTAATGGGGGGGGGTGGAGACAGAAGAAGTGGGGTAGGGGAAGTGGGATGTTTGACTCTAGGCTGTGCACCAGTAGGTTCACTGTTGCTTAGCAGGGAGGCAGGCTGGTTGCTTGGTTTCCCAGCTTCGTAAGTTCCAAATGGTGTGGATCTCAGAAGACACTGGTGGTTCTCCCCTTGGAAGGGCCGTACTCTGTCACACTGCAGCCACTTACCAGGGAGGAGAGGTGCTTGCTTGGCTTCCTAGCGTCACTAAGTTCCAACATGGCGTGGATCTCAGGAGCCACTGGTGGTTCTCCCACTGGAAGGGCCGCAGTCTGCCACATCACTGCTGTTTACCAGAGAGGCGAGCTTCTTGCTTGGTTTCCCAGTGTCCTAAGTTCCAACAAGGCGCAGATCTCAGGAGACACTGGTGGTGCTTATCAGGGAGGGGAAGTGCTTGCTTGGCTTCTCAGAGTCCTAAGTTCCAACATGGCGCAGATCTCAGGAGCTACTTGGCAGTTCTCCCCCTGGAAGGACTGCAGTCTGCCACACCACCGCTGCTTACCAGGGAGGGGAATGAAGTGACCTCTCTTGACAACCTACTCCGTATTTGAGAAATCCCAAAACTCTTTTTTTTTGCTTCTTCTTCTTTTTTTTTTTTAATTGGTACCAGGGATTGAATTCACGACTGCATGTTTACAAAGTAGGCGTTTATGCCACTGAGCTAAATCCCCCACCCCCAATATTCTTTACTGCTATCCCAGTGGGTGTCTTGATTACTTTTATCTCATTTCTGAGACAAAATACTTGATGCCCAAAATGAAGGAAGGAAAAGTTTATTTAGTTTATAATCGTGGAGTCTTGGAGTTACCCAAGGCAGGGTAGCATGGCTGAGGGGCAGCCATTCATGGTGGTTACAAGCAATGAGAACTAAAAGGGCAAAAAAGAAAGCACACCTCCTTCCCTCCCTTATATCCTCCCCTGGGCAGGTGCAGCACTCACCACAACAATCGCAGTGCTAGACAGTGAGCCAATTACATGGAGACTTAGCCACTTCTATGATTGCATTAGACTTTAGGGGAACACCAAGACACAAACCATAACATTCTACCCTGCCCGCCTGACTCATGAACATCCTTTATGCCCATCTCTAAGAGTTGCCAAAGTCCTAACAGTTTCAGCATTGCTGAAAAGTCCCAAGTCTCCAAGATCTAAGGCAAATTCTTAGCTAAAAGCCCCTGTACAGATGAAACAACGTCAAACACTTCCAACATTCAATGGTACAAGAAAAACATTACCATTTCAAAGGGTACAAATGAGGATACAAAGGAATGGACCTGAAGGAAGTCCAAAATCCAGCAGGGCAAACATCATGTCCTGGAGTTCCATGCTCAGCATCTGAAGCAATCTGGTTTTGAGCTCTAAAAGGCTTGAGTGACTCCACCCCTATGACACTTCCGGTGTCTGTAGCTCCCATAGCTTCTCTCGTAGGCCCACTTTGCTCAATCCTTGCAGCTTTCCTTAGATGATCCATGTTCCTGGCTATTCCAAACTTCTGGATTCTCTATTGCACCTTTGACTTCACATTCACAGCTTCACACACTGCCCTCTCAGGGCTCCTAGGTCTTCTGAAATAGGTATGGGGGCCTTTTAAATCTCAGAACTCTTGCATTCTATATGCAGCTAAAACCAGTGCCATGAGGTCTGCTGCCAGGTGGAGCAGTAGTCAGGCTTTCCTCATTCTTGGCCATAGGGGTTGGCTGCCTGGGTTACTGAGCATTCTGAGCCTGATTCTGAGGGACAGATTCTCTGGTGTTACCATTCTGGAACCTGGTGTGGCCACCACCATTTGGAACCTCATGTGGCCTCTGCCACTATTCTGGAACATGGTGCTCTGTGCCTTTCTCCTCTGAGCAAAGTCCTTCACTTTTGCAGTTTTGAGGCTGCAAAGGGTGACAACCCACTGCTTCTCAGGATGTCCCCAGACCATCTTTTCTATTCTGTTCCTTCTCAGCAGTCAAGATCTCAGGTGTATTTTTATAGTCCACAGCTTTATTGGATTTTTTTTGGATCAAACTTGAAACATTTTAAATCATTCTGCTGGGCTGTTTGCTCTTAGTTCACAACATAAATCTGGCTCAAAGCCCCTAACAATAGCCATGCCACATCTCAACATATAACTGCCTTGAAATTTTGTCTGCCAGGTTAGTTAGTCCAGCACCCTTAATCTCAGTCTCGGGCAAAGTCTCTGGACACGAGCAAAATGCATACAGAATTTCTGTCACGCCATAGCACACATCATCTGGAGTCCAGCAACCAGTGCAGTCCTTCCAAGCAGAAACCTCCCTAGCCATCCCTTTAATGGCAGGATTTCTAGCAGCCTTCTGGTCTCTGAGCTCTGACCAGAATCTCTCATGCAGAACAGCCTAAAATGTTCCAGCTCTGCTTCTTCAGGTAACATCTCTGAACCTTTCCAAACTCTTCCCATAAGCCATTCCCAAAGGCTTTTGAACCACACAGTCAGGTATAGTCACAGCAACAACCCTACTCCAAATTCTGTCTTGGTTACTTTTCTCTCATTGCTGAGACAAAATACTTGATGCCCAAAATGAAGGAAGGAAAGGTTTATTTAGCTTACAATTTGTAGAGGTTTCAGTCCATATTCAGCTGGCTCCAAGGCAGGGTGGTATGGCTAAGGGATAGCCATTCATGGTAGCTACAAGCAACAAGAGCTAAAAGGGCAAAAAGGAAAAGTATACCTCCTTCCCTCCCTTATATGGTATACCAGTTACCCGTCCCTGGGCAGGTACAGTATTCACAACACCAATCGCAGTGCTAGACGATGAGTCCATCACAAATACTAGAATCAGCCACTACCATGACTGCATTAGGCTTTGGGGGGACACCAGGACACAAACCAAAACAGTGGGGTACCCTGGGAGGACTTCTGTCTGCTAGGGAATGTGTGCAGCACTCAGGAATCCAGTGCACTTCAGATTCAGGAGATCCAAATGGCAGCTATAGCTGATGAATGCGGCCAGAGCTTCACGGTGGCCAAGACTGGTCTGAGCTCCAGTGAGACCATTATTGCCTCTTTCCCGGAAAGGGAAGGGCAGGCAGCAAGCTGCTTGGAAGAAGATGGAGCTGCGGCTGAGAAAGGTGGTGAGAACATTTGGCACAACCAAGTTAGACACAGGCGGGGGCTGGTGTCATTACAGTCTGGAGGGCCAGCAGGTGTCACTGAGGCACTGGAAGCTCCTGCTGCAGGCTGAGTTGTGACCAGACTGGGGTCCCTATGCATGCAGGCAGTTAATCTTCGAAGGCCAGAGTCCCGCTTCTGGAGAGCAGGAGCATTGAACTTTTCAATCACATTAATTTTCACAGGAAATTGTTGTCTTCCTTTTGTCTTGAGGTTAGTGATTTATGTTTACCATCCTCTTAACTAGCCTTGAAATTTACTGTTGCCAGGTCACTACCGGCATCCATAAATTTCAGGGTGGCAGCTGAGCACAGCCAAGTGGCTCGGTCGTTGGAAAGGTACATACTGGCTCTTTCAAGAGAGCAGACATCTAGGTATAGACGATCCTCGCACAGATGTCCCCACACGGGTGGCCATTCACTTCTCAGGGGAAGCAAGATGGCATCTGTTGTACAAGGTTGTAAGAAGGCCTCTGTAGAAGCAGCTGTGGTGGAGGCCTCGGGGTTTAAGGCTTTCTGCACATCCCTGAAGGAGACCATGTAGTCCAGAAGGACTATGAAACTTAGGGTTGGAAGCATAGGCCAAATGCCCATCTCTGCACTCCCAAGATAAGTGACTGGAGGCAGGCCCCTTAACCTCAGCCTGCCTGTTTCCTCGTGCAGAGTAAGAATGCCTGCCTACTCTTGTTGGCAGTACGTGTAGGCTGTGTTGTTCTCTGATAGAACAAGACAAGCGTGATATCTGCCAGAGTCAGTTGCTCACGTCCCTGCTTATACTGATTTGTCCATTTCTCCTCTTAAACCCTTCTTCCATCTGTTCATATAATTAGAACCGGGACTGACCACCTTTTTCTGTAAAAGGCCAGTAATATTTTGGGCTACATGAGCCATGTGGTCTGTGCTGAGCTACTCATCACTGCTGATTTAGCAGGAAAGTAGTCAGTCATATGCAATAAATAAAGCAGATGAGCATGGATGTGTTCCAATCAAACTTTATTTGTGGGCACACAAATTTAAATTTCTTACAGATTTTCATATATCACAAAACTGGTTTTTTTTTTTTTTTTTTTTTTTGTCTTTTTCGTTTTTATCAGTACTAGGGATCGAACTCATGACGGCCTGCTTGCAAGGCAGGCGCTTATGCCGCTGAGCTAAATCCCCAGCCCCACAAAACTATTTTTTTTAACTGTTTAAAATGTAAAAGCCATTTCATTGCATAGGCCATGCAAAAACAGGCACTGGGCCTCATTGGACCCATCGGTCGTAGTTGCTTGTTTGCCTGGTTTGCCTGAAGAGGCAGTCATTTTGCCCTCCTGGACCATCTTCGTGGCACTAAGGAAAGGTGTGTATGTGGGTTTTCCAGTGTCACCACAGTGCCTCCTGAAGGGTCTGTAGAAAGGTAGGAGTCCCATGAGAGCCTGAGGCACAGGAGCTTGTGGGGGGCCTGGGGCTGGTACCCTTGGTTCTCTGCCTCTGGCACCCATGGAGCTTGCTCTGGATTGGTCAGAGCCCCCATCCTGCCTTTCATGTTGCCTATTGTGTCTGTATTTCAGAGAACAGCTTCAGCCAGCGTGGGAAGGAGGCAAGGAATCAACGACCTGTGGTGATTCTCTTGGGCTGGGGTGGCTGTAAGGATAAGAATCTGGCCAAGTACAGCGCCATCTACCATAAAAGGGTGAGTACTCAAAGCAGTGGGCTCCCAGTGTACCTGCCCTGCCACCTCTGTGGGGAGCCTGAGCCTCTGAGCCTTCCCTTAGAGCTGCAGTGAAGCCTGACTTCCGTGGCAGGCCAAGGAGTGGTGTCCAGAATAGTCTTTGAGGAAGACAGTGGAGTCATGGAGACTTCGGCAGCATTATCTCCCTCTGCTGCCAGCTCAATGTCTTAGTTGGCCAGAAGTCCTCCCACCTGTTTGCCCTTCCTCCCTTCCTGGGTGGATTTCCTATTCTCAGGACTTTCTCCTTTTCTGACTAGGTAAGTTTCTGCCTCAGGACTGACCAGGGCACCTTTCCCGTGCTGAGTCAGAGGACCTCTTTTTATGCTGCACTGAGCATTGGATAGCAGGCTGTGGTACCTGGAAAGAGCCTTGGTTATGTACTGGAGGCTCCTTTTATATCCTTGACCTCTGGATCTGTCCTGCCCTGCCCTCTGTGGCCTCCTCAGGCCAGGTCTGTCTAGCAGGGCAGTAGTGCAGAGAGCCCCAGGCCGAGGAGCCACCCGGGAGAAAGGCTGGCTGGTGTGTCCCTCCTTGGCCTCCCTTCACTGGCCTCCACCTGCTCTTCCCTCTTGGTGTACAGGTCTCGGAATGGGAGAAGGGTTGGGCGAGAAACGTGGAGGTTTTTGTTTTTTCGGGGAGATACTAGGAATTGGATCCATGGTAGACAAGTGATCCACCACTGGGATACTTCCCAGCCCTTTTTAATTTTAGGACAGTGTCTTACTAAGTTGTTAAGTTGCCCAGACTGGCCTTGAGCTCAGTCTTCCTCCTTCAGCCTCCTCAGTATCTGGAGCTCAGGCGTGTAGCACTGACCCTGGCAGAAGTGTAGTTTTCAGTTTGTAGCCTCCTCAGGCCTTAGTGTTGCCCTTTGCAGATTGCCTCACTCCACAGGTAGCTTTAGCTCCTGAATTCCATTTGTAGGCTAGGCTTGTTCTTCTGGCTTCTGCATTAGACTAAAGACCCTCAAGGGCAGAGGAGGAGCGGGAATCGTTGCGTATGCCTAGAACAGAGAAGGAAAGAAATTGTGTGTCTGTAGTGAGGTTGGGTGGGGGCACTGAGGGGGTTTGTACAGAGGTGTGAAGTTGTGTTTGTCACCTGGAAAGCCCCTCTCTGCAGAGTGGTGAAGGTTTGCATGTGCTGGGAGCCAGAAGCAAGTTTGGAGGGGCTTGCAGTGACATAGGCAGAGTGGGCTCATGATCTTGGGGTTGTCATGGCAAGTGGAAGAAGATGAGGGATGGAGGAGATGGTTGTGAGGTAGAATAATGAGTGAATGAGAGGTTTAGAGTGAGCAGGGATGAGGGGTCCAGGGTCATGCCTGGTTTCTGACTTAGGCATTTTCTCGGGAGAAGTGGTATTTTTGAGACAGGAGCATTTGAAGCAAATTTGTAGATTCTAGGACAGATGAGATCCCCAGGGAATGTGGAAAGGGAAAGAAGTGGGCCTGGTACAGCCCTGAGGAACCCAGACTTAAAGTAGGAGTGGCAGATGAAGAGAGGAAAAGAAAGGAGAGGAGAGGAGAGGAGAGGAGGGGAGGGGAGAGAGGGGAGGGGAGGGGAGGGGAGAAAGGAGGCATGGCCAGGGGTGCACAGGGAAACTCAGGAGCCTGTGACAGACGCCACAGAAAGTGAGTCTTTGGGAAGTGGGCCATGCAGGCGAAGGAGTGAAGGTGTGATGCAGGTAGAAGGCGTGGGGGAAGGTGGGTGGAACAAGATCCCAGGGAAGGGAGAAGGGCAGAGGCTGCAGGGTTAGTGAGGTCAGCCTTGGAAGGGAAGAGGCTGCTTTCAGCCTAGGAAGGATGGGATAGGGGCTTGAGAAGAAAAAATATGTTCAGTTCAAAGCTTCATTATTTCAGAGAAAATAAAAACACTGTATTCTCCCACCCAGACCTTACCTCTGCTGCTACTTCAGGTAGGTGTACCTTTCCAGCTTCTTCCTATGAGATCTTCTCTTGGCTTGAAGGTGATCTGTTGAGTGTACTGGTTTGTACCTTGCTTTTTCAGATCATAATCTCCACCATCTCAAGGTAATAATGTTTCATCTCTAGTTTTCTAGTCCATGTTCAGATGCCTAATTGTCCCCAAAATGTCCTTTATGGCTGATTTGCTCAAAGTGGATCATGCATTACATCTAGTTCTTTTGTTCATTAATCCCCTTTCTCATGATTAAAAAGTCTCTCTTGTTTTGGCTTACTAAAGGTTGCAAAGGAGTGTTTCCAGAAGTGTATAATCCCATGTGCTGCCTGGAGAAGAGTGCAGGGCCTCTGTCAGGTTTGATACTGTAGGAATGTGGGTGACCTTAAGTGACACCTCTTCTTCAGAATCTCAGGAGCTGCAGGGCCTAGCAAGTCAGGGGACTATGGCAGGTGACTATCATGGTGGGCTGTGGGTCATTTCGGAACCTTGCCCACATAGTTTTCTGCTTGTTGTTACTGCTATTACCTGTCACTCTCACTCTTGGTTCAGAGTTTACTTTGTCCTGGGTGCTGTTGAGGTCTCTTGAGGTATACTTTTTCCCATTTAATTTCTACTGTGACCTGATGAGATGGGTGTTATCCAGAATGTAGGTGGCATGCAGACTCAGAAAGAAGAAATAAATTGCTCTTTGTCCATGCTGTTAATAAGTGGTAGGGCCAGGAGTTAAAGCCAGACTGTCTGACCCCAGAGTCTGCCCATTTCAGATTCCCCTGATGAAGGATACTTTCTTTCTAGAAGAGGGTAAAGAGGAGAGCTTAGCACACAAATAGAGTGGCTTTTCATCCTTTTCTTTCTTTCTTTTTTTTTTTTTTTTGTCTTTTTATCGGTACCGGGGATTGAACTCACGACTGCCTGCTTGCAAGGCAGGCGCTTATGCCACTGAGCTAAATCCCCAGCCCCAATCCTTTTCTAACTGGAAAGGGACCAATCTGAAGGTTTTGGGGTACACATGGCCTGGACAGTGAGGATGATAAACTGTGAAGTGTTTGGGATCAGATTTTTAAAATGAGAAACAGCAGTATTTACTATATTTGGAATTCTAGGGTAAGTGTGAGGATTGGTAGTAGACCTGGGAACCAGAGAGAAACTTGGGGGTCAGGCCTCTAAGTCCCTAAGTGTAATTCTTCTTCAGTGCTGAGGGAAAGGGTGGGTCTGGAGTGACCAGAGATATCAGGTAGCCCCAGTTCAGAAGGCCTCTAGTAGTGAAGCTGTAGGTATTGGTTTCATGGAGATGCCTACTAAGCCTGGGAGGTAGGGATGGTGTAGGCAGTCCCTGCACAGGCTGTGGGCAGCCAGCAGCCTCACATGAGCTGGGTTTGGGGTGGAGGCTGGGGGTGGGGGGGCAGGTGTGGGAAACCAGTGTGAAGAAGCTTCTGGTCAATCCAGATGCTCCCAGTCCCAGCCTCCAGTTCCTCTTAGGCTGAGGGATGTGGCCAGCATAAAGCAGTGAGCCCAGCAATGAGCCCAGCAGTGAGCTTTTCCACTCTGGGAGGGCAACTGTATTGATTAGTAGTAGGCTGGCATCTGGTGAAAGCAGGGCCTAAAGCATTGCTGGAATCTGTGGGTGCTCTGGAAGTCAGGCTGGTTGGTCCCCTGTGACTTAACCCCTTGACCCCTGCAAATCACCCCTGGGGACTGACTAGTCCTCTTTCCTCTCCCCAGGGCTACATCGTGATCCGATACACGGCCCCTTGGCACATGGTCTTCTTCTCTGAGTCTATGGGCATCCCTTCACTTCGTGTGTTGGCCCAGAAGCTGCTTGAGCTACTCTTTGATTACGAGATTGAGCGGGAGCCCCTGCTCTTCCACGTGTTCAGCAACGCTGGTGCCATGCTATACCGCTACGTGCTTGAGCTCCTGCAGACCCATGGGCGCTTCTACCACCTGCGTGTGGTGGGTGTCATTTTTGATAGTGGTCCTGGTGATAGCAACCTAGTAGGGGCCCTGCGGGCCCTGTCAGTCATCCTGGAGCACCGACCTGCCTTGCTGCGCCTGTTGTTTCTGGTGGCCTTCGCCCTGGTAGCAGCCCTGTTCCGCATTCTGCTTGCTCCACTCACTGGCCTTTTCCACACCCACTTCTATGACAGGCTACAGAACGCAGGCTCCTGCTGGCCTGAGCTCTACCTCTACTCAAGGGCTGATGTGGTGGTACGGGCCAGGGACGTGGAACGCATGGTGGAAGCACGGCTGGTCCAGCAGGTCCTGGTGCGTTCTGTGGACTTTGTGTCATCTGCACACGTCAGTCACCTCCGTGACTACCCTATTTACTATGCAAGCCTCTGTGTTGACTTCGTGCACAGCTGTGTCCAGTGCTGAGCTCCTACCTCAGAAATAAATGCCTGATACCTTCCTCAACCACATCTATCCCGGGGGCCTACTGATGGTCTGCCTAGGGTCCTAGGGGCAGGAGCACCTGGACAGGTTTCTGTGGCAGCCTTGCAGTTGGTTGTTTGGATAAGTACAGCAGTTAGGCTGCTGATTCCTGTGGCTTTCAGGTTATAAAAGATTAACAAAGCCAGGAGAAGGTTAAGGATAAGTCTGAGTTGATTTTCTAAAAAATCAGTTGTGGTAAGAACTCTTAACGTAGTATCTTCCATCTTAAAAATCCAAGTGTAAGCTTGGTGTCATGGTGAATACCTATAATCATAGACCTATGGGAAGCTGAGGCAAGAAGAGTGCAAATTCAAGCCCAGCCTGAGTAACTTAGCAGGTTAGTGAGGCAGTCTCAAAATTTAAAAGAAATACAATGTGGGCATATAGCTCAGTTTCATTCCTAGTACCAAAAAAAAAAAAAAAAAAAAAAAAAAAAAAAAAATCCAGTACACACTAAAAGTGCAGTGTTGTGCAGCAGATCTCAGAAACTTAATCATTTTACACAACTGCACCTTTTCACCTGTGGCTAGAGTTTGGATTTCCTGAATGGAAGGTCAGCTTTATGGTGAGGTTATGGAAGGCAAGGAGAGGAACTCTGTACTTCTGTGCTCTCTCTCTTCCAGAGGGCAAACCACGCAGAGGAGGTTCCTCTGACCTTGGCCCTAGAGCCTGAAGGATAGTACATGAGGAGCTGAGGCTTCAGGGTTCAGGGCTGCCTAGCTTCAGCACCTCAGCTAATGGGGAGCTAAGAGTCTGCTAAGCTAAGAGTCTACTGGGTCTGGAGAGGTGAACTGGGGTGCAGGAAGGCAGCTGTGCTTCAATGGGAGCTGCAGTAAGTTGGCCCTGCACCCTAAGACCAGGACCAGGGTAAGGGGGTTTTTGGTTGAAGTACTTTTGTCTCCATATACTCTTCAGGCAGAGAGATGGCTTCAGCCTTGTAGTTCTGTACCTCTGTCATTCTGCAAATCACTGTTACACAATGCTGGAACAATGTGAGTGTTTAATAAATATCTGCTGATGGAATTTACTGTGGTGATCAAGAGGCTTGGAGGCAGGGTGGGCTTTGAAACTGTGGCAGGCAGTGAAGATGGCTACAAAGCTCTGAGTGGGAGCCAACCCTTGATATCCTTGGGGTGACTTCCCGTCCCCAGGGCCAAGTGCCACCCTGCAGTGCAGCCGACCTCTAGGGTAATCTTCCTACCGTGGCTGCGATTCCTAGACATGGCCAACAGGTGGCAGTGCTGCATGCGCCATGCGATAGCTTGTGGCTCCCACAGTAGGGTGAGCTTCGGTAGAATGCCTTCACTGTGGGTCACTGTGCTCTACTAGACTGTGTATAGTCCCAGATGGGAGTGAACAGCCATCAAGGTCCTACTGAGTCCAAGGCAGAGGGGATGGCAGACACAGAAGGACTCATCCTGACAAGTTTTGTGAGCCTCTTTTCTTCTTATCCTACTGCCCTCACATCCTATCCATGCTTCCAAACATGCCTCCTTCCTCCAGACCCTTAGCCACCCCTGAACTTTCAGAGTCCACATGCAGCCCTTGTGATGAGGCCTCAAGATCTGTGCTCAGGATACTGAATGTCACCACATTGGGCATAGAGCTGTGTAGGGCCTTTCCTGGGCTCCAACCATGTACAGCTTGTCTCCTGTGCCTCTCTGGGTGCAAAAGCGGGAGCCAACTAGACTGGACTTGAAAGTATCCATTGTAGGCATCTTAGAGGTTGGTATGGCTGAGAATGTGTTGAGAAATTTGGAGTCATGGACTATGGGCCCTTTGATTTTAACAGGATCAAGTTTTCTCCCATATTCTTCTGTGGGCAAAGATTCACCCGCAGCTTTGGCACCTGCTTGAGAGGTATCTAGGAATGCTGACCTACACTGGCGCGCGTGGGGGGGGGGGGCGGCAGCAGAATGACCGATAAGTTCCCCATTTGTAGTGCTAGTGGCCTAGCTGCAGCTCCCAATTTGGGGGGGTCCACTGCAGGATTGAGGCCATTGGCTCCCCTAGGCTGCTGGGTATTAGGATGATTATAATAAAAGCCTGGGAGGCTGACGATCATCCATTGAAATCCCTGGCACATTTCAGGAGACCAGAAAAGGACAGAGACCTGAAGCTTAGGTTTTCACCCAAGCCTGTAGCTGCTCTTGACTTACATTGAGGGGACAGAACTTATATCCCCTCTGTACCCCCAAGCTCTGACCTCTTGTGTGATTAATGAGCTGACGATTCTGCATCAATAAGGAATTAACCTAGAGCCCCAACCCATCAATATTCAGAAGCCCAAATCCTAAGCCCCACCCCCATGCCAGCCAAAATGCTCCAGGGCCCCTGAGCAGAGCAACTCTGAGTTAGTCCATCCCTTCACTGCTTCCTAGAATTAACCCAGATCTGCCTTAGTCCACTTCCCCTGCTATCAGCCCCCACCTTCCCAACATACATACGCAGGCAGCAGCTGTTTACATTGGTTTAATCCATGTCAAATGTAGTTTACAAAGGGAAAGGACAAGTACCTTTGTATAGAATATACAGACACAGCATCACACCATGGGGCACACAGCAGGGCAGGGAGACCACCTTTCCTTGGGAATAGTAGCTCTACTCCCAGGAATGGGTCATAGCAAAAGGCTAGGCACCCAGGAGCACCGTCAGCAGTCCAGACCTTGGCCTCTGCTTTAGCTCAGGTCCCAGGTCCTGCCCCACCCCAACTCCTCATAAACAGTCCCATGAGCTAAGACTAAGGAGAAGATCATGTCCCATGGGACATGGGCCTCACATGTGGGAGAAGAAATATACACCACTGAACACTGAGCACATAGGAAAGGAGAGGGACGCCATGGGAAAGGGAGAGGCAGGCAACCCAAGAGCTGGATGGGCCGAGCCCCCAGCCAGTCCCAAGGGAGGCACTGCTTCCAGAGGTTCCTTAAAAAAAGAAGAAAATCATACAACCAAGGGGAGGAGCTGAGGACAAAGGCGCTGTCCCATTTATACACAACATTGTAAACATACACAGTCTATATTACATGTGCTTCAGTCTGGTGTTTGCATGTCTGTCAGTCAGTCAAGTCAGTCTGGGAGCTGGATCTCAGGAGTCTCACCCTTAACACTCCCCGCCCCACCCTGGGAAAGAAGGTGGGAACAGACCCAAGCTTCACAGCCGGGGTCTCAGCCTCTATTCTGGCTCCAGAGTCCGTGTACGTGTGTGTGCACACGCACATTAGTGTATGTGCATGTATGTACATGGGGAACCTGTGTGCAAATATGTACAAGGGGAGAGGGTCACTGTCACACAGAGGCTGGGGGCGAGAGGGCTGCTCAAGGCAAGGCTGCCTGGGTGGTAGCTCACAAGTAGATCCTCCGCAGGTCTCCAGGTGCTGTGATCGTGTTGCACTGAGGGCACAGCTTCTTGGCACCCTGTGGGGAGGGGAGACTCTGGCTAAACAGAATGTGGCATACTGTCCATGTGAGCACCGGGGCCTGCAGCTCTGTCTGCACTAGTGTGTGCAGGCAGGCATATTCCTATGTTGGGGGGCCGCCAGGATCAAACCGCCTGGCCAGTCCCACAGCAGGAGCCCCAGTAATGAGAACAAGGCTGGGTCCAGCTGTGGCTGCCTCGGTCCTAACAAGATTACACACGGCCTTTGATCAGGACACAGAGCCCACGTCCGGGCCTTTTATTGCTGTCTCCAGGCGACATTTTAATGGCTGCTCCCAAGCGAAGAACAGGGGCAGGAGCAGAGGCGCTTAGTAATGGGAGGGGGAGGGGCACTGCATGCCCACCTCCAGCCTCTCCTGACGGAGGGCCTTACCAGTAGTGTGGTACCCTCAGCTTTCTGGGCACGGGGAAGGGAGAATTTAATAACCTTGTGGCTGAGACAGAACACAGTGAGCTTGGCGGGGTAAACATTTTGGTGGTGGCTCTGTTCTTTGCTCCCACTCTTCCTTGCCCCTCACTCCATATCTTTTCCAAGAAGGCGCAGCCCTGACAGGGACATCTGGACAGCACCCACACAACCACTACCCCTGACTTCCATGCCACCTCACCAGGGTCCGCAGCCAGCACTCCTCGCAGTGTACGTGCCAGCACTGGATCGATGTCAGGGGCATCGAGTATGAGTCCTAGAGTAGAGACAGGAGAAGGGGTTGCTAAGCCAGGTGCACTCTCAGAGAGCCCCAGATCACAGTGCAGAGATCCTCTGATTCCCCAGGAGACTACAAAGCCTGATCCAGAGCACTCCTAGGTTCTGACTCACCATGCAGATGAGGCATTTGTACCGGTCCCCCCGAGAGAGCTGCCGTTCAAGTTCCCTGACCCGAGCCTTCAGGGCCTCAAATGTGGTCACAGTGGAATCTTCAGTGATTCTGTAGAGGACACATAGTTGGGTAGCATGCTGGCATCCCCAATCTAACCTCCAGCCTGTACTTCTCTTTACTCCAAAGGCACATTATCTTAGCCACCCCACCTGCTCCTTCCTTGTGTCCCATGGCTGCAACCTCACGCTCCAGACCAGAGTGTCTCACTCTGCTCCTCCACCACTACCTCACGAACTTCCAGACCACATAACTGGGAATCATTCTTAATGATCCCTGCTCAGTGACCTAAAATTCCACTTCTTCTCAACATTACCACTACTAGTTTGGGGTACAGAGTTTCTTCTGTGGATCACTCCACTAGCCTGAACAAACAGCCTTCCTGCTCCTGTCTCTGCCCCATTTTGCCAACATCTACAACTACTTACATTTTAAAAAGCAAATCTGATCATTTTTATTCCAAACATTTCCAGTTTTCCCTCAAAGTAAAGTTCTACCAAACTCTTAGAAACCTGCCCCAACAGCCCAACTGCAAGGGTTTGTCTCCTTGGCCTAACTGCTTACTTACCCCATATTTACGATGGGCGTGAGCCCTACTTCAAGCATGTGAATGCAAGGAAACACCTACAGAGCAAGGAGCCAGTCCATCTTCCAGGGAAAGGGTGAGAGGTGTGGGATGGGACACGTCCCAGAGAATTCAGATCCTCCTGCGACAGGCCTGGTCTCCCTCAAGGACTCTGTTATTTCTACCTAGTACTGTCTTATGAACTGACAGTCCTCAGCTTGTCATCTAAGTCCCATACCCCAAGTCCCTACAAGTTTGACCACACTGCCAAACAGAGAATGGTCAAGACAAATCTCAAGGATCCCTCCCATCCGTCCTGAAACAAGTGAACAGGGCCTGGGGCACTCACAAAGGGAGAGGACTGCTTCCCTGAAAAGAAGTGATGGTACCAGAGGTGAGCCTTAGGGAATAATGATGAAAATAATACAAATAAAACAGCTGAAATTTATTAAGCACTTACTAAATGCCAGGGATTGTACTGCAGGACTGGTAATTATTATCTTATTTACACCTCACAAAACCCCATAGGAAGATTCTAATATTCCCACTTTATAGGCGAAGAAACTACAGCACAGGAAAACTAAGCTGTCTATTTAAGGTTCACAAAGTTTGGGGAGATGAGAGTCCAAGGCAGACTACCTCCACGATCAACTCTCAGCTGTGTGATTAATCATCACTGCACACTGGTTCTAAGGAGCTGGGTCTTCAGGCCAGGGGCACAGGAGAAACAAAGGCCAAGAAGCCCATGAATCCAGACTGGCTGGTAGGCTCTCCTGTAGGTAAGGAGAAGACCCTAAAGTGAGAAAGACAACCCGTCCAGCAGGACAAATGCCATGCATGCTTAGGGACCAATATTTATCTCACAGGCAACAGGAAGTTGTGGAGGATGTTCAGAGAGGAGACAGAGAGAAAATAGCTAAGGTTTAAAAGATGCATTCAGCTGGGTGTGGTGGTCACACTTATAATCCTAGCACTTAGGAGGCTGAGGCAGGATAGCCGAGTGTGAGGCCAGCCTGGATTAGTAAATTCAAGGCCAGTCTGAACTAGGTAGACCTTGTCTCAAAAAACAAAAACAAACAAAAGATGCATTCTATCAGGATGCCATGCCAGGTGGGTAGAGGCTGCAGGTAGAACCACAGTAAGGTATGGTATGTGCATGGATAATACTGGGTGGTGGGGGTTTGTCCTGTCAGCTTGGGGGACACAACCAGGGAGAAAGCTTGAGTGCTTACAGGTGCTCTGTTATCACTAGATTCAAGTGGTCCTGGGGGTAGGGTAGTGCTGAACAACATGTAACAACAAACTTCCATCCCTGCACTTTTTCTCTCAGGGTACCAGCAGCAGCACAGGATGTGATTCCTTAATCCCTATGTCCCTATCCTGGGATACTCTAGATCTACTACCCCAGGAGTCCATGATTCTCTTTGCCCTGCCTCTCTAAAGCGTGCTGAGAAAGGTTCTGCCTCTAGTCCCTTGTGGTACTAGCTGATTCCCCAGAGCTTCCATACAATCCTCCGGCTCTATCTAGGAAGTCTATACTCACTCCATCAGAAGTACCCACACAGCCAGTTCCTTCCCTGGCACTTTGCCCAATGTTGTATGTGCCATCCCTGTCTGGACTGCTGGGAGTTATGGGTTCTAAGGACCACAATGGGGCTTTCAAATATGGGAAAACTAAAGCCCACCCCAAGAGCTCCACCCAGAGCTCACGTACCCCAAATTTGCTCAGCACACATCTGTACTGTGGTGAATGCCCAGTGCTCTGGCCCTCATTCAGCTTGGCTATGAACTATCCCTGAGTCCCTGCAGAGCATGGGGTGGCTGAATTCCTGGACAAAGCCACCACTCCTGCTTTTCACCTTCTCTGGGTTGTGAAACAGACCTACGGTGGGAACCCATACTCTGGATGAAGACAGAGGGCACAGGAACTCAAGGGCCCCAATCTGGTTGATCAGACTCGAGATCTCTACATAGCAGGAAAACAAGTCCCTAACTTGTCCCAGAGAGTCCCACCTTTGGAGCTCATGCTCACATGGGTGGGGCGGGGGACAACAGTACTGGCTCCCCACAGCTTTGGTGGGGGACAGTATCTTCATGGACGGCCACTGGCTCTGGCCCCTACCTCCCCTATGGGCGCCATCCCTGATTAATGATCTTGTCTTTCTGATTTATGAGCAGCCCCACCAGACAAGGGTGGGCGCCCCTTATGGCCCCGCCCGCCCTGCTCAGGCAGAGTAGAAGAGAATTATTAAATAAACATCCATACGTCATTCCCACCCCCCCAAAGCTGGTTGCGCCGAACCCATACGGCCCGCTTCGGCGCTGACACAGAGCAGCTGCAGTGATTCATGGGCAGCCGGGCCCTGCGCCTCGGCCCATACATCATGCCAGCAGCACTTGCGGCCCCGGCCGAGATAAACTGATCAACCACAACGGGCTGGAATGAATTTATGACAACACAAAATGGAGGGAAACAAATGGGAGGTGACCCTGGGCCACCGACCCAGCCCTCCACTGGCCTGCAATCCACTCTCCTGGCAGGAGGCAAGATGGAACACTGGTCCTAGAATGAAGAGGCTGCCTTTTAACCCTAGGCCATCTAACCTCTAGCGGGAGAGAGGGGGCGGGAGCAGGAGATAAACAATGGCCAGTGATAGTAGCTCCAGGGAGCCCAGACTGGACATTGCCACCTCCTGGGGCCAGAACTGGCCTTGCTTGGGCTTCTGAAAGGGTAGTGAGATGTCCCCTGATGTAAAATCCTTTTGGCGCCTAGGGATCCAAGTCAGGGGCTACCTATCTCTGGGTAAAAAATGTTAGTGGATCCCCTTTTCTCCTGCTGGAGAACCCTGGCCAAAAATTCCTACCAGAAATGATGAGACCTGATGCTCCTGCCTAAAACTCACTGTGAACGCCACCCGGGACAAGAAAAATGAAACCAATTTAGCTTCCGATTAAGAAACAGAAACTGGAGATGAATCAAGTGCGCCGGCTGGGCTGGGCGGCCATACATCACATTCCCGGGCGGAGGCCGCCGCAGCGGGCGGGCAGGCAGGCGGACTACTCCTCCCTCCATCAAGACACCGGGGCTGAGGCCCAGCGATCAATTCACAGAGTCACGCTTAGCACCAGCTGGGCTCCATTGCCGGCTCTGTGCCCAGGGCAGCAGGACAGAGCAGTAGTCGGGTGGCCAGAAGCCCTGGCAGTAAGCCTTCCTGCTGCAAGAGCCCCCTCCTGGCCAGTCACACTCACTTCTCGATGTCACTGTTCTTACAGGTCTTCTGCATGGCCTCCTGCTTGCTGCTTTCACC
Source organism: Cavia porcellus (assembly GCF_034190915.1). Taxonomy (NCBI): domain Eukaryota; kingdom Metazoa; phylum Chordata; class Mammalia; order Rodentia; family Caviidae; genus Cavia; species Cavia porcellus. The sequence continues at coordinate 36,068,420 of NW_026947508.1, forward strand.
ATTGCTCGTAGATGGCATATCTGTGGGGACAAAGGGGCAACTCAGCCACTAGCCAGATGGGTGGCACAGGAGAGGGCCTGGGCTCGAGTCACTCCCACCATTTGGGGTTCTCCCCAAGACAGCTTAACTGGGCCGGGACTTACCGTCACTGGCCCACTTGGAGAACTCAGGTGTGATGCGTGTGCTGGGAGGGCCACCACTAGAGAAAGGATGAAGACAGCAGAGTGAGGCGTGTAACAGCAGGACAGCCCTGAGGGTGGGTACTACGCTGGGACCAGCTCCCGGCTTCCCACTCTCCACCCAGCCCATGCCTGGCCCACACTTGCTTTAGGACTGCGCCCCGGAGCGCTTCCCTCTCCTTGGCTTCACCAGGCTCCTCGCCTGTGCAGGGGATGACGTCAGCCTCTGTGTATCTGGCATGGTGGTCAAGGACAGTGGGCTCAAGCTGGCGAGAGGCCAGGAGGGCTAAATCCACAGGAACATGTTCCCCAAAGTTGAAACTCTGCCCTTGGGTGAGGCACCAGCTACATTTTTATTCCCACTGGCCATCCCAGGCCATCCAGTCCATAATGCCCCAAGGATACTGTGGCTTCCCGTACTCCAGAGTGTCGTCCCCATCCACATCCAGGTCAGCATCACTGTCTGGGTTCTCCTTGCCACTGCACATGACGAAGCCAGAGCCTGTGGGAAGCAGGGTGTGAGGAAGACCAGGGGCAAACAAGAGTAGGCCAATGGGACTCCGATCCCTCTAGGCAGAGGACAGGTAAGGCCAGACTAAAACCTGGGGCTGAGCTGTACTGTGTCAGATACTTTGTGCTCCTGACTAACCTGGTGGCTGTGAACCTATGGCACATGTGCTGTTTTTCTTTTAAGACAAAAGATGTTAATGTATGAGTTGTTTTTTCTAAACTAACCTCAGTATTCAAGTTTAATTGCAGTATTGGCATTTTTTGATAAATAAGTGGGTTCTGGATTGCAATTTGGGTACTACTCTCTAAAGTTTGCCATCACTCCCCTAAACTTTCAGTCCTTTTACTACTCTATGCACCTCATCCTTTCAGCCACTGGATGCTGCTCCAGGTGGTGTATGCTCATTACCTGGCCTTTTTACAAACTAAGTCAGATCCTTGGAGCCACCCACCCCAAGCCGGCTAGCCACTTGTCTTCCAGGTCTACAAAGAGCTGGAAGACAGATTCAGGTGGAAGGTTAGCCCCAGTCGGGACCCTCATCTCCCTGTGTGCTATTGTCTAGCCTTCCAAGTTCACCAGAGAGAACAGGCTGGCTAAGGCCAATCAGAGCCATGGAGCAGGACCCCCAGCCAACATCCTGGTTTTGGCTGCCAGGTCCTCGCCAGCAAAAACATCAGGCAGCTGTTCAAATATTTGGTGTCTGAAGCGCCTGACATTAATTATTCATTTTTACCTCACACAGCCCAGATTCCTGGACAAGAGCAGTTATAAAGGGATTAGGAAAGGACAGACAAGGGAGGATAGCCATGCACACCTGCCTCTAAAAGCAGGCCATGAAGCAAAAAAAGCAGATCATGAAGGCAACCAGGCTGATGCCTCCAAGGTACATTTGGCAAAGCCACAGGCACTGGCTAATGGGGGAAGGTGAGTTCAGAGGCTATACTGGCCTGCACACCTGCCAGGTGGTCTAACTCTTGGAACCACCTGTCCTGATAGTCCATGGTCAGAGACCACCCAGCTGCCTCTCACTTCTGCTTCCTCTCAGACTACCTTACTAGCCAGCATGGCAGCCTTGCTAGGACAAAAGACAAAGGACTCAGCGGCCAGCAGGGGAGGGAGGTGCGGGAGGGCCTGAAGAAACAAGAATAAAGCTCAGGGAGGGCTCTGCCCAATGATCTTGCAACAGCTTTCCAGGCTTTTTTTTTTTTTTTTTTTTTTTTTGAGACCAAGTCTTGCTATGTGATTCAGGCTGGTCTCAAATTTACAGCAATCCTCCTGCCTCAGCCTCTTGAGTGTTGGTATTATAGGTGTGCTGCACCACGCCTAGATTTCCTGTCCATTCTTTCTACCCTTAGGTCTTAGTACTCTTCTTAGGGAAGCAGTTTTAAAGACATCATCAAGCCTCTTGCCTATTCTTCATCCTGTTTACCATAAAGTTCTGTCCCTTTCTTCTGCTCCAAAATCTTCTGTGGCTCCCCACTACACCCTTGGCCAAGCTCAGCCTCCTCACCCAGATCTGTGATGACCTATAAACATCTATTTCTCTACTCTTCATTCCAGAAACTCTGTGCCTGGACCTATAAACATCTATTTCTCTACTCTTCATTCCAGAAACTCTGAGACTGCTTGCTGCACCTGACACACACTGAGACCTGTTTACTCTATTTGGAATGCTTTCAATTTTTCCAGTCCTGAAAAGCACTTTCTTCCCATCTTCCTTTTTCCTTTCTGCCTTTCAGGTTTCTGGTCTCAGAGTCTAGCCATCCCAGTGGTAGACAGCACCAGAAGAGGGCACTGCCTGGCTCAACCTACCCCCAACAATCCTCATTTGCCCTCAGCTGGGAGGCACTGACACGTCTGAGGCAGCAGTCAGGTCAGCAGCGGGGCCATTAAGCTGAGAAAACACCAAGTTACAGTGCAGTCTCCGGTTCACGCCAGGTGTCCTGACAAGCAATTCTCGCCTTCTGGGTGAGTGGCACCTCTATAAACCCTCTGACAGTTTAGGAGACAAACTCCGCCATCAATCAGAATGTAGCTATCAGGTTCACTTACAGCCTGTACCCCCGAGCCTGCCAACCCTCTACTTCCAAGTATACACTGCTCAGCAGCTAGCCTCGCATTCGCTGCTTTGCCTGGTCCTGCCCTGCCCTGCCCTGCCAGTGGGCAGAAAGTAAATCAGAGAACCCTGGGACTACTCCTGAGCCCAGCATGGCTCCCTTAGCAAAGCAGACAAAACAGGGCAGCAATAGCTGTCAGAAAGGCCCAACAATTACAGCCCAAGTCCTTTCCTCTGCAGTCTCACTATTTACCCTCCTTACACCAAGACCCTTTTTATGTTTTGTTTTTTTTTGGCAAGGTTTATGTAGTTCAGGCTGCTCTTGGAACTAGCTGTGATCCTCTTGCCTCAGCCTCCTGAGTGCTGAAATTACAGATGTGCACCACAGTGCCCAGCCAGACCAGGCTCATATCTGGTCAACCATTCAGTTAAACACTATCTACCATGGACTCCCAAATCCTATATGCTATGTGCTCCTGCCCTGTACCTCCTGCCATGTCTACAATCTTCTCCCTGCTGGTCTACAAAACAGTGCCTTGGAACCTTAATAAAATGTATTCTCTAACTTCGTTGTAGAGAACACAGACTTGCAAGATCTGCTTCCCATGCCCTTGGTTGGGTGGCGAACCTATGGCAGCCACAGTAGCTCTAAAAGGTTTGCCATCATTGCCCTAGGTGCTCTGAGGGGTGGACACAACTTCCCCAGGTACTTAAGTATAGGGGTCTTTCCTGGTGTCTACCCACACTTCTCTGCAACTCCAAAATCGTATCTACTTGCATGTATTGACACTGCTGCTCATCAGAAGACTTCAAGGGTCTCAGGTGTGACCGACCTGCTGCTATGATCTGAGCATCATCCAGCAGAGCTAGCCAGGCCCACAACAGATGCCACACAATGTACCACAAAAGTAATGGCTGAACACTGGCAACACTGCTCTGGGAAGTCCTGGGCACCCCTAAAGGCAGCATCTTAGTATCCAGCCTTTCCTAAGAGGCCTTGGCTCTCAGCTGGACAGCAATCTACTCTTCTTCCGAGCAGAGAGGCAAGAAGAAAAGAGAACGACATGTCTTGTTTGTCAAAGGAAAGGCCTCTCTGTCTCTGGTGTGGGCAGTCTCCTCTGACCCCAACTCTCTCCTCCAGCTGAGACAGATGTTGGGAACCGCTCCCTACCCCCACAGGTGTTCAGAGCAGGCTGCTGCTGCCAATTTCACTCTGGTGCTGCCCCAGCCTGCTCCAACCTCCTTCCCAGCACATTAAACTTTATTTTCTTAATGAAATGTCACTTGCTGACTTCTGGCAGAATCATAATAAAAAGAAACGGCCATAAAGCCGTTTTATGCAGACAGCACCCCTGCCAGCTTGCACCCCCGCCCCCATTTAGAGGGAGGCCCCACAGTTATTTTATGCTCTCAGCTGCTGGAATATCCCAAGCCAGCACTCAGAGGCAAAATGGTACAGAGAGTGCCTTTCCAACTCTCTGGCTTCCTTTCTGTGCGGCTCTGGGAATAACAGGCAAGCTGCCACTACTGCTGCTGCTGTTCAGGGAAGGAACTTGGTCCCTAGGACTTCCAAGACGGTTCCAAATATCCCTCAAAACTCCAGTGGTAAGAGAGGCTCTTTTGCCTTGGTTCTGTCTCACCCAAAAGTGGCAAAAAGGGTGGGTCCCACTGACAGGTAAACCAAGACTGACAGTCAACAACGCTGAAAAGAATGGGTACCAGAATCATCCTGTCCTGGCTGGCTGGACAGTGCAAACATCTCTTCCCTCCTGGCGAATACTTAGCAATAGAAAGGGAGAGAGTTAAGTGTGGAAATGATATGTAAGTCTAAATTTTATGAAAATGACCCTTCTCTTATAAACTCATTTCTTCTTAGGTCACTGAGGAAGGTTGGGAATCGGTATTAATTTAATCGATTGATCAAATGATTGATTAAGAAACTGGAGATGCCTGTTTGCTGGGGGGCAGTAATGTCCTGGAACTTGAAACCACAAGAAAGAAGCCATTGATTTCTTCACCTGCTCCCAAACCAAACCAGAGACCAGGAAGAAAGGAAAGTCTTGGGGCCCTCCAGAGGCTGGTGCTCACCAACAGGGAGGGCAGGGGCAGCAGCTTCTGGGGAGTTTTACACTGGAATTAGTTACAGATGCAGTTACGGTGTCTTGTGTAAACGCCATCGATTGGGGAGCTGACAGTCTGGGGAGCTGCGATGCGGGACAATCAATCGGCCTGCAGTGTCACCTGCCACCTCGCTGAACAGTTGACAATGCAATTATCCAGTGTGGAGGCAGGAAGTTGGCGTGTGTCAAACGCACTTAGCCACTTTCCGGGCCTCCTCGATAACGTGTTTCACTGCTTCACGTCAGGAGAGGCGCAGAGAGACAGACGCTGTTTAAAACCATTGATACTTGCTCCTTTTGCCTGTGCTCCTTCTGTCCCAGCTTAACAATTGTATTCTAGAGGCGATTAAATCTAGTCCCTTGCCACAGGGGACAGAAGGCACCTTGTTTCTTATCTCTCACCCTACCCAACAGGCGACAGTCATAACTGAAGGTGGTGAGGAATGAGAAAGTCTGCTATCCCTTGCCCTCTTCTCCATTGCAAGCGTGCCTCAGTGGTGTGCTTTTCCAACACATCACTGACAGAACCAAGCCGCAGTGCTGTATGGGGACATTTTAGCACTGAGGCTTCTATTTTGAGAACCTGTATGCCAAAGGAAGCAGCAGTGGGGGTGAGGCCCACATACCTGAGCCCTCACCTCTCAGCCACTTGGCCTGTACTCTGACACTGACGTTTCATCAACAAACAGCTCATTATAAGAACAGCACCAAAGCTGCCTGCCTGCTGCTCTCTCCATGATTTCTCATTGTAGGGTATTTTGGAACCACTATAATCTGAGATGGGAACTTAAGATGAGGTCTTTGAACCAGGATCTGGCAGGGTAGAAGTCCTGCATGGCCAAATGTCTAAGCATTTTCCTCCTCCTCACTTCACCTGAGTCAAAGGGGTTTCTTGTTGGATTTCAGCAATGAATTCACATAGGGCTCCAAGACAGAGCTGAATACATCTTATAATTCCTGTGCAGCCTCCTGGGAAATCCCTCCACTTCACCACTCTCATGCCCACAATATCACTACTACTTTATTTGAAACCAGTCATTCCTACATCCTTTCTCCAGTCGTCTCTTCCAGATATGATGAGCTCTGGGGTCCCCAAATCCAGCTGAGTGAGCTCTCACTGGCAACCAAAAACAGAGGAAGCCCCATGAATCTATTCTCTAGGCCCTAGGAGCAGTGAAGGTAGGCACGGAGAGGAAGGCATGCCATGACTCATTCATCACGTATGTCCTCTGATTGTTGATAGGGGCAGGTTTGGCTCCAGGGCAGGTTTCCAGTGGCATGCTTTTTCTAGCCTACAAGGAACCTGTACTGCCCAGGTTTGGCAGGATATCCCAGAAGACCATCTTTTTCTCCTATACTGCTGATCTCTTTCAGGTGAAGGACTAGGTTTTGTGTGCTAATCTCTATGCAAACAGCACCAGAGATTAGAAAACCTTGGGTTCTGAAAGGACAAGCAGCAGCCTAGGCCTAAAGCCTAGGGATTTCTCCTAAAACTGTAAAGGACAAGTTTCCTTTATAATAAAAGCTTCTTCCAACTTAATTCATAAAGTCTTTACCTATTTCCTTGGGTCTTTTAAAAAATATCTACTTCCAGTTGGGTCTAACTTGATGCTTTCTTTTTCTGTCTGGCCTTTCATGCTGTCCTAAATATCAGTTCCAAGCACTTGTAGGCCTGATTATTTGGGCCGCCCCCTCAGTAGCCACAGGTCTCCAACTGAAGGCCCGTTGCCCTCAGCCAAGTCTCTTCACCAAAACTCTTGCTTACCCACTGCTTCCCACAGAAGGTCACATTCAGGGCAACCCATCTGACCCATCAGATGGGCTCTCCCAGTAGGCCTGGTGGGAAGCTTTCCTGAGGATGATGACGGGGTCCTAGTCCAGGAGGAGGGATGGGATGATTGGATACACCAACTTATCTGCAGTTCTTCAATCCTTTCATCTCTAACAAGGACAGCAATCTCTGTTCTGTCAGCATGCACGGTACAGCTTAAATAGGCCTCACCACTCGCCTGTGCATCCTGCCTCTGCCTCCCTCTCTCTGAAGTCAGCTGGGCAGCTTCTTCAGCTGGCGTTATCACTCCCTCTAACCGGTCTTGGCAGGCAATCTAATTCCTCCTGAAAAGGTCACCGCCATTTTAACTGCCTTTCAATCACATTAAGCACGCGCTGCCCGGCTTGCGGCCTGGCCCGCCCGGCGGGCGATCAATGCACAGAACTGACACCAGCCCGCTTGGCGGGGCCACACCTAACCCCCTAAAAGCTGGGCCCACTAGACTTGGCCAGGGAGAGTAGGCTGACAGATGGCCAGCTCTTGCAATCAGGGTTTCAGAGGCAGAACCATCGGGATCAGCCAGGCCTCCATTTGACAGCTCCTCCCCCACCAAGGAGGTTCAGCCTCCTGTGCTCTACTGTGCCCCATTCTCTGTCTAGTGGCCCCTGCTGATCTTGCTGCAAAACAGCCTTTCAAGTCAGCCTGTCTTTGACTACACTAAGCTGTTCAAGAGGCGCAGCAGCTTCTATCAGGAAAGCTGGAGCAATTCTCTGCAGATAAAGGCACCTCAGGGCCATTCCCTCTTCAAGTCTCACTCTCATTCTTGCTTTCCAGATCACTCAAAGAAAGACCCCCTTTGAACTCGCCTCAGGAATTCATGAAAGATACAACTTCCTAATGTAAACACTAAGGGAAAACTGACACTCGTTCAGGGCCTGAGAGCCCTCATAGTGCTCTGACAGTACATCTTAGGGTGGGGAGAGACTTTCCAAAATCTGCAGGCCCCGTGCAACTTCAACCCTCAAGTCTTGTCTGGTCCCCAGAAGCCATTATGTCCAGTTCTATGGTAAGAAACCTGACTCAAGTTGCCACAGCAATGCAAGATGTGAATAGCTGTAGCTGCCAACAGAGCATCATGCTACCACATGCCTGTGTACTCTGTTCATTCTTCCGGGTCCCAGATATGGTATAGATCATACACAGGACCAGAGTGCAAGGCAACTGATACTGTGCAGCTTAGGATCAGGGACACAGTTTGGTTTAACCCTCTTGATTTACGTTTTGGCTTGTCTTCAGAAACGTGGGTAATATGAGAGAAGTCTAAAGCCTAACACTCCCATCTGGACTCTCAGCCCCTTCACGTATCCATTCTACACTGCATGGCACCATGGAGCCCACACCCCAGCATGAGCCCAGACAGTACGGCCTCAAGGAGACACGACCTTCCCAGCTGCTGTGAGATTCCTCAGGGACCATACACAGTGGTAATCCCAAGGGTGTTGCCTAGGAACAGGAGACAGACGGGAAGCAGACTGGCTCCCTTAATGACCACAAGCTGCGGTGCCAGCTGTGCTTGTGCACAGATGAGGGAAGAGCTTGAGGCCAGGAGGCAGTCAGCTCCCCTTTTCCCTGCCATGGCGAGGGGGGTTGACAAGAGGACGCAAACTTGGGCATCCAGCCAATTCTGCTATCGGATAGGGAGGAGAGGCCAAGCCATGTCCCTCCAAGAAGCTGGGAGGGTACAGGGATCTGCACAATCCTCGGCAGCAATTTGGGAGCCCAGGGGAAGCAGGGAACAGCTGGGCCCAGGTCCCTCTTGCTTTAGGGCAGAGGGCGCCCAGGGAGAAGGGATGGGATCAGAGTTAAAATTAGATTCACCAATGAAGCTCATGGGAGGTCAAATTTTGCCATAACTCACTCTCTCCTCTGTAACTGATTTCACTGACACAGGGTTGAGGAGGAGGAGGAAAATCCAATGTGTTTGCCTGGAAGCCCTCAGGGCCTCCAGCGCTGGAGGTGTACAGCAGGTTGCTGGATTCTCATTTATCAGCCTTAAGAGGGATGGAGTGATAAATGCATAACCGTCCCTTTAATATTTTATGCAGGTGCTAACGCGGCTTGGCTGTCACCTTCAATGCATCACCCGAGGCAGAGAGCTCCCTCGTCACTCCTAGCTTGCAGCTTCACAATTCCATTTCCCCACCCAAACACATCCATTTAATATGCGCCTCACAGGCAGGCAGCCGGGTCACAAAGGAGCCCAACCAGCAGCAGTTCCCACGACTTAGCGCAGATGACCAGCCACCAGCCCTGACCACAACACTGCCTATGCGCTGGCTGCATGTACCTCGGAAGCCACCTTCCAGCAGAGTAGTGGCCCGTATCCGTTTCTGCCCACACCACTCATATTCCTCAAAGCGATTGTTGTTCTCATGCTCGATGTCCACAGCATCCTCCTCAGCCATGCAGGAGCCTTCCCTCTGTGAAGAGCAGAGCAGGATCATGTTGGGCCCAGGCCATCCCTACTGCTCCACAGAGCCTGCAAGGAGGGAGGGCACAACCCCAGTCCCTGCTGCAACATGTTAGATGGGGCCCCACTCCTCTATTGTAAAAGAAATCTAGAGATCAAAGACCTAGGCCTTGTCCCAATAATTTACCACTGGAGCCCATGGGGGGAGTGAGTTAAAGCAAAAGAAGAAAGCAAGGAACAGAGGAGAAGCTGCTGAGACCACATGAAGACCCCAAGAGCCCACAGATTTGAGGACAGTGGCAGTCGCTGTCAGAGGAAGAGTAGGGAAGGAAGAAGATAGGTGGCAATGGCCCCTCTACCTTAGAAAGGCAATGCTCCACATGCCTACTCATCGCCTGTTCCGATCCTGCCAGGGGGCGGTTGCACAGGGGACATACCTGCCCTTCATCTTGCTTCCTCCGTTTCATTTTCCCAATCCGAGCTGCATGGGGGATCAAAAACAAAGCACAGAATAAGCAGCAGACTGGCACCATAGTCAGCAGGGTCCCAGTCTGGGACCGTAGTGCTGGGTCCCAGTGGAGTGGACACAGCCAGTCCTGCACCAGTTTTTTTTTTTTTTTTTTTTTTTTTTTGGTACCGAGGATTGAACTCACAAATTCGCGTCTGCCAAGCAGGCACTTATGCCGCTGAGCTAAACCCCTGGCCTTGCCACCAGTTCTTTTGTTCAATGCCCATTCTGGCCCTTGTTTTGCTATGCCTCCTGCTCTTTGGGAACCAGGGCTTGCCAAGAGCACTCGAAGAGGAGACCAGTGCTGGGTGGGGAAAGTATCTATTCTTTGGCCACAGTTGGCTCAAGCTCAACTTACAACTATTTGCAGTGCTCAATGAACCCAACAGGCAAAGATGCTCTTGTTGCTAGGTATCTCCCCAAAGGCCAAGGCCATAGGCTCTTTTGTATCAGGAGATGTAACTCTAGACCTCTCTCAGTTAGAATGCAAGGTCCTTCCTGGGGGGATTCATTAGTTCAAACTGTTTCAGGGGCAAGAGCCTGAGGGTCCCTAGCATTCTACCTAGAATCAGCTAGAAGGAACTTCTCTGATGCCCACTGGTTCCATCTTACAGGAAAGGAAACTGAGGTCCAATCATAAAAGGATGGAAGGTCTGGGTCAGACCTTGCATGGCTGGCTCAGAGGGTCTAGGGCACCTGGAGAGGGCAATCCTTACTGTGCCCACCCAAACCTGTTCCATCACTTCTAATCAGTGCAAAGGGGTGGGCAGGCCCAAGGGACAAGGCTGCCTGCCATGCTGTCCCGCAGGGGGCTCAGTTCCAAAGTGCACACTGCAAGCCCACAGCACTGCTAATTAATGCTGAGAGATGCAATCATTTCTAATTAGTTCACTAATCCCTCTCTGCAGCCCTCCTGTCACTGAAGCAGGAAAGGGTCAAAGCATGGGACTGTGTTCCCTCCAGTTCCTCTCAGGATACAATAGCATGACCAGAGATGTCCACTCTGGGTAACTAGTTAAAAGGGGAGGAGAAAGAACCTACCAAAGAGGAAAGGTTTTTCCACTGCAGGGTGCTGTCTTGATGAGAAACTCACGAAGACAACAGAGGGGAACACAGGTAACAGGTGACATGTTACAATTTAGAGCTTGTACTCTAGGGCTGGCTGAGGGCCAAGTACTTTACACAAGGAAGCTTCTTTACACCTATATCCTGAAATTAAGGTTGCATTTTGCTGTTTTAATAGACAAAGAAACCCCAAGCCTAAAACCATCAAGGCGCTTGTCCAAGTTGCTAACAAGTGGCAAGATAGGAAAGCAGGCCCGAGTCCATAGCCTAGAATACTTTCTTGTCCCAAGAACCTCTTGACTGAGCAGCATCAACAAGACTGATCCCAGGGAGTGTTCAGGGCTCCAACTCATGACTGTTGAGGGAATGAGGCAGTGAGCCTCTTCTACTCCAGAAAAACAGTAGACCCAGAATGACCCACAACACAAAGAAAGTCACCAGCCCACTAGAACTGAGCATGAAGTGTGGGAAACCCTGCCTATGGCCCAGTCCACCTCTTCAGTGTTCCATGTTTTTACTAGAAAGATGTGACCATATTCTAGGGCCCCACTGACTTTGTGCTCTGACAAGCCAAGACCCAAATGCTTTGCTTTGCCTGACCTAACCCTTGGAATCAGATGCTCAGGCTGCCTTAACACTTTAGTGCCAGGGCTGAGATGGAGAAGGGATAGGCATCAGAATTGAGTGAGGCCTCCTCAATGTTCTGGAAGCCTAGTATGGAGCAGTGTGTCAACACCAAGGGTCCTCATCTATCTTGCCTAGAATGAGGGAAGGGCTTTCTGGGTAAGAAAGGGCCAACGACAAAATAAAATAAAATAAAATAAAGAAGTAAATCTGAGTTGCCAACAACATAATGATGGATGCTCTCCTGGCCCAGGACATGTAGGCCAACAGATATATCCATTGTAACTGCAGAAAGCTATTTCAATGGACCAGGCTTCGTTTTGAAATTTAGTTTTTTTCTTAGCCAATCACCTTTAAATTGTGAACTAAGCTTACTATAGTTTTGTTTTCTACCTGAGGCTACTTCTGAGTTGGAAGGGTCAAAGCATTTGTCAAAGAAGTAGCAAGGCATGGTAGGAGCATAGGTTTTGGAGGTAAACAAACTTCAGTTCAGTCATGGTTCAGCCATACCCCAGCTGGGCGATTCTGAACCTGAACAAAGCACTTTCACCTCTGCGATTCTCTTTCCTGATTTACAAAATGTGTGTAACATTTTCCTCCCAAAGGTGTCATGAGAATGGTGCTTAACACGGTGCCAACCCATGATCAATGCTCTTTTCTAGACTGGGGTTGAATCTGGCAGTAGTGACCAATGGGAAGACATGGGGAATCTTGAATGTCCATCACCTCACTCCCTCACCAGCTGGCCCAGAGACCCCAAGACTGCCAACCCCCACATACATCACATCCCAGTCTGCACAAAAAGCAAGGATCATTCAATTGTGTTGAGCAAACAGGAATACGCCAAAGGTTTGAATCCAAAAGGGGGGCGCCAGGTAGTAATACACGGTCTGCTTTCAGAGAAGCCCCCTAAGCGCTGTCGAGCCCACGCTGATCACCTTTGTGTAATGTGGGCCGACTGATAACTCAAAGAGCCCTGGGATGAGTTAGTTCCTGTTGCCGTGGGAACTCCAGATCTCACTGTATTGTCAAGTCTCAGTAGAGAGGCTGTATTCATACTACTGGGCACTGATTAAAAACTGGGAGAAAAACATTCTCAGCGCCCTGCCGGCTTGTATAGTGAGGTCCCAGCAGTTTGCAAATTCAAAGCAGAGCTCCAAGTAGAATTGTGTAGCTTGTTCCTCATTCTCTGGCATTTATTGCCCCTCAGGGTTCTTCAGGGGCTTTGCACAGGATTGGGCACTGAAGTGGGAACCATAACCTCCATTAAACAGACGGAGAAACTGAGAGCGGCAGCCTTGGTTCGGGTGCATACTCAGGCACTGTGACTGCGAAGAAGCCAGGGGGCCCCAAAGTCGAAGAGACCCAGGCAAACCAGGAGCCGCGGGCAGCGAGGGAGGGAGGAGGCCGGAGGTGGGGCGGAGGGAGGGGCCGGGCAGAACTCACCATTCAGTCGGGTCTGCCTGTTGGCTCGCACTCGCAGGAAGGTCTGGAAGATCCCCGGCAGATACAAAAAGAGAACAGAGTGTCAGGCGCAGCCTGGAGACTTGGCCCCCGCCCCAGCACTCGACCCCAGTCCAGACCTGCCCCGCCCCAAACAGCCCATAAACAAACCTACTTCCTCCCTCCCGCCGGCCTCCCTGCTCCGCCGGCCGCTCCGGGCCCTCGGCATAGCCGCCGGGGCTGCTCTAACGGGACCCCGTGGCCGCCGCGCGGTGCAGCCCCAGCCCCAGCCTCCGGTGCTCCAGGCCCCGTGGCGGCCTGGCCAGTGAGGGCGACGATGCAGGCGGATTCCTCCCGGCTGCCCGGCGGCGGCGGCACCTCAGCTCCCAGCAGCGGCGGCGGCCATGTTGGGCCTGATCACATGACCTACCGCGGGCGCGCGCTAGAGGTGAAAGTTCACAATAAGGGGGCGGGAGACCGCTCGCACACCTAGAGCAGCCATTCGGGGCCGCCCCAGGGTCCCTCTTACAGCCCCTAAATCCTATCCGTTTGTGCTTTAGCTGCCGCGAGGCCCTTCATCCCGCCTCCCGCCGCTTCCCACTGCTGGGCTTCTTCCGCTCGGGAGCCTGGCTGCGGGCCCCGCCTCCCGCGCGGGTGCTCTAGGGCAGAAGCTCTGAGGTGGTTCTAGGACTAGAAGGTTCCCTGTCTGTATCCGGTTGTCCACCGGTTGTCTCACATTGTGCTGCCTACTTTGGCCCCCCAGCCCATCGCAGTCGGGTTGTTACAGGACTCCCAAAATTTCACAGCTGGATATTGTCTGGAGCTCCCACTGCCATTGCAAGTCTCTAAAGCCAACTCTGAGCTCACCGCCCCAGGCCCCTTTCTCCTGGGTTCTGATTTCCTAAGGGGATGCCAACATCTACTGAGCTCACACAGTTGAGATCGCCCTTGACCTCACTTTCTCCTTCATTCCTCACAATCAGTCCTTTCCCTAAAATCTACCTTTAAAGTTCTCTTAAATTTTCTTGCCTCCATCCTCTTATGTATCTCCTACTCATCCTCCTTTCAGGCCTGACTAAAGCTTTGCTTTCTTTCCCATAAGAGTACTTTCGTGTCTACACAGCTTGCATACATTTTTAACACTGGGCTGACCACACCAGGGTTGATGCCTTATGAGAGTCACTGGGATGAATTTAGAGCTCACTGTGGCACTTGGCACAGGCAAGACACCACTGTGTGTTGCTTCAATGACTATCCCTATTTGTCACTACTCTGGTGCGTAACCTTACTAGCTTTCAATTTGCAGCAGCCTCCCAGCTCATCTTTTGGTCTCCTGTTTCTCTGCAACGCATCTTTCACATTTCACACAGAGTATTTCTTTTGTGCAAAATTAATCCGGTATCCCCTTCAGTGATTTTCCATGTGGAAGATGTAGAAGACATAGAGAGAGACCTGCAAGGTAAGGTACAGGCCCTGCCCTGCTTGCTTCTCTGGACTTTTTTTTTGTTTTCTTTGAGGCAGGGTCTCTCTATGCAGTTCAGTTTGACCTTGAGCTCAGTTTGTAGCCCAGGCTGTCTCGAACATGTAGCCATTCTCCTGCCTCTGCCTCTTAGACTCCTTCATTCTTCACAATCAATCCTTAATTCCCTAGAATCTACCTTTAAAGGTCTCTTTAAAAAAGACAAAAAAAATTTTTTTTTTTTTTTTTGTCTTTTTCCTTTTTATCGGTACCGGGGATTGAACTCATGACTGCCTGCTTGCAAGGCAGGCGCTTATGCCGCTTGAGCTAAATCCCCAGCCCTAAGACAAAAAAATTTTTAAAAAATACAAATAAAGATCTCTTAAATTTTCTTACCTCCACCCTCTTATGTATCTCCTACTCATCTTCCTTCCAGGCCTGACTAAAGCATTGCTTTCCCATAAGAGTTCTTTTCATGTCTACATAGCTTTTATAAACCTGTTCCCTGACTCTCACCATCCAATTTCTTCCCTTCACACACTCTTCTTGTCACTCAAGTTTACAAAGCTACCTGTAGCTCTTTGATACCTCCTTACTCTCTCTGTGCTCTGGTATCCCTTGTGTGGTTAACTGTTGTTTATCTTCAGAACTCTGGCAAGGCTTCATTTTATTTTATTTTTCCCTCTCCAAGGCTGGATTTGTTACCTCCTGCCAGTTTTCACAGTTCCTTGGTGTCGGTCTGATCATGTGTATTTTCATTGTTTACATATCTGTCTCTCTGCATGAGTAGTCATCTCGACCTAGTCACTGAACACAGGGTCTAATGTGAAGAAGCTATCAGGGGAGAAGGACATTATGAGGTAATCCCTGAGCCCAGTGGTTAGGAGAGTTAGGAGGTGGTAAAACCTTTAAAAGGTGAGTCCCTGTGGGAGGTCTTCAGGTCATGGGGGCATGCCCTCAAAGACATTGTGGAATTCCAGTCTCTTGCTCTTTTTCTTTTTTTGCTTTCTAGGCATGAAGTGAATGATTTTGTTCCACTATGTGTTCTGCCATGATGTGCTGCCACATGTGGCCGACCAATCATAGACTGACATTTCTAAAACTGTGAGCCAAGATAAATTTTTTCTCTATGAATTGTCTCAGATATTTGTTACAGTAATGTAAAGCTGACTAACACAGAAACAATCTAGGATTCATAGCCTGACAGATTCAAGTTCAAATTTTGACTTTTTCATAATTTATGTTTTTATTTTATTTATTTAGTCTTTTTGAAACAGGATTTCACTATGCATCATAGGGTGGCCTTGAACTCACTTTGTAGCCAAGGCTGGTCTGAAACTCACTGCCGTTCTCCTGTATCAGCCTCCTAAGTGCCGGGATTATAGGCATGTGCCACCAGAGCCAGTTTGGAATGACTTCTCTAAAGACATAAATGATAGCTGGGCATGGCGATGCACACCTGTAATCCCAGCACTCAGGAGGCTGAGGCAGGAGGATTGTAAGATCGAAGCTATCCTGGGTTATATACCTAGACCCAGTCTCTCAAAACACAAGCATATGTAAAGTCATGTCTCCTCTCTAGGCTTGTCCCCTTAGAAGTAAACAACAGCCAATAAATCCTAGCTTGTGCAGTTGGTGTGAGGGTAAAGTGAGGTAATGGTTGACACTCAGCAGAGGCTGTTATGTACAGTAAATGGAAATCCAAACCAGAAACCAGTATCCACTGCTTTTAACGCCTAGGTTAACAATTAAATCCAACACAACTACAAACTGCTACTTGCCAGGCTTTGTGTGAAGAGCTAGATACCTCTTTAGTTCCTAGGTTACTTTTCAGCTTCACTTCCCACCAACTCCCTTTTCTTACAGCATACCCAGGGAGTGGGTGGCATTAATTCAGTGAGCAGTCTCCTTTCCAACAAAACTGAGCTGCTGACAGGTCTCCAAAAACACCACCCCATATTATAACTCTATGTCCTTTGCACATAGTATTGCCTTTAAGAAATACCCTTCCTTCCTGGTTATTCAAGTGAACTATTCCTCCTCTGAAACCCTGTTTAGTTATTACTTCTTATGTGAAGCTTGCTGATTTCCCTTTCCTTCCACATTTTATGAAATGTATTTATGTGCTTGTCATAGCACTTAGAATGCTGTGCTGTAAGTATCTATCTGCCAGTCTAGCCCCTTGAAGGCAAGGACACAGGACTGAGCCTGAATGGTACTAGATAAATGTTTGAGTAAGGGAAGGATAGGACAAGGTCTTTGCCTTGGAGGAACTCCAAGTCCAGTGCAGAGTCAGATTCATTGTGATAGATTAAATGTGGCCACAGTTCTTTGCTTCTCTTCTCAAGAGCTGCATTTCTTCATCCCTTGATTAAGGGCTACTTTTGTGACTTGCTTTGCCTAATAAAAGGAGGTGGAAGTGATATTTTATGAGTTACAGCTTTTAATGTCAAGAAGCCCTGCAGCTTTGGTCTTCACCCTCTTTCTTGGTGGGACACTTCTGAGTGACTACGAAGTAAAGAAGTTGAGAGGCCACATGAAAGAGAATCAGGGCCAACCTCCCAGACACGTGAAGAGGACACTGGAACTTTCCAGCCCAGCCATGCCTTGGAGGAATTAGCTGCATTAAGCGAAGAAATGCCCAGTCAACCCACAGAATCATAAGAAATGATAACTTGTGTTAAACCAACAAATTTAAGGATATAAAACAGAACCATATCTTAACAAGTGATCATGATATATGTAGGGTGTCAGGGCAATAACGGGCTTACAAGGGTCTTGAGAAGAGAGAGCTAATCTATAAACTCTTCTTAGAGAAGATGGCATTGGGGATGTTGAAAGGTAAATAAAGATTTGGTGCAGCGGGCTGAAGTAATACTGTTAGAAGTAGCAGCTCGTGTAAAGATAAGGAGACAAGAGGAAAGGCACATTCAGGGAGTGGACAGTATTAATTTAGTGAGCTTAGACCATGGGATTCAAGAAGGGCAGAATCAGGAATGGAAGCTGGAAATATAGGTTACATCTAAACCCCAGAAGGCCTTGGTACCATGCAAAAGAACTTGAACTTTGTATTATAGGAGATCAATCTGATTTGTCCTTTAAGAAGTGTTCTTAGAGTCTAGAACAGGGTTTTGGTTCTTAACTTGGGCTCCAAGGAGGGCACTCAGACCTCTAGAGGCTTCCTCATCTCTCAGAATTAGCTGTTTGCAAAATGCTGCATGTGAATGTGTGTGTGTGTGTGTGTGTGTGTGTACACGCACACATGTGCATATGATCATGTGTGTTTACTTTTAAAAGCCTCTTGCATAAACCCTTGCTTTCCTCATATATTGTAGAGAACAAAAGAAACATCAACATTTTGGGTGTAGGAATGGGCAGCCTAGGAAAATAGGCGATTTTTGTTTGGTAATTTCTGTTTTTCTACTTGAGCACACAGCTAGGCTGATGCTGTGAGTGGAGTAAGGAGGCAGGGCCTCGGCCTATCTTTGGAGCAGAACTCTCCAGGACACAGGTTTGTCTCCCTGAGACTAGAATTCATTAGAATTAGGTCATTTCTCTACCTGGAATCAGGGTTGTGTGGAGCAGGTCAGTGTCTCTCACTAACTGGGCTGTCACTCTTAAAACTGAGTCCATGATAGCAAGAATCTCTCCAAGTCTGGCACTTGGGCCATGTAGTTTGAGCCCCATCCATCAAAAGAGATGCCAGCCTACCCTTGGCATTCCCTCTCTGCATCCTGTGACAGGCTGTGACAGCTGGGAAGAAGGGGTGCCTGAGTGGACACCTTTCTCTAGTTCCAAGCAAGACCTTCCGTGTGCCAGCAGAGACCCTGGCTGTCTACCCCAGCTTATTGGTCCCTGCTGTTCTGCCTTTTCAATCAGACCAGGGCTGTTTTTCCTTTGCACATCGGGCGCCCTGGCAAGCCCTGTTGCCATTTCAACAAATGTTCCTTGGAGCAGGGCCACGTATTCTTACATCTGATGGGGTACTCAAAGGCCAGACTCTACCTTTCTTCAGATAAAAGCTTCCAGAGAGAGGAAGCTTGTTTTCTCCTTCTGATTACAAAGAAGGTTCATCTATAGCTTGGTTGTTCATCTATAGCTTAGTTGTAACCTTAGGCTCCCTTAGTACTCTGCTGTTGTGTGATTATTGCCTTCCATTTGCCCAAGACACCCACAGGTGATGTCTGCCTCTTTTTCTACCTAGGCCTGGTACCAAGATTTGGCAGAATTGAATGGTTATTTACTCTAGGGATCCTGCTTTCAAAGTCTGAAATCTTCAGTAATTCTGGGCTTTTTTCTTTGGATCTTCATAAAGCAAAGTCACACAAGAAGATGGATGCATGCTTCAGAGATGCTCAGAGCTCAGCAGAGCCCAGGGAACTTTGGTGACTCTCCCTAAAATTCATCTACTTTAGGTCCATTCACTTAGGGGCCCCACAAAGACACAGAGAAAACAAAATGTAGGGTAGGACAGAATTGGCATTCCTGAATGCCACAGCAGTCCCACCCCAGAGAACTCACTTCTCTTGGCCACCAGCCACCCTCTCCTCACCTGGTATCTGTCTGAGTGGTGCAGGTCATCAGTGGCAGATGAGTGTGGTGACGCTGTAGGAGACTCTCCCTCCCTCTTGATGGAAGCAGACAATAGGAGGGACTGGAAGAAGAAAAAAGACATGAGGCCTCAGACTCAATAATGGTCTGTCCTTTGGACTCCCTAGTCCTTTGGAGCTTGGTGAGTAAGGCAGAGAGACAAAAGGGCACTATGGAGACGCCGAAGGTATGTGGGACTAGGCATGTGGGAGAGGATGGTTGATTTTAGGGCTGGGCAAAGAGCCTCTGAGGAGTCAAAGCCTACTCCACACTTGCTTTGCCTGAGCTCAGCCCCAGTGGGATGTGACTCTCAGTCACTTCCAGTGGGCTCAACTGTACATGCTTCATTCTCTTACAAAACAGACACCTAGGACCCCTGTGAAGGGTTGGGGGAAAGCTGCATACCTGCCCTAATACAGGCTGATGGCAGCCCCACAATGGAGACAGTAAATTAAATAGTATGTATGAGTTTCCTGTGTTGAGCTAGAGATGTACGCTGGGTCCATTTAGCCCCATGCTGTAGCGATGACCCCAGCAAAAACCCCAACAAAAACTAATCCTCCCATGTCAATCCTGCATGGCCTCTTCTACATACCCCTGCAGTTTAGATTAATAAACTGTCTGCTTTAAATTGTGCGTGAGTACCACAATTCTAAATACTATGTGGCACATTCAGCTGAGATCCAGCTCTTGCCAAGGCCTGTTCAGCTTCAAACTAGGGGCCTGGAGACCTGAAAATAATCCATACTTCCTCCCCCAACCTTCTCCAGCCTACACACAATTCCCTAGGAGTCCTCCCAGCCTAGAAAACCATGCCAAATGGCCAGTGACAGCCCAAAGAAAGCAATTTGGGGAAGATGGAGCAGCCATTTATCCTTCATCTCCAACTGAGCCTTAGGATGTGACCCGCATGCAGTGGTTAGGCTGCACATCCTCAGCGAAGCCTGGGGAAGGAGAGGGGCAGCTGCTGGCCTGGCTGACTGGGCTCTCTGCCTTGCCCACAGTTTGGCCCAGGAGCTGGAGGAGACAGGAGGCTGCAAAGGCCCTGGGGTGGAATTTCCTGTAATTGGAAGCTCCTTCTGTAGCCCAGCTGGAGAGCTTGTGGGTGACTCAGCCCAGGACTAGAAAGGAGGCGTTCTCAGCAGTGTCCTTGTGCTCTGGTCCCAAGGAAGATGCTGAGGAGGGAGAACAATGTGGGAATCCCAACCATGATAAAGTTCGTGGTCTCTCTTGGATGCCCCTCATTCCATGTCTCTCTCCTATTCTCCTCTGTCTCTTTCCATCTCTCTCTTTCTCTCTTCTCTCTAGGTTAGAAGCCCTGAGAGGCCTCAGCATTACACCTGGGGCAAGCGGAATAAAAAAAGGTCACTGGCGCTTTTTAAACATGGACCAAAAAGCAGTAAAATGTGTTTTGAAAAAAAAATCCTGGCATTAAATCATGACTTTTTGCCTGGCTCTTCGCCTCATTAAAAGTGGCCTTTTGGAAGGTAAAATTATCATTGTAAGCGATAAGATCTTTAAGAAAATAATTCACGGCTTCTTCACCCTTTAATATGATAGCCGCCACCGGCTAATTTTTTTCTTAATGGCAACGAGGCCATCAATCTTGTCTAAGGCCCCCTTGCCCTCTCCTCCCTCCCTCCCTCCCCCTGTCCTCTCTGTCTCTTGCTTCAATCCTCTAGCTCCTGTTCTCCCTATGACCTGCTTCCCTCAAGCCTAGGTTAAGGCCAAGGGTAGGCCAGGAACTGTTCAGCTTGGGGGTGTGAGCACAGATCTGAAGTGAGTAGCCTCAAAGTGGTCGCTGTGCCTGTGCCTGTGGGTGCAGCAGTGTGCTCAGGTTTAAGACATCCTGGCTATGCCCTCAGATCCTGCTGTTTATGTGGGGCTGTGCATGTGGAAGCTAGGTGTGGAGGAAGATCGTGTCCTCAGAACACAGGCTTCTGGGGTGTCCAAGTCCTCAATCCTGCCAGCCATGCTTAGATGCCAAATGTCATTAGTCCTGGAAGCTTAGTCATGACTTTCCTGTACCTCAGCCTTAGATGCTGCAGGCTGGGCCAAGTTCAGCAGTGACTCCTTATGTGTACTCTAAACTGCCTGGCTTCCCTTACTTTTCTCTTTAGGATGGTAAGTCTTTGCCCCCTTGACCAGACCTGCTGAAATGCAAGGCTGGGCCTCCAAAGCCTCCTCTTCTAGTTGGGTACAGCTGAACAACTTCTTGAAGTAAGGTGCAAAGTCCACCTCCGCCTTTGCTTTCCTCCAAGTATTGTAATTGAACCCAGGGCCTTCGCATGGAGCTGTGTCACTGGCTCTTATTTATTTATCTATTTATTTATTTTTTGAGACAGGATCTCACTAAGTCACCAAGTTAGCCAGGCTGGGCTTGAACTTGTGATCCTTTAGCCTTAGCCTCACAGACACACGTATGTGTCACCATGCTGGGCTAGTCTGCCCCTGTGACCTGCACAACAGTTGGGTCAACTCGGTCGAGGTGATGCCTGTCATGATGGCTCCTTTTCCCTTCTCCTTTTTCAAGTACAGGGTGCCCCTTCACCAGCCTTTCCCTATTGGATTGCTGACCACTCCATATAGTTCAAAACTTTTTTCCTTAGCTTCTAGAATACCAGGCTTTTCTGTAGCCCTCCTAATTCATGGACTGTCCCTTCTCTGTCCTTCCTGGCATCTAGGACCTTGTGTTGACTATAAATGCAGGATTGCCTGACTGTAAATGCAGGAGTCCCTTCTTTTGGGGTTTACTCTCATCTTGCCCTGCACTCTTCCTCTCTGACTTTATTTCCCAAGTTTTAATACCTCCTCCTACCTCCTCTTCTCTCCCCATAACATACATTATGGATTTGCCATGAGAGCTTGTAAGAGAGAGCAGCCTTGTGCTGAGGTGGGGCAGGGGATACTCAGAAAGTAAAGATTTAATCTTGTTCTCTAGGTTTCTATGTCCCCAAAATCATCACCTTTGAGGAAGTCTACCTCTGTGGCAAGTAGGGAAATTCTTGATATAAACTATGTCACGGTATAGGGGTCTCTCTGACTCCTCCTTTGTGCCAGATACTTATCCTTCATCTTTCCTTTCTTCATCTGATGCTTTCAAGTTTTTTTTCAATAATGTCTGTTCAAGGACTAGATTGTCTCCCCACCCAGATGGACCCACCATCCTCTCTGGTTTCTTATTGTCTACGCACACACACATACACACACACTCATTCACTCTTGTCTTCTGAGGTCTTAAACTGTCTGGTTTGACTGAATTTCTATTTTTTTGTATGCTACATTTCACCTTCCTTCCAGGTTTCCCCAGGCTTAGGGTCTGGATTGCCCACATTCCCAGGCTGCTCTTCACCTTGAAGAAGTCAGATGAGCATATATCCACAGTCACACACAGTCCACACACACTTGTGCACATGCACAGATACACATATACAAATACACGGTGCACCCCCACGGTGCATCAGGCCTTGGGCTGATGTTCAAGCCCTGAAGATAGTTGGTAATCCGGAAGTATTTCTTTTTCTCAAGAGAAACCAGGACTAGGTTAGGATGGGCAGGAGGAAAAATATAATTGGCCACCTACCTTGGGGGTGCCTGGAGCCATAGCATCCTTCAGAAGGGAATTCTTGCTGCCAAGAAAGAAGAGAACAGGGTGACCATTCCACCTGCTGCCCAGGGCATGCAAAGGTAGAGTTACAAGGTGTGGGCAGCCTACCCACACCTAGCCCAGCCAGCTCCCAGAGCTCTACCTCATCCATTTGGTCCAGTAGCTGAGCCTAAATCAGCCTCTGTCAGGGGCCAAAGGCTATCCACGCTGGCTGCTGGGAGAGGGAGGTAGATGCCAGGTATGGATCTGGGGAAGGAGACTTTACCTCACTGCTGGGATCAGCCCTGATGATTCTGCCTGTCTTGGAGGCTCCCTGCTCTCACCCGTTGTTCCCAGTCTGCTCGTGGCTCCTATGGGATTGGGGTGATGGAGCTGACATGGCTCTTGTCAATTCTCCCTCCAACATGCTGCAAACTGTGTTAGGCCAGGAATGATCTCCCCCTGATTCAATTTGTCAGCCCCAGGCCCTCCAGCATCGGGCGCGGCAGGCGGGCGGGAGCTGGGCCCTGAAATATGGTGGGCATCACAGAGCAGGCGGGGGCTGGGGCGGGAGGTGATGGATGGGCTGTGGAGGAGGCAAGGACTGTGTTTAATAACAAAATTGGTATGCAAGGCCACATCTCGCGCTAAGCATGAGTGATCCAGAGCCACAAAGTATTACAAATCCCCGCTAAACAGATGCTGACAATGGAACAAGACGTATCAAATCAGATCCACTTCAGAAACATTAATATCCCTGTTCCTGTCCCTCCTTGCCTGCTGCCTCCACTATGCTTGCCACACCTGTGCTCACACATTTGTGCATGTATACACGCACACACAGATACATGCACACAGAGGTGCTGGATATTCATGGAGGCAGATGCAGCATATGTTCCTAAGTCACCACACCGACACACAAACAAGGTATTCATGTGGCACATACCCACAGAATGCACAAAACACATAGGTGTGCATACATTCAAGGCAGAGTATATGAGGCACAGACTTATAAGGTGTATTCACAGGGAGCACTCGCAGATGTGATCAGGCACCCACGGCCAGGCATAGGCACACTCAACATGCAAAAGTATAAGAAGATTTGTCCTCATATTGGCTCTGTGTGTGTGTGTGTGTGTGTGTGTGTGTGTGTGTGTGTATTTACGCATCCAGGGAAATTTGGTAATACCTATGTATGTATTTTTTTGTGGTACTGGGCTCAAACCCAGAAATTCACATGCGCTAGGCTAACACTCAATCACTGGGCTATATTCCTAGCCCCTAAAGATATTTTCAGTTGTTGAAACTTGGGCAGAAAAGGGGGTTGCTACTGGCATCTAGTGAGTAGAGGATTATTAAACATCCTAGAGTCTTAGCCTTTCTCTCACAATACAGAATTATCTGACTGAGAAACATCAATAGTGCAGAGGCTGGGAAGCCCTGGTCTAAAGGCAGACACATATCCACAGACTCTAATTTTGCCAACAGGTACGCATACATGCAGTCATACCTAGAG
The DNA here is from genome assembly GCF_034190915.1 of Cavia porcellus. Lineage (NCBI taxonomy): Eukaryota > Metazoa > Chordata > Mammalia > Rodentia > Caviidae > Cavia > Cavia porcellus. The sequence goes on from NW_026947508.1 coordinate 36,092,318, forward strand.
ACTGAGACATGCATACAGATGTACAGGGCCACAGGATCATATTCACAGAGATATGGCCGTAAAGACAAACTCATAACAGCCACACAAGCCCACATAAAGACATGCATAGATATAGGCACTAACATACACCCAGATACACATACACCCACAAATGGAGTCACATATTGGCACACACATGACATGCATACATTATAGTGCAGAGGCTATTAGGTCCAGCGGCAGGGTGAGGTCAGGTCTCAGGGTAACAACAGCTGTCTCCCAGTCTGATCACACAATGAGGACATCACAGACTAAGAAAGACAGCCAGAGAAGATTCTGTTTGATTACATTTTGTTCATAAATGGTCCCTGTCCTGCCCTGATGAAGGCACTGAGGATACAGAGAGAAAACTGAGCTATTCTGGAGGAGCCACTGGTTGGTGAGTTCATGACTGCTATTCCTTCACCATTCCGTGTACAAAATGAGGCACCTGTTCTCTTAGGGGAGAGCTGTCCTCCTCACTGCTGCTCCTGTGCAGAGTTAGCTCCTTGTGGTGCTCAATAAAGTGTGATCCAAAAAGAAAAATGAGACTGCTACTGTATCTACCATTCTCACCAGATCCTGCTCCAGAGTAGGATGCATTATCTAGTTGGATCAGGTAAGACAGGAGGAAAAAAAAGGAACAAACAATTATTGTTATACCTACTATATATGACAGGCATGGGTTTGTATGTTATCTCACTAAATCATCACAAAATTTTACAAAATTGACCAGCAGGTTAAGAACATCTTTGTATTTCCATGGTCTGTGGAGGGTCTAGGATATGAATTTGGATCTAAGTAAGTCTAAAGTTGTGATGTATCTATCTATCTATATCTATATCTATCTATCTATCTATCTATCTATATCTATATATATATATATATAGAGAGAGAGAGAGAGAGAGCGATCGAGAGATCTATGTTGGGCCAGGGTGGTCTCGAATTCTCCTCCTGCGTCAGCTTTCCAAAGTAGTTGGGACTATGGGTACCCAATACCACACACACCTAGCTCATGGTGCTGATTTTTAACCATCTACTCAGCCTCCCCTAAAGATACACAGGGCTTAGTTCCAGGGCAGAACTGTGTTCTCTTTCTTCTCTTCCTTTTCTGTGAGTTTGGGAGAAGGTTTTACTGACCTTGGGCTTCACTCTACTGTGCTGCTGAATAGAATGAGGCCCTTCAGGATCAGGAGGTCCAGCCTCTCACTTGGCAAAGCCCATCATCTAGATCTTTTTCTAGCAGTTCTTCCCTTCCTTTGCACAAAAGAGTATAGTGTCAGACTTGTTCCCTTGCACTGAGTCAGGGCCTGATCCTACATTTCCTCACCAACCTTATCACCTCTAGGTTGCCTTGGCCCTCCAGAGACTGAAGAGCTTGGTGACAGGCTGCCCTGGAGCAGCGAGGTCTGAGCCCCGGCTGTCCTGTCCGCAGCCTGGCTCCCGCCTCGCCTGGCCCATCAGCTCTGCCTTCTGTCCCTCCTTGTTTCCACAGCCCGCCCTCAACGATTTCCTCCCTTGCTCAGTCACTCGCTGCCTAGTGATCCATGGGTTTTAAATTATAACTGGAACCCAGGAAACGCGTTCCTAAGTACAATATTCATGGGCTGGGCTGACACTTTTAATTAAGGTGATTTACACTGAATTATCCTTGGAAATAAAGAAATGGTGCACTGCCGGGGAATAAACCATCATCACCAGCCGCCTTTGTAAGTTACACTTCGTTTTAATCTATTTGGGGAATTGTTTATCTAGTTCATTACCCAACCAAACACCGAGGCCGGCCTTAAATAAGGCTTAAGTGGGGGTGGGGGCACTGCCATCTCCATATCCTGCCTCTCCTCTAGAGTCACCCAGCCTCCTGTTGGCTTCTTTCAGCCCTGTTAAAGCACTGCCCAGGAAGCAGCCTTCGCAGCCTAGAAGCTGGCTCTCTCAGTGGCTCGGGAAGCTTCCCAGAGGAGACCTCTGAGCTCAGGCCCTGGCAAACTAGGCCCCACTTTCAGCTCTGTACAGATTCTCTATGTCTAAGGCTCGCTCTTCTTTCTGCACAGAAATTGCAGCCTGAGGGCCACAAAGAGGTCTGGGGCCATTGCCTGCCACTTGCCCTTCCATCGTAAGCCCCTGTCTATGGCTCTTGTCTCTCTGCACATACCCAGTCCCTGCCTTCACCATCCTGGAGATGTTGCCGACTTGGCCTGCCCAGAGCCCTGCCTGCTGCTCCCTCTTGCCTTCAGGACTTGCCTCACTGCCACCTCCACTCTCCCAGTCATCTAAGTCAGAAAATGTCGTTTGAGGTAGTGCTCCAGCTAAGTCCTCTGGCTTCTTCTTCCCCAGATCTCTCATCATTCCTGCTTCTGCATCCTCACTGTCAATTGCTATTGTCCTGGGACCTTGCACCATCTGCTTCTAGTTTGTACTCCACCAGGCCTCCAGGCCTTTCTCCTATAGCTCATCTCACTCTGTTGGTACTTCATTTTGGCTCATGGCTATTCTCATGACCCCTCTGCATCTAGGATCCCCTCTAGCATGCAAGGACCTCCATAGTCTCTTTGACCTAACTTTGCTCTCTCCATTCTCACTGGCCAGTCTGGACTCAGGGGACCCTGATAGGCAGCACTGAAAAGGAGAGAGGCAGGGTGGGGTTTGTGGGCATAGTACCTGATCTCTAATGTGAAAGCTTTAAAGCTGTAAGTGCTGTGCCAGGGGGAGCTTCTGGCTCTTTTCCTGTGGGGGGCCTGGGTGGCCATCTACCTGTGAGAATATGCATGGTGGGAAGGCAGCTTTCAGGGTACGTATGTGCAAGTACATCTATATAGAGGAGGAAGGGGGTTGTGCACACCTGTGTCTGTGAAAAACAAGGAATCTTTCCACAGTAATTTCTTGGGGCTGGAAGGCTCCTGCTTCTCTGTGAGCCCTTGGGTGCGTCCCAAATAGCAGTTTGTTCCGGGGCCCTCCTTTGTGCTGTTGGGCTGAAGGAGGTGGAAGGCAGAACAGGCCCACCCAGAAAACTCCTCAAGCAGAACGCAGGAAGGAGACACCAGGCTGATAGAGGGTACCCTGAATCACATTTTAGGTTCTGGAGGGCCTGACCTGGGAAGGGGGGCAGGGCACAGAAGACCAAGGCGACGAGAGGAGGGGGAGGAGCTGGCAGAGCCAACAAGGTAAGGGAGCAGAGAGGAGGAGCCTAGGAAGCAAACCGCAACTGAGCTGGGCGGAGGACTGGAGAGTTAGGGAGGAAACCCAGATGAGGGATGCCAGCATTTGGCTTCTTCCGCAGGACTCAGTTTCCCCATCTGTGAAATGGCCAGTCCAAAGCCCCATTCTGTTCATAACAGCAGGGAGGAGCGAAGAGAGGCTTATCTAAGAAGTTTCGAGCCTCCTCTTTTCTTAGCCTCCTCTGCGCGCCTCCAGCGTGGGGGTTGGGGGTATGGAGCATGAGGCCACCGAGGCTGTCCCGCTCCAGCCCGAGGGAGCCACGCTCCTCGGGAATTTATCACGCACCCAATTACAATGTTAATTGGCAAGTTCCTGAAATCAATTAATTCGCAAATTTTTTCCAATTAAAAATCCAGATAAATCACAGGGCAGTCCGGCCTGCAGTGGGTGGGCGCGGCTGCCCTTGAACGCCTTTGCCGGCCGGGCTCTGTCAGCCGGGGCGCGGGGGCCCAGACAGATAAAACCATCGACCCGTCGCCAGCAGCTTCGGCTGTATCGATCTGACGGGATTTCACTTGCTGTGCAGATCCAGCCGTCCGGCTGTCAGACACTTGGGGTGGGGGCGTGCCGGACGCAGGGTGTGCGTGTGCGGGGCTCCAGGGCGCAGGGAGTGCGGGGGACGACAGGACCGGAGTGGGGGACGCCACAAGTGAGGGCAGGAAGAGGGCGGGCGTGGAGGAAAGCGTGCTTGAGACTGAGGAGGACAGATTGTGCAGTTCGTGGGTGGGGCTGGAGCCAGGCTGGCTGCAGCTGGAAGGATGCCCTGGGCAGAGCAAGAGTGGGGCCCCACCCACTGAGGTGGCAGAGCGATCCAGCCCTCAGGACCCTCAGGGTTCACAGCCAGTACAAAACTCCAGAGAGCGCCACCTCTGCCTTTGTTTCCTTTTCCCTTTGAGAAGTCCTCTGTTGGGAGCAAGTTACACAAAACTCCTAGACAGACAAGGTGTGGCCCTTGACAGCAAATGTTCCTTTCATTCTCTGCTTTTGGCAAGTCAGTGCCTGTGCTTATGTTGAGGATTAAGAGGCTAGGCACTGGAGTCAAACTGCTTGAGTTTGAATCTTGTTACCATTTACATGGTGCAGTGTTACAGTGTTATTTTTTCTGTGGCTGTTTCCACATCTTGTGAAACAGGGATAGTCATTGCAGTCATGGACAAGAAATATGACAATGGTTCCATATGATTATATTGCCTAATGATACTGTAGCCATCTTACAATTTTTATTTTAAGACAATGTCTTACTGTGCAGTTGAGGCTAGACTTGAATTTGTTATGTAGCCCAGGCTGACTTCAAACTCCAGATCCTCCTGCCTCAGCCTCCTGAGTGCTGGAATTACAGGTGTGTGCCACTATGCTTAGCTGTCATTTTAGTTTTGTAGGCACACTGAATGATGTTCATTTGACAAAATTACCTAAGGAAGAATTTCTCAGAATGTATCCCCATCATCAATTAACATGTTACTGTACCATCTACCTTAGAGGGATGTAATGATGATTAAATAAATTAATGCAGTGTAAAATACTTGGCACTTAGTGTTTAATAAGGCTTAAAAGTTACCATTAATATAGTCTTTTGTTGGGGTTTTAAGGTATGCCTACAAATTCTTTTGCTATTCTTCTTATTCAAGAGGCAAAACTTACAGAGCTTGATTCTTCTCCCTTAGAAGAGGAAAGGCTAGACCTGATGACCTGTTTATAATGAATAGAGTAGGGTATAGGCAAAGCAATAGTGCATGACTTCTTACATAGGAAAAGGCTTTGTGGCTTCCTCCTCAGTCTCTCTCAGATGACATGCTTGTGGGAGGTCAGCTGCCATGTCAGAAGGAAGCTCATCAGCCATTTGAGGGACCCATATGTAAAGGAATTGAGGTTTCCCGCCAACAGTCATGTGAAGGGAGCCATCTTGGAAACATGCTGCGCCCCTAGGCAGACCTCCAGCTGACAGTGCTCTTCACTGACATTTTGATGGCAACCTCATGAGAGACTCTGAATCAGAAGCCACAACTACTTGCAACCACCTAGCTATTAGGTTGATCTGGGATTGGTGATCCACAGAAATTGAGATAATAAATGTTTTATTGTTTTAAATCACTAGATTTTGGGGTAATTTGTTAACAGTGCAATATATGACGAGTACTTTTTCCTTCAACATTCATTCATCAGGAAGCCTTCTCTGCTCTGTGCTGGTTTGGGGCCTCCCAGAGCTCCATCTCTTCCCATAGAGCAGCTCCTATTCCTTGGGGCTTATATTCCTTGAACTGTACTTTTGTGGAGTGAACTATCTGTGAACACCTCTCCTTTGCTTCCCCTGATCACCTGGCTGCTTCCTAAGGTCCTTGAGAAGGCTCAGTATATTCCCTTAGGCAGGGGCAGGGAAGGAAGGACTGGGAATGAGCTGGGTGGGATCAAGATTGTCACCTTTTAGCCCCTGAGAAGGTAGAGAGAAAGTACTAGCTGACAGAACCAGGCTGGATTTCTGGTGGGACTGCCAGGCCCACACATCTTTTATCCTACTCTGAAAACCCACATGGCAGTGCTGGGCCTGTAGTAGGCATCCTCTGGCTAGTTCCTATTTTGCTCTTCTGCAGCTAGGGCCTGTGGGGTCACTCATCTTTTTTTTGTCTTTTTCCTTTTTATCGGTACCGGGGATCGAACTCGCGACTGCCTGCTTGCAAGCCAGGCGCTTATGCCGCTGGCTAAATCCCCAGCCCCAAGGGGTCACTCTTATCTTATAAAATACATCAAGAAGAGAAAGACAGCACTGTTCAGCTGGAGGATATGAGGGTTGAAAGTGGTGGGGAATGGCAGGAGGCTCCTGGATTTTCCCTAGAGGCTGGTGTAATTCTGAGACCTGGTAACTAGGAGCATCAGAGGATCTCCAGTAGGCGGGCTCCATGTCCATGGCTCACCTGGAAGGCAGTTGGGCCAGCTGCTCCAGTTCCTGTTCCATGTGTTCCTGCAATTCACTGGGCCTCAGCAGGACTTGACAGATGGGGCAGATGGGAGCCTGGCTATCAAACAGTGCAGCTGCTTTCTTCTTACCTGGCGAGGGAAGAACAGACACATGTGAGTAGTGCTGGTCTCTATCACAAGTCTGCTGCTCCTTATAGGAGCAGGCTCTTATAGGAGAGGGGAGCCCCGGGGGGCTGAGAGTCCAAGAGCATCACTGTTTTACAGCTCCAAAGGCTGTGGCCATGATGGGGCCTCTTTGGCCAGATGCCCCTCTTGGAAATCTACTGGGAGACAATCACTACTCTGTGCACTCAAACCTTGACTACTCCATTTCACATGTGTTTTTTTTTTTTGTACTAGGAATTAAACTCAGAACCTTGCACTTGCCAGGCAGGCACTGTACCACTGAGCTATATATTCCCAGCCCTCAGGTGTTTAATCACAGCATCACCCAGAAGATGAAGTGCCCCCGCCCATGTCTCTCTCTTTTCCTGCTTTTGCATTCTTCAGATCTGGAGAAGGAAGGTAAAGGAGAGGGAAAGAGGATTTAGTGGAGGAATCATTCAGCAAACATCATCTCATGCTTACGATGAGCCAGGTGGTGTACTAAGGTGGAATCAGGTCTGTCCTTAAGGTCCTTGCTCTTGAGTGAGTGGGAAGGGCCGACATAAACTATGTTACCTCCAGGATCGCAGTGTTTCCTTTTCTCTGCTTTCCCCAAGCATCTGTTCTCAGTGTCTGTTCTCATTCTGTGTTCTTTTTTTTTTTTTTTCTTTTTATCGGTATCAGAGATCGAACTCACGACCGCCTGCTTGCAAGCAGGCAGTTGTGAGTTCGATCCCCGGTACCGATAAAAAGGAAAAAGACAAAAAAAGAAAGAAAGAAAGACAGGTGCTGCTTGAAAGACAGCTTATGCTGCTGAGCTAAATCCCTAGCCCCTCATTCTGTGTTCTCGATGATTGTGGTTGTTCTATGGCCATATCTCTCACCCATGTCTTAGTGACTGCAGACTCTGTATTTCTACTCTGGATCCTTCCAGACTCCTATATTCAAGTGTCTAATGGGCATCAGTGCTTGAATGTCTAATAAGAATCTGAAACTCAACAATTCAAAACTGAGTTCTTCAACTTCTTCATCCCTTTCCTACCTGCTCGTCTTTTAGCAGAGAGCATCTCTGTTAAAACCTTCTTTCACCCAGTCACCTAGTAGCTTTACAGTCATGAGTAACTTCAGGCTCAGTGTATGTCCCTTCCCCTGCCTTACTTCCCTGAACTCATTCATTTAACTACTGAACCCTGTCTATTGTGCTTCTTCAACATTCCTTGAATTGATATTCTCCCCATTCAAGTCTTCCTTGGATAATCTCATTGGCTCCGTGTGAGTCTCACTGATTCTACATTCTCTCCTTCCATACTAGCCTTCCAATGGCGCATCTCTAATGTGTGTGTACACTGGGGATCAAATGTGTGCCTGTTTGATACCTAGACCCCTTTCTTTCTCTTGTTTTGCTCCTTCTTTCATTGTGTTTCACTAGCCTCTGCTTGCAGGAATGGGGTTGAGGGGCCCTATTTATCTAGACACAGGCTTAGCTGTCCATGGATACTCTGACTGTAGAAAGTCTGGGCTTGCCATCAGATCCTCTTCATTGCTTTGTCTTCTCCTGGGTGCCTGGAGAGAGTCAGAGTCAGCTTTCACAGAGATGGAGCCCCTGCCAGTGATGGTGAGATGATTACCTGAGTAGGGATGCCAGGTTATGTGTTTTTGTTTTTTTGGTACCAGGAATTGAACTCATGACCTCACACTTGCCAGGCAGGTACTTGTGTTGCTGAGCTAAATCCCCACCCAGCCCAAGGGATGTCAGTTTAAATGCAGAGTACCCAGTGAAATTTGGTTTCAGATAAGTATAAATGTTTCTAGTATAAGTATGTTTTAAATAATTTTTTGTCTTAAATATTGCACAAGACATATTTATGCAAAAACTAGTCTTTGTTTTCTAAAATCAAACCTCCCTGGAAAATCTTATATTTTCATTTTCTAAATCTGGCAGCCCTGTACTTAAGGAAGCTCACAGCTCAGGTTGAGCACAAAAACTCACCTTCCTCTGACACAGGTGGAACAGAATTATGGGTCTTCTACATCCCCATATTGAGTCATTTGAGGGCTCAAAAGAGCAACTCATTCTGGGTTTTTTTGGGGGGTGGGCATGGTAAAAAGAGGAAGCTTAGTCAAAGAAGTGAAATTTAAGTTGCACCTTAGAAGTATACTAGGCAGGGAACGGAACAAGTGAATGAGTTAATGAGTAAACTGTGAGTTCCTTGTGGGGAGGGACCATTTCTTACCCATCTGTATCTTTATAGGCAATTTATTGCAAGCCCGGCATAGACTAGATGTTCAATAATGAAGCAAAAGAGAGGAAAGAGGAAGAAGGATAAAGGTGAACAAAGAGCAGCAGATTGTCTTAAAAAAACAAAACAAAACAAAGAACCCATGGCTCCAGCCTGTGCGGCTAGGTCTCCCAAGAAGCAAGAAAGTCCTCCTGATTGTGCCTTGGTGGCTGTGCCTCAGATGTTCAGGGAAGAGTTGGAATTAGCTTTGAGTAAAAGAAACAGATGTGGCTCCTGGGAGGTGGAACATAAGGATTCTAGTTTTAGCTTTCCTCCTCCTTTCATCCCAGAGGAGAATGAAATTCTAGGATTCTCCAAGCCATTATCCTTGTTCTATGGGAAGGGAAATTGAGGCTCAGATCTAGGCAGGGACTCTGAACTGGATCTGATGTCTTTATTTACTTATTTATTAATTCAGCAAATGTTTATAAAACAATTATATGCCAGGGATTATTCTAGGGAAAACCAGGTCTCAGAGATAAGTAAAAACGCTTTCCTGTTCTAAGAGGTCACAAATTAGTGGGACACCTAAAAAAGAAAGCCAGAGACTCCAGTCAGTGTAGGGCAGAGCTGTAAGGGAGGCAGGCAGGAGCAATAAGGGGAACTGGGGGAAGGCAGGAGCCCCTGCAGAGGGTTGGTAACATCCGGGGTGGGGGTGGGGGTGGGGGTGGGGGAATGTTCAATGGGAGGCAGGAGGCATGAGGATATGAAAGAGAGCTGACAGCTTGTTGGGGCAGATCACTGGGACAGGGAGAGATGAGAGGGATGGAGCAAGGAGGATCCAGGACATGGGGTCCAAGCTCAGATGGAAACATCAGGGGTTTTGGTTTGGGACACTAAGTTTGGCCCTTAGTGCCCAGATTCCTTTCTCTAAGCCTGAGGGCCAGGCATTGGCATTTCATTTTTTTTTTTTTTTTTTACTGGTACCAGGGATCGAACTCATGACCGCCTGCTTGCAAGGCAGGTGCTTATGCCACTGAGCTAAATTCCCAGCCCCTATCGGCATTTCTATATACTTATTTTCATTTTGTGTACTTTGGGGACATGGAAATATTTTGCTTTTCTGAGCATGGAGTCAGTTTCCCTTATCAGGACAATGGGCTCTCTTGGGCTCTACATTCTGCAATAGCTTTAACAGGGAACAGCAGAGGGGTCCCATAGCCTTTGCCCACCATGCCACCCACCTTCTCAGGATTGGAGTGGTAGGTGACAGTGCCTTCTTCACAGGGCTATGGGCCCTGCTTTCCCTCCTCCTCCATGTTCCCTATAATTTTATATTGAGACCCGTGGTCATGACGTGGATTTTACTGCACTAACGACATGGCCTGCCCAGGTTTAATGATAAAATCCATACTCTGGCCCTGGGCCTGCTCCTCGTTTGCATAATTCCCAGAATACAGCTCCCTGAAGCTTTTGACCTGAGCCATTACAGTGGCCATAAAATGGACCATAAAACTGCTGGGGATGGCCAAGAGGAGGGGCTGTGGTCTTGCTGGGGTGGGAATGAAGCCCTCAACCTCCTACTCTTCCTAGGTTCCTGAGAAGGCATCTTCTGGCTCTTTTTTCCTCCCACAATTCCCAGAATTTGGGAACCAGCATAGGCTAGTGAGGAGTCCAGAAGTCCTTGGTCCAGTTGTCCCTCTGATGCAGGAATCCGTTCCCCAGTAGCAGCATCATAGGTAGGCGTAGGTCACAGGTAGGGCTAGGAACCTGTCAAGGCAGGCTGTCAGGAAGCATCATCTCCCTGACTATCCCACTGTTTCCGTTGCTAAGCTCCCCAACAGCTGGGCAAGGTTTTTTGCCACAGGTAGGTCTAGTTCATAAGGCCCAGGTCAAATCCTGTCCCTGTCCAAGAGAACTGGCTCCCTGGGAAGGTCAGGAGCCAGGCTGAGCAGCATAGTGGGGAACAGTGGAAATGGGAGGGGATGGGACAGGGACTGGCCCGGCTGTCAGCACTAAAGATGATGAATGGGGGAGGTGAGGCGGGAGGCCCAGTGTTATCGGCAGTGGATGGGAGCGTGGGGCTCTCCGCTTCTGCTAATCCCCAGGCGCTGCCTCAGCCCTTGCACTGATAACGAGGAAATGGGACTGACAACAATTTTTAGCTGAGAGATTCTTCACCAAAATGCCAGGCGGCTGGAGGTCTGACAGCGCCTGATTGAGTGTGTGAGTGTATGGGGGACACCCGCAGTCCCCTCCCCACCCATGCAAAGATGGATCGCTCATTCTGCCTCCCGTCCACATTCATTACTGCACCTCCCTCCTCACCACCCAGCCGCAGTGGGGCCTGCCACCTCTACTTCTCTGCCAGCCTGCCACAGGCATCTTGGAGGCAGGAGAGGGCAGGCAAGGGAGAATGTTCCTGACCCTATCCTCAGCCTCACACAGGGCAACTCTGGTTCCAACAGCAGACAAGGGCCTGTGGCAGAGCCAGGACTGGGAGTCAGGTCAGGTCCCAGTGTGGAGGCTGCTCAGTCGTGTGACCTCCAGAGGTTTCTTTTACTTGCTGAGCTGCCTACCATCCTGCCAATCAGCAACATGGCTCCAACAGGAAGTGACTGACTATACACTGCAAAGAGAGACTGGCTAGTTGAGTGGAGAGATGAGGTCAAGCCAAGGTGCCCTCTCAGCTTGGGCAGGGCTCCAACCTATCCAGCCCTCAAGCCTTGCAATGAGGCCTCAGGTGCCTGGGGGCCTAACTCAGCCCTCTGCTGCCCCCCTCTGTTGGGCCCTCAGGCTGCTGCTTCTCTGTCGTCTTCTCTAGAGAAGTTGGGGAGTATGTGAGGATCTCATTCAAAGGGAAAGCCCTGTCTTGCTAGGTCACTAATCCACATCTGAACTTGCAACTCCCCACCATGTGGTGCTTCTCTGGTGTGGACCATTTGCTTTTGTCCCAGTTCAATTGCTTGGGGTTCCATTTTTGCCTCTTTGCTGGTCCAAGCAGCAATCTCCAAATCTACAGTCTTTTCTCTGCAGACCACAAAGGCATGGCTTGACTGCCTAGAGTTTGACTAGGGCAGCCATGGTGAACCTTTTAGCCCTTTCAACAATACAAACAGCCTGCTGTGGCTCATGTGCCATAGGTTTGCCACACTGGGTCAGGGTTAGGGAGCATTAAAATGAGGATGAAGGGGACCCTTATGGCAGATGGTAACAGAAGCTGGATATATATTGTGTCCTTGTGTGAAAATGCATATGCCCTTCCCTTCCTGACTTCATCCCCATTTTCTAGTGACTAAGACACAGAATAGAACTTCAAGAAGAACTCAACAGAGTTGCCTCTTTCTAACTATATGACCTTTACCAAATCACTTACCAATTCTGAGCTTTATTTCCCCTTATATGAAGTGAGGATAATAATAATCTAACTCCTAGGACTTTTGTGAGATCCAGTTAAATCAGGGCTGTATACAAGTGAGGAGTTGTTATTGTTTCGGGTAAGATACTAGTACACATTTGTTGTTTGTGACTATCATTTTCTCCTCCTGGCATCGACCTGGCCTGGTCTTGTATCCTGCCTTCTTCCCTGTTATGATTAAGACCATCTACCACTCAAGAAGTACCTGAGTGGCCCTGGCTCCTCTGGACCTTGGGAGTTCCTTCTCCTGAGTAGCCATACCTATGTATCTTTATGGATTTATATGTCAATGTGTTCATCTGTCTATCTATCCAATTATTTATCCATTATCTGTTCGATAATCAGACTTTATTGAATGTCACTATATGGTAGCCTATAGGTTGATATTGCACATAATTTACCTCATTTGCCTTGTAAGAGTCCTGTGAGGTAAGAATTATTATCTCTATCCCTCTACGAGGAATATTATCTCTATTCCTCTATGAGGAAAGTGAAGCTCAAAATAATGCAGTAGCAGATTTACAAAGGGAAGAGCAGGAATTTACAGCAAATTTATTTATTTATTTATTTTATCGGTACCAAGGATCAAATTCAGGATTGCCTGCTTGCAAGGCAGGCGCTTATGCTGCTGAGCTAAATCCCCAGCCCCAAGAGCAGGAATTTAAACCCAGGTGTGTTTGACTCTATAAACCTGAGCAACATCTACATACCTGTCTACTCATTTACCTAGCTAATGACTCAGTCCTATTCCACAGTTGTCTACTGATGTCTGCTATGGATCTGTTATAGTAAAGATGCCAGACAATAATGGACAAGACAGACACAATTTCTATCCTCAGAAAACTTGGGACCTGATTATGGATTGAGATATTAAACAAGTGTCCCCAGAGTAGTCTTGAGAAAAGGGAAATACATGGAACTAAAGGATTATATCATCTGGTCTAGGAGGTGAAAGATGTGACATTTAAGCAAAGGTCTGAAGGAGGAGTGGGAACCACTCAAGCAATGATTAAAGGAAATAGTGGTTTATATAGAGAAAGCGGCAAGTTTGAAGGTACAGAGGGGAGAAAGCCTAAATGAGGAGTTGAAAATAGCCCATGTGGTTGGAGAAGAAAGAGTAAGGGGCAGAGTGTTGAAATAGGATAGGAGGCCACACCTTGAATGACTTTTTAATCTATGCTAACGATTTTGGCTATTATTAGTTTTTAAACATGCAACAAGAAGCCTTTGAATAGTTGTAAGCAAGAGAATGACCTATCTGGTTTGCATTTTTAAAAAGATCCTTGTAATCGCCAAGTGGCTGATGGCAGAGGGAACAACACAGGAACAAACACAGGAAAGTTATTTAGGAGATTATCTCAAGAATTCAGGTGAGAAATGACAATGCCAGCATTCAGCATTATGGATGAATGGAAGCAAACTGTCGGAAGTGGAGGGTAAAGGCCTAAATAAGAGTTAGAGGTGGCTTCAGGATTTCAGCTTTGACTGCTACAATGGTATCCATTTACTTACTCAGAGAACAGGCAGAGAGCAGCAGGCTCACTCAAGAAGAAAATGGGTTCAGTTTCAGATTTCTCAGTTTGAGGAACTATTAAGATATCTGTGTGAAAATGCTGAATAGGCACCATATGTTGAGCCAGATTTGGAAGTGTAGCCCTAGAAGACATCAACGTATAGATAAAAACTGCAATTCACTGCTATGTCCTCTTTACCAAGAAAAATGTCTGGCCTGTGGTCAACACTCAGGAAATAGTTGCTGAGTGAATGGATGAAGTGAAGGGCAGGTATGTTCACAGGGTAATATGACGAGTCTGCAACAGAACCTCCAAGAGGTTAACTCAGACAGGCAAAGGAAATTTAAATCATTAGGACTAAAAGCAATGGTCAAGAGGTAGAGGATGAGAAAAATGGGAGTTGTGACATTCTTGAAGCCAAGAAGGAAGGTTTCCAGGAGAGGAGTGTCAGCAGGAGTCAAATGGTGCTGAGAGGTCAAGAATGTCCCATCCGCTCATCCTATGCGTAGTACAGCTGTCTCCTCTCCACTTCTTCACCTATCCCTCCAAACCATTAATTGCCCACTTGTGCCTTCTCACTAATCCCCTTCTTATTCTTCCTTCCAGAAAACCATGATTGGTGCCTCTGCTCAATGTGGGAGAGGAAGAGTTAACATGATGACAGACGGCATTTTTTACCTTCAGTCAATATGAACAAGGCCCCAAGACTATGATTCCAAACATCTGGATTTCATCAATATGTGATCTGTCATCGTATATTGGCATTCCCCAGTCCCCGCGCCAGAGCAATGCGGCTGGTTTTATTAATACGTCAAATACATTATCCGTGTAATACACTTGTCTGGCTGGGGCCTCCCGCTGGGGCGGGGCAGCGGATTTGAATGTATGATGAATCAGTTTGCATTACATGTTCGTAAGTCATCATTTGTCAGGATTAATAGGCATCCCTGGTCGAGGAGGTGGGGGTAGGGCAGGCAGGGAGAGATGTATATTTAGCTGTGGCCCATACTTATCTGCTAGTGCCTAGGGATCCTCAGAAAACAGCTGTGTACCCTCTTGTCCAGACCCCAGGTTAGCAGCTAGTGCATAAGGGACAGAGGTGACATTTCCAGCAGTTTTAGGGTCACTTGAAACCAAATAGACCTATTTGTCTCTGCTTCAGGGTTGCCAAACAGCCAAAGAGGATATGGGTGCGTGGGTGGGGGGGCATTTGCACAAGCTGGCTAATTCCTTCTTACCCTTTAGAACTCACTCTAGAATTTCTTCTTCCAGGGAGCTTCCCTTAACTCCCTCAGACTGAATTAGGTGCCTCCTCTGTGTTCCCACAGCCTCCTGTGCTGTGTCTTTTGCAGTCCTCCTAACACAGTGTTGTTATCATCTGCTGTGTGTCTAGCACCTTTAGAGCATACATTTCTGGACAGCAAAATTAACTTGCTCATGATATAGTCCCAGCATCTAACAGAGGGCCCAAAGTAAGAAGAAAGTAATAGCAATAGGAGAAATCAATAGATAGTCCTTGAATTGAGAGATAACTGTTGCCCTTGCCAAACTGCCAGACATTACCCTGCAGACATTGCCCTGGAGAGTGGGAGACTTTCTTGACTCTGGTCTAGTCTGGTCACTTATTCTGAGGTATACACTTTGCTTTCCTGACTTTTCTTCCTTTCATAAGGCTTGTGTAGACCCTTCACACAGTATCAGTTTCCTTGCAGGTGACATACATACACAGATCAAGCATACAGGAGTGACAGTTCATACTCACATGTCCTTGCCGTCTTCCTTCCCCCTCTGTTCTGCCCATAGAATCTCCAATATCAGTTCCACGTGACCTCCTGTCAACTCCAGGAACAAGCCTCTGTTTGGTCTCTGCACTTCTCTTGTGATAGATACTATTTCCTGTCTCTGGCAACAGAGGGGGGCCTGAACCAACTGAGCCAGATGTGGCTTCACCTGCAGGGTAGCCAGGGAGTGATTAGCTTATAGACAGGTTTAGGCTCAAAATGGAGCCAAAAGTTGTGGGCCAAGGCACAACCAAGCTCACTAAGTCCTGATCATGGAACCTGGACCCTTGGACCCACAAGCCTTTGCTACCTCCAGTGCACCAGCCAACCTGTTCAGAACTGCTGGGGTCTCAGGGTCCACAGCCATTCTACACCTCTGCCTTTGGCTGTTCTAAACATAACTGTAGTCTCTCTCTTCTTGTGGAGTTACAATTCATTCCGCTCCTCCTTGAGTCAATAACTTCCTGGCAGCTCCCTGTGCTAGGCAGGGCTGGGTGAGTTTGTGGGTTGGCAGGTGGGGCCTTCCAGTGTGTCCAGGATTAGGGGCTTCAAAGTTCAGTAAAGGAGCCCATTCAAGAAAATACTCATATGTGGACAAGCACATTATCATCTCAATGTCTGTATCCACACAGATGCTCACATTGGCTAGATGCACATACCTAAGCACTTACGCATGTTTTCAAGTGTAGCTGAGTTTACCTGAGCATATTCTCGCCAGTGTGCCACCCACTCCCCTCTCCCCCAATGCTTCCTTGTCATGGAGCCAAAATGCTAAGACTGTACTGTTTAAAGTAAAATTACTTTAAGTGTGCTTTACCCCCTGCTGGCTCTGACTGTGGACTTATAAAAATGAAGTGGGAACCTCCACAGCTGTAGGCAATAAATCCTGAATGGCCGAGGAGGGCAGTGTTACCTGTTTTCTCGGCGGATGGGTGGAGCACTGAGGCCTGATGACAAGTGCTTGTGGGGCTACACGGGCAGTGGGCCAGCTGCCTTCCACAGACCTCTGAGTCGGAGAACTGGAACCTTGGCTGGGAGCAAGGACTGAGGATGCAGCAGAGGGAGACAGAGGAAGGGAAGGGTTGGGGTGGGGAGCGTGAGCAAGACAGCCACGTGCTGCTAAGGCTGAGGGGAGCCCTCGCATCTGGAGATCAATTAGCATCAATTACTGACTTCATTTAATTGTCGTCCAAGATGAATTTGTCATTTTTAGCTGGGAATTAATGGGAGACCTTCACCTCTCCCTGGCAGCAGCAGTGGAGCCCACAACGGTCACCTCAGCCTCCTAGGAGCTGTGCATCCTGCTTGGGGCAGGTGTAGGCAGCCAGAGCAGCTTCTGCTCTCTGGGTGAACTCTGGCCTGGCCCACTGGAGCCCAGGGCTGAGGAAGAGGCAGTGGGTCCTGCGTAACCGTCCTTCACCGCCTCTGGCTTCAGCCAGAAATTAATTTGCTGGGCTGAGCATGTTTACCTTTTCCCAGCGAAGGCGAGACAGTAAACAGTGGCCCTGTGGCTGAAATTGAATTGATAACTGCATCAACGTGCCAGATAACGCCTAAAATAATACGCCGATAAGGAAATTCGATTTGATTTGCTGCTGCGCATCAGATTGGCCCCATCTGTAGCTGCCTGTAATCATTTTCAATTGCGTTGGGAAACCTTATTTGTCCTTAAATATTTCTGTCATTTTTCATTGCTGGCGACAGATCCTTGGGCAGGTGGCAGGGGTGCACTGCCTCTGTGGGCGCGGGGCGGTGGCCCGAGGAGGAGGGTGGTGCAGACTCGGGAGAAAGAGGCAGGGAGCAGGCAGCCGGGCGGTGACAGCTGTTCCTCCAATCAATCACACTGTCGACAGGGAGGGACGACTGGCTGGCAGAAATTGAGTTTGCCTCACAGGGGACGATTGAGCAAATTAATAGCCCATTAGCCAAGCAGTGACCTGAGAAATGAAGGTGCAGGGGTTCCTGCTCACTCAGGCCGGCCAGGGTGGGGCAGGGCCAGGGAAGGGTCTGGGGAGGGGACAATCAGGAGGGGGAGTGGGAGGTGCTGTGCAGATGAGATGGGCATCATGTGTGGGTGGAGTGGGGAACAGACGGTGTAGGAGGAGAGATGTCCAGTTGTGGGAGGAAGATTAGAGATAGAGATTCCCAGCAGTGGTGCCGTGGACTGGAGGTCTGGGGTGGCTCTGATGTCTGTCTACTACCTTTCCATGAGTACCATGCTGATAAACTACTCCCTGTCCTTGGCTCTGGATCTTCCCTTTACTTCCTTACTTCGTGGTTCCAGAGCCCTGGAGACACGTGGTATTCTCTGTTTTCCTCCCCCCACAGCTCCCTGCTCCTCAAGCCAGGAGGTAGGGCCAGTGCCTTGCGGTCCATTGCTTCTAAACCTTATAGGCTCTTGAGGGTCAAGTGCCACTCTGCATCCCACCTCTTCCCTGCCATCCACCATGGTCCACATTTGCTGAGAACTTTGACACTCACCTCTGTTCCTAAGCCCCATCTCTGACTGCTCTGACCTCTTCTGCTTCTGTGTTTTTCCTTATACTATATTTCCTCCTGGAGAATCTCGTCAACAACCTAACTTGTTCTCTGGGGGAGCCCCTCCCCTCAAGTCCTTCCCCTACCCATCTCTGACCCCTCAACTGTCACTCTTGGACACTCTCCTGGACCCCAGGGGGCATGGTTTCAGCACCCTCTTACCAACACACTGAACCTCTTTACATCCTTTGCCTTCTCCACGATCCAGCTATTCTCCTTTTTGTCTAGACACACAGGCGGCTAAACGCAGCTGGGGAAAATCACAAAACCACTCAGATTTGTGCCAATAAAAATTCACAGTTTCCAATCTCAGCACTACCAAGCAATCCTTTTACATGCTCTTGGTCAGAAATGTCTCTCCTTTCCCAGAGATAGTTCAACAGTATTTTACCTTCACAGCCCTTCCCTTCCTTCTGTCCCCTCTTCTCCTGCTAGGTGGACTTGCTTCCTACTTCACTCAGAAATGGGAGTCCTTAGGTATGAATTCTCTCAGCTTCTTTGCATACACCATTTTCTTCCCTCTGCTTTTGATGGAGGAGGTACTGATCTTCCTATTTTAGCTTAATTGTTTCTCCCGGGCTTGGAATCCCCTTCCGGCTACATTCCCTGGGAAAATCGTCTGTTCTCTGTCTTACCTCATCCCCTTCCTGTCCTTCTTCATGCTTTCCTCCATCTGCACGCAAACTCCTCCTCTCTCAGAAGACAGGCATGTCAACCAGCCATCTGTCCCTTCCTGAGGCCACCCTGTAATGCTTATCTCTTCCCTCCCTCCCTTTTCACCTCCAATGGCCGGGGATTCTTGCTTACTGTCCTTTATCTTCTGACTTGGAAGATTGGTTTTCATTCCTACCATTTTAAGGAAACTGGTCTCAATCAGGTCTTTGATAGTCATCTGCTAACTATAATAGATATTCCAGTCAATCAATTTATTAATTCAATAAATATTTGTTGAGTGTCTCCCATTTGTTATTAATTCAATAAATATTTGTTGAGTGTCTCCCATGTGTTAAGCACTGTATGTACCAGGCTCTAGAGGATACAATGAGATTTTCTAGGTCCTAAGGGAGTTTACTGCCTAGTAAGAGAACAGATACAGTAAAATATTTATATAATTGAAAGATAGTAGTTGTGCCCGAGAAGTAGGGTGCTATGGGAGCCTAAATTATGGAAATTTGCACTGGTTAGGGAAACCTGGACAGAATTCCCTAAGGAAAAGATGTGGGCTGAGATGTGAAGGTGGGTACGAGTTGAAGAGCCCAGAAGGGAAGCAACAGCACTGATCAGTCACTTTGGCACTGTGCTGTGCCAGATGCTGTACTGAGTGTCTCCGTTTTATAAGTGAGTTAAGGAAGGCTGGAGAAGATGTTGCCTTGCCCATGGTCACGTGGTGGGTAGCTGTGCTGTGCTTTCTCCCTAGCAATGCAACCCTGAGTTCATGGTCTTAGCCAGCGCTCTGCCTAGGATGTTCCGCAGTCACTTCTCTCTGTGCATCTCTCTGGTTTTCTTCCTTCCGTTTCTGCCTCTGATACTCACTCCTACTATGGTTTGTCGACTTGAAAGTCTCAAGCCCAACCTGCCTGCATTGGAACTTCTCTTCCTCTAGTCCTGCTTTTCTCCTGCGTTTTCTGTTTCATGGAGTGGTGCTACTATCTACAGCCATCCCTAAAACTACACTCTTTAGTTAGGCCCCTACATCTTTGGCATTTTTACCTCTAAGGACTAGTCAGAACCATCTTTTTTTGGCATCTGCCTAGTTCAGGTATCATCAACTCTGGTCTTTACTATTAAGTGCCCTAATGCATCTCTCTGCCCTCTAATCTATTTCCATCTCTACAGATAGAAGGAGCTTCCTAAAACACAAATCAGATCCAATCATTCAGCCACTTAAGACCCTTTCCTTGCTCCCAAAGCCCACAGCATACATTCTGAACTCCTTATCACACAAGCGCCTCGCCAGCCTCTTATCCCTCCCAGCAATACTATGTGCTATGGCTGCGCAAGACCTACCTTCTCCCTATTATTCCCCCTGTCAATAATGCCCATGACTTCCATCTCCCTACGGGCAGCTTGAAACTCTTATTTATTTTTTAAGACCATCCTCAGACAATGTGTCCTCTTTGAAGCCTTCCCTCAGGGTTAATTACTTTCTTTTTAATGCTGTGTTCTTTACATGCCTGTACCATTATCACTGCACATGTATAATTTTGTAGTTATGTATCTGTCTGCCTGTTTTCTCTGTTCTGAGCTATTGAGGGCAATGAAGTTATCAACCTGATTCAACCAGGTATTCTCAAGGCCCATCCTGGGCCCCAGCATAGGATGGGCATTAGTAATGGCCGGATAATTCAGTGAAGAATGAATGAAGGGCCAAAGGACAATGTTTGCAAGGACAGTGAGATGAGATGGGAGGACATGGGGTGAGAGAGGTGGGAATGGGGTGGGGAGGCAATGGAAGTTAAGTTGAAAATTCTTCTGGCTTCAGTGAGTCCTTGCTCATGGCCAGCAGGAGTAAGAGGTTACAAGGGTTTCATGAGGTGAATGCTTTCCAGAGATAGGTGCTCTGTAACTGGTCTTCCCACACAGACCCGGTGGGTAGTGACCATATGAACATGACCAGGTATAAATCCCTTGCCTAAAGACAAGCCCAGACAGACAAGGGGATCCAACAGGTGAAGGCCCACATGCCCCTGCAGGGCTGGGCAGGCTCCCCATCCCAGTGCTCTCTGCAGGCCTCCATCTGGTGCCCACCCTGCCCAGCACCTCTGGGCTGCGTGTACTGTGTTCTCTCTCAGCAATTTCCCTACCGGAGAAAGCTCTAAGGGTTTCAATTACCGGCGCATGGGATTTAGTGCCCTGGGCTTCTCTGACTGGAGGAGATTTATTTGAAGGTTTAGTGTCGTGGAGAATTCACGTCTTCACTCCCAGGAGCCTAGCTTCCGTCCTGAGCCCCTAAATCAGGAACCAAGATGGGCTATTGTCACTTACCGCATTAGCCTCGTTAGCGGACCAGGAGGGGTGATTAATAGCAATGCACACACAGCCGTCCTGTTCCTGCTGGCTACCACTCCTGTCGCTGCTCCTGACATGGGGAGGGGTAGGGAGCGGCTAAGCCTGCTCTAGAGTGACTGAGGTTTCTGGGCCTCCCCAGCCTCCCTCCCCAGTTCCAGGCAGGGCATTCATGCAGCCCTTCCAAATCTGGGGACAGTTTAAAGGCCAGCAAGTCCAGCCAGAGAGGGTACAGATGGAAGCCTCGGGCTCAACTCCTGAGAGCTAGAATAACAGGGGTGCTGAGAAGGCCGGTTCTTGGATAAGGCCTAGAGTGCACACCTGTGTGCAAAAGGGGTCGTGTGTGAAGTGTGGGATTGAGTGTAGAGGATGGAGGAGGTGGAGACATGGGTTTCTTTTATTTCCCAGATGCTCTTGTGCAGGTACTATGGGCTGGTAACATTGTAAGAACTGCAGGTCCAGCACCAAGGCAGACTGAGGAAATCCTCAGAGGGGTGTGTGTACAAGGGAAAGAGTTACAGGTCAGGTGAGAAAGAGAAAGAAGGGTGGCCTGGAGGAAGGTGCAAATGTGTGAGTGTTGCGAAGAAGAGCCACAAGGCTTGTGATTGTGAACAGGAGAGAGGAAGAAGGATCAGTGCAAAAGATGATTGTGTGAAAGTGTGTGTGTCTGTGTGTGTAAAATGGGGACAAGAGAAAGCAGTGTGTGATAGAGACATTGTGTATAACGAGTGGAGAAGTGTGGAGGGGCAGACACACACAAAGGAAGGGAGGGAGAGAGAGGTGGTGTGTGCCTGTAATCTGAGCGCTCTGAGAGGCTGAGGCAGGAAGATTGCAATTCAAGCCCAGTTTGAGAGAAGAGAGAGGATGTAATTCAGGTTCCTATGTATACTAGGAATGTGTGTGTGTGTGTGTGTGTGTGTGTGTGTGTGTGTGTGTGAGAGAGAGAGAGAGAGAGAGAGACAGACAGACAGACAGACAGACAGAGACAGAGAGAAAGAGAGCATCTTGGGATAAGAGTTGTGTATGAATATATTAAGACAGAAAGGTATGTGTGTGAGAAACAGAGCTGGGGGGAGAAACATGGGAGGAAGGGAGGAGTGGAGAGAGAGAATTTAGCACTGTGTTTCCTTTTTTCTATCTCTTCAAATTCTCCCCTCCCTGTCTCTGCCCACTCCACCAAGTTTTTGGAGTCAGGCTAGCCTTGGTTTGAATTTCACTTCTAGCTTTTTCCATTTCTCCATTCATTGAACAAATGGTTCCTGAGTACCTGGGGTACTACCCTTTACCTTTCTGTGCCTTGCTTTTCTTTTCAAAATAAAGAAGGCAATAATGATATTGCCTAGCAGGGTGATAGCGGTAACTTGGTGGTATACTTTATAGAAAACATCTTACAAGAGCACAGAACTTGGAGCTGGATATACCTCAGCACAGCGTCTGGATGCAGGGTGACAGAGGGTAGCCACAGAGCTAGGGCTCCTCTGTCAATCCTGTTTCCCTTTCTCTGTTCTTCTCCCTCCCTCTCTCAATCACAGTTGAGCCATAGTATTAATTATTAGAGCCAATTGACTGTTTAGACTCTGATGTTTTAACTAATCACCACTAATGGCAAGCACTGGTGGGCAATCACATTCATTTAGTTCTCAGGAAAACCCCTTCTCACAGCTGAGAGCAGACTAGAGGGAGGCATCCGGGAAGGAGTGGGATCACTACAGCTCAGGAGGAAGCCCTGCTTTTCTCTTGTAGCTCTAGGTGATCCAGGTCCTTTGGGGAAGGGCGAATGAAGCCAGGCCTTGGGCGTGGTTGGCTTTTTTCCCTACCCTTTGATTTTTTTACTCTTTGGCTCTAGTCTCCTATTTTGACTTACAACTCTGTCATGAGACTATCAAGTAACCACCATCCTGGGGCCAGGAATATTTTACCTGCTCCCTTTCCTGGAGTTGCTTTTTAATTGTTGTCCCTCCTAGAAGTCTACTTCCAGGAAGAGGCATTTACAGGTGCAAATCACATCTTCCTGTAGGGCATCAGCCTGGTGCTGGTTGCCATGGGAAGCTGTACCCTGTCTGTCTGGCTGATGCTTTGAATGAAGATAGGAGACACGCACATGCCCAGCATTTCTGAATCTGGAAGAAGGCCAGGGTGAGAGATGTGTCCTGAGTATTGTGTGCCAGAGAAACACCCGCTCGCTTGTCTTGCCTTCTCTACACTGTAAGCATTGGTTCATGTTAAAATGTAGATTCTGACAGCAGCTCTGGAGCAGGTCCTGAGGTCACATTTCTTCCATGCTTCTAAGTGACACAAACCCATGTTGCTGGCCTCTGGCTACCCTTTGAGTAGCAAGGTCCTAACTAGACAGTCCCTGGAGTTCCAAAGCCAACTCTCACTCTCACTCCTGTTTCTTGAAGTGCAACCTGTGCCACACTGAGCCCACGGCCATGCTACCCCTGGTCTAGCCTAGTTGCGGAAGGCAGATCCCCAGTACTCGGGAATGCCCACTTGGTTCAGGGTGAAGGCCAGCTACGGCTGGACCACAGAGCCCAGATGCCTGGAGGAGGGGACATTGGTGCCATAGCCAGTAGGTGTCGCTGTGGCTCTAGCACTGGGAGGGGGTGTTAGCCAGGCCCTAGAGCAGGCCAAGGTTCTGGGAGCACCAGGAAAGTCTTCACCAGGGGTTCTCAAACTTTAAGTACACAGAACACTTGGGGGTTCATGTTAAAAAGTAGATTCTGATTCAGAAGCACTGGAGCAGGTCCCAGACTACATTTCTTCCAGGATCCTAGGTGACACCCCTGTTACTGGTTGTGTGGCCACCCTTTGAGTAGCAAGGTCCTATGAAGACAGTGCCTGGGGCTCCAGAGCCAACCCTCACTCTCACTCCAGTTCTTGAAATAAAGCTCAAAATTAGAGGCCAAAGACAGCTACGACAAAAACCTCTCTTTTTGGAGACAGGTTTAGCTAGACTAGCATAAAGCAGGCAGTTTCTAGAGAAACTCGGAACTAAAACCTAACTGTACTCCTCTGAGCCCACCCAGGAGAGCTACCTAAACTCAGATCCAACTCCGGTACCCAGATTAGCCTCTGTTCCCCGTGTGCCATCTGTTGCTTTAGTCCTGAACCAACACAAGCCTTAGCTTCTCTGACAACCTTCCTGGTCCTCTGCTGTACTTTCCCTTGGATGCCAGCTGGGGCCAGGAGAGTGGGATCAAACTCTTCTGGACTCAGCTAAGGCGGGCAGCAATGGCCCAGGCAAAGGAGAAAAGCACCTCGCAGCCTGGTGGTGAATACGCTTGCTTCAGGCCTCTTCTGAAAGGCTGTTTGCCGTGGGGGGAATGGAGAGACTTGCTTGCTCTCAGCCCACAACGCTCAGCTCTGTCTAACGACTTCCTTTCCTGGGCTTGGGGAGGTGTGGAGGAACTGTGTCCTTTAGCTCAGCCCAATTGCAACAGGCGAAGTGGAGGAGGTGTGGCTCTGTGGGGTGGTGCGGGCCAAGCTCACTCCGAGCATTTTCTCTCCAAATCATTTTCCCAGAGGGGCATTCTTCTTTCCCACTCCTGTCCACTGTCTGGCCTTTCTAGCTGGTGAACAAACAGATTCCTGCAGGGGTTACAGATTATATTAGCTGGGCAGTGAGAGTTTACCCTTGAAGCCTGACATTCTGTGATTTTTTTTGTCAGATAGAAATACCATATGATTTTAGAGGTTTTGTGTGTGTGTTTTTTTGCTGGGGATGGAACCCAGGGCCTTTCACATACTAAGTATACACTCTGCCACTGAGCTACACCCCCAGCCCAGGAATGCAATTGTAAATAGGAGCCACTGGGCCTTGCCCTGGAGGGCTACCCACCATGACCTTCTTCTCAGGTGTGGGGCATGGGTGTCAGAGAAGAGTCATCTCTGACACTGTGAGGCATCACGTAATTAAAATACCTCTGCATCATACTAAATACTTTTAAAAGCAACTTCTCTTACACTTACAGACACCTATATTTGGAAAAACTACCTCTGCATTTATAAAGCACCTCCATGTTTACAAAACAGCTCTACATTTTACAAATCAATTCCTCATTATCCATTGAGATAAACAGATCCTTTTGCATACTTTGGAGAAGTTGATTTCCCTGTGTCTCATCTGTAAAATGGAAAGAGTAAAAGTATCTGCTTTAAAGGGTTATATATTAAGTCTTTTGAATAGCCCGACACATATAACCCTTTATGTTAGTTATTTGCTATTGCTGTTATTAGTACTAACAGCCTGGGATATTTAGCCCTGTAGGGAAAGTGTCTTTGGATGGGAAAAGGTAGAAATCATTGT
Organism: Cavia porcellus; assembly: GCF_034190915.1. Taxonomy (NCBI): domain Eukaryota; kingdom Metazoa; phylum Chordata; class Mammalia; order Rodentia; family Caviidae; genus Cavia; species Cavia porcellus. The sequence continues at coordinate 36,117,394 of NW_026947508.1, forward strand.
TGAAATCATGTTGCTAGTAGGCTTAAGAATGGAACTTTGGGCTTCAGGAAGCTGGTGTTCCATCTTCTATACCAAAATTATCTGACTGAAGAGTCCTGCAGGGTAGCAAGGGGCACTAGGCAGGAGTGTATGTCTAGGGCACGAGAGGAAACAGGTAGAGCCACCCTTCCTTGTTGAATCTACTCTGGGTGACTGGACTTCCCTGCCTTCGTGGGACCTAGAGAGGCACTATGGCAGCTCAGGGCCAAAGCCCACCATCCAAGATATTTGCCTCTTCCCTCCAGCTTGTACCTTCTGTTTCTTTCTACCCTGGCCTTTGCTCCTAGTCCCACTCCCTGTATCCCTGCATTCTGTGCTGGTGTCTCAGTCATGGGCAGAATCTTGAGGCCGGGGTTGGACTGAATAGCGAGCAGGAAGGAGTTAGGCAGAGAGCCTGGGAGGCTGGAACATGGGTTCTGGAGTCAGACAGAACATGGTCTTGCCAGCCAGCCCATGGCTGTGGGAGGGCACCATCCTCTAGGATTTCTCTCCTAGAGGCTCTGGCCAACTTCCCTGGCCTTCCAGTTGCTTTAACAAATGAATGAGATGAGTGTATGTCTCCTGAAGCCTTGCAATTTGTATCACTCAGGTCTTAGCCTGCTTTGTGAGGAGAAATCATGAAGTGGCTGTGGGCCTGGGAGTACAGGGATAAGGCTGACAACCTGGGAGCTGGTGGGGGTGAAAAGGCTATGCCCATGGGCCCTCGAGTTCCTCCTCCCACACTGGCCTGGCCCTTCCCCAGGCAGAGTGGTCAGTGGTCAACAGGACAACACAGGCTGTGTCATGAGGAGGGCAGCTGCATGGGGGTTGGGCTGGAGGATGTGTGCAAAGAGGGCCTGAGACAGAGGGGCAGCTGGGAGGCCCAGCCAGGCACTGCCTGTTACTCGCTGTGCCATGGGCCTCTCCACCACCAGCACCTCCCTTTAGCTGCTGAGAGGCCCAGCCCCACGTTCCCTTGTTCTCCTAGATCTCAGCTCTCATCACAGACCAGGACTATAGGAAGATGCCAGGGCTCAGGCTGGCATCCATACTCACTCCCTCTGTTGGTCTAAGCATTCTTGCCTTCCTCCCCTTCTTTTCATTTTTATCATGACCTGTTTCCAACCTAGTCCTGGAACACCCTGAAAATTTGTAGCTGACCCTGTTGGGGTACAGAAGAGTGAGGGCCAAGTTTAGTAGTGCACAGGCTGGGGGAGGCTGGGCCCACAGACAACCCGGAGAGGCTGATGTGAGAATGTTTAGGAGAAGAGTGTGGTCAGTCTCTGAGCAGAAAAGGGCTCCCTGGAGAAGGCAGCAGCAGGTGTTTGGAGAGTTGGATGGCAAGAGAAGGAAGGGTATAATAGTAACCAAGACCAAGGCTGAAGCAGCACAGTGAGTGAGGGAGGAGAGTGAGGTGTCCCTGCGTGAGGGTCAGGGGTCCGTCCCTAGGCCATGATGTTGAAGCCCCTCTGTATTCAACAGGAAATCGGGGCTGTGACTAGAGTAGTCCTTTGCAAAAGACATGGCCGGGCCATTTCTTTAATCATGCTTTAAAAAGCCAAGCACTGGCCCAACATGCAGCAATTCAATGTTTACAAGGATGGAGGTAGCTAGAATTATCATCTCCCTTTCCCTGTGGAGGGGTCCTGGGACTGCAACAAGTCAAGGGAGACACTCTAAATTCTGCCATCAGCACCTCTGCAGCTAGGATGTGCAAAGGCCCGGGCCTCAGCAAGGCTTGCAGGGGTGTGTGGGGTAGAGACTGCTGCTGAGCTGGCCAGCCTTGCCTCTCCCCGATTCTTACCCCCACACATCACTGTCTTGGTCTTACTGAGTTCTTTGAATTTTTCAAATGGGCCATTCTCTGCTTTAGGGGCCTTTAAACACTCTGTTCTATCTGCCTGGGAACTACCTTTCAGAGCTTAGTTCCTAGCAGCAATCATGTGAGCTTTTCAGTTAGACCATGTGCTCCATAGCCCCCCAAGCCTTACCTGGTTGTAATTATACCTTTCCTCATCTACTTCTTCAACAGGGCCTGGCACAGCGAGTGATGTCAAGTAAAGGAGTAAATGGAGAGGTAAGGAAAAGCGCTGCTCCCTGAGCCCTCTGACTCACTGCTCTAGTGTTAGGAGCTGGAGTGTGGTGGCACTTGTCTGTAATCCCAGCATTTGGGAGGCTGAGGCAGGAGGATTACTGTGAATTTGAGGCCAGCCTGAATAACATAGTGAGACTTTGTCCCCCTCATCCCCCCTCCAAGAAAAAGAAAAAAGAAAAGCACCCTGGGATTCAGAGAAACTTGGTGACTTGCCTAAGGTCACATAACAGGGAAGGAGATGATCTGGGATAGCATCCTGAGGAAAGTGAAGTTTTCAGGAAGAATAAGCCTGGTCCAGGAGACAGATAAAGCTTCTCTGACCAACAGGGTTTAGAGTTCAACCTGGATCACACAGCCAAGCACCAGTGAGTCAGGAAGAAGAACAATGGGAGGAGACACGCCCTGAAGCCATGAGGCTCCTTGAGAAGAAGAGATAACATTGTCCTGGGAAGCTCAAAATGTCCCTGGTTGGGGAAGCCTGAGATTACACAGCTTGAAGGCAGGAGAACCATCGGAGGCTGAGGGCAGGGGAAGTCCAACCCAGCCTGGGGTAGCCCTGCCCTGTTCTTCCAGCCGAGCTGGGGAATGGCCACCTGCCACTCTCCTCACACCTGGGCTGCCCCCTCCCGCCCCACCCCCCATATGCAGCCCTGGCTGCAGCTACCTCTGCCCTCTGGCCAGCAGCAGGCCCAGCTGGCTCACCTTCTCAATCAATATTGTGCTCTTAATGGGCCCAGCCACCAGCACCAACCAGGGGCATTAAATGTTAATTATATCTATTTGGATTTGAAAAATTTTATTACTTGAGTTAATTATGGCTGGAGTCATAAAAAGGTTTCAGAGTGAAAGGGCTGCCTTATTGGGGCCACTTTCCCCAAGACAGATTGGAAAGGAAAAGAAGAAATAAAAGCATTGGGCTCAGAGGGTGGCCACTCTATGTCCACCATGCTGTGGGTTCTGACCTCAGGACTCCTGTTCCCCAGAAGAAAGGCCTGAGACATAGCCAACCTACCAGCTATGCACCCAGAACACAGGAGAGGTCTATCCTGGGAGGAAGGGCCACTGGCCAGGGTACACCACTGGGACTTGAGGGTGTCCAGGGCTCGGCTCCAAGTGTTTGGAATCCTGGGAACTCCCCCACCCAGCTCCACCCAGCCCTGCCTGATTGCTTCCTGCCAGCCCCACTCTTGATTCATGGGCCTGACCTTGGGCTATAAAGTGCTCACTCTAGCGGGCATAGAGGCAGGATTTACAGCTTTGGGGTCAGCTGTAGGCGATGACACACACAATAGCTGACTCACAGGGTGCCCCATTCCCAGCCCACACATAACTCTCTTGCACACACAGGTACACACAGATTTTGACAGAGCGACAACCCCACAGTCATGCCCAGGAGCTCTCCTCAGGCATGTTGGTAGAGCAAATGCTGTGTGTAAGGAGCTTTATGAGCGTTTGTCTAATCCTCAATGCTGATCCTGGGAGGTCAGTCTAAGTCCGGGTTCCTCATTTTACTGAGGAGGAAGCAAACCAAGGGCTCATACAGTCCAAATTATGTGAACACATGTGCCCTAGAAGGAGACCACTCTGTGGAGCACCCGATGCCCTGTGTGCTGGCCAGGCAGTTAGTGATGCTATCCAGACCCTGTGGGGTGGGGTGGGGCAGTGTGGTCCAGGGGTAGACCTGTCCCTGTCCCAGCTGATTGAGAGAAGGAAGAATAAGATAGAAGAACCGCTTAAGGATCAGCTCTCAGATAAGAATTTCAAATTGCACAAAAGAAAAATTCTCCCCATTACTGGGGTTAAACTCAGGGCTTTCCTATTGAGCTACATTCCCAGTCTATACATATATAGAGTCCACAAAAAAATGTATACACATCTTAGCAGTTCACGGTACTAGTAAATGTCTGGACGCTAATAGTCACCACTTTGAGCATATCTTGTACAGTAATTGTAGAAGCCAAAGGTACCTTGTATGAATCTCATGATGTCTCAATAAATTTAGTATTAAAATATTTTTACAAGTTTTAAATTTTCCTAATGTATACATCTTTTTGGTGGGTTCTGTATACTTTTTCTTTTTTGAGACAGGGTTTAGGTTGCAAATCGCTCATGCCGGGTTTGAACTTGTGCTCCTCCTGCATCAGCCACCCAGAGCTGGGATTACAGGCCTGTGCCACCACACCTGTGTCACAAAGTTTTAAAAACTCAAAGTAAGGGCCAGGGATTTACTTCAGTGGCATAAGCACCTGCCTGGCAAGCGTGAGATCATGAGTTAGATCCCTAGTACCAAAACAAAAACAAAACAAACAAACAAACAAAAAACAAAGTAACTGGGGTTGGGAGGAGTTTGCCTGTTAAGGAATTAATTACCCACTCAAAGAAAGGTGCCCAACCAGGTGTAACTGGTACAGGGAGGAAATGGTTCAGTGTTGTACCTCCCAAGTTGAGCTACTCAATAAACCTTTTATTACTGTTACTGTTGAGATTCTGTCACTGAAAAGATCATATGAAGTGAGTGGGCCAATCTCTCTTAGCTCAGATGCCATCTGTCTCTACTTGGTTTCTCCCAGTCTGTTTTCAGAATGTCTACTTTTCCCCCAAAACTAGTAGCCACTGTCCTCTGGAGCCGGGTCCCTCAGTCTCCATCAGGAACCTCGCCATCGCCATCGCCATCGCTGTCGTTTCTTTCCTCTTGTATTTTCACCCCTTTGTCCGTAAAGTTGTGTGTAACTTTTCTGGGAAAGCCCTTCCCTTGACCTTGCTACTTCCTGTGACTACTTTCTACTTTCCCACCTTCTAATCTGCCTCTTGGAACAAGGGCCTGCTTTTGTTGTCTCATCTTCTCACCTTTTGGGATGCAGCTTTGGTCCCCGCAGGTGTCATTGCCATGGACCCCTCATGGATGGCCTCGCAGTGCTGCTGTAAGTTCTTCCTAGTCTCCTGTGCTGCCATCTCGCACTGTGGTCGGCCCTCACCTCAGCCTTCACTCCTCAGCAGGGACTCTAGGATGCTGATACCTTGTCTCCATGTCCCAGTTCTTCTAGTTGGAGGCACACTCCTGTGCTCTTTGCTCTCAGTTTGTTTTCTCACTCAGAGGACTCCCAAGCCTTTCCACCGAGGTGAACCCCCATCTAAATCCTTTCTCCCTCTTCTCTCTTCTCTCCTCTCCTCCCCTCTCCTCTCCTCCCCTTTCCTTTCCTTTGCTTTTCCCTCCCCTCCCCTCCCTTTCCCCTGTGTTTCTAGGGATTGAATACCAGGCCTCATGCATGCTAGGCAAGTGCTCCACCACTGAGCAACACCCCTACTGCCCCCACCTCATTTCTATTCATTAAATAACTATTGTTCTGATCACCTTACTGCCCCACCACAGAGCCACTGATTAAATGAACATACAGGTAAATGTTTTCCAGGTAACCACTGATCATAAAGCCCGAAGTGCCCAGGGAAGGGGTGGCTGAGTTGGGGGCAGGAAAAACAAGGAGTTGGAATGATGCCAAAGGAGAGAAAAAGTTTTGAAGCAGGTAGATTTGGGTCCGCAGCTGGGCCCTGATCCTTGCCTGCTGTGGTATTAGGGAGGGTACCTCAAATATATGTTTGCAGAACACTTGCTGGCTTCATGCACTGACTTAAAGACTTGGCGTCACTCCTTCCTAATACTAGGACTACCCTATTTTAGAGATTGAAAATTTGCCCATATAACTTAATAGGTGCAGAGCTGAGGTATGCCCCCAGGTGGGCTGGCAGAGTGTGCTTATGACTTCTTGCTCAAGTCTCAGTTTTGTTCTGTTTTGCTCACTGTAGTGTCACCAGCATGAAGGAACCCAGTAAACATCCACTGAACAAAAGAGCATTTATCTCCATGACTAGAAAGTCTCTACTGGATTGGACAGTTTCTAGCAGTCACTGACTTTGGCAGAACCAGGGTCATGGAAAGGTGGGGAGTCAGGCAAAGTGTAGTGGCGTAAGGAGCTATAGTGGCATAGGGAGAGAAGGAGGAAGAGTGGGGACAGGCGTCGGCTGTGGACAGCTCACCTAGAACTGAAAGGAGGAAACAGTTGCAGGTAGCTCCAGGAGCACAGGTTCTGGACAATAATTATAGGGTGGTTTTCTGTTTTGGATGTGTAAGAGAGCTGGAGCTCCAGGAAAGAGGCTCCCTGCTGGGTCAGGGCTCAGAAATGATGTAAGGGATGAATCCCAAGCCCAGTACAGGGGACAATTCCTGCCTCTGATTTGGAGACAGAGATGAGTTATACAGAAAATGGCATCCTTCCCAGGGAAGAGCTGAGGTATAGAAAAACTGCTGGGATGGGTGAAGAGAGCCAAGATAAAAGAATGATGATGCCTCCTGAGGACCAGCTTTGCCAGGAGAGCTGGATAACCTGGAAGATAGGACTTCTCTCTTCTGCTGCTCCCTAGGATGCCTAGCGCCTGCTCCAGAGATAGGCATTTCTAATGCTACTTCTGGCTGGGCCAAGATAAGCTAGATCAATTCTTGAACTAACAGCAAAGGCCAGCCAGCTGGGATTTCTCTAGCACCCTGACAGGCTTTGGGGAGCCAACCAGAGCTGAAGCCAACTAGGCTTTCCTTGAGTGAAGCAATAAAAGGGGAAAATCAACATCCCAATGATCTTGTTTATGGTGCTAAGTAAGCTGTACAGCTTAATCCCTGTGAGGTTAATGAATTTACGACTTGCTTTGGAATTTGACAAGGGCTGTAAAAGAGGAATGAACCACTCTCTGTTCCTTCCTGGCTGCTAAGTATTGGACTAGCCTGGCTTGGCCGCCCTAAATTTAAGTGGTGGGTTCATGGCCAATTGTGGTCTGGGTTCTGAATTAAGTGGACCAAAGGAGGGAAGAGTTCAAGGACCAAAGGACCCTTCCCAAAACCCTCTGATGAAGTCAGAGTAAGCTGCCTTGTGTTGGTCAAGCTGGAGCTCCTAAACTTCAGCATTAAGACTGTTATGTTTTGGGCTAGTGATTTAACCCCTCTGAGCCTCCACTTCCTCATCTGTAAAGGACAGGTGATAACCGTGTAGCTCTGGGTATAGCTGGGAAAAAGATGTGAGATAATGCATGTAAAGAAATTAGCGTCAAGTTTTGTATATAATGAGTTCTCAATAAATGTTAGTGACAGTAATTATCATTTCATTTGGTCTTAAATCATAATTTTCTGTTTGCTTGTCTCTGTCCCCTACCATTTATCCATCCATTCAGAAATTCAATAAATCTTTATTGAAAAATTAGACTGCGTGCCAGGCCCTGTGTCAGACATAATTTGGAGCGAGGCACACACCTCTTATGCACATTAAAAGGAGAGAGCTGAGTGCTGAGAAAGAGGAATGTACAAGTTACCCCGAATGCACAAAGAAAAGGAGTGACTGAGCTACTCAGAGGTCACATTTGGATAATGTCTGGTGTTGACAGAGCAGTTGGAAAGCACAGAAGTCTTTAGCATGTGTTTCATTCTGGCAATAATGAAATCAAGAAATAGTAGTGGGACCACATGGTACAGTGATAGGTCAAAACATTTGGAACTGGCACAGTTTACAAATTTGGTACATTCGGAATTTCATAAGCAGAGAGGGCAGGACTTTCTAATACCACTGTTTGAATAGTTATAAAAATGAAGCTCAAATCATCATTGAGACAATGGAGGCTTCATCTCGTTCTCAGTTGGTGAGATGTTGAGAGCAAGGCTGTGCAGCTGCTTTTGAGTATGTAGAACCTCACAGAGATTCGGGCCTTTTTAACTGTTTCTCAGATAAATAAATAAATCGTTGTATAAATGTATATATTTCCGCTGGGAGCAAAACTACACAAAAGAGACATCAATACTCATCATTTTCTCTTCCTTTCCTCTTATCCTTCCTGAAAAGTGCTCTTACCACGATTGCCAGGGACTCGCATTTTGTCAATATTGATGAGTGAGCCTCAGAAATCCTCAGGTTGTGCTACTGGCAGAAACTTCAGTTCAGTGTGTCTCTCCCTTCTTTTATTTGGCTTCCGAACCATTGCACTCTCCTGTCTTGTACTGCCTTGCTGGACAGTCCTCATTCTCCTTGCTGGAAGCCTCTCCTTCCCTATGAAGGAGGGCGCACGTAAGTGTGTGCATGGATTGGAGCCTGCTTGGCATTCAAGACTCTTCTTAGCATATGGGCTGTTTGCTTCTGAGGCTTGATCTTAGGATATATTTATTCCCTGATCTCTCATCAGAGATCACTGGCTCCTGGTCCACAGTTTTAGTATTTCCAAAGTACTCTCTCTCACTCTTGACTGTCCTGATTCTTGTACTCTGGAATTAGAATTCTGCTGTGATCTGTTAGCAACTCCCATCGAATGAGCCAAGGTCTCAAAGACCTGGAGAAGCAACTTCAATTCAGCTGGTAAAAAGTTAACTTCTGCAGGTAGGTCCTGGATATCTCTCACAGATGCCAACTTGGGCAGAGATCTCACATGGGAAAGGGAGTGGGTACAGAGCTGGTGCCTGCAGGCATGACCTTTGACCACACCAAAAACTGCATTGACAGATAATGTTTGTTTGCCTGTCCCTAGGAGCCTGGTTAATGGACACAGCTAGTTCATACCTAGAGGTGATATCCAAGTGTATGAAGAATGCAAGAGTAGGGTAAAAAGACTAGGGGTGGGTCACAGATTTGCCAAAGAGGAATGAATATACCAGGAGAGCCCAGGTTCTAGTCAGGCCCTCCAAAGTTTCACCCAGTATCCAGTCATGGTAGCCTCTCAGGCCTCACTCTTTCCCCTCTCCTTGACCTCTTTATAGACTCTGTTCTGGTCCTTTAGCTCTCCATCCAGTGTTCTTCTCTTTGCCCAGAGGATAATACTCACAAAACACATGGAGGCTTTAGTTCAATCTTTCTCCTTCTCATTTGCTCCAGACCTGAAAACAATGGGTTTTTGGCTAGAAACTTTGTTTTCTCTGGTGCCACCTCTCCCTACTACTCAGAATATGTGAGAAAGAGCTTGGCCAAAGAAGAGATTCCCTGGCTGGCACTCTGAGGAGGCCCTTTGCTCTCCAGGGAAAGTCCCTGTGGACTCCACCTGTCCGGCTAGCCCCACTGTAGGGGACAGGCAGCTGGGACCCATCCTGCAGGCGTAGAGGCTGAAACAGGCTAATGAATCCTGATGGGAGAAGTGACCTTTTCCAAATGCCACATGTCATTGGATTTTATATCACACAAGGACAATGTGCCATGGGTATTAAAATCGTTTTTCCAATAGTTATATATGTGAGTGAGTGTGGTGCACAGTCTGTATGACGAGAGGAAAATCCTAATGAAGATGTCATCAAATGACCTTTGCTCCTCAGTACCAGACAGCCAGTCTTTAGGATGCCCCTTTTTCAGCCTGGATTTGTCTCTAGACCTCACTTTCCCTCTCTCCCCTTAAGTTCCAGATTCTATATGCCTTGCTCTAGTAAGGTCCACCATCCAGCCAAAAGGACAGCTGGAAGAAGGCAATCACTTAGCACATAGAGGCCCTAACAGAAACTGGCCCTGGGCCTCCTCTCCTCAGCTTCATGGGGAGGCTGGAGGATATTTGGGAAGGAAGGACAGAACCAGACAGAACAGATGGCAGGCATGGTGCTGAGGCTTCTGGAGTTCTGAACACTTGGAAAGGCTGGTCGTGGAGCCCAAAATGCCAGACTGCCTTGTTGAAAGTTTTAGAAAGTCTTACGGCCCAGCTCTAGACATCCCCAGCAGCACTGCTGCTCTGGATAGCTTTGTGAAAAGTTCACACCTGGCTAGAGGTAAAATCTGTGTCTCGGGAACTCTCAGAGAGCCAATCTGTGTTTCACTCCTTGGGTTCAGACCTTGAACCCACATGACAGCCTTTGGGAACCTGAAGTCTTAAAGTCTTCTTTTCTCTCTATTGACTATTTCTAAGTCCATTCGGTAATTCCCGATATGACCTGATTTTAAGTATCCTAATCCATAGGAACCCAGTTCTGTTACTCTGTGAACACCATGCCCATTTTCCATTGCTGATGTGGGGAAAGATGGAAAAGGCATAGGCAACTGGAATCAGAAACACAGATTTTGAAATCCTAGATTCGATTTTTAAAACATATATATACATTTTTTTGAACAGTCTCAATCTGTAGCCTAGGCTGGCCTCAAATTCATAGCAGTCATCCTGCCTTAGCTTCCCAAGTACTGGGATTATGTGTGCGCTACCACACCTGGCCCCAGACTCAATTTTTAATGGTGATATGAAGGATGTAAATAATTTAGTTCGCTTTTTGAGGTTCAATTTCTTTGTCCTAATATGAGTTGAAGGGACAATTTTCTCCTTGGTACAACTTCAGGATGTGGTCCTTGGCCAGGCCAGACCTCACTGGGGACTTACTTAAGCAGAGACACTCAGAAAGAATTGTGGCATAAGGAAAGGGATGGATAGAAGTAAATAAAACTCATCAATAGCAGGTTGTCCCAGATGAGTACCAGAATGAAGTGGCCAAAAGTCCTAGAAGTACACACACAGTTTATTCCCACTCTAGCTTTTATGCTTATACAAACCAAACCACATGTAAGAGGCTGTTTGTTTGGTGATGGGCCCTAACCTGCCTTTTTAGGTCCCACAGTACCAGATTGGGCCTCCCAAAGTCTAGGGAGAGACTAAGATCCAGCCCAGGAGTACTTCCTGGAACAATCAGTGCTCTTCATACTTTTTAAAAATTTTGTACAGAGAATCAAACTCAGGACTTTGCATTTGCCAGGCAGGCACTGTGCTGGTAAGCTACTTCCCTGGCCCTCTCCATACCTTCCTTTTGCTTCCTCAGATCCTTCAGTAGCCCAGTTCTGAATCTTGGTCCTCATTATTCAACAATTGTGCAATATAGATCAAGTAACTTCAGCCTCTGCACCTGTTTTTTTGATTTGAAATACTTAGTTAATTTACCCACCTCCAGGTTATTATGAAGATTACCTGATTTTATATACATAAAGAATGTTGGACACCCAGTAAGCACTTAATAAATATTTGCTATTATTATTGTACTACTCTGAGGGCAGCTGTGAAGGTCATGGATTCTAAATAATAGGAATGTGTTATTTTTGGCATCCTGTCAAGGTCTGTGTTCTGTGGGAGTGATTGATCAGTGCCTCGTCTGCCAAATTGGACATAGTCCTACGGGTGGATTTACCACTAGTCTAGCCAGTCAGAATGGAACACAGCTATTTGTCCTCTCAATTGTTCTGAAGTCCAAAATATACGAGCTGTTTGGGGGCAACCACAGCCCTGCTTTTTCTGATTTGCCATCTGAGCCTCTCTTTAGTTTAATTTCCCTTCCCTTTGCAGGAACTCATATTCAAATATTTATACCAGTTGCATTCATCTGTTTGGAAGATTCTACCCATTATTTGAGCATCATGATCATTAAATATCTGATTCTGTCATTCTTCTTGAAGCTGTTTGTGAAAATACCTCACTTCAGAGCCAGTAGCAAGAAAGCACACACTAAGTCTGGCTGTTTCAGGTCTCTCTTGTTCACCGGGCAAATTAATTCTCACCCTTCAGGACTTAATTCCAATTTCAGTCTTCTTTGAGAACTACTGACTATCATATTTAGTTTAAAAAATATTTGTCACACATACACAAAAACATTTGTCAGAACATTTCATATTAATTAGGATGGCTGTTATAAAAAGACAATAATAAATGTTGGAGAGGATTGGACAAACTGGAGCTTGTACTATTTTCTGGTGGGAAAGTAAAAAGTTTGGATGTTCTTAAAAATATTAAATACAATGTCTTCATATGACCACCCACTGGATTTAGATTCAGGTACATAGCCAAGAGAACTGAAAACCTTCATCCATACAAAAAAGACATGAATGCTCATAGCTGCATTATTTATCACAGCCACAGCATGGAAACAACCAAAATGCCCTTCAATTGATGAATAGATAAATAAAATGTGATAGATCATATGATGGAATATCCTTTGGCCATAAAAAGGAATGAAGTACATGCTGTAGCATGAATAGACCTTGAAAACATGCTAAATGAAAGAAACCAGTCACAAAAACCACATATTGTAGGATTCTGTTTATATGAATGTACAGATGAGGCAAATTTATAGGGATAGTAGATTAATGGTTGCCAGCAGCTAGTGAGGGGAGGCATGGTGACTGCTAATAGGATTTCTTTTGGGGGAAGAAAAATGGTCTAAAATTAGATCGTGGTGTTGGTTGCATAGCCCTGTGAATATACTTAATCAGACACTAAATTTTATACACTTGAAATTGGTGAATGTACAGTTTGCAAATGATAATGCAATAATGCTGTTACTTTTTTGTTGGTACCTACTACATGCTAGACCTTAGTAGTAGTAGGGTGGGGCTCTGGTAGAAGGTTGGGAAGGGTGTTAAGAGAATGTTCCTTGGGTTGAAATATTCTTTTATGGCTGAGTAGAAATCCAGTGAAGAAATAGGGGAAGAGAATGTTCCTAGCAGAGAAACAGCAAAAAAAAAAAAAAACCCTATGAGCTTTGAAGTCAAAATCGTAACTGACTCACTTACTACTGATATGACTATGGCAAGTTACCTAAGCTGTCTATGCCTTAGTTTCTTTTTCTTTTCTTTTCTTTTCTTTTCTTTTCTTTCTTTCTTTCTTTCTCTCTTTCTTTCTTTCTTTCTTTCTTTTTTTCTTTCTTTCCTTGTCTTTTTGAGGCAGAGTTTTACTATGCAGTTCAGGCTGGCCTTGAACTTACTTTGTAGCCAAGGCTAATCTTAAATTTCCAGTAATCTGCCTGCCTCTGCCTCCAGAGTCCTGGGATTACAGGCATGCAATACCATGCCTGGCTCTGCCTGTTTCTTTACCTGATATAATTATATCTACTTTGCAGGTACTGCTCTCTACTATGTAACATGGGCTGTGGTGATGATGAATCTACATATATGAAGTGCTAAATAGAGAGATATATAATAAGATCCCTAAATGTTAGCTACGTCATATTTTGGTATTCACAAAAGCTAAGGATGCGGATGGAAAGACAGGTAGATACCAGATTATATGGGATCTTCATGCAGGCAGAGAAGTTTGAGCCTAGACAAGAGGAAATAGATGTCTGGAAGAGAAGGGAGGAAGAAAGTGTTTAGAAGGAGTTAAAGGGAATAGGGTTCAACACTGAGGAATATCATATATACTGATTTTCTTGATGATGTAGAAAGTGAGAATGAATGTCAACTTCACTGGGTTAAGAAATGCCTAGCAGATTAATAAAGCATGCTCCTAGATGTGTTTGATGGGTGCTGTATAATACTGTCCCTCATCTATCCCTCTGCGGCACTCTTCCCCTGCTGGGCTTCCTTGCCACCATGAACTAAGCAGCTTTACTTCCCTCTACCCCTCCAAAATGATGTCTCTCCCTTGGTGCAAGCTGACCACAGACTGAAACTGTGAGCAAATTAAACTTTTTCTCCTTTAATCTGTGGATGTTGGGGGGTGTTGGCTCAATGGTAGGAAAGCTAATAATACCCTTATCATGCTGTTTATTCCCGGTAAGCTCTTGCTATTTGTCTAGGCGCCATTTATCACTTCTTGTCTTTGCTATTGGTGATCCATCCATGCCCTCTTGACTATTTGATCTGCCATATCGCCCTCTGCTCTACATTCTCACAACACCTTGAATATACCTCTATTTATACAAGGAAATTTGGCAAATATTCAATTCCTTACTCTCCTATCAGCTCCTGGATCTCCTCCCACTTGTCAGCGGTGCCTACCTGGGTTCCTTCCCAGAGTGAGTCTAGAGTAGAGAAGACAAAGTGAACTGAGAAACAGCAAAGTGAACTGAGATGAGGTAAGGAAGATTATTGAGATGTCAACTCTTCCAGTTGACATATGGCCCAGCCAGCCTGGGCCCCAGTTAGCCACAGCAACTGTCTGGCTGAAATAACAAGTTAGAGACTGAAAAACTGGCCAGTCCTCTTTGTTTACTCAGCTTTATCCTCCCCACCTTTTTCTTTGGACAATGCCCTGCTGGGCTGGGGCTGTCCTGCTGGGTTGTTGCTGGGGCTCCCCTGCCAAGATGGAGACCAGCTGCTCAGCTGTTTACAAGGTGAATCCGGTTTACACTTGGGCGCCCATCCTGTCCTGACTGCACTGGGGAGCTCCAGTCAGAGCCCCCTCTTTATTGAGGGTTCCCCAATTTTAGGCCGGAGGGCAATAGGGCTGGTTGAGGATCTTACATGCTCAAGGTTCAGGGAAGGCAAGTAAAAATGGTATAAGACCTGGCCCCTAGGCCAGACTTCTGCCCTTAAGAGCCTGAGGGAAAGCAGAACTTCTGGAATCCCATAGCTTCTATTTTTGTTCTTTTAAGTGATGAACTTATGACAACAAAGATGGCAACCCCCCCTTCCCCAATTCTTCCTGGTAGCTAAGGTCTGGGAAAGTCTCTGCCTTAAGATCAAAGGAAATGATGTATATGGGAGGACTTGAAAAGCATTTGTTACTCTGATGAAGTGATCTGTGTTAATTCACCAGAGCAAATCAGCTGATGTCCACGGGTGAAGAACAAGTCCCCACATTGGTGGTTGCTTTAGGGTAGGGCTTAGGTCCTAGCCAGCTTGGTGGTCTCACGATCCATCACAGAACCTGACACATGGTGAGGCCCAGTTATCCCATTTATTAAATAAATGTTTCTTAAGAAGCTTGGAAACTACTGGGAGAGCAAGTAATAAAAGCCCAGCTAGAGCGATGGTCCCCCAGGGCCAGCACAGGAGGCTACACAAATAGGGAGGCTCCTCACCTGGGCCAGGAATCAGGGATGGCATGTCAGAGGCGGTGTCACTGAAGATGTGGCAACCAGATATACTTCTTAGATGAGGGTGGAATGAAGTGAAGAATCTCTAATGGCAGAGCAGGGGCAGGCTGACTGGGTTACCCTCTCATTCCTTTGTCCCCCATTGGACTGAAGGGCTAGGCCTTTGGCTCTTAAGTACTGGGGCTCCTTTTTTCTGGATCTGACTTCCCAAGTAAATTTATTAAGGAGTGACTGTGAAGTCCTGGGAAGCTTTTCTCCATGCTACTCGGTCTTCTTAAACTGGTGAATGGAGGGGTATTAGATGGTGTACTTACTGGCTGCACGAAGCCCATCTTGATGGCAAACAATTTAAAGCTTGATGATCTGAAAAGTAATTGGGAGTCAGCTAATGGGGATGTGTCCTCATGGACTCAACGGCTAACTGTTGATTCTAAATTTTTTATTTCTGTCTTGTGCTCTCTTGGGAGTACTGGACCCTTACATATACTGTCAGTGAGTGCAACTCTTTGAGCCAGACTAGTCACTATGAACTCCCCTGATCTCTTTCCAGACTTGTTCCTGATCGTGGTTCAGATCTACTGTCCATGATTCTAACCTTCAGCTTCCTTCTAAGGATGCTGGTTTCCTTTCCTCCCTGGTCTGGTGTCCCCAAGGACTGATAGTTCAATAATGATACCTCAGCTGTCCTGAACTCAACATATGTGCAGGCATTCTGACTGTGAGCTTCCTCATACCAAGTCTTCAGTGGATCCTATTGTCCTCAAGACAGACAAGTTCCCAGCACCTAATTCATAGGATTCTGGTGAAGGGTAAACAGCATAATGCTTTAAAAGCACCTGGAATATAGCCTAGGACATTTTAGACATTCAATGAATAATAGTCATTTTTATACATTATAATAAACATATAATATCTATCATATTATAATTTTATTATAAGTTTCCTCATTCCCTGCTATGTTTTTGTGTCTGCCTGTCTTTTAAGTTTTCTTTCATGCCTTCTACATGCTTTCTTCCTTGAGAGCCTAGAACTCCTTTTTCAAGTCTCTGTGTCCTTGTCCATGTCATTCAATATGGTTTCCACCTGTAGGAACCTGCTCTTCACTTATTGAATTCTTTATTATCCTTCTTCCCGAGCAGCCCTCCCCAAGCAAAGTAACAGAACAAGATTCAACAGAGAAATATTTTTCTTAAATGATTAGCAATGGTGTTCAGTATTGTAGAGGAGGAGGATGACCCAAATCCTCAGTGGCAGTAGCTGATGGCAGAGATCAAAAATCTACCCTTAAGATACAGACACCAAGAGGATTGAAAAATGGTTGGTCTGAGGTCATCTGCTTGGGAAACAGATGGTCTTGATGCTGTGGAGGCTGACGTATTAGGGGGAGGTCAAAGGACCAGTAAGTAGGATGTTGCAATAAACCAGGGACAGATCAGTTAGCTGTGAAAGAGGGGCTCATTGTTTAGTGAGGAGTCAGACAAGTAAGCAGGAATTATAGCACAAGATGACAAACATAATAGCAGAAGCAATGTGTTATTGAAGCATGGATTTAAAAAAATGTCTCTTCCTCAATGAATTTCAGGATGCAACTATGTGGGGTAAATAAATACCTGTGAGTACCTGCTCTGTGCCAGGCACTGGGCAGGGTGCTGAGGATACAGAGGGTGCAAAGATGAATTGATACAATTTCTGCCACCTAGTGGGAGGAGACAGCTATGCTAAAAAATGCCACAAAGCCAGTCAAATGTCACATGTTCCAGACTGCCTCATTTTCCATTTAATGTGATAAGAGTCATTATCATCTCATTCTTCAAGCTAGAAGCCTGGATATTATCTCTGATTCCAAGATTTATGTTTTAGACAAACCATAAAACATCCTGTAGAAGAAGGGATTAGAGGAAAGGAGACCGGAGGCAGGGAGACTAGCTGGAGGCTGAGGCAGTAATTTGGTGAAACATGGTGACCATGGTCTGGATTAGGTAACAGCCTTGGAAATGGATAGAGGTAGATTGATCTGAGACCTGTGTGAGGTAGAATTAACAGAAGTTAGTAACTCAATATAGGGGTAAGAAAGAAGAATCAAAAAATAATTCCAGGATTGTAGATTGGGCCTCTAAACTGGCATTATGATGCCAGTTAAGGAGGGAGGCAAATGCACACTTTTTTTTTTTTTTTTGATGGGTTGCACTTTAGATATCTTCATGTGAAACATCCAGTAGGTGACTGGAAGTTCAGGAGACTGTTTAGATTGAAGTTGAAATTTAGAAGCCATTGGCATGTCAGAGAAGGCTTTGCATGAGAGAGGGCGAGATCACCAGATGTACTGTTTTGTGAACAGAGAAAAGTGGAGCAAGAATTCATCTACTCATTCAATACATTCATTGAATACCTACTATGCTCCAAATACTCTTCTGGGGGCTGGAAATATCAGTGAACGTGGAATTTACCTTCTACTGCTGGAAGCAGACCACCTACAAATGAAACACTGAGTAGTATCTCAGGCAGGAGGAGATGCAATGGGGGAGAAGGGAGCGGAGAGATGCAGTGGTCAGGGAGGCTTCCTGAGGCGGTAACATTTAAGCAGCGGAACAACGGTGGGGAAAGAATTGTGGGAATTGTGAGGAGTGCTTTAGGCAGAGGAAACATGCTTAAAGGTCCTGCTTATTCAAGGGGGATAAGCAAGGCTGATGTGGCTGCAGTGCAGGGCTTGGGAGAAAGCAGCAGAAAATGGAACAAGGTGGGTAGGACGTGAGGCGCCAGGCCATGGGGTCCTGTTGGCCAAGATAAAGATGCTGGATTTCGTTGTGTGTGTGAGAGGAAGGTCTGGAAAAAGTTGGAGCAGGGGAGTCATAACATCTGTTTTATGTTTTAAAGATTATTTTAGCTGCAGTGTGGAGAACAGTTTGCAGGGGGTCAAGAAAGGAAGCAGGCTGACGATTGCAACTGCATAGTTAAGGGATGCTGGCCGCTTGCACTACTATCTAAGCAATGATCGGAGTAAGAAATCTGGTTGACTTCCCATTTGCTAACATAGCGGGTCAGTGTGGTAAAACAGGTGCCCAGGCCTGGAAGTGAATTACAGAAGAGGAGAGCAGGGTATGGCGGTGCCCATCTACAATTCCAGTTACTTGGGAGGCTGAGGCAGGAGGACTGATAGTTTCAGGTTATCCCGTACAACTTAGTGAGACAATTTTAGAAAGGTGTGTGTGTGTGTGTGTGTGTGTGTGTGTGTGTGTGTGTAGGGAAGGAGATGGGGGATGTAGCTCAGTGGTTCCTATGTTCAATGTCTGGTACAAAAAGAAAAAGAGAGAGACTTCCATATAACTGTATTGTCTTTTTCCTTTTTTTTTTTTTTTATCGGTACCAGGGATCGAACTCATGACTACCTGCTTGCAAGGCAGGCGCTTATGCTGCTGAACTAAATCCCTAGCCTCCAATATAACTGTATTGTCTGTGGCACACTCTGCACTTCTCTTCCATTAATCCAGCTAATGTAGATGGCATGTCCATTGTGTGTACTCCCGGTCCTAGGTGCTGGCCAGTCAGTGTTGAGAGGGACTGACAGAGCTTCAATTCTAGTAGGAGAAAAACCCTGCATTTTTAAGAAGTGATAAGTATTATGAAAAAAATCAAATATGACACTGTTGTAGAAGGTGACAATAGGTAGATGTGTAAGAAAAGCCCCTGTGATGGTGACCTTTGAGGTGAGTCAACACTCCTGAATCTGACTAGGTCTGCTTCCCAGCATTGCTATTTACCGCAGAGACTATGGATGGAAATGTACATGGACTAAAATAGTGACAAATGGCTGTCTTTAGCTTTGTTCTGTTCTCCTCTCTGTTACCCAAAATATATTTCATCATTTTCATTAAGATCTAGAAAAAAAATAGCATTTTATTCTAGGAAGGCCCTTAGAGGCACTGGCTTCTTCAGCATCTGTCTCTAGGGGCCTTCACAGATTACCCCAAAAACCCTGGTCTCCCAGGAGCTCTTGGTATCTGTTGCCACCATCCAGGTTAATCCCTGGATAACACACTTGCATCATGGGTCTGCTTCTCCTTATAGACCATGAACATCCTGGTGCCCAGGACAATGCAGCCAGAGAGGCTTAGTGACTACTGGAGTGGTCTAGAAAGGAAGGCCCTACAGTCTCCCTATCTCACTTCTCCCTGGCCTCCTGTCTGCTTTTCTCCCTCTCCTTCTCCGCAGCTGCACACACCTTCCCAGCAGGCCTAGGCCAGTAGCGTGAAGATCCTAAGTCTTGTGGGTAGGGCCTAGACTACCCAGGGCCTAAAACGGCACACAGCCCCACCCCACAGGCAGTGCCTCAGGCAGCAAAGTCATGGCCTGGATTCCTCTGTCTCCACGTTTAAGAACATCTCTAACTGCTCCTTGGATAGCTCAATTAGTAAAGTGAATATATTATATAAAGTCTAAAAGATTAAACTATCATCGTCAGCCCATAATTTCATGAAGAAGTCAGGGGACCGTATCCCTCTTATTAACTCTATAACAAATGTGATGAAAATGTTCAAATAGAATGTTAATGCAATGTTACGTGTAATTTTCCCAGGCGATTTTCTGCTGAAATATTTCTTTATTAATAGTAATTGAGGGTATAAATTATGAATGAGGCGATTTTCTCCTTTCAGTAGGAAAGACGTACTAATGGCAATAATTCTTTATAATAATTTTTGGGGATCGTGGGGCAGGGAGACAGGCTAGTCTAAAAACAGACAAAAGCCCCTCTCTGGAATCTCCCTTGGGGAGATGACATCTTGGCCACATCCAACCTCTCTCTAGCTCTGCACACCTCAGCCTGCCCACAAATAAAATCTTTGTTCTTCGTCAATTTTTCAGAATCCTCAAGGTCCATTTAGAGAACTGGAAGGAAGTTTTTGTCCCAAGTTCTGACATAGACTAAGCTCTGATGCTAACTTTTCTACCTAGAAACAACATTGCCAAAAAGACCAAAGCCAGGCTACTCTCCAGAGCTGTCAGACCTGGCCAGTCTGAACCTGCTGTCTTTGCAGCGCCCTACAACACACATGTACGAATGGCTCTCTGAATGCTTCCTATCATATCCCTGTTACATCCCATAAATGAATGGAAAATAAGGCAAGCAGGGAGTGTGCATTCTGGCCTAGACAGTGCATTGGTGGGAAAGCTGGGGACTCAGCCCTATGGCCTTCCATAGCCTCCAACTTAGGCCACTTCTAGGTCTCTCCTGGAGGCTGCAGGCTCCTCCTGCCCTGGACTATAGCTTCATTATTGCTGGCCCCAGACTGGGCCAAAGCCAGCCCCAGTGCTGAGGAACCCAAGTGGGCTCATTGGCCTTGGCCATGTTGCCTGAGGTTTGTCATTGCTCTGAACAGTGCTTCATAAGGACCACAGAGGAGCATCTGCTGACCTCTCTGTATGGATTGGACTAGTGCCTTTCTTCAGAGTTTTTCTTCATGCAGGAGTTTCCCATTTGGTATTTACTCTTTTATTTATTCAGCAGACATGAAATATATGCCTACCACATGCTAGGCAGTGGGCACTGGGGTTATAAAGAAGCATTTGCATAGAAGGAATGAAGATAAATTTAGTGTTCCCAAGACAGATGGAACAAGAACAACTAGACCATATCTACATGAAATACAACATGTAAGCAACACCTGCCTATTTCACAGTATGTGTCTGTTATTATTATTGGAATGTGTGGAACAACTCTTAGGCAGCCAGTGTGACTGCAGCAGAGGGAGGGTAAGACAGAGGTGGGAATAAGAAAGGGGACAGGTTCTGCCAGAGTGTGTGGCCACAATTGAGAGGACTGGCCCCTGGAAGATTCTCAGTGGAGATGTGGCATTGTGGAACATTCACTGTTAGGAGAGTGCCAGTTCTCTCTCAACCTCCCCATCCCACTATGGTTGAGGGAGAACTGGCATTCTGGCTCTGGTGATGCAGTGCCCATTCTCCGAGGTGCCACCCACTGAGGCATGATGGCAAAGTTCAGCTACAGACAAGTGGAATCTGAGTCAGATGCCTGACAATATCAGGGGAGTCTCGGCTTTAGGGAGGGACTGATGTCCTAGGCTGGCTTTTAGCAATGATCTCTGGGCTCTGCTGGGCACATTACGCTGCATTTCATCATCTGTTCACAAGCCTGTTTTTCCTCAGGATCAGGGAGCTACTTGAGGGTGGGAACTAGGTATGGTGGTTCCCCAGACTTCACTCAGCAGCATAGAACAGGTCCCACAGTGAATGATGGTGGTAATGCACCCAGTGAGCAAATGAATGAATGAATGAAGAGAAGAGGGGAGTGAAAGAAAAGCCTATGTTCTGTGAGACTATCCCTGCTTTTGATGGCCACCCCCAAATCTCTTAGGGTTGTTTATAAACAGAATATATTTCCCTGAAACCTTCCCCACAAGAAAAGATAGATGCTGTCCATGTCACCGGAAAGATCACTTGGGAAGTGCTGTTGGCACTCTCAACAACCTCCACGATACTGGACATTCCTGATGCCATCCAAAGGGCTTCTTCCCTGGAGCAGCCAGGAAATTCCCCCCCAGTTCTGAGATAATGCCTAGGGGCTACATGACCAAGTGTGGTCCCTGACCCAGCATCCCCTGCCTTCCCCCCTTGCAAAATCTTAATCTCCAATAACTGGTCAGAAATGAAGCCACTGTAACCTAAGAATCTTGTATTGTGCAAAACATCACTTTTCCTAGCCTTCTGATTAGACATTTCCTGCTTCCCAACCAGAATCCAAAAGTGGGAACATCTGATCTCCTGAACCTGATGAAGAACACTGGCCCATTCCCTTGATTCCCTCTCACAAGCCAGATTCTAGGAGAGAAGCCTGACAAGTGCTTTTTGGTACATTCTAGGAATAATTCTCCAGAAGCTCATATCTGGCCTTTACCATCTCTGATTTTTCCTTCTCTTTAAATATAAAAAATGTATCAGGAATATTTCAGGATTCCTTGGCAGGGCAAGGTCCTGTGTCTGTGTAACTAGACTGGCTCAGCTTTCTGCCCTCCAGAAGCAAAGGTGGAGATCGGTAATACAGCTATCTTAGTGAAGATCTCTGAGTGGTCATGGTGACCTCTTGACCAGAGGTCACTGGGGTGACCTCCAAGGGCATCTCTGTGTCTTCCTAAGGAAATTCCAGGCTACAGAGTCCTTTGCCCCTTCCCTCAAGGGAATCTATCCATTAACAGCTGCCCTCCATATTAGGAAGATGTACAGGCTCCTGTAGCAGACCCTCTGTGTATAGCAACTGGCCTCGAGACTTCTCCAGCTTCTGTTTTCTGTCAGAGTATCACTGCTTGTCTGGAAAAATCCCTCTCCAGTCTCAGATTCATATCCGCCATTCAGTACCAGGTCATTGTTAGAAAAGAAAAACTCAAGGCTAGTGCAAGACTGCCCTGATGGGGAGGGGCAAGCAGACTCCACAGTCTATCTTCTGGTCCCTTCAGTGCTCCATAAGTCAGAATCTCAGACACCAGCAGGTTCAACAAGAGAGGGACTGAGGACTTCATTTATTCCCTCCCTCCACACTTAGTCTGGGGTCCCATGGGCCGGTGCTGCCCACCTTAGCCCCTTTCTTGTTGAGCCAACAGCTCGATCTTGATCTCTTGAACTGGAAGGTCGACTCCAGAGGGGCTTGCTCTGAACGCCAATGCTAATCCGGTTAGGGACCGGCTGGGCGCTGCGCTCCTTCTGTAGGCCCAAGTGCAAGTGAAAAAATGCCAATTACCAGATGACAAAAAGGGTCCTTGCCCCTGGGGAAGGGCAAGCTAGGGGGAGGAACAGGAGGGGCAGAGTAACTGAACACCTTGCCGGAAATAGCTCCTATCAGTCCACTTAGGGAGCCATCAGCCTGGGGCAGATTTATGGGCAGCGTGCGCCCCTCTGATAGATCGGACTATTTAAAGGCAGCCAAAGCCTCCATTTATATCAATGTGGAGCAGAGAGGGAGGGTGAGAGGCTGTGAGCTGGGCAGTGAGAAGCAGCGAGGGGGCCAGCCCCAGGTGGGACGTGAGGCTAGCAAATTGGCCCCAGAGAAGAGGTAAGGCTGGGGGCCAGAAGGATAAGGTCACAAGGCCAGAAGGGGAGTGTCAGGTGTCTAGTCCCATGGGCACTGGGGAGATGGGGCCTCAGGAATCTCTGGACAGCACCTTTTCCCAGCCCTGCCCAGCCTCTCGGAAGTCTAACTAAAATGGGAAGCTCTCCTGGAGGTGGCGGAACTCCTCATTGGATTTCCTGGCTGCCCCACCTCCCCAGCTTCGGGGCATGCTTGCCCTCCACGCAACCTCCCCCTTGCCTGGGCCCAGGGAGAGGAAAGGGGTAATTGTGTTAGGCTGGGGGCATTAGCCGCTGAGGGATGGGCTGGCTGCTTCTTGCCTGCCTGTCCCCAGCCTGCACTTCCTGGGGGCAGATTAAGTGGCTCCCATTGCTCTCTCTGGCTCTGCCTAGGCCTTGCTCCCTAACTCCATTACCCCCTGGCTGAGGTGCTTGCCCGACCCATGGTGGTCCCTCTGATAATTCACCTCTCAGGAAACTCTGCCTTGCTGACCTCTCCTGGCTTCCTTCTCTGCTCACTCCCTCTCACCCTCCCTCCTTTTCTGCTTTCTCCCCAAGAGGTGCACCCAACCTTATTCTCTTGGCCCTGTGGCAAACCGCTATAATTTACTCACGTGTTACTGGGCACAGGACCAAAGTCCATCTGTCAGTCTGTGGGCTGTGGAATGCTGACCAAGCACTTTCTATCAGCCAGTTCCCATGCTAGGTGCTAGGGACACAGAGTTGATTCCCAAAAGTCCTTGTTCTGGATTAATTTATAATCCACGGGGTAGTAAGCAAGGAGAAAATGGGACCAGAATCGTGTTTTATGCAGCTCACTGTGGCTATGTCTGGTGTGTAGAATAAGACTAGTGAGACTGAGAACAGAGGCTGAAAAACACAACAGTGGTTCTTACCCTTGGTTGAACAATGGTGAGCTTTAAAATTGCTGATGCCCAGGCCACACTAAGATCAATTAAGCTAGCATCTCTGGGCAGTGATTCATCCAACCCCTACCCGACTTGGGGAGTCCAGTGAACACCCAAGATTGAATGAGGAAGAAGGCCATGCAATTGATCAGGCAAGTGGTGAGTTGAACAGAGGTAGAAAGGAGGGAAGAATTTGAGAAAATATTTCCCTTACAGTTATTTTTAACAGTTAATATTCTCTCTGTTCATTCTCTATTCCTCAAACTCTTAGCAGATGACCTCAATTTTAAATTCACAGAGGAGGAAAGAGGGAAAACTCAACAGAAATGATGAATTCTTGAAGGCAAGGTGTCAGTTCTAATCTACAAGGCCTAGCCAAACTCCATGGGATGAGTGTCCAATAAATATTGAAGTGAACTGAACCTAACGGGCAACTGTGACTGTAGGGCTCCAACCCAGGGGTGGGATTTGAAAAGAAGATGCAGATATGACTGAGGAGCTTATGGAAGAGAAGGTACATGGGAGCCTGAAGGAGGACTCCTGGAGGTTAGAGAAGCTGGCACTGGAAGGAGAAAGGAACCAAAGCAGGCAGCTTCCTGCAAAGACTGTCTCTGCCCCTCCCATTTGTCTTTTTTAAGGTTCTTTCTTTCTTTCTTTTTTTTTGGACAGGGTCTCACTATGTAGTCCAGGCTGGCTTTGAATTCAGGGCAATCCTCCTACCTCAGCCTCTTTAATACTGGAATTATAGGTGTGTGCCACCACACCCAGTTCCTTTCATTCGAGTTTCTTAACAAACTTTTGAAGTTACTCTCTCTTCCTTCTTTCTTTTCTTTTCTCTCTCTTTCTTTCTTTCTTTCTTTCTTTCTTTCTTTCTTTCTTTCTTCCTTTCTTTCTTTCTTTCTTTTCTTTCTTCCTTCCTTCCTTCCTTTCTTTTTCTTGGTGTGGTACTGGGGATTGAACCAGGGCATCCCACCCCTTTTTTATTTTTCATTTTGAGATGGTCTTGCTGAGTTGCCCAGGCTAGGCTCAAACTTGCCATCCTCCTACTTCAGCTTCCCATGCCAGGAATTATAGGTGTGTGTCACTGTGCCAGGCTGGGTACTGTCACCTCTATTATTTGGATGGAGAAACAGGTTCAGAGACAGTAATTTCCCTACAGAGATTGAAATTCAGGAGCAAAGATTTGAAACCATGTCTGTTCAACTCTAAGGTCTTTGCATTATGTCATATACAGGAAACAACAGTGTCCCAGAGAATTTCAGGAATGAGGGAGGGGTCAATGGTATTGAATGCAGCAGCACCCCCTCTTCCTGTTCACCTGGTCCCACTTCCCTGCATGGCCTTGAAACAAGCACCATCAGAGCCAGGGAAGGAAGGCTCAGAGCCCCCAGTCCTCCTGTCTACCAGAATCAATATGCAGGTGCAGCCATGTCCTGCAGCAAAGGCCAAGGACTTGGGTGCCCTATTTCAGTCTCAGCCCAGCCCAGTTAAGGATGCTCAGCTTGGACAAGCTCAGCTTGTCCTTGTCCCTGGGAATATAGGACTTTTCCAGCAAAGAAGGGGCTGCCTCGCCCCCACCCCAGGTCACAGAAGTCCTTCTTATTCAGTGTGATCAGGCTGCTGTTTCCTTCCTAGAGAAGTGTTCCCCAGTCTCTCCCTGATACCTCTGGCCTCATGAAATGCTTCATGTTTGGTTCCCACTGTCTCATTTCATGAAGGCCTGAGAACTCTGATCGTGATGTGGTTTGGTTACTTGGTAGTGTCTGTTGTTCCCAGCCCTGTTCAATTCATCAGATCTCCAAGGGCAGGGAGCAAGTGTAAATGTTAACTAGGTCCACAGCATTCATCTGCGCTGGCATTGGATGAATACACACAACAAGTGAATCAGGGAAGCAACTCTAAGGGAGGATGGAAGGGGATAGGAGTAGAGGAGGGGACGATAGGAGAAAGGAGGACACTCTGATTTGCAATGACTCCAGTAGTGAAAATGACTCCAGTTTTGCCAGTGACAATTTCTAAAGGGTCTTGGGGGTATACACCTGCTTTCTGGGACTTCTTTGGGCAAGTGAACTTCTGGCACCAGGGCCCTTATAGTTGTGTGAGACCTGCTGAGGATGAAACTGAGACTGATACAGCGGCAGCAGCGTGGTGAGGAGAGACTGAAGGCACTCCTATATCTTTGCTCAGGAAATGGCCTCATAAAAGTGACAGGGAGACGCACCTATGGATGCTTGTTAAAGTTTTATTACTAATCACCTCCAAAGTCAGTGAGACAAGGGAGGGGGCTGCAAAATGGAGTCATCAAGATCCAGGAGCAAGTGTCAGTAGCCTCAGCATCAGAGGCAGGACTGGTGCACGGCTACCTGTGGGGCCCTGGACTCCCACACTGCTTGCTGGGTCCCCCAGGATGAGGTGCTCTTATGCCTGCTCCCCCACTTGTGAAATGGACAGCTCCTTATTTACTTCCTGTGTGTAGCAATCCATAAAACCTCTGGCTAAGCCATCTGATCTGTCCCCACACCCTCCTCCCAGTGCACTGCCCTAGGCAGATGATACCATCTCCCACTTAGACTATTATATCAACCTGTTTTCTGTCGCTATAATAAAATACCTGAAGTTGTGTGGTTTATTAGAAAAAGAGGTTTACTGCCTCATGATTCTGGTGGCAAGAAGGTCTGAGCTGTATGGTCTTGGTTCCCTGGTTGTGTTGCAGCATGGTAGAGAACCAAAAAGAGAAATGGTCTTTTCCAGAAGGAGCCAAACACATGAGATAGGGTTGTTTTACAATTCACCGTGGCAAGAACTAACTCCATAGGCCCAGTTTGGATGCTTTTCTATGGCAACATCTCAGTGACCTAATTCCTTTCCACTAGGCTCCATGCCTACCATCTGTTAATATTGTTACGTTGAGGACCAAGCATCCAGCACACAAACCTCTGGGAGACAAACCACATCAGTCACTGGGATGGCTCCCAAATGAGTCCTGTATTTAGTTTGCTCCTCTGGATGATTCCTCTCCCACACTGTGCCAAGATCTTTCCTTTTGGGCCGGGGATTTAGCTCAGCTGTGTAAGCACCTGCCTGGTAAGCACTAGGTCGTGAGTTCGATCCCTGGTACCAAAAAAAAAAAAGATCTTTCTTTTCAGTGACCTCCAGTTGCTAGAGAATGGGCTCAATTCCTTAGCTCAGCATGGAAATTCCTCCAGGATTTGGGCCTAGCCTCGCCAATTAATACCCCTTTGCACCATTCTCTTGTGGCTGCACTGAATTTCCCCTCAAATCCATGTCTTTCTGCCTAGAAATTATTTTTTTCTGAATGCTTGCTTAGTCATCAGATAATTCTTTCTTAAAGACATACTCGAATATCGTCAGGAAGGGTTCCTATTCTGCCTCTCCACTGGTTTTGCTCAGTGCATGTATCACACTGCTTTCTAATCATCTATTTATTTGTACATGCACTTCAGACTGTAAACTCCTCTAGGGCAGGATTCATGTCAGATTCATTTCTCCATTCCCAGGAGCCCAGTTTGTCATCACTGTTTCCTAAACAAAAGAGTTGCAGAAGAATTGTTATGATTTTTATATCCCACAAGGCTGTAGCTACACAAGGGTAGGGACACTGTGGTCTCACTCAGTGAGGTAACCTTAGTACTTACACAGCGCTTGACAGGAGAGAGAAGCCCAACAACTGGATGAATAAATGGAGGACAAATAAAGAAGACTGTTGCTTGAGCAAGCATGCAGAAGTGCTAAAGATACTATCTTGATTGTTCTGTTCACGTGTGTTCCTCCCAGTTATCCTTTCTCTTATCCATCTAGTCATCACTGCCTCTTCCCTCTCAGAGCCAAACTGATGAAATGAGAAAGAATCTAGAGATACTGGAAAATCTTGAGGCTCTTTTTACTGTTGGGGAAACAGTGTCTGCCTCTCCAGTCGTATCATGATTTGTCCCCTTCCAATATCTGAATGGAGAGAGGAGCAGAATCTTCACGCGTTCAGTCAGCCACCAATTAAACCTTGTATTTAGGAATCCCTGTTTGGGGCCAGACCTTATGTTGGTGCTGGGAACATGGGCTGATTTGGGCCCATTTCCTGCTCACTAGTCCTTGGCATCTCTCAGGAGATGATATTGTTATCTAGTGGTACAGCTTTTTTCAAGACCTCCCCATTCTGAAGCTCCACCTCTGTTGAGGCCATGGGGATGGTCCCTGAGGACCAAAGGGCTGAGAGAGTGCTAAAGAAACTGTGCTTTGCCTGGGATGGGGTGGGGCCCTTGGCTCTACTCTAGGTAAAGCCCTTCTGGAGGCATTCAGGGTTGACAGAGCAGTAAGCAGGAGCCCCTGCCAGAGAGAGAGAGAAGAGAGAGAGAGAGAGAGAGAGAGAGAAGAGAGAGAGAGAGAGAAAGTCACAGGGCAGCTCCTCTGTACAGGCCCTTTCTTCCTAATAGCACAGTGGGCAAATGCACAGGGTTACAGTTCTTCAAAAGTTATGTCCCTGAAATAGAGTGGCACTGATATTCAGAAGCGGGCCCAGACACCCTGATCTCCTGATCTCCTGATCTCCTAGGGCCAAAGTCCCCTCCACCCACTGCACCAAGAGCTAGCAGCTCCCTTGAACCAGTCAGCCCCTTCCTTCTGCTCTCCCACCCATGAGTCAGAGCTGAGACCCCTCTGATGTGAACTACCCACCTGCTCCAGTGACCCTCCTACTGGGCCGGCTGGAAACCTCCCTTGAGACCTTCTGACCAGACTGCTTGAGCTGGCCCCATCCGCTCCAGTGATGTGGCCTGCCCTCCCTCCTCCTTCTCATCTCTATATATCTGTCTAATGAACATTTCAATAAGCCGAGCACAGCTTTTTCCACTTAATAAGCAGAGTGCTGACTTCATTGCGGGTTCGCTCTTCACTTATCTGTTCAGGGCCTTAAATCATTCCCAGTAAAAGCTTAGCAAAGGGAAACCTGGTATCTCAGCTGTTGGCTGCTACTGTCCGTACCTGCCCTGCTAGGGTGGAGGGGAAGCCCTACTTCCTTAAAACAGCATGGAAGTATGCATCAAAGTCCTGAGACAGCTAAGGGACTGGAGGCTAAGGATGGAGGCTAAGGGCTACTGGAGTCTTAGTTACAGAGGAAGTTCCTGAGACAAGGTGGACATGGCACAGGAGGGCTGGCCTGAGGAGTTCTTCTCATAGCAGGGCAGGAGGGAGGGTACAAAAGCACAAGAAGCTCCCAAAGACAGCTATTGTGAGGAAGACAGGTTTAATGAGCATCTGCTGTGTGTTAGGTACTGGACTAGGCACTAGGACAAAACAGTGAATGAAAGTGTCACAGTCCCTGCCCTCTGGGGTTTGCTACCAGCCAAAAAGGAAAACATTACACAGTTGGCTAAATAATGGCTTCAAGAGACAAGGACAGGTGTTATGGGAAGGAGTAATGGGAGCTGGGGAAAGTGTCCCTTAGGAAAAGCAGTTAAAAAAAAAAAAGAAAAGAAAAGCAGTTGAAGCCCAGGTGTGAAAAGATTAGCTTGGCAGGCAACCTTGAAAAGACCTGAACAGTCCAATGACCACCACTTTCAGCAGTGATTTCCACATTGTGTTGGTGTTAAGATATTGAGACTATGTAATGTAGTGCCAAAGGACACCAGCTTTGGAGGAAAACACAACTGGTCTGAACTCGAATTCTGTGAACTATGTGATCTTGGGGAAGCTATTTAACATCTTTGTGCCTTTCTGTCGTAATCTGGAAAGTGGAGTTAAAATAATTACCTTGCAGGGTTGTTGTAAAGCTTAAACTTAATGCTCAATGTAAAGACTGTATATCAAGAACCTGGCATGCAGGACATGTTCAATAAGCAGATGTTATTGCTAATAGTGCTAGAATACGTGTCTTATTTTTTCCCGCAAGCCTACCATAAATGATCGTTGAAAGCTTAAACAAAGTCTTCTACGTTTTGAGTCCAATTAGACAGACAGGGAGAAATAGGAGAGACTCATATTTCAGAAAACAGCCCAAGGCACATAGCCCAAGGAATAGCCCTTGGTGTGCATCTGTCTTTATGGTGGGGGGCCAGCCAGAGGAGGCTGTTCTCCAGCTTCCCTCTGGATCCAGCTGGCAGGAAGATTTCAGGGCAAAAGGGTACAGACTCAATTAAAAGCAGACAAGTGCAAGGCAATGCCTTTGGTGATAAACATATCAAAACCCCCTCTCCGGTGCTCAACTCTGCATGGTCAGCCAGGGTTCTGGCAAAGGACCTGGAAATCCTTCTTAATTTAGACAGTTCCCTGAGGCTGTTGGCCAAGAGCTAAGAGGGCTGTGAATAAGAGATCAAAGACTGAGGTGCACAGATGGCTTGAGGTGTCCGCTGGACAGTCCTAGCTGCAGGGCTTGGCTGTGCTCTCATGCCCCGTCCTGGAGGAGATCCAGGGCATGTGAAACCTAGCAGTGGAGGCTGAATGACTCACGGCTGCTGAGGATAGGAGGGAAATCCCAAATGGTGTAGAGAAAGTGACTAGAGGCCCATTCACAAAATCCTGAAACTGTAGGCAAAGTGGATTTACTTTGGAACTTGAGCTCATTTGGGATGAGTAAAGGTGGCTGCTATTTTATACAGTGGCCAGTGAAGGTAGGAAATTCATTATCCCAAGTTATGGATCTAGCAGGAAATATTAATGAATTGAAAAGTATTTGGGGGAAATCCATGAAAGACACAGTCATATATATTCCTGAATCAGGGTCTGTTCAGTGAATGAATAAATGAATATGAATGGTTTTGGGTTTCAAGTTATTTCAATTCAATGTAATAACTATTCATGGAGTGCCTACTGTGTGCAAAGCACTGTGCAGAATGTAAAGCTGAGTAATTTCTGTCCAGAAGCTTACATTTTTGTAAGGGGATTAGAGAGGACATTGTCAATCTAAGGTGGACTCAGTGACAACAATAAGCGAAATGCAGGTTACTGTGGGCATTTGGGAAGTGACTGATTCCATGAAGCTTGGAGAAGGTAATGTTTGGAACTAGTCTTGAAAAGTGAGTTGGTTTTTAGCAGCCCCTAGAGAGCTGCAGAATGTGGCTCCATGTTCCCCTGTAGCAAACAGATATTTTGACATTTCTGGCTTCCTGGGGCTCCCAACGGGCAAGGACATTCAACTCAGTCTGGGATAAGCCCTTGGCTACCTGCTCTGGGTCCAGCAACATTTGTACAGAGGGAAACTTTGTTTTTTTTTTTTTGTCTTTTTTCTTTTTTATTGGTACCAGTGATCGAACTCACGACCACACACTTGCAAGGCAGGCGCTTATGCCGCTGAGATAAATCCCCAGCCCCTCAGAGAGGGGAACTTTGGTTTGAAATGAACATTAGGAGCAGGCAGGAAAAGACAAGAGAGAAAAAGAGGAGCTGTCTTGAATAATTGGCTACAAAACACATTTTATGTGCCAGGCATTGTGTTAGATCTAAGGAAATGCAGCACCTGTCTTTAAGACATTCATAGTCTAGTAGAGGAAAAAACATGGAGAAATAATTAGAAAATGGTGTGGTGACAGAAATAAGTCCGAGGTAGAGGGACAAAGAAAAGAACAACCGGCAACACTAAGGACAGTGTGAAGGAGCACGTGTCACTTGAGCAGGGTCTTGGAAGATGAGCAGGAGTGCCACAGGTAGACCATGGGACGATGGCAGTCTAAGGAGAGGGAATGCTATGTGCAAAGGAACTGAGGTAATCATGAATAAGCGCCATCAAAGGAAGTGGTTTAGGACAGCCAGAATTTAGGAAATATAATGAGAGGCCAAAGGGCCTGAGTCTGAGGAGGTTGGTGGGGTCCAGTCATAAAGAATAAAAATGCTGTGCTAAGGAGTATAGATTTGATTGTATAGGCAAAAAGGAGCCCTTGAGATGTGTTAAGGAAAAGAGTGATAGATGATTAGTTTTGCAGTTTAGAAATACAGTATTTAAAACAATAGAGAGGAGGAATCAAGGAATTGGAGTTGTGGGCAGGGAGACTAGATAAGATGCTATCAGAGAAATCTAAAAGAAAGGGTGAGGACAGGTCTGAGCTAGAACAATGGAAGCAGGGGAGATAGAGAGGAAGAGACCAAAGAGAGAGAAGAGGTAGGTGGAGAAAGTGAGATGGGAGTGCGATTTTCTACCTCTGTTTCTGGCTGGGACCGACTGGTTTCCCATCTGGCTGCATGCAAGCAATTGCCCTGTTGCGGACACTGTATCCGGAACACCACAACTCTGCCTTGGATTATTTCAGGGGAAAATCTAGATGTTCCTGACTTTCCATTTTCTTCTAGTTAATTCCAAGCCCCAGATCACTGGGGTCCTCTTCAGCCTAACTGCTTCCTGCCCTTGAGTCTTACATTAGGGCTTTTTGTTCAGTGCAAACCAAACAATGTATTGGCTGTTCTCAGATTTTGGCGGGTGGAGGTTTGTTGAGTGTGAGTAGATCAGAAAGTGTAAACTTGAAATACCTGCCAGGATTTCTCCTGTGTATTAGCTTGGGGTCCAGTGCCAAGCTAGGGGAATTTAATAACAAAGGAGTGAGGGGAGGTGGGGGGAGCTCCAGGTAGAACTCTTTTTTTTGTTTGCCCAACTCATTCCTCAGTGGTCACCAGGCTGCTATCTCCCCAGATTCTGGACTTTATAAAGGCTCTTGCTCTTTGCTCTGGTGAGGCCCAGGTGGATGAGAGACCCATCCATCCTCATGTCCATCCTTTTTTCATTCTCAGTGCCAGGCTCTGGCTGTCTGTTTCCTTTTGCCCCTGCAGACCCACATTTCATCCTTCTCCTTCCTGTTCTGTGCCTTGGAAGCTGACTCCTGTGCACAGCCTCAACCAAGTGCTGTTGCCTTCAGGATTCCTGATGGGTTTGACACATGACAGTGTCCTGATGGAGGACACTAGACAGCAGGACAAGAGACACCTGGGGCAAATATTGCTGTGGCTCTTTCTGTGCTAGCTGTGAGTTGGCGTTCCTCTAGGGAAGGTCACAGGTCCTATTACAGCCATGGCCATAATCACAGCCCTCCTGGGATCTGACACCCTGCTCCTTCAGTCCCTGCTGTTGCTGGCCCTTGGATACTTGCCTTCTTTGTGTAAACTGGCCCTTAATTAAACTTTCCTCAAACTACATTTGTGGGCCTTTATTTCTTGCTAGAACCCTAAATAGTATAACAGGCATTCTCAGACACTAGCTGAACATATATTTGTTGTAGAAAGTTCTCTTTAGTCCCTTCCTACTTTGTCTACTATGGATCTCTCCATAATGCATCAATAACTACCTTCCTTTTGGGTTGATAGGCAAACTGTAGAGAAACCAAACAGAAATTGGATCTCATGTCCTTGGCTAGAGAGCTTCTTATAGCTCTTCATTCTTCCAGCTTTTCGGAGAGTACAATGGCTAAAAATAGGTTATCTCATTTTTAGCAAGTGAGAAATTGAGGCTCAGAGAGTGACGGGACTGGATAGCTGAATGGCTTGGAACATTTATTCATTCACTTGCAATCAACTAATGTTTGTAGAACACTATGTTCAATTTTCTATGTTAGAGGATGCAACAAGGGGCTGGGGATTTAGCTCAGCGGCATAAGCACCTGCCTTGCAAGCAGGAGGTCGTGAGTTCAATCCCTGGTACCGATAAAAAAAAAAAAAACCAGTTAGAGAATGCAACAAATGGTAAGCAAAATATAATCCTAGTACCATTGAGGACATAATTTTGTTGAGAAATAATGAATGAAGCAAACACTTATAACATCTATAAATAACCTTGTTAAAGGGAATGAGTATGGAGTGATGTGGAAATACACAAAGTAGCACCACTCTTGATCTTGGGGGTGGGCAGAGAAACCTCCCCAGAGGAAATGAGTCTGAGCTGAAACCTAAAGGAGACCTTGGGAATAGACAGGAGTTAGGAGTGTGAGGGAGGAAGAGATGGGGGAGGAGGGGCCAGCATGTGCAAAAACAAGCAGCTGGAAACCAGTGCTTTGGGAAACTGAAGGTAAGTCAGCGTGGAGTTTGAGGAGAGAGCGCAGGGGATTAGACTGGGCAAGTGGTGGAGACCGGAGTATACATGGCCTTCTAGTCTGTATGAAGGAAGCTAAGCTTTGTTCAGACAGAAATGAGTAGCCACTGGTGGTTTTTAGTTAGATGAGACCCTGTCAGATTTGCATTGGCGTGGCTTGCTGCAGGAGTAGAGTGGTGAAGGCAGATAGGCGTTTCCAAGGCTATGACAGTAGCCTGAACTAGGACAAGGACAGCGAGACTTTATAGAACATGGCCTGCCGGGTGAGTGGTGAGATGCTGGGCAGAATGAGGAAGGCTGAAGAGTGGGCACTGGTGACTAGGGAAATGGGAAGCAAAGGAAGAATAGGGGAGCAGGTCTGGCAGGCCTTGAAGAAGGAGAGTTGCTGATTTGGGGAGTGCTGGAGATTGAACCCAGGTCCTTGATACGAAGCAGAATGTGACATCATCTCACTAAATTGACCAGGCGGGGCTCAAACTTGTGTTCCTCCTACCTCAGCTTCCCAGAGTGCTGGGATTACAGGTGTGGACCACCACACTGGCTAAGAGTTGTATTTTCATTCTCAAGGTTAGGATGAGATGGACATATCTGAGTCTAAATGAAGCCAGTTATAAGACTGGGATTTCCACATTCTCAGGTTCAGAACTGGCTAAATCTGGGGGAGGTTTATTAGAGCAGATCATGCAGCTTTCACACGCTTTAGTACTATGCTCTCTAAACTCTCATGCCCTCTCCCCAGCACACCTCAGAGGGGCATACCTCAGACTAGTTCCCAGTCAGTCTGCACAGGAGTGGCTCTTCCGGTTTAGGTTTCATTTCCTGTGAGGTGATTAAAAGGGAGGTGCGTGGTAGGAGGAGATAAGGAGGCTTAGCCCGAGGGCATGTCAGTGTGAGAATTTCTAGTTTATGTGGTAGCAGGCAGCAGGACTGAAGCACTGTGAGCAAAGGATCTGCTCACAGCAAAAACAAAGATTAAGTCCTTTAATGTAGTAAAATTAAGACTGTATGATGTGATGGATATGCAAGGTGAATTGGAGGTGGGGAGGCCAGTTAGATGATTGCTACAATAATGAATAAAGATTTTTAAGAATTATTTCTAGCCAATCAAATTAGTAAAGATTTAGAAGTTGATAATGTGGATGATGTTTTAAGAAAATGGGCATAATTATTCACTGCTGATGAGATTGTGAATTGGTATAACCCTTCTGGAAGGCTATCAATATATATCAACAGCTTTTTAAAAGTTCATACATTTTGATCAAATAATTTACTTTCCACAACTTTAATTAAGGAAATTATTAAAAATTCTTTTAAAATATATGTGCAAAAATGTTTATCAGTATGTTAATAATAACAAACAGAAAAAAAAGAAATCTTCTAAATACTCATCAAAAGAAGGATGATTATACATTAAAATACACTGAACAATGACATACATTAGCATCATTAGAAAAAGATTTTTAGAAGCATATTTAATGGAATTGGAAAGTGCTCACAATAAAGTGATAAGTGGAAAAAACATGACTCGAATATGGTGGTCTGGATTGGATTCTGGAGTAGAAACAGGACATTAACAGAAAAACTGGGGAAATCCAAATACAGCCTTTAAATAATAACATTGTACTAATGCTAATATCTTAGTTTCAATGAATTTGCCATGGTGATGGTAAGAGGTTCACATTGGGGAAGCTTGGTGAAGTGGGGTGAAGTTTCAGGCCCGCTGCATGATCTTTGTAAGTTTTCTACACATCTGGAGCTGATATTTGTTGAGCTTTGCTGTGCATCAGGTATTATGCTAGGCATCTTTCTTACCATTCTCTTGAACCCTCATTACTCTTCCATGAATGACATGCCTGTCTCACGGATGAGGAAACAGGGGCTCAAAGTCATATAGCTTTTTGTTTGTTTGGTTTTTTGAGGCAGGGTTTCACTATGTGGTTCAGGTTGGCCTTGAGCTTACTATGTAGCCCAGACTGACCTCATGACAATCCTTTTGCCTCAGCCTCCTGCCTGCTCAAACTTCTGACTGCCTCAGCCTTCTTACAGGCATGCCACGCCTAGTTTAAAGTCACACAGCTTTTAAGCAGGAAAGCCAGAGAACAAATTCAAGTAGTCCTAATTTTAAGCCTGTGCCTCTTTAATTTGACATTGAAATAAAGAAATACAATATCAGACCATTAAAATGGTTATCTTTGGGAGGTGGGAGGAGGAGTAAGTCTCCCTTTTTGGGGTAGTTGTGGGAAAGGAAAGAAAGAGTAGGGGAAAGAATGGGTAGGACTTGCATTTGATTACTCATAGATGATAAGTAAAGGTAAGAATTGATGATGACATATACCAGGTGTGTTGGTGCACACCTGTAATCCCAGCATTTGGGAGGCTGAGGCAAGAGGATTGCTGAGTTTGAGGCCAGCTTGGGCTACAAAGGGAATTCAAGGCCAGCCACAGCTGCAGAGTGAAACCCTGCTTCCAAAAAACCAGAGAGAGAGAGACAGAGAGAGAGAGAGAGAGACAGAGACAGAGAGAGAGAGAGAGAGAGAGAGAGAGAGAGAGAACTGAAGACAGTGCACTTGGTGCTACTTCCTGGGGCACCGCAGTTAGGCCAGTAGGCAACTTTTGGCAGAGGCTAAGAGGAAGACAGTGACTTTAGCTTCTGCTCTGCTGGAATGGAGGTGCTGAGAATATCAATGCCATAGCCTGAGTAATAGGTCTGGGTTCTGAATGGAGTTGCTTCACAGTTCACCTGGCTCTGGGGACCGTAACTCAGGGGATGCTCAGGAGGCAGGTGCATGGCTGAAAGTGAATAGGGACCTAGCCTGACCACAGAGGAGCATCACAGGGACAGTACAGGCCCAATGACTCTCCGAGCTTCTCCTCTGAGTTGCTACCACAGGAGGTTTAGCACTCAAAGGCAAACCTGTTTCATTGCCTGGCTATGCTATACTTTTGTATAGCTCTGGGGCCCAACCACAGGATTGGGACAAGGTAAGGTAAGTCTCTGCAGCAAGTTTTGGGCTGCCAGCTTCTTGCTTTCTGGCAAGGTCCTATTCCTCAGGATGGATTGAAAGCACCTTTCTGCAACTTTTCACCTTCAGCATATCTTTCTGTCAGTTTCCCCATTTCTTATCCTTCCTATTAGCCTATCACTGATGAGACATCCAATGTGCAGTCTCTGACTCTGTCCTGTTTTCTCTGAGTTTAGGGAACCAGATAATGTGTAGAACTCTGCAAAGCCATTGTCAGATGCATGGCTCAGTAGCACCCCAAGCAAATGTGCATCCTGAGACTGGCATATAGTGGCCTCTCCAAGGAAGATGTCTCCATGACCCCAAATATCTCCACTGTACACTGCCTCTCTGTGCTGCAGTAGAAAAGTTGGACCTGGGTTTCTCAGGCTTCTACTTGGAAGCAGCGGTGGCTCAGGACCCTCTGCATCTCTTGTCCTTGCCAAGGGAAGGATGGTGGAGGGGCCCATGCCTGTGCACCCCACTTGTTCCACTTTGTTTTCTTTATGTCTCTCTGAGCAGTGGAACCACAAGCCCTGAAGCTCTCCCTGGCTTTTATCCTGTAGGGGACAAATGCCAAATGCTTGGCTTCTGGTCCTTGCAGAGCTGCAGGCTGAGGACAGGGTTCCTATCTATGGTGACTTGGAGCCTGGCTGCTTCTCCTTTTGGAGGCTGGACAGATGGCGCCTGGGCAGAGGATAAATAAACCAGTGAAATCTGAGAAAACAACATCCTACCACTTCTCTTTAGCACCACTGCCCACTCCTTCTCTGGGTGAGGGAGGTCTGTCTGCTGAACAGGCTGCCGTGAGGATGATCCCCTTCCCTGGCTAATACCTCTCCCAGAGGCACCCCTGCAGCTTGGCATGTTTGCCTCACATGGAGAACATATGCTCTCTGTGGAGCATCAGTATTTTCCCTCAGAGGCCCATCAGGCACACTGCATCCCCAGTGAAGAGCCAGAGTGTAGAAGAAGAAGGGTCACCACAATGAGGAGGCAGAACCAGACTTCGGGCTGGTAGAAGAGACAGGAGTTCAAGATTTCAGGAACTCATGGCTGGTAAAAACCTGCTACCTCTGGAAAAACTGGACTAAATCTAGGAGAAATGGGACATGAGACAGACTAGCACTCTCAGAATCCGCCCTTTTTGTTGTTGTTGTTTTTGAGTTTTTTGCAATTTTTTTTATTGTAAAGAGGGTAAAATTACAAAACAGATCATAAGAACACAATTTAAGAATCACAGATTTCAAAGCAAGACCCTCACAGATCTTCGCTATCTATCATATTGTCTCTTGTTTTCTTCCAAATAGTTGTCTATATCTTCACACAGAGTGATTCATACCGAACAAAATAGTATTAAACCTATCAGAACAGGATGATGAAGGCATTTTAGGTCTTCAAGACCAGACAATAGGGGAGTCAACAATGGCTCCCATAATGTCTCTTGTTCTTTTCGAAATAGCTGTCCATATATTTATGTATGTAAAATTAAACAAAAGAAAACAGACTAATATCATTCTGGACAGAGAATAATAGTATTGCTAGATTTTATATCATGATGCTATGGAATTTGCACTGGGTACCTTAGTGTCTCTTTTTCTTCAGAGTATCTGTTTATTTCATTGTGCATTATATAATCAATTCTTGTAAACTGTTTAGATGTTCTATGCTTGCTTGAATCTCTACATGTATACCTATCTTTTCTATATTAGATGAAAAAAAATCAAAACAAGACAAAACAAAGCAAATTCTTAGAAAAACACTAAATGAAAAAGACATATAAAACTATAATACTAGGTGATCTATAGTAGTTACTATGAGAATCCACTCTTTTTGAGAACCAAAGACAAAATAGAGAAAAAAAATCCCACTTGTAGATGTATGTTGTACCTCTTTCACTTAGACTTGACTTTCACTTAGTAATTATCTTGAAAGCCCCCGACTTGAAGGGTCTTATTCTGGGTGCATGGCCAGTGAACCCCTCTGCTTATGGAAGATGGCCATGAGCACACAGCATTCCGATGCTACATCCATCTGCTCCGATAGTGCCATGAACAAAGTGGGTAGCTGCTTAGTGGAAACAAGCGTTCCCTTATGCCTGGAGGGGTTGGGAAGGCTTCACAGAGAGGTTCCCTGAGCTGGGTAATAAGGAATGATTCGTAGAGTACCAGATGGAAGCTGGGTGAAGGGGTCAGAGTGGAGATGGTGGGGGTTGGGGAGGAGCACATCCCAGGTCAGGGAAATCGCATATGCAAATGCTAAGGGAACATCAGAGGGTTTGGATATTATGGTAAAAGCAATGAGGAGCCACTGGGAGGTTTCAGGCAGGTATTTGAGTGATATTTTAGTAAGATCATGCTAGCAGCAGGGTAGAAGATGGACAGTAGGGAAAATGACTGGATGGTGAACATTAGTTGGGAAGAATTTTAGGAAATATAAGTGAAATACACTGAATTGAGGACCCAAGCTAAACAGTAACAGAGATGAAAATAAGGGACCATTAATAAGGGATGACAAGGAATCCATAGGATTTAGTACCTGATGGGACATGGGAGATGTGACCCGAAGATAGAAAATAGTGGATGCCTGGTTTTCTGGCCTAGTGCCTGGGAAGACACTAATACAGTACTGTCCGTGTAGTGAGGAAATAAAGGAAGAGAGGAAGTTGTGCATCCAGGCACATGTGTGTTGGGGTACCAATGGCCATGCAGGGAGCTCAGGTGGAGCTATTCAGCATGCAGTGGTATATGGGTCAAGAGCAACTGTACTAAAGACCATTTCAAGATTTCATGGCTGAGGAACGGAGGATGATAATATCATCAACAGAAACAAGGCCTGCTGAGGGAGCATTATCATGGAGTAGAGGCGAAAGGATAGATTCAGTTTTGCAATGTCTGTGGAACACAGCACTGAGGACATCCACTGGGCAGTTGGCAAAATGGGAGCAGACCAGCAAGAGGTTGGATTTAGAGCTTTAGGTGCAGGAGTCTTCTAAATAAAGATGCCAGCTGAGTGGAGGAACAGATGAGCTCATCAGATTAAAGGGGACACCAAGGAAGGAGGGTCAAAGACAACACTGGGCAACACCTCCCTTTGTTCAGGGTGGGAGGAGGATGAAGATTGAGAAGGAGCTGTATGCAAAAAAGAACCAGGAGTATGATACAAAAGACACCAAGAGAGAAGAGGCTTTCAAGAGGGCAGCCAGGAGGGTTAGAGACATTAAGAAGGGTGAGGACTCACACAGGCTTGGGGATTTGGATTAATGACCTTCAAGAGAATAGATTCAATAAAGAGTGAGGATGAGGGCCAGTGGTGGGAAGTAGAGGTGGTTAAATAGAAATAAACCTTTGAGCAATGAGGCAGTGAAGGAGACAGAAGCTCAAAGATGATGAGGATTTAAAGAATGTGATTTTTAATCCAGGGAAAACTTAACCTGGTTGCATTTTCGGTACACTACAAGGACATATCTCCATGTCGGCTCTCACAGGGCTGTTGGCTGGGCCTTCTCCTGCTTGAGGCCTCTTGTATTCACAGGGTCCAAGCCCTCCTGTGCCTGTGCCCCTGGAGGAAAGGTCCTTCTCAACGCTTGTCACTCACAAACACATTGGGTCCATCCTCTCTTCTTTCTGCCCATCTTCCTTCCTTTATTTATTTTTTGAACACCTATTATGTGTCATGTGCACCCAGAGATACGAATCAGGGCTTAGGGCAGGTGGAAAGGACCTCACTGAATAACGCCTGCAGCCATGTAGCAGTCTGATGAGCACAGTAGGTAGCAGACGGGAGGAAGGGTGGACTGGGGAGAGATGTGTCAGAGTCTGCAAGTGAGCTGAGGGGAACTGAGAAGCTGAGGCTGGCTCTGAAGTCCCAGCTGCAGGGTGCCAGGGAGGGGTCAGACATGACCACCGAAGCCTCTCTTAACTGCTGAGAGCCAGAGCTTGGTGCATCAATGACTGTGAAGCAAGCACTCTATCTTGGGGTAACATGATCCTGTAACACAGGGCTTCTCTGATGTGGGCTGCTTGCCTTTTACAGCATTAGGGGAGCAACATTTCATGGAAAATTCAATAAATCCCCCTGTACAGCCAGACGTCTGTAAACAATGGCTTCCAAATTCAATCAGGCTGGGGACCCGCAGCAGCATTTATGAGCTCTAACGTGGAATATTATATAGGGGAGTGAGTAGCAGGGAGCTGGGGGAAGGGACTTCCTGGAAGGAGAAAGCTCCAGGGTGGCTCCTTTTCTTAGATCATTGTGGCGGAGGTGATTCTCAGGTAGAATCATGGCCACGGGAACTCTGAGGGTGGGCATTGGGCCACGGAGCCAAATCTGGGCTTCCAGAGTAGGATAGAGATTTGTCTTTTTGGTTCTGGCTGTGAGGAGACAAACGATCAGGGCAACCAAGGCCATGGATGAGCTCCCCAGTTCCTCCCTCACCTCTGTATGGTGCCCACCACAGCAAGGGTGGTCATGGTGTGCTCAGTTTACTGTCTTTGTCACATATGGATGCTTTCAAACCTCCTTTCCCTTCACCCTCCCCCGCTTTGGTTCTGTGGTCCTGCAATGGCCTTTGGAAAGTTAGTCCCTGTCTCTGTCACAGGTTGAGGTTCCTTCTCATTTTGCACAGAAAGATTTGCCAGGAGGCAGGGGACCTAAAGGAAGCATGTCCTGCTGAGGGAGTTTAGTATGCTGTTGCAGTGAAGCTCAGAAGTCTCACCCATCTTTAGGTCTTCCTAGACTTCTCTTCTCCTTTACCCTATCAGCCCTGGTCAGCTCTCCTGGCCTCTGCCTCCAAGGCTGTTGCCTTTGTGCTCTCTGGCAGGCTCTGTCCAGCAAACCATATGAGAGATACAGGGGAGGGGAAAGAACAAAGGCTTTGATTCAAACCTCATTCCCGTCATTTTCAGACTTGGATAAGTTCTTTCTTCCTCTGAATCTCAGAGCCTTTATCTGAATAGAGGGAATAATACTCTCTCCCTTTGAAGGATGAAATTAGACAATGCATGTAAAGTGTCTGACAACTCTGGCATGGAATAAGCCTGGAATACACAGTAGCTTCCTTTTCCACATCATTCCAACCTTCCTCTCACATGTCCATCCAGCGAGCTTCTGGAAATCATCAGAAGCTGCCTCCCTCTAGCTGAACGTACCATGCATTCAGTCAGCTCCTCTTTCTTGTCTTGCACATGCCCCTGACCCCTTTGCAATGGCTCTCTAGAGCCACCTGATTTGAATCCAACAAGAAGACCATCAAAGATCACAATGGATGGTGGGCACACTGAGAAGATATAGGAGGTAACTCTGGGCCTCCCAGGTTTAAGCTCTGTGAGGACAGGGATGCCCATCTGCTTTGTTTATGACTCTGTTTTTTCCTTTCTGTTTACAACTCTGTTCCCAGGGTAGAGCTATGTTGGCACTTGACACGTGTTCAATAAGTATTTCTTAGATCAATTAATTAAGTCAGCTCTTTCTCACCATTTTCCTGTGGTATTTCTCTAGTCCCAGAAGGATAATGGAGTTTGCTTTCCGGAACATACGAGTGCTCTTGGGAGCCAGGAATCTATTCTTCTAAGTGCCCCTGAAATACTGGCCCAGCTTCTTCATGGAGTGGCACGGGGCAGAATTGCTGCCAGCAAGGTATGTCTTACAGCTCCCGCTAGAAGCATGAGTCTTGGAAAGAGGAAGGGAGGAAGGTGGTTCTCAAAGGCAGTGTTCCTCGGGGCTCTAGGTAAATCATGTCCAGCATTTGGAGACCTCGGAGATGTAACTTCTGTGAATGTGAACTCGCCACATACTTTCCTTCTTCACTAGTTCATTCAAGCCCCCACTTAATGTTAAAATACAGAGTGAAAGGGGGAGGGAAATGCTGGCTGGCCCTGCAGCAGTGTTGAGCGGCATTTATAAAGGATCTATCTCTTAGCACTTCCATGCATTAACTCAATCAAAACTCACCGAGGCCTAGGCAGAAGGTACGGGTATTGTCCCTATTTTATCCAAAGGAAACTGAAGCTTAAAAGTTAAACAGCATCCCTTGACCACAAGGCCCAGAAAAAGAGCAGAACTGGACCTCAGGTCTGTCAGTCTCTAGAGCACAAGCTATTGACCACGAGTATCTCCTGCCTCAGAAGAAAGTGATGGTCGGTGGTCTTGGTGTCACCAGCATTGGGCCCGGGCAGAGATTCTCTAGTTGCTTTTGCTTCTCAGTCTACTCTTCCATCTTGCAGTGAGTGACTGAAATCACCATTAGGGAGAGAAGGTTATCCCTTCTGATCCTCCAGACTTCCTCTTGGTACTTCCTGGGGGAGA
Source organism: Cavia porcellus (assembly GCF_034190915.1). Lineage (NCBI taxonomy): Eukaryota > Metazoa > Chordata > Mammalia > Rodentia > Caviidae > Cavia > Cavia porcellus. The sequence continues at coordinate 36,160,601 of NW_026947508.1, forward strand.
GAAAGGTGGCAGCAGAGCAGGGGAGACCCCAGTGACAGGCAATCAGGAGGCTCTGCAGCCCAACTGGGACCCGTTCCAGCCAACTGGACATGTGGACCTAGCAGGGAGAGGCCAGCTCCCCCAGTCAGTGGTCTGGCAATGTCATCCACTTGGAGGGAGGGAATTCTTTAGGAAGGAGCCAAGTCTACTTTTTGATTTTCCACTTAGCAGAAGGAGGGGTACCCCACAGTCAGATACCCAGCAGCAGGGGCTCTGGAATTTACAACTGCGGCAACCACTTGAAATGCTTGTTTTGCCTTTTTTTTTAAGGTCCAAAATGTGATGCCATGTTGCCTGAACACCCTGGTCACGTACTCTTGGATATGCACTCCCGGCTTCGGTGCGGACTTCTGTGACCAGCTGGTTCTGTGCACCACTCACTTTCTCTCTCACTCCCCCCTCCTCTCTCTCATTCTCCCTGCTAGCTGCTGTAAGGATCAGTCCCCAAAGAAAAATGCCCAATTTGTCATGTCATGTCCAGCTGTTAACCTCCCGTCGGTAAGCCATGGGGAAGACTTACTTTCTCCTATTTATTTATTTGCCACTTGGACAATAGAAGGCCCTGGGCCTGCTGAGTTCTCCATAATAAAGCCACCAACGATCTCCCCCCTCCCCCCACCCCATGTCAACAACACTAGCCAACCTGCAGGTGTCACTGGGCATTAACCCCAGGCTTAACTCTGGCTCTGCTGAACGAGAGGGCAGGGGGAGGGGTAGCCAGCAAAGGTGGGGGGTCTGACGGGGAGGTCTCCGCACAAAGAGGAAGGCCTGGGGATGGGCTGGCTCATAACCATCCCTCCGGAAAGCTCACTGTGCTGAGGCTGGGGGAGGGAGGGCTGGATCAACCAAATAATGCAGCTCCTTCTTCCCAGCCTCCCCAGTGGTCTCCAGGCAGAGCCTAGGCCAGCCAGTGGCAGGCGCCGGCTCACCGCACCTAGCAACCCTGCTGAGAGACGGGCCCTCCAGGAATGAGGCCTGTGGGCTGGCCCTGGAGGGACCCTGGGAGTGCTTGGGCCTGGAGGGGAGGCTCAGCTGCCCAGCTCCAGGCCTACTCAGGGTGTCTGCTTTTCTCCTCTCTGGGCTTCTTGGCCCAGCCCAACCTGCCAAAGGACTCTGGGTTCTAGAGGAACTGCTGGCCATGTACCAAGTCTGGCTCCCTGTTCTCCTGTGGACTAAATGCAGGATGGGGTATGGGGAGGATGGGTTGCTCTTTCACCAGCAGCTATGCCTTCTGTTAAGATGTCAGAGTGAGTTACGGGTCACACCGAAGTACAGCCTCCATGGCCTCCCCTCTGCCCCACCCCACCCTTTATTGTTAATAACACCATCTTCTCTGCCTGGGGCCCTTGCTTCCCCTGGGGGCCAGTGCAAAGAGGAATGCACCGGTTAGGATTAGCTGGGATGATGCACCCATGCCGTGATGCTCAAACCATCTCTGCCATAGCTCCTACTTTCTGGTGACTACTCCCAACAGCTTCCCCTCCCCACAGCCCAAAGTACAGAGGCATTAATGAGGCATTTTCTCTTTTTTCTTTGTACTGGGGATCGAACTCACAATCTTCGACTTTCCTGGCAGGTGTTGTGCCACTGAGCTATATCCCCAGCCCCAATGGGAAATTTTCTGAGATGAGTCAAAGTTGAGTTTATAACCTTCTTCTGATGTCCTCAGGAAGGTTATGACCTTGGACTGGTGGCACCCAGATACAGATAGACAACAGCTCCTGCCCACGAGAATTCTTGTGCATCTTGGTTAAATGTCTGGTTGGCAGTAGGAACCCACTGCTGAGTCACAGTGGAAATACTTAGGGAAAGTGAAAATGCTTAGGGAAAGGTAAAGCTGCCTTGCAAGTTTTCACGGGCCTTTACTAGGTCCTGCATGGAGGCCCACACTATTCATGGCCAGTGCTAACATCATGTGTTTGAGAAGTAGCTGGAGAGATTAGAGGATCAGAGTACAGGGACAATTTTTCTCAAGAAAAATTTCTCAAGATTTAATTTTATAAAATTACCTATACCCAGAGGACACACGGTAAAGAAGGTGCCGACAGTTGCAATGTACCAGAGTAAGGAGCTCACAGTGGGAAAGCACCTGACTCCCTAGACATACCCAGATCCAGGGTCAGTGCATGAAGCACTCAGCACTAGCACTCCCAGCTGTGTTGAGAAGCAGCACCTCCAACAGGAATTGGCGAAGGCCTGTCAGAAGCTGGGACTCGAGGTCTCCAGGAAACTTTAATTTGTTCTCAAAGTTGATTCTAGGCGTACTATAATCCAACTTATGAGTTGATGTGGAATGTGGTAGAACACAGAAATACAGTGCTGTAGACTGAGATCTCTATCCCAGCCCAACTGGCTCTAGCTGTGTGACTTAATTAAATTACTCAACTTTTCTGAGGTTTGGTTTCCTCTTGCATAAAATGAGTTTAAGGACACCAAGCATAAGGATCCTAACTCCCAGTTGTTAGGAAGATTAAGTGGAATAATCTGAAAGAAACACCTAGAGTAATGTCTGGCATATTGCAAATACACAATAAATGTTAATTACCATCTCCTCTCCTTGTGTGAAACTCAGTTCAGTCTCTGGCTCAACAAGAAAACCAATTTGTGGTCCCTAGAGGCCTCCACACAAGGGAGCTATGTCATCAGTGTTTCCGTTCGTGGCACCTGACTTGCCCTCTCTGAGAGTTTGGTATTTCTCCATCACCTTCAGTTCTGGACACAGACACTGGAGTGGCTGGCTTGTGTGGGTACCACATACGCGTTTCTTGTCTGGCCTGAATAGTAGGCATTAAAATGCATTTTGGTTCACCCAGGACAATAAAGAAAAAAAAGGAAGCTTTAAGTCACTAATAAAAATCAAATGTAGGCAGTTTGCAGGAGTGATCAGCTCAGAGCTTTGCTGTTCTCTTGTTAAGGGTCTGGAGCCATAAATAACTTCCCCATAAGAAGGCAGAGGCGAGGGGGAGTGAGTGAGAGGGACGCAACCACACAAAATTTTTCATTTTTCTCCATAAATCATTTCAGCGTGCGATAATATTTGTTTTTTCTAATGAGTCTCTTGTGATCCATTCCAGGAGCTAACATCAGGGCCTGTCAGGGGGTGATGTGTGGTACAGTTCAACGCTTTACAAAAACTGCCTGCTACACAGATTTTTTTTCCCTCTCTTCCTTATGCTAAGTATTCATGAAGCCCATTATTCTGTGCTCTCGCTTTACAGATTCTTCCTTTCTGATCTTCTCCTTTGGGCAGCAGTCGTCCTGTTCTCTGCCTGCCTGTGCTGTGGGGTCTTGCTGCTGCCTGGGGAAGAGGTGTGGGCAATGTCCCAGGTGGGGGCTACTCAGAGGTATCTTTGGGAAGCCAGCAGGTACAGGCTTTGAGCTTGGATGGGCAGGGGAGCACTGTTCAAAGCTCAACTGAAGCCAGCATGGGAGGATGCCTTCTATGTGCTGGATGCCTCATGCCCATCTGGTGAGCGGGACCACCTGCCAGGCAAGAGGCAGGCAACTCGGAGGTCAGATTAGTGAGAAGACTGGGCAGTCAACAACTGGGAATTGTTAAGGAATTATCAAGAGTTTTAGAAAGAATCAGGCTTGTATTTTGGAAAGATTTTCTGCCTGCTCAGTGTGACAAATAGGTTGGGCAGGAGTGCAGGTTAGAGGAAGCAAGGAGGGAGATGGAAATCAGAAAATTCTGGATGCATTTCAGTAATACTCAAGACCAGTGGTAAGTTAGTGGATTCAGAAATGAGAGTTTTTTGGGGCAAGTTTAGTAAATCCCTTCTCATCCTTTAAGGCTGATTTAGCTGCTGCCTTTTCTATGAAATCACGTCACTCTCTCCTGGTTGGTTCACTCCTTTTTCTTGTCTTGTCTCTCCTCCTTTCAAGTACTCACCACACGGTACTGTGATTCACAGCCCAAGGTCCTTGACGGTGGCCATCATGCTACACGAATCCTTGCCATCTAATACCGTGATGGTACGTAGAGGTGCTCAGAGGCACTTATTTTGAATAAACAAGCACAAAACAAATGAATAAAAGAAGAAGAAGGAAGACAGAACTACAAGTGGAAAGCTGATGAATTGAGGAGCAGGTATAAAAACAGAAGCTGCCTAAGGGAACTGCAGAAATGCTTAAAAAGCTAGGAAAGATCTGAAGGAGTCATGTCCCGGGTTTGTGGCAAGACAGGGAAGAAGGCAGTAGTTTTAGTGCCAGATGCAGAAATAAAATTCAATAAGACAAAGACAAAAGAATAGAAGGCATTGGGGATTCTGGGGTTTTATTATTGATGTTAGTGAGAACAGGTGAATTAGAATGGTGAGGAGAGAAGCCAGGCCAGTCAGTCCACATCTAAATGGAACATGACAACAATGTACGAGTCTTTCAAAAAATGTGGTTAAGAGGCAAAGAAGAAAAATGGGGGTCATTTAAAAGGAAACACAAAATAAAGGGAAGATGTTTTTTTAAAAAATAGTACTGGGGACTGAGCACATCCCCAGTGCTCTTTTATATTGAGATGTGTCTTGCTAAATCACTAAATTGGCAGGCTGGGCTCAAAATTTGATCCTCCTGCCTCAGCCTTCCAGAGTGCTGGAACTACAGATATGGGTACCATGCCTGATGGTGGTGGTGGTATTGTTTGAAGAATTGTAAATGAATCAGAAAAGAGAGAGTGAGAGAGAGAATATAGGAGAAAGTTAGGTAGATTCTGGCCAGATAACTGCCCAAAGAATACTGATCTTTGTTTAAAAGAGGGCTCCAGTGACTTGTGACAGGATTTTGTCCTTTGTCCTACTCAGCATTTTAATCAACAATTTGAAGCTGTGAACAACGTGGCTAGCACACTTACAGTGAGACAAAATTGGGGACAGCCAACAAGATAGAGGACAGAATTAGGACTCAAAGATTACCTCCGCAGGTTGAAACACAAAGGAAATTTAATAACAGATGCAGGCTTGAAAAATAGAAATTCTAGAAATGCAAGAGGGACAAGTTATGTCTTTTTTTTTTTTTTTGTCTTTTTCCTTTTTATCGGTACCAGGGATCGAACTCACAACTGCCTGCTTGCAAGGCAGGCGCTTATGCCGCTGAGCTAAATCCCCAGCCCCGACAAGTTATGTCTTGAGAAGAATTCATAGGAAGGAGACCTGGGAGTTCTAGGAGGTGAACTGATGTTACCCAAAAGACTTCCAAAGACCTTGACCACTTCAGCAGAAGGACAGTGCACAGGACAAAGGAGGGCTGGTCACACCGCAAACACATGGGAATATTCTGCTCTTACTCAGGCTTCATCCTGGCCAAAGGGTGTTGATACTAGGGTAGACATATTTAATCAGGATAGAATGATATATACAGTGGTACCTCAGTTCACAAGCTTAATTTGTTCTATGATTTTAGAAAAGATGGCCACATTTGTGATTGTGTGGGAAATCTGGCTTTGGTCATGCTTGTCAATTGATGCAGGGTTAGCAAACAAAAACGACATTTTGCTAAACACTTCTGTTTGAGAACCAAACTATTTACAAACAAAAGTACCACTATGAGTATATAATAGTATGTATTAACATATGTTTTTTCAGAAGAGGAGATTGGATCCAAAGCATTCACACTGGGCTACATCCCCACCACTTCAGTTGCCCTTTTTGGTTTTGAGATAAAGTCTTGCTAAGTTGTTAAATTGCTAACTTGCCCAGATTGGGCCTGAATTTGAGATATTCTTGCCTCAGCCTCCAAGTGGTGGGATTACAAGTATCTGCCACCATGCCCAGCTAGAAGATGTCTTGAAACCTTGACTTGTGAGCCTTGATTGGGAAATTTAGGGAAAGAATAATTTGAGAAATGTGTTAGGAATTCTTAAGTAATTGCCTGTTTATCATTGGCAAGAGAAGAGGAGAAGAGACTCCCTGTGAAGGGATTCGAAGGGCAGACATATATTCCCAAGATGAGAACTAAGGAAAGGCAAAATTTTGACTCAACATGAGGTAAGAAAGTCTATGAAACCCCTTGCCCCCTGCCATGCTAGATTTAAGGTTCCTAAAGCCAAATATATGATGCTGTGTATATGTGATACGTATATTTCTTGCCTAAGGGAGTGTATGACTTTCAACAGATTCTTAAAGGGATGTGGGACACCCAGCACATGTTAAGAAGCACAACAAAAGGGAGAATTTTTTGAGGGCTATGACAATAGGAATGGAACCATGACTTCCAGAAAGAGCAGGCTCCCCAGCATTGGATATATCTAAAATAGAGGCAGGAAGACCTAGTGAACTACTACCAAGTTTGGTGCTCTGATATAGGAAAGGCTTGTTGTAGACCATGCTAAGGAGGGTGTGTGTGTGTATGTGTGTGTGTATGTGTGTGTGTGTGTGTGTGCGCGTGCGTGCGTAGAGGGGTAAAAGGGAGAGAGAGAGAGATAAAGGGGAAGGTAAGACAGAGGTAGTGAGATAAACACTGTCATGGGCCATTTCCATCATGTACTCACAAGAGCATAATAAAGCCCTTGTAATATACTAGAACTTGTGTGGTCCCGGGACCTAATTTGCATACTAATTACTGAGTGCAAATGGGACTGAGGGGTAGGGAAGAAGGGTGGGGGAGGCATGTAGGGAGCCAGGGGCCTGGACTGTTTGCTCTGCCATTTCATATCATGCTAACAAGCTAATCCGGCGTGCAGTTAGCTCCTGATATATAACTGCTCATTAGTATTATAATAAAGTACATGAAACAACCATAAAACGTTATATACTGCACAAGTGTTGTTTTCTTGCCAATTATCTGCAGGCGGATTTATCACCACAGTTGTTTCGAATTCCCCTTGGTGAGGTTTGGGCGGAATAAAGAAAGGTGTTGGTGGCAACGGCAGCAGAGGGGGGCCTTTTCGAGGGGCAGACCATGTGTTTTCTTAAGTAGCACTTACTGATGCGCCATTTCATGAGAGTGAAGCAACGGGATCCGTCCTTCCCCATCTCTGCACACAGCTCTGGAGGAAGGTGGGAGGGTGAGAGCTGAGGAGGGCTGCAGGCCTGCAGTTCCGGGCCCTGGAGACACCAGGCCTCAGCCTGTGGGGCAGCCCAGAGTGCCCAGGTATAGAGTCCTACACTCACCCAGACTGTAAGTCTGCAGCACTTGTTCTAACCTTCCAAAGCCTCTGTTCAAGGAGCCTCCCTCAAGGCTCAGGCCACCTCGGCAAAAAGAGTTTCCTGGGGGATGCTTGCGAAGGCACCTGGCCTGGGGAAGAGGTTCTACAGATGGCATTTTTGTCTCTGTGCCTGGTACTCACTGCTAGCTGTGAGTACCAGGCTCTTGAGAAGCGGGGGAGGAAAACCGAGACTTCCTGCTGGTCCCCTGGACCTCAGCCTCCTCCTAAGCACCCTTGCGGCAGCAACCACAGCATGGGCTCTGGGATAGATCTAAGAGCACCTGGCAATGAAGCACAGAGGCTTCTTGCTCTTTCTTCCTCCTCCCTGACTGACTGAGGAGAATTTTCAGTGCCTGAAGTGTGATCTCCCAGGAAGGCCTGCACCATGGCATATCACCAGTTCCCTGAGCCTTGCTGTCAGGAATGGGCTAAAGGGTTGAAGATACCGATTCTTAAAAGGGAGCCCTCTGAGGGAAAACTTCAATTGGGCCCCTCGTATTGTCTCTCAGAGTGAGTGGATATTAACTTATAGTTACCCAGGAGCTGTGGCAGAAGGTGGGACAACTGGCCACTGTACTCTGTGCTGTGTTGGTACATCAGGATGGGAGGAGGGACCAGGAGACAGAGTTAACTTCAGAAGCTGGGGGTATATCTCCAAGTACCACACTTACTGTAGGACCTATTGTGGATCTACTAGTTCATAAATTAATAGTGAACAAAGCAAGGACTATTATTAGGAATTCCTACAAATTTTCAGAGTCTGGGGGGCAGAGGAAAGAAAATCCCAAATTTGAGCCAGCACAGGCAACTTGGCAAGACTTGGTCTCAAAATTAAAAAAACAAAAAAATAAAGAAAATAGAAAGTGCTGGGGATTGTAGCTCAGTGTAGTTCAAACACCAGTACTGGAACAAAAATTCCCAGAGGAAATGGCCTTCTGAGGAAGAGTGCACCCAGAGCCCTCCTCACATAGCAGTGGTGACAAAGCCCCTGCTCTGTGTCACCGCCTCTTCCCTGGAGCCAGAAAGCACTGCTCTTCTTCCAGGAGAGGTAGTAACTGTCCCTGGTCATGTACAACCTGGACAATCCAATAGCTTATCTTTTCCCCTTGAAATAATATCTCCACTTGAAGAGCTTAAAATATTTAATATAATTTTATACGGATATGGTCCTTGTTATTTAATTCCCTATACAGATTTATTCAAATCAAATTCCAAATGGCCAGAGAAGTGACCATGCTTTAATGTGCTATAGACTGTAGGCCAAGGGTCACATTTCTCTCCAAGACACAGTTCCAAGCTGTGTGACAGGGTAATCATGATGGCACTGTGATGATGACAATGGCATGAATGTGGTGATAGGGCAATGACCACCTCCCACCTCCCTGTGAAACTATCGTCTCCAAATCTAAGGAGAGAATGGTAGGCTGATGATGACTCCTATTTCTAAATCAGACGAAGTACCAATAGTGTGTCAGAGTCCCACAGTTTTTGGGGTGTAGATGCAATCATTATTTGAACTGGCTATATGAGTCAAGTGCAAGATCTTCAGTGGATCTTCCATCCTGGGCACCCACCTCTCTCGTCAGGCTCATTCCCTGTGCCTGCCCCTCAGTCTATGCCTTTGCAAAGGCACATTGGGTCTGGTTCCTCTTAATGAGGAATACCTCCTTTTTTCTCTCTGCTTTTGTTCATTCTGGTCCCTCTGGCTGGAATGCTCATCAACTCCTTCCATTGCCACCTCCTCCTAACCTGGGTCAGACATTATATTATGTGGAGGCCTTTCCTGATAACCACCATAGACATGGCATAGGGGACCACTTATATGCCCAAAGAATCTCATACTCAACTCTCTGTCAGTATCAGTCAGTAGCTTTTAACCCCTTAAGGGCAGGTGCCTGGCACAGAGTAAGCATTGTATACGTGTTTTTACTGATTGCAGTTTGGGAGAACCAGTTGGAGAGGCCTGGGACTCACACTAATATGCCAGTGGTCTGGAGCCTTCAGTGCACTTTGGGCACTGCTCTAGTTGACATCATAAATGCCTTCCTAATGTCTGTGTGCTAAAAGTTTAGTCCTCAGCTTGGTGTATTGGGAAGTGGTGAAAACTTTAAGAAGTGAGACCTATTCATAGCTCTTTTAGCCATTGGAGGTGTCTGATTGAATGGGACCCTGGGACCCATACTCCTGCTTCTTCCTCTCTTTTGCTCCCTGGCCATGAGATGAGCAGTTGTGCTCTACCAAGACTGCTTGCCACAGGCCCCAAAGCAGTCACTGCTTCCAAAACTGAGCCAAAACACACAACTATTGTACCGTTACACAAACAGAAAGTTAACACAGGCTCCATCAAGACCAAAGGAGGAGTAACCCTGTGACTGTGATATTTAAAGCTCTCTATTTTTATTGTTTCTTCTTGTTTGTCTAGTCCTTAAAGGAACAAGTGGAGGCTGACCAGGTCCCAGGACTGTTGCTTGTGACTCAGTCCTACAGAGCCAACAGCTACATTCCCATGCCCTATGGTCCCAGAGCTGCTCTTGCAGGAATGTTGCTGTCCAGGTCATCAAGGATCAGTCAACAGAGCTTCAGTGGGCCCCCTGCTTTAGGCTGTCCCCATTTGTAGCAGCTGTTGGTGGACAGCAAGAAGATTGTTAATGCCTTTTAAAGGACTGTTGTAGGTGGGGAAAAAGGAACTTTTCTCCACTGTTGATGGGAGTGTAGTTTGGTGCAACCACTGTGGAAATTAGTGTGGAGACTCCTTTAAAAAGCTAGGATTAGAGGCCCTATCTGACCCAGCTATCTTGCTTCGGGGCATTTTCCCAGAAGAACTGAAAACATTATACCATAGTGATATATGTGTACCCATGTTTATAGCAGCACAACTTATAATAGCCAAATCTTGGAAACAGCCCAAGTGCCCAGCAACTGAGAAATGGATAAAAAAGATGTGGTATTTTTATACAATGGAGTACTAGAAAGAAAGAAAGATGGCATTGAGGCTTTTATAAGTAAATGGATGTGACCTGAGACCATACTAAGTGAAGTAAATCAAACTCACATGTATAAATACTGTAATGTCTCCCTAGTGTAAGAAACTGAAAGAGCAAATATGATCCAAAATCTATAATAAATATTGTATAAGGGTAAGAAACTGCTCAAAGAGGAAAAGTAACTGGGATGGGAAAAGGAGGAAAGAAGGAAGGAAAAAGGAAAAAGACACAAATTTGTATACATAAGATTGCTAAGATGGGGCTGGGAATTTAGCTCAGTGACGTAAGTGTCTGCCTGGCAAGCACAAGATCGAGAGTTTGATCCCTGGTACTGCAAAAAGAAAGAAAGAAAGAAAGAAAGAAAGAAAGAAAGAAAGAAAGAAAGAAAGAAAAGATTGCTAAGATGACTATACTACTAGCTGTATTAGTTCTTGGAAAAGAACCGTTAACACTCATATGATTAGATTAATTTTGCATATCTATATCTTGTAATCTAAGCAACCGTTTTCCAGGTAATGATATGAAATATTACAACTGTCGTTAAATTCTTGTTTTGAAAACCTATCCTATTTTTGTTTTGGGTTGGTTGTTGTTTGTTTGTCTCTTTTGCTTTTTGTCTTTCTTTTCTGTGTCTTTTTTCTCTTACATAATGAGTGCTATGCTCCTAACACAGCCTCAGTCACACAAGACTCAAGTCACATCATTCTATCCCTTCTTCCTCTGCAAAGAATATAGCATTATAATTAAAAAGAGAAGAAGAGGCATGGGTTTTGAAATCAGAAAACAACTCTGCCCCTTATAAGTTATTCATTTAACTTTGGAAACATTGCTTACCTTTCTCAGCTTTAGCTTCCCACTTATAAAATAGATGCAATAATGCTCACCCATAGTTTTAATAAGGAAAAAACATAGCAATATTATATCACGATAAAATATATCAATATATGCACATATCTGGCATTTACCTCTGGTACCCAGTATGAGTGCAATAAGTATTAGAAGATAACACTAGTAAATGCCAAGGTCTGAAACTGGACGTTAAAAACCCAACAATGGAAGAACAAGATGAAAGAGACATGACTCAGCTGCAGAAAAGCAGGGGCTTTAGGGAGTAAGCTCCTTAGGAGTCAGCAGCTCGCGTGACACTCAGCAGCATTTGGGAGGCAAGGATAGGCTCATGCTGCTCTGTGCTGGTTGGCACCCCTGGTTGGTGGACACCATTCTTTGAGAATACAAAACAATATTATATGTGAAGGTCTGGTTTAAGGCACTTAGTTTTTACATATGTAAACATTTTACATATGAATCATCAGCATCTAATAAAACTGAGACCGTGATCAAGTGTTCCAGCTTCAAAGAGTAGTAGAGTACCACCAGAGAGAGGGGATTCAGTGTTACAGAGGGAAAGGGCAAATCAGCAGTTTGTAAAGACCAAACTTATCAAGGGCTGACAAAAGCAGAGTGCCAACTTCTTCTTTTTTTTTTTTTTTTTTTTTTTGTCTTTTTCATTTTTATCGGTACCAGGGATCGAACTCACGACTGCCTGCTTGCAAGGCGGGCGCTTATGCCGCTGAGCTAAATCCCCAGCCCCCAGAGTGCCAACTTCTTCTTCTTTTTTTTAAAGTGTCAACTTCTTTAAGTCCCCCATAAGGAAAACCAAAAACAGTTAGAGAAATTAAAGCTAATTTAGGCATATTATAAGATTTTGGTTCATTTTAAGAAAACATTTTCTAGCAATCAAGAGGATGCCCAAAGAAGCACTCCTTAGAACAGAGATAGGCTCACCTCATATTCAAACCGACTCGATAACTGATCTTATGAGAAGAAATTCAAACATGGAGAATGAAATCAGACAATTTTGGGGGGGGGACTGAATTTAGGGCTTTCATGCATGCTAGGCAAGCATTCTACCACTGAGCTTCATCTCTACCCCCTGGATAATCTTTAAGGCTCTCCTGTTGGGAAATGCCATGGCTATCAGGGTTCTCTCTCTCGGATTCTCTGTCATACTGGAAAGGAAGAGTCAGAAATCCTGAGCGTAATCTCTCATTGAATAGTCACTGAACATCAGCTGCAAGGTGCTCAGAAAATAAGCAAAAAAGGAGAAAATACTTTGGCTTCTGAGGTCTTACGGTCTAATGGGGTTAACTGCTTTGACAGAGGTCTGCCAAGTGCTTTGGGCCACATTAGAGAGAAAACACTAAGTGTAACAGGGAGAGTCTCACCAGGGAGGTGACAATGCAGTTGAGTTTTGAAGAAGTCCTCTTACTATATGGAATCAGGAAATTAAAGGACAACAGGTGGAAGGACTAGGTGTGCACAACCCTGGAATCATGCAGAAGCAGGATGTGCCCAGGGGAAGATGAGGTATATAGAAAATAAGACTCAAGAAACAGTTGGGGCTGGACTGTGAAGCCCTTAGTACAACTCACTGAGGACCCTGAAGTTGGCTCAAGGATTACATGAAGCTTGGGAGAAATCTCAGGGGAGAGACACAGTCACATCTGTGTTTTCAAAAGATCACAGGTGGGAGTGTAAGGAAGGATTGGAATGGAATGAGACCAGCAAGTATAGCATTGCAGGATAAATGATGATTATATAATCAGAATTGTTTTTTCTTCTTATAAAACTAATACATATCCCTTGTATATAATTTGGGAAAACAAGAGAACGCTAAAGAAACTAAAGGACTATAATTCTACTATTAATATATCAGTGTAATTCCTTTTTTTCTATGCATGTTTTTTTCTTAACATTATTTTAGGATTTCTGCTAAAGCATTCTTAAAAAGAATGATTTATTCTTTAAAACATGATTGTGGTTATACCTAAGATTATACTATAATTTATTTAATCTTTCCCCTCTTGTCAAATATTTAGGCTGTTTTCAGGTTGTCCTTGCTATAAATAATACTGAAATGATTATCCTTATGCATAAATCTTTACATTTCAATTATATTTTTGGACTAGATTCCAAGAAGGAAATTCCTAAAGTAAAGGACATGACTATTTTAAAACTTTTGTTATATTTTATAAAACTGTTTCTTGGGAAGGTTATATTAATATATATTTTTATTAACAGTATATAAGAATGCCTATATAAGGCTAAGGATATAGCTCAGTGCTACAGAGCCTACCTGGCAAGCACAAGGTCATGAGTTTGATTCCTGGTACAAAAAAAAAACACCTATATAACTCTCCCCTAATTAACACTGAATTAAAAAAATTTAAGGATGCCAATTAGCATAGAAAAAACCATTTCCATTTATTCTATTTGTACCACTTACATTGACTTAAAGATTTTCATATTTCTTTTATAAATTTCTAGTTCATGCCTTAGTCTATTTTACATTGCCATTAATACCTTTTATTGATTTATAAAAACTCTTTACGTATTAAGGATATACAATGTTTTGCTGTATTCACTGCAAATCTTTATTTCTCAGGTGGCATTTATTTTTTAGTTTTGCTTATAGTAGCATTTTTATTGTTGTGGTATAATAATTTAACATTTTTGGTAACTTCTTCCTTTGTGTCTGTCTGTCTTTTTTTCTTTCTACCAATGACAAAGTTCACTGAAAAAGTAAAAATGAGATGTGAAGGGGAAGCCTGCTCTGCAGAGTGAGCTTGGGCTGAGTAAAAGGACACCCTGAACTAAGCAGGGTGGCCCGCTATGGGAAAGTCATGATGGCCAGAAAGGCATTTTTGAAACAGAAGCATCTCAGTATTTAAAACAGATCTGGCTATGGCTTGATGATCTGCATTTAACTTTTCTGAAAAAATTGACTTGAACTCTTGCAAGTTTAGACTAAAAGAGTATTTACAGGAGGCTGGGTGTGGTGCTGCCTGCTCATAATTCCAATGCTAGGGAGGCTGAGACAGGAAGATCACTGTGAGTTTGAGGCCAGCCTAAGTTACAAAGTGAGATCAAGGCCAGCCTGAACTGCACAGTGGGACCCTGTCTTGGACGAAAAAAAAAAAAAAAGGAACAAAGGAGAAATCTGAGGCTATTTGAAGGCATTGATAAGAGGAGGGAAATTTAAAACTTATCTGAAATTTATTTGGACATAGGTGTAAGGCAAGAAACTTCTACTCTGCCCTCTCCCATGATTTTATTTCATTTGTAGGTGAAAGAGGACAGATAAAGGGGAAGGAAAGAGGGAACAATCTTGGTCAAACCAGGTTTCTGTGTGTATGTTCGGCTGGGTGGTGCTTAGGGATCATTCATCTGCAGGCTTGGTAAAATGCAATGACATCAGTTTTGAATACGTTGAGTCTGAAGGGCTCTGCAAGCTGAAACAAGGGCATGAAGCTAGGGAGAGAGGTTAGGACTGAAGCTGACGACATTCAGTCATCAGTGTTTAGACGGTGTAAGTGGACCACAGGCAGGATGAGCTTGCCGAGGGCAGGCACAGAGAAACCAAGTTATCTGAGCAGCAGCAGCACTGAAGCGGGGGAGAGGAATGAAAAGCAGCAGAGAAGACCTGAAGAAATGAATGGAACAGCTAAGACAATGAGGATCTGAAATAGGGGAAAGTGATCAAACTCTCAGTGAAGCAGTGAGATAGAACATGCTCTATAATGGGCTGCATGGTAGCAGGTGAGCAGGTGAAGGCAGTCAGGGTTAGACTGTTTCCTACAAGTTTATCGGTCAGAAGAAAGATAAAGGGGGCGGCAGGAATGAGGCTGCAAGTTAAGATTAAAAGCATTTTTTTTTTGGTGCTGGGGGTCGAACTCATGATCTTGTGCTTGCCAGGCAGGCGCTTATGCTGCTGAGCTAAATCTCCAGCCCTAAAAGAATATTTAAAGGGGCAGATCTCGGAGTATATGAAGGCAGAGAAAATGACATTGGTGGGAAGAGGGAAATTTAAAATACAAGAGATGATGGCTCGAGGTTTCAAGAAGTGATGGGCACAGGTAGCAGGACTATTGTTCAGGTGTAAGACAGCGAAGATGACCACCAGGGCCAAAGGTAAGGTGAAGAGGAGAGCGATGAGCCTGTTGGCCTCGATTTCCTCTGAAACGTAGGAAATGAAGGTGTCCATAATGAATGAGGTAAAGAGAGGCAGTGAAGGAAATTTTTTAAAGAGAGGGCAAGGTTCAAAACAGGTATTACAGGAAATGGGAGAGACAGTAGATGATGGGATGAAGGAAAGGATGGGCCTGGCTAAAACTGACACTAGCCCAGAATGGGAATGTAAATTTCTACATTGACCATCACACAGCAGAGTGGAGGAGAAAGCAAACACTTGTATGGATTTGGGAACTGAGATGGGGAAATAGGTGGGAAAGAAAGGCAAAAGGGTAAGACAATTGCATAGAGAAACTCTTCAAATAGATCCATCAAAGGGTCAAGTTTGGGTAGGAAGTAAAGCTAGGAGGGGAATGATGGGCTGGTCAGATTATAAGTGGCCCAGAGATGCAGGGGTTAAATGAGGTCGGAGACCAGAATAAAAAAGTAAGAAAATGTAAGGCTAGGAACTTTTGGCTATAAAGTGTGAGTCCTGAGTTCATAAGTTCTAAATCAAAGAACTTCTTGGAGATGAGTAGCTCTAGTCCAGGGCGGGGGGCTGTGTTCCCTCAGACTTCTGTTGCAGGGGTAAAGGATATTGGGACAGAGGATTCCAGATTTGGATGGTCCATGTGGGTGTTGAACTTTCTGGGATAAAGGCAGGAATAGGGGTAAGCGGGGGAGACATTGAACCAGGTACTGAACAGAGAGGTGATGTCACCAGCAGATGACATGTCAGCACGGTGGAGAGGATCACACAGCCCCGGAAGAATAAGGGATGCTATGTGAGAGTGAGCGTACACCCGTGCAGACAGACAGGCATCAGCAAGGTACCCTCCTATGACAGCGGTGGGGTTAATGGTGTGAGGTACAGTTCGGCAGGCCCAGGTGAGACAGTGGTTTCAAGGCACCATGAATTTTTTGGTTTGTGGGTTGGCTGGTTCAATCAACCACTCATTCAGAAAGGATTAGATGAGATGTGTCTGCTGTGCCCCGCGCACTGGGCAAAGTGCGCTGGATGCCACCTTCCAAGGGAGTGTGCAGTGGCCAGCAGCCTTTCCCCTTCCTGCCAAGAGTGGCCCCACTCCCTCTCAGCAAGCCCCCACACCAAAGTCCTGCACCAGAACCAGGCAGACCTGACAGGCTGATGACCAGTAGGGGATCTTCTTGTTACAGCTTTTTCCCCAGAGATAAATAGGCCACAGTAAAAAAGATTGCTACATCCTTTCAATAAAGATTTTTTTTCTTTTCCAGACAGCTTGAGAAATGTTTTAAAAGCTTCTCACATTTCTAGTGAAACCCACAGAGAAGAATTTTGCTTGTTATCAGCCCTGGAAGCCTCTGATAGACGGGTGACATTTTTTTTCTTTCTCTTTCTCTTTTTCTTTTTTCCTTTTTTTTCACCAGCTGAAGAGAGAGTCACAGTGTGTTTTATAACTGGCTCTCTGCATTTCAAAAGCTCAACGAGGGCTCTCTGCTAACCCCGATAAGCCTTGGGCTCTTAGCGTCTTAAATACCTCTGACAAGCTATACATTACAGCGCTAATAATTTGCCAAATTTGCGCCCATAATATGATATCTGTAAAACGTCAAGGGCAGTAATGCGATTAGCGGTCTCAAATGAAATATCGAACATTCAGCGTTTAGGTCCTGAATAGGGGGAGAAAGGAAAGGAAATCAATTTCAAAAGCAGGAGGGAAAAAGGCGATAAGCGTGTAATAAAAATAGAGAGAGACAGAGGAGAGATGCTGAGGAAGAGACGGCGAGCAAGACAGGGGAAGAGATACACCGACCTGCATTCATTTTTCTCAGGCAGGTAAGAGATGTAAAAAAACTTTACAAATTAGTTCGAATACAAAGCTGGAAATAACATTTGGTCGCCACAGCAACCAGGGTTAGGTTGGGGGTGCTGGGCGCGGAGGAAGGGGCTGGCCCAGCCCGGGACGGCCTTTCCCTCTGCCCCCACAGCCGTGTCCATAAAACACAGGAAGCTGAATTACAAGGGGACCGAGGGTGGGCTCTGCCGCCCCCCCCCCCCCGCCCCCGAGGTGGGAGAGTCGTAATGGACTAATTATCTGGCCAGCAGAGGCGGCGGCTGCGGCACTCCGCAGCAGCGAGGGCTCGGGCTGTCACATACCAGGCTCTAGACTAAATAACAACACCTCACACCTGCAGCTTTACGAGCCCTGGCCGGGAGCTGCGAGCGAGCGCAAGCGCTCCGCCCACCCTCCCGGCCTGTCCCCTGCACCTCGGCCACTCCAGCCGGCTGCTGCAGGGCACAGGTGAGGGGCGCCCAGCTCCTCTCCAAAGCCACATCCCGCTGCGGAGTACCTGTGATCTGCAGATGTGTCTACACGGTATTCTCCAGGGCTGTCACAGGCCAGGGACTCTGCCATGAGAGCACCCCGGCCAGAGTACCCTGGCCACAGGTTTGTCTGCACCTGTGGTGCGCAGCTCCGACCCCCCCAGGGGCTGTCTAGTCTGTGTCAGCAGAGATCACCAGGGGATCCTGTCGGGCCTTAAGGGACACAGCAAGGGCAGGAGCTCCTAGAACCCCTCAGCATATTTCTGCTTTCTCCTTTGACACAGCTCCCTAATATCATGCTTCGCAAGGTGAGGCAGTTCTTTTGAAACGCTGCACGCCTGCCCTTTCTGCACTGCTTGTCTTGGAAGTGACCCCATAACCCTGAACCTCCTTCACTTGCACAAAGATGAGACAGAGCTGCACCAGAAGAAAGAAAATGATGATGGACTCAGAAGCCAGGGCCTTAGCAAGGGGATGGGCAGCCAGGAAGAGCAGGACCACGCTTTTCCCCACTCAAGGCCAGTGCCCTCCCAGGCCAGCCCTCCAGTCCCTCCACTTCCCTACAGCTGGAGGTACCCCTCCTCAGTTGCTCACCTAGGCAAGGAGGGGCAAAAGCTGGTGCATGACTTCTGGTGGGGTGAAAGCAAGCAGGCTGCCTGGGGCCTGCCCCCAGCTCTTCCCCAGGGCAACCTGGAATGGCCATTACGGGGCCACTTCTTGCGGCACCACGAGCCATTAAAGCAGGAGAGCTCGGGGAGCCATCAGCCCAGCACAGATGACTTCCCCAGATGTGGCAGTGGGCAGGATGTGAAAGCCCCCAGCCCCAATGCGACAGACAAAACATTCCCGCACTAACCATCCTCAGAAACCCCATAGCCCAGAGCCCCTCTTACAGATGCTTTCTAGACCATTTAGCAGGAGGCAGTGTTTATTTTTCAACATATGTTCTTCCTCATCCCTCCCTTTTCTTCTCCCTTCCTGGTCCTACCATACCCAAGGCTACCCACCGGATGGGCTGCTGTGGTTGTTACTGCCAAATTCCAAGGCCAGCGTGGGTACATGCTTTGTTGCATGCCTAAGTGTGTGCACGCACTTGTGACTGCCCACGAATGCATACAGACTCTTAACTTGCCCAAGCCTCTATTTGTGGATGGTAGGTTCTCAGAGATTGTTTAAATATGTGAGCAAATTCTAAACCACACCATAGGTTTCTTCTTTTCCAAAGTGGGTAAATGATCAGAGGTGTTTCCCAGGTGTTACGTGCTTGTTTGGAAGGTGAGATCAGCCATAAAAGGCCCTTTCCCAGGAGGGAAATTCCTGGTTTAGACTTTGGACCATGTTCTGTTTGCTTCTCCCTGTTCATGCATAGAGTCAAGCACTGTGCTGTGTCCAGTTATTGCCAATCCCCCTCAGTCAGAGTCTTTCTTTTCTTCAGGAGAAGAGAAGCCTTCCTTAATTCAGATAGCCTAGAGTTCCATCAGATGTGGCACTTGCATTTACTGGGTACCTATTGTGTGCTAGGCACTATGTTAGGTATTTTTCATATCACTTTGTTATTGTTTCTATTTTATAGATAGGAAAAGAGGCTTTCACAAGTTAAGTGATTGGACCAGTTCAGCTAGGAAATGGTAGAGTTGGAATTCAAATGCATGTCTATCTGACTCAGAAATTCCATGATTTTTCCATTACGTGATAGAGTTTCCCATATGGAAATGTTTGCAAATATTTGTCACAGTCCTTTCTAAAGAGTGGCCCTCAGAAAAGAATACAGCACCCTAGAATTGGTCTGGCCAGGGCAGAGTAGAGACAAGATTTTCTGTAGTAAATGCTAAGGTGGCAGCCATCTTACTTTGTTGTTCCATCCTCAGATTTTCTCAAACACCACATCCCTCTCTTACTATGTTCCTAGACTCGTCAATCCTTGATGCTTGGTCTTTCCTTCTGAAAAGCCTACCCTCTCATTTATTCACCTGCTCGTTCATTCATGTACTCTGTCGTTCGTTCAGTGGATGGGAATTTCTCAATGTTTCCTTTCTTCCCAGGTACTGTCTAAGCATGGGGATAGCTGATGAGCACAGATAGATTTCTCCACATCTACATGGTGTGGAGGGGAAAACAGGCATTCACTGAGTAATGGCAGCATGATCCTTGTTGCTCCAGGAGGAGATGTGACTGCACAAGAATCAGGGAGGAGGGGCTGGGGATTTAGCTCAGCGGCATAAGCACCTGCCTTGCAAGCAGGCAGTCGTGAGTTCAATCCTTGGTACCGATAAAATGAAAAAGACAAAAAAAAAAAAAAAATCAGGGAGGGCTTACTAAGAGGAATGATATAGCGGAGATTACTAAAAATCACACCTTCCATTCCAGCTCTTTCCTGAGGCCCCCTGACCCTTGACTTTACCTAGAAAATGTCTTTCAGGTCAGCATATATATCACTTTTCCTACTTGATGTCTAGGCCAGGCTAGGTCTCACTACATTATTTTCCCTAGAGAATTTCATTTCCACTTGGTTACTTGTTCAGAGTCTGTAATCCTGATAAATTATAAACTCCCTGAGGGCAAAGAATGTGTCACCTTAGTGTTGAGATAGTACTTGGCATGGACTTGATATTCAAGAGATGACTGCTGAATGAATCACCTTACCTTCCTATTCTGTACTGGTGTGGCTATAGTTTTAGATCCAAGTACAGAAATTTACATTTATTAAATTTCACAGTATTAGACTATCTCAGTTTACTAGTGTTCTAATAAGTTACAATCTGTTACTCATTAGTGTCTATTGTTTACTATGACTCCTACCTTAATGTCAAAGATACCAGAAACCTTGGATTGGACCGTGAGGACAGTATAGTCTAGTTTAGAAGACAAATAAAAAGGACCATAATTATAATGCGGTTGTTGTGTTCAATGTGATATGTAATTCATAGAATGGAACTGTTAAATCTGTCTGGGGAAAGAGGAAAAGGAAAGACTTGGCTTTAAAGTTTTAGGTTAAGATTGATAAGAGGCAGGACTTAAATGTGTCATTCAAAGAAGTCTGCAGCCAAAGGGTAGATGAGGCAAGTCCCCAGGAGCTCAGTTCCTACAAAGGTCAGTTAAGTCTCATGGAACATTTCCTTAAAGACAGTCAGACAGACAGACCAACCAATAGGCAGCCAGCCAGCCAGCCAGCCACACACACACACACACACACACACACACACACACACACACACAGATAGAGAGAGAGAGACAGAGACAGAGACAGAGAAAGAGACAGAGAAAGACAGAGAGACAGAGACAGAGACAGAGACAGAGACAGAGACAGAGACAGAGGGCGCTGGGCTTCAGTATTTTCCTACCATTCTATTTTTTTTCCCAATCTGAAGAAAGCTTTCTAGACAAAAAATATGGTGTCTTCTGGACATATTTCTGCTGACTCATTTTCACAGAAGCCAAGGGTTATGTTTAATATATGGACCCAACTATGTCCCCACCACTACCATATTCCCAACCAAAACCTTTCAGTGCTTACCGGGCACCCTGCAGAAGTTGTTTTACTCTATTCTGGCAATCACAGCTCAGAACAACTTGTTGCAGCATTATGATTCCAACTCTGCTTTCTCGTCACTTTCCCCTCTTACACCTTCTGTGGACCACAGTGACTACCTGAACTTGATTTTGACACTGTCTATTCTCTCTGCATGGAGAGACAAAGGTGAAGGATGTAAAGGAGGCTCCCAACTGGGGTCTCTTACCAGCCTGCATGGAGCCCCCTGCTCCCAGAACTACTGTTTCCACTATGCAGCACTGTTTATAGGTTTCTGAACACTTCTGTCTTTTCCTGCTGGGCTTTTGCACACACTACTTTCTGCACTTAGAATATCTTTTCTCTGGCT
The DNA here is from genome assembly GCF_034190915.1 of Cavia porcellus. Taxonomy (NCBI): domain Eukaryota; kingdom Metazoa; phylum Chordata; class Mammalia; order Rodentia; family Caviidae; genus Cavia; species Cavia porcellus. Next base: position 36,181,955 of record NW_026947508.1, read on the forward strand.
TTGGCTCAGGCTGATACCTGTATCCTCATTCTGCAGGATGCAATCGAGGTGTTACTTTTTCTAGGAAGCTTCAGTGCCTCTACTTTGAAAGCCCCACAGCACCCTGTGCTGACTTTGATAATGGTACTAATCATACTGCATTTTATTTTATTTTTTTTGGTACCGGAGATCGAACTCATGACCTTGCGTTTGCTGGGCAGTCACTTATGCCACTGAATTAAATGCCTGGCACGACACTACATTTTAATATCTGCTTTCTTATCTATTTTCCTTTTTTGCCTTTGATTTGTTATCATATGTTCATTGCCTAGCACAGTGCTTGATGTATAGTAAGTTTTAAATAGCTATTTGTTGACTAAATTAATGATTAAATAAATAAATGTCTGAATGAACAAACTTCTCATTGTATAAAAACACAGCAGGCTTATTGATGACTGTCTTTCTCTGCATGTCCTTTCCAAGCTTAATCTTCATTTCCCTCCACCCCTCCCTACTCTGCCAAGTCTGCTCTTGCAGTCCCTCTGCCCCTCAGGGCTTCTGCCACTGACTCATGGGAGGAGCCCCAGAACTTCTCCTGGCTTATTTGTGTTCTCCATCCTTACCTACTGAGCACCTTCTCTGAGACAAGCACTTGATCAACACTGAGAACATGACCCTCATCTTAAAAGGGTTTGCTTTGTATTCAGGATTATTGTTATTATTATTTTGTCTTTTGAGACAGGATTTCACTATGCAGTTCAGGCTGGCCTTGAACTTACTATGTAGCCCAGGTTGGCCTCGAACTCATGATGATCCTTCTGCCTCAACCTTCCAAGTGCTGGGGATTATAGGTGTGCACCACCATGCCCAGGAGTATTAAGTTTTGAAGGCTCTCTGTCCCCTCTTTGGGACAAACTCCAAGCCTGCTTCATGGCACATGTTAGATTTCACTCATCGAAAGAGGGTACAGTGAAGAGGAAAAACACAGGCTCTGACATTGGGAAGGGGAGAGTTTAATTTCAAGCTCTTCTTTATTCTGAAGAGTAAAAGCTCACTTAGTACTTCTTTTTAATGAATATATGGAACCTACTAAAATAGAACATACAAATATCTACTGTGCATTGGTGTTATGCAACGTTTTGATGATTCGGTAGAGAACAAGTGTCATAGAATCATCTCTTCATATTCTCTGGAGACAGCTCTAGACTCCTGTAGGTACCAGCTCAAGCCCCTTATACAAAAATAGCGTAGTATTTGCAAGGAACATATACACGTCTTCCCTTACTAAAGATAATTTCCCTTAAGTTATCTCTAAATTACTTATAATACAATGTAAATGCTATGTAAATAGTTACTATATTGTATTGTTTAGGGACTAATGACAAGAAAAATGTTTATGTGTTCAGAACAGATACAATTGTTCAAGAAAATATTTTTGAGGTGCATGTGGTTGAACCTGCAGATGTGGAGCCTGTAGATCATGAGGGTGTTGCTCTCACACAGTTTGTACTTAGTGGAGGAGACAGATGTTAAACAGTTAAATATACATTTAGATGCACACCACAGTTTCCTACATGGACTGGGAAGTGTTCTTTGAGGAAATGGCACTTGAGCTAGAACCTAAAGAATGAGAAGGAACCAGTCATGCAAGGAAGTGGGGGGCTGGCGGTGAACTGAGTAAGACCCCAAGGTGATGAGGGAGTCAGGGTAAATGGGAGCAGGTCTTTGCCAAATTAAGTGTTATGGGCTTGACTCTAGAGGTCACGCATCTTCACAAGACTCTTGGGCTGCCAAGTGGAGAGGCTGGGATAGGAGGAAAAGAGAAATCAGAAGACTATTCCAGCAGTGACGAATGACAGATGAAGGTGGCCTCATGAAAGATGGTTGCAGAGAAACTGAGACGTGAATGCATTTGAGATCTGCTGTGGTTCACTGATGGCAGAGCTGAGGAGGAAGAAAAGGTCAGACAGTGATTGCAGCGTGCTGGAGCAGGTTGAGGAATCGCCATGGTGAGTGAAAAGGGGCAGAGCGTCCGTGGGAGATACAAACTAGTGGTGAACAGGCAATGGTCACTTGATAGAGAGGGCTGGGGTAGAATTAGAGTGGGAATGGGAGACAAGACAGGAGGAAAGGTTAAAGTTAGTGTAAAGAAATTCATTTATGTCTCTGAAGTACATTTTCTTAATTTATGAATTGGAAATAATGCATTAAATAAGGTTATAAAACTACTGGATACATAATAAACTCTCGGTAAGTATTGATTTATTTTCTCTTTTTCCGTCTCTATATTTTATTTGCATATTCTTTTTTTTAGTGGTTCCTCAAACTGTTCCCTTTCTCTCATTACCTGTTTTTTACTTGGGGAGAGAAAGTTTGCTGGGGACTAAGCCCAGGGTCTTTACGCTAACTATTTCCTCGGCCCTTTATTTTTTACTTTGAGATAGACTCCCTACATTGTTGAGTTGCCGAGGTGGGGCTTGAACTTGTGATCCTCCTGTCTCAGCCTTTCAGAGTGCTGGGATTACAGGGGTGTGTACCACTACTCTTGGCTTTCACTGTCCTTACACACTGCACACAACTTTCATGGAAATGAGAAAAACAACTTTCTTAGGTGATGCTAAACATATTAAGCAACGAAGTCCAGGATTAGTTAACTTAAATCCTGCAAATTCAACCATCATATAGCACCCTCAGCTTGAACTCCCTCCCGCGTCCTGCCACATTTCCTCTGTGTAGTAGAGTCCTCCCCCAAAGATTTATGTCAAGCTTTACCAACTCTTAGAAGCCTTCCTCAAGGTCCCTGCTGATGGAGGAGCTTACTTCTTTTATTTCTGGTACCGAGGATTGAACTCATGATCTCGTGCTTGCCAGACAGGCACTTATGTCACTGAGTTAAACCCCTGGCAGGAGCTTACTTCTTTTAAGAGATATTGCATCTTATGTTTGTCTTAGTACTTACCATAATGTATTAAAATTTTCTCTTTGGCCCATGTCTATAGACTAGGAATTCTGTTAATGCAGGAACTATGTATCTCTAGCACTTAACTTAGATGAGGGTGTCTCTTTAAAAACATGTCACATCACCTCTAAGTCTAGGAGATTCCATATTTGAGGCAATGTTTAGATGATGAGAAAGCAAACACCACCCATAGTTCCTTTGCTATCATTTTAGGAGGTACGGAGGAGCAGCTAAGATCATAAGCAAGGGAGTACTGAAGATTTTAGTATCTCATGAGATCAACATCGATGACATGCCAGGTGAAACCTGGAGGCACTTGTAGCCAAGTACAAGGACTGTATTTTAGGAAAATGCATGTAATTTACAATATTAACATTCCTACACAGAGGTAATGTGTGAGGACAAGGTTACCATCAGTGTGCTAAATGTCAATAGGAGGAAATTCTGTAAGCTTCAACTACTTCTCTAGACTCAGAGCTGGGAGAACCCTGAAATTGCCAAGAGTGCATTCTCAATCCATGGGATTTTGTGAATGAAATGTCAGCCATTTTCTTTTCTTTATTCATACTCTCAATAGAGCATATAGAGGGATATGTCTCAAATTAAATAGTAGGTCTGAAGGACTTTGATCAAGGGCGATGCCTGGAGTAGAGTATTTGTTAAATTTTGGCACCAAAAAAATTATTCTGAAACTCCAAATACTTTATAAGAATCTGTTCTGACTGTAAGTGATCACTTCTTCTTCTCTACTCCTGTGTCAATCTGTTTGATGGATCACTTATATGTCATCTGCTTATTATTACACAAGCACAGTACTTAGCGCATTAGCTACACCTGTACAATGTAAGCATTGCCTCCTGAATTGTACCTAACTTGGTACAATTGGTTGATATTCAGACTCACCACAGCTCTAAGAGCAGCATTTCCATTTGATCCTAGACACTTCTGCGTGTCTCCCACTCCTGAAACATCTACTCAGTGTTCTGGCTTCCTCAGTGATCTTGGAATTCTGGGCTGAAATTACTTCAACACTGAGTCATGATGGAAGACATGAGCTGTTGGTCTGATCCCTGTGGGTGACTCCTACATATCCTCAGTCTACACCCACCTCCTGGACCTACCTTTCACAACTGATTTCCGTCTACAAACTCCCTGGCAGAGTTCTCACTTGATCTTTCCTTTCTGTGTTTGTTCTGCACAGCTGACCTATTCCTAAAGACTGGCTCCTGCCCCGCCAAGCTCCCAGCCCTTCATTTCTGACTTCAAGCCCCACCTCCCATGCTGAACACAACAATCTCTGCAACAAGAGTGTATGAGGTTACGGTAGAGGGTACATGTGCAGCTGGTAAACACAGACTCCAAAACCTCTAACACCTACATAGCGAGTTCAAGACCAGCTCAAACTAAATAGTGACTCTGTCTCCAAAGGAAAAATATAAATACATAAAGTTAAAAAAAAAAAAAAAACAATGAAACTCTGAAAAGTAGACTGCCTGCGTGGTTCCATACATGATGCTCAAGTGCCAGCTAAGAGTAGAAATTCCTACTGGAATCGGCCATTAGCATTAAAGAATCAGTGAGGTTTGATGGTGGAGCTCCCAGCAACATCCACCATGGAGAAAGTCTTCAGTGCCTCAAACCAAGGAGGAACACACAATACTGTAGTTCACTGCCACCTCTGAAGTCCTTCTGGGAGGCCACATTCAATAAGCAGTGAAGAAGCTGTTATCTGGATGTCCTAGTACCTGGATAAAAGCCTAGTTTCTCAGGATTTTATCCGCAGGAAGGCATGAACTTCGAACACAGCTGCTCTCCCTGAATCATTCCTTATTTTAGGCCACTTACTTCACAAGTCACTGAAAGGTTCTGGGTCCTGGGCCCAGGGCCGAGAGCTGGGAAGGAGGCAGTGAGCAACGTGAGCAGGCCCTGCACTCAGAGGACTCACAGAGTAGAGTGGGAGTCAGCCACCAACAGACAGAATTACCCAAGCTGTTGCTTAGTTATACAGAGGACCGAGTGCCTCAGGGATAAATACAAAATGCCATTCAGCTGTGCAATGAGCCCCGATAAGCTTTGCTGTGCTGAAGCTGTGAAAGGTGGCCTAACATATAACTCAAGTGGCTCTTTTTTCCCCGTTCCTTCTCTTAGGCTTTTTTTATTCCCTAAAGAGAAATTTCCAAAGTGAACCAATGCCTATGTTTGAGGAGGGAAGGAAAGTAGCAGGCATTGACGATGTGGAGATAGGACACACATACCTGAGTGGACAGACACAACGGTCTGTGTATGTGTGCACCACATACATGCACACACATACACATAGGAGAGGATGACCCATGAAACATGCCCTAGGGGGAAGAAGAGGAAGAAAAAAAATGAAATCCAAACAGTCTTTTTCACCCCGAAAACATATAATTTTGTGTAAATTTTTACTTTAAACATCTCTCTTTTCCTGAGCTGTGATATGGGCCCTGTCAAAGCCAGGGCCAATTACTGCCATTAGGTTCCCATCATGTCACCGCTTCTCCCCCCGTCTGGAAGGCCCTCGCCTTGCAGGCCTATAATCTACACTCACTTTCACTCCATCACTTTCAGAAGGAACAAAATTGTTTTGTGTGTTTTTTTTAAAAGGGCCTTTATTTGGCCCCTGTCAACTCTGAAAAGAAGAGAGAGAAAAACAGAGAGGGGGAGAAAGAAAAGAGAAGAAAGAAAGATTGTTTAAGTGTTTAACCATGAGATTGCCAACAGAAAGTTGGAGAGAGGTAGCCAAGTTTGCCCAAAGGGCAAGGCCCAGGCTTGGGGAGACTTGGGACGCTTAAACCCTGAACATCACCATTTGCCCTACCTTGGGAGGAGTTCTTCCTGCTCACAGATTCAGATCTCACAGGCTTGGAAGAATTTTTTGAAGACATCTTCAAAATACAGCTGTGAGTTACCACTACGGAGAGTGTTAGTCATAGTCCATAAAGTAGGGTGATCTTTTTGGTCTCCCAACTCCCTGCACTGGCTGTGGCAGGGGCGGTGGGCCAGAGAAGACCTTTAGGAAAGCTGAAGATGAGGTTAGCAGAGGCCAGTCAAAGCAGCCTGTTGGGACCGTGCTTGGAGCTTTGGGTCACTTAGCCTGATCTCTCCCTTGGCTTCGCCAAGATATTCTCAACCCGAGAACTCTCCTCTCAGGTCACCTGGCTGCTCAGTGCTCTTCTTCTCATTGCTGGAGGCAGAGTTCCTTGTGCCACTTGGGTCTGACACTCTTCTTGCACTGTGGTCACACCTTCCTGAAATCTGCAGACACTTACCACACTCCAGCCTAGGCGGCAGGCCCAGCATGCCCTCCACTCCTGCTGCCTCAGCCGTCACTTAGCCAAGCTAAACAGATTTAGCTCCTTTAATCTTTCCTCATTAGCTGGCAATCTGGAAAGGAAACAAATGCTCACCCCATACAGGTTCAAGCTGTTGCTTTAACCTTGTAAAAGTGTATAGGGTGCTGGGGCTGTGGAGCCAGTTAGAATCATTACTCTGAGAGGCCACGCCCGCTCAGCAAGTGCCCCAGGGGCCTTCCCCACACTGTTTGAAACCACCCCTCATGTGTCACCTCCTTTCAGTCCCAAGTGCTCCACACCCAAATTTGGGGCGGGCAGTCCCCACATCAGGACAGCTTCCAGGGCTTTCCTATGACTGTCTTCTATGAAAAGGGGATTTTTTTCCCCCCCGAAATATGTTTATTTGTCCCAACTGGCCTCCCACAACCAAGTGCTCAAATCTGTGACTTCTTTGAGTTCCTGTATTATTCCTTGGCCACACCCACCGTTCAGCTTCTTCAGTTACATTCTATTTTCTTCTCATCCAAAAGGAGACCTCGTTAAATGTTCATCAGGAAGGAATCCCTTGCCCTGAATGCATTCCCTGCCATTGATCTTTTCTTTTGTGCAGTTTCCATTTACATACCTACACCACCAGCAAAAACCTGAACCTGCTTTAACAACAGCCACTTGTGGCATGCCCATTACAACACATCTGCTTTTCTGTTTCCAATTTGATCACATCGTGTTATTCTGTTTGGTGTGGTTTGGCCCTTAGGCATACTTACACACGCGCGCGCACACACACGTATACACATGCACACACAAACACCACACACACACACACACCATCACTGTTTTATTTTCCTCCTGGAGATGACAGAAATTCTCCTCTTTCACTGAATAGATGAAGATTTTTAGGACTGTTGTGTCATTTTTTTTAGATGACAGGAGTCACATCTGTTTTACCTTCCCCGGCTTCTGATGGCCCCTTTTACTTTCTATGATTTTCCAGACATAATTATAAGTGGTTCAATCAGCACCCCGTGTAGCATGTTCCCAGAACACTGGCCTTAATACCTTATGATGGATGTCACCCTGACTTGCTGATTTGTGAAACCTTTACATTTTCTGAGTATTCTCTTACCTGCTTTCTATTGGTAACGATTTTTGCACAGTCTGCATTTACTTCCTAATTATCCAAATTCCTTTTCGTCATTTTTCTTCTTAAAGACTGATTTAAAAAATGAGCTAAGTATCTCTGCCCTGTAGGAGGCAAGATGAATCTCCACCACCCTTTATTTATTAGGGGTCTCCATGCTCTCGGTCTTCCCCACCTCTTCACCTCACTCTCAGTCTATTGCTAAACATGTTTATCCCTTTTAACTCTTCACTAAAGTTCTCCTCATTCTCCGCTGGTTTCTGTTATTCTCCACAAACCCCAGGATCTGTCCTCTCCTGGTTCCTGAAACCAGTCCCTTTAGGGTGTCCTCATCTGATGCTATTCCAACAGGCAAAGTCCCTCCCCCTTCATCTGAACTGGCTGTAGATTTCTGTGTGTTCTTCTCTGTCTTCAGGGCTTCAAAATGGACAGGCATCTTTGAAACAGAAGCAGAAAGCTGCAATTGGCTGCCTGCTTTCCTGCCTCACCAGAAAGACCTCCACCGCCACGCCCTTTCATCCCTAGTTCTGAAAGTGTTCTCTGCATCATTTGGCCTGTTGGGGTTCTTAAGAAACTTCCTAGATCTCAAAACAATAGCCGGTCCTCACTCTTACCCCTAGGAAATCTGATTTTCATTTCATTCATTTTCTTGGTGAATTGCTATCTTTCCCTTTTCTTCTTTCATTCATCAGTTAGCATGGTGGGTCCCTGAGTGACTCCCATAAGCAGGAGGGGCAAAGTAGTTAACCAAATAGAGAGAAAACAGCTCTCAAAGTGTGTAAACCCTGGTGGAAGAGAGCCCTTAACTAAATACTCTCCCGTCAATGTATAAATGCAGAGTACTGTATGAAAGTAGAACCAGAGGATGCATTTTCAGTGGGAATCAGTAGAATTCCTGAGGTAGGAGGGTGGGGTGAAATACTTGCTGGGGTCCTAAAAGAAAAGCTTGCATATGTGATGAACAGGTGAAGCAGTTTGGTGGAAAAGGAAGGAGTCCCAAGCTGAGACTAGAGCAGTGTCCTCAGATGAACATGAAACACAAGGTGAGAGACAGATTAGGGAAAGAAAATTGTGCTCCACTGTGTCCTGGAACAGCTGGAGAAGCAGCTGATTCTCATGTCTCATCTTGTTTCTTTTCATTTTTCTCTCTCCTCTCCTCTCCTCTCCTCTCCTTCCTGAGACTCATTATGTAACTCAGGTTGCCCTTGAACTCTCCTGCCTCAGCCTCCTGAGTGCTGGCATTACTGGAATGTGCCACCATGCCCAGCTCTGTGTCTATTTTCTAATCTCCTTGTTGCTTTGAGGAGAACCAGAGCGGGTAGAAATTTAAACAACACCTTTGGATTTATTTCCTCTTTTGCCTCAGGCTACCTCAAGTGGCCTTCCTGATTTTCTCACCCATGAGTGGAACTTACCTTAAGGAACATGGAAGAGATCCCATGTCATTAAAGTGCCATAGCACGGGGTTAAGGTATCATAGGAGGGGTGAGAACTTTAGAATCACTGGTAAGGACGGACAGTTTGCAAAAGGTCCCTGTGTGAGGCTGATGTGCCACCCTAGGAGTGCTTCATTTAATAGAATAAATCTCCTTTAAGCGTCAGTTTACTTATCATAAAAGAAAGATTAATCCTTTCTATCTATCCTCACTGGCTAAAAGAAGCTTTACATTAATTCTTTAAAAGCTACAGAGTATTCTTCAGGTGAGAAGAAGTCTTCTACTGCTGGGGATCCAGGAACAAATGAAGGCCCTGTGGTGGTTCTGTGCAGTGAGGGCACAGATGCTCGAGGCAGGGTATTCACAGACCTCAGGATGATGGCAGAAGACTTGGGATGCAGCGCTGTCCATGTGACCAGGAACTTATGACAAACTGGGCTCCGTAGTTTCTGATCATGTTTTATTTTATTCTACAGTGCCAACAGATTAGGGTTGGAAAGGTCTTCAGAGCTCATCCAGGACAAGCATCAGCTAAAGCAGAGTCCTTTTTCCCAAGTGCGCAATCTTTGGGTGCATTTAGCCCAAGAACAGAAGAGAAAAACAGGATTTCTTAAGGAAAAGATGGGAGACGGCTAGAGAAAAAGGGCAGACCTCAAAGGGAGGGCAAAAGACCTCACTGTTCAGGACCAAGTCTCTGCCTACCTGCTGACCCCATGTAGCCAGTCCATCTCTCCTGTACGTTCACCCCACGATGTTCACAGACCTGATGGCTCCCCATGGGACCTGGCATTGGACAGACACCTAGGGCTCCCAGGAATGTTCATCACGAGAGGGTCCCCTGCCCAGTCTGAGGAAACAATTCCACCTTCCCTCACCCCTGCCTAGCCCTGCCTCAGGAAAGAAAGGTCATTCCCTCCTCCTCCTTTCCACTGCAGCTTTTCAAAGGTTAAATTCGACCAGCCCACCCCACCCCCTCACACCCACCCCCAAACAAGAGAGGAAAAGTTAATTGAAAATGCTGTTTAATTTTTCAGCTCCAGTGGATCCTACCCCAGCACAGATGGCTCCCCCAGGACTGTCTGTCCCCAGCCCATCTCCACCACTCCATGCCCCCCCAAGCATGGGGACCGAGGCACAGCCAGCAGTGGCTCAAAGGGAGAAAAAAGAAGGGGGAGTGAGTGGGGGGGCACCTCCACACAAAAGAGCATTCTGAGCCCTTGGTTCCCTGGCCCAGAGAACAATGCTCCCGACTTGATCCTTTCATAAAGAGAGTTTTTGGTGTCAGGAGACAGCCGCCCAGTGCCCAAGCCGCCCACACCGGCCACTTCACTGCCCACCACCAACTGCTGCGCTGGCTGGGCTTCATTCCGCGCCCCCCTCTGCGTCCAGCTGGAAGTGAGTGCGGTACCAGCCCCCATCCCGTTCCAGGCCTGCCCAAGACTTGTTGCCCCCTGAAGACTCTGACAGGGCCCCAGAGAGGCCAGCCAGCTGAGATGAAAGGCTAGGACTCTAACTGGATTACCCCAACCAGCCCCAGGACTAAAGAGGCCAAGAAGCCCTAATTAAAGCCATCCCCCCTTCCCCTCCACACCCCACCCCAATCACCACAGTGTTTTGCCTTTCATCCCAGGTTCTCCACTTTGTTCAAATTTCCGCTATTGATGAGTTACTAGGCTGTGGAGAGGTGGGGTAAGTGGAGAGACTACAAATCCCCTCGGCCTTGAGAGCCACTAGCTGTCAACTTGCTTAGACTTCCTTGTGCTTCCATCATAGCCAAGATTAGAAATCTAGAAGAGGAAGAGAAGAAGTGGGAGGCGGAAGGATGCATCAGGAGGGCAGAAGAGTTCCCCGCCACTGGACAAACAGCATCCCTCTAAGTCAGATGCAGCCCTTTAAGGGGCAGGCAGCCCCATGTGTCTGTCCCATGGCCTGGGCATGGGTAGCAGTCACTCCTTTTTAGGGGGAGATATAGTGTGGGGCTGCAGTGTCCCCATCTGTTTGTGCCCCCAAATCTCCATTTCTGTCTCCTCCTTATCCAAAAAGAGTCGCTTGACTGGCTAGAGAGTACAGGGGGAATCTGAGACATCCTATTGGCTCAGGATTTTATAGTCTCCAATTATTGCCTTTTGATTGTCATAAGAATTCCATGAGGCAGGTATTTTTGGCTGTATTTTAGATGCAAAGGAGACCGAAAGTTTCCAAGGAACTCCAAGCTCTACAGGTTTGTTAGCTGGGCAGGTAGGGAAGAAGGAAGATGAGAGCCAGGACTCTTGAGGACCAAGCCAGTGTCTTTGCCTCAGAGAAGCCTATGGGAGCCAGGGTGCCTCGCTGAGTGACTCTACCTGCTCTGCAGAGGGGATTCATTTTCTTTGGTCCACCCAGCCTGTGGGGTGCTGGGTGCTGGGGTCTGAGAGAGGGGCCAACAGAGGAAGAGACAAGAAACTTCTGGGAAAGCAAAAGGCTAAGCCATGCTGTTCCAAGCCACCCCCACAGCCTTGGGTGATCACTGGCCTCCATAGACGAGGGAAATTTAGGTATGACATGTGGTGGGCAGAGCCAGCCGTCGCCTTCTTTGGCGTGACAGCATGCAGGGAAGAGAAAGTGAGTACCAGTGGCCCAAGAGACCACCAATGCTGGGGAGGCGCTGCGGAGTCTTCCTCCTGCACCCAGCCCTCTCTGACACCCTAGGACTAGAAAGGACTGTGAGGTAGTGTCCTTCCTACAGCCAGGACACCCACCCCTTGTAAAAAGTGAAAGCGACAATAACCTCTGGGCTGGAATGGATCATGTGAGGAAGTCTTCTTTGATGTGATTATTCTTTTGTTTTGTCTTGTTTGCTACCCAGAAAGAAAGAAGGCATAATAGTGCTCTATTAACCTAATTTTCAAAATAAGCAGGTAGGAAAGGATACCTTGGAGAAGTGTCAAGGGTGGGGAGAAGGATTCCACCAACCAGTGTGGGCGGGGCCCCGGCAGTGCATGGGGGAGGGGCTCTGAGAGGATGGGAGGGAGGTCAAGGGAGAACCGAAGAAAGAGGAAAAAAGAAAAACCCAGCAGTGCGCCATGTCTCATTGTTCATGCTCAGCCCTTCAATTTGCTCTCTGCATTCTCCTGCCATGGGGAGAATGTTACGCTGGCTTAAGGGACAAATCAGACACAAAATAAAGACCAACACTCAGCAGTAAAGCAATTATCGCAACATTTTATGCCAGGACTGTTCCTTTTGAAGGCAGCCTGGTGCTACCCGCATGTACCTTAACCCGTTCCTAATAACCATAAAGTTACCATTATTTACGGTACAAGACATTAAATAAATAATGCAAACTCAGGGAAGCGAGCAGTCTGTGCAGAGTGAGGCAAGAAAGCTTCCCTGCTGCGGGGCCAGTTGCAGGGGTTAACGCTGGGTGGCAGGGACACACACAGTGACCTGTCCAGAGGCCTGGTGTCCCACCAACCCTCTCCCTGGACAGCCTGTGCAGCGCCAGAGGGTAGACAGCCCAGGCAGTCAAGAGAGATCAGGATACACTGAGGGACAGTCTAACCAAGACCTGAGCAGCCCACAAACTTAGCCACAAGTTGTTTCCTTGGGGTTTGCATGGCAGGGAGCCAGGACCTGGAGGAATTCTTCTGAGCCTGTAGTAAAAAGGTACATACATGTGCTGATGTCAGTCAGACCCAGGTTCAAATCCTGCGGCTATCTGAAAGCTATGTGAGTCTGCACAAGTAACAGATTCTCCCAATTCCTTTTGATACAACAGGGGGCTCACAATGCAGGGCTGCAAGGAGGATAGGGGAGATGCTTGTGTAAAGCAGTGAGCCAGTGTGTAGCTCTTAATGTCTACTTACTGCCTGCTTCCTTTGAAAAGGAATTCTTAGCCTTGCTTTTATAGTTCAAAACTAGTAATTTGGTTATATCAATTTGCAGAGCGCTAAAAGACACCCTAAGTTTCCAGTTCAAGGTGAGAGGGAGACCTGGAAGGGGTAGAGAGGTCAGAGAGACAAATCTGAATTAAGGACTGGTGCCACCTTCTCCAGACAGGAATCGTCACATGGTTTTAGCAAAAAGGATGTTTCCAAAAGAAACTCGCAGTCTCTGCCAACAAAGATACAGATGCCAATGAGACACAGGTTCCAGGGTTCTCTGAGGTATTAGACACTATCTGTAAAAATCGGATGGAAGAGAGAACTTGGCTTCTCTCCTCTTTGACTTTCCCAGTTCTAAGCAAGCATGCACAATAGTGCCCCTCCGTGAACTCCAGGGAATCAGACTGTGTTATGTGTTACTACAGGTCTAGATCTGTGAGGAATCTCCAAGGACTGGCTGTATTAGATGGTCACCTTGCATGCCTACCCACTTTTTCACCTGCTGGGCCCCAGAGAGAGCCAGTGGGGATCCAAAGAGACCCCAGATAAAGTGACTTCTAAAGCTTCTATGTGACAGCCATTTGTGTCCACATTCTTGGACAGATGACTTTAAGAACTAATTGGCCCGCCTCTGACTCAGAACAAACTTTTTGAAGAGCATCAGAATCATCTAGTGAAGAATAGCTTCATTTATTAGCATGGTAGGACTTTACTGGCTTAAAAAGTGCAAGGTTCTATTAACCCTTCATTTGGAGGGTTGGTGAAAAGAGATTGTTGGCCCTCACCAAGTTTCTGCTTGGGGCCCTGAGAGTCTGTCACTCTAAGTTCTCAGATGACACTGCTGCTACTGGTGCAGGGATCAGATTACTGGCCCAAGACATCTACCCCAGGCCTCTCTCCACCTTAGATCTAGCCCTGCAAAATGAACAGAAAGGCTAGGCTAGGGTCCCCCCCCCCCCCCGTTGGTGGTAGTGGTGATGAGGTCTGGGATTTTCTTCTTGTTTCTTCAGACAAGATGGAAAAAGCAAGTAGCAATATATTGTCAGTGTGGTAGTGGGTGAAGGCAGACCAATCCTGGGCATCTTCTGGCTCACTAACTCTCATGCATGTGCAAATGGACACATGAGTCCAGGTGTGGTGATGTAAACCTATAATCCCAGTACTCGGGGAGGCTGAGGCTGGAAGATTGAAAGTTTGAGCCCAGTATGGGCAATTTAACCACTTAGAGAACTTGTTTCAGAATAGAAAAAAAAAAAAATGAGCTCCTGGAAAGTTAGCTCGGTGCAAAGGACTTGAGTTCAGTCCCCAATAATACATGCATGCACACACAAGCATGCACACACACACATGCACCCACATGTGTGCACACACATGCACACACACGCACACATACATATTTTTGTCCTTACTCTGGATTTGGAGTATAAGCCTCTTTTTTGCTTGGTGAGGCAAGTTTTTATCTCTGAAAGCAAACTTGGCAGACATTTCAAATATACACATTTTTTAAAAATGTGAATATAATCTTACAAAATAAAGATATTTTCATATTTTCTTTCTCTCTTCTTCTGATCCTTCTCCTTTCAAATATTTCCAGGTGTTCAGGAATTGGCCCTGGAGTTCTGAGCAGACTCATAATTCATGGGATTGGGAACACAGAAGATATCATTCAGAGCTAAGAATCCCCACAGACCTCTTTACCAGGACCCAGAATGCTAGATCACACTGCAGTCTTGCTAGGAGCTGCATAAAGTCCGTGTGTGTGTGTGTGTGTGTGTGTGTGTGTGTGTGTGTGTGACACAAGCTTGGGAAAGGGACAGAATGGAGCACTTGGCATAGCTGGGAGGTCAGTGGCACAGAGCTGTAGGATGCCAGGTCCTTGCTCTCTAGCCTGCTTCCTGGCTAACACCCCCAACCCTCAGGGCCCCATCCTTTCTCTTTTCTTCTCAATTTTACGAAAGGCATATGTTGCCTGTTTCAAAGATTGTAAGAGCTCCCTGCAGGAGGTAGAGTACACAGGACAGCCAAGAGAAGCCAAGAGCAGGGGAACAGCTGATTCTTGAATACTGAGAGGTCCAGAGCCACCAGAGCCCCCCACCAAGCCTGTCCTAGTTACAAAGTCAGTCTGAGCCAATACTCTGCCCCCGTGGTTGGGTGGGGTGGGAAAGGAGGCAAGAGAGGGAGGGTACTTCATTCTCTTCTGGCTTAAAAAGTGCAAGGTTCTATAAGGCATGCAGCGGGGAGAAAGACACTGTCCAGCTCATCCCCAGATGGTCTCTCCTACTGACCAGGTTACCTCTTCTCTGACAGGCACTCCTCAGTCTGGCCCTGCCCTCCCATCCCAGTCTTGCTGCCAGTCCCATAGCTGACCCGCCAGCAAACAGGACTCTATCTTCAGAGCACACCCTTCCCCCTCAACTATAGCATTAACCTTTCTCTTTCTTTCAACAAAAGCCAAACTCTTTCAAAGGCAATCTGATTGAAATTCAAAAACTTTCCAGGGCCTCAGCATCACCCTACTCCTCCCCATATTGACAGCCCCTTACCACCCTCCCATCTCCAGCCCCCCCTCCCAGCAATGTATAAAACTGCAGGACAAAGCCTCTCCCACCCCCTTCCCTCCAGCACAAGACTTGCCCTTTGTACCATTGTGTCACTTCAGGCTGGTGCAGAAGGAGCCGGCTCTGAGCTATCCATTGTCTCTGCCACCCCAGCCCCCTGCCTTCACAGTCTGGAGGCCCTATGCCAGTCCAGCTTAGGTGGTCAAACCAAGAGAAGTTGGGACCCCTGGGCCCACCCTTCTACAACTAAGAAGAGCCAAGAACCGGGCTACTTGAGAGTGTCTGACCCCAGGGCTTCCTAACCCTACAGTGGGGACTGAAAGATGGACAGAGAACGGCCTGCCCAAGCCTGTTCCCTATCTTCTTGGACACCAGATGGAGCTCCTCCCTCCTGCCTCTTCGGAGACAGCCCTCCCTCGGCAGCAGGACTGATTTGAAGGCCTGGTGGACCCTGGGGAGGGAGGGGCCCAGGTGGTGGCCAGGAGGCTATTAGAAGATGGAGAAAGACAGCGAGGGGACACCTCCCTGTACAGGGCTGCAGCCACTGGGGAGGAAAGACTGCAATGCTTTTCAACTAATGAATTAATTCAACAAGTATTTATTGAGCGTCTATTATATAGATGCTCGTTGGGGAAAGAGTGGTGAACAAAGCAAAGTCCTCCTTACAGAGTTTACATTCCTAGTGCATGAGACTGACAGGCAACAACAAATCCGCACATAACCTTTCAGGTAAAAGTCTATATAGGAAAATACAGCAAGAAAACGGTTAGAGGGTGCCACTAGGGAGGGTGACAGGCAGGAGTATGAGAGAGTGTGTTGTGAGGGGCCAATAGAAAGTCAGAATCTAAACTGAGGCTGGTATTGAGGGAGGTACAGGAAAAGGAACCCCAGCCTGGAGGAAGATAAGAGAAATGGGAAGGCTGAAGACCAAAGGGGAGAGAGTAGAGCATGGGATTAGAGCGGGGTGGGAGGCCAGGTCGTGTAGGTCTGTCTTGCCTTTGTAAGGGCTTCAGATTTTCTCTGAAGTAGGAGCAAGTCAGGGAATCACTAAATTTGATCTACATATTGAACGGCTTCCAGGCAAGAAGTGGGATGACCTTAGGGGATTTGCAATTATCCAGCTGAGAGAGAATGGTGGCTAGGGTCAGGGTGACGTGGTAGAGATGGAGACAAATGGTCAGAATTTGGATATCCTCTGATGGTGGAACCAGCAAGATTTGTGATACACTGTGTGCTGATGTGAAAGAAAGGAGTCAAGAATGACCCCGAGGTTTTGGGCCTGATCCAAATAGGAAAATGAAGTAGCCATTTAGTGATATGGCAGAGATAAAGGAGGCAATTATTTAGGGCCTGCGCCATTACAAGGATCAGTGGTTCCACTTTGGACTTAGCATGTGAGCTGCCAACTGGAGATGTCCACTGGGTATGTGAGTGTGGGACTCTGGGCTGAGGGCGGGGATGTGGGAGTCTCAGTGCAGAGCTGATATGGAAGCCTCGAGACAAGATGAGACCCCTTGAGGAGAGAGTGCAGATAAAGAAGAGAGGAGCTCTGCAAGGGCGTCCTAAAGTCAAGGTTAGAGAGAGGAGGAACAGTAGTAAAAGGAGCAAGCAGTGAGGTAGAAAGCGAATGAGGAGACTGGGCAGAGTCCGAGAGCAGGTGAAGAGATGTTTCTAGAAGGAGGCAATGATTCCGACTGAGGATTGGCTGCTAGATTTGGCAATAGGGACCTTGGCAAAAGTCATTTTGGAAGAACAATGGGGACATCTTACTAGAAAGGGGTCAAATGGGAATGAAAGAAAAGGGTGACAAAGTGAAACAGAAAAATGGAGAATTAGCTGTCGTGGAAGAGGCACCAATGAAGATTTTCCTTATTGTTGATTTTTGTCTTTCCTTTTGCCAGTGCCGAGAGGCAAACCCACTGCTTCAAGCATGCCAGGCCAGCACTTTACCACCCAACTGCATTTACAGTCCTGGAAGTTATTTATTTATTTTTCTTTTTTAGAAGGTGGTAAATTTTTTTGCATGTTGTAGGCTATCGGGAATAAAACCAGCAGAAAGAGGAAATCTGATGAGGAATGAAGGGGAGACAATTGTTGGAACA
Organism: Cavia porcellus; assembly: GCF_034190915.1. Classification (NCBI taxonomy): domain Eukaryota; kingdom Metazoa; phylum Chordata; class Mammalia; order Rodentia; family Caviidae; genus Cavia; species Cavia porcellus. Next base: position 36,199,310 of record NW_026947508.1, read on the forward strand.
TGGTCCTTAACGAACTGAGAGAGGATGGGATCCAGAGCATAGGTGGAGCCACCTGCAGGAACAGGAGCAGGCCGGACAGGGGCAGACAAAAGGGGGCTGGTGCCAGACAGAGGCAGTGGGAGCAGGTGGGAATGAGCTTCCAACTCTTCCTGTTTACTCAGTTAAATAGGATGGAAGAGCTAAGACTTAACTAGGGTGAGAGTTTTGATAGCAGAGTAGGGCTTGGGAATACAAGGGAACAAAAGTAACAGTGGGCCATGAACTACAATCTGGGTGAAGACACAATGTGTGAGGACTGTGAGAAGTCCTGGGTTTGACTGTCAGCACTGCTAAGGGAGGTCCAGCAGAACAGTTCTGTTGTGTTTGAACTGGGGTGAATCAGAGGTTAGAGAGTAGGATACCGAAGATGAATCTCCTAGGGAGTATAATTATTGCTACTGAGAAAGTTTGGGGATGAATATGCCTGGGAGAAGGACAAGTTCACTGAAGACAGAAAGTGAAGGAACCAAGCAAGCAGAGTATTGAGAAGGGTTCTTTCCGCACTGTCCTCAGACCAGCAGCTAGCAACACTTGGGGGATTGTTAGAAATGCAGATCCTTGGGGAGCATCCAGTCCTACCGATTCCAAAACCTTGGAGTGGGGCCCAGCAGTTCATGTTTCTCAAGCCCTCTGGAATAATTTGGCAATATTGAAGTTTGAGAAACATGGGTATAAGGGATTTTGGTGAATGGTTAGAGCTGAGGAGAGGTGAGAAATGGGCTCAGATTAGGGCAGTGGTTCTTTACCATGACTCCAAGACGTTAGAATTAGAAGAAATGTAAAAATCCCAATACTGAGTGAAGAAATGGCTGCAGCCAGCATGGCTACTTTTGGTAGAAGAATCTCAGCAGTCCTGAAGAACTACTAGGTCATGAATAAGTCCTAAGGCCCTTACCAGCTCAGAATTTTCTCTCAGTTATCTAAGAATGCACCAAATGTCACATCCTTTCATTGGTGTAGATTACTTCTTACCACTTTGTCAAGAAAAGGACTGGAAGAATTTGTTTCCCCCTTGAGACAAGGTCTCACTATGTAGTTCAGGCTGGCCTTGAACTCACAGTGATCCTCTTGCCTCAGCCTCCTGAGTGCTGGGATTACAGGTATGTGCCACCATGCCCAACTTGGGAATAATTTTTTTGATGACTCAAAGAACTGAGGGGCACAATAAAGTGAAATATTTTTTTTTCTTGGTATTGGGAATTGAACTCATGACCTTGCACTTGCCAGGCAGGTGCTGTGCTGCTGAACTATATCCTCAGCCCAAAAAAGTGAAATCTGGGGCTGCATGGACCTGTCAGCAATTAAGGAGCAAAAGTAATGAAGATTTACATAAACCTTGGTAGGTCTTACTGAAGGAAAGAAACATTCTTTTAACTCTATAACGAGAGGTCAAGTGGCAGAGTTTGCTAATGCCACACCCAAAACCATTAGAAAAGGTAGTTGATTCCATGGAGTCATGAGATAAAATTGTCCAGGAAAGAGGATGCTTTAAGGTTTCTCTAGACTGGTCAAAAAAGAGGGAGACCTGGTGTCAAAGAAGAGACATCTTTGGAAAAATCATTTGCCACCAGTTCAAGCAGTGGCCTATGCCTTGGAACCTAAATAAAGGATGCCAGAAGAAGTGATTCTTTACAATGCCTTATGTGGATTGTTTTGTCAGACTGAGAACTCAGAAACAAGCCTGCACTGGAGCAAGAAAGAAAAGTTTGGAGAAAAAGAGACAAAGCTTGGCAAGAAAACAGAGAAGCCCAGAAGCTGAGTCTTTTCTAAAAAAATGTCTAACTAATTTTTTTCTTGCACGGTAGTCTATATACAAAAATATATATATTTATAAAGAATTTAGGTTTATAAAGGTTTATAAAGAAATTATATTTTTGATCAAGTGACATAGCAGTTGTTCTAAAGGTTAACATGACGTGTAAATTCTGAAAAGATCTTTCCACTACCACATTTTTAAAAAATCAGGTATAAAATTCAGACCAAATTCCCATCTTAAAAATTCTGACATCCAAAAAAATCTGACATCTATGGTTGTTTTGAAATCACTTGCTGTCTTACCATATGAAAGTGGTATTAACAGTCAAACAAAAGCAACAAAGTACTTTTGGAATTCAGAAAAAAATTCCAATACTGAGGCTGTGCTCCAGCATCAATTAAAGTGTGACCTAACAGGGAGAGGGATCGCTATTTTTAAAACTTTGTCCGGTGATTTCAAAATCAGGCAAGACTGAGAATTACTAGATTATGCTTTTTTTTTTTTTTGTTTTTGTCTTTTTGAGACAGGCTCTTGCCATGCAGTTCAGGTGGGCCTTGAGCTCACTTTGTTGCCCAGGCTGGTCTTGAACATGCAACTATCCTCCTGCCTCAGCCTCTTGAGTGCTGGGATTGAGGTATGCACCACCATGCCTGGCCACCACTAGATTATGGATACCCAGAGGCCTGTTGAAATGACAGTTCAGATGAAGCAGGTTTTCTGGAGGTCATGGAGATTTTGTGATGAGTGAAGCAAACAGAGAACACTAAGAGTTTGTCTTCTGTAGACAAGGGCAGAAGCTGAGTGTCATAATATTCTCAGTAGCATGTGGACTTTTGGGGTTTCTACTGCACCTGCCAGTGGGTCTTTCCATTTTGGGAACCCAGGGGAAAAAAGGAGTTTTGAAGGGAAGGGCAATGAGTGAAAGAAATGGGGACATTTGTCACCCATCAAATATATCCCACAATAAGTGCTGGTACCCATCTGATATGTCTGAGTGTAGGCATGTGACCACCATCAGAGCCAAGCCAGGGCCACACCACTGCTGGTCCATTGCTCTCAGCCAACAAGTTCCTTGGCCATGCCAGGCTCTGGTCAGGTTCTATTTCACCTGGAAGTACAAGCAGATTTTATAACAAGCATCTTCATCTTTGGAGTTAGTCTGTATTCCTTGAGTCCAGAGGAGAAGGAACATCACTAACTTTGGAGAAATATTTACCCTAAGAATTTAGGACAAACCAATTTCTAGCCAACTTTAGTCAACTTCTAGGAGAAGAAAGCAGGACATGAGAAAGTGAGTCCTTAAAGCAATGTTGTACGTGGTTAATAAGTGTACATAAACCCAGGAATGAGGCAATTGTTGAGTTTGAGGAAATGGAGAGAGCATTATATACCAAGGAAAGGAGTGTATAGTCATAAACTCATAAGGTCTGGCCTTATGCAGGAAGGCTTGATTGGGAGAGAGTATCTCATACCTTGTACAATAAAATAGCACTGAGGCCAGTGACAAGAGCCATCATAGGTTAGTGATGGGCCAATAAGGGACTTTGACACACAGATGGAGGAGAGGAATGACTGTAGCCTGTATCTGATCACATTTTGGTGAGACCCTTGTTACTAAAGACTGTAAAGTACAGACCCTATAGTACAGTATCTCTGGAGGTGGGTAGGTAAACATGAGGATTAGGTAATTTTATACAGGAGGAGCTTGGTCTCTAAGCAAAGGGTGGAATATATGTGTTTGTGTGGTTGTAAATAATATTATATCATAATGATTATTAGTGTAAGCCAAGAAGCAACAAGACCCTTATGAAGACAGCTGAGCCTGGTGTAGTGGTACATGCCAGAACTCTGAGGCTGAGGCAGTAGGACTGCAAGTTTGAGCCCAAACTCGGCAACTTAGTGAGACTTGTCTCAAAATTAAAAAAAAAAAAAAATGATTTGGGGATGTAGCTTGGTGTGAAAGACCTGAGTTGAATTCCCAGTATTGCAAGGAAAAAAAGGTTCTGGACCAGAGGTAAGGTGAACACAAGTGCAAAAGTTGAGACAGATGTACCAAATAATTTCTGTTCAAACAACACTGTTGTAACAGAAACTGCAGAGATACAGAAATCTAAGTCCTGGATTTACTCTAAAGGTGACAGCAGTGTGATTCTTGCTCTGGCTTCCAGGGAAAAAAGGCAAAACTGGCCAGCAGATTAACAGGTCCAGAGGTCCTGTTCTGGCCCATCATCAAGTTAGGGTTACAGAGAGATGTTCCTGACCAGGCCCTTCACCTCTGAGATGCAGCCGGCTGGCAGGCCCAGGCCCCCTCTTCTGTCCATCAGGAGTGTGGAGAGGGAGCACTGCAAGTGTAGGCACCTGTCACAGCTCTCTCACTGCAGTTGTCAGCTGGGCAATTCCCTGAAGAATTACTCAGCATCCCCAAGTGAACATGCTTGATTAATTTTAATTTTAGAAACTTGCTAAAATTAAACAGGGGCTGTTTCACTGCTAGGAGGAAGGACGACTAGAATAAGAGCTGTGCTCTGGACCATCACCACACTGAGCTGGGAAGCCATCCTTTGGGGAGGTAGCAAAGGGCAGGTGAAAAGTAGGGACAGCGATGTGGTAACTCATCAAGCTTACTCTGCAGGCCTCTGCTTCGGACCCACTTCTGCGGTGGGAATAAGCACTGTCTTGTCACTTTCACACCTGTCCTTTTTCCTTCAGCATTCATTGTCTTGTGCTTTTCTAGCCAAAGGTATTCAGAGCAGGTTTTTGTATTTCATTCATTCATTCTCATGTGTCTTCCACATACAGCTCAAAACCCTGCAGCTTCAGTTATATGAATATTAGTGATTTTAAACCTCCATCACCAGTCCAGCCTCCTCTTCTGACTGTCACCCTGGTAGAATTGCCCACCTCCCAACTTCTTCACCAGGATTTCCCACAGGCACCTGAAATTCAATATGTCAAATATCGAACTCATTCTTTCTCCCCTTCACATTGATTTGCCCCTCCGTGTCAGGGGATGATATTAAGCATCACCACATTTTATTGAAGCCACTCTTTACATAGTCTTGTTTCATTTTTGTAGTGCTAGAGATTGAACTCAGGGTCTCACACATGCTAGGCACGTGTCTGCCACTGAGCTATGTCCCAGCCCTAGATTATACATTTTTTTTTTAAAATCAGTACCGGGGATTGAACTTACAACTGCGCGCCTGCAAGGCAGGTGCTCATGCCTCTGAGCTAAATCCCCAGCCTTAGACTATACATTTTTTGAAGCAGTCTTTGGTATCATCTTGTGATATTCTCAGTGCTTAGAATGAGAGGATTACATCTCTCTCTTTCCTTTCCTTTCTTTCTTTTCTTTTTCTCTTCCTTCCTCCTTCTCTTTCTCTTTTTTGTACTGGGGATCAAACCTGTGGTCTTGCACATGCTAGGCAACTGTTCCATGGGAGTTTTATCTCCAGTGTCAAGTAGAATGTAAGCATCACTTACTTGATGCCGAGCACTGTGGTACTCTAAAAACATTTTGTTTCCACTCACACTTACTCCGCCAACTTTCTTTTTCATATTTCCTGTTTCTTTTAATGGTGTTCTCCATTACTTCCAGGCATCTAATTTGGAAATTTCATTGCACATTGACTTCTTCTTTTAATTTGTACATAAGTACAACTTTTGGTTAAGTCCAGTAGATTTTATAGTTGTGCAGTAGACCTTTAGTTTGTCTCCCTTTCTCTCTCCTCACTCTTACTGTTCTAGTTCCAATCCTCTTGAATTGTTTCCTCTTTTAGCAGATATATTTAGGTGCGTATAGAGGTGCATAATTCTGGCACTTTTGGAGGCTGATGCAATAGGATGGCAAGTTTAAACTCAGCTTGAGCAAATTAGTGAGTTAATGAGACCCCATGTCAAAATTAAAAACAAAACAAACAAACAGCCCAAAGAGCCAAACCAAAACAATAACAAAACAAAAACAAAAGCACCCCAAATCAAACCAACCAACCAAACAAACAAACAAAGAGAAACAACTGAGGATGCAGCCAAGTGTGAAGGCTTAGAATATTTATTACGATGTGATTCACATTCCATATAACCCATTTATGACATACAATGTAATTATTTTAGTATTACTAAGAAAGCTGTTTAGCTCTCACTGTAATGAATTTTAGATCATTTTCATCACCCTTGTTCCCCAAATCCCTGCTTTTAAGTTGTCTTTCTCAGTCCTCCCATACCTCAGTCCTATATTCCAGACATTTCATACAAATACAGGCACATAGCGCATAGTCTTTTATGTCTGGAGTCTTTTAAGTGGCGTGCTTTATCTATTTTATACTATGTATCAATACTTAATTCTTTTTATGACTGAAAATATTCCATTGTATGAATAAATCATCTTTGTTTATTGATCAATTAATGAATATTTGGATTGTTCCACTTTTTTGCTGAAAAATGTTAGTATGAACATTAGTGGGCAAATTTTTATGTGGACATACGCTTTGAGTTCTAGTGTATTTGCAGTGGTCCTTTCTTACCTGCAATTTTATTTCTTCAGTTTTGGTTACCGGCATGACTATCACTGTCATGGTTTGTCCACCCTTCTCAGAAGGTCAGTCATAGCCTCATCTGTGTTACAATGTTACAATGCCTGTGCCATGGGTAGAAGTGTTTCTTCTCCTTTTAAATTTCAGAAGGGTTTGTGAAGGATTTAGGTATTGGGTAGAATTTGTCAGTAAATTCAAGAATTGTACAGTTTTACATCACCACAAGAAGAAGGGTGAGGCCAATAGAATAAGATAGTTTGAGATCACATTCATATACTTTTTTATTTTATGTTGTCATAAGTGTTCTAGTTTATACTGTTCTGTTAGTTATCACTAATCGCTTACTGTATCTACTTAATAAATTAAGGTTTATTATTGGTGTGCAAGTGTAGGGAAAGCCATAGGATATATAAGGTTTGGTGCCATCCACAGTTTCAGGCATCCACTGGGGATCTTGGAATGTATTCTCCACAAATAAGTTGAGGCCATTGCACTTGAAGTGGAACTGTTGGGTCAAAATGGTAACTCTGTGTTTAACTTTTTGAGAAACAGCCAAAATGATTATTTTCCAAAGGGCTTCACTACTTAATGTTTCCACAAATACCATACAAATGGCCCAATTTCTTTACATCTTCATCAATACTATTATTATTATTATTATTTTACTAGTGTATTTATTTCAGCAGTGTTGGAGATTGAATGTAGGATATCAGGCTTACCAGCAAACTCTGTACCACTGAGCTACAACTTCAGATCTATTATCAGATTTTTTTGTTTATCTCAACCCTAGAGGATGTGAGGCAGAATCTTCTTATGAATTAGACTTGCTTTTCCCTGATGACTGACAGTGTTGAACGTCCCTTTGTGTACTTACGGAGCCTTTCATATCTTCCTGAGCGGAATACCCATTCAGATCCTTCATTCATTTTAAAATTGTGTTATTCTTTGTTATTAATGAGTTTTCTTCCTTCTTTCTAATCTGATACCTTTTATTTTACTTAATCATTAAAACATGTGGTACTATGCTAATGAGAAGGGGTGAGAGTGGGCATCCTGGTCTTGTTCCTGAGATGAGGGGACATCCTCCAGTCTCTTATCATTAAGAAAGTCCCCTTGTGTTCTTAGTTTGCTGAATGTTTTTTTCATGAAGTGGTGCTGAATTTTGTCAAATTTTTTTTGTGTGTCTATTGTGATAATCGTGTAACTTTGTCCTCTCTTTTATTAATATGATGTACTATATTGCAATGACTTATTTTTATGTTAAATCAATTTTGCATTCCTGGGGTAAATCTCACTTGATCATGGTGTTATGATCCTTTTTATAAACTGGACTTTGTTGAGGATTTTTGCATGTATATCCATAGGATTGTTGGTCTATAGTTATGTAAAGGTTTTTTTCCCCACTTTGGTACTGGGGATCAAACTCACGATTGTGTACTTGCAAGGCAGATGCTTATGCTGCTGAGCTAAATCCCCAGTCCTATAGTTATGTATGTATGTGTGTGTGTATGTATTGATTTTTTTGTGTTGCTTTTTCCTGGTTTTGGTATCAGAGTAATTCTGGCCTCTTATAATGATTTGGGAAGTGTTTCTTCTCCTTTTAAATTTCAGAAGGTTTGTGAAGGATATAGGTATTGGGTAGAATTTGTCAGTAAATTCATATGGGCTTGCTTTTGTTTGTGGGAAACTTTTTTTTTTTTGGAGGTACTGAGGATTGAACTCATGACCTCGTGCTTGCCAGGCAGGTGCTTGTGCTGCTGAGCTAAATCCCTGGCCCTGTTGCAGGAAATTTTAAATTACTAATTCAATTTCTTTACTTATTATAGACCTATTCAGATTTTTTCTTCTTGAATTAGTTTTGGTAGTTTGTGGTTTTCTAAAAATTTGTGCATTTTATCCAAGTTACCTAATTTTGTTGGCATATAGTATTCCTTTATAATGCTTCCTTATTTCTTTAAGAATAGTAGTGATGGGCTGGGGATTTAGCTCAGCGGCATAAGCACCTGCCTTGCAAGCAGGCGGTCCTGAGTTCGATCCCTGGTACCGATAAAAATGAAAAAGACAAAAAAAAAAAAAAAAAAAAAGAATAGTAGTGATGTCTCCTGATTTATTCCTGATTTCGGTAATTTGAGTCCTCTTTTTCTTCAGTCTAGTAAAAAGGTTTGTCAATTTGTTGATCTTTCAAAGGATCAACTTTTGGTTTTTTCTTTTATATTTTCATTCACTATGTCCTGATTTTTATTATTTCTTTTTTTCTTTCTGCTTGCATTGAGTTTAGTTGTTTTTCTTTTTCTGGTTCCTTAAGGCAGAAAATTTAGGTTAGCAATTTAAGATCTTCTTTCATTGAAACTTTTTTTTTGTACAGGGGATCGAACTTACTACCTCCTACCTGATATGCAGGTGCTGTGCCACTGAGCTATATCCCCCATACAATATCTTTATTTTAAAATGCATGTGTTTACAGCTATCAGTTTTTCTCAGAGCCCAGCTTTAGCTGTATCCCATAAATTACAGTGTTTTAAAATTTTGTCGAGTCTTCATTTCTTGTGTTTATTCTTAAACATATCCAGTATTTCTTTTTCTAGTTGCTAACGTATTTTGTTGTGCAACTAGTTTTAAGACTATCTTTAATAAACAGTGGTCGAATGCCTACTTTGTTCATGCTAAGTGTGGGAAATATAAAGATATTTAAGATAATTCCTCCACTGAAGTAATTTTCAACAGAGGGGAGGAGATAATATAGAAACATACAGTTTGAATGCGTATGTTGATAGGTTCAAAATACACTGTTTAATTCAAGTGTGCATTATATAATTTACATATTCAAATAGATGTTGAATGTATAGTTTGATAAATTCAATAATAAACTTATGCTTGAAGTACAAAATAGAAAAAGTAATTAGCTCTAATGGAATAGATTGTGCAAATGAGCCAGGTTTCTAAGAACAAATAGAGCTCATCAGTTAGACAAAGCAATAAAAGGCCATTTCCCAAGCAGTGGAAATAGCATTGTATAAAGACATAGAGTTGTGAAACAAAATGTGTTATTTGAAACCAGTCTTTCCTCTAGTCTCAATCTAGGAGATTCTAGTGGCTCTGACTCTACCCTTCTCTCTAAGGAAACAGATGCAATATGGGCATGGAACAATTACAGCACTGTTTTCCTGTCCTCAGTAACGGGTTCAGACATGGGCACAAGTCAGAGCCGAAGGGATACAGTGGGCCTTGGACCAAAATTTTGAGAAACAGATTTTGGCTTTTTCCCAATGGGCAGATGAAAATCGAACTCATTTTCACGTAGTTGAAACCAAGGCGATAAGAGCTAAAGGAGGGTGCCTTGCACAAAGTGGAAATTCAATAAACTTCACTGAGTAAGTGAATGAACAGTGTGCAGATCAGAGTCCTGAAGAATACTAGGGACACCCACTGAAAGCTACCCACCTTGTGAACTCCTGCAACAACTTATCAGGATCCTTGTTATGGTGTTCACTCCGTTTTATTTTATGACATAATTAGCTCCAAACTGCATTATTTCTTTTTTTAGTATCTACTGCCTGTCTGATCCTACTTAATCCTACTTATACATAATACAAATGTATTAAGTATAAGATTTTTTTATAATGTGGCCTCTTGCCTACCTGTTTAGCACTGACTTTTATGGCTATAGCAGTATTTTCAAACTTGCCATATCTGAACATATCCTGATCACTTATTTCTTTTCATAAGCATCATCTCTTCCAGAATACCAGAACACTGCAACTTAATTCAGGAAGCACTTAGAACAAAGCAAGTTCCAGCCATTTGTGTCCATGAACATACCTCCCTATATTTCCAACCTAAATCTTGAGGCTTTGTCCCCAAAGCCCAAACTCTACAAAAGGTTAAAAAATCAGTTTATAGTTCTTATGTCTGTTGTAGCAACCATAATTTTTTCAAACTTTCCTTTTGGATATAACACATAGACTGGCCCACAGCAGTTTGCTACTGTTAACTACATTAGCAACTACATTACTTATAAAAATAGTTACTTATAAACTACATTACATTATAACTACATTACTTATAAAAATAGTTAACATTCATTGCACACTTACTGTTTTCAGGCATTATTCTAAGCTCTTTATGTGTATTATCACATCTATTCCTTATAGCAACCCTACTGGTAGGCGGTATTACTGCCAATTTCATTTTACAGACTGTGACGATGGAGGCATGGAGGTATGATCCATCTATCCCAAGTTCACACAGATGGCAGGTGGTGGGAAAGATTTGAACCAAGGCCACTCCCACATTCTTAACCTTGAGGATCTATAACCTCTTAGGTAGGCTTTATTGTTGGACAGACATATGTATATATCATGGATGGCTCTTTGGGAATGGCCCTAAGTAGCTATCACTTGAACGCCATTCTTTTTGGTACTGGGGATCAAACTCATGACCTTGCGCTTGCCAGCCAGGCACTTATGCCACTGAGCTAAATCCGGGCCTTGAATACCATTCTCTATACTGTGGCTTCTGTCTTTCCTATGGTCAAGAACAGCCTGATTTCTGCGGCCTTGGTCTGTAGTTCAATGTTAATCTGCATATTGGTTTGAATTCTCATAGTTTCCTTTGAGAAACAGAGGAGAAGATGGAAAATCAGGTCAAAATTCATTTCCATTTTTAGTTATTTTTAAAAAGAAAGGCAACGGGGGCAGATAGCATGTCTGCCTCTTGAAAGGAATGATCCTCTGTCTCCTGCCCATGATTTTCTCTGCCTTTGAAGCTCTGGCCTCCACCAGAGCCTCTGAGCTCTTGCAGCCTGTGTTTCGAAGGTGATGAGGACGAAATTGGGACAGGTCACCACAATGAACCCCCTGGCTTTATTCTGAGTGAATGCTCTCTTTCTGAAAATTCTTAGCTGTAGCTAACCATGGGAAAGGGCAGCACCTCTTTGCTAAGAAGAAAGGAAGAAGGTCTAGGAGGTTGTTTTCTTCCCCCAACGACCCAGTAAGTTGCTGAATAATAGGGACATAAGAGTCAGTGAAAAGATTTAAAAAAAAAAGAATATAAATAAATAAATAAACAAATGACACAGCACAGCTCTAAGCTCCTCTTCTATCAGGTTTTACAGAAGGGCAATAGATTTTCTTCATTGCCAGTCCTGACTTATCACAGCCTTGTTTTTAATGAGGTATAATAAGGGGAACATTTTGTAACAACACGGTTCCCCTATTTTATCCCCCAAACAGCTGTGTCATGCTTGTGGCTGGAAGAATGAATCATATCTCTGCCTGCATATGCTAACTCCCATGTAATTACCCCAGCATCTTAAATAAAGCAAGCCCTAAACCTGTCGCTCACATTACAAGCAAACGGTGCAGACCTCGTAACTGGGACCTCTATCATTACAATTAATTTATCACAGAAGCGACTGAGATTAGAGGCTAGAATTAAAACTCAGAGCATGCAGAGTCACCGCAGTGACACTGAAAAACAGACTCTTGAGAGGTGGCTGGCTCCAGCGGCTGCCTGACTAATGTCTTTTCCGGGGAAAGCAACCTGAGTTGGATTTTGTTTTCTTTATATTTTTCCCACTCAAGGATTTTACTAAAGTGATTTCAGTCCCTCTCGATGCAAAATGATGTTGGAAAAATTCTACCTGATACTTAACCAGAACTCTGAGCAACAGGCACCATTTTCTCATTCTTAAAGGACCACTGTCTCTCCATAGAAACAATCCCCCCTGAGGCCTCCCATTTGTTTTTGTTATTAGGAAAGAATGTTCTATGACATCAGTGTGTTTCCTTTCTGGGGCAGGAGGCTGGGGGGAGGGAGACAACAGTGTAGAGCATTTGCCTCAAATAGAAGACGCCATTAGCTTGTGTCCAGTGGTGTTTCTCAGTCAGAGTTCCACGACTGGGCCACAGAAACAGAAAAATTACCTGAGCAACTATTTTCTTCCTTCTCCCAAGGATAGTACAACCTCATGCTACCTTCTAGATGCATATGATAGAGGTTAATTCATTATATTTGAGGGCTGCCTGAATGCGTTTGTGCTGGTTGAAGAAGGTTGAGAAGAGACCATCAGACTGACTCCACCAGAGCCCCCTCCTGTAGACACAGTGAGCTCCCATCCTGTGCAAGTAGTTTTCTCCCATTTTCATGCATGGAGGGGCAAGAGCCTCTCCTAGTCACCCTCCTAAGCCCCATGCAGATGATGCCAGATCTCCAGACTCGGACACAGGAGGTCCTGTTGTCCTTGTTGTCCTGCCAGTTCCACCCACTTTGTGGCAGAATCTTCAATGCTCACTGACGCCTGTTTCCTCTGTTTCCTGGGCACCCAGACTGGCTGCACGGCTCACCTGCCTCACTGAGAAACAGACATGGCTGAATTCTGGTCACTAAATTGGAGGTGGCAGTGATGTATGCCATTCTCCCTGGACCAATAAACATTTTCTACTGGATCCCTCATCTTCTCTTTTCTGGAGGCTAGCCAGAACACCCAGCAAGGGATTCAGAAGCCCAGAGAATGGCTAAATCCGAGTTCCAAAACCACCTCTGTTAGGGTGCTCTCTAAACCTGGTTTGATAGAGTAATTAGCCTACCCTGACGAAATTGAAAGTACCCAACTCCTTCCTCAGGAGGCTCTACAACTGCTTGTGAAGAAGAGGGAAGCAAGGAGAACCTGGAACCCAAGGCTGGGAAACAGTAAGCTTCAGTGATGGTATAGGATAAGCAAAGGTCAGGGGCTTAGGGTCACCAGGGTGGGCCAGGGACCCAGACTCCTGGAAGAGCAGTGCACAGCTTTGGCCAGGAGAACCCCCAACAAAACAAAACAAAACAAAACAAAACAAACCAAGCCATGCAAAACAAAGCAAAACAAAACAGAACAGAACAGAACAACTGACTAGTTTTATTCTGATTGGCTTTGGAATGATAAAAGCTGAAAAAATAATAAAGGAAGATTGATTCAAACAAAACAACACATATATATATGTATGGAAGCACACTAAAAATAATGATCACAGAGCAGGTGGAGCTGTGTTCCAGCTTATACTCTGGCAGTCTTTAATCTGGTCCCTTTTCTCTCCTGCCACTGCTATGTTCTCATAGTTTCATGGCCATGTCTTCACTGAGCACCTTTTCAGAGTACTCTGACCACCAGCTCTGGACTTCTTCAGGGTCAGAAGAGTCTCTCACATCTTTATATGCCTTCAACCAGCTCAGGGCCTACAACTCGACACTAGCTCAGTATCTGTTGAATGAATGACATGAATCTTTGCAGATGTGGTATGCTAAGTATATTTTCTGATATAGGCATGAGTCTTCCTTTCCATCTGACATGGGCTATGCCAAAGGAAAATGTGAAGAATCCCTTTTGGGATCTTTAGAAATCAAATACTTCATGACAATTAGAAAATAGCTCCTTTTTCTTCTCATAGAAAGATTTCTAGCTTCACTTAAGCTATTCATTAATCACTGAGAAGGAATGCAAAGATGCCTTAAAAAAACATGCAGCACTGTATACATTAATGGGGAACAAGATGGAATTAGTATTAATCTTATCTTTCTCTCTGTTTTCCTGCAGCTGCTCTCTGGCTGCCTCTGCTGCTCACTTGAGAAGGATCTAGACTAGACCAGTTTTGGCCTGTATGCAATATATTCTTAGTTTTGTCTTTTTTTTTTTTTTTGAACATTACTTCTCTATAGAAAAATGAATCAGGTCATTTTGGAATAGAAGATAAGAGTGCAGGTTCAGGGTCAGACTGATTAGGTTTAAATCCCTATTTTGATCCTCATAGACTGAGAAAGGTTCAGGAAAACCACCCAACTTTTTGAAGCCTCTGATTTCTTATCTGTAAAATGGGATGAAATGAAAGAAAAATCACAGGGCTAAAGTATCGTAAGTAGAAGATTTGGGACAATGACACAAAGTAGGCACCCTGGAATATTGTCTTGGGTCTAGATTCCTATCTCTGAATTTTTGTTACACCTGAGAAAATGCCCTTCTTACTTTGATGTCTAATCTATCCATGCTCTGGATCTCAACTCTCCTGGTCTGTTTCCTCTATTAATATCTCTCTAGTAGTCTTTTTCTTTAAATTGCTGCCATCAGCATGTACACATGCCTTAGTATGTTCTGTTTTTTAAAAAAATTCCTCACTTGACCCCATTTTTCTCACCTGCCATATTTTTCTTTTCTTCTTTATTAACAAACATCTCCAAGCTTTGTCTACATCTGCTGTACACCTCTTCCCACTTCCCATTAATCCTTCAGTTAATATGACTCTCAGTTTACCCTGCCACTCCACTAAAATGGTTCTCAAGGCTACCAGTCACCCTCTCCATTCCGTCTCACACTCTTTTCTTCTAGTCCTCTATTAGATATTTAAATGTGAGAGTTTTCCAAAAGTTGGGGCCATGATTTTTTATTTTGTCTTTTTTTTTTAACACAACTTGTCTTGGTGATTTCATCATTTGCAATCACTTTGGTGAGATATTGTTATCACAAAAACAACAAAACATCTAAATGATATGACATTGGCTTTGTGCCTAGGCAGCAGGCAGGAAGAAATCGGTACAAAAGACCAGAACAATTGCCACCTAGGTTATTTGGTGGTAAACATTTGTCTAAACTACCATAATCTAGAAGGCAGAAAATGTATCTTATGAACTAGCAGAGTTGGAGGAGGAGATGCAAGACAGTACCGAAAATACAGCTCCATCTGATGTTCTACTAACAAGAAAGAAAGACACTCAGAAAACAACTAGTTAGTTTGCAAACAGAATTAATGAGAATATAGAGAACCTCAACTCACTTCTGTGTTGAAAAATAAAACTTGCTCATCCCAATCTCTCCAGTAAAAGATTTTTGAAATCAAGATCAATCCTGGGCTGAAAGACCAAATCTAAGTGGCTGCTAGAAAGACAGTTTCAGAGTGAAGTAAAAAAATCAAGCAAGAATCTTTGCTGTATGCTTTGAAAACAAAGTGCCATCTAGAATGCTCTTTCAGGTGAAAAAGAGTCTCCTAGAAAACTGAGTGCCATATCTACAGCAGCCTGACATGGTCAGAGTGCCAGGAGTCAGGTGTAGGTAGGCCCCATCGTGTGGAGGGTGTGGATGTGGCTTGTGGTGCCTACACAGAGTGGAGTAATGCTGAACGTGTAAAAAACCCACACAGTTTGTGGGAGAGCTGTACTGGGAAAAGCACTTCTAGCTCCAACTAAAAGAGATGGAGATCATTCAAGATGTAGGAAAATTTCTGGATCTCCACATTTCTCAAGTAGGTAGAAGGTGGAGGAAGCTGCTCAGCCATACAAAAGCATATTATCTAATGCCCTGTTTGGAAGCATTCAAGGCTAACAGATATACATAGTGATCACATTCATCATAGAGAATTGGTACATGATATAACTTGATTCTTTTTTCCCATCCCCCTCTCTTCAATCCCCCCTCCCTCCCTATTTACAAAAATTTTGTTTCTATTTTTTTCTGTCTTTTTTCACTCTCCCTTTTTTTTTTTGTTTTCTCTTTTTTCTCAAGAATAATAGAAAAGGAAGGACTGAACCAAAGGCCATGTAGAACAAGAGATTGGAGATCCACTTGGGAGAAGCACAGAGAACATCTTCATCTCCTGTGATGGTAGAAATTGCGAATGTGAGAACTGCTATGGACTGTTGATTTCTCTGTCCTTTCATTTCTTTCTCTTTTTGGATGGGATAATTTATTACTTTCATACATGTTATATCTGTTCTACCACAATGTATGTTAAGAGGGGGCACAGTGATTTATTTTTTAAGTTCTTAGATCTTTAGACCATGCACTTTAAGCTGGTGCTATGATTGGATAAAATTTGAGGAGTTTTGGGATTGTAGGCAAGTGTATTAAATATTTATTCTTCTGCTACCATTTGTTTTTTTAAAAAAGAAATCTATCTTCAGAAGCAGAAATCTCAGTACTTGGGAGGTTGAAGCAGGAGAATCAACACAAAACTGAGGCCAGTCTGGGACAGATAGTGAGTCTAAGCTAGTCATAGCAAGACCCTGTCTCAAAAAACTCACAAAAAACCAAAAAACAACAAAACAAAAAAAACCAGAAGCAGAAGTCCAGATTGACATTTTATCTTATTTTATTTTACTTTACTTTGTAGTTGTAGAAACCAAGTCCAGGTTCTTGTGCATGCCAGACAAGTGTTTTACCCCTGGCCCTATTCTGCTGATACCTTTGTGAAAAATTGTACTTTCATGACCCTTGACTCTTGGCTCAACAATATGAGTGTTTTAGCCTATCGCATATCAGCAAGTATGCCCCAAGCATGGCCTTGAAATACACATATGTGGCGGGACTGAAGCGCTCTCCCCAGGTAGCTGTTATCTTTTCTGCCTGAGATGCAGAATAAACATATACGGATTAGGCTAGAGTTCAATCTATTGCAAGGACCAGACATATCTGGTCAAGGTGGGCTTAGAACAGCCCACCTACATATGCATGAGAAATAAATGCTACTATTCTGTGCAGTTGAAATTTACGTATTTGGTTGTTAGGTAGCAATGACTAGCTGGTTCTTTCTTATTCTTCAAATGTGACAAGTTCTCCACTGACTCAGGACTGGTAAGATAACCTGTCTTTTTTTGACTATGCTTTGCTAATCGCAGGTCTTAATCTCATATTGTAATATAAATGGATTTCTTCAGAGATTCCCCTTGGTAGCTCACCTTAATATTTTATATAGTGCTACTTATTTTAAGTATTCATCCCTGATTTTAACAATAAACAGTTTTTTTGTTGACTTATCTGACTAAACCATATAAAGGAAGGGAACATGCCCATTTATTCATGAAATCTAAGTTTAAAACTAATGCACGTAGACTGTCAGTACATATGTATTGAATAAAGGAATTTGTAAAGTGAATGAATGAACATAGGTATATTGGGAAATACTTGTTTTGACTATGCTTGATTACCTCTGAATCAGTGTCATGGGTCAAAGATGTGGCTTAGGGGGCTGGGGATTTAGCTCAGTGGCATAAGCGCCTGCCTTGCAAGCAGGCACTCATGAGTTCGATCCCTGGTACCGATAAAAAGGAAAAAGACAAAAAACAAAACAAAACAAACAAAAACAAAGATGCAGCTCAGGTCATCTGTGGTTGGTGCCAAATCCAGAGCAAACTTATGCGTTGTTTGGTTGGTGTATTCATTCTATCTGCTGTAAAGCTACAAGCATACTCAACAAAACACGTGCATACACACAAAGCTTAATTTAGACATTGGCAGAACCTGAAGCCCAACCATGTCTCTCAGCTGATGGTTCTAAACCTGCAGATAATTTCTTCAAGTTACATTTGGCTTTCTTTCTATAGCATTTTCTACCTCATCTACAAGGTCCCAGTGTTTGTGAAGCCACAGATAACACATTGTGAGAAAAAGAGGAGTTCAAGAGCACAAAGATCTTCTTACAGGCGAGGAACAGAAAGATAAACCAGGAAACGGATTCTGGTGCAAGCTCCCAAGCCAAATTAATTGTATCTAGAGATTTGGCTGCCTGGGTTTCGAATCCAAAGTTTCCTCAATTCAAGATTTTGACTTTTAATCTCTATACTTTTCTATTTTGTTTTCCCTTTTTAAGACATCGAATGTTTTATTTTTGAGACAAGGTCTTGCTAGGCAGTTCAGGCTGCCTGGAACTTGAGGTGATTCTCCTGCCTCAGCCTCAGAGTGCTAGGATTACCGGAGTGCACAAACATACCCACATTCAAATGTGTTATTAATATTTGATATGAGTCACATAAAACTTGTGAAGCACAATAATAATAAGAACATTTGTGAACTACCATGCAATCTAAGAAATACAATAAGACCACTCACAGTTGCACTTCTTACATGTTTATCCTTCTAGGTCTGTGGTCTTGACTCATTCCACACATGTAACTACTGTCTCACACTTTCCCCCCTCAGGTCCTTATCAGTCTGCCTTACTTACTACGAACATCCTTAATATTGCTTAGTTTCCTTGCTTTGGAATGTCATAATAGTGTACATCATTGTATGCATTCTTCTGCAACTGGCTTTTTTCACTACACAACACATTTCTAATTGATTCATATGGCTATTGTGCTGTCATTTTCACTGCTTTATGGTCTCCAATTATATGAATATATCACAATCTGTATCCATTCCATGTTGATGGACATTCGGATTATTTACCTATCTTGTTGCCATTATGAACAGCACTGCTATGGACACTGTTGTATACACATCTCTGGGAGTATTATTTTTACTTATTTTTTTGGGGACTGGGGATTGAATTCATGACCTTGTGCCTGTCAGGCAGGCTCTTACACCACTGAGCTAAATCCCCGGCCCCATCTCTGGGAGTATTAAAATAAGAGTTTCTTCTGGGAATACAGCTAAGCCATAGTATAGAATGCAAGTTAAGTGTATGCAGCCACGCATTTTTAGCTATTTTGTTCATTGCCGTATCACCAAAACCTAGATCAGTGCTTTGCACAGGATAGGTGATCCAACAGTTAATGTATTGGCTAAGTGAAGGCCATGCAATTGTTTCCAAAGGTGATGGTACCAATTTATATTCTCAACAGCCTATCAGATTCTACTTATTACTCTTAAAATAAAACAAATACTTTTCCTGTATCATTTGCTCATGCATTACACATTAGTCTCTTTTTTTCCCTCACTGGTTCTATAGCTAATAGGCCTGGGATGGCCAGTCTCTAGATGAACTGTGTGGCCAGTCTCTGGCCACACAGAAACCTCAGTTTCCTTACTTATAAAATGGGGATAGCAATGTCTTTCTCTAAAAAGGTTTAAAACTCACAATGACACCCAACAAATGATAAATTCTATTATAAGAAATCTTAATGGACTAGTTAGTTAATCTGAAAAGTTCCACAAAGTAGAATTTACTAAAAAGAGATATATACTTTACCTTGAACACTTTATTTTAACTTTAAATATATAGATTCATCCTTCAGTCTTTTGAGGTAAGTCCAAGGCATGTGTCTGTTGATTGCCTTTCCAGATCCTTCTTGCATAAATTACACTTGTAATAGGTTGTCTACAATTTTAGTTTTTAGAGGAATGAGAACCTAAAGCAATTGAAATTTTATTCCTACATTGTTGTGATATTTTTCTTCAGTCTTGCATTCTTTCAACAGCAATTATTTTAGGCAGGTATCCTAGGTTTCAACTTTGCTTTCATAGAAATGAAACTTTAAAGTTTACATTGCTGAGTTTGCAAAACATGTAATGAAATGAGAGAATTACAAACAAAAACTGCTCCTATCATAATGAGGGTTAGAAACAAGTACAGCTGAGTCCTGGTAAGCACACGAGTCAGCTGGTGTGCATGGTAGTGACAGGCTGTACCACATAATAGTAAAATCGAGTTGTGGGCCCCTGTTAGCTTGTTTTATCCAGGGGATAGGGAGTGTGGGTTAACCTGGCCAGAAGGAAGGTTGGTTAAGACAATGAATGTACCAGAAATCTCTTTATCTCTACTATTGATCTACTTACAGGGCCTGCTCTCTCCTTTGTTGGAATGCCGAAGGAAAGGATCTTCCATTCGGGCCAGTAAGGGACAGAGGAAGCTGTGGATCCCACAACAAATAAACCTACTAAGTTGGAAGAGATTTTGAAATATTCAGGTGATGAAGGGTTAGCTACCATTGATTTCTGAGAACTCTTGTTACACGTGAATTAAGATGAAGACGGGGGTGGGGAGAGTTCCACCATTCTGCGTGGTCCTCTGATGGGCGCAACACTATGGAGGGGAAGAAGGCCTGACTTTAATTAGTCAGCCCATCACCCTACTCAACGCCACCGAAACCAAAACAAACCAGGCAGTCCCATATGTCATAAGAATTAAAGGCATGGTTCCCACTTCCTAACGATGCTTTTATAGAAACCGTTCCACTGTAAAACTTTATGATTTGAATCTTTATAGCCACCAGCAGAGCACATGTTCACTGCCTTAAATTATAACTTAATCACAGTAGAAGCTGACTCTCTAGCCCTTTCCATTAAGATGAGAGAGGAAAAGGGCCCACGGAACGAACCACCTGCTGTTCCTCTGCCCACCTGCCTCCTCCTCACAGGATGCTCTGTCTACTGTAGGCCCAGCAGGACGAGGGATGCGAGCAAACACAGCCAGGAGAACCCAGATGCCAGATCTTTCCGGAAGTCCTGTTGCCAGGAACACGGTTAGGCCTGGACTGATGTGACCTAGTGAGGGCAGTGTGAGTGCGGCCAAGAAGCAAGACAAGGAGGATGAGTGAGACAGCAGAAGCTGCAGGGAGCTGTCCCTGGCACTCTGCTGGTCAGGAGCCTCGCTGCTGTAACTTTGGCTGAGCATCCTCTACGGCTGGACAAGAAGCAAGCGAAAGTGAAATTCTCCCAATCATCCCTCAGTTCAGTAGGGCTGGGACACAAAATATGGAGAGGAGAACGGCAGAAGATGTTGAGCAGGAAGGCTGAGGACACACCCAGATGCTCTCAGATGCCACACCAGAAAATTTTTATTTTAAGAGTTAGGCAACAGGAAACAATTCACAATTTTGAGTATGGAGGCAGAAAGATGAGACTAGTTTTTAGCAGGACTCTGCATCCAAAGAAGATATGCAAATAGAAAAAAAAAATGGAAAGTGTTCAACATTGTTGGTTATAGGGAATGAAAAATGAAAGCCACAGGTAGGTACTACTTTATGCCTAGTAGGACGGCTACAAAAAAAGAAAGAAAAAAAAAAAAAAAACAAGTGTTATTGTGAAGAAATTGGAGTCCTCATGCATAACTGGTGGGAATGTAGTCTACAGAAACTAGTTTGGCAGTTCCTTAAATATCAAGTAGTGTTACCGTGTGGCCCAGTAATTTCATTTTAGGTAAACCCAAGAGAACTGATGACATATGTCCACACACACACACACACACACACACACACACACACACACTTGTATGTTAATATTCATGGCACCTTTTTCATGATAGCTGAAAAGAAGAAACAACTCAAACATCCATCAACTGATAAGTAGGTAAACAAAACATGACATAGTTGTACAATGGAGTAGTATTAAGTCATAAAAAGACACAACGTGCTGAAACATGCTATGATGTGATGACCTGAAAATTTTTTGAGAAATGAAAAAAGCCAGACACGAAAGGCCAGATGTGGTATGATTACCTTTGTTCACAATGTCCAGAGTAAAGAAATCCAGAGACAGCGATTGCCAAGAGACGGGGAAAAGGAGAAAATTTGGAAGCACAGGGTTGGTTTTGAGGGAGACAGAAATGTTCTGGAATTAGAGTTGTGATGGTTGTACAACAACTGGGAAATACTAAAAAATTGATCCATGCACTGCAAAATGATTACAATGGTAAATTTTGTGTGAGTTTTATCAATTAGTTTTAAAAAAAGAACCAGAGAGAAGCATGATAAAGGATGAGGGAGACTGGCTTAGAAAGCTACTAAAATGATCCAGATGAGCTATGATAACAACGAGAAAGTGAAATCCAGGAAGTACTCAGTAAATCCTGAACTAGGTTAAAGTAGTGGACATAATGAAAAGGAGACAGAATTCAACATAGTTAAGGGAAAAACCAGGTCCCGGGGTTCAGTGTGGGTGACTAGGTGCTATCATTAATTCAAATAGGGAACAGATTATGGAAAGTTGTTTGGAAGGAAAAGAGGATGAGTTTTTATTGGACAGAATAACTGTGGGGTGCTCATAGGGTTTTCACTCACTTAGGCAACAGATATTTGATGAATGAATGCCTACCATAGGCCTTGTGGAGTAGGCAGTTGGGCATGCATTTTTTTGGAGTTTGGAAGAGTTCTAAACTGAACATAGATAATTAGCATTTCACAATATATGGTAGATGGAATTGTTTAGAAAAATGTGCAGAGAAGTAATGAAGACTGTAGACAATTCTTGAGGCTTACAATCTCTCAAAAGAGACTAAGAGAAAATAGTCAAGAGAGAAAATTCAGAATTCAAGGAAACAAAGTTTAAAATGGGAGGAAAAAGACAATAATGTCAGCAATACTGAAGAGAGATCTGGCAAAAATAGCCAAAAGGTCTCCATTAGATCAGATAATTACAAAGCTGGACAGCTGGCGTTGGGCTGCATTGTGTGGGCCATCCCTGGACCCCACTGCGTTGGGGGAATGAATGGGATGTAAGGACATGGATGATCATTCTGTCAGCAGATATTTTTGAATGTCTGCTGTGTGTCAGGCCATGATGGAGATGAAATCCTTTTAGAAGGGTTTGGAAATATAGTGATAGAAATGAAAGAAATAGGACTATAAGCAGGAGAATGATGCCCTCGTGGGGAGGAACAGGGATGAGAGAGCTGGAGGGGAGCACGGCAGTGTGACAAAGTGAGGGGTGTTTGAGGTCAGTGTGTTCATAGTGACAAGGACTGGGTGTGGTCATGGAACTAGATGACGGAGTACAGTGGCAGGGAAGTCCCAGAAATTAATGGTCTGAGGATCTACACAGCTGAGGTGCTGGCTCATTCCACTCAGCAAAGGAGGAGAGTGGAGAGAGTCAAAGAATAGGCAAAAGACAGAAGGAAAAACAGACAACAGAGCAGTGCAGGAATGAAAGCCTTAAAGACAGGGGAATTGTGTTTATCTGTGTTTTTCTCTTTCTTGCAAATAAGTAAACTCGTATATTTTACTATCAGCTTCCTTGCAGACACTTCATGAATAAATGTTGCCCGCCCTCTCAGAAGCACCTCAAATCTGGCCTGTTCTAAATTGTACTCCCGTATTTCCTTCCAAGCCTGGTTCTCTTCCAGTATTTCCTGTCTCAGTGAATGGAGCCATCATCTACCAGGTGTGCATGCCAAAAGCTTAGGAGACATTATTGACCTCTGTCACTCTTGATATCTGAGCCATCAAATCTTGCCACGTGTCCACGTTGCTCTCCTCTGGCCTACTCACCGTCATCAGTCGTCACATCCATGGCGTCTGCCCCCCAACTCACCAGCACCTCTGCTCTTGGCTCCCTTTAACTCTTAAGCCAGAGCAACAGTTTCAAAGTGGAATCTCCTCAAGGTCTATTCGCTTTCCCTCCATTCCCAGCGCCCTTACGATTGGTCTCTGAGTATTCTTAGAGTGATGATTGAATTCTCTAAGGTCGGGTTCCTGCTCAGCCTCCCCTATGCTGTAATTTCATTATTATCCCCAGTCATCTTTTCCATCCTGGCCTTTGAGCCCTGACACCCACATTTCTCTAAAAGTAAAGTTGAGCATCACTTAATAGATTTAATGTACTTACGGCTATTTGAAATTTTTGTGGCTTCTAGACCTTTCTGTTTTAGAAGATTTAGGATTAGGAAAAGATTATTGTGATTATGGGAGAAAAAAGTCTCTAGTGAGACGGGGCCTTTTCCGATGATTCTACCTACTGCATTTTCCCGCCCTTTACCTAGTGAAATTCCTATTTATCCTCATCAGTTCAACGTTTCTAAATTTCCTATTGGAGTCTTCGCATATTTAGGCTCTTATTGCATAATCTGTGTAATCCTTTACAGTCTCCGCCGCTGTGCAATTACATATTTGTTTGAGAAGTATTTGATTATTGCCTTTTCTACAAGGATGGGTTGTGTCTGACATACAGAAGTGACTCAGTAAATGTTTATTGATTGAATGAATGATATTCATAAATGTGCTTAGTGTTGTTAAATAGCAGGTCTGGGGTTGTCCTAAGAGAGGAAGTATTAGGTGGGAGGTTTGAAAAATGAGTTCAGAGTTCCTTTCCATTTCTAAGGTTTCGGAGCTTTCTAGGTGAACTTCCGCTATCGTCCTCTCCTCAGTCCCTCAGGCTGGCCTGCTTGGCCTTACCAAGAGTTGCCACTGGTATTGTGAAGAATTAAAGATCTTGGGCTGGGGGTTTAGCTCAGTGGTGTAAGCGTCTGCAAGCATGAGGTCGTGAGTTCAGTCCCTGGTACCAAAAAAACAAAACAAAAAAAAGAAGTAAAGATCTTAAGGATTGGAACAAGATATTTCCTTCAGATGCTGGAAATATTTCCTTTATCAGATGATTGAAAGAATCCCCTTATCAACCTTAATAACTGGTCATTTATTCTCTAGTTAACCACATCTAATAATAGAGTTCAATTCTCCATAGGATTCCTTCTGATTTTTCTAATCTTCAATAATGTTTAAGCACGTTTTTCATATGACTATTGGCCATTTGTGGTTATTCCTGCAACTTGTGTCTATATTCCTTGCTTCTCCTTCTCTATTAACTTTAAAAATTAATTTATAAACTTGTAGATTAAGGAAACAAACACTTTGCCATACTATGTGGCAAATGTTTTCCAGTTTGTTGTTCTTTTGTATTATTTTTGAAATCTAAACAGTTCTATACGGAATAAAGTTTTAAAAATAAAAAAACACATAATGAAAAATAAATCTTCTTTCTAATCTTGTTCTCCAGCTCAGTTCTCCCCCAAGCAAAGGCAAGTACTATAAATAGTCTTTTGTGTATCTTTCCAGAGCTTGTCTAAGCAATAACAGCATAAATGGATATCTAGTTTTCTTCCCATAACACACACAAAATGTAACACCATTTTGCCTTTTCTCTAATAATACAAGATATACTGATCCTCTCTATATCAGTACTTAAGAAGCCGATAAATATTGCCGAATTGTCCTGTACAGAGGTTGAACCAATCTGTACTCCCATGAGCAGAATTTGTGAATGTCTCTTTTCATATCTTTTACCAGTACAATGATAAAAGCTTTTTTAGTCCCTAACAACTTCCTACAGACAAATAAAGCATATGCATTTCTCTAAGAGTAAGTTGAGCATCATATCACAGATTTAATGTGCTTATGGCCATTTAAATTTTTTTATGACTTCTAGATTTTTCCATTTTAGAAGAATTAGGATTAAGGATTGTTGTGATTATGCAAGAAAGAACCGTTAGTTAATCTAGATCTAGTAACCTGCTTTTCCATTGGTGTAACAGTGGGAGGTTTGAGCTTTATTTTTATCAGCCATGCATCTGTGCCTCAGGATATACTAAGGTAGCACAGGAAGAGTACAGGCTTTAATGTCATGCAGACTTAAATTGGAATGCCATCTTCCTTTTTTGCTTCTTCTTTTCATATTAACTTATTGAAGTTTTACTATGTGTCAGACCCAGTACAGGATGCTGAAGATTCAAAAGTTAGCAAAAAGAAAAGCATAGCTCTTGCCACCCAGAAGCTCTCAGTATAATGAAGGAACTGGGCGCGTAAACCAGTAAGTGCCATGTAAAATAGATAACGATGATGATGTGGCTGCTGATGAGATACTGATAATAGTTGGCAGCTCTGTGGATGATGAATTGGGAAATGATGAGTCCAGAGACAAGGAGAGCAGTCAGCAGACTGTAACAGCAATCTAGGCAAGCAGTTCAGTGCGAATGAAGAAGAATCAGGTTCTAGGTATAATGAGGCAAAAGAAGAAGACAGTGGTGATGGTGAGAGCTGTGACTGGGGACAGACTATAGAGTTGAAGACAGGACTGAGAAGCAAGGAAAGCTGTTTTTACTTTGATATGACAGCTTGTTATTCACGAATCACCAGTCCCTCCAATCCTCCACCTTCATCTTCCTGGCCTACTGATGTGCCTTGCCCATATGACTTACTTTGTCTTTCAAGTAGAATGGAGTAAGTTTTCTACTCCTTGACTAGACTTGGCTAGTGACTTCTTTCGTGCAGTGGAATGTTAGAAAACACAATGCAAGCAGAGGCTTGGAATGTGTCCTGCCTTCCACCATAAGGATATGCTTCCCGAAGCTTCTAGTTCAGGAAAAATAAAGGACACAGCATAGCTGGATCCAACTCACAGTTTGGAGCCAAGCCATTGGAGTCTGAGCTACATTAGATGCATCTTGGTTGATCCATGTGTCTCTGCACTCAAGAAACAAATACCTACCACATAATTAGGGGGTTTGCTTTGTTGCTTTGGTATTGGTTTTGGTAGCACTGGAGATTGAACCCAGGGTCTTCATATGGGGCCACATCTTCAGTCCATTTAAAAATTTTTCTTTTAAAACAGGATCTTGCTAGATCACTAAGTTGCTCAGGCTGGGCTTGACTGTGCAATCCTCAGTCTCCCAGAGTGATGGCATTACAGGTCTGCCCCAGCAAGCCCAGCCGGCACTGGGTCTTGAGTAGGTTTGTTATACAATGTCATTGTGGTGAGAGCTGCTGGTACAGGTCTCCAGCAGGGATTCCCTCTTCCTTCAGCTGTGCATCAGATGCCTTCTTCTCTCACATTTCTGCCTTCTGCAAGCTATCACACCGGAGCCAATTAGGAGACACTCCCACAAAGGGTCCTCAAAGGAGAATTCTACACACCTGTGGCCCCTCTCCTCTTCCCTCCAACTCTGCCTCTATTCTAGAAGCAGTCATACCATAAAGGAAGAAGGAATCTGTCACTGGGGCCTTGGCTCAAAGGGACTTTAGAATTGAGAGACTCAGTGAAACTCAAGCTCCGTAAGTGAGTCTGAAGGAAGTGGTCCTTAGCTTCCATTGAATTCTGGAAACTTTTTACAGACATGAAAAAAGGTGGGGAGACATCTAAAATGTTACTATGGAGACCAGTCGTACACCAATTGTCTATAGCAGGAACTTAAAAGATGATATCAGCCTGGTGCATGTCGGTAACACCAGCACTGAGAGAGGCTGAGGATCACAAGTTCAAGTCCCACCTGAACAACTTAGTGAGACTCTGTGTTAAATTAAAAAGGCTGAGGATGTAACTCAGTGGTAGAGAGGCCCTGGGTTCAATACCTAGTACCACTAAAAAAGATGATATTTCTTTACACCTGAAACTACCTAAGGCTAAGAGATAAAAGGGAAAACATAGGGCTGATCCATGTTTTGAGGAACTGAGGTTTGACATATACAACTTTGAGGACCCTCTCTAAAAAAAGAAAAGAAAAAAACAAAATTACAAATATAAAATTAGGTTCAAAGTCAATATTTATTGGAATGACAAAGGATATCACAACAATTTACAAATTTTTAAAAGTTGTGGGAAACCATAAACATCACAAGAACTTTTAAATAGCATAATTGCCAGAACCGATACACTGCTAAGTGCTATTTACTACATTTTTGAGACACAGACTCTTTGACCCTTGATATGAACAACAATTTTAAAGTATTCCTATAAAGAAAACATAAAGATAATTCAGTCTTTCTTTCACCATTGTTGACCAAATGTTGACCATTGTTTACTGATAGTTTAAAGGCTTTTATTTCACCTTCAATGGTGCTTTCTACTATAAACTTTTAGGATTATTGTGAAATTTGTGGAAATTTTAACCAAGTTTCTTTCATATGGGAGTTGCAAGATTTTGGAGCATTTCTTTTTTTAAAAAATTTTTTTTTTGTCTTTTTCCTTTTTAGTGGTACCGGGGATCGAACTCACGACTGCCTGCTTTCAAGGCAGGCGCTTATGCCGCTGAGCTAAATCCCCAGCCGATTTTGGAGCATTTCAAGATTTTCCTGACTTCTCAGTTTTTTGGACAATCTTTTACCAGTTTATTACGGATGTCCTGGTAATTGTGGCATATTAGTGGCATGTTAGGAATTTTATGTTATCTGTGGCAATATCAATACTTTGGAAATGTATGAAATATATAACTGCATCTAAGAATGTATTTATTACTATTAGTATTGCTATAGGTTTATGCCTGATAAACACAGGAATTTAAAAATTCTATTTCATTTGACTTTCTTAAAAAAAGAATAAATGCATAAGTGTGAATCATTTATGGTTGTATATACTGCACGATATGGCTTGTATCTAGATGGTGTACCCTCCCTCCCCAAGCCTCATGTGGTCATAGTTGGCTTTTTATTATTGGTACCGGGGATTGAACTCAGGATCTTTTGCTCACCATGCAAGTGCTTATACTGCTGAGCTAAATCCCTGGCCCAGGTGGGGCTTTTTATAGGTGGTTGGATCTAAGATGTGTAATGTTGGAATTAAGAAAGTGAGGCTGTGGTTCTTGGTGCAATATTAGGATTAAGGCTGGCCCACTCAGGTGTGAGTGCTACCTGAGCCTAGATAGACTCTACGGGATGGAAAGAGGGATGCTGTCGTTGCTTGCTACTTCATTGTTGGCTGTCATCTGCCTGCCATGAACTTTATCTTCTGTGATGCCCCCTGTCATGTCATCCTGCCTTGGAGCCAGTTGACTATGGACTAAAACTTCTATAAACTGTGAACCAAAATAAGCCTTTCTTCCTTTAACTTTGTGTGTTGAGTATTATGTCTCAGTAATGAGAAAAATAACTAAGACACTGCATAAGAAGTGTTTCTCTGATAGGTGAGAGGTTTCATTTTGCCCAGCTATCAGTAAAAATTAAAATTTCCACTTATAATTTTACATGTGTGGTGACTAATTTCTGAATCCATAGTTTAAGCCTTGGCTTTCTTCCTCTGCAGAATGCCATGGGACACATTCCTGCCCTCTCATAAGCTCTGGCTGTGTACCTCATGTCCTGACAACCAGTGAGTTAGCATGGCGGGCAGTAGCAGCTCTTCTGATAGCCATGTCTACACCAGGACAGTCAGCAGTAAGTTTGCTCTACCCAGAGCTGTGAGCCACATAATGAGATCCTACTAAACCCAAATAGACTAAATATATTTGCAAGTCAACTTCCCCTGAACCAGATCCTCAAAACACTCATGATCACTGCAAAGTCACATACTTGCTGAGCATGTTCAAGATCTTCAGTTTAAGCCTCAGCATGAGAGACAGAGAGAGAGAGAGAGAGAAAGCTAAAGCCCTTCCTAGCGTCTTGATAAGAGTCCATCTATGTAACGAACCTTTAGTGTTCATTTCAGCAGCATATATACCAAAAGGGACCCTTAAATTTAAACTTCATTAGTTTCACAGAAACTCTGCTTCTTGGTGGTTAAAAATCCCGGCTTTATCTTTTTCTTGGTTTAAGCACCACCCATAGACAGAATTACTTACTTTGTTTTTCTTCCACAGGCAAATATTTATTGAATACTGACTAGATGCTAGGCACAGGGATAGTGCTAAGATGAATACAACCCTGCCCTCATGAGCTTATGCTTTATCTAAAAGCCAAACATTAAGTAAAGAAGCACCCATTAGGGCAGCAATAACTGAGGCATGCATTAGGGCATGAAGGGCAGAGGAAGGTTTCCTTGAGGGTTACTCCTTTTATGTCCGAAGCAAAGCAATTTACTGGCATGAGAGGAGAGGCCAGGTGTGCGTGGAGCCACCAGAGGAAGATCCCTCGGAGGAAGTCTCCGCTGAGCTGGTGGTTCTCCTGGCATTCAGCATCCTGCTGCTGTGCTCCCACCTGCCTCTGGCTTTTTAGACCTAGCAATTGCTGGCTGTGTGAGGCTGGAACAGTCTTGCTGAGCAGGGCTTCTTCAACAGGAGAGTCTAGAACCTGACACCCAGCAAATGAAACACTGGGTGCTAGTGTAAGGAGGCTGAAGAAGGACCCTGAAGCTGTCCAGCTATTTCCTACCCCAGCTAGAAATTGGGAAATGTGAGTTCCCTCAAGAAACATCCCTGGGATGGTGTGCTCTCCCAGTACGCCCTGCCCTTCTTTCATGCCCTATACAAACTCAGCCTACTGACTTAGTTGTAATCCTTTTTTAAACCAAGCATCTTGAAGGAGTTGCCCACGTTCATTTTCTCCACTTCCCATTTCCAACTTACTATCAATCCATAGCAGTCTAGCTTCTACCACTCAAACTGTGGACACCAAGTGGATCGGGTGCTCTGGCTGCTCTGCCTATGACCCCTGCCAACTTCACTGAACACAAGACTTCCCATGCCATTCATTTGCTTTGCTGCCCAAGTACTGGGCTAGAAATGTCAGTGAGTTCATGCAATCTAAGTGCAGTCCTCAGCCAGTGACCTGAAGGATTGGTATACAAATACCTGGCTCCCTGGGCACTTGAGAGGGGCAACTGTGAAATATGTGTTCCACGCTGACTTCCCGGCTTTCCCAGCGGATCTAAGCTCTGTTGAGTGCAGTGTGGCAGGTGTAACTTACTCTTTACTGGCTGCTCTCCTCCTCTGTTCACTTCCTCTTCCCCAACACACACCCCAGTGTTCTTTTGTCTTTCAAATAAACTATTTCTGGTCTCAGTCTGCTGCTAGAAAAACCCAAAGCAAAGCACTAGGATCATCAGTGACTTGTTTTGGCTCTGATTAACCAATCAATTAACAAATACCCATTGAGTATCTAGTAGGTAGCAGGCATTGCCTAATCTCACCTCTCCTTTGTTACATTTGGTAATGGTGGCCTCTTCTTCCTGAAGTTTTTCTCTTTAGATACAGGTTCCCTCACATGCGGGTATCCCTTCTTTCACCAGCAGCTCCCACTCCATGCCCCTTATACAGCGGTGTGGAGTTCTCAGCTCAGTTATTGTGCCTCCCACTCTACATGCCCTTCTTTGGGGATGTGACCCACTTGCATGGAATCCCACGTGTTGAGAATTCTCAAGTATCTTTATCTAACTTTATGTTGTCCCATGAGTTTGAGATTTTGTTTTTTAAAACAGGGTCTCTGCAGTCAGACCAGCTTTGAACTCAGTATGTAGTCCAGGCTGGCCTCAAATTCACAGTGATTCTTCTGCCTCAGTCTTGTGGGTGCTGGTAATGATGTGTTTTATTTGGGGGGAAGAGGGTTGAGACAGGGTCTCACTATGTAGTTGAGGCTGACTTTGAACTCGCTATGTAGCATAGGCTGGCCTCAAACTTGTGGCAATCCTCCCACCTCAGCCTCCATAGTACTGCGTTTACAAGGATGTACTACCATGCCCAGATTTTGTGTCCAACTACCTATGGGCATTTCTATCAGGAATCTCCAAAGACACCTCAAAGTCAGTATATCTCAACTTTGGAGGGTTATTGGAGGAGTTCTGTGAAAGGAAATGAGCAGGAAAACAGTGGAGAACAGTCTTTTTTTTGACATAATTGAGCCCAAGGCCTCACTAATGCTGGGTGAGTGCTCTACCACTGAACTACATCCCTGTCCCCAAGAAACAGTAGCTCAGAATGACGGACCAGAAAGTGCAGGCCTGATAGGGAAGGAGGCCTGAGAGGAAGCTGAGAGGTTGGGAAGAAAAGGATGTGTCAAGGGCAGTGCTGGGTTATTCAGCAGATGAACACATCCTCAGGGCTCTCGGAAACAGCACCGCCCTCTGAGACATTCTTTCAGAATGAACTTGAAATTTCTTTAAAAAAGCATCAAAATAATCACCCTGGGAAAAACCAGAACTTTATTTAACTTTCCTATAGTCATTTTACAAGTTAGCATTACCTGTAATTTTAAATTGTGCAAGGATACATTCTCATTTTTGGTGCTTAGAGAGACCAGATAGAGGGCCTGGGAGTTGTTGAAATTAAAGCACAGCTGAACAGTAGGGCAGAGCAGAAGTTGTCATCCTACCTGACCTCTTCTATGGGGTCTCTTGGGATAAGGAAACTTTCTACTTTCTTTTTAATACATACTAGGTCATGTGTGCAGCAACCAGAGGTCTCTTGCCTGGGGGTCACTCTCGCTATATACATACTTCAGCATAAGCCACTGTGACGGTTCCCAAGTCTGTGTGTTTCCGTCATAGTAGTTACTGTATTTACACAGTGTAAAGATGGTGCCAACCAATGGTGCAAAAAGAGGACTGCTGTTTTTCAGAGCACTAAATACAATGCTTTAGGAAAGCTTAATAAAGATAAATGCTATTTTATAATGTTGAATTGGGGTAGGTGGGACATCTGGAAGCCAATTAACATTTACTGAGTGTTTGCTGTGTGTCAGACACTACACTATGCTTTACATAAAATACCTACTTAATCCTCACAGTAAGTTTCAGTTGTGGGGTACAGAGGAAACTGAGACTCAAAGAAACTAAGCAACTTGCCCACATTAGGAATAGTGCAATCAGGACTTGAAACCAGATTGTCTAGATGGAGAAATTGTACTCCTGATATGCTATCATGTAGAGAACTTGAAAAAAAATACTAACAATAGCGTCTGTGCCAGGTTATTTCACAAGAATATTTAAGTTTCTCATTCTGTTTTAAAGATTCTGATGCTGAAATTCATAGACAATTGTGTTTAGTCCAGGGTCAAAAGCCTCACCCTTCAGGGAAGGCCCTGGTCCTCTACCCAAAGCTCAGTAATTAGCTAAGCTTAGTGATTATGCAGTTACACTTTCAAAGTTAGAATAAAATATTGAATATATATGTAGTTCATTTTATGATTTCCTGCTTTCACTGACTTTGATTAACCAATCTAGTGGCAATGCTAAATAACATTTCTCTACCTTAAAATTTAAAATGTCAAAGATGGAAGCGCCATTGATGAAGGATCAGTCGTCTTTCTGACATAATCTAAATAGAACACTCGCTTGCTTAAAAACCTTTGACTTCTATCATGTTATGGTTTAGATAAAAAAATGTCCCGAAAAGGGCTTATATATTTAGAGATGGGGCTATTGGAAAGCGATTGGGTCATGGGGTCTCTAAACCCGTGAGGACTGGTCTACTGATGAGTCCATCGCTGAAGGTGCCATTGGGACATGAGGCCCGGCTGGAGGAGGTGGTCACTAGAGGGTAACCTGGAAGGCTGTGTTCTTATGCCAGCTCCTTCCTCCTCTGGCTCTCTCTCTCTATCTCTCTCTCTGTCTCTGTCTCTGTCTTTCTCTCTCACCTCTACTTCAAGGAGACATGAGTTGAGCAGCTTTCTTCCACCATTCTCCTCCACTCTGATGCTTCTGCCCTGAAGCCAATAAACCATGAGCTGAAACCTCTGAAACCAAGATAAATTTTTGCCTCTTTAAATTTGGTTTGTCGAGTATTTTGCCCCAGAGACGGAAAGTTGACTAACACATCACCTACTCCAATCTCAGCCAGGAGGAAACCCAAGGTAGGATCCCGCCTACATTTACAGCCTTAATATGAAGGAATCAGTCCTGTTTGCCCCTCTTTCTGGTCCTTTGACAGTTATTTCAGGCTCATTTGTGCTTCTGTATCTTTGCATTTGTTA
Organism: Cavia porcellus; assembly: GCF_034190915.1. Lineage (NCBI taxonomy): Eukaryota > Metazoa > Chordata > Mammalia > Rodentia > Caviidae > Cavia > Cavia porcellus. Next base: position 36,232,694 of record NW_026947508.1, read on the forward strand.
TTTTCTTTGACTGGTATTCTCTTTACTTAGTCTTCTAACTGGAAAAATTGTACTCATAATTTTTCTTCATTTATTCAGTAAACAGTTCTGGGCACCTATTTGTATGAATGTCTTTGCTGAATCATAACTTTATTGAATTTTATAACCTATTGAAAAATTTTGATAAACTATTCTTCCAAAGCATTTATCACAATATACAGTTTTATGTTTATTTTTGGGTTCGTTTATTTAGTGTTTGAGGGAGGAGGAGAGGAACAAAGAAAGAAGGGAGTGGTAGGACAGGTGGCTGTGAGAGCGCGTGTTCCTGCCGGGAAAGGGAAATGGTCAGGGAGACAGAGAAACTCACAATGACTCTGTGGGACAAGTAGGCTTGCCTGGCCAAAGCAGGCTGCAGTGGGATGGGTAGGGACTGAGTGTTGGGGGTGAAGGGCATCTGTTCCAGATCAAGGGAACAGTAAGGTACCATGATGCTGAGTTTGCAGGATCAGAGACATGTTTGAGAAATTTAAGAAGGCCAGTGTGGTAGAGTGTAGAGTATCCCATTCCAGTGTGGAGGAGACAGACAGGAAGTGAGGATGAAGGCAGAGAAGGAGAGGGAGAGAGAGAGAGGAAGAGAGAGAGAGAGGGAGAGAGAGAGAGAGGGAGAGAGGGAGAGGGAGAGAGAAGACCCTAACTGCTTATAGGCCATGCAAATACAACTTTGGTCTCTCTCACATATGAAAAAGGAAACCACAAGTGAGATGTAAGCAATGGAACAAGATTTTTAGGTGTGTGGTTTAAAAGTCTCCACACAGTGAACAGACTAGAAGTATGGCAAGTATCACTCCCTTCTTAAGCATTCCATGATCTCAGGTGGAATTAATGCTTTTTCTTATATTCTCTGCCCAAATTTAGGAAGCTCCCTAAGGGCAGGAACTTGGTTTTACTTACTACTGTATCCCCATTGTGTAAAATAGCCCCCTGGAGTTAGTAGAGTTCTAGTAAATGTTCCTTAAATAATGAAATTCCTTTATTTTTTCATTTCTCACATTACTTTGATAATTCTGTCGCATGATATCTCAACTGTATGGGATTTCCAGTATAGTGAGAAGTGAATGACATTTCTTGTGAGGGACTAAAGCCATAGTTAATACAGTGCTGAAACTGTGGGCAGAATTCTTATCATTTGAGACAAGAGACATTTTTCCTACCACCAGACTTTTTTCTTCTGTAACATGCAATAATCTTACTCATTACAAGAGTGCTAAGCCACTGATAACCAAATAATTCCACAAGTTCTGCAATGGAAAGGAATCTCATTCTCCTATAAATCAAAAACCTCCAGAAACTAATGTAATTGTCTTGACTTGGATTGCCAAATACAAGCTTTCATGTGTTTTGTTCCATTAGAGGTCTTAGGCTTTTTCTCCAAATCAGAGCAAAGCCTATTCTGGGACCCTGACACTCCAGCAATATTCTCACCAGAATGACAAGCTCTCTAGGTGAGACCGGTTCTTTAGGGCCATTAGTATACCCCTTACTCCCAACTCAAAGTTTAATTCCTAATGTTCTTTCCTCGTCACTTGGCTATCTGGTCTCAGGTGTCACCCAGGCACAGAGAGAGGAGCCAGAGCTACACGACTCAGACACTCATCCTTATTCATTCTTGCTCATCATAAGATTCCAGACGATTGCATTATATTCATATAGTTGTATACACAGTTTCCTGATTAGGTGATTCTTTTATTTTTCTTTTGGTGCTGGGGATTGAACTCAAGACCTCACGCTTGCCAGGCAGGTGCTTACGCCACTGTGCTAAGTCCCCAGCCGGATTAGGTGATTCTTTATCTCCATTGCCAAAGCTCTCCTGATTCCAGACCTTTACCTTAGTTTTTGGAGTTCTTTTTCTCTCCCAATTTACTCATTTTTCCTTCTGATATTCAGTGTTCTCACTGTATCCAGTTCATGCATTTTGAATTCTAACAAACCTCTATTCTTTCAACCTACCCAAATATCAAGTGCCTTACTTAATTAATCAAATATTTATTGATATCTACCACATGTTTTCGAACCCACAAATTTCTTTCTGCTTATCACTGTGGATACCCAGAATCTGGCAGGAGGACTACATGAATAGTCTCAGCCAGTTCTGTCTCCAGTCTGGGTCTTTTTCCCAAACCCCACAGCACAGTGGCTGACTCGCTGAAGTCAAATAATACTTTTTTTCCAAAGCTCACAAGGCTTATCTCATGCTGAGGCTGAAGCTCAGAATGGGCCACCTCCCCTCTGTCTCCTGCCTCAAGTTTCCATGCTCTCTGTAGGTCACATTATCATGACATTTTAGCAGGGTATTGCAAAGCAGCACTTACCACTCCCTTTTAAGTGACAGTTTATTTTTTATTTCTTTTTCTCACCTTCTTTTGGGATCTTTTTAAAAAAACCTTTCCTCCCCCCCCCTTTCTCTTCTGTGACCCCTTTCCCCCTGCATGAAAGTCTCATTTGGGAAAATATTATTTTCAAAAAAATTATGCTACAAAACTACTGTGATAAAATATCATGGTATTGGCAAAAAACAAAAAACTACCACCACCACCACCACCAGCACCTCCACCACAACATAAACAGACCTGAGGAAGAGGCAAAAAACACTCCAGACACAGTCTGCCACCTTTTCTTTGACAAAGGGGCCAAACACACTCACTGGAAGAAAGACAGTCTCTTTTTTAAATGGAAAAACTGGCTTTCCACATGCCAAAGACTAAAACCAGACCCATGTCTATTATCATGCACTAAACTCAAATTGAAAGGGATCAAAGATCTAAATATTAAAACATAAACACTAAATCTGCTAGAAGAGAAAATAGATAGAACTCTTGAAGACATAGGTGTAGGCAAAGATTCCATGAACAAACCCTGATCACATGGGAAATACTACAAAGAATCAATAACTCGGATCTCATCCTACTGAAAAGCTTTGCACAGCAAAAGAAATTACCCAATAACATGAAAAGATAACCTATAAGTGGGAAAAGTTTTTAGCCAGTTGTCCACTAGACAAAATGGGCATCTGAAATGAATGCACACTTCTCACAGAAAAAAATATAAGTGGCAAATAAATATATGAAAAAAGCTTAACATCACTGGTCATTCAAGAGATGCAAATTAAAACAACACTGAAGTTCCATCTCCTTTCAGAAGAATATTTATTATCAACAAATCAGCCAATAACAAATGCTGGAGGGGTGTGGGGAAAAAGGAACCCTTCTTCACACTTAGTGGGAGTGCAGACTGGTGCAGCCATTGTGGGAAACAGTGTGGAAATTTTTCAAAAACTAGGATTAGAGGTTCCATTTGACGCAACTATTCTTCTTAGTGTCTTCCTGGAAGAATTAAAAGCAACATACCACAGCAATATATGCACACCCATATTTATAGAGGCATGGTTTGTAATAGCTAAATCTTGAAAACAACCCAAATGTCCATCAACTGAGAACAGATAAAAAAAGATGTGTTTTTTTTAATACAATGGAGTACTATTCAGTCATAAAGAAGGATAGACTTGAGACATTTCTAGGTAAATGGAATTAAGTTGAGACCATCATTTAAGTGAAATAAATCAGACTCAAGTATAAACACCACATTGTTTTTCTGGTGTGAGGAACCAAAAAGTAAATAAGGACCAAAGAGTACAATAGGTACTGTGAAATAGGAAAAAATTATTCAACAAAAGGAGACTAGAGAGGCAGAGAGAGGAAGAGAAAAGAAAAAAAAAAAATGATAAAATAAGGGAAAAATGGAAACAAAGCTTTGTAAATAAGGAAAGGAAGAAAGGTTGAAGGGAGGGGAGAAGAATGGGGGGAAAAAAGAAGAATCAAGATATACCATGTATGGGTGCAAAATCCCTGATTCGTATGATCACTATGTATATCTTAAAATAAGAATAAAAATAATAAAATTTTTTAAAAAGAAAAAAACTTTAATATTAATCATTCTGCTTGCCAACTTCTGGAAGTCCTGTCACTGAGGCAGTGTGGTGTGCCCCCTGCCTTCACTACGGCAAATCACAGTGAGAAGGTGAGACTTATACACCAAAAAGAGGTTTGACAGCAGCAAAGGAAAGAATAATATGAGCAGAAATCCAATAAGCAGAGAATGATAGGAAGATATTATAAAGTCAAACCTATACTTGCCATGTGACCCAGAAGTTCCTCTCCTGGCTTTTAATGCAAGAAAAATGAAGTCATGTTTGCACAAAAAAATACAAATGTTTATAGCAACTTTATTCATAATTATCCCCAAACAACCCAAATACCCTTCAACTGGTGAATGCATAAGCAAACTCTAGTACATTCATACCATGAAATACTACTTTTAAATAAAAAGGAATAAACTACTAAAATAGAAATCAAGTCAGGTCAGAGGGTAACTAAAAAGGAAAGGAAGAAATTTTTCGAGGGTAGCAGAACTCGTCCTGATTGTAGTGGTTACATGATTGTACGCCATTTACCAAAAGTCAAGTGATATACAGTACCATATATATGTAAATTATACCTCAACAAATCTGATTTTAAAAATTATACCCAGGACTAGGGGTAAAGCTAAGTGGTAGAAAGCTTGCCTAGCATGTGAAAAGCCTTAGGTTTGAATTCCAGCACTGTAAAAAACCAAACCAAAACAAAAAATCTAGCAGCAACAACAAATATACCCACCAAAATAAAAGAATTAAATTAATAAAGATAGAAATAAGCAACAGATTATAAACTTGATTAAGCATACTAAAATACCTTTTTCCAGGTGTGGTGGGGTGCACCTGTAATCTCAGCACTCAAGAAGCTGAGGCAGGAGAACTGCCCAGGCTCCAGCACAGCCGGGGCTACGTAGTGAGTGAAAAGCCAGCCTGAACTACATAGCAAGACCCTATCTTGAAAGACCATATAAAATAAAATATGATCTTTAGACATACCAACAAACAGAGGTAAAACAGATAAACCTTTGGTAAACCCACATGAGAATAAGAAAAAGTACACAAAATAAAAATAAAGGGAGGATTTAATTTTCTAGGCAAATGTAAATTTACAAATTGACCTAAGGCTGGATGTGGTGGTCTGCATCTATGGACCACGCTACTCAGGAGGCTGAGGTGGGAGGATCACTTGAACCTAGAAATTCAAGACTAGACCAGGTAGCACAGCAAGATCTTGCTAGGACAAGACCAGACCAGACCAGACCAGACCAGACCAGACCAGACCAGACAGGACAAGACAAGACAAGACAAGACAAGAGAAGACAAGACAAGACAAGACAAAACAAAATGACTTATAAGAGATTAAAAACCTGAATAGGCCAATAACCACAGGGGAAATGGAATGAAAGGCAAAGATATACCATTCTAAAAACTATCAGTTCCAAATAACTTTCAGACAAGCTCTGTTTTAAAGATATAAGTAATGCCTGTGCTATTTATATTAGTTCATAGAAAAATTGAAAAACTTACAATTCCTCTATCTACCATACCAGCAAGTCCTCAAGTGTGGAACAGGTTTACCTAGAGATTCCCAAGACTTTTCTGGGAGTCCACAAAGCCAAAATTATCTTAATAATGATACTAAGATGTTATGATTTTTTAACTCATTCTCTTACCAGTGTACAGAGGAATTTTCAGAAGTTAATGTAATGCCATGTGATGAAGTACTTGGTCTAGAAACTAAAGACATATGTGCTTGTGTTTTAAAATTTCTCCACTTTAGATGAATAGATAAGACATTGGTATAGGAAAAGATTTTCTAAACAGAACCTCAATTGCATAAGAAATAACAGCAAGAATAAAAAATAGATTACATCTAAAGCTCAAAAGTAACTAAAAAGCTTCTGTACAGCAAAAGAACCAATCAGGACAGAATATACAATTTTCAAAATAGGAAAATATTTTGTTAGGTACTTCTTAGACAGATACTAATATCTAGCGTATATAAAGATTTCCAAAAAAATTAAACCACCTAAAATCAAATATTAGTCAAGAAATGAACAGATACTTCACAGAAGAAGTACAAATGGTCAACAAATATATGAAGGAATGTTCAGCATCTCTGGCCATTAGAGAAATGCAAATTAAAACAATGCTAAGATTCCACCTGCTCTAGGAAGAATGTGGGCGGAAAAGAAATCAAATAGTAACAAATGCTGGCCAGGCTGTGATGAAAAAGGAACCCTCCTTCATTGTTGGTGGGACTGTAGACTGTAGACTAGTACAACCACTATGGAAATCAGTATGGAGATTTCTCAAAGAACTAAAATGAGAAATTCTATATAACCCAGTGATCTCCCTGCTCGGTATCTTCCCCAAAGAGCTTAAGACATCATCCTACAGTGAAACATGCATACTCAATATTTATAGCAGCATAATTTGTAATAGCAAAATCTCGGAAATAGCCTTTACGCCCATTAACAAATAAAGAAAATATGGCAGCTATATATAAAGGAATGTTATTTTACTGTAAAAAATAACAGATTTGAGACATCTGTAAGAAAATGGATGCACCTGGAAAATATAATGTTCAGTGAGATAAACCGGACATAAAAGCTTAAATACCATATGATAATTGTCATTTGAGTGAGACATAGTACAAACAAAGAGAATAATAAGGATGGATAGAAGGAGACAAGGAGATGGATCTCTTGCAACAGGGAGGTGGCTCAAGGGAAAAGCACCAGGGGTGAGGAGGAGGGAAAAGGAAGTAAGTGGACTAGAGCTAGGCCAGGTGCAGAAACCTAGTAACTCCAGTTAATGGAAACATTGTATCACGTAACATGAGCTAAGACCAATAATATCAACAAGAATGAAATATGGGATAGGAGGATTGGAAGAAGGGGGAAAGGAATTGAAAAAGAAAGAAACAAGCAGAGGAATGTAAATATAACCATTCCTTAAGATGACTGTAAATTGCATGAACCGTAATTTTTTTTTCTTTTTGTACAGGAGATTGAACTCACGACCTTGTGCTTGCCAGGCAGGCGCTTATGCCACTGTGCTAAACCCTCAGCTCATGAACCATAATTAAAAATTTAAAAAGCAACCTGGTAAGGCAGATGGTAAAAAATTTTATTTCTCTATTTTAGTTTCTTATTTGTTTATAACTATGTGCAATACTAGAGATCAAACCAGTGGTGTCTCAGTCCTCCTTGATAGATAGCTCACATAAGCAAAGTTCTTTGAGGATCCAGAACAACTTTTAAATATGTTCTGAGAAAAAATTATTTGAGAACTAACGTGCTAAATCTGTATTGCTATGATTTGGGCTGAAAGTTCTTGAGTTTGGAACACAATACCACAAGGGGGCGATGTTGGGAGCTGGGCCCCATAGGAAGTGTTTGGGTCTTTGAGCTGGAGCCTTCAAGAAAGAAGTAACATCTTTCTCATATGAGTTCTCACTTTTGGGGGACTGGATTAGTTATCACGAGAGAAGATTGTTATAAAGCAAGAACATCTCTCGCGTCTCTGTCTTCCACACACATGCATATGTTTCTCTTCTGCTTTCTTCCATAATTGAAGCTGCATGAGGCCCTCAGTAGTTGGGCAGATGCTGGCACCCTGTCTTTGGACTCCCAGGCCCCAGAGCTATGAGTCAAAATAAATGTGTTTTCTTTATAAATTACCCAGTATCAAGGATTCTGTTATACTAATAGGAAATGAACAAAGGTAATAGCACATTTAAAAAAGATCCGTTTACTTAAGAATATAAATGCATGTATCTTAGATCTAATTGTTCTTATGTGAAATTTTTGTGACTAGATAAGATTTATCCAGAAATGTAAGAAATGATTATTTATTTGGAAATCTAGCAATATAACCTATTACATTAATAGATTAAAGAAGAGCCAGGCATGGGGGTGCATGCCTATAATCCCAGCACTTGAAAGGCTAAGGCAAAAGGATCACAAGTTTAAGACCACATCCTGAGCAAAAACAAAAAACAAAAATCTCCATAAGGATTAAAAGAGAAAATTTTATGATTACTATTTTAAAAATCTGTAAAAAGGCATAAATTTTAATATACACTCCTGTTTTTAAGGAGCAAGTAAGCAACAAATTTTAAAAATCAAAACAAAAATACAAAAATTCTTAGCAACAAATAAACTTTCTTTGACTTGAGAAGAGCATTCACCAATCCTATTATAGTCAGGAAATAGAAAAAGACACCTATTTTCATTGCTGTCATTACAACTGCGTGTCTATGAAGATTCTAGCTCATGCAATAAGACAAGAAAATGAAACAGGAGTATTATAAAGGGACAGGGCCATCATTATTTACAAATGATTTAATTTTCAACTCAATCTAAGAGTTAACTGTAGACACTCAAAGTTAACATTAGGTTTTATTAAAGGGCTGATAAAAGATCAACAATAAATCACCAACCCTTTATATTCACCAACTGTAAGCAAGTAGAACAATGTAATGGACAAATCTCACTGATAATAGCAAGCAAACTTTATACATGTGAATAAACACTAGTGTGTCCAAGTTATATATAAAGAAATTGTAGAGTTTATGGAAAGATAAGGAAAGAACAAGAAAACGAAGAATACAGCATGCTCCTGGATAAAACTCAAGTTAAATTATAAATTTAATAAAATTTGATCAAAATAATTATGTTATTTTATAGAACAGGCAAAATTATCCTAAAATTTGCCTGAAGAAATGTACAAGAGTAGTCTAGAAAAATAGTGTGATTAAAAAAAGAAAGAACATTTTAAAGATAGAATAAACCAGATGTGGTGGTGCGTGCCTGTAATCCCTGGTGGTTAGGGCAGGATGCTTACAATTTGAGTTCAGCCTGGGCAACTTTGCAATTTAGTGAGACTCTATCTCAAAATAAATTTTAAAAAATGGGTTGAAGATGTAGCTTAGTGTGAGTGTCCTGGGTTCAATTCCCAGTATGGAGAATAAAGCGGTAGGATGTACATATTTTGGCCCCATAAGATATAAAAATCTCCTATATTGAAACTGTAGTATTTGTACAAAAATGAAATTGAGAATTGAGTCCAGAAACAGACCCATGGAAAATTTGGCATTTCAAGTCAGTGGGGAAAGGATGGACTATTTAGTTGTTTTCCCAAAAATTGGAAATTCTCTTAGAAAAAAGTTATAAATTTAATTCACACTATACAATTTAATTCTGCCAGTGATCAATCTTAGAAAATAAAACTATCAAAGGGTTAAAAAGAAAAAAAATTAAATATTTAAAATCTGGGTTAGGAATACTCTTCCTGAGCAAAATACAACCTTTAGAAGTCATAGTAGAAAAATAACAGATTTACTACACAAAAATAAATACCAGGACCATACAAGATAATGTAAATAAAGACAAACAATAGGCTAGGAAAAAAATAGTTGCAACACACATAACAGAATGAATTAATTTCATAACATAATGGAGAAAGGCTTTAAACCAAAAAGAAAAAAAGACACGTTAATAGAGAAACAAGCAAAGAATACAGACACTTCACATAAGAAATACAAATGATCAATAAATATCTGGAAGCCTGCTCAATTTCATTAGTCACAGAAATGTATGTCTATAGAAAAGAATGAGCGATTTGTGTTTATATTGTTTGATCAATTTTCATGCCTGTATCTTGTAATCTGAGCAACTACTTAGAAGATAACAATATGCAATATATTAAATGCTGTTAATTTTCTATTATATTGTTATGAAATTCTGTATTGTTTTATTATTTATTCTCTTCAAAATAAAAAAGAATAATACAGCATATTTTTATGCATTATGTTTGCAAAAATTAGAGGACTGATAATATCCAGTATTGGGGAGGTAAGTAATGATTATTCTCGTTATCTAAGTTAATATTCATTTTTGAATGGGAATAAAAATATGCAGTCTTTCCGAAGGCTAGTTTTTACAATTTTTTTGTCTATTTTGAGATAGGGTTTCACTATGCAGTTCAGGCTGGCTTTGAACTCACTTTGTAATCCACTCTGGCCTAAAACTCACAGCAATCCTCCTGGTTCAGCCTACCAAGTGCTAGGATCACAGACATGCACTACCACGTCTGGTTTGAAAACTAACTTAGCACAGTTGTGCAAAACTTTTTCTCATACCTATTAATGCAGTAGTTCACTTCTGGAAACTTACATGAAGAAACACTGCATACATCTATACCATCATATGTATAAAAAGTTGCAGCAACAATAGTGAAAAAGTGGAAGGGAAATAGAAAGCTTCTGACAGGGACACAACTAAATAAAGTAAGCTAGTTCCAAAATAGGTAATACTATTAGGGGTTAGAGAGGATAAGTGTTATATATTTACATGGGAAAATTCAAGATGTATGCTTATGACATAAATCCACTTGCATAAGATCTACATTTTTGTTATATAAACACACATCAGTACACATATATAAGGAGAAAAGAGTTTTGAGGGCACTTACTAAAGAGAAAATAGGTATTTACAGTTTTGAGAAGAAGGAGGGTTAAAAAAATAGAGTAAGAGGCTTTTCTTTCCTTCTTTTTCTTTTGTGTTTGAGATTAACTGGGTACATTCTACATGCTATGCAAGCATTCTACTACTGAGCTACTTCTCTAGTCCTTTTCTACGTTATTTTGAGACAGAGTCTCACTAAGTTGCCCAGACTAGCCTTGAACCTGTGATCGTCTTTCAGCCTCTTGGGTAACTGAGTACCCACCTGCCTGACTGAGATTTGTTTTAGATTTTATTTTAAAGAGAGAAAAGTAAACAAAAATAAGATTGATACAGAATTTAAAAACAGGATAATAAGAAATTAACAATGGTTAATGCATTATGTATTGTCTTCAAAGTAGGTACTCAGATTATGAGACTTTTGAATCATTTTTTACGGTAAGCCTATATTTGTGTTTGACCTATTTAGAAAAAGAAATTTAAAAAACCATCCACGATATTTACAGTAAGAGCTGATGCCGAATTGGGTGCAGGCTATTGCTTTTAAAAAGAGGAAAAGTGATCTCTTCTAGGGTTTTGTTAACACACTGTGTGTGTTTTTGCTGTATGGATCATCTGAGGGCCACAGCTCTGTGTGTATGTTAACACAGACTGTTAAGTATTCATCTCCATGTCTTCAGTGCCTACTAATGTGTTTGGCATTCAGTAGATGTTGCAGAAGCGTATGTTGATGGCATCATAATCTGAATGATAATAAGAAGGCAGAATATATAGTTTTTGCTACTAATTAAATGAGATGGGATGAAGGTAAGACTGGAGCAGATAGTGATATCATTGCAACATAAGGAAAACAGAACCGTTGGGGGAAATTAGGGGCGAAAACAGCTAGCAATTCATACTTACTACTATGTACAGGTACTGCACTGAATGTTTCTAATGCTGTATACAATTTCACGATAGCTCTGAGAACAACCTAATTCTCTCTCTCTCTCTGAGATACACACACACACACATACACACACACACACACACACACACACAAGACAGTTGAGAGATTTTTCCCAGGTCATTCAGCTAGAGCTGTGATTCACACCATTATTTCAGGTCCTAGGCTCTTGACTTTGAGGTTATACACTCTTTCAAAAGATGGAATGTTTATAAAATCCATTTTCATATGTTGAGTCTGAGGCTCTGACAGGAGATTCACCAGGATGGAGCTGGGTACCACGAATCTGCAGCTCCCGAGAGTGGTCATACATGTCCATAAGCAAGTGGCACCTGGGATGCCAACCTTCAAGAATCACCCAGCCAAGGGGTACTGAGCTTGCACATAAAAGCCATGCATGTGTTATAACAAAATTCACCTCATAGCCATATGTAGGATGCTTACTATGTGAAAATGCTAGGATCTGATATTTTGGATTCTTTTTAATGTCTAATGTTCCCAGTTACCCTTTTTTTTTTTTTTAAACTTTTTTGGTATGGGGGATCAAACTCACGACCTTGCACTTGCCAGGCAGGTGCTTATGCTGCTGAACTAAATCTCCGGCCCTTGTTCCCAGTTACATTATAAGCATCTTAAAAAAGGACAAAATAGGAGGCTGGGGATTTAGCTCAGTGGCATAAGCGCCTGCCTTGCAAGCAGGCAGTCCTGAGTTCTATTTCCGGTACTGATAAAGACAAAAAAAAAAAAAAAAAAAAAAAAAAAAAGGACAAAATACTAACTTTTTAGGTATCCTCCTTGTTATTGGGATCAAAACTTGTTTGTTGATTGAATGCCCGAAGAAACATTAGGAGATGAAAGAAATGCATGCAGACAAGCCTAAGACTTAAGAAACCAACTGTAGACTGAGTATTCATTTCTTTTTCTATCTAAAGGTCTATAAAAGCAGCCAGATTTTACACCAAATAAAAGATTTTTCATCGCTGTCATCAAGGTTAATTGTAGGCATCGGGAAGTTGTAGTTCAGAGCAGCAAACCGGCTGCCAGAAGGCTTCTACCAGGTGGTATTTCCCTTAAGAAATTTATCAAAGTCCAAAGTCTGGCCTTCAGCTGCTGGTCCAGAAAGTAATCCTGTCACAGCTGAGCCCAGGGAGCCTCACACATGCTCACTAAGTCATAAAGAGCTGAAGTATAAGATTAGCCGGTCAGTTTATTGATAACCATACAAAAAAGAAATGCAGCTATTGGGGAGATCACATATCCACACTCACCTTCATCTCCCTGTAGCCAAGAAACATGCAAAGCCAAATTACCAGAAGACCATATGGTAAGCCCAGGACCAGCACGCAGGCAGTTAGTCCTAACAGTACGATCAGAATGTTGAACAACACAGGCTCTGGTAACGCACTGCACAGGCAATGTGAGACAGGAGCAGAGCGTCAGCTTTGGAACCAGATAGGTCTGGTTCTTCACATCCTAGCAGGGTAGCTGTGGGCAAGTCACTCAACATTCCAACCTCTAGTATTTAAAAGGTGAGTGATGCAAAAGAATCTATCTCCGTAAATGGAGAAGGGACCAAGAGATGGAAGGAGGAGGGAGCAGGGAGGGAAGGGGACATAAACATATTAAAAGATGTTACATACATATACTAATTTTCCACAGTGAATGTAATCATTATCTACTGCTAACATGCGCTAATAAAATGTTTTTAAAATTTAAGATGTGACCGATATGCTTTAGAACATGTACTAAAATTGGGACATTACAGAGAAGATTAACACGGTCCCTGTGCAAGGATGACATACAAAAAGGTGAACCATGATACTTATTTCATGGGCTTATTGCATTATTAAATGCGGTAACACATTAAAAGCTGAACCAGTCCCTGGCAATGATGGGCACTCAGTGGCAGTTCCATAACATCCCCATATCAGGGACGTGCTTGTTAAGGGTTCAGATCAGTCTTTCAGAACACACTGTGCTTCAAGTGAACCTGGGCAAGCAAGACTGAGAGCAAAGGACCAGGAAGAAGGCTGCTGAATGATGCAGAACAAAGATACAGGCTGCTTGAAATAGGGCTGCAGCTGGAGGTGGAAAGATATTTATAGAGATCTGAAAAATACTTAGGAAGGCTGTACTATGCTGAATGTTTTCCATAAATATTTATAGTCCTTATAGAAATTTGTGAAGTTGACAACCCCTTCTTAGGTGAAAATCAGATACACTGAGAAACTAGCCCAGGATCACAGAGAAACAGCTGAATTCTATATGAATCGTGAGTGGTGCGACTCCAAAACCACTCTTCTTTCTACAAAGTATAATGCACATATCTTGGTTCTTAAGCAAGATGTCAACTGTGAGAAATTTAGTAATTTATTGCCACCAACAAAATATTAAAGTTTAAAGAAATGATTTTCCTTTTCAAATATGAAACTTGGAGCAGACTGAGGCTAACAGTATAATAAACAGTCATTCCTGCCCGCTTTCAATAGCATCCGCTTCCTAGAGGGGCAGACTTGGAGGTGAGGAGGGGCTCGCAGGCCAGAAGTTACACATAGCTGTGTATTGGTTTATGAGAGCACATTGTGCATGAGAACTTCATCCATTGTGCATTGTTGAAGACATTTTAAGAATGGTTACGCCAATGAATAGGGCCTCTTTTCTGAACAATAAAAGTGTTAGCTGGGCCACCTACAAGAATCACTGTAACAGTGACAAGCTCTTCTCAGCAGACCTTCGTGCTACCAAAGAATAATCTTGTGGCACTGTCTTCCTCAGATTTTCATTTTTCCAATCACACATATAAGTATCTCCCTACAAAAACTTAATTTTTTAGAGATAAAAGACAATATCATAGAAGAGAATCGACTTTCTTTTCTAGACAAATTGGGTTTTTTCCACTTTTATCTTGACATCTTATGATTCCTTACATTGGTTCTTTTTTTCTTTTTTGGTAACAGGAATTGAACTCAGGACCTTGTGCTTGCCAGGCAGGTGCTTGTGCTGCTGAGCTAAAGGCCCAATCATAAATTTGTTCTTTTAAAATTTTGTTTTTAATTAGTTTGAGTTTGAAATTTCATTTCCATTTTCATGAGATGGATATAAGTCAGTGCTGTTTCTCATTAAATGTAATACTCAATTCCTTGCTATTCATACTCCAAATATTACTTTAAAGCAATTGTTGCTGCTGGGGATTTAGCTCAGTGGTGTAAGTGTCTATCTGGCAAGCATGAGATTGTGAGTTTGATCCCCGGTCCAAAAAAAAAAAGCAATTGTTGCTCTCATAAGTTATTAATTCATTAGACATAGTTACTCCATTCCACCCAAGTGCCAGGATTCTCAAGGGCCTTATAGTCTGAGAGGGAAAATGGCATATGTTTAATAACAGAATTAACAGGGGCTGGGGATTTAGCTCAGCAGCATAAGCTCCTGCCTTGCAAGCAGGCGGTCGTGAGTTCAATCCCCGGTACCGATAAAAATGAAAAAGACAAAAAAAAAAAAAAAAAAAAAAAAAAAAAAAAACAGAATTAACATTAGTAATGATTTCTCCTATTTACCACAGTCCTCTATGTGCCAGGTACTATGCCAGACCATGGGAAAGAAAGAAATGATTAACAAATGTCCTTACTCTGCAGAGCTTCTCCTAGCATAGAAGGACTGACATACAGCCTAATGGGAGAGGCAGACATATTCACCAATAAATGTAGTAGAGTACACACATGCATTTCTAGAAATAATAATAGCAATGATTCCCCCTGCTACTGGAGATTGAACTCAAGGCTTCACACATGCTAGACAAGCAGTCTATCAGTAAATTACATCCCCAGCCAAAAACAGTGTATTTAATAGACGGACAGTGTATTTAATAGAAGGGTTAACAAGATATGAGAAAGAGAGTTTTTGGGCCAGGCATGGTGGCATACATCTGTAATCCCAGCACTAAGGAGGCTGAGGCAGGAGGATTGCCTTGAGTCCAAGGCCAGCCTGGGATATGTAGTGAGCTTAAGGTCAACCTGAACTATATAATTAGACCCTGTGTGTGTGTGTGTGTGTGTGTGTGTGTGTGTGTGTGTGTGTGTGTGAGAGAGAGAGAGAGAGAGAGAGAGAGAGAGAGAGAGTGTTTTGGAAAAGACTTTAGAGGATGTGAACTTTGCATTGCAATGAAAGCAGGAAGTAGGTATGCTCTAAATAAAGGCCAAGGAGAAGAGAAAGGGTAACACTGGCCAACACAGGTATGAAAAAGTTTTATGTATTTAAGGAGCTGCAAACAATTTGGCAGACACGAAATTTACAGTAACAAAATGGGGAGGGGATTCAGCAAGAGACGGGGTGTGTTAGGCAGAGAGCAGACAATGGGCAGTCTTGTATCCTGTGTTGTCTGGGAGGCAGTGGGTGTCATAAATGGGCTTGGGGCATAGGAATGACAAGAATTGAGTTTGTCTTAGAAATAGACTCAAGCTATGAAGATGATGGAATGAAAGAGTCTGAGACCCGAGATACGGGGATCAGTTAGAGCATACAGTATAGGATATATTTATGAGTATTGCATAAGGTCCAATCCTCTAGAGAATATCAAGATGCTTAATACTCTTAAGTAGAGACATCAGAAAAGAGACAATCTAATAGAAAAATTAGAAAAACCCTGAATAGGCACTTTACAAAAAGAATATTTCAATGACCAATAAATACTATATGAAAAAGTATTCTACCTTACTGGTAATTAGGGAAATGCAGATGAAAACTAAGTTGAGAAATCATTATGTATTTACAAAGCTTGCAAAAATTAGCAAGCCTGACAATATTGAGTACTGGTCAATGTGAAGTTGAGTACTGAGTACTGAGTATTGAGTACTG
Source organism: Cavia porcellus (assembly GCF_034190915.1). Taxonomy (NCBI): domain Eukaryota; kingdom Metazoa; phylum Chordata; class Mammalia; order Rodentia; family Caviidae; genus Cavia; species Cavia porcellus. The sequence goes on from NW_026947508.1 coordinate 36,248,907, forward strand.
AGAATGTGAAGCAATAAAAATTGTCATGCACTGAGGAAGTACAACACATTGGTAGAGCCTCTTTGCAATACAGTTTGGCATTAGCCAGCAAAGTTGAAGAAGCTGGCTGACCCTGAAGAACTTTGTACACTATACATGAGCATGTACATAAAGTGTTTATAGTAACATTTTTCACAATAACTAAAAATTAGAAATAATCCAAATGTGTACCACACTTAAAATGGAGTATATCACACTTATAATGAATCAGAATATATTAAAAGCAACTATCACACAGCAAGAAAAGTGAATGGACTCTATTACATACAATGATACGGATGAATCCTACAAACAATGACAAACAGAAGAAATGAAATTCATACAGTATATAAAATATCATTTAATTCATATAAATGCCTAAAAATGCTGAACTAAATTATGTTATTTAGAAATACATACAGAGGTAATAAAATTACAGAGAAAAGCGAGAAGATAATCATCACAGAAGTCAAAACAGTGATTACCCAAGGGAGATAATCACTTTAGAAAGGGTGGGTTATGATCAAGGAGAAGCATACAAGGGGTTAATAGGATGCTGGGAATGTTCTTTTTCTTTCTTTTTCGAAGGATGTGGCTTTATGAATACTCACTGTGTAATTTTTTTTTAACTCTACACATGTATCTTGTGGACCTTTCGGTATATATATTTTATAGTGTAAAGAAATTAATATATGTTGGAAAAAACCAAAAAGTACATTAGTAGCTTTATACTGCTGGATGTTTATAAATGAAAACTCAGTTACACTGAAAATTTGAAAAAAGAAATCACGGAAGGCTTCACCTAAGAGACACACATGAATCAAAACATACGAGGATTGTTTAGAATTTTCTTAGCCTACAGGAAACAGAGAACTATATGACAGGAGAATACTGAGCCCAAATTCACAGAAGTGTGAGAGAATAGAGCATAATCAGACAGTGGCAATCCATTAGTATGAGAAACAGAGTTAAAAGAAGAAAAGAGTGGAAAAAGAGCCTGGAAAAGGAGTTTTTCCTAAGAATGAAGAGAACGAGGTAGGAGCTTGACACAAACACAATCTTATGCTGAAAGACAGGTCTTGGCAATTTATGGAAACATACATTGTATTGGAAGAGAGATGGCACTGATGCTGAATTGGAACAGAGGGCAGTATTTATTATACAGGATTGTTAGGCCATGGAAATTGATCAGATATGAGGTGAGATAATGGAGATATACTAACCTTCTAGTTTGAATAACTATTAGCATAATAAATCAAAATATGTAATACCAGAGGAGGTTAGGCATGGTGGTGCATGCCTGTAATTCCAGCACTCTGGAGGCTGAGGCAGGAGGATCGCTGTGAGTTCAAGGCCAGCCTGGGCTTCAAAGTGAGCTCAAAGATAGCTCAAACTGTCTGGTGAGACTCCATCTCAAAAGGACCAAAAGCAAACAAACAGAAACAAAAATAAAAACAAAACAAAAAATCCAGAGATAGGTTCAGTGGTAGAAGATGGTAAATTCAGTTTTTCTCTTGCTGAGTTGGGAATGCCTTGAGGATGTTTAGGAGTAAATGTCTGAAGGAGGCCAGGTACAGCACACCTGTGAGGCTCAGCAGAACACACATGTGGTCTGGATCCTGTGTTCTAAATCCAGATGTCAAAATTGTTGTGTGAGTCAAGGTGGTTTGGACCACTTCCACCTTGAAATGTCTCACTTTCACGGAGTGGGAGGGTGGTGTGAGAAGCTACTTGGGCTCTCTGGGCTTGCGTCTAGCTCTTTTTGACCTGGGTAAACACACCAAGAAGTTTGGAATCATCGGTAAAAATGGGCCCATCTATGGTGCCTCCCTATGGAAAATGGTGAAGAAAGTTGAAATTGGCCAGCATGCCAAGTACACCTGCTCCTGCTGTGGCAAGACCAAGATGAAGAGATAACTGTAGGCATCCAGCACTGTGATTTCTGCATGAAAATAGTGGCTGCTGGGCCCTGAACCAACGATATTGCTTCTGCTGTCAATCAAGTAGACAACCTGAAGACTAAAGTAATTGAAAGACCAATAATAGCTCTATGACTTGAGGCATCACTAGCCTATAAAAATGGGTTAATTTATGTAACAACAACAACAATAACAACGATATACTGTATAAGAATGAAAGAGAAAATGGGAAATTTCTAACTTTTTAGCCAGAGCAACTGAGTGAATGGTGGTGCCGTTATCTGAGATGGAAGAACCTGTGAAGAAGGAAAGTATCTTATTGTTTTGTTTGTTTCAAAACAAAGAAAAGAATCAAGAGTTCTCTTTTACACTCCTGTATACATTCTCTGTGAAATATCCTTCAGACATCAAATGAGAGCCATCACATAGGTAACTATTATACTATGGTGGAATTAGAGGACAAGGACATTTTTGGAGTTACAACTCTGGATTCCACTAGTCTAAAGACAGAACATTAAAGATTTCCAACCTAACTCTGCACTGGATACTACTTGTGCAAACCATAACTATGCACTTGTATCTCTTAAAATGTGAACGACCATTAATGTATCTGGCTGTGTTCCCTTAAAAACTAGGAGCTACTTGAAGGTAGAAATTAGGTCTTGTTTATACTGGGTTCTTATGATCTGATGATTCCTATATAGGAAATTGTGGGATGTCATTCATTCCCCTTATGATTATTATCTCTTTATTATTCCCTTACTATGTTCAACAGAGTCACAAACCTCCCTATATTAAATTTCTTTTTCTCTATAGTTGTTATGTGCTATATCTAGATATTCCCCCAAAGCGTCATGTGCTTAGACAACAGGCTTTTCAAAAGTGGCTGGAAGGGACAGGGGTGTAGCTCAGCGACACAGCGACACAGCACCTGCCTGACAAATGTGAGGTCATGGGTTCAATCCCCAGTTTAAAAAAAAAGGATGCACATCAATGATGGTTGGATATAGAGTGTGTAAATATGGATTAAGGGAGTGATTAGCACACTGAATGGTTTAGTGTAGTTCTGGATTTGGATAATGGGAAGGCCCACCCTAGGTGTGGGTGGTTCCATCCAGTAGGTTTGTAGCCTGAATGGAATAAAAGGGAAAGGGAGACTTGCTGCTTGTGCCTCCTGGCTTGTCATGCTAGGGACTGTTTCTCCTGTCATGCCCCTCTGCCTTGGAGCCAGCTGACTATGGTGGACTGAAATCTCTACAAACTGTGGACTGAAATAGACCTTTCCTACTTTAACTCATGGGTGTTAAGTATTTTGTCTTAGCAATGAGAAAAGTAAGACACCAGTTCCTTACAAAACTTCTTGCTTCATAATGAATGTTATCGTTATGTAGATCTAAAATGTACCAATAAAGTTTTTAAAATGCAAAAAGTCTTGCTTCATATTTCTAAAGCAGTAGCCACTAGTATTTTTCATCCACAGAAAAGTTCTCTTCTTTCACTCTCCTAAGAATGATTGCTTTTCTTTAAAGCTACTGTTTCTGCCTAATGCCTTGACTGCATTGCTTTTAATTCTTCAGACTTTCATTGTTATGATTTGGGGTACCCCTCAAAAACTATGTGCTGAAGGAAGATGGTGGAAGCTTTCGAAGGTGGGGCCTAGAGAAAAGCAATTAGGGCATGGAGATGTGACCTTAAGAGGAATTTGGCAGCTCATCCCCTTCCTTTGTCTTCTGCTTGTTGGTCCTCATGAATCAAGCAGTTGCTCCTGCCATGCACCTCCACCATCGTATTCTGCCTTGGTACAGGTTCAAAAGCAACAGGGCTAAGCAGCCATCAACTAAAACCTCTGAAACTTGGGCCGAAATCAACCTTCCCTCCTTATAAGCCAGTTAGCTCAGATAGTTTGTCACAGTAACAGAAAGCTAACACATGCATCTTTTATTATCCCTTTCACAAACTGTGCATTTCATCTTTCCATTCATACCGGCTCAGAACCTTAATCACCCTAGAAAATACTAAATCTTGAATTTAGGGAAACTGACTAATCCAGAATTCACATTCTAATGCTAATGATCTTTTAAATATCCTACCAGGCATGTCTTTCACTGACTCAGAAAATGCTTGGAGCTGAGGCAATAAATTAAAAACTTCCATCCCTGTGGCTGCTTAGGGAGAGGGGGAGGGGCCTGTAAACACTTTACTCGCCTTTGGCTTTAACAGGAGATCAGAGCTCTCTCTTTCCAATAATACTATCTTGAAAGTGGCCACTTCAACAGGTTCTAGGCCAGAGGATGAGTCAATGTGTATTCTCATACCTGTGACTTCTCCTGACTGGCTTCAGGTGGGAGTCTTCAAGCCAACAGCTCTCCCCCGGATTGCAGTCCTGGTTCTAATGGTTAGCATCTGCACAGAGCTCTCCCTTGCGTGTGGGCAGCATCGAGGCCTCTAGAGCATCTCTTTGTGACTCAGGGAACAAGAGATCCACCAGGTCCAAAGAAAGCTCTGCCTGTAAGCTCTCTCCTGTACGTCCAAGATGAGTCAAGCTCACTTATGATTAATATTCCCTTCATAGAAACAGTGTCAAGTTGAGTTTGTTCTTAGAATTCCTTCTGTCCTAACCTAAGAGAACCATAAGTTGAGCTTTCTGGAGTCTGCTGGAATGACACAAAGGGAACGACACAGGTTTTGGCACCGGATAAGTCTGACTTTGAATCCAGCACTGCCACTAACTGGCTGTATGTTATTAACTAACTGTTATTAACTATCTATATGAGTCTCAATTGCATTATCTACAAAGTGGAGATAGTGTCTGCCTGTAGGGTTGTAATGTAATAAATCTTAAATTTATTTCCTCTCTGCTTCCTCTGTAACTGCAACTGGCTAGGAACATCAGCTCCCAGTACCAAGTTCAGTGCTGACAAGGTCCCTGTATTCTGTGCTATGTCTTCTTCATCTTGTGCCACTCTCATCCTTGCATACTTCATGCCTGCTGAATGAGCCCTTTTCAGTTCCCTGAACACATCAAGCTCTTTCTGAGTAACACCATCCTGCAGAGCTTTCTGCAATGATGAAGTTTGAAGATCTGATGAAACCACCACTAGACACATGTGGGGAGATGGCACTTGAGCCATGGCTAGTGGGACTGATGAAATATATTTTAATTTTCTTTGCTGTAATTCATTTAAATTTGAATATACCCATATGGTGAAAGACTAGACTGTAGATTGTTGCATTTACCACTTCACTGCATGAAGTACATTTCCTTACTCTTCATCTAGCTAACTTCTAATTAGTCATAAAACTCAATTCGAATCTCTCTTCATCAGGATGCATGTCATGAGCTCCTAAATGAGTTAAATTTCAACTTTGTTCCCTTCTATAACATTCTTCATACTCTTAGCTTGCACTTCTCGTGGTTTTGTGTGAATCACCTATCTACCTGTTATTTTCCAGTAGTGGAAAGCTCATTGGTTGTTGTGGGGGCCTATGTATTTCTCTCACGTCTGGATGCCTCTTCCCTTCTGTTGAATGGACATTTAGAGGAGCTTGGGATTTAGACTTTTTCCAAGTTGGGAACTAGTTTTGATATAATCATGGTGCATCTGAATAGCTTTAGGAACTGACGAGGGGTGGGCCTATAACTTTCTTTTTTAATTTTTTTGTCTTTTTTGAGATGGGGTCTCGCTATGCAGTTCAGGCTGGCCTTGAGCTCATTTTGTAGCCCAGGCTGGTCTCGAACTTGCAAGGATTCTCCCACCTCAGCCTCCTGAGTGCTGGGATTACAGGCGTGAGCCACCATGCCTGGCTGGGCCTATAACTTTCTAAGGATAAGCCAAAAGTCAGAATCTAAAAAGAAAAAACATGATAAATTGCCTATTAAAAATTAAAAACAGCACAGTAATACACACTTACAATTTCATCTACTCAAGAGGTATGGGCAGAAGGATCACAAGTTTGAAGTCAGCCTGGGCAATATAGGAAGACCCTATTTCATAATAAAGTTCTTTTAAAAAAGGGCTTGCAGTTAGTTAGCTTAGTAGAGTGCTTGCCTAGGCCCTGGTTCACTACAAAAAAAAATGAAGAAGAAGAAGAGGAGGAGGAGGAGGAGGAGGAGGAGGAGGAGGAGAAGGAAGAAGAAGAAGAAGAAGAAGAAGAAGAAGAAGAAGAAGAAGAAGAAGAAGAAGAAGAAGAAGAAGAAGGACTTTTGTTTTTTGAGACAGGGTTTTACTGTTCAGGTCAGGCTGGCCTTGAACTCATTTTGTCACTCAGGAGCTGGGATTACAGGCAGGCACCATCACCCCTGGCAAGAATAAAAGACTTTTGGGGCTGGGGATTTAGCTCAGTGGCATAAGCGCCTGCCTTGCAAGCAGGCAGTCGTGAGTTTGATCCCTGGTATTGATAAAGATGAAAAAAAAAAAAAAGTCCTCTATATGCAAAATAAATAATAATGAAAACTTCCATTACCCCAAAATATCAAGACAATGATAAACAGAGGTGAAATTATATACAACATATATTCTAGATGAAAGGGGATGAATATCCTTTTTATAAAAAGAACTCTTAAAATCATTGAAAGAAAGAAATCCCATAGATGAATGACATGAACAAGAAATTTAAAAAAGAAGATAAACTTTTCCAATAAACATTTTAAAAACAGTTTAACATCACTAGCGACTGATGAAATGTGGGTCAAATAAACAACATGCCACTGGGCACAGTGATGCACACCTGTAATTCCTGATTTTGGGAAGCTGAGGCAAGAGGATCATAAGTTCAAGTTTCATCTGGGCAACTTAACAAGACTCTGTTTCAATATAAATAATAAAAAGAGCTAGAGATGTAGCTCAGTGCAAAGGTCATAAGTTCAATACCCAGCACTACAAAACAAACAAACAGACAAACCAACCCCAAAATTCTATTTTTGCCTAATTAGCTGGCAAAGAGAAAAATGTTTATCATTATGTGTTGATAACATCATAAGGAAACTGGTAATCAAGCAATAGGTATAAAATTTTTAGTGCTTATTATTTTATCCAACAATTCTATATTCAGAAATATACCCTAAGAAAAATAACCAACACTTGACAAAGGTGAATTTACAAAGATGTTCTTTGCTGTATTGTTTATAATATGGAAGAGCTAAAAATAACCTAATTAGATCAGATTGTTTAAATAAAACATGGTATCTTTCTGCAATGGAATACTAAGCTAATACTAAGAGTGGTGATGTAGATCTATATTTATTGACATGTGGTAGCATCTATGATAATGAGTAAGTGAAAAAGAGAATCACAAACTAGCATATTAGTATGATCCTGCTTATATAAGAGTATATTGATCTACTTGTTTACTAACTCCTAAAAAGCAATATGGGAGGATATACAGCAAAATACTAATAATTCTGTCTGTGTAAGTGTTTTGTTCTCTTTCTCTTTTGTCTTTTTTGAGACAGGGTCTTGCTGTGCAGTTCAGGCTGGCCTTGCGGTCACTTTGTAGCCCACGCTGGTATTGAACTTGCAAACGATTATCCTGCTTCAGTCTCTCAAGTATTGGGATTACAGGAGTGTGCCACCATGCCCAGCTATGTTCTGTTCTCTTTATTCACTTAAAATCAAGGCAGATAGCTGTGGGAAGTTCTCTGTACAATTCTCCAGGGTCAGATGTTGGTTCCTCCAATGGGTCCCAGGTAGCCTGTGAAACATCTAGTATCAGGCTGTGTAAGCTCTCTGGAAGCTGAGATGGTACCTGTCTTATTTACTGTTGTAGCCTTGAATTGTTCCTTGAATTGCTGTCACTCAGCAAAACACCCGTAAGATTACTGAGTTCTATCAGAACATCAATTTTACTTAATTATAAGCATATTTAAACACTATTTTGATAAAATGAAACTCAAGTGCAAAAGCAACAAAAGTCAGGATACTATGAGACTTTCCAATCTTTTCTATACTATTGCAATGCGGAGGTTTATTTTCTTTCTCCATTTGTGTACTTTCCCAGAAGAGTCTGAGCAGCACTGAATGGTGTCTTTGTGTAAGGACTTTCCCATCCCTTCACAGAGCTGGGTATTACAGTCTTGAACTCCCAAATGAGAACATGAAGGCAAAGTGGCTGTTCAAGGTCACACAGTTATACCAGCGGGGAATCAGGATTCAAATCCAGACCTGTGTGTCTCGAAAACTCAAGTGTGGCTTTTGAGAGGTTTGAAGACAGACAATGAAAAGGGCACTGCAGGACCACGGCAGCTAATGTCTGAGCTTCCTACCAAGTCATCTTCCCTTAGCCCTAAGCTCCCAGGTCTAAGAGGTGCTTTTCCTTAACCCTTGGAGAACCCAGAGGACGATTTGTCACTAGGGTTATTAGCATTTCTCCCTGAATATCGACAGCTTGTCTTTCCTCCCTCCAACCAGTGACTGATTTCTTCAAATGCTCACCAAATACAGCCCAAGTCACCATGGTAAACGTATTGACAGAATCATATTAACAGCTACTGAGCATTTACAGGGTTGTAAGTTATGCAGGAGGGAAAGAGATAAGAAAAAACACAGGGAAATAAAACAAGTTCAACCAGCACCAACAATTATTTATTTAGAAGGTGCTGGTTGGAATTGTTTTTTAAATATATTTTAATTGCTAATTATGGTTTCTAACAGGAGAGGGGCCTCAATCAGAATTGAACCTCCTTAAAGCTGATCATTAATATTTTAGCTGCTTGGCTGGGAAACTCTACTTATGCAGTCGACCCACCCACAGAGCTGTCTACGCAGTCGGCTTCAGCAGTAGCTACTGCCTTGGTAATAGAAATTCTATTGTAGTGCTGGTTTGTAGTACCAATCCCAAAATGAGCTGTTTCACAAGCCATAAAAGCTGGAATCACCTGAGTCCCTCTGTCGAAAATCTAAAGACTAAAGCTGGATCAATAAGCAAAATTGTGCTCTGTGCCTCCCAAATAATTGACAATGTTTTACAATAAATGACCTATGTTTTCTAAGTTAATTTTCATCTTTTACTAGGGGACAAAAGTGTTGCCTTGAGGAAGACAGAGGGTACAGCAGAGTTTGTTTTCAGTTTCTAACTCCCTGAGTACTTCCCTGTGAAGCTTCTGACAAATAAGGTCAGCCTTCAGGCCCAGGGAGGTGCCCAGGGTGCCCATGCAGAGGGCGCTCTGAGGTGCTGTACGGCATGTGTGCTGACATTGCCGTCTCCTGAGTTTCCAGCTCCGCATACTTCTTAAGGAGAATCTAATCCTCAGGGGAGAATTTAATCTGTTCATTTGCACGCATCTCACCAGCACCCTGCTTTGTTGAGGACTGTTTGATGTCCCAAGGAAAAGACTTCGAAGTCTTTTAAAGCCTTTTTGATGTGAACCGAAAATCACGTTTTGTCAAGAGTGCACTCAACTTGAACCTCAAAAGGTTCAGGACTCAGAAACCACACGGTTCAAGTAGGATTTAAACTGGACAAAACCACTTCCTTGTCTTCCCCTGAAAGTCCCTCCCCTGGCTTTTGCTAAGTTTCCTTATGCTATTGGGCCTGTTTTCTAGTATTTCTTTTTAGTCTCTCTCTTTTGTGTACATACACACACACACACACACACACACACACACACACACACACACACAGAGGCAAGTACACACAAGCACAGAACACACACATGTGCATATGCACACCTTGGCAAGAAAACCTAGGAAAGAAGTCAAATATACCATTCCCTAATGAAGTAGGCTATCTTTCCACTAAGGAGTAAAACTGTCTCAGCTCCTCCAGCTCCACTCTTAGCCTGCAGACACAAAGTGGCTATGGTTGGGGCCCCTGAAGGCCCAGACTGCAATGGGTGAGGGTCAAATGATTTACGGCGCCAAACAAGTATGATTACATCCTTAATTGAGGCATTTAACTAGGTACGAGACGAGAGCTCCCTGGGCTCTGGGGAGTGTTTGTAGAGAAAACTGGAAACTGGCTTACAGGAGTGAAGAAAGCATAAACCTCAGAATGCTTGAAAATGATGGGAAAAGAGATCTGACTCCTTGGGGCTGGGGATTTAGCTCAGCGGCATAAGTGCCTGCCTTACAAGTGTGTGGTCGTGAGTTCGACCCCTGACACCAGTAAAAATACCAAAAAAAAAAAAAAAAAAAAAAAAAAAACCAAAACCAGAGATCTGACTCCTCAAATCAGGAAGAAGAGCCATGCTAAGACAGAAGACTTTTACCCTATTTCCAAATTTCTATTCTTGCAGGTTTTCTTTCTTTCATTTTAAGATCCAGTTACTCTAAGGCCAGCAAAAGTTTCTATGCAGGACACAGAGTCCCAATTAGGAAAAGTGTCGTTTATGCCTAAGAAACCCCCATCCTGTGTCTCCACGACTGTAAGCACATTGAAGATTGACCACTGCCTCAAAAATATCCTTGTGTCCCGCTACACTTAACAGTCATTACTTACTGAATAGCCACCATGTAATAAGTACACTGTCTTATTGAATTTGTTCAACACAGCAAAAAGATTGTCATCCCATTCCCAGACACATACAAGAAACCCAGGTTCAAAGAGTTTAAATCACGTGCCCTACAGCAATACAGTTAAGAGGTACCAGGCTGCAAATAAACTGTTATGCAGGGGACTCCAGAGTCAGTGTCCTGGGCCTAACAGCATGTGCTCGGCACCTGGTCTGCTGCAGGTTTGTTGTTATTTTGTTGGATTTTCTTTCTTTGGGAGAACCACTTGATGTTTTTATGTTTATTTACTTAATATTTATCGATTACATACTATGGGAAAAGTACTGTGGATATTTCAAAAAAGGTAAGACATTGTTCCTTCCTTGTCTCTCACTGTAACTACAGCAGTGGCTGGTTTTTGTTTTTTTTTTAAACAAGTCTTCTGTCACCAATTCACCCTGCTTCAAACTCCTATTTGTACAATTGTCCAAGTAATCTTTTAAAGTGATAAATTACAACACAGTACTTCTCCCTGTTTAGAACACTCTGTGGCTTCCTGTGTACCTACACGAAAATCCAAACTCTCTGTGTCTTGAAAGATTTATGGAGGTCTGGTCCTTCTTCATCTCCTCTGCTACTAGAGTCCTCCAACTCACTCTATGCTGGCTCTTAGTCCTTTTCTCGGTCCCTAAATGAGCCGATTTCCTGTTCCTAACCGTGGCAGGGCTGTCATGCGCTCGTGATTCATACTAGAAACCTAATGTCATTCCCAAGGTCATACTGAGGATATTTGACACAATGGGCCATGTTTTTAATGACAGATAAGTAAATCAGTCATTGTACTTTCCTGATTTATTCTTTAGTTTTAAAATGAGTGATTATTAATTTTAAAAGGAATGTTTTATGTATTTATTTTATTTTATTTTTTGGTACTGGGGATTGACTTATGTGTTTGCCAAGCAGGTACTTATGCTGCTGAGCTAAATCCTTGGCCCCTAGGAATTTTTTTTAATTGGTATCAGGGATCAAACTCACGACCATGCGCTAGCAAGGCAGGCGCTTGCACCACTGAGCTAAATCCCTGGCCCTGAGGAATGTTTTATTCTTAAAGATATTAAAATACAAGAAACTATTAGCCAAAATAAAACTTGCAGAACCAAATAAAAATATTACCCCTTTCAGTTCATAGTTTGTTTCATTATTTTAATCTTTAAGAATTCCATGCAAGGCCTGGTGGCGCACACCTATAATCTCACCACTTTTAAAGCCTGAGGCAAGAGGACCCTAAGTCTGAATCTAGACTGAACAATTTAGTGACCTACTGATATCTTGTCTCAAAAAAAAGAAAAAAAGCTGGTGCCATAGCTCAGAGCAAAGGCCTTGGGTTCAATTCCCAGTAGTAAGGGGGGAAAAAAAGACCCACCCACCCCCAAAAAAAGGAAAGAAAGAATTTGCATGCTCACAAAGAATGGCAGGCAGAACTGATCAGTAACTCAATTTTTGTTTCTTCATCTTTACAAATAAACGTGCTTTGGTTTATCTTGCATCTAACCTGAGAATGCAGGAATCTGTAGATCACAGGAGGTCGGGATACAAAGTGGCTCCTCTGGGAGCCTGACAGCTCTTGAACTGATAGCATTTATTCTCCACTCAAACAGTCTGTAAAACTCAGGAGTAGACAATGTATCTGAAAATTCATCCCATTTTTCCTTGTAAATGACAGTGTAGCTGGGTGTGGGTGGCATGCGCCTGTAATCCCAGCACTCAGAAGGCTGAGGCAGGAGGATTGTTGAGAGTTCAAGACCAGCCTTGGCTACAAAGTAAGTTCAAGGCCAAGATGAACTGCATAGTGAGACCTTGTCTCAAAAAGACCAAAAAAAAAGAGAAAAAGTCCACAAAAGAATAACAGTTTTAAAACGTGCTAATTCAAAAATTACATACATACAGCAAATTTTTCAAACTTTGACAAAAGATTTTTGAGCAGAGAAAGAGGACTAACATTTAGCTGACTGTTTTAAAATTCCTCTATAGGCTAACATTATCATGACCCCCTCGTCAATGCACACTTCTATAATAATAAATGGTTAAGTAACACAATATGGGGAAATAGGGTATTATGAGAACAAAAACAGGTTCAAAGAAGTAGGAGAACAATGTGAGGACAATGTGCCAGAAGCCAAGGGTGGGAAATCCAAGGACAAAATGCTGCAGTCGATCATACCACTACTGTAAAGGATCCTCCCTCTCAAACTGAGTGCCAGGGCAAATGGAAGCAGGGTCCTGAGATCTCCCTGTACTATATGGAAAGGTAAAACCAAAGTACCTTAACATCAGAGGCAGGAAGATAAACAAGCACATATCATGTCGAACCAACGGCAATTACGCATTCTTCAGACTGCAATCCTACAAAGATCTTGGCGAGTGGCTACCTCCACCTCTGAGAGTGCATGAGGAGGAAAGAGCCCCTCAGAAGGTGGCTAGGAGTGTAGACTGCTGGTCTGCTTCTACCTGGCTGCAGCGCCAGCTCAAGGGGGGATAAAATCTCATGGAAAGGGGGGCATAGAGAGTTGGTTAACTGAGGTTCTATTTACCCCTCACATTTCCTGTCTATCCCAACTTGGTCACTCAGGAAAGCAACACACATTTGAACCCCTAAAAACCTCTTCATTTTAAAATTCCCTTGACTGTGTAACTCCTAAACAGTCTGTGCTTTTGGGATGGTGAAAATGAAATACAATCATTAACCTTTTTACATACTAATTCAGAAATGAAAGCTAATACTGTGAATAAAGAATCAGACATCTTTCCAGCAATTGTGACTATAATCCTATCCACTTCACTATTAGGAAGAAATAGAACCAGTTAGTAATTAGTTCTAAAAGCAAAGAAATCATTCTATTTTATCAATTTCCCTTTTCAAGATTCAGTCTTTAAGTGTTAGGTTATAAGGCTTCCAAGTCATCTTTTAAAAACAAAGTTTTACTAAGTAATTGATATGTTAACTAGCTTGATTTAAATATTCTACATTGTATTCATATATCATAATATTTACAATTTATATAATTATAAATTGTCAATTTTTAAATTTTAAGATGCCATGAAAACATGACTACAAAAATAACCTTATATGAGGGATATTAACTCTGTCTAAAATGTATTACAAAAACTTTTACTGATTTGTTGTTTATATTTTGACTTTATTTTTTGCAATGAAGTAGCTGGTTTTCAATGTAAAAAAAGAACTTTTATTTTAGAATAATTTCCAGATTTATAAAAAAATTACAAACATAGTATAAAGCTCTTATATATATCATTTCTAGTTTTCCTTATTATTAATATATAATATTAATATGATGCATTTGTCATAACTAATAAATCAATATTGATAATAATATTATGAACTAAACTCCACTTTATTCAGATTTCCTGTTTTCACCTAATGTTCTTTTTGTGCTGCATCTCCAAATTATCTTTTTAAAATCATAAAGTAGATACTTTAATTATAAAAATAACATGTTATCTACTTGCATATTGCAGAAGAACATAAAAAAGATAGCATCACTCCCTTCTTTCTCTCCTAGTCATATTTCCCAGAGGAAATTACTGTTAACATTTTTTACCCACCATTCCAAAAGTTTTACATGTATATATAAAGATAAATATGTATCTATAATCCTGCACATGGTGGTACATACCTATAGTCCCTGTTACGTGGGAGGCTGAGATGTGAGAATTCTGAGTTTGTTGCCAGCCTGGGAAATATAGTAAAAATTTTTTCTTGGGGGAAAAAATGGAACTATTGGAGCTATTTTTTAAAAATGGATAAACCACATGTGGTGGCACATGCCTGTAATCCCAGAACTCTGGAGGATGAATTAGGGTACCAGTTAGAGCTCAACCTAGATGACTTACCGAGCTGGTATCTCAAACTAACAAATAAAAAAGATCTGGGTTGCAGCTCAGTGTAAGGCCCTGGGGAAGAGAAAGCATATATATGTATGCTTTCTTTTATCTTTGTAACTTGTTTTACATATAAGCACTTAGTGCCCTAACTCATTTGTTTTAAAAACCACTACCTAGAATTGTAGTACAAGGATAATTCATAATTTACCTTACCAGTTCTCTATCAACCTATGTTTAAGTGGTTTTTGGCTTTTTTCACGCTAGTATGAGAACATGCACCCTCATACATTTGACCACATATATGTAGGATAAACTATAGTTGAGTCCATAATATAATTATCCATACTATATTTAATATAATTATCCATAAAAGGATAATTGTATTAAAATTTTTATAGACAGATACTGTCAAATTGCCTCCTAAAGAACTCTATTGCTTTCTGCTTTTACCAACGACATGCACACAGCCTTGATTCCCATCAACAAGGACATGCTGTCAAATTATTCCTGATTCCTTGGGATGCTTCACAATTTCCCGTTTCTTCTCACTTTGACCTTTAAGCTTTCTTTCTTTTTAGCTTCCTGGTCACTTTTGGTTTTTTCTTGCCTTCCTGGCACTGTACTGTGCTGTAACCTGCCCGCAGCACTTACACTCTTGATTCCCTTCCCTCAGTTTTCCAACAACTTCATTGCTTTGCTCAAGGTTTCCCTCACCCTTTCTCGGCAGCTCAGCGTGACTGTATAAAAACCAGACCCAGTTCCTCTGAACTCCCAGCCTGCTGCCTGCCTGAACCAAGAGAGAATGTTAATAAAGACACCTGAAAATCCTTAATCTGGCTCACAATATAAGAGGAAAACATTTATCTTGGAAATGTTAACACTCAGGAAAATTGTTTCCTTTCTTAAACCTGAATCTTTTTCTACATTTCACACCTGAATAGGATTCTTCCTTTTGAATGCATAGTTCATAATTTTTTCATCACTCATGTGTGTGTGTGTGTGTGTGTGGTTGGAATGGAGGCCAAAGCAGGGGTGGAAGGGAAAATCAAAAGTGGAGACTGAAGAGCAGGTACAGATTGGGGAAAGCAAAAGTGAGGAGCCGAGAAGCAGCTGAGAGGAAGAAGTTCACTTCTCAAGTCCCCTAAGAAAAGTTTTCATGAGTTGTGCCACTACTCCTTTATTCCAGCTCTAAAACCAGAATTATTGGCAGGAGTGGGGCGGGCACAGTGGGAGGGGGAGTGAAAGTTTATCATTTCTTTTGCTGCCACCTCCCCTCACCCCAACTTCTTATCCAGCAAAGCTCTATCCACCACCAAGAATCAGCTTAATAGAATAAACCACTTAGGACTAAGGCTCAGGGAAAGTCAAAGGCCCCACAATCTCTTTGCCTATTAAGCCTCTTAAAAGTTCGAATGCTGCTAAAGAAAGTGACATTATGGCCAAGCTACTTAGGAAGAACACAAGATTCGACTTCAGGAAGAGGGAGGCCAGTTTGGGGATTTATGAGCATCTATCTTTAACTAAAGATAATGGAGCAAGCTGCTAACCATGAGAATCGGTGCTTTTGTGAGTCTTCAAGTCGAAATTTAGGAGGAGAGTATTTTTAGAACATACAAATGTGGTGAGATCTAGACAGCGCAAACACACTTTTTTTCTTAGCATAAAGGGGGAAACTGTGTTAGGTATACTAATTAGAAAATAATAAAAATAATGCAACCCATAACAGTTCCTTTCTAGCTCAAATCTCCCAGTAATTCCAGGTGTTTTGTCACTTCTGATTCCTCTCCCCAGGAAGGTGGGCAGAGTAACAGGCACAGGTTTGCCATTGGAGCAGGTGGCCAGGCAGAGGTGGAGAATAAGACTACTCAAGACCTTTTGCAAAACAGAAGTCTTTGGGGTTTACTATCCCTCCTTGGTGTCCGGTGGAATTCTCATTTCTACCATATACCTTGCAGAGAAGCTCAAAGACAGACTCACTGAGTAAGTGCCAAAGTTGTCCTTGCTCCAGATCCCATGTAAATGGAGCCAAGCAGGAAAAACAACATGATAGGTACCAGCTCATAATATCATAACAGGGTTTAATTAATTAATTAATTAATTAGTTAGTTTCGACTATTGAAAAATCTATCACACACTGGACAAACTCATAAGACATCAGGGCTTGCCAAAGTCACTGTCCTTGCACTGTGATCAGGAGGGTGGAAGACACTCTGGTTTGAGAGACTCCAAACCTGTACCCATGGCCTTTAATACGAATTCAAACTAACATGCATTGAAGGCTTACTTTGTGCCAGGTATTGCTTCTAAGACTTTATTCATATTTTATATTAACTCATTTAATCCTTACAATGATCGTGAAAGATTGGAACTAGTGTTTGTTCTCCTTTACCCTAAGGAAGGAGAGGCACACAGAGACAGAAGTTTTTGTCCCACCTCAGACCCAGCCCTTCTTAACTTGTAGCTCTATATAGCACTTTGTGTGTCCCAGAAGCAGGCACTATAGCATTAAGAGTGCGAGGGGTGGGTAGGGATACAGCTTAGTGACACAGTGCCTGCCTGGCAAGTGCAAGATCCTGAGTCAATTCCTGGTACCCACAAAAAAAAAAAAAAAAAAAGCACTAATGGTCAGCAAATATTATATCACCACCCTATCCCATCCTGTAAAGGGGTACATTTGACATCTCATACAGTTGTTGTAAGAATTAAGTGAGTTAATATAAAATACTTCCTTTTTTAGATCAAAACCACTAATTCTCAGACAATGCATTAGGTACTAGGAATAGAGACTAATAAGGCACAAGGAACTCAGTGTAATGACAGTGACAAAGGTTTGGGAGTGGGCCAAAATAGTGTCTAAGGAATGTCACCCTACAAAGGACTCCTACAATTTTTTCAAGTATAGACAGAGCCTGACATAGGTACATGAAGAACATAAGCACACAGTGAACAGCTGTAAGGTTTGATTGATTGGTTGACTGATTTTTGTGATGTTGGGGATGGAACCAAAGGGCCTCACATGTACTGGTCAACACTCCACACAGAGCTACACCTGGGCGCCTTATTTATATTACCTCATGAATCTGACCCATGGACCTCCATCTCCAGAGGTTTTCTCCCTTCCCACTGATTCTGGAGTCAGACTGCCTGGGTTTGTATCTCATTCCTGCTCTTTCTTAGTTGTGTAATAAGGGCCACATTGCTTAAATGTTCTGTGTCTCAGTTTCCTCATCGGTAAATGGAATAAGCAATACCTGTCTCATAGGGACTTTGAGGATTAAATGAATTATTATCTGCAAAGCACTTAAAACAGTGCCTAAACCAGAAAGTGCACAAAAGGGACAGGCTAATGGGTTGGGGCTGTGGCTCAGTGGTAGAGTGCTTACCTAGCATGCATCAGGCCAGTACCAGCAAAAGGAGCACATATTACTATTACAAGTAGTACTATGTTCCTGCCTTTGCCCACAGTCATTTTACTTGCAATAAAAAGACTAAATTTAACTGCATCTGGTACAGTTAGTTTAAGAAGCATAGGAAGTCTCTAGGACTAAGTAGTAGGAGAACAGTTCCCCTGGGAAGTTGGAGGAATAACCCTGGAACTTGTTAATTAAGATCTTGTTAATGAATCTGCTTGTTAATGGTCTATTAAATAATCACACAATGAAGTTTACTGCACAAGTAAAGCCCTTTTCAAATCCTTGCTCTTCCAATCCTCATGGCCTGGCTCTGACTTGTAAAGATCTACCTAAGGGGCAAGCCCTCCTGAATCCTCCAGATCTGGCCTGAGCCTCTTTATATTGTCATAGACAGCATAGCTGCTCCACAGCCTGAGAAAGGTCTCTGGAGCAGAAAGTCTCCTTGCCTTAGTCTGTCTATCATTTCTCAGGCCAAAGCATTATACATCTGAGCCAAAATGTCTTCCTCCACAAGAGCTCTGCAAGAGAAAGAAACACAGGTGCTCTGGATTTTGCTGAAAAAGGTAAAGGGTGAATTCCTCTCAGCAGAGATCTGGTAAAATGAAATTTCAAGTAAGATGTCACACACCTGTAGAGGAAGCAGGTATTGCAACCTATCTTCACAAATATTCTGCAAAAGTTGGGTAATATCCCAAACCACCTGGGAAGATAATGCTTCAGCCAGTACTGTGGAGCTGGTAGACTGTCTTCTGTAGCTCAACTTCAAGGGTGGGCCAACACATGAAGAAAGCTCCCTCTAGGGTTGAATGGTCAGGTATTTCATAAACTACTTTAGTTCCACAAGACTATTTTGCTCTTTAGAGTTTTCGGACAGCTCTATCTCATGCATGCACGTGCACATGCTCTTATCTGTGACATTAATTTGGTTACTTTCCAATTATGGAACATACCTGATATATTTTCTTATTCATCAACCCTCTAAGGTAAGGTAAAGGTTATTTACCACCTCCCAGGCCTTAGAGAAATGAAGTCATTTAGCCAGTAAATAACCTGCCCAGAGCTTCTGATTCCATGTCATGGTCCTATCACTGAAATGTGCCAGGAGGTGCCCAATTCTCTGCTGGATGCTGTGTGGTCCTTCAGCCTAAATCAAAGTGGGTACAGCCAGCTGGCAACCTCAGCAGAAGTCAGCAGATAAAGCAGTGGTCCTGGATTCATTTATTCTCACACCAAATATTTACCAAGGTACCATATGAGAAGACATATTGGCTAGAGCCACGAGGGCACTAATGTGGGCTCATGGGAGAGGGATGGCTGAGCAAATAATTATAATGGGAAGAGTGTTTTAAAAGTGAGAACGATCCTGGGGGGAAATAGCACACTTTACTCTAAAAGCAACATTGATCAGGGTATCTGTTACATGGGTAACTAAAGCCTCCTGATCCTCAAATCAAGTTCCTGGTCCACTAAACCTTCCACCCACTGGCAGCTGTCACTAAAAGGGTTAAAGCTTGAAGCAGAAACCCTGTCAGCAGGTAGTGACTAATTCTGCCACTGAGGTCCCTCTAAGTCTCCAACTTTATTTCTTTACAAATGAGCATTTGAAAGTATAAAGGCTAGAAATAAGAAAGAAGGTGACAACAAAATGAAACAAAACAAAAAATCCAAAACAAAACCCAACACTACCGCCATAAACCTTCTGCAGCCCTATTAGGCAGCACAAACACAGTGCGAAAAGCAGCTGCTGGCTGGAGCCCAAGGAGCACTCTGGCTGCCCTTACATCTGGTTGAGCACCTCGAGCCCCACTGCAGTGCTGCCTCATAATGACAACATTGCATCAAGAAGTGGACATCTGAGCAGACACAGTCAGCTGATCAGCAGTAAGGGAGGAAAAGGAAACAGCCCCAGAAGGATCCAAGGCAAAGAGGGGGACCTGGTGGCAGCTGGACAGATGCTTCCACTGGCAAAAGGCTGGTGAGAAAGTATGGCTTGCAGGCACAGTGTCTGCACCCTTCCCCTTCCCCAGCCTTTGGAGGAACTACCTGTCCTCTCTGAGCTCCTTGTCCTAGTTCCTCCTCCTTCAAGGCCAAACTCCTGCATGAAACCTTGCTTTTGATCCTTTCACCATGGTTGAGTGACTCCTAAGCCTTAAGGAGCATAAGAATCAGGAGTAGAGGCTGCCTGCTAAATAGAGAGGGTTCTAGGGATTCTTAGCCAGAGGTCTGTGTGGGCCCCAGGAATCGCCATTATCTGTAGCATTCTCCAGCCCCGTCCCTGACCCACTCCTCCACGGCCTCCCACCGGTGATCTGAAGCAGGCAGTCCTCAGATGACATTTGGGAAGCCAGCCTGGGGCTGACTTCCTCTTGAAACCCTCCCTCCATTATTTCACATTATCTTTTCATCCTCATGTGCACATCCTCACTGCTCACCTTCACCACAAGCCCTCAAGAAGGGGAAGTGTGACCTTCTACCTCTCTGATGGCCCTACAAGTGGCTCTGAGGGCAATGCTCCACACACAGGGGCTCAGGAAATGCCGTGGGTGCACAGATGATGAAGATAAGAGCTGAGGAAGGGAAACCACAGTGCAGATGACAGAGTGCAGAGGACCCACTGGAGGAAGCTGTTTCAGGATGCCTGCTCGTGCCAGGCTGGAATGACAGTTAGTTTCACCTTCTTTTTTTCCCTTCTTCAATACTCTTGGCATTACATGCTCAACTTCCCTCATGAAAGTCAAGTCCGAACAATGCATCCCCCATAGGAAACTTTGCCAAGAAACTCTGCCAGGAATCGCGGTGCTATGTGGCTTAGTTTAACAGCCAACTGAGCACTCTAGGTACTAAGACCTATCACACCACCACATAAGGCAAAGAATAGAGCTGAGCATGAACTTCTGTAAAAACATGAGGACTCTAGCTAGACACCTATATTCCCAGATAATCAAGACTGAGACAGGAGGATCCTGAGTTTGAGTCTAGTCTGGGAAACAGTGAGACTCTTTCTCAAAAACAAACAGACATTCTTTTGCTTTGATTGGTTATGTTCTGTTTTGCTTTGTTTGATTTTAGTGTGTGTGATGGTATGGATAGCTATTTTGAAGCAAATGAGAGACATTATGGTAGTCACTGCTGATTTCCTGTTGTCTTGTTTTGAGGTCCTGTATCGCTTGCATTGTTCTGTTCTGATTTGCTTTTCCTATTTTGTTTCTTTTATTCGATTTAAAACAAAACAAACAAAACAAAAACCTAGGGCAATGTGGCTCAGGATAGAGTGCTTGCCTAGCACGTGTGAGGCCCTGAGTTTAATCCCCAGGTCTGAAAACAAATTAACACAGGCGAAAAACATGAGAATCCCAATTGAGCTCACAGAACATCATAAAGTTACGCTCTCTTTCACTAAATAAAGAGTTTCTGAGTGTCTACTCTGTACCAGGCATGCATATGAGTGCTCTGGGGTCTTCTAGTGGCTAAAATTTCAGCTTTCATCAGAAAGTGTTTTGTAGTGACTTTTCTTCAGGAAATTACTTTAAGAGCAGTATCCTCTATGATGGTGGGCCTCAGAAGCACACAAACACCAAATGGAATTCTCAAGAATGCCTGGTTAAAAGATGGAGTGCTAGGGCTGGGGATTTAGCTCAGCGGCATAAGTGCCTGCCGTGCAAGCAGGCAGTCGTGAGTTCGATCCCTGGCACCGATAAAAAGGAAAAAGACAAAAAAAAAAAAAAAAAAAAAAAGATGGAGTGCTGCAGAGACAGGAGGTCAGGCTTTAGATTCCAGCAGTGAGAGATTCTATTCTTGCTTTAAGCATGAGCATCTCTTGGCAGCTCTGAAATGCTTTCTTTTACTCTTAGTTTATTATACTTTGTTCAAAACAGCAAACTACCATGACTAGCTTCTTTAAATAGATAACTCCTAAAAAAAATAGATAAGTCCTTTGTGAGTTTCAAGTATCAACTTGAAGATTGCTTGCTATGGAAGGCTATCTTGACTCTTAGACAAGATCAGGTGCCCCTACTTCTAATCCTATGGCATTTCATACTTTCCCTTTTCATAACACCCTTTAGTTAGTGCCAGGTGCCAACTAAACTTTAAGCCTCAGTAAGGCAGGGGCTATAATCAGTCCGGCTTGTCATTCTATCCCCAGCACTTGGTGTGTTGCCTGGAACAATGTAGGTACTCAGTGAGTGATTTTTGTTGTTGTTGTTGTGTTGCTGGGGTTTGAACTTACAGTTTTGTGCATGCAGGACAAGAGCTTTGCCACCAAGCCGCATTTCCAACCCCTCAGTGAGCATAATTGACTGATTAAATAAATTAGTGAGTACACATGTTCTTTTCTAATGATGGCAACTGAATCCTGCTTCATGTACTCTGCCATAATTTATAAACAGCTAAAATGAAACAGTATCAGTTTTTCTGCAGTATCGGTATCTCATAAAGAAAGAAATAAGGCTCCTAAAACGACTCCAGAAGGTACTTCCCATTACCCAAGAAGGCTGTAGCACTTCAGTGTCAATATAACATCACCAGAAGCCCTAGAGCCACACAGGCCATGAGCTACAACACCAGTTCTGCCACAGGTTTGATGTCAGACCTCCTTTAAGTCACTCCATTTCTTGTAGACTCAGACTTTTCATGTCGAGGTTATCAGGTACTCAACAGCAGGTACTCTCTTTAAGTAAAGCAGAAATGACAATAAAAAGCAGTTCACACCATGATGGAAAGTTGGATGGAGGAGGCAGCATGTGCAGTGAAGCATTCTTAGGGTCAGGAAAGGGTTAAGCTCACATGTTTGGGTTTTTTACCCGTAAATCAGCCTTGACTGCTGCTTGGTCTGAATGAAGCCCCACCAGGTTGGCTTGTCAGGAAGGAAGCCCATGTGTCCAGACTTTTGTTGTTCTAAGGTTTGTTTTTTTTTTTTAATTTTACTGCTCAGGAAGGAAACTGAAGCCTAGCCCCTAACTGCAGTCCTGCTGATTCCTTCCCCTTGCCTGTGCCCTAACTTCTCTGCCACCTTAGCTTCCCCTCTTGACTCTTGTAGAATTGCTTCTTAACTATGATTTTGCTATTTGGGCCTAAATCCCAGACATTCCCTTCAACCCCCCCCCCCCCGCCACACACCCACACCCACACACACACAGTGATTTCCCAGGGTTTGAGCACTGAGCTACATCCCCAACCCTCTTCTGAGACAAGGTCTTGCTAAGTTGCCCAGGCTGGATTACACTTATAATTTTCCTGCATCAATCTGCCAGAGTGCTGGGGTTAGAGGCATGCACCACCGCACATGGCATCTGCTTTTTCTTTAACAACCAAAATTTAAGAATGTTCAGTATTTCCCTCACTTCTCACACGCTTTTGTGCCTATATGTGGGAAAGGACTAGAGACAGGGAGAGAGCAAAATGGGGTGTTCCATGATCTTAAGAAATATTCTGCCCCAGTGGAGAGGTGAGCCCTTCCTCCTAAAGGGAGCCAGAAAGAAGCAGCCCACTAGCCTGTGGTGGCTACTTCTATATACATTTGTGAACAGAAGCCTTTCCAAACAGGATTCCCCTCTCCTGAAAAATTAAATCCAAGGTACTTGGGCAGGGGGTCAGCCCTTCCCATACCCCACTTCTCTCATGCACACTCACTCAGAGGGACCCCATGGGGCTTTCTTTCTATAAAGAGAAAAACACTGAGTTTATTTGTGCATGCAGGATAATGATCAGCTCTCTTTACTCCTAGAAGAACGCATACAGACAGGGCAGGAGAGGCCTGTCCCTGTCCAGCCTCCCCTCCTCTATCAGACCTCCTGTAATCCCTCCCCAGCGGCCCCCAGTGCAGCCCACTGCTGTATTTCTCTCCTGACCTGCAAGGCCCCTTGAAGCCCTGTCCTAAGCCTCCCCTGAGCAGAGACAATCCATCATGCTGTGGGACTGTGACACACACAGATGGGGGAAGGTGCACGGATTTGTCTCACATGGGCAAGAAAGTGTCTGCGTAACTTAAAATCTAAGGACGTACCAGAAACTCTGAAACTTACATTCTAATACTAGGCAAATACCATTATAGCAAATCTGATTATACATGGCCCAAATCTCTACCACTCACAAATTCTAATAATCCATTTATTTCCAACAATATTTGATAATACTAAATGCCAGAATATGAAAATATCATGAGATCACTAACCTACGCCACTACCTAGATATCTAACCTAGTCAAGTCCCTTCTGGATCAAGACTCAGCTTCTCTAACTATACTATCATCTTGCCTCTAAACACAACCAGAGAAGGAGGACGCCACAGGGACCCCAGGGCTAATTTACCAGGGTGGACAGATGATGACGATGGCAGGCAAAACAGCTGGCCATGACAGAAGAGAGCTTTCTGGCCTCTCCTTCCCTCTTTCTCCATTGCCATATGGCAGGAGGGTGTGTGAGAGGATCCTGCATACACGCTAGTTGTTAATGATCCTGCGCTTGGTTATATCAGAGCTTCTAACAAGGAAGAACATACCTCCAGATTGTCCAGAAACAATTATGATCATTTGCATGTATGAGGAATGGTTCAAGCATTATCTGGTGAGTTTAATCTCACCCAGCCCTTCACAGCCACCCTTTAAAATTATGTAATTCCCATCTTACAGGTGAGAATATTGAGGCTCAGAGATGTTAAGTGACTTGCCCAAGTGTCACAAAGCAAGTAAGCTAAAAGGTTGGGACTTAGCTCCAGTGACTACACTTCTAACTCTGTGTTATATTGCCTCCTCACTTTTGCTCTGTAATATCTTTGACCTGAGACTCAAAGGGGCAAACACAGCTGTTACTCCCCGAACGGTTATTTATTATGCTAGGCCACTGACTTTATTTAAATCAAACCCCAAAAAGCAAGGTCAGATGAGAGCAATATAGGATTAGCTGACACCTAAATGGAAATCATATACCTGAAAGGAAAGCGAGGGCCTTTCTAGGGCTGGCCCTTGGCCCTCCCTGCAGCGCTCTGACGCCTCTGCTGCCCTGAGATGGATGCAGAGCCATAAGTCTCGGCCTGCAAATGAATTTCGGTGTAAAAAGACAACTCTCATCTGGTGAGTCACACTCACGCTTACTGGCTTGATTTCTCATGAGACCAAACCAGAAAGGTTCCTTCTTCACCCACATGGCTCTCTAGTGTTCTAAAGGTCTGGATCTACTAAAAAACAATGCACTGGGCACAGCACCACCTCTCCTAAAAACACAACTTTCACTTCCTCTAGGTCATCTGTAATCAGGACACATTCCACAGAGAAAACTGACACTCAAATATCTGAATTGCCAGATGGTTCCATGTGTCTATGAACCCCCACATCACTTGACTGTCTCCAGCTTTAACCAGGATCTAGCAGGAAACTTTTTCCTAAAACACACACCAAAAGCAGGTCTGTATGTGTGGACTCCACCCTAGGGGATGTAATGCTGTGGGAAAACATTGGGAAAGGGGCTCCAGTCTCAGATCTCTAAAAGGTTAGGAGAAAAGAAGCAAATTTAATATTTTTTAAATTATAAAAGATCTTTTATTATCCCAAGTACTATCAACAAGATAACTCTGTTTTTTGAAGGATTTCATGTTATCTTGAAAAACTTCCTACCTTTATTATCATTAAAATTCAAAGCCTAAATAAATTCTCCCCCTTTTTCTTGAACTACTGGCCTTTAGGATAACAGAATCTTACAGATTTCCTTTAGTGCAGTGCTGCAGAGTAGCAAATTGATGAAAATTTAAAGTCAAACTAGATTATAACCATCGCCATCAGTGTATCCAACACTCAAACTTACTACATCCTTTGATGTACTTGGTGTCAATGTAACAACGAAATCTTCTTTACTATAAAATTAAAATGTGATTAAGGTAATAGAAAAGTCTAATCCACTGGGTAGGGCTGGAAGGGAATAAATTGCTGCTGTTTACTTAGCATCTAGCCGGTTTACTTATTCATATCACAATGTACCATTTCTCTAGGTCTAAACTCGTGCTTCCAACCAAGGACTTTTTTTCTGGAACAGACATAAAGTTCTGCAAAAAATTCTTCTTCGCCTCAAAGAAAGAGGTATTTACGAATTCCCGCCCTACAGCACACACTTCAGAGAATAAAAACACATTTTGTTCAATCACAAATGCCACAACTGAAAAGGTACTTTTAAAAATTTTTAAAGACGTTTTAGTTACTATATAGCAATACATTATTCTTAAATCTGTAGTTCATCTCTTTTTAAGAGGGATAAAATGGCGCTGAAAAATGCAGTTAAACTATAAGAAGAGAATAATCAGGTCCAAAAATTGTTATTTTGGTGTTAGAATAGTGTGGGTTTCACAATGAAATGTGCCATCACTCCAAATCTCAAGTATTTTTTTCAAGTATTTATAAGAGCACGTTCCAACGTGTGCTCTGATATTTATTAGCCAGATGGATGTGGTTAATGGTTCAAAAACAAAACAAAAAAAAATTAAAGTACGTTTTAAAATGCATTGTCACTACAAATACGAAATATTTACAAAGAGAAGATTTCAACTTGTGCTAATATTTATTAACCAGATAGAGGTGGTTAATAAGGGTTAAAAATAAAAGCTAACATAAAAATACAGTTCTATTTTTCAGTTTCCTCTTCCCTGACTAATGAGGAAAGGGGGTGGTGAAGGAGAGTAACTTTATTTGGATACAATGCGTGTTTTTTGTTTTCAAACAAAGGGGCGGGGGCACCAAGCGGTCCACCTGGGCCGCCGACTGGGCAGCCCCGGAAAGCTTCCCGTGGGAAGCGTCCAGAGCTCGCGGGCTGGCTCGGGAGCCCGCGGGGCTGCGAGCCTCCACCGGCCGAGCTGTCACGGCCGCGTCGCCCGCACACAGCCGCCCTGCGGACCCGCCGGCCCTGGCTGGGGAAGCATTCCTCCTCGGGACGTGTTACAGCTTTCAAAAGCAAGAAGGGAAAAGCATTTTGAGCCGAAAGGGTCCTCGGGTGCCGGAGCAAAGGCTCGGCCAGCTGCGCGGGTGCACGTCAGCCCTCGGGCCCACGCGCCCCGGCACGCCCCCAGCTGCAGCCCGAGGCCCCCACGCGGGGGCCTCCGCAGGCTCCCCGGGTCACGCTCCGTCCGGGTCCCCTCAGCCCGGTCCCCAGCTGCCTTCTGTTCAGAGACGTGCAGGAGCCGAGCGGGGGTGGCCGCGTCCCGGCGCGCCTAGGGGGGCAGGGCTGGGTCACCCGCACTTTGGAGTCCCGCAGTCCCCACCCCGCGCAGGCCGAGCCTCGGGGGCGCGGGGGCGCACGGGGAGCCCCGGCCGCGCCCCTCCCCCGCGGCCAGCGGCGCCCCCTCCGGCAGAGCGGCGCGGCGGGCTGCGGCCGGGAAGGCAGCCCGGGCCGCTTCTGCATGACAATTGGTGGAGGCAGGGCGCGCGGCGCGGAGGAGGCCGCGGGGTCCGTTTTCTCACCGCGGTGATTAGGCATTCCGGCCGAGCCAGGCAGCCGCCCAGCCGCAGCGGCGTGGAGCGAGCCGGGAAGGGCGCGGGCGGGCGGCTCTCTGAGCCGAGCCAAGCCTGGCCAGATGGCTCTGCAGCCATCGGGGACCGCTCCCGTCCAGCCTGGCCCCACTTTAGCTGTGCAAACATTTCTTTATCCCAATAAGACAATTAAACTCAGCCGCATGAAAAGGAGTCTCCATGACTGTGTTGGGAGTGAACAACCAGAAACAACCACACACATCAGAGGAGCTCTTGCTCCTGGGAGACGGGGAGGAGGATAGAGGCTCCGAGAGAACTGGAGCAGCTGAGCGAGAATGGGCTAAGTCTGCCAGCGAGGCCAGCGGGAACCATCTGACCCTGCTGGTCTGGCGATTAGCCGACCCTTTTCCCTGGTCATCTGCCCCAGGTGCAAACCTGAGGTGAAGCCTAGTGACCTTGGAACTGTCCCATTCTCCTTCATCCAGATAAATGTCTCTTCCCCCCCCCTCTTGGCCAATAGTGGCCCTTGAAATGTACCCCCTGATGTGACTCCTGCTGGTCATCTAGCCCTCCTTACCCCAGGCTGCCCTTGGCCTAGGTGAGCTCAGCTAAGTCTGAAGACACAGTCTTTCATAACATATGCCTTTAGAAAGACCCATCTCAGAGTATAAAATAACATCTACTCAGGGCTTTTGGGACTGTGTGGCTTTTCAAATACATCTAAGGTGAGAGCGCAGCCACCAGGTTTCCTGCCTGCTGTGAGTCTGTGTAACCACCCAGAAAATCCAGGAGAAGAAAGCCAAGAAAAGCCATTTATAGTTAGTGCCTAGGTCCTATCCCTGGGGTAAACCAGAAGGCTCCACTGGGGAGTTTTGAGCCCTCTCTGCCCTGGGTGTGCAAGCATGCTAACCAGTTACAACTTGGGCTGAATGGAAAAAATGGCCAAAGGCTGTTGTCACCCAAGCAAGACTCTGGATACAGGGGCAGCCAACAGAGAACTAGCTGGAGATGCACGTGACAGGAGTCAGAGGGCTAAAGATGTAATAAATGTATGGATTCTAGCACAAGGCAGCAGACAGTACTTACCTTCCCTTTTGTTGTAAAGTTTCCTTAATGAGCAATGTTTATTTAAAGGCCCTGGGAAACATATTGGTAGACACTTCATATGTAAGATACAACGTGGACTATTTGTAATTGGTCCATAAATTTTAGTATCATTTCCCTGGACAAGGAAGGAACCTTGGAGACTGGTTCAGAGAATGACAATAAACTGGAGTTACCTCAGTTCCCTTCCTGGGGAATTGTGCATCCTTTCTGCGCAGCTTCTCACAAAACAGCTCTCCCATTTTCCAGAGCAAATAAGTCAGTCCTGTAGTGCAAAGGTTTTCTTGTTCCATACAGCCCAACACCTACCTCAGAATCACCTGTGAGGCTAGGTGGATAGACAAGCAAGCAAGCTGGAATCATCTACTGGAGAAAGGATACTTTATCCAAGTAGCTGTATTTCTGTCTTCAAAAAAATGCATATTTAGGGCATAAACGCCTGCCTGCCAAGCATGAGGTCGTGAGCTTGATCTCCGGTACCAAGAAAAAAAATGCATATTTAACCATAAAAGAAATCCTATCAGTACCCATATGTAAGGAACCAACAAGTTTGCCTTACACCGTGTCTGCAGCCTCAGGTTCAAAGATGTGCACATGTGGACATATCAGCATATGGATGCAGTGTGTGTGGGGTGGTGGCTGCAACAGTAAAAACTGTCAGTGTTTCCATTATAAAACTGACTTTTCAGTGGCCTAAAAGTCATAAAACTTCTACTCTAACTAAGGGACACACACACCCCATATTCACCACCACACCCTACCCACTAATAAAGCTCTAAAGCTAGTGCTTATTAAGGAGTTTAACTCTCACATTTAATTAAAGCATTTTTATATTTTATGAGAAAATATTTTATTTATATGAAGAGAACTGAAAAAAGAGTCAACCATGTCAGAAAGTAATTCTAAATTTTAATAATAAAAAAATCCTAAAATAATACATGATTCATTTTGGTAATCCAGGCAAAAGCACTGTCCTATTCCTTGGCATTTCTGAACACTTCCTCTCTTCTGGCCTCCCCATCCCCCTTACTGGCCCATCTGCCCCTGAAGCTCCTTTTCCCTCTGGAAGCAGTCTTGTATACTGTCACTCGATTATCTGAGAAATATTACTTATTTCAAAATGGTTCTGTAGGGAGGGCCTGAAAGGCATCTAGTGGGAATAATCAGGCCTTCTAACGGCCCTTAAATATGTATTTACATAAAACAGACCATAAATATTCTGACACATGTCGGCATATGACAGGAGCCAAGAAAGCTGCTACTGACTTTGTCACAGTGCCTCTTCAACCCTTCTTTGCAAAAAATGTTTTTCCTGCCTTTCAAAAACTCAAAATCAAAAGCACAGATGTTGTTTAGTGCAGCCCTAAGACGGCTGCTCCACACCTGAGGCAAGGCAAGAAAAACAGAGCACAGATCCAGGGATACCACAGGATGAGTCTCCTCTTCACTTGGCACCTTTGTTTCTGGTAAAAGGTTAGTCACAAATAAAACTCTGGCTAATAATGTGGGTGTGTACAAACAACCCTTGCTACACGTCTTTGTACAGATGGACAAGAGAGAATACTCTTAAAGAGAAGAACATTTTAAATATAAAATTTATATAACATACAATTTGCCATAAAGAAGTTTCCCCACCCTTCTGATCAGAATCTCATTAATTTCAAGGTCAGAATTCCATTTCACTTTGGGAGACAGACTCATTTAATTTTTCTCCACCCAGGCGTATTCCTGTGTGAGGGTTCCATCTCCATGGGGGATGGCACCACCACACAATGCAAACCAGGCAAACAGAAGAGTTATGGCTTTGACACTCGGAGGGGAATGGATATCCACATCTATGAGTTCTGACTTGACTAACAAGCTTCTGCCTGCTCTGGGAGTCTGATACAGGTTTGGGCTGAAAAGATGGCAAAATGAAAGCAAGCTGGCTGTTGGGTGAGAAGAAAGCATTCATGATCTCCAGATGCCATTTTGTGCCACAGTAGTTTTGAGAGGATTTTATTTTCAACTTGTACTTGCAAGAAAGGAGACCAGAATAGGTCACACCTTAACCAAGGGCAGTTTCAGCCGGAGGTCAAATCACAGCTAGCCTTATCATTTAGCCAACACTTAACAAATCAAAAATAAAATAAAGACCGACCAACATAATGCTAATACCTGTCCAGCAGAGATATCCAAGAACCGGGAGCAGAATACATGAGTCAGTGGAAAGTGAAAAGGTGACAGTGGAAGCCAAAGCAAACAAGCCATGCTAGCAGTTGTGCTGTCATATACCAGGCTTCTCCCTTAAGTGGGGAGGTCTCCAGCTTACAGACGCTGACATAAAAGACACACTTGCAACATATTTCAAAACCAAAGAGCGATGGATTTACAAGGCAGGTTGATTTTATGATGATTTTTATTGAAAAGGTACGCTGGGTTTAGGCAGATGCCTTTTAGCGCAGGAAAGTTAACACAGTGCCTAATTCAAGGAGACAGCCTGAGGAAGCAGTGCCGACAGGGAAGAGCGCTACAATGTCTCTATTACTCTCCCCGGCATCATAAAGAGAAGAGAAAAAAATGGTATTCCTGTTGGTGGTTATAGAGAGGATGGGAACACACACAGACACACAGACACACAGACACAGACACACACACACACACACACACACACACACGAGAAGAGGGGTAAGCTACTTCTGAGGTAGTTTTCTTAATAAAATTTAGCAAATCTTAGAACAAAGGGTTGGATGGAAAAACACCTTCAGTTCATAAATTGTTGCCGGATTTGAAGAAAACTGCTCTGTCTACCCACGGCCCAAAAGTGCCAAAACAATTATTTTCTGATTATATCAGAGTGGAAGATTGCGGGGTTCAGCACGCCTGGTCTACAAGTTCTAAATAAAGCTTTAGTTCCAACAAGTTAGTATAGATGAGGATAGCCAGAGCCCAACGAGTTGCTTGGAGAACATGAAAAAAAGCCATTTCATGAGCAGAAATTAATAATAGTTGTGAGCACCAACTATGGAGCAGTCACACAGGTCAACCCTGTCTAAAAGTGAGCCTCAGGATAAGCAGCCAGCAAACCTGTCAAATCCCAAGAGAAGTCAGCTTTCCAGCCTTGCAATTGCAAGGAAAACACAGCTGTTTGAAATGTTTTATGGTGACTGACGACACCTTTGTCCTTCCCTGAAAAATAGCCTGATGTGGACAAGGCTGAGAGTTGTGAAAATAAAATCATGTGGAGTCTGCTGGCTGATACAACGGAAAAGCTAAAAAAAAGATGAACCGCGATCAGAGAAACATGAGGACAGCAAAGAGAGGAGGGATGGACATGTTTCTTCCAGCCTCCCACATTCCCTAGGAATCTACGCTTTCTAACAGAGCAACCTTCACAGAGGGGTATGTACAGCACCCCCACTCCACAGTCCCCAGAGAAGTCAGCCATGTCTGGGAGAGGCAAGGCTGCCTCCAGGAAACCACTTTCTACAAGAACTCCCAGGGCTCATGGATGAGAGACAGTAAATGGTAGCACTCCACCTTACCAAAGGGAAGCAGTTGGCTGTTCATCACTAGGCATGTCAACAAGACTGCTGACCTGTTGGACACTACTGCAAGGCAGGGCTTACTGGGGTGAGGGAGGGCTCCAACCAAAGTACTTACATCTGTCATTCCGATCCTCTGGGCTAGATGAGGCTTCCCGATCAGAAATGAGGCCAGAGACAGCAAAAATCTTCTTCCCAGTGTCATCAACCTTAAGTGAACCGGGAGAGCTAGATGGCAGCTGTGTCCCAAAGTCATATTCCTTGCCATCTGCATCTGAGAAGCGCAGGTGGGGAGACTCTGTGTCATGGCAGTTCTTAAGTCGCTTGGCTGGTGTAAAGGCTGACTGATAGCTTTCCCGGTCCTCAGTGGAAGCAAAGGGACGGAAAGCTCCTACACCACTATGATTCAGCATGCTGATTGGGGTGCAATCTAGATTAGGGGGAGCAAACTGAGGGTGGAGGTGTAATAAGGAGGGGGGGAAATCACGATTGGCAAAAGTGCCTGGCACCCCACCCTGCCGGTGGTACATAGAGGCAAAGGTGTAGGAGCCATTGGTGAAGGGAATGTGCACATCCTTGTCTACTGAGACAGGTACACCGAAGGGTCGAGGCTGTTGACAAGGGATGGAAGCATCCCGGCTGGCCTCAGCCGTGGATGCCAAGACCATCAGTGCTGGGGATGCCAGAGGGTTGGGGAGGTAGGATGAGTTCTCCATCTTGAAGGCTGCCCGATGTAAGTCCATCGGAGTCTCTTTCAATGGCTGGCGTCACACAAGAAGCAGTCTTCCCTGGGAGGGAGGCCTGGTCGGCGCCTTGGAGCAGGGCGGGGATGTTACTGGGGAACCATGCCCTTCTAAGACCTGCGGATACAGCAAAGAGAAAAAAAGAAGGGGAGGGGGGAGACAGTCAGGGGGAGAAAAAAAAGGGAAACCCCAAGTGATTGAAACACCATCCTTCTGGCTTACAGATACTTGGGCAAGAGACACCACAGGCTTTAGGAGCCGGTGGGCAGCAGCAGCAGCAGACCATTTTCATTCGGGAAAATCAATAGACAACTTACTGTGATGTACGCGTAGCTGACTTTGGTCCCTACACGTTCCGGGTGAAATGCGCCTGAGCCCAGCAAAGAAAAAAATCATAAAACCTCCAAATACAATATTCCCGGAGCAAATGAGCTTTGGAGGGCCGAGTCACCGAACAGTGGGGTGGAGAGTATCTATATTTTAAAGAGCTTCCACCTGCATATATTCCTTCAGGCTGGCCTGATTTTCTGATACTCTGTTCTACCTACCTATCGTCACATCTGCATTCTCTTTTCATTTCCCTAACAACACTCTGTTGTGAAAAATTTCCTACATTAACACATTGAGACCAGGAACATCTGTACGTAGTACACATATACATAGTACATGTGGCTAAATTACATCCACCGGCACATACATAAACATACACCTTCATGTACCATCTCAGACTGTTTCCAAAAAGTGCTATGTGAACATGCAGCAGCAGCATTTTTTTTTGCACACACAAGCTTCTACTATAATCACACAAGCTTCCTATTTCTCTTTTCTGAGAACAAACAAAGCTTTCATCAATAAAATGCCTGGCATCTCTGACAATATTTAAAAATAAAATGGATGTCTTTGGCATGTGCTCTCTAGAAGCATCTGTCTCCCAGGAGCAGCAAAGAATGAATCAGTAATTTTAGTTACTAATGCACTCACTCTTACATAGATTTGAAAACTAACTTGGACTTGCCATTAGTATCTAGAGTGAAATACTAAAATTTCTGACTTATTTTGCTCTGCTAATTGACCCAGTCAGAGCTGATGTCCAGTAAAGGCCCCCAGAATAAACTGGAGTTCAGAAAGATGCTTGTTGTTTCCCTTGTAAGTTTATGTTGTACATTTTCATAACCATTAAATCGGTTTTAAAATGTATATTGAGTGGAAGGTGGCAGAAGAGTTATGCATCAAAAGTCAGAATAATATAAGGTGAATATTAGGACTTACTAGCTTCAAATAGAGACACTAAATAGAAACTGAATGAAACTCAAACCCCAAATCACCATCTGCTACAAATTATAACCTTTAGATTGAGAGTCAGAAATAAAAATGATCCCCTCCCTCTAAAAGCCCACTTCCATAATGGAATATCTGTGGTGTTCCCTCAAATAGAGAATCTTTAGCTAAACTGCAGATGAATTCTCCTGATTTAATGCAGTGCAAAGAGAGTATTTCCTTCTCCCATCCTGTAGCAGACGTGTCAATGGCTGTTATTAATTGGGAAGATGAGTGGACACCATCAAACTGCTTCCTCATTTGGCATCTTTCCTTATAGACATCATTGCTAAATTACCAGATTATGTATCTCACATTAACGGATTTTTCTCTCTTCCAAATTTTAAATAACTTTCCTGTCAAGTTATAGCAGTGTAGGGAATGATCTGCCAAGGAGAGCCAGTTAGCCTGACAAGGCTGGGAATCCTGTTCTTGGCTGTTTTCAAGTCAGATTAATGGTCAACAACATGGATGCTCTGCAAGTGAGTCCAGGGCTGTTCCAAGGGTTCGAAGCAGGTCTTTGCAACAGAAATAAATAACCACATATCTATCGACAAGCTATAGTCTCCGAGGGCAGCTGAAGAAAAGACAAACGTAATACACTGGGGACCAAGGGAGGAATGTTTGTCCCCAAAAATAACTCCCCCTAGGATTCACTTTCTATTTTTACTTCCTAGATCATCTCATTATGTTAAATGAGTTTCATAAATTAGTAATCTGGTGACAGCACCGGACACTGTAACGGAACAGTGAATTACTTGAAGCTGCTTATTCATTTGAAAACTTTATTGTACTGAAAATAAATCAACAATATTTTGCCAGATCGCATCTCTTTTACTCCACTGTGAGGGTGTTGGTCTCTGTGGGAGAGGAGGGGTGATCCCCTCCCCATTAACAACCTGTATAGATGAGGCTTCAGCAGACCACAGTCATTATGAAAATCTATAGTTAATACACTCCCAATGTCAAAATGTCATGGGTTTAAACACAGAACCCAAAATAAGAAAACTAAGTGACCCTCTTAATTAAAAAAATATGGATTGTAAGATAATCAGCTTGATGGAGCATTTGGGTGACTGTAAAGAACTGGGCAAAGGGAAAGTAAGTAACTGTTACTTTTCTGCCTCTATGCTGATTTTTTTTAATTTAGCACTTCGTGCAAATCCAGATTAAAATAACTCCAGCTATTGATCTGAGCAGTGGAATTGACATTAATTTTAGTTCACTTCTCACTTTGCAAAGGGATCAATAGGAAGTAATAACAGCTGACATCCCCGCTGAAAGGAGGAGAAAGAAGGGCTGAAGACAGAAATCGAAAAGCAACCAAATAAATCATCAGCTACTTTTCCACAGCATCAGACAAACTCTAAACAGATTGCAAAAAGTCTTTGTTGAATTAACTAAACAAGGAGGAGGGATCAATCCACGAAGCTAAATAAATTGTCTGGCAGGTGGTGAGGTTGGTCAGAATGACCATCAAATATTGAGTTTTAAAATTTTCAAATCCTTGACGTGATGGGTTTGGTTCATTTCTGTATGTGTGGGAGTTTGTTTGTTTCTTAAATCACACAGCCGACCCTGGTTTATAGAGATTACAAAACGCCAGCTAACTGAATAATTAGTGAGATTACTAATTGCGTGGTTAAACATGCCACAACCAAGACAAATGAAACGAAGAAGCCAGCTTTTGGAACGTGAAAATGTCTGAGGCTGGGTAGATGCGCAGCGCTCTGCGCTCTGCCGCGCGAACTAGCCACTTTCGCGCTGAAAAACAGAAAGCCAGACAGAAACTCCCAGAGACTAGGCTGTCTTCCACCCAGGCCCTAGGTCTGGGCTTCCTGACCTGCGCCCGGATCGGCCCAGGAGGAAGCGATGTGGCTGCAGCTGCAGTTGGAAGCCGAACTCACTTGCAGAGATGACTGCCACAAAGCGAGCTGCAAGGGCTGTTTCCCGGAGCCGAGCTCAGGGCGCCCACCAAACTGCGACTTTGCTGGCAATTAAAATGCACACACAACACTCCTCTGCTTATAACAACAGGTGACATTTTTGTGGTCTCTGAACCGTTTCCAAAAACCAGGATTTAAAAATAATAGAACAAATCAAACGATATTTTCCCTTTGCATAAAAAAACTTTTAAAAAATTAACAGGCAACTTAAAAAGCAAAGAACAATGGCAAGTGAGGCCAGAGTGGTGGGGGATTGTGAAGAAAGCAGGAAAAAAAATTTTTTTTTAAGTTCACAGACTTCATCCTTGAACGAAATTCTCTGCACACCAAATGCCTGAGGGCGGGGGTATGTGGAAACACCGCCCTACCAGAAATTTTATCACCATATGCGAGAACTCAGGGAGCGTGGAGCTAACAAGGTTCTCGGGCTGTGGCCGACGCCTCCAGACCACTCGGTATCGGTCCTACATGTGGACCCAGTCCCCGACCCTGGATGGCGAGACAGACGGGCGGGTCCCGAGTGCCGGGCTGCCCGCTGAGAAGCGGGCACAGAACTCAGCCAGGAAGAGCCTCGGCCCGGAAAAAACAACCTTCAGGGAGAACGGAGGACGGAG
Source organism: Cavia porcellus (assembly GCF_034190915.1). NCBI lineage: Eukaryota > Metazoa > Chordata > Mammalia > Rodentia > Caviidae > Cavia > Cavia porcellus. The sequence goes on from NW_026947508.1 coordinate 36,285,285, forward strand.
AAGTGAAGGCAAAATCTACATGGACTTGGGGCCACGTTGCACCGGGCCCACCTCTCTTTGGCCTAAGCTCTCCGGCTTTCAGCTGCCTTCTGCAGAGAGTACTTTAGGGCTCCACAACCTCCGAACCAAACGATCCGCTTTAACTTTGGAGAACCGCGGCCCGGGTCCGAGAAGAACCAAGCAGCGCGCGGGCCGGCCCGGGGCTCGGAGCAGCCCGCCTCCCACCCACGCGCAGGGCCTGAGCCCCGGGCAGCCCCGCCCCGCCCCGCGGCCACTGGGTCCCGCCGCCCGGCGCCGCCGCCTCGGTGGGCAGCCGCGGGCTCCTGCACGCCGCGCCCCTGCCCGCGGCCCGGGGCGTGCGTCGGCCCTCCGTTTTCCCGGCTGGGGGACAGGGGCGCGGCAGGGAGGGCGCCGCCAGCGCCGCCACCCCTCGGCTCCAAGAACAGGTGTGCGCCCCGCCGGCCCGTCGGTCTCCCGCGGCACACCGCGCCCAGTCCTTCTCCTTCCCCGCCTCGCCCCGGAGCGCAGCGGGCGCACTCACGCCACTCGTGCGGGCTCCTGGCGGCCGGGAGGGATCCCAGCGGAAGACGCCCTCTGCTCGGCGCTTTCCCTCGACGCTCTCTCCTCTCCGCCTTTCCCCCTTAGCTCCTTTCCGCTTTGCGGGGATGGCCGCGCAGGGCGGAGGGGGAGGAGGAGACCAGGCGAGGCGCGGGTCCTGGCCCGTTCTGTCCCCGGTCCCCCAGCCCTGCTCCAGCTTTCCCGCGGCCCGCCCTTTTTCCTCTTTATTTTTCCTTTCTCTCCTCATTGCCCCTCAAGCTGAGGCCAGAGTGGGGGCGAAAGACAAGAACGCGGCGGTGGGCATCGTGGGGAGACAGCGCTCTTATCTTTCCTCTCCGCTGTCTCTGGGACACGGAGATGGTTCAGGCGAGAGACCCAGGGACCCCCGGGTCCCCAGACAGGGTTGCGCCCCAACCCGTTGGCCCTGATCCTGTGCACCCACTCAGACGATACGCACCCGGCTAGGGGCCCAGGCCCCTGCCCTCGGCTAGAGCGGTGGCCGGGACCCAAGAAAGCAGTGCTCTCTTAACGGGAAATGAGCGCTCGTCCCTGCCTCTACGTAGTCAGAGACCTCGCGCTCCCGGGGCTCCCGCACGCCCTGGCTGGCCAGAGTCAGCACAGCCTCGCACGGGCTCCCAGCGCAGGGATGACCCCCGCATCCCCTCGGACGGCCTCGCCACCGTGGGCGGCCTCGTCCGAGGGGCCACACGGAAGCTCTCCGCCCAACTTTGTTGTGCTCTGGAAGAAAAGGCTTTCTCTTACAAAGCACAAAGGCGAAACGCCCAGGCCGAGCCCTGAAAAGCCCCGGGCTGGGGGGTTGGGGGGCGACTGGAGCTCCGGAGCGCGGTGGCGGGCCGGACTCCGGGAGGAGAAGCTCGCTGGGCCTCGGCTGGCCAGCGCAGCGGCAAGTGGGTGCAGGGCTGCAGCGACAGGCGTGCATGCTGAAAAGTTTTGTTCTCAAGTCGGAAGGAGAGAAATTGTTACTCAGTTTAAGGCAAGTCTAAAATTAAAATAATAATAACAACAACAATAATAATATAAAAAGAGCAAGGTGTCTGGGTCTACACGATCACCCTCCCGCTTCGCTCTTTAGAATCGTTGCGGGTGGGGGGGGGTGTCCACCCCAAATCCCGAGAGACTCCACAGTGGAGCTGCTCTAAGGCCAGGGCGGCGGGGCCCAGCGGAGCCGAGAGTTTCCCGCTTGCATTTAGAACGGTCCACTTCTCTAGCAGCACCTGCTTCCTTCCTGCCCACTGATCACCTCCACTCCGCCTCTTCCATCCACACCCACTGCCCTTAGGAAAAAGGCAGCGGAGCCTCCGGGGGCCTAAAGGCTCCCCAGCCTCTCCTCGGGATCCCCACCGGGCCGGCAGTGCGCTGTGCTGCGCGGCCTGGGTCGCTTCTCAACGGACTGCCCCTGTCCTCTCCCACCCGCCGCTCGGGCTCTCCACTGGGTACCACCCTACCCCAACCCCGCCGGAGACCACCGCGGGGCACACCGGGGAGCCAGCAAGGGGACACGCTCGAGATCGACCCAAACAAAGTGTGCGGGGGGCTCATTAGAAGATGGAGAAAAGAAGTCCTGTGCCTGTCTCTCCGGTGTCCCCTCGTCCTCCCTCCTCGTCCAATTCCCGCGTCTGGTCCCTCCCCCCTCAACCCCCCCCCCAAATAAAACACATTAAGGAAAACTCCAGACGGAAAGTTTGAGCGCTGCAGCGCACGGAGCGCCGGGCGCCGACGCCAGGCTCGGTCGCGCGGGTCCTGACTCGCGGGTGCGGGTCCCAGCCCTCGCCCCACGGCGGGGGAGCCGCCCGGATCCTGCGAGACGCACCCGAAAGTTAGCAGGTCCCCGAGCAACCTGCGCCTGCCTCCCACCCCTCTCGTGTACGCACACCCCTCCGCACCCCTTCCTGCTCTCCATACTTGCCGTGGAAATTCCTGGGATGAACGTGCGCACTTTTCAGGGCACCGAGAGCAGAAGACCGGGAGCGCGGCGCATGGGAAGTCCCGGGCTCGCGGAGCCGGCGGCGGCAGCGGCGGCGGCGGCGGCAGCGGCAGGCGGCTGGCCCCGGGTGTGTGCTCGCGAGCTGCTTGGGATTGCATGTACAGAGCCCGAGACTCGGATGGAGTGAGAGAAGGAGCGGTGCTGCCTCTCAGCGCTGGCTCTAATCAGTGAATGAGCCTCCACTCTCCCAGGGACTCGGAGGCACACACACGGGCGCGCGCGCACACACATACACACGCACACATTCTCTCACACTCGCACACACACAGGCACTCTGAGAACGGAATACATTAGGGCACTAAGGGACTCTGGGAAATGGAGTCCAGGCCAGGGCACTGCTGAAGAGCAGACCTGCTAGCCCTCGAGGAGGGGCTTAGGGGTCCTGCGGTCGCCAGACTGCGAAAATAAGGGCTTTTCCTGTCCTTTACAACTCTCCTCCTCACCCGCGGCCCTCGCCCCAGGCTTTTGGAGCTCTTCAGGCTCTCTTGAACGAAAGTGATGACGAATACATGGAAAGATCTTTAATAAGAGGGACACTCAGAGCTGCTAACTGATCCCAAGAGCCGGACTCCCTCCTAAACTCTCCCCTTTCCCAGAAAGTATTGCTGTTTTCTTCTTGGAATGACTCTGAATCTTTGCCTATAAGAATAAAATAGCAAATGAATATGAATTAATAACTTTTAGAGAGAGTGGAGAGGACCTAGTTTACTATTCAATTGAGAAAAAGATTTTCTATTGGTTCCCTCTAAATTATTTGTCGCGAAGTGTAGAAAGATAAGAAGGGGAATGAATAGAGAAGTAACACTTCTGATAGTCTTCTAGGAGGAGCCAGGTTATGGAACTAAATACTTTTACATTATCTTGTTTAATCTTAGGTTAATTCTGGAGATAATATTATCACTGCTTTATAAAAGAAGAAATAGAGGCTGAAAGTGTTTGGCATTTGACCCACGTGAAGATGGTTAATAAGTTTAGGACAACACGTAGTTCTACCTCTGAAAGCAAAGCACAATTAATATATGCCCTGATTTAAGTCATTACTTTGTGGCTCAGTTTCTAAAACTTCTGATTTCTCATGAGTAGAGAAAAAAAAGTCTCCCCTCCTCAGGAGTGATAATAGTGATAATCCACCCTGCAAAGAAATGTTTTGAATTACAAATTTAATAGAATTCAATAGAATTTTTAATAGAATGAAACCTAGTTTCATTCCAAAATATTATTTCCTCATCGATTTTTTATGCTTATTAACATCTAAACATCATGCATGCTTAAGTAGATGGATACTGCTTATATTTAAAATTTTTAATTAGCAACTTTTAAAATAAATGGTTGAGTCACCTGGAGTTCAATGATTATGACTACTTCTGCTTCTACAATTCATAGGATTAGTGTTGTTTGTTTAGGAACTTTGAGGCCTTTATCCGTGTTTAGCCATTGACTCATGCACCGGCATTTATCATGTTAGGCGCTATTCTTTTGACGAGATTGTGTTTTCCTGCTGGGTTTTAAACTGCATGTGGGTAAAAACTGTTTGCTTTATTCAACCTTAACTCTTCAGTACCTTACCATGTCAGTCTCTTAGTTGAATAAATAAAATGAAGCTATAAAATGAACAAACAAAATCCTGTCCCTGAAGAGCTCAACATCCAGTAGAGGAGACAAAGAAAGAGTTAGAAATCAATTTGATGACTCTTATAATTAGGGTGACTCTATAATTTATTAGGTCTCACTGAGACAAGTTTGGTCATAAAAGGGTCACCATTCCTAATTATGCTGGGATGATAGGTGTAAATAGGGAGCATCCTGGGCCAAGTAAGTTAAATGGTCACCCTAGGAACTGAAGGTGTTTCGCTCATTCATTTAATAAGCATTTATTAAGCACACTCATGTGATGTTTTAAAAGAACTGCAAGCCACTTGCTTTCCCTCAGAATTGAAGTATGAGGCTTTGAGCATCAAGAAATAGCAAAAGTGGGCCAAATCACAAAGGACCTTGTATACTGTATTAAGCTAAGTGGACTTTATTCTGGAGATGATGAGGTGTTTTTACAGGTGTGACATGGCAGGATTTCTGTATTAAAACAAGCACTGGTTTCTGGGTGGGCAGGGCAGAGGTAAGATAAGAAGCAGAGAGACTGATTTAAAGTCTGTTATAGGTAACTCAGTTAAGAAATAGTAGGCCCTGAGCCAAGGTACTGTAACAGTAGGAATGGAGAGGAGCAGACACATTGCAGTGACGGTTAAAAGGTAGTAGAATCAACTGGATTTAGTTACTTTACTAGGGTAGATGAAGGGGGAAGAAAGATCCTATATAAACCCTAAACAAAATTTTATTATTTATAGCAAAAGATGTTATCTGTAATTTAATGGTCATCAATTGTGAGATGCTTCTTCAAATCAACTTACAGAATTCCCAAAAGTTCAATGTACATTATCAGAGGTACGTGATACAAAGATAAGAACTTTTATGTCAATGTTCAGGCCAGACATTTTTAACTGCTACCATATGCAATGGTCTTTATTAGACTCAAATACTTACAAACTAGAAAAAATAAAGACTATAGAAATAATTTTAATTCTATAGAATAAATTCTATAGAAATAATTTAATGAATAAAATTCTTTTTCAGTGGTACTGGGGATTGAACCTAGGGCCTTCACGCTGAGCTACAACCCCAGCCCTTTAAAAAATCTTTAAATTTGAGCAGAGTCTCACTAAGTCATTAAGTTGCCCAGGCTAGGCTGAAACTCATGGTCCTCCTGCCTTAGCTTCATAGATTACTGGAATTATAGGTATGTTCCACTATGCCTGGTTTACATAAAAAAATAAAATGCAAGATCTCCACAAAGTCATAGCAAAATTACACAATGCACAACTGAATATGTAATACCTCGCTTATTCACAGATCATATGTCCAGCAATCTCAGCTATCCAAAACACAATGAAGCAGGAAATAGGCAAAAAGAGTCCCAGAATAGCCAAAATAAACATTACAAAGCCCCTGCACAAAAGTTAACACATTTTACTCTTAGGAGAATTCCACAAGCCTTCACTCAGAGCCGATTTACTCTTTCTTAGGTACAATTCTAATAAGCTTGATTATTTGGCTTTCCCATTTACAGCTGATTAAGATTGTCAAATTAAAAGGGGGCAGCCTTTAAAAGAATGAGATAGACTTAGATGTACTGACATGGAAACACGCCTGATACCGTCAGGTGGGAAGTAAAACAAGGCAGAGAACAGTATGTACAACACGATTTGATGTTCTTATATACAGATATATACACGCATCCACAGAAGGCGGCCTGTAGAAATATACTTTCAGTTGTTCATAGTGGTTGTGTCTAGAGAATGTGAGTATGGTGTCAGTGAGTGTATGGGAGGGGGCAGGAATGAAGGGAAAATTTTGACTTTTTACTTCATACATTTCTGTTTGTTTCTAATAAGTCTACATTAGTTTTATAATTTTAATATCCCTTACAAGGTTTTTAAGAGCAACAAAGTGTAGGGTTAGATCAAGCACACGAACAGTAAGAAGTGGTGGCTATAAAAGCAAGCATGAGAAGACAAAAGCCAGAAGAGAGTACAGTTATTTGGAGTAGAGGCAAAAAAAGTTCTACCCATCAGCAGCCATAAAGTTACACATTCCAACCCAGCAGAACCCTAATGCTTTCAGGGATAAGCACCAGGGTACACATTATGCTTAGACTATTTGACTTAGGAGAGCAAGCAATTGTGTAACATCTTTAAAAAATTCCCATCAAAATGAAGATTCTGATATTTTAGGAAGTAAACTTCAGTTGTCTGAAAAACACACCTCTGTTGGATATATCAGCCCCCGGGGATAAGTAAAAACCGTATTACTTTATAAAAGAGCAGAAATGATATGGAGAGGGCTGGGTGTGGTGGCATATGTCTGTAATCCTGGCACTCAGCAAGCTGAGGCAGGACTGTTGTGAGTTTTGGACCAGCCTGGGCTACAAAGTGAGCTCAAGTCCAGCCTGAACTGCATGGAAAGACCCTGTCTCAAAAAAAAAAAAAAAAAAAAAGATATGGGGTAGGAAATGGTCTACAAATTCAACATTTGACAAACATTCATTGTCTACCAAGTAATAGTCACTAAAAATACAAACCTAAATTTAAAAACAGTCCCTGTCCTAGATGAACTTACAGACTAGCCCCAGAGAGGGATAAAAACCAAGAGCGAATGGTAGAGTGTGAGCAGTGCTGTCATGGACAATGTGAGTAGAGGGTGGCAGAACCACAAAAGAGGAGGACAGAACTGCCTGACTATTCGGAAAGCGGCTTCGACGTGAGTGGGGATTCACAAACTAACTTCCATGTGCATTGCCATCTATGTGTTTAGACGTGACCACTGCACGGCATAATACTTAAATTAGGGTTTGAAGGTTAAAGGCTAAAAAAACAACAGAGCACTCCTGGAGGAGAATAAATATGCAAAGGTGCAATGATATGAATTTTCCTGGCATATTTTGGCAGTATGTCTCAAGTTTTTCCATCAGAGAGCAGGGATGGTGGGTTGTGATGTCTAAGCCATTTCAGACTTGCCATTAGCTCAAAATGTTATGTGCCCTGTTTTATCTGAATGATGAATGGAAGTGCTATCTTCAACTCCATGACTGTGTTACAGTATAAAACCATGTTTTAAGTTATTATTTTATAGGACTGAGTTTCAGAAGGACGCATCACCTTTATGCAGTACTTTCTGATATCCCTTGTATAATACTAGCTAGCCCTAACTTCTTCCTAATTTGAAAAACAAAGACATATAAAAGGGTAGACTGGAAAAATAGGTTGATGGATTGCATTGGGTCTTATTTGTCCCAGTAAGCAACTTCCAATGTCCAGCTCACCCCTGTTCATCCCTGAAGACTCTGATTAGGCATGATCTCCTCTAAGAACCTCCTCTGCCCAGCAGCCCTGTCTTCTCTTCAACCCTGTTAGCATAACGCCCATGATTTATCTGTCTATTCCTCACACGGCATTGGAATGTTGGGTTAAGCTTTCAAGCTCCTCTACTAGGTTGATGGGTAAAAGTAGAATTCTGGCTTAGTTGTTTTGTGTGAAACAAATTTGATACTATAGATACTGGTATCTATTAGCATGTATTGCTTTAAATAAGAGAACAACATTACCTGGTTTTGACTCTAAGCTTCCTGAAAGAAGGGAGTGCTTGCTTATCATAATATCCCAAAGACTTAATATTTATCTGAAACCTCACCACAGGTGATTGACAAATGTGGGGAAACACTCAGACTGCTTCAAAGCTCAGGGGCATCTAAGGACACCAGAACACATGACCCTGCTTGTCTAACACTGGCACCCAGTGGGATACAGTTATGTAACCATGACAGCACAGGTAAATATACATGTGCTAGTTGTGGCATTATACAAGAATGTAAATAGGAGATAACAACCTGCATAAGAATTATACAATATTGCATCCATGCACCTATAAAAGTCTCAAGTTTATCTCTCTTTATGGCTGAGTAGTATTCCATTGCATAAAAATATCGGGTTTTTTTTTTTATGCATTCCATAGTTGATGGGCCTTTGGGTTATTTTCAAGATTTAACTATTATAAATTGTGCTTATGTAAACATGGGTGCACATATATCACTGTGGCATGATGTTTTTAATTTTTCTGGGAAGATAGCCAGAAGGGGACTAGCTGGGTGGGATGGGACCTCTAATTCCAGTTTTTTTAGGAATTTCCACAGTAGTTGTGCCAGTCTATACTTTACCAACAGTGGAGAAGAATTTCCCCCCACTACAGTCTCCCAACATTTGTTATTGGCTGATTTCTTTATCATGGCCATTCTTTCTGAGGTGAGATGGAATCTCAGTGTTGTTTTAATTTGCATCTCTTGGATGACTACTGATGTTGAACATTTTTTCATATATTTATTTGCCATTTATATTTCAACTTGAGACCATACTCACAAGTGAAATAAATCAGACTAACATGTATAAACATGTAACATGTGAAAGTATAAATATAGTTCTTTTTTTGGAAACAAGAATAAAACTCGGGACCTCGAACTTGCCAGGCAGGCGCTGTGCCACTGACCTATATCACTGGTCTAAGTTTAAAATGTCAATAGATATTGTTAAGTGGGAAGAAACTGTGCAAAAAGAAAAAGGAGGGCTGGGGATTTAGCTCAGCGGCATAAGTGCCTGCCTTGCAAGCAGGCAGTCGTGAGTTCGATCCCTGGTACCGATAAAAACGAAAAAGACAAAAAAAAAAAAAAAAAAAAAAGAAAAAGGAACTAGGATGAGTGAAAGGGGAAAAGTAGTACGGAAAAGGAAAAAATGCAAGTCAGTTATACTGTTAGTGTGTCTTAGTTCATTAAAAAGGAAGGTTTAAGCTAATGTCAATTGAAGAAATTTTTACGCCCATATCTTGAACCCTGGGCAACTACTTTAAAGACAACAACATGTAATGTGTTAACTTACATGTAATGTGCTATTCTCCTGTTATTTTGTTAAGAAATTTTGTTTTACTTTTTCCTATAAAATTAAAAAAATAATTATCCAGTGAAGATGTGGGCAGCTCTCTTGTTCTCTGGCTCTTCTGCTCGGCTCTGTCTGCTCCAAGCAGCTTGCTGCTGTTACTGATGTCTTGCACATGTGTGTTCTTTAACCTTGGGACCTCACCCATGAAAATCTCCCTTGGGCCCCCTGAGCGGGCCAACAACAAATACGCAATGAATGAATGAGCAGCCAGTAAACCTCCCAAGACAAAAATGATCTGATCTGATCAGGATGTAGAAAAATAACTCTAGAGAAATGTTAAACGTAGATCAGAGAGGAAAAGGTTGGAGACAAAGAAAGGAGTGAATAAAATTAAAAAAGAAACATGGGACATATGGGTAAGACAGCCCCTTATCTTAGTGTTTTTCTAATTGGCTAATTTGATTAGGTGTTTTTATTTGTTTTACAAAGCTGACCTTTTATTCTTTTAGGATTTCCTGATGGAAGATATTCAGTTACCTTGTTCAGGAAGTCTTCTTTGACCCCAGCCCCCACCCGGCTGGTGCGTCGTGTGCAGCAGGAGGTCACTGAGGGCCGTGGCTCCGGCTCTCTCATCTCAGTATCTCCAATGCCTAGGACATGCCTGCTCAATAAATGTTTGCTGAATGAATGAACACATAAATTGATCTATTAGTATACTGTACTCAAGCTCTGACCAAGACACAGAGGACCTAATGATCCCCAGTGTGCAGGTTTCTGGATACAGGAAACAGAATAAATAAAGCAAGACTAGATCTGGAGGTACACCTATTCCACAGGTAACGCAGGGTAAATTTCTCTCTCTGACCCCTCCATCCTCATTCTGAAGAATAACTCTCATTGAGTGAAAATCAATAAAAGTCATTTTAAGGGAAGTAGGTTTAGAAAAAGCTCTGAAGTAGGAGAAAGGAGGAGGGGAACTTCAACCAATTTGGACTTTTTTTTATCAGAACTTGTAAGCTCAAAAAATGCCTTTAAGAAAATAAAACGTCTGTTTTTTTCACATTTTCTTTCAAAAGAAATCCCTCTTACACAAATCTACAGTCTTTTAAAAAAGATTTCCAGTTTTATAACTCAAAGAGAAAAAATAAATTCACCACAGAAATAACAAATACTCCTTTTTTAAGACTGATATTAGCAAGAAACTTACTTCAGCAGTAGCAGACAGCTCTGAGACTTTCTACTACTGTGAATACGGAGGTCAGCTACCCAGCAATCTAGCAACAAATATTGACTGTGGCCATTATGAATAAGCCACTAGAAAGAAGCTATAAAGATGCCTAAACTACTCCTTCCCAAAAAGGCACAAGGGGTATTTCTATCCTCCAGGAAGCTGGTGGGCTTGCGGTGCTAACTCATAATCAAAAGAAAGGTTAAACAAGACCCAATTCGATTATAGTGTAGATGAAATATATCCAGTAAGTACTAAATTACTGAAAGATTTAAAAGGCCAGAGAGACTATGATGGCTTGAGGTACCCTAATCGTTTTGGTACAAAGTGAGATTAAATTAAGGCATTTTAGAAGATAAAATTTCAATATTGGAAGATGGAAAGTATCACAAGGATAATGCCCATGGTATGGCAGGGAATGGTCTATTCAAGCATGGCAGCACAAAGAATATTTGCATGGCAAGCGATATCAATATTTGAGATGATGCATATAATCATAGTTAAGAACAACCGGAACGGGCTGCGGATAAGCTCAGCAACATGGTGCCTATCTAGCAAGCGTGAAGTCCTGACCTGAGTTCAAGTTCCAGTTCCCTCCCCGACAGGAAAAAAAAAAAAAAAAAAAAAAAAGAACACTGGAATTAGAGTGGATTTGAATCTTGTTTCTTCCATTTATGGGGGTAATGTAACTTTGACATATTTATCTTCTCTGAAACTCAGTTTACAACCTCAAAGTGGAGACAATGTTAATGCACCTGCTACATAACAGTGGTGTGAAGATTAAGTGAACGTTTCTCATCATAGTTGTTGGCAAACAATAAATATGCCATAGGTGATAATTGTATACTAGCCCTTCTGATTGCAAACTGTGGTTTAAAATTTCTAGAGGTTGAGAAAAAGAATTTTATTTAACAAATGTAGAATAGAACACGCTTGTATAGAGCAGATACCAGCTTATTTGCTTTTACTCTATCCAGTTAAACAGTGATTTCTATTTGGAGCAAGATTTGTGCATCTCCTTTGTTTGTTACTGAATCATCCTTCTTTCTCTGAATCCCTCTCACTTCCATTATCATTCTCAAGCTTCTTCTGAACAACAGAACACTTCTTGGAAAAAGTAGGTCTGTGCAGATTTCAGATTGTGCTACTCGCATTTGCTCAATCATTGATGCTATAAATCTACAGCACCTCTGTGTGTCTGAGGTGTTAAAAGTTGTCAGGTGGAAACTACTTCAACTTCCCATCCCCTTTGTGTACTTGTTCCTCTTTCTCTTGTTCTCTGCTGCTGCAGAGAAGGGAGAAGCCCTCCGCCTATCAGAGGCTGAATCCTTCACTTGGGATTTAGAGGCCTGGTCTTATTTGGGGCCTTTGCACTCATCCTGTTACAGTTTCTGACCTCTTCCTTCGGAATGACTCTGTTCTCTTATTCAGTCCTTAAACACACTCAGGTGTCCCTCAGAAAAGGAAAAAAAAAAGGGAAGAAATTTCATAGTCCTTTATCCATAGCTCATCAGTTCTTATGTTCTTGCTTTTTCTTCCAGCTAAATTTGTGGAAAGTATTGCTTTCACACACCCAGTGGTTCAAGACGGAAGTTTGAAAAGCATCCTGACCATCTATCTTCACCACTCATGACAAATCAATTATTAATTTTGTCATAGTGTTTTGGTATTCTTTCTCTTCATTTTTACCAGTATCATCTCTTACTTAAATTATTTAAATAATCTTCTTTTAAAAAGAACCTAGCTGGGTATGGTGGTGTATAGCTCAAGAGGCCGAGGCAGGAGAACCACTGTGAGTTCAAGGGCAACCTGGACTACATTTTTAAGGCCAGCCTGTACTACGTAGTGAGACCTTGTCTCAAAAAAACAAACAGCCAGGGCAGACCATGTGGGGTCCAGGAAAAGAGAAGCCAGTCTGTTGTTCCTGTGAGTCAGCAAAGGACATGCTGGGTCTGCGAAGAGCACATCAAGCAGCAAGTTTGATTTTCACATAAACTGTGCAAAACAGGTGGGGCCCAAGAAGAGAAGCCAGATTGCCTTTCCTGAGAACCAGCTGGGCTGAGAATCAAGACCCCCACTCCTACTGCTGTAAGCAATTGGCTGGTTTGGAGGACAGGCTGAGCTGATAGTAACCAAGGTACAAAAACAACTAAATGCTTGTATCGTTTGATTGACTTTGCAGGACTAAGGCCTGTAGTCTAAGCACCTGTTAGGAGGATGACAGTGTGCAATATAACAAATATGGGAGATTTCCTTCTGTCTTGCTTTTGAAATCCAATATTATTCTCACTGTTTTGTTTTTTGTTCTGATTTTTGTTCTGTTTTAGTCAATGCTCTGTTTCGAATGGTTTCATTCTATTTTGTTTTGTTTGATTTTACTATATCTGAGGAAACGGACAACTACTGTGATGATAACAAGATATATTATGGCAGCCATTGTTGATGACCTATTGTCCAGTTTTGAAGTTAGGTACCACCTTCACTGCTTTGTCTTGATTAGTTTTATTCTGTTCTGTAATGTTGGGTTTCATACCCCTTAAAATAAAAAAAAGTTGAAAAAAACCCAGCCAAGTGTGGTGGCACACGCTTGTCATCCCAGCACTCAGGAGGCGAAGGCGGCAGAATCATTGTGAGTTCGAGACCAGCCTGGACTACAAAGTGAGCTCAAGGCCAGCCTGAACTGCATAGAGAGATCCTGTCCAAAAAGACAAAACGAACAACCCTCCCACCCCTGCCAACCCAACAACAACAGCAAAAAGAACCTATATCACTCTCAGTGTTTAAATCATGGATGTCCATTGACTTTGGGGTAAAATCCTAAATCCTCCATAAGGTCTACAAGGTCTCCTATGTTCTTACTGCTACCTGAATTTTCAGCTTAGTTTTATGTCCCTTTACCTGCTTTTCCCTTTTCTCTAGCCATACTGATCTCTTCTCAGTGCCTCAGTTTATCTCTTTCCTGCTTACTTTCCTACAAGGCCTCATTATGTAGTTTAGGTTGGCCATAATCTCATTTAACAGCCCAAAGTGGCCTTGAACTCATAGCAATCCTCCTGCCTCAGCTTTGGAGTGCTAGGATTACAGGCTTGCATGACCATGCCCAGCCAGCCTCCCACTTTTTTTCTTTTTGTACCAGGGATTGATCACATGACCTTGTGCTTGCCAGGCAGGCACTTGTGTCACTGAGCCATATCCCTGGCCCCCACTTTCTTTTCTTCTGTCAATCTCTACCCATCACCCAGCTCCCCCCATTCATCTCTTTGAGTTTTGGTGTATCCATCCTGCAGTAGGAAGAAGAGCTGAGTGGTTCCCCATTTATATGTTCACACACTGCCCTACACTTTCTTCAGTTTCATTTTTTCTGCTTTCCAGAATAGTCTATAAACTCCAAGAGGACAGGAGACAAGCTTGTCTTGCTAATCAATGCATTCCTGGTGCACAGCATAATATGTAGCAAATAGTACATATTTTAAATGATTTCATAGACAGTTACAGCCCAAGTTTATCTTTACTTCTGTAAAGTCTTCTTTGAATTATGCATGCAGATTCAGTAACTTCCATACTCACATCACTTCTGTACCCAAGATTCCACCTCTGTTTTTGCACTTAATATACTGTATTGTGATTATTTATTTGTACATAAAATTCTCCTTCTAAAATATAAGGGTCTTGTGTATCAAAATTGTGTTTTATTTATTTTCTTTTTAACTCCTAGCACATTACCTGGTGTCTGGCACAATGCTAATGTTCAGTAATGGTTTATAGAACAGAATTGATCAACTCTGCCAACTGACCAGGTAAGGGATCTGAAGGAATATGGAAGGCCATTGATAAGCCCGGAAGTGTGGCCTAGCCTTTGATAAAAATGAAAAGTTGCTAAAGAAGGTCGTTTAGAAAGTAAATATATCCAGTTCCAAGCATAAATACTGATTTTAGTAATAGTGAAGCAATGTTTTTTTATTTTTATTTATTTATTTATTTTTGAGACAGTCTCACTATGTAGTGCAGGCTGGACTTGAACTTGCTTATGTGGCCCAAACTGGCCTTATACTCACAAACTCAAGGCAACCTTCCTGTTTCGGCCTTCTGAGTGCTGAGATTATAGGGCATGTACCAGCACTCTGAGAATAATGATGGGTTCTTGAAAAGGAAACCCTGAAAGTAACTCCCACTGCAGGAAGCAATAGAATACATTCTAATTTGCTTTAACCAGTTCCATTTTATACCATTGTCCTAAAAGCATTGATGATACTTGTCTCCTTACACTCTCAAAAGTGCCCACATAAGTTACATGGGCAGAAAGCCACATGAAGCTGAAAAATTTGAGTGTCTAAGGGCAAAAATATTTAGGAGGGCCAGGGATATACTCAGTGGCACAAGTGTCTGCCTGGCAAGCACAAGGTCCTGAGTTCAATTCCTGACACACACAATAAAAAAACTTAGGAAAAGAGCTTAGTAAGGTAATAGGATGATTTCAAATTAAAAGGATATGCTAATCTGAATGATATTATATGAAAAGCTAAATATGAAATAAAACAGGTGTTCTGTTAGCCACTTGTGATGTCACTTAATTCTCACCAAGACTCCTGGTATGTAGGCTTCTTCACTCATATTTTACAAATACAATAATTGAAGCTCAAGTCAGTTAACTAGCTCAGAAAGCTAGCATTCAGGCATGGTGGTACACACCTGTAATTTTAGCACTTGGGAGACTGAGGCAGGAAGATTGCCATAAGATTGAGGCCAGCTTCAACTACATAGTGAGCCCCTGGCACAAAAAAAGAAAGAAAGAAAGAAAGAAAGAAAGAAAGAAAGAAAGAAGAAAGCAAGAAAGAAAGGAAGAAAGAAAGAAAGAAAGAAAGAAAGAAAAACATAGCTAAGGAAGTAAAACTAATATAAATAAATTGAAAAAAATTCAAAAGGAAGTCACTGGGTCACTGGGAGGTCCTATCTCTGGTACTCGCAAGTGTTTTGCATGGTACCCATATGACACTTTCCCTATTACAGAGGGCAGTACCATTATCACGATTCTTCACTGTATCTTGTGGAATAAGTACTCACTATTTCTTGCAGCAGTGAACATTGTTGTGAGACCACCCTTCTTTTCTGAAGAAAAGTAATTTCAGGAAGTAAGATCAGCAAAATGAAAAACAGATATTTCCAAAACAAGACACATTTGGCTTCAAAACAATCTGAATATAGTGAAAAAGAAAATATGTAGGTACAAAAGGAAGTCAATTTTGGACATGATGCATGTCAGGCTGGATGTGGTGACGCATGCTTATAAACTCTAGCAATCAGGAGGCTGAGGCAGAAGGATTGCTGCGAGTTTGAGGCCAGTCTGGGTTACATAGTGAGTTCGAGACTAGCCTGAACTACACAATGAGATCCTGTTTCAAGGAAAAGAAGATGTAGGAAGGGGATAACCTAAATAAAACCCCTAAATCTTTGTGCACAAGTGAAAACTACTACAAAAGTTGAATCAAGGCAAAGCAGTGGTGTGACACAATGAGAGAATGTGCAGAAGGAGCCAGGTGAGACAAGGCATGTAAGCACTTTGCAGGAATAACTTCAAGTTCCTAACTTGGAAAACACGTTGACTCTGGTGATGATTCCTTCAAAGTGAGTGAAAATTGCATTTTAGCAGTAAATATCTCTGAATTTTCCCCAAGAGCTAAATAAGTCTCTTTACTGTATAATAATAGTATTCTCACTTTTTACTGCCTCCTTCTTATAGTGAGGCATAATAAGCAATTATACTTCAGCTCTGCTGCATCTTTTCTTCTCTTTCTTCTGAAGACCGGAGGGAGACGAATGCAGCAGCACATATGCAGTTAGAATTTCACTTCATGACAACCAGTTTTAAGAAGCATTTTGTAAGAATGGTCCATATTTTAAAATGCATTTGGTGTATTTATCTTTCCATGCAAAACGTATGGAATAACAAAGTATATGATTTACCGAAGTTCCACAACTAGTCAATGTCTTCATTTCTTATTTACAGGCTTATACATTTTATTCCTCATGCATGCACGCTGAGCTACACACCAGACCCTGATAGTCATTTTTCAAAATCTCTATTGCAAGAGTTTATTGGTGAAAAATTCTACACAAAGGTGAGGTAGGTGTTACTAAGGTTTGGTTTTTAAATATTAAATCTATATTCAAATCATAATAGTAGGTAAACAATTAAAAATGTCTTACTCCTTTCCACTTTTTAAAAATAATCTAACATCTTATTGAATAAAGATTTATGAAGCTTAAGAGTTTGCAGAAGTGCTAGCAGTCAAGTTAAGGTGTATTTAAGTAACATTCAAATTGTAGGATCTCTTACTAACTTATATGGTAGTTAAGCCATAAACATTTGTTTATATGTGTCAAAGATTATACTAGGCTGTGTAAGAGTAAAATGAAGTACTATATTTTATCAAATTAAGGAGATTCTGGACTATAAAAGTATCCCAAGATTAGAGTTGCTAAAATGTGGGAAAATATGCATTTTAGAGTTGATTATATGCAGGTAAAAAAAGGTTCCTACACTGAGAAAATAATGAAAGATATCCCTAAAAAGTACCAAGTGAATAGTAAAGACAAAAATGTTCTCAGAAATTCAGTAGAACAAGAGGTTTACAAGGAGCTGAGAGTGGTGAGGAAAGTACACTATGTATGATACTGTCCCTATTTTTCCAGTGTTTTTTCTATTGATTCTATAAGATATTGGCAAGGAAAGTGTGAATCAAAAAGCTTTAGATAGCCAGGTGTAGTCATGTGTGCCTGTAATCCTAACACTCAGGAGGATGAGGCAGGAGAATTGCCATGAGTTTGGGGTCTATTTGGGCTACGTAGTGACTCCAGGCCAGCCTGAACTACACAGAGAGACCTTGTCTCAAAAAAAAAAAGCTTTATACTTTATTTCTTTAAATTCTATTTTGTTATGACTTTGGGATTCTATCGTTCTATCTATGTAAAATCATTTCATGTTGAAATTTAGTCTAACAAAATTACTTAAAAAATTAGACCATACATAATATGTAATATGGTAAAATAAGAATGAAATCTAGGATAAATCACTAAACCATTCAAATTTTAAATCTTGCACAGCAAGGGAAACAACCAACAGAGTGAAGAGACGACCTATAGAACAGGATAAATTTTTGCTAGCCATTCCTCAGACAAAAGACAAATATTTAAAATATATAAAGTATTCAAAAAATTGGACCCTCAGATTAAAAGACCCAATTAAAAAAATAGGCAACTAAAATGAATACATACTTCTCAAAAGAAGTACAAGTGGCCAATAAATACATGGAAAAACGTTCAGCATCATTGGCCATTTGAGAAATGCAAATAAAACAGCACTGAGATTTCATCTTACTCCAGAATGAATGGCTATCTTCAGGAAATCAAATAGTAACAAACACTGGAAAGGCGGTAGGGTGACAAAGGAACCCTTCTTCACTGTTGATGGGTTGTATAGCCACTATGGAAATCACTGGGGATTCCTCAAAAAAACTGAAACAGATTCCATTTGACTCATCTACATTGCTGAAAGAGTTAAAGACATTATTTACAGTGATACATGCATATCTATGTTTATAGCAGCAAAATGTAACTATAGCTAAATCTTTCCAGCCGCAGTGGTGCACATCTGTAATCCCATCATGCAGGAGGCTGAGGCAGGAGGATTGCCTCAAATTTGAGGGCAACCTGGGCTACATAGTAAACTCAACACCAGCCTGGACTACCCAGTAAGACCCTGTTTAAACAAACAAACAAACCGTGACTAAATCTTGGAAGTGGCCTGTTATGTCCATCAATAGAATGAATCAAGAAAATGTAACATTAAAAAAAGAAAATGTAATATTTATACACAGTAGAGTACAATTCTGCCATAAAGGATAAATTTGAGTCATTAGTAAGAAAATGGATGCATCTTGAGACAATGTTATGTGAAATAAATCAGTCACATAGTTTAAATATCTCATGGTTTCTCTTATAGAAGAAACCCAGAATAGAAATAAAGAGCAACACAAAAGATAGACAATAGGAAATAATGAGATAAATCTTTAGCATTTGGCAACCAAGACATGGAGGGGAAAGGAAGGGAGAGAAATAAGATAAAGAAGGGATTGTGATGTGTTGTGTACATGTATCTACATGATTAATGTGTACTACATGAGGAAAATGATTAATATGTACTACAAACATATACCCCCCAAATATATATAATCTTTATACAAAAAGTGTATCTTTTTCTCCAGGAGACGAAGGGAGGGGTAGAAAGAGGAAGGGAAGGGGATAAACATAATTAAGGCACGTCATGTATGTGTACTAACTCCCCATGATGAGTATAATCATTATGCACTACAAAGATATAACAATAAAAAAGTTTTGGTTTAGGGAAACATATAAATAAATTGAAATATTTTAAATTTGTAAAATCAAGCAAAATATTTTGCGATTGAGCGTTTAGGCATTATTGATACTTGGCGAATGAAATTCACGATTATGCTACAATTAAAAAAGGAAGTTTTATACTACACGTACAGCTACATGTAGTTTTATACTCATGTGTACAGCTAGACTCCAGATTCCTGAGCACTCTTACGGCTCCCCTTTCACACACACACACCAACCCAAACTACAAATACCAAGACTTCCCATCTATAGTTAAACAAAACATCAGTGGATCCTGAGCCTACTCTAATCTAATCTATTTAGGCTCATCTCTCCTGGAAGACACTGAACTCCAGGCTTTGCTTCCTGTGATCATTCTCTGCTGCTTCCTCTATGACTAACTGTAACTCCCCACAAAATGTTTGAAGGACTTTCGAAACCGTAGTTGACTTTCCTTACAAGTTTGTCTCCACTAATCTCCAAGGGTCAGCTGGAACTATTCCTATTTTTATAGATGAAAGCCCAGAATATATTAAGAACTTCCTTCTTTTCTATATTTTCCCTCTATGGAATTGTCACTTCTAATATATTGTACCCGTAATTTCCGTTTTTTTCTCTCCCCATAATTCTTTTTTTTTTTTTTTTTTTTTTTGGCTTTTTCCTTTTTACCGGTACCAGGGATCGAACTCATGACTGCCTGCTTGCAAGGCAGGCGCTTATGCCGCTGAGCTAAATCCCCAGCCCCCGTCTCTCCCCATAATTCTTTAAACCTAATCTAATTCCTCTCTTCCTTTCCTGACAAAGCCTTCTATGTGTGTTTTGGAATTCCAGCCTTCTTTACACCCTGGAACACTTCCGGTGTTCTTTCTCACCTAATCTAAACTTGGACCTTCCCATGCTGCTTTCCCTGAAGCTCCCTCCAGGGAAGCTGGCTCACCTCTCACTAATCTACCAGTGCCAGGAACTGAGGGTCCTCCCAGTGCTACTTAGAGCCACTGCTGGCCCACCTTTCTGTATAAACCTCTGCTGCCCACTCCCTGATTGGGCACCGCAGTCTCCTCCATTTGCTCCTTTTTGCTCATGGAAGACACTGGCATTTGGCTGACTGTCTCTCACGCCACAAGTCCTGCCATTGTCCTAAGTGACTTCAGAGTCTGTAGGAATGATCTACCTTATCTCCAACATTTGCTCACAGTACTGCTTAACCCCAGATTCACTCAGAGGAACTTGTCATTATGATTTCAAATTTCTCTACTTTTTTGCTTCTAAAGTCACTAGCTTGAATAGTTCACTTTCTGACCTCAGTCCCCTAAATTACTTGCTTATTAAGCTTGCCTGACTTTGACTATACTTCCTTTTCATTTGAATATTGTTTTTTGACCCCTTTATTTTCTATTACTCCTTTCCTGTCTTCACATCCTTATTTATTTAGAGTCTGTAGTTTATCATTTCACTGACTGTTATAGAATTACTCTGAGCATTTTCCTTGAATACATCCTTTTTACCTTATAAAGCATCACATTTCCCCAGCCCTTTTGCAGACACTCTTGTGATTCCTCTTTCGTCTTCTACTAAACCTTTAAATATTGGTTTTCAGGGATCTGTCCTAAGAGCTCTCCTGTTTTCATTCAATAGTCCCAACTCTTCCTTCACTTCAATTACTATCAGTGTATAACTGTTCCTCAGATTTAACTTTGTTGTCACAGTTACAGGTGGATATATCTATCTAATTCCTTACTTGACATCTTCAAATGTTTATCTCCAAGGTACCTTTGACTCAGTGTGTTTAAAAGTAAACTCATCATTTACACATTAAATCTGCCTTCCAGAAATCTGAAACATCCTTGAAAATTTCCTTTCTCAAATCTCATTTATAAGTAGTCACAAGGTCTGTTAATTCTGTTTCTAAACTTTCTTAAATTTGTCAGTTTTTTCCACCTCTACCACTACTTCCCTGGTCTGAATCATTATCGTCTTCATGCAATCTTTCTAGTCTAAGTCACTAACATTTTTCTGTTTTTGTTTGCTTTGTTTTGTTCGTTTGTTTGTTTGGAGACACAGTCTTGCTATGTAGTACAGACTGGCCTTGAACTTGCTTATGTAGGCCAGGATGGCCTTGAACTCCTGGCAATCCTCCTGCCTTACCCTTCAAGTGTTGAGATTACAGGTGTGACCACCATGCCCGGGACACTAACATTTTTCATTCCATCTAATATCTATCATGAGCCATGAACTGTAAGGTGCTAGAATATAGTGTTTCAAAGAAAACTTGCCTCTATCACTTTAATAACTGGTCTCTCTGCAATGACTCTTTTTTCCACTGTGCCAGCTAATTTTATATATTTGCCTGACTTGGCCTGAAGGATACTCAAATAGCTTGTAAAACATTATTTCTGGGTGTTTTTGTGAGAGTGTTTCTGGAAGAGATGAACATTTGAATTAGTGAACTGAGTAAAGATTTGCCCTCATCAATGTGGTTTGGCACCATCTAGTCCATTGATGGAACCAAAAGGTGAAGGAAGAAGTTCTTCTTTTATTGAGATAAGGCATCCAACTTCTCCTACACTCAGACATCAGAATTCTGGGTTCTCAGGCCTTCAGACTCCAGTACACACCTTTGCCCTTCCCAGTTCTCAGGTGTTTAGACTCAGACTGAATTATACCACCAGCTTGCAAAGGGCACATCATGGGACTTCTTGGCTTTTGTAGTCATGTGAACCAATTCCATAATAGATCCCCTCTTCTATATTTGTTCTGTTTCTCTGGAGAAAACCAATATACCCTACCATCTATTTTCTGTATTAAAAACAGACTCATGTGTGTATGCGTGTGTGTTTTAAATGCAAATCTGATTTTGTCACCATTCCATGTAAGTATTAAACTAGATAGGTGTGTAAAGGATTTGGAAAGTGCCTGGCACTACAGTGCTTATTAGTGGAATGATTATAGAATCAGCGGACAGCCATTTAAAACATTCTATCTATGTCTTACTTTTAGACTTAAAGAAAAAAAAATGAAACCATAACAAATACTCAGAGAAAACATGGGTAAATATTTGTATCATCGGGAGGTGAGGAAGGCCTTTCAAAACATGTCCCCCAAACCAGAAGATATAAAAGGAAAATATTAACTAAATGTAAACATTCTGCTTGGTTTAAGAAAAAAAATCAACAAGACTGCAAGACAAATAAGTAAAAAATTCTTTGTGATACTTAATTTAAAACTGTTAAAACAAATATTTAATTAAGATATTTTTAAAATTTTAAATTTTTATTGGCATATGTTTGCACTACAAAATGATTACATTCATTGTGAACTGTTGGTGCATGTACACAAAAACATCTTAATTCTCTTTCATTTGCCTTGCCTTCCCTAATTAGCTCTTATAAATCCACAAGAAAAAGTTAACATGATAGAAAATAGTGAAACTGTACAAATAGATAATTCACAAAGTAAGAACTATAAATGAGTAACAGAAAGGGCACAAATAAAGCAAAGAAAAATACCAATAAAACCATACATTTTATATTTTATGTATGTACTGGCAAAATTAGGGAGATTGACTAAATTCACTACATTTTTGTGATAGTACAACTTTTTTTTTTAGACAGGGCCTCACCATTTAGTTCAGGCTGACTGAACTCACTATGTAGGCCGAGAGTGGCCTCGAACTCACAACAATCCTCCTGCCTCAGTCTCTCAAGTGCTAGGATAGTAGGCATGTGCCACCACATCTGACTCTGTAGTAGAATAACTTTGAATCACCTTTCTGGAAACAGTGGGCAATATATAATGTCCGTACCTCTCAATACAGTAATCTCTCATCCAGAAATTTACTCTAAAGAGATCATTTAAACTGTTCAAAAGATGAACAGAATATTCACAGAATATTTTATAATAAAATTGGAAATTCAGAAGATCATCAATACCTACTTCAGAAATCTTTACTGGTGTAGAATGGAAAACACAGAAGACATGGAAAGATTCCTAGAAATGTATCAATTGCCAAAGCTGAATCAAGATGATAGAAAAATTCTGAATAACCCAATATTAGTTAATGAAACTGAAAATTTAGTTAAAAACTTGCCAACAATGAATATCCCAGGTCCAGATGGATTCGCAACTGAACTCTATAAGAAATTTAGAGATTTAATGCCAATATTCCTCAAATGCGTTAATGAAATTGAAAGGAAAGGTATTGTCCCTAATTCATTCCTATAAGCAAGTATTCCCCTGATACCAAAATCAGAGAAAGAAAACTAGGATAGATGGTGTTTACCTCAATCTGATAAAATCCATCTGTGACAAACCAGTAGCCGACATCATTCTAAATGGACAAAAACTGACAGCTTTCACTCTAAAATCAGGAACATGACAAACACGTCTACTATCACTTTTTAAAATAGTTCTGGAAACATTAGCCAGAGCAATTAGACAAGAAAGAGAAATAAATGGAATAAAGATAGGGAAAGAAGAAGTTAAACTATCATTATTTGCAGATGACATTGTACTCCCAAAAATTCCACCAAAAGACTTGTAGATTTAATAAGAAAATTCCACAAGATAGCCAGATACCAAGTCGACACTCAAAGATCAATAGCATTGCTGTACACAATTAACAAATTCACTGAGACAGCAGTTAGGGAAATACCACCCTTCACAATAGCATCCAAAGAAATGAAATATCTAGGAGTCAATCTAACAAAGGAAGCAAAAGAGCTATATATTCAAAGTTATAGTACTCTAAAAAAGGAGATCAAAGAGAATATCAGAAAATGGAAAGATATCCCTTGTTTATGGATAGCAAGAACCAACATTGTGAAAGTGGCCAGATTGCCAAAACTGTTACACAGATGTAATGCAATCCTGATCAAGACAGCATTAGCATACCTCACAGATCTAGAGAAAACATTCCTAAAATTCATTTGGAAACAGAAGAGACCTA
Organism: Cavia porcellus; assembly: GCF_034190915.1. NCBI lineage: Eukaryota > Metazoa > Chordata > Mammalia > Rodentia > Caviidae > Cavia > Cavia porcellus. The sequence continues at coordinate 36,308,894 of NW_026947508.1, forward strand.
GAATAGCAAAGACAATCCTGGGCAATAAAGGCAAGGCAGAAGGCATCACAATCCCTCTCTTGAAATTATACTACAAAGCTAGTGTGATAAAATCAGCTTGGTACTGGCAAAAAACAAAACAAAACAAAACAAAAAAAAGACCTGAGGATCAGTGAAATAGGTTAGAAGATGCAGACACAACTACAAAGTCACTCATCCACTTTATCTTTGACAAAAGGTACAAACATGTTTCCTGGAAGAAAGATCGATTCTTTAATAAATGGTGCTAGAAAACTGGCTTTCCACATGCCAAAGACTACAACTAGACCACACCTATCACCATGCACTAAACTAAAGTCAAAATGGATCAAAGTTCTAAATATTAAAACAGAAACACTAAGTCTTCTAGAAAAAAAATGTAGGTAGAAATCCTGAAGACGTAGAGGTAGGCAGAGTTCATGAATGAAACACAAACTGCGTGGGAAGTACTGCAGAGAATCAACAACTGGGATCTCATCTTATTCAAAAGTTTTTCCTAATCAAAAGAAACCACCAACAGAGTGAAAAGACAATGTACAGAATGGGGAAAAAATTCAGCGAATTTTCCCTCAGACAAAAGACTTTTACCTAGAACATATGAAGACCCAAACCCCACTCCCCCTCACCGAATTCAAAGACCCAATCCAAAAACAGGCACTTCTCAGATGAAGAACTAAAAAATGGCAAATAAATATATGAAAAAATGCTCAGCATCACTGATCATTAGGGAAATGTAAATCAAAACAACACTGAGATTCTATCTCACCCTAGAAAGAATGGCTATAATCTAGACATCAACCAATAACAAATTCTGGGGAAAGGAACTCTTCTCCAGTGTTGATGAAGTGTAGACTGGCACACACACTGTGGAAATCATTGTGGAGATTCCTCAAAAAACTAGGATTATAAGTCACATTTGACCCAGCTGTTCCCATTCTGGGTATTTTCCCAGAAGAATTAAAAACATCATACCACAGTGATATATGTGTACCAGTGTTTACAGCAGCACAATTTATAATAGCTAAATCTTGGAAATAACCCAAATGCCCAGTAATTGAGGAATGGATGAAAAGAAGTTTTATTTTTATACAATAGAGTACTAATCAGTCATGAAGAAGAACAAACTTGAAGCTTTTGTAGGTAAATGGATGGAACTTGAGACCACAGCCATAAGTGAAATAAATCAGACTCAGATGTGTAAATGTCATATTGTCTCCCTAGTGTAAGAAACTGAAGGAATAAATAAGATCCAAAATGTACAATAGACATTGTGAAAGGAGAAGAAACTGCTTAAAAGGAAAAAACAACTGGGATGGAGGAAAGGAGAAAAGAAGGAATGGAAAAGAAAAAAAAATATATGCAAGATAGCTAAAGATTATTATACTACTAATTCCTAGTAGATCATTGAAAAGAATGGTTTGTGCTTATATTGTTTGATCAGTATTTCATGCCTATGTCTTATAATCTGAGCAACTACTTTGAAGATAACAATATGTAATATATTAACCATTGTTGATCTCCTATTATCTTGTTTTGAAATTCTACATCATTGTTTTTATTGTTTTTTGTCTTTAAAATAAAATGAAAAGAAAATGCATTTAATATGCTCAGCCCACTAGAGTGTCAGTTGTTTACTCTTGTGATCGTGAGGCTGACTGAGGACTTGGATTCATTCGTATTGCCCAGCATCACAGTAGAGAATATACTAGTGCGTATTGCTAGCCTGGGAAAAGATTCAAATTCAAAGTACAGTTTCTACTGAATGTATATTGCTTTCCACTACCATAAAGTGAAAATATTATGAGTCAGAGTATCTTAATTCAGAGACGGCCTGTGTCTTCATATAAGAAGACGTTGTATTTTTTCACTATGTCTGTGGTAACAGTGAATGATGCCAAGACACACAGTTAAGTGGGAAAAGCAAAGCACAAAATAGAATCATCACATTTGATGAAGGTGGAGATGGTGAAATATGTGTATTTCTGAATATCTCAATCCCTGTTGACATTCCTAGAAAGATGGGCTGAGAACAGTAGCCACCTTGGGAAGACAACCAGAAAGAAAAGGGGTTTTGTATGGTGTCAATTTTCACTGTGCTCAGGTATTTTTTCTTTTTCTTTGTTTTTTTTAAAATTTTATTTTGAAGGTAGTAAAATACAACAGAACAAAGCCAATCGAGACAATGCAATGAAATTGGTACAGAACTTCACAGCAGAATAAGGGGGTAAACAGTAATAGGTATCATAGTATATCTCATTATCTTCACAGTTGTTGTCTAGTCAATTAGGTATAACAAAATCAAACCAAAAATAAAACATTATAAAACAAATCAAAAGAGAATATTGAATAGAGCAAAACAAGTAATCAAAACAAAGCAAAATAGTGAAAATAACATTTGCCTTCAAGCAGAAAATAGAAGGAAATTTCCCGTATTTGCTATATTGCATATGGTCATCCTCCCAAGAGATATTCAGACCTCTGCCTCCAGTTGCTAACAGTGGGTTTGGGGGAGAGGGGTGGTAGGCTCACAGGAGATGCTGACTGGTTCTCTTCCAGGCTCACGGCAGGGGCGCTTACCAGAAAAGGGAGGTGAATTGCTTTTTTGCTCAGCCACCTAAGTTCCACCATGGCTGGATCTCAGGAGATGCTGACTGATTCTCCTCCTGGCTTGCGCCAGGGGCACTTACTAGGAAGGGGGAGGCCTGTGCTCATTTATATTTTTCAATACATAGAATTTTTTCTTAAAAAAATTGGAATCAAGTGTTATAATAAATCTTCTGTGACCCTGTTTTTTATGCAAGTGATATAAAATTTTTAAAAAAGAGATTAGGTTCCTTCTGTCATGGAGCTTATATTCCAACTGTCAGAGAGACATTAAATAAGAAAATAAATAAAATACATTGAAGTGGTTACAGGGGCTGTGAGGATATAAAAAAACCACCTCAGAGGTATCGCAGTAGTATAACTAGAACAGTCATATCTTTGGAAAGTTGCTTTAGTTACTTTTCTCATTGCTGAGACAAAATACGTGCCACTCAAATTAAAGGAACAAAGGTTTATTTCAGTTCGTAGTTTGTAGAGGTTTTAATCCATAGTTGGCTGGCTCCATTGAAGGGTGACATGGCAGAGGGGTATTGTAGAGGAGAAACAGTTCATGACCAGCAAAAGGCACCAAGCAACTCTAGCATTTCTTTCTGTTCCTTTTATATTCTATCTGGGCTACTGGGACTAGTGCTGTGCCAAGCCAAGCAGTGGACTGATTTAGTAATCACACACCCTTAATCCCAGCATCATACACTGTAAATACAGCCACTTCAAAAAAACCCCCATCTATGACTGCATGATGCTTTGGGGGTACATCTAGACATAAGCCATAACAGAACAGTTGTCAGAGAAACTTCTCTGAGGAAGTGACTGGAGAACTAGAATTTCTTTTCCTCTAAAAGCTACAATTTCAAAATAGATTAAGATAGTCTATGTACAAATTTGTAGTTTGAGGATGTACAGTGAGGGTAAGGACATGCTTAGCTGCTATAATTGCTATCCCCAGTATTGCATGAAACACTTCTGTAAATCACTGTAAATCAAGGCACTAAAAGAGGCACCATCCACTGGCCAATCACTTTAGAACACCTACTGACCTTGCTTGCATATGCGTCTGTTTCAAAACTAACTAAAATTAAAAGAGTATTGTATGGAATGCCTTGATAATACCCACTTGATAAATGTATAAACATAATATAGCAATTGGAAAGAGGAAAAAAATCATGTCATGCAAAAAAATAGGTTAAAAAGATAGCACTGAGGAAAATATAGCCAGAGGAAAACAACAAAGTAAATTGACCAAAGATATGGTAGAGCAAAGAAATCAAATTAAGAATCTAATCAACACTATTATATAACAAAAATAAATGAAGAAATACTTGATTTAATCACAGTGAATGAGAGAATAAAAATCAGTTTGCTAAAGGAATCTGAAAGAAAATTTAAAAATCTGAAAAACACATAAAAATGAAATACCCAAGTGTTGTAGTTTGAATTAAAAAATGCCCCCTCCAAGGCTCATGTATTCAGAGGTGGAGACTTTAGAAGGTGATTAGATCATGTGAAATGTACTACTCACCAGTGAGTTAACCCCTGATGAATTTATACCTGAATGTGATTTATGGCTGTTAGGAAGTTGAGGCTGGCTGGGGGAAGTAAGTCAGTGAGGTGTAACACGGAAGGGTATCTTCTTGGAACCAGCCCCTTCCTGTTACTCTAGCTCTTTCTCGTTCTCTCTGACCCTAGTTGCCATGACTTTGCTCCACCATGTCCTTTTGCCATGATGTTTGCCTTCCATGGAGCTAGTCCACCAGGGATCGAAGCCTCTAAAACCATGAGCCAAAATAAATCTTTTCTCTTTTAAATTGTACGTGTCAAAAAATAAATAAATAAATTGTGTATGTCAGGTATTTTGTTCCAGCGACAAAAAAAGCTAACTAATACCCCAAACGCCTAGAGCAGAGCCCAGAGATACCTCATCCCAGGGTGAGGCACATTCTCTCCCTTACAGACTATTTGCTACCCATCTACAACTGCCTGCATTTCACTCTCTCCTGTGAAGAAGGTGCTTAACCCTAGCCATCTGCCCTTCTTTTGAGTTTTGTATTTTGTGCGGTTTCCATGCACATATGCATGTTAATAAATATGCATGACTCTTCTCTTATTAATCTACACATTGTCCATTTGTTTCAGCAGACTCAATCACCTGTCTACTGAGAAAGTTTGACTTTCCCAACATCCTCATCTCGCTCAAGAATGCATTATGTCTTATGACTAGCAACCAAATGACTTACCAAGAGAAAGTATTTGTCTGAACATATAAGTATTAGTAAAATCTAATTCTTTTTATATTAGAAATATATACAAATCACATTTTTTCTTTTCCAAGAAATAATTTTTGATGACCCTATGCTAGAGGACTGATCCTATAACATGGTCACAAGTCTTGTAGTTAGTGTCCTTATTCTCAGTCCAGAGTCTTCCTAGAAATGTGTTGTAAGGAAGAAGTACCCTCATATCCTCCGGGTTATTTTGCTAACCAATGTGGTGGGTGAGCTGATTTTGCGTCCAGAGTAGAAGGGAAGAGAGAGGGAATTAGCACGTTCATTCTCAATTTTAAGGACCGAGGACTAATAACAGCCACAGCAAAACCTTGTTCTCATTCTCCTGGTGACCAGTACAAAAGAGATAGAATCTCAGATGGCTTGTTGATGGAAGAAACTTTATGGGGAACCTCATGAGAGTCCTTTATCTTGCTTCACTGAGAGGAGGATATGGGCATAAGACTTACTGAGATCCAGCCAGGTGCCAGGTTTCTTTATATGGCAGACTCATCCCCAGTCCATTACCTATTTAGATCAGGCTTCAAACTTGAATGCCTCCTCCCCTACTGTGATCACAGTACGAAGCCTGTAAGTCTGAGAGCCGAGGGCAGGAAGATGGGAAGAGGCTTTACCTCACCAGTATAGACAGCAGCTGGTTCAGGAGGTCCTGCTGAAACCTGATGCCCAGGAAGGTGTGGGGCTATAGCACTTCTTACCACACTGGTAGCCTATACTTCCTACCACCTCTGGGGCCTCCTTCTATAGGTATCCCAAACTGTGCTTGGAAAAGCAAGAAAAGAAACCATCGGCCTCACCTCTCCCAGCTGTAACATCTAGTCCAGTCTAAGGAGTTGTTAGGTAGCTCCCATCTCAAGCACACAGCATACCAAAAGGCTGAAAGTCTTTGATCATCTGAAATTCAACCTTTTCTCTCTATGATCCATTTGGAGTAGAACTGTTTGGGCTTTACCAAGAACTTCAGTATACCCCCACTTCTAGCCCAAATGACTCAAATCTCTCTCTCTGTATCATTCATTTTGAATGACTTGAAAATTTCCTCTCAAATGCTCAGTATATCACTCTACCTCCTAGATCCTCCCACGTCTTGCCCAATAAGTTATATAGTAACTTACCCTCCCTGAGCACTTAATATATGCTAAATGCTTTATATAGATTACACAGAATCTACCTCAAGTCAATAGTTATCTACATCTTATAGACAAGAAACTGAGTCAGAGAAGCTAAAACAGGTTACCCAGCTGATCAATAATGGTGAAGCTGACATGTGAACCCAAGCAAACCTGTCCCAGAGTGCTGCTCTTAACCACTGCACCATGCACATGACACATTTTGTGTAGAAAACTGGCACTCCTCATAAAGTATGACTAAAAGCATGTTAGGAAATTACTCATCTGTATCATACCAGTTTTACAAATGGAGCTTACTAGTAAGAAAGTCTTACTAGCCGTGTTCCAACCATATTGCTACTGCCCCCAAAGACCTTCCTACCAGAAATTCTGGACTGCTGCAGCAAGGACCCTTCATTTTGATCCTCCTTGAGGCCCCTGGGACCCCCACGGACACCTTCATTGGTGGTCTTGTCTGCTTTCAATGATATTCCTTCACACTCCTTAAGGGAACGCCTGCAGTGCTCACTAGCTGAATGTTTACTCCTCTTTCTGGAAGGAAGATGAAAGCAAGCAAGGAGAGCTGGGTACACAGACATCCATCAACTGAGCTTTTGATCTCCCTGCCTGGGAAGCAGATTCACACCCAAGCCAACTGCAACAAGTTTTACTAGTGAGGTTTCTTATGCTCCCCCATCCAGTCTGAAATGGCATCTCCACAGTGATGAGCCTCCTCCATGCCACGCTCCTCCCCAAGGGCCAGGGTTTGCTCTGGTGTGGGCTCAGTGAACATTCTGCAAACGTTTTGGCATCATGTGTAGTCAATTCTTGTGGCGTCTGAGCAGCAGCAGGCCCCAAACTCAGAGGCCCCCTCAGAGTCCATCATGTGTCCACACCTGGACCAGCTGCCAGAAGAACAGGAAGGAGACTTGCTGGGCACCAAAGCCAGGCCCACTGAGGGCTGCCATCCTTAAGCCCTTGAATTCTGACTCAAGATCAAGGAGACAAGCTGGGCAAATGGCTCCAGGAAGTAAAAGAGCTGCAGTGAGCAGATGAGAGGCTTTCCAGGAAGGGATGGCAGGCAGCAGCTGGAACAGAAGAAAACCAATCTTGTAGGTAAGACGGGTGGGGGACCAGCTGTGGCAAGGGGGCAGACAGCTGTGGCAGAGGCTGACCAGAAGAAACCCTTTAGGCTGTCGTTAAGGCCCCGAAATACATCCTCAGCCGGCTAAGTTATTGCTACGCCCCTGCAAATATAAAGTGCTGTACAAACGCTAAATCTAGAATGGCTAATAATTTTGTTATGTTAAAGCATTCATGTCAGGTAATTAATGTACTCATTGTGATCATTTAATTTTATGGCAGGTAGTGTAGGGCTGGACAGAAATAGGGCTCTTTGGCCCAGCCTTCTCATTTCTCCTTAGATAAGCCAGCAGCACAGTCTCCCTGGAGACTCCAAGTCGCCAAGGACTCCTTGGCCGGAGCCTCAAGGCCCAGACTTGGCGCCTCCATGTGGCCGGGGAGTTCGGTTTTTCTTGGCCCCTGGTGCTCAGAGGCCTTAGTGCCCCCTGGTGGTGTCTGAGACAGTACCATTTCCTCAAAAGAAATTCACAGGGGAATTAGTCCGGGAAGAGAAAATTGGTCTTCTGGGAAAAAACTTCTCCCTTGACAAGGATGCCTCAAAGCCTCCAGGTGCTGGGCACAGGAAGGGGGAGGTGGCACTGCCACGGGGTGCTCCTGAGGCCAGCAAGCAGCGTAGAAGGCTTTGTAGGAGAGGAGCACCTGACGGATATCCAGAGGTGGGCCGCACTGCCCTGAAAGCCTTCCTAGAAGTTGTTCCGATGCTCACATGACCACCGGGACAATCTCCTTGTTCTTCCTTGAATCTGCTGAGGGTCCTGTTTGCAGCAAGGGCATCATCTGTCCTCTATCCTCTCCATTCCTTCTTCCTGCCCAGCACCGACCTGCTGACTCAACATGTCCCATGCCAAGGGAGCCACTCCTATTCCTATCCCAAGCCATGTTAGTATCTCTTCCACTGGAGCCTTTCCTATTTAAGTAGGTCCCGAAGAGGAGTCACAACTTCTGTTTCCCTTACTTACTGGCTTGGGGAGTGGTTCAACGGCTTATTAGGGCTGGGCTTTGCCCTTGCCCTGAATGAGCCACACATGTCTGCATTCACACAAATGCACAGATATCTGTCTCGATCTTAACCTTCTTACTGATCCCTGTGTGCCTTTAGGTGGTGACTAGAGGGCTTCTCCATGCCAGACACATTAAGATTTGGCTCTGTTACATACTGAGTTATAAATTATAAAATCCTTGACTGTGGTCAAATCAAACTCATTCCTTCTCTGTACTCCCCTCTTCTCCCCTCCCTTTCTATCCCCTCCTTTTCCTTCCATTTCCCTTTCCTCTTCTCCAGTATTCTACCTGGACACTCTGTCAGGATATGGAGGGTTGAGAGGTATAATAGCCTGCTTGTCCTGCAACTACTGTTATAACCATCAGAAGGTTTTTAAGACATACCCTTCCTAAGGACTTGGTTTGTTAAAGTCAGCACCAACTGTCTGAATGACCTGTACATTCTAGGTTCCTTGGAATCTGGTGGAAGGGCAGGACAGACAGTGAGTTCAGCCAGCTGATCATGGTCCTGTCAGTCTCAGAATTAGTGTTTGCTTGGGAAGCTCTCTGAACGGTAAAAACTTGCTTTGTTCAGTTGAGGATGAAACAAGACTTCTATCTGCTGGACCAATATTTGGCATAGAGTATCACACTCATTAGCACAGAAAATAACTACACTAGAAGAACATAAGTACACTGGCATTTATTGAGGAATCACCTGTTTTAGGAGAATAGAAAACAGATATACATATACATATATATATATATCTCATTTAATGTACCAAACACTCAAGGTCATTTGTGACCTTGTTTTACAGATGCAAGAACTAAATTTTGGACAGGTTAAATAGCTTGCTTAAAATCACGTGGTTCCTAGGTAATAGGTCTGGAATTTGAACTCAAGCAGTCTATGCTGAGAACCCACATTCATAACCACTACTCTATGCTGCTCCCTTCTAAGCTGGGTGCACTAGCTTTCTCTTCCAAAGTAATTTTTGTATTTTGTTCTCTCCTGGGCCCTTAAGAGTGGTGGACTTTATACAAGGATGATTTATTTATTGATGTGTCTTGTTTAACCACCACTGTAGTAAGGAAGAATCTAAACTGGCTGTGGCGGCACACATCTGTAATAACTGCACTTGGGAGGTTGAGTCAGGAGGATCACTGTCAGTTTGAGGCCAGTCTGGGTTACACAGTGAGTTCAAGGCCAGCTTGAACTGCATAGGGAGACCCTGTCTCAAAACGACCAAAAAAAAAAAAAAAAGAAAGATATTTTTCTCTGTTGGCTACATCTACAGCAGTAATGCTCTACCAAGAGAAGGGGACCTGGGTGTTTCCTTATGCCAGATAACCATTTTGAATATCAAAAAACTCTATTATCTTGGCCTCAACTTACTGGATGAAGGATGGACATCTGACCCAAAGGCAGCCAGTCTTTGGCTTGGCTATTAGTTCATGGAGATGTTAGGAAGTGTAGAAGCAAAGACAGAGTGCTAAGTAATTCTAATGATGAAAAGACAAGAGTTGAAATTAACAGATGCTCAATTTAGAGACAACAATGAAAAGACCTAACTTCTAGAACTAGATTGTATCCTGAACAATGTCTAGTTCTCAAAGTTTATTAATATCTCCATGAAGACTCTTGTATGATTACACATCTTGACTTATTTCTATCTGTGTTTTCATGCTTATCACCCTCTTGATGATCCCCTATCACTGCATATCCTCAGGAACTTACAATTAAGTAGGTAACTGAGACAATGTGGCAATTACAATAGAATATAACAAATGCAATGCAACTATGGAGGAAGTCCAGGAGACCATGATGACGCAGAGCAGGTATCTTATCTAACTAGAAAGGTAGAGAATCAGGGAGGACAGTTCCTATTTTGCTCAAAGCTTTTGCCATGACCCTTAAAATGACCCAGATTGTCCTACATGATCTGAGCCCTCCATTTCCACATTTCTCCTCTAATTCCTATCATTGAATTCTCCTTCTTCCTCATTCTGGCCTCCCTGGCCTCCTGGGTGCTCCTGAAACACATTGGCTCCTGCATTAAGGCCTGCATTCTTTTTTTTTTTTTTTTTTTTCTTTTTCCTTTTTATCGGTACCAGGGATCGAACTCACGAACTCACGACTGCCTGCTTGCAAGGCAGGTGCTTATGCCGCTGAGCTAAATCCCCAGCCCCCGAGGCCTGCATTCTTGATGTCCCCTTTGCTATAATGTTTCAGGTATCCATTTGTTCGGTTCTTTAACCTCAGTTTTTCTTAACTACTATCTTTTTGGGCCAGGGATTTAGCTCAGCATCATGGAGATGCTGGCAAGTGCAAAGTTGCCAGTTCAGTCCCCAGTAACAATAAATAAATAAATACCATCTTCTCAGTGAGCCTTCCCTCATATCTGATTTAACACTGTCACCATCTCCAGCAGGTACTACTTATTTCTTTATCCTGCTCTTCTTTTTCTTTAGAACTTATCTTCTAACATATATAATGATTTATTTGTTTATTATGTTTACTGGTTTTTGCCTGTTTAACTCACTAGCATTTAAGCTCAGTGTGAATAGAAATTCTTAGGCCATTTGGGCTGTTATACAAAACACTACAGACTGGCTGGCCTATGGACAACAGAAATTGCTTACAGTTTTGGGAGCTCAGAAATCTACTATACAGGCACTGGAAGACTCAATGTGGTGAAGACCCATTCCTTAGTTCATAGATGGACAACTGTCTTCTTGCTGAGTCCTGAAAGGGTGAAAATGGGGGAAAAAATTTCCTCAGGGCTTCATATAGGGCGCTAACCTCAATCCCATAACCCTCATGACCTAATCGTATCCCAAAGATCCCATCTCCACATGCCCTTAATTGAGATTTTCAATATATGAATTTGGCAAGGGGATATATTCAGATCATAGCAAGGCCATATTTCATTTACTGGTGATTATAGGTAGGACTCTCCAAGAAGAAGATTCTGAGGAAAAGATTAGCCTGCTGGGTGGCTATTTGAGAATGTTTGCCAAGTCGACACCAGTGGAAAGTGAGGAAGCAGGATTGGTGCTGAGGGAGAATTGAGGAATGATGCAACAAAGTTCTAGTCTTTCTGTAGAGACTTTGAGAGCAGGGAACTTGAAAGGTTGGGTAAGGAGGCTGGATATTATACCCCAGTATTGACTGGGGTTAAAGACTGTCCCTGGAAGTAAATAGGACCTTAGCCAAGAAGTTTTCTTTAACTCAGAGATCTCCTGGCAAGGCTAACAGTTAAGGGCTGTCTACAAGCAGAACTTCTGCAACTGGAGGAATATAACTAAAATTGTAAGTTTCTCCCTTTCCTTACCCTCCTCTTTTTCTTCTTCCTATACTGGAGATCAAACCCAGGATGTGCACTTCTTCAGCAATTTTTGTTTGTTTTTTTATTTTGAGACAGAGTCTTGCTAAATTGTCCAAGGTGGGCTCAAACTTGTAACCTTCCTGCCTCAGTTTCCCAGACTGCTGGACTTACAGGAGTGTGCCACTATGTCCAGACAAGTCCTTCACTTATGAAGGTAGATTCACTGTAGGTTTCCCTTAGCACCACTTGGATTCACTTTTTCATATAATTTCTTGAGAGAATCTCTTCCAGGATTTTGGTGGGCCTCTCTTTGTAGAGGACATTTATAAGAGAAGAGTTTGCAGAATGGCCTATAGTCTCCGCTGTTATGACAGGTCTTGGGGCTACAATATATACTCATTGCATTTTTTTCTAATAATGCTAGATTTCTCTTATCTTCGGCTACTATATTTGTTGGTTATGTGTGGGGAGTGACTGAGATGGAGATTCATCACACAGGCAGGGCCAGAGCAAGGCCAGCCCCAAGATTATGGAGTACCTGAGGTGAACCAAGTGAACAAGCTGTTCCAGTCCTGAGAACATGGGGTGCCTGAGGCAAGCCAGGCAAATGAGTTGTTAGGCAGAGAGGTTTCACCTGACACTAACCTGCTGAGTGTATAAATAATGCACTGCAGTTGTTGGGTAGCTCTTTTTCTTCCACCAGGAAAAGGGGCTCCACCAGGCCTCAGCTTTCTGTACTGTGAGTCTTGCCTTAGTGTCTTCATCCTTCATCATTCTCCCCTAGGGAATTTCAAGAGCTGTGCTGGATGCAGTATTTTGACACTCAAACAAGGACCTGAGAGGTATTATACATGGCTCCCTGGTAAATTCCGGGGAGACTTAACTGACCTTGAAAGATAGCAAGAAATTAATTTTAACTAATATAGGTCTCACTTTAACTTGGTCTTGAACATACAGCAGAAAAATATAACCATAAGATGTTTAAAACAATGCCCTGGGAATATGTCATCTATAAAAAAAGGCTCAAATCACTGAGACCTTCTAACAATTTTCAGCTACACTGGTAACTGACTACTGTCATTAATTAATGGGCTGTATAGAGTTAAATTGCTGAATGCAGGGACCTGAAATCCTTGGACTTGGAATGTGGGGAACCACTCAGACTTTTTCAAAGCTCAGAGGCATCTAAGGACACCTGAGGATGTAACCCCACTTGTCTAGTGTAGATGCACAGTAGGATACAATTATGGAACCATAAGTTTGCACAGGTAAACCTGTATGCACTGGTTATAGAACTACCTGAGAATGTAAACATGAGATAACACATGCATAAGAATTATACAATAAAAATGCAGGCAGCCCTCTGCTCTGCTCTATGCTGCCTGCTGTTGTTGCTAATATTTTGCGCATTTGTGTTTTTTTTTTTTAATATGGACCGTTTTACGAATTTGCATGTCATCCTTGTGCAGGGACCATGCTAATCTTCTCTGTATTATTCCAATTTTAGTATATGTGCTGCCGAAGCGAGCACCACATTTTGTTCTTTAACCTTAGGGCCTCAATGACAAAAATCTCCCTTGGGCTCCCTGGGCAGGTCAACAGGGAATCTTTAGTCTAAATGGGTAAGTTCACTCAGAATGGAAAGGGTTCAGGAATGAAAAGGCCTTTAAAGGAGAAAAGGTCAGCCAGGGATGCCTGGGGAAGAGTGGAGTAGAAAAGATTTACACACACACACACACACACACACACACACACACACACGTCTTCTACAGGGTCCTCCAAACACAGCTCCTCCAACTCCAACTGATTACCCATCACTTACAACTACAAAACAAAAAAAGAGAGATGTGGGGAGCAGCTTTGCTGGAGATCAATCACACATACTGGCCTAGAGCAAGGCCAGCCTCAAGAACACAGAGTGCCTGAGATGAACCAAGTGAACAGGTTGGTCCAGCCCCAAGAACACAGGGTGCCTGAGGTGAGCCAGGTAAACAAGTTGATAGGCAGAGGAGTTTCACTTGACACCAACCTGCTGAGTGTATAAATAAATGCACTGGAGTCATTGGGTGGTTCTTTTCTCCCCAACGAAGAGAGAAGGTTCTGCCTGACCTCAACTTTCTGAATTTTTATTCTTGCTTTCATTTCTCCCCCTGGGTGTTTCTCAAGAACTACATTGGACATGGCAGTTATGGTAGCTTAACCCATGGCGTGACTTAAGCTCCCTAAGGGATGTTAGACTAGACACCTTGCCCTTCTAACTGAGATTGTTTCTTTGGGCCATATATGATGCCAATAGAGGTTCAAGAACCAAATGGAGACTTCCGGGAGAACATGGCGGACAGATAACAGCAACTACCGGAGGCTCTCTGAAAGACTCAGCTCAGAAGCCAGGAATGGTGCGGACTAAGGAGACATAAGCAGGTGGAGATATGCTCTGCTGACTCAGGAACGAACTGGGCTGAGAGAAACCAACTTGGAATGCAGTCCTGGTGCTAAAACAGGAACAGAAAAGCCTCGGTGTGGAGGCTGGACCCCGCGCCATTGTAAGCCGCGATTTGGGTTTCCCGCCGGGCGGCGGCTGGCTGCCTCTACAGTGGCTCGGCAAGGAGAGAGATGCGCAGAAGCTCTGAGAACGGCAATCTGTGAACAGCAGGGAGGCGTGCACTGACTTGTGGTGAGGTGAGTGAGAGAAACTGACACTCTACCACAGTTTGACTCCAGCAGAGGACTTTCTGGGCCCGGCAGTCCTGCGGGAGCAGGGCGCGGTGGCGACTCCAGCCACACATCCCCCTCTTGGGCGGGATTGGTGAAAAGTGCCTGGCCTGCGTGACGTTGCCGGCGGACCTGGTAGGCTGTCCCAACCCAGATCCCAGAGCCTGACGGTGGCCGGGAGGGGAGACGCGTAGGCTGCCTGGTCCGTAACTCCCTGGTGCACAGCGGTGAGCAGGAACACCTAACTGGCGCAATTCAATCAGGCTGTGGCTGACTGGGAGAGAAGCTGGGCCTCTTATATAAGCTTGCATATATAAGGAACAGAGAAGAAGAGGCAGCATGGGAAGAGGCAGCAACAAGAAAGGCTCCTCGGCCCCCAATTCTGAGAAACAGGCAATAGCAGACACCTCACCAATACACATAAGGCACCATATAGAGAGCCTCATAGACCAATTCAGGAATGAAGTTATCAACGACCTGAAGCTAGAAGTATGCAGAATAGTTAGAGAAATGCTAAGTACCACCCAAGAAAAAACAGGTGGTGGAATGGAAGAACAGAAAAAAAGGGGAGAATTGTTTGATGGAGAAAACAGAGAAAGCATAGAATACGTGAAGCAGATTCAAAGGGACTACCAAGATACTAAGAAGTCTATAGAAGACTGGCATAACAGCTTGAAAGAAACTAAAGACAGACTATCTGAACTGGAGAGCAGACTTGTAATATGGGAGAATGAAGTGAAAAACTTCTTAAAAATAACAAAGAAACAAACAGCAATAATACAAAGACAAGAAGATGATAAGAGGATCCATAACTTAAGGATTAAGAACATAAAAGAAGAAGTAGGGACACAAACAAGTGAACTACAAAAGCTACTCACAGAAATAATCCAGGAGAATTTTCCTAATTTAGCAAAAGGTAAAGATACTCAGCTGTATGAGGCATACAGGACCCCAGCTACCTACAACCCAAACAGCCAGGCATATAATAATAAAACACCCAGGCATATAATAATAAAAATTCCAGAAATTCAATACAAGAACAGAATATTAAAAGCTGTCAGAGACAAGAAACAGACCACTTACAAGGGAACACCCATCAGAATTACAGCAGATTTCTCTGCACAAACCATCAAATCACGAAGAGCGTCGGGGGAAATAATTCAAGCTTTGAAAGATAATAATCTCCAGCCAAGATTGAGATATCCTGCACAACTATCCCTGGAAATTGATGGAAAAACAAGGTGCTTCCAGGATAAAGAGGAACTGGGGGAATTTGCAACCACCAATTCAACTCTACAGAGAGTATTGCAGGATATTCTAAAAAAAGAAAAATACAAAGAATCCAGAAATAATGGCAGAGAGGCCACAACGAATGGAGCAGAGAACAAAATGAAGAAGACAAACTGACAGCTACTGACAGAAAAAGAGCTCAACAGAAATGAGGCAGAGAGGATTGGATGATAGGAACAGCTATTTTGGAGAAAATGACATCTTAAGAGGTAATACTGATTTAGTATCATCTTGTTTTGAAGTCTCATCTAGCTTTTGTCCTTCTGTCTCCAATGGTCTAAATAGGCTGTATCTAATTGGATTTTATTATGTACGATAGTATAAGCAAAAACCTTTTAAAGACAAGGAGATTATACAGAAACCATTGTTCATTTTCTGTTAGTCGATTCTAAATACTCTGTAATGCTGTCATTCTCTTGAATGGTTTTACATTGTTTTGATATACTTA
Source organism: Cavia porcellus (assembly GCF_034190915.1). NCBI lineage: Eukaryota > Metazoa > Chordata > Mammalia > Rodentia > Caviidae > Cavia > Cavia porcellus. The sequence continues at coordinate 36,324,810 of NW_026947508.1, forward strand.
ATGCTACAGTATACGAAGTTGTACTCAAGGATTTCAAAGAAAGAGACAATATGGTAACTACTTTTAGGTTAGGATTATCTGGTGGTGAAACACTATTCTGCTTAAATGATTATGTTTTGAACTGCGCTGTTTCGTTGTTATGCCCTCTTTTATCTCAATCTCCACTCCATTATTTACTTTTTTATCTTTATCCTTTTAATTAAAGGAAAAAAAATAGCAGGATATATTATAGTAACCCACTTTGACTTTTCATTACCTTGATTTAAAGCCCTGTATTACTCTCACCATCTGGTTTTTAACTGATGTTCCCCTATTCTGTTTTGCTGGATAGTATCAGGTTCGAAAGTTTAGGCATCAGCTGTGAAGATAATGAGATTCATTATGACGCCCATTCTTGTTGACTTTTATCTACTTTTGAAGACCTACAATGTCTCCAATGTTTTGGTTTTGTCGGTTTTATTCTTTACTGCTTTGTTCAATTGTATTATAACTAACGATATAGGCAATTCTATTAGAGATAGCGGGAGGCATTATGGTAACCATTGTTGATCACCTTGTATTACGTTTTTACATTATCTATTATTTCCACCCTTTTGACTTGACCGATTCTGTTCTGTTATGTCACATTTGGTTTTACTCTCTTCCAAAAAAGTAATAAGAACCGTGGGAGCAATGAAACCCAAAATGTGTAATAGTCATGGTACAAAAGAGAGGAAAAGAAAGTGCTCCAAACTATATAACTGCATGTATATTTAAGTGTATAAGATAGAAAATGATATCACAGAGTTTTATTGGATCAATGGACAGAACTGTTTGCAGTATCATTGATGGAATGTCCACTTTACAAGCTTTTATTTTGTGACTTGAACAATTATTTCTAAGATGACAATATGTAATCCATTAACTAGTGATTTCCTACTGTTCATTTTTTTTCTGTAAATCTGTATAACTTGTACCCTTTCCCTGCTTTTTTTTTCTTTTCTCCTTAAATAAAATTTAAAAAAAAATCGAAAGAACCAAATGGATTATAGCAGACCTCCTGCGTCCTGATAATCAGAGTCACTTATCTCTGCTAAGGTAACTGCCTTTTCTTCTTGCCTTCTTGCCTGTGAATCTGTTGGTGTGAAGAAATTGAAGAATACAGGTATAGCTGTATCCAGTCCCACATGAATCACTGAGACTCTGGATGTGTCTCCCAACAAGATCTTTCCTTTGACCAGCTCTTATAAATTTGCAAATCCAAAAGTTTCACAGAATCCACAAGTGGGTCACTGAGTCTAAGCATGAAAAGAGGAACTCCTGTTTCTACCCCTTGGTTCCTAGGCCCAAATGTACATATAAAAGTTCTTTTGTGTGTGTGTGATACTGGGGATTGAACCCAGGGCTTTTGCTCTGAGCTACATTCCTAGTTATTCTTCGTTTTTAATGCTTCTTTTCCCTTTTCATTTTTTTTATTTTAAAGAGAACAAAACAAAACATAACATAACAAAGCAAATCAGAACCAAACAATGCAAGCAACACAGGACTTCAAAACAAGACAACAGGATATCAATGGTGGCTACCATAATGCCTCTTGTTTTCTTTAAAATAGTTAGCCATACCTTCACATAGGTATGGCTATATCAAACATAACAAAATAATATAAAACATAACAATAATATCAAACATAACAAAATAATATAAAACCAATCAAAAGAATGAAAGCATTACAGGACTTCAAAAGCAGATAACAGGAAATGAACAATGGTTACTATAATATCTCATTTTCTTCAAAAAAGTTGTCCATACTATTATTATACATCATAAAATTAAATAAAACATAACAGAAGAGAATAAATAAAAATAAAAGAATATGGGGCTGGAGATTTAGCTCAGCAGCATAAGCGCCTGCCTGGCAAGCAGGCAGTCGTGAGTTCAATCGCCGGTACCGATAAAAAAGAAAAAGACAAAAAAAAAAAAAAAAAAAAGAAAAATAAAAGAATAAAAGCATGATAGGACTGCAAAACAAGATGATAGTAAATCCTCAATGACTACCATAATGTCTTATTTTCTTCAAAATAGCTATTCATACTATCACACATAGTAAGATCAAACAAAACAAAACAGAACAAAGCCAATTAAATGAATGAAAGCATTATAACACTTCAAAACAATATAATAGGAAACCAACCATGATTACCATAATACATCCCATTATGTTCAAAATAGCTGCCCCTACCATCGGACAAAGTAAAATCTAACAAAACAAGACCGAACAAAGCCAACCATAACAAAACTGTGAAAACAATATATGGGTTCAAGACAAGACAATAAGAAATTAACAGTAGTTAGCACCTTTCCCTCCCAAGTGTTTTTTTCCCCTGTCACTGTTACAATAACTCTTGCTTTTTGGATCCCATTAACTCCTGTTTTTATGCTAGAGTTCATTCATATGAGTTCAAATTGTTTTGCCTATTTACCTATAAGAGCCTTGAGATTATTCTGCTTTCTAGTTGGGTAGCTTTCCATCGTATGAAAATACTGTTTCTTGTCCATTCTGCAGTTGATGAACGTGTTACCCTTGCTTTTTTCTGGTCTTCTGTCACATAGAACAATTGTTCTCGCTTTTTTGATTTTTAGTCTATGAATTTCCTTTTCAGTTAAATGTGTTTCAAGTATACAGTATGTCAGTGGATCTTGTTTCTTGGTCCACTCTTCCTGTGTTTCTTTTTATTGCTGAATTGAGTCCATCTACACTATTGGTTACAACTAGCATACATTAGTTTGTCTCTGCCATGCTTTCCTCTTGCTATTGGCCCTCCACTTTTTCCCTTCATTCAATTGCGTCTTGTTTGGTGATTCTCCTTTGCTGCTGTTCCTGGAAACATGGTCATCTCTCTCTCTCTCTCTCTAGAATATCCATTAGGGTTACTATAATACTCCTTTAGGAGTATTATACCCCTAAAGAGATACTATAATATCCTTCAGGTTCTCTGTCGGGTTGGTTTGGTGGTCATGAGTTCCTTAATTTGTTTTTTTATATCATGGAAGTATCTTATCTCTCCATCAATTTTGAAAGATAGTTTTGCAGGGTACATCAATCTGGGTTGGAAGTTGTTTTCTTTCAGAATTTGAAACACTTCGCTCCAAACTCTTCTTGATTTGATGGTATGTGTTGACAAGTCTGCTGTGATTCAGATTGGTTTTCCTTTATAGGTGATCTGTTTCTTTTCTCTAACAGATTTTAATATTCTGTCCTTGTGCTGAATTTCTGGATCTTGATCATTATATGTCTACATGTAATTGACTATGGCTAGTTGGAGATCTATATGTCTCACTTATCTGTATGCCAGATCCTTTTCCTACATTTGAGAAGTTTTCTGCTATTACTTCTGTAAATAGCGTTTTAATTTCATTTGTGTTGACCTCTGCCTCTCCACTGATAGGTATCACTCTTGGATTATGCTTCTTTGCATCATCTTGCAGCTGTTGAATTATTTCCTGATCCTTGTTATTTTTAAGAGCTCTTTCTTTTCATGATCGCTAGCTGTAATCCTGTCTTCGAGATCTGAAAATCTATCTTCAGTCTCTTTCAATTTTGCCAGCTTTTGATTGACTTTTAAATTTCCTGGGTATCTCTTTGAATCTGTTTCATGCATTGTAATTCCTTCATATATTGTTCATTCAAAGTTTCCATCATTTTCCTATGCTTCTCTTTTTTTAATCTATGTCTTCTTTAGATACGCTGAGCAATTCTTTCATTACATTTGTGATTTTTCTTTTCCCTGAGATATTATTTCTGATTTGATTGCTTTTACAATCCCATGAAGCTGTTTCTTTACTTGAGTTGCTATCCTCACAGAGATTTCAGGTGTGTAATTTCCATTTTCTTCTATGACAGTATCTCCCAGACTTGCTCTGTATGGGCTGGAGATTGCTTTTTATTCCTTCATCTTGACATTCTCCTGGGTTCCTCCCAACAAACTGGTTATGGGATCCCAGCCACTTCCCACGTTGGCTGGCGCTCTGCAGTGTAGGGGAATGGGACAGGAACCTGGGTTCCTCTGACCCCAGATTTACAGGGAGGCAGCAGGGTGTGGGGTGGGCTTCTCCAGAACCGTGCAGCTACACTGGGGCTTCCCCAATGACCAGGTGTGTGTGGAGGTGGGGCTTCTTCTCTCAGCCTGAGTGTCCACACTGGGACTCCTGCAATGGTGGCAAGACGCCCAGGGACATGTTTATCTGATTCTCCCAGTGGGTGATGGCTGCTTGAAGGGCCTCTAATGGTGACCTACAAGTGCATGGGGCTTATCTGGCTATGTACTGCTCCTGTTGACTGCCTGCAGGAAGGAGGCTTCTGGTGGTGGTGACCAGCAGGTGGAGGTGGACTGCTGGCTTTCTCTGCCTGTGCTGGCTGCCCACAGGAAGAACCCTTCCAGTGGCTGCATCTGGCAGGTGGAGGTGAATCTGTCTGGTTCTCTCTGCCCATGCTGGCTGCCCTCAGGAAGGAGTCTTCTGGTGGTGGTAGCTGGCAGGCAGAGTCAGATCTACTGGCTCTCTCTGCTAATTCTTGCTGCTCACTGGAAGGAGCTTTCCGGTGGCAGCAGCTGGCAGGCAGAGGCGGATCCTTTTTTTTGCTTTTTGAGACAAAGACTTGCCAAGTTGCCAAGTTGCCTGGGCTGGGCTCAAACTTTTGATTCTCCTGTTTCAACCTTCCAGAATGCTGAGGTTACAAGCATGTGACACCAAGTCTAGTTAATATAACATCTAATTTTAAAGTGCTTATTGTGTCCCAGAGCAGTTTCTTAATCTCGGTACTGTTGATACTTTGATAATAATTCCTTGTTGGTGTAAGAGGAGAGTGCTGTTGCCTGTGTAGGATGCACATCCCTGGATTCTACTTACTAGATGCCAGTAATATTACATCTCTCTGCCAACTATGCCCACACACTTAGTTGTGGCAGTGAAAATTGTCTCCATGCCAAATATGATGGCACATATCTATAATCCTAGTTACTTGGGAGGCTTAGCAAGAGTTCAAGCCCATCCTCAGTAACTTTGTAAGACCCTGTATCAAAGCATAAAGGGCTGGCACTGGGTGTAGTGGAACACATCAGCTACCCTAGCACTTGGAATGTTGAGACTAGAGGATCACCATGAGTTTAAGGTCAGACCGGGTTATACAGAGAGTTAAAGTCCAGCCTGGAATACACAGTAAGACTCTGTCTAAAACAACATCATCAACAAAAGCAACAACTCCAAAAAGTAAAGGGCTGGGGATGTGACTCAGTGGTAGAGCACATGTGTAGCATATACTAGGCCCTAGGTTCAATCCCCTGTACTGCTGGCATGGAAAATTGTTTCCACACAGTGCCAGGTATCTCCTAGAGGACAAAACTGCCCTCAGTTGAGTATCCAAGAAGATGGTGCCCTTTCTTGTAAAGTATTACCTCCTACAATATTCCACTGGGCCATTAATTGCTCCCAGTGCTCCATTAACCTGGCAGTTTCTGGTACAATAGTATGTGATGTAACCAATAGACCCAATGTTATGGGCTCACTCTTGTATATACTTTGTTGTAAAGCAGATTCTTTGGTATGACATGATGGTTCTAAGATCCTATGCTGGTGAGTCAAGTGCTTTGTGTAAACCTTTGGTTGGAAGTGCTGGCTAAAGTCCTACAGAAAGAAAAAGCAAATCCATAGCAAAAATAAATGTCTGTGCTCATCAAAATGAATTTCTCTTGTTCTTTCTAGAATGGAAAGAGCCTCAGTCAACCCCAGACTAATGCCTCAGTAGCTCAGCATTGGTCTGGGTGACTGGTAGACTGGACTTCTGCAATCAACCTTTGTAAGTAAGAACTGGTATAGCTGGACCCTTGAAAAACTTTTTCTTCCCTGCCATCGTGGTTACTTCATCTGAATGCTCACTGTGACATTACTAGAATAGTCAATGAGAGGGGTTGATTGATGTCAGCTGGCTGAGTCATTTTGTTTACATGATGTTTTAGAGCATCTTCCATGGTAGATGCATGAAGCATCTGGTGAGTGTTAACACATGACACAGTCTCTTCATGCTTTGTGACCATTCTCATGTGTGCATTCATCTGATACTACCCTATACCTCCATGTCTGTGGCTTTCCAATTTTGTTCTTTTTAGGTCTTTGACCAGTCAACTTAATATTTAATTATTGCCTATGAGTTCACATATACTTATTTTTAAAATTTTTATGAAAGAATAAAACAAACTTTCTGTTGTGCAAACATGAACTAAAAAAAATTAACAATAATAATGAAAATGGGAGCTTTGTGCACTGGCAGTATCATAATAATGAAATAGTAAGAAAATAACAATAGTTATTACACCAAGTATCACTGCCTTCAAACTACTCAGACTATAGACATAAACCAAAAATATCCTCACAAAAAGAACACAAACAGATAATAACACAAAACTTTCTTTTCAACAAATTAAGACAAGCTTGTAGTACAAACGAAACCAACTGAAATATTTTTAAAACAATCTAATTTGTATTTTGGGGAAGTATTTGAACGTCTCCCTAATTCCTATTTATCTCTCTTCTATTTTGCACACAGACACCTGTGTGTGTTTCTCATATAAGAGATAAACCATGCAATACTTGAGCTTGTATGTTTGACTTATTTATATAACATTATATTCTCAAGTTGTATCCATTTACCTATGAATGTCTCTTTATGACTGTGTAGTATTCCATTATATATACACACCATATTTTCCTTATCCATTTATCTGCTGGTAGACATATACACTGTTTCCAAGATCTAGTAAGTTGTTCTGTTACAAACATGGGTATAAATGTATCCTTGTAATATGATGCTTTTAACTCTTGGGATGACACCTGGAAAGAGGATGGCTGGGTCAAATGAAATTTCTATTATTATTTTTTGAGGCATCCATAGTGTTTGTACTGTGTTATATTCCCACCAACAGTTCCTTTGTAATAGAGTTCCTTTTTCTATACATCCTCACCAGCATTTATTATTATTAGATTTTTTGTAATAGCAATTATTTCTAGAGTAAGATGGTATCTCAGTGTAGTTTTAATTTGCATTTCTCTAATGGCCAGTGATAACAAACATTTTTTCATGTATTTATTGACCATTTCTACTTCTAAGAAGTGTCTATTCATTTTATTTGCTCATTTTTTGATTGAGTCTTTTACTTTGGGAGGTCCGATTTTTTTAGTTCTTTATACGTTTTTTATGTTAGTCCTCTGTCTATTGACTGGTTGGCAAGTTTTTTTCCCATTCATTAGATTGTCCCTTCACTCTGTTGATTATTTCTGTTGCTTTGCAGAGACTTTTATTTTGATATGATCCCATTTATTGATTCTTGATATTATTTCTTGTGCCATTGGGATTCTATTCAGAAAGTTCTTGTCTATGCCTATGCCTTTGAGAATTGTACTATTTTATCTTTCAGGAGACTAAGCATGTCTGTTTTAACATGTCTGTTTTAGATCTTTGATCCATTTTGATTTTAATTTAGTACATGGTGAGATATAGGTCTAGATTCAGTCTTCTAGATAACCTGTTTTACCAGCGACATTTATTAAAGAGGCAGTCTGTCCTCCTGTGTATGTTTTTGGTTCCTTTATCAAAGATCAAATAGCTCTATGTGTCTGGGGTTGTTCCTGGTCCTCTTCTGCTCCATTGATCCAGATGCTTGTTTTATGCCAGTACCATGCTATGCTGTTTTAACAATGTAGTTTTATAACATAACTTCAAATCTGGCAATGTGATGTCACCTGTTTCTTTTTCAGTGAGTTCATTATTAGTATATAGGAATACTATTGGTTTTTGTATATTTATTTTGTATCCTGCTACACTGTTGAATTTGGTTATCAATTCTAAGAGTCTAGTGGAGTTTCTGGATCTTGTAAGTAAAGGATTATGACACAATCATCTGTGCATAATGATATTTTGACTTCATCCTTTCTGTATATATCCTTTTTTACTTCTTTCTCCTGCCTGATTGCTCTGGGTAATATTTTGAGGACTTGAACAGGAGTTGTGAAAATGGATATCCTTGTCTTGTTTGGGATTTCAGAGGGAAGACTTTCAGCTTTTCTCCATTTAATATGATGTTGGAAGTAGGTTGGTCATAAATAGCTTTTATCATGTTTGAGATGAGGATCTTCTGTACCTGTTTTCTTCAAGCTTTTTTTTTCATAAATGGATATTGGATTTTGTCAAGTGCTTTTTCTGCATCTATTGAGATGATCATGTGATATTTATATTTGCTTATGTTTACATGATTAATTACACTTATTGACTGCCATATGTTGAACCATTCTTGCCTCCCTGGGGTGGAGCCTACTTTGTCATGGTGTAGGATCTGATTGGGGATTTGTTGCACTCTGCTTGCAGGTATCTTGTAAGGAATTTTTGCATCTATGTTCATTAGATAAATTGGCCTATAGTTCTCTTTTTTGGTTGAATCTTTGTCTAGTTTTGGGATTAGGATAATGTTACTTTCTGAAAATTATTTTGTTAATACTCCTTCCCTCTCAATTTCATTTAAAAAGTATGAGGAGTATTGGTATTAGAGCTGTCCGGAATTTCATCTGCAGAATTCATCTGTAAATCCATCAGTTCCCATGGTTTTCTTGGTAGGCTTTTAAAAATTATCACTACTGGGGCTGGGGATTTAGCTCAGTGGCATAAGTGCCTGCCTTGCAAGCAGGCAGTCATGAATTCGATCCCTGGTACCGATAAAAAGGAAAAAGACAAAAAAAAATTATCACTACTGCCAATTTCATTGCTTGTTATTGGGTTACTCAAGATTTTTATGTCTTTTTGGTTCAGTTTTGGTATCTAGAAGTCTCTCCATTTCTTTTGAGTTCTCCAATTGTTTGGCATATATGTTTCTGAAGTTCAGTATTTGCTAATAATCTTATAGATTTCAGCAGTGCCCATTGTGATTTCACCTTTTTCACTTCTTTTTTTTTTATTTAGAGAAAAAAGCAAAACAGAAAAAAAGGGTAAAAACAATACAGAATTCAAAAAAGTAAGAAATCACTAGTTGATAAATTACATATTGTTATCTTAGAAGTAGTTACTCAAGTTACAAAATCAAAGCATAAAAAGTGGACAATCAGACAATGACAGTACAAACCATTCTGTTTGATAAACTAACAAAAACTTAGTAGTATGGTCATCTGTCTTGCACACTTATACACATAGTTATATCCTTTAGAGCACTTTTGCCTTAATTATCTCAATATTATACATTTTGGATCTTATTACTCTTTCAGTTATTATTATTATTTTTTATACTAGAGACAATATAATATTTATAAATGTGAGTCTGACTTATTTCACTAGTGAGGACAGTCTCAAGTTGCTTCCATTTACCTTATAAAAGCCTCAAGATCATCCTTTTTATAGCTGAGTAACACTCCATGGTATAAAAAATACCAATCTTTTTTATCCATTCTACCTTTTCCACTTCTAATTGCATTAATTTGTATCTTTTATTCCCTTTTTTGGGTAAGGTTAGCCAAGTGTTTGTATATTTTATTTATTCTGTCAAAGAACCAGCTCTCCAATTCATTGATATTTTTTTTTTCTTTTGTTCCAGGGATCAAACTCAAGATTGTGTGCTTACCAGGCAGGTGACTAGGCCTCTGAGCTAAATCCCTGGCCCTCAATGATTCTTTATATTACTTTTTAAGTCTCCATTTCATTAATTTCTGCTTTAATCTTTATAATTTCCTTCCTTATATAAGCTCTGAGTTTGGACTGTTTTTGTTTTTCTAAGACCTTGAGATGCATCATTAGGTTATTTATTTGGCTCTTTCTGTTTTTGGGAATTCATTGCTATAAACTTCTGTCATCAGGCTGCTTTCACTGTGTCCCATAAGTTCTTGTATATTGTAATATTAATACAACTTTGTTCATGAACAGAAGTGTTTGGCAAAATTTTGCTTCCATTTGCAAACTTCACATCAAATGACAAATGTGACGACAGCCACCTTCCCCCAAATCATGGAATGAGTTGTTTGTAAACCAACGTACCACTGTACTAGCATTAGCAAATAATGTTAGGAACTATCTTATTTTTCCCTTAATTTTCTCTGTCACCCTGATTCAAGAGTACACTGTTTAATTTCCATATGTGTGCATAATTTCTGTGGGTTTTTTTATTATTGATTTCTAGTTTCATCACACTGTGATCTGATAATATGCATGGTAAATTTTTTATTCTTTTTAATTTACTTAGATTTAGACATGCTTTCTTAACTAGTATGTGACTTATTTTGGAGACAGTACCATGTGCTGGAAGACATCCACGTGGAAGAAACTGGATCATGAGGGCACTAAACTCGTAAGTAGATTATAAATTCATAGCTGAATGTATGTTAGGACCAGGGTGAAGGAGGTGCGGCAGACTGAAAGTCTGTTTCTCTCCCTACCACACTGCTTTCTTTCTTGTTTTTGGTTGCGCTGAGTTGGGCAGTTATCCTTTGCCATGCCTTTCCATCATGCTATTTCTGCCTTGGAGTCAGCCAACCATGGACTGAAACCTCCAAAACCATAAGCCAAAAAAGAAAAGAAAAAGATCTCTCAATCCACCCCTTCCCCCAGTACTGGAAACTGATTCCAGGCCTTCACACTAAGATACATGCCCAAACTTTTTGTTTTACATGTTGCAGCAAGGTTTCACTAGATCTCTAAATTGTCTGGCTTGGCTAGAACTTGTGATCCTCCTTCTTAGGCCTCCTAGAGTGTGCAACACCACACTAGATAAATTTCTTTTTTCACTTGTAGGTATCAGATACTTGTTCCAGCAACTGAAAGGTGAAAAATATACTGTCAGGACCCAGTTTTTAATTGAAGAATAAAGTTAAAGAAATTATCTTAGTCAGGTGTGGCAGTGTGTCTCTGTCATCCCAGCACTCTGGAGGCTGAAGCAGGAGGATGGCTTGAGGTCAAGGCCAGCCTGAACTACACAATGAGACTTTGTTTCAAAAAGAAAGAGGGGGGAGAGAAGGAGAGAGAAAGAGAGAGAGAAAGAGAGAGAGAAGAAAAGAAAAGAAAAAAGAAACAAAGAAAAGAAATTGGCTTAAAACTGGTAAACAAGTAAGGACATGGAGAGTACATGTCTACGGAGAAGATCTGAAGGGATACATTGGAGATAAAGAAACAATTAAGGTGCTTTCTGTTTTATTTTTGTTGACTCCTGCTTGATCTGTATAGCAGTTATTTTCTGTGTGTCAGGCACTGTTTAAGTTCTACATATGTTACTAAGTTAATGTGTATGACCTATTAAGTAGATATTGCTACTATGCACATTATACAGAGTAGGAAACTGAGACTTGGAGAGGCCATGTGACACCCTTTGGAGCACAGAGTTGATAAGTCACCAAACAGTGTGAGTCTCACAACTGTCTGGCTCCAAGATCTATTCTTTACATAGCCACACTCAGCCATTTTCTTCATGTCAGCTCTCATGACTAGCATGAGGAAAGAAGCATGTATACACATATGCTGACGCACAGGGGAGGCTTTCATGGTTATGGTTATGCTGTGCTATGCTGAAGAACATTAGGATTATTATTATTTCATTCAGTCTTTCATTCAACAAACATTCACAAAACACCTCATTGAAAATTACTAAAAAGGAAAATGTCACAACACTTCACTCTTGCAATTTCCCTGAAGGAAGGCTTCCCTACAAGTGAGGGTTACTGCTCAGATTTTGAGTATAGAAGAGAAAGCTTCTAAAAATAAAAAAATTTAAAAAAGAGAAAGCTTCTATAAGGGAAGATGTATTTATCTGCCCATAGTAGGCCTGAGGGCTGGGGGGAGGATAAGGTGGTTTAGCCATTAGGTCTAAGATGCAAATTTGCCATCCTTCGTGATATGAAGAGCTGCCCTTGTGGGATCTGAGTAGAGGTGTGGACAGTTTGGTCCTTTGATGAAAGACTGTGTGTCAGACCTTGTCTTCTCCAAGGTTTCTGTTTCTTGATGTCTCAGTAGCACCCAGTCATAGTTTGCCATTAGAGCTATCAATTACTTCCTACTTCATGGGTGCATGTTTCTACTTATTAAGTAGTTATGTAGCTGTTTGAGTCCGCTCCATTCCTTGAGTACATCTTGAGCTACAGTCACATCCTGACCCAGGATTTTTAGTTCAGCCTGGGAAGCTTAATTACCACAGTAACTTACATTTAGTAAGCACTTACTGCATACCAGGTCTTGTGCCAAGAATGACTTTCTTCAGTCGTCATGTCAACCCTCAAATTGAGACCCTGATCCACTGCTAAAGGTGGAAGAGGCAGTCAGCACACAGAAGCAGCTCTTTGCTGAGGCTTTGGCTGCCTTCCCTTCCCGTCCTGCACATCCGGTTCTGCGCAGAACCCGCACCTGCTTTACTGGCCTGCCATCAGCTTTTGGTTGGTTTTCTCTTGTCCTTTAATAGGCATTGCCACTAGGGCTGCTCCTTTTCCCTCAGCGTCTGAGCTTTTCCTGGTTGTGGCTCACACTGTTCCTTCTGCCCAGAGTCCCTGCTTCCCCGTTTTTACCTGGCAAAATCCTTATTTTCTGAGCCTCACTTTAATGTCATCCTGACCTCCCTGCCCTCCTCTGTCAGAACTAATTGGTCCATCTTTTGTGTTGCTCAGCTGCACTTATCTAGGAGACTATAGTTATTTGTTTGGCAACTCAGTCTGAGAGAAGAGATGCAGAGGCCCGGTCTCATCACCTTGTTGTCTCTAGGGCTCAAGGCTGCCCAGTGTTTTGAAAAGTCCATTGGTATTGAGGTAGGAGTTGTACAGTGTGACTAGGGACATCCTTGAGGTGGGACCAGCCTTAGTTTGCCCTGCATCTCTGCTCTCTGTCTAGCCTCCTCTTTAGCTTGCCAAAACTGGATTTCAGAGACTAAAACAGCATTTACCTTCAGCTGGAATATGTTGATCTCTTCTCCAGATGAACCTCCTTAGTGGCCAACCTGCCACCTGCCTCCTGCCCGGTATCCCCTTCAGCTCCTCCCCATTTAGCAGCATCTGTGGATTTCATTAACTTGCTACTTAACCCCTCTTGCTCAGATCAGCTCTGAAGATGATAAATCAGGCCCAGGGCTCATCCCTGCAGTGGCCGTCCTCTCCATATCCCCTCTAACGAGGCTCGGGCTGCCCTATTCATCACTGGCTGCCCTCTCCTTCTGCAGTTACATTGTCTGCACCCTCATACCCCTATACAGATGGTGTCAGTGTGATTAAAGCCTTTGGATTGAATTCTGCAACTGGATTTGGAGACAGCCCCTGGGACTGGCCAGTTTCCTGGGACAGGCCACCTCTGTCCCTGGGGGCTGTGGGCCTTGGCTTCCTGAACAGTGGGTAGCTCAAGATAGCACCCAGAGGCTACAGGTGATGGTGGCCAGGGAAAGGAAGAGCACATATAAACTGGGGTGGGGTGGGGGACCAGGCAAAGACTGGACCTGCATTCTTACTCCTGTATTTTTTCCCCCTTGAAATCTCTCTGAGGCTGCTCTTCTGTTTCCTGGGTAGGTAACTTGGGCCTCAGGGAAGTGCCAGAACTAGACCAGTGTGGGAGGTAGTGGCTTTCCAGGACATTCTGCAGTGACCCTTTTCCTCCTACGCTCTGATCCTGCTCCTTTTCCAAGCCCAGCTTATACATCATTGAATTTTCTTTTTCCTGCATTTTCCTTCTTCCTTGTCCCGCCTTGCTTTAGCCGGCAGGTCCCTCATCATACCTTCTTTCTCTTTTTTTCCCCCTGCCTCCTCCCCATTCTCTTAGTATTTTTTTTTTTTTTCTAGGTACAAGTCCCTAAAAGGGACTATACCAAACACCAAAGGTTAGGCCAGGGCCCTAACCTTTTCTAGTGTCTCCTGTTTCCCTTCCTTCAAAGATCCCTGCTCTCTGGACCCCCTTCATCACCTCCTCCCGCCCCCATTTGGTACCTTCATTGCCAGCCCTCACAGGAGACATCGTTGGAGCAGGTGTAGTTGAGAGGCCTGGCTCACAGCAGCCTCCCAAGAAACATAAATTGGGCCAAAATTGAAGCCTCCCCATCCTTCTTCCTCCCCTAGCTCTTCCCAGGTCCTGGATGACTGCTTATAAGGAGCCTCTTCTCTTGGCACCTACGTTTTGTCCCTGGGCAGGGATCAGGGTGGGAGGCGGAGGGAAGGTCAAGGCCACTGGATGTTCACTCAGCCCTCCATGTGTGCTTTTGGCAGGTGCTATTTCTACAACGTCTTCATTACCTCCTAATTGGCCAAATCTCTTTTCTTTATTTTTCTTGTTAAAGACAGATTTAAAGAACGAGTTCAGTAGCTCAGCCATTTTCAGACCATCATTAATTTCCCACCTTCTTATTTATTAATGGGGCAACTTCCTTGCTGGTATTTCTTGTTCCCTGGATATCTGTGTAAAAGCCTGCCTTGCTCACGCAGCCCCTGAGACCAGCGCTAACTCACTCTGACTTTGTGCTGCCCTCAGCTGCTCTGCTGTTCCCTCCCTCACCGCCACCCCCGCCCCACTTCCACCATAGCCCTTCCTGGTCCAGGCACCTCACCCAGCCTGGAGGGAGGACCGCAGGGAATGCCCCCTGCATCTAGGCACAGAGGCTTTCTTCTTGTGCATGCCAGGGACGGACACTCTCAGCTCGTTTCTCCAGCCATTGCTCCATCTACACTGTTCTAGCTCTATATCAGGCTGAAATATGTAGTCTTATTCACTTTTTAAGACCTTGAAGAAATTGCAGTGTAGGGAGCAACAGTGACTTGTCCAGGGCCACTTTGCTTACAAGGATATGAGTCCAGGTTTGCCTGGCTCCATAGTTAAGCACTTCCTCCATGCTAGTCTGTCTTTCTTTTTTTTGTCTTTTTCGTTTTTATCGGTACCAGGGATCAAACTCACGACTGCCTGCTTGCAAGGCAGGTGCTTATGCCGCTGAACTAAATCCCCAGCCCCGCTAGTCTGTCTTTTGTTTAGGACAAGTTTTGATAAGCAGGGGAAAACCAGGACCAACAAGACAACAGCATCACAGTGGGAAATAGAAGTTAGTGACCTGAATATTAGCACAACTGTGGTCAGCAAACTGTTGGTGACCTGTCCCTCCTTTTTGTATTTGTACCTCTGTGTGTCTTTATCCTCCCATGCCCATTACTTAAAGGTCTTACTGATGGTGACATTATTGACACTTGAAAGTGGTTATGTCAGGATACTTTCCGTACCTTGCAAAGGCAAGCCTGTGGCTCCTTCTGAGGCCTTCTGAATGTGTCTTGGCTGTGGCCTTTTGATTCTGGTTCTCTAGGAGCTTCAGCTCATCTCTCCAGGTAAACAGGCCCTGCTATTGCCCCTAAATCTTGCCATGTAGGGTGCAGGTGTCAGTAAGCACTGAGTTCCTTGAGCCAACAGCTACATGCCAGGTGTTGGTCAGAGTACATGCTGACTCCATTGATGGATCCCAAAGTGTCTTTACTATGGATGATGGGGGTAGAAGTATGGCCTTATTAGGATTCCTCCTTGATACTTTCTACAACCAGAAATATGCTTGTTATTCCCTAGATTCTGAGTGGCCAAAACTATAACTGCTTTCACATTACTAGTGAGAAGTGATGTGGTGATGAGTAGAGTGATTCCAAGCCAGGGTGCTGGCCAAGCATGACGACACCCTCAAGGCCCCTATGGTTATTGTCAAATGCCACAACAACTTTTTGGGTTGGAAATGAGAGCTAGTAGAAAAGCCTTTAGAAGCCTTGAGGGGAGAAGGGACAGAGAGGGAACTTAGGGCAGAATCATCCGACCTGATCTGGAAGCTAAGTCCCCTCAGCGGCAGTGGCCGTGGATTAGCAGCAGTGCTGTGGAGAAGTCCCCTGGGGCTGAGCCCAGGGAACTGTGTTTTCACACTAAAAGACCTTGTTTCTTGTCTCGTCCTGGTCATAACCCTGTTAATAGAGACATTAAGATGAATGATTGAGGCTGCCTCTTACTGCAGCTGGAAGGAGGGGGCAGCCTGGGTGACCCCGGACAGAGGGGACGTGGTAGAGATGGGGTGGAGGGGACAGGGAATTTAGGAAGCATTCCCCTCCAACACCAAACCCTAGCTTTGGTAGGCTGAAACCTCCTTTCCCCCACAAACCCTCAAAAGGCTGCCTCACCTGACAGGGCTTTGGCACTGAGCATCTACAGCTTTATTCTGCTTCTCCAGCCTCAAGGAGGGGATGATGCATGCAGGAAAAGCTATAGAATGCAAAGGGTGATGGCTGCTTTGGGCAGCTATCAATTACCAAGGCTCTCGAAGGGCTATGATAAGCTTCCATACACAGAGCTTTTCATATTATAAAACCAGTCGATAATCATTATTGGATGTTCAGATGGTTTAGGATTGTGTTTTATACTGTGTGCATTGTCACATGTTACCATCAGCCCCAAGCTGCAGGCCAAGTTATTATTCCCAATTTACAGATGAAAAAACTGACACTAGAAAAGCTAAGTCACTTGCCCAAAGTCACCCAACTAATAAGCCATGGAGTTAGTCTACAAACCCAGGTGGCCTGTGCTCATAACACTGTCACAGTTCGCTGCCTCTAGTTTTACAAATTGACCTCGCCTGGCACGAAGAGGAAGGTAGGAGTGGACTGAGATTTTGAATCAGATGGGGAATTGATTTAGAGGTCAGAGACAACAGTTAGGGATAAACAGGCTTGTCTTTGGATGGGGACGGAGAAGCAGCGGGCTCCAGGGAACACAGCTGAGACAGGCCTCATTTAGCATGTTTATGACAGGTCTGACTGAGGGCAGCCCAGGGAAAGCTGCCCCTTGTTAGATGACACTGAACACTTTGGGCAGGAAAATGTCTTGTTTTTTGTCTTCTCCTTACCTCTGCCCTTTACCCGGAACCTTGTTGACCATGGAACAAATCTTCAATAAACAGTGCTAAAATATAGATACTGAATAAAAATGAAGCACCACTGTGGCCTTGGGTCATACTTTGCAAACAAAATAAAACCAAATAAAACAAAACAACTCTACCTTGCTGATGTGAGTGAATGCATTTAGGGAAGTTGAGCTAGAGATACTCTGTGTGATCAAAAATTACAGTGAATATTTAAAGTTTTAAAGAACACTTATTTCAGTAAGGTACGTTGCCATGAATCCCTCTCACAATACTCCCCTTGCTTCAAACATATGTACCCCATTATTATTGCCCCTTTCTAAAGTAGTTCTGGAAGTTCTCATTTGTGTCTTCCATTGTGCTTTAATAGTTGCCTCGGTGTCCTGAAACAATTTTTCAGTGTTTACCTTTCATGGTCATTTTCACTTTGGGGATGAGCCAGGACCTGTAAGATTCCAGATCCAGTGAATTAAGTGGATGAGGACATAATGTTTTTATGAGCTTACCTTTCTGTTGGATGGTGCTCAGCTATAGCACTTGCTATATTTTTAAATCAAGTCTTACAGACACAAATGAGGACTTTCAGAACTTCAGAAAATGAATAAGCGTGTTCAAAACAAAGGTGCGCATTGTGGGGATAGGTAATGGCAATATATCTTGTACTGTAATAAATTTTGCAATTTTAACATTCACCATATATTTTGATCACATCTTGTACAGTGTAGTTTAGCAGCTTGCTAGCCCAAGTGTGGTCTAAGGGGCAGCAGCACCAGCCTCACCAGGGAATGCAGAATCTGAGGCCTTTTCCAGAGCTAAGTGATCATGATTTATATTTAAAAAGATGATTGCAATGAGGAATGATTATGTATTAAAATTTGAGAACTACTACTCTACCGGTCATAGGACTGACCCAGTTACTGGTTGTCTTTAAACCTGTTAGTTTTAAGGCTTTATATCACTCTCAAGATTAAGTCCAACATTTTATTATTTATGTATTTATTTTTATTATTATTTATGTATTTATTTTTGTTTTTTTGAGACTAACCGTGAATTTATAGCAATCTTCTTCTTCAGCCTCCTGAGTGCTGGGATTATAGATGTGCACCACCATGTCCAATCTCAAACACTTAAAAAGGTGTATTGGCTACTGGCTACTTGGGAGGCTGAGGCAGGAGGATCACTTTAAGCCTGGGAGTTTATGGCCAGCCTGAGCAATATAGTGAGACCCTGCTTCTTTAAAAAGGAGGAGAAGGAAGACATAAGAAAAAGAAAGGAGAAAGGAAAACAGAAAAGAAAGGAAAGGAAAGATTTCATGGCTGCATGATCTAACTCTTGCACAGGTTTTCAAATTCCTCCATCATCACTCCCTTTAGCACACCATGTGCTCCAGTCATAGGATTTCTTTCTATTCCATGGGGCCATTTTGCCCAGCACCTTTGCTCACGTTATTCTCTTTGCCTGGATGCCCTCTCTGAGTCACTCGTTTTCTCCCTTTGTTGGTCTGAGAAATTACTACTTAGCTTTTAAGATTGGACTTAAATGCCACCTGTTCTGAGAGGCCTTCCAGACCTTGTTAAGATACCTCCTCTTTGAATTCTCATTTCAAGTGGTTTTTATAATCACAGTAATCACTTTGAGTGACAATGATGTCTTTACCATTAGGTTCCCTTCATTAGAGTGTAAGATCTATGAGGGCAGGAGGTGTTTCTATTCTTCATGTCCTGTTCTTTTCTTTCATGGAGTCTAGAAATATTTTTTTGAATCTTGAGAAAGTATATGCTTGGATATATACTTAATTATCCGTAGGGTAAGTGAAGGCTGGGGTTCCTGGAAAAAATATTCTGAAGGATTTATGTGTTCCCCTAAAATCCCTCTGGCATTCTCAGATCCTGCAGCCTTGTGGTCCTAATCAGGCACTGCCCAGAGATACGATTGCTAAGCATGCCCCAGCCTTGTGGATCAGTCAGTGCTGATTTATACAGGGTTGAAAAGCTTTCTAAAGAAAAGTAAGTAGCACATCCATAGCTGCATCAGGTATGTACTAGCATGATTTGAACAGGGCTGGGTGACAACTCCCTAGACATCACATTGCTGGAAGGAGGAGTCTGGCAGGGTTAGCTGGTTTCCTCCACAGAACTTAAAGAGGGACCATACCTCTAGTTCAGTGTCAGTGCTCTTAGGTAAACACAGCCTAGCCTGGTTGTTTTGAAAGCAGTAGACAGGCACAATGAGAAGAGAGAGGGTTTAACAAGTGGAAGGAGCTCAAACAACACTGCTGGAGGATCTGTATCTCTCTAACTGAATATCAGATAGAAAGAATCACTTTCTCACTTTGCAGGAAAATTCCATGCTCTCATGCAGTCATGAAGCATGTCAAGAGAAGCATTCAATGGAAGGATCCAAGGTGTGCTTGATGGTAGAAGCCAGACTGATGGGTACAATTAAGGCTTGGAGGGCATTGCTAGGGACTGGCATTTCCACAGGAGCGGGTGGGAACCTAGAGTTAGTAAGACTGTCATATTATTGTTAATGTAAAGTCATTTAGACCATGAGCTGGTATAGATTGTAGACCAGGAACATCTGCATTACTGCAGACGAATTACAAGGTAGCTTAGGAAACAGAACTACTATAAAGCAGCAGTTTACTAGTGGATTTGAAAAGATGAAGATTCTGGCCTGGAAGAAGGTGAATGCTGGTGGCTGATTGGTGATGGGAAAGCCTCCATAGGTAACCTGAAACCGAGATAGGAAAAGGTAAGGGTGGGAGTCCAGTGGCTCTTTTTTTTTTTTTTTTTTTTTGTCTTTTTCCTTTTTATCGGTACCGGGGATTGAACTCACGGCTGCCTGCTTGCAAGGCAGGCGCTTATGCCGCTGAGCTAAATCTCCAGCCCCTCCAGTGGCTCTTGAGCAAAGTCAAGTAAAGAGTGAAGGATGCTTTACTCACTAAGTACTTCCCTTATGCTGAGTGAGTACTGTAAGAGGTGCTTTCTTCACTATATTGGTGACGTAGATTCTCCATTTTGTAGTTGAGGAAGCAGGCCCAGAAAGTTAACTTCACTTATTTATCAAACAAATACACATAAAATATGAAGATGATTAAGACATAGTCCTTTCCCTTGAGGATCTCAGAATATTGCAGGAGAGAGACACACAGGCAATCATTTTATTACAGAATAGTGCTTAGACAAGAGTGAATGTAATCATAAGGTACAGTGAAGCCACAAGGATTCCTCGAGTCACAGGGTCAGTAAGCATTAGAGCCAGGACTCAAATCATGAATTTTCTAGGTTTTAACTTTACTACCTTTTACCACTCTAGCTGTATAGTTACAGTTTTCAGAGCCCTTAGTATTATTAATCATAGTTCTGGTGGTGGGCAATGTTCATGAACAAGGAGAGGATACTGGGAATTGGGATGTGATGGTTGACCCAGTAGCATCTCAGTCCCAGAGTGCAGATGGTACCCTCAAGTTAACCAGGGTATGGGGACTCCAGGGAACCTCTCTCTTCAAACAGAACTAATTCTACAGCTTAGGTATCAGTGAGTAGTTCTCACTACAGGAGCGACTGGGACACTGAAGGCAAGAAACCAGGCTGGTCAATTCTTGGGCTGGCAGAAGTTGCCCATTCTCTAAGACCATCATCATCTGTTTGTTTCTTTCTAGTCCAATAGATCCTGACACTACTACATGCCTTTTTGAAAGCAGTGTCTTTTCTTTTAAACTCTACATTTTCTTCCCTTCTACACACCAGATTTGGAAGGAGCCTGGGGCCACAATCTTTTGTGGGAATGCCTTGCCTCTGACTAGAGGTTGGGTAGCCCAGGGGGACCTCATACAGATAGGACAGGGATATGGGACATTTCTTGATATATCAGAGCTACACCTGTGGGGCGTGTGATTGTAATTTTCTCTGAGCCCGGGGGGCAAGGCAGGGTGAAGTCAGAGAGGCAGGGGGAGACAGGAAGCAAGGATTAGAGAGCAGATAGAGTAGGCAGAGAAAGTAGAACAGCTTGGGAAAGAGCCTCCTCAGGCAGCTGGCTCCATTTGATTTCCGATTTAAAGGGGAGGCTTAGATAGCAAAGAAGAAAAAGGCTAATAAGAAAAATATTAAACTGCAGTGTGTGTGTCCCTGGGGATTTCCTGTTGCCATGACTGACCTCCCAGAGAGCGCCATTCGTTCCCGAACATGGCAGCTTTATAGGCACTTGTAGGCCTGCAAAGAACACCAATTTGCTTCTGCAGTTTGTTTTCATAACTGAAACTTTCAATAAATCTATATTAAAATCAAAGGGAAAATTAACTAGGCCCCAGTGAGGGGCATAGAGATAAGGGAGCATATTACCACCCTGGCCTCAGCCACCCTACATCGGTCTCTTAGTTCAGATTCAGGTCACCAGGGAGATGAATGGCCCAGGCTCATGGGAGAATAGCTATGGAGAAAGCAACGAGAAAAAGGCCTGGCCAAGTCCAAGTCCCCCTGTTCTTTCCGCAGCAGAAGACTGCTGAGGTTAGAGGGAGATAGTGGCATGGTGCTCCAGGAATGGAGAGGAGTTGGCTAGAGTGAGTGAGTCATAACAACAGCCACTATTTACTGAATTGTATGCCAGGTACCGTGCTAACACTTACGCATTTTATTCTAAAAGCAGGTAGGTTATAGGTGTTATCTTCACTCTAGAGATGAAGAAACAATCTCCGAGAGGTATGTGACTTGTCTAAGATCACAGATAGAAGGCTCAAACCTGCAAAGGTTCTCTGCAAGCCCGCGTGCCTCATAACTGCGCCGTCTCGTCTTAATGTAGCTTATAGTGATGATGATAACAGCAGCAGTTTTTCTAGTTCTCAGATAAAATGATTTCAGAATACCTGGGTTCTCCCAACGGTATGTGTTTGGGGGTTGCCAGGCACTGTTCTTGGGTCTTGTGTTCATTGCTCTTGAATTGCTGGTTAACATCCCAGCTTTGATGGCCATCTTGCTGTTTTTTTTCCTAGTGGGCTGAAGGGTAATTCAACCAGTTTGGTGCTGTCTTTGGTTCCTGCTCTCGGGGTTCACTGTAGTCAGTTAATTAGTCTGGAAACTGGAAGGCTTCCCAAGGTGTGTCTGAAACTGTGCACTTGTCTTACTTTCCTGCCTGCCTAAATATGCTTGCCCCATCTACACTTTGACCCAGGGCCTTGGCCACAGCTTACAAGGCAGCCCAGCTGCTATTATCACCTCATCTGGCTATTTCCGCTTCCTCTGGGATGAGGCTTAGGTTTTGACACAGCCTTCACTGTGCCCATGGTGGAGGTCTGCAGTGGGACCAATTTTACCAAACCAGAGAATTTGACTTCCACCATTTCTAGTATTTGATGAACCATTGTGCTTCAGGGTGTGGAATCTGGCGCCCCCTGTGGCTACCAGAGTGGTAGGGTAACACAAGCCTTCCCTTCTCCCTGAGAAGAGATCCTTCTCAACTGTTCATCTAGAATTAATTTGTATGACAGAGTAGTTAGTGTGTTTTATTTGAAGTGCTGGTAGTACACTGCCTTATATTTTCACTCCCTTTTACCCTGATTCACTTCTTTTCCCTCTTACTCTTGCTGCCCTGGGTTTATATTTCCCAGTTAAATCTTATCCTACAAGCTTTGCCTCAAGCTTTTTGTTTTGTTTTGTTTTGTAGTACAGGGAGTTAAATTCAGGGCCTTGCTCACTTCCACTGAGCTACATTTCTAAACTACTTTGATAGAGGGTCTAAGTCACCTAGGTTGGCTTTAAATTTATGATCTTTCTGCCTCAGCTTTGTAAATAGCTGGGGTTATAGGCATGTGCCACCACATCAGGCTCAGGCTCTGTTTCCTAGGTGATCAAATCACACACCACAGAGCCAAGACTTGAGGAGCCAAACGATGGGTTAGATAGTAGTGCAAGATACTGTGTATATATTGAACTCTTAAATTGTTCTAGTATTTGAGTTCATGTGCCTAGTGTTTGTCCAAAAAAAGCTTACAGCCTGGTAATGTCCTCGAAGCTGTATAATTGAGTCCTAGAGCACCAAAAGGGAAGGATCACAGTCTAGGGGGAAGTCAAATTAATCATGGGAGGCTAAGTGGAGAGTATTTCAGTTGGACCTTAAAGAAGGCCACCAATCCAGATAGGTAAAGTATTTAATTCTTACAGCTAAGAAGGTTGTCTATGTCTCATTTAGGCCAGAATTTAAGATATAACAAAGCCAGAGATAGAAGTGGCCATGTTTTGTCTTCTATTTTATTTTTGGGTGGTATTGAGGACTGGACCCAGAGACTTATATTGAGTTACATCCCCAGGCCTCAGTCCTCCACCTTTTTTTTTGTTTTTTGAAACAGGGTCTGCTTATGTTTTTAGCCTTAAACTTGTTGTGGCCTTAAATTCATTGTGATCCTTTTGCCTCAGCCTCCTGAATGCTGGGATCACTCTGCCCCAGGCCTTTCTTATCTTTGTTTTGAGACAGAATCTAGCAAACTAGATTCATGTTTGCCTTGAATTTGAAACTTTCTTCCTCATCTTTTTGAGTAGCTAGGATTACAGGCTTGTGCTGCAGCACCTGCCTCTTATTTTTATATGTACTTGTCTATTATTTGTTCTTTTCCCTTCATCCCTTCTCATGTCCCTTCTGCTGTTTAGTTCCTTATTGGTTCACAGGCAGTTCTTGCATGCCAGCTTTATGTCCGGTACTGTACTGGGTATTACTGATACATGAACAATATGGAAACAATACTTATACTGAAGGAGATTAAAGTGTTGGAGGAGTGATGACAAGGAAATAGATAATTATAAAACACTGGTCAATTCTGTATGGGCATAATAGCATAAACTAACTCATTGTGTTGATGAGATTAAGGAATATACTCCCTAATATAGGAATTACCAAGTATGTCCAGTGTAGGCAGGAACCACTATGTCAAGATCTCAGAGGTGATAGGGAATATTATCATCCAAAGTGAGAATAAGGAAATGGCAGACAGGAGCTGGTAACTGAAGCTGGCCCATAGGATAGGGTCTGATTGACTGACAGGCTGTCAAAATCATCATTGTCTTGGTTAAACTGAGCTTCTCAGTTCATTTCCTGGTACTTATGGTTTCCCAGAAAGGCATAACCATGATGGAGAAATATACCTCTGGTCTTGATGAGAGTTCTGTCCATCCAACTGGAGAGACTATGGAAGCTGTAGCCAGAATCCTTTTAACCCCAATATTTCCTCTGACGGGACCGAAAACAAGTCAGTTCTCTCCTCCTTAGAAAGGCCCTTTAGAAATCTAAGCATTTGCTTCTTAGCCCATTTTTTCTTCCCTCCTCACCCAGGTTTCTCCCAGGCCTACATCCAAGAGTAGATGATAATTACTTGTTGAATGAATGAACCATCAGAATATGTAAGCTTATAGGCCTATATTCACCTCATGCATATGTTGAAAGAAAACGGAGGTGGGGCACCTGGATCGCTCTAGAACTGAGGAAGTTTTTGTTTTTTAAAAAATCCCTACTGCAGTACCCAAGGGACCCCTTCTCTTCTGGGAACGTGTAATCTCAAAACTACAAGTCCCATAAGGCCAGTCTCTGCCAATCGCCATGTTGGCACACGTTAGCGCGCATGTCGTCGGGAGAGGTAGCTTTTGGAGCTAAGAAGCCCGGCCCCATGTCAGCTTATTGGTCAAAGGGGCCGACGGCTGGCTCACCGGTTGGCCATCGCGCCCGCCCGTCCTTCACGTCGATCGGGGTCAGAGTGCGCGGAGGTGAGTCGGTGTGTTGTGGACTCGTGGTGCTGGCTGCCGCTGTTGAAGCGGCCAGGAACGGGCGGTGGGGAGCGGGCAGAGCTGGCCCAGCCTCTGCCTGGCCGGCGCCGCATTCGGCGCGGGCCGTGCCCGCCGCCGTCAACTGCTCTAAGCTCCTGCTGAGGCAGAGGGAGACGTCGGGGCCTTCATCTGGAGGGAGCCTGCCGCACTAGCCCCTAGGAGGGGGCGTTGCCATGGCGACAGCCTCTCCCGCAGCTGACGGGGGGCGGGGGCGGCCCTGGGAAGGAGGGCTGGTCGCCTGGCCCCCTGCCCCTCCCCTTACTCTCCCCTGGACTTGGATGGGCCCGAGTTGGGGGCAACATCCTGGGGTGGGTGATGCTGATAGTCCCCCTCCCCCACTTTGGGCCCTGGTTTATGCATGCTGGGTGTAGAGTCGTGGTATGCATAGTTTGGGTAGCGTGGGGTGCTTACCCCTGTGCTCATTTTGGATGCATGATCTACTGAGTAATGTTCTGGTGAAGGGGGAGTGGGGCAGGGTTTTGCAGGACAGAGTAGGTGAGTTGATTAAGGAGACTGACTTCTTGGGGTTACTAGAGAAGAGGAAGAACGGTTTGACCAGAGAGGTTAGAAACAGCAAGGAGACAGATAAAATCACAACACATGCGCACACACAAGTTAGCAGGTTAGCTCTGTAAATCCCAAGTAGTGGAAGTAGAGATGGTGGAAGGAGTCAAGAAAGGCTTAATCTGGCTAGGTTTGTTTGCCTTCCTACAAATGTTTCAGCAACAGGTGTTTTCTTAGAACAGAAAGACATGAACTTGGACTGAGGCTTGGCTGTGAATTCTTGCACAATATAACTCTCCTTGGTGACCTGGGAGATACTGAATTGCAGGTGTGGAGTTTGTTGTTAGGGTTGGATTTTGCAACAGACTGACCATGAATGTCTACTAGAGGTCTCTGCTCACTTCTGTAGCATTTGCTCTTAGATATTTCTGAGCATAAGAGCAGCAAAGCTTGAACCCCATTGGTTAGAGTATACTCTATTTAAAGGATAGTGGATTGTGATTGGTTGAATGACTTTTGATTGTAGAGTTTTTGAGCAATTGGCTTCATCAAATTCTGATTTATTCTGACTTTATCATACACAGCATACCTTGTTGTAGTGGGCTCGTTCTTGGAGCTTAAGTATATTATACCTGACTCCCCTACCATTTAAAAGCCAATTTATAAACAGAGATTTGGAGTGTGACTCTGCTAATATGTGTCTGTGATCTTGGTTAGAAACCCACTTGGCTGCCTTTCCTCAGGAGGTGCAGAGGGGGGAAGGGAGCTGCCGGGAAGTGATTGATAAGGTTTCCTTTATGGATTCTGTGGTGCTTCACTGGAGCTCAGAGCTCTTTGGCAACTTAAGCACTCCAAATTAAAAGCTCATTAACAATTCCTGCCCAAAGATCCTGTAAATAATCAGCTAGCTAGGTCATAAGCTTGGCTCAGAGCTCTCTTTCCTATTTGAAAATTACAAATAAAGGTGCTTTTATTCCCTTTCATTTTGAAAAGTGTTTTTCTCTGAGTTGGGGTAAGTTATTGAATGACCTTTTCTCAGAGTACTAAAGTAGAATAAAGACTAAAATGTGTAAATGGCAGAAAGGAATATGTTGGTTCCAATCATAGATGTTTCTGTAGAGAAGGCATCACTAACTTACAACATGATCTCTTCAGCTTCTTGTCCTTTGGAAGATCTGAGTTAGGTTATAAGTATAATTTTATGTTTTGACTTGGGATTTGGTTACTTTGACTTTCTTAGAACTTGAGAGAGAAGAGATGTAGAAGTATCTTAAAAGTATTTCTTGGTCTATAAGGCCATTTGCATTATGGCCTGGAGATTTGTGGCAACACATTTTCCCCAGTCCTGAGGTCCAGCCTCAATTCCTAACTTCTGTTACTAACACTGTCTCCTTCTTGTGGAAATAGAATTCTAAAAATTATTCTGCAGCCACCACTTTATGTCCTTTCACAGTCCAGACACAGATACTGTAAATATTTGGGATTTCTAGGAAATAAGCCTTCTTAGGAAGAAAAGTTTGCTACTAGAGAATGTGTGTGTATGTTGTTCCACAAGCAAATGAGTCTCTGATAGCTTTTGAAAGCTCTGTAAGGGCAATGTTTTTCTACATAAACAGCTTTCTGCCAAAGTTGGAGTTTAGGAGTTTCAAGAGTAGTGTAATCCTTAGTGGGGACTTGGTCTTTTGTATTGAAATAGACTTGTTGCAGAGACATATGTTTGTCCACAGCATTGGGGCTTTCCAGCTCTCACAGAACCTTCGCCATCCCCAGCTGCCAGTCTTGGCATCTTCGAAGTAAGAAGAGGTGAGAATTCTGTTGCATGGTCAAGTTTGGCTTAACTTCTTCTTTTTGAGTGTTTAAGTTTGGTGATACGGGGTGGGGGTTGGTGCAGATTATATTTTTATGTAGGTTTTTCTGATAAGACAACGTATGCTCAAAACCTATTGAAGTTTACCCAACATTTGTGGAGTTCAGAGTTGGAGGTGGGGAATCCAGATTCTCTAATTCTGTCATGATTTCTGTAACCGGTATCTCATGAGCACTTGCTTTAGGTTCAGGATGGTTGAATAGAGACAGAAATTAGTCCTTTATTTAAGAAATATACATCTTAATATATTTGGAAGAAACATGTTCATTTGGTTCTTGATAATATATCTGACCAGTCTTTGGGACCTTGATTTAACTTGAATTTTGTGTCGTCTTTGAATAGATGGCTAGTCCTAACCTATCTCCATTTCGCCAAGACCAGGATCTGGTTGAAAAAGTAGATTTAGGATTAGACTGGTAGTGAGTGGAGAGTGGAAAAAAAGATGAGAAGTTGCAAAATTTTTCCATAAAGGATGAGATAGAAAATGTTAGGGTTTCATGGGTCTCTGTCACAGGTAGTCTACACAGTTGTGCAGTTTGCATGAAGATAACCATAGTATAAAAAAGAACAACCATGGCTGTGTACCAATAAAAATTTACTTATAAAAAAAGGTAGCACATAGATTTGGCAAATGGACTATAGTTTGGTGACCCTGGATGAGATTTAGCAGTAAGAAGCTGTTGGTTTTAATGGTAGATGATTGACATTAAATTTATGTTGTAGAAAGTTTGATGTTAGTGTGAAGAATGGATTGATTGGATTAGGTAATACTGGAAGTAGACCATTAAGGAGGGTGTGGTGGTTAATTTGGTAGCACTTTGTATTTCCCCTTTTGTGGTAGTATTTTGGTCCTTAAACACTAAGTATGGGCTCAGGGATATAGCCCAGTGGCACAGCACCTGCCTGGCAAGCATAAGGTTGAGAGTTCAAACTCTAGTACAAACAACAAAATAACAACAACAAAAAGATCCTCAATATCACTAAATCTGCATACATGTACATATTGGTTTTCTTTAGTAACTTTTTGCCCATCTGTTGGAACTTAGAAGACGTCTACCAAAGAATGTATTAGGTCCCATTTTACAGACAGAAGAGATATAGGAAGGAAAATTGGTGTAGAATGAATTAAAAAATTTTGGAAACTATTTTCTATTAAAGGAAATGTAGAATAAATGGAGCCCTGGGAGAGATCTTGGTTTTAGGGCTTATAGGTTAGTATCAGTTGCTTCAAACTTCTTGAACTGTACACACAGAAACTGACCCGTATTTGTAAGCTTTCTAGGTATTGTCCTCGTTCTGTATTGTCCTACACAATCTCTCCTTCCTTGTTTATAGCAGACTAATCATTTTTTCTTGAGTTTCGGAAAGTCTCCCAGTTCAGGTATGGTGGTACATGTGGGCACAAGGAGCAGATAAAGTGTTTGTTGAATGTGTAATGGTAGGTTCATGAGGGTCTAGTGAGTGCTGTACCTGCTTTTCCCCTTTGTCTTCCTCTTCCTGTGAGCCCTGGTGTACTTGGATTGCTGGAGGGAAGCTTATAGGTTTCTGATAATCTTTATGTGACCTTGAACAAGTGATTATCTCTGAGCTTCACTTTTCTTATCTATAAAGTGGAGATAATGGGTTTGTGAAAGGCTTTACTAAGATACGTAAAGTTCTTAGCAGAGTCTCTTCCTCCTATGTTTTATTATTAGTATTTCACACAATTAGTAATTATTTAAAAAGAGACAGTAGTTGAGTGACTTGGCCTTTGGTTTAGTATGTTTTAGGTCTACACAGTTGTCATTTTGTCCATGTGACAGAAATGCAGCACCTGGTGCTGGTAGCACCAGGAGAAAAGTTAATAATATAACTCTACTGCTTTTCATGATGAAGATTTGCACACATCAAGATTTCCATTCCAGAACTTTTTTATGGTGGACCTTTTTTCAGGGTAGTCTCAATACCATCTATAAAATGAATTAAGTCAGTGGCTTCCCAATAGAATTCATCAAAGTGTGACCAGTGATTTCTCCCGGTCTGAGGTTATTTATTAGTGTTGCCATCCTTGTGGTCCTCTATCTTTGTGAAGTGCCTCTGCAATTTTTTTTTTTTGTTGTTGTTGTTGTTAAATTACTTTTTACTTCTATGCTAGGAAGTAGATCAGGTGATCAGCATTTGTTTCTTTGCTGTCTTGTGAGGCAACTGAGGCCCAAGAAAGTTAAGTGAGTTGCCCAAAATCATGCTGTGAGGTACTGTAAAAGCTAGTGCAAATTTGTCTCCAGATAAAATTGTGTTATTTTATTGCTGTAATTTCTCTTCCCTTGAGTGAGAGATGCGAAGTCATTGCAAAACTGCAGTCTGATGAATGGCTCGTTTAGATCTACTAAGTTTGATTTGAATTCTCCTTTATCCATTTGGTTCTGTTGGGTTTTAATTGTTGACTGCAAGGACCAGACCTGCTGGGAAGCAGATTTCCTTTGGGTTGTTGTTTTTAGCCTTTTCTCCTTGGGGGACATTCCTTGGGGAGCCTTGGGTTACTAAGGAGGGATTGCTTTGTTATGTTCAAAATTGTGCCTTGTGCCTCACAGCTACAGGTAAAATCAAAAGGCAGATAATTTATGGGAGTGTCAAAGCTGGCCGCTGGCACCTCAGGAGGCCATTAGTATGCCTGTTCAGACCCTCTGTGTCCTTGCGATTGATTCCTCTTTGCATGAGCTTGATTTGGGAAGCTGTAGATCTGTGGGTAGTGATTGGATATGACAGGCCAAACACTGGTCCCTAAATTAATCCTTTTAATAGTATTCTGGCAATATTCTCATTCTCATTCTCTCTCTGTCTCTGTCTCTGTCTCTCTCTGCTCTCTCCCTGAAAGACAGATTGGGTGGGCTTAGAGAATGATAGAGAAAGAAAAGAACCTTTGTTGGTGCTTGGGCTGTGTGCTGTTCTGGTATGTTCTAATTCCAGAGCAGTTGGCAACATGATTTTAGGCATGTTAATTCATTCAAGTTTATATTCACACTTTGTGCCTGACCCTAAGGAACATATGAATGAATAAAATGTAGTCCTTGCCCTCAAAGATCTAATTCAGCATTTCTCAGCTTTTAAAATGCATTCACTGTAGAAAACTAATGTCTTACTTTTCTTTAATATATATGCATTTAAAAATGTGTGAAAGGGTCTGACGAAAAAACAAGTCAAAGAATTGTATTAAATATGCTTTTTGAAAAATAAACAAGTACACACATGTCTTCCAATCTTTCCCCTTAACTCTTTGAAAATTACTACTAGTAAGAGAAATAAATATTTGACACCTTACGATATAAACTTAATCATGTGTGAGGGTGTGCACTTATAATCCCAGCTACTCAGGAGGCTGAGGCAGGAGGATTATAAATTTGAGCCCAGCTTGGGTAATTTAGTGATTTAGTGAGACCCTGTCTCAAAATATACAAGATGGTAGAGATGTATCTTAATGCAAAGATCTTGGCTCAGTCCTCAGTACCACAAAAGAAAACAAAAAACGTGTTTCTTAGACACACTTAAGCAATTAATTTTATCAGAGAAAAGGAAATTTGTTCTGGGTTTGAAGGAGCGATGATTTTTGTGGTGAAAAATGGAAGTGTGCTCTAAAACAAAGGGAGTAGCATTTGCCAAGGCATAGATTGTAACAGGAAACATACCTTTGGGGACCTGAGCAAGAGCTGACTGTAACCTGTGCCTTCTGTCAGTTTCTCACTCTGTAAGATGGGAAAGGTTTGCACTGCTGCAGTTTTGTTGAAGAAAAGGCTTTGAGCTCCTCTCGCTGCAGTTGCTTTAATCCAAGGCACCTCTTCCTGTTTCTGCTTTTATGCTCAGGGCTATGCTTTGTTTTTCTTTTAAAATATAAAAAATTATAGCCACGCATGTGGTGTGCACCTGTAGTCCTGACTCTCTGAGAGACTAAGTCAGAAAAATTGCAAGTTCAAGTCTAGCATGGGCAATTTAATGACTTACTGAGACCCTGTCTCTAAATAAAAAATGAAAAAAATTAGGGGCTGGGGCAATAGCTCAGTGGTATAAGTGCCTGTCTGGCAAGTGCAAGGTCCTGAGTTGGATTCCTGGTAAACCCCTCCTTCCCTGCCAGAATTAAAAAGGGCTGGGGATGTAGCTCATTGTGAAGATCCTGGGGTTCACTACTGAGTAAACACACACACACACACACACACACACACACACACACACACGAGAGAGAGAGAGAGAGAGAGAGAGAGAGAGAGAGAGAGAACAAATTTGTACGATTTAAAATAGATTTAGTTATTGTTCAAGACTGAGTTAGTTTGGTTAAAATCACACCTTACCTCAAAAGAATAATTGAAATTGAAAAATTATTGATATACCCTGTGGCTGATGAGTGAATCAGTCAAGTGGGACAAATGTGGGCCCTCAAACCATGGCAGAGAAGAACAGAGCCCCTCAAAGAATTGAATACCTGTAAGTCTTACTGTCCTCAATTGTACAGTGGAAATAGTGTTAACTATTTTGCTTGATAGTTGGGAGATTAAATGAGCTAAACTATATAAGTAAGCAATACAGTGCCTGGCTTATAGGAGTTTTTCAGAAAATGGTATTTGTTTGTTCTCTTGCATTAACAGTAGTAGCTGCATTTGTTGATTATGTACTATTGTGCAAAGCATCCTATGAATGAATTGAACTTAAAGATACTGGTATTATAGCTAGTATTGCAAAAATATATATTGGAGTAAGGATTTTTTTTTTTCTTTTGAGACAGGGTCTTGTGTAGTTCAAGCTGGCCTTGAACTCATGGGGATTCGCCTGTCTTGCTTCCTGAGTGCTGGGATTATGAGTGTATTGCCACCATGCCTGGCTGGAGTCAGGATTTAAATACAGATTTGTCTAGTATTGGTGTTTTAAAAAGTACATGGCTGCTTCAGCACCAGTTCTCCATCTTGGAAGCTAGAGTATAGAAGGTATTTGACGATCTGAATACTGCTGTTCTGTAGATGCCTTCTAAAAGTGTGGGGAGTACTTAAGGGCCATCCTGTGGTCTTTCCTCATTCCTAGTTTCCTTGTGGTGTGTTGGGAAACCAGGCTTTGTGCCTTCGTTTGTAGGGTTGAACAGCAGCTGACTTGCAGGACTTTGCAAAGAGATGTCTTCCATCTTTGGTTCCTGGAAAAACCATGTCTAAGCTAGTGGCATGGCTTATTTAGCAGATAGCAATCCCATCAAACAGTTGCCTTTTTAAATGTTCTGCCACAAGCTGCTGAGATGGGATATTTGAAGGGGAGAGTCGGTTTGCTGTGGCCTCTGATCTTGCCTTAAGGATTTGGCATTCCTGAAGTCCTTTGGTGATGGTAGATCTGCTGGTAGTTTGGGATTAGCTGCCTCTGCTTTCTTGCGGGGCTTTCTATAACCCTGTGGTTGAGTAGAAGCTGCTGTAGTTATAGACTGAGGCAGTGACAGGCTGCAGAGAGGACTCTGAATAAAAAAGTCTGCTTTGTTTCTCTCTGTGGTCATCCAAAAGTCATGTAGAGGTTTCAGGGATCATCAGTGTAATTGATAGCATTTACCAAACTAGACACAGCCCTCAGGCTTCTGCCTCATCTGTGAGATGTCAGGGAAGATTCCGGAATGACTGGTGAGCCTGCTCCTTGCATTGGAGTAGTGGCCTTGGACCCTGGCTGTGGATTTCTTTTCCTTGCTGTGTGAACTCTGGCAGTGAACTTCTAGGACTTCTTTTTCCTGGTGGCCTCTGAGCTTTTCTTTCACATTTGACAGTCTGATTATTACAGAAGGTACCTGGCAGTAGGGATGCATTCATCAGATTGAAGATTGTAACTCTGGAAGGTATGCAGTATTTTTGTTTTTTTTCTCAGGCTGTTTTTTCAGCTGCCTACAACAAAGCCTGGAATTGAGTGAATTGCGTACAGACAGTCTTTGTTGTCACTTTTGTGATCTTTGAGTACCTTGACCCTGTGGATCAGATTGAGTTAGGGACTGGACCCAGGTTTGGGAACAGAAAAAATTACTACTCTGTGGTCCAGGTTCAGGATCTGCCTCCGGTACCTTGGAATTTCCTTGGAGTGTACCCATGCTTGTCTCTCGGAATTTTAATGGCATGAATTGAATCTAGTGATGGCATTAACCTAGACATTCTAAATCTGTGTGGCTGGGAGGTGGAGTGGGAGTAGACCACATGTTCCTAATAGGCTCCTCTTTTTGTCCTATCTCTGAGGCTCCCTGGCCTGTATATGTGAATGTTGAAGAATGACCCTTCCCTCCACCCACACTTCTCTCTCTAGTAATGGAGGCTATAAAATGTCTATTTACTCAAGACACCAGAACGACTCCTTTGTGGTTCCACTAATCTGGTGATTTGGTGCTTCTTTGGTCTCTCAGGTAAATACAGATTGAGTCTTTTTATAAAGGCATATTATTTCCCTCATTAAATGTGTGTCTTGGCACATGTGTTATTTACCTGATAGACAGTAATGCCTGCAGAGGAGCCATTGGTGTCTGTTGTGTAAATACTCTGCACAGAGACTGTCCTCCAGGGGCTGTGGCGCAGGCCTGTTCTCCAAATCAGGCTGGCCCCAGGGCAGTCCCTGTTTATCCCTTTCCCGTCCCCATTGGGGGGCTGAGCCCCTCATTTTGAAGAGAGAATCTTTCGTTTTCTCTATTGCCATAGATTGCTTGCTACCTGTAATTTGCTAGGAGAAGGAAAAAGATGTCTGAAAATAAATGTGTATAAACCTTGGTCTCTGATAAAAGATAGTTTGTAGAAATACAGGGAATCATAAAAGCTATTGTTTTGAACCCCACCCTTCTACTAGATACTTTAATCCCAGTTTATATTATAAGCTATAGATTTATAGTCTGTAAACCGGTAATTAAGTATAAAGACATCAATAGAAAAGAGACATTCTGAGCTACTGGGGATCAAAGAGCAGATGGGTTGTTGCTTCTATAGGGAGAGCAGGAGTATTTCCTAAGAAGGCTGTAGGGGGCGTTGTCAGTTACACTGCCAGTGAGGCGGGGCGTGGAGTTGGGGGCTCTTCTCATGGAGACACAACTGGAAGAAAGTGGGAGACTGAAGTGTGCTTTGAGGGCTGCCCTCCATAGAGTACCTTCTGTGGGCACTATGAGGAAATCTCTCCCTCATCTACCACCTGTTCTGTTTCTTTTTAAAAATCATGTTGTACATTTGAATTTATTTTATTTACTTATTGGTGTTAAGTATCAAACCCAGGGCCTTAAATGCATGCTAGGCCAGTGCTTTGTCACTCTCAACCCTGCACATGAATCTTTAAAAATAATTTTTTAAAGGTTTAAAACAGCCCAAATTTACATAAAAGTTGGAATTACAGTACAAATAATTTTTCCTTGAGTCATTTTGAGGGTTAAGTTCCCAAACTAATGCCCAATCACACTGAATATCTTGCATGTATTTCCTACAAGGATGTTTTCTTATTTAACCACTGTGCAACCATCAGAATCAGGAAATTAACATTGATACATTAGCTCCATTTAACTCCAGACCTATTCATGTTTTTGCCACTTATCCCAAGTGTGTTCTTTTTTTTTTTTTTTTTTTGTCTTTTTTCTTTTTTCTTTTTGTCTTTTTCCTTTTTATTGGTACCGGGGATCGAACTCACAACTGCCTGCTTGCAAGGCAGGCTCTCATGCCACTGAGCTAAACCCCCAGCCCCGCAATGTGTTCTTTCAAGCAGAAAAGGATGTGGTTCAGAATTGTAGTTGTATTTAATTATCAGGTCTCTTTAGTCTCTTTTAGACTTTAAACTTATCTTGACTTTGGTGATCTTAACACTTATGAACATTACAGGCTAGTTATTATATAGATTGTGCCTCAATTAGGGTTTGCTTGATACTTTCTTGAGGTTAGATTTAAGTTACACTTTTTCAACTGGAGTGTCACAGAAACAATGCTTTCTTCAAATGTATCCTGTTAGAAGGCTTGCAATTTTGATGTCCCATTATAAAAATTTTTTGTTTTTTTTTTATGCTGGGTCTCACTATGTAGTTCAGGATGGCCTTAAACTTGCTGTGTGTAGTGCCAGTTGGCCTCAGATTCACAAAAATCCTCCTGCCTCTGCCTTCTGATTGCTGGAATTACAAGTGTGTGCCACCATACCTGGTGTTGATTTTTATTTTTGATTAGTTGATTAAAGTGATATCTACCTGGCTTCCCCATTATAGAATTACTTCCTGTTATAATTAGTAAGCAATTCATAGGGAGATGAGAGTACTTGGAAACTATTTGAATATCTCTTAATAAAATTTAGTTGTATTTATTTATTTATGGACTCACTGTTTCGTGGTTGCTTCAATGCCTTGTATTCCATTATGCTCATAATTTATTGGCCAGTAGGAGTCCCTTCAAGGTGACTTTGTGTCCTTTCAGCATGTCTCCATACTTCTCTGAGCATTTCTTGCTTTTTGGTAGAATAGGGCGTTCTAAGCTGATTATGTACTTTAACTTACAACAGTGTGGAATTGGCCATTTCTCTACAGAGTGTGATCTCCTTAGCTGTTTTTGTGGAGAATGGTATTTATCAGGGAGCTGAGTATTAGGTATGCTTACTGTTATTCAGTGTTGCTGATCTCTGACTACCCTTTAGACAGAAC
Organism: Cavia porcellus; assembly: GCF_034190915.1. Lineage (NCBI taxonomy): Eukaryota > Metazoa > Chordata > Mammalia > Rodentia > Caviidae > Cavia > Cavia porcellus. The sequence goes on from NW_026947508.1 coordinate 36,360,504, forward strand.
TAAAAAATTTATATGCATGTGCGTATATATTTGTATAGGAGTATAGATATTCCTCAATTAACAACTGTTTACTGTTCAGATTTGTGAATGAGGCATACTGTTTGGATTTAGGACCTGGTACTTGGACTTACAACCTGTCTTATTTTGAACATTTCTGTACCTGTTGTTTATAGAGCTTCCTTATTTTTTTTTGTTTTTGTATAGTATACTTTTAAAAAATATAGTACTGTAATTTTTGCTTGTACCATATAGTACAGTTCTATAGTTTTCTGTGTTGTTACACATTACAGTACTGCATGTACGAGTTATACAAATATAAGGTATCAAATTGGAGTTTTCTTTGACGATTTCTTCACTGTGAATATTGTAATACACATACTAATATGATTCCTAATTTAGGAATCACTTAACAATATAGATGCAGGAATGGAACTCTGTTGTTAAATGAGGACTGTTTATGTATATATGTCTACATACAGTCTTTATATTTACATCTACAATTGTGTATCCATGTTTGTATCAGAAGCCATAAGATCACACTGTTAACTGCCAGTTCCCATCTATCATCAAGATTTTCTTCCTTTCCATATTTTAACTAATTTCTTTAACAGTGAGAAACCAGGTTCCCATCACCTTTAATTTATGTCCTTTGCTCAATTCTTCTGTATGTAACTCATCTCCCATTGCTGAACACTGCCCTTTACCTTTCATGATTGCTTCTTTTATACTGCCTATGGATCCCTGCGTTAGACCACCCTCAACGTGAGTGCCCTCCACACCCGTGCCTGGCCTGGCACGGTGTGTAGCTTCCCACCTCTCCATGGACACTTTCCTCACCCTGCCTGGGCTCTGTCACTCCCCTTACCCTGTTGGCTCTCCCAGTTAGAATAGGTCCTTGCTTTCTCCTGCTGCATTTAATGGCTTTAGTAATGAATTTTTTGGGGAAATGAAGAGAACTAGATACCCTCTGTTTCTTCACTTGGGCTGAACTTGGTTGTTAGAAGTGAAGGAGGTGTAGTATCCAGTGACGGCTAACATGGAGGATTGGCCTCCTAAGAGGCCTCCTAACTCTGTTCTTAAGAGTTTCTACAAGAGATGCTTTTTGATGTAGGTGAAGTCAGGTGACAAAATAGGCCTTGTAGTCAGGAGGACCTCTGGATATCGGTATATTGTCTATAGATGGGATAAGAGATAGAAAAATAGAATAGATAGAAAAATAAAATGATGTATGGGAGGTCTAGGGCATGCTAGGGATATAAGAGATGTTGTTACTCTGTACAGTGCTTTATGTATTATTGGATTTATAGACCCACTTACGGGACTCTAGGGTTGGCCAGGTTGGCATAGCCAATTGGATAGTAGTAGTTATAACATTAAGCTAATATTTTTTGAGCCCTTTGGTGTTACACACTTTTTAGTGCTTTACATGTGTTGTGTCATTTCATTCTCAATTAAGAAGTAGGTACTCTTATTGTCATTTTACAGGTGAGGAATTGAACAGAGCTTGCCCAAGGTGCTGTGGTTGATAAGTAGTTAAGTCAGGATTAAACCTGGAAGTCCTTGCTCATCAGGAAGCTGAAATGTCTGTGGTGTTTAGCAGACAGGAGCTGGTTGATACATATACTGTGTTTCTATAGACAAATTTAAAACCATTAAGAGTTATAAAAAGTCCTTATGTGTGGGCCTGATTTTGAGAGATTTGAGAAAGTTCTAAGGCCCCGAGGGACTTTGGATTCAAACTGGAATGGGTAAGTGAGCATGCTTGTGTTCCATCTCAGGTTTTCTAGTACTGTTTATCAGTAAGTGATAAGATGAGATACTTTGGATTCTGGCTTTCAAAGGGATATTGGCTCTTTTGCCTTTTGTGTACACAGACTAAGGAGGTTGGACTGTATTTGGGAGGAAACTCTAAAGCAGTGCTGTGTTTGTGCAGGGTCCATGAAGAACATTATTTAAATTCTTTTTTGGTCTGCACTGAGTTTCCATGACATCTCAGTATAGGAATTGGACATTTGAGTAACTATACTAGCATATGTCTTGATAACTATGCAGGCAAATGATTGTGACTCATTTAGTGAGACAGGAGAGAGCTGAGAAGTGATATTTGGCATTGTCCTTTTCTCTTCAAGTAGTAGTGAAGTTCAGTGCCTTTCATTACAGTGCCTTGGAGTATGCCCTGGATTTCCTAGGACATTTCCTAGGCTGCGTGGAGGAAGCCTGGTGCTTACTTGCTGGCACTCAGAGGCGAGCCTTTGGTTCTGGGGGTATAAGGAGACACAGGCTGCTTCAGAAAGTATAAATCAGCCACTTCTGTACTGGGCGGTAAGATTTGGTGTCTGAGGATTAAATTTAAGGGAAATTTGAGTATTGAGTATAAAAGTGGGAAGGACATAGAATTTCTGCTTTGTTTCTGAGTGGGGAAGTTGAAGTTTTTTGTGAGTAAAACTTAAGCTTTGATTTTTATATAGTATTTAGTCCTCTGATGAACAGACATTCTGCAAATTTAAAAGGAAAATGTACAGGGAAAGTGACTGGAATTTTTCTTTCTTTCTTTTTTTTCGCACATGTTCACTCAGAAAACTTTACTAGACTTTTAGCAATGTTCCCATTACTGCCACATCTGGGTTTTCTCTTTTTCCTTCCCTATTTAAAAAGTCAGTCCCACAGTTGGTCAGGGCCATTCAGGGCCCCTAGGAGAAAGTGAGACCCAAGGCGACAGATGAGGAGGCCTGAGGCTTTTGCCAGCTGTGCTCTCCAGGACTTGTTCATCCTCCAGATGTTGCTGGCTGGTGTGGGGTTGGGGAGTTACTAGAGTGTCCTAAGAAAACTCCCTTAGGATTGGCTTTATTTGCTTTCACATGTTCAGGTTGGGAGAAGGGAGGGGGGTGTAAGGAGACACAGACAGGAGAGCCAAGGGCATGTGGCAGGCAGTGGAGCTGAGAAGAGGCTGGGGATTTCCCACTGTTTGTCTTAGGCTACGTAGCTCCTACGGCTGATTGTGCAACTGGGTCATCATCATCTCATGTTACTTTGAGACCTTTGGCTTTAAAGTTAACTGTTGTCACCAGAGAAGTGACTACAGAATTTTTCTCTGCTGTCGTTTGAACAAGAGCTCCATTTAAAGATGAAGGCCAGTGTTTATACATATTGTTTTGGGGAGGACGTGGGGGACTCAGAATTGTAAAAGTGCTGCAGGTGCTGGTGTCAGGGTCTTGAACTTTCGGAATGAATGCTGTGAGTTAGAAAAGGGCTCAGCAACACTGGGGAGTGGCTCATATTGCATGGATGTTCTTGAAGACTAAGACTAAATGGAATAGGGCCACGCTGGGAGGGAAGTAACCCAGGCTGTTTTTGTTTTTTGTTTTTTTTTTTTAACTTTCCTCCCCTAAGTTTTAGATGCTTCTGGATGTTCAATGCTAGCACCTTTACAGACTGGAGCAGCTCGATTTTCTTCATATTTACTTTCAAGAGCAAGAAAAGTGCTGGGCTCCCACTTATTTTCTCCCTGTGGTGTTCCGGAGTTCTGCTCCATATCCACCAGAAAGCTGGCGGCCCACGGCTTTGGCGCATCCATGGCGGCAATGGTGTCCTTCCCTCCCCAGAGGTATCACTACTTTTTAGTGCTGGACTTTGAGGCCACGTGTGACAAGCCACAGATTCATCCTCAGGTAACTTGTTTCATTGCTTCAGAAAACAAAGGGGTGGGCAAGAAGGGAGGGACCCAGAGGCGTTTTCTCACATCTTCCCGGTTTTTAGCTTCTATCTGGAGTTCCTGCCAGGAAGTGGGACTTAACCAGGGATGCTAGGGCAAGACAGAGTGAGAAGTCTTTGGGGGAGAACTGGGCGCATTCTTTCTCTTTGGTCTTAGCTTTTGGGAATCAAAACATTTCCCTTTCTTTCTTCTTCCTCTTTATTTTACCTTCCTTTCTCTCTTCTCATGCCACTGTTGCTTGTTCTTTAAGGAGTATTGTGGTAACCAGCCTCCACAAAGACCTCCAGGGATCTTTGTTTCTACATCTAGCAATAGAGTATAATGAAATAGAATATAGAAGGAGAAGCAGTGTGTGATGTCTGAGGCTAAGTTACAAAAACCTTACTGCAGTCTGCTTTGCCCTTTTGGATGATGTGCTCTGGTGGAAGCTGGCTGCCATGCTACTCAAGCAGGTCTGTGGAGAGGCAGATTAATGTAGGAACGGAGTCGCTAGTCCAAAAGCCAGGATCAACTTGCCCTTCTGAGTCTGCCACCCCTAGAGAAGCCTTTAGATGACTGCAGTCCCAGTGGATATCTGACTTCCACTTCAGGAAAAACCCTTGGCCACCTGAGCCACCCCCAGATTCCTAACTCAGAAGAACTGCTACTGGTACTTTAAGCCACAACTTTTGGGGTGATGCGTTATGCAGTATTTTACCTGAACAAGTACCACTGTTGGTTTGGTGGAAAAATATTTTTTTTTTGGACAGGAAAATATCTTTGTTTGCTTTTTTTCCTTAATTACCCACTGTGTACAAAGATCATGTATCCTTTAAAGATAAGGCTTCTAGGAAGCTTGGGTTAGCAGTAGAGAGGCACCTGTGCTGGGTACCATTGAGGTGCTTGGTATTTGCTTTAAGAGAACGATCGGGGGCTTGATGGCAATTCATTGCAGTGCGAAAGCTTTGGGTATACTGGCTGTAGGTCTCTCACTCTTCTCTTTTATAGAGTGTATAGTATTTGGATGCATAGACATGTTGATCAGGGGGCAGTTTTCAGTAGTAAGCAGGATGGGGAGACGACCGCAGCATTGGGTACTTGGGAGGCAGGGAACAGTGGAGTCCATCCAGAGATAAACTGGTTTCACTTTTGATGGTGGTTTTTTCCAGAAAGGGATTTGTGTTTAAAATGGTATATTATTTCACCTAAAGCAGACACCCCAACCACTTTTCCTTTTTTCCTCTCTTTTTCCCTGTTCTCTGTTAAAGCAGTGGTTTACCTTTGGGGGATTGGAATCAGGTCTACTGAGGCCTCGGAGGACAGGGGCTGGATGAGAACAATGTCCCAAGAAGAACTTTGAAAGAGAACACAGCTTGGGCACTGCCCAAGCCACACTTGCTTTCCCTGCTTCATTCCCCTGTCTGTGCATCATCTTCTCTGCCTCCCCTAACTTCTGAAGTTTCTCTGGCATGGTGGGTGTGCCTGAATGGTGGGTTGTGACTTTTGGTTACATGTCTCCTAAGTTGGGACTCTGTGATCCACATCCTAATACTCTGTATTATTTCCCTTACAGGTTAAGTTTCAGTCACTGAGTAAGCCTTAATAGAATATGCATCTATTCTCCAGCCTATCTCTACTATTCACCCCTCTTTTGAACCTTCGTAATTGCTTGGCATCTCCATTATGGCATTTGCTGTTTTCTGCTTCCTGGCATATGCCTATAGATGTGTGTTTCTTATCTCCATATTTATATTTAACCTCAGATCTTTGTGTAGCTCTGTTCTCTGGTCTGGTAGAAGGTCCTGCTAGGGTTCCTGAAGTTGGGGCCTGATTGATGGCTCAGTTTGGTCTGTCAGTGTCACCTTTGATTTCTTGTTCAAGGGCTTGGTATTTATTTATTTATTTATTTATTGCAGTGCTGAAGGCATAAAGCAGTACAGATTCAATCCCTTGTACCACCAACTTTCTTCCCAAACTTACCATGCCTGTCTAGACCCAGGCTGGGTTAGAGCTTCATGTTGTTCACCAGCATCTGAGCCTGATTAAAGATTATCTCCAGAATCAATGAACCCTGATGATGTGATTCCAAGGGCACTTAAGGAATTGGCTGCCCTGGTTCATTATTAGCAGAGCATTAGCTGTTGCTTTAGAGAACTCAGAAAGAAACATTTGTTGTCTTGCTTATCTTTAAAAGAGGAATACGAATGATCTTGGAAATTATAGACCTATTAGTTTACTGTGATTCCAGAGAAGATACTTGACCTGATCGTCAGATAATCAATCAGCAAACAGCTAGAAGAGCATGGGTACTGAGTAATAACTTACATGGGTTTGTGAAGAAGAGCAAATCCTGTCAGATCAATTTAACTTCTTGCTGTGACATAGTGATGGATTTGAGTGGATCTAGGGCAAGTGATAAATGTAATATGTCTAAACTTCATTAAGCCTCCACAATGCTGTGATCAACAGGTGGACAGGTGAGTTTAGGACTACATGCCTATGTTAAACTACCCTTGTTCCACCCTCAGGAAGGGGATGGATATTTTAAGATTTGTTTGGTAGTGGCAACTCACTCCCAACCCCCATCTTCTTTAAGGTGTGCAAGTAGCAGGGTTCTGGTGGGATTCACAGAAAGCTTAGAATATGGATTAGAGAAGTGTTGAGTCCCAGACGGGATGGTGTCCTCTGAAGGAGGGCATCATAGCTCAGGTTCTTTTTAGAGAACTCTGTGTGTTTAGGTCTTCTGGTCAGCAAGGAAAGTGGGGAATTGGAAAAGTTTAGAATAAGGAACAAAAATCACTACAGGTGGAAAAAAAATAGGACTTAGGGAAGAAATGGAAAATAGTTTTGACGGCTGATTGCTTGTTCATTTTAAATAGTTTCATCATTTAGGGAGTAGTTATTTGTAAAAGCATGATAATAACTTACTTTTCATTTTAATAAAGACAAAAATGAATTTAAATGGAAGTAGGAAAGGCTGAGATTTGGGATGAAAAGGAACTTCCAGAAGAAATAGTAAAAGGACTGGAATGTGGTATGCAAGTTCTCCGCCTTCCTGCTCTTAGAATGGCACAATGGCTGTCCACTTGACAGGTTCTTCATGGCATGACTCCTGGGTGTGGGACTGGCATCGTGAATGAGAGTGGTCTCGGTTCCTTTCCTGACCAGTTCCTAGGAGCTTTCAGTGTTCCGGACTTCTGAGTAGTACACTTCTGATCCTTCTGGAGTGTTTCCTATCTTCGGGTATGTAAGAGACAGAAACAAGATTTGGGCCAGGACTTGTTTGGAGGGTCAGCATGGGGTCATTTCCCTCACTTGTCTCTGGTTTTCAGAAGTCCCTGAGGCAGCTTATTGGGACTATCGTAGTGGAATGCCACCACAAAAACTAACAGGTGCAAGCTTTGTTGTACTTGGGTAAGTAACAATATTGGTTATAAATATGGTACAACATCTAGTATTTTCCATTTGTCATCATTTTTGCTGTTTATTTTTGTACTTTGTTTAGCTAGGTGAAACTGGAATGTTTGGTTTGCATATAACAGGCTTTTTGTGTTCTGGTTTTCACCCTCATTGTATCTGTTGTACATGTTTTACTTCAGATTAACTTGATAAGTATTGGTTGAATATGAGACATTTTCACTGGAAATCATTTTTTTTCACTTAAATATTAATTTAAATGGTTTAAATGTTTTAGAGGCACCATTCTTATTTTCGAAATTGTTTTCTGTTATAGAAGTAGATTTTTATTTGGTTTAGGAGACTCGTGGTTCCTTTGTCCTTACTAGCTGGAGCTTGCATTGCTCATTTTGGTGTGGCTGTGCATCAAATGATGGTTGTTTTGACCCTGAGTCCTGAGAGCAGCCTGAAAGCTTCGGTGGGATCTTTAATTGTGCATCTTTAACCTCAGGGCAAGTTTTCTCACCGCCTCAGTGTTCAGAAGACACCAGAGCCAATGTAAGTGAGGAAAATGAGGTATAGGCCACAGCAAGTGTGGAGGAGGTAGTAACCTCAGCTGCCTGGATGGCTAGGAAGGGAGGAGTGGCCCAACGCTCCGCATTTGGGGAGCTGACGTCCTGCCTTCCTCCCTCCCTGAGTCCTCTCTGGCTGTCCATTACTGGATAGTGTTTCTCTCACTGCTCTGCAGCAGCCCTTGCCTACTATTTTCCTTCTAATCTGTATTCAGGTGCCCATAACTTTGGAGAAAAATGACCTTTGGGGTTGAGGTTTTTTAGTGTTTGGTCTTTGTCCATGGGGGCTTTTTTCTTTTTACAGAAACTTTGAAGAGACTCCATCTGCATTTTGAGTTAGAACTATGAGTAAAGGAGTTTCTCTTTTATAGAAAATTGTCCAGATGCTGGGCTATTTTTGGAGAGTGGAGTGGGGGAAGGGTTTATGGTGACAGGAAAAGGTATAATATAAATGAGAGGTGTTTGGAGGATTTCAGTATGACCTAAAGCTGGTACATCTTGACCATTCTTTTGTGAAAAAGATACATTTTTGAAAACTTCATAGGAAATTGATTTAGATTCCTACAAACCGAACTATATTGATTCCCCTTTCTCTTCATTCAAGACTGAAATGCAGGAGTTTCAACTCCTACCTTTCTCCCTACCTAAATAGATACTGCTCTTTGCTCCATATTTAGCTTGTTTCCTTCTCTCTGCTCTTGGTTCCTGCAGTCTCCAAATAGACAGAAAGGCAACCCTGGAAAGAACCCAACCTTTCCTCCCTGTTAACTTGTCCAGGTTTCAGCTGCTCCACGAGGGAGGGGCTGGGCTAGGGTTTTTAGCAAGAGAGCCCCGTTGTTGGATTTTGGTCCCTGTGCCTCGGTCAGCCTGCACTTTTTTCTGTACACACAGGCAAAGGCGCTGATACTATTCTTCTAAACTAGGAAATGAAATGCAAAACCGACGTTAATGTAACATTATGGTTGAGATTAAATGCACCAAAATCAGGAAATTCAAAGTTATGCTTCCCACAGCAACTATAACTCAGCCTCATCTGGCGTGTGTAGTATTTTGTGTTAGTGTGGATGGTGTTATATGTTAAGACATTAAAGTTAACACCATAAGCACAGCACAAAATGCTTGAGGGGACTGAGTTATGATGACTGTGTGAGCCGTAAGTGTTCTTGCACAGGCTCCCAACTCATGGAATAATTTTTCCCTTGCCCATCAGACCGGTTATTGCCTTTCTTTTTAGTTCTGTCTGTCCTTTAACATACTTCTTCTTGCAGAATCACTATAAATAAATTCTGCTATTGGTGACCTGTGATGGCAGTGGGAATGGGACACCCACCAGGCCCTTTTGTCCTTTTTGTCACTGTTGGTGCTTCTCTCTCCCCCTCTGTAGTGTTATTTCCTGGTGGTCCCTCTATCACACCCCCCCTCCAACTAGTGCTCCCTGAATGGGAACAAGCATTTGCTGTGTCCAGGTCTTGGCCATGTTGTAACTCCCTGAAAGCTGAAGGGCCCTTCTTTATTTGGAGCAGACATAGCAGTGTAGAAGTAAAATATACATCTTGGGGAATGGAGCACTGATGCATGGTCATGCTGCCTTGTGTGTTTGGCATAACTGAGACACAATCGAAGTGGGTTTATTTGCTCTGTTCAGACTGCTCCTCTACCTTCCCTGGGTTTTTTACCTTTAAGCTGCCATGATGTGTAGTTAGGCTGTGGAGTTGCCTGGGGGTGGGGCCAGGAATTTTCCTTGGGGAAGACTGGGTCACTGGTAACAAAATCACCACATAATTTAGTGCAGGTCAAGAGACATCCCCCCCAAGCCTCTTATTATCCTGGTGGCCTCCCAGGGCTGAGACAGCTGTTGAAATGCAGATTTTGTTAAGCACAGGGCTAACTTGGGTGATGGAGAAGAGTTCTAAAGAATAGAACCATTGATAACCTGTGAATGAAATCAGAGACTGTAAAATAACAGTGACACTGAGCTGCCTTTTAAAGTTTTTGTTTGACCTGACAAAACCAAGTAAGTCAGCAAAGGAATGAGGAGGCCCTCATTGTAACCACCTTACAGGCAAGGAAAAGACCTCTTTTTGCTGTTGGGTTACTAACTGGCAAAATGTCAAGACAAGTAAGAAATAGTCCCTACCCTCAAGGAGCTCAGAGTCGAGGAGGGTAGGCACAAGTGTGACCACTATCTGCCAACTTGATAATTCCCATTGTAGAGGCAAGTATTGGTGCAGTAAGGGTACAATGGATGGGAGTGATCAGCCTTGCTCATAGTGCATGAAAAGGAGTGATTTTGAATTATTTTGTAAGAAATATAGGAGAACGAGAGGGCCACACAGGCCTGAGGCCTCTTACAAGGGTTGCAGCAGGGATAAAAGAAGGGGCTCATGACTAAAGCAGAATGAGTTGGCCTAAGTCTGAAAACACTGACCTTGAGTATAAGTATTTTTGTGAGAATGTTGAAAATGAGGGAGAGGAAGAATGGAGATTTTGAAAACAGTGAGTTAATTGGATTATTTGTAGCAGTTATAAGGTATTTCTCACATTCAAGCTAAGAGGTCTTATTGAGGTGCTGTGAATAAGGGTATGTATGCTAGAAGTAGCTAAAGAGAGTATAAGCTAATAAAGGCTGGGCAAAAAGGGTAAGAATCAAAGTGGGAATACATGAGCCAAGGCATTGTCAGGGAGGCTGCTCTGACACCTCATTTGTCACTAAAGGTAGCAGTTGGGTCACAGCTGGGTCTCTGGGGAGAGGCAACAGCTGGAGAATAATATTATACCTCCTCTTTTCTCAAAAGAACTGGGAATTTGGGTCTGCTGGGATGCACCTTCAGCAGATCAGGGAAGTTTAGACTGCTTAAACAGGTAAATGTCTGAGTGGTGCTGATAGTGTAGGTACTTTGGGAAGCTGAGGCAGGAAGATCATACATTCTAGCCTAGCACAGGGACCTTAGCAATTTAGGGAGATCCTATCTCAACATGGTGGGAATGTATGTCTACTAAATGTGCGGCACCAGAAACCAACCAGCCAATCAAATAAACAAACAGTAAAGTCACAGAAAACTGGCTGACTGGCTGACGTTGAGAGGGACTTGGAAGGAGGGGTTAAAGAAGGCAGAAGGGTCTAATTAGCAAGAGAAGATTGGCAAGGACTGCAGAGTTTGGGGTTGGAGGCTGAGCCTGCTGTGAGTCCCACCAGCAGGTACTCAGGCATTGAAAACAAGTCAGCAGGTAAGTAGGGGTGAGTTAGGGGAGTGAAATCTGAAGAAATTTTTAACAAGTCCATAGGCTTTGCTTTTCTCTGGCCCCATCTTGTCTTATTTTTCCTCTCCTCTCTTAATTACATTTCTTTTGTAGACTGATCTCACATGTTTGACATGAGGAAACTGATATTAGGAGATGGTTTCTCTGTCGCTGTGTCTCATTGGAAACAAGGATCTTGCATCATTTTGATTAAGATGCCATTGGGATGATTATTTTTTATCCTCTTATCCTAGGTGTTCACAATATTGAGAAAGCCCCCACAGGCTTACATTATGTGATGAGTTTTGAGCTCTAGCTGTGAAAATTGAGCCATAGTCCAAAACTTTGAGACAGGAGTACTCCCAGATTGACACTCCTACCTGCAGAGTGGCACAGGTAGAGGGGTTGTATGCCTGGAGTGCAACCATAGGCAAAACCTTGTTAGTTGTTGAGCGAATCAGAGGAGATTAGTGGGAGAGTCAAATATCCAGGATGCTTTTATTCTGAAGTAGAGGTGCCTTGGAACTGGATGCTCTATGGGCTCTGCATGTAGTTGGCCTGTGGAGGATGTTAAAGATCTGTAGGGGACAGAGCTGATCTGTTTCATGAGTGGCTCCACTCTCTTCTGCTGCGGTCAGTGTCTCGTCTTGGGGAGTCATTCCAGCCAAGGGCCGAGTTATGCAGGCAGAAACTCATATGGAGACATTATTGCTAAAGAGTCCAGTCCAGAGTCCATGGTGAGGTTGGGAATGAAGTTAGTGAGCCAGAAAAGGAAATTTGAATGAATTGTTGGGAGCAGGAAGAGAGAGAAGGAATACAAATATCAACTAGAGTTCATAGGAACTGAGAGGAAGATGTTCCAAGGAGTTAAACACAGGCATAGAGAAACTTATTAGAATCTGTTGCTTGAGGAGAGAGGTACATTTCTTGAGAGAGATGTTAGTGGGCTGGACTAAGATCGTGATACTGATAAGGAGGAGAATTATGTGTTGTAGTCCTTAGTTGTGCTGAAAAAGAAAGCATGGAAACCAAGCTTTTAGGTAGCTCATATTCCCTTTGAATTTTAGTGGGCTGCCAGAGAGTCAAGAGCGCTAAAAGATTTGGTAAGGAATAGAGTATAGAATCATAAATTGTCATACATTGGTGCTCTGAGTTGACGATCCACTTGAAGGCGAATGTACAGGGTCAACTGTTACATGTAAGTTCTTAAATTAGTAATATAGGTGGTTACTCTGGGATCTGTTGGAGGCGCTGCTTGGTCATTGGTCTAAAGGAAATGGGTACAGGTGGTTAGGTGGAGAAGATGATAATCAGTTTAGAATGCTTAGAATCTTGCCCTCTAAAGGTGTGATGACACAGAGAGCTTGATTTGAGATTACAGTGTCTGGAAGTGGAGTCCAGTGATAATAGCTGGTTGTTCACAGGTACTTTTTCTAGCCATTGGGTTGATTAGTTTTTATTCTCTTATCCTGGCTGTTTGCAATACTTAAAAAGCCCCCTCAGCCTTACATTTACGTGATGAGTTTTTCCAGGACTAAGAGCACCGAAAGGCCAAGTGATCAACTAAAAGAAAATGGTAGTTGGGGCTGGGAGAAGTAGGAGTTCATGATTGGTTTGAAACATGCCATTTTGATACAGTCCTCATTCCCTGGACAGGTAATATGACTAGAGTACCAACGTCTGAGGCAGACCCAAAAGGAAGTGCATGGTGGTGGTGTAAGAGCTGGGTGATTGGTGACATGGACAAGGAATTGGTGTCGCAGGATCTGTGGAATTTCTGTGGTCTTGTTCCAGACTTCTGTCTAGTTTTCGAGGAACCTTTGTCAGGAGCAGTGGCAATAATATAGACTAGATAGGTTCCCAGCTTGTCTGTAACTAGAGGAGAGGTACCCAAGCCTTCTTTATAAGCCATTTAAACAGAAAGGAGATATTTTTCTGGAGATCTCAGGATATATGCTGAGTACTGTGGTGGTAGCTGATGGCATGGTCTGGACTGTATTCCCAAGAGAGCATTGCCATGACAAGAGCAGCTCTTGCCACCTCCTTGTCAGGGATGAACCAGTTCCCTCTATTAAGCTCTGGAAGTGACATACCAGTTTTTTCCCTAAGCTCTTGGCATCAAGGAGGATGAAATGTCTGATGGCAAGAGCCAGGGGGCAGATCTAAGGGCTTGCTCTGGGTGCTTGAAAGCAGGTGAGTGAGGGTGGATGTTGAAAGTCTTGGGTTCTGATTCTCAATTGATGATCATACCTCTCTGAGAAGGAGTTAGTCATAGGTGTCTTAGGCTGTTACACTTTTGCAATTTGGTATGTCTGAGCCCCAGAAATACCCACTGTCTCAGGAACATGTTGGAAATGTTGAACCTCAGGCCATGCACCAGAGCTAAGCAGAGCATGTAGTTTTACAGGATCTTCAGGGAATTTGTAGTCCAGGAAACAGTGTTCTAGACAAGACCAGTGGTTCTCAAACTTCAATGAGAATCAAATCACCTGGAGGACTGGTTAAAACCAAGATTGCTGACCTAAGAATTCTGGTCCAGAAGATGTGGGTTAGAGGACAGGAATATGCATTTCTAACAAGTTCTCAAGTGATGAGATTCCTGTCAGGAACTATGGTTCCCGACTACCTTAGCTTTCTCATCTGTAACATAGGGGAATGTTTCCTGCCAGCTGATGGAAATATGTGCTTAAGAGCCAATGTGTGAGCAGAGGTTTCAGGGCATTATAGGTAGGAAGTCAGTCTGTGGATTGCCTGCTTAATAGTCTGACTTTGTAAATCTCCTTTTGCCAGCATATCTTTTTTCCAGTCCTGGCTTCTGGTCATCAGATGTGGGCAGAGAATGGAGAATCTGTGAAGTCTCAAATGTAGTCTTTGGGGGAGACATCAGCAGCATTCTTGGGGCAGTGAGTGGGAATTATTCCCAGAGCTCAGCCAGTTCCTCTGGGTTCCTAGTCAAGTTGTCCGACCAGAACTTCTCTGCCTTGACTGCCTGTTGCCCTCTCTTTCTTTTGTCCTCAGCCACTGAATCTTTAGAACCGTATTTAGATTGATTAAAAAAATGGTCTTTGTCTTAACCTAGCCTCTGATTCATCTTGTGATCCTGACCAAGTTACATTCCTGCCCTGCCCCTACACACATTCCCCATCACAAATTTAGGTGACTAGTTGAACAGACCTTGGCTGCATGTGCTCAAGTCCCAGAAGGGGGATTCTGGCCTCCAAAGTGAGAGGAGCTGAGGCAGAGGCTGTTTTGATGAGAACAATATAGCATGGTAGTTAAGAGCACAGGCTTGAGCCCAGGGTTGTTGGTATATTTTTATAATCCCAGCATTCTGGGAGGCTTGCAAGTTCAAACCCAGGCTAGGCAACTTAGTGAGACTCTGTCTCTAAATTTAAAAAAACAAAAAGCCAAAAACTTAACAGGAGCTGGGAATGTAGTTCAGTGTGAATGCTTTGGTTTTAAATAATGTCCAATACCATGCCCCTGTCCCCATGAACCCCAGAACTGGAATATCCAGATTGAATCTTATGTCTACCACTTATAAGCAATATGACCTTGGGCAATCTACTTGTAGTATTTATGCCTCAGTTTCCTTATTGGGGAAAGTGCAGTTACTAGTTCCAGTCATATAGGACTTGTGGCAGGAGAAAATGAAATTACTTTTTAAAGTATTCAGAACAGTGCCTGGCATGTAATGGCTATGTGTGTTAGTGCTTCTTAGTAGAATTAGTACTAGTGTTATTCTGACCTATGGCCTCCTAGGAAGTGATTGATTGGGGTATGGCAGGTGGCAGGGAGGCAAACTCTACTTCTCTGGAAGCATAGAGAAAACCTTCAGTCTTTCCATCAATGTATAGTGCACAGATCCAGGGCACTCTCCAGAGAAACTTGTATGTCTTCCACTGAAATGGTAAATTGGAGGTAGTGTCCTGTTCCACTTCTGTGCCTGCCCCTGATGCTGCCTTCAAGAGACTTCCGCACATGACCTGAGACTTGTTTAAATTAATTATACATATAAACAGGTGGCTTCAAGGAAATCATCTGGTATTTGCTGCCCCAAGAGTCAGCTGCACAAAGGCCACTGATACCAAAGTTATTTACATTTGAGTATGTAAAAATGTCTAAATGGAAAGTGTTTTAGAAGCATGTATATAGAGAAGGAGACAGATGTGCATAGCTCTGAGTGAAGATATGGTTCCTAAGACTTGATTTTTTTCATTTATTGGTACTATATTTGAAAAATTCAGATTTCAATAAAGATAAATTATAATTCGCTCTATGCCCCTACTCCCTTCAATAAAGAATAGCAGTGTTTATTTTCAACCTCTTTTCTACATTTATTTTAATTGCTTTGGGGTCTGTGGAGATGGGTGGAGGGGGACATATATGTGAAAAATCAGCTTTTTAAAGCTCCGATTTTTTACCCTTCCTTGTCCTGAAACTTCGAGCATCAGCTTTCATCTGTCAAAGTGTAAATCAGCAATTAAAACTCAAACAGCCAAATGCCAAAGATGACCTGAAGCACAAAGCAACTGACAAACAAGTCCGGACAAATCGACGGGTAATTTATAAGCTTTGCCCTAAAATCTAATTATTTGGCAATTCGAATTTGCAGCCAGCCAGGGCTCGGCAATAAATTTAACCCGCCATAAATTATTTAGGAGCAGGCTGTGGTGTAAATCAAAACCACGAGTGTTTGTTTAAGAAATAAGCTCCTTGTGCATAGAATGTCTTTTTTTTCAAAGAGAGAAACTGTTTAGCAAATTATGCCCCACTGTCCAGTACAAACTCACTTCTGCTATCTAACTTCCTTTTCCTCTGTGACCCAGAGGCTTCTTGATCCTTTGGAGACAGGGCCCACGTTGCGTGGGACTTTGGTCTGATAAAACCCACGAGTTTGTCAGGTGCTGCTTTTCTACCTTGTGGAGTGATGCTGCTTTTGGGTTTTATCAAGACTTTCAGTACAGAAACTCCATTTTCTTCAGAGGATGAAAGGGAGGGATAAATTAGTTGTTACTGTTTCTAAATTGAGGGTATGTCAGTTCCTTCTTAGATTGAGAGAGGCAAGTCCGGAAAAATGATTCATTCATTCCCAAGTTTCAGATATGACCATAGAAACATTAGCTCAGGCAAAGGAAAATCTATGCTTTGGAAAAATGGGCTTGAATGCTGTTCTATGAATAATTGTCATGAATTGTAGTATTCTAAATCCTTTCAGCTTATAGTCCTTTTGTTATTGTTTTTCTAACTTCAAATATAATCTTATCATGCCAACAACTTGGTTGAAGGGTGTATGAATACCCTGCAAACAACTTACATAATTATTTGTTGTCTTCTACTCAGTGAGTGTGGGATTTTATTTGAAATGCTGTTTCAATTTCATCCTTAGTTTATCAAGGGAATAATTATTGGGTTTCCTAGTTGAGCCATTTTAAAGCAGTTGGGTTTAAAATGTCTGCTCTAACTCAATTAAAAAGGTAAAAGTGAAAGCAAATTTTCTTGGTGCTTCCTTTTTGTCTGTCTTATATTAAGCGAAAAAAAAAAAGCTTTCACAGCTGGCATTTTGTTGAAAGAGATGGTTAACAATAGGTTGAGAAACCTTGGATACTTTGACAAATGCAGGTTTAAGGTTTATATTCCATCCACCATCAGCAGACCAACTTCCTAGATTTATGTTGTTCTGCCCTTGGACAACTGAATGACATAAGTAGTTTGTGAATGGTATAAAGGTGACCAGTTGTCCCAATTTTAGTACTGAAAATCCTGTGTTCCCAGAAATCGTTGGCTGCAGGCAAACTAGACAAATGGTTAAACTAGGTTACATTGCGATTTAGTAGTTTGTAGCAGACAAGAGAAGAACCCACTTGGGATGAGAAAATGGGTGGACCTATGAACTTAGGAGACAGTGTTTTGGAGTGTTACGTATCTGGAATTGCATACTAACTGTACCTTTCTGCTACCTTAGTCATCTTAGGTTGATCATCTCCCTGATCCTGTAGAAGGTCCCCTGAAAGCTGAGTGTTTTTTGTTTGAGCCAAGCACTTGCTTTCCATCTTCTACTTGTTAGCTCTTTCATATATTTGGTCAACAAAGTCGAAAGTGAGAATTGTGTGCCTGAATAGGAGCTAGGTGTCAGAGAGGCAGACTGAGGCCCAACATTCCTGCCTCCCAAGTGCACAATTCAGGGCCCTCTCTGTTGCTGCAGCCACCTTGGAGGCTTTTCAGTAGCAATCCAAAGTAGGACTTTCTGCCTGGAGAGTCCCATGTCAATGGCTATTAGAGTGACTTCTCTTTCCGCGAGACAGTAGGCTGAGTTCTCTATAGATAGCCTTTCAGACTAAGAGAATTAGACTTTTGTCACCCTTCCAACTTAAAAAGCTGCTAGTCTTTTTCTTTTTCTCCACTTGAAGTCCCAGCACTGTCACTTACCAGCAATATAGTCATAAACAAATGACTTACCCTCCTTGTTATTTGTGAAGGAAGGATAGTAATGTTTCTCACCTCATGAGTCACATGGAGGATTAAGTATGGTCATTCCTGTTAGCATAGTACCTGCCACAGAGTAAACAATAAGTAGAACAGAGATGATGTCATTCTTTATATGTGTTGCAGGTCAGTTCCTCTCTTCCCTTTTCCTAGGCTGAAGGTCTTAGAGGGAGATGCTACCTCTCGTTGTGTTCATCGGTTTCTATACCCAGCCCTTGCCTGGTAAAGTGTAGAAGCATAAGAATATTGGTTTATAGGCTGGTGGTGATGATGATACAGTCTATCTGGATTAATAAGGCTAAAATAGGGATGTAAGTGAAAGTCCCACTGAGCTACATGCCCAGCCCTTTTTATTTATATATTTTGAGACAGGATCTCCCTTAAATTGTACAGTTGCCCAGACTTGGTTTGAACTTGGGATCATCCTACCTCAGCCTCTCAGAGTACTGAGATTATAGACATGTGCTTCCATACTCTGCTAAAAACACACTTTTGCAAGTAAAACTGTAAACATTTTGAATGTCGCTACACTATACTACATTTATCATAGTATAGTGTTCATTACTTGTTCATGCATCTTTTACACTCACTGGTTCTTGCACTTCTTAAAAGTGCAGAGATACTTTTTTATATCTGCCTTCCACTGCAATATCTATGATTGTCCTACACAAAGTGGTTCCTACACAAAACTATTATTAGGGCCAGACAGAAGCCTTGTAAATACATACGATTCATTTTTCCTTCCTGGCTGTATGATTGCCCAAGCACGCAGCTGTTTGTAGAAAACTTCCTAGGGGAATAATGAAATGGGTGAGGGAGAAGGTGAGGGGCAGGGTAATTGTCTGTGCAGCTGTACCTGGAAGCTGGTGCTTGGATACATTGTCAGAGACCCTTGGGTTGGAATTGATGCCATCAACCTATAATGTTGGGATTATCCCTTAACAATTGTCCAGAAGGTGTTTGACATCACTTGGGTGTACTTGCTGCAGAATCTTGCCAACTAGGTACAGACTGGGGCTTCTGTCTCATGCTTGGGCTGTTAGGGCTGGAGATTGAGGTCTGGGATTGCTGCGTGGTATGAAAAGGTAGGAAACCTCAGTAAAGTCCTTTCTGCTAAATCCTCAGAAAGTCTTCTATCAATAGCTTCTCTTTTGCATCCTCAGTGGCTCAAATTAATATTATTGTGTGGGCTTATTGTTAAAACAGCTTGTATGGCTGCGTAGGAAGGGTTCCTCCAGAGTCCTGTTTTGAGTTTGGTTAATGTAAGTCCTTCTTGGTTTTAGGCAGGAGGCCTGGGCAATGGACTAGCACCATTTAAGAGGTATTTTTATGGTTAGTTCAGTTTGATATGTCCAGTGCCTTGGGTCCAAGAATCTTAAGGGGTCTGTGCCTTTTTTTGCAAGGATCTGAGGCTGGCTTGTTCTTTAGTTTTGTAACAAGGGAGTCACTGAGTTTGAACATTTAGTTTGGCTTCATCTGTCCATTGGTGAGGAAGGCAGTAGCAGGCAAATTTAAACACTGAGCTGCAGGGGGAAATCCAAAGGCCAAGTTTTGAGAAACACTGCTGGGGATGCTGACTTGGTGCTGGTTAGGGCAAGAGCTGAAACGCGTACTATTTTATAATAAATACTAATAAAATTCCAGATCTATAATAGCATTTCAGATATCTAAAACAAACCATGTGCTTGTAAAAAAGTGGAAAGAGATCAACTTTAAGCCATAAATTCTTGGTAATAGAGGGTTTTTTCCTATTTATGTTTGATAGATATTTTTGTTTCCAGAGGAATGTCAACTCCTAATTTCATAATGTATCATGGGCTTAAGAAAATTGAATTTAATAAAAGCCAAAGATGAATGGCACCCTGAAAGGTCCCAACACTTGTCTTCATTAGCAGGACAAACTGCAGGTCTCCAAACACTGCTTCTCCCCAAATGAAAGTTTAAATGAAAAGTACAGTTGTGTCACAGGTTAAATTTCATTGCGGGCTCAGCTAACATTGTTAGTGAGGAGCTGGCTGTATTTGTTTCCTTAGATAGTAGGGCAGCCAAACTCACCAGGCTATGGAGCTCTTTATTTTGGGGGAAGTGCTTTTTCCAGTTAGTGGGGGAGGAAAGATTTGTCAGAAATTTGGGAGTCAAATGAGTCTAATTCAAAGAAACTACACCTAAGAAATCTTGGGTATCTGATGTTTTAGGAGGAGCAGTGTGTATGATGTATGTGCTCAAATTTGTTTCTCAGGGCAAAACTCCTCTCCCCTTAGCCTGCTTTGTAATGCTTGTAGGGAATAAAATGCTCAGCAAAGTGGAGAGTAAGTGTCTTCCTGTCTTTGCATTGGAGGAGAGGTCTCACCTTGTGGGAACAGTGCCGAGGCCTCCTCTTTGTCTGCCTCTCCCTCAATCTTGCAACTCTTTTGCCCTTCCTGTATCTGGCAATAAGCTCTTGTCAGCTTCCTCATCTTTTGGGATCAGCCCAGGGAGACCAGGCAGCCAAAAAACCTTTGAATATCTCTGGTATGAAACCTGACTGCCTTGCTTTGGTTTTCAGTCTTGGTGTTATGTGTTGAGTTGAAATAGATGCTTTAAGAATAAGCTCAGTATTAGTGGGTATGTTCCTAGGGAGAGGGAATAGGGAGATGTGGCTTCCCTGGGACACTGAGATTGACTACTTCTTTTGTCTTCCCACCCATTCATTTTCTCGTTGCAGTCAGGTGTCATCAGCTGTGGCCATAATTCTCCAGGCTGTCTCTGCAGAGAACCAGTTTGCCTTGATTTTACTGATTCTGAAGAAGTCTTCTCTAGAACAGGGCGGGCTAGGGTAGGAATACCCCTGGAGCAGGCTGTTGGGGCCACCAAATAGCCCCCCTTCTCGCTCTGCAGTGGAAACCTTTTTCACATACTAATTTTAGTTGGAGGATTTTGCTTTTATTTATTTATTTTTATTATTTCCTATTTGTCTCTTCCAGATGTTTTCAGGGCAATTTTTTTGTGTTGTAAACTAATTCCATTCATGTTTTAAAAATTTATGAAAGTGCTAATAAAAATGTCAAAGTGGTAAAAATGTTAGCTTTTCCTCTGCTTTGATTAAATTTTGCAAACTGTTTTTGAATATTAAAAAGCAATATTTTTTTCTTCTCTCTTCCTGTTTTCCCTCTTCTCTCTGGTGTGCGCGTGCTCTCTCCTGCCCTCTCCCCTCTCTGGTGTGTCCCTCCCTCCCTTCCTAGGAGCGATGTATGAGGCGTGCTGCACAGCCAGTGTTCTGCAAGCCTGTTTGCACACCAGGACCTTGGTGCTGTGCATCTCTATTAAATAACGGAGACAAATTAATCTTAGAGACACCAAACAAATTGTCACTTCTCCTCCTCCTCTTCCATTATGTTCCAGTGGATTGGGAAGGGCTGGCTAAGTGATTGGGCAGGGAAGGGGGATGGGTACTGCCTGAAAGAAAGGTAGGAGGCACTAGCTCCTATTACTTGTGTTCAGTTTTCTTGGCTTATTATCACTTTTTTTTCTTTATAAAGTGAATAAACTCCCTGGCTTTTTCTTTATAGTGAATAAACTCCCTGGCTCTGTTTAAACTTCGTACAGGGAAATCTACACGTTGGTCTCGTGGCAGGTTGTCCATGTGGCTAGAGACCCAAACCCATTCCAGCACAGGACCTGTGAGAGGAAATGGGCTCCCTTTTTTAGAGGCTCAAGTGAGCAGGCTTCTACTCGAGAACCAACTGAAGAAATTGGGGCCGAGTACACCACTGTCTTCCTTCCCCTTTCCAGACACAGTGGGGATGAGAGGTATATACAGTGTTTGGAACCTCTGAGGCTATTAGCAGCGGAAAGGTTAGGATTATAAGTGGTGCTAGCATCTTCTTATTCAGTCTTGGATTTGGCCTTCCAAGAGTAATGAGCCCCAGTCATTCTTTTTTGACTTGGAGTTACTGTTTGAAGTGGTTGATTAAAATAACTTATTTCTTTTTCTGTGTCTTTTAACATTCTAGGAAATCATTGAGTTCCCCATCCTGAAGCTCAATGGTCGGACCATGGAGATTGAGTCTACCTTTCACATGTATGTCCAGCCTGTAGTCCATCCACAGCTTACCCCCTTCTGTACAGAGGTAAGGGCCCTGGACTGTTGGAAAGGACCTTTGGGATCACTGATGTTCTCTTACAGCCCTTAGAAAGCTTAGTCTAATCAGTGGTTAAGGCACGTGTACATCAGGTCTGGCAGTTTGCTTTCATAAAGTCCATGACCCTACTGGAGTCACGTTGGTCCCTGGGAACCAAGGAAGGCAGTGGTACAATCTGCCTAGCTTCTTTGACATTTTCCTCCTGTACCATCTCTACCTTTCCCAGTGACTGGGCGGTTGAGGAGGATGGTGCTTCTGGGGTTCAAGTTCTTTCTTGTTCTATTTCCCTTAGGGTCTGTGGGCAAGAGGTGAAGATTTCTGTCACTTAGAAGGAAATGTTACATCAGGCTTTCTTATCTATCTGATGATATTAACTTTGTCCTTTCTTGAAGTGGTCCTGGGTGGAACATAGATTGAACTTGTGAGAAGCATATTCTGACAGTGATAAAGAGAAGACAGGCTGGCTAAAGCAGGCCTGTCCTTGTTAGGCTAGTGCTGTACTTGGCTGTTTTGTCAGCAGGTTAGTACTGAACCCATTCTATAATTGTGAAATTAGAGGTGAGATTTTGATACTAGCTGCAGGCTCAAAAGAGCCACTGACAGAGGAAAAGAGCCGCTGAAAGTTCTGACTCCCAGGACTGTGTGGAGAAGCCTCTATGACTGCTTTTCCATGTGATACTTCATGTTATTCTGTGGTGGGATCAGGTCAAGCATGTGCGCTAGCAGAGGTGATGGGATAACATGAGTGTTTTTGTTGGGACTGAGCTGTGTTAGAAATGTTGGACCTTTGTTAGAGATTTACCTTCTTCTATGAAGTGAAATAGGAGGCAAGTTCTTGAGTAAGTCCATTGTTTCCTTGGTTTTGGGGAGGCTGGGAATGGCTTTTCTGGCATGAGTATATGGCTCCATGGACTTAGATGCAAGGTCTGGAGATTTGCTCCTATGCTTGATGGCAGTGTTTACCGTTGGGCCAGGTGGACCTTTTATTGTAGATGTCCGTCTGCCCAGGTGTTAGTCTCTTAAGGTCTTTATTCTAACCAGTTATATTCAGATTGACTCCTTTTTTTTCTGTCTTGGATTTCCCTCTTTCTCCTGGAAAATACCTGTGCCACCAGGGGATACTAATCTGTTCTCTTTGGCCCCTTTTGAAAATCTACCATTTTCATGATGATGAAAATCTTTTTCTTATAGGAAGGGAAAGAAGTCCTTAATTGAGTTAGCTACCTGAGCCTTATGCTGGCCTGAAAGTCTAGTGTCCTCTTGTTCTACTCCTTATCCTCTGTGTGCAGCCGGGACCCTGGGTGCTGTAGCTACCTGTGAAGCTAGGCTGCCTGCTATAGATAGGCACAAGTTTTTGTTTTGCTTCGTTTTTCATGTTTGCTTTTTGGGCAGGGTCTGGCTTTGTAGTGCAGGGCTGGCCTGGAACTCACTATGTAGTCCAGGCTTGCCTTAAACTCACAGCAGTCCTCCTGCCTCAGCTTCTTCAGTGCTAGGATTATAGGCATGTGTCAGAATGCCTAGCTTAGGCCCACATTTTAGAAATGTTGATGCCTGTTTAGGAATGGAACAGAGTGCTAGTGGAACTCTAGGTGGCTGTAGATGCTCCAGGGTATTGAGACAAAAGGGGTTTCCTCTGGAGCAGGGTGGTTTCTGCTCCTTGGCTGCTTTGGCCAGAGGGGAGGAAGATTTGTGAGACTCTGAGGAAAACCATTTTTTGTTTTTCCTAGATAGTTTCACCCAAGGACGTGCATCCATAATTTGGAGGGTAGTAGGAGTAGTGGTAGGACTCTTGGCTATGAAAACTTCTGAAAGTGAGGCTGTGTTTATGTTGCGGGCACTGGACTGCAGCCATTTTTCTTCAAGCTTTCAGGGCTCATCTTTTCATAACCTGGTTCCTGCTTTTTTCTCGAGCCTCACAACCCCCCTCTTCGTCTCTGCCCTGGTTCTCCTCACCGAAGGCTACCTTCTTACAGTCCACCTTTATATGTGGTGGTTGCTCTGCCTGTACACTGATTATTTCTACATGTCCTCTGGCATTCTACTTGAGTCACCTTGCCTGGGAAGCTTTTCCTCATCCCCAGCTGGGTTATGCTTACCTCAACAGTGCACTGATCAGATATATTATACTTTCAGTTATTTTTCTATCTTCCTACTGGACTGTGAGTTTTGTGATGGCAGAAACTAGACCTGATCCTTCTTTGCTCCATCATTAGGGTCTGGTACCGAGTTCACAATTCAGTGTGTGTTCTGTAAATGAGTAAATATTGGCAAGGAATTATTCCTGTCTCCCCACCTAACAGCTGTGCTGCTGACTTACTCTTTTAAGTAAGTAAAGGCACTGTAAAAAAAAAACTCTTGGGGCTGGGATTTAGCTCAGTGGCATAAGTACCTACCTGCCTTGCAAGCAGATGGTCGTGAGTTCGATGCCCGGTACCGATAAAAAGAAAAAAAAAACCTCTCATATTTTCTTTCTTTCTTTTTTAATTAATTAATTAATTAGTTAATTTTTTATCGGTACCGGGAATCAAACTCACGACCATGTGCTTGCAAGGCAGGCGCTTATGCCACTGAGCTAAATCCCCAGCCCCTGTTTTTTTTGGACAGGGTCTCACTATGTAGTCCAGGCTAGCCTCAAACTCATGACGATCCTCCTGCCTTAGCCTCCCAAGAACTTGGATTTCAAGCATGGGCTACTATGCCTGGCTTCAAATTATCTAAATATTGCCCTTTATACATACTAGTTGGAACTATGTAACAGAAAGAAGCAGAGACACAGGATGGGGCTGTTGTTCTGAGACCTCATCTGCCCTGCTAATATCTGCCTCTTTGGGTAGAGAAGAGGTCATTACAACCAGAGAGAGTCTTTATTAGTAAATGTGAACAGTAATTCCAAACCTCTGGATTATACCTAAGCAACTCCTCTGGCAGAATTTTCTGTCTTGTGCACAAGTTAAGACTGCCTGACTTTATTTTTAATTTTGAGACAAAAGTCTTGCTAAGTTGCCCCTAGGTGGGATTCAGACTTGTAGTGCTTCAACCTTAGCCTCCCAGAATGCTGGGATTACAGGTGTGTGCCACATGCCTGGTGCACAAAGCATGGTGGAGAACCCTAGCTGGTGTGTATGTATGTGTGTGTGTGCATGTGCACGGGACACATGTACACATGCTTGTATGGGGTGAGAGACAGGCGGAGTGCTGGATGACACGAAGCAAGATTCTGCCTTGAATCTTCAGTTCACAGATAGACACTTTTTCTTTTACTACTCTGGATAACAAATATTACTAGCTTTTTTAGGATCCTTGCTAAGTTCAATTGGTAATCATCCTGAGACTCGGTTTTAGCAAAAACAGGATGTGATGAGTTTCATTGTCTCTGAAGCCTTTTCCCTAAAACCTCAAGACTTTGCTCCAGCTCATCAGCTCTATCTCTAGCACCTGAGCTGCTGCACAGTTCCTAACCATGTGCAATCTTTATTGTTGTTATCATGAAAAAACTAGAAAAATACCCATTTGCTAAATGCCAGTGAAGGTCTTTGTCTTGCACCTGTACTTATAAAGGGTGAGATTTATTGGTCTCTTTGTGTGAGGAGAAAGAGTGGTTCTGATTATCAGATTGTGCACCAGAGACAAGTGCTTATGTAATCAACAAACTGTCTTGGTGTCAGAGTACGATTGTGTTGGAGATAAACTGTGAAAGAAGAAAGCTGCTGGTTGCTGACATGCTATTGGCACCAGATTTCCAGGGCTGCTTCTTGTAGTTGTTAGTGTTTGTGATGAAGCCAGCTCTTCCCTGGACAAAGCCCTTGTGTGGATAGGGGGTCTCAGCACCCAGCAGTGTTATCAGTCAGGGTCAAAAGCCCCTCGCCTTGTGGTTTCTGAGTCTGGAGAAGTGGGAGTTAATCTGTAATCCCTCAGTGAAAGGAGTCACAGAACACACATTAATTCTTCCTCTCACCTCTCCTGCTTTAAGTGGTTAAGGTCTCTGAGCTCTGTTTAGCCTGTGAGCTCTGGTTCTTAGTTTAATAATACATGGCTTGCTTGAGACTTTCATTGTGAGGATGTGAAAGCTTTTAAAAATATATATATTAACCCAAGTAGGAAGGGCCTTAAACATGAAGCATAGCATGAAGGGTATAAATTAGGCCTAATAGAGAACTTCCCAGTATTAATTTTATAAAATTTTCTCTCTCTCTCTCCAAATTTATTATATGTTTTATAGGTTCTAAGTGTCAGGTAAAGGTACTAACTTTCTTAATTTTCCCCCCTGGTCATCTAGTATCTTGACAATGCTGTTAAGAAGTGTTTCATTTTTGGAGGGATGAGTGTTACAGGACTTTTCCTTACAAGACTATATCTAATCGAACCAGTGTTTAAGCCCCACAAAGGAGCCACCTTTGAGCTCCTTTAGGAACTAAGCTATATGCCAGGCCTGTTTTCTTTGGAAGCATGGACAGAGCGGGGGCTGACCTAGGCTGGTGCCTCGCAGGCTGATGATACTGGGATTGCTGAGCCTGCGAGTAAAAGCCCAGGAAGGCGCTGCCCAAGGGTGGGAAGAGATGGGCCTGAAGAGATGGGCAGTGGAGAGTCCTGCAGCAGTACACCTGAGTGACCCACAGTTTTCCTTTATGATGCTGTGAGTTTCCTGCCCCTCATCCTGGGGTTTTCCTGGGGCCTGGGGGAAGTGCTTGTGGTGCTTTCCTAAGCTTTCTCTGCAAGGGAGCAAGGCACTTAGCACTGGTGCCATTGGTTCACTGTGTGAGTGAGACTTTCTTGAGGGTCTACCTTGTCTGAGTTACTCTTGGAAGGAGCTGAAAGGAGTAGACTTGACCTTGCCCTAGGAAAATAAAGATATAAGACTTGACATTTGGACTCTGGAGCTTGCTAAGAAGCGAGAGTGACTGTGGGCTTCCTTTCCATAAGTAGTCCTGACTCTAAGCCCTAATCTTCCAAGTCCTGGAAGCAGAAGAGAAGCTGTGCCAAAGTGGGCAGTGGCAGTGCCTGCTCTGAAGGTGGACAGGCCCCTTGGTACTAGCTGAGGAGGGTAAGGGGAGACTGCCAAGAGCATAAATTCTGCGAAGACACGGTTTTTATATTGTTCTTAGCTGCCAGATCCCTGGTTCCTAGAATAGGATCTAGCTCACAGTAGGCTGTCTGAGAGTAGTTGTTGACTACTTGAAAGGAGGAATCTTCTGTACTCCAGGATTAAAGCTGCAGCTCCAGGGCATTTGTCCAGTGCTGCCCCACTCCTGCCCTCAGCCCATCAGCCTTTTCTTCTCCTCGACTCAGGCCCTCCCTCTGCTGGGCAGTTCTTTGGTCTCCCAAGCAAGGAAAGGGTGTGGAGGTGCCAGCCGGGTGGGCATGCTGTGGGTTAAAGCTTTGCGAAACAACAGTGTAGTTAATCTTTCTAATTTATTTTCCTTTTAGACCATGGGAAGTCTGTAGGCAGCAGCTGTTACCCAATTAAAATACAGATTAATATAAAAACAGTTTCTGGAATATAAAATAGAGTGGCTGTGTCCTTACACTTCCTTAAAATACCACCTAATAATGACTTGATGAACTACAGAAACCCACCTAGAGGAACTCAGCGTTTTTAAAATGAAAATTTCTTCCCTAAAAGGTGTGTATTACCATTCCATGTAAGTCACTTTGAGAAAATAACCTTCCCTCTTAGAGCTGGCAGTTTCTGTGAGTTGGGTATTTGGTATTCATTAATGTAATTATAGTTTAATTGGAGTTTTAAACCTCTTCCTCTCTACTTGAGAAAAAGTTGTTTGCAAGCAAGCCTGAGATACTACTCTTTCTGGAAGTAGTCAGGGCCTGTTTGGCATGGTAATTTCTAGTTTCATTTTTGGAGGGATGAGTGTTATAAGACTTTCTCCTACAAGGCTATATCTGGTCAAACCAGTGTTTAAACCCCTGTGTTTCAGGTTGAGCTCCTTTAGGGACTAAGCTGTGTGCCAGGCCTGTTTGGTGTGGAAGCATGGACAGAGGCCTCCTGCCTTAGATTCTGGTAGTCAGTCTATCCCTAGTCTGTGCTAGAAGGATATTTTTACTTAAAAATAAAACAAAAAAGCAAAACAAATTTACTTGAACCTAGGTCCGCCTAGGTAGGGCTCAGGCCTGTGAGTCAGAGAGTCTGTAGGCCAGATTTGACACATTGGATCTTTTCATCTTAGTTTCTCATTGGCTAGAGGTGACTTTTTCCTTCTTGATTATGTGGCATTGAGACAGGGTATGCAGAGTGAAGGGTAGATGCCCACAAGCTTCACTGGTGTGATGGAGAGTGTGGGGGGGGGGAAGTGCTGGACATCGAGGCCCAAGGATGGATGGATTTGAAGCCAAGTGGCCCTTTGTGCCCTTTATGCTCACACTCCCCAAGTTTTACAGGAACTTCTGTGAGGCCTGGAGGTGTAATTTGTGGGAAATTATAGAGCCTGTTGAATACAGAAAGTATATAATTTCTTTTTCTCAAAGTGAAAGCCAACCCAGGTTTGAGACATATCCCAAGCGTATGTATGTGTACCCATATCTCAGGTTAGGCTTTTGTAGGACCATTCACATTGGTGTCTTAGGACTTTATTCCAAGGCTCCTAGTCGGGTTCTGAGCCTGAAGTAGTGCCAGGCCTTTACACTTGAAGGAGAAAAATAGAAAAGAAAGGGGCTATTCCAGCTTTGAGTCCCTACATCCTGGTTTTCTACCCAAAGCCTGTTTCTCTTTCTTCTCAGCTCACTGGGATTATTCAAGCCATGGTGGATGGCCAGCCAAGCCTGCAGCAAGTGCTAGAGGTAGGTCAAATAACCTTTAATTCCTGACCTCTGACCCTTTTCTCCTGCCTTTCTCTCCCTCCCCTCTTGAGAATGTAGCTGTGTAATTTGACTATGATTATGGCTTGATTAGAATAACATTTGCTGTCACATCAGTGACATGCTGTTGAGAGTATTGAACCATTGATCTGTCGTCTCCAGCTGTTACCGTCAGGGTTACTGACAAGATGTCCGAGTGCTGCCAGGAGCCAGGCATAGGGCCCCCACCTTGCCTGGCCTGTGGCCCTGTGCTGCCAGCTCTGGGCAGCCTGTACTAGGTGGGCTGGGGCTAGGGGAGCTGAGCTATATTGTAGGACTAGCCCTGGGGACTGGAGGTGTTTTGTTTAGCTTTAGTGTTGGCTTCTTGTGGCATGTGAACACTTCATTAACTCACCCAGAACTCCCCATCGATGGCTTTTGTTTGCTGTCAGCTCCTGTAGGAACTGTGGCAGCCCCACTGCAGTTTGCTGCTAGATGCATGGTGCCTGTCAGGGGTGCAGGGGCTGCACTGGGTAATGATTCTTAATCAGAATAATTACAACAATTGCCTATGTGAGGGAAATCAAATTAAAGACTTTAGAACCCTTGGCAGAGAACACATTTCTAGGGTATTCTCCTCGGGGAGCTGGAAAAGGTTAAGGCACTGCTTCTTGTGCTCTAGCCTGCAGGAGCAAGGAAAGGCAGTGTTTGTCTCCCACCCAATTTGGGATGGGGGTTTTGAGAGGGGGAAGAAGATTCCCCCCACGGTCCTCTGTAGAGGGGAAAAGAAAAAGGCCCATCGATCTCATTAGGTGCTTTATTTATTTTTAAGACTAATAGCCCAAAGCCCAGACCCTATCAGTGTACAGGAGAAGCCAAGTATGTATCTGAAGAAATAGCAGAGGAGGTAGCAGCTTCAAGGAGACAAGTAGTAGTGGGCAGAAGTACCCAGATCTCTCTCTAGCCAAGAATCCTTTCCCATGGGTGAGAGAGGTACAGACTGAATTTTCCGGCACCCTTCAGAATGGAGCAGGGTGCCAGAGGCAGGTGGCAGCATGTCCTCCTGTACCTGGAGTCGGGAAGCCCAGCTCTGTTAGTCTCTGGTTAGGCCAGGTTAGGGTGCCTAAGCAGTCACTTGGGAGAAGCTGTGGTCTGAAGGTCCTCTTGGGCCCACTGATCCTGATCTTGAAGGGAGATCCTCTGCTGTGACTGCAGGAGGTCCTCAATGTAGACTTCTCCATTTAAGAACAGACTCAAGGCGCAAGAGGGGCCCATCCTCCCTTGTGTCTGGGTTAGTAGCATCCCCAGCTAGAGCCTGGTCCCTGGGGTTGGGCTGTTGAGGAATGCATGTTTTCTCTGTGGCCCACCTGAGGAAGAGATATGGACTGCCGGAAATAGCCTGCTGTAAATCCCAGGGTAGTCCTAATTTTGCTTTCCTGGATGCTGCTCAGAGGATTGTGAGTCTTCCCAGGAAACTACTTTCTGCACTTCTGCACACTTTCTGGGTGGGGAGGGAAGATTTCTGGCTTTAGCTTGACTAAGGGTGTTTTTGGTGAGGACAGGAGACCATACTGGTCCCATTAGCCCTGAGGTGGTTATTGAGCTAAAGAGCTTTCATTTATTTAATCAGAGAAGGGAAGCAGGACAAGCCTGATTCCAAGTGTAGTATTACTTCCTTGGATAGGCTCATAATAAAGTGCTCACTATATCTGCTGTATGAAGGCCTGGTCTTATTGCGTGTGACCTCTCTTTCCCATTCCAGTGGTGGAAAACCTATGGCGCTTGTATTGTTTGTTTTTCTTTTAGATAAAAGGTGCTAATGTGTGAGTTATTCTTTCTAAACTAAAACCTCAGTATTCAGGTTTAATGGCAGTGTTGTCCCTTTGTGATAAATCAGTGGGTTCTGGGTGGCATTTTGGGCACTGGTCTCTTAAAGGTTTGCTGTCACTGTCTGGCCTGTTCTGTCAAGTGGTCTTTTCCCACTATGCAAGAATTGGGGCATTGGAGAACTCGCTTGCTTATGGGGCACTTACTTGGTGAGCTACACCAAGGCTGTGCTGAATTAGGGAGTTCCTCTCTCCATGTGTAGAATCAGCTTTACTTTCTTTAGGTAACCCTGAGAAGGGGTAACTGCGTGTCAGTGTGTGTGTGCACAAGGGCTGAGCTGAAGTGACTGGGGTGGCAGGCTGCGACTAAGTGCTGGGGAGAATCTTGAGCTGAAGACAATTCTCTAGCATACCAACTGTGAAGAAAGTTTGGAGACCACATAGTCTGCCCAGTATAGTGCTAGGGAGTAGCTCTGACACTTGGGAGTCAGACTGCTGGAGCCGTGGAACAAGATAGGCTGCTTGGTTTACTCAAGGATCACTGTGGCTTCTCACAGGTTTCTGGAGAGGCAGCCTCCACCTGCTAGGAGTAATTTTACTTAGATACCCGTGGACTCCCTTACCTGCTGAGCAACAAGGCCCTTGGCATTCTCCTTTAACTAGTTCTCAACCTCTTTGCCTGTTCCTCTTTTCTATGCTCTGAAGACTTTTCTTACACAAATTTTACCCATTCTTGTTCTGTCGGTGAACAGATTCCTGCTGAATAGGATGTGCTGGGGTAGGGATTATGGCGGTGCATGAGGAAGAGCCTCTGCATTTATGATGTTTGAAGTCGGATAGGGAAAGCAGACATTAAAGAGATAATTTCTTCTCAAATGCAGAATTATTATGCCTATAACTTTGCTTCTACCCATAGTAGCCCTTCCTATTCTTGGTCCTGTAACTCTCTGGTCACTTCTCCATTGTTCAGTTATTTTATGATGGTCCACCTTTCTCCCATTCTCAGCCTACTGTCTGTTTGTGGTAGGCACTTAACACATTATCACATTTAATTTTCAGAACAACTCTGTAAGGTGAGTCATCCCACCCTGTTTTATAGATGAAGGAAACAGGTTCAGAGGGGTTAAATGACTTTTAAATGACTTCCTGTCTATGACACAGCCAGGATATGGAGAAGCTAAGGGCTGGAACCCAGGTGTGTCTGACTTTCAATACTGTATTTTTAACTATAATGTGATTATAGCCTTAAACAGTAATATTTCTGCATAAGCAGACGCTGTGGTGTGATCTGCTACATTCCTTCCCCATCCCTGAGATCATTTGAAAAATACAGTGCTTCATAAATTCTTTATGATAATTCTCTTGTTATAAACTAATTTTAGTATTTGTACTTCCCAGTATGGATGCAAATAAAACTGGTCTGAGGGATGAAGGGAAAGCTAGACATCAATTGCGTTTTTTTTCTCTGTGCAGGAATTATGCTTAGCCTCCAAAATATTCTGCTGAATTTGAACCCTTAGCCAGAAGAGGAGAAATACAAAGTTTGGAGCCAGTTTATGAGTTCTTAGCAGCCACATCAGGCAGTACAATCCAGATGCCAGGATGGGGGTCTGCTCTGGCTACAGGGTTCTCCTCTGACAGTGAAAATTACCTCACCTTTATTTGAATAACCAAGTTCATAGATTTGATTAGTAGACATTTGGCGGATGGGTGTAAGGAATAAATGAATGAACAAAGCTGCATGCTGAGTCCCTGCTTGGGGCCTCCCTCTAGTCTATTCCCGGTCCAGAGCAGCCTGACTCTGCCTTTGTCTGAGCATCAGTGAGGGAGAGGAGCAACCAGGAGACTGAACTGCTGGGACCTGGGGCAGGCTCCCGAACTGGGAGGCTGGAGGGTTCTTTTCTCCCACACCCTTGCGCTGTGGCATTTTCCTGAAGAGTTCATCCTCCAAGTGCCTCCGTGGTTACCAAGCCAAATCTGAGAGCCCAGTGCAGCGCTAAGGTGGGGTAAGATTACAGTGTTCTCTTGCTCTGATTACAAGCAGCTTATCCGCGTTTCACTGTTGTGGCTTTTCAAGAGTTCGGGAAACGGGAAAAAAAAAGATAAATCTCATCTGTTCTTGTACTTTTCAGAGGGTCGATGAGTGGATGGCAAAGGAAGGCCTCTTAGACCCAAACGTCAAGTCAATTTTTGTCACCTGTGGAGACTGGGACTTGAAAGTCATGTGAGTATGAGAGGGGCTCTTTGCTGTGGTGCTGAGAATTTGTGGGGCCAGGACTTGCCTTTGGCAGGGTGTAAATGTTCAAGCCTATAGGATATCTGGGGCAGGGGTTCCTGGGTTTGTGGGCTTTCAGGACCAGAGGAAGGCTGGGAGCCTGCCTTCTGCTTCTGTGGAGCTATGTTGGGCACAAGTCAAGGGCCTTTCCTGGACTGCTATTATTTTTATTTATATATTATTTTTGAGACAAGATCTTGCTCTGTAGTTCACTGTGTAATCCAGGCTGGCCTCGAACTCGCGGCTATCTGCCTCCCTCAACCTCCTGAGTCCTGGGATTACAGGAGTGTACCATCATGCCGCACCTGGACTGCTGTTGTTGGGGCCTTCCTGCCTCTGCCTGATCTTGTTGCTCACAACAGCCCTTTTGATTGCTGGGCTGCATGTTATTTTCCTAGAAAGTAGGCCTTGAAAAGGGTCTTACGTTTTTAAAATCATATACATTGTGCTTACTGTTCTAAATGCTCTAGAAATAGTAGCACATTTAGCAGTCCTATTTTTTATTTCTATTTTTTTAAGCGGAAATTTGCAATATTTATTTTTCTGCTTACCTCAGCATATGTTAAGATAGTTGTTTTTTAAGTTTAATGTGTTTTAATAGCAAACTTGATCGGCACAGAAGCTAGACAACATTAAAAACAACTTGCATGTAACACGATGCAGGTAGAAAAGTACAATGAACGGGTACAAACACTTCAGTTGCTATCAGCAAGAAATGTACTTGTTTTGTGTTTGATTCAGCAGCACAAATAGAATGATACAGAGACTAGCATAGCCCCTGAGCAAGGAAGACATGCAAAATCCTGCTCACTTTTAAAAAGGCATCAGAGAGGCTTTTTGTGTTTTTGGTATTTTGGTGTTACTGGAGACTAATCCTAAAACTTGCATATTGAGCTCCATTCCCTTTATTTTATTTGCATGAGTAGTTTCTTTTCTTTTAACCCTTTAAAAATTGGTTATACAGATTAGTGAGTTTCATTTTGGCAGATTTGTGTTTGCACATAACATATTTTGATAATTTTCACCCCATCCCTATCACTCTCCTTGTCCTGCCCTCCCCGCTAGTTTCAGAAATTTGGATGGGGGGCTTACTGTGTATAATATACTTTGCTCACATTCATGGCCCCTATTACTTATCCTTATGTCCTTCCCCCTATTATTTCTATTTTAAAGCTAAGGAAATTAAGGCACAGAGAGGTTAAGTAACTTGTCTGAGGACACACAGAACCAGAATGAAACCTAAGCAATCTGACTTTGGGGTCCTTGCCCTTAACTTTTGGGTTGTATTACCCTTTTATCTGCTGTGCAAGACCCTGGTGATCCAGTTAAGAGCCTGGTAGCAGGATGAGAAAGGGCTGTTTCTAGGGAGCTGCCCAAGCCTCTAGCCTCTTTTCTCCTTTGTGTCCATTACTTTTTCTGCTTTGTCTCCTGCTCCTGCCCTGGGTGTGGACAGCGGACGGGTTCCTTTGCCCGGTTGACACTTTCAGCATCTTGGTGCCTCATGGATACCTGGCTTCAGACAATTCCCAGGGAATTAAAGGAGGGTGGAGGTGGTGGGGGCAGTGTTTGCTGAGGATTGATAGAATCAATACCTCTGTGTTCTTTGTCACTGAAGGCAGCAGCAAGCAATGTGTGTGTGCATGCGAGCTTTTGAACATAAAGTGGGCATGGGGGGAAGGGAGTTGTCTATCAGGAGTGCCATTTCCTACCAAATCAGGTACTATCTTCTCACCAAAGTCCTTTTTATGCCATTTGGATACTGAGTTGAAGTGTGCTGTTGGGCCCTGTCTCTGTAGAGGAGTCAAGGGAAAGAATAAGCCCCAGAACACAGAAGCACTTACGTACATCTGCCGTGACTGTTGGAGTGGACACTTAGCACACCCCTCTAGGTCTGCTGTTTAGGGCCTCTGTCCTCCCAGTGACTCACAGGCTGAGACTGGAAATGGGTCTGAATCAGAAATCCATGGAGAAGGTCAGGAGGAGAAGGCTGTTATTCTTAGGGGCGTCCAGGATAGCTTTGTGCCTTTGGAGCCGGGAGAGGTCTTACGTGAGGCTTTGCAGTCCTGGGGCAGGGTTCATGCTGACATTCGAGTTCCGGGGCTTTGAAGGCCTAGGAGGAAGGTGCTTTGGCAGAGGTCTAGTTCTTCCAGTAGCATCACTGGGGCTCCCATTCTCTCCCTTTGGTGTGCTTCTCTTCCTGGTGCCCACATGTCAGTCTTGTGCTGTAATTGTGAATGACACACACATATATGTATGTATGAAAACTTCCCTGTTTGTGGGGCTGGACCACTTGGCCTGGCCTCCTAAGCATGGAGTTGGTCTGCCTATGAGATGGAGAGGTGGTTTCTGAGGGTGTTATTCATCTTTGGGCTAGACCTGTACTGATCTAAAGCACTAGGCTAACCCTTGGGCCCTGCATTGGGCCCAGGACAGATGTTGGTGAGTTGGGACACTTCTCTATATCTCTGAGAAATGATGTAATTGAGATGATGGATTGCACTGTGGAATCCAAGTGTATATGAAAGGAAGTAAAGTTATAATGAACTCACACCTTACATTATTTGGCCTTCCTAACCCCTGGCTCTCATAGGAGGTGGTGTCTTACTTTTGTAGATGAAACAAACAAAGCAAAATGCAAACCCATCAGGCTCAGAAAGGTAAGAACTCATAGCTAAATAGAACTGAATTCTAAGGCCACATAGTTTCCAGAAGGGATGGTTATGATGGGCTTTTGTGGCTGGTTTGGATTTGGATGGATAAGGCCAAGCTCTGGAGAATGGCGTGGAGGAGGAAGCAGCTGTCAGGTGGCAGGATGGGGGAGGAGGGCTTCGCGACTGCCTTTCAGAAGCAGGACTCTGCATAACTGCTGGGAAGGCTCTTAATTAAATGTGTAACAAAATAAAAACAGCCAGAGAGGAAACCTAAGTAGTGTGGCGTGACAGTGCACAGCTTATCAGTGTTCCTGGAACCTCTCGTCAGGGGCTCCTCAGTGGCTCTCTGCAGAGCCATCACCTTTTTGTGTGCCTGGTAAAAGCTGCTGATGAGTCTGACAAGGGCGCTGTTAAATTGACATTCACAAGTTGTTAGTATGTGGCTTACTTCTTATTTTGACATCCATTTCCAGGTTTTACTAAGTCTGAGGAATTCAGCAAATATTTTCATTTAACACTCTAGTTTCTAGAAGCCGCGGCTCCTCCTCACTGTCCTTACTCTCTCCCCTCTCCCGCCCCTACCAGCTAGGTTCACATCACTTTTGTTGAAAAGGCTTGATTAATGTAGCTCTGAGAAATGGGAACTGAAGTGGCAGCAGAAATATCACCAGAAAAAAAGAAATCTGCTCCCATCCTGACAGAATCATTTCGTGTCCACCTTTTGTCAAATCCTGATGAGTTGATACTCCCATGATTACAGCTTTGATGCTCTAGCCACAGATCCTGCTAGGGTGGGTTTCAATTCAGTGGGTACAGATTTAATTTTTTACTTTAAACATTTTAAAGAAACAATGCTTGGTTTGGGTTTGGCCTTTGACAGCTCACCTTCCCTACCCAGCCTGCTTTGTCCCCTTACCTGGGTCCTGACGCTCCTCTTTGGGGTTAGTGTTGTTTTTCTGTTACCCATCTTGGCATGAAGGGAGACTAGAGCTGGTGGAGAGTGACAAGCGGAATTTTGATTTTAACAGTAGCTTGAAGACTGAAGTTCTGCAGCTGAATAGCACAGCCTGGCAGAGCTATGAGAGTAGACTGTGGGTCCAAGAGGAGGACAAGTCAGCGAGAGGGCAAGATCTGAGGCAGAGAGTGAGTTCGCATAGTCGAACACCGTATTCTGGGGGAGGATGCTGTACTCTAAGCCAGGGCCTGCTCAGAGCTGGTCCAGAGGAGCTTCATCTTAGTCCAGCTTCGCCTTATTTTGGAATAGAATTTCTCTTCTCATGTGTAAGTGCTGGCTTCAGTTCATTCCCAGCCTTCCTGATGGTGTGTACATATAACACCTCTCTGCCTGTGCTCTGCAGAGGTGGACCTGGAGCACTTTGGGTTTTAGAAGTACTGGAGATAGAACTGAACTTGCCCAGAGTACACTGCTTGCTGCTGGCATGGAGAGTGTGTCTTCAGCAGGATCTACTCAAGAGCAGGACTGCTGGTAATCGGGAATGCAGGGCACAGTGACAGAACCACACATCTGGAGAGCACTGTGGAACAGGGGCAGTCCTGGGGTGGCGAGAGATGGCTGAAAGGATGGACCAATGACATACTGGCTGCAGGTCAGGACAGGTCCTTTGTCATCATTCAACAGAGTTGACCACTTCTTGAAATATTCCTATCTTTACTTTGTGTCTTCTGATTCTCTAGCTTCTCCTTTTTAGTCACCTTCGCAGCTGTCTTATTCTTACTTTTAAGTGTAGATGTTTCTTAAATTTCAGTGTTGCTCTGTTTCTGTCTTAGCTGTCTTTTCCTTTTATTCAACACACTTGAGCTTCTGTGTTAATCTCATCTTTTGCCAAAGCTTTAGCTGTCCTCTGTCTGCTTAGGTCTTCTAATCTTTTTCTCCGAGTGAGAAATGAGAACTGACAAGGCAGAGAGATCCTGCTGGAGAGATCGGCTCCAGCTGCCGTTGGAACTCCAAGCCTGCATATCCAGCTGCCTTTCCTACAGCTTCACCTGGATGGCCATGAGGTGCCTACAGCTGTCACCTTTCTCTCCGTAGCTGTCCGTTCCTCCAGCTCTCCCGCCAATGACGACTGGCCAGTTGCTCTGCTGTCCTGTCAGAAAACTGAGAATCATCCCTTGTGTAGTCACAGCTAGTAAATTCCCAAATCCTGTTGATCGTACCTCCCAGAGGTTTCTTGAATTTATTCCCTTCTTTCCTTCTCCACAGCCACTGCTCTGGTTAAGATGATTGTATTTTTCTTGGATCACTACAGAAGCCTTTGAACTGGTGTCTTTGATTCCAATCTCACTGCTTCTATTCCCTTCTACCAATTGTAGGCGATTATATCACATTTCTGCTTAACCCCTGGCTAGGTTCACCCTTGCCTTCAAGGTCACATCCACACTGTTGAGACTTTGAAGGCTCTCACTTACTTGTCTAGTCTCATCCCTTAGTACTCTGTGTGCATTACTCCACACCTCATTAGATGCTCTAGCGGGCTGCTTCCTTACACCCTTCTCCAGATGCCTTCCTTTATGCTCCTGGAGCCCATGTACTTTTTCATGAGTAAAATTGTATTGTGTCTGCTTGTCTGCCTCTGTCACCAAATTGTAGGCACTGTTATAATCCTCGGGCAAGGCTTAATGTGTAGTGGTTGCTTACTCATTTATTTTGGTGTTAGGAATTATCCCTAGGTGCACATTTTAGTGAGTTAAATCCCCAGCCCAAGTATTTGCTGAATAAAGGGCAGTTAAGTTGTGGAATGGTCCCATGGAATCCCTGTTCAGGAAGAGTGACACAGATTTGATGGTGGATACTGGGAGCATTAGTTGCCAACGTACGGGGCAAATGGGATGGAAGGGGAAGTTTCGGCCCTGTTGGCTCAACTTGAATGTGAGGAGTTAGAGGACTGAGCTTCTAATGTAAGGAAGCCCCTCAGGTTTCTCACTGCCAGTGCTGATGGAGGATGGGTGACATGACCCAAGGCATGGACCAGGGAGGAGC
This sequence comes from Cavia porcellus, assembly GCF_034190915.1. Taxonomy (NCBI): domain Eukaryota; kingdom Metazoa; phylum Chordata; class Mammalia; order Rodentia; family Caviidae; genus Cavia; species Cavia porcellus. The sequence continues at coordinate 36,398,546 of NW_026947508.1, forward strand.
TTTGTCTTGGTCACAATGGAAAGTGCTTTCTGTAAGAGACTTGTGTCTCCAGGACTGGAGCCTGGGACTCCTGTAGAAGAGTGAGAGTAAGGAAATAAAGATAGTGTTTACTGAGCATGTGTGGCATATCAGGAACCCTGTTGTGCTATTTATACATACTCTGTCATTTAGTCCTTTTTATGTTTTTAGTCTTTCTTTGCTTTAACAAATGAAACTGAGACCCAAAAAGTTAATTTGTAAAGGCAAATTATGACAGTCTGTTTGTGGCAAGGCAGGGACTTGAACCTAGGTATTCTGGCTCTGCAACCATGTGTTGAGCCATGGTGCTGTCTGGCCATTTGCTTCTGTCCTTCATGGTCCAGGCTTTGTGATCTGGTAGGAATACGGTTTACTGCTTTGTTTACACTGAGCCCGAGGTGCTCTCTGATACTGTAGGCTGCTGTTGGTTTCTGGCCTGTATTCCAGGTCTCTACTTTAATGTTCATTTTAGAAAGGGGGGCATGGTTGGCCAGAAGATATGATGGGTCATGATTTGAGGCTGCCTGTCTCAGATTTTTTTGTTTTTTGGTACCAGGGATCAAACTCACGACCTTGTGCTTGTCAGGCAGGCACTTATGCCACTGAGCCAAATCTGTGACCCCTCAGATCTATCTTAAAGAAACCGTGGCCAACATCACTTTGTACACTTCTAACCTGTATGTATATTTGAAAGCACGTGGTTATCTCATCGCACTGCTATGAGAACCATGCCCCTTGCCCGTGTGCCAGTTGGTCTCAGCACTGAGTTGCATCACCTTTGATTAGTGGTCTGCGGGGGGAAAAGGCTGGAGGAAGAACTCCCTGCCAGTCCTGACTTGTCTCATTTCCCCTTACTTTTATCTGTCACTGCAAGCGCTTGGGCTCCCCTCCTGAACTAATTAAGTTTGCATGTGTTTAGACACATTGCCAAATAGGGCTTAGCAAAGCGGAACTGAGCTACATCTCTTTCTGAGTAGGGAAGGAAGGGTATATGAATGTTTCTCCACAGGGGCCAGGCAGAAGCATGGATGACATCCAGTGAGTGTGTGTGCAAGCAGTAGACACCTACCCAGGTCTCCTGCCTGCAGAGCAACCTTCTGATTGGCTGACAGGCAGGTGAGGGCCCACCCTTCGGTGCTGTCAGTGAATTGGACATTCTAAAGGGGCTGAGAAAGAAAGGAGGGCAGGTACTGAAGTGTTTTTTCCTCTCATACACAAGCAAAATGGAAAGTCAGATCTGCATTAGGATTGAGTAGAGAGCTGTGTGCTGTCTGTTACCAGCCTGATCCATAGTGCTTCTAGACCTGCAACCATCTACGTGGCAAGCAGAATGCGGGGTGGCCTTCTTTCCATGTCTGTACAAAGTACGTTGGAAACCAGGACAGCTGAAGGCTCAAGTTTTCCTTTTTGTCAGGAAGACCCTGTTTCCCTGCTCAGTCTCCTGTAATACCTGTGAGGATGTGGCAGGAAGAATAGTGTTGCCTAGAACTTCCTCGCCCTGGAGGTGGGATTCAGCTCATTGGATCTCACAGTGAGGTGGTGCTGAGAGCATGTTTTTATGACAGGCTCATGGCTGCTTTTTTGCTCATGCGTGCTGGCCTGAGGTCCGCAGTGCCCTGTGGCAGAACATACTTGGGTTCTGTCCAGCAGCAAGCCGTTGTGAACCTTTTCTCTGAGGTTTCAGGGGCAAGCCGTTGTGAATCTTTTCTCTGAGGTTTCAAGAAGTCGGGGTATTACTTACCACAGAAGGCAGAAGAGCCAGCTGAAGGCCATGGTTGGGGCTTCCATCCTTTAGATAGGAGGCCGGTGGGTCAGATCAGCATCAGCCCAGGCTCCCAGTGCCCACAAAGTCTGGGGGCTGGCAGGGTAGGATCCTGTGAAGGTTGTATAGGAATTCTAGGCCTTTCTTAGAATTATAGTCTAAGCTCAGAGAGAATGGGAACCAGACCTTCTGCCCTCCCTTCAGTTTCCCTAGAGCCCTCTCGTCAGCAGAGGTGCATTGGGTTAGCCCCAAGAAGGCAGCTTGAGTTGATGGGGTCATGTTTCAGCTGCAGCTAATCCTAGTCACTCGATATAAATCTCTCCCTGCTGCCTCTTCCTCCCTCCCATCCCCAACCCACAGACAGGGAAATGAATCCTGGCCCTCACCCTGAATACATCATGGCAGGCTTGCCTCTAATGAGAGAGGGCCATTCATTGTGGGGTGAAGCTCCCTGCAGAGCCTGGGATGCCATTAATTAAAGAAGAGCCACCTGAAGCCAGTCGTGCGGTGCAGCCTGCCACGCTCAGATGGAGTGGTAGTGGGGTAGCCTCGTTAGCCTGACAGCTCCTTGGGCTGAGAGTTCTTGGGCTTGGAGGAGCGAAAGGTGCTCCCGCCCCCTGCCTGAGAGCTCAGATGCCCCTGGGGTCTGCCTGCTGGGGGAGAGGGAGGACGGAAAGCTCCTGCTAGAACTGGTAGTAAAGGGGCTGGAGATTTTGAATTTCCTATATTGGTCCCTAGGACAGGAGCAAGCTTCCATGAAGCCAGAGCAGGCCTCTGCTTCCCAACCTTTGCTCCTTCAAACTCCAGGCAATGGGCCTTTCACCCTACGACTTCCCCTTAGAGCTTTTGTTTGATTTAGTGCCTAGAGGGACACTAGAGGCAAAGCTCTGTTGTCTGTCCCACAAGTTCAGCCTCTCCTTAGCAGAGGATCCTCTGGTGTTTTACTTCCTGGGCACTTACGGTGTGAAAGGTAGGCAACCTCATCTCCTCACCCCTTGGTAGCTGCAGAGGGTTTAAATCATTGTAGTAATTTTAGGAACTCTGGAAAGGAAGTTTTACTCCGTTGAAGCACTGATTAACGATAAAGGTGTTTGCCTAATGACTGACCAGGCTGTGAGATGCTTAAGGTGGTGACTACCTCATCTTTTGGCCTGAGACAGAGCTGGTGAGTAAATGGTTTGCTGTTGCTTAATTGGTTCAGAGTCAAGTGTTGTTGCCTGGATGCTGGTCCCAGGATTTGATAGATAGCACTCTCCTTGGCCATCTGTGAGGGCCTTATCATCTCCTCTTTGCTGGCAGGAGGGGCTGGATGTGCTGAGACTTTTGCCTTAGCCTAGAGTTGGGCTATCTCAGCTAGTAGCTGTCAGGATTGTCAGGAAGACAAATTGGATCCTATGTCTGCGGTTCCTTAGAGCAGTCCCTGGAAATTTGGTTCTGTGCTTCATGGCAGAATCTGACAGTCAGGCTCAGAGTCTCAGAACCAGCTGGGATAGACTATGTGATCCATGTCTGCCTTCCCTGGCATGGAATAGAGCTGTGCAGCCTCCCACCAGGTACTGCCACTTTGGCTTATGACTTGGGCTGAACTCCTTGGTGTTTAGAAAATTTTTAGTTTTCTCAGGTCTTGACCATTAGAATGTAAAGCTGGAGGGGTCTGTCTCCCGTGTCCCAAGAAGAAACCCCTGGTACTCCTGGAAGGTATTTTCCTTTGTGTGTTTCCTATGTGTATATATGTATTTGAGACAGGGTCTTGCTAGGTAGTTCAGGCTGACCTTGAACTCACTAGCCCATTCTGGCCTTGAATTCCCAGCGATCCCCTGCCTCAGCCTCCTGAGTACCGGGATTACAGGCATGTGCCATCATGCCTGGTGAGGTATTTTTTTAGATCAGTTTTTCTTTTTAATTCTTTTTGTGAGCTTCATTGTTTGTTTTTGGTATTTTAAGATATTTAGGTCTGAAATAGATGGCAGGTTATATAACATACACAAATGTGAAGCGTACGCATGATATATTTGTATATAAGTATACATCTTTGTCACCACTACCTAGCTCAAAATCCAGGACATTATTCTGAAAAGTTTCCTTGTGCCCTTTCCCAGTCTCCCCTACCAAATAATCATTGTTCTGACTTCTATTACTTTGGGTTAGTTTTGTCTGTAACTGACTTTTGTAGAAATGAACGTATACAAAATTCACTCTTGCATAACTTCTTTTGGACCAAGTAATGTATGAAAGATTAATCTATGTTGTGTGGATCAGTAGTTTATTTTAGCCTTTTAATTGCAGCATAATGTTTCATTATGTTGTGTTTTCCTTCTGTTGAACCATCTACCTTCTTTACTTGTTTAGTACACGTTTGTTGAATGAGTATGTGCACGTTTAGTTTGATATGGGGATTTCCTTAGACTGCTATCAGCTTGACCAAACTCCCTCATCTTTTTTTTTTTTTGTGTGTGTTTTTCATTTTTGTCGGTACCAGGGATCGAACTCACGACTGCCTGCTTGCAAGGCAGGTGCTGATGCCGCTGAGCTAAATCCCCAGCCCCTACTCCCTCATCTTTTAATAAAACCAAATTCCAGTCTTTGGCCTTATGGTCTTCGTATCTGTTCCTGAACCTGCACTAACCTTGCACTTCTCTAAGGTTCTGTGATAGGGAGAGGCTGACTGTAGGTCTGTACAAGTGGCCTTTGAGCCATACTAGCTCATTTATTTCTTCCTCCAGCCAAAGAGTGTTGACTCTGTACTACGTACCCTCACTAATCAAGGTGCTGGGGATACAACAATGAACCAAGAAGGGAAAATCTTGCCTTCATGGAGTTTGTGTTACAGTGTGTGCAGATGGTACTATCTTTTGCCTTTTGGACTTTGACACCAGAGAAAATCTTGTTCTTGTCCAGGCTTTTTTGTCTGGTGGTTTCTGCAGGAATTAGGTGGCAGTGCCCTTGCCACCTTGACAGGGCTTCTCTAGGGCTTTATCTTTATTTTCTGCTCATGGTGATAGAGTGGCATTGGAAGCTCCTGCTGCTGCTTGGCAGTGAAAGGGTTTCTCGGTATTGGCGCTTCCCTTCCACTCTCCTGGAGTCTGATTCCCTCTGTGAGAGGAGAGAATTAATCTTCAACTTTTCATGCCTGTAAGGTGAGTGACCTCTGTTTTGTCGGTGCTTGCCAATCTGTCCTCTAATTCCCAGCTGGGGTAATGGAGACATTACTTTGTACTAAAGCAAACCACCAGTTCTCCTGTGCAGATGCTGTCCAGCTCCAGACCTGGGGAAGACAGGTCAGCTCTGTGGGTCACTTCTCTCAGGTGCCTAGGCAGGTGGAGGATGGCAGGGTGTTGGCACCTGAGCTGCTGTGCTCCCGAGTGGTGGTTGGTGGATTCCAGAAAGGAGGATGCCCTGCTATCATATTCTCCCTTACTTCATCCATGTCAAAGGGTGGAGCCTCTATTTCAATTTGATGTGAAGTGGGTTTCTTTTGCCAGGTTCCTAAAAGCACATGAGCAACTTCAAACACCCCACTGAGGAGAAACAGAGAGTAAAGGTCTTGGGAGTCGAAGATCAGGGAACTCAAGACTTCTGTTTTGCATGGTGGCCCATGCCTGAATGATGTGTGGACTTAGCTTTGTAGGGCTTTGGGAAGAGCAGGTTAGAGTGGGTAGGATTAAATTCTCAGTGTCCCTGGCTAAAGGGTGATATGACTCAGACTTGATAGTTCTGTAAAACTGTTTCTTCCAAAGCCTGTGAGAATGTTGGTTTGGGGAAGAAAGCCAGCCAGCCCAGAGAATCCCGGGAGCCTGACAGGCCTTTTTCTCTGCGATTCTTTCTTGCAGGCAGCCCGAGGCAGCCTGTCTCTTTGTTAACAGAGTGACAGCAATGTGACACCATGGAAATAATTACTAACAAATCACGGTGCTGACTGCAAACAGCTCTCTGTCTTCAGAGGCATGTCAGGGTGCATTAGAGCAGGACTGGAGGAGCGGCATGTGGTGGGGGCTGAGGAGCAGCCTGAGCTCCTCTCTCCCCCACCCGGACCCCTTTTTGCGATGTCTGACTTTCTTACTCTTGGCCTTCTCTTTTGGGTGAGCTAAGGCCAGCTGGATCAGCAAGTGGCATGTGTTTGGTCCCACTGTCTTACGGCAGGTAGCCAGGGCTCCCATGTCTGCTGTGCAGCACATGAATAGTGAGATCTGGGAGTTCTTCATTGTGAGGCCCCCAAAGCTGGGAAGGACGCTCCATTTCTCTGGTTTACTCCCTACCAGTTGAGACAAGCTTCACTCACCAGTAGTTTAGGGTTTGAGGGTGACAGCCTTTGCTTTAGCCAGACCCCGAATCGGGGCAGCCCTGCATCTGTGTTGGCTCAGCTCCCTTCCCCCACCATCCCTGAGCTCTTCTTCAGTTGCCATAGTCAATTTTTGGTAAGTCGACTTTGTCCATTCCCTCTTGGTTAGCAGAGTGATTGCTCTGACTGTCAGGGCTGTAAATAATGTTCCTGGTGTGTGTGGCTGGAGGCAGTGGGGTGGGGTGGGGAAAGGAGGAGCCGAGCTGCTGTGGCTCCCTCGCCCACCCCCTCCCCTCTCATACAATATTTATCCAGGGATGGGAGTCAGATGCAGCGACCTCAGGGGTCACCCAGTTAAATAGCTTCTGAACCTCCCTGCATTCTAATTGCCGCAGTTGTCCTTTGCTCCGGAGACTTCTCCTCCCCATTGTCTGCTGAGGCACACACTAATGGCTGTCCTTCCTGGCCCTGCTGGGAGGCATGGTGGGGGAAGAGTCTCATGCTACCTTCCCTTCCCTGGCATAAAGGAATCTTGAGCCTATTAACAAGTGGCTTTAGCTAGGAGGGGCACAATCTCTTCCTTCCCCCTACCACTGCTCCAGATCTGGCTGGTGAAGGAGGCACAGGCTTGATTGTTGGGCCAAGGGTTTTCACCCATCTCTAGTCCACGACCAGAATAATGGGGCTTGTGACTCTTCTATAGGTTGCCTGAGCCAGGGGACAGATTCTTGAGTACTCAGCTGATGAGTACCATCCTTAGTCCTACATTCAGATCATGGAAGCTTTGAATATATCCTGTTGGAGTGTGCTGCGTTTTACGCAGATTGGGCAAACACAAAGTTTGGTCCTCTGTCAAATGAGATGGGATAACAGATATGCCCCGTTTATTGATTTAGGAGTTGCATGCCTGTATTGTCATGACTGTTGCCAGTGTGTGAAAGGCTGAGGCAAGAGGATCACTCTGAGTTCAGAGCAAGCCTGGAATACATAATAAGACCATGTCTCAAAAAAACTAAGTAGCAGAGAGGGATGCAGCTCAGTGATAGAGTACCTGTGTAGCATGCACATGGTCCTGGGCTTAGTCCTTAGTACTGAAAAAAAATTACATGTACATGTCTTTACATGTCTTATAAATGTCAGTTACTTTCCCCTGTAGCTCTTCTCTCTTGAGGGATACTGTTGAAAACTTCTATCAAAGTTGCTGACCATCTAATGTGTTGGTATTTAACAGTAACCTAATGTCAGTGCTGTTGAGAACTGCTGTGGGCCTTGTACTATGCTTGGAACTGTAGTAATTGCCAGGTGATCGGGACAGAGACTAGCAACTACATAACTGATTACATGGTAAGGTAGATATGCAAACACTATAAAGTGACAAGACAGATGGTATGAGAACCTGAAAAGCACTATAGAGAGACAAAATGGGTGGCATTTTATTTTATTTTATTTATTTATTTTTTTGTCTTTTTCATTTTTATCGGTACCGGGGGCATTTTATAATAGTAAATTTTTTTGAATAAAATATTAAAGTCTACTGTTAAGTTAAACTGTTTTACTTGGAACTGGTGTGAAGCCCTGCCTAGTTTTTCTCCCTAATCCACAAGGTAGCCTGTGTCCCATCTGAGAATCCTACAGCTCCATGGAGCACACTTTAAAGAACCACTGACCTATTCTGATGCTAGTAGGCAGGAGTGCAGCTCTGTACAGGCTGAGTGCTTGCAGGGCTCAAAAGTCAGGGGAGCTGGAAACAGGATAGAGACCAGCCAAAGGGTTAAGGGAAGCAGCTGTGTCTTTGAGTGCTTGTATTGAAGCAGATGTCAGGCTGCATCCCAGGTCCTGGGCACTAGGAAGATGCCTCTCTGCGGTGCCTCCAGAGGGCATTGCAGGCTAGGCATAAGGTCAGAGTGGCCACAGGCCAACTGGAGACTGTGGTAGGGCAGTGAGAAATCTTAGTGACAGCTCAAACTCCAAGAGCTCCTGGTGTCCCTGACCAAAAAGAGAAGAGCTCTCAGCAGAGAAACCAAGTGTCTGGAAACCCCCCTTACCTGCTTAGCCTCCTTCCTTACCTTGCTCCCTGCGGGGGCTTTAGACATTTCAGCGGGGAGAGAGCTTGGACGAGGTCCTGGTGGCAGGTCCAACACTTCCTACACAAGTGGACACTTCCCTCCCGGGAAGAACTGGCATGGGAAGAACCTGGAAGGGTGCTTGTCTTTTTGTTTCCCTGGCTAGGGGCTGAGTGGTATAGGCTACAGGGTTTATTGGATATCATGATGCCAGGGTGATGCATGTTGTATTTTTCCAGTGGGTGTTTGTGGCACCTGTATGCTTCATGTTGGTCTAGGGGGATAACTGGGAGTAGAGATAGCTGGCAGAGGGCTGCAAAGCTGTAGAGCAGGGAGGTATTATATATGGCGACAGACAGTACATTTTGGAGGCTTTGAGCAACTGCTTGGCACTAGGGATCTGCAGTTGATTTTACTTGGGAAGACCAGCAGCCTGGCCTAAGGGGCATCCCTCTGCATCCCTTGCATTCTGGTTTCTGTTGGGAACTCTCCAGAACAGCATGTCTGGGAACACTTCCAGCTGTGCTGCCAGACCCAGACGCAGGTGACAGCTTTTCGTCTTTACCACAGGGAAACCAAGAGGAAATTAAATGTCATTTGCCCCCTGCACAGCAGGTCACTGCCAGATCAGACACTGCTGATCAGACTTCTGCAGAGGGCACTCAAGGGAAGACTTACGCTGCATCCTTGTCCTCTGAGCTGTGGAGATTCCCAGGTGATGGTCTGGCTTACTCCCAGGGCTTTCTTTGCCTGGCTGGGTTCCCCTGGCCTAGAGCCCAGCCCAGTGCTACATGACAGCTGCGGCCCAGGCCAAGCCTTTGAGGCATGTGTACGAGTGGGAGGGGACTGAGAAGAAGGGTAGGCAGGGCAGGACCTGTCAATGGAGGACCCACAGGAGACCATAAGGTGACCAGCTGTTCCTCAGAGAAGCCACTGATATTATGGAAAGAGAAGATTCTTTCCAATTAAGAGAGACTTGAGTTTAAATCCTGGCTCCACTACCTGCTAGTTGTTGGATCATGAGAAAGTCACATTACCCCTTTCATTCTTGATTGCCTCATCCATAGAATTAGAAGCACTCTGTCTCATGACATCTATGGGAAAAAGCTTCATGTCAGGATTAGTGCTGGAGTCTTCCTCACCCCACCTCCCGCCAGGAGGCCTGCCTGTGGAGTTGCTGTGAAGAGGGTTAGGTGGTAAATCTATCCAGGAAGGCACATTCGTTGCCAGAAGCCCTTCCTTCTTGTGCTTCTCCTCTCAACCAGGTATCTCAATGCCTTTATCAGATGAGTGTGGGTGGTAGTGGAAACTTAGCAGAAGTCACCCATCCTTATTGTGGGGATCAGCCAGTAACCCCCAGCCTCTCCTTCCTGTTTGGGGGACCACTGGGTTTGCCCCAATCTCCCCTTCCCTGGAAATCCTGGGGGGGTTCCACAGTGACATGTATTAACGGGGCTTTGGGAAAGATGTTTTAATACTCAGAGTTCTCCCTGAAAACTCCCCACCCCCGCCTCACACCCCACCTCTGAAGCATGGCTGCTGTGGTGAAATTCATTAGTGTTCCCTGACAGGCAGTGGCGACAGAGGCGCTCGCTGTCTGCTTCCTGCTCCCTCGCTCTCGTGCTCCTGCTTCACGCACACTGATATTTAAAGCTGATGGGCTGCTTATAGACTTCTTGTACCATGACAAGTTTGGGGAGGGGGGTGGGGAGGAAGAGACAGACAAGGAGCCAGCTGTCATGCTGGTATTTCAAACAGTACTCTCTCCTGACCCTTTGCAGGCTCCAGCAAGTGTATCATCTTTCTGAAGCCTGTGGTTGGAATTGTAACCTGCAGCCGTCCCAGAGGATGGGGGCAAGTGCAGAGGCAAAGTAGGCTGTGAAGTCTGCTGGGGGTTATCCCAGGGCTGTGGACAAGCAGGGGAAAGTGGAGGGACAGCGGTGCACATGTGCTTGGCTGAGCAGAGGGCTTTATAGCTAAGGCTTTGCAAGTGCTCTAGGACATTGTTAAACTGGCTCTTTCTCAGTAGTCTCTCCCCAAGCAATCGTGTTTTTGCTGTGCATATCTTCTAGATTGGCCTGGAAGCCACTGAATATAGGAATCAGGTTCAACTAGCCACTTCCTTCAGAGTCCTGTATCTTAGTAATGTTCTAAAAATGTGTGGTGATCAATTAAGGTTGCAGATTTTCTCACTTTGTGTCTAGAATAGGGTCTTGGCCTTTGTTCCCTGGTACTCCTGTGCTCATTCTTTGGAGAATGAGTCCCAGGGTACCTCCTACATCCGTAACTCCTCCCCTTAGCCCAAGCTTCAGGAAATTTATTTCTGCAGCTGTTGAGTGATTGTAGAAGTTTTCCTTTTCCTTTTATCCTTTGGTATCCTTTTCCTGACTGAGGCACTGTCTCCCCATGCATATGGCCTGGAAGTATCTCCAAATGCTCTGTTAGGGTTGGTCTCAGTTAACTGATTCCTGTGTTCGCTAAAAGCACTAAGTACCGAGTGCTGTGGCAGCCAGAATCTCCCCTACGGGCCTCTGTTTATAAAGTCAGCTCTAGTTGGACATGGTGCTACATACCTGGAATCCCAGTACTCTGGGAGGCTGAAGCAGGAGGATTGCAAGTTTGAACCAAGCCTGGGCAACTTTCTTTCTTCCTAAAAGAAAGGAATAGAGAAATAAAGAAGGCTGGGGATATAAGCTCAGTGGGAAAGCCCTGAGTTCAATTCCTAGGACCACACACACACTCACACACAAACAAACAGAACATAAGTTAGTCTGTGGCTGGCTGCTTTAACCCTCAGAGACATATGATCATTTGACCAAATTATGTGTTAATGGAACCATGGTGCTGGATGGGGTTGAATTGCACTGCCCACCCTTCAGGAGCCTTTCCAGCTCCAGGGCCCACTGCGCTCTTTCAGACTTACTAGTGCTATTGGTGCTGACATTTTCAGGTACAGCAGAGTTTATCTGTGTGTCCAAGAGGGATTATTCATGAAACACCATGGATACCTTATGTTGGAGGGCGGAGCCAGAATGACATTTCCATCTGTATACTCAATTGTGTTCTTAAACTCAAAGACCACCTCTGACATGAGCAATACCTGTAATACCCACCCACATCCAGCTCTGCCCTGGAGGCTTCTAGCAGGGTTTCTGATTTGACACTAGTATCTTTGGGCAGTGTCTATCTCCTGCCCTGTTCCCCCACCCTGTTCTCACTGATTCCTATGTTAGCTAATGGTGCTAAGTACTGAGTGCTGGGGGCAGGCCCATACTGTGTCTTCTGACATGGGTGCATCTCACAGGTGGGTACTAGGCAGCTTTGATAAGTAAGAGGCTTGAGCATTAATTTTTTATGCGCCAGCAGTGACCAAGTGAGTGAATTCAATTATGAGTCACTTTCTCTCTATCTTCCTCCCCCACAATGTGGTGGTGCAGAGCTGAGACTAAAGAACCTGTTGAAATGAGAAACCCCTATTTCCTAGCTTGACCCCCTCACTAATTTGGGTTAAATTGCTGAGCTATTGCAGTGGTGACACATTGTGTCTGCCTCTGTTTGTATAAGAGGATGCAGTGGGGGAGGAAGGACCAATTTGTGCAGAGATAAAAGGTGTCACAGGCAGATAACTAACGTCCAAGCCTCGTGCCTACTCTCATTGTTGCTCAATTTGCTCCTTGTGTAAGCCCAGCCTTTTCCTCTTTCTTCTTTCCCTCCCCTTGGTCATATTTTACCTCAGTGCCACAGTGTAATGATGCCCTGTGTAGTGGGGGAGGAGATAGGCACCTCTGGCTGACAGCCCTTCCTGATAACCAAATTCTAGCCCATCCATCACCAGCTACTCTCCTCAACTTGAGGAAAAGTGATTGTGAAAGGTGGGCCGTTCATCACCGGGGTCTGTTTATCTCCTGTGGGTGGGGAATGGAAACGGGAGACAAAGAGCTGTGTCCCTAGCTGAGTACTGCCCAGACTGGGGTGGATTTCATGTGCTGGATACAGCTCTGGATAGCTGGGCCTCTCAGACTGAGCTGCAGGAGGAGTGGGGCCTTTTCTGAAGCTCAGCCTCTGTGCTTGTAAAGGAGCATAGGAAATTGTGGTAGTTCTGAGGTGCAGGCCAACTGATCACAACGTTCTTTGAGAGTGTTTGTACTGGAATGGGCACTGGTGGAAACTGGAAATAAGCCTCATGTACCACGTAGGTGTCCATTTGCATCATCTTCTGTCAGGCTTCTCCAGGCACATTTGTTCACCAGGGCTGCGCTACCTGTGCCTCTGGGATCCACTGAGGACTTTGAGGAAGCAGAGTCTGTCCCCTACTCTTCATCTTTGCTCCTGCACCCCCCTGTCTGCTTATCATTGGAATGAAGTAGTTTGCTCTTGCAGGTGAGCAGTGTGTGCACCTCTGAAAGATGTTGGGCACTACGACTGACAGTCCATATCACTCCAAGGTCCAGGTCCCACAGCCTTTCCTGAGACAGGCAGAGAGAGGTGCAGGATGGATTGAGTCTGCTAAAAGCGAGACTGATGTGCATTCCTCCAAGTTGAATTTGTTTCTAAGATTTGACAAGATGAGAGCACATAGGGTATGCCTATGGCCTTTTCCAGTGCAGGTGCCTCCTCTCTTGCTGGACCTGACTGATGATGTCTGCCAATTTGTCTGCATGGATACTGCTAGTCTTCGTTTAAACCTCTCCCAACTCTCCCCAAGCTCTGTTTACCTAATCTTCAAAGCTGAACATCTCCTCACAATGGCTCTACCTTGGCTTTACCCATTAGCAAAGGGGGTGTTCCCTTAATGAGCTATTCTCCTGCTTTGGCTGGCGCTGAGCTAGCCACACCTGTTTGCCATCAGGCTGTCTGGGCCCAGCCAGAGTGGCTCAGTTGCAGGTGGTGGGCCTGATTTGAGAGGTGGAGAAAATTGAGTTCTTTTGCTTTGTGCTGTATACTTATGGGGAGGGGTGATTTCTTACACACCTCTCCTCCATGTTGTTTGCTATGCAAAAGAAATAGTAAAGGGACTTGCAAAGTAACCCCATTTTATTTAACTTTCTCCTGATGCATGAGAAGCTTAAGGAGTACCCTATCTTCTTTAACTTCCTCCTTATGCATAAGTGAGGTGCCAAATGTCTGAGAATTGGGATTGATGTTCTGTTCTGATATTCTGAGGGGCCAGAGTGATAAGAGAGGGCTATATGGGAAATGTCAAGGGCATAGACCATTTCTGGCCCTAGGGCCCACAATATTTGAAAAGCAATCATGTCTCTTGGTTTAGAGCCCACAGGCAGGACTGGGGTTGGGGAGGCTTCTTTAAAGGGGGCCCCTTGCATTCATGAAGCTGAAGGAAGTTTTGATTTGGTGGAAAAAAAAATCTCATTCCTTTTTATGGCCAGGACATAATTGGGTCTTTTCTATTGGCCATCAGTGATGTCATTCCGACCCTCATAAAGAAAGGGAAATCACACCTGTGGACTTGGTGCATAAAATTTCATTGGGCAGCAGTAATAAGCATGACCAGATGATGTTTGGGCAGTTGGGGAGCTTTGTGCCCAGTGAATCCAGCTGCATGGAGACCTGGGCACCATAAACTTGTGTGCGTGTTCATGCCCACAGGCTAGTCCAGGGCCCACTGCCAGTGGCTCTTGGGATCAGAATCAGGTAGGAATTCAGATCCTTTGTGTTAGGGGAACATTTGCCTTTTCTTTTCTAAGTTGGTGGAACCATATATCCATTAGTTCCTATTGACTGTAGCCCAGATTCTTAAGAACCTTAAATGAAGATGTAACCTTGAGTAGTGGCCACTGTTCTGCTTGCCTTTCCTAGATACCACCCTTTGCTTTCCTAGGGACTGTCAGGAGCTCTGAATGAACCTGGATGGCTGGTATCCATAAAGTTAGAAATCTTGAATTCCATTTTTTTGCTTCTACTCTTGATGTGTATGATTGAGCAAATCCTTTTTTTTTTTTCCCTCTCAGAGCCTCATTTTCCTCTTTTATGTAGGAGATGATGACTACTCTGACTCACCTTGCTCATAGAGTTAATCTGTTCATGCTAAGTAGGGAGAGGATACTGTGATAGAGACATATAGCTATCTTTCCTTGAGCTCAGGTTCTGGCATTTGGTGTGGTCTCATGAAAACGGACTTGTGTTCCCCTTTATTTATACTCCTTGTGTGTTGGAGTCAGAGCTGGGCCCATTCAGTGGACCACTCAACAACCTGAATGCCTATCAGTAATCTGCACACTGCATATGTACCTGGGTGAGATTGATAATCTTCAACCCTTTGGTGCTTTGGTCAGACATTGGGTGAAGAATGGCACTCAGGACTGCTGTTGAGCTTTACTTAGATATGGATGGGTTTCTAGCCTGGCAATTTGTCCTCAGTGTGGCTCTCTGGTATAGGTCCACCTTCAGTTCTACTGAGCCAAAGCCTTCCTAACTAGTTGGAAATGTCAACAGATGTTATTTACCCTTGAAAGTCTGCTGATGAGGGAAGCTGTCACCCCCTCACACATACACACACATTAGCCAGAACCAGTAGGATTCTTGGCTTTTGTTAACTAAAAGAATCAAGAGGTTCTGAGGTTGGCTAAGGGAAAATAGATGCTTCCTGCTTTTTGCTGGGCAGTCCCCTATGTTATTCCTGCCTCTGGTAGACCCTTTCATACTGAGGCCTTAATGTGATTTTTCTAAAGTAGCTGACAGCATGTATTTGCACAAAAACCATGGATAAGGAACATGGAAGATAGAAGGGAATAAAATTATTCAAACAGATTAGTTTTGTTTCTTAGGCAACCACGTTGTAGCCCCTAAGGCCACCTGTCATCCTTAAAAACCTTGCCTGATGTCTCGCATTCTTGGTTCTTTGTCCCACATGGGACCACATCTTCTGGGGATACCCCTTCATCTTCTTGGCCTCAGGCAGAATTACTCTTTTAGAAAACTGACTGGTTATAGTTAATGTCACAGTAACACTTAGATGTTGGAAAGGAAGCTGTCCTGCAAGTAAGATATCTTGGATCTTACAGAGATAAATGCTGGAGCTGAGCACAGTAGTGTACACCTGTAATCCCAGCACTTGGAAAGCTCAGACAGGAGAATGCGCACACATACATGCATGCATGCACACAAAAATAAATCCTGAAACATGGAGGTCAATTTCATATTAGTCAAGTATTTAATTGTTCATATTGGGGTCAAATTTGTGTCTTGCTGCTGGGTGACTCTGAACCACCAGTGATACATGCATGATTGTCCCATCAGGTGGCATGGGACAGTCCCATCAGGTGGTACAGACAAGCCACCTGACAGTCATGCATGCACCTCTAGTGGTTTAAACTGGTAGGGAGTGTTCTAAAGGGTCATAGAGGGAAGGCTGGACTGCCCTTCAGCTTTCTGGGCTAAACCAGTCATTTCAACTGGATTCTCATAGCCAAACTTTGTTTAAAAAGTTCACACCTGTGGTCTGTTCATTCTTGTGTCTCATTCTTCAACGCTCTTCAGACTGCCTGTACTCTTCCCATCCTGCCTGCTGACACCTCTCACTGAGATCCCTTGTGCCCTCCTCATCATCAAGTCCACTGGAGTTTGTTTGGCCTTCATCATATATGACCCCTCCATGACACTGGACACTAATAACCTAATTTTAAGCTTAAAAATGTGTTCTGTATGTTACAGATAACATGCATCCTCAGTGTAGGCACTGTGAAGAGCGTGTGTGGCCTTGAGTGTCTGATACCCTTTAAATGTCTGGGGCCTGCCTTCAGGGATCAGGGTGCATTGTGTGCGCTCTGAAGCATGGTGAGGAACTGGGAGGGAGATGAGGGTACGTGATGTGGGGAAGGAGGCTCTGTGGGAAGCTTTCTAGGTTCTCAGATCTTGAAAGAGTTCCCCAAGGAAGAGAGAAAAATCTTGTTCTCTGTAATTTCTGAAGACATGCACCTCAGACTCATGAATACAGTTGTGGGAAGACAGGTTTTAGTTTAGTGTTTAAAAAGGATGTTCTAAAATTGAGTAAAAAATTAAAGTGGGCTGCTGCTTATGTGTGATGATGGTTTGATAGAGATAGTTTCATTTTAGCTCAGTAAAACTTGTAAGACATTGGCATCACCCTCTGCCCACCTTGCCCTTATTCTTCCCAAGTGATCTTACCTACTCTCATGGCTTTAAATGTACTTAAATTATATTAATGGCTCAGCAATCTGTATGCCCAGTCCAGCTCGCTTTTTGAAGTTGGATATCTAGGTGCTTCCCCGGCATCACTGCACTGCCGGATGTCTCTTAGGCATCTCAGGCTCTATAGACATTGAATTTTTCCCATGATCAGGTACTTATCTACAACTACATCCCCAAATCCTGGTCCTTCCAGAGTTTACTAAGGGTGGAGCACTGCGAATTGTCTATTCTAGTTTGGGCAGTGAGGTGTATGTTATATGCAGAAAACTTAAAACCAGTGACAAAAACTGACCAAGTACATCCTCTCTGGGGTCAAGCATATTCTCTTTGGCACCACCTCGTACTTTTTATCTATCCCATAGCAAAAAGCTGGCTGTTTTATAATGTGCTATAATAGAATACCTGAGAGTGGATAATTTCTTACTATTATTTTTATTGTTACTATTTTTGAGACAGAATCTCACTCGGTAGTCTAGGTTGGTCTTGAAATCAGACTTGCAGTAATTCCCCTGCCTCAGCCTTCCAAGTGCTGGAATCAAAGGCATTTTCTACCATGCCTGGTGAGACTGGGGAATTTATAAAGACCAGAGATTTATTTCTCCAGAGGCTGGGAAGTCCAAGGTGAAGAGGCCTCTGTCTAGTAACAACCTTCTTGCTGTGTCATTCCTTGTGGGAAGCAGAAAGGATGGGTAGGGAGAGAGAAAGAGACAGGAAGGGAGGTAGGATAGGGCCTGACTCATCCTTTTATCAGGAATCCACTCACTTTATAATGGACCCAGTCTTGTGATATATTAATCCTAATCACCTCTTAAAGGTCCCACCTCTCAACCCTGTTGTGTTAGGGATAAAGTTTTCTACATACGGGCCTGGGCGGGGGCACATTCAAACCATAGCATTAGCCAAGCAGTAAACCTTTGACATCAGCCTTGCGGCTTTTCCTTGTTGGACCCTGTGTCAGTCAGCTTTCTGTTACCATGACAAAGTTCCTGAGATAACTTAAAAGCAAGGGTTTATTTTGATTCATACTTGCAGAGGTTTTAGTCTGATTACTTGCCCTGCCATTATAGGCCTGCGGCTGCCCAGTATGTCATGGCAGGAAGTGGCCTGCTTACCTCATGGAGACTGGTGGGTGGGTGGAAGAGGGAGGGAGAGAGAGGGGAGGGTGCCAGGGTCCCAGAACCCCCCCTTGGCACTTACCCAATGATTCCTCTTCCTCCAAGTAGGCCCCACACCTCAAGGGTTTCACCATCTCCCAGTAGTGCTGCAGCTAGAGACCAAGCCTCTAACGCGCAGGCCTTTGGTTGAGATTCAGAATTCACATTACCGCAGGCCTCACCTCCCACTAGGTCACCAGGTCTGCCTTTACAGTCTTCTGTCTGTTTCTTATCGCTGTCTGGACTGCTGCTCTTATCTCCCGGCTACCACTCTGCTTTTTCAGTGTGTTGTTTCTGCTGGCCGCGGCTCCTCAGGGGCTTTCCATGGTCCACGGCCACTTCTCTTAGAAAGAAAACACTCTGATCTTTCCTCTTCCATCCCCCCATCCATGCTCCAACTTAGCACTGATTTTTTGTTACGATTATTGGTGCAATTCAGATATATGTAATGATCACGTTCATCATAGAGGATTTATACCTATACAAGATATTTCTTGATTTCTCTTTTGTTTTCCGATTCCCCTCCCCAGCCTTCAACCCCTTTCCCTCCTTATTTATAAAAGCTTTGTTTCCATTTTATCCTATTTTTTCCTTTTCTCTGCTTTCCTTTTCTCCTGTCTCCTCTTTTGTTCCCCTTTTACAATTTGTATGATATATTTTGGTTCTTATTTACATTTTCAGTTTCTCACACCAGAGAAACAATGATACTTACAGGTGTGTCTGATTTATGTCACTTAAGTGTATAGTCTCAAGGTGCATCCATTTATCTATACATGTCTCAAGTTTATCCTTCTTTATGGCTCAGTAGTACTCCATCTTTATCCACTCCTTGGTTGATGGGCATTTGGGCTGTCTTTCAGATTTGGCCATGCTTTTTTCTCTCACCATCCATTTTTCTGGAAACTAAGTTCTTTACAGACAGTGGTTAAATCTTATTTTTTGAACCCTAAGTTCCTGACCTTGTTAGATGTCATATATATTTGATTGAGTTGATTTGTGTGAATAAATTAACTCATTACCTAGAGGAGAGGGAGTTGATAAATTGTAATTTAAAAAGAAAACCAAAACAAACCCTTTCTTTAAATTTCGACTTCTTCCTATCTTTTACAAACCCTTACTTTAAATTCTGACTTCTTCCTATCTTTTGCATGGTCCTTTTTTATTTTTTAAATTTGAGATAAGCCCACAACTAGAGGCTTAAAGGGGAGTTGAGACCCTGCCTGTCCATCTCTATTATGTGTTCTTTCTCTCCTGCTGTCTTGCATTTCTGCCTTTGTGATATAATAAAAGAACAGAAGATTGATCTGCTGGAAAAAACCTGGGCTTTGGAGTCAGATGAAACTGAGTTCAGTTTTTGGCACACTCCATTTTTTAACTTTGGGACCACTCTGAATCTCATTTCCTTGTCTTTGAGATATATACAACCTCAGATAGACGTGCCTACCTTACAGCATTGTTTTGAAGATTAAATGTGAAAAATACAAGTAAAGTACTTAGCCTGCTGCAGGCCATAAGAAAATAGTAGCTGCTGGTATTATTTCCAGCAGCATCTCCACTCACTTGTGTTTAGGTCTTGTTGTAGTCAGAGGTTGTTCAGAGAACAATTAGAATCAGGACATGGATTTTATAATATTATTTTTATAATGGTCACTGGGAGTTAATGCAAGAAATTGCAGGAAATCTATCTGCAACACCAAAGACATAGAATATTTAGTCAAGGGCCTAAATCCCACAGCAATGTCCATATGAGTCCAGATGAAAACCCAGAGCTCAGGACAATGCCTCCCATGAGTCCAACTGGAAATCCAGAGCCCAGAAGAAGGACTCACGCCAGTCTCTTTTATGGACCCATGCCGGGAAGGCCCAAAGGTCAGCAGTGGAAGCCAGAAAGTCCATGCCAGCAGGGTGAAGGAGCAGTGCTGGTGGGATGAGGGTTCTACGCTGGAGCCGAGAAGTCATACTCACAACAAAAACCAGGGCTGTCCTGAAAAGCACCACAGCCACCCTCAGCGACACGGAGGCCCCAAGCTCCTCCACTGATAAGCACAGTCAGGTACATGTTGGGAAACCAGCTTGATGAGTTCATCCTGGAGACCAAGTGGCACAGGTCTTTTTCTCTGGAGCCAGAAAGCAATGCTCGATATGAGGATCAGAGCTTCTCCAGGAGAACCAACAGCTCAAACAGTAATTCGTAGGAGAACCCACAATGCCTCAGTGCCTCAACGCAATGATGCATTAACGCCTCAACACCTTCCTTCTCCTTCTCCACCTATTTATGCTGGCAACTTTCTTCAGGTGGAACATCTTTGCTCAGTGCTATACTGATGTAATCCAGCTGACGTTAAGTTGACCACCAGTTCTTAATCCATAACAGGTCTGATGGCTTGGTCTGGGGCCTGGTGTCTGTGGTGCAGGAGATGGGGTCCCTTTCTAGGGCATGATGGAATCATTGACTAATGTGTTGGTCTTTGAAGTCCTTTTGTCCTGAAGAATTTATGGACTTTCTGTTTTAAGACTCCATGCATGGGATATATGTGTGCCCAACTTGTTCTGTCTTCCCTTTCTCGTAGGCTCCCAGGCCAGTGCCAGTACTTGGGCTTGCCAGTGGCGGATTACTTCAAGCAGTGGATTAATCTGAAAAAGGTACTGTCTGAGCCTCACCCAGGGCTTTCCTCTGTTTCTCCTGTGCCTCAGAGTTCCCCTCCCATCTCTGTTGTCTTTTTCTTTTTGCCCTCTTTACTCAGCATCCTTTTTTCTTCTTCCCTAGCCAATGTGCACTGTCGTGGTTACTTTCTTTTGTTGCTGAGACAAAATACCTGACACCCAAAATGAAGCAAGGAAATTTTTATTTAGTTTACAGGTTTTTAGAGTTTTAAGCCCATACTCTGTTGGTTCCAAGGCAGGTGGCATGGCTGACGGGCAATTATACATGGCAGCTGCAAACAACGAGAGCAAAAAGGGCCAAAGTGGAGAGCACACGTCCTTCCCTCTCTTATACTGTGTGGGGGCTCTCCGACTCTGGGCGGGTGCAGCACTCACACCACCAATCCCAGCGCTAGCCAAGGGCCCAATCACAAATGCTAGACTCGGCTGCCTTGAGAGGCCTGCCTGCATCATACCGCTTGAGACTTTAGGGGCACATTTAAACACAAACCATAATATACACTAACATGTTATAGTTATTTTTGGGAATGGAAGCTTCCTGGGGACCAGGTTGCTGGGTGGAATGGGACATTGTTCTCATTGCTGTCATGGAGATCTGCACAGAAATCCTACTTAAGGAGATTTTCCAAGGCCCTCAGTCAGATAGGAAACTCTGGGCGGAGACACTTTCTTGCTAGGAGAGATGTGTTGCTATTTGAGCCTCCCAAAAGTATTCTTCTTTAAGCCTTCCTGTGTTTGGCCTTGGAGCCTTCTGTCTGGCCCTGGTATCTCCCTCTCTATGGGAGGGGGACCTCATTTAGGCTGATTTGGTTTCCACCTAGCCCCAGTAGGGCCTTGTAAGCACCACAGAAACTAGAGTCCAGCTGCCTTGGTACTGGGTATGATGCAGCACTAAGGACCTGGAAAATTGGCCCTGAGGCTGTGGGCTAAGAAGGTCTCTGGGTAGCTAGAACACCTGCCCTAGTAGAGAATGAACCATTGAGAAAACTAGTGTTTTGCTATACTTCCTAGATACAGAAGAAAGCATATGTAGGAATAGATTCCTTGGGGCCTTGCTTTGGAGGGATCCTTGCTTCTGGAGCCCAGTCCACTAGAAGACTGATCTCCATAAATAATTCTGATAAAAGGACAGCAACCTGTCCCGAGCAACCTCGGGAACCTCAAGCCACCAGTCAGGGTGGCTCCCTGGAAGCTTGAAGAAGAAAGAACACGCTGTGGTTTGCGATGGTGGTTCCCAGAAGACTCAGAATAAGAGACGCCTGGAAGGTCAGGCTAGAAATTGTGAGGATTTGGGTCATAAACTGGCCAATCAAGGAAGGTGGCATATAGATACAAGGAGGAGAGAATGCGTCCTAGGCAGGCAGAGCAGCGTGCTTTTGGTGTGTGTGGCTGCAGCTAAGTGAGCATATGAATAACAGTGGCAGAGAAAGTGTTGTAAGTGTTTGTTTCACATCGAGAATATCCCTGGACTTGGTTCCATGCTTTGTGGCAGCATTTGTGAGGTCCTTTGCTTTCTCCCAGTGTTCAGGCCTTTTTCACTCTGGCTTCTTCGTACGTCACCCACATCTCCTACTGATCGCTTGTGCAGCTGTGCTGCTGCCTCTGACTACCTCTCATCTTTGGCTGAGAGGACTGCAGTTTGTCCGGCCTTTGGGACCTGGCCTGTGGCCTTCCCTGTGCCTGAAATGTCCCCCAGCCTTCTTCATCAGGCATATTCTCTCTCCTTGAAGGTTAATTCAGGTATCATGTCTGCTGAGCTCCTCTTGCCTGGAGGTTTTTTTCTTTTTTTTTTTTTAATTTAAGGAGAAAAGAAAAAAAAAAAACAGTGAAGGGGTACAAGTTATACAGATTTACAGAAGAAAAAAATGCGCAGTAGGAAATCACTAGTTAATGGATTACATATTGTCATCTTAGAAATAATTGTTCAAGTCACAAAATTAAAGCTTGTAGAGTGGACATTCCAACAATGATACTGCAAACAGTTCTGTTCAGTGATCCAATAAAACTCTGTGATATCATTTTCTATCTTATACACTTAAATATACATGCAGTTATATAGTTTAGAGCACTTTCTTTTCCTCTCTTTTGTACAATGACTATTACACATTTTGGGTTTCATTGCTCCCATGGTTCTTATTGCTTTTTTGGAAGAGAGTAAAACCAAATGAGACATAACAGGACAGAATCGGTCAAGTCAAAAGGGTGGACATAATAGATAATATAAAAACATAATACAAGGTGATCAACAATGGTTACCATAATGCCTCCCGCTATCTCTAATAGAATTGCCTATATCATTAGTTGTAATACAATTGAACAAAACCGACAAAACCAAAACATTGGGGACATTGTAGGTCTTCAAAAGTAGATAAAAGTCAACGAGAATGGGCGTTATAATGAATCTCATTATCTTCTCAGGCCTGGAGGTTTTTTAGCACTGGGATATCAGTTAAAGCAGCTGGAATTTAAGTCCATGTGTATTTCCTTTTGGACCTGTCCATCTGGAGCAGAGACTATTCCTCTCTGTGTCCCATTGCTAGAGACTATTCCTCTCTGTGTCCCATTGCTAGACCAGGGCTGAGAATACAGAGTGCCTGTGTGGCTGGGCATTTACCCCTGGAAGAACAGTATGCTAGCTGTCAGAGCTCATCTGAAGCTGCTTGCTGGCCTCAGCAAATGCAATGTGAAGGCCCGGCCAGGCGAGGCAGGCGCTGACCATGAACAATTACTCTGAAGTTCACTAGACTTTTTTGTATGTGGATAGCTCTCTGCCTCTAGGTTCCTTGGCAGAACGGCAGGAGAGCAGCTGACCCATGTGATAACTTTGCCACTCAGGGCCACCTTAGTGCCACTGGGTCTGTGGAGGTGGAGGGAGGCTGTCCTGAGCGTCTTTAGCTTGGTTCTGTGCCAGATTGCTGAGTTACAGAGAGAGCAGATATAAGGAAGTCATAGGACTCTGTTCCTGATTGACCTTTGTGATTTCTTACCTTGAGGTGAACCAGGCACATCTGGGAAAAACAAGGAGTATAAACCCTTGTTCTCTGCCCTCTAGCCACCTCATGTTCTAGGTGTGCAACTCAGTGAGCAACTGGCACTGAACTTGGCATTACATTCTCTAAGGCTTCTAAACTGAGATATTGACCTTCACCTACCCTCTCCTGCCCAGAAGCGGCAGGGCTGCATTAGGAGAGAGCAGCTTTTCAAAAGCCAGGTCTCCGTGTCCTACCTCTATCTACTTCCCCGCTAGCAGAGTACAGCAAGCTAGTGTTTGCTGACATTTGGAATGCCATCGAATGATCTCAGACTTTTATTGAGCTGTCAGCTTAAAGAAGACTTGGGGGCCTGCTTCTAGCTCCCTCCAGGAGGTCAGAGCTGTCACTGAAGAACACACATGCGTGGTCACTGTACATACATGCACACATACAGCCACATGTCCATACAATAATATGCAGGAGCAAATAACCCCAAGTAAGTATACTCCAAATTTTATTTACATGTCATTACGTATAGCTTTGTGTATTTATATAAACGTAGCCACCTGCATAAATATTTGGAAAGATGTACAGACATGAATGTATTTATACATACATATTCATAAGGTGTCAAGACATGCACATATAAATATCCATATCTCTATATCTGTCTCTCTCTCTCTCTTTATCTATATCAATAAACATATTTTGGAATGCCTTCTGAGTTCCAGGTACTCTAGGTCTTGGGGATATATCAGAAAAGATGGATATTGAAATTACTTAATGTCAGTCACATTGAGTAACGCTGAACAGTTCAGAGTCCTGGGTGAAGTCAGAGAGTAGTTTCCTGAGGAAGGATGTACACACTGAAATCTGAAGAAGGAATTGGCTAAGCACAGGAAATAGCATGTGGGAGGCCTGGCAGCTTCATAGAAGCCAGAGACAGAATTTTGTTCTCTTGTTCGCCATTCTGTCCTGATCACTCTGAATGGATCACAGCACACAGATATTTAATCAGTATTTGTTAAGCGAATGACTGCCTACAGCACAGTGAATGTGGAAGAGGAGAGTGGCATGAGATGAAGCCAGGGGGAAAGGAAGGAACTTGCAGCCCACACTTTGATTTTGACCTTTATCTTTAGGGCAAGGGGAAGCTATTAAAGGGTATTAGACATAAGAGAGGCACCATCTGATTTGCATTTTTAAAAAGCTCTTTCTGACTGCACTGTAGAGAGAGCTAAGTGCAGACTGGGAGACCAGCTTCTGCTTTTTCCTAGTCGGGGCACATTTGGCATTTTTGGGTAGGACAAAGTACTACGTGAGTGACAGTGCTGAACCTGTAGCATCCCCAGCCTGTTCACTGACCCTCTGCAAATCATTTTACACAAAAAACACTCGTCTCCCCGCTGCACATACGTTTGTAGTGGACTAGATGGAGAGGAGTGGTGGAAGTGCTGTCCTCGATTGAGAATCACAAAATCAGTAGTCCAGGTGGAAATTGATAATTACTTGGATTAGGCTGATAGCGGTGGGAAAGGCAGAGAAATCAACTGATTTTAGAATGTTGGGTGGTATGGTTAGTTCTGCCATATTAAAATCTCCATGTTATGAGAAATTCTACAATAAAAATGTAGCTAGGAATATAACATTCAAAAACTTCATCAGTGACATGTTTAAGAAAAAAGGATAAGAATGTAAAACTTCATATGTTAAATGGTTAAGAAATACATAAATGCCACAATAAATATAGCACTTTATCTTGGAAAAACATAATCAGTTTTTTCGTAGAAATGGTCATAAGAAGGTTCACAGCTTATTAGTTATTGAAATGATGGAAGAAGATAGCCTGAAATCAGATGGAAAGCTGTAACCAGACGATGTGGCCTATGTCACCTGTAGTGATCTCCATGACTGGTAGGTATATATGTTCACATTTTGTATATTCTGGCTCAGCCTTCTCAGCTGGGTAGAGTTTCCTGAGTTTCTTTAGTATATCTAGTGGATAGAATGATACACGAGCAGATGCAAGAGTTGCATTCCCCTGAATTAGTCCCTAATACATCAATTACGTTGGAATAAATCTGCTCTTTCAAAACAAGTGTTACAGCAGCACTGACTGTATGATAGACAGGAAGTGGCTATCGTTTGGCTGTGAGGCTTCAGGATAAAGAAGGAGACCAAGATGATCCCAGAGTTAATGATTTAAGCAACTAAGTAAATTAGGATGAATTTACTGAGTGGAAGAAAGAGAAGCTATAGGGTTAGAAGAGAAGATGAATTTATTATGGGGCATGTTAAGTTAGATGCCTCTGAGAAATTCTTGTGAAGCTATTGGATGTAGTTGAGGATATAGGTCCGGGGCTCAGGTATTGATTGGAGGGGACTGGCATGTCAGTGACAGTGAATGCATGAAAGTGAATGACATTGGCAAAGGACGGTTGATAGGGTGAGAAGAAAAGAACACTGGCAACATTTGATGGAAGAGAAAAAGTTAGAAATGGAGAAGACAGAATGGTCAACAATGGTGATAATAATAATAATAGTTTTTCTTTATTGATTATGTACTATGTACTGGACCTGTTGTCCTTGTTCATTTACTGCTGCCGTCACAAGATACCAAAGACCTGGTAAATGATAAATAATAGTTTATTTGGCTCATGGGGTACCCTAGCTCTGAGGGTCACATGTAATGAGGGCCTTCTTGCCAAATCATAAGGTGGTGGAAGGCTTCTTGTGGCAAGGCAGTACGTGAGACAGAGGAGAAAGGAGAGTGAAACTCCCATCTTCTGTAACTAGCCCGTTCTTATATGGGCCAATGGCTTTAACCCATTCATCAGTGCCCCCACTCCCCAATCTTAAGTGTCCCGCCTCTCTATTCTGGTAGAATGGGGGTTACATTTCAACATGAAGTTTGGAGGGGACAGATACTCAAATTGTAGCACCTGTGTTGTCCGCTATCGTTTCCTTTAGTACATGTGTATAGTTTTCTTTAGATACTAAAAGTGTAGCTACTATGATGGAGGGATAAATTTTAAATTTTCTTTAGTTTTTTTTGTCTTTTTAAGACAGGGTTTCATTACACAGTTCAGGCTGGCCGTGAGCTCACTTCGTAGCGCCGGCTGGCCTCCAACTCACAGCGCTCTTCCTGCTGTCATCATCCCATTTGCTGACATCCCATCCATTATAGGTGGACACCACCATACCTGGCCTCCTTTAAATTTAAATTTAAAACTTGTTCAAGAAACTTTTACATTTTAACCTATTAATTGCACAAAATCTAAGTATAAATTATTTCTGATGAAGATTTATTTTCCCACTTCAGATGAACTATATGTAAGTCATGTATAAGATTTTTAAGACTTGGTATGAAAAAATGTAAAATATATCATTATAATTTTTATATTGATTACATGTTGAAATAATGTTTGGATATATTAAAAAAGATTCATTAAAAGATAAGGCATGGTGGCAACATGGCCTGTAATCCCAGCACTCTAGTGGCTGAGGCAGGAGGATCGTTCATGTTTGAGGTTCAAGGCCAACCAGAATTGCATAGTGAAACCCTGCCTTAAAAAGACAAAATGAAACCAGGTTTTTCTTAAAAACAATTTCATCTGTTTCATTTTACTTTCTAATGTGGCCACTAGAAAATTTCAAATTTCATATGCAGCTCACATTGTATTAATATTGGACAACACTGTACTAGACACTTTGCATGCACTGTCTAATCCTCACAACTTTGCAGTAGTTTCAAGTATTTTTCTCATTTTAAGGGTGAGAAACTGAGGCATTGGCCAGGTATGATGGCAAACACTTGTAATCCCAGCTGCTCAGGAGGCTGAGGTGAGATGATCTCAAGTTTGGGGCTAGGCTGGTAACATAATAGCACCTCATCTCAAAAACAACAATAGCAACAAAGAGAGAAATGAAGGCATAGGTTGATGAAATATACTGAATGTTTTCACACTAGTATATGGCAGACCTGGAACTTAAATTTAGTTTTTTTTGACTCTTCATGATAAAGAGACAGAAAAAGAATACAGCATGATAGAAGAGATTCCCTGGGAGTGTGGTGTCCCAGGACCTGCATAGAGGCACTTTCAGAAGAGGAGGAGTGGTCACTTCAGAGGGTGGCACATAATAGTGCAAAGTGGCAGGGACCAAGATGACCTTAGTGGAAGCCTTTTGAGTGTGTAAGGAGAAGCCAAATAGGGATGGATTGAAGGGTGCATGAGAAAGTAAATAGAGAAATGTTAACTTTTTTTTTAATAAATGTGAAGGGGAGAGAAAAGGCAAGAGCTGTGTGGGGTTGAGGCAGGTGTTGCTTTCTGAGATAGAAGACTTACGTGTTTGTTCATAGGACCCATTAGAGAAGGAAAGGTTGAAGATTCATTAGGAAGAGGGAATCAGTAAGGTGGAGGTTTTCTTCAAGGAGTTGTGAGGAGGGCACAGGGAGTTGAAGATACTGTTGAGACAGCAGTTGATAAGAGGAACTATGGGATTCAAGCTGGATGTTGAGGAAAGAGAAGATAGCAGGGGCCTGATAGGTAGAGAAAAAGTGGATGGGTCTGCTAAGACGAGGAGTCACTATTCTGGGTAGAGTTCGGCCTGCCAGATGGAAGCTTAGAGGTTGTGGTGGAAGAATAGGATGCCTAAACTAGTGATTTCACAGGTGGTGCTCTTCTACGGATTGGCAGATTTCAAGGTACAGCCAGGGAAGTGGGGGACTAAGGTAGTGTGGGAATGAATGTTATAAATAAGTAAGCAAGAGACAGGATGAGACCTCGCTATAAATACATGTGGATATACACAGGCATGCTTTATCCATTGTGTATGCACAGACATACACATCAATAGATGTACAAACCCATGATTACTCATATATACATGCAAGTCGTGCATGTTCAGTCCAAGCCGTACAAGTCTGTGTATACACACTCACAAACTGTCAGGAATCCCCCCATGCCTCAGTCTGATTGGGCGGGCTTTGGAGGAAACAAATAGGCGCCCTCCGCAGGATTCTGAGTTGGTCCTGGCAGAGTTTGGCCAGTCTTGCCAGCAGTGGTAGGGATGGGGACAGGGGCTGCCTAGATTCTAACGGACCCTTCCACACCAAGGTATTGGTGTTCCACTTTCCCTTGTCATGTGTACTCTGTGCCTTGCTCTGGAAGGGATAGGGCTGAGACCAGCTGTTAGAGAGTGTAAGGAGGAGCCCTTTTTGGATCTCTCCAAGAAATATTCTATCTCTTTTCTCTCCCTTGGGAGGTGACAGCGAAGAAACTGCTGAAGGGAGCATTGGTGTCTGCAATTGAGTATGACTTCTCTTGACCTTGGAGCATTCAGAGTCCCAATCAGCATAGTAATAAATTAAGGGCTTATGGAGGAATAAATTCTTGGCCTTAATGAAGTTCTTTGCTGGGGGCCATAGGCAGGCCAGCAGGTCGGGATGATGCAGATTGGAAGCTGAGCTAGCTGGGAAACCATCAGAGGTGAGAGGATCCAAACTCTGCTAGTCAGATCACCTTTTTGGAGGTGGGGGGACAAAGTTGCTCAAGTGATAGGCAACTGGGCAGAAGCTGGGACTTTTCTTGACTGAGAGCCGTGCCGTGATGGCTGCACTGTCCTACTAGGGCTATTCAGAAGCTAATGTGGAAAAACAAGAATGAAACAAAAATGAAAATCTGGGGGGCATGAATATCCAAAAGCCCTGTGGAATGTTTTGTTTTGTTTTGGAATTGGAGGACTTCTCAGTGGTCTGAACCAGACAGTGTGTGGGCAGGTCTTTGGCCTGTCGGCAGTGCAGAGCATTGTCCATGGGGAAGGGGAGAGTTCGAGGCTGGAGACCTGATGGGACCCTGATCTGTGGCAGTTAGAGTAGGGCATTTAGCTGTTTATGGGAAGAAGCAGGCACACAGAGTGGAGGACCCAAAGTACTAGGTAGAAATGAATGAGAGGTAGGGCACAGACACAGCACAAGGGGAAGGTGAGTGTAGTCTTGCTGCTGTTTGGTGTTGAAACCCTTGGAGGGGCTAATCTTGGGAGCTGGAGTCTACTTGATTGTAGGCAGAAACTGGAACCCAGGACTCAACACCCAGGTCCTGAGTTCTTCCCCTCTCTTCCCATCCCGTCAACATCTGCCCTGGGGAACCAGCTCTTGAGGGTCGTCCGCAGATAACAGAGGCACTGCTGGGTTCGGAGGCAGGTGCTGCTTGAGCTGTGGGGAGTGTCTTCTTTCTTGTCTCCCTGCCCCCATGGCGTGGTGCCCAGCCTGGGCTTTTCCTTTAAATATGTCTTACAGCTGTCTGAACTCTGAAATTTCTTTCACTCCTTCCCTCGCCTTGTTAACATGTGTTGCCTTTGGGGTAATCAGGGAAAAAATATTATGTCCTTTTACAATTACCGGGTTTTGGAATATTAAAATGTCTCGCTGCATCGGCACTGTTATTTTGATTGGTATTCTAACCTTTGACTAGCCCATAAAGCGCGCCGCTCCTGAAGCCAATATTGCAGGACTGAAATTTAATTCCGAAATGATTCCAGATAATAGGGAGACAGATAATATATGCATGAAGGATATTATGTTTGGACTAACTGCAGCAGGGCCAGGGCTGGGGAGCTGAATAATAGCCCAGAGTGAGTTATAATCTGTGGGACAGAAATGCCTTACTGTCAGGGCCAGGAGAGGAACTCTTAAATCAAAGGCATGGGAAAGGGTGTGATTGCAGGGTGCTGGTTTTGACAGAAGAGCACTGGAGCCAAGAGGGTAGGTACTGAAAGCTGTCTCCTCCTATCTTTCTTTCTTTTTTTTTTTTTTTTCTTTAGCAAGATAATCTAGCTCATGGCTGCATTCTTATCTCTGCATCTCCCTTGTAACATTCCAGCCACATCAAACTTCTTGCTGCTGTTCAGATACTTGACTGTTTCACCTCTACTTGCTTATGTTGTTCCCTTTGCTTACATTTGCCTTTCCACTTTTAGTGATCTTGGAAAACTCCTGTTCATCCTTCAAAACCCTTTTGTATGAAGCTGCCTGTGATATCTCCCACCTGTGTAGAGCCAGTCACCTCTTCTGTCTGTAACTACTATACTGAGCATATCACATGCTTACACATTAGTGTTCCTTACTAAACTGTAAGCTCTTTGAGATCTTTGTATCACTCATCACCATATTTCTAGTGCTCAGCTTTGGAGCTGGCAAACACTAGGCACTGATGAGCATTAATAAAGTCCACACTGAATCTAGGTCTAGACTAACAAGATCCAGAGTCCAGGTGCCTGTTCCTCTGCTGGAGTTCCCAGACAAGTGGATTTAAAGAAGTGAAATACCTTGCCTAAGGGCTCACTGCCAGGAAGACACTAAGCTAGGATTTCAATCAAGCTGAGTATGCTCTTTTCCCCAGACTGTGTATCTTAGCTGGGCAGAGGAGGAGTTGGAGTTGAGGGTAGGTAAGACAGAAACCCTCTGCCCTGCCTGCTTTCCACAGCCCAGATTTGAGTCCTCTTTGCCAAAAACTGCACTAGCCCTTCGTGTGTGTGTGGGACTTGAGTCCTAAAAGGAACTGCGCCTCCTGTTGCTGCTGTTACCCTTGGATAGTTGTCCCACACAAAAGACACGTCTGTAGTGTGAGTTTGTTGCCAAGGATCAGGAAAGTACCTTAGGAAGGAAACATGCCAGAGTGTGCTTTTGGAGAGACTGCAGAAAGCCATGCCGAGCACGCAGAGCCTTAGTAGGGTCAGACAGCTTCACAGACATCCCTTTCCTCTTTCAGGAATTGGCAGAACTTGTGATTTGGGCATATAGTGATCAATAGATATAATGGAACAGCTGAAGTAGCCTTGGTTGGTTTTTAAATGGATTTGTGTTTTAATAATTACAATGCCATCTTCATAAACCTGAAGAGTATGTGGCTGTGTGTGAGACATAGCCTTTGCTTAGTGTTCAGGCAGTGCACGGTATATACCGAACCTTGAAGATGCGGTGATGTTGCTCACAGAGATCCTTAGTTCGAGAGAGAACTTTGGAGCCAGACAAGTGAGGCTTGGGTTCTAGTGTGAGAGCTGGAGCAAAGCCCTTTTGGAACCTATAGAGGATGACTGATGCCTGACAGATAGAATTGAGTCTCTGGAATCCAGGGGGCCTGATTCAGATTCTTGATGCTGTGTTTACTAACGATGAAGTTTTAGGAGAGTTGCTTAAGTCATTGGAGCCCTGGAATCCTCCTATGTAAAACAAGAAAAATAGTGCCCAACTGCAGACCTGACCTGTGCCCCTGTCCTTTGCCTTCTGCTGGTACTGAAACCAGAGATGAGATGACTGTGTACCAGGGAGAATAGGGATCAAGAATCCAGGATCTCAAGGTCAGCACACAGGACTGGGTAGGCAGGAGCTGGGAAAAACATGCTAAGTGGAACTCATATGAGAATCAAGGAGGCAAAGCTTAATGCTGTCCTTGGACTGGCTCGCCTTCAGCACACATTGAGGAATGTGGCCCTTGATTCCTGCTGTCATGCCCAGGCCTGGCTGTCCAGTGGAGTATGGAGTCATATTTGCCTTCGGTCAGTGCCTTCCTGGTACGACTTGGGACAAAATAGCTTCTGTGAACCTTAGTTTCTTCATAAGGAAACTGAAGATAATTAATAGTAGTACGACAAGTAAGCCCTCCTCTAAATTCTTTATATGGGTTGACACTTACTTCTCAAACAACTGGAAGCTACTGTTAGCCACTGTACAGATGAGAAAATTGAAACACAGAGAGGTTGTGTGGCTTCCACAAGTGCAGTGGTAGTGAGTGTTGGAGGAGGTATTGGACTCCAGGCAGTAGACTCCAGAGTCTGTGAAGTGAATCTTTTTGCCATATTACTTCCAGAGCAAAGGAAGGGGTAAACGTGTTTATTTGGGGGTGTGGGAGAGAAAGTAAAGAGAAGTTTCAGTGAGGAGATACTTTCAGTGAGTCTTTTTTTTTTTTTTTTTAAATAGAGTTCTTTTTGTTGTTTTTGTTTTTTGAGACAGAGTCTCCCTACGCAGTTCAGGCTGGTTTTGAGCTCACTTTGTAGCCCAGGCTGGTCTCGAACTTACAGTGATCCTCCGGCCTCAGCCTCCTGAGTGCTGGATTACAGGCGTGCTCCACCATGCCTGCCTTGCACTGAGTCTTGAAAGAGGATCAAGTTTTGTGCGATGGAGGTGTAGGGGCATCCTGGCACCCAGTCACAGGAAGCCATACTTACAAAGCCCTGAAGTAGGGAATCAACTTGCTGGATTGGGGAACTGCAAACAGCAATTTTTAAGTTTTTAAAGCTACTGATGTGGGCCAGACGTGTGTGCCTTTGGAGCAGAGGGAGAGCAAAATGAGAGCAAGCAAGGGCAGTAAGGAGCCACTCCCTTTGTTTCCCTTGGTCTGGAACAGAGCACAAGCTGCCTGTCTTAGTCACTTTCCTTGTCAGTAGAACAAATCCTCGACACCTGTAACTTAAAGGAGGAGAGATTTACTTTGGCTCACAGTTGCATGGTTGGCTGGCTCCAAGGCAGAAGCAGCATGGTGGGAGGGCCTGCGCAGAGGAAAAGCTGATCATGTCATGGTGTCCAGGAAGCAGAGAGAAGGAAGGGAGGAAGCAGTGAGGGAAACACACCCTTCCAGGTCACCCCCATAGCAGCCCGACCACTACACTCATCTCTGATCTCCTCCCTGGCTGATTCCATTGGTGAGTATAGCACCTCTAGGATCTAATCATCCTCTCAAAGCTCTGCTCTGAGTATGGGAGAGTTTTGGGCGCATATTCAGATCTAAACCAGAACATGCCTCTAGCCCCCATATTTTTGTCCATGCAAAGCGGGGAAGATTTCAAGGGTCAGGGATGGCAGAAAGAGAAGCAGCCACCCTGCCTCACAGCATGTTGGAAGTAGATAGCCTGAGACTGCTAGGCAGAACAGCCTGCTCTTATGGCAGAATGTGATGGCTACAATGGAAGAACCTGTTAATTACAGCGTGTTTGTAAAGTTCTTGGAAGAATGCACACTACATGGGTGCCCACAGCCAGGGAGCCCAGCTGCCTTGGTCTGGATCCTTGGTGGGTGTAGCCACAGGTGAGAAGACAGGTGAAGGGACCCCATCCTCGGGGGTTCCCTGGAGCTGCTGCAAATGGCCCTCATCTTGGAGTTCTTGCAGTGTACCCATGGAAGGTTCTCACTGGCTGTCCCCTGTCAGACATGGCAGTCTTAGTACTGGTCTGATTAGAAACCATCCCTCTCTCTTCCTCTGATGTCCTTGCAGTGCATTTGGGCTTGCTCTAGAGCATGTGACTTTGGGCCTGGACTTAAACTGAGGCATTCTGACCATGGATCCCATCCTCTAACCCTGGGAACTAGTTATTACGGCTTAGCATAACCCAGAGCCCTTGCCTGTTACAGTGTGTGACCTGGTCTGTCCCTGTGAGGAACCATGTGCCACTTGGAGAAAGACTACATTTGGTCTTCTCTGAATTCACAGAGCCAGAGGGCAGAAGGGGACTCAGTACCTTGTAGAGGCAAGGGTAGGTGGAAGCGCTAAGGACGGTTTGGGAGGGAGGCAGTGCATCGGCGAGCACTTAGTTACCTTGCCTTCTTTCCAGGGTTTTGTTTTTGTTTTTTCTTCACTTCCATTTTCTTCACTTCCATTTGCTACTCTGAACCCTGAAAGCTGGGAGGAGCTGCAGAGTAGAGGATGGAAAAGAGAGGGAGACTTCCTGCTGTCTCCCCTACCACCCTGCAGGTCACCCTGTCAAGGCAGCTTGGGCCATTTGTCAGTATTAATCATGCTGGAGCCCTGATGCACTGTAGCATCAGTGCTGGATGCTTTACACTATTACATTTAGTACTTGTAACTACTCAGCAAGAAAGGGGCCTGTCCTTAGGGTATGAAACTTCAGGTTCAGAAGCCTGCCCAAGGCCTTGTGACCTGGAAGACATGAAGCTGTTTTCTGTCCTTCCAGAGCTTCCCTCTTGTCATGTGTCCTGTAGCACATGCCACTGAAGGCAGTTTCATGGGTCTGATCTGGCCATTTGGAGGCAGACACACTCAGTGTCAGTAGTTGTATAGTCAGTGAAATTCAGTGTTGGGGAAGAACAGGGATTGACTTCATACTACCAGTCTCTAGAAAGTGACATAAATGGGCATCTGTGGGAATGAGTGTGCTCATGTGTACATGTGCCTGTATGTATTTAAAGAACTATATCTCCTCACTTGGGGAGACCTGGGCGATCCTGAGCATGTCTTGTGTTTATTGTGGTATGTGTGTATGTTCACATAAGGAATATGTATGGAAGAAGGTGTCTGTGTGGGATTTGTTGTCCATGCACTGGAGGTGGGCAGATGGGCCCTTGTCTCTAGAGGGCAGCATAGTGCAGTACAAAAATCCTTGGACCAAACTTGAAGCTAAAAAATAAAGATGTGAGCTCTGGTTTTGAGTTACTTGCTATTTTTGAGGTCTTGCTTCCTCCTCTAGTGAGTAAAAGAGTTAGATGAGACAGTTGCTCTTATGGTCCATCCTGCCTTTGCCATTAGAGATCGTTCATACTAACTTAGTGTTACAGTTTGTGTCTAGATGTCCTCCCAAAGCATCATGTGGTCATAGGGCCTTTTCAGAGGTGGCTGAATCTAGAGTGTGTGATACTGAGATCAAGGTTATGTGATTAGTAAATCAATCCACCGATTGGTTGGGCATAGTTGTGGCTAGGATTAAGGGTATGAGTGTTAACACCTGTTGCAGGATGAGTAGTCTGCATACAATGTAAGGGACAGAAAAAGTCTTTTGTCTTTTTCCCTTTGCTATCTTGTGAGTTCCATAAACTGTTCTCTGTAATGCCCCTCTGCTATGTGCCACCCTTCCTTGGAGCCAGCTAATTATGGACCAAAGCCTTTACAACTAAGGCACATAAACCTTTCTTCCTTTAAATTTGGGTGTCGAGTATTTTGTCTTAGCAATGAGAGAAAAGTAAATAAGACAGAATTTGGTACCAGAGAAGTGGGGTTGTTGCTGTGACTATACCTGACCATGTGGTTCAGCAGCCTTTGGGAATGGCATAGGGGAAGAGTTTAGAAAGGTGCTGGTTGAAAAGTAGAGCTGGAATGCCTTAGGTGTGGGAGATTCTGGTTAGAGTTCAGAAGACCAGAAGGCTGATAGAAATCTTGCCAGTAAAAACCAGACTTGAGAGGATTCTGCTGGGAAGAAGGACTGCACTGGCTGCTCGACTCCAGACAGTGTGTGTTGTGGCTTGACAGAAAATTAGTCTGTGTGTTGCTCACATCAGGTGTTTTGTCTTAGCAATGAGAAAATTACTAACACACTTAGGTTTCTCCTTTTTGCTCCCAGCTAAAAGTAAGACAGTGCAAGAAAAGTGAGAGAAGTCCTTCTGTTTAGCTCTGTGGACTTTGATCTCTATCCTTAGGACTACTTCACTATGCTGCTGGCAAAAGCTGAGGGCTCAAGAGTATTACCTGGTGTCACATCTAGAAGAGTTAGGGACACAGAATATATTGTTTGGATATCTGGCACATGTCAGAGTTTGGGGTAGCTTGGACTAGAGCTGAAAGTCATTAGATTTTGAGCTTCACCATCCAAATGCGGGGGAGGAGGCTTTCCTCTCTACTTCTTTGGAGGATGGAAGGGAGGGGTCCCTTAATGCTCTAGTATCAGGGAGCAGCACAGGCTCTCTTTCTGGGTTTTGGTCCCTTCTATCAGTTGTCTTGGCAGATACTGAGTGGTGGTCAGGGAGAGACCTTTCCTGTGAACAGACCTGGCCTGGGGTCAGCTTTCTTGGGGGAAGAGTGGTTTGGGCTTGGACGCTCTAACTTTCCTTGGTTGACTCCTCAGAACTGACCTGGAAGGTCTTAGAGGTAGAACCTTTGGCATTCTTGATCTTCTGCTAGGACTGTAGCAGGGCTTTTTTTCTCTTCTGTCTCAATAGTTAGGCTTCAGTTCCCTGTAATTTCTGAATTTGACTGGTTCAGTCCGTAGAGAAGGAACAGCTGATGTGTGGACTCACAGTACAGTGCCCTCAGTTATAGTGAGAACTTTCTTCTCTTGGTTTGGCTTAAATCAGTCTGGAGTTATGCGTCAGGTAGCAGGGGACCTGTGCTTTGCCTTCGCCCTGGACACGTTCTGTGTTCACTTTCGGTCACTCACTGAAGCCCTATGTGTGTAGGCATCTGGACTCAGAGATGAGGCTGACTTGGTCTCCATCTTGTCAGAGATGACTCTGACAAACCTCTTGGTCTGGCAGGGAAGATGAGTGGGTCACTAGGCAAATGGAAGGAAACTACAGTAGAAGTGGTGTCAGTACAATACAGTACAATACAATACAATAGAAGCGGTAGAAATATGTACATGGTGTGTATATAATGTTTGTGTCTTTAAAAACTAATTTATTTTAATTCATTTCTGTACTGAGTTGAAATTTCTAAGAGACAGAGGGTCTATGCAAGTGTGTCTGCATGCACACGTGCCCCCTGCCTGTGCTCCTTGATAAGCTGAGAGCTACTTAAAGAGCTAGTCCCTGCCGCTGCCTGCTGTGACTTCTTCAAAGGCCTTAGAGTAGGGCTCTTCTGAGACCCTACCTAGGTTACTCTACCTAGAAAAGAGGAGTGGCCCTCCAGGGAAAAGGAGGTGCTGGCCACTGCTCAGGAAATGCTGGTGTGGGTGTGAGCAGGTGGGCCAGGATGTGTCCAGACACATAGTCATGCCCTAGCATGACTCTGGCAGCTGTTGGTGCTCTGTCCTCAGCACCAGCACCAGGTCTTTTGCTGCTAGGCCGTAGACTGGCACCTGCTTGGTTGCAGGCAGGCAGGCAGCAGGCAGATCCCAGGGCAGGCCTGAGGCCTCCCCAGTGGTGTGTTTGCCGTGCCTAATTACCCGACAGTTGTTTAACTATGCAAGCTGCATGCCTGCCTTTATTGCGCTGTGATTGCCGAGCTGCCTATGGGAAGTGTCATAAAAAGATATAAAATGCCCATTATCTGTCTGACGCCCTCCTCCTGGACTGTGGGTGTTTGTGTTTTATTTTATTTTTATGGCTCCAGGGAAGCTCTGCAAGAAGACAAGGGAGGAAAGAGAGGAGGGAGTGGGAAGCCCTACAGGAATTGGGGGCTGGGAGACTGAAGAGCCCTTCATTCTGTGGTCAGAGGGGTCCTCCTGACCAGAGGCAAGATATGGACAGATAGGGCAGATCTCCCGGAGGGCAGGACAGAGCGCTCTGAAAATAAGACCCAGATTGTCCCCTCTCCGTCCACCTGCAGGTCTTACAGTTTATGTTTCCATTTTACTTGGGCTAGCCTTCTCGCTGTGCTTAGACCCACTGCTTAGATGCAGAGCAGTCTGGTGAAGGGTACCACGAATGGGCTGTGGAGTGGTTTCATTGCCATTCCATTCTTTCCCGGTTTTATGACTTGAATTGCTTACTGGCCTCCTAGGCACTATCGCTTGCTGTGGGGCTGACACTGTGGGCACGACCACCTCCTCCTTTTGCTCTATTGAAGCCTTCCATCCTTGCAGCCTCAACTGTCCTTTCCTTGCCATCAGGATGTGTTCAGGCTGAGCCTATCAAAAAGTATACTTGATCTTAAGGGAACCTCCTAGACCAGAAGGAAGGGAATGACTACAGATAGAGTACCAGCCCTGTGGCAGACAGCCAGCGTGAGGCTCGGAGGCAGAGGGAGGTGCCCTGCTTCAAGGAGCTCACTCTATGCAGCTGGAGTGCCAGAGTTCATGGAAGGAGTTGAGTGCGTGTTTGTAAAATGGGATTGAGTTCAGCATGCTCATTTATTCATTTATTCCATTGAGCATCTATTGTTAGGTACTTTGCTAAAGCACTGAAGATAAAATAGTGAATAAAACAGACAAACCCCTACCTTTCAGTGGTCCTTAGGGTTTATTGGGAAAAGGACTAATGGTTTAAACCCTGGATATTTTGACCCTCAAAACCATGTGCTTTGAACTGTCTTATCTCATTTCCCATACCTGGACTATAAACCCATGCCATCCTGTACTAACATTCTCTACTTAAGAAATATGAATGCTCTATTGAAGCCTTCCATCCTTGTAGCCTCAACTTTCCTTGGAGGTATACCTGACTTTTAAGACCCCCAAAATGCCTTCCCTGCTATACAAAGAAGTTCAGATAGTATATTTCCAGTTTTATTTACATTTATTTAATTTGTCTGGAGAGCCCTTTGTTGTATTCCTGCCTAGTGAACTTCTACTTATCTTTCAAGACCTAACTCCTTTTATGTCCTCTGAAAGCATTTCTGGTTTCCCAGTGGAACTTTCTCTCTCTTCATGTACCTGTATATTTATATATATTTAAAAATAGTTTCCTTGAGATTAATTCTCATACTATATAGTTCACTCATTTAAGGTGTACAGTTCACTTGTAGTGCATTTATAGGGTTATACAACCATGATACCATACCATCTAAGCTTAGAACATTTTTGTTCCTCTTTAAAAGAAACTCCAAGCCAGGCGTGTGGTGCATGCTTGTAATCCCAGCACTTGAGAGACTAAGGAAGATTGTCATGATTTTGAGGCCAGCTTGTACTACATAGTGAGACCTTGTTTTCAAAAAAGAAAAAGGAAACTCCTTTAGTAGTCCCTTCTATTTTCCCTGAACACTCCACCCCTAAACAGCCATGAATTGGATGGAACTGACTTTCCATCTTTATAGATTTGCCTTTTCTGGCAATTCTAGGAATTTTTAAATATGTGGTCTTTTGTGACTTCTTTCATTTAGCCTGATATTCCAGGTCCATCTATGTGGTACCATGTGTCAATCAGTACTTCATTTCTTTTTTACTGCTGAATAATCCATTTTATAGACCTACCACATTTTCTTTATTTACTGTCTACTTTTTGACTATTAGGAATAATGCTGCTGTGACTGTTGATGTACAAGTTCACTTTGTTGCTTTTGCATTTTGAAAAATATTTGTCTGTTCTTAATAGATTGTGAGCTCTCGAGACTGTACCTCTACCACTTAGGCTTGTGGGTAGCATGCAGTAAATGTCAGTAAATAAAAACACACATGGTTTCTAATTCTCCTTTTCCCTCAGTATATACTAGCAAATTGTTAGGATCTTTTAAAGTGTCATAGCCCGCTCTGCCATGAGTATAATGTGTACACAGACCTGCCACCCATGCTGAAACGTAAGTTCATTCATCAGTTTCCCAGAGCTAGTCCTTTTCATACCACTGTTGGTCTCTTGTGATTAAGTCCTTGTCTAACAACAGGTGATTTGAAAAACTGAGTTGCCGCCAAGGGGAGAGATGTGGCTACCAGCTAACTGGAAACTGACTCTTTGCTCCTTTTCCTCCTCTTATGAGGGGCTCTGGATTATTTTATGCACAGAACATTGGGTGAAGAAGCATTGGGCTGGGTTGCTTCCTGGCTCAAGGCCTGGCTGGCTGTGTGACAGCTCTGGGTTTCTGAGGAGACAGAAGAGGCTGCCCCTGCGATCACAGTTCCTACCAGGTCCATAGAAGAAAAGGGATTTCTAGGACCAAGAGTTCCTGAGAGATTAGCAAAACAGTATTTCTCTTTTCTTTGTACTAATTCACCTAATAGTTTGAGCCTGTGATTACAGTTGGGCTTTCCTAGGCTAATTGGGAGGTAGGAGTGATGGCAAGAGGACGTACAGAGATGCATCAAGGTGGTAGGCAGTAAATCTAGTGTTTCACTAGGTTTCTTCCATAATCAAGTGGCTTGGGGACTGACTGGGTGGC
Source organism: Cavia porcellus (assembly GCF_034190915.1). Lineage (NCBI taxonomy): Eukaryota > Metazoa > Chordata > Mammalia > Rodentia > Caviidae > Cavia > Cavia porcellus. The sequence continues at coordinate 36,438,375 of NW_026947508.1, forward strand.
TGGGCCCCTCCCTTCCACTTCTGCCACTCCTTGAAGTGGCCTTCACACTTTGCTGTCCTTGTCCTCAGTGCTGGTGGTGGCGCTGGGATGTGGGGCCTAGGAAGGAGGGAGGACACCCCACCCGGAGCTTCATTGCCTATGCACGCACCGTCCAGCCTGGCGGCGTGATTACCTTGCTGAGAAATCCGTCCAGGCACGGGGCTGCTGATAGCAATCATTGATTAAGAGGGTAATTGTCCTGAAAATTCAGATTGATCAGAAGGCAGAAATGATAACTTGTGTAACTGTGTTTAAAGCCACGTCCTGTCAATAGAAGAGACTGAGATGTATCGCGCCAAGAGGGGGCAGAATGGGTGGGTGTGTTTGGGCGGGCGGGCGCTGCCATCCTTCTCTCAGGGCTGAGCAGGATGTTTCTTGTCAGTAACCTGGACTATTGGAGATTCAATCACTTTTATCTCCCCCTCTCTCTCAATCCAAATGCCTTTTCATATTAGGAAATTAGAATCGGCCCTGCTCATGCAAGATTTATTAGCTCTGCTGAGCAGTCGCACCAAAGAGTAAATGATTTTGCTTTGCTGGAGCTTTTTATACATTAGGACCCAACTTCTCTTTCTCTGTGCCACTGTCTGCCTAAATGAGTGGGCTCTAGAACCAAGTACTTAAAGAAGAAGGGAAAATCATCTCTCAGTTTTGGCTTCTTGATCTGCCAGAGACCCTAGGTGTCTGACTAACATCCTTCTGTCTGATCCCTGTGCAGGTCCCTTACTTGGACCTAGAGTTGTCTCTTTAACTGAGAAGACAAAGCCTATCCCTTATACTTGTATGACCTGGTGGTGGTAGTGGCTTATTTTGGGAGGAAGGGCTCAGAAAGGAACAGAGGGGTTAGAGGAAGCAAGGAGAGAGGCAAGAATGTATGTTGGGTAAGAGTGACCTAGAGGTAGGGACAGAGGGGTTCTGAATTTTTGTCCGAATTTTTGTAGGCTGATCCACCTGTCTGAGGAAGGGCTTAAAAGGATGGATCACCTTTCTGAGCCTTTGTCCAGGAGGAAGTCCCCTAGTTACTTAGTATGTGAAAGCATTAGATATTGACAGGCAGCAGAGTTGATTCTGGCTGATGCTGTCTCTTTGAGGAGGAGCCTAAGATTCATGTCTCTGGAGCCCTGCTGTAACCCTAAGCTTGGAAGCAATGTGGGCATCTGTGGCCAGTGAGACCTAACCTACCCTGCTGGCCCCAACATCTGTAGGTTGGGTTGGTTGTAGGACTACACACTGAGACTGTATAATTGTGTCTCCTTGGCCCCGCTCTTCATCCTTACCTCCTTGGGTGCCTTGGGCCCGTAGAAGAGCATCAGTTACTGTTATTCTTCCACCCTCCCTGTTGCAGGCATCTGATCCTGGATGCCTGGTGGAAGAACAGAATGGGCGGAGAGTCCTTCTGATATCTGGGCTGAGGAAGGATTAATGGAACTTTCGAATTTTTTGCAAAAGAGATCCCAAGGACTATCCTACCCACTCAACATCTCTTCCTTTCTGGATTACTGTTTTTTCTTCTTCTTTTTCTTCTTTTCTTGTTTATTCTTTTACTGGGTGGTATGAGACCTTTTCTCTGAGCTTTTAGGTTGTTTCCCTAAGTGGTGATGTAGCTAGGTAGTCTTGAGAACTGGGCTGGAAGTGATGGTTCTCTAGGAATGAGTGGTGGACATGAGCAGCAGCCATTTTAGGTCCAAAAGGAAAGCTGTGTTTGGGTACAGGGAGCAGAAGAAAAGTAGAGGAGGCTTTGTGGAGGGAAGATTCTGGAAAGTATCTAAGAATTCCCTAGGTGTAGGACTTGCTTCTAAAGAGACTGCCAGGCCACCAGCTTTCTGTTGAAGGTCTGCTGCATGGCATTCCTGTCTGCCACCAGTTTCTGTCCTTGGAGTAGTCTTGGCTGTTCAGGGAGGCTCTTCCTGGAGGCTGGACTGGGGAGGGCAAGAATCTCTTCCGTATGCTTTGCCCTGTGCCCCACCCTTCAACCTATTCTGAGTGTGCCAGGAGGCAAGATGGCCTGGAAGCTTGGCACAGTCTTCCTCCCAGTCTGATAGATGCTCGAGGCAGTGAGTGACAGGCCCATTGTTTTTTTAGCATCCTGTGCTTGTGCTGCCACCTCTTAGCCAGGCTGGCTGGCAGCCTAGGAATACTTTGCAGTCCAGAGGGAAGATCGAGCAGTGTTCAGCTAGGGCCAGTTTAGGCAAAGTCAAGAAAGTGTGGCAGTGGCATGGACAACTTGGAGCTGGAATAGAGAAATGAGAAGACAGACTCCCATGGACTGAGGGAATGCAGTCATGTGGGATGATGTAAATAGACTTGCTTTCCAGAGCCCAGAAGAGGGAGTGACTGAGTTCTTCTGGAAGAGCTCAGATGGCATCCAGAAGGGGACTGTGGACCTGGGTTGTGCAGAGGATGGGAATACACTGTGGAGACGAGTGTGGGTGAGCTTCTGGCAGAGAACACCTCAGCTGTGTTAGGACAGGCCTTGTGGGATTTTGTGCCTGTCACACTTCTCCACCATAATCTGGAGGAGTGGCCCATACTTCTGCTTTAGCAGGGCTGAGAGGTGTCTAAGTTAACCATCTGGTGGGGCTGCTGGGTACTGGGGATGCAGGTTTGGACCATCGGGAGGTTTAGAGATTGGACCCCAAGCCTTCGCTCTGTTCTGTTCCTTTCCCCACTCTGCCAGAAGAACAGGGAAAGGGCAAGGATTTAGGTTAGGGAAGCAGGTCTGGTGAAGAGAAGCTTGCTTCACCCTTGCAAAACCTATTCCCAACCCAGCCTGAACCCAAAGCCAGCCCTCTGCCATGGGCCAGGTTGGTTCTCTGGGCCTGGTCAGGAGGTTGGGAGGAGACCAGGAAGCCAGGAGACTCATTTTCACTGGAATTTGACCTAAAGCAGGATTGGAAGGGAAGAAAAGAATCTGAACAAAAGTGCAGGCAGGAAGGAGCTGTTAACGAGCCTTTCTTTCTCTTTGGGGACAGAGCAGAGCGCATAGCGGGGCGCAGCCGCCAGCTCTCCTCAGAGCGGCTCTCTGAGGTAGCTGCAGTCTCTGGCTGCTGCCTGCTCTGTCTCCTTTTTTCCCTCTCCTCTTTCTCAGCTCTCTCTATTATGGGGACTTGCTCCAGCTCTTTCTCTCTCTTCTGTCTCTCCTTTTGTTCTCTCTTTGTCTATTTATCACACTGTGAAGGTTGAAAGAGATGTTATTAATCTGGGAGAATGAAGGCAGGATTAGTGGTATGAATCGGATTTTGAGAGGTGTAATGATAGAAAGACTCGCTCGGCTGGCGGCCTGCGTGAGCTTGATAAATGGGGAGCACTCCAGACTGACTCGCGCCTTCCTCCGCGCTGTGTGCCCTGCCCGCTGGGGCGTGCCGCGCTCTCAGATCTGCCAGCCAGCCCACCCGCTCCTACCTGAACCGGAGCAAAAAGCCAAGGGTAAAGCAGACACAAATATCTCCCATCGCACTTGGAGACATCATTGCTTTTAGCACCCTGTTCAAGTGGAGGCCTCTTGAGTTCTCAGGGGACGCTGGGCAGAGGAAAGGGGACTTAGACTTCAGGCTGGACAGTGTCTGCTTGCTTCTGGCCTGTGGAGTAGAGCTTCTCTTCTGTCTCTGATGTGGATGTCAGAGGTCAAGGTGTGGTAAGACAACCCCCGGAGCAAGCAAGTAAGAGTACAGGACTGTATATGACGTGATAACGCAAAGAGCCATTGGGATATATTGGTGTAGCAGTTAGAGTAGGAGTTGGAGGAGTGGGGGGAATTGGGAAGAGCTTCCTGAAGATGGTGTCCTGGCAGGCAGGGTTTTAGAGAGAGCAGATGAGTATTCTGGGTAGGGAAATAATATAAGCAAAGATGTGGGCAGAAATAAGCCTGACTCTTGTGAGTAGTTGAAACACCTCATGTTTGGTACATTTCAGATCAGGAAGGAACATAAGAAATCCAATAGTTAAGCTAATTTTCAATGAGGAAACTGACTCCTAGGGATTAGAGTTGCTGTTTCCTGAAGCAGTTTTCTACTTAAGTCCTATAGCTTATTCTTTTAAAAAATGTTTTTTAAAACATTTTTTTTTTTTCCAAACAAACCTTTGAGAATTAGCCTTGCTCAGTTGCCTGGGCTAGCCTTCTTGCCTCAGCCTCCCCAGTAGCTGAGATTACAGATGCATGCCACCATGTCCAGGTCCGTTGTTTGTTGTAAAAATTCTGGCTTAGGTTCACTGCTGTGTGTCTCTAGTCCCTTCCCAGGAGCCTTGGCTCAGAATCTGCAGTCTGTGTGGCAGGCACTATCCCAGCCTGCCAACTGCTGCTTATGGAGCAAGGTGAGGACCAGCAAACAACCCTGTTTTGGGCTGGAGGCCTCTGGGCCTGAGCACTTTACTCCTTTGTGGTTTTCCCTACCCACTTGTTACCAGCTGTTAGGCAGTTTTTAGGTTTTGTGTCTGTTTTTCTCAAAGAACCATGAGTTTTGTGAGGAAAGGGTCTCCACATGATTCTGTTTGAGCTGTCAGGCTCTAGTAGGCCTGCAGTGAGTGTGTGAATGCTCGTGCTGTTTTTCTCTTCCATCTGTATAGAAAATGGTCCTGGTTCTCTATTAGTTTTCCTAGGCCTGGCTACTCTCAGGAATAAAGAAGGGTGAATCTGCAAAGCAGCTCACTTTTAACACTGGTAGAACATCCCAAGATCATATAGCTTAGTAGTGGGAGGTCCTTGGGTGGCACTAGGAAAGAGTAGAAAACCCTTACAATACCCTCTGAGGTCCTTCTTAGGCTGTATCCTTGGCCGTTTTATCAGCCACAGTTCCTGCTTACTTTCTGTGCTTGGAGGATGCTGGCCTTGATTTGATTCCTTCCAGGTGCGGGGGGCACAGTTCACCTAAAGGCCTCAGCCTGTCTGCAAATACCACCACCTCCCACTCCGTTTCTGCTTACCTATCCTGAGGGAAGCATTTTTCAACTAGGTCAAGCATCCCTCTTCCATCCTGTTATAATCAAAGAGATTACAATTCTTCTTTGAACCTTTGCTTTAGCTGCAATTTAGTGGTGATTAATATTGCTATTTATTTACTATTTGCTTTCTTGGACATTGTAAGTTATCTGAGGACAGTACCATGTCTCTGTTGCTATCTGCCTGCACATGTATACGTGTAGGTAACAGGCTTTTAGTGACTGCTGTGAGTCAGTCATTGTAAATCCAAAGCCTGGCCTGTTCCATCCTTTTACACCTGGGTAGAATGAAGGCTGATGTGACAAAGGGCGTTAGAGGGGCCAGGATGCTGGGTGTGCCTCAGAGAGAAGGTTCTCTGGGGCTTAACCCTGGAGGCTATGGTGTTCGATTTTAGTATCTCAGCCTTCCTTTTTTCAAATGTCTTAGAAAAGGAAGATTTCATTTGACTCTAAAGGCTTTCCTTCTTTTCTACACCCAGTTGCATGCACTACCCATCTGCTTTCTTAGGACTTGCTTGTCTCAACTCAGACCACAGACCGAGCTCCTCCCTGTATGGTATCCCATCCGGTGTGTCTCACTGAGGCCATCCGGGTCTTTCTCTGTGCTTGCTCTCCAGGCCTTATTCCTCCCCGAGGGTTCTTACGTGACTTTAGTCTGTGCTGTGGTGCTTTGCAGGTGTGTTGAGCATGTCTGCCTTTTAGCTTGAGGCTCCTTGAGGTTACTGAGCTGGTTCACTTGATCTGAGTATCCCCAGTGCAGGACTTAGCACAGGGTAGCTGCTGAAAAAAAGGGAGCGATCCAGTCAGGAGCAAAGGCTCTGGGTGAGTGTTTGGAATACCGTTCTCACAAAGTAAAAGGGTGTGTTCTGCATGCAAGTGTGCACATACTTTCGTGTGTGAGAAGTGGGCAGATGGTGGTGTGGAATGTTCAATAAAAGATTATATTTTAATTTGGAAAGCACTTTAGAAACTTAAAGTGCTTTGCCTAAGTGCTGACTGCTATTAGTGTCTCCTTTTTATTAGGAAAAAGGACATGATTTTTCTCTTTTATCTTCAGGCCTGTCCAACTTCTGAGAGTCAAACTTAGCAAAATGCCTGCCCCTCACTGAGGACTAGTTACATGCCAGGTTCAAAGCTTTGGACTTGAAACACAGAATTCTGCTTTGCAGACTGGTTCTGACACCCCTGAGGGGATTAGCCCTAACAGCTCAATATCAGGAGCGGGGGTGGGAAAGACAGGGTCATTTGACATAGTTCAGGCTGCACTCCCTGTGCCTTCCTCTCCATCTTGGCCTGGGTGGGAGGACATAAGGATTTAGACTGGATAGGAGAACAACTCAGTGGTTGTCAAAAACCATGCGATACGAAAGGCTAGAGAGAGAGAGAGAGAGAGAGAGAGAGAGAGAGAGAGAGAGAGATCTGGAATGATACCCCAGAAAGGGTTTGTCACCTGTCGTCAGGGCTAATGGGACAAGAGATAGCACCATCACAGCTGCTGGACCTAGAGATGCTGAGAGCTGTCAGAGGGTTAGGCCAGAGAAAGGGAGTCTGTGTAGTAGCAGCAGGAGGACTTCTGGTGCAGGAGGGAGGAACTTGCCCTATCTTGCAGGTTTGAAGGAAAGGAAACACTCTTCCCCAAGGAGATGCTTTGGTGTTGTGGTGGTAGGAAGTCTGGAAGGCCCAGCCAAGCCTGTGGTTGGATCACTCTGTGTGGCCTCTGCCCTCTGGATCACGCTGTGCTTTCCTGAGCAGCTACAAGATAAACAAACTTTCTGGTCTCAGTCTAGATGGTCATCATCAGCCCTGGATGTTGATGCATCTGCCCTTGGCTGAGGTCCTGGAAAGTGAGGGCTTTGGCCCAGCTTATTAGTGCCCTGAAGTCCCCATCTCCAGTCCTAATATGGGGGAGCTAAGATGGAGGTGAGGGGACTACATTGAGCCTACTGCCTTAACTGAATTTCCATACCTCCTGTTGTTAATTATAGAGATGTAATAATGTGATTAGTGCACGATTAAAAAAAATCCCTGATATGATTACCATGGATTTAATATCACATGATATATCATTATATCATTATGCAGTGACAGATGTAATTGAAATACACTTATTGGAGCCGGGGGTGGTGTTTCATTCAATCCCCAGCACCCCAGGGAGAGAAGAGCTGGCTAAAAAGAAGCAATGGAAGAGGCAATTGTAATGAAAACAAAGAAAACTCACAATATAGCTCTCACACTGGGCAGCTGGCTAGACTGACCAACTGCCTTAAACTCTGACAGTGCACACAGAGCCCCATACAGGTCACCCTTCTCTGCATGGCTCAGGAGTGTCTTATCTTATTCTTTTCCCAGAAACCTCAGAGTCCCTAAGTCCCCTGTGACTCAGCAGTAAAGAGATCTGGGAACAGGAAGGGGATTACTCCACCTGAAAATACTTAGAACCCTAATGGGTTCCATCCAAGCTGGCAGCTGTCCTCCCATCTGGGAAGCACAGTACCAAACGCTGTGGAACCTAGACCTGTGGCACAACCCCTGCGTTCCTGGCATCCAGCACACTAGTGGCTGCCATCTGGTGTAGGCAGCGAGCAGTAAGGTTAAGTACACAGAGAAGACAGTTACCTTATTCAAGTTCTGATAATGGACAGCAATAGCTCTGGGGTCTCTGAAGTCTACTGGTAGCCAGAGAATGCTGCTTACAACAGAATCAACTGCTGGAGGCAGGAGGATGGGCTTAGGTAGCCTGATGCAAGGGCCTGTCCTTTTGCCGTAGGAATGCCTCTGCTAGTTCCTGCAGGATGCAGAAGGTGCTGCCTAGAGGTTGAGGAGTGGAGAAAAGGAGAAAGGGAGCAGTTCTTTCTTACACATGCAGCTGAAGCCTCAGTTCTGAGAAGGAGTGGGGAGGATGGCTGTTCTGCTGAGCAGGAACAGCAATGGTTCCTGATGGACACTGGGTAGGCCTGCCAGAAGTCAGAGCTCTGGAAACCAGTCCTTTATATTTGGCAGAAATATACCCTAAGATTTGTCTCATCTCCTTTCTCTTCTGTTTTTGTCAGTGAAGACCATCCGGAACAGCAGATAGAAGCCCTGCCCTTAGAAATCTCCTAGCAAAATGCAGTAACAGATTTGTAACCAAATCTAATGTTACAGGTGCTATTTAGACTAGGGTGGAGTTAAAGGTGAGATGAGTCAGGAAAAACTACAAGGGAGGGTGCTTTTGAATTGAGTGTTGAGAAGCGTGTGTGTTCAAAGCAGGACAATAAGCAGAGAGGATATTCTAGGCAGGCGAAGGAATGTTTGAGTAAGCTTAGAAGCATGAAGCAAAAATCTCAGGACTTGGGTGGTGGTAAGAAAGAGGAAAGAGTCTGGGCTGGCCTAGCAGACAGAGTAAATGGTAGTGGTGTGCTTTGGGTTTTGGAAACCCCACAGGTGCCTCTGTGAAGTCCAAGTAGAAATGCCAGGTAGGCAGTAGAATACGTATGTTTGACGGTCAAATAGTAATAAAAATACAGGTTTGGAAGTTAGGTTGAAAACAAAGAAATTGAGGAAGTCACTGAGAGAAAGTGCTTGTAGGAGAAAATAGAAAGCAACAGTACAGAGCCAGTGGGGCACACATAAGATGACCAAATGCAGAGGAGACTGTACAGGAGCTTGTAAGGAACATGGCAGAGCAGTAAGAAAACTGAAAAAGGCAGAACGTTGGAAAATCAAAGGCAGAACAGTTCAAAGATGGAGTAAGCTGCAGAGGGGTGGAAACCGGTAAGAACCCGAAGGTGGGCAGCATGGTGAGGAGCTGTTGACCGTAGCAGTGCTGAGCAGATGGCAGGGTGTTATGAAGTGATAGGAAAGATGAGTGGGGCAACTTGGATCCACGTAACATTTTTGAGGGAGCAGTGTTGGGGATCAAATCCAGGGCCTCATATGTGCTAACTAATTCCCTGAGCTCCATTTCCAGCCCAAGTAGAGTTGATTTTGAGAAGTTTGGTTGTTAATAAGACAGGCAGTGGCTGGATGGGGATGTGGACTATAGGGTAAAAAGAGAACTTTAAAAATAATAATCTAATATTTACATAGTTTTCAAAGAGCCAGGCATCATTTTAAGCACTTTACATACAATAATTTACTTAATCCTCAGACCAACTCTGTGGGATTGGAACTATTATTAACCTCATTTTTAAAGAGGAAATTGAGACACAGAAGTTATGTAAAGATGGTACAGATTCAAGCATATGTTTCAGTGCTAAAGAGAAAGAGTCAGAGAAAGTGAGGTTAAAGATATAGAAAGGAGCAAGAACCTGAGGAAGTGGAAGGGGGTGACGTGTAAATTGTGACATTGACCTTTGATGAGAAGTGAGGTTGGAACAGTAGAGGTGAAGTAGCAGGTGGGGCAGGATTCAAATGTATTTATGCATACAGGACACGCAGCGAAAGAGTTCTGCCTAGTGGCTTTTATTATCTTTGTAAAAATACGAGGGGAATAGAACTGTTGTGTTTCACTGACGGTTACCAAGGCTGTAATCTTGGATCTGTAGTAATCACTTGCTACACATAAGGAATCACTGGTGTTGCCTAGCTTAAGTACAGGTATGGTAAAACAGAGCTTATAGTTGGGGGTTTTCACAGAAGGTGTGCAGGACAAGACAGTTGGGAAGCTTAAGACTGGACAAGGAGTGGGTGAAGCAATAGATTTAAGGATCCAGTCGTAGCAGAGAATGGGATTGAGATGAGAAGGGATAGACAGCTCAGGGAGTGGGGTAGGGGAAAAGGGCAGACATAGAGGGTATATAAATGCTGAAGGGACAGGAGACTGGGCTCAGAGTGGAATCCATCATTGTGAGTTTCAGAAGGAAAGCAAATGCCCAGGGTGTGAGCCTGGGGAAAGATGGCTAACGTAGACAGAAGATAACATGGTTAAGGAGCACCAGGGGTCAAGAAATTGAGCAACAAGTTTCCTAAGTAGAGTTTTTCTGAGCTACTGAAGTTGCCCAGAGTGATAATGATTGGAGTGAGGTCCCTGAGGAACATGAATAGCCCTAGAAAAAGGAGGAAGAATTTAAAGATATCTGTAGAGTATATCCAAAAGTGTGTAGATGTTTGTTTTCTAATTAGTATTGCTGCATTCCTAATCACTCCTCAAACTTAGTAACTTAAATCACAAATATTTTATTATCTCTTATGGTTTCTGTGAATCAGAAGTTCAGGAAGGCCATGGTTTTGTGATTCTAGCTCAGGCTTTCTCATGTAATTATACTCAGACAGTGACAATGTGACCTACTGTGTGATTGCGGCAGCTAGTGGCTGGCTGTGCATCCCTCCGTCACCTAGTCTCGTGCTTCCCTGTATGATCTCTGCTTGGGTCACTTTGGGCTTCCTCGCAGCATGGCTGCCTTGTGGCAGTATGCCTAACACAGCAGCTCTGGGCTCCAGGGCAAGTACTGCAGTGATTGAGGTGGACGCTCCCTGAACATTGCTGTACTGGCTTTGGAAGTTACATTGATTCTTCATTACTCTTCTGATATAGTCCTAAAAGTCCACTGTTCATGGCAGGGGAAGGAACACAAACCTCTCTTGATGACAGGTGAGCAATCACAGTCTAAGGCTGCGGAATAGGATATAGTACTGCAACTGTAACTCAAAAATACACTGTTCCACAATTGCTGTTAGGCTCAGCCTAGAAAGCAGTATTCTTAAGGCAATGTAAGGATAATGGCACAAAGAGTGTGTGAGTGGCAGTCGGAGTGAGTATCCCTGAGTAACTGCAGGGATCCCTGAGTAACTGGGGAAAATCGCAATCATCCCATTTTGTAGTACAGAAAACTAAGGTGCCAAGAGATTTAGTAACTCATCCAAGGTTATAGTGCTAACAGCTTGCAGAACTGAGAATCAAATGCAGGTTTTGTTTGGCTCTTGAGCCCTGAATGTGCTTCCTTGCTGAGGCAGGGGCTGCTGGGTATTCCCTAAGTACACATGAAGTACCCTGTCCCACTGTTTTCTTGTGGCCTTGGTTCACTGGTTATAGAAGTGTTGGTCAGTTGATTGAAAAGGTAGGTAGGTGGTGAGCATGTCCTCCAGAGCTATGGCTAAGGCCTGCTTTTTCCGCCTTATACAGGGGCTTACTAGACATATGTGAGTGCTGACTTGGGAGCTCTGGGGTTTCTAGAAGATACTGAGCAGTCTGTGTTTCTGTTTGTAGTCTGAGCTGGTTTCTAGGCTTCACCTAACCCCCGCTTTGCTTGCTCGGCATCCACCCGACTCTCAGGTCCCTGATAGGTAGTATATGGGTGGGCAGAAACGCTAGAGCAGCTGTTGATACCTCATCTTTCCTCTTTGAAGGATCTGATGCTGCTGCTGATGAGGGCTACTTCATCTATTAAACCCAATACACTTGTCGCAGCTGCTAAGCCCCCGTAAGCCGCCGGGCGCCGTGTTTGTGATGGGACTGACAGTGCATGGAGGAGGCTGATTATACACGATTCCATTTCGCGGGCCCAGCAATGTAATTTCACAGGGCGATCAGCGTTTGCATGTAATAGCAGGCTGTGCTGAGGTGTCAGAATATTAAAGGCGCTAATGGCAAAGCTCCCTGTTACACAGGGGGCCACCCGCTGCGCCTACAGCAGGGCTGTGCGGCAGGCCCGTCGCAGATGGCTGGCCACTAAGCTAATGGGGCAGCCGCCAAGGCGGGCAAAGCCACGAGAGGGGAAAGCCAGCCGAGAGTAGCTCAGCACCTGCTTCCCTGCGCATGGAAATTGCAGCAGCCCAGGGGAAGGGAAGTGTGCATCCCTGCCTGGCACAGGACTGGGGTGGGTTGGTTTGGTAGATGCAGCATCTTTCACCCCAGCTCCACCTGTTCTTAGGGCTCAGCATCAGTGCCTGCTATGGACAGGACACAGAAGCACCTCAGTCATCCTATCTACCTCACACTCTGGCCACAGACCCTGGAGTTAGGTGACTCCACAGCTGGGCAGGTGGGCCCCAATGGCTGATGGAGGTGCAGCTGGAGAAGTGACACCCAAAGAATTGGGACCCAGTATCAGGAAAGGAGCTCAGGCACATGGTCTTAGAGCTGTTAAAGGAGAATCCTGCCCCCATGCTGATCAAGGTCAGGAGGCGTCTGGGCCCTGTCCCCTCACTGCCCACATGCTGATAGGAGAGAGGGAGGAAGAGGGGTGAGAAGCAGGTAGGAGTTGTTTTAGGTGTTCACACAGATCTTCAAATACAAACATAACAGCCACAGAGAATCATCGAGGCTCAGTACCAGGTTTCCAGCACATCAGTCTCCTTGAGGCTGGAGTTACTGGTAGAGTTGGGAGGCTCAAGGTGTGGGTCCTTCTTAGAGCCAGCCTCTCCAGCCACATCCAAACCTTGTCTTTCTCCTTTGTCCTTCTTCTGCCTGGAATGTTACCTTTCCCTGTCATCTATACTCTGGTCTCCAGTACCACAGGCTCCATGAAGCTTTCCTAGCTTCCTTTAATCTGCTATGGCCTGCTTTTCTTCAGTGCCCCCTGTGGGTAATGTTACAGGGCTCAGCCTCGGATTCTCTTGTTCTGATGAGTCCCTCCAGGCGAGCCTTGACTTCCCAGCCAGAATCCCTGAGACAGGCCATGTTACCTTGCTCTGAGTGGACTCCAGGAAAGACTCTGCTAAGATTTGTAAACCCTGGGCTGAGGATTTAGCTCAGTGGCATAAGCACCGCCTTGTAAGCGTGCAGTCGTGAGTTCGATCCCCGGTACCATTAAAAAAAAGATTTGCAAACCTTTAGGAGGGAGCAATGTGGATCAAGTCACCTGAGGGAGAGACTGAGGCATATATGGGTGTGTGAGCACATATGTGGTTGGGCCTCTTCATGCTGATACATCTGGGAAAGGAGCAGCCTTTAGAAGTGAGTAGTGGGGGTTATCAATGTATACACACAGGTTTAGAGGGGCAGCAGGTATAAGTGCTCATACCATAGAGTGGTAGGAGCATTAATTGCACTAGAACCTGTGTTCTCTGGGTGACTGTCTGAGACTGGTAGCCACGTCAGGGGATACTGAGGTGTCAGGAGGTGTTGGGGGGGATTGAATAGTAGGCCTGGAGTGGTGATCATGTTTGAATGTTGCAGGGTTGTGTGTCAGTATACGGGGAGACACGCCCACGTTCTCGGCAAGGGCAGCAAGAGTAAAGCCCAGGCTGAAAGAGAGCAGTTTTAATTAACCAGTTTTAATATCATTTTGGACTTTGGCTGGTATGCAAAGGCCCCGCTGGAAGCAGCATTTGTAAAAATTAAATCCTTCTTATTAGGAGCTTGGCAGACCCATGTGCACACGCCGCTCACTCCCCCGCCCCATGCCCCCCTGAGGAAGTGCTGGATGAGGCTGTGTCATGGCAGCAATTGGTTATCACGCCTTATCTGGGAATATGAAACTGCGCGACATGACACCGTGGCCGCAGTGGAGACGCCAATTCATCTCATACCCTCTCTGACAAGCTACGCCACCCTTTCTGAAAGGCGTCTGTCAGGCAGGACTGGGCTCCCACCCTGCCTGGTTCCTCTGCTCCCCTCCAGAGGCTCTGGCTTGCCTGGTCCAGCCTGGCCCTCTGGCTCTGCTGCCCTCCCCTCTTCTGCATGTCCTAGGCTGTGGAAGATCTTGGGAAGTCATTATTATAATAATAATCTAATCACAGTGACGCATCAGGGCAAGCGCCTACTGTTATCTGAAGTAGTCTTCCCGCTTAACTGTGATAAGGCTCAGGATGACGTGCAGATAACGTTGAGCTGCCCTGTCCCCGAACCATGAGCAGAGTGGAGGGGCCTTAGCAGCCCTGCCGCCCGCCCGCCTGCCCGCCTGCCCGCCCACCCGCCGCTTTAAGCTGGGAAGCGGCAGCACCTGCTAATGCAAGTGTTTAATATTTGATGGGCTGGGATAAAGCAGGATCACCTTCGAATTGAATTGAGTGTCAGCCGAGAATCTATTACTGAAATTCGGGTGTGATTTGACAGCAAAGTAGACGATGTTATTCTTCACTAGTTACTGCAATCTTCTCCCCGACATCACTTAAATATTTTTTTCTTTGCTTGAGTAAACACACATTATCCTTCTTTTTTCCCCCTTCCTTCCCTTTTTCCTTTCTAGAGGGGAAAAAAAAAACCTATCCAGCTCGCCTTTTCCAGGCTGATAGAGTAGATTGTTATTTCTTTATTTGTCCTATTAAATGGAATTTCTGATCGTTTAATCCGGCCTTTGTAAGTGATTTTAAAGTACTTGAAAGGCAGCCGCCACTGCTCTCTGGCCCACTGCACCCCAGCCTCAGCCCGCCACGCTCAGCAGCTCCTCCAGCTGGGCCCCGCCCACTGGCGGTGTCCCTTTGCTGCCTGTGTCCTGGCTCTGCCCTGGCTCTCGGCCAGCATCCTTCCCCTGTCCTTGAGTTTGTGGGTTCGGCTGTGGCCTGAGAGAGGGTGGCACTTTGGGCTGTGACCGTACCTCTGTGGTCAAGGAAACTGGAAAGTGCTGAAGTGTAAGGTGTGCTGGCTGCTGGTTTCTGAATCTCCACGGGCCTGGAGGAGTCCTGCCACTGGGAAGGAAGGCAGCTGGCCTTCTGGCCAGCTCTTGAGCCCTGGCACAGACACTGTGTCCCTCCTCCTGTCTTGTTTTATCCAGCACAAGTAGGAGGTTCAGCACTAGGACCTCCTGGGCCTAGGAGCAGTCGGGGTGTTGCAGTGCCTGGCTGAGTGTGGCTAGGAGTTCTTTGGTTCTCTCCCCATGGGACCCCACTCAGGTTTTATCTTCCTTCCTACTGTCACCTTCTTGCCCTTAGAAAAGGGCAGCCAGTGTCTGGGAACTTCTGAAGTGAGGGTGGTTAATGTTTAAAGGGTCAGCCAGCTCTCAGGCCCACTGGCAGAAGCCAAGGACTTGGTTGGCAGACAAAGCAGAAATTAAATGCCATCCCGCCATTTTAGAGCCTTCTAGCTCATGCTAGCCTCATCTTTTCAAGCCTCAGTTTCCTTGTCTGTGACAGGCCAGTCACGCCTGTAAAGCAAAGTGGTCTCTTTACCCTGGCATGTGTCCCCTAGATTGAGGTTGCTGGCGGCCAGGTGGCGCGATAGGAAATGGAGGGCGGCAATGGAATGCTGGGGACCTGAGCAGATCGATTCTCCTAGCACTTCCTTCCCCAACCCCAGGAAAACAATTAAGTACAGATCGATGGGTGGCCGCTTTGAATATGCATAAGTGAGCACTTGACCTTCAGCGGAGCATCTGCTACCCCCCCCATACACATTCACATGTCCTCCCCTCACAGCTACCTGACTCAACCAGGCAGGAACCCCCTCCTCAGTGGAGCCCCTACTGGACACTCAGAGCCTTCCGTTACAGTCTTGCCCGAGTAGTCCAGGGCACTGAGCATGGGCATGTCATTCGCCAGCTCTCATGTCCATGTTCCTGTCTGTGGAGTGAAGTTTGAATACACTGGTCTCCTAGGTCCTTCCTGGCCAGTCTCTGTTATCAGTGCTCCTGGGCAGCAGGAGCCCAGGGAAGTTCTGGGGGCTTTAGACAGAACTTCTGTCTAAAGTTCTCTGAGAACTACTGTGTGGCGAAGTGGATCTCTGGTGAGGGGAAGCCCCTGATCAGGAAGCTCTTAGTAAATGGAGCATTCTAGAGAGGAGCTCTGGTGGGAGTACCCAGTGAGGGCAGGACATGCTGATGGGGCAGTCAAGGAGAAAAGAGACTGGAGAAGAAAGGGGATGGGGGACTTGTCAGAAAAGGAGCCCAGAGTAGCGATGCAAGACTGAACTCTTGGTGGGGAGAGCTGGGGACTTGGGAGGCTGGTGAGTGGGGTCTGTTTGGATCAGAGCCTCTGTTAATCTCTCTCACCTCCTGTCTTCCAGGCTTACAGCTTCGCCATGGGCTGCTGGCCCAAGAACGGACTTCTAGACATGAACAAGGGCCTCAGCCTGCAGCACATAGGCCGGCCCCACAGCGGCATTGGTCAGTCCCTCTGCATATCCCCCTGGCAGCTCGGTCAGTCCCCTGCCCGCATGTCCCAGTCCCCTGGCACATGGAGGGTTTCCATTGTTTATTCAGTGCTCCACAGGATTTCTCCATAGCCAAGGGGAGGAGAGAAAGGGGGTGGGGTGGAATGAGGGAGTTTCAAACTGGAACCTTTGGAAAGGATCTCTCCAAATACCATTTGATGTTAGACTCAGTTCTGGGCTTTGAGTGGGTCACAGGTGTCCCAGGTTGAGCCTGCCTAACCCTGCCTCATCCCTTGTGAGTGGTGTCCTCAGGGAGGTGGGCACATGTCAGCTTACCCACCCCTGTGGAGCTGGAGGAGGCTGTTTAATATTGTTTCAAGTCTGTGACTACTAAACTGGACGATCAATGGGAGTTAAGGAGATGAATTATTTAAACCTCACCAGCTTTTAATTAGTCGGGGTCCTTCTGACCAATGACTTCGTCCACAGGGTATTGACTCCCCCACAGGAGTGGCCTCCGTTGAGTGGTGCCTGGGCTGGGAGGGGCCACTTGGGGTGCCAGGTGGGGCTGCACTCTCAGGGGACTCTTGCTTGGGAGGAGATTCAAATGACTGATTCCAGGCAATTGGAGGCTCTGCAGGCTTCTAATACAGCAGTATAAATATGTGTCTGTGAGTATCACTGTCTGCCTGTCAGTGACACCTTCAGCTGTGTGTCTCTGTGTGTCTAAGAATATCATGTGTCCATAATTGTGCGTATCTGTTGGAGGTGTATATGCATAGCACTACCTCTGTATTTTTCTAAGGACACATGTCTGTATATGGAAGCAATAATTAGCTTGTGGATATATCCGTTAGAGTGCCTGTTCTTTTCCACATTATCTTACTTTGTTTGCATATGCCTATATGTGCATGCAGATGTTTTCAGGTAGCAGGCTTGACCAAGCATAGGCTTTGTTCTAGGTAGGGAGGAGCCAAGATGTTCCTGGGTGCACTAGGACCTTGCCATGCCATGATTATTGGTAAAATGTCATTGGTAGGGGATGGAGAGATACGAGAAGGATGGGAGATAGAGGTACCAGTTGCAGACTAGTGTCTTCATCCATTCATTTTCATTGGTGCCTAGAGGTGCTGTGCATACTGATAAGAGTTCCTGTCCTCAGGGAGCTCACATCCCGAGAAGAGAATTGTTAGTACATGCCAAGGCTCTCCTAAGGCTTAGTGGGAAAAGGAAGTGGTCAGCAAGCCCAGGGAACTTAGAGTACCTCACCATTACTGCTGTTCCCTTCTATAGAAGTTTTTCCATGCAACCTAGAGAAGAAACCAAACACAGCTAGATGATATGCCTGGGAGGTCAGCAAAAAGTTTCCTAGAAGGAAAGACTCTTATGTTGGGATTCTTGAAGGATAAATAGGAGTTTGCTGACCAGAAAAAATGAAAGGACTAGGGGCATGAGAAAGCTCAACATGTTAAGAAACACGTTCAGACGTCTACAGGCATTTTACTGAGATCGGAGTAGAAAAAGGTGTGCTAGAGAATAGCTAGAAAATGGAGAAATAAGCAGGACCTTGAATGCCTGGTTAAAGGGTATGTTTTTGTTTTGAGGTTTAGAGGAGACTTGTTGGCAAGTGAAAGAATGTGATCAGAGCTCTGATTTAGGATCATTGAGACCATTTGTGCTGCCTAAAACTAGGCCTTAGTAGATGCTTGGTAACTGCTTGTAGATAGATGAGTGAAAAGCTGGGTGAGTAAATGAAATCAGTGGAAAAGTATTGAGAACGGGAGAGACCAGGAAGAGAGGACCAGTGGGAAGACTTGTCTTGGTCCAGGGTAGGAGGGACTGCCTGAAATGGAGCTTGGCAGTGGGAGGAGCATCCTACACAGCCTTGAGCTTGACGTCCTGCTGCAGTATGTCTGTTCTCGGGGGTATTTGTGAGGCAAAGCAGCTCTTCTGCCCACTCTTTTGTGCCTTTGAATCTCAGTGACACCCCTCTTGTGTCTTCACCCTTGTGACCCTAAGTTAAGACCTCTGCAGTATTTCCCCCATCTGGATGGGCCTCTAGGGCCACCCAAAGTTCTAAGTGACAGTGAGGTACAGGCCTTGGAGCTCAAGGTAGCTCTGGGACAATGCAGAATCATGGGACCTTAGACAAGAGGCAGTGCTTCCTTCCTTTGAGGGGTGTTGGGAGGATTCAGTGCATAACTCCTGTAAAGGGCTAGTGCAGTGCCTGGCCATAGTGGCTACTTGGGGAGCTCCCTCTGTGGTTCTGCCCACACTCCCGACCACTGGTGTTTCTTGGCCCTTGGTCTTTGCAGACTTTGAATGAAGAGGGCTGCCCTGCCAGCTCCTGGCTGACTCTGAGGTATGGGTGAGGATGCTTGGGAGGGAGGGAGTATGTAGGGCATTAATTGGGCTGGGAGAGGCGGGAAGGGGAGGCGTGGGTTTTGAGCAGTGAGGTTAATGGCCCTAGTGCCAAAGAGACAGCTTTAATGAGCTTCAGCTGCCGGTGCCCTGAGTTACTGTGCGTGCTAAAAGGGTCGCGCTGTAAGAGTTTGATGTGGACTGCTTCCCAGCCCTGGGGTCAGGGGTCAGCTCCTGTCACTGGCCACTCAGGCTGGTCTTCAGTGACATGGTGCTAATTAACTGTGTGAAGAGCTGCCATCCTGGAGTGGGAAGTGGTATGTATATTGGTGGAGGCGGGTTGAGGCGGCATTGGGTGATGTTGGGCAAGGTTTTGCAGATTCCACTGCTCAGCTTTGGCAGAGTGTTTGGCTCACCCACAGGTCCATAGGGGTATGGCATTGGTAGGATGGAGGTGCTGAAAATGCAAGGAGGCAGGCTTACAGAGGGTGTAACAGGGAGAGCAGGACTGGGAGAGAAGACTGCAGAAGGGGAGGAGCCAGCTAGGATAGTGGTGCATCCCAAGAGGGGCGAGGGGAGCATGGGAGTGTTGGCACGAGGAGCGACTCATTCAAAGTTGGGCTTGGGTCAGAGCAGTCTATTAGCTTGTGTGGGAACACCTAGCGAGAGTCTGCATACAGGAAGGCCAACGGGGACGAGCAAGAAGGTAAGGTGAGCGAGAAGTGATGCGTAGTTTAGAGCCAGGGTAGTGGCCATGCGTGAAGGACCAGGTAAAACTTTTCTTTCTTTACTGAACAGTCACCTTGCGTCTACCCCATGTTAGGAGCTTCGACTAGAGCTAGAAATGACTTGGTAGGGGGCTGGGGATTTAGCTCAGTGGCGTAGGCGCCTGCCTTGCAAGCAGGCAGTTGTGAGTTCAATCCCCAGTACCGATAAAAAGAAAAATAGACAAAAAAAAAAAAAAAAAAAAGAAATGACTTGGTAAACATGACAGCCATGATACCCCATTGCCATAGAGCTCAGAGGTGGAGTTGTGAGCTTAGCTGTGGGCACTGAGGGAGAAAGTGGATTGAAGGATGATTGAGGAGGCCAAGAAGCAGTGAGTGGCGCACAGGGCAGGGCAGCTGAGGCCTTTGGACTGTTGCCGACCCTCCTCCTGGGCTAGCTGGTCTGGCCTTGGGAGTGTGGGGCACTGGAGTTGTGTATGTGTGTTGGCTGTATAGGTTTAGGGGCACTGCATGTGTGTTAGCTTCCTGCTGACCTCCACGGTTGCTGTGGTTCTACCAGCAACCTGAGTTTGGGCCAAAGGCTGTGAGGCAGGGCATCCTTCACAGGGGAACTGACCCCTTTTTTTCATTTCAGCAAAGGGTCAGCAAAGCACTCACATTATATTGGGATGCTTTCTGTTAATTGATTTAGTCTTCACAGGCAAGCGTCAACATTCCCCTTTTATAGATGAGGAAACCGAGGCTCAGTTCTGTAGCTCTGGCCAGTTGAGCTTAGCCAGTATTCAAACCCACGTTCATCCAAATGGAAAGCCTGTATGCTGATCATTGTGTTGACTTATGAGGTGCTTTCATGATGTTGGGCTTTGTGTTCCCAGCAAGATGCTATAGAAAAAGACAAGCTCAGTTTGCAGATTTCTCTCAGTGCCTCATGAAACCTGCAGGCGTCGACAGAGCTTCAGCAGTGAGAGCGAGGGGGAAAGGGAAGATGACGTTGCCATCCGTCAGACCTGCTGTAGCCAGGCTCCAATGGCTTCACTCTGTGATTGCAGTTTGATCTGCGCCCAGGAAAACCCTGCCCATTGTTCAGGGGCCTCCGCCTCTGCGGCTCTGCCTGGCCCTGTCAATGTGAGCGTGAAGAAGGTGTGCTTGACCCCGTGTCATCTGTCAGAGCCAAGGGCCAGCTCCTTCACCTTTGAGCCCTCTAAGGCAGGGCCTGGACCCTTCCCCTTCTTTTTGGGATTCTGCAGAGGCACACCTGCTATCATGGCAAGGAGACCCACAGACTGCTGGCTCCAGATGGCTGGGAGAGTAACTCGGACCTTCCCTGATGCCTGGCTGGTTGGGCTTGGGTCCTGCTGTGGGAGCTTAGTTTCTGTGTTCTAGAACTTGCTGTGGGCGGCCCTCTGAGGCTCAAGGACTCCTGTCACCTAGACTCTTGTGAGCTTGCTGCCCATCACAGTCTGGCCAGATAGCTGGGCTGGTGGGTGGCAGGGTGGGGCCAGGCCCTGGCATGGGTGCAATTCTGGCTTGTGGTCTCCCCTAAAGGAGTGGGGTGTCTATCAGAGTCCAGTCAGAAGGCATTAGCTCTGTGACACAGACCTCATTAGTGCCCGTGAGAGGTGTCACTGCGGGAGAATCCTCGGCTCAGGGAGATGCTTGTACCAAAAGGAAGAAAGGACAGTGACAGCCTTTTCTCTGCCGCCTCTGCCGCCACGCTCACTGGGCTGCCCGCCCTCCTCCTCCTGGTGGGGTGGGGGTGCTGGCTAATGAGCTCGTCTGCAGTGCAGCTTTGCCTTCCCTCCTTGAAGTTTCCCAGGTCCCTCTGAAGACCTCAGGCCTGGGATTAGCACACACCAAACACTGGCCCCCCCCTTGCCCAGCAGGGAGTTCCTTCTGATCACCCTGCTCCTGCCACTGCAGGCAGGGAAGGGAGGTGGTGCCACGACAGAGGTGGTGGGGCCAGGCTCAAGCCCCTATGCCTCTTGGGATAGTGAGTGTGCCCCTTCTCTGTAGAGGATTCTTGCTTCACAGAGTGAAGTCATACCTTCTCTCCTTGCCCCCTGACATTTCCTAGCATGGTAGTAGTAGGGTCCCATCCCTATGCTGAGCCCCTTCTGGTGGCCACAACTAGGAGCTGTGGCTGAGGGCCTAGCAGGTAGCATTTAGACCTGATATGATACAAGACTTTGTGGTTCAGCTGACAGGTTTCAAAATCAGCAAACTCTGTGTCTGGGCTTCAGATGACCTGAAGGCGGTGAAGTGTTGATAAGAAGCCCCAGTAGATCTTGCCCCTCTCCTCACCTGTCCCAGAGAGGTGTCTCACTACTACCCAGTTTTGGCCACCTTCTGGGAGGACAGGAGTCACCCCAGTTACCCATTGGGGACAGATAGACAACAACACAAGAATATCTTCCCTAATACTATCCCCTCCACCTCATTCTTTCTGGGGTGTCCCTGAGAAAGGAGTCAGGAGACAGATGACTGTGAGAAGAGAGAATTAAAGAGTGCTCAAGGAGAGGGGTACTGGCTTCTTCCCTCTTTGGAGCCCTAGGGATGTCCAAGGAATTGGTTTCCTCCAGACACTAGGCCTTGGTCTTCAGTAGTGACCACAGATGGAAAACTGGGTAGATAGATAAGTGAGTTGACAGAGGCAATGGAAGAAGGTTCCAGTCTGTATACATATGTGTTCCATGTGGATGATGCACTGGGAAGTACAATCTTTGTTTCTTGCTTTCCTAGCCCCAGGCTGGCCTGGCCTCCCCTTGTCTCTCTCTGTATCTCCTGTCAAACCATCGCAGACATAAATGACAAAGAAATCAGAAAGACAGATCAATGCCGGCCAAATTAGCACTTGCAGATAGACTGTGTGGGGATGTCAGCGCCCTGACCCCTGGTGATCTTGCAGCCTTCGCTGCTGATATTATGCAAATTACATCCATCTGGCAGGACCTGCGTACTGGCTGCTCCAACTCAGAGGAGTAATGGGCTGGGGGTGGGTGGGAGTGTTGGAGCAAGAGTCAGTGGAGTGAGTGTGTGCATGTGTGAGCATGTTTGTGGATGTGTGGTGCCCACCAAGCACTGGGCGGTGATTGAATGATTGACAGGGCAGATAAGGAGCTGCATTGGATTCCTTTGGGCTGGGGGATTAGGAGCAGCCACAGATGGGAGATAACTGGACTTCATTTCAGTTTATTTTCCTCTTTATCCCTTCTCCCCACCTTCACTCCCTGAAAAACACAATCTCTGTAGTTTGTGTTTTCATCAATATTTGCAAGTCATTACCACTGGTGTAAGGTGAGAGACAATGTCAGGGCCCAGACCAGGCCAGCCCCTCCCCCAGCCCTAAACAGGCCTAGAGCCCATAGATGGATCTCTAGAGCAACCAAGCAGCCTTCCCTTTGGAGGTGACCACAGTAGCTCTTCTTCCATGCCACAAGATTTACAGGTAGTCCATGCGTCACGGGCCAGACCTGCTGACTTGCCTCCTTTGAACTAATGCCAGTGGGTGCTCAGCCTGAGCTCTTGCTCCTCAGTGTGAAGCTTCCCCCACACTTAAACTCCAGTGCAGCTGCTTCTGGCCCTGAGGTTAGCTGCTCTGCCCTGACCAGGGCCAAGGACCCAGATGGGCAAAGTGGGGTCTGTGGCCTATTGGGGGAGGGGTCTGTCTGAATCACCCAGTTTTATTCTATACCATTTGCTGAGTGCCAGATGAAGTATAAAGGGCTTCATATACCTTGCATTTCACTGAATTCTCAAGCCCTTTTTTATTGTTTGGGAGGAAACTGAGGCCCAGGAAGGTTGTCACTCACCTCAGGCTGCATAGCAAAGAATTGGGAGAGTTGGGTTTAAACACATGTCTACCCTAGTCTAGGGTTTGAGTTCTTCACCAGTAGGCCCTCCTGTTTCACTGGCATGCCACCCACCCTGACATTTAACATGATCATACCTGGATCTTGGGCAGTAGGCAGACAAGTTTCTTTAGCCCCCAACCTGTAGACCCAGATCCCGACCCAGACCACCTGCCAGGCTAAAGCAGCCTGTGCCAGGATGAACCAGGCCAGCAGGGACAAAAGCCAAACAAGTCCTGCCTGCAGGAGCTCTGTGTCTGAGACAGCAGCTATAGTAGAAAGGACACACAGAGGACGGAATGCACCCAGCTGCTGAGCCAGTCCAGGAATATGTCACAGCATGTGGCAGCAAGCCCTGTAGCTAAAGAAGAGGGGTTCATACAGCTCAGGCCAGCCAGCTGTGGTAGCTGACGTTACAGCAATCCCAGGAGTGCCTCCAAAACTGGGTCCCTGCTGTACCTTCCCACAAGGCAGTGTTGGGAGCTGGGAGTGCTGGGGGACATGTCCAGGGACACGTGTGCAAGGGGAGCTTGTCCTAATGAGGAGAACATGGCTGCTAGTTAGGCAAGGGGCGGGCGGGAGCTGCAGAGCTGATTGAAGGCAGGGGCAGGGGTCAGACAATTAGGCCCAGATCCGGCCGATTGATGTGAGTTCTGAGGCCTCAAAGCCTCCCTTCAGCCGGCTCCCTCCTCTCCCTCCTCTCCCTCCTCTTTCCTTTCTTCTTCTGCCCAAAGGCAGGAAGGATGGAAACGCTTACACTCACTGTTACTATTATTAAACCCTGTGGCAGGCCAGCCAGACCCCAGGACTCCTGCCCACAGGGGGTACTCCAAGCCCTCAGGGGGCTCCTTGGGCCCCAGAAGGGGCATCTGGCCAGAGGCCAAGGCCAAGCCAGCGAGCCCCAGAGCAGAGTAACCCTGCCCCTCTCTTGCCTCTGAGGCAGGTGAGTGAATGGTACCACCCAGCAGGAATTTGTACTCTGTGCTGCTAGGGCCACATCCCAGACCGGCTTTGACCATCACCTCTTACAGCCACTTAGTTCTTTTCTATCCTGTCCTGGGGGTGGGGGTGAAGGTGTGGTTCGTTCACACTCGTACCCCATCACAGTCATCTGCAGCAATCACATCAAAGCCTTGTCCATAAGATAAAGATCCTAGATCCACACAGCCCCATGGTACTGTCATACGCTGAAAAGCAGAGCTGCCTACCACCCCTCATGTCATAGTCCCACACACCATGCCAGGTCCTGTATTTTAGTTGTAGCCATAGGGTCTTGCACAAAACCCCCGACTGTCCCCATGGGGCTTTGAGAATAGCTGTGGGAATAGCAGTCTGATCTTGAGTGGGGTTCTCCAGCGTTTCCAGCCCCCTATCCTGGGAAACAGGCAAAGAGAACTGGTGCTGACCAGAATGAGAGGAAGCCAGATTGGGGGGGCCATGGGGAGAGGAGGGTGGGAGCAGAGATAAATGTTAGCTCATTTCTTCCGTAATTAGTTACTCCCTCATCCCCGCGTTGTAATTGTGAACAAGCTGTAATGTTTAATTAGTCTGTAAATGAAACCCCAATTTCATAATGGCCTGGCTGACAGGGCTAAGTGAGCAGTGGGGGAGGTGGAGAGGAGGTGATAGAGGGCCTGCTGGGGAGCTGGCTGTGGGATCACTTTCTTTCCAGCCCAGCTTGGTCCCTGTGGAGGGAGGCTGTCACTGGTCCGTTCTTCTTTGCCCACTTTTAGCATCCTCTCCCAGGCCTTTCTTAGTGAAGTTCCAGTGTGTCCTCCATGCCTCCCCTCACTTTTCAGGGTGGGTTGTGCAGTCCCTGCCCGGGTGCTTCAGGTTGAAGAAGCTGACTCTGACTCCAGCAAGGAGATGCTTCCCCTGGGTCTTGCCTTGCCTCTCCTCAAGTCATCCAACTAAGAGATCTTTGCTTGAGCTTCGAGACCCCTGATCTGGCCCCATACACCTAAAGAAGCCAGTGATTGGCATGGGCACTTCCCCTCAGTCCACTGCCATGAGGAACCCAGTGTCCATGCAGTGCAGAGGCCCCAGGCCGGGCCTTGCTCTCCTGAGGTGCGATCACTGCAGCCTGCGCTGAACAGGAGCTGCCGCGGGGGGGAGCCCCTGGCCCCACTGCTGTCTTCTGTCTCCTTCTGTCTCCCCTACGACAGACATCCTCACTGCCTGCACAAGCCCCTACCCTGCCTGCCGCAGCCATAAATCTCAATTTACGAGGGCGGCTCTGGTGGGGGGAGGGAGGCAGCACTGCTAATGATGGCTCCTCAGCCGGATTTTTCATGTTGCACAGTCATAAATTTTTAAGAACAGCATGGGTAGCACGTTAGCAAGTTACCGAGGCTGCCTCCGTGCTGGCTGCCTAGCTCCAAAAGAGAAGAGCAGAGGCCTGGAAGGGCAAAGACAGCATTTGAGGCAGGGGTGGGGCGGGGCAACTGGCGGGGTCAGAAGATACAGGTTAAGGCTGGCTGGCCAGCTGATGGCTCAGGCTGGGGAGAACCTTTGCAGAGGGCTGGGTAGTGCTGCCAAGGATGCAGGAGCTAGGAACACCGCCCCCTTGCCCCAGTTGGGCATCTGGGCACACAGGCCATGGCATGTGGGAGCTGCTGATGGATGCCTCTGCTCCGGGACTTGACACCATGATGTACGGGGAGCCTGAAGACATGGATTTTCAAAGTGGCCACTTAGAATAGAATCACAAACCCTGAGAATGTGCACAGCAAGGCTTCTGCCCCAGCAGTGCTGCACTTCATAAACCAGGAACCTTTGAGCACACTTCCCAGTGTCCAGGGTCCCTGGAGTCATCAGGCAGTGTGTTTCAGGGCATGCTGGAGTAAGGTTGAGTGGTTCTGAGTAAGTCATTCTCCTTCTGGGCCTCAGTTTCTGCCTCTTTAAAGTGGGGTTGGCGATGGCTCCTAATTCTCAGGCTTCCTGAAAGTGAGGACTTGAAATCCTGAGCTATATCTGTAACAAGATTTCTGAGAGAAGTGTCTAGGGGAAAGATCTCTGTGGGAAATTTTAAGGCCTCCACAGTCTTTCATTCAGAAAATATTTCCTGGGCTTCAGAGGCTTCCTGGGAAGCAAGGGGACCAGTTTGGCTGAGGCAAGTCAGTGTTTCCAGCCCTGTCCTCCTATGGTGAGAGATAAGCCTTCATGAGTGCTGAGAAGCCCAAACAGGCCTCTCCACAAGCCCTAGATATGTGTTCACCAGAGCTCCCTGATGTAGATGATGGATGGTTGATGGTTGACTAGTTAACAACCTTGAACCTTTTAAGGGTGCTCAAGAAGGAGCAAGTAAGACCCACTATTGAAGATGGTGGGCCTAACACCAGGGACTCCCTCCCCGAAGACCAGAAGTTCAAGGTCAAGAAATCAAAAGTTGTTCAAGTCAGCCAAAATGGTATGAGTGTTTATAACTGTGTTCAGGATGACCTTGTGATGACATCAGGATCAAGGCAGTTATTAGGATGTAAGGGCCTTGAGGTGAGCTTTGGGCAGAGTCTGTCTGCCTGGGCTCAGACCTCTTCTCTTCAAACTGCTCTCTAGTTCCCTACAATTCAGGCTCTTCCCTCACCTCCTGGAACCAGCACTGCTGCCTCCTGCCTCAGGGCCCTTCCCTGAAGCTTTTCCCCCACTCTGAGCTCTGTGTTCCAAGTTTTTGCTTTGCTCAATGCCTGCTCATCCCAGAGCTCAGCTCAGAACTTGCTTCCTCCGGGAAGCCTTGATGCCTAGACTTGGCTAAATCTTATTCTCTTCCGGGTGCCTTTTCACAGCACTCTGCCCTGCTCCTTTACAGCATTGGGTCGCAGTTGTAATTAAGAAATTACTTGCTTGCTAGCTGTTTAATACCTCTCTCCCCATTAGACTGTAAGTTCCCTGAGGGCAAGAACATATGCCTGTTTGTTCAGCTTGTATTTCCAAAACATAGCACAGTGTCTGACAAGTGTAGGCAGATAATAAATAAAATGTGCAGGTCTGAATTGAGGTAAATTGAGTTGAGATGGCCCCGGCCCACCCCTGGGTGCCAAGGCCAAGGGAGGTGGCTAGGGAAGTGCCTGGAGCTGAGGCACTTCCCATTAGTCCTCATGATTAATTCACAGCCACACTGTGATGGAGTGGGCTTGTCCCCAGTCAGCGCCTCCGCTGGGGCCCACCTGTTAGCCACAAACAAACAAAGGGGATAAATAATGCATTGGGAGCTGAGCCAGGCAAGGCAGCGGTATTGAAATTAATAGGGATTAGCTGAGCAGCTTGAGGATGAAATATTTACCAGGTGGGACTGGGCTTAGGGAGGAAGGCCCCCCTTCCTAGAGTCCCTAGGCATAGTTCAGCCCTTTTCGAAGCATCAGTGGCTGAGACTGGGGAGCCCTCGAAGAACAGGCTGGCTGGACCAGTAAGAGCTCAGGTCCCAGGCTGTCTCCAGAAATGAGAAGTTTTAAGAAAACCAAGATGCTGTGAGGGAATGGAGGTGGGAAAGAGTCGAAGCCTCTGGTGCTTTGGAAGCTGGTGACCGAGGATAGGGATTGATTTTCAGAGCTGGGTATATAGAGGCCTTGGGTGGCAAGTGTCAGCGCAGGAGTAGATTTGCCTGTGATCTGGCCTATCTGGCCTCCCCTCTCCTTCTTTGCTTCTCTGCTTTTCTTCCTTCCACTCATACACATCTCTTGGGGGTCCGTGTGTCAGTAACCCTTTAAGGCAGCTGTGGTCTAGCCGGGGTACCAGAGGGAAATTCACCGTAGAGCACATGGATGCTGTGGGCATGTGAAGAAGGCCACACACACAGTGTGGGGCAGGGGAGGCGCTCCAAGGCAGCAGAAGCCAGCCCGGGCCCAGGGGGAGGAGCTGAAAGGGGCATGTGTGAGGGTCAGAGGCAGAAGAGCCTGGACTCGGCTGCGTGACATGCAAGTAGGGGAGATGAGGCCGCCGTAAGAGGGCTGGATCTCTCGGGCCTTGCGACACAGGGGTGCTGTCCTGGGAGCAGTGGGAGCAGTTAGGTGGGGACAGTTGTTCTTAAACTTTTTACTTTAACTAGTTTTATATTTACAGGGAAATTTCTTTATATCGTATCCCGTTTTCTCTGATGTTAACATCTTGCATGATCACAGTTTAATCGTCAGCGCCTGGAAGCTACCCTCAGTGCTGTAAACCACATTGAAGCCTTGTTTTAATTTTACCAGGGTTTTCATTAGTGTCCTTTTTCTGCTGTGTGATCACTAAAGGGTTTTAAGACAGGGACTAGAAGGACCAGATGCATGGTTTGAAAGCCTTGTGAAGAGAATAGCAGGAGCCCTGGTGTCACCTTGTTGAGAAATGGGACCCAGGCCATGGTGGTGGTGGCAGGAATCCAGGTTTAAAGATTTGGGAAATGTATGATAACTAAAGCTCAGGGGTGAATAAGGTTGCCCGTGGAGAGGGGGCCAGTGACTGCTCCAAAGCAGTGGGAAGAGACATGTGCCCAGGAACCAAGGAACAGGACGGGAAGAGCGTCACATCAGTGCGGCCAAGGAATGAGAGCTGCCCGTGGTGAGCAGTCAGCATGGTGGTCACACTCCCACTGGCTGTAAAATCTTAAGGAGAGAGGGGCCTTTGGAAAGGCAGATGGCAAGGTAGCCTGAGGTCGGCTGAGAAAGAGGGTGCTAACCAAAGGAAAGGGGAAGATAGGAAACATTGTGCCCTAGTGGGGAGTGACTCAGGCAGCTGCAGGAAGCAGTGCCAAAGGGCACTCTAAGCTGCATGGAGAGTAAGGGTGTGCAGTAGCTTCAGGCCCTGAGAAGCCCGGCTGCTGGTATGTGCTTTGGAAGCCAGCGACATGGATGACGGTCTTCTGAAGTGACAGCAACATTGGCTGCCTGTTATGACAGAGTGTCAGGAGAGGCCAGTGCAGATGCAGGACAGTGGCCTCCGCATGGCAAGGAGACTGGGATGCCAGCAGGGTGGAGGTTGGAGCTTCGGGGACTGGAGAAACGTGGTGCGTGCCTGGGAACACTGACCTTGTGATACTGGTCTGTGTGCTGTGGTTTTCTTTGGTCACAGACTAGGGAAGGTAAGGTGAGGGTGACCAAAGGAAAAGGGAAGAAGGGAGTTGATATTGGCAAGAAAAAATACGAGATGATAGACCATGAAATCCAGGCTCTAAAGTGAGGTGTGGTCTTTATGTTTCAAGAATGGGAACTAGTTGATAGATACCCAGGGCTCGTTTGCCCTTCTTCCTCACTGAAAAGAGCCCTCTGTGACTAGGAGAATCACTATGCACCCAGTCCAAAGACTGCTGTGTTAGTTTCTCGTTCAGCTTGATACCTCCATGTCTATAGGCTCTGTCAGTGAGATAAGAAGCAGTGCAGTGTGTGGAAGGAACCTCCAGGAATGATGCCTAAAGGGAAGCAGCTCATCAAAGAAATGCAGTGTTATTGCCTTTCCTGTCTTTTCCCTTCCTTTTTCTTAGAATGTGGATATGATAGTTGGAGCTCCAGCTGCCATATTGTGCATGAAGTAACCTGAGAATTAGAAGCTACAAGCTGATAATGAAAGAGGGAACAAAAACAAGGAAGAAACCTGAGTCTGATGGGACTTCCAGTCACCCAGTAATGGCAGCCACAGACACCTTTCTCAGTAAACTTTTATTTTTGTGCTGCTCTGGTTTTCTTGTAGGTCTCAGTTTAAAGTTGACTGTTCATGGCCTGTATCCTGAGACACAGTGAGCAACAGTTTGCTCAGATGTTTCAGTGGAGAGTAGTAAGGGTTACCAGCTTCCCACCCTGAAGTAGCAGATTCTCTCTGCCCTTCGCCCTGCCATCTCCTGCCGCTTCCGTTCAGCCATTTCTACACTGTAGATTCCAGTCCTGTGCCAGTCATCTTCCCACCTGCACATTCTGTATCAGCTAAATGTCTTTTCAGCTCTGAGAAAAAGGCAGCCCATAGGTTATCCAGTTTAAAATACCTTTACTAACAAGGGAAGCTGTTAACTCACAGAAGAAATTTAGAGGCAAGGCGATTCTAGGGCTGGTTGATCCCAGCCATATCCTCAAGGATCCTGCCTTTCTCCCACTTTTCTGCTCTCTTATCTTCAGCGTGGTCGTCACAGGCTAACTCCCCTCCAGGCTGGAAGTGACTTCTGCTGTCCCCTATACTATGCACACGTGTGGAGAAACATCCAGTAGAATGTTAAAGCCAATTTCCTTCTTGTGCTTCTTTTCATAAGAGTGAAGAACATTTCGATGATGGCCTTTCAGTGTATTTACTGCCATGTGGCAACTGGGACAGGGTCACCGAAAAGGCTCGGAGTGAGGAGTATAACCTGGGTGCAGGAGGGAGTAGTGGGTCTGCCCAGTGTGGCATAAAAATCTGTAGTAAAAAGTGAAGACCAGAGACATGAACCATGTGGAGAGAGGGTTAATGGTTTCAAAGATCCAATGAGTGAGAGTACAAAACTGTCCAAGTCAGCCAGACATGGAGGCACATGCATAAGAATCCTAGCACTGGGCTAGGGATTTAGCTCAGTGGCATAAGCGCCTGCCTTGCAAGGCAGTGAGTTCGATCCCTGGTACTGATAAAAAGGAAAAAGACCAAAAAAAAAAAAAAAGAATCCTAGCACTCTGGGAGGCAGAGGCAGGAAGATCACAGGTTTGAACGCAGCCTGGCCAATTTTATTTCATTATGTTTCAAAGTAAAAGAAAGGGTTGGGGATGTAGCTAGCTCACTGTGAAGACCCTGGCTTCATTCCCCAGTATGACAAAGACTAGATAGATACATACATACACAAAACCTAGAGATACTTGAAGGTACTGTATTAAGAGAAGAGCAGGGGATGTTTTAAATGTCGAGGATATTAGTATTGAAATCAGTAGTCAAAAAAGACAACAGAGGAGTCTTCGTGCTGAAGTCAAAAAACGAACAGGCCGGAGTGTGGAGGTTGAGAAAGGAAGTGTCTTGGGTTGAACTGGCCGTAAAGGCTTACAAGAAAGCCGCCTGACAGGCTGCTGATCCATGAGCTGGCCCAAGGTCACAGGCCCTGGGACTGGAGGATCTCAGGCAACACAGGGAGGAACCCAGTCACTGTGTATCCCAGTGCCCCATTTGGGTATCTGGGCGTTGAGGCCATTTTGGAAGGGCGGAAGGCTTTGACACCTTTCTCTTTGATCTACTGAAGGACCCAGAAGACTGCCTCAGGAGAGCCCCTTAGGGCCAGAATCATGTGAAGGCTTGGTTGGACAGATGTGACTACCAGGTATGGCGGGGCTGCCTAGCTGTTTTTTGTAGCTGCCTCTTGCCCTCGGACCTCGCAGCCAAGTCATAAACTGCTCCACTACTTCAGCTGTGTCTTCCCACAGCTGGGAGCAGGTGAGGCTTCCTGTCCTGACACCTGGATGGGGCATGGGCTAGAAATGAGTTGGGGGAGGCAGGCATCCATTGTAATGGCCAGAGCAACCGCCCTGTTACTACGGCGTATTTCACTTTTAATTCTGACATATAATGTAATGATCTTTTTTAAGGCCCGATGATATTATCTGCCTGACTAGATTATTGAGTCTTCATCATCTCCAGATAAATTTATGGCCAGGACGAGGCTCAGGATTTATCATCAGTCAATAGAGCTCGATACTCTAACAAGGCGTGTAATAAGATATACATATTTAATGATCCAAGGGGAGGAGCGCTAATGGGAGCCCAGAGCAAGTGGTCCAGGGGGCCAGGGCTCTGCCCTGGGGCTGCCATGGCTGTGGGAACAGGGATGGGTTCTTCCCTGTGATCCCTAGTGCTGGTCTGTCTCAGGACTGGCTTGGTCTTCTCCTGCCCAGGACCCCAAAGGGGGCAGGCAGAGAAACAGAGGCAGTGCTCAGGCCAAAGCCTGAGCTGGGGCCTAGTCCTCGCCAGCACAAAGGGTGAACGCACCTCTGAAGACCCCTCTCACTTGTAGGCCTCAGAAGAGCTGGGTGTCCTCAGATCCTGTCACCTAGGCCCCTGAGCATTGGGGCCAGCCCACAAGGGAGGGAGTGCTGGGGCTGCATGCCCAGCCTGCACTGATGGTGACGGATGGTTTTTCATTATAGCCTCTCAGGTCCTGCCCGCGCCCTGTGTGGAAATTCTATTTATTCCCTAATTTGTAAAAATTCCCTCTTTATCTGATCCCAATCAGGGCGGGGTAATTGGCTCTCTGGGGCAGCGGCTGGGGTCCTTGATGAAGAGCTATGTGGATGTACCCAGCCCGGCCCCCACCCGGCCTGCCACCAGGGCCCACAATTAATAATGATTTGCAAATGGCAGACAAGCAATAACACAGAAAGATGTGGCGTCCGCACTGCCTCTTCATTTCCTCCCCTCGCAAATATAAATGGCCACAGAACAAAAACCCACCACTATAAATTCTGGAATTAGTTATTCACCAGCATAAATGGGGCCCGGAGCCACTAGCCTCCTCCCTGTCACCCTTCTTGCCTCCTTTCCTTGATCAGGTTCTAGCCGTAGGTGTGGCCCCTGCCTCTTTGGCCTCTTTGGCTCCAAGCTCAGCTCCTCAGCTTTATACTGCCACTCTAGCAATCCCTTCTTGTATGAACTTTGCAGTGCTCATCTGCTTTGAGTCTTCAGCTTCCTCTGAAGTAGCCCGAAATAGGAAAGGGGATTGACCCTCAGCTTCCTCTCATTGACCTGCCTGGCTGCCTGACTTGGCTTTCCCCCCATCTGTATCAGTGTTTCAGTGAAGCTGACATAGCCTGCCAGGCCTGGGAATTTGGATAAGGGATAGTCTTGAGTGTCTTTGCCATTTAGGACCAGTCTAGCCTTTGGCCTGGCCAAGACCGAGTTGGGCATCTGGTAGCCAAATGCGGTGTGAGTGACTTCAGGAGTTGGATGTTTGCTGGCCAGGCAGCTCTGGGATGTTGGCACAGGCATTTCCCGGGCACCATGCCCTCTCGGCCAGGCACATCCTCCCCCTGTCCCCCAAGTGGCTGTGAGCTGGCGGGTAATGGGCGTGTAATGGCCTCATTTCCATGCCCGGCCTCCAGGAGCGGCGGTAAGTGTTTGATTGCCTTAATTTCCAAACACATCATTATCCCAGCTTTACCAGCGCTTAATAAACACTTTATGAGGATTTTTTTTAAAAACATCTTCGGTCCGCATACTTCTCTGAAGTGATAAACTCTAATTAAGTCTAATATTTAAAAATATGGTAATGGTGAGTTGTTTGAATAAGTGGACTGCATTTCTGTAATTTCATTATTACGTAAAACACGCTAATTATTTGGAGCGCGCTTATTACGGAGAGAGAAATCGCCTGCTAATCAAGATGAAATTGCCTTTTCCCCTTATTGTGGAGCCACCGTCATCCTTCACCATCAGCCCTGTGGCACTGCAAGCACCTCTGTGGGGTGGAGGGGGCTTCAGGGAGGGGCAGAAAGAAAGGGTCACTTTGGAGTCGAGACTCTCAGGACCCTGTTTGGGGGAGAGGTGGGAAGCCACAGGAACCTTGCCTGAGGAGAGAAAGTGTATGTCTGGCAGATGTGTCTGGTGGGCCAGGGTGGCTGTGAACCGGACTGAGCCAAGTCTGGGACAAGGGATCAGAGTGATGAGGGATATAAGGATATTATTGTTAGAATAACAATATTATTATTGGTTGTTATTGGAATAATAGCATTAATGATAACACAGATGCTGTTTTTAAGCACTTCACAAATAAAAACTCATTTCATCTTTTTTAACAGTCCTTTGAGGGAAGTAGTTGCTGTAATTGTCATTATTAGTCCCATTTCAATCAAAATACAGAAAAGTTAAATAAAGTTCGAGAATTGGCTCAAGTTCGTACAGTAATTACGTGGTAGAATTTGCATTCACATTCAGAATCTGAGGGGCGACAGGGGGCTCTGCTGTTTCAGCTGTAAATTTCCCGCCTTGGCCCCAGATCTTCAGTTACTGTGTGATGCTGCACCTTGAACTGCAGCCAACTATAGCTTGGGATGCTGCCCCGACCATAGAATTGACAGATGTAACAGCTAAATATTTAAGACACCAGTTAAACTTTTAGATAAATAACAAGTAAGTTTTTAGTGTAAGTATGGGCTGACCCGTAGCAGTTTGCTCAGTGCATCACTGCCACCAGAATTTCCAGATGAGTAGACAGACAGATGTATTTATGAAATGACGATCTAAAATACTGACAATACTCCAGAGTTTTTGCTCCTTCATTCTTACTGTGTTCCTGCTCCTTGTACTTCTCTGTCCTTGCTCCGCAGCTCTGCACCCCCATCTTTGCTGGTCTCTCGCCTAAGAATTTTGGCCCCATCCCTGGAGATCAGTACTATGGTGTTACAGAGATTGTTAGGTGGGACCTCAGGATGTCTGCTTGTTCCTTAAGCCACACTCCCTCTTGCCTGAAAGGTCAGCAGCTTGCCACCTTGTTGTCCTTCCTGTTTGATTTACCCCTCTATCATTGCATTTTCCTTCTCTTTCCTAGTCCCAATAGAACCATGTGTGGGAGTCATATGTGACAGATGCGTCATTTTAGAAGGGAATGGGCATGTGGACAGTTCAGTCAATGCAGACAGGACAACTGGCTATCCACTGGGGAACACTGGAACTTTTGTTTCTTATCTCACACAAATACAAATTCCAAATAGAGTAAGAAGTTACATATAAAACTTAGCTCAAAGTATTAGAAGAAAATACAGGATTTTTAAAAAGAACACTGGGATAGAGAAAGTCTTCTCAAGCAAAATACTAAGCCTGGAAGTCATGAGGAAACACCTGATAAATTGAGATTGTCAGTTGTCAGTGGGGGTTCATCTAGAGCTGTTTATCACTGTCCCAAGACTGCATCTTCTCAGGGATTCATCTTAACTCATTCCTCTCGCAGACCTCCCAGTGCCCTCTTTAGAGCCTGCTCACTCCTAAACACTCTCTTGCCTCCACCACTTCACCCTTCAGCTGTATCTCCACCATCTCTCCCACAGCCGCTAGTTCTGGGCCAACCTTTCTAGTTTGGTCCAGTATGCTAAGTGATCTCTCTGCCTTCAGAGTTACCAATCCATCCCCCTCCTAGGATTGTAATTCGGATCAGTAATCTGGCTGTCATTCCTCTCCTTAAACATGTTATTGTCTCCACATTAAAACCTTGAGCTCTTGTGTTTTGTTTTTTTTCCCCTTTTTTGACACAGGGGTTCACTGTAGTTCAGGCCAACTTTAAACTCATTTTGTAGCCTAGTCTGGTCTTGAACTTGCTGTGATCCTCCTGTCTCAGCCTCCTGAGTGCTGAGATTACAGGTGTGTATCACCATGCTGAGCTCAATTTAGCATTAGGTTTCTCTCATTTCTGCATTGCCAGTTCCATATCTTGTCATTGCCTTGCTGCTTATTTATATGCTTATACTGTTCATTATTCTGAGAACTTTAACCAAACTTTGCAGGCTAGCTTCCCCTATCCCAAGATCTCTGCTTCCTAAGCCTAAGACAGAACTAGGTGTCTTTTCTGTATCTCTTGTTTCTAGTAGCACTGCGCCCCTAAAAGGGCAGTTTCTGAGCTCCTTGAGGGAGGAGCTACAGGGTCTTACACATCCGTAGACCCAACCTGGCCCACCGCCCAGCACATGGAGAGTTAGGGTATACTTAATGAATTGAGTGTGTGAATGAATAGCTCTCCACGTGTTTCTTGGGCCCTGTCCCTCTTGAGGGTCTTCTGGCCAGGGCCTGCTTCCTATCCTTTACCCTTCAGTTCCCAGAGAAGTGCAGCCTCGGATTAAGCTGTGACTGGGGTCTTGGGGGATCTGAGCCACCTTCCACTGCTCCCTTGCCAAGCAGATGCTTGACCACCAGTCAGCAATCATGCCTAGCCTAGTTACATACTAGCTCCACTGGTCTCCTCTCTGAAGGTTTTTATGCAGTTCCACCTCTCCCTTTATGGACTTGGCAATATAAAAATATTTCTAACATTACGAATATTAATGTTAAAAAAAATACAGGGAGAGTTATCTGAGACAAGATATTGTCTCATATTGATGACCCTGTAGGAACACATGTGGTATCCCAGGATCGAAGCTGAGGAAGACCTATTCTTCAAGGCATTCTTTGAGGTTCTTCTCCCACCCTCCCCCAATTTGGAAGCCTCAGAAGCTTGCAGAGGTTCTGGAAGGCAAAGCTGCTAACCCAGGGGGTGCAGAACTTCAAGGAGAGGACTAAGAAACAGTCTTGTCACTAGGCTCATCTTACTGCTGTCTCTCTCAACTTTTGGCCTATTAAAAAGCCCCAGATCTGTCTCTAGTGCTGCTTCTGCCAAGTGTCCTTATTTTTTAATTGTGCCATTGATTTTTATTTTTTTAACTGATCAGTGATTTGCATTGACTCTTATCAAGGCTCCAAAGGGGAAAAAGGGCCTAGGCTGACAGCCCATAACTGCCATTCCACTGAGTTGAGGTGAGCTGGAACAAGTTTCTTCCTCCCTCTGGTCTCTTTATTGTGGCAGACCAATTGCAACAAATTAAGACTCCAGAATCCCCAGTAAACAAGATCAGCAGTCACTCTGTGGAGTGAATGGCAACTGATCTCATCAAGTGTGTTGGCCCATCTGTCACCCAGGCCATAGACTGTACAGTGTACACTGTTCTCCTGATCAGGTCATCCAGTGAACTAGTATCCTGTCCACTCTGCAGGGAGAGAAGAGGCATTCCCAATGTAAAGAGTAGCTTGTGCAAAGCTGTGTGGTGCAGCACCCTGTTCAGTGGTCTCAGTGACAGAGGCTGCTAGTCACCCCTAGTGGAGAAACCTGAAGCTTAGAGAAACGAAGCACTTGTTGAACGTCAGGCAACCAGTGGGTGAGGTTTAAGACCAGAACAGGTTTTTCTGACTCCAAAGCCCATTCTGTCCTTTTTCAGAAAGTGTTAAGACTTTACTCCTTGAGACTAGACTACAGGAATCGGGATAGAGCGGCAGAAATAAGACCAAGGAAGCAGGGGTCAATTTTAGCAGAGGTTTTAAGTCACAATGAAGAGTGTGGACTTTGAACACTAGAGAACAGGGAGTCATTGAAGAGATGGAAGAGGGAAGGGCCCCATCAGATTTTTAAGGAGGGTCAGAAAGCCAACAGGGTTTTGCAAGCCAACAGGAGGCGAAGGGGTCTGGACTCATGAGTGGCTGTTGCTGGAATGGACAGTAGATGATGAGAGATAAAGAGATCAAATCTGCAGAAATTCATACTCGATTAGGTGAGGGGGGAGAGGGTGAGGTGTCAAGC
Source organism: Cavia porcellus (assembly GCF_034190915.1). Classification (NCBI taxonomy): domain Eukaryota; kingdom Metazoa; phylum Chordata; class Mammalia; order Rodentia; family Caviidae; genus Cavia; species Cavia porcellus. The sequence continues at coordinate 36,475,455 of NW_026947508.1, forward strand.
TGACTCAGGTTTCTCCCCTGCCTTTCACTGGTGCAGAGAACAAGGGTAAGAGGGAGCGTGGGGAGAAGACTGTTCATTACTGGAAACATTTCGAGTCTTCACCTAGAGATGTTTGAGAGATGTTTGAGTGGTGCTTAGAAGGGTCCAGACTGGAAAGGGTGACTTCAAGGGCAATGGAACCTTAGTGTTTGGGTGAAGTCAGCTAGTGTATAGTGCTAGGAGTCACAGACAGGGCCTGGGGGCCCACACAGATATGGGTCAGTGCTTGCCTGTGGGTTGGTGGGTGGCCTGGGGATCTGGACTGGGACACTCGGGTCAGGAGAGGCAGATGGAGTGATTTGTCCAGCAGTGAGGGAGGAGCCACATGAAGTCAATAGAAAACTAATTTTCTTTTCTGCTGGAAGAAATGAGGTGTGTGGTTGCTGGGTAATTGCAGATAACGAGGGGACTTATTCTTAATATGCACAGCAGCCATGGTCCCCAGAGTGCAGGAGACAGGAAGAATTGGAGGTGCCCTGGCAGGGCTAGGCTTATTTAGGGAGAAAATCACACTCTTTTAGCCCCTCCAATGGTACCATCACAGTCCTCCCCTCCCCCCCAGGCCCCTTGCCATCCACTGCCGAGTTCCTCCTGTCACAGCCCCTCCTTCCTCCACCTTCTACCCCCACAGCACAGGCATACACACTAAGGGAGACAAATGACAGGGCCTCAGCTGAGCAGGGTGCGTGTCCGGCCCATAAACCACAGGGATGGGTCACGTCTGGAGTTGCCATGGCCGCCAGTACCCACCCATCTGTCTTTCCACCATTCTGCCTCAGATTGAGCTTCATGGCATCCCTGGGGTAACAAGGTATCATCTGCATATGTATAGCCACCACAGGTACATACATGTTGAGCGTTGTGACAGGACCATGTCTTCCTTGGCTGCTCTAGGTAGGATCTGCTGAGCCGTATGACTAGTGACACAGACCCTTGGCCAAAGTCTCCTCCCCCACCCACAGTCCCTTTGTAGCTCTGGGCGGGAGGGGTTCCGTTTTCCTAAGCTGAAGGGCTGGGAAGGGTGGGACTGGGGGGTTCATTCCATGACAGATGCAGAGGCCTCCTGACCCCACCTTGACCCTACCACCCCCCCCACTTGATTATGACATCGATGTACAATATTTCTGCAATCACAGCATCGATCCCATGAGGGCTGGTGGCAGCTGAGGTCCTGGTCATGGCCCAGGAGCATTGAAGGGAGATGGAAAGGAGTGGGAGGAGAGGCAGGTGAGAGGATGGCAAGTCAATGGCCTCTTTGGGTAACTTAACCAAGAAATGCACATACCTGAGCAGTTCCTATACTAGGGTGACTCTAGCCACAAACTCAAGGCAGCTGCCCCTCATGCTAGTGGTGATGATTAAGTCCCAGCCCAAACCGAGATCCCAGAGATTCATGCAGCTTCCAGGGTTAGGACAATTTAGAGCTTTTTTTCTGGGGAACCCATTCTAGAGAAAAGGCTTGTGACAAGGTCTGTCACAATGACATATTTCACCTGGGGTACGGGCAGGGGCAGGGAGAGGGCTGACACAGCCAGACGGTAGAGAGCTGATGGCCAGGGCTGGAGCCACACAGCAACAGTACCCAGGGCAGGTGTGTCTCCCAGACCCCTGTCCTAGTGGTGCTGAGCCTAGTGCCTTGTCACCAGTGATTATGGCCTAGGCCATATCTCCCACACACACGCAAGTGCCAGCAAAGTCACCCTGGCCATGGGCGTGATGAATGGCCACACAGTAATGAAATGGAGACATCAAGGCGGGTGGCGGGAAGACGGAGTGTGGCGGACAAGCCGTCCCCATGCGGCAGCAACAAGAAGGATCGCTCAGCGGCCGGGGGCCGTCAAGGGAGAAATTACACATTTACTCTGCCTTTTTCTTACTGCGACGGCGCCCATATATCACTACTGGGGCCGGGACAGGACATGCCGGCCAATTTCCAGCATGAATTATGGGACTGAAAAGCATTTGCCAGCCCAGCATCACCCAGCCCAACTTGAAGCTGGCGATGCAACCACAAAGCCTGGAACCCCCTCTCTAGTACCTGTGGATCCTAAATTGGACCCTCCTTCCCACTCCCATCCTTGTAAGAGCACTTATGGGCATCGAGGGAAAGGGTCCAGGGCCAGTGCTCATCTAAATGTCTTCTTTCCCTCTTTTTAGATGACTGCAAGAACATTGCCAACATCATGAAGACACTCGCATATCGAGGCTTCATCTTCAAGCAGACATCAAAGCCATTCTGATTGGCCGAGTATGGGATGGGGCAGGACAGGGTAGCTGCTTGGCCCAGCCCAGAATCATCCTCTCCCTCACCAGAGGGGAAAAGGGAGAGTGGCACAACCCTGCGCCTAGTGTCCCCCAGCTGCCCTATGGATTTGTGTCCAGGGCAAGGGCTGGACCACCTGGTCCCTCGGGAGCAGACACTTTGTGTCCTCCGCCCCTCAATTTCAGCCCAGTATTAGCCCCTTCCATGTGGGCCTGGGCTAGGGGGACCCAGGCACTCAACTGCCTCCTCCCTGGTACACAGGCTTCTGCTGGGGCCACCAAACCCCCTGTGCCCCTTCCCATCCATAGTGCATGGTGTGTGGTGCCCCCAGGGCTCCAAGACAGATCAGGTCCCACCTTGTGTCTACCCCCAGCCCTGCTGTGAACGTGCCACTGAATAAAGTTGGGGAAATGAGGCCTTGGGTGTGTGCAAAGGAGGTTGCTGTGATAATTCCGTCAAGCTGCCATAAAGATGGAACACTCACACTGCCTCTTGCACACAAGGGCACCAGCGTGTGACTGGCATACTTTTGGAGACACATAGGTCTGGAGAGGTGTGCATACCTCAGAAGGCATTACTGTGTGCAAGGCCATCAGGAACCTAAAACCACAGTGAATGGGGCTGGGGATTGGGCCATGCTGTCAGGACTAGGGGGATGTTGCCCAAAGCCTGAATGTAGGCCAACCCTGACCACCCCCCTCAGACAGCAGCTGAGGGCCCGCCTGCCCACCCTCCCCACAGAGGCCGCAGTGTGGGAAAGGAAGTGTGAGCAGCCCAGTCCAAGTCAGCAGCTCTATTTACACCACAGCACCACCTGCATCCAAGCTGGCCTCTCATGGCTTCTTGGCTTTCTTCACAGAAGATGAGCTGGAGGCTGATTCCCGTCGCTTCCGCTGAGGAGACAGAAGGTGCCCAAGTCAGTGGCCCCAAGGCCTAACTCAGGCTTAGTGTGTGTCTGCACTCTCAGGAAGGTGACACCTACTGGTCAGCCCACTCCTGCCCTCAGTCTCAGCCTCTCACCGGCAGGAACCAGAGAGAGCAGAGCTGGCATGTACATGTGTCCACTCACAGGGCTGGGCACACTCCCCAGCTGTTGGGACTCTTACCGAATTGGGTGTGAGAGGTGCACCCACAACGTCGATAAGGGTGTCCTTGGTAGGGTCAGGGCCAAGCCCAGGTTCAGACACTGCTGGCTCAGTAGAAGCTGGGACTGGGCCCGCTGCTGGTGTGGCAGGACCCCCAAGAACACCTGTCCGGGCCAGTGCTTCATGCCGGTGCCGTAGCATCTGGAGCTCATACTCGCAGTTGGCACAGGCCTGCTTGAGCTCATAGAGCAACACGAGGTCACTACGCAGCTCGTTGAACATGTGTACCAGTTCTTCAGTAGGCGTCGGGCTCAGCTCTGAAGGCAGTGCAGAATGCAGCTATACATGAGGCCTACAATGTGAAGTGCCCAGCCCAGCCAGCCTCCACCTCGCCTGCCTGGGGGTGTCCTGAGGCCCAGCCCATACTCACCCACACCAAGCTCCAGCAGCATCTGTTCCAGAGCCTTGATCTTCTTCTGACCCACAGAACTGGGCAGCTTCATCTGCAGTGACCCAGACAGCTAGCTAATGCCTTCTCCCCAGAGAGACTGAGGATGAAGGGGGCTAAAGGCAGTGGGGGGTTGGGGGGTAGGGGGCTGGAGTTGGCACCGGGGCTAGAGGTTGCTGAGGACCAGGAAATGGAATATAGTGAAAGTTGACTGCAGCCTGGCCATGTCCTATGATCCTGGAAAGGCCACTTCTATTTACAACCACCTCTCCTGTTGCTCCAGGTCCAACAGCTGTAGTACTCAGGCTGCCTGGAGCCCTGGGCTCAAACAGATAAAAGGAAACTCACGTACCCGCTGGCTCCGTAGCGTGACTCCTGCAGACTTGAAGTCTGGAAACTTGATGCCTGCAGTTTCGGGAACAGCCTGAGGGAGGAGTTAAGGAGACCCAGGTGTCACAGGGAGTGGGGCCAAGATCAGCCCCAGCATGTATGTGATGGTGCCCTGTGCCATCCTCCAAGCAGAGCTGGGCTGGCTCCCCTCCATACCGGCTTCTCAGCCTCCTTTTTCTGGGGTAGCTTCTTCTTGGGGGCCTTGCGCTCTGTGCGCCGCTGCTCTGCGGTGGTGTCTGCTGCAGTAATCAGCTTCTGCAGGTCCTGGCTGCGTTTTTCACGTTCCTTCTTCCGGGCCTCAATCTTGCGCAGTTCCTGCAGCAGGTATTCCTCCTCTGCCACCTGGGAAGGTGAGAGATGCTGAGAGCATGGGAGGGTAATATGCAGCAAGGGTGCACAGGGTGCTGGGCTATCTGTAAAGGGATGTGAGGTGGAAGAGGCGGAAAAGGCTACAGAAGAGCAATGAGAGCAACAGGCTGGGGCGAGAGAGTTGAGCACATGGGGGACGGGGGCAGTAAGCATGGCTTTGGGGATTGGGTGAAAGGTATGAGGAGCCCAGGGCTCACCTGCTCTGGGGTCCGGTTATAGAGACGCTCAAGCTGTTCCTTCCGCCGCCGCTCATGCCCAGCATCAAATACTGGTATCTTGAGGTCTGTACCTGGCACAGCCCGCACATTTGCAAGCTTGGCACAGATGTGATAGTACCGCTCCTTCAGATCTTCCACAGAACGCTTCTGAGGATCGAACAGACCGGAGATAAACAGTCAGGTGCACATGCATGGGATGCCATGAAGGTAGGGCCTACCAGGCTCAGGGGCTGGGCATACACACAGGTGCACACAGCTTACCTTGAACTGCTGGTGGTCATACCGGTCATGGATAACTACAAATCGCAGGTCAAAGCGGCGGCTGAGGTCAAAGAGGTGGTCAGTTTCTGCTTTAGTCCAAGCATCATCGTGGAGATAGAGCTGGTACTCCTGCTCTGAATACACAGGCACCTGTACAGTCTACTGACACAGAGGACACAGAAAGGACACGCCCATGTCATGTCATGCCTGGGGGCTCCAGCTCTGTGACCATAGCCCCTCCTGCCTATTTGTAGTTAATCTCTGGGTTGGACAAAGGCAAAGCCTTAGCCTGTGTTCCTATGAAAGGTAGCCTGGAGTAAGGAAAGAACCTATGTCCAGGACTTATCGACTGTCTGATTCAGTCCCAGAGCAGCTTTACCTTGTCTTCAGCTCCAAAGGCTGGTAACAGGCCACAGCTATTGCCCCCATGGTAAAGGTGAGGGGCCCACTTGTAAGCACTTCTGTGGAGTCCAAAGGTCAACTTTGGAGTCAGGCAGATGGCTAAATGCACCAGGCTACTCCAAGTAACTCTAAACTGAAGCACCACTGCCACCCAGTGGCCACAGTGAGACTTGTCGCTCCCTCAGAGCATCTCAACAAAAACCTGGGTTGAATCCTATTTCAACATAAGCAGCCTGCCAAAACCCCTTCCTGTCCTAACCCAATCCCCATCCCTTAAGCCTTCCTTGAGACAAAGAACATAACTATAAGTTGGTTCTGTCAGGTAAAGACCCAAAAAAGGAGTCATGCTAGATTGAACTGGTGAAATTTCTCTTTGAAGATAATAATTAGCACTTTCCAGCTGCCTCTTGGACCCTCCTGCTGGACCTCCTACATATACCTCAAGCTGAACCTGCTCAGTACTAACTCATCATCTTCCCTTAGACTCACATCTCCTCGGTCTAGACCTCAATACACATACTGTCACCTAATCCAGTTTCTCAAGCCAGGGATCTGAGATACATCTTTCATTCTTTTCACCAAGCCTTTGGCTTTATTCCCAAAATCTCTGCACTGCCATGTTCTAGGCCAGAACATCACTTGCCTAGATCAGACAGCCTCCCCATCAGTCTTGCTCCTTCTATTCAGTCCTCTTTCAATCAAGACTCTTCAAATCTTGGCTGCAGATTTGATCACTCTGAACAGTGCTACTTAAAGTGCATGGTGCAGACCAATGCTGTTTGCAGGCTGACAGCAGTAGTCCATGGTAAGAATAGGATTTGAGAGGAGGCAATGAAAAACTTTTGTATGGTAACTGCACTGCTGAATATAATTTGAAGAAGCACAGGTTTTACTATCTCTTATTTTTTTAAATAATTTTATTACCTTGACCAGTCTAATATGTCATACATAACCCCCTCAAAGTCTCCTACCTCTAAGATAAAATATCTTTTAGATCAATTTATAGACTCCTCAAAACAAGGGTTATCCAGTTCATTTTCTGCCTTTAAGGCTCTGTACATCACTGCTATTAGTGAATACTCACTGAATTGACCAATAAGCATGAGTGGATAATCTAGCCTTCTATAGCCACTGTCCCCCATGGTCCCTAAGTGCCAGCCAAATGACTGATGATTCTGAGAACATACCAGACTTTCCTTATCACCTATTTTTGCCTGAAGTGCCTTCTCACTTCTGAATACCTCTGTCTAAGTAACATTCTCATCCTTTTGATCTCCTTCAGGTACAACTCATCTGGAGATTCTGTTAGTTGCCTGATTTGGTTACAAATCCCTACTATGCACTTAATTCCATTCAACTGTAAAAACTACCATACCTTAGGAACTGATGGCCAATCCTGCTCTCAAGGATTTTATAGCCATGTAAGGAAGTCATTCTTTCATTCATTCAACAAGTATTTATCATCGGCTGCTCTACCTATGTTAGGGACACAGTGGGATCTTTGCCTCCCAGCTCACGGTTCAGCTTAAAAGAAATAATCACTATAGCATAGTATGGTATAGTGATGACAAAAAGTTATGTTTAGAGTATGACACTGAGTCCAGTCTGGGGACACAAGTTGAAAGAGTCAAAGACGAAATGAGGCCTAGTTCAGTTATACGTAGTAGTGTGGGAAGAGGGGGGAAGCAAGCATGGGTAAAGGGCCAGCATGGACACAACCAGGACAGACAACAAACAACTTCATGTGTGCTGGCCTGGCAACTAGGGACATGGTGGGAAACAAAGGCTGATTTAGGAAGAAGCATGAGAAAGTCTGTCAGGTCAGCAGCAGCCAGACCTGTGCACCCTGCTAAGGAGTCTGGAATTCATCCTATGAGGAAGGGAGCCCATGGAGTTAGTTTTGAGAAGGGTAAAACTTGTATTAAAGACCAGTTACCCTGGCAGCAGTGAGGATGGAGGAGTGAGACAAGAGTCCAGGCCATCTGCTGGCTGACTTTGGCAGTGACACAGGTGAGATACGGAGAAGTCTGAGTGAAAGCCACACAGTGGAAGGCGGAGGATGGAGCACACTGAGGCTTTCAGGCAGCAGAAGCAGTGGGTGGGTTGACACACAATGGAAGCTGCGCCCCAGACACCCCAGACAGCTCCTGTGATTCTGGCCTAAGCAAGAGTAGCTGGGAGCTCCCTGCTGAGAGGGGAACCTGGGGGAAGGAATAGATCTTCATTTCACTAAAACTTCGTTCTTCACTCTACTCACCAAATCTTTCTAAAACTCAGATCTTATCCTAACACTACTCCTATAAAAATCTGTCAGTGGCTACTGGAAGCAGTTTGAGGCCCATGTATTTATTTCAGAATGCCAGCAGTTACCAGGAAAAAATAATTAGGACATTATAAAAGAGACTGTCCTGCCATCACTCCAAGAAAAAGAAAAAAAAAAAAAAACAACAACAACAAAAAAAAAAAAACAAAAAAAAAAACCCAAACAGTGACTACTACCATGGACAATCAGGGCATAGCCCGAATTCTTGAGCCTTGCTACCAAGGCCCTGCCTGAGCAGAGGCCCTTGCTGACTGCTCAGGCTCTTACCATACCCCACTGTGGGTTCTAGGTTTCAAGCACAGAAATGCCCCTAGCACCCCCTACCACTTAACATTTCTACCTATGTCTTTGCTTGTGTTGTTCTTTCTGACAGAAAGTACAACCTTTCCTAATACTGCCTGGAGATACCCTTCAGGGCCTCTCAGGCTCTAACTATTCTAGGAAGCTTCCGTGACCTTCAGGCTCTCCCAATATCACATGTATCCCACTATAGTATATTTGCTTCCTCCTTTTCCACCCTTTGCCTAAGCCATAAGGAGTTTCTGGGGGCAGACAATGTATCTGGCTCATTCATGTATCCTCAATGCCTACGCTTTCACTTGGCATGGAGTGATATTTACTAAATACAAAATGAATATTCTTTTGTCTGCACCTCAATTTGTCTCATCTGACTTCTCTCCCACTGCTGTCGATGACTCATCTTTTGACTATCTCTTTTCTATCTTGTATTCCCAGCCTCTCTCCTCTGGCCCTGAGGGGCCTAAGGACAATGGTTAGAAGACGGAAAAGCTGTTTTGAGATCTTGGGAGTAATGATGTAATGATTCACACTTGACCATGCTCAGTCTGTAAAATCTGTGTGCAGTCCAGGAGAAGATGTACAAGTATGCTTGAATAATCTAGCTTTAAGGGCAGAAGTTGGATCTTGCAGTCCTAGGTCTAAAGCCTTTTGTGCTAAGTCTAAATTCTTCCAAGCTGCCCCAACTTGGAGGTCATCAAGTACAATCATGGGCTAAGAACTCCTAGCTCAGTCTAGCTCTGCCTCTCACTGGCCAGGAAAATCTGGGTAAAGGTGCTCACCTAGAAGATGGATAAAGGCAGGAAATGGCCACAGCCATGGTGGAACCTCGGCAGCTGCACAAAGAAGCAATTAGCCTGCCCTCTTAGTAAGCACTTCCCCACTCCAGCATGAGCCAGAAGGAGACCCAGTCAGCAGCCCCAAAGATCTGGCCACAGCCATGCTGGAACCCAGGTGGCTGCACAAGGAAGCATTCGCCCACCCTCTTGCTAAGTGCCTCTCTCCAATGTGAGCCAGGAGGGGACCCAGTCAGCAGCCCCAGAGATCTGGCCATAGCCATGGTGGACCCAGGCTGCTGCACAAAGAAGCAATTCACCAGCCCTCTTGGTAAGCGCCTCCCTCCAGCATGAGCCAGTAAGAGACCCAGGCAGCGTCTGTGAGCCTACTGGTGCACAGGCTGTGAATCAAACAGTTAGCAACTGGGGACAGAGGTCTAAGCATCTCTTAGGAGAATGACTGTGTGCAATATAGCAAATATGGGGCATCTCCTTCTTCTGTTTGAAAGCAACTGTTGTTTTCATTGTTTTGTTTCATTATGTTTAACTGTTTTACTCTATTCAATATTCTCTTTCAACTGGTTTTATAATGTTCTGTCTTTGGTTTGATTTCGCTATACCTAATTGGCTAGACAACTATGAGATATACTATAGTACCTATTATTGTTATCCCAGTAACCTGCTGTGAAGTTCTGTACCAATTTCACCACACTGTCTTGATTGGCTTTGTTCTGTCTTGTTCTGTTGTATTTCTACTACCCTCAAAATTTAAAAAAAAAAAAAAAAGAAGATGGATAAAGGCAGAGATATGATTTATTATGGAAACAGAATCAGCAGGGCTTAAAAATTAGATACATCACTGAGATCTATCAAGATATCACTTAGATGTATTGCTTCATGATTAAATGTATTTGAGGTGTAGCTCAAATGCTACTTTTTCGGAGGCCTTCCCTGACTTCCTCATCTAAAACAGATCTCCCCCACAACTACAATTTCCCTATCTTTTTTCATATCAATTCATATTCTGGTTTTATACACTGCTACTAACTGACATAATCCAATTTATTTCCTTACACTTTTGATGTCTGTTTTCCCTTATTTTTGTCCTGCTGTTGAGATCTAAGGAAGAAGGCTAAGACATGAGTAATTCCCCAGTTTCTAGTGTGGGCAACCTGCAAGGATAATAGTAACATGTGCTGGGCTAAAGAACAGGTGTGGGGCAGGGGATGAAGGGAAGATTATAAATTATGCTCCAGCGTACCTCTTCGATGTGAGGTACCTATGGTGCACTCAAAAGGAGATGTTAGTAAATGACTGAATATGTGGAAACAGTTGCTTTGAATATCCGGAGATACTACCTTTGGGTCACTGGCTTATAAAGGATAACTGAAATCCACACTGAGATACAATACAGGAAAAGTATAAACTAGGAATAAAGTACCTACAATACAGCTCTGTGGAAAAGCAATATTTGAAAGGTCAAGAGGAACCACCAAAAACCAAGATAGGTACAGGAAAGGACAGACCCACACAGGCATAGACCCCCAAAGTCCCACTTTGTATTTACATGACTCAAGGACTGAGTAGGTAACCATGGCTGGGCTTCAGCAGGTCTCTGGAGTCAATGCTAGGAGACTGAAAGGCTCCTGCAAGTGGCACAGAGCAGGTGGCCAGCACTGGCCTGTCTGAATGGTGGTAGCTCACCTTATTGAACCTGGCGAAGGGGTAGTCCTTGCCCTCCTCTGCTGCCCGACGCCAGTGAAAGAACATGGCTCCATCCTTGCGTGCTGGGTTGGTGAATGGCATCCACTTCCAAGGCCGAACCTTCTTGGAGCCTAACTTGGCCTTCACTGTGCGGTAGCCCTGACCAGTGTCACTGGGTAGCAGTGGAGGTGCATCTCTGCCAGAGGGGTTTAGGGAGGTAGAATGCTAGAATCACAAGGTGTAGAGAGCATCTGGGCCCAAAGAATTGATCTGTCCTTGAGCAAGTAACATTCTAGAGTAAGACATCTAGGCTCCTCTTGCATCCTGCCAAGCAAGCAAGGGCCCTAGCTTGGAAGGGGATGTGGGGGGTGGTGTAAGGGAAACCAGGAGTTAAAGAAATATGGCAGGTGGACCAGGGGCTGGAGCACAAGTGACTGGGGGTTCCAATACTTGCTTCTTGTCAGAGTACAGCAGTGCATAGACCTCCCGGTGCATGCCCTCAGGCCTCTTGAAGGTCAGTGTCTCTGATGACTTCTTGGACTTTTTCTAATGAAACCACAGGAAAACAACCACAGCCTAGACCCCTCTTTCCTGAAAATTCTGTAGTCCAGCAAAATCCCTGAAAAAACCATCACCTACAGGCACAGTGACACACATAATGACTCATTATAATTATGACACACTATAAAGAAGAGAAACTTTCTTAGAATTCCTAATTCTCCCCACTCCTACCCATTGAGTAGAGCTCTGACCTATCAAAGCAGAAAATCCTTTCCCCACCTCCAGACTGTCACAATGTCTTTGACTCCCCTAACCAATAATTTAGGAATGCCACATTCTCCTCCCTTCATCTCTTGGAAGTTTCCCACACTTGGCACCACCATCTCCCACGGTGTTCCACCTCTTCCATCATCTCATTAAGAATGATAATACATGTTCTTTATCCCGTTCTGTCACACCTTTTAATCGTGCATCTCACTGGAGGTGAAGCACTCCATCATTACCACCATCTCTTCCATTGTCATCCCGTCCCATCCCATCTGTTCCCCTACCCAGTGCTCTCAGGTGCCCCCATTACCTTGTCCGGGTTGATAATGTCCTTTTTGCTGATGGTCCCAGAGGCTGCATCTCCCTCTGGACCCCCGAGTTCTAGAATGTCCCGTACATCCGCTCCCGTAGCCATCGCGCCTGAGGGGGGGGGGGGTGCACCTGGGTCAAGAGTCGGTGCCTGAGGAGGGACCAGGCTCAGGTCAGAGGGCGGGGACACTCCAGACCCAAGGGGAGTCAGGGTGAAGAGGCGGGCACACAGGAAGATAGTCCAGGTCTGTCGGGGTTGTATCGGTATCCTGCCGCTTGGGTTTCCCTAGTGACCGCATCAGATTTCTTCTCTTACCCCTGCGCTTCCGCACCGGCGTCCCTACGCTCGGTCTCTACCGCTGCTCCCTAAACAACGTGAAGCCACTGGCAGAAACTTCCGATTGTGCGCTTTAGAAACGAGGCCCACAGAAACACTTCCGGACTGCGCGAGACGAAAACAGATCCGGCGGGAAACGCATTGCGAGAGCTCGGTAGTGGCCGTGCGGGGCGGATTTCAGTTTAGTCCTTTCACATGAATGCTAGTTCGTGGTTATGCACGTTCTGCTTTGTGGCGGGTACCCTGTGTGTTGCTCCATGCAATGAAAAAGTGCCCAGAGCTTTGTGATGTTGAGAAGTCATTTAATTTCTCTGAACGTCTTTCTTCATGTGCGGAATTTTAATTGTAATAGTTCTCGCTTAAATGAAATACCGACAATCTATGTAAACCATTCACACAGTGCCTGGGACATTTAAATTTTTAAATAAACCAATGATAGTTAATACCATTAATTCATTGTGTCACTATGCTCATTAAGTGCTATGTATGAGGCAGTGGAATGAAACAGGCTGATGGGGAGGAGGTGTGTGTCAGATGGGCTCCAGACCCTTGTGCCTCTTCTGATGGAGGTGTCAGTGGGTTGGGTCTCTGGGTTTTTCTTGTAGTCCAGCTTCCTGGAATTTCTCAAGTACTGCTAGCTCCTTTACTAGTTTGATTAACAAAAAAGCCCAAACCACAGCCCCAAGCAGGGATGAGCTAGAAATAATCCCTCAAGGGAGGAAATTTGCTGGTCTCCCTAGAAACACCGGTGGAAGCTTTGAGGAAGATCGGAAGGGAAAGGGGAAGAAGCTCCCAGTTTCAGCCTCTGCAAACCGGCCAGCCAAAGTCTGGGGCACATGTACAATGACTGTGCTACATGGGGTAAGGTTTGTACGGTATTAAGGCTGCCAGACCCCAAGCCAAGACCTGCCAGAGATCCTCATGGGGGCACTAGAAGACCAGACAGCTAGCTATGTATGAATGCTGCCTGTTCTTGCCTAGATACCACAAGCCTGGCTAGACTCCAAAACTTTGGAGAAGTAGGCCTGGCAGTACCAACTTTGTTCTGTACATGAGGCCTGATGCTTGTGTGGATCCAAATAGATTGTGGAGAAACCTAGGTCTGGGAGCGATAGTTGTTCTCAGGATAAAGGAATGGTCTTTGAAACCAGAAGTAGAAAGAGCAATGAGAGAAAGCTCTGTTTCTCTATACTTGACCCTATTTACAGTCAATTAATAGTCTAATTATTCGTTTAATAAATATGTCTCTTGGTAAACTCATTACTGTGAAGACAGGGATAATAACAGGCAAATGAATTTATATGTCAGGCACAATTATAGACTGGGGATGTAAAAGGTGAATCAGAGATACCTCCTGGTGCAGCTTGTAGTTAGTAGAAGATAAACACTAGGCATGTTAAGCATCAACTTTAAATGTCCCTTTTGATGGTAACAAGAGCTATTTGGGAAATGAAGTGGAAGACTAGAGAGTGAGGTCAGCAAAAGTTTTCCTGGGGAATTGAAATTTGAACTGGGACTGGAAGCTGGTGAAATCTGTAGGAGGCAGGACCTTCTGGAAGGAAGTTAAGTCACTGGGTGTGTGCCTTTAAAGGGAACACTTGGACACTGATCCTCTCCTTTCTTTGCTTCCTGGCCCTGTCTCCTCTGGCACCAATTCCCCACCATGAGGTTCTCCACAGACCCGAAAGTAGCAACTACCCATGGGTTGAAACCTGTGAAACTACAATCTCAAGTGAACCTTTCCTCCCTTAGGTTTTTTAATCATAGATATTTTTGTCACAGTGATAGAACTCTGACTAATGTGAAGGCCTTTGTGGTGTGTGTCAGGTGAAATGGCGGAATACAAAATGATTTGAGATCAGATGTGGACATTGTGGTCCATAAGAGTAAGTTGAGTTTTACATTAAGGGAAATCACTTCCTTTCCTTTTCTTCTCACCAAGACTATGAGCTCCTTAAAGGACTGCACGGAGTTTCATCCTCTAACCGGACTCACTTCTCTGAATTGTTTCTACACTTGCAAGATGGGAAGTATAGATCATTTGGAGAAGCTCCTCAGAAAGAAGTTTTTGAAAGAAAGTTTAGCTCTTTGCCAAACAAGGCATGGCTTTCTTCACAAACCCTGAGGCTTCTGCAGTATTCTTTTGGGTTTGCTACATATTCCATCTGCATGATGATCTGCATGATGACTGGTTTGGTGGATCAAGGAGACCAGCTGGAATATCTACTTAGATTTCCACCTAGACCAACTGGAGGATTTTTGGACTTTCTCTGATTTTTCCTCAAAGCTGAAGCCTTTTGGGTTACTGAAAAACTGGGAAGATACAGAATACTCAAATGTGATTTCTGTTGCCTCAAAATTTCAAGGCCATTGTATGACACTAATCACTATATTTCAACTAACCTAAAATGCCATTATTCACTGACAAATGCACCTCATTTATATTCCATTTTGATGAATTTTTTGTGTATTGTCTGTTAAGACATGATATACCCTTGATTGTAAAATGCATTGCCATTTTAGAGATGTTAAAATGATGGGGAGCAGCAATATCATGAATATACTAAATGCCACTGAATTGCTCACTTTACGATGATTAATTTTATGTTATATAGATTTCAGCTCAATAATGTTTTAAGCTGGGCATGATGGAGTATATGTGTTATATCAATATGCTGTGTGGTTATGGCAGGAGGATGGCAAGTTCAAGCCCAGCTTGGGCAGTTTAGCAACTTAAATAGACCCTGTCTCAAAATAAAAATTCTGCAATGACTGGGGATGTAGCTCAATGCAAAGGCTCTGGGTTCAATCTTCAGTACTGCAAATAAAAATGATAATTTTAATGTGAAAAATGTGCTTCTCAGAGTCAATAACAAATGATACAGTTCCTCTTTAATATGCTAGAAGGATATAATATGAAGAAACTTGTCCTTAGGAGAGGATATCATGACACATCTGACACACTGGATTTCCAGAAACATCACTGAGATGTATTTTCATGGAAAATACTTTATTTCATTGAATCTAAGAAGGTGTTAATAGAAGTCTGTCACAGAACTACCTACCATTTCCTTCTATTGACAGTGAGTGCAAGGTGTCATCCAATAGCCTCAACACAAGTGGAGTCATCTCTTCTGGCAAAGGAGGGTCAAGGGGTAGGGCTTTGGACAGTCGGAGCTGTCTAAATGCTTCCTTTTGTGGTCAGTGCTCAAACATTCACATAAGAGAAGTGAACGTATGTGAGTTTAAATGATACTGTACTATAGTAATTCTCCATGTCAAACTTTGAACTTTCTTTCTAGTTATAATCAGTCTAATGATTGTATAATTTATTTTTATTGTAGGCAAAGAGTATCAGTGGTTTGAGAGTCATCTTTATCCAGAATTTTAGGGCATTGATCTTATCATTCCTTTCTTAACTCTGTGTAAAACAGTTAGAAAAGACCCTTCTTCACTGCACCATACTCTTCTGTGGCAGAGGCTCTTTTGTCCCTCAGAGTTTTAACTCCAGTTGTCTTTCATACAGGAGGTGATCGATTGCAGTTGATAATCTGTTAGGTGTAGACCAAGGACTGGATTTTCATGCCCAAACATGAATGCCAAATTCATCCATGATCTGCTACCAATTGATATGTCACTTACAATCATAGTCTTAGTTATGTTTTCTAGGAAGCATAGCCAAAATTATTTTAAAAAGAGAGAGAAACAAATAGAACAATAACCATTAATAAAACTCTAAAATCTTATTAATGAGCTTCAATTTTGAAAAATATCAGGCTTAAAATTATAAATGCCTTCAGTTAATAGATTATTTATCATATATTCAAGTTAACTTTAGAGTATATAAGAAGTTGAAAATTCTTGGGGGCTGGGGATTTAGCTCAGCGGCATAAGCACCTGCCCTGCAAGCAGGCGGTCGTGAGTTCGATCCCTGGTACCGATAAAAAGAAAAAAGAAAAAAAAAGTGTAAAAAAAAAAAAAAAGAAGTTGAAAATTCTCTTGGTTCAACTTATGAAAATACCACAATATTAGTACCAAACACTAAACAGGAGAGGAAGCCTCTGAGGAGTACAGAATTCACATCATATATAAACTATTAATATATTTAGAAAAGACTAAATATTTAGAAGGCCACCCCACACATTTTACTATTACATCCTGAAACCAAGCCAGATAAAAACAGCAGGAGAGGAAAAAATCCATATAATCCCTTTTATAAATGGTGAAGTAAAACCTAAATAAAATGTCATCGAATTAAATCTGGCAGTGTACTAAAATACTTGTCAAACATAAAGAGACTTTGTCCCAACATTGCTAAGATGGCTCAGCATAAATATATATAACTTAATTTATTATACTAATGAATTAATAATAAAACAATTTTCTTAATAAATTGAACATTCATGATATAAAAATAAACTGATAAACTAGAAAAAGAACAACCTAATTTGATACATGGTTTATTTTTAATAAAAGGGAGAGAAAACTCAGTAGCAAATGCCCCAACAGATGCTAAAACAATAGAAGCATTCCAATTCAAGTTAGGAACAAGACAAGAATGATTTTTATTATCACTACTATTCAAAATGACCCTTGATGTTCTCTCTAATTTTCACAGAAGAGAAACAATAAAAAGTGTGAACTTTCCATAAGAAGAAGCAAATTGTGATTATTTGCAGATGACGCTATCACTTACATAAGAAAACCTAAGAAAATCAATTGACAAACTATTGTCACTAAGAAGAGAATTCTCGTATGTTGACCACATATGAGATCAACATACAAAAATCAACAGCTTTCTTATAGACAAGCAATAGCCAATTAGAAAACTATAATGGGAAATAAGGTACTATTCACAATAGCAACAAAAGCTATTAAGCACCTAAGAATAAACCCAAAAAGAGAATTTATTTTAGGCCCTTAAGAATAGTTCAGAATTAGGAAATCCACCAATCTAATTAATCACATTGATAAAACAGATCTATAGCAGAGGAGGAGACACAGAGAAGTAGAGGGGTAATTATTTAGAAACCATCAGGTGGAAAAAAGAGACCACTCATGGTGGAGAACTTCACTGGTAAAACTGAAAACAACAGCCAATCCTGGGCGTGGGCTACACAGGTTCTAGTTTCCAAGGAACTGCAAGGGGACTGCTGGAAAATCTGTGGGAAGAGAGACAGCGTAGGTCCTCAAGGCTCCAGAAAATATCCACCTTACTTCTTTCACTTGGAAATAATTTTCAACACACACATTTATAAATTATTCCTGCAATTAAGATAAAATAAAAATGTATAAGTCTTGAAAATACTACTACTAGGGGCTGGGGATTTAGCTCAGCGGCATAAGTGCCTGCCTTGCAAGCAGGCAGTCGTGAGTTCGATCCCTGGTACCGATAAAAATGAAAAAGACAAAAAAAAAAAAAAAAAAAAGAAAGAAAATACTACCACTAACAATGAAAATATCATACCTGATGGGAATGAAAATGGTACAACTATGCTGACAGCATCTAGCAGTATTATGCGTATTCTCACCCTTTGCCCAAGCAGCCCCTCTTCTTGCGTGTGTTGGCTAAATATGTACTGGTAATGCTCAAGGATATTTATGGCAGAATGTTTTGCAATAAAAAGACTATAAACAGTCCACTGTCTATTCATAGAGGATGGGTGAATTAATGATGGTACACACATGCATTGAAAAAAACTGTAACAGTGTAAAAAAATTCATACATATATTGCTAACAAATGCTCTCTAGATAAGAAAAACACACAAAAGGATATGTATAATAGTATGGTTGGTGTAGGAACAGAAAAAGAATATCTATCTGACTCCATTTTTGTAATTTAAAAGTGCTTAAAACAAAAACTAATAGAAATGACTACTTTTCTAAAAAGAATGATTTGGAAACTAACTCTCAATGTAACTGTTTCATAGTTGTGACAAACTATCAAATATATACATGATTAAAATAAAGTTAACTGTAAAAGAAAAAACAATCACTCTGAAATGAATAAAAACTGATTTTTCTATCAAGTTATCTATCTTCTATCTATATCTATGAAGATTAAAACAAATACGAAAAAACATAAGCAGCATTCATAGACTTAGTAATAATTAGTACAGATATTTCAAAACTACTATATTTACATTGTAGGATAAATTAAGTGTCATTGAGAATCAAGATTTCCAGCATGTGGAAAAAAATCATGCATTTTTAAAATCAAAGAAGTTAACAACTATGTAACCTTTAATTTGAATTGAAAACATAAGCAAGAACATTAAATTATTTAACCTCTCTCTAAAAAACATAAATACACCGAAGATCAATGGAATAGATTAGAAGATACAAACACACTCAACCACCTTATCTTTGATAAAGGAGCCAAGCAGGTTCACTGGAAGAACGACAGTCTCTTTAATAAATGGTGCTGGAAAACCTGGCTCTCCATTTGCTGAAAACTAAAGCTAGACCCATGTCTATCACCATGTACTAAATTAAAATCTAAATGGGTCAAAGATCTGAATATTAAAACAGAAACACTAAATCTATTGGAAGACAAATTAGGTAGAAACCTTAGAGACATAGGAGTAGGTAAAGAATTCATGAACAGAACTCAAACCGCACAGGAAATACTTCCCAGAATCAATAACTGGGACCATTTCTTATTAAAAAGTTTCTGCATGTCAAAAGAAATCTCCAGCATAGTGAAAAGAAAACCCACAAACTGGGAAAAGATTTTAGTGAACTCTCTCTCAGACAAGGGCCTCTTGTCTAAAACATATAAAGAATTAAAAAAACTCAGACCTCCAAAATTCAAAGATCCAATCCAAAAATGGGCATCTGAGATGAATACGCAATTCTCAGATGAAGAAATGCAAATGGCAAATAAATACATGAAAAAATGCTCATCATCATTGGTCATTAGAGAAATGCAAATTAAAACCACACTGAGATACCATCTCACTCCTGAAAGAATGGCCAGGATCAAGAAAACCAACAACCACAAATGCTGGAGAGGCTGTGGGGAAAAAGGAACTCTCCTGCACTGCTGGTGGGAGTGTAGACTGGTACAGCCTTTGTGGAGATCTGTCTGGAGATTTCTCAAAAAGTTGGGATTGGAAATCCCATTTATTCCAGCTATTCCACTTCTAGGCATATTCCCAGAAGAACTGAAAGCATCATACCACAGTGATATATGTGCACCTATGTTTATAGCAGCACAATTTGTAATCGCCAGATCTTGGAAACAACCCAAGTGCCCATCAACTGAGGAATGGATAAAAAAGTTGTGGTATTTCTATACAATGGAGTATTATTCAGCTATAAAGAAGGATCACATTGAGATATTTATCAATAAATGGGTGCAGCTTGAGACCATACTCATAAGTGAAATAAATCAATCTTGCATGTGTGAATACCGAACAGTTTCCCTAATGTAAGTAATGATTCAAATATATAAAAATATGTGGTAATCATGATTCCCCATTAGGTGGCCTTGAAGCCTTATAAAGTTTTCACTCATTAAGTAGAAAGGCTTTATTCTGGGCTTCTTGATATGGAAATATTTGAAGCTAGAGTATATGAAGTTTTATCCAAATATTTCAAGGAAAAAGACAGACACTATGGTAACTACTATTAAGTCGGGTTATATGGTGGTGAAGTACTAGGTTGCTGAAACAGTCATGCTTTGACCTCTATTGTTATATTGTTATGTCCTGTTTTATCTCAATCTCCCCCTTATTCTTTTAAAAAAATTATTTAGTCATTTCTTATGTTTGTCTTACTTAAGGGAAAAAATTTTAAAAATTAGGATATATAAATAGTAACTCTTTTTGATTTCCTATTAACTTGTTTTGAAGTCCTGTAATACTCCCACGATCTTGTTTTGACTGATTAGACTCTGTTCCATTCTGTATGATAGTATCAAGTTTGAGGATATAGGCAACTACTTTGAAGGCAATAAGATTCACTAAGATGCCCATTCTGGTTTGACTATTGTCTTCTTTGGAAGTCCTGTAATGTTTACAATGCCTAAGTTTTATTGGTCTTGTTCTCTACTGTTTTGTCCAACTTTATAATATCTAATGAGATAGACAATTCTTTTTAAGGAAACAAGAGACAACGTTGATAACCATTGTTGATAACCTTGTACTCTGTTCTACACCATGTGCTATGTCTATCCTTAGTTTTGACTGACAGCTTTGTTTTGCCATATTTGACTGTATTCTCTCCCCCCCAAAAAAGTAATAAGCACTAAGGAGTAATAAAATCCAAAATGTGTAAATTTTGTTGTAAAAAAGAGAGGGAAAAAAAATAAAAAGAGCTCTAACGCATATAACAGCAAGTGTTTTTAGGGGTGTTAAATAGCTGACTATATCAATGTTTTTGGATCATTGAACACAGCTGTTTGCAGTCTCCCTGTTTGAATGTCCACCTTGTATTCTTTGATACTGTGATTTGAGCAACTATTTTCAAGATGATAATATGTAATCTATTAACAGGTGATTTCTTACTGTTATGGTTTTTTTTTTTTTTGTAGTTCTGTATTACGTGTACCCTTACACCGCTTTGTTTTGTTTTGTGTTTTTCTCTTTTTCCTCTTAAAAAAAAAACATAAATACCCCTCGATTTAGGAAGGGGTTGTATTCTAATAAAGCCACAGTAAGTTAAAAATGTGTAAGTCAAAAGGCATCTAGTACACTTACTCTACCGAACACTGTAGCTTAGCCTGCCTGACACCTAATATTAGTCTACAGTTGCACAAGATCCTCTAATACCAAGCCTGCCTTATAGTAAAATGTATGGTACCTCATGTACACTCACAGAGGGAGAGTTTGTAGCTAATGGAATATGAAGGCGCAGTATCAAAGACATCCTGTAACACGGTACAACACGGAGTGGGGTTTGTCCTCAGGATCACAAGGCTGACCGGCAGTGTGACCCACATTAGGAAAGGAATGGTCTCTGGTTCTTATGAATTTGAGCTCTGAAACTTATGCCAGTGATCGCTCCTACCCACTCCAACTTATTTCTGATCGGAAGGGGGCTCCACCCCTGTAAGAAGTGCAGGCACACATACGCAGGGATGCTCCGGCGTGCAGTTTATCCGAGGTCACTTTTTTTTTTTTTTTTTTTTTTTTGTACCGGGGATGGAACTCACTACCTCGCCAGGTGGGCGCTTGTGCCACTGAGCTAATCCCCCATTCCCGCTATTATCTTTTTAAACTTAGAAATCTTATAGCCCAGCTTGGCAATACACTGTAAATAACATCAAGATGAATGAGCCTTCAGCGGGGACAAAGAGACTACTTTGTGCTATTTATATTTTTGAATAGAGGGAAAAAAGGCTGCCTTAATCTTGGTAGATTTTTGCCTTTGAGTTCACATGTTGCTGACCAAAAGCTACAATTCTGGTCTAAATTTGTTCAAGTTAATATACTTCATTTACTAGTCTTCTCTAAGGCCTGTCTGGATATAATACGTGGCTCTTTGGCTAAGGCTTTTTTCTTCTGTTTAGAAACATGGTACCTTTTTCTATCAGCTGAGGAAAAATATAAATTACTCCAATAGAAAAATATGTTTTTAACTTAAGAGAGAGAGAGTGAGAGAAGAGATTACTAAGCAAATTATTTATATGTAAATACATATATATTTAGATCCTGATTTAGGTAAATTGGTTATAAAAAGCTACTTAAGGATAACTGAACATGTAGTTGTTATTAGATATTAGAGGATTATTAATATAATAATAAAATTGTGGCTATGTTATAGCTACAAAACTAGTCTATATATGTCAGAAATCTTTAATGAAGAATTTACAAGTGAAATTATGATATCTAAGATGGCTTAAAAGTACTCCAGCAAAAAAAAAAGACGTGACAGTAGGGACAATAGAATATAAATAAGATCAACAGAATATTGGTAACTATTGAATCTGAAGATAGATACATGGAGGCCTTTTATACCATTCTCTCTAAGTTGTATATGCTTTAAATTTTCAATAATAAAAGCATCCAAATTGATCCACAGGTGAAGTCACTGAACTTAAAAGGTCAAGTGTGAGATCAAATAAAAATTTAATATAAATTACTTTCCTTGGTCTTGGGGACCTTTTAACAGACAAAAGTGAAAATATTATGGAAAAATAAAAGGATGTTGTCACAGTCTGTTAATCTCATATGTTTCCCATGAGAAGAATAAATAGCTATATGGCAGTTTTATGGGACCCCGCCCCTAACATAGGGAAATTTCCCAAAGGACTCCCTGAACTCTTCATTCATAACACTTCTGACACCGATGTGTAGGATTTTTACACCCCAACCCCAAGTTCTAGCTCTGCAGACACTGACTAGGTGTCTTATAATTCAATTCAGTTCAGTTCTGACACTACTGAAGGATACCTCAGACCCAACAAATTAAGGATTCAGTCCCACAAGACTCCCTACTTGAAGTGCCAGCTAAAAGGTCGCCTAGAGATCTCACCAACCAAATATAACTGAGAATTTCTATAACCCCTTCTTTTGTTTCAAATATGCTAGCATGGTTCATAAGAGTCAATGAATCAAAGAGTTGATTTTTGGAAAGGATAAACAAAATAGAAAAGCCGCTAGCCAGTCTAACCAAAGGAGCCAAACAACCAAATTAATGCAACCAGAAATGAAAAAGGTGAAATCACAATGGATACTGCCAAAATCCAGGAAATTATTAGCAACTACTTTGCAAACTTGTACACCAATAAATTGGAGAATTCAGATGAAATGGATAGATTTCTAGATACTCATGAATTACCAAGACTGAATCAAGAATATTTTAAAATTTTGAATAATTCAATACAGGCAATGAAATTATAGCTGTAATTAAAAACCTATCAACTAAGGGAAGCTCAGGCCCCAATGGATTAACAGCTGAATTCTACACAACCTTCGGGGAAGTTCCAACACCAACACTCTTCAAGCTCTTTAATGAAATTAAATGGGAGAAACACTTCCAAAGTCATTCCTGGAAGCTAGCATTACCTTGGTTCTGAAACCAGACAAGGATCCAATCATTCCTGGAAGCTAGCATTTATCCTGGTTCTGAAACCAGACAAAGATCCAATGGAAAAAAGAGAACCATAAATCAATCTCTTCAATGAATATAGATGCAAAAATTTCTCAATGAGATGGTGGCAAATTGAACACAATGAATCATCAGAAACAATATACTTCACAGCCAAACAGGCTTTTTCCCAGGGGTGCAACAATCATTCAATATATACAAGCCAATAAATGTAGGGGCCCCAAATGGGTGACTCTGTACCAAGTGGAGGGCTGGTGACCTCTGCTGCACCTGGCACAGAGCCATGCCCCAGGTCATGACTGGGCTGCCTGTAGCCTGCAGCCTAGGACCACAAATGTTTGTGTTGTAGGAGCTGTGGTTGCTGCCAACAATTTGTCATCAATCAACTGATAAATTGGTGCTACCTCATCTCAGGGAACACACTCAACCATGGCACCATGGCTGAGCTTGTATGACATTAGCAGGAGGTGCATCTGGAGGTCTCTGTAGGGTGCATAGTTGCATGGTGACAGGTAAGTATCCCTGGTCCCCAGGATGAGGGGGCAGGGGCAAGTGCTCAGATCTAGGACATCGATCACTCAGTCACAGGCCTTTTTTGTCTTCCTGTATACTGCCAGTCAGGGCTTTAGGGGGAGACATACTCTTTATTTGAAAAAGGAAGATTGGCAGCATTTTTCCTGAGTCATTGAAAACAATTCCTGTCAGGCAGGCAGCTGGAAGCCATCAGGGAGTGCATGGCCTATTGCCTGATGCGTAATCCAGTAAGAGGATCATGATCTGTTGATACCATCACCCCAATCTTCCACTAGATCAAGCTGGGTCCAGAAAACCCACTAGCTATGGCACTCTGCACAATGTTGCCTTACATAGTTGCCAACCCTTTGGCCCCTGAAAAGCCCCACATCTTCCTCCACATAAAGAAAAGCCTGGATTCAAGTCCCTAGAACCTCTCTGAGGAGGAAAGCACAGAGGTAAGGAGGATTCTGGGCCATCCAAGTACTACACCTCCTCCAGGCCCTGAGACGCTGTGCTGGCTGGTCACTCCAGCTGCTTGCTGAGAGTGAGCAACTGGTCCAGAGAGATGGACCCAGGTTAGAATCACCTGATGGTCCACTTTATGTCATGGGCCACACTTGGCCAGTTGCATGGGTTTACTCTAGGCAAGTCACACAGTCTCTCTGAGCCCAGTTTACCATTTCTGATGTTCTTGGAGGCTGAGAGAGAGTGGATATGAAATGTCTTAAAATTCTTTAGTAAACTATAGAGTGGGGTGCCTGTGAGTCACCATACCGCACATCATAGGAGGAACTGGGAGCGATCTTCCTTAGTGTACATCAGATCACAGCATGCCAAGAGCTTCTCCTCAGGTTTAGAATAATCTAAAATCTTCACCAGAGCTCATAAGAGCCTCTCCAGTACACTGCTCCCTCTGCCCCTCCCCCTCATTGGCTTCTAGGCCTCCTTTGAATTCACCAAACTTGTTCTAACTTTCTGACCTTTACACTTGCTGTGTCCTCAACCTTAAATGCCCTCTCTCAGTGTCTGACTGATATTTCCCTACCTCATAAAAATAATTCTCCTTAGTAAATTCTGCCTGACAATGTATGACTTAGTAGATGTAACCAATTGTATGATAACCTGCTATCAGCTTTTGTATTTCCTACTTACAAAATGTATGTAAGTTTCTGTTTCACTTCCAGCTGGACTAGTGATTTACATCTATTCCCACCAGCCGGATAGTGTAATAAATTGTTGCCTTCCAAACTCCTCGGTGTGAAGTGTCTTCCTTTCAGTTTTAGTGCTGAGTTTCTGCCTCTCCTCTCCGGGCCTTGGCTTGTCCATTACAATTGAACAAGCTTTAAGAAAATAAGTAAGATATTATGAACACAATGGCATTACCATTGTCCCTATTGTTCTCAGTCTTCTGGAAAAGGTGAAAGCAAAAATGGCATTTTAAAACTGAAACCAGAAATCCGAGGAACTGGGCTGCCAGCGGGGGTGAGTTCCTGCACACCATCCTGAGCCCCAGGAGAGTTTAAGATCATCACAACCAGAGGTCAAGGATGCGCCCAGCTTCCAGCCACACTAGACTAGACTTGGGAGGTTTTGCAGCCTGACTACATTACACCCAACAACCTTCTTCAATCCAGAGAGTTGAGAGCATGTGAAGTGAGTTCCAGCACATTGGTCCTTGCCCAGGGAGAGTTTTAGACCATCATCCACAGTGGTTGGGTGCCTGTCCAGCTTACTGGAACACTGGAGGTGACATGGGAGGTCCTGTGGGCCTGACTGGACCATGCTCAGCAACTTCCATTCAGTCCCAGGAGCCAAGGGCATAGGAGACTATTTCCAACATGCCCAGGGAAGCCTTGGAAAAACACTTGAAACATGGAAATATAGGAAAATGACAAAATGAAAGACAAAATGCAATCTCAAGTCTCCAGCCCATCCCAGAAAGCCTAGGAGCCATGTACATAGGAGAAAATATATGCCACATATATGCCAAAGAGATATACAGGAAATCAAAAATTCCATTGAAAATTGTCAAAACCACTTCAACAAAAGTGAAGACAGAATTTCAGACCTGGAAGACAAGATTGAAGCTACTGAACAAGGAAGGAAAGATCTTTTAAAAATAACAAGGAATCAGGAAATAACAATTCAACAGCTGCAAGATGGTGCAAAGAAAAACAATTTACATTGATAGGGATAAGTGAAAAAAGGGGATAACACAAATGATATAAAGAGGCTATTTAAAGAAATAATAGCTGAAAATTTCCCAAACGTGAGAATAGAAACTGACATACAGATTAGTGAAGCATATAGAACTCCAAATAGCCAAAACCTAAATAAAACTACACCCAAATATAAAATAATCACCATCCCAGAAATCCAACATAAGAATAGAATATTAAAAGCTGTTAGGGAGAAAAGACAGATCATCTATAAAGGAAAACCTATCAGAACCACAGCAGACTTCTCAGCACAAACAATGAAGTCAAGAAGAGCATGGAGTGAAGTATTTCAGATCCTAAAGGAAAATGATTTCCAACCTAGACTGATGTACCCTGAAAAACTGTCCTTCAAAATTGATGGAGAAATAGGATAATTCTATGACAAAGAACAGGTGAAGAACTTCATGATCACCAAGCCAACCCTGCAAAGAACACTGAAAGACAGTTTAGATGCACATAGGAAAAAACCACTAAGCAAGGCAGACAATTAAACAATGGAAAAATAAAGATGCAAAAGCAGAAAGATAGCATCTCAACAATAAACCAATATATAACAGTTATAGCCATCAATGTAAATGATCTCAATTCACCAATTAAAAGAAACAGACTGGCAGAATGGATCAAAAAACAACATCCAACCATATACTGTCTACAAGAAACCCATCTAACCCAAAAAGAAACTCACAGACTGAAAGTCAAAGGATGGAAAACAATACTTCATGCAACATAAAAAAAAAAAAAAAGCAGCGGTAGCTTTTCTGTTTGCAGACAATGTAAACTTCAAACCAAGAATGCTCCTAAGAGATAAAGAAGGTCACTACATACTGGTTAGGGGAAAATGTCAAGAGGAAGACATAACTACCTTAAATATATATGCTCCAAATTTCAGAGCACCCAGTTATACAAAGCAAGTTTTAATAGAAATGAAAAACTAAATTAGCAATAATACAATTATAACAGGAGACCTTAACACACCATTGACACCAATAGACAGATCAACCAGACAGAAAATCAGCAAATAAATAACAGAGCTGAATCACACCTGTGAACCAATGGACTTGATAGACATACACAGAGTGTTCCATTCAACAACATCAGAATATACATTCTTCTCAGCAGCACATGGGAAATTCTCTAAAATGGACCATACACTAGCTCACAGAATATATTTAAATAAATGCAAAAGAATTGAAATGATCCCATGCATGTTATCAAATCATAGCACCATCAAGCTAGAAATTAATGATAAAAGAAACTGCAAAAACCCCACAAACACATGGAAATTGAATAATACACTCTTGAGCAATCAGTGGGTCACAAGGAAATTAAAGAAGAAATTAAACAATACCTACTAGCAAACAAAAATACAAATACAACTTACTGGAACCTGTGGGATGCAATGAAAGCAGTACTCAGGGGAAAATTTATTGCACTGAGTTCCCACATCAGGAAAACAGAACGAATACAAATAAACAACCTGATGCTACACCTCAGACATCTAGAAAAAGAAGAGCAAGTCAAGCCCAAAGCCAAAAGAAGGGAGGAAATCGTAAAAATCAGAGCAGAAATTAATGCAATAGAGACTAAGAATACAATCCAAAGAATCAATGAATCAAAAAGTTGGTTCTTTGAAAGAATAAATATAATTGATAAGCCCCTAGCCAACCTTATTTTAAAAAGGAAAGAAAAAGCTCAAATTTATGCAATAAGGAATGAAAAAGGTACTACAGACTCTGTGGAAATACAGAAGATCATCAACACCTATTTCAAAAACCTCTACTCACATAGGTTCGATAACACAGAAGAAATGGACAGATTCCTAGAAACATATGACCTACCAAAGCTGGATCAAGAAGATGTAAAACTGCTGAATAACCCAATTTCTATTAATGAAATGGAAAATGTAATTAAGTCCTTACCTACAAAGCAGGCCCAGGCCCAGATGGATTCACTGTGGAATTCTACAAGAAATACAAAGAAGACTTAATGACGACACTCTTCAAACTCTTCAATGAAATCAAAAGGGAAGCAATTCTTCCTAAGTCATTCCTGGAAGCAAATATTACTCTAGTACCAAAACCTGAGAAAGACCCAACTAAAAAAACAGAACTACAAGCCAATCTCCCTAATGAACACAGATGCAAAAATCCTCAATAAAATATTGGCAAATAGGATGCAGCAAATCATCAAGATTATATACCATGACTAAGGCATGCAGGGATAGTTCAACATGCATAAATCAATAAATGTAATCCACCATATCAATAAAGCCAAAAGCAAAAATCACATGATCATTTCTATAGATGCAGAAAAAGCTTTTGATAAGGTCCAACATTCATTCATGATGAGAACCTTACAGAAAATTGAAATAGATGGTCTTTACCTCAATATGATAAAGGCCATCTATGACAAACCAACAGCCAGCATCATATTAAATGGCCAAAAACTGAATGCCTTTAACTTAAAATCAGGATGTCCCTTATCACTGCTCCTATTCAACATAATACTGGAAATACTAGCCAGAGCAATTAGACAAGAGAGAGAAATAAAATGGGTAAAGATAGGAAAAGAAGAAGTTAAGTTATCATTATTTGCAGATGACATGATATGTTATGTAGAAGACCCCCAAAACTCCACTGAAAGATCCTAGATATAACAAATAAATTCATCAATGTAGTTGGAACAAAATCAATACTCAAAAATCAATAGCATTCCTTTACATTAACAACAAAATCACTGAGAGAGAAATAAGAGAAGCCACACCCTTCACACTAGCCTCCAAAAAAATGAAATACTTAGGAATTAATCTCATGAAAGACATAAAAGATCTATACAGGGAAAATTATAATACCCTGAAAAAGAAATTGAAGAGGATCTCAGAAAATGGAAAGACATCCCTTGTTCATGGACAGGAAGAATAAATATTGTGAAAATGGCCACTCTCCCAAAACTGTTATACAGAGTCAATGCAATCCCAATGAAAATGCAATCCCAAACTGCTGAGGGGTGGGATTACAGGGTTGCACCAACATGACCAGTTTTTATTTTAAAACCACAAGAAAATCTATTCTGTGACTGCCAGTATCCTTCTGTAGTCACTTTTGTACTGACTGAATATATTCACAAACAATGTGAGCTCAACCACGTGAACTTCTGTTTGCTAATGTTCACATGTCTATTGCTGTGGCTGGTACTGCTGGCCCAGTCTGCCAAAAATCATGACTAACTCTGAGGGCCTTACAGTGGGAAGCACCAGTCATCTGAGGGCAGGTTGTTTGCATAAATAATTTGACACTCACTAGAATAAACACCCTGATTTATATTTATTCCTCTGCTCTTTCATTCCTCAGGTAATGCCATTGCCCAAGGCATGGTAAGTACTTTATAGATCTCATTTTAATATAATTATCACTATAAAAGTCCTGTTCTCCAAATGCAGTCACACACCTATTGATGATTAAGACTTTTATAATAGTGGGGGAGGGGCATATATTTCAGCCCGGAATATGTGCTTTCACAGCAGGCAATGGTTGCTGGGAGTCCTGCCCATAACCCTCAATTTCCTTCCCTCAACTCCGTGTGCCCTAGCCCCAAACTTTGCTTAATTTGCTGCCAAAATTCATACCTGCAGTCTTCCAAAGCCCCGAGCCACCACTTCCACCCCAGTGCTTGGAGGGCTGGAAGTGTCTGGCACTTTTATGTACCCACTCAACTCCTCCGTTTGCCTTTAGCTAGCAGATGGCCAGGAATACAAAGTCTGTCTTATCTCAGGACCCCAGCAGCATCTGGGGAAGTATGGGACTCCATTCAGTGGTAGCCTTGCCTGAATTCTGCCTCTCTGCTGTCCTAGTTCCCTGTTTTCTTCCTGGTTCTCCTGGGAGGTCCCCTTAACGAATTACTTTCACACTGTTAAAGGAAATTAAAAAGGAAATAAGGCCTCAAGAATCCCCGTCCCAACATAGCCAGTCAGACCTCACCCTTCCTTGATTTACAAAAACAACCTGGGTCATTTCTGCTAAACAAATTGCTATTTCCCAAAAATGATTTTTATTTTGTTTAAATTTTTTTTAAAAGAGAGGTGAGTAAACAAAAATAAAAGCAATGATAAAGTTTCAAAACACAATAATAAGAAATTAACAATAGTTATTATGTATTTGATAAAGCAATCAAATTTCCACATGAAGAACCAGAACACACACTGCAAGGTCAACATGAGGGGTTTTAATCAAAGGAAGCAGAAGTGGCACTTTACCCAGTGGACCAGGGCAAGGCACCCAGAACAGGGATGAGCAGGGTTTTTATCAACAGTTAAAAAGGAGGGGTAGATACTCTTTTGGTCATGGGCTGAGAGCAATGGGTGGCTCTTGTACTTACTATGTAACGTGTCTTTCTCTGGAGGAGGTTGGCAGTGGGCTTCTTGTTTTACAGGGAATATTTCCTTGTTCCTGTGGTTAGGTTCTTGTAACATGACAACAGACTTTTTGTCCCCATGTTTGGGCTTTTTCAGTTGTGAAAGGAGCTAGTCACTGTTGGCCAGATCTATCATTTCAGACTGTGTGTGTGTGTGTGTGTGTGTGTGTGTGTGTGTGTGTGTGTAGGTATGTATATATATATGAGCTAGGGTGACACAGTCTTGTCTGCCTACTTCCTGCTGAACAGCACCCTCATGCTGAGGGACAGGTCAATAGGTTGGTTTTTCTGTAAGAAGCATAAGATTTAAATTTTGGGTAATTTTTGAACAAGTTTTTGTATAGTATGCCATCCTCCCAGGAAGCCCTGGCAGGTTTGTTCCTGGGTTGGGGGCAGGTTCTATAGGTGAGCCAGATGTGAGCAACAGAGTGTGACACAGCAATCATCAGGTAGCTGTGTCACATTCTGGTCAGGGTAGACTTTTGCAGTTGAAACAGTTCTGGGAAGTTTCTTTTCTTTCTTTCTTTTTTTGTCTTTTTTGAGACGGGGTCTCGCTATGCAGTTAAGGCTGGCCTTGAGCTCACTTTGTAGCCCAGGCTGGTCTCGAACTCGCAACAATCCTTCTGCCTCAGCCTCCTGAGTGCTGGGATTGCAGGCGTGAGCTACCATGCCCGGCAAAGTTTCTTTTCTTGTAGCCCAATTGTGAACAGATTGACCACCCAGGAAGTTTCTTTTCTTGCAACCCAAGCATGAACACGCTCCAGGGGCAGGCTGATCCTTTATCCCAGCCTCTGTTTTTTCTTTTTTAAGGCTTGGCTGGGGATGTAGGGTCACCATCAGGATCAGCTGTGGACACCATCTGATAAGAGAAGTCTGAGAGCAGCATCTGGTTAAACTTCTGGGTGGTGACTTTTGTGACTGTGTTGTGGACTAGGTAGATGAGACGTGGTGTGAGCATGAGCATGACGCAGAGGCTTGCAAGGGGGCCCAGGACTAGTAAGAGCCAAGAGAGGGGCCAAAAAGAGAAACTGAAGAGGGAGGCAAAGCCAGCAGCCTGATGCCTTGTAGGTGCTGTACACTAGCAAAAAGAGCTTTGTTATGTTTGTGTTATGCCTAAGCTATAAGACCAAAGTACCTGTAACATCACCTACTGTTCTGTATGCACCTTTTTTTCTCCCTCTAGGTGACCTAATTGATATGTTAATCAATGCTCCCCTCTGTAAATAATTATAAATCCCTGGAAACCTAACCTATTTGATATGTTAACCATTGTTGCCCTCTACAAATAACAGATGTTGTGCTAAAATAAGTTGACAAAGGATTGTTAATTCCTGCTAGACTTCTCTGTCCTCTGCTAAGGGAAACAAAGGTCTTCCTCATTCCTTAGCAGATCTCCTGATCCATGCCCATAACCCCTTACTTTGTAAACTGTGCTTTCTACAAAAAGTCTAAAATGTTTTGACAGAGATACACAGCTTTTGCAAACTCCAACTGCACTGAGTCACTGGGCCCAGGATAAAAAAATCAGTGCTGCTTTTTAAAAAAAATAACCTGTCTTGCCCCATTTCTGAACTCGAGGTTGGGGGCTCTGGGGGGGGGGGGCTTGTTTGTGGAATACAAGAATAGGTGGGGGTTGAGAGGAAATACAAGGGTCCAGTTACAGGAATATGGGAGGCTGAGAGAGCCTGAGTGTGATCGATGATAGAGATGGATCCAAAGAAATGTTGGCAATCAGGGTTTTAAGGGAATAGTGGAAAATGTAGGAATAGTGTAAGGGTTTGGCACTAGTGGGCAAACTGGCATTATCTCATTGTTAATTAGCTCTGGGATCTTGGACTAGGTGATACGAACTGTTGGATTTGAGGATAGGGAGAATGAGGTGTCGTAAGGTGAATGAGTGACCTTTAGAAACCCATTGGTTAACAAGCAGCTGATTATAGGTTTGAGCCCCCATTGATGTTTAGGGGCTACTGGATGTTGGGGAACAGAAGGGAAGACTGCAGGGTATTTGAAGCAAATTAGCATCAGAGTAACATGGGTGGCGTGAGTAGGACTGGAGTTGTCTCAGACTGTAGGGTCGATGAGGGAGAAGGGGAGGGAGGGGCTGAGTCAGCAGCACATGATGCTTGGTATTGGGTTATAGAGCTGTGGGGAGAGAGACAGTGTAAGAAATTGAATTTTTGGAGTGAATTTTTATCAAAAAGAGGTACAGGTCAGGTTGGGACAATAAGACAGTTGCATGTAAAGAAGGGGTTTGGAATCTGAAGGGAGTAGGTTTTGTATGGGGAAGTCATGCTGGCTGTCAACTCCCACAGTGGAGACACAGACTTGGGACATTGGCCTGAAAACTCAGGAAGACACTGTAGGTAGCTTCCATGTCAATAAGGAAAGAGAAGGTTTTACCTGAGATGTCCAATGAGACTTGGAGTTCTGAGAGAGATACCTAGGTGAGGCTGTGGGCCCCAAGCCCCGTCAATCCTCTTCAGTGGCGATGCTGAGCAGATGAGCCAGTGATGAGTCCCAGGCCGTGGTGTCTCATCCTGTGAGGGCAGGGAAGGTGAGGCTGCTGACAGCGCAGCCGCACTTCCAGTAGCTCTCTTGGTTGCAGGGCAGGCTCATGTCCAGTGTCATTTTTCTGCCTCATCTGAAGCATGATGGTGGTGGGGGCTCGGGTTTTTGTGAACTGTGCTTTATCTTGAGCTCCAAGTGCTGCTGCCGCTCTGTAGCCTCTGTGGCCAGAAGTTGGTCATGCTGTTTAGCTTGGAATGCAGCCTTTTGTTTAAGGTCATCCTGGAATGTAATCTTTGTAAGATTATATTGTGTTTCTCTATTGTTGAAGACATGGAAAGTCATTTTAAGAGGTCTCCCTGGAGGGACTGAGGACCAAGGTCTGAACTTTTGAATTTAATCTGAATGTCTGGTGTTACTTAGGAAATAAAATGGGAGTTTAATCTTTCATTGAGGGGACAGAGTAGAATTGAGAATAGATCAAAAGATGAAAAAAGGGGACATGAACATAGCTTATAGGAGAAGATGGCAGAAGTGGAGAACAAGGGGAGCTTTATAGATACGATGGGGAGTGTATGCAGAAGGGATATTAAAGAGTTTTGGCAATCTGGAGACTCAGATGGAGCTGAGAAGGTTGGTGCAGAAGGAAGGAAGTGGCTGCAAAGAGCAAAGAAAGCTTGAGCATCGGGCTCCTTGGACTGTTTTACATTGCACTGACGGATAGGTAGATCCCAGATGATATTAAAGTCAAGTGTACTTTTCTGACAGGCCAAATTGATCTCCTGTTTCAGAAGGAGGTGAGACTTTTGGTTTTGAGTTCAGCGAATCCCAGAGATTTAGGAAGGACTGTAGCCGGGCATCGAAATATAGAGGTGTTATAGGCAAGTCAAGAAGGAGTGTCCCCATAGCGACCACAAGGAGAGGTGCGAGACCAGAGAAACTGAGGACAAGGAGAAGTCCTATGAGGTTGCCTGCACGTGAAGGGTGCTACAAAGGTGGGTACCCAAGCCAACCAAGTGGACATCTTGTGAGGAGGGGGTTCCTAATGCACCAAAAAGGCAGAATGACCACAAGCCACTTGAATGGACATCTCTGGGTGGGGAGTTGTAATGAGCCTGGCCTATCAATAGAACTTCCCAGGACCAGTGAGGCCTAAAACCCAGATGAGAGCAGGGATAAGTAAATTATTTCAAAAATATTTTAATGTTATATTTGAAACATGAGAATAAGTAGATACAAGTTAACAAGTATTAAAAGCCCATTTCCAGTTCAATCCCTGGTACCGATAAAAATGAAAAAGACAAAAAAAAAAAAAAAAAAAGCCCATTTCCAACTGTCATCATGTAAGTAGGTACCAAGATGGCCAAGTAGGACAGGAAGAAAAATTGAAAGACTCAGGCCTTCATTGCCTACCAGTAAGCAAGACAGAAGGATGCAGGAGCACTGTATGATCTGGGAGAAAGTGTCCTACACAATGTCTCTGTGATAGCCAGCTTTCCACAATTGTGACAAAATATCTGCTATAAAACATTTAAAAGGAAGAAAGTTTAGTTGCAGGCATGTTGACCCATGCCTGCAATCTAAGACTTCGGGAAGCTGAGGCAGGAGGATTGCTGAGGCTGGCATGAACTGCATAGTGAAAACCTGTATAAAAAAGAGAAAAAAAGGAGAAAAGTTATTTGAGCTCATACTTTTGCAGGTTTCTGTCAATGATCTGTCAGCCCGATAGCTTTTGGGCCTGTAGTAAAGCAATGTCGCATGATGGGAGTGAATGGCAGGGGAAGTCACTCACCTGGTAGCTCAGAATCAAAAAGGGAAAAAAAGTAGGGTCCATAGCTGCATATATCCTTCAAGGGTACCTGCAGTGACATAATTTCCTTCCTCTGGGGTTTGCCTTCTGTTGTAGTCAGGGGTTGTACACAGAGAACAATTCAGATCAGGACATGGAGTTTATAATATTTTTATAATGGTCACTGAAAGTTAACACAGGAGAATGCAGGAAATCTATCCGCAACACCAGCGACGTAGATTATTTAAGTCAAGAGCCTAAACCCCATGGCAATGCCCCACATGAGTCCAGATAAAAACCCAGAGCTCAGGACAACGCCTCCACGAGTCCAACTGGAAGTCCAGGGCCCACAAGGACTCACGCCAGTGTCTTTTACGGATTTGTGCCGGGAAGACCCAAGGGTCAGCGGTGGAAGCCAGAAAGTCCATGCCAGCAGGATGAAGGAGCTGTGCTAGTGGGATGAGGGTTCTACACACTGGAGCTGAGAAGTCACACTCACAACAAAGAACAGGGCTGTCCTGAAAGGAACCACAACTGTCCTCAGTGACACGGAGGCCCCAAGCTCCTCCGACGACAAGCACAGTCAGGAGCGTGCCAGGAAGCAGCGTGACGAGTTCACCCTGGAGACCAGGCA
The DNA here is from genome assembly GCF_034190915.1 of Cavia porcellus. Taxonomy (NCBI): domain Eukaryota; kingdom Metazoa; phylum Chordata; class Mammalia; order Rodentia; family Caviidae; genus Cavia; species Cavia porcellus. The sequence goes on from NW_026947508.1 coordinate 36,510,576, forward strand.
GCACATGTCTTCCCCTCCGGAGCCAGGAAGCAATGCTCGATGTGAAGACCAAAGCTTCTCCAGGAGAACCAACAGCTCAGACAGCAACTTGTAGGAGAACTAACAATGCCTCCATAACACCTCAATCCCTCTCCACACCGCTCTTCTTCTCCACCTATTTATCCTGGCAACCCTCCTCAGGTGGAGCATCTTCTCTCAATGCTTGCTGATGCAATCCAGCTGGCATTAAGTTGACCACTAGTTATCAAACCATAACACCTTCTAAGAATTCTGTCTCTTCCTAATCACAGCAAGGGACTAAGCCTTTAATATGCTGTCCTTCAGAAGATATTCCAAACTATGCCATTGAACAAATAAGGATTATTAACCCTACAACTTCTCTAGATTACAAGCACGTGGGATGAGAGGAATGAGGGGCCAAGGGACTAGCTGAGAGCCTTGAGTATTACATTAAGTGCCACAAATATAAAAAAAGACATTTCACAGGTGTCCCTCATTATCCAGATCAAAGCTGCAGAATGTAAATGATTTTCTTTGCATATCTTCATTTTTATTTTTCTTTAATTAAGCTTATTGGTACATTTTTAGACGTGTATAATGATGAAATTCACCATAGGAATGTGTACCTGCACATAATATATCTTGATGGTTCTTTTATTACATTCTCTTCCCTTCCCTGCAATCCTTTTTCCTCTCCTTATTTACAAAAGTTTTGTTTCCATTTTTCTTATTTTCTGGTGTTTTATTTCTCATTCCTTCCTTTCTCCCTCTTCTCTCCTCTTAACCCCCTCTCTCTGCTCTTCCCATTTGATCACTTTCTTCCTGCTCCAAAAAAGCTATTATACGTTTTGTTCCTTATTCACACTTCCATTTTCTCACACCAGAGAAAAACTGTGATAATTTGCACATGTATGTCCAATTTATTTAACTTAATAGTATGGTTTTGAGGTCAATCCATTTACCTAGAAATGTTTCAAATTTATCATTCCTTATGGCTGAGGGATATTTCCATTGTATATAAAAAAAAAAAACCTCGCATCTTGTTTATCCATTCCTTGGTTGGTAGGTATTGGGCCACTACGAAGATTTAGCTGTTTCAAATTATGCTGCTACAAACACGGATGTACATGTGTCACTGTGGTTTGATATCTTCCCCAAAGAAATAAAAATATCAAATAGAACCTTTATTATCTGAGTTTTGAAAGTCTCAACACCGATTTACACAGTGGTTGCATCAGTCTACGCTCCTCTTAATGGTGAAGAAGTGTTACTTTTTTCTCACAGCAATGCCAATATTTGTTACTGGATAATTTTTTGGTAATAGCCATTCATTCTTGAGTGATATGGAATCTCAGTGTTGTTCTAATCTGCATCTCTTGAATGACCAGTGATGTTCAGTATTTTTTCATATGTTAATTTATCATTTGTACTTCCTCTCAGAAGTGTTTATTCATTTCAGATGCCCATTTTGGATTGGATCTTTAAATTTGGAGGTCTAAGGTTTTTGTGCTCTTTAAATATTCTAGACCTCAGTCCTTTTTCTGTGAAAGAGCAGGTAATTTTTTCTCACACTGTGGTTTATCTCTTCACTCTCTTATTGATTTCTTTTTTGTGTAAAACTATTTTAATAAAATGAGGTAGCTGTTGTTTTTCCCCCTAATGACTTCTTTATTTCTCTACCACCTGTTTCTAATCCATACCCATATGTGCACATAGCTTTATAGTAGAAAGAAAGTAAATCTATCTTAGGCTCTTTTTTTTGGCATATTATAAACATTTTCAACAGGGCAAAAAACCTTTGTAAATATGAGTCAGAGTAGCTGAACAGAAAAAAATTAGAAGTCTGAAATGAAGAACAAAGGTGAGGCTAGGTAAGTGACAAAGTAAACATAACAACTCATTATTTCATAGTATCAACAACTAAAGCAACAGATCATATTTCTTCAGAGTAGCCCTTTCAATCCTAGATGCAGGTTTTAGTCTTGAGAAAGATGGTGTCACTCCTCCTTCAGAAACAACTGTTCTGTGCAGTTTCTTTTTTCTCCACAAATCCTAGGAGGACTTCAACACAGAAATAGCTCCACAAAGCAAACCCCAGCTCTAATCCAGCAGTTGATATGGTGTGTATGGTTGCTTACCAAGATATCTTTGCTGATACAGAAAAAAATTGGTTAAAAACTCCTTCCAAAACCTCTCTTCCTGACTACACTCACAGGTCTGATACTAATAAGCATTTGCTTCTGGAAAGTAGGTGGACACTCCCTGTTAAAGGTTACCTCCTATTTATCACTTATTGACTATATCAATGAGTTCTCTCTAGCAGGCAGAAGTAAATGATGGGTGAATATTTTAATGGAAGTGCTTTCTCCACATTCTCATGTGTTATTCTTGTGTATGCACTAATGGCTTTAATGATTCTTGAAGCTTTTTCCATATTTATCATCATCTAATATTTTCTCCAGGGGTTTCTCAATAATGGGCTTAATTGGGCTACAGAATGTCCCACAACGACTAATTCTGCAGGTAGCTTAAGGACCAGGAAGTCAGACCCACCTTTGTTCTGACTTTTTTGTTCTGACTTTCTTTGTTTCACTAGGCTGCTCTTCAGCGTGTGTTCTCTGATGTTGGACAAGGGATGAATTTCTTCTGAATGACTTCCCACACTGAGGACACTGGTAGGGGCCCTCCCTGTTATGCAGTCTCTGATGGGCTGCTTAAAGGACTTCCCATATTACAAATACTGGTATGGAGATTCCTTGGTGTGAATCTTCTGATGCATGTCACATAGGAGCTGTCCTGGAAAGATTTGCCACACTGATTACACTTATAGGGCTTTTCACCAGTATGAATCCTCTGGTGTCTAAAGAGATTTATGTTCTCAACAAATGTCTTCATGTACTCTTTATACTCATAGGGGTTCTCCTCAGAATGGATTTTTTGATGCACAATGAGGTAGGAGTTGTGGAAATAATTCCCACACTCTATAGATTCAAACATACACTCTCCAGTGTAAGTTCTCTCTACTGGGTTACATATGAGCCATTTAAGAAAGCTTTTCCACACTTACTGTACTCACAGGGTTTTTCACTTGTTTGGATAGTGAGATGCACAGTAAGATGACAAATGTCAGTAAAGGTTTCCCACACTCACTGCATCTATATGATTTTTCTCCTGTATGAGTTCTTTGATGAAAAATCAAAGGTGAATTTTGTTTAAGGGTTTTTTCCACATTTTAGACATTCATAAGACCTTTTGCCTGTGTGAATCCTCTGGTGTCAGAACTGACCCATCATTAAATGCTTTCCCATATTTATTGCATTTATATGGCTTCTTGCTTATATGGATCCTTTGATGTACAATCAGGTTGTAGTTCTTAAGAAAGGATTTTTCGCACTTACTACAATTATGATTTCTCTCCAGTGTGAGTTTGATGATGCAGAACTAGAGAAGAGTTGTGTTTGAAACATTTGCCACATGCAGTGCATTTATATGGTTTCTCATTGAGATGATTCCTCCTGTTTAACTTAGAGATGAGCTCATGGCAAAGATGTGCCCAAAGTCATTGTCTTCATAGAGTTTCTTCTCTTTATTATTTTTTGATCACCAATGTGAGTAAAACAGTTGATGGATTTAACATTTTCAGGGTATTGACAGGACTTTTCTCTGAGTTGATTATTTCCAAATTGTGTAACTTCTAAGGAGTGATGGAAAGCTTTCTACAAGAGTCACTGTTACACGTTCTCTTGCCTTCACACATTTTGGAATAATTGTGTAAGGCTCTGTTACAGTCTAACATTTTGTCATCTACACCACAGAATCCATTTGTTGTAGAAACTCTCTGAGATAATGCAAGGTTAAAGCTTACTCTCAAATGCTCCAGTTATATGAGACTCAGAGACTGTTTCCTAAACTTACCGTTTCTTCTGAGGTAAAGCAGATTGCCTCAGATGTCTCTTGTGGTTATCACAGTCCCATCTGTCAACCAGAAGCAGCAAGGAGAAGTCATCCCTCACAAACTCTTTCATTTCCATATCACAGGACACTCCTTCTATGGGAGCCTTCTGAAGTACCATTTTTAATTTCATGTACAAAACACAACCTTCAGTAGCCATGTAGCAGCTATTGATTCTTTGTGATATTTCCCATGTGACCAGCATTTTGTTCATAAAGTCTTTGTACCTATGTCTTCAAGAATTACAACTATTCTGTCTTCCAGCAGATTTAGTGGGATTTTTTTTTGAGACAAGGTTTTACTCGGCAGTTTGGGCTGTCCTTGAACTCACTTTGTAGCCCAGGGTGGGCTCAAACTGGCAGTGATCCCCCTGACTCAGCCTCTTGAGTGCTGGGATTATAAGGACACACCACTACACCCAGAAAAGTTTTTTTTATTTTGACATACAGATCTTTGATCTATTTTGATTTTATGTTAGCTTATGATGAGAATTTTGAGTCCATTTTAGCCTGCAGCATGTGGAAAGCCAGTTTATCCACCACCATCCATTAAAGAGGCTGGTTTCTTCTAGTGAAGATGCTTGTCACTTTGTCAAAGATAAGGTGACTGAGAGTCCTTGGAGTGGTTTCTGCATCTTCTAATCCATTGCACCGATTTTCAGATCTGTTTTTAGCAAGTACCATGTTTTTATCACAGTAGCATTGCAGTATAATTTCAACTCAGGGATTGTGATGGCCCTACCTTGCCTTTTCTTCAGAATTTTTTTACATTATTGATATTTTCTGGTTCCAAATGAAATTTAGGAATGTTTTCTCTAATTCTGTGAGGCATGCTACTCATATTTTCATTAGGATTAAAATGTATAACAATTTTGGAAGTATGACTATTTTCCCTTTGTTAGTTCTTCCTACCTATGGCCAAGGTTACACTCTGATATCCTTCTTTGATGTCCTTTCTCAGAGTACTAAATGTAAGGGTTATTTATTTGCTTCATTAGATTTATCCCTACATATAGATTTCAGGTAATCCTAGATTGATTTCTGTATATTAGTGAGTGATAAGGGTCACCAAAGGCAGTGTATATATCTGAGAAATAATATGCTCTATTGCCACCTACTACATCAGAGATAGCTTGAATTAGATTTGAGCCTCTTGGGGGACATCTCAGTGTTTCAGAATTCTCCACCTTTTAAAAAATTTTTATTTTATAGAGAATAAAAGTTAGCAAAATGAGTAAAGCCAATCGAAATAAGAATGTAAGTGACATGGGACTTCAAAACAAAGTAACAGGAAATCAACAATGGTCACCATAATGTATCTTGTCTTCAAAATAGCTGCTGATAGCATCAGACATATATAGCAAAATCAATCTAAACAGAAACAGAATAGAATCAGTAAAAGCAAAATAATCAATGCAATACAAGACTACAAATCATGACAATAGTAAATCTAAAACAGCTACCGTAATATGTCTTGTTATCTTTGAAATAGCTGCCCATGCCATCAGATACAGCAAAATCAAACAACATAAAACAGAATAAAGCCAAACCAAATGAAACAATGAGAATGATACACAATTCTGAAACAAGATAATAGGGAATTAACAATGGGGGGGGGGATGTTGGCTCTTCTTATCTCCTTGCCCATCTGGCATCTGGCTCTCCACCAGTCAGCCCATGCATGGTGCCAACTCACAGAGAGTTTTAGATTCTTGTTGACTTCCTGTTCTCCACCCCCAAAGTCCATGAGTGGGGCTGATTCACAGGAGAGAGCTCGTGTCTTCCACATTCAGCCGATGAGTGGTGCTGACTCACAGGATATCTTAGCTTTTTGTTGAGTTCTTTTTCTCCTCTCCCACAGTTGGCAAATGCTATGAACTCACAGGAGAGGACTAGCATTTGATTCTCCCCAGTCAGTCCAGACATGGTGTAGGAATTCTCCATCTTGTGGTGGGTTGACCTTGGGACGACCCACAGGTAGCCTTCTCCATCTGCTCTTCATAAGCCCAATGAAGCTCCATGAGAAATGCCTTGCTGATCCCTCTGACATCACCTTGAGCTAGTATCTTTAAAAACTGGAAAGAGTTTGATGCTTACAATGTAAAGAAAATAAATCCATAAAATAAATAAATAGTACCTTGATTAAATATAATTTCCTTAGATGTTTTATGTTTTTCCTCTATTAGTCTTCTTCATAATCTGTATCATAATTACCTTTATGAGGAAAAAAATTTAAAGTGAATAGGGGATGGAGGGGAAGGAAAAGAAAGAGTTATGTGTGCCTATGTGGTCCTGTGGAACTACTATTGCCTGTGACCTCTGAATAGGGGATGTTCTGGGGTGTACTGGAAATGGTAGGAGCCAAGAATGAGTTCTCTGTATGTCTCCAAAGAAATGAAGTAGTCTGTGGAACTGTTGTCATTCATCAATGTGGGGACTGATTTAACTGTAGAGGAGTGAAAATTCTTGTACTCTCATCAGCAGAATTTGTACTGAAATATGGTGTTAGAAAACTACAGAAACCTAGTATTCCTGGATCTATCAGTCACTAAGCCATACTTGTTCATCTTTCTATAGCAAAGCCAAGAGTCTTGGAATGTGATGTGTCAATAGTCCATAGCTGTACATGACATTGTAGCAAGGCCTCTAAGCAATGCTTAAATATTACTAACACTGAGAGAACCTTACTAACACCTGACCTCCACAATGGTTGCACCAGTCTACACTCCCACCAACTGTGCAGGAGAGTTCCTTTTTCCTCACAGCCTCTCCAGTATTTGTTGGTTTTCTTGATCCTGGCCATTCTTTCAGGAGTGAGATGGAATCTCAGTGTGGTTTTAATTTGCATTTCTCTAATGACTAATGATGATGAACATTTTTTCATGCGAACAATATAAACTTCAAACCAAGAATGATTCAAAGAGATAAAGAAAGTCACTACATACTGTTAGGGGAAAACTTAAAGAGGAAGAGACAACAATCTCAAACATATATGTACCAAATTCCAGATCACCTAGCTATACAAAACAAGTATTAACAGAAAGAAAACTCAAATAAGCAATAACACAATTATAACAGGAGACCAATGCACCATTGACATAAAGGAATAGATCAACTATACAGAAAAACAGCAAAAAAATAACAGAACTCAATCACACCTGTCAACACATGGATTTGATAGATGTATATAGAGTGTTCCATCCAACAACATCAGAATATACATTCTTTGCAGCAATGCATGGGGCATTTTCTAATATACACCATATAATAGCCCACAGAACATACATAAGTAAATGCAAAAGAATTTAAATTATCCCATGCATATTATCAGATCATAGCACCATAAAACTAGAAATTAATGATAAACTGCAAAAGCCCCACAAACACATGGAAATTGAATAATACACTCTTGAGCAATCAGTAGGTCACAGAGGAAATTAAAGAAGAAATTAAACAATATTTATAAGCAAACAAAAATACAAATACAACTTATCAGAATCTGTGGGATGCAAAGAAAACAGATCTCACAGGAAAATTCATTGCAATAAAATCTCACATCAGGAAAACAGAATGAACACTATACCTCAAGCATAGAGAAGAAGAAGAGCAAGTGTAACCCAAAGCCAAAAGAAGGCAGGAAATTATAAAGGTAAGAGCAGAAATCAATGCAATAGAGACTAATGAAACAATACAAAGAATGAATAAATCAAAAAGTTGGCTTTTTGAAAGAATAAATAAAATGGACAGGTCTCTAGCCAAAATTATTTTTATTTTTATTTTGAAAGTATACAACAGAACAAGTCAGAATAAAGCCAACTAAGATCGTACAGTGAAATTGGTACAGAACTTCACAGCAGGTTACCGGGATAACAGTAATAGGTATCACAGTATATTTTTGTAGGGAGCCGAGTGACAGGCATTGCTGTCTCGATGTCTCTCTCTCTCCTATGGGCACTGCGTCTGCCTATATTAACCATAATCCTCTCCTGCTTACGTCACATATCCGGATGTGACGGTGATCCTGTTGTATTCATCTGTTTAACCTCTTCCTGTCCCAGCTCCCGCCCTTAGCCTATAAGAGGTGTGATCATTTTCTGAATAAAGCGGAAGCTTGATCAGATTATTTCGTCTTGCTTTCGTCTCTCTTTTGTCTCCCCTATGTCTTTTATTTAATCCCCGTTTCCCCTCCAGGAGTTCTGAACTTGTTGATCTGCAGGCCGGATCAAGTGGCACCCAACGTGGGGCTCCTGGCACGGAGAAGTTAACGGGGGGAGGGTAGGAGGATAGGGGAAGTAGGATATTTGACTCTAGGCCATGTAGCAGTAGGTTCACTATTGCTAAGCAGGGATGCAGAATGGTCATTTGTTTTCACAAGGTCCTCAGTTCCAACATGGCGTGGATCTCAGGAGACACTGCTGAGTCTCCCCCTGGAAGGGCTGCAGTCTGCCACCATGACTCCGCTTATCAGGGAGGGGAGGTGCTGGCTTGGCTTCCCAGAGTCCTAAGTTCCAACATGGCGTGGATCTCAGGAGACACTGCTAGTTCTCCCCTTAGAAGGGCTGCAGTCTGCCAAAATTATTTTTAAAAAAGAAAGAAAAATCTCAAATTCATGCAACAAGGAACGAAAAGGGTGAAATCACTATAGATCCTGTGGAAATACAGATCATCCATACCTATTTCAAAAACCTCTACTCTTGGGGGCTGGGTATTTAGCTCAGTGGTATAAGCTCCTGCCTTGCAAGCAGGCAGTCCTGAGTTCAATCCCCAGTACTGATAAAAAGGAAAAGACAAAACAAAACAAAACAAAAACCTCTACTCTCATAGGTTCAATAACACAGAAGCAATGAACAGATTCCTAGAAACATATAAATTATCAAGCTGGATCAAGAAAATGTAAAACTGCTGAATAATCCAATTTCTATTAATGAAATTGAAAATGTAATTAAGTCCTTACCAACAAAGAAGAGCCCAAGTCCATACAGATTCACTGTGGAATTCTATAAGAAACACAAAGAAGACTTAATGCCCACACTCTTCAAGCTCTTCAAAGAAATCAAAAGCGAAGCAGTTCTTCCTAAGTCATTCTTGGAAGCAAATATTACTTTAATAACAAAACATGAGAAAGATCCAACTAAAAAAGAGAACACAGGCCAATCTCCCTAATGACCATAGATGCAAAAATTCTCAGTAAAATATTGGCAAACAGGATGCAGCAAATCATCAAGAAGATTAAATACCTCAACCAAGTGGGATTTATCCCAGGCATGCACGGATGGTTCAACATACGTAAATCAATAAATGTAATCCATCATATCAACAGATCCAAAAATAAGAATCACATGATAATTTCTATAGATGGAGAAAAAGCTTTTGATAAGGTCCAACACTAAGAACCTTACAGAAAATTGGAATAGATGATGTTTGCCTCAATATGATGAAGGTGAGCATTGGGAGGAGGGAGCTGCCTTGCAGAGGCCTGCTTGGACCTTGCTGGCAACCCTATCTCAGTCTGGGGAGTGCCACTGCCCCAGCTAGCATCGGAGGAGGGAGCGGAGCTGCGGAATCCTGCTCGGGCCTTGCCAGTGATTGTTTCTCAGTCCTGGGAGTGCTGCTGCTACTGCTGCCACCTGGAGCAGGGAGCTGCCCTGCGGAGGCCTGCTTGGGCCTTGCAGGCGACCATCTAGGTTCCAGGAGCACCACCACTGCTGCTGCCATCTGGGGGAGGGAACTGCACTCTGGAGAAGGTTTGGGTCCTGTCTAGGCCATGCATCTGACTTTCTTTCAGCCTGGGGAGCTTTGCCACCGAGAAGGTGGGTGCCTGCACAAAATAAATCCACAGGAGAGATTGAGATCCTTGCTCTGGGTGGTTGGGGACCCGCCCAACTTGCAGCCACACTAGATTGGGCTTGGCGGGATTCAGGCCTGCCTGGCCCATGCCTAGTGTCCTTTTTCAGACCAGGGAGCTTTGCTGCAGGAGCAAGGAGCTGCAGGGCTTGAGGAGGCTTTAGGCCTGCCTGAGCTTCCCCTGGTAACCTTCTTTTAATCTGGGGACCTTGCTGCCCAAGGAGGGAGCTACATTACCTGAGGATCCCAGGAACCCAGGACATAGGAGACAATTTGCAACACACCCAGGGGAAGCTTTGGAACAACACTTGAAACAGAGAAATATAGGAAAATGACAAAATGAAAGACCAAAATACAATCTCAAACATCCATCCCATCCCAAGAAAGCCTAGGAGTCATGTACATAGAAGAAAATATATGCCATACACCTAAAATAGTTGAAATAATAGTAACTGAAATAAAGAAGCAACTCAGGGAAGCTTTAAAGGAATTAAAACTAGAAATAGTCTCCCAGGTAAAAGAAGAAATAATAAAAATAATAAAAGAGATGCTGAACACATCTAAAGAAGACACAGTTAAGAAGTTAGGGGAACAAAACAAGAAGATAGAATCCCTGGATGAACAATATAAGAAACAAACAATACATACAGCAGATATAAAGACATACACAGGAAAACAAAACTTAAATTGAAAGTTGTCAAAACCGCCTCAATGAAAGTGAAGCTAGAATTTCAGATCTCGAAGACAAGATTGCAGCTAGTGAACAGGAAAGGAAAGATTACTTAAAAATAACAAAAAATCAGGAAATCACAATCCCACAGATGCAAGATGACTCCAACAAAAACAACATGAGATTAATGAGGATAAATGAAAAAGAAGGGGATACCACAAATGATATTAAGAGGCTATTCACAGAAGTAATAGCTGAAAACTTCCCAAACATGAGAATGGAAACTGACATATGGATTAGTGAAGCATATAGAACTCCAAATAGCCACAACCAAAATAAAACTAGACCCAAACATAAAATAATCACCATCCCAGAAATTCAACATAAAAATAGAGTATTAAAAGCTGTTAAACAGAAGAGACATCACCTATAAAGGAAAGGCTATCAGAATCACAGCAGACTTATCAGCACAAACAATAAAATCAAGAAGAGCATGGAGTAAAATATTTCAGATCCTAAAGGAAAATGATTTCCAACCTACACTGATGTACCCTGAAAAACTGTCCTTCAAAATTGATGGAGAAATAAGATACTTCCATGACAAAGAACAGCTAAAGAACTTCATGATCACCAAGCCAACCCTGCAAAGAACACTGAAAGACAGTTTATATACAATTAGGAAAAAAAACCACTAAACAATGCAGACAATTAAACAGAGTGGAAAGGCAAAGAAGCAATAGCAGAAAGATAAAATGTCAACAATAAACCAATATATAACAGTTATAACCATTAATATAAATGGTCTCAATGCACCAATTAAAAGAAACAGACTGGTAAATGGATCAAGAAACAACATCCAGCCATATGCTGTCTAACCCATCTAAACCAAAAGGAAACTCATAGATTGAAAGTCAAAGGATGGAAAACAATATGACATGCAAAAGGAAACCCCCCCCAAAAACTAGGGGTAGCTATTATGTTTGCAGACACTGTGAACTTCAAACCAAAAATGATCCTAAGAGATAAAGAAGGTCATTACATACTGGTTAGGGGAAAACTTCAAAAGGAAGAGATAATAATCTTAAATATATATGTACCAAATTCCAGAACACCTAGTCACACAAAGCAAGTATTAATAGAAATGAAAAATCAAATAAGCAATAACACAATTATAACAGGAGACTTTAACACACCATTGACACCGAAGGACAGATCAACCAGAAAGAAAATCAGCAAAGAAATAACAGAACTAAATCACACTTGTGAACAAATGGACTTGATAGACATACATAGAATGTTCCATCGAACAACATCAGAATATACATTCTTCTCAGCGGTACATGGGACATTCTCTAAAATAAACTACATACTAACCCACAGAACATATTTAAATAAATGCAAAAGTGTTCACTTTATCTCATGTATGTTATCAGATCATAGTGCCATGAAACTAGAAATTAATGATAAAAGTTACTGGAAAAACCCCACAAACACATGGAAATTGAACAATACAGTCTTGAGCAATCTGTGGGTAACAGGGAAAATTAAAGAAGAAATTAAACAATACCTACAAACAAATGAAATCACTAAAGACTCTGTGGAAATAAGGAAAATCATCAACACCTATTTCAAAAACTTCTACTCCCATAGGTTTGATAACACAGAAGTAATGGACAGATTCCTAAAAACATATGAAGTACCAAAGCTGGGTCAAGAAGACGTAAAACTACCCAATAACCCACTTTCTATTAATGAAATGGAAAATGTAATTAAGTCCTTACCTACAAAGACAAGCCCAGGCCCAGACAGATTCACTGCAGAATTCTGCAAGAAGTACAAAGAAAGCTTCATGCTGACACTCCTCAAACTCTTCAGTGAAATTGAAAGGGAAGCAATCCTTCGTAAGTCATTCCTGGAAGCAAATATAACTCCAGTACCAAAACCTGAGAAAGACCCAACTGAAAAAGAGAACTATTGACCAGTCTCCCTAATGAACACAGATGCAAAAATCCTCAATAAAATATTGGCTAACAGGATGCAGCAAATCATCAAGAAGATTATACACCACTAACAAATGGGATTCATCCCAGGCATGACAGGATGGTTCAACATATGTAAATCAATATGTGTAATCTACCATAGCAATAAAGCCAAAAATAAGAATCACATGATCATTTCTATAAATGCAGAAAAAGCTTTTGATAAAATCCAACACTCATTCATGATAAGAACCTTACAAAAAATTGGAATAGATGGTCTTTTCCTCAATATGTTAAAGGCCATCTATGATAAACCAACAGCCAGAATCATATTAAATGGCCAAAAACTGTAGGCTTTTACCTTAAAATTAGGCATAACATAAGGATGTCCCTTATCACCACTCTTATTCAATATAGTACTGGAAATACTAGCCAGAGCAATTAGACAAGAGAGAAAAATAAAAGGGGTAAAGATAGGAAAAGAGGAAGTTAAATTATCATTATTTGCAGAAGACATGTTACTCTACATAGATGACCTCCAGAATTTCATTGAAAGACTCCTAGATATAATAAATAAATTCAGCAATGTAGCTGAATACAAAATCAATGCTCAAAAATCAATAGCATTTCTATACCCTAACAATAAATTAGGGAGAGAGAAATAAGAGAAGCCACACCCTCCACAATAGCATCCAAAAAAAATGAAATACTTAGCTATCCATCTCACGAAAGAAGTAAAAGTTCTGTACAGGGAAAACTATAATGCCCTGAAAAAAGAAGTCAAAGATAATCTCAGAAAGTGGAAAGATATCCCTTGTTCATGGATAGTGAGAATAAATATTTTGAAAATGGTCATTCTCCCAGAACTGTTATATAGATTCAATGCAATCCCAATGAAAATACAATCAACATACCTCGCAGACCTAGGGAAATCACTCCTAAAATTCATCTGGAACCAGAAGAGACCTGGAATAGCAAAGGCAATTTTAGGCAGCAAAGGCAAGGCAGGAGGCATCACAATCCCTGATTTGAAGTTATACTACAAAGCTACTGTAATAAAATCAACATGGTACTGGAATAAAAACAGATCTGAAGATCAATGGAATAGATTAGAAGATACAACCATAGCTACCAACACGCTCAACCACCTTATCTTTGATAAAGGGACCAAACATGTTCACTGGAAACATGATAGTCTCTTTAATAAATGGTGCTAGAAAAACTGGCTCTCTACATGCCGAAAACTAAAACTAGTCTCATGCCTATCACCACATACTAAACTAAAATCTTCATGGATCAAAGATCTGAATATTAAAACAGAAACACTATCACATATAGTGAAATATAGTAAGATACAACATGTTAAAATCAGTGGAAACAGATGTACCACAGCTTGATGGGACTTCAAAACAAGATGATATTAAATCAGCACTAGCTTTTATGTTGTGTTGTTTTCTTCAAAATAGCTATTCGTACTATCACAGATACTAAAATCGAACAACCCAGGTTAAAACTATTGCAATTAATGAGTGAAAACATTATATGGATTCAAACCAATATGATTGGGAATCGTGATTACAACATACTTTTATGTAATCTTATCATTTCTTAGACTAGGGAAACTATTCCGTATTTATACATGTGAGTTTGATTTCACTATATGCGATAGTATAAACAAAAATTTTTATAGGCAAAGAGATAATATAGAAACCATTGTTTGTTTTCTATTAGCTGGTTCTAAATACCCTGTAATTCATTCATTCTGTTGAATGGCTTCATACTGTCTTGATATGCTTGATGCTATAGCATACGAAGTTACACTCAAATAATTCAAGGAAAGAGGCACTATGGCAACTACTATTATGTTAGATTATCTGGTGGTGAAACACAATGATGCTTAAATTGTTTGGTTCTGACCTGTGTTGTTCTGTTACAATGTCCTCTTTTATCTCAATCTCCCCCTTTTTTAAAAATTAATCTATTTTCTCTCATTTTTAATTAAGGCAAAAATAAATTTAAAAATAGCAGGACATATTATAGTAACTTTTTTGTTTTCCTATTAACCTGATTTGAACCCCAGTATTGCTCTCCCCATCTTGTTCTGTCTGATTATTCTATATTGTATTTTGTTTGATAGTATAAGTTTGAGGGTATAGGCAACCACTCTGAAGGCAATAAGATATACTATAATGCCCATTATGGTTTGACTATTATCTTTTTTTGAAGTCCTGTAAGATCTCCAGTGTAGGTTTTATTGGTCTTGTTCTGTACTGTTTTGATCAATTCTATTATACCTGATGATATAGGCAACTCAATTTAAAAATAGCAAGAGGCACAATGGTAATCACTTTTGATCACCTGGTATTCTATTTTTGCATCATGTACTATGCCCACACTTCTGTTCTAACTGACTCTGTTTTGCTTAGTCACATTTGGTTTTTTTCTCTTCAAAAAAAAGTAACAAGAACTGTGGGAATAATAAAACCCAAAAAGTGTAATTGTTATTGTAAAAAAGAGAGGAAAGGAAGGTGGGCTAAGGGATATAACCGCAGGTATGTTTGAGTGTGTAGGATGGAAAACCATATTACTGGCTTTTGTTGGATCATTGAACAGAACTGTCTCCAATATCACTGTATGAATGTCCACTTTATATGTTTTAATTTTATAATTTGGACAACTGTTTCTAGGAAGACAATATGTTACCTATTAACTAGTGATTTCGTACTGTATATTTTTTTCTTGAAATTCTGTATCACTTGTACCTTTTTACTGCTTTGTTTTTTATGTTCTTTCTTTTTTCTCTTTAAATAAAAAAAAATAGAAGCACAAAATCTGTTGGAAGACAAATTAGGTAAAAAAATCTCGAAGACACAGGGGTAGGTAGAGAATTCAAGAACAGGAATCAAACTGGGAAATACTTCCCAGAATTAATCGCTGGGATCACATCTTATTAAAAAGTTTCTGCATGTCAAAAGAATTCCCCAGCATAGTGAAAAGAAAGCCCACAAACTGGAAAAAAATCTTAGAAAATTGTCCCTCAGACAAAGGATTTATGTCTAAAACATATAAAGAATTTAAAAAATCAGATCCCCTAAATTCAAAGACCTAATTCAAAAATGGGCATCTGAGATGAATACACAGTTCTCAGATGAATAAATATAAATGGCAAATAAATACATGAAAGAATGTTCATTATCATTAGTCATTAGAGAAATGTGAATTAAAACCATACTGAGATCTATCTGACTCCTGAAAGAATGGCCAGGATCAAGAAAACTACCAACAACAAATGCTGGAGAGGCTGTGGGGAAAAAGGAACTCTCCTCCACTGTTGGTGGGAGTGTAGACTGGTGCCAACATTGTGGAGGTCAGTCTGGAGATTTCTCAAAATGCTTAGATTGGAAGTCCCATTTGTTCCAGCTATTGCACTTGTAAGCATATTCCCAGAAGGACTGAAAGCATCATACCACAGTGATATATGTGCAGCCATGTTTATAGCAGCAATAATTTGTAATAGCCAGATCTTGGAAACAACCTAAGTGTCCATCAACTGAGCAATGGATAAAAAAGTTGTGATATTTTTATACAATGGAGTACTACTCAGCTACAAAGAATGACCACATTGAGATATTTATAAATAAATGGACACAACTTGAAACCATACTCATATGTGAAATAAATCAAACTCACATGTATAAATACCATACAGTCTCCCTAGTGTAAGAAATGGTAAGAGTACATAAGAGTTTATAGTAATCATGATTCTCCATTACATTGCTCTAAAGCATTATAATGTCTACATTCATTAGTTGCCATGGTTTTATCCTAATTCTTTTGGTTATATTATCTGTGACAGTATAAACAGCTATTTTAAAGAAAACAAGAATTTAGAATAGCCAGTGCTGATTTAGTATCATCTTATCCTGAAGTCCTACCATGCTTTTGCTCTTCTGTTTCCATTGGTTCTATCATGTTGTGTCTTATTGAATTGTATTATGTGTGATAGTATAAACAAATTTTCTGAGCCAGGTGTGTAGGGAGCGGCGCGACCGCCCCATTGCTGCCTCCCCGCCTCTCTCCTATGGGCATATGATGCACCTGCCTACATTAACCATAATCCTCTCCTGCTTACATCACATACCCGGATGTGATGATGACATATCAGAAACCACCCCATAGCCTCTTCCTGTCCCATCAACCCGCCCTTGGCCCATAAAGGATGCGACCACTTCCTAAATAAAGGAGGCTTAATCGGATTCTCTCAACTTGCTTCAATCTCTCTTTGTCTCTCCCCCCTCACCCCCGTTTTATTTCATCCCCGTTCTCCCTCCAGGTATATACCCCACGGATTGATCCGCAGGCCGGATCACAGGTGTGGTGGCTCTCGTCTGTAATCCCAGCACTCGGGAGGCTGAGGTGGGAAGATCGTTGCAAGTTCAAGACCAGCCTGGGCTAGAAAGTGAGCTCAAGGCCAACCTGAACTGCATAGCAAGACCCCGTTTCAAAAAGACAAAAAAAATTTTCTTCTATGGAAAATGAGATAATATAGTAGCCATTGTTCATTCTCTGCTACTTGGTTCTGAAAGCTCTATAATACCTTCATTCTCTTGAATGGTTTTATACTGTTTTGTTTTGTTTGATACTATCATATATGAAGCTATGCTCAACTATTTCAAAGAAAGAGACATTATGGTATTTACTGTTAATTATGGATTGTCTTGTGGTAAAATGCTATGTTGCTTGCATTGTTCTGATCTGCTTTGTTATGTCCTCTTTTGTCTTAATCTCTTTAAAATAAAAAAATTTTTAAAAATTTAAAAAAAGAAGGTACTGGATAAATCGCAGATTAGAGATGTAAAGGAGATTTCGGAGAAAGGGATTTTCTGAGCAGAGCTGGCATTAGAGGAGATCTATTGATGCTTTCTAGATCCCCCAAATAAAATATTAAGCTTCATTTTTATGAACATGAACCTTCCCAAACTCTGACAAGTTGACATAACACAACCAAAGAGTTCTTGACCCCTAACTCAACTCTGAAATCCTTCAGTATCTTTACAATTTTTTCTCTCATTCTAAAGGCTTTATGGAATGTATATATGCAGGAAATTTATTTTCATATATATCTTCTACATAATTAAACTTGCAGTTCAGCTGTAAAAAAAAGAAATTGCAAAACCTACATAATTACATAAAAATTAGATAACACCCTTCTAAACAATCAGTGAGTTACAGGTAAAATAAAAGAACAAATTAAGAAATACCTACAATTCAATGAAAATGGAGACAAAACATACTGAAACATGTGGGATGCAATGAAAGCAGTCCTAAGAGGGAAATATATAGCAATAAATTGTCATATCAAGAAAACAGAATGAGCACAAACAAACAATCTAATGCTACATCTCAAGCTTCTAGAAAAGAAAAAGCAAGTCAAGCCCAAAACTCACAGAACAGAGGAAATTATAAAGATCAGAGCAGAAATTAATGCAATTGAAACTAAAAACAATATAAAGAATTAGTAAATCAAAGAGCTGGTTTTTTGAGAGAATAAACAAAATTGATAAACTCCTAGCCAAACTTATCAAGAAAAATAAAGGAAAAATTCAAATTCATGCAATAAGAACTGAAAAGAGGGAAATTACTACAGATCTCATGGAAATTCAAAAGATCATGAATACCTACTTCAAAAATCTCTACTCACACAGAGTGGAAAACACAGAGGTAATGAACAGATTTATAGAAGCCTATGAACACCAAAGCTCAATCAAAAAGATATAACAATTTGAATAACCCAATATCAGCTATTGAAATTGAAAATGTGATTAAAAACTTACCAACAAAGAAAATCCCAAATCCTAATCGATTCATGGCTGAATTCTACAAGAAATTTAGAAAAGGTTTGATGCCAGTCCTCAATAAACTGTTCAATGAAATTGAAAGGCAATCAATCCTCCCTAACTCATTAGGGAGGCAAGTATTACTCTGATACCAAAACCAGAGAAAGACCCAACCAAAAAGCAAAACAATAGGCTAAACTCACTAATCAACATTGATGCAAAGACTCTCAATACTGGCAAATAGAATGCAGTAATTCATCAAGAAGATTATATATCATAACCAAGTGGGATTTATTCCAGGAATGCAGCAATGGTTTGACATATGCAAATTAATAAATGTAATACATCATATCAACAGAGCCAAAAACAAAAGCCACATAATTATCTCAATAGATGCAGAAAAAGCTTTTTTTTCTTTAAGTTTTATTTAAGGAGAAAAAAGAAAAAAAACAGAAAAAGGGTACAAGTTATACAGAATTTCAGAAAAAATAAACAGTAGGAAATCATAGTTAATAGATTACATATTGTCATCTTAGAAAGAGTTGTTCAAGTTACAAAATTAAAGCATATAGAATGGACATTCAAACAGTGAGACTGCAAACAGTTCTGTTCAATGATCCAATAAAAACTCAGTAATATGGTTACCTAGCAGAAAAAGCTTTCGATAAAGTCCAACACTTGTTTATAATAAAAACCTTTGAGAAACTCAGAAGAGATGGTAGCTACTTCAATCTGATAAAAGCCATTTATGATGAATAAATAGCCAACATTATACTAAATGGATGAAAAATGAAAACTTTCACTCTAAAATCAGGAACAAGACAAGGATGTCCACTATCTTATTCAACATAGTTCTGGAAATATTAGCCAGAGCAATAAGACAAGAGACAGAAATAAAAGGAATAAAGATAGGAAAGGAAGAAGTTAAATTATCACTATTTGCAGATGACATGAGACTCTACATAGAAGACCCCCAAAAACTCCATTAAAAGATTGCTAGAGT
This sequence comes from Cavia porcellus, assembly GCF_034190915.1. Classification (NCBI taxonomy): domain Eukaryota; kingdom Metazoa; phylum Chordata; class Mammalia; order Rodentia; family Caviidae; genus Cavia; species Cavia porcellus. The sequence goes on from NW_026947508.1 coordinate 36,529,860, forward strand.
TAATAAACAAATTCAGCTGTGTAGATGGATACAAAGTCAACACTTAAAAATCAATAGCATTCCTGTACACAAACAAAAAACTCACTGAGAGAGAAATTATGGAAATATCATCTTTCACAATAGCATCTAAAAAAATGAAATACTTAGGAGTCAACCTAACCAAGAATGTAAAAGACCGATATGCTGAAAATTATACTAGTCTTAAAAAGGAGATTGAAGAGGATATTAGAAAATGGAAGGATATTTCTTGCTCTTGGTTAGGAAGAACCAACATTGTGAAAATGGCCATACTCCCAAAACTGTTATCCAGATTTAATGAAATCCCAATCAAAATATCTTTAACATACCTCACAAATCTAGAGAAAACATTCCTAAAATTCATTTGGAAACAGAAGCAATCTTGAATAGCAAAGGTGATTTTTGGTAACAAAAGCAAAGTGGGAGGCATCTCAATTCCTGACTTGAAACTGTACTACAAAGCTACAGTGATAAAATCAACATGGCACTGGCAAAGAAATAGACCTGAGGATCAGAGGGAACAGATTAGAAGATTCAAACACAACTACAAAACACACTCAGCCATCTTATATTTGACAAAGAAGCTAACCATGTTCAATGGAAGGATAGCCTCTTTAATGAATGGCGTTGGAACAACTGGATTTCCACATGCCAAAAACTGAAACTAGACCCATGCCTATCACCATGCACTAAACTAAAGTCAAAATGGATCAAAGATCTAAATATTAAAACAGAAACACTAAATCTACTGGAAGACAAGGTAGGTAGAAATCTTAGAGACATAGGAGTAGACAGAGAATTCATGAACAAAAATGCAAACCACATGAGAAATAATTCAAAGAATCAAAAACTGGGATCTCATATTACTTTGCACTTCAAAAGAAATCACCAACAAAGTAAAAAGAATGGGTAAGAATTCTAACCAGCAATCCTTCAGACAAAGGACTAATATCCAGAACATATAAAGATTTGAAAAACTTCAACCTCCCCCACCCCAAGTTTAAAGACCCTTTCCAAAAATGAACATCTGAGACGAACACACATTTCTCAGATGAAGATATACAAACAGCAAATAAATACATGAAGAAATGTTCACCATCACTGGTCATTTGAAACTGCAAGTTAAAACAGCATTGAGATTTCATCTCACTCTGGAAAGAATGGCTGCCATCAAGAAATCAACTGATAACAAATATTGGCGAGGCTGGGAGAGAGAAGGAACACTTCTCCACTGTTGGTGGGAGTGGAGATTGGTGCAGCCACATGGAAATCAGTATGGAGACTCCTCAAAAGCATAGGATTGGAAGTTCCACTCAATCCAGCCATTCCCCTCCCGGGTATTTTCCCAGAAAAATTGAAAAAGTCGCACACAGCAATATATGTGCACCCATGTTTATAGCAGCACAATTTGTAATAGCTACATCTTGGCAACAACCAAAATGCCCATCAACCACAGAGTGGATGTGGTATTTTTATATAATAGAATATTACTCAGTTGTAAAAAAAGAATAATCTTGAGGCTTTTATAAGAAAATGGATACAACTTGAGATTATCCTCGTAAGTGAAATAAATAAGTCTCACATTTATAAATATCACTTTGTCTCTCTAGTGAAAAAATAATAAAAACTGAAGGAACAGTAAGATCCAAAATGTGTAATAGATATTGTGATAATGAAAGGGAAAGAAAGTGCTCTAAAGGATATACCTGCATGTATGCTTAAGTGTGTAAGATAGATAACCATACTTAAATTTTTGTTGTTTTATCTAACAAAATGGTTTGTACTGTCATTTGAATACCTATCCACATTTTATATTTTGATTTTTTAACTTAAACAACTATTTCTAAGATGACAATATGTAATTTATCAACTAGTAATTTCTTAATTAGTAATATGTAACATTTCTACTCTTTTTTTCCGGTTTTGCTTTTTTCTCTAAATAAAAAAAAGACCATAGTGTTTGTTGAGGCTTACAGAGACTAGGAAGCTGTGTCCACTGACCCTCCTAGATCCAGGAGCATCAGTGAGGCTCACAGGGGCTGGTAAGCTTTGCCCAGTGAACCACCCACACTTAGGAACTATCAGTGAGGCTTGCAGGGACTAGGAAGATGTTCCTAGTGACCACCACTCCTGGGAACCATCTCTGAGGCTTTTGGGGGATGGGAGTCTGCATCCAGAAACCAAAAATCATCTGGAAACTCTTAGTGAGATTTGTGGAGACCAGGAAGCTGTGCCCAGTGACCCACAGTCATCCAGGAACCATCTCTGAGGACCAAGGAGACTGGGTGTCTGCACCGAGTCACCAGCAGTAATCTTGGAAACCTCAGTGAGGTTTTCAGGAACCATTCTGTGAACAGTGACCCATCCATACCTGGGAACACTCTCTGAGGCCTTCAGGGACCAAGAGTCTATACTCTGTCTATACTCAGTCATCCAGAAACACTCAGGGAAGTTCACATGGATGGGAAGCTGTGCCCAATGACCTGCCCACACCCAGGAACCATTAGTGAGGCCCATGGAAATCTTCACCTAGCTGCACCCAGTCATCCAGGAAACCTCAGCAAATCCCAAAGGAATGTGAAGCTATGCCCTTGACCTGCCTACACTGAAGAACCATCTCTGAAGCCTGTGGGGACTGGAAGTCTGTGCCCAGCAACATTCAGTCACCAAGCAACACTCATGGGGAGTAGGAGTCTGCACCCAGTGTAGTTTTCCAGGAACCCTTGGTAAGGCCTTCAGGGACTAGAAGTCTGTACCAAATGACCAGTCCACATCCAGGAACAATCTCTGAGCCCATGGAGACTGACAATCTGTGCTCAGCAACCCACAGTAATCCAGAACCCTTGGTGAGACCTCAAGAGACCTGGAGCTTTCACCCAGAGACCCAAAACCATTAGCAATGATCTGTGAGGCCCACTGCTGGACAACCAATCAGCAGGGAAGCAACAAGGATTTGGCATCTGGCTGATCCAGAGGAACACAGAAAAATGCTGAAACAACTTCCGGGAGAACATGTTGGACAGATGACAGTAGCTATGGAGGCTCTCTGAGAAAGCCAGCTTAGAATCCAGGAATGGTGCGGTGTGAGGAGTCCTAAACAAGGGGAGATATACCCTGCTGACCCAAGAACAAACTAAGTTGAGAGAAACCAACTGGATATGCAATCCCGGTGCTATAACCGGAACAGATAAAATCTCATCGTGGAAGCTGGAACCCGCGCCACTGGAAGCCATGGTTTTAATTTCCTGCTGTCACTGCTGCGTCTGAATCGGCACAGCAGGGAGAGAGATGCGTGAAGGCTCTAAGAACGAGAATTGGGGAATGGAGAAGTTGAGAGTGGGACTGGTGGGGAGCCCTGCATCGACCTGCAGTGAGTGAGAGGAACAGGGACCCCTCCATAGACTAGGAGGCTTCAACAGAGGACATTCTGGGACCAGGAAGACTAGCCGGAACAGGACACTGCAGTGACTTTAGTCACTATTCCCCTCTCAAGCAGGATTGAGAGGGAGCTCTGACCTGGGTGATGTCACAGACAAAGATCCAGTAGGCTAGCCCAAACCAGGTCCCAGTGCTTGATGGTGCACCCTAGCAGTGAAGCCTTCAGTAGGTTGACCTGGAGGGGTGGGCCCAGCAGAGGCTGCCCAGGTCTGTGTCTCCCTAGTACTCTGCAGTGGGCAGGAACACCTAGCCAGCAGATTCAAACAAACTGTAACAGACAAAGAGAGAGAAAAAAAACTGGGCCTCCTATATACGCTTGTATGGAAGGAACAAAAAGTATGGGAAGAGGGAGCAACAAAAAAGGGTCCTCACTCCCCAATCCTGAGAACACTGATCCAGGAAAGGTAAATGCAAAGGAGAATGAGGACAGGAAACATGCAATATCAGACACGGCACCAATAGACATAAAGCAATATCTCCGGAGCCTCATAGACAAGTTCAAAAGTGAAGTATTTAACGAAATAAAGCAAGATATAAGTAGAATAGTTAGAGAAATACTAAGCACTACTCAAGAAAAAACAGATGGTGGAATGGAAGAACAGAAAAAAAGGGGAGAATTGTTTGATAGAGAAAATAGAAAAAACATAGAATACATAAAGCAGGTTCAAAGAGATTACCAGGAAACTAAAAACTCTATTTTTTAAAAATTTTATTTAAGGAGAAAAAAAAAAGCAGAGAAAGGGTATAAGTTATACAGATTTACAGAAAAAAAAATAAACAGTAGGAAGTCACTAGTTAATGGATTATATATTGTCATCTTAGAAATAATTGTTCAAGTCACAAAATTAAAGCTTGTAAAGTGGACATTCCAACAGTGAGACTGCAAAGAGTTCTGTTCAATGATCCAACAAAACTCAGTGATATCATTATCTATCTTATACACTTATATATACATGCAGTTATATGGTTTAGAGCACTTTCTTTTCCTCTCTTTTGTACAATGACAATTACCCATTTTGGGTTTTGTTGCTCCCACAGTTCTTATTACTTTTTTGGAAGGGAGTAAAACCAAATGTGACATAACAGAACAGAGTCAATCAAATCAAAAGGGTGGACATAATAGAAAATGTAAAAGCATAATACAAGGTGATCAACAATGGTTACCATAATGCCTCCCGCTATCTCTAATAGAATTGCCTATATCATCAGTTATAATAAAATTGAACAAAACAGTAAAGAACAAAACCAACAAAACCAAAACATTGGAGACATTATAGGTCTTCAAAAGTAGATAATAGTCAATGAGAATGGGCGTTATAATGAATCTCACTATCTTCACAGCTGTTGCTTAAACTTTTGAACCTGGTACTATCAAGCAAAACAGAATAGGGGGACATCAGTCAAAAACAAGATGGTGAGAGTAATACAGGGCTTTAAATCAAGATAATGGAAAGTCAAAGTGGGTTACTATATTATATCCTGCTATTTTTTATTTATTTTTCCCTTAATTAAAAGGATAAAAATTAAAAAGTAAATAATGAAGTGGAGATTGAGATAAAAGAGGGCATAACAGCAAAACAGCGCAGATCAAAACATAACCATTTAAGCACAATAGTGTTTCACCACAAGATAATCCTGTCATAAAAGTAGTTACCATATTGTCTCTTCCTTGAAATATTTGAGTGTAACTTCGTATACTGTAGCATCAAATATATCAAAACAATGTAAAACCATTTAAGAGAAAGACAGCATTACAGGGTATTTAGAATCAACCAACAGAAAACAAACAATGGTTTCTTTATAATCTCCTTGTCTTTAAAATTTTTTGCTTATACTATCATACATAATAAAATCCAATAAGATACAACCTGTTTAGACCAATGGAGACAGAACAAAAGCTTGATGAGACTTCAAAACAAGATGATACTAAATCAGTATTACCTATTGAGACGTCATTTTCTCCAAAATAGCTGTTCCTATCATCCAATCTTCTCTGCCTCATTTCTGTTGAGCTCTTTTTCTGTCATTAGTTGTCAGTTTGTCTTCTTCATTTTGTTTTCTGCTCCATTCATTGTGGCCTCTCTGCCACTATTTCTGGATTCTTTGTATTTTTCTTTTTTAGAATATCCTGTAGTATTCTCTGAAGAGTTGAATTGGCGGTTGCATATTCCCCTAGTTCCTCTTTATCCTGGAAGCACCTTGTTTTTCCATCAATTTCCAGGGATAGTTATGCAGGATATATCAATCTTGGCTGGAGATTATTATCTTTCAAAGCTTGAATTATTTCCCCCCATGCTCTTCATGATTTGATGGTTTGTGCAGAGAAATCTGCTGTAATTCTGATGGGTGTTCCCTTGTAAGTGGTCTGTTTCTTGTCTCTGACAGCTTTTAATATTCTGTTCTTGTATTGAATTTCTGGAATTTTAATTATTATATGCCTGGGTGTTGCTCTGTTTGGGTTGTAGGTGGCTGGGGTCCTGTATGCTTCATACAACTGAGTATCTTTACCTTTTGCTAAATTAGGAAAATTCTCCTGGATTATTTCTGTGAGTAGCTTTTGTAGTTCATTTGTTTGTGTCCCTACTTCTTCTTTTATGTTCTTAATTCTTAAGTTATGGATCCTCTTATCATCTTCTAGTCTTTGTATTATTGTTTGTTTCTTTGTTACTTTTAAGAAGTTTTTCATTTCATTCTCCCATATTACAAATCTGCCCTCCAGTTCAGATAGTCTGTCCTTGGTTTCTTTCAAGTTGTTATGCCAGTTTTCAATAGAGTTTTTAGTTTCCTGGTAGTCTCTTTGAACCTGCTTCATGTATTCTATGCTTTCTCTATTTTCTCCATCAAACAATTCTCCCCTCTTTTTTCTGATCTTCGATTCCACCATCTGTTTTTTCTTGGGTGGTGCTTAGCATTTCTCTAACTATTCTGCGAATTTCTAGCTTCAGGTCATTAATAACTTCATTCCTGAACTGATCTATGAGGCTCTCTAGATGGCGCTTTATGTCTATTGGTGCGGTGTCCGCTATTGCCTGTTTCTCAGGATTGGGGGCTGAAGGGCCTTTCTTGTTGCTCCCTCTTCCCATATTCTTTGTTCCTTATATATGCAAGTGTATATAGGAGGCCCAGCTTCCTTTCCTGTCAGCCACAGTCTGATTGAATTGTGCCGGCTAGGTGTTCCCGCCCACTGCAGCACACCAGGAAGTTGGAGACCAGGCAGCCTATGCGGGGCCCGCCCCTCCAGGTCACCCTCAGGCTCTGGGATCTGGGTTGTGCTAGCCTACTGGGTCTTGGCCAGCAGCATCACGTAGACTGGGCACTTCTCACCAATCCCGCTTGAGAGGGGGATACGTGGCTGAAGTCGCTGCAGCGCCCTGCTCCTGCAAGTCTGCCCAGTCCCAGAATGTCCTCTGTTGGAGTCTCCCAAACCGTGGGAAGAGTGTCAGTTTCTCTGACACCTCACCGCAAGTCAATGCACAGCTTCCCGCCCATCCTGTTTTCAACTCCATTCGCCGATTCCCATTCTCAGAGCTTCCACGCGTCTCTCTCCCTGCCGAGCCGATGTAGACACTGCCGCCACGTGGCGGGAAACCCAAATCGTGGCTTCCAATGCCGTGGGCTCCAGCTTCCACACTGAGGCTTTTGTGTTCCTGTTATAGCACCAGGATTGCACTCCAAGTTGGTTTCTCTCAGCCCAGTTCGTTCTTGGGTCAGCAGGGCATATCTCCACCTGCTCACGACTCCTTACTCCACACCATTCCTGAATTCCAAGCTGGTTCTTTCAGAGAGCCTCCATAGTTGCTACTATCTGTCTGCCATGTTCTCCCGGAAGTCTAAAAACTCTATTGAAAACTGGCATAACAGCTTGAAAGAAACTAAGGACAGATTATCTGAACTGGAGGACAGATTTGTAATGTGGGAGCATGAAATGAAAAACTTCTTAAAAATAACAAAGAAACAAACAACAATAATACAAAGGCTGGAAAATGATAAGGTGATTCCTAGATGTATCATTTTTCTTGAAGCTACTGGTAATGGTATCGGTTTCATAATCTCTTTCTCATCCCATTTATTATTGGTGTACACAAATGCTAATAATTTCTGTGTGTTGACTGTTCACTCTGCTACTCTGATGTAGTTGATTATGACTTCTAAGTGTTTTTGGTGGTTATTTGGATACTCTATATAGTAACATGTCATCTGCAAAAATTTCAGGTTTTCCTTTCATGTAAGAATGTTCTATTTCCTTGTGTAGCCTAATTGTTTGGGCTAATACTTCAAGTAATACTTTGAATAGGAGAGGTTATGGTGGACATCCTTGGCTTCTTCTTAATTTGGGGGAGAATGATTGTAGTTATTCCCCATTTAGTATGATGCTGGCTATTTATTTTTCATACGTAGCCTTTATTTTAATCAGGTACAGTCTTTTTGCTTCTTTTTTTAGCCTTTTTAAGTTTTTTGGTGCTAAGGACTGAACACAGGGCTTCTTCTTGCTAGACAAGCATTCTACCACTAAGCTAAATCCCCAACCCCAAGTATAGTCCTTTTATATCTGATTATTCGGAATGTTTTTTATGAAGTGGTGTTGGATTTTGTCCAAAGAATTTTCTGCATCAACTGATATATTTAACTATGTTAAACTATCCTTGGTCACTGGAATCTACTTGATCACAGTGTATCATCTTTTTATAATGTGCTGCATTCTATTTGATATCTTGCTAAGGATTTTTGCATCTATGTTCATTAAAGAGCCTGGTGTATATATTCTTTTTTCAGTTGTACCTTTATGTGGTTTGGGGACCTGGGTGATACTGGCTTCTAGAAACACATTTGGTAGTGCTCCATCCCATTCAATTTCTTTGAAGAATTTCCAGAGTAGTGATAGATAATATCTTAAAATTTTGTAGAATGCAGCTACAAAACCACCAGATCCTGTGATTTTTTATCATTGGTAGATTCTTTATTGAGATACTTTCATTGCCTGTTATTTTGTCGGGAAGCTTATGTATATCTTCTTGGGTTACTTTTGCTGGATGTGTGTGTCTAGAAAGAGGATAATTTCCTTAAAATTCTAATTTGCTAATTTGTTAGAATATAATTTTTTACTAATTACTATCTTTTGGATTTTGATAGTGTCTACTGTAATTTTCTTTTTCATTTCTAATTGCATTAATGTGAGTCTTTTCTCTCTCTTGGTGAGTCTTGCTGAGGACTTCTCCATTTTACTGTTTTTTAAAATATTCTGATGTATTTTTATTTTAAAAATAAAAAAGATTAAAATGACACAGAATTTAAAAATAGAAAATCAGCACTAGTTAATATGTTGCATAGCGTTATCCTGAAAGCAGTTGTTCAGATTACAAGATTTAAGCATAAAAATTATCAGAAAATCAAACAATGAAAACACAAACTGTTCTTCATAAACAGAGACTAGCAGTATAGTTATCTGTTTTGTATATATTTACATACACACATTTATATGTATACATATGTACATACATAATCTTTTCTCTTCTTTTTGTTCTCCTTTCCTCTATCCCAGTTGTTCTTTCCTTTTGAAAACTTTCCCTTTCATTTTAACAATATATATTGTACATTTTAGATCTTATTTACACTTTCAGATTTTTTTCATTTACACAAGCTTGATCTATTTCACTTATGAGTATGGCCTCAAGTTGCATCCATTTACTTTTAAAAGCCTTGAGTTTAACCTTCTTTATAGCTAATACTCCATTGTATAAAAATACCCCATCTTTTAATCCATTCCATGGCATTTGCATTGTTTCCATGGTCGCTGTTACAAAAATTGTGCTGCTACAAACATGGGTGCACATATATTGCTGTGGCATGATGTTTTCACTTCTGGAAAAATACTGAGAAGAGGAATAGCTGGATTGGATGGGACCTCCAATCCTAGTCTTTTGAGGAATTTCCACAGTGGCTGTATCAGTCTACACTCCCACCAACAATGGAGAAGTGTTCCTTATTCCCCACAGACTTACCAACATTTGTTATTCATTGATTTCTTGATATTAGTCATTCTTCCTGGAGAAAGATGAAATCTCATAGTTGTATTATTGCATATTTCATTCTTCTATTAGCATTTGTCTTATATAGTTGGATGCTCTCATACATGGTGTATATATGTTTATGATTATTATCTCTTCCTCTTGAGTTTTTCTCCTCACAAGTTTGTAGTGACTTTCTTCATTTCTTCTGATCATTTTTGGTTTGAAGTTCACATTGTCTACAAACAGAATATCTACCTTTGAATTTTTTCTGAGATCTTATCCCATGGAATATTGTTTACTATCTTTTGACTTTTGGTCTATGAATTTCCTTCTGAGTTAAATGCGTTTCTTGTATGCAGTATATTGTTAGATTGTTTCTATATGCATTCTGCCAGTTTGTTTCTTTTGACTGCTGAATTGAGGCCATTTACATTGATGATTATAACTGATACGTATTGGCTTTTTTTATCATACTGTTTTCCTTTAATTGCTTGCACTGCCTGGTGGTTTCTTTCTGTTGTTGTTTTTGGAATTGTGGTCATTTTTATCTCTGTCTAGAATATTTTTCATTACTCATTCTAGGATTGATTTGGACATGAATTACTGCAGTTGTTATCATGGAAGTATCTTATTTCTCCATTAATTTTGAGAAATAGGTTTTCAGAGTATATCAATCTGGATTGAAATTGGTTTTTTTTTCAGGGCTTGAAATACTACACTTTAAGCTTGTCTTAACTTGAGGGTTTACTTTGAGAAGGGTTTACATGAAGGAATTCCAATGGGATTTCCTTTATAGGTGATTTCTAGTACATGAAATATTGTTTTCCATCTTTTATCTTTTAGCCTATGAATATCTTTTGGATTAGATGAGTATCTTGAATGCAACATATTGTTTGCCTCTGTTTTTCTTTACTGAGTCTATCATTCTCTGCCTTTTCATAGGAGAAGTGAGGCCCTTAAACATTGTGAGACATTACTGAGAAATGCTGATTATTTACTACCATTAATTTCTTTGTCTCATCATGTATCATTTGCTTTTCTCTTCCTGATGTTTTTCATTACTATATGCACATGGATTGCACTACTTTCCTCTATATTTTTAACTGTGGCCAAATCATTGTTTCTGTCAAAAATATTCTCGAGTATTTTCTTTAAAACTGGTTTAGTACTCATATATCTTCTGAGCTGGTTGTTTTCATGGAAATATCTTATTTTTCCATCTATTGGAAATATAGTTTTTTGGGTAAGTTAATGTAAATTGGAAGTTGTTCACTTCTAGGGCTTGAAATGTATCACACCAAGCTCTTCTGATCTTCAAGATTTGTGCTGAGAAGTCTGCTGTCATTCTAATTGAGTTACTTTTATATTTGATTCTCTGGTTTTCTCTGGTACCTTTCAAATTCTGATTCTTTGCTGAATATCTGTGAATTTAATAAGATATGCTTTGGTGAACTTTTTTCATGATAATTATTTCATTGTCCTATTTTTTCTTTCAGGTGATATATTCCATTCAATCCAACCGGGATTGGGAGGAATAATTAGAGGAATAATTTAGAGGAAGGGTGGACAGGAATGGTAAGGAAAACTTCTTTGGGGTCTAAGTCTAAGAGTAATTTGTATTTCCTGCATTTCAAGAGAGAATTTTATGCATTTCTGCCACTAGAGGCTGAATTGGGACTGCAGCCTCATTAAGGAGCTGGAGAATTTTCAGTATCCAATATTCTTGTAAAATGTTCACCACAGGGACATTGAAAGTGTTGTGAGGGTACTCATAAGGTCATAGAAGGTCATGTTTGAGAAAACTATGCATGAGAGCTGTAGAACTTTACAAGCCTCTTTGATAGGATATGATCTTTGGTTGGAAAATTTTCTGGGAACTTCTAAAAGATTTATGAATAATGGCATCTCTAAATATGTGATTTCAAGTATTCTATTATATATCAGCAGAAATTTCAACTAACTAATTAGTCAGCAAGGTCTTCTATAGTCTTTATAAGTAAAAATACTCGTCTTTGCAATTTTGAAGACTACCTCCCAATTTTAATTTTAAAATTTCTTCCTAATAAGGGGGTAAGATGCAGGAGACAATTAAAATCTCATTTGATAATTGAGCCAATATGTCAAAGCAGGCATAAAGAAGCTCTGGATAGACCTTCTTCCCAATTATAGTAATAGATCTAGAAAACTTTTTGCCAGAGAAGGTAATTAAAACAGAGCAAGCATCACCTGCATGAATTTTGAGTTGAATTTGCTAACTCATGATGCGTAGTGTTGTCAGAGGTTTCTCACAGGACACAAAAATGTCTGTGGACAGGACGACTGCAGTTTGCCCAACCCACTCCAACACTTTTTGTCAGATTGTAAGATGTGGGTATCAAGTGCTCGAGCTCTTCTCAGGGGATCAGGACAGGCAATCCTCCAGTGCCATGTAAAAGCCATATCAGCCTCTTGACATGCAAACAAAACTCTAGTGTTGGCATAGTAGAGTCAGTGGCTAGTGTGTGATTTAATTTCATTTAAAGCAAAAACCCTTTCCTTTTTTTTTTTTTTTTTTTTTTTTTTTTGTCTTTTTCCCTTTTATTGGTACCGGGGATCGAACTCACGACTGCCTGCTTGCAAGGCAGGTGCTTATGCCACTGAGCTAAATCCCCAGCCCCAAAAACCGTTTCCTTGATAGGCACTTGGATTTTTGTGTGTCTTGGGGGCGCTTCAAGCACTCCCAATTGCAACAGCCATATTTTTTGCCTGCTTTTGCTCTTGGTTCCTTTCCTATTCACTCTCTTCCATTTTCCATAGTTGTGGGGTTGGGCAAGTTTTTGTTTTGTTTTGGTTTGGTTTGTTTTGGGTTTTTTTTGGAAACAAGTTCTCACTATGAAGTTCAAGTTAGTCTTCAATTCCCTATGTAGCCCAAGTTGGCCTCCAACTCCCTGATAATTCTCCTGCCTCAGTCTCCTGAGGGAACTGGTAAATGTACACAACCCATCTTAATTGCTTTTCCCATGAAAATGAATTATCTGCACTATAAGCATATGTTTGACAATGCTTTCTACCCCATCATCTCATATGTCCAGTATACTTTCAGAATTTACAATTTGCATACTTTCTATAATTGTCTGATTTCCCTCCAGTAATAGTTCTCTTACATTTAGATCTGTCATATGAGTACAGAATTCCCTGAGTGTTTACATTTGTAAAGGATGCTCCCAATACAAATGCTTTGATGTTCAGAGGTGCGTATTTCATTAAGGGCATTAAATAGTCAATACGTACATAAAGTTTCCACACGACATGAATATTTTAATACAGAATAAGGACTGAACATTCATGAAACACTTTCTGTATTCTTAATTTATAGGCTTTCTCTCGAGTAGAAGCTGCCTAATATGTTAGTTCAGAGGTGAAATTTTGGTAAAGGCAATACATTGACAGGATATTCTTTTAAAATGAATACTGTCTAAGGCTTGAATTAGTAGGTATGGTGTCAGGAGCCATTGAGGCTGAAATTTGACCATATCTGCAAGGGCTGGTCAGCCAGGTCTGAGAATAAAGCCTGCCCAGATGATGTTGAAAAAACAAGTAATTCCAGGCCCCAAAATACCAAGCCCTTAGCTTGCCATATGTGCAGATTGCTAGGCAAAGTGATGTCATGTGACATTAAGCGGCTAAGCATAAATCAACACTCCTACAATGAGAGTCCAGTTCCTTCCCTACCATTGAGAGAGAGAGGGATCCACCTGACCTCAGCTTTTATCTTTATTTTCTCATCCTCAAAAAGTCTTCCAACTAGCAATATCTAGAGCTGCAGCCAGCCAGTCATGGCAATTAAGGCTGTAACATTACTTGGGTGTTAATTAATGTTTGAGCAACTATGAAAGAATTTTCCTCATTTTTGCATTTGTAGAGTCTGTCTTTAGTGTGAATTCTCTTGGGCCAACTGACTGGAGCAGCATCTGATGCTTTATCACATTCTTTATATTCGCAGGATTTTTCAGAAGTATATATTTTTTGCTACTGAGTTAGATGTAAGATTTAGATAAATACTTTATTATACTTTTTACATTTGTGTGGTCTCTTTTCAGTATGCAATCTCCAGCACTGAGGGAGGGTTGAACAATACATAAAGGATTTGTCATACTCTTTATATTTGCAAAGTTTCTCTCTAGTTTGGGTTCTTGAAATCTGATTAAGATAAGAGATTTGATTAAAGGCTTTGTCACATTCTTCACATTTATAGGACTTCTCTCCACTATGAATTCTCCAGTGTTTAGAAAGATTTTGGCTTCAGTGAAAGGCTTTGGATATTTCTTGTATTTGCAGGGTTTCTCACCAGTATGGGTTCTGTGGTGTTGAGTCAGGTTTGTGATTAGATTAAAGGCTTTGTCACAATCATTGTATTGGTAGAATTTCTTGCCATGAAGAATATTCTGATATTGGACACATGTGGAATAATTTAAAAAGGAATTGCCACATTCTTTGCATTTGTAGGAGTTCTCTCCAGTATGAATTCTCTGAGACTTAGTAATATTTGAGCATTTCTTAAAGGTTTTGCTGAAATGTGGGTATATAGTTATAGAATATTGACCATTGCATTCCAAGACTCTTAGCTTTGCTGTAGAAAGATAAGCAGTGTGACCTAGAGATTGCTAGATCCAGGAAGACCAAGTTTCTGTAGTTTTCTAACACCATTTTTCCATACAAATTCTCCTGGTGAAGGTGCAAGAATGTCCACTCCTCTAGAGTTAAATCAATCCCCACCTCCACAAATGACAACATAGACTGCTTCATTTCTTTGATCTTGGAGACATATTGAGAACTCATTCTTGGCTCCATTTCCAGCACACACCAGAATATCTCACGCCAAGAAATCAGAAGCAATAGCCTCAGGGACACATGGGCAACCTAATTCATTTTTTCACTGACCTCAACCCCCTTTTTGCTACATCATATTCACTTTTTAAATTTTTTTCTCATAAAGGTAATTACCATTAGGGCTGGGGATTTAGCTCAGCAGCATAAGCACCTGCCTGGCAAGCACGAGGTCATGAGTTTGATTCCCAGTATCGCCAAAAAAAAAAAAAAAAAGGTAATTACCATGCAAACATTATGAGGAGGACTAATAGGAAAAAAATATAGAACACTTAAAGAGATTATATTAAATTGAGATGTACTTGATTTAGCATTGTCTATCATGAATTGGTTCTCTTTACATTGTAAGCATCAAATTCTTTCCAGTGTTGAAGGATACAGGCTCAAGGTAGGGGTCAGAGGAATCACTAGGGCTTATGTAAAGCACAGAGAGAAGGGAATTATGGAGAGCACAGAGAAAAGGCTATCTGTGGGGTCCTCTTGAGGGCATCCTCAACAAAAGAAGAGGAATTCTTGAACACTAAGCTGTCCCTATAAAGTCACAAATCTAATCCTAGCTGTATCTGGTGTAGTAAATGCCAACAGAGCATTTTATTTCTCACTTATATCCACAGCCTATGACCCTTTAACATTCACTAACATGTAGGAATCAATCTAGCAATACCTAGAATCATTACACACAAATCAATCTAATGAAGGAAGTAAAGAATATAGAAAGGTATTCCTTAGACATTTTTAGGAAGAGCAAACAGTGAAAGTGCCCAACTCCCAAAATTCTTATAGTTTTAATCTTAATCAAAATATGAATAGGATACCTCACACAATTAGAGAAAACATTCCTAAATTTCATTTGGAACTGGAAGACACCTAGAATGGCAAAATCAATTCTGGGAAACAAAGGCAAGGTATTGCATATTGCTATCTTTAAAATGGTTGCTCAGGTTACCAGACACAGGCTTGCAAAATTGACAGAAAATACGATTTCCTTTTGAGCAGCTTCTTCACTCACCACCAAATCTATTTAACTTTTAGATCTTATTTACTTTCAGTTTCTTACACTAGTGAGACATTACACTGTTTACACAAGGTTTGATTTATTTCACTTATGACTATGGTTTCAAGTTGTACCCATTTAGCTGTAAAAGCCTCAAGTTTACAAATCTTTATGACTGAGCAGTACTCCAGTACTCCATTGGATAAAAATACCTTGTCTTTTATATCTATTCCTAAGTTCACGGATTTTGGCAAATTGTGCTGCTATAAACATGGGTGAACATATATATCACTGTGGTATGATATTTTCAGTTCTTCTGGGAAAATACTCAGAATGGGAATAGCTGCATTGAATGGAACCACTAATCCTAGTTTTTGAGAAAGCTCCACACTGATTATCACCAAAGCTTTACCAGGCTAATTTCCCATCAACAGTGTACAATGGTTTCTTTTTCCCCACAGCCCCTTCAACATCTGTTATTCATTAATTTCTTGATGTTAACTATTCTTTCTGGAATGAGATAGTATCTGAGTGTAGTTTTAATTTACATTTCTTGAATGAACAATGATGTTGAATCTTACTTCTTTATTTATTTGTCATTTGTATTTCTTCAATTCATCATCTCAGATGCTAGTTTTTGTCTTTGGGCTTTGATTTTGGGGGCCTTGATTTTTCTCAGCCCTTTGTATGTTCTAGGTAGAAGTCCTTTGTCAGAGTGAAACTTGGCAAAAAAAAAAAAAAAAAACTTTTCCCGTTCTGTGAGTTTTCTTTTCACTCTGTTGGTGATTTCCTTGGACCTGCAGAACCTTTCTACTAAGATGAGATCTCAGTTGCTGATTCTTTGAAGTATTTAACAGCATCATTTGTTAAACAAGCTATCTTTCTTCCAGTGAATTTTTGTTTGGCACCTTACTCATGGATAAAGTGGTGGAGGGTCTTTGTAGTTATATATGTATATTCTAATCTATTCCATTGATTTCCAGGTCTGTTTTTATTCCAGTATCATGCTGATTTTATCACAGTAGCTTTGTGGTATAACTTCATGTCAGGGATTGTGATGTCTCCTGCCTTGCCTTTGTTACCAAGAATTACCTTTGCCATTATAGGTATCTTCTGATTCTAGCTGAACTTTAGGAATGATTTCTCTAGATCTGTGAGGTATGTTAGTGGTATTTTATTGGAATTTCATTAAATCTGTATAATAATTTTGGGAGAATGGCTATTTTCAAAATGTTTGTTCTTCCTATCCATGAACAAGAAATGTCTTTCCATTTTCTGAGATTCTCATCTGTTTCTTTCTCAAGAGTACTGCAATTTTCACTGAATAGATCTTTACTTCTTTTGTTAGAGTACTCCCTAAGTATTTCATTTTCTTGGATGCTATTGTGAATGGTGTAGCTTCTCTTATTTCTCTCTCAGTGGGTTTCTTGTTTGTGTACAGGAACACTATTGATTTTTAAGTGTTGACTGTATCCAGCTACATTACTGAATTTAGTTATTATATCTAGAAGTCTCTTGATGGAGTTTTGGGGTCTTCTATGTAGAGTATCATGTCATCTGCAAATAATGATAGTTTAACCCCTTCCTTTCCTATCTTCATTTCTCTTATTTCTCTCTCTTCTCTAATTGCTCTGGTTAATATTTCCAGCACTATATTGAATAGGAGTAGTGATAGTGGACATCCTTGTCTTGTTCCTAATTATATAGTGAAAGTTTTCCAGTTTTGACCATTTAACATGATACTGGCTGTAGGTTTGTCATAGATGGCCTTGATCCAATTGAGGTAAAGACCATCTTTTCTAATTTTCTATAAGGTTCTTAATGTGAATGAGTGAAAGACTTTATCAAATGCTTTTTCTGTATCTATTGAGATGATCATGTGATTCCTATCTTTGGTTCTAATAATGTGAAGTATTACATTTATTGACGTGCATATATTGAAGCATCATTGCATTCCAGGATGAATCCCACTTGGTCATGGTGTATGATCTTCTTGATGACTTACTGCATTCTGTTTGCCAGTATTTTATTGAGGAGTTTTTCATCTATGTTCGATGGGGAAATTGGCTTAAAGTTGTCTTTTTATGGTTGGGTCTTTCTCTGGTTTTTGTATTAGGGTAATACTTGCTTCCAGAAATTAGTTAGGGAGAATTGTTTCCCTTTCAATTTCATTGAAGAGTTGAGGAGTGTTGGCATTAAGTCTTCCTTTAATTTCTTGTAGAATTCAGTTGTGAATCCACCAAGGCACAAGCTTTTCTTTGTTGGTAAGGTTATAATTATATTTTCAATTTTATTAACTGAAATTGGGTTATTCAGTAGTTTTACATCTTCTTGATCCAGCTTTGGTAATTCATGTGTTTCTTGGTATTGGGTCCTGACCTAGATTCCCAGTCTCCCAAATGAATGTATGGTGGAGGTTTACATAAAATGAGAAAAGTGATATTATTTTAGGGCTCCAAGAGGTTCAAAACCCTTTAGCTGAGCTCAAGACTCTGAGGGCTGTTGGGACTGGAAATCCCATTTATTCCAGCTATTCCACTTCTAGGCATATTCCCAGAAGAACTGAAAGCATCATACCACAGTGATTTATGTGCACCTATGTTTATAGCAGCACAATTTGTAATCGCCAGATCTTGGAAACAACCCAAGTGCCCATCAACTGAGGAATGGATAAAAAAGTTGTGGTATTTCTATACAATGGAGTATTATTCAGCTATAAAGAAGGATCACATTGAGATATTTATCAATAAATGGGCGCAGCTTGAGACCATACTCATAAGTGAAATAAATCAATCTCGCATGTGTGAATACCGAATAGTTTCCCTAATGTAAGCAATGATTCAAATATATAAAAATATGTGGTAATCATGATTCCCCATTAGGTGGCCTTGAAGCCTTATAAAGTTTTCACTCATTAATTAGAAAGGCTTTATTCTGGGCTTCTTGATATGAAAATATTTGAAGCTAGAGTATATGAAGTTTTACCCAAATATTTCAAGGAAAAAGACACTATGGTAACTACTATTAAGTCAGGTTATAAGGTGGTGAAGTACTAGGTTATTGAAACAGTCATGCTGTGACCTCTATTGTTATATTGTTATGTCCTGTTTTATCTCAATCTCCCCCTTATTGTTTCAAAAAAAATTATTTAGTCATTTCTTATGTTTGTCTTAATTAAAGAAAAATTCAAAAAAATAGGATATATAAATAGTAACTCTTTTTGATTTCCTATTAACTTGTTTTGAAGTCCTGTAGTACTCCCACGATCTTGTTTTGACTGATTAGACTCTGTTCCATTCTATATGATAGTATCAAGTTTGAAGACATAGGCAACTACTTTGAAGACAATAAGATTCACTAAGATACCCATTCTGGTTTGACTATTGTCTTCTTTGGAAGTCCTGTAATGTTTACAATGCCTAAGTTTTATTGGTCTTGTTCTCTACTGTTTTGTCCAACTTTATAATATCTAATAAGATAGACAATTCTTTTTAAGGAAACAAGGGACAACGTTGATAACCATTGTTGATAAACTTGTACTCTGTTCTACACCATGTGCTATGTCTATCCTTGGTATTGACTGACAGCTTTGTTTTGCCATATTTGACTGTATTCTCCCCCCCCCCCAAAGAAAGTAATAAGCACTAAGTAATAAGCACTAATAAAATCCAAGATGTGTAAATTTTGTTGTAAAAAAGAGAGGGAAAAAAAAAAAAGAAAAAGAGCTCTAACGGATATAACAGCAAGTGTGTTTGGGGGTGTTAAATAGCTGACTTTATCAATGTTTTTGGAACATTGAACACAGCTGTTTGCAGTCTCCCTGTTTGAATGTCCACCTTGTGTTCTTTGATACTGTGATTTGAGGAACTATTTTCAAGAAAATAGTGTGTAATCTACTAGCAGGTAATTTCTTACTGTTATGGTTTTTTGTTTTGTTTTGTTTTGTTTTGTTTTGTTTTGTAGTTCTGTATTGCGTGTACCCTTACGCCGCTTTGGTTTGTTTTGTGTTTTTCTCTTTTTCCTCTTAAATTAAAAAAAAAAAAAGACTCTGAGGGCTAACACAAAGACTTCTCTGGACCACCCACTTTATTAGGTCCAACAACAAGAGGTAGGGAAACTGAGGAAAGTTTCCTCAATGAGCAGGACCTTGGGAGTCACTTCAAGGATGTCCCCAAGTAATGAATCATGTCAATTTAGTAGAACTGTCTTGTCATGAAGACATGGGAGGAGTGAGACTGTAGGAATAATTTCTGCAGCTGCAGTCCCTATCTACTTAACTGATGTTTGAGCCAAGTGTCCCCAGCTATGACCTTATCTTACCCTTTGGGTATCTCTGGCCTCATAAGTCACTACAGGCCTCAGCCAGAACTAGTGATTCATAAAGGTTCACTTACCATGAATCAGCTCGCACCATCAGGCAAGGGGCCAAGATCTAGGACAGGCTCACAGATAAACACAGAAAGCCAATTAGTTAGTTTTAAATCCTGCTCAGAGCTGCTTCATAGTGGTCTCCAACATCTCTTCCCTTTTGTTTTTGTACAATAGCTGGATCAGGGTAAGACATGGTTGACTATTGTCTACAAGTTGGCCCATCTTGGCTCCTCTTTGATAGACTATAAATAGAATAAGAAGAAACACACAGATTACTCCAAGTATGCCAATATAAAGCCAGAAGTGTGCCATCAGATAGTTGAATGTATTTAACTGATCTGAAGCATCAAAAAAATTTGTCCCAATCTTGAATTTGTTCGTCAAATTTTTGGGCTTGTTGGGACATTGACAACCCCTCCTTCTGGAGTATATTGATATCCATAGTAACATTTTGAAGAATAGCTCCTTGTACATGCTTTTTTATATCCAAGTATGCAAAGATTTGTTATAATGCAAAAGAGTTACACAGAAATGAGTGGCCTTATAAAGACACAATTTAAGAAGTCAAGTCTAGTTCATGATGTCTCAGGTGAAGAATCTTCCCAAAGAGTCTAAGTAGTGGTGGATCAGAGACATAAGTCCATTACTCTACTCCTGAGACAGGTTTCATATATACAGATACTGGCAGCAGAACCACTAAGGCAATCAAAAGGTTTTTAGAGGTTGGTGGAATTCCCCTTTTGGTGACTATATCTCTAGCCTCATGATTATTGCTTGGATGTCATACCCCTGGATCACTTGCTTCTCTCATGATCTATTGGGGGAGGTGGAAGTCAATTTTCTGGCTCATTGGCAGGTCTCCCTGGGCCCAGGTTGGCTGAGTAGTCACATAAGACTGTCTTCAGCATTAGTTGTGTCTTCCATTAAGGATGCATATTTCTCATGATTTGTCACCAGTTAAGACACAAGCATAACCTCACTTCCATGTTATTAGCTGTATTGATCTTTTAAAGTTTAAATTAAGCACAGAAAAGGCAAAACTTGGTCTATCTGTGGAAAAAAATAAGAATGTTAAAAGAGCAATCTTTTAAATCAATTATGATGAGGGGCTGGGGATTTAGCTCAGTGGCATAAGCGCCTGCCTTGCAAGCAGGCGGTTGTGAGTTCGATCCCTAGTACCAATGAAAAAGACAAAAAAAAAATCAATTATGATGAGAGGCTAGTCTCTGTGACCTGCAATTGAATCTGGCAGTCCTGGCTGCAGTGCCCCACAGGAAGCAAGCAAGCATTTACAGCTCTTAAATCTTTTTACAACTTCCATTTGCCTGACTTCTTTGGAATAACAAAGACAGGAGTATTCCAAGGGCTAACTGAGCTTTCTAAATGTCCTAGCTGCAATTGTTCTTTAACTAATTTGTGTAATTGAGTTAGCTTCTCCTTTTTAAGGGGCCATTGGTCTACCCCAACAGGCTCCTTCATTTTCCACTGTAAAGGCAGAGCTATTTGGGGGGAGTGAAGCATCAATGGCCCTTGTCAAAAAAACCTGTGGATATCTAATACCATGCCTGTCATTTTTTAGATGTAATCTTAACAAGCTCTTTGATTCCCTGTACGTTTTTTCCTAGTCCATTGTCTTTCTAATATCTTATTTTAATCATCATTTTCTTAATTTTAGGATCTGAATCTATTTGTTCAGTTTCCAAATTGCAACTTGTTTGTTTAGCTTTAAAATCAGAATCACTAGTCAGCATTAATTTCCATTTTTGTAACATATCTCTTCCCCACAAGTTAACTGGAATAAGTGCCACATAAGGTAAAAGAAAACCTTTTTGTCAGGCAAAGGTGAGGCATTTTGTAATATATGCTGAGGGGTTCCCAGTCCGATAAGGGACATAGGAGCCCTTTGTGTCAGCCACATAGCAGGCAATTGTTCTAATGCAATTACAGACATGTCTGCAGCAGTATCTATTAGACCTTCAAAGTATTTTCCATTAATCCTTATAAAACACACAGAGCTGTTTTTAGTCACTTCCTGTGTAAAATAAATTTCTTTCTTTGTAGTCTTGTTCTGAGGGTCTTGATCCCTCTCGAGCTGTCTATACTTAACAAAAGAAGACTTCTCTATAGGTAACAAAATCAACTGTGCCACATAGTCTCCCTGTTCAAAACCCCAGAAATCCATAGCACATGCAAGAGCTTGTATCTCATCTCTACAATCACCATCAATCACACTAGGCACAACAGTTATTCCTTTTAAATTTAGATCAGCCTTTCCCAGTACAAGACCAACTGTTCCTTCAGGTGGGGGACCCCAAATTCCTGTGGGAATTGGGGTGGGCTTGTCATTTCCAGTGAGAGTGACAAGCAAGCTGCAGGAAGATGTAACCCTGCACTTTGAATTGTTCCCCTGGTGAGTTAACAACTCTCCAGGGAGCCACCCTGATGCTGTTTTTGAATTTGCTGGTGAGTTTGCACTGAGTAAAATTGACTGGCATTTGGACTCAGGCCATGCCTCCTCTATTGTTTTGCCAGCCTGAGAAAAGGCCCTCATCTCATTTTTTGGCAAAGGTGTGTCACCCTTATGGAATTTAGAATGACAATATTTGGCCCAATGCCTCCCTTTCTGGCATCTCAGACAGAGTCCAGGTGTGGAACCTGAGTCTTCCTCACCAGAGGCACTTTTCTCTTGATGTGCTGCAGCTGCAGCATCTGTCCTATTAGATTTAACAAGAGCTCTGCAATTTTTTCTAGTATGTCCCATTTTTCCACAGTTAAAACATTTTTATTGGAGGGGGAGAGAAAATGGCGGCGTGCTAGGGGATCGAGCGAAGAATCTCTCCAGAGAATTCAAACTCAAAGCTAAAAAAAAAAAAAGACAGCATGGAGAGGACCAGACAAATCCATAGCAATTCTTATCAACCAAGACAGTACAGCTGGAAGATTTAAAGTCGTGCTGAGACCGGAGGCTGCAAATCCCGCGCCCTTAAATCAACGAACAGACTCGTGGACCCAACACGAAAAGCTGAGTTGCTTTTGGGGACTGCGGAAACTGAGACCCAGATCGAGACTCCAGGCGGCAGCCAGTTCTGCACCGCTGCACCAGAGCAGATGTACAGAGCTCTGGCGTTTCGAATCTAAACGGTGCACAGAAATCTGACCGGTCAGCGCTGAGCCGCGAGGTGGGGAAAAGTGGACGGCTTGGTGTGTGGCGGTCCCGGAGCGGGGACTTGCACCGGACTCTGGTGAGTACAGAAACCCCCGCGGCGGCTGGGTTTGGCCAGAGAACAGCTGGCCCGCCACCACGGGGAAATCAATAACACAGAATCTGGTGCAGACATATTAGCCTGGCGGCAGAAACCGCAGCTTGGTGACATCACCAGGACCCCCTGTAGGGAGGGCTGGTGGAAGACATCTTGAGTCCTGGCAGAGTCTGATTGCTTGCTGGCTTCAGCTCCGCATGGAGAACTTAGTGGGAGCCATCTTGGTTTTGGGCAGATCTGCTTTTCTAGAGCTCCTATCACAGAGAGGTTTGGAAGAGAACGGCTGGGACCTGGGCAGAATCCTGTGCCATTACCCAGCTGCTTCTGATTCAGGGAGAACTGGCAGGAGCTGTTGGGGCTAGATCAGGCCTCTGCTTGGGGCCCAATGGGCGGATGCAGAATGGTCACAACTCAGTGACAACCAGAAAGTACAGCCTAATTTATGAACTAACTGACACAGAGGCTAGAGACTAGACTGTACCGCCCCTGCATCCCAGCCTACCCCAGATAACAGCAAATTGGGGAGGACAGCAAAAACTCAAGCCAGCACGCTTCTGAAAGGCCCTAAGCAATTCGGAGAGGGCCAGAGAACTCCAGGACAGTCTGAAAGAAACCAGAAACATGACAAGAGATAAAAATAAAAAAAAATCTCCAGCTATTCAACAGGAGAAATTAAACCCAAGAGAACTAAACACTGAAGAGAACAAGCACAGTAACCATCCATTGCTCGACTCAGCATCAGCCGAAATTAAAAAGTATTTACATGATCTCATAGAGGAATTTAAAGATGTACTCCTGATCCAAGTGAGGCAAGATATAAAGAGATTAATTAAAGAAATAACAAGCCCTGCCCAAGAGAACACAGATGGAAGAACTGAGGAAATCAGAAAAGAAAGAGAAGCATCTGAAGAATTTAAGCATAACTTAGAATACATGAAACAGATCCAAAGAGAAAATCAGGAAACTAAAAACTCCATTGAATATTGGCAAAATGCCTTGACAGAAACTAAAGACAACCTTCTGAAACTTGAAGAGAGATTTAGGGCTTATGAACGTGAAAGAAAAAGCCTCTTAAAAATAACAAGGAACCAGAAAGAAGCAATTCTAAAACTGGAAGATAATAAAAAGATGCATAACCTAAGAATAAAGAATGTGAGTGAGGAAGCAGGAACATCCAAAAATGAAATACAAAAAATATTCACAGAGATATTAAAGCAAAATTTCCCATGTATAGCAAAAAGAAATGATATCCAGATAAAAGAAGCATACAGAACGCCAGCTACCTACAACCAAAACAGATCTACGCCTAGGCATATAATAATCGAGATCCCAGAAATCCACCAAAAAAACAGAATATTAAAAGCAGCCAGAGAAAAGATGCAGGTTACCTATAACGGGAAATCTATCAAAATAACGGCAAACTTATCAACACAAACTCTTAAGTCAAGAAGGGAGTGGGGAGAAATATTCCAAGTCCTGAAGGAAAAAAATATGCAACCTAAGTTCATATATCCATCAAAACTCTCTCTAAAAATTAATGAAGAAATAAGATACTTTCAAGACAAGGAGGAACTGTGGGAGTTCGTGGCCACCAATCCAACCCTACAGAGAGCGCTGAAGGACATTACAGAGAAAGAGAGGAAGAGATATCAGGATTACAGCTACAGTGGCAGAGAGGCCTCAGTGTACGGGGCAGACCATGGAATGAGGGAATAAGGTGGACAAATTATAGCAGAAAAGTGGAGTAGCAGACATGAGGCAGAGACGGTAAGCTAGTCTTTGGTAGAGACAGCTCTGAAACTATATTTAAAAAAAAAAAAAGCAGAGGTCATTGCTAATGGTGTATAACGATTTAAAAGACACAGTAGTCCTAGTGCCATATTTAGATTGAATTAAATTTGTTCTGGTTTGTCCACTCATATCAGATTTGAGGACACAGACCTCTAGAACCAAAAATAGCAGGTTATACCATGGTAACCATCCTTACTTTCCTATTGACTTAAGCTGAAATCCTGTATTACTTACATTGTCTTACTATGACTGATCTTAATTGTATCTGAATCATAAGACTATTGGTTGGCCTTGACTGATCCTATTTGAAATCCGTATGCGTGTTAGAATCAACCCTAAAAGTAGAGGAAACTACTCTGAGCATGACAGGATGTAAAGGATATCCATACTGGTATGAATCAGTAACAGCTCTCAAATACTACAATGCAGTCAAAGATAAGTTTTTATAAAAATAGGTGATAGTATATTTAACTATAATAAGCCAGTGTTGTCGACAAATCTATTGAAAACAACAAGAGAAAACATAGTAGCTACGGAAGATCATTTATATTATAGTTTTGTAAGTCTTATCCATTGCATGTTTATCTAGGAAATTGTTTCGCTGTCTTGTTATGACTTGGTTTTCCCTATAATACAGAGAGGATAGGAACAAATACTCTGAGGAAGAGACCTGAAAAACCCGAGGCTTATTTTGTAGCATTATAATATAAATTCTAGCAATCTATTGCTTGCTGATTAAAATGACTCTGGACTGGTTTCTTCAGCTCAACTTCAGCATATGCAGAGATGGGGACGGCTATCACAAAGAGAATGAGAGATGCGATGGTAGTTGGAAATGTCTTCCCTAATTTGGAACTTGAGGACCTAAAAAGACTCCATCATCCTGTAATGATTTGATTAGTTCTATAATATGCAATAAGTATAGAAAGTGGGTGAAGTTAGGGACAACTATTTGTAAGAAGCTAGAGACAGTTAGATAAGGTAGATCTCCAGTGGACTTGTTTTGAAATCTGTATTTCTTTAAATTGTTTTTTGTTTTTTTTTAAATGTTCTGTTCTGTTTTGATATGGTTAACCTTATCCTCTTAGAGATGTAAAACAAATAGGTGGGACTGATAATCATATTACGGAGCTTTTGTTCGGCCATAGAGCAGAATGGTTTGTAGGGTCACTTTTTTGAATGTCATTCTAAATACTTTAATTCTATAACCTAAACAGCCATTTCGAAGAAGACAATTTGTAACTTATCAACTGGCAATTTCTTACCTTTTGTTTGTCTGTAATTTAGTATTATTTTTCTACCCTTTTTTCTTTAATCTCCATGTATTTTTTTTCGTTTCCTTTTCTTTAAATAAAAAAAAACATTTTTATTACTCCTTTTTGCATTTACAAAACCAGCCATAACCTGAGCCATCATACTTGTCTTATATGACTCAGTTACAGTGTCTTCACATCATTGAATATATGTTGTTAAATCATTAGTTGACTTTACAGGATTTAAAAGCCTGTTTACAATCTCAATTAACAATTTCATGTGCTAATTTTAAAGTTAAAATGTTTGCAACTTCTGTGCTTGATACCTGTCTGTGAACAGCTTCTTGTCATTTTGCCACAAACTGAGTAAGGTGTTCTTGGGGTCCTTTCAGAATATGTAAAAAGGACATCACAGGAGCCCCATCCTCTGGAATAGTTGTTCATGCTTTTTTTTACTAATTCTGCCAATTGTGTATATAGTGCTTTAGGACATCAAGTCTGTTCCTCAAGTGGTGCATATATCCCTGTCCCAGACAGCATTTCCTCATTTATTACTGGAAATGGATTGGGATCCATCCTGTTTTTGTGAGCCTGCTCCAAAACAAGACTTTTTAGCTTTACATCAAAATGAAGAAATTGAGCAGGAGACAGGCATATTTGTGCCAAATGTTTGATATCATAAGGTGTCAATTGATATGTATCAAAATCATTTTGTAAGAGTCCCACAGTAAATGGACTTCAGACTCCATTGTTAACCATACTTTGCTTAAGATTTTTTAGCAGTTGTATTTCAAAATAAAATACTCATGATCATTAGCATCTCTTTCAGTTCCAGCTGGGAAGCAAGCAGGAAGGGTATTATTCTTTCCCCGTGCAGCTGCCTCTTCCTATACTACATGTACGTTTTTGGATAGAGACGTATGAGATATTTTTTGTTAAGGTTCTGGCCCCTGCTGAGGTGATCCCTCTAAGGATTTTGCTTTGGTGGCAAGTGCCTCAGCAGGAAGCTCTCGGCCCTGTGTCTGAATTCGAGACTATTGACTGTAAGCTCTTTAACAGACTTAAAACTGAATGGACCAGATTCCAAGTTGAGAACTTCTCAGGAGAAATGATTTGTCCTACCCTGTGTGCCTTTTTAAGATATTTTCTGTTTCCCAAATATCAATTTCCACAGGGCCTGTTTGAGGAAACCATGGATTATATTTGGTTACCTCTTTTAACATTTTTGTTAAGTCTTTCTTTGGCACACGAGCCCTTGAGCATTTGAGCAGGCTTTGGAGCAGTTGTAAATACTTTGCTCCAACTTCCGGGAGAACATGGCGGACAGATAACAGCAACTACTGGAGGCTCTCTGAAAAACTAGGCTCAGAAGCCAGGAATGGTGCGGACTAAAGAGAATAAGCAGGTGGAGATATGCTCTGCTGACTAAGGAACGAACTGGGCTAAGAGAAACCAACTTGGAATGCAGTCCTGGTGCTAAAACAGGAACAGAAAAGCCTAGGTGTGGAGGCTGAACCCCACGCCATTGGAAGCCGCGATTTGGGTTTCCTGCCGCGGCGGCTGGCTGCCTCTACATCGGCTCGGCAAGGAGAGAGACGCGCAGAAGCTCTGTGAATGGGAGTCTGCGAATGGAGTCGAAAACAGGATGGACAGGGAGGCGTGCACTGACTTGTGGTGAGGTGAGTGAGACAAACTGACACTATACCACAGTTTGACTCCAGCGGACTTTCTGGGCCCAAGCAGTCCTGCGGGAGCAGGGCGTGGTGGCGACTCCAGCCACACATTCCCCTCTCGGACGGGATGGGTGAAAAGTGCCTGGCCTGCGTGACGCTGCCGGCAGACCCAGTAGGCTAGCCCAACCCAGATCCCAGAGCCTGACAGTCGCCGGGAGGGCGGGCCCCACGTAGGCTGCCTGGTGTGCAGCGGTGAGCGGAACACCTAACCGGCGCAATTTGATCAGGCTGTGGCTGACAGGGAGAGAAGCTGGGCCCCTCATATAAGCTTGCATATATAAGAAACAGAGAATATGGGAAGAGGCAGCAACAAGAAAGGCTCCTCGGCCCCCAATTCTGAGAAACAGGCAATAGCGGACACCGCACCAATAGACATTAAGCGCCATATAGAGAGCCTCATAGACCAATTCAGGAATGAAGTTATCAACAACCTGAAGCTGGAAGTATGCAGAATAGTTAGAGAAATGCTAAGCACCACCCAGGAAAAAACAGATGGTGGAATGGAAGAACAGAAAAAGAGAGGAGAATCGTTTGATGGAGAAAACAGAGAAAGCATAGAGTACGTGAAGCAGGTTCAAAGGGACTATCAAGAAACTAAGAAGTCTATCCAAGACTGGCATAACAGCTTGAAAGAAACTAAGGACAGACTATCTGCTCTGGAGGGCAGACTTGTAATATGGGAGAATGAAATGAAAAACTTCTTAAAAATAACAAAGAAACAAACAGCAATAATACAAAGACAAGAAGATGATAAGAGGAGCCATAACTTAAGGATTAAGAACATAAAAGAAGAAGTAGGAACACAAACAAGTGAACTACAAAAGCTACTCACAGAAATAATCCAGGAGAATTTTCCTAATTTAGCAAAAGGTAAAGATACTCAGATGTATGAGGCATATAGGACCCCAGCTACCTACAACCCAAACAGAGAAACACCCAGGCATATAATAATAAAAATTCCAGAAATTCAATACAAGAACAGAATATTAAAAGCTGTCAGAGACAAGAAATAGACCACTTACAAGGGAACACCCATCAGAATTACAGCAGATTTCTCTGCACAAACCATCAAATCACGAAGAGCGTGGGGGGAAATAATTCAAGCTTTGAAAGATAATAATCTCCAGCCAAGATTGAGATATCCTGCACAACTGTCCCTGGAAATTGATGGAAAAACAAGGTGCTTTCAGGATAAAGAGGAACTGGGAGAATTTGCAACCACCAATTCAACTCTACAGAAAGTATTGCAGGATATTCTAAAAAAAGAAAAATACAAAGAACCCAGAAATAGTGGCGGGGAGGCCACAACGAATGGAGCAGAGAACAAAATGAAGAAGACAAACTGACAGCTACTGACAGAAAAAGAGCTCAACAGAAATGAGACAGAGAAGATTGGATGATAGGAACAGCTATTTTGGAGAAAATGACATCTTAATAGGTAATACTGATTTAGTATCATCTTGTTTTGAAGTCTCATCAAGCTTTTGTTCTTCTGTCTCCAATGGTCCAAATAGGTTGTATCTTATTGGATTTTATTATGTACGATAGTATAAGCAAAAACCTTTTAAAGACAAGGAGATTATACAGAAACCATTGTTCATTTTCTGTTAGTCGATTCTAAATACTCTGTCATGCTGTCATTCTCTTAAATGGTTTTACATTGTTTTGATATACTTAATGCTACAGTATACGAAGTTGTACTCAAGGACTTCAAGGAAAGAGTCAATATGGGAACTACTTTTAGGTCGGAATTATCTGGTGGTGAAACACTATTGTGCTTAAATGGTTATGTTTTGATCTGCGCTGTTTCGCTGTTATGCCCTCTTTTATCTCAATCTCCACTCCATTATTTACTTTTTAATTTTTTTTATCCGTTTAATTAAAGGGAAAAAATAGCAGGATATATTATAGTAACCCACTTTGACTTTCTATTATCTCGATTTGAAGCCCTGTATTACTCTCACCATCTTGTTTTTGTCTGATGTTCCCCTATTCTGTTTTGCGGGATAGTATCAGGTTCGAAAGTTTAGGCATCAGCTATGAAGATAATGAGATTCATTATAACGCCCATTCTCGTTGACTTTTATCTACTTTTGAAGACCTGTAATGTCTCCAATGTTTTGGTTTTGTCGGTTTTATTCTTTACGGTTTTGTTCAATTGTATTACAACTAATGATATAGGCAATTCTATTAGAGATAGCAGGAGGCATTATGGTAACCATTGTTGATCACCTTGTATTATGTTTTTACATTATCTATTATGTCCACCCTTTTGACTTGACCGATTCTGTTCTGTTATGTCACATTTGGTTTTACTCTCTTCCAAAAAAGCAATAAGAACCGTGGGAGCAATGAAACCCAAAATGTGTAATAGTCATTGTACAAAAGAGAGGAAAAGAAAGTGCTCTAAACTATATAACTGCATGTATATTTAAGTGTATAAGATAGAAAATGATATCACAGAGTTTTATTGGATCATTGAACAGAACTGTTTGCAGTATCATTGTTGGAATGTCCACTCTACAAGCTTTAATTTTGTGACTTGAGCAATTAATTCTAAGATGGCAATATGTAATGCATCAACTAGTGATTTCCTACTGTTCATTTTTTTTCCTGTGTAAATCTGTATAACTTGTACCCTTTCACTGTTTTTTTTTCTTCTTTTCTCCTTAATTAAAAAAAAGAATAATAAATAAATAAATAAATAAATAAATAAATACTTTGCTCCTTGGCCAAAACCTTTTGCCCCGTATTTTACTCCCAGATAAAATGGCTTTTCACAGTGGGGAGACTCGCCCTTTTTCTTCCCTCTCTTCTCTCCAGGCTTCCCTGGCAAGGTTTTCATTCTGTGAAGGCCTCCTCCATTTCCAAAACTTGCTATTCTGTCTGTACTTACTCATTCAGACTAAAATTTCTAGTCCAAGGATTTTAGATTCCTGTTCCAGGTGCCAGTTATTGGGTCCTGACCTAGATCCCTGATCTCCCAGATTATTATATGGCAGAAGTTTAAATAAAATGAGACAAGTGGTATGATTTTAGGGCTCCAGGAGGGTCAAAACCATTTAGCTGAGCTCGAGACTGAGGGCTAACACAAAGACTTCTCCGGACCACCCGCTTTATTAGGTCCAACAACAAGGGGTGGGGAAACTGAGGAAAGTACAGACAATGAGCAGGACCTTGGAAGTCACTTCAAGAATGTCTTCAAGTAATGAATCATGTCAATTTTGTAGAACTGTCATCATGAAGACATGGGAGGAGTGAGACTGTAGGAATAATTTCTGCAGCTGCAATCTCTATCTGCTTAACTAATGTTTGAGCCAAGTGTCCCCAGCTGTGGCTTTATCTTGCCCTTTGAGGTATCTCTGGCCTCACAGGCCACTACAGGCCTCAACCAGGACTAGTGATTCATAGAGGTTCACTTACTATGAATCAGCTCCCACCATCAGGCAAGGGGCTGAGGCCTAGGACAGGCTCACAGATAAACACAGAAAGCCAATTAGTTAATTTTAAATCCTGCTCAGAGCTGCTTCATAGTGGTCTCCAGCATCTTGGAACCTGTCTGTTTCTTCTGTGTAATCAAACCTATGAGTAAACATTTTCAGTGTAGGTACTGTGTTTGTAATGATTTCACCCTTTTCATTTCTTATTCCTTTTTTTTTGAACCAAGGATCGAACTCACAACCTCATGTTTGCCAGACAGGTGCTTAGGCCACTGAGCTAAAGCCCCAGGCCTGAATCATTTCTAATTCTTAAATTTGAGTTTTTTCTTTCCTCTTTAAGATAAGGTTGGTGAATCTGGGGAGCTGAGGCCACGTGAGGTGAGTTCCAGCACACAAGCACATCCCCAGGGACAGTTTAAGATAGTTGCTCCCAGTGGTTAAGTGCCTGTCCAGCTTCCACCCACACTGGACTAGTCTCTGCAGGTTTGCCAGGCCTAACTGGGCGATGCCCAGTTACCTTCCCTCAATCCAGGGAGCTGGGGCTAAGAGAGGGAAATCCCAGTGCATCAGCACAGGCCCAAGGAAAGTTTAAGATCATCGCTCCCAGTGGCTAAGTGCCCACCCAGCTTCCAGCCACCCAAGCCTAGGCTCGGCAGACTTCTTGCAGCTAACTGGGCCATGCCTAGCAACCTTGTCTCAATCCGGGGAGCTGAGGCTACATGAAGAGAGTTCCAGCACACTAGTACTGGGGCCCAGGGAGAGTCTAAGATCACCCCTCCTAGTGGTTAAATGCCCTCCCACCTTCCAGACACACTGGACTAGGATCAGCAGGTTTTGAGGGCCTACCTGGACCATGCCCAGCAACCTTCTCTCAATCTGGAGAGCTGAGGCCAAAAGAGGTGAGTTCCAGCACAATGATGCAGGCCTGGGGAAAGTTTAAGACCATTGTTCCCAGTGAGTAAGTGCCTGCACAGCTTCCAGACACACTGGACTAGGCTCAGGAAATTTCCAGGGCCAGACTAGACCACACCCAGCGATCTTTGTTCAATCAGGGGAGCTGAGAGGATGCAAAGTGAGTTCCAGTGCATTGGCACAAGCCCAGGGAAAGCTTTTGAACATCAGCCTCAATGGTTAGGAGCCCACCCAGCTCCCAGGAACACCAGAGGTGGCACAGGAGGTCCCACAGGCCTGACTGGACCACGCTCAGCAACCTCTATTCAGTCCCAGGAGCTGAGCACATAGAAGATGATTTGCAACATGCCAAGGGGAAGCCTTGGAACAATACTTAAAACATGGAAATAAAGGAAAATAACAAAACAAAAGACCAAAATGCAATCTCAAACCTCCAGCCCATCCCAAGAAAGCCTAGGAGTCATGTACATAGAAGAAAATATATGCCATACATCTGAAATAGCTGAAATAATAGCAACTGAAATAAAGAAGCAACTTCGGACAGCTTTAAAGGAATTCAAACTAGAAATAATCTCCCAGCTAAAAGAAGAAATGAAAAAGTAATGAAAGAGATGCTGCACACATCTAAAGAAGACACAGCTAAAAAATTAGAGAAACAAAACAAGAAGATACAATCCCTGGATGAACAATATAAGAAATAAACAGAATATATGAAGCAGATTCAAAGAGATATACAAGGAAATCAAAAATTCCATTGAAAGATATCAAAATTGCCTCAACAAAAGTGAAGATAGAATTTCAGATTTCAAAGACAACATTGCAGGGGGCTGGGGATTTAGCTCAGTGGCAAAAGCGCCTGCTTGGCAAGTGCAAGGTAGTGAGTTTGATCCCTGGTTCCACAAAAAAACAAAAACAAAAAAAGACAACATTGCAGCTAGTGAACAGGACAGGAAAGATCTTTTAAAAATAACAAGGAATCAGGAAATAACAATTCAACAGCTGCAAGATGATGCAAAGAAAAATAGCATAAGATTGACAGGGATAAATGAAAAAGAAGGGGACAACACAAATATTATCAAGAGGCTATTTACAGAAGTAATAGCTGAAAATTTCCCAAACATGAGAATGGAAACTGACATTCAGATTAGTGAAGCAAATAGAACTCCAAATAGCCATAGTCAAAATAAAATTATGCCCAGACATATAATAATCACTATCTCAGAAAAACAAAATAAAGACAGAATATTAATAGCTATTAGAGAGAAAAGACAGATCACCTATGAAGGAAAACTTATCAGAATCACAGCAGACTTCTCAACACAAAAAAATGAAATCAAGAAGAGCATGGAGCAAAGTATTTCACATCCTAAAGGAAAACTACTTGCAACCCAGACTGCTGTACCCTGCAAAACTGTCCTTCAGAATGGATGAAGATATAAGATACTTTCATGACAAAGAATAGCTGAAGAACTTCATAATCACCAAATCAACCCTGCAAAGAATACTGAAAGACATTCTAGATAGACATAGAAAAAACCACTAAGCAAGGCATACAATTAAACAGAATGGAAAGGTAAAGATACAACAGCAGATACAATTGGTTTATTGTCAACAATAAACAAATATATAACACTTATAATCATTAATGTAAATGGCCTCAATTCACCAATTAAAAGAAACAGACTGGCAGAATAGATCAAGAAGCAACATCCAATCATATGTTGCCTACAAGAAACCCATCAAACCCAAAAGGAAACTCATAGACTGAGCCTCAAAGGATGGAAAACAATACTTAATGCAACAAGAATAAAAAAAAAAAGCAGGGGTAGCTATTCTGTTTGCCAACAATGTAAACTTCAAACCAACAATGATCCGAAGAAATAAAGAAAGTTACTACATTCTAATTAGGGGAAAACTTGAAGGGGAAAAGATAATAATCTTAAACATTTATGCGCCAAATTCCAGAGCACCCAGCTATACAAAGCAAGTATTAACAGAAATGAAAAATCAAATAAGCAATAACATAATTATAACAGGAGCCTTAACACATCATTGACACAAAGGGACAGATCAACCACACACAAAATCAGCAAAGAAATAACAGAAGAGAATCACACCTGTGAACAAATGGACTTGCTAAATATATACAGAGTGTTCCATCCAACATCATCAGACTATGCATTCTTCTCAGCAGTACATGGGGCTTTCTCTAATATTAACTGTGTACTAGCCCACAGAACATATTTAAGTAAATGCAAAAGAACTGAAATTATCAAATGCATGTTATCACATCATAGCATGATGAAACTAGAAATTAATAATAAAAGAAACTGCAAAAAGCCCCACACACATGGAAATTGAGTAATACACCCTGGAGCAATCAGTGGGTCACAGAGGAAATTAAAGAATAAATTAAATAATACCTACAAGCTAACAAAAATACAAAAACAACTAACCAGAATCTGTGGGATGCAATGAAAGTGATCCTCAGAGGAAAATTTATTGCACTGAGTACCCACATCAGGAAAACAGAATGAACACAAATAAACAACCTGATGTTACACCTCAAACATATAGAAAAAGAAAAGCAAGTCAAGCCAAAGAAGGGAGCAAATTATAAAACTCAGAGCAGAAATTAATACAATGGAGACTAAGAAAACAATCCAAAGAATCAATAAATAAGAGTTGGTTTTTGAAAGCATAAATAAAATTGATAAGCCCCTAGCCAACCTTATTAAAAAAGGAAAGAAAAAACTCAAAATCATGCAATAAGGAATGAAAAAAGTGAAATCACTATAGACTCTGTGGAAATATAGAAGACCATCAACACCTATTTCAAAAACCTCTACCCTCATAGGTTCAATAACACAGAAGAAATAGACAGATTCGTAGAAACATATGAACCACCAAAACTGTATCAAGAAGATGTAACACTGCTGAATAACCCAATTTCTATTAATGAAATGGAAAATGCAATTAAGTCCTTACCTACAAGGAAGAGGACAGGCCAAGACAGATTCACTGTGGAATTCTACAAGAAATACAAAGAAGACTTAATGCTGACATTCCTCAAACTCTTCAGTGAAATTGAAAGGGAAGCATTCCTTCCTCCTAAGTCATCCCTAGAAGCAAATATTACTTTAGTACCAAAACCTGAGAAAGACCCAACTTAAAAAGAGAACTACAGGCCAATCTCTCTAAGGAACATAGACGCAAAAACTCTCAATGAAATATTGGCAAACAGGATGCAGAAAATCATCAAGATTACACACCACAACCAAATAGGATTCATCCTAGGCATGCAGGGATAGTTCAACATACGTAAATCAATAAATGTAATCCACCATATCAATAGAACCAAAAGTAAAAATCACATGATCTTTTCTATAGATGCAGAAAAAGTTTTTCATAAAATCCAAGGCTTATTCATGACAAAAACCTTACAGAAAATTGGAATAGATGGTCTTTACCTCAATATGATAAAGGCCATCTATAAAAAACCAACAGCCAATATCATACTAAATGGCCAAAAACTGAAAGCCTTTACCTTAAAATCAGGCACAAGACAAGACTGTCCTTATCACCCCACTTATTCAAAATAATACTGGATATATGAGCCAGCGCAATTAGACAAAAGAGAGAAATAAAAGGGGTAAAGATAGGAAAACACGAAGTTAAATTATCAATATTTGCAGATGACATAATACTCTACGTAGAAGACCCACAAAACTCCATTGAAAGACTCTTAGATATAATAAATTTAGTAATGTAGCTGAATACAAAATCAATACTCAAAAATAAATAGATTTCTATACACTAACAACAAAATCACTGAGGGAGAAATGAGAATCCACACCCTTCACACTAGCAACCAAAAAAAATGAAACATTTAGGAATTAATCTTACAAAAGAAGTAAAAGATCTATTCAGGGAAAATTATAATACCCTGAAAAAGAAATAGAAGAGGATCTCAGAAAATGGAAGGACATCCCTTGCTCATGGATGGGAAGAATAAATATTGTGAAAATGATCATTCTCCCAAAACTGTTACACAGATTCAATGCAATCTCAATAAAAATACCATCAACATACCTCATAGATCTAGAGAAATCACTCCTAAAATACATCTGGAACCAGAAGAGACCTAGAATACCAAAGGCAATTCTAAGCAGCAAAGGCAAGGCAGGAGGCATCACAATCCCTGACTTGAAGTTATGCTACAAAGCAACTGTAGTAAAGTCAACATGGTACTGGAATAAAAACAGATCTGAAGATCAATGGAATAGATTAGAAGATACAAACACAACTACAAACACACTCAACCACCTTATCTTTGAGAAAGGGGCCAAACATATTCACTGGAAGAACGACAGTCTCTTTAATAAATGGTGCTGGAAAAACTGGCTCTCCATATGCTGAAAACTAAAACTAGACACATGCCTATCACCATGTACTAAACTAAAGTCTAAATGGATCAAAGACCTAAAAAATAAAACAGTAACACTGAATCTGTTGGAAGACAAAGTAAGCAAAATTCTTAAAGACATATGGGTAGGTAGAGAATTCATGAACAGGAATC
The DNA here is from genome assembly GCF_034190915.1 of Cavia porcellus. Taxonomy (NCBI): domain Eukaryota; kingdom Metazoa; phylum Chordata; class Mammalia; order Rodentia; family Caviidae; genus Cavia; species Cavia porcellus. Next base: position 36,566,523 of record NW_026947508.1, read on the forward strand.
AAACTGCATGGGAAATACTTCCCAGAATCAATAACTGGGATCACATCTTATTAAAAAGTTTCTGCATGTCAAAAGAAATCTCCAGCAGAGAGAAAAAGAAAACCCACAAACTGGGAAAAAATCTTATACAACTGTCCCTCAGACAAAAGACTTTTGTCTAAAACATATAAAGAATTTTTAAAAATCAGGTCCCTGAAATTCAAAGAACCAGTCAAAAAAATGGGCAGCTGAGATGAATACACACTTCTCAGATGAAAAAAATAAATGGCAAATGAAAAAATGTTCACCATCATTAGTCTTTAGAGAAATGCAAATTAAAACAACACTGAGATTTCATCTCACTCCTGAAAAGAATGGCCAGGACCTAGAAAACTACTAACAACAAATGCTGGAGAGGCTTTAGGGTAAAAGAAACTCTTTTGCACTGTTGGTGGGAATGTAGTCTGGTACAACCACTGTGGAGGTCAGTCTGTAGGTTCCTCAAAAAGCTGGGATTGGAAGTCCCCTTTGACCCAGCTATTCCACTTCTAGGCATTTTTTTTTATTTTGAAAGTAGTAAAATACAACAGAACAAGACAGAATAAAGCCAACTGAGAGTTTATTCTGTGTAGTGAAATTGGTACAGAACTTCACAGCAGGTTACTAGGATAACAGTAATAGGTATCACAGTATATTTTGTTATTTTACAATAGTTCTTTCAATCATGTTCTTTCATATGTTCTTTCAATCAAAATAAAATGAAATACAGAACATTATAGAACTTATCAAAACAATATTGAATAGAGCAGTACCATTAATCAAAACAGAGCAAAACAGTAATAAAAATATTTGTCTTCAAAGAGATGGTAGAAGGGAATCCCCCTTATTTACTCTGGTCAACCTCCCAAGAGATACTCAGATTTCTGGTTCCCATTTGCTAACAGGGGAACAGGGGAGGGGTAGGGGAGTGAGGTGTTTGATTCTATGCCGTGCACCAGTAGGGTCACTACTGCTTAGCAGGGAGGCAGGCTGGTTGCTTGGTTTCCCACTGTCCTAAGTTCCAACATGGCGTGGATCTTGGAGACACTGGTGGTTCTCCCCTGGAAGGGCTGCAGTCTGCCACACCACAGCCGTTTACTCAGGAGGTGAGCTGCTTGCTTGGTTTCAGCAGCACAATTTGTAATAGCCAGATCTTGTCAACCTAAGTGTCCATCAACTGAGGAATGGATAAAAAGTTGTGGTATTTTTATACAATGGAGTGCTGCTCAGCTATAAAGAATGATCACATTGAGATATTTATAAATAAACGGGCACAGCTTGAGACCATACTCAGAAGTGAAATAAATCAAACTCACATGTATAAATACCGAATAGTTTCCCTGGTATAAGAAATGATAACAATACATAAAAGTATGTGGTAATCATGATTCCCCAATATATTGCTTTGAAGCCTTTAATGTTTTCATTCATTAACTGGAATGGTTTTATTCCGGGTTGTTTGATTGTATTGTCTGTGACAGTATGAACAGCTATTTTAAAGAAAACAAGACATCATAATAGCTAGTGCTGATTTAATATCTTATTTTGAAGTCCCATCAGGTCTTTGTTCTTCTGTCTCCATTGTTTTTTTGTTTTGTTTTGTTTTTTGTTTTTTGTTTTTTTGTCTTTTTTCTTTTTACCGGTACTGGGGATCGAACTCACGACTGCCTGCTTGCAAGGCAGGCACTTATGCCACTGAGCTAAATCCCCAGCCCCTCCATTTTATCATGTGGTATCTTATTGGATTTTATTATATGTGATAGTATAAACAAATTTTTATAGACAAGGAGATAATATAGAAACCATTGTTCGTTTTCTGCCCTGTAATACCTCTTGAATGGTTTTACACTGTCTTGATATGTTTGATGCTATAGTATTCAAAGTTATACTCAAATATTTCAAGGAAAGAGACACTATGGTAGCTACTGTTATGTCGGGTTATTTTGTGGTGAAACACTATGTTGCTTAAATTGTTCTGTTCTGACCTGTGTTGTTACGTCTCTTTTATCTCAATCTCCTTTTTTTATTTTATTTTTTAATATATAAAAAAAAATGGTTCCATTTTATGTTGTAAGATGTTTGATATTTAGATAAGATAATAATGCTTCTATTTACATTGTACTGTTATCAATCGTTTCTTTTGGATGTTCAACAATTGAGGTTTGGAGACCAATAGTTAGAGACAGATGGGCTAAAAGGACAGCCAGTATTTTGGCCCTAGCCCTCCAATGTCAGTGAGGATCCAGGACATAAGAGAACCTCTGCTGCATTATCCTATACTTGGTGAGTCCCTGGTTTTCTGATCAAGAAGACTGAGACACTGAGAAAAGTGATCATTGGTGTATGGTGTGCCCAAAGAGAGTCACCAGGAGCAAAAATCTCCCAAGCTTTCACAAAAAACAGCTTGGTCAAACAATGGGCATAACTCATCCAAATGGCTGACACTGACCAAAGAACCTTAGTGCTGTAGCTGGTTCCGAGGTGTTCCTGAGGAGACATAACTGACCTTGATAGATAACAAACCCTGATTGTGTTTAAAACAGGTCTCACCTTAACTTGGTCTTGAACATCCTGCAGAAAATGTACAACTACCAGAGGTATATAAAACAATGCTAAAGTAATATGTTATAAAAGAAACTCAAATCACTAATACCTTTTGGCAATTTCCAGCTACACTAGTAGCTGACTACTGTCACAGATTAATGGGCTGCACAGGGTTTCAATTGCGGAATGCAGGGACTTAAAATCTTTGGACTGCACTTAAAATAAAAACATCTACAGAGCTCTCCAACACAGCTCCTCCAACTTCAACTGACCACCCATCCTGTGCAACAACGAAACAAAAAAGAGGGATATGTAGGGAGTCGAAGGTGGAGATTGATCGCGTGTGTGGGGCTAAAGCAAGGCCAGCCCAGAAAAAACAGAAAGACCAAAACAAGCTATGTAACCAAGTTGTTCCAGCATCAAAAAGGCAAGGGGCCCAGGCTGCCAGGCAATGGGTTGCTAGGCAGAGGAGCTGAAATTCACATCATCTTTCCTCGTATATAAATAAAGGTGTTACAGTGGTCGAGCAGTTCCTTTCCACCCATCCGGGGATAAGGGCTCCACCTGAGCCCAGCTTCGTCTTTATTTTTCTCATTCTCTCATGGTCCTTAACCCCAAGAACCTCAGGAGCCACACTGGGTAGCGGCATCAGTAGCCAGGTTGTGCTTGAGTGTATTTTTATTGCTAACTTAACTATTTTAAACAGGCCATACATGTGATGCCCAGCTTTCCCCCATATGACAACACTGTGATTGTAAGAGGTCATAACCATCACCATTGTCCAGAACCAAAGGAATGACCCCTAAATCAAAAGATAACAACTCCTCATTCTTAATATATTGGAAAAGTAGGTTCTTGTGATAGAAATAAAGACCAAGAACCACCAATATCTAGAAGACATTCAGAGGAACAGAGATCTCCTAGGACAGCCTCAACACTGGTGATAAAGCTATCTAACATAAATCTACAAGCATCAACACAGAAAACAAAATAAAACAGAAAATGATAAGATGAAGAAGCAAAATGCAATTCTAAACACCAAGCCCATCCAGGATAGGTCCAGAGCACAAAGAGAGGAACTTGGAAGCCAGCAGATGGAACTCTCTGAAATGATAGCAAAAGTGAAAAAACAAATGAAAGAAGTCATAAAAAACTATCTAAGGTGCAAAAAAAGAAATGACAGTTAAAATGAAAGATGTTAAAGCAAACACAGGTAAACAAATAGAGGCGGCTCAGGTAAATAATAGAAACCACGAATGCCAAACATAGTCAAGAAGTAGAATCAGGGAAACATCCAAACAAATCCAGGAGACTAAAAACTCCATTGAAAGTATACATAGCAGACTGAAAGAAGGTGAGGATTGAATGATAGATCTAAAAGACAGGAATGTGATTAGAGCCCAGAAAAAGAAACATAAAGAAGAACAATGTAATAGTGATTAGAATGTGTGAGAAAGTTGGAGACAGAACAAAAGTCACTGAAAACCTCTTCACAGAAATAAAGGCAAAAGATTTCCCAAATATAGATAAAGAATTTGACATACAAATAAATGAAGCAACCAGGGATTTAGCTCAGTGGCGTAAGCACCTACCTGGCAAGTGTGTGGTTGTAAGTTTGATCCCTAGTATCAAAGAAAACTTTAAAAACAAAAAAATGAAGTATATAGAACTCCAAACAGCCATAACAAAAACAAATCTACACCCAGGCATATAATAATCAAGATTCCAGAAATTCAGCACAAGAACAAAATACTAAAAGCAGAGAAAAGAAAAAAAATCACCTATAGAGGAAAGCTCATCAAAATCACAGCAGATTACTCAACACAACCATCAAATCAAGGAGAGTCTGGAGTGAGATATTTCAAGCCCTAAAAGAAAATCTTCAACACAGATTGATGTAAACCACAATGCTATCTTTTAAAATTGATGAGTAAGATATTTTCATGACCAAAAAGCTGAAAGCTTTCCCCTAAAATCAGAAACAAGGCAAAAATGGCCACTATCATCACTGTAACTCCGTATAGCTTTGGAAATATTAGCCAGAGCAATTAGATAAGAAAGAAAAATAAAAAGAATAAGGATAGGAAAGAAAGAAGTTAAATTATCATTATTTGTGGACTGTGCATAGAAGCCCCCAAAAACTCCACTATAAAACTTCTAGATTTAATAACCGGATTCAGGTATATAGCTGGATACAAAACCAGCATTCAAAAATCAGTGATACGGTCTGGGGGTTTAGCTCAGCAGCATAAGCTCCTGCCTTGCAAGCAGGCAGTCGTAAGTTCAATCCCTGGTACCGATAAAAATGAAAAAGACACACACACACACAAAAAAAAGATATAACAGGTACAGGTACAAACTTCCTATGATGAATATCATGTATATCTAAAATGCACCTATAAAATTCCAAAAAAAGGCTTTAGGTTTGAGTAAATTTTGAGTGACCTGAAGAGCAAAAAGGTATTATTCTTGAATAACTATTACAAAATATTTTTGCATTTATAATCACAATAAATAGAAAAAAACAATGAGGTTCATCCATAATACAAGACATTTGAAATGATTCTAATAACATTCTTCCTCCACTAGATTGTAGAGCTGTCCAGGGCCAGGAGCTTGTTTTGGCAACTTCAGCCCACTCTGGTTCTTCTTCAGGTCCACTGATCAGCATGTGACAATCTCCAAACAGACCTCCCCTGTGTCCCGACCACAAGTTCAAGTCCACCAGCCCTTCCGGCAGTGAGCTGAGCCAGGTAGCCCACTAAACCCAAGATGGTGTGCTCCTGGAAAGCACCTGGTACGCAGCTGGGAATGAAAGAGGCTTTCAGTACCCAGACCTCAGTCTCTGGCACCAGGGATGGGGTCACAGGTGAGCCCAGTTCCTCTTGCTTTTTGTTTTAGCCATGTGCATTCTGAGTATGAGTAAAGGGTATCCGGCTCCCCAGCTCAGGTATGCTGGTGCTGCTAGTGGCACAACTCAAGCCAATCATGGAAAGGTCAGGGCAGTAGTGGGCAGGCCAGGGCTGGGTCCAGCACAGCCTTGTCTGCAGGGCTTCTCCAGAGGGCCAGAACAGGCCTTAGCCTGAAGAGGACAAGCTCTGCTCCCTGGCAGCGGTGAGCACATTCAGAAGTTTAGTCCATGGCCTTTCTTCTCCAAAATGGAGGGAGTGTGTCTTCATCATGCTGGAGTCCTCAGAGTCCAGCATAATCACAGGTACATGTCCAGTAAATGAGAGTCACAGCTCGTCTCCATGAGTCCTTCAGGGCTGACTCAGATACCTCTTTAAAGAAGTCTTTCTTGAGCAAAAGACGTAGCTCTGTGGTAACATGCATCACTTGTACAAGGTCCTGGGTTAAATTCCCAGTACCACAAATACAAGTAAATCTCTTCCTCCCCGTCTCCGGGCTTCCTCTCCAGGCTTCTTGCCAGGGGTCTGCACAGTGCCAGTGCTCTGTGTGGTGCTCTTGCAGGCTGTCTCCCTCTTGGAGTACCCTCCACTCAACTTGTTACATTCTTACTGGACAAGGGTCACTTCGGTCTTTCCTTCAGAAGGCCTTTATGACCACCTCTTTTGGGTTTCTCTTCCCCATTGTCCACTTAGGTGATTCGTTCTGACCTAGACTAAGAACACTCCTTGAGTATGAGAATCAGACCCAACTCATCTTAACAACCACCACTTGGCAGTGACAGACAGAAACTAGGCTCAGGCCAGCATCTATGTTAAGTAACATCTGTTAGGGACAAACCTTCAGGACAAACAGATCCTAGTTGGGGTCCTAGCTCCACCACTTGACAGCTTGGCCAAGTTCCTTTCTTATTGTGAACTGACTGGTCAATAAAATGAATGCAGAAATGAGGCTCTAACTACCTGAGCTGCCCAGAAAGTCATATAGCAGGGCAGAATAGGCCCCTTAATATCTGATACTCAGAGGTCTGGACACCAGGCTAGGTTAGGAGAGGAGTCACAGCAGGGCTTGATCTTTCTCTGCCAAAGTCTAATGTTCTCCTCTTCCTCCAAAGCACCTAGAAAATAGAGCCTACAGCAGGAACTGAATACGGATGTTTTATTTAGGAGGGACAAACTCAAGGCATTAGGGGTGAGAAATTGGAGTAAAAATATTGGAGGTAGCAAGATGATACCCTTCCGAGCAGGGTATAGCTATATGCCAGGCAAGAACCAGGCTCTGCAGCTGTGTCCACCAGCTACTTGGGAAATCTTCCTGCAAGCTATACTGCCAGTGAGGAACCATGCCTTATATAGCAATTCTTAAAAGGGAGAGAAGACGACAGAGTATCTCTGCCTGGCTTTCTCTTACCTCCAATTTCCCATTAGTCAAATTTTACCCCATGAGTACTAATCCTCTGGAACTTCCAAGTTTCTGTGGCCACATGGGATGCTGTATCCCACCCTGTGGTGGGCCATTCCACCCAGATCTAAAAGGAAGAGACAAACCCTGGATAGGCAGGTGGTGAGTCCCAGGAGAACTGCTGTGGTATATGACATATCCAATATAGTCCAGGATGGTTTTTCTTATTTTCCAGAGGACAAATTAAGGCATGGTGATGAAAGATACTTCCCAAGGTCATTTGATGAGTGACAGTGATAAGTTCAAGACCTAAACAGTCTCACACCAGAATCTGGAAAACCAAGGTTAAAAAATTGGGTTTTTAAGGCAGAAAGTAACTAAAGGGTTTCAAGCTGGGGAATGACATGAGATAGGGAGCTTTTTAATAAACTTGTGTCTGCTGCACCACCTTCCCATTTGGCTAACTGGCACAATCAAGTGACCCCAGGGAGGGAAAGCCATCCAATACAGTGCTTGAGAGTTCTGAGGACTCCCTAATGGTGTTCAAAGTTCATTTGAGACTCAGCCTTTACCTCTTAATCCATCTTCACCTAAGCCCCTACTTGCCAAAGAGATGAACTGATCAAGAGGCCAACAGAATCTGGGTAGAGAAGCCAAAAAGGAAGAGGAGACTGACCTAAAGACCAGGACCAGGAGGACCATCCATCTGTCCATTGTTGGCTGGCTGCCTTGGGGAATTTGGAAGTCGCTGATGAGTCTTTCGGTGTTGTTGGAGATGGTCAGATCTCATGAACTGTCGGCCACACTGATCACACCTGTGTGGCCGATATTTGGTGTGTGTTCGCATGTGACGTCGAAGCTCATCAGAACGGAAGAAACACCAGGTACAGTCTTCCCAGTTACACTTATAGGGCTTCTCACCTGGGGAGTGACAAGAGATGATATTAAGTGGAAGAATGTTCAAACAGTGAGATGAAGGGATTGAATGGTCAAAGCTGGGGACTCAAAAGGGAAGATGTAAGAAACCAGAGAAAAAATAAAAATACAAAAAGAAAACAAACAAATGCCCAGGCATGGCATATATGCCTGTAATTCCACTACGCAGGAGGCTAAGGCAAGATTGTTGCAAATTTGATATTGGCTTGAGTTACATGTGTCTTGGTTACTTTTCCTCTTGGTGTTGAGACAAAATAACTGACACCCACAATGAGGGAAGAAGCTTATTTAGCTTACAGTTTTTGGTAGTTTCAGTCCATACTTAGCTGGCTCCATGGCAGAGTGGCATAGCTAAGAGGAAGCTGTTCAAGGTGGCCACAAGCAACAAGAAAAAGGGCACAAAAGAATAAGCACACTTCTTTCCCCCACCTCCTTATATTGTATACCAGCTCTCACCCCTAGGTGGGTGCAGCACTCACACCACCAGTCCCAGCACTAGACAACAAACCAAACACAAAGGCTAGACTCAGCCACCTCCATGACTGCATGAGGCTTAGGAGGCCATCCAAACACAAACCAGAACACAGTGAGTTCAATGCCAGCCTGAACCACATAGGGAGGCAGTGTTTCAAAAAAAAAAAAAAAAAAAAAAAAAAAACAAATGAAAGTCAGAAAGGGTACAACACCATCAATTGTACCCTCCTCGCCATCCTAGCATTCATTCTGGATGGCCAGTTGGTGGAGTTAGCAGAGCTTGATTCCAAACATGAAAGCGAAAGGGCTAATCCCATTAGTTACCAATCAGTACACAAATCAAAAACCCAGAGATGACTCCACCCCTCCCCCAGATGACACATTACTGACCTGTGTGTTTGCGCTGGTGACTCACAAGGTGGGAGCGCTTTGTATAAGCTTTTCCACAGTCCTTATACGGGCAGCAGTAAGGTCTTAGAGTTGAGGGTTGCCTTCTGTGTGACCCTTCGCAGGCCCTGGAGTTCTCTGTTCTCTGAAAAGCAGCTGTGGGTTGTTCAGAAAGGTAGAGGTCTTTGTGGGAGCCTGATGGGTTCACAAGAGAATCCTGGGATTCTAAGCTGTGCGATGATTGGGAGCCAGCAGGAGGAATTGAAAGATTATAGGGATTTCCAGATGGCAACATCTGAGCCACAGATGGAGGCACAGCCTGGGCCTCAGTGGAAGGCATAGTAGGACCCAATAACATTTCAGATTGTAGAGAAACTCTGAAAGAAGGTGGGGGCCCACAGTAAGATACTATTGGAGCACTACTGGGGGACACCATTGAGAGTCCATTTGAAGCTGGCATTAGCCCACTATAGGGCATCCTCAAATGCTCACTGAAGGTCAAATCCCTGCCTTGAAAACTGGACTGTAAAGGCATCATCTGGAGTTCCCTGCCAATCATCCCTGGCTGGGAGGGATGCTGTCTCTGGTAGTACATCATCTGGTAGGTGAGTGTTATGGGGCAGCAGTTCACACTGCACTCATTCTGTGACACACTGCAACAGGTCTTCACTTCGCCTGCATCCTGCCTGGGTGTCTCAGGAGATGCCAAAAGGGTTCCCAACATCTCTCTGTCCTGATGGCAAAGCTCAGTGCCTGGTGGACCAGAGTTCCAAGAGGTGTACACTCCATTGCTTCTGAGAGGTGGCTGAATATCCAAGATGGACAATGGCTTCAAGTTATCCTAGGGGAGGGAAACAGTTAGGTGAAATTCACTGCAGCACAAATTCCAGTTATACACATCCCTCTTCCCAGCCCTAGACTCCATCCTGATCCAGGCTTCCATCACCTCTGGCCTGAATTATCCTGCCAACACGCAGGCTTTCTATGATGCAGAATGGGCTGACAGAAGCACAATGGAACCCTAATTCAAACTCATATCCCTCTCTTTCTGAGACAGGATCTTGCTACGCAATTCAGGGTGGCCTTGAACTCACTATATAGCTCAGGTTAGCCTCAAACTAATGGTGATCCTCCTGCCTCAGTCTCCTAAATTCTGGGATTACCAGAATGCACCACCATAACAGGCTCTTTTCTTTTTGGTATGTTTTTTATGATTAATTGATTGCATGTGCAGTACAGAGTTAAACCAAGCCTTTACACTAAGCTACACTCTTAGCCCCAAACTACCCCCTTTTAAATTTTGAGGCAGGACACATCCTCTTGCCTCAGCCTCCTGAGAGTGCTAGGATTATAAGCCTAGTAAGAGGAGAAAAGGATGTAAGTTAATGGGGAAATACAGATGATCAAATTGTTATATGCATATATGAAAATTACATAACAAAAACAATAAAAGCTAAAAAAGAAAACATTTTTGAAAACAAATGGAAGAATAGTTGTCTGAGGAGTCAGGGCAGTGTCCCTTGATGGATGACAGTTATGAAGGGTGAGAAAGAAAAGATTGGAAATGGAAGCTTTTAAAATAGGATAGAGTTTGCAAATTTCATTTTTACTAGCTGTGGTAACACACAGCTGTGATCCTAGTATTCAGGAGCCGAGGCAGGAGAATCACTGAGTGTTTTAGGCCAGTTTGGCTACATAGAGCGTTCAAGTTCAACCTAAACTGCAAAGGGAGATCTTGTCTCAGAAAAAAATCCCACTGTATTATACTATATTAAAGCAATAGAAATGAGAGCTCTATAAATGAGAGCTGGAAACATTACCCCAGCTTCCCATCTATTCTTCTTCCATTGGGATGGACAAGAAAAAAATCCATCCAAATATGAACACCCAAACATAAGGTAAAAGTACAACAGTATTCATAGACTCTAAAACATCCAAATAGAAATTAAAGACTGCAATTTCCCAAAAGACAGATCCATCAGAAAAAAATGGTGCTACACAAAGAAAAATGTAACATTCAAGCATAAATAAAGCACAACTTAACAACAAATATAAGTTTCACACCAATTAAAGGAACATCACAGAACAGAAAGAATTCAATGAAATTATGTCCAAATAATTGCAAGAGTTGTATCAGGGGACAGGGGGTAGCTGAGTAGTAGTGTTCTTATTTAGCATGCACAAGAGCCTGGATTCAATCTCCAGAACCATAAAAGCAAAGAGTTCTATTACAGGGTCAGGGGGACAGCGATAAAGAGCAACTATAGATGGACTTCTGTAGTACAGTATATGTTTCTTGGAATAATTTGTTAAACTGTACACTTACCTCTACTTTTTCTTTTTTTTTTTTTTTTTTTTTTGTCTTTTTTGTTTTTGTCGGTACCAGGGATCAAACTCACGACTGCCTGCTTGCAAGGCAGGCGCTTATGCCGCTGAGCTAAATCCCCAGCCCCTACCTCTACTTTTTCGATGAATGTTATTTTTCATAATCAAATAAGATAGCACTTTAAGAAATGAAATTTTTTCAGTGTAAGTGAAAAATTCTAATATAAAAATCAGAAGTAGGACTGAGAATATAACTCAGTAATACAGCCTCTGCCTAGCATGCTTGGGGCCCTGGACACACAAAAAAAAGAGGCAACAAATTTTAGGGCAAAAGAGCATGATTACTAAAATTTAAAAATTGGCTAAAAGGATACAAAAGCACACTTGAGTTGGCAGAAGAAATTAGCAAACTTTAATATAGGACTACTGAAGTTGAATCTAAGGAACACAAAAGAAAATATTTTTAAAAAGTGAACAGAGCCTAAGGGACCTGTGACTACATCCAGCTGATCACATACATTGTTTTTCTTTTTTAGGATAATTGAAAACTTACGAAACTTTGAAAGACATGAACAAAATCATTTAAGAAGCTCAATGAACTCTAAGATGAATACATTCAAGGATACTCACTCTGAGACACATTATAACAAAACTATTAAAAGAGAGACAGAGAAATAGAAGTGACTTCTCACAAGAAAGACAGCCTAAACAAGATCACCAGGATAAGAAGACGCAGTGATAGAGCACTTGTCTAGCATGGCCCAGGCCGTGGGCTCAACCCCTACTCCCTCCTCACACACACATTCAAAGATTACTGGCAGATTTCTCATCAGAAACCCTTTGGAAAGGAAGGTAGGGTGTGGCAAAGCTGGCTGGGAAAATAAACGAGACCTGTCAACTACAAGATCCCAAAAGAGCCAAAACAATCCTGAAAAAGAACAAAGCTAGGACTCATACTTCCTGATTTCAAAACTTATTACAAAGCCATAGTAATAGCATAGTCATATAAACATATAAATCAAAAGAATGGAAGAGACCCCAGACATAAGTCAATGCTTGTTCGGCCTAAAGAATATTTAACAAATGTACCAACATCATTAATTGGGAAAATGACAATCTTTTCATATGGTGTTAGGAAAACTAGACAGACAGAAGCAAAAGAATGAAATTGAAGCTTTATCTAATACCATATACAAAAAATTAACTCAAAACCAGTGTTCGCCTAAAATCCCAGACTTGGGAGGCTAAGTCCAGAACTGGGCTGCATAGCAAGATCCTGTCTCAAGCCGGACGTGGTGGCTCACACCTGTAATCCCAGCATTTGGGAGGCTGAGACAAGAAGATCATTGTGAGTTCAAGACCAGCCTGGGTTACAAAGCGAGCTCAAGGCTAGCCTGAACTGCATAGTGAGACCCTGTCTCAAAAACACCAAAAAAAAAAAAAGATCCTGTCTCAATAAACAAAAAACTGCCAGGTATTCCCAGCCTAGCCTGTAACTCCAGCACTGTGATCCCAGAACTCATGATGGATGTGAATTTGAGGCCAGCCTGGGCTATACAGTGAATTCAAGGCCAGCCTAAATGACATAGCGAGACTCTGTCTCCAAATAAAAAATAAAAATAATGAAAAGACAACTCATACAACAGGAGAAAACATTTGCAAATCACCTACTTGGTAAAGGATTAATATTTAGAGGGTTTTGTTTGTTGGTTGGTTGGTTGGTCTTTTTAAGACAGGGTCTCACTATGCAGTTCAGGTTGGCCTTTAGCTCATTTGGTAGCCCAGGCTGGTCTCAAACTTGCAAAGATCCTGTCTCAGCCTATCATGAAACAAACTAAACTCAAAAATAGGCAAAGGGGTTGAAGATACAATTTGGTGATACAGCACTTACTTACCCAGCATGTATGAGATCAACTCTAGAACCACCCCAAAAAATTCCAATTTTAATTTACAGGTAATACTAGAAACAGAAGATGAATTATACTTTGAAAGCTAGGTGTGGTGGCTCACACCTATAATCCCAGCACTCTAAAGCTGAGGCAGGAGTATCACAGGGAGCTTGAGGCCAGCTGAGCTACTTAATAAGTTCATGTCCGGCCTGAATTACATAATGAGACCCTTCCTTCAAATAAAATAAAATAAAACAATACTATGAAAACACAATCTAATATATCCAGAAAGAAAATTCTAGAAGAAAAAGGTTAAAATCATGAAAAACTGCACATCAGTCCTAAAAAAGAAACTAATTTGAAAAAGGTTCAAGGGATATAATAACCAGATAGAGCCAATATATTTTGAAAATTGGATCCTGGTTTGGGGGGACACATCAGCTATGAAGGACATTTTAAGGACAACTTGAAGAATTTGAGGATTAAATCTAAAATGATATAGTGAAGTTAATTTTGACAGATTTGATAATGTTTTGGCTATAGGGAAAAATGTTCTTTTTTAAAAAGACCTAGAAGACATCTTTTATTAACCATTAGTAACCAATGTAAGGCAAACACACAACAGCAACAGAGAAGACCTCTGGGCGTTACTTCTGGGGCGCTGAGCAGAGCTCTTTTCCTTCCTTCTCAGGACTGATCCTCTTTTTCAGTCTTTCACAAGCAAACTTTTGTAGAGCTGTGTGAACACTGTGCTGCCTCATCTTCTCATTCCTGCAAACTTACCCAGGCTCCCTCCTCCCCACAAAACCAGCTTCCCATAGGGAACCACTGCCTTCACAGCCCAAAGCCTATGAAACACTTCTCTAACTCTTTCCTGCCTGACCTTGCTTGAGGTTATTACCTCCATTCTTCTTAGCTTCCCCTAGGCCTCCTGAACACCCACTGACATACTTTCCTGGCTCTTCCTGTCTCTCCAGAGTTCCCTTCTTCCTTCCAGGCAATGTTTCCAATGCTAACGGATCCATTTTTACTTGAATTCCAATTACTCTTAAACCCATAGCTCCAGGGAAGATCCCCCTATTTCGGGGCAGCCACAAGTACTTCAAAAGGTCTATATCCAAAACTCATGATAATCCTTTCCCACCACCCACTCCTTGCAAAAGATCCTATTAACCCTGTTCCTTCTGATCCTTTGCTTTCTTAGAAAATGTCACCATTTTGGCTCAACTGTGCAAGTGAAAAATCTATTAAGTTATTCTGGGCACTTCTTTCACCAGGTAGATTCAACTACAAGGGTCTCTTGGTATCTGCAGGGGACTGGTTCCAGATCTCCTGTCTAGATGCTCCAGTCTCTTGTTTAAAACACTGCTGTGCTTGCTTCTAACCTGCATGTTCCCCTGTACACTTTAAGTCATCCCTAGATTATTTATAGGGCACAACAAAATGTGATTCTACATAGCTTGTGGTTCTACTTTCAAAATATCTCCAGATTCTGTTTCTCCTTTCCACTGTCACTTCACCATCCAATTATCACAACATCCACTTCAGCTGAGGTTCCACCCTTCAGGGCATTCTTCTTCTTCTTCTTTTCCCCCACCCCCGCCCCCAGGCATTCTTTTAAAACTACAAATCTCATTATGACAGATGGAGGCAGCCTACTGCTCTGGGAGGAAACAGCTCCATCCCTGAACATCCCTTTCCGGCCTCCTCTCCGGCAGACCCTGGGCTCTATCCCATCTTAGCCTTCCTCCAGTCTCAGGACCTGGAAATGTTCATACCATCAATTCTCCAGTCCAGAAGCAGTCCTCACCTGCACTCTGACCTCCAAAACTTGAACCAAACTGGTCTTACCAGTTGCTCCTGTAGCTCCATGCCCCGCACTTCCAATCCATCCACTAATTTATTAAAGCCCTGGGTTCCATCCTAGTGCCAACAAGTAAATAATCCTGTTCCATGGTTAACTCACCATTGTAGTAGCAGGGTCTGACAAAGGCATCCGAATAAGAAAAGTTTTTCCTTCCTGCTCTTAGCTGTTCCATAACAAGTCACTCTGAGAAGTTGCTTGGAACCCACCTAACCCCAACACCCAACACTGGCCCGACACCAACACAAGCACTACTTGAATAAACACTCGATTACCCAGTGTCCCTCATCTCTCCCCTCACCATCTCTCCCTCTGGTTATTATGCACCTCCTGACTCCGCTTTATCCCATCCACATCCCCCACTCCTTAGCCCCTCACTTGGTCAACAGGGCGGGTGGATTCTGGACTCACCAGGATTGGCTGGTTTGCAGGTTGCCATTGGTCTAGCTCATCACCCGCCTGCTCCATCTCAGCCAGGACACTAGCTGCACACGGGACGTCGTGACACTGCTCACTCCAGCCAAGGGGCTGCTGTGGTGGGAGCCGCAGGCTGTGTCACAGCACTAGGACGCCACAATCACCGTGAAGCTTCTACAAAACGCAGAGCCAGGGGCGGGGCCAAAGCAGATGGGGCGGGGCCAAAGCAGCCGGGGGCAGGGTCAAATCATCTCTATGCTGTCGCTCCCAGGCTGGCCTACCCAGCCTCCCATCAGAGCCCCACACATTGCCAGGATCAACCACAGGAGACCTCAGTAACCCTTTTTTAAAAAAGATATATTGTTCAAACTATCCTTAAATTCATTAAGTATCCCCGGCTGGCCTCCGTTATGTATCTCAGGGGTGCTAGGATTACGGACATGCACCACCACACCCATCTCAGTAACACTTCTTGACGATTAATACATGCATCCACTCTACCTACACCTTCTAAACTTGAATCTGAACAGCTGTGTTTGACATGTAATATTCTGGGGAAACCGAGGTCTGAGACTCCAGCCAGGCCTCCTTTGGAGGAGAAAGAACCCCAAGGCTGAGTGTAGGGCCTTGCAGACAGGAGGGACAACACATCTCCACCAGGCCAGGTTCTTGCCATGGTAGGAAGGCTGGAACTTTTCTCTTACCAGTGTACACCTCTGTCCCCTCTCAGTCCCAAACAGCTTGGGCATTCCACTATGCAGCTGAGCGCCATAATACTGAGTATCCACACCTGTGGGGCTGAGATTCACAACTAATATGGTAAAGAAGACAAACCAGAGCTGAGCGTTGATGGCTCACACCTGTAATCCCAGCACTCTGGCGGCTGAGGCAGGAGGATCCTTTCGAGTTCGGGACCAGCCTGGGCTACAAAGTGAGTCCAAGGCCAGCCTGAACTGCATAGTGAGACCCTGTCTCAAAAAGACAAAAAAAGATAAAAAAGAACACAAAACAAAGGCCTTGCCCTCAAGGCACTTCCATTTTAAAAGTCAGTAATTAATGTATCTTGGAAGGTGGTGATTGCAGTAAAGAAGGCAAAACAGGAAATGTGAGCTAACAACTAAATATCTGAAAAGAATCAGCTGTAGGAAGACAAAAAGAAAAGAGCTTGACTGTGCTAGAAGGAAAATGGGAAGGAAAGAAAAGCAAGGGGATCACAGTGCTGTGAACAGAGGAAAGGGTAGTATAACCCGAGGATAGAAGGGTGCATAGGACAGGCTCCCCCATGAAAGGCGTCAAATAAATGCAGATAAGTGAATAAACAAATGCCTTTTAAAATCTAAGAGGTTCCAAGACAGAAGCTGGCACAGCTTTGAGTTGATCCTCTCAGTCCATGGGAAGTGGCTGATCCCAGAAGAAGGGCCATTCAGGGCTGTGTGCAGACGTTGGATAGGTTGACATGAGGTTACCTGTGGGGATGTCCAGGAAGCAATTGGATAGGTTGGAAGCTTAAAAAGCAAAGCCTGGGCTGTAGTTGCAGATTTCAGATTTGGAGCTATTAGAATAAATAAGACAACCTAGGATTAGGATAAGGCACTAAAAGCATACCTCTAGGTGTCTAGCCTGGTGCTTGGCACATGGGAAATGATTATCAAATGAAGAAGTAGACAGAGCCAAGCATGGTGCTCACAATCATAGCTACTCCTAGGAGACTGAGACAGGAGGACCTTGAATTGAAAATCAAAGCAGGGCCCTGAGCATGTTAGGCAAGCACTCCACCACAGCCCAGCCCATTCCCAGCCCAAGCACCCCACTCCCAGCCCAAGTTCTTAGTTTGATGAGCACTGTTATGTATGATAATATCAACATCAGGAAAACTGAGTGAAGGCATGTGGTGACACTCCACCACCTTAGTAACCTGACCACTGCAGCTCCTCTGTGAATCTAAGTTTATTCCCAGATGAAAAGTTTATTTTAAAAAATGTAAAACTTGGGCTGGCTGGGGTTGTAGAAGAGAGGTACAGTATTTGCCTAGGCTGCATGAGGGGCCCTGGGTTCAATCCTCAGCAAAAGAAAAACAAATGGTTTTTGGTTTTATTTTGTTTTAAATGAAAAAGAATAAAATGATGAGGGAGAAGATTTAGCTCAACGGCATAAGTGCCTGCTGTACAAATGCGAGGTTGTGAGTTCAATCCCTGGTACCAAAAAAAAAAGAATAAAATGATGATACAAGATTTCAAAACAAAATAACAGGAGATAAGCACTGGTTAATATATTGAGTACTATTATCTTCAAAGTAGTTGTTTAGATTCTAAAATACAGGAACAAAAACATTTGTTACAATGGAAGCTCAAAGGCAAGCTGCAAAGGGATCCATGCAATATAATAGCATTCAGGAAAAGTTTTAAAACATTCAGAATTTGCTAAACATTGTTTATGGGCACAATTTTTATTATATTTTAAAAATAATAAAATCCAACAAAACAAAACAGAATAAAGCCAATCAAAACAAAGCAGTGAAAACAGGATAATAGGAAATCAACAATAGCCACTATCATGTATCTTGCTACCTTCACAATAGTCGTCTATACCATCAGACACAGCAAATCAAACAAAGCCAGAACGAAATAACACCAATCAAAACATAACATTGAATAAAACAAAACAATAAATCGAAACAAAACAAAACAGTGAAAACAATACTGCACATTGTTATCTTCAAAATAGTTGCTCAGGTTACCAGATGCAGGCATAAAACAAAACAGTGAAATGGAATAAAACATTGGATTTCAAAAACAAAACCGGAGGAAATCCCCCACAGCTGACACAATGTACACTGCCATCCTCCAGGTAGATGCCCTGCCCGCCAGCCCCAGGCCTGCAGAGTCAACCAAACAATACAAGCCTCAAGCTATTCCCTTCCCCTCAGTTGCTACCAGCATGGTTTTTCTTCTGGTTGAGGCGCTTACTGATTAGCATAGCAGAGCCTGCTTCACGGGAAGGTGTGGTTTCTCTTCTCCAGGTACTCACACACAAGAAGACACCAGTGCAACATGGGACCTGCAGTCACTGGGCTGGCCAAGTCCAAGGTGGTGGTCAGGGCTCAGGATGGGCAAGGTGACTGGGGACAGCTGGGTCTTCCCTCCCCACAAACATTATATTTAATAAAGAGTTTTTCATACCTAAATCATAATCAGAACAACTGTTTTGAAGATAACAACATTAATATATTAACTAGTGTTAACTTCCTATTATTTTGTTTTGAAATTCTCTATCATTTTTATCCTTTTGTTTTTGTTTTTCAAATAAAAAACAATCATTCATGGAATGGAATAATAATACCACACAGTAGGTGTATGCCACCACACCTAGCACTGTATTGGTTTTTATAAAATTTTGAAATGTTTGTACATTATAAATCACTCTCCATGTCCTACCTGCCAGTTCACTCTCTAAAACAGAATTTGGTGCTGGACATGGTGGCACATACCTATAATCCCAGCACTTGGGAAGCTGAGGCAAGAGGATCACTCTGAGTTCAAGGTTAGCCTGGACTACACAGTGAGCTACAGGCCAGCCCAAAATGCAAAGCAAGACTCTGTCTCAAGATAAAATCAAAAAGAAAAAAGAAAAGAAAAAAATATTACTATTACTTTGGTAAAAATTATAAAGATGATTAATATTATATGAGAAGAGTTCCTGGGTGTGCCTTGCCTGTAATCCCAGCACTCAGGAGGCGGAGACAGGAAGATCCTGTGGGTTCAAGGCCAACCTGAGCTGTAGTGAGCTTCTGTCTCAAAAAAAAAGAAAAAATATATATATGAGAAGCAGTAATGTACAAAGAAGTACATCTAGGAAAATGAGGGAGAAAACATGTTTGATTGTTTGTTTGGATTTTCATTGCTTCAAGGGGGTTGTTTGTTTGATGTGATTTGGTTTGGTTTTTTTGAGACAGGATCTGGTTCAGGCTGGTTCAGGCATAGTTCAGGTTTGTTCTGATCTCACTGTGTAGTCCAGCCTGGCTTCAAACTCACAGTGATTCTCCTGCCTCAGTCTCCCAAATGCTGGAATTACAAGCATGTGCCACCACACCCAGTGAAAAACATGTATATTTAGGGCACAATCATCAAATCAGTGTAACTTGGCTAATGAAGAAAACATGCTTGATTACATAAATTTAGATTCTTGGATAAAATCAAATCTGAGCTGGCAGTTTCTACAAGAAAATTTTTTGCCTTATTTATCCCACTTAGAGTATTAGGAATTTATCTTTGTTTTCTGAGAGTTTTAGCTAAAT
Source organism: Cavia porcellus (assembly GCF_034190915.1). Classification (NCBI taxonomy): domain Eukaryota; kingdom Metazoa; phylum Chordata; class Mammalia; order Rodentia; family Caviidae; genus Cavia; species Cavia porcellus. The sequence continues at coordinate 36,585,979 of NW_026947508.1, forward strand.
TGGACTTTTTTTTTTCAGTACTGGGGATCAAACTCATGACCACATGCTTTTAAGGCAGGCACTTATGCCACTGAGCTAAATCTCCAGTCCCTAAATTGGACTTATTTAAGCTCCTGTTAGTCTTCCTAAACCAATCAGAACAAAGCTTCTTTAAATCTTTATAATTTGGAACCGGGCTTGGTGGCTCACACCTGCAATCCCAGCGCTTGAGAGGCTGAAGTGGGAGGATCCTTGAGAGTTCAAGACCAGCCTGGGCCACAAAGTGAGCTCAAGGCCAGCCTGAACAGCATAGCGAGACCCTGTCTCAAAAAGACAAAAAAAAAAAAAAAAAAACCTTTATAATTTAATTTAGTGCTATCAGCAAGGTGGAAAATATTCAACTCAAACAATCAGACTTAAGATTATGTCCTGAGTAGGCCGCAGACACAGGGTTACAGTGTTATCACTGGTCGCAGACATGTCCACAAAACTCACTAGCTCAGATGGCAAAGGCCGTTCCAATCCCCAACAAGCACAGAATAGTTTAAATGATTTGATCTCACAAATAAATCAACAAAGGATCTAACAAACCAAATTCTGTCATTCATCCAACAGAAACTAGATCCCACCAACTACCCAGCAGAGATCTCCAATGGTCAAATCATAAAACCATTGTTCTCCTGGGATATAGCTCAGCAGCACAAGCACCTACCTGGCAAGCAGTCCTGAGTTTGATTTCTATACTAAAAACATTATATATATGGAAAAGACAGCAGTCCTGAGTTTGATTTCTATACTAAAAACATTATATATATGGAAAAGACAGCATAGTGGAAAAGATGGCTATAATCCCAGCACTCAAGAGACTGAGGCTGGAGGATCATTGCAATTTCAAGGTCATCCTGGGCTACAAAGCAAGTTCAAGGCCACTCTGAACTGCACAGTGAAACTGTCTCAAAAAACAAAAACATCGCTGCTCCTCATAAGGAAAATCTGTTGAAACTGGGATGATCTGGAAGGCACTCATTTGACTCTCAAATATCCAAGCTACCTTTTTGGCATTTCAGCCCAAATTAGTGATCTAAGCCCCTCCATGCATGGTTCAGCCATGGTATGGGATACAGACCAAAATTTAAGTCAAACCAGCTACAGGCAAGCAGACCTGGACAATACATGGAAACAAAAATCCATAAATAAATAAATAAACAAACAAAACCAAAGAATCAGAGATTTTAAAAAGGAAAACAAAAATATTACAGTGCCTCTCTGGAGCCCGTAGTATTAAGAAAAGGACACAACTGATTCCAAGAGAATCAGCCAAGAGCTTCTGTAGAATCCCAAACATTAATGGAAGGGAAAAAACCTGAGACCTCTAGCAGATCTTTTCCAGTGCCAATTTACCCGTTTCTGGAAATCTTCAAGTTCACTGTTAATAAAGTCAGGAAATAAATGCAAAGTCTTGGGAAAGGAAGTGTCTCTCCACGGCAAGTAACCACTTTGCTGAAAAGTCTGAAACTCAGTGTGGACACAAACAGGAAAGTGTCTCAGTCTTCTCCATCAACAGTCTGCACTGTCAGTCTACCCCACCTCCCTCCAGCCTAAAAAGGGGTCATCTCTGTGTTCAGCAGCCAGACCAGTCAGAGATAATTGTTCACTTCTGGTTCCTTTCTTCTGCTCTACTTAAATTTTTTAAAAAAGGTGTTGAACAGATAGCCATTGAATGAAAGAGCAGGACCACACCTCTTCCTTTCCCTAAACTCCCAGACCTGGCCTGGCAGTAGAGGAGGTGAAAATTAAGCTGGATTTGCAATACAATAGCTACAGGTTGTACCTGTCTGTGCATTCTGCATCCACCTATCAACAAACCATGGGTTGAAAAACATTTGAGACTGGAGGATCGCCATGAGTTCAAGACTAGCCTGAACTACATAGTGAAATTCCCGTCTCAAAAAACCAAGAAGGAAGGGAAGAAGGAAGGAAGGAAGGAAGGAAGGAAGGAAGGAAGGAAGGAAGGAAGGAAAGAAGACATCTGAGAAAAAAATTGAATATGTATTATATTTACATAGCATGTACATTGTATTCACTATTGTTTAAGTAATAAAGGAATGATTTAAAATATACTAGAAGTTGTTATAATGATGCACACCTGTGATTTTAGCTCCCTGGGAAGCTGAGGCAGGAGGATCACGATATGGAACCCAACCTGAGCAATTTAGCAAAATCTAGTCTCACAGAAAAAAAAAGATACATATTAAATTAAATTTTAAAAAGTCAGGTGTGGGTTTGTGTACCTATGTCCCAGCACTCTGTAACCCCAGCACTTGAAGATGAGGCAAGGGATAACTGTGTGTTAGAGGTAGCCTGAGCTACATATTATAATTCCAGTATGGGGGTATGGGGGAGGGAAGCAGAATATTTGTGTATAATCTATGCACTATGCACATCCTCTCTCTCTCTCTCTCTCTCTCTCTCTCTCTGCTTTTGATGGTAGCTTTTGGTTTGGCTTGGTTTGGTTTGGTTTGGTTTAGCTTTGGTCTTTTCGAGACAGGGTCTCACTATGCAGTTCTGGTTGGCTTTGAGCTCACTTTGTAGCCCAGGCTGGTCTCCAATTTGCAATGGTCCTCCTGCTTCAGCCTCCTGAGTGCTGGGATTACAACAGTGTGCCACCACACCCAGTTTACGATGGGAGATTTTTGTTCATTTTGTTTCGTTTTCTTTGCTTTACTTTGTTTTGTGAGACAGGATCTTAATTCAAATTAGCCCAGAACCTTGAACTCACTTTTAATCCAGACTGCCTCTAACAGGCAGTGATCCTCCGGCCTCAGCCTCACAAGTAGTGAGGTTATAGGAATGTGTCACCATATCCAGGTGTTTTATTTTTTGTTTTGTGGCATGGGGGTTGAACCTTTTACCCTGAACTAAGTCCTTAGCTTTTTTTCTTTTTTGACACACAGTCTCATTAAATTTCTAAACTGCCAGTGACACTGGGCTCCACCTGGTAATTTCCTGCCTCAACTTCCCAGGATGCTGGGGTTACAATGTGCACCTCCACACTCAGCTATACCATGCCATTTTATACAAGGGACTTGAACAGCCTCAGATTTTAATATAAAGAGTATATTTCATTTGGCCTAACTTTGCCAGTTTTATGATATTATGCTGGTAAACAAAGATTTGCCAGTTTTTTTAGGCTGGTGTTCCTACTTCTGCAAAGTACAACCCAAAAGCAAATGGGCTCCTGTGACACCCACTACAACTGAAGGCCAACAGGTTGTCCTTCTCCAGATACTATCTCCAGTTGCTGCAAAAGCAATCTGCATATCAATCTCAGTGGTTTAGAACAATACAGTTCATTTCTAGCTCACATAAAATTTTGGCTGCAGTAATCATACTTTTTTCATTCAAGTAGATGAGCCCCTATGTGGACATTTTGCAGGTGAGTGGATGGAAGAACCATACAACAGCACTCAAAACTTCTACTCAAAAATGTGTCACTTTTGCTCATACCTTATTGGCTAAGTAAGTCTTGTGACCAAGCCTGATGTTGAAAATATAAAGATAATTTTCACATTATAAGGCAACAAATAGAAAAGAACAATAGAGCATAATAATAATTACATTTAAGATTTTATATCTACATGTATGGGTGAGACTGACATTATTTTGTATCCTTTTAGCTGTCTCAGCCTCTACTCAGATGTACTGAATCCGAATCTGCATCTTACGGGGATCCTATGGGTGACCTGCACACACACTGAAGTTTAGAACACACTGTTCCAGCAGGCAAGCTAGGCAGGCTAAGTGGCAGCCATGTGCCCTTCCCAGGCCACCCTGCTGCTGTGTCCTCCTTCACTAGTTTGTTTCTCCAGTGATCCTGTCTTCCAGATCCAGGAAGGGACACCAGGAGACTGTCTGGCATCATGAAAAATTGAGGTTATGCTCTGTGTGGGTGTTTAATCTCTACCATTTTTTAAAAACTTTCTATATCATAAAATATACACAGCAGTGCCTGAAAGATAAATTGAAATGACTAGTTCTGATGTGAGTATCTTTTTCTCTACCAAGCATTTCAAAAAACAGAATTTAGCTGGCACCACAAAGCAGTCCCTCCACACAAGACTCTTCTGGGAAATATGTCCCTATCCCTAGAACTAATTGCTTCTGCAATGTTATGGTAACCACTTGCTGGTTTTACTTTTAATTTTACCATATATGGATATGTTTCTAGACAATACAGTTTAGTCTGGCTTGATTTTTGTCATTCACATTAATGGAATCCTGTCTTGCTCTGTACTTTTCACCTGTGGTGCAAGAGCTCAGCCATTCTCATTGCTGAATATTTTCTCAAAGTATGAATAGATCCCAATGTATTTACTGATTCTGCTATTGATGAACAATAGGTTAGCATTATGTAAACACTACGATTTGTCTTATACAAGTATTGCAGGAAACATACATATCCTCTAGGAAGTAGTCTCAAATTATTTCTTTAGATTATCCTTAAAAGACTTCAAGAGGTTAGGTTGTATCTCAGTTGTAGATCACCTATGCAAAGCCCTGGGTTCAGTCTCCCCTCCACATACACACACAGAAAAAAAGACTGAAATACTATGTGACTGATTTATACTCAATCTAGAGCAGCACAGAATATTAAAGAGAGGAGGCAAGTAGATAAGAAAAGAGTTTAATAATGGGGGAGGAGATGAAGAGGGAGTCACCTCAAGGAAGGCTGGGCAGCTCTCCCTGCAGACAAAGGGAAGGTTCTGCCTGATACAGTCTCTGATGGGGGTAGGGCTCTGGGGAGTGATGTGAGCTGATTTATTTTGTGAGAGTGCTGGGGACTGGGTTAACCTTTACATGCCTGAGCTTTGGTAGACTTTTGGGAAGGAGAAGCCATAGAGGCTTCTGGGAAGAAGGAGATATGCATTATCAGGGCACAGCTTTGAACCACTGCCATGATGATTGTGCTGTCTCTCAGATGGGGGACCTAATATTCCCATCTTTTTGGTGTTAGGGGGCACTATGGAGTCTTTCTTTTACTTCCTGCTGAGAAGGGACATTGTTGGGGCCTAAGGTAGTAGGGAATGGAATTGAGGGATCCATTCAGTCAAGTCTGTGAGGTAGAGATGTCGCTCAATAGTGGGATTTGTTTGGTAATGAACACCTATATTATATTCTGGCTTGGATAAACCGCAAGAGGAGCCTTTACTGCAGATGGAGTCCAAGGTAGACCAGGTGAGGTCCATTTTTCTTAGGTTGAAGAGTTGAAGTTGAACCTGTGGGCTTAGGAATTTTAATATAGATTAACTCTCCTGGAGATAAAGGAGGATCTGGTGTGTGTCCCTCAGAGGGTTGAGGGGGGTAAAGAGCTGTATGTTGCTGAAGAAGGTGTCGGAGAAATGAGAGAACCAGAATGTAGTCAGCTAAGGGAGGAATATTAGAAGGTGAGGGAAAGTTTTGTAAGACAAATGGTCTACTGTACATAAGCTCCAAGGGGGCTTACCTGAGTAGGTGATGTGGGGAGAGGCTAGAAGTTAGCAGTAGAGAGGAGAATCATGTATATGTGAAAAGAAAGTATGAGTTAATTGGAGAACATCTGTGCCGTCATGTAGAGGACTTGTCTCTATCTATTGTAGGAAGGGGCAATAGGGTAGCTGGGTTGAGGGTGCTGCTGGTTGAGATTGTGACAGTGGGGTCTTGTATTAAGGGTTAGACATACTTGTAGCTGTGATGTGATTAGAGCTGGGAGTGTCTTGTGAGAAATTAGATTGACTAGATGGTGTGATGAGTAGACTGTGAATGTCTGTCCTAAAGTGAATTTTTGGCTTCTTGTGTCAGGAGGGCTGTTGCTGTTGTTGCCTAAAGACAGGGAGGCCATCCTCTAACTTAGTGCCTAGCTGTTTTGGGAGGTATGCTATGGCCTGGAATGAAGGTCTTTTATTGTGTTCCAATACTCCAATCACATTATCTTTATCTGTCGTAGTGTATAGAATAAAGAGTATAGTAGGATTAGGAAGTGTAAGTGAAGGAGCTCTAAGGAGGGCCTCTTAAAGCTTTGTGAAGGGGGTGTCAGTTGCCATAATGGGGTCTAGAGGGTCTGAAAGAGGCCCTTTAGAGGCTTCGTATAGTGGCTGGACTAAGGAAGCAAAGTTGGAGATCCAGAAGTAAAAACAGTTTGATATGCCTGAGAAGGATAATATTCATTGTTTTGTGATCAGTGTCTGTAAGTCACAAAGGAGTCTTACGGTCGGAGGTTATGGACCATGTGATGAGTATAAGCATGAGGCCTAAGAATTTGACCTTTGGCAAGGCAATCTGAGCTTTGGAGCAACAGACCTTGTATCTTTTACTACAGAGAAAGTTGAATAAGGCAGATGTGTGTTGTGTTGTTGTGGCACAGGAGGGGAGCAGAGTAAGAAGGTCGTCTATGCATTGAATGAGTGTACTAGGTTGTTGACTTATAGTTGTAAGATCATTGGTTAAGGCTTGGCTGAAGAAGTGAGGGCTGTCTCTAAATTCCTCGGGTAACAGTGTCCATGGTAGTTGAGTTGGGGTTTGGGGTTTTAGATATTTTTTCTCTCCAGCCTGTGCTTTGAGTTAAGGAAAAGTATCTGAATCTGTCCGTGTAAATGTAAAAGGTCTGGAATTGTGAATGTAAGGGAATAGTGGAAAATGTATTATTAAGTCTAATACAGGAAAGTGAGAGGTCCATGGAGGAATATGAGACATTGTAGTGTAAGGATTTGGTACAACTGGATGAATTGGCATTATTGTACTGATGATGTACTTTGGGATATTGGATTGGGTGACAGGAGCTGTTGGATTTGAGGACAGGGAGAACAGGGGTGTCATCAGGCAACTGAGTGACTTTTAAAAACCCATTAGTTAACAAGCAGCAAGATAATAGGTTTGAGTCTGCGTTGATGTTTAGGGGCTATTGGGTATTGGGGAACAGAAGGGAAGACTGAGGGGTATTTGAGGTGAATTAGCAGTGGAGTAATGTGGGTGGCATGAGTGGGATCGGAGGTGTCTCAGACTGTAGGGTCAGTGAGGGAGGAGGAAAGGCGAGGGGCTGAGTTAGTGGTGTATGATGGTGGGACTGGAGTATGAGAGCCATGAGGAGAGGGAGAGAGTATAAGAGAAATTAAGTTTTTGCAGTAAAATTTTTATCAAAAAGAGGCATAGGACAGGTTGGGATAATAAGAGAGCTGTGTGTAAAGAAAGGGTTTAGAATCTGGAAGGAGTAGATTTTTTCTGCAGAGGTCATGTACCTTGGCTGTCAACTCCCACAACAGAGACTGCAGACTGGGAGTATCAGCCTTAAAACTCAGGAAGAACATTATGGGAGGCTTACATGTCAACAAGGAAAGAGAAGGTTTTCCCTGAGATGTCCAGCGAGACTCAGGGCTCTGAGCAAGATACCTTGGTGAGGCTGTGGGCCCCGAGCCCCTTCAGTCCTCTTCAGCAGCGATGCTGAGCAGACCAGCCAGTGATGACTCCCAGGCGGCAGTGTCTTCTCCTGTGAGGGCAGGGAGGGTGATGACTTACCCACTCTCTGGTGGACAGAGCAATCGCACTTCCAGTAGCCCTTTTGGTTGCAGATGGGAACGGCTCTCAGCTGTGGCTGCAGGTCAAGGCAGACTTGTGTCTAGTGTTATTTTTTTTTGCCACACTTGAAGCATGATGGGGGGGGGGGGGGTTGGGGTTTTTAGATTTTTTTTTCCAGCCTGTGCTTTATCTTGAGCCCAGAGTGCCACTCACTGCAGCTGCTGTGACCATAAATTGGCCTTAGAGTTTAGGCTGGACTGCAACCTTTTTTATGGCCATCCTGGAATGTAACCTTTTTAAGGTCATCATATTTTTGTTGTTTTAGTCTATCGCTGAAGACATGGAAAGCCATACTTAAGAGGTCTCCTTGGGAGTATTGAGGACCAAGGTCTGACATTTTGAATTTAGTCTGAAAGTTTGGTGCTGCTTGGGAAATAAAATGGGACTTTAGGAGGACTGTGGGATCAAGTGTGATGGACAGAGGAAGACAGGGTAGTGCGTGGAGTCTAGTAAACAGAGGAGGATCTCACAGTGGTGTAGTGGTCTGAGAGTGACTTTGAGATAAACAGGAGGAGGAAGGAGGAGGAGCAGAAGGAGGTGTCCTCCTCAAGAGTTATGGCAATAGGGGATGGAGGTATTTCATCTAACATGTCTGAGAAACAAGAAAGGAGAGAGTCACAGTGGTGAGCTGATAAAGGAGGAGGACCTGTGAAGTGAGCCAAAAGGATTTGGGAGGCCTTGCAGGTTTGGAATAGATCAGGGCACGCCCACAGCTGGACATAAGGTATTTACCCCTTCTTGCCATTTCAGTAACAGAAGTTAAGTAAGTCTCTTAATGTCAGCCTCCTTCCCTGACAGTTTGTTTTAGCCCAAGTGTATCTAAGTGCAGCCCAGAGGAGTGGCTTTGTCAGGTAATGGTTGATTATTACCCATGTGTTTGAATTAGAAAAATGAGCTGGGGTTGGAAGGGTTGCGAATCAGGAGACAATTGTCACCCTCCAGTGAAGCACAACCAGTAGCATAGTAGCATAGTCCCAACAATGACTTCTCTACTCATCACCAGAGGAGACAAGAGGAAGTCCTAAAGGATGTAGAGGTCCCAGAAGGATATAGAGTAGTAAGGGGGATGCCCTGACATGGCTGCAATTTATGACAGGCACCCCAAAGTACAGTAGAGGGGAGGCTCACCTTGGCCATATGAGATGAAGGCCAGCATTGGATGTTAGCTAGAAATAGCAAGGAAAAGGAGTCCTAGTCCCAGGGAGAGAGAGAGAGAGAGAGAGAGAGAGAGAGAGAGACAGAGAGAGAGAGAGAGAGAGAGAGACAGAGAGAGAGAGAGACAGAGAGAGAGAGAGAGAGAGAGAGAGAGAGAGAAGGGAGGAACAAAGAGGAAAGGTCCATAGGTTGAGGGGGCTCAGACTGGGGGACAGACCCCCCAGGAGCCACAAAGCCTCCAACCACTGGAATCATGGCACCAACTGATTGAGTGATTTGTACTCAATCTAGAGCAGCACAAAATATTAAAGAGTGGAGGCAAGCAGATAAGAAAAAAATTTAATAAGGGGAGAGGGCATGGAGGGAGTCACCACAAGGAAGGCTGGGCAGCTCTCTTTGCAGACAAAGGGAAGGTTCTGCCTGATATAGCCTCTGATGGGGGTAGGGCTCTGGGGACTGATGTGAGCTGATTTATTTTGTGAGAGTGCTGGGGATTGGGTTAACCTTTACATGCCTGAGCTTTGGTAGACTTTTGGGAGGGAGAAGCCATAGAGGCTTCTGGGAAGAGGAAGGTATGCATTATCAGGGCACAGCTTTGAACCACTGCCATGATGATTGTGCTGTCTCTCAGACAGGGAACCTAACACTATATATCCTTGCACATATTTTCTAAAGTAAATCTTATTTTTTAGAGCAGTTTGAGGTTCTCATCCAAACTAAGCAGAAAGTGTAGAGAGGTAGTGTACCCCACACACCCACACCCTCCTCTACGGTTATCAGCCAGCACCAAGTGGGACACTTGCTACAGGGATGAACCAGCACTGACACACCACTGTCCCCTGAAGCCCACAGCTAGCTTCTAGTGTTCATACCCTATGAGTTTGGGCAAATAACAGGTTGCCACTGTTAGAGTGTACCCTAAGAACTGTCACACAGCTGTGGTGGTACACACTACAATCCCAGTTACCCAGGCTGAGCCAGGAGGATCACACATTAGAGGTCATGCTGGGCAATTTAGTGAGAATTTGTAAAGAAAAAAAAAGCCAAGCATGGCATGACACTTTTTATTGTTGCTATTGTTTTGATTTTGTTTTTCTGAGACAAAATGGCCTTGAACTCACAGTGATCCTCCTGCTCAGCCTTCCAAGCACTGGGATTACAGTTATGCACCACCAAGCCTGGTGGCATGACACTTCTAATCCCTGGCAGTGCTCTTTGAGACTGAGGCAGAAGTATGGAAAGTTTAAATCTATCCTGGGCAATGACTTGGCAAGATCCTGTCTTAAAATGAAAAATAGGAAGGGTTGTGGCTCAGTGCTAAGGCCTTGGATTCAAACACCAGTACCACAGACAAACAAATTTTTTAAAAAGTGATGATGTAGTTCAGTTGGGATCCCCAAAAACAAAATGTGGAAAACTACCTGGATGACTCTCCTTGAATAAACAGCAACTATCTCCATTTTGGCTAACTGACCCTACGTCCATGTACTGCTATGCACAGAGTTGGTTAGGCCATTTTGTTATCCCTCCAATTGGCTTTAAGCTATGTAAATAGGGCTGGCTGAGGTGCTGATGTATAAACTTTCTTTTTTTTTTCACTGGACTACAGAGATGTTATGATGTATAAACTTTCAAGCTAAGTGAAAGTCTCCAGCCCATGACTCCCAAAAAACATGATAGAGCCAGGCAAGATGAAGAGCCACTGCTCCAAGTTGTCAACTGGGATCAAGCCTTGACATAAAAGGTTATGACTTCCCAAGGAAGAAAAATGTATACATCAGAACTGAAGCACCACCCCAAAACATCAGATATTACCTCAATTTCTGCATATCCTTGCCTCTGCATATGGCAGAGGTGATTTCAGGTCACCTACCTAGCCCAGCTCATAGCATTCACATACTTCTTATCTTTCTCACAAACACTCATCCTCAAGTCACTTCCTTCTTCACAAGTTAATAAATTCTTGGGTCGGCTGGTTTGAGGCCTTTATTCTGGTGAACCATTATTTAGGCGGGACTTAGGACGCCCTTGCCTCCTTATAACTATGAATGTGTCTTATTGTAGTTAGTCTCACCATGGATTGCACTGGAAGTAAGATTGGAATTAACTTATTGGAATTCCAGTAACACCTTCATGGGATTACAAATATAAACTTCCCTACCCATTGCCTTCCCTTGGAGTGGAAGTTTAGCAACATGGCAGGTGAAACTCTAAATCTACTAGAAGAACAGCCTCTCCTACCAACTTCTCACAGTGAAGAAATTGAATGAGAAGGCAGGAGAACACTAGGAAGGAGAACAGCCCCCTCCCACGCCTTCCTGCTGCATAGGAAACCAGGTGAACTGCACTAGAAAGCCCAAAGAGCAGTCTCTCCCCTCTCTCCTGCCACAGCTGAGGTGGACTTCTAGGGAAGGTGGCCCAGAGACCAGAGGGAATGCCAGCTACACAGAAGGGTTCCAACAAATGTTGTAGGGTATTTTGGTGCAATAGAGAAGCAAAAAGTACAAAATGAACAGGTTTATTGAGTTGAGGATGTGGAAAGGGGCAAACAACCTGTAGTAGTGAGACTGTCTCCTTTGACCAGATACCGAGAGGCACAGGGTTATATGGCCTCTGATCAGAAGTGGCACATGGCACATGAGAGCAGCTGATTGAAATTCTGTGTGCATGAAAACAGGAGCGGGAAAATGGAAAGCTATCCCTTGCTCATGAAGAGCAAGAACCAATATAGTGAAATTATCAAACTCCCAAATTTGTTAAACAGAGTTAATGTAATCCCAATCAAAATACCATTAGCATACCTCACAGAACTGGAAAAAACAATCCTAAAGTTTATTTGGAAACAGAAGAGATGTAGAATAGCAAAGGCAGTCCTGGGAAACAAAGGCAAGGCAGGAGGCATCACATTCCCTGATTTGAAGTTAAACTACAAAGCTACTATAATAAAATCAGCATAGTATTAGCAAAAAAAAAAAAATAGAAGATCAGTGGAACAGATTAGAAGATGCAGAAATATTTGGACTTCTGGGAGAACATGGCAGATAGATAACAGCAGCTATGGAGGCTCTCTGAGATAGCCAGCTTAGATTCCAGGAATGGTGCAGTGTGGGGAGTCCTAAGCAGGGGGAGATATACCCTGTCGACCCAGGAAGGAACTAAGCTGATAGAAACCAACTGGAAATGCAATCCCAGTGCTACGACTGGAACAGCTAAAGTCTCAGTGCCGAAGCTGGAACTCCCTAGTACACTGCAGTGGGTGGGAACACCTAGCCGGCATGATTCAAACAAACTGTAACCCACAAAGAAAGAAACTGGGCCTCCTCTACATGCCTGTATGGAAGGAACAAAAATATGAGAAGAGGAGGCAACAAGAAAGGATCCTCGGTCTCCAATCCTGAGAACACTAATCCAGGAAAGGTAAATGCAAAGGAGAATGAGGACAGAAAACATGCAATATCAGACACGGCACCAATAGACATAAAGCAATATCTCTGGAGCCTCATAGACGACGTCAAAAGTGAAGTATTTAACCAAGTAAAGAAAGATATAAGTAGAATAGTTAGAGAAATGCTAAGCACTGCCCAAGAAAAAACAGATGGTGGAATGGAAGAACAGAAAAAAAGGGGAGAATTGTTTGATGGAGACAATAGAGAAAACATAGAATGCGTGAAGCAGGTTCAAAGAGATTACCAGGAAACTAAAAACTCTATTGAAAGGTGGCATAACAGCTTGAAAGAAACTAAGGATAGATTATCTGAACTGGAGGACAGATTTGTAATGTAGTAGTACAAAATGAAAAACTTCTTAAAAATAACAAGAAAACAAACAGGAATAATACAAATGCTAGAAGATGATAAGAGGATCTATAACTTAAGAATTAAGAACATAAAAGAAGAAGTAGGGACACAAACAAATGAACTACAAAAGCTATTCACAGAAATAATCCAGGAGAATTTCCTTAATTTAGCAAAAGGTAAAGATACTCAGATGTATGAGGCATACAAGACCCCAGCCACCTACAACCCAAACAGAGCTACACATAGGCATATAATAATCAAAATTCCAGAAATCCAATATAAGAACAGAATATTAAAAGCCATCAGAGACAAGAAACAGATCACTTACAAGGGAACACCCATCAGAATTATATCAGGCTTCTTGGCACAAACCATCAAATCACAAAGAGCGTGGGGGGAAATAACTCAAGCTTTGAAAGATAATAACCTCCAGCCAAGAGTGATATATCCTGCACAACTGTCTCTAGAAATTGATGGAAAAACAAGGTGCTTTCAGGATAAAGAGGAACTAGGGGAATTTGCAACCACCAATTCAACTCTACAGAGATTACTGCAGGATATTCTAAAAAAGGAAAATACCAAGATTCCAGAAACAGTGGCAGAGAGGCCACAATGAATGGAACAGAAAGTGAAATGAAGAAGACAAACTGACAACTAATGACAAAAAAAGAGCTCAACAGAAATGAGGCAGAGAAGGTTGGATGGTATGAACAGCTATTTTGGAGAAAACAAGACATCATGATAGCTAGTGCTGATTTAATATCATCTTGTTTTGAAGTCCCATCAAGCTTTTGTTCTTCTGTCTCAATTGGTCTTAACATGTTGTATCTTACTGGATTTTATTATATGTGATAATATAAACAAAAACTTTTATAGACAAGGAGATAATACAGAAACAATTGTTCATTTTCTGTTAGTTGGTTCTAAATACCCTGTAATACTATCATTCTCTTGAATGGTTTTACATTGTCTTGATATGTTTCATGCTCCAGTATACAAAATTACACTCAAAGATTTCAAGGAAAGAGATACTATGGTAACTACTTTTATGTCGGGATATCTTGTGGTGAAACAGTATTTTGCTTAAATGGTTATGTTCTGACCTGTGCTGTTTTGTTGTTATGTCCTCTTTTATGTCAATCTCCTTTTTTATTTTTATCTTTTTAATTAAGGGAAAAATAAATAAAAATCACAGGATATATTATAGGGTTATTGATTTCCTATTAACTTGATTTGAAACCCTGTATTGCTCTCACCATCTTGTTTTGACTGATTTCCCTCTATTCTGTTTTGCTTGATAGTACCAAGTTTGAGAGTATCAGCAACAACTGTGAAGACAATAAGATTTACAATGATGCCCATTCTGGTTTGACTATTATCTTCTTTTGAAGTCCTCTAATGTCTCCAATGTTTTGGTTTTATTGATTTTGTTCTTTACTGTTTTATTCAATTTTATTATAACTGATGATATAGGCAATTCTTTTTAAGATAGCAAGAGGCATTATGGTAACCATTGTTGATCACATTGTATTCTGTTTTACATTATGTACTATGTCCATCCTTTTTGTTTGACTCACTTTTTTATGTCACATTTGGTTTTATTCTCTTCAAAAAAAGCAATAAGAACTGTGGGAGTAATAAAACCCCAAATGTGTAATTGTCATTGTAAAAATGAGAGGAAAAGAAAGTGCTCTAAAGGATATAACTGCATCTATATTTAAGCATATAAGATAGATAACCGTATTACTGAGTTTTGTTGGATCATTGAACAGAGCTGTTTGCAGTCTCACTGTTTGAATGTCCACTTTATATGCTTTAATTTTGTAACTTGAACAGCTATTTCCAAGATGACAATATGTAATCTAATAACTAGTGATTTTTTTGTTTTTTTCTTTTTCTTCTTAAATAAAATTTTTAAAAAAGAAAGAAAAAGAAGATGCAAACACAACTACAAATACACTTGGTCACCTTATCTCTGACATAGGAACCAAACATATTCACTGAAAGAAAGCCTCTTTAACAAATAATGCTGGAAAAGCTGACTCTCTACATGGTAAAGACTAAAACTAGACCCATGTCTATCACCATGCACTAAACTAAATATAAAGTGGATCAAGGATATAAATATTGAAATAGAAACACTAAATCTACTGAAAGAGAAAGTAAGTAAAAATCTTGAAGACATAGTGATAGGCAGAGGTTTCATGAACAAAAACCAAACAGCCCAGGAAACATTTCAAAGACTCAACAACTGGAATCTCATTTTATTAAAAAACACATCAAAATATTATTAAAAACACATCAAAAGATTTTGTACATCAAAAGAAATCATCAACATAGTGAAAAGACAATCCACAGAGCAGGAAAAAATTTTAGGCAAGTGTCCCTCTGAGAAAGGACATACAAAGAGGTGAAAAAAATCAGAGCCCCTAAATTCAAAGACCCAAACCAAAATCAGGCAGCTGAGCTGAATACTTTTCAGATGAATAAATATATCAAAAAACGTTTGACATCATTTGTCATCTGAGAAATACAAATTGAAGCAACACTAGATTTCACCTCACCCCAGTAAAGATTGTTATCATCCAGACATGAACCAATAGCAAATGTTTGAGGGGCTGTGGGGGAAAAGGAACTCTTCTCTACCATAGGTAAGAGTGTAGACTGGTGTAACCACTATGGAAATCAATGTGAAGATTCCTCAAAAAGCTAGGTTTAGAGGTGCCATTTGATCTAGCTGTTCCCCTTCTGGGTATTTTCCCAGAAGAATGAAAACATTATACCGCCATGATATATGTTTACTGTTTATAGCAGCACAATTTGTAATAGCCAAATCTTGGAAACAACCCAAATGGCCATCAGCCAAGGGGTGAATAAAAAAGATGTGATATTTTTATACAATTGCATACTACTCGGCTGTAAAGAGACATTTATAGGGAAATGGATACAACTTGAGACCATACTCATAAGTGAAATAAATCAGACTTACATATATAATCATCATATCATCTCCCTACTGTAAGAAGCTGTAAATGTAAATAGGATTCTGAAAGTACAACAGATATTGTGAAGTGGAAGGAAACTGCTCTAAAAGAAAGAGAAACTGGGATGGGGAAAACGAAGGGAAGAGGAAAAATAAATAAATAAATATATACACACAAACCAGTTAAGATAGTTATACTACTAATTGATATTATCATGAAGTGATTAATATCAAATAAAGGTGTGTGCCTATATGGTTTGATCAATTTTTAATATCTATATCTTGTAATAGGAGCAACTAATTTCAAAATAACAATATACAATGTACTAACCACTGTTACTCTCCTCCAATCTTATTTTGAAATTTCATGCTGTTCTTTTTTTGTTTGTTATTCTTCAAGATAAATTTTTAAATGAATTTGTTTTACCTTCAATGTGATTGTTATTCATTTGAAATTCATTGTTTCCTTTTCTTCTTTGTTTTATATCATCAGTTCTCCTTCCATTCTCAGATTTTTTTTAGGCAAGATCTCATTATCTTGTGCAGGGTAGCCTTGGACTCACTTATGTAGCCTAGGCTGGCCTGGAACTCACAGCAATCCTCCTGCCTCAGCCTCCTGAGTGGTGGGATTACAGGCTTGGACAAGGCCAGGGGCCCCAGGGTGCATTCTTTCCTGCCTGGGAGGATGCGCACAGCCGTGGTATCCTGCTCTCATCCCACGGATGAGGTCCCACAAGGTTCCAACTTGCCTGACCACATCAGCAGCAACACTCAGTGGGAGTTCAGTCATGGTGCTGGTCACTGGCCACTCCTGTGCCCTCTGGAATGGCATCATGGGCCTCATGTCACTGCTGTTCCACTGCTCCAGCTCCAAGACTACAGATGAGAGAGAGTTCCTACCAAACAGAGGAGCATTAAAACCCATGGTCTCACCAATCCTTTCCAAGGGTCTCTGGTCTCTTCACAGCATAATCCACTGCTCCCATGGAACAGGGGGTGTCCCCCTGCTACCCTGCTGGGCCTCACTGCTGAGAGGCTGACACTGTAGTGCAAGATTATCAGGCCTTCCAGTACTTCACAGAGAACAGGAGATGCAAGGTGACACACACACATTTGGTAACACATGGTTACCAAGGCAACTGACAATTTTGATAACAAGGTATTTGTTTGTTCTTTTAAAAACATGGTAGACACACATTGATTAAAACTGGGGGCTGGGGATTTAGCTCAGTGGCTCAAGCGCTTGCCTAGCATGAGTTCAATCCATGGTACAAAAAAAAAAAAAAAAAAAACAGCCCACTTCAATCTATAAATCTACTCCTGAGTTGTTTTACATTAATCTATATGTAGCACTTTGATATCACTATGTGAGATTTCACTTAAAACTATGGCTTATATATCATAATTAAAATGTAAGCATGATTTACTGAAGAAATAGATACACAAGTTTCTCAGGTGGGCACGGTGGTACATTACTTGACAGGCTGAAGCAAGATGAGTCCTGTGAGTGTGAGTCCAGTCTAGACCATATAGTGAGTTCAAGGTCAGCCTGAACTACAGAGCAAAACTTTGTCTCAAAAAAAAATCTCATCAAGTTCTTGAACCCATTGTGTATTTTTTTAAGTTTTCAAATTTCTGGTGAGCTTGCCAGAAGCTGTCAAGGACCAGTAGCAGCATGGTTGGGAAAACCAGCCAGCCATGCCCCCATGATCTATCTCATCATCAAGAGAGTCTCAGTGTAGCCACACATCCTGGAGTAACTACCCCACAACCCCACCACCTCCTTGGGAATCTAAGTTAGAAGAAACCCAGGTGCCTGGCCCATTTCCCTACAGTACAGATGGGCAGACAATGCAGGAAGCATCTGGAACCCCACAACTGACTTATCTGGAAGAATCAGGAAAATATCAAGACAAAGGAGCAAAAGGCAAGTTCAGACCTCCAGCCACACAGAACAAGTCTAGGAGTCATACACATAGAATAAATTGGAAGTCAAACACCTGAAATTTCTGAATGGATAGCAACTGAAGTAAAGAAATAACTTCAGAGCCAAAGCCATCTGACTGCACCCCAGGAGATTGCGAGAAGCTCCAGAGCTCTGAAGCTGGACACCGTGCAGTTTTCTGACCAATCTGTGCTGTGCTGGGAACACAGTGAAGACAAGCAGTGCAGTGTGCAGTGGACCCAAGAGGAAGATCTGCATTGAGTCCCAGTGAGTCCTAAGGCCGGTGAGTCCTAAGGATTGGGTCCTGCGGCTGCTGTCACTGGCTGGAGGACATCTTGGAATTGGGCAGAGCCCGACACCACGGCAACATCAGTGACACTGAAAAGACTGGTGGAGGACATCTTGGAGTTGGGCAGAGCCCATGCTGTGGTGACATCAGATAGTCGCCTCTGGTACAGAGAGGGCTGGTGGAGAACATCTTGAAATTGGGCAGAGCCTGGCGCTGTGACAGTGTCAGTGATACAGAGAGGACTGGTGGAGGATATCTTGGAATTGGGCAGACCCTGGCACCGCAGTGACATCAGATAGTCATCCCTGGCCCAGAGAGATCTGGTAGAGGACAGCTGGGATTTGGGCAGAGCTCTGCACCACAGTGACATCAGTCAGCCACTTCTGGAGCAGAGAAAACTGGCAGGGTCTACTGGGGCTGAACCATGCCTCTGGTTGGGACCCAATAAGCAGATACAAAATAGTCGCAACTCTGTGACATCCACAAGATACAGCCTAACTTGAAGATTGACTGGCACAGAGGCTGGAGGCTAGCCTGCACCATCCTGTATCCCTGCCTACCTCAGATAACAGCAAACTGGGGAGGGCAGCAAAAACTCCAGTCAGCACACTTTGGAAAGACCCTAAGTAATACGGAGAGGGCCAGAGACTCCCAGAACACACCAGTCTGAAAGAAACCAGAAACATTGGGATTGGAGATTTAGCTCAGTGGCATAAGTACCTGCCTTACAAGCAGGCAGTCCTGAGTTCAATCCCTGGTACCGATAAAAATGAAAAACACAGACACAAAAAAAAGAAACCAGAAACATGACAAGAGATAGAAATTAAAAAATCCCCAGCTGCTAAACCTGGGAAAATAAGCCCAGGACAGGTAAACACAGAAGAAAACCAGCACAGTAACCATTCAATACTAGACACAGCATCAGCCAAAATAAATATCTTCATGACCTCATAGATGAATTTAAAACTGTACTTCTGATGCAAGTGAGGCACGATATAAAGAGATTAATTAAAGAAATGATAAGCCCCACCCAAGAGAAAACAGATGGAATAATAGAGGAAATCAGTAAAGAAAGAGAAACCTCTGATGATGAATTTAAACATAACCTAGAATACCTGAAACACATTCAAAGAGATTACCAGGAAACTAAAAACTCCATTGAAAACTGGCAAAATTCCTTGACAGAAACTAAAGTTAGCCTTTTGAAACTTGAAGAGAGATTTATCATATATGATCGTGAAAGAAAAGACCTCTTAAAAATAACGAGGAACCAGAAAGAAACAATTCAAAGGCTAGAAGACGACAAAAGAATACATAACTTAAGAATAAAGCACGTGAGTGAGGAAGCAGGAGTAACCAAAAATGAAATACAGCTTGCAGACTGCCCTGTCTCACCCAAATGACACACTGCAGTTGCCTGCCAGGAAGAATGAGCTGGGCCAAGCCATGGGTCCCCGTTCCAGCCTTGCAGACTGCCCTCTCTCACCCGAAGGGCACATCGTAGTTGCCTACTGGGAAAAGTGAGTTGGGCAGAGCTGTGGGAAACTGCTCCAACCTTGCCTGAGACCTTCTTTCAGCCTGGAGAGCACCAGCACTACTGCCACCACCTGGAGGAGGGAGCAGCCCTGCTGAGGAGATTTGAGGCCATAGGAGGACCCTCTATCAGCCTGGGGAGCTTTGCCATCCAAGGAGCTAGGTGGTTACACAACATCCAACCCCCAGGAGAATATGAGACCTTTGCATTAGGGGGTTGGGGGCCCGGTGGGCTTGCAGCCACACTAAATTGGGCTTAGCGGGATTTGGCATTGCCTGGAACACGCCAGGTGGCCTTCTTTCCCTCAGAGAAGCTTTGCTGCCACAGGGGGAAGCTGTGTAGCTTGAGGAGGCTTTAGGTCTAACTGAGAGAAGCCTGACAACCTTCTTTTAATCCAGGAGCTTCGCTGCCTAAGGAGGGAGCTACACTACCAGAGGATTCCCAGGAGTCCAGGACATAAGAGACAATTTCCAACATGCCCAGGGGAAGCTTTGGAACACTTGAAACATTGGAATATAGGAAAATGACAAAACGAAAGACCAAAATGCAATCTCAAACATCCGGCCCATCCCAAGAAAGCCTAGGAGCCAGGTAAATAGAAGAAAATACATGACATATGCTTGAAATACCTGAAATAATAGTAACTGAAATAAAGAAGCAACTCCGGGAAGCCTTAAAGGAATTCAACTAGAAATAATCTCCCAGGTAAAAGAAGAAATGATAAAACAAATGAAGGAGATGCTGAACATATCTAAAGAAGACACAGTTAAAAAACTGGAGGAACTAAACAAAAAGATAGAATCCCTGGATGAACAATATAAGAAACAAACAGAATATATAAAGCAGATGCAAAGAGATACACAGGAAATCAAAAACTCCATCGAAAGCTTTAAAAACCACCTCAATGAATATGAAGATAGAATTTCAGACCTCGAAGACAAGATTGCAGCCAGTGAACAGGAAAGGAAAGATCTTTTAAAAAATAACAAGAAATCAAGAAATAACAATTCAACACCTGCAAGATGACGCAAAGAGGAACAACATAAGGTTCATAGGGATAAATGAAAAAGAAGGGGACAACATAAAGGATGTCAAGAGAATATTTAGAGAAGTAATAGCTGAAAATTTCCCAAACATGAGATTGGAAACTGATATCAAGATCAATGAAGCATATAGAACTCCAAATAGCCATATCCAAAATAAAACTACACCCAGACACATAATAATGGCCATCCCAGAAATTGAACAAAAGAATAGAATATTAAAAGCTGTCAGAGAGAAAAGATAGATCACCTTTAAAGGAAAACCTATCAGAATCACAGCAGACTTCTCAGCACAAACAATAAAGTCAAGAACAGCATGGAATGAAGTATTTCAGATCCTAAAGGAAAATGACTTCTAACCTAGACTGATATACCCTGCAAAACGGTCCTTCAAAATGGATGCAGAAATAAGATACTTCCACAACAAAAAAGAGCTGAAAAACTACATGATCACTAAGCCAACCCTGCAAAGAATACTGAAAGACAGCCTAGATACATTTAGGAAAAAACCACTAAACAAAGCAGACAATTATATCTACTTTTGAAGACCTACAATGTCTCCAATGTTTTGGTTTTGTCGGTTTTATTCTTTACTGTTTTGTTCAATTGTATTATAACTAACGATATAGGCAATTCTATTAGAGATAGCGGGAGGCATTATGGTAACCATTATTGATCACCTTGTATTATGTTTTTACATTATCTACTATGTCCACCCTTTTGACTTGAGCGATTCTGTTCTGTTATGTCACATTTGGTTTTACTCTCTTCCAAAAAAGTAATAAGAACCGTGGGAGCAATGAAACCCAAAATGTGTAATAGTCATGGTACAAAAGAGAGGAAAAGAAAGTGCTCCAAACTATATAACTGCATGTATATTTAAGTGTATAAGATAGAAAATGATATCACAGAGTTTTATTGGATCAATGAACAGAACTGTTTGCAGTATCATTGATGGAATGTCCACTTTACAAGCTTTAATTTTGTGACTTGAACAATTATTTCTAAGATGACAATATGTAATCCATTAACTAGTGATTTCCTACTGTTCATTTTTTTTCAGTAAATCTGTATAACTTGTACCCTTTCCCTGCTTTTTTTTTTCTCCTTAAATAAAATTAAAAAAAAGAAGCAGAAAATTAAACAGAACTAAAAGATAAAGATGCAAAAGCAGAAAAATAGCATGTCAGCAATAAACCAATATGTAACAGTTATAACCATCAATGTAAATGGTCTCAATGCACCAATTAAAAGAAACAGACTGGCAGAATGGATCAAGAAACAAAATCCAACCATATGTTACCTACAAGAAACCCATCTAACCCAAAAGGATACTCACAGACTGAAAGTCAAAGGATGGAAAACAATACTTCATGCAACAGGAACCCAAAAAAAAAAGTGGGGGTGGCTACTCTGTTTGCAGGCAATGTGAACTTCAAGCTAATAATGATCAGAAGGGATAAAGAAGGTCACTACATACTGGTTAGGGGAAAACTCCAAGAGGAAGAGATAACTATCTTAAATATATATGCACCAAATTCCAGAGCACCCAGTTATATAAAACAAGTACTAACAGGAATGAAAAACCAAGTTAACAGTGACACAATTCTAACAGGAGATCTTAACACACCATTGACACCAATGGACAGATCAAGAGACAGAAAATCAGCAAAGAAATAAAAGAACTGAATTGCAGCTGTGAACAAAGAGACTTAATAGACATATACAGAGTATTCTACCCAACAACAACAGAATACACATTCTTCTCAGCAGTACATGGGTCATTTTCTAAAGATGACCATATATTAATTCACAAAACATATCTAAATAAATGCAAAAGGATTGAAATCATCCCTTGCATGCTTTCGGACCATAGCACTATGAAATTAGAAATTAATGATAAAAGATACTACAAAACTCCCACAAACACATGGAAATTGAATAACACACTCTTGAGTAATCAGTGGGTCACAGAGGAAATTAAAGAAGAACTTAAACACTACCTACAAGAAAATGAAAACACAAATACAACTTACCAGAATCTGTGGGATGCAATGAAAGCCATCCTCAGAGGAAAATTTATTGCACTGAGTTCCCACATCAGGAAAACAGAATGAATACAAATAAATAACCTGATGCTACACCTCAAACATCTAGAAAAAGATGAGCAAGTCAAGCCTAAAGCCAAAAGAAGAGAGGAAATTATAAAAATCAGAGCAGAAATCAATGCAATAGAGACTAAGAAAACAATCCAAGGAATCAACAAATCAAAAAGCTGGTTCTTTAAAAGAATCAATAAAATCGATAAGCCCCTAGCCAACCTTATTTTAAAAAGGGAAGAAAAAGCTCAAATTCACGCAATAAGGAATGAAAGAAGAGAAATCACTACAGACCCTAGAGAAATACAGAAAATCATCAACACCTATTTTGAAAACCTCTACTCTCAAAGGTTTGAGAACACAGAGGAAATGGACAGATTCCTAGAAGCATACGAAGTACCAAGGGTAGGTCATGAAGATGTAAAACTACTGAATAACCCAATTTCTATCAATGAAATAAAAAATGTAATTAAATCCTTACCTACAAAGAAGAGTCCAGGCCCAGACGGATTCACTGAAGAATTCTACAAGAAATACAAAGAAGACCTAATGCCAACACTCCTCAAACTCTTCAATGAAATTGAAAGGGAAGCAATCCTTCCTAAATCATTCCTAGAAGCAAATATTACTCTAGTACAAAAACCTGAAAAGGACCCAACTGAAAAAGAGAACTACAGACCAATCTCCCTAATGAACACAGATACAAAAATCCTCAATAAAGTATTGGCAAATAGGATGCAGCAAATCATCAAGATTATACACCATGACCAAGTGGGATTCATCCCAGGCATGCAGGGATGGTTCAATATACGTAAATCAATAAATGTAATATACCATATCAATAAAACCAAAAGTAAAAACCACATTTCTATCATTTCTATAGATGCAGAAAAAGCTTTTGATAAGGTCCAACATTCATTCATGATAAGAACCTTGCAGAAAATTGGAATAGATGCTCTGTACCTCAATATAATAAAGGTCATCTATGACAAACCAACAGCCAATATCATACTAAATGGCCAAAAATTGAAGGCCTTTATTTTAAAATCAGGCACAAGACAAGGATGTCCCTTATCACCACTCCTATTTAATATAGTACTGGAAATACTAGCCAGAGCAATTAGACAAGAGAGAGAAATAAAAGGCGTAAAGATAGGAAAAAAAGAAGTTCAGCTATCATTATTTGCAGATGACATGATGCTCTATATAGAAGATCCCCAAAACTCCATTGAAAGACTGCTAGATATAATAAATAAATTCAGTAATGTAGCTGGATATAAAATCAATACTCAAAAATCAATAGCATTGACTTCCAGGAGAACATGGCGGACAGATAACAGCAGCTACGGAGGCTCTCTGAAAGACTCGACTCATAATTCAGGAATGGTGTGGAGTAAGGAGTCATAAGCAGGTGGGGATATGCTCTGCTGACCCAGGAACGAACTGGGCTGAGAGAAACCAACTTGGAATGCAGTCCTGGTGCTAGAACAGGAACAGAAAAGCCTCAGTGTGGAGGCTGGAGCCCGCACCATTGGAAGCCTGGATTTGGGTTTCCCGCCACCGCGGCTGCATCGGCATCGGCTCAGCAGGGAGAGAGACCTGTGGAAGCTCTGAGAACGGGAATCAGTGAACGGAGTTGAGAGCGGGACGGGCGTGGAGCCGTGCACTGACTTGTGGTGAGGTGAGTGAGAGAAACTGACACTCTATCAGTTTGACTCCAGCAGAGGACATTCTGGGACTGAGCAGACTTGCGGGAGCAGGGTGCTGTGGCGACTTCAGCCACGTATCCCCCTCTCAAGAGGGATTGGTGAGAAGTGCCTAGCCTACGTGACGCTGCTGGTGGACCCAGTAGGCTAGCCCAACCCAGATCCCAGAGCCTGAGAGTGGCCTGGAGGGTCAGGCCCCGTGTAGGCTGCCTGGTCTGCAACTTCCTGGTGTGCTGCAGTGGGCGGGAACACCTAGCCGGTGCAATTCGATCAGGCTGTGGCTGACAGGGAGGGAAGCTGGGCCTCCTATATAAGCTTGCATGTATAAGGAACAAAGAATATGGGAAGAGGCAGCAACAAGAAAGGCTCCTCGGCCCCCAATCCTGAGAAACAGGTAATAGTGGACACCGCACCAATAGACATAAAGCGCCATCTAGAGAGCCTCATAAATCAGTTCAGGAATGAAGTTATCAATGACCTGAAGCTAGAAGTAAGCAGAATAGTTAGAGAAATGCTAAGCACCACCCAAGAAAAAACAGATGGTGGAATGGAAGAACAGAAAAAGAGGGGAGAATTGTTTGATGGAGAAAATAGAGAAAGCATAGAATACGTAAAGCAGGTTCAAAGAGACTACCAGGAAACTAAAAACTCTATTGAAAACTGGCATAACAGCTTGAAAGAAACTAAGGACAGACTATCTGAACTGGAGGGCAGATTTGTAATATGGGAGAATGAAATGAAAAACTTCTTCAAAGTAACAAAGAAACAAACAGCAATAGTACAAAGACAAGAAGATGATAAGAGGATGCATAACTTAAGAATTAAGAACATAAAAGAAGAAGTAGGGACACAAACAAATGAACTACAAAAGCTACTCACAGAAATAATCCAGGAGAATTTTCCTACTTTAGCAAAAGGTAAAGATACTCAGATGTATGAGGCATACAGGACCCCAGCCATCTACAACCAAAACAGAGCAACACCCAGACATATAATAATTAAAATTCCAGAAATTCAATACAAGAACAGAATATTAAAAGCTGTCAGAAGCAAGAAACAGACCACTTACAAGGGAACACCCATCAGAATTACAGCAGATTTCTCTGCACAAACCATCAAATCACGAAGAGCGTGGGGGGAAATAATTCAAGCTTTGAAAGATAATAATCTCCAGCCAAGATTGAGATATCCTGCACAACTGTCCCTGGAAATTGGTGGAAAAACAAGGTGCTTCCAGGATAAAGAGGAACTGGGGGAATTTGCAACCACTAATTCAACTCTACAGAGAGTATTGCAGGATATTCTAAAAAAAGAAAAATACAAAGAATCCAGAAATAGTGGTGGGGAAGCCACAACAAATGGAGCAGAGAACAAAATGAAGAAGACAAACTGATAGCTACTGACAGAAAAAGAGCTCAACAGAAATGAGGCAGAGAAGATTGGATGATAGGAACAGCTATTTTGGAGAAAATGACATCTTAATAGGTAATACTGATTTAGTATCATCTTGTTTTGAAGTCTCATCAAGCTTTTGTTCTTCTGTCTTCATTGGTCTAAACAGATTGTATCTTATTGGATTTTATTATGTACGATAGTATAAGCAAAAACTTTTAAAGACAGGGAGATTATACAGAAACCATTGTTCATTTTCTGTTAGTTGATTCTAAATACCCTGTAATGCTGTCATTCTCTTAAATGGTTTTACATTGTTTTGATATATTTAATGCTACAGTATACGAAGTTGTACTCAAGGATTTCAAGGAAAGAGACAATATGGTAACTACTTTTATGTCAGGATTATCTTGTCGTGAAACACTATTCTGCTTAAATGGTTATGTTTTGATCTGCGCTGTTTTGCTGTTATGCCCTCTTTTATCTCAATTTCCACTCCATTAGTTACTTTTTTATTTTTATCCTTTTAATTAAGGGAAAAATAAATAAAAATAGCAGGATATATTATAGCAACCCACTTTGACTTTCCATTATCTTGATTTAAAGCCCTGTATTACTCTCACCATCTTATTTTTGACTGATGTCCCCCTATTCTGCTTTGCTTGATAGTACCAGGTTCGAAAGTTTAGGCAACAGCTGTGAAGATAGTGAGATTCATTATGACACCCATTCTCGATGACTTTTATCTACTTTTGAAGACCTACAATGTCTCCAATGTTTTGGTTTTGTTGGTTTTGTTCTTTACTGTTTTGTTCAATTTAATTATAACTGATGATATAGGCAATTCTATTAGAGATAGCGGGAGGCATTATGGTAACCATTATTGATCACCTTGTATTATGCTTTTACATTATCTATTATGTCCACCCTTTTGATTTGATTGACTCTGTTCTGTTATGTCACATTTGGTTCTACTCTCTTCCAAAAAAGTAATAAGAACTGTGGGAGTAACAAAACCCAAAATGTGTAATTGTCATTGTACAAAAGAGAGGAAAAGAAAGTGCTCTAAATGATATAACTGCATGTATGTTTAAGTGTATAAGATAGAAAATGATATCACTGAGTTTTATTGGATCATTGAACAGAACTGTTTGCAGTATCATTGATGGAATGTCCACTTTACAAGCTTTAACTTTGTGTCTTGAACAATTATTTCTAGGATGACAATATGTAATCCATTAACTAGTGATTTCCTACTGTTTATTTTTTCTGTAAATCTGTATAACTTGTACCCTTTCTCTGCTTTTTTTTCTCCTTAAATAAAATTTTTTAAAAATGCAAAAAAAAATCAATAGCATTCCTATACACTAACAACAAAGTCACAGAGAGAGAAATAAGAGAAGCCACACCTTTCACACTAGCAACCAAAAAAATGAAATATCTAGGAATTACTCTCATGAAAGAAGTGAAAAACCTATATAAGGAAAATTATAATACACTGAAAAATGAAATTGAAGAGGATCTCAGAAAATGGAAAGACATCCCTTGCTCATGGATAGGAAGAATAAATATTGTGAAAATGGCCATTCTCCCAAAACTTTTATACAGACTCAATGCAATCCTGATAAAAATAACATCAACATACTTCACAGAAATCGAGAAATCACTCCTAAAATTCATCTGGAGTGAGAAGAGACCCAGAATAGCAAGGACAGTTCTAAGCAGCAAAATCAAGGCAGGAGGTATCACAATCCCTGACTTGAAGTTATACTACAAAGCAACCGAAGTAAAATCAACATGGTACTGGAACCAAAACAGAGCTGAAGATCAGTGGAACAGATTAGAAGATACAACCACAACTACAAACACACTCAACCACCTTATCTTCGATAAAGGGGCCAAACATGTTCACTGGGAGAACAACAGTCTCTTTAATAAATGGTGCTGGAAAAACTGGCTCTCCACATGCCGAAAACTAAAACTAGACCCATGCCTATCACCATGTACTAAAATAAAATCTAAATGGATCAAAGATCTAAATATTAAAACAGAAACACTAAATCTATTGGAAGACAAATTGGGTAAAAACCTTGAAGCTATAGGAGTAGGTAGAGAATTCATGAATAGGACTCAAACCACATGGGAAATACTTCCCAGAATCAATAACTGGGATCACCTCTTACTAAAAAGTTTCTGCACGTCAAAAGAAATCTCTAGCATAGTGAAAAGAGAACCTACAAACTGGGAAAAAATCTTAGTGAACTGCCCCTCAGACAAAGGACTTCTGTCTAAAACATATAAAGAATTTTTAAAAATCAGACCCCCAAAATTCAAAGACCCAATCCAAAAATGGGCATCTGAGATGAATAAACAATTCTCTGATGAAGAAGTACAAATGGCAAATAAATATATGAAAAAATGTTCATCATCATTAGCCATTAGAGAAATGCAAATTAAAACCACACTTAGATTTCATCTCACTCCTGAAAGAATGGCCAAGATCAAGAAAACTACCAACAACAAATGCTGGAGAGGCTGTGGGGAAAAAGTAACTCTCCTGCACTGTTGGTGGGAGTGTGCAACCATTGTGGAGGTCAGTCTGGAGATTTCTCAGAAAACTGGGACTGGAAGCCCCATTTGACCCAGCTATTGCTCTTCTAGGCATATTTCCAGAAGAACTGAAAGCATCATACCACAGTGACATATGTGCACAATTTGTAATAGCCAGATCTTGGAAACAACCTACGTGTCCATCAACTGAAGAATGGATAAAAAAGTTGTGGTATTTTTGTACAATGGAGTACTACTCAGCTATAAAGAGTGATCACATTGAAACATTTATAAATAAATGGACGCAGCTTGAGACCATACTCATAAGTGAAATAAATCAAACTCACATGTATAAATACTGAATAGTTTCTCTAGTGTAAGAAATTTTAAGACTACATAAAAGTATGTGGTAATCATGATTCCCAATCATATTGGTTTGAAGCCATATAATGTTTTCACTCAAACTGCAATGGTTTTAACCTGGGTTGTTCAATTTTAGTATCTATGATAGTACAAATAGCTATTTTGAAGAAAACAATACAACATAAAGCTAGTGCTGGGCCTGGGGATTTAGCTGGGGCTGGGGATTTAGCTTGGGGCTGGGGATTTAGCTGGGGCCTGGGATTTAGCTTGGGGCTGGGGATTTAGCTCAGCGGCATAAGTACCTGCCTTGTAAGCAGGCAGTCCCGAGTTCGATTCCCGGTACCGATAAAAAGATAAAAGACACACACACACACAAAAAAAGCAGTGCTGATTTAATATCATCTTGTTTAAGTCCCATCAAGCTGTGGTATATCTGTTTCCACTGGTTTTAACATGTTGTATCTTACTATATTTCACTATATGCTATAGTATAAACAAAATTCTTTATAGGCAAAGAGATAATAAAGAAACTGTTGTTCATTTTCTATTAGCTGGTTCTAAATACCCTGTAATTCTTGCATTCTCTTGAATGGCTTCACACTGTCTTTATATGCTTGATGTTATAGCATATGAAGTTACACTCAAATAATTCAAGGAAAGAGGCACTATGGCGACTACTATTATGTTAGATTATCTGGTGGTAAAACACAATGATGCTTGAATGGTTCAGTTCTGCCCTGTGTTGTTCTGTTACAATGTCCTCTCTTATCTCAATCTCCTCCCTTTTTTAAAATTAATCTATTTTCTCTCATTTTTTTAATTAAGGGAAAACTAAATTAAAAATAACGGGACATATTATAGTAACTTTCTTGGTTTTCCTATTAACCTGATTTGAACCCCAATATTGCTCTCCCATCTTATTCTGTCTGATTATTCTATATTATATTTTGTTTGATAGTATCAGGTTTGAGGGTATAGGCAACCACTTTGAAGGCAGTAAGATATACTATGATGCCCATTACGGTTTGACTATTATCCTTTTTTTGAAGTCCTGCAAGGTCTTCAGTGTAGGTTTTATTGATCTTGTTCTGTACTGTTTTGATCAATTCTATTATACCTGATGATATAGACAACTCAATTTAAAAATAGCAAGAGGCACAATGGTAACCACTTTTGATCACCTGGTATTCTATTTTTGCATCATGTGCTATGCCAACCCTTCTGTTCTGACTCTGTTTTGCTTAGTCACATTTGGTTTTATTTTCTTAAAAAAAAGTAATAAGAACCGTGGGAGTAATAAAATTACAAGCGAGCTGGGTGTTGTGGTGCACATTTGTGATCTTTGGGAGGCTGAGGCAGCAAAATTATAAATTTGAGCCCAGCCCAAATTGTTATTGTTATTGTAAAAAAGAGAGCAAAGGAAGGTGGACTAAGGGATATAACCACAGGTACGTTCCAGTGTGTAGGATGGAAAACCATATTACGGGGCTTTTGTTGGATCATTGAATGGAACTGTCTCCAATTTCACTGTATGAATGTCCACTTTATATGCTTTAATTTTGTAATTTGGACAACTGTTCCTGGGAAGATAATATGTAACCTATTAACTGGTGATTTCTTACTGTATATTTTTTTTCTTGAAATACTGTATTACTTATACCCTTTTACTGCTTTGTTTTTTTATGTCCTTTTTTTTCTTTAAATAAAAAAGAGAGTCTATTACAAAGCTACTGTGACAAAATCACCATAGTACTGAATTTTTAAAAAGGCCTAAAAACCAGTGAAGCAGCGTAGAAGATGCAGACACAACTCCAAACATACTCAGCCACCTTATCTTTGACAAAGGGAACAAATATGTTCACTGGAAGTCTCTCAATAAATGATGCTATAAAACTGACTTTTCTCATGCCAATGACTAAAACTAGATCCATGTCTAACACTATGTACTATACTAAAGTCAAAATGGATCAAAGATCTAAATTTTGAGACAGAAACACTGCATCTACTGGAGACAAAGTAGGTAGAAATCTATAAGACATAGGGGTCATCAGTAGTCACTATGCATCTGCAGATTCAAGTCACCTCTCCCATACCTGCATATTTAAAATTTACCTATGTTTTATTTAGTGTTGTCAATGTAGATGGTTTATCTCCTCTACTGTCACATCTGCTGATTATTACTTATATGCCTGAATGCTACTGCTTCCTGCCTGTGATTGTATACCCTGCTATTTGGTCGTACTCTTTTACTGAGTTAGTTTTATTACTGATTTCCTAGCATTTTTCAGGAAAAATATCATATCATCCGTGTCCAGTGATACAGTTTAGTTGTGAAGACATTTGCCTAACATGTGTGGGGCCCTAGCTTCAATCTCTAACATTACAGGCAATTAGAAATTTTATAGGCAGTCAGACAGGGACAGGGTCTCAAGGAAGCCAGCACAGAGGACCAAATGCCTTGTGACCTTGGAGGAGACACACCTCTCTTCTGTGGGCCAGATCTCAAAACAGAAGGCAAAATAAATGAAACCACACCATAAGTAAACTTTAGGGATTAGCTATGGATCGCCTTGAGAAGCCAAAAGCACCATCCCAACCCCCTACAGGAAGAGTCACTGATGGTAAGAAGGCTCACTTGCTATGTGACTCATTTGTCCCTAATTTGGTCAATTCTACCTGAACAGGAAATCTGATTGGCTGATCATGGTTCTGTCCCACCTGATGCCCTCCCTGCTGCCTTATGAGTTCCCAGTTTTTCTCCCTTTAAACCCACCTCACCTCGTGGTTTTATTCTATCAAAACCCCTAGAAAAGACAGAATCTTTGGCAACCCACTCAAGACCCCTTCTGTCTCTCTCAGACAGAAGCTTTATTTCTCTCAATAAATATTTCTTCTCTTAGCCTCCATTGTTCCTAAAATTCATTATTCAATTTTAGAGACCATGAACTCATACCGGACATATAGTAGGTCAGGAACTTCATTCCCCTGTATCACAAGCACCATTTTAAAAAATAAGCTAGTTTTACTTTTTCTCTTTTTGTTAAATAAAACCATTTGTAGTACTGAAGCCTTCTCATTGTGTTACAAACCCAACTTTTTTTTTTTAAGATACAATCTCCCTAAATTGCCTGGGCTGGGCTCAAATTTATAATTCTGCTGCCTCAGCCTCCCAAAGATCACAAATGTGCACCACAACACCCAGCTCGCTTGTAATTCCTTATTGATAACTTATTTTTCTTGTCCATTTGCATGGACTAATACTGTAAGTATTAACCAGTATTAGTATTAAATGGTGCTTACAAGTATTATCTTTGCCTTGTTTTTGGACTTGATAGAAATGTGCTTGCATTTTTGTTATTTAGTAAAAGGCCAGATTTAGATTTAAAGTATGTGTAATTTATCTTCTAAATAAATTTGTTGGGGCTGGGGATTTAGCTCAGTGGCATAAGCGCCTGCCTGGCAAATGCAAGGTCGTGAATTTGATCCCCTGAGCAAAAAAAAACAAAAAACAAAAAAGAGAGAGAGAGCTAAGATCACAGGCATGTGCCACCATGCCTGGTTAATCCTATTTTTTAATTTCTTACCACATAGTAACCTGGTTAGGTGTGGTTCCACATGCTTGTAATCCCAACACTCAGGAGGCCGAAGCCAGAGGATTGCCATGAGTTCAAGGCTGGCCTGGGCTACACAGTGAGTTCAAGGCCAGCCTCAATTATAGAATGAGATCCTATTGTTAACCAGTTATTTTTGTTGTTGTTATTATTATTTTGTGTTGATTTTTTTTTAATATTGTGGGTTGAACCCAAATCCTTCTTACTGAGCTACATTGGGGCTGGCTATTTATTTATTTGTTTGTTTATTATTTTTGCAGTAATGGGGATTAGGCCCACTGCTTTCTCAAAAATCTGTATCCCAGCCCTTTTTATTTTTTTATTTTGATATGAGTTCCCCCAGAGTTGCTCAACTGCTCAGGAAGTGCTCGAATTTGAATCCTCTTCCATCAGTTTCCCAGAGTATTTGAATTATAGGTGTTTACCAACATATTCAACTCATTTTGCTTTGCTTTGTTTTGTTTGATACAGGTTCTCACTTATGTAATTCAGATTGATCAAGAACTCACTGTGTAGCCCAGGCTGGCTGCAAACTCTCAGAGGAACCTCAAATTCAAGATCCTCCTGCCTCAGCCTCCTGAGTGCTGAGATTTCAGACATGTGCCACCATTTCTGGCTCTTCAATAACATTCTGTGACTCATTTTACTTCTGAAAGAAACAGCAATCCAATACACTAGTAAAGACAGTACTCCAAAGGGAAGTTATCTGAGCTATAGGAGCTGCAGAAAGAAATTTTATACAACTTTTTTATCTTTCCTTTATGAAAGACAGCAATGAGAAACCTTTCTCATGTATATTTGTCCAGTCAGGAACGCACTGACCTTGGGCAATAGAACATTTAAAAAAAAACTGTATAAATAAACCTGGTGTGATGCCACAAGCCTGTATTGTAGCACTCAGGTGTTTTTCTTCTTTCTTTAGTTCAGTAAACTCCTAATTCATTTACAAAAATATCCCTTTCTAATGAGGAGCGTTTGTGTTTGTTTTATTTGAGATAGAATCTCATTATGTAATCAAACATGATCTTCCTGCCTCAGCCTCATGTGTGCTGGAATTACAGGCATGCACCATCACCTTCCATTTGGTTGGGGGGATTGTTTTGTTTTTGTTTGTTTGTTTGTTTGTTTTTACTATTTCCAGGTCGTTTTCATATCCTCGAATGTTTGTTTCAAGACAGCTCATTTTGTTGTGCTGTGCTACAGTTTTCTTTCATTTCATGGTAGTTTGGAAAGGATAATGTAGAAATGTTCCACTATTTTGATTCTGGTTTTGGTTTTGTTTTCGTTTTTAGGTTTTTAAGGTTTTAGTTTGGTTTTGGTTTTGGTTTTTGTACCAGAGATCGAATGCTCGACCTCCATTTGCCGGGCAGGCACTTGTGCCACTGAACCGTATCCCCAGCCTATTTTCTTACAGAAGCTTTGTTTCTGTTTGCTCACTTTTTGCAATGAGGGTGGCTTCCAAGATTCCTAGGGCAAGAGTGCCTCCTTCTGTCAGTAAAGTGAAGAACAGTTTGGGGGTGGTTTAGTTCGGGTTTGGTGTAGCTCCAGGGGTCAGACCTAGATCTTACCGCTTGTTAAGCAAGCTCTCTACAGCACTGGCGCGTCCCCAGGCCTTTTCAATATTACTTTGTGACAGAGTCTTGCTGTATAGCCAGATCCTCCGCTCCGGTCTCCCAAGGAGCTAGGATCGCTGGCGTGTGACACACTCCAGGTGGGTTTCTTTATTGTTTGTTAAAATGCAGCGTGTTGTTGCCAAGCAGAGTGTATTGGTGCATACCTATAATCCCAGCACTCGCGAAGCTCAGGCAAGAGGACCACTCTGAGTTCACGAACAGTCTGGGCTCTGCAGTGAGACCTTGTCTCAAAAACGAAACAAAACAAAACAAAATCCAGCTGTTCTCAGTGGGCTCCCAAAGCCTTTCAGATGACTGCAAAGTCAAATATATTTTAATAATAATACTAAAGTCTTACTTACCTTTTTCATTCTCGTTCTCTTACAAGTATAGTTTTCTAAGCACTACATGACATGTGATTCTGCAGCTGATTGAATGCAGAAGCACAGATCCAAAAATCCAGCTGTTGAAAGAAAAAAATGTATGTTTGTATATGTATACAAAAAATAGTTAAGATAGTTATACTACTGACTTCTCTGAACTTGCTGAAGAGAAAGATTTGTACTGATATTGTTTGACAATTGAATGCAGATGTCTTGTGCTCCGGGTGAATGACTTAGGCGTTGCAATGTGCAATGTATGTATGGTTGTTAATCCCTGATTGACATGCTTTGAAATTTTATTGTAGCTTTTTTTTTCTTCCTATGTTTGAATAAAATGGACTTCAAAAAAAGAGTCTAGCTGTCTTCTCTTTAGCCAGACATTAAAGATATTTGCAAAAATGTAAAGCAATCCCAAACTTCTAAGGAAATGTTGCTTTTCAAAATATAGTTTTTTCCATTAAAAATTACTTATGTTTCTAGGCAATATAATTTTATTTAAATTTCTGTTTTAATACTGAATATAGTAAATCTTAAAAGCCGAAACCCACAAATATAGAAGTTCTGCAAGGTACTCAGATTTTCAGAGTGTACCGGAGTCCTGAGACCGACACTGTTTGAGAGCCGCTGTTTTAATGCACAGCTGTGTACATGGTGAGATGTTGTGAAAGCTTTTGATTCTGATTATAGTGCGTGCCCTACATTTCCCTTTTGATTCCTCCTCTCTTCGCTCCCTCCTGTCTAGAGTGCCTTTCCTTTCTTTCTTGCCTTCTGTTCCCCCAGAATCATTGTCTTTCTGACGCTGCTCCTGGAATCCTGCAGGGCCTTTCTTTTCCCTTTCTTTCATCCTTTTCTTTCTTTCTCTGCAGTACCTTTTGAACCCCTCCCACCCCCATATCAGTGCTCTGATTTACCAGGATTCCTTTTCAGGGTTTCCCACTGAAAGAAGACTTTCTCCTGCCCACAGTGATTTCAGATCCATCACTGACCTGCTGTAAGCTGCCCCCTCTCTTCTTCACACTTTTCCATGGCTGCCTTGCTCACCACAAAGATTTACAGCTGGACTGTAACGGATTTGTATCTGACCAGAATTCAGTGTTTATTTTTCTATATATATAGGTAACTTAAAGTTGAGAAATTCTTTATTATCCAGCTATTCTCTGCATAAAATTCTTTCTTTTTGCCTTCCTTCTTTTTTTTTTTTTTTTTTTTTTTTGGTGATACCAGGGATCAAACTCACGGCCTAGCGCTTTCCAGGCAGGCGCTCATGTTGCTGAGCTAAATCCCCGGCCCCCTTCCTTTGTTTCTTTGGATGTATTGAAGGTTGAGCTCTGAGAGCACTGAGCTACATACATTCTAGCCCTCATTTTTTTGTTTTTTATTTTTAAACAAGTTTTCACTAAATTACCTAGTCTGACCTTGAATTTGCAGTCCTATCTCAGCCTGCCAGAGTCCTGAGATAATAGGTATCTACCACCATAGTCAGTCAAACTTTTCCTCTAGAGATAGAGATAAAGAGATATACAGAGAGAGAGAGGTCACGTGGTAATTGAAGCCAGGGCCTCTGCACTGAGCCTCCTCTCTATGGGGAATCAAGGTGATTTTACCATTGCTCCTTTAAAGGCCACCTTGCAGCTGAGGGATGAACCTGTAGAAGAATATTAAATTTCCACCGTGTAAGCCACATACAAAAACTATGCATGCATCACTAGATGATCTCACTGTTTGCCGTGTGTTAAAGAACATCATTTCTTCCCTCTCCTAATATACTGTCAAAAGCCCCTTTCAAATACAAATGAATATATTTTATTCTGATCCTCTGATCACTAACTTTTATCTTCACATATTTCTTAACTAATTTTACCTGGAAAGACTGTTTCTAGCTACACTAAGGGAACTGGATCCTTTTGAACAAGGAAATCATATTGGTCTTCACATGCCTACACCCCTGAAAACTGAGGAGGATTGACAGTGGATGCATTGTGACCTGATGAAAACACTCCTGGGGTGACGTTTCCAGGCCCCACCACCACCACCATGGTAAAGTCAAATAGAAAAACCGCTACCTTTCACCCTAACGGTACAAACCTTTCTTGGACTTGCCTGCTGCTCTCTCACAATGTATCAGTAAACCCTTTTACATCCTTTGACAGTTGGTCAAGTCTTTTTTGCAGCCCAGGACACCAGCCTTTCTTTCACACAAGGATCTCACATAGTACTCCTCTAAGTAGCTAAACTGGAGACTGTGGCCCTTCCAGGGGGAGAACCACCAGTGGCTCCTGAGATCTGTGCCATGTTGGAACTTAGGACTCTGGGAAGCCAAACAAGCAGCTCCCCTCCCTGGTAAGTGGCTGCAGTGTGACAGACTACAGCCCCTCCAGGAGAACCACCAGTGTCTTCTGAGATCCACACCATGTTGGAACTTATGAAGCTGGGAAACCAAGCAACCAGCCTGCCTCCCTGCTAAGCAACAGTGAACCTACTGGTGCACAGCCTAGAGTCAAACATCCCACTTCCTCTACCCCACTTCTCCTGCCCCTCTGCCCTGTTAACAAATGGGAACCAGAAATCTGAGCATCTCCCGGGAGGTTGACCATAGCAAATAAGGGGGATTTCCTTCTACCATCTCTTTGAAGGCAAATATTTTTATTACTGTTTTGCTCTATTCTGATTAATGGTACTGCTCTATTCAGTATTCTGTTTTGATAAGTTCTATAATTTTCTGTAATTCATTTTATTTTGATATACGTGATTGAAAGAACAACTATTATAAAGATAACGAAATATACTGTGATACCTATTACTGTTATGCCAGTAACCTGCTGTGAAGTTCTGTACCAATTTCACTGTACAATCTTAGTTGGCTTTATTCTGTCTTGTTCTGTTGTATTTTACTACTTTCAAAATAAAATTTTTTTAAAAAGTAGCTAAACTGTGCAGGCAAGGATCAGACTTCTGATACTCCTTTCTCAACCTGCCTGAATGCTAAGATTACAAGCATGAGCCATGATGCCTGGTTGAACTTTTCTTTTCTTTCCTTTTTTTGTTATATTGTGTTTTGTTTTGCTTTACTTTGCTTTGTTGAAGACAGGATCTCACTATGTAGTGTAGGCTCTCCTTGAACTCACTTCTTTAGGCCTTAGCTCACAGCAATTCTCCTGCCTCAGCCTCCTGAGTGCTGGGATTACAGGCATGCATCTCTGTGTACCTTTTCTTAAAAGGCCACATAGTACAAATTTTAGGTTTGCAAGACATACTGTCTCCCTCAGCCTTTCATTGTGATATGAAATTGGTCATAAAGACAATGGGTGATTAAGTGGATGTAGCAGTGTTTCAACAAATATTTATTTACAATAACAGGGTCCTGGCCTGTACAACACAATTTGTTGATCCTTATTCTCTATTATTTGGAGTGTGAAGAGATTAAAATTCAAGCAGCCACTGTTATCCTCTGCAATCCAGAAGTTTTATTGATTTGTACAAATTCTTTTCATGTGCAAAATAATTTATATATGCAAATGCAAAATTCTTTATGCAGCAGACTCAGAGACACAGGGCCCAGATCCTCCTTCAAAGAAAAGCATGAATAGAAAGGCAGGTGGTCTCCAGCCATCAGCTGTTTAGGGATCTGCCATAGCATCCCAAGGATCGATCTCCATACACACACACACACACACACACACACACACACACACACACACACAGGGCCTCATGCATGTACGGTGAGGAGTCCACCCCACTGGCTACACTTCTGTCCATTTCTCTTGTTAGGGAACTGAAACATATAGACCTGATTGCTCATGATCTTGGGATGATCTTCCCTCTAATAGCCACATGGTTTGTCTTTATTTCTTTCTGGTTTTATTCAAAGGTCCTCTTCCCACATACTTTTTTTAAGTACTAGTGATTGCAGCAGTGGCCTTCACACTAAGCTATATCCTCATCCTTTTCTTAATTTCTTATTCTGACATAGGGTCTGGCTAAGTCACTAAATTTCCCAAGCTGGTCTCAAACTTGCAATCTTCTGCCTATACTTCACAGAGTTCTGAGATTACAGGCATGCACTGCCACGTGCATCAGTGTTGGGCGCAGGCGCTCAACATACCATACCCCATCCGGGACTAAGGACCACGCCAGCTTCCGCAATGCGCTACGTCCCTCTTTAAATTAGCCAACCCGTGCGCACCTCGTGCTCACTCCTTATTCGCCCTGTGCCGACTCTGTGGCAACTCCTGATTGGCCACAGCTGGATATAGTAGCCAGAGCCTGCGTCCCATTCCCGCCCTGCTTCCTCGTGGCAGCCTGTGATTGGTCACGGCTGAATATATAAACCAGAGCCCGCGTAAATAAAGCAGCAGTTAACTGTCGCCCACAAGAGCGTCTCCTGTCTTATTGGGGGGCTGCGCCGGTCACATCAGCACATACATATTGTTTTATTAGTTTTCTTTTTTCATTAGCACTGA
Source organism: Cavia porcellus (assembly GCF_034190915.1). Lineage (NCBI taxonomy): Eukaryota > Metazoa > Chordata > Mammalia > Rodentia > Caviidae > Cavia > Cavia porcellus. The sequence goes on from NW_026947508.1 coordinate 36,624,489, forward strand.
CAATTACCTGTCACTTTTATACCTTGGTTATTTTCTGTCTTCCCAATTGGGATGTGATCTATTATGTCTCAGTTACTTTTTCTTCTAACAAAATACCTGACAGCCAAAATTACAGGAGCAAAGATGTATTTAGCTCACAGTTTACAGAGGGTTCAATTCATTGTTGACTGGCTCCAAAACAGGGGGGCATAGTGGAGTGGTACTGCAGAGCACAAACAGTTCGTGACATCACAGAAGCCTGCAAAGTAGCAAGTGAAGTCAGCAACCCTCTTTCTGTCCCTTATATTCTATCCAGGCTACACGCCCTTAAGGTGGGTGGCACTGACACTCAAGGAAGGCCTTCCCATGATCCACACATAGTACTATGCCAAACCAATCAGTGGACTAATCTAGTAATCACACTCTTGTTCCCAGAATCACACACTCTAGAGCCAGATACTATTGAAAAGCTCTACCTATGACCACATAAGGCTTTGGGAGCACAGCTAAACACAAACCATAATACACAAACCGTAACATGTAGTGACTATAAATAGTAATATGCCATATATTCCAAGGAATTTAAAAGAAATGATTTTTGGGGCTGGGGATTTAGCTCAGCGGCATAAGCACCTGCCTTGCCAGTGTGCGGTCACTGAGTTCAATCCCTGGTACCGATAAAAACGAAAAAGACAAAAAAAAATTATTTTGAATGTTTTTGCTACAAAGAAATGATAAACATTTGAAGAATAGCCACCCTAATTTGAACATAACGCAATGTATACATGTATTAAAACATCACAAAGTGCCTATAAATAAATGTAATTTTCCTGCACCCATTTTGGTAGTTGGGATTGAACCAATGGCCCTACACACATTAAGTAAATGCTCTACTGAGCTTCATCCCCAACACTAACCAAATAAATTTAAAAAGAATCTGAGCTCCACGAGGGAAAGAATTTTTGCTTTCTTTAGTTACCATTTTATCCCCAACATTCCAAGTGTACACTGTTCACTGACTGAGTGAACAGAAATGACAATTCATCCATAAAGTTGGGTAGCTCACTGTATCCCACAACAGATATTTATAAATATTTAGATTGTGTTTAACCAATCAAATAAATGTTTTTTTTATTTTACCTTGGAAATTAATGTTTTGTTCTTGTTTTCATTTGTGTGCATGTTTTGTTTTTGTTTCATCCTTTCAAGACACTAGTTCAGGATGGTTTTGAACACACTTTGTAGCCCAAGCTGGCCTCAAACTCACAGTGATCCTCCCACCTCAGCCTCCCAAATGCTGGGATTACAGGTGTGTACACCATGCCCAGCCTTAATGTACAATTGTAGAGTAAAAATTCAATCACACAAAAAGGCTTACCCTGTCACTGTAAGTCAAAGACTTTTATGGAGCTTTATTCTCTGATTTAGACCAGTTTAACCCCCATGATCACAACCCTCAGTTTTCAGGCCAAATTATAATGAATGTGTAAAGTATCACAGACACACTAGTCCTATCCTGGTCATATCACCTAGGCTTAATTCAGGAATGTAGAAAGCCAAAGTGGAAATTTTGAAAAAGAAACTGGCAAAATACATGGACCATAGTGGCCAGATACCTTGTTCATAATTCTCAAGATCTTGAGATCTACAGAGAAGGGCACTGGACAGGCTCTAAAACTCCTTCCTACAAAGAAGGGAGGAGTCTGCTTGGACAACATGTGAGTATAAAGCAGCATTTCACTAGATTATTACAAAGTCTTGTTTATGTTCTGTAAACTTTCCACTTATAGAAACAAGAAGTCTAAACAACTGCCCAGGGGAAACTGAGTTATAATCTAGAAAGTAGAGGTTGACTATTCAGGGAGACAAATGGAGGAAAGAAACCTCACTTGACCTTCTCAAGACAAGACCATCCCAACCACATCCCCCACATGGCTGGTCTACACTTCCCAGGACCAGAAGCTGTCTGGCTTCCCAGCCACTACATGCAGCATCTTCTGCTTATTCCATGGATTCATAGTCTTACAAGCAACTTGTTCATTCATTTGCTCTCTGGGCACCAACTGATATTTATCTTACTGAAGGAAGCTGAACAACAGTTTTGGTTTTTTGAGACAGGGTATTACTATATAGTTCAGGCTGGCCTTGAACACACTATGTAGCCTAGACTGGCCTCGATCTCACGATGATCCTCCTGCCTCACCTTCCTGAGCGTGAGATTACACGCATGTACCACCATGCCTAGGTCTGAACAAGTAATTTTTGATATAACAGACTATAACTTCATAGAGAAAAATTCTGTCACTAACCTCTCCTCTGCAAGAAAAAATTCAAGTAAATTAGTAATCTTTTTTATTTGAAAAAATGAAGAAAAGGACCTTATTCAATTCTTATCACAAATTTTAAAGACAACTTGAGTGTGCTGGTCCCTGTGCTCTGTGAGGAGACTAAACCATGACAAGGTTGACTCTACCAGACAGGCACCCCGGTGATTATCACACTGCCCCTTCCAAATGCTCTGGTTTGGTTTGAGGCCTTTTTGGTGGATGAAGGGTCTCATTTCTAAAGTACAGAAAACATGTCATCCCAAACTGACAAGGACCATTCATTCCCAAAAGAGAACTGAGAAATTCAAAAGACTGAAAAAGACTGAGGAAAGATCACAAATGATTGATAGACCTTTGTCTGATTACCATTGTAGGCTGAATGTGGTGGTGCACAGCTGTAATCCAACCCTTGGGCTGGTAAGGCAGGAGGATTTGTCATGAGTTCCAGGCCAGCCTGGACTACATAGCAAGATCCTGACTAAAAAAATTATTTTTTATTAATACAGTATGGCTTTTGTGTGTTTATTCAGGGATTAAAAACATTGCTGTCACACAGTGTGGTGGCACACAATATGGTGAGATTTGTAATCCCAAAACTGCAAGAGGATCACAAGTTTGAAACTAGCCTGAGTCGTGTAGTGAGTTCAAGGTCAGTATATAAACTACATAGTGAGTCTCTATTTTTTAAAAAATGCTGTCCTTAAATTACTTTTTCTGTTCACAAAAACAAAAAGGAAAGAAGGAAAAAAAAGAAAACTATCCCTAAGTGTTGGGTCAGTTTTCCTAATACAATATCCCTCCTCTAGGAATAATTTTGAATCCTGGAACACAAAAAGGTTGTTTCTGATCGATAAAACCCTCCTAATGTGCACTATTCCCTAATGTAATTTCCAACACTTCTGCACTCTTTCAAAAAATAACCACCATCATTAAAAGATTTGAATGTTTCATTCAAAATGGGTTAGTTCCTGTGACAAATAGCCAATGTAATTCTAATGAATGTTGTACTAATCCTTATGATGGATTCCTGTGAATCAGACGCAGTCACAGGCCACAGGGAGGATAAACAAGAAGCCAATCCCTTCCTGTGAGTTAGTGGCAGTTGTGAGCCATGGGGAGGAGAAACAATAAGCCAGCCCTTTCCTGTGAGCTGACCAGCAATGCAGGCTGGGAGACAAGAAGAGCCGAGTCCCCCTACTCCCAGCTGATCCACAGAAACAAGCTGGGATGATTGCTACTGAGGTAGAAAAAAACAACTTAATATTTGTAGTGCGTAATATTCAATTGACTTTGCAGGTCTAAGGCTCATGTTCTGGGCATCTATTTGGAGGATAACAATATTCAGTATAGTAACTATGGGGGATCTCCTTCTGAAAATAGCAACCATTGTTAATTCCCTATTATCTTGTTTTAAAATCCTGTATTGTTTTCATTGTTTTGTTTGGTTTGGTTTTATTCTGCTTTGTTTTGTTTGATTTTATTACATCTGATGGCATAGGCAGCTATTTCAAAGACAGCAATATATATTATGGTAACCATTTTGAACTTACTGTTATCTTGTTTTGAAGCCCTGTATTGCATTCATTGTTTTGCTTTTATTGGTTCTATTCTGCTATATTTTGTTTGATTTTCCTATGGCTAATAATATGGGCAGCTATTTTGAAAATAAAAAGAGGCTTTATGGTAGCCATTGCTGATTTCTTATTATCTTGTTTTGAAGTCCTGTATGACTTTCACCGCTTTGTTTTGATTGGCTTTATTTTGTTTTATTTTGTCCTTTTAAAGTAAAATCTTTATGTTGTTCTCCTGAGTTCAATACATCACTGTATTTTAATCATCTACTATTCAGTTGTTCAATTACCCAAATAGATTGTTGATGATCATTTATTGGGACTTATTTCATCAGTGGTACAAGAATTTATTTTTGGGTCCCAAGAAATGGGTCTGCATTATGTGATTATGGAGATACTACTCTGGCTACGCATCACTTCTAGTCTCTCCCCTATGCAAAATTATAGAAACTCAGAGAAATGACTGAAGTGGAAAAGCTTTGGACATTAACTTCCCCAATAGATGGTATTGCCAGGTCCACTAAGAAAAATTATCAAACATTTTAGAAAAAGTTGATAATGTCATATATAAAGAAGACATTACAACAAAAAGCTTTCTTCCACCAGAAGTACAGCTCACTAGACATTTTGAAAACTTCCTTCTTAAAAATATGTCAATACTGGGTAAGTTTCAGCAAAAATATTCACAGGCTTTGTTAGGATGATAAGAAACTAAAAGAAATCTCTATGGGTCTAAAATAGGCACAAAAAGCTAAAATCAGTGATATGCCTGTATGAATATTAGGCCACCATGAGGGAAATGCTAACACCAGAAACCAGATCTTTGGAGAATAAGCAATATTCTAGAAAATAAGAATATTGGAGGATAAACAATATTATGGAAAATAAGAAGAGGCCCTTGCTTCAGGTCAATGCTAGTTTCTACTGCAGGAAAACCTGCTTCAAGGTGACATGGTGCTGAAGACAAGAGAAGCAGACACGTCCAGGTTTGCAAAGCACAAGTTATTGAGAAAACATATAGCAGAAGCAGGGTCCTGGGTGACAGCAAGACCACTTGGTTCCCTGCAGTTTGGGCCAGGAGAAAAGGAATGTAATCTGGTTAGCACAAAAGTTACTTCATCCTAGTTGGAATGTACCTGGTTTATCTTAAACTAATATTAGAGTTAGGCACATTCCTGGAGACAGGATCAGATTGTAAAGCTTCAGGTACTGCTCTAATGGTTTTGTTATTTATAGTTTTCTGGGAAACTATGAAAGAAAAATCAATGAGGATTACTCTGTATCAGTCATTCAGTCGTGCTCAAAGTGGCTGCAGTCATGTCAGATAACTCCACAAAGGGCTAAAGAAGGCTGGGGGATAACAGAGAAAATCGGTGTATCCTCACTTTGAGTCCAAGGAACAGCAGTAATAATGACAGAAATAAAGAGCTAACATCAGTGATGTACCCATATGGAAGCCAAGCTGCTGTGGGGAAAGGTTTAAGCTTTAAGTACAGATGTGACCTCTGAAGAGTCTGTGGTTAAACCAGGCATGGTGACACATCCCTGTAATCCCAGCATTCAAGAGGCCCAGGCAGAGGATTTCTATGAGTTTGAGACCAGCCTGGGCTACATCATGAGATGCTGATGCAAAAGGGAAAAAAAAGCAAAACAGGAAGAATTTGCAGTTAAATTTATATGATTTTCCCTTCAGTACCAGGGATTGAACTCAGGACTTCACACATGCTGGACAAACACTCTACCTCTGAGCTACATCCTTTGCCCCAAATGTATATGACTTTAATCCTGTGGATTCATTTTAATCAAGGTAAATCTCCCCAGGCATGGTGACTCACAACTGTAATCCCAATGACTCAGGAGGCTTAGGTAGGAGGATTGCAGGTTTGAGGCCAGCCTGGGGAACTTAAGGAGAATCTGTATCAAAATAAAAGTAGCTGGCAATGGAGAGCAGTGTGAAGGCCTAGTACTGTATTCAACCCCTAGAAATGTGGGAAAAACAGTCCTATAAATTGTGGACCAGTAAAGGAAAAATTTCTTGTATCCACAAAGAGCCACTGTGAGGAGTACTCAAAGGTAGACAAGAGTAGACAGCCTGAGCAAGAGGGAGGTTGATGACGGGGATTTCATGGGGAAAAGGGATTTGATGACCGCTGCAGAACTCTGTCTGCTGAGCAACGACACAGTCACAACTATGGGAGAGCAAAAAAGCAGACAAACTGAGTGAGTGAGGTATCCTGAGTAACCCAGTAGCTGGCATGATCGTACGAGGCCAGGAATGGTAATGTATAATTACACTGAGGGGAAGTAAATGTCCTAATGAAGTACCAGAGGACAGGTTACACTGAATGCAAACAGAGACTTAGAAAGTTAGAGGAGTATCAGTGGTTATAGTACTATGTATGGGTTTGTTTAGCTCTTGCACACAGAAGCATTAGCAGAATAAGACTGGAGGAATCAAACCACATGTGCTACCTGGTGGTTTGTTGTCTGACAGGGAAAGCAGCCACAGACTTCCTTTGAAGAAGTGGATTTGGTCTTTCATTTCATATTTAGGGTGGTAGGTGAGATTGGTAGAAACCCATACCTGGCGGTGGGGACTGGAATGTCTGTATAGGTTGCTGCCTATGTAAAAATACAGAGCCAGCAATCTTTAACTAAGGTAGGAAGCCATAGTTTGGCAAGGAATGAGTTGATACTAAAGTTTTGTAAAGATAATCAGGAGAGACTGGATAAAACTCCAGGCAAGTAGCCACGGGGCAAGAGGAAGAATACTAACTGAGGCAGAGGTCATAGGTAAGGGGTCAGGAATCTAATTAAGGCTATAGTAAATGAAAGCATGTGCAAAATGTGTTCCATCCCTGAGGCAAAAGACAACTGAGTTTGAGTTTCAGGAAGACTGAGAGTAAAATCTACAGAAAATGTGGGAAAAGGTGCTGACCCAACTGGTACCAAATTTGGGCGAAAGGCGTTTTAAGGGTCTGGAGACTTTACTGGCAATACCCACAATAGTAATTGGGCCAAGGAAGTTGGTTCTTGAAAGGAGGGCAAGCTCTTGCATCGATAAGAAATGAGATAGTCTTACCCCCCACACACACACACACACTCTGCAAGAATCACCTTGAGTTCAGTGTTTGAAATGTTCCAAGGAGCCTCTGCCAGTTTCAGGTCTAGTCAGTCCACAGAGGCCAGACCAGGAAGGTCTGTGAAGGATCTGGTGGGGGAGGTCCTGTGGCCATTCCTCAGAGCTAACAGAGGCAACTGCTGACACTGGGCAGTCCCCCACATGGACGACACAGAATAGGATTCCTCCCAGGCTATGGGCATTCCCTAGACCAGTGGCCATTCTGGCAGCATCTAAAACATGGCCCTGGAGGGATAGCCAGCAGTGGTTAACATCTGCAGCTCAGAAATTCCCTGTTTTCTTGTAGTATCACCTCTATTATTTAAAGCTTTGAAAGCCAAATTGTTAAGTTCATATTGTGGGGTCCGAGGACTAGTCTAATTTCTATAATTTTTTTACAAATGTCAGTTGCTGATTAGGTAATAAAATACATCTTTAGGATAAGATATTTCTCTGACCTTTCTGTGATTCAGCTAAGGACAGCAGCCATATGAACCATAAACTGAGCTAGGCTTTCATCCCTGTTCTACTTCCTTTAGCTTATCAAAATCAACTGCTTTATGGGCTGCCCTGTCCTTTCATTAAATTAGAAATCATATGATCTCACCTAGCTAGATCTCCAGATTCTGCCTGATAGTCCAAGGTAGGGTCCTCCTGAGGGATAGTCACCATCCCTACAGGAAGACCAGCCTGTTGGAGATGCTGTTCATCTCAAAACTAAATCAGGGAGATCACTCATTTCCACTCTTCCAAGGAAAGAGTGGAACCAAGAATCATATTTAAATCAGCCCAGGTTAGACTATATGACTGAATTAAGTACTAAAACTCTTGAATATACTGGGAAGGATCTAAGGAAAATGAGCCCAGATGCTGGTTAATTTGAGAAAGATCTATCAATGGGAAAGAAAATGAACTCAATTCTCTGCCCCCTGACATCTCCTGGTGTGAGAACTAGGAGGGCAGGGGGCAAGGTTTTGGGGCCAAACTGTAATCCAGACTGGAATGGATTGGGTTGGGGTGTAACAGATGTAGCACACAGAACAGGTGCCTGGTCATCAAGAGAACCTGGGACGGGGGGAGGGGGGGCATCTCTGGGAAGCTCTAAGAGAAAAGAAGTGGCCATACCAGCAGGTGGTCCCTGGAGTGCTGTTGCAGCAGGAGGGTCAGAAGCAAGAGGTTCTGGATGCTGCCAGAGGACAGGAAGTTTTATTGGATCTGTTGTTAGAGAGCAACCAGTGTCTTGCAGAGTGGGTGTATATGGGAGAGAAAGGAGGAGGATTTGTGAGGGATTGCATGAGGTACCAGTGATATAGGGGAATGAAACTCCCAACCTACTATACGTCCTATATGAGTTTGTGTTCTCTAAAACTGAAGAATGAATTTTAGGAACAATGGAGGTTAGGAGCAGAATATATTTATTGAGATAAAGAAAGCTACTATCTGGGAGAGAGACAGAAGTGTCCTGAGTGGGTTGCCAAAGATTCTGTCTTTTCTAGGGACTTTTATAGAGTAAAACCACAAGATGAGCAAGGTCCAAAGTGAGGAAAACATGGCAACTCACAAGGCAAACATAAGGTGGGGCACAATTACGGTCAACCAATAAGACTAATTTCTTGGGTAAAGTTGATTACATTTGGAACAAAAGGGAAGTGAGTCACATAGCAAGTGCACATGCTTGAAAAGCAGTGAGTCATCCTGTAGGGGGTTGGGATGGTGACTCCTAGATTTCCCTGGGAGACAGAGATCTATTTATAATATTAATCCTTAGGATATGGGTGAATTTGTTTGATTTACTTTTTTATTTTTTATTTTTATTAATTAATTTATTTATTTTTGGTACTGGAAATCAAACTCGAAATCTCACACTTGCCAGGCAAGCACTTATGCCACTAAGCTAAATCCCCAGCCCAGTTTGTTTGACCTTTTGTCTTGAGGTCTGGTCCACATAAAGAGATGTCCCCCACAGTTACAAGGTATCTGGGCTTCTGCACTGGCTCCTTTGAGGACCTAGCCTTATCTGACTGCCTATACTTCTACCTAACTCAGTTACCTATAACACCATTACAATCCCTGACTTGAAATTTTATTACAAAGCTACTCTCATAAAATCAGCACAGCACTGGCAAAAAAACAGACCTGAAGATCAATGGAACATAAAGAAGAGGCTGACACAACTATAAAGACACTCAGCCACCTTAACTTTGACAAAGGGGGCAAAAATGTTCACTGGAAGATCGTCTCCTTAATAAATGGTGCTAGAAAAATTGGCTTCTCACATGCTGAAGACTAAAACTAGCCCCATGTCTATCACCATGCACTAAACTAAGGTCAACATGGATCAAAGATCTAAATATTAAAACAGAAACTCTGGCACTCCACCTCACAAGCCAAAAGTGTGCACAGTGATTTCCATCCCATGGTGCAACTTTGGCGCATTGGGGCGCGTTGCTAGGAACCCGGTAGGGTCCCACCCAGCACCACCCATCACCGAAGGACCCACCAAAAGATCCCCTCGGACCTAGGTGGGCCTTGCCCAGTGATCCCCAAGTGGCCCAGAGCTGCCTATGCTCTGCCTCGCAAGCTGAAAGTGCACACAGCAATCTCCATCCCATGGGGAAGCCACAGCATGTCATTTGGAGCCTGGTAGGGACCTACCCAGCATCTCCCATCACCAGAAACCCATGGGAAGGTCCTCTGGGCCTCGTTGGGCCCCACTGAGTGACCCTCGGTGGCTGGGAGCCACCTGGTAACACCTGTCTAACGCCCACTCAACTGGAGAAGCTGCAGTAGGGGTACATATTCTCAACTAAAAAACAACTGAGACCTTGCCTTTAGCTTCCCTAAGAGAATACAGGCAAACAACAAAATGAAAGAGCAAAATGCAATTTCAAACTTCTAGCCCATCTCAAACAAGCCTAGGAGACATGGACATAGAAGAAAATGTAAGCCATACACTTGAAACTCCTGAAATGGTAGCAACTGAAGTAAAGAAGCAACTTTGGGAAGTTATAAAAGAACTAAGATCAGAAATAATCTCCCAGGTAAAAGAAGAAATGACAAATGTAATGAAAGAGATGCTGAACACATCTAAAGAAGACATAGTTAAAAAATTAGAGGAACACGGCCAGATGGAAGTCTTGTATGAACAATACAAGAAACAAACAGAATGCATGAAACAGATTCAAAGAGATACCCATTAAGTCAAAAATTCCATCAAAAGTTGGCAAAACCACCTCAATGAAAGTGAAGATAGACTTTCAGACCTCAAGACAAGACTACAGCCAGTGAACAGGAAAGGAAAGATTTTTTAAAATAACAAGGAATCAGGAAATAACAATTCAACAACTGCAAGATGATGCAAAGGGAGGGGCTGAGGACCAAGTTTGGTGGTACAGCACCAGCTGGTAAGCATGATATCCTAAGTTCAATTCCAAGTACCAAAAAAAAAAAAAAAAAAAAAAAGATAATGCCAAGGAAAACAACATAATATTGATAGCTATAAACAAAAAGGAAGGTGACAACACAAATGATATCAAAAGACTATTTACAGAAGAATAGCAGAAAATTTCCCAAACATGAGAATGGAAACTGATATACAGATAAGTGAAGCATATAGAACTCTAAATGATCATAAAAAAATAAATCTACACCTGGACATATACTAATCAACATCCTAAAAATTCAACATAAGAACAGAATATTAAAATATGTTAGAGAAAAGAGACAGGTCACCTATAAAGGAAAGCCCATCAGAATCACAGCAGACTTCTCAACACAAACAATAAAGTCAAGAAGAGAATGGAGTGAAGTATTTCAAATCCTAAAGGAAAATGACTTCCAAATCAGACTGATGTACCCTGCAAAACTGTCTTTCAAAATTGATGGAGAAATAAGATACTTGCACAACAAAGAATGACTGAAGAACTTCATGTCTACCAAACCAACTCTGAAAAGAATACTCAAAGACCTTCTAGATAGATGTAGGAAAAAACCATGAAGCAAGGCAAACAACTAAACAGAGGGGAAAGGTAAAGAACCAATAGCAGAAAGATAACATGACAAAAATAAATCAATATGTATCAGTTATAACCATTAATTTAAGTGGCCTCAATTTACCAATTAAAATAAACAGACTGGCCAAATGGATCAAGAAACAACATCCAATCATATTCTGTACACAAGAAACCCATCAAACCCAAAAGGAAACTCATAGACTCATAGTGTTGCAATACTTCATGCAACATGAACCCCCACCCAGAAACACAGGGGCAACTATTCTGTTTGCTAACAATGTAAACTTCAAACCAAGAATGATCAAAAGAGATAAAGAAGGTCAATACATACCAGTTAAGGGGAAAACTTCAAGAGGAAGAGATAACAATCTTAAGTATGTATGCACCAAATTCAGGAGCACACAGCTATACCAAACAAATAATAACAGAAATGAAAATCAAATAAACAATAGAATGATTATAATGGGAGACCTTAACACCTAATTGACAAAAGGGATAAATCAGCTACACAGAAAGTCAGCAAAGAAATACCAGAACTGAATCACATCTGTGAACAAATGGACTTAGTGAACATGTACATAATGTTCAACTCAACAGCCTCATAATATACATTCTTTTCAGCAGCATGTGGGACATTCTCTAAAATAGACTGTATACTAGCTCACAGAAAATGTTTAAGTAAATGCAAAAGAATTGAAATTATTCCATGCATGTTATTGGATCACAGTGCTATGAAACTAGGAATTAATGGCAAAAGAAACTGCAAAAACTCCACAAACACATGGAAATGAAATAATACATTACTGAGCAATCAATGGGTCACAGAGGAAATTAAAGAAGAAGTTAAACAATATCTACAAGCAAGTGAAAATACAAATACAACTTACTGGAACCTGTGGGATACAATGAAAGCAATCCTCAGACGGAGACTTATTGCAGTGATTTTGCACATTAGGGAAACAGAACAAACACAAATGAACAACCTTATGCTACACATCAAACATCTAGAAAGGAAGACCAAGTCAAGCCCAAAGCCAAAAGAAGGGAGGAAATTATAAAGATCAGAGTAGAAATCAATGCAATAGAGACTACGAAAACAATCCAAAGAATCAATGAATCAAAGAGTTGGTTCTTTGAAAGAATAAATAAAATTGATAAGCCACTAACCAACCTTATTTTAAAAAGGAAGAAAAAACTCAAATTCATGCAATAAGGAATGAAAAGGGTGAAATCACTAAAGACCCTGTGGAATTACAGAAGATCATCAATACCTACTTTGGAATAGGTGCTCTTTTTTTGGTGGTACTCATGACCTTGCACTTGCCAGACAAGCACTTATGCTGTGGAGCTAAATCCCCAGCCCCAATACCTACTTTGTGACTTTTTTTAATCATCACTGGGGAACAAACTCATGACCAAGCGCTTGCAAGGCAGGAGCTTATCTGCTGAGCTAAATCCCAGCCTGCAATACCTACTTTGAAAACCTCTACTCTCATAGGTTTGATAAGACAGAAGAAATATACAGATTTCTAGAAATATATGAACTACCAATGCTGGATCAAAAAAATGTAAAAATGCTTAGTAACCCATTTTCTTTTTTTTTTTTTTTGTTCACAAAAGCTTTATTAGGGAGGGACCCAAACTGAAAACAAACCATATGTCCTTTAGTGGGTAAATGGTTAAACTAGTACATCCACAACCATGGAATATTACTCAGCAATAAAAAGGAACAAAGTATCAATACATGCCACAACTTGGATAAATTTCATGGGAATTATGCTGAATGAAAAATGTCAATCTCAAAAGGTCATATTCTATATGATTCTACTTATCTAACATTTTTTGAATGACAAAAGTACAGGGATAGCAGTTTCATAGTTGGCAGAGGCTGGGGAAAGGGGACAGCATACGGAGGTAGGTGGCTGTAGGTGTATGAGGGGCAGCATGGGGGATTGATGTGATAGAACTGTACTGTCTCTTGTGATGGTCATATGAATCTACACATGATGAAATTGCATAGAACTAAATATACACACATGAACAAAGCCCAAGCAGTTGAGCACAAATATTTTCAATCTAAAATGAAATTTTCTTTAAGAGCTTATTTGTAGTTCAAACCTGCCTTTTATGAGGTCTCATGTCCACGAACCTTTCAAGAGACATAGAATTATGAAAATTATCACCAGAAGATATGTAAACATTTCAGCTAAGGGTGAAGACAAAGTTCAGGGTGTTTTCACAAGAAAACCCAAAGATAACAATCAGTATGAAACAAGTTCAATGTGGTCATACAAATCTTGGTAAAAGAACTAGAGTGAAAGCCCAAGCTGGTGAGCCAGTGGGAGGAGGAAAGCAAATGAAGTAACCCATTTTCAATTAATAAAATTGACAACATAATTAAAACCTTACCAACAAAGAAAAGCCCAGTTCCTGATGGATTCACAGTAGAATTCTACAAGAAATTCAAGGGAATGGCAGGGGATTTAGCCCAGTGGCATAAGATGATAAGAACCCTACAGAAAATCAGAATAGATGGTCTTTACCTCAAGATGACAAAAGCCATCTATGACAAACCAATAGCTAGCATCATATTAAATGACCAGAAACTGAAAGCTTTTACTCTAAAATCAGAAACAAGACCAGGAGGTCCATTATCACCACTTCTATTAAATATATTGCTGAAAATACTAGCCAGAGCCATTAGACAAAAGAGAGAAATAAAAAGGGTAAGGATAGGAAAATAAGAAGTTAAACTATCATTATTTACAGATGACATGATACTCTGTGTAGAATACCCACAAAACTCCATTGAAAGACACCTACATATAATAACTAAATTCAGTATTGTAGCTGGATACAAAGTCAACACTCAAAAATCAATAGCATTCCTATACACACACAACAAACTCACTAAGAGAGAAATAAGAGAAACCACACCCTTCACAATAACATCCCCAAAAATGAAATGCCTAGAACTCAATCTAACAAAAGAAGTAAAAGATCTATTCAGGGAAAGAGCCCTGGGAGTTTAAGATCATCACTCCCAGTGGTCAAGGAACTGTCCAACTACCCGCAACACTTGACTGGCTCCAGCTCCGTAGGTTTTCAGCCTGCCTGAGCCACTTACAGTGACCCTCTCTCAATCCGGAGAACTGGGCAGCCAGAGGTGAGTGTCTGCACACCATCCCAAGCCCCAGGAGTTTAAGATCATTGCTCCCAGGAGTCAAGGAACCTCCCAGCTTCCTGCCACACTCAACTGGATCCTCAGGTCTTGGGCCTTCCTGGGCCACCCCCAGTGAACTTCACTCAGTCCAGAGAACTGGGTGGCCAGAGGTGAGTGTCTGCACACCATCCCAAGCCCTGGGAGTTTAAGATCATTGCTCCCAGTGGTAAAGGAACCTCCCAGCTTCCTGTCACACTCGACCAACTCCACAGGTTTCGGGCCTGACTGGGCTATGCAGTGAACTTCTCCCAATCTGGGGAACTAGGTGGCCAGAGTACCAAGAGCTGAGGCCATAGAAGATGATTTCCAACAGGCCCAGGGGAAGAGTTGGAACAACACTTGAAACAGAGATATATAGGAAAATGCCAAAATGAAAGTCCAAAATGCAATCTCAAACTTCCAGCCCATCCCAAGAAAGCTTAGAAGCTATGTACATAGAAGAAAATACATGCCATACACCTGAAATATCTGAAATAATAGCAGCTGAAATAAAGAAGCAACTCTGGAAAGCTTTAAAGGAATTCAAACTAGAAATAATCTCCCAGCTAAAAGAAGAAATGAAAAAAGTAAAGAAAGAGATGCAGAACACATCAAAAGAAGACAAAGTTAAAAAATTAGAGAAACACTCCATCCTCAGAGTTAAGGAAAAAAAATTAGAGAAACAAAACAAAAATATAGAATCCCTGGATGAACAATATAAGAAACAAACAGCATACATGAAACAGATTCAAAGAGATATACAGGAAATCAAAAATTCCATTGAAAGTTGTAAAAAGCACCTCAATGAAACTGAAGATAGAATTTCAGACCTCAGAGACAAGATTGCAACTAGTGAACAGGAAAGGAAAGATCTTTTTTTTTTTTTTTTTGTCTTTTTCCTTTTTATCGGTAGTGGGGATCAAACTCACAACTGCCTGCCTGCAAGGCAGGCGCTTATGCCACTGAGCTAAATCCCCAGCCCCAGGAAAGATCTTTTAAAAATAACAAGGAATCAGGAAATAACAGTTCAACAGCTACAAGATGATGCAAAGAAAAACAACATAAGATTGATAAGGATAAATGAAAAAGAAGGGGACAACACAAGTGATATCAAGAGGATATTTAGAGAAGTATAAGCTAAAATTTCCCAAATATGAGAATAAAAACTGACATTAGGATCAATGAAGCAAATAGAACTCCAAATAGCCATAACCAAAATAAAACTACACCCACAAAAATAATAATCACCATCCCAGAAATCCAACATAAGAATAGAATATTAAAAGCTGTTAGAAAAGACAGATTACCTATAAAAGAAAATCTATCAGAATTACAACAGACTTCTCAGCACAAACAATGAAGTCAAGAAGAGCATGGAGTGAAGTATTTCAGATCCTAAAGGAAAATGATTTCCATCCTAGACTGATGTACCCTGAAAAATGTCCTTCAAAATGGATGGAGAAATAAGATATTTCCACGACAAACAGCTGAAGATTTCATGATCAACAAGCCAATCCTGCAAATACTGAAAGACAGTTTAGATACACATAGGAAAAACCACTAAGCAAAGCAGATGATTAAACAGAATGGAAAGATAAAGATGCAAGAGCAGAAAGATAACATGTCAACAATAAACCAATATATAATGTTATAACTATCAATGTAAATGGTCTCAATTCACCAGTTAAAAGAAACAGACTGGCAGAATGGATCAAAAAACAACATCCAACCATATGCTGTCTACAAGAAACCCATCTAACCCAAAAGGAAACTCACAGAGTGAAAGTCAAATGATGGGAAACAACTCTTCATGCAACAGGAACCCCCCAAAAAAGCAGGGGTAGTTATTCTGTTTGCAGACAATGTGAACTTCAAACCAAGAATGAATGATCAGAAGAGACAAGGAAAGTCATTACATATTGTTAGGGGAAAACTTCAAGAGGAAGAGATAACAATCTTAAATATATATGCACCAAATTCCAGAGCACCCAGTTATACAAAGCAAAGTATTAATAGAAATGAAAAATCAACTAAGCAATAGCACAATTATAACAGGAGACCTTAACACACCATTGACACCAAGGGACAGATCAACCAGGCAGAAAATCAGCAAAGAAATAACAGAACTGATTCACTGTGAACAAATGGACTTGATAGACATATACAGAGTGCTCCATGCAACAATATCAAAATACACATTCTTCTCAACAATACAGGGGACATTCTCTAAAATAGACCATATACTTACCCATAGAACATATTTAAATAAATGCAAAAGAGTTGAAATTATCCCATGCATGTTATCAGATCATAGTGCCATGAAACTAGAAATTAATGATAAAAAGAAACTGCAAAAACCCCACAAACACACGGAAATTGAATAATATACTATTGAACAATCAGTGGGTCACAGAGGAAATTAAAGAATAAATTAAACAATACCTATAAGCAAACAAAAATACAAATACAAATTACTGGAATCTGTGGAATGCAATGAAAGCAGTCCTCAGAGGAAAATTTATTGCACTGAGTTCCCACATCAGGAAAACAGAAAGAATACAAATAAACAACCTATTGCTACACCTCAAACATCTAGAAAAAGAAGAGCAAGTTAAGCCCAAAGCCAAAAGAAGGGATGAAATTAATAAAAAATCAGAGCAGAAAGTAATACAATAGAGACTAATAAAACAATCCAAAAAATCAATGAATCAAAGAACTGGTTCTTTGAAAGAATAAATAAAATTGATAACCCCCTAGCCAACCTTATTTAAAAAAGGAAAGAAACAGCTCAAATTCATGCAATAAGGAATGAGAAAGGTGAAATCATTACAGGCTCTGTGGGAATACAGAGAAGATCATCAACACCTATTTGAAAAACCTCTACTCTCATAGGTTCAATAACACAGAAGAAATAGACAGATTTCTAGAAACATATGAAGTACCAAAGCTGGGTCAAGAAGATGTAAAACTGCTGAATAACCCAACTTCTATTAATGAAATGGAAAATGTAATTAAGCCCCTACCTACAACCCAGAGCCCAGGCCCAGATAGATTCACTGTGGAATTCTACAAGAAATACAAAAAAGACTTAATGCCAACACTCCTCAAACTTTTCAATGAAATCGTAAGGGAAGCAATTCTTCCGAAGTCATTCCTGGAAGAAAATATTACTCTAGTACCAAAACCTAAGAAAGACCCAACTAAAAAAGAGAACTATAAGCCAATCTCCCTAGTGAACACAGATGCAAAAATCCTCAATAAAATATTGGCAAAAAGGATGCAGCAAATCATCAAGAAAATTATACACCATAACCAAGTAGGATTCATTCCAGGCATGCAGGGATGGTTCAACACACATAAGTCAATAATTGTAATCCACCATATCAATAAAGCCAAAAGTAAGAATCACGTGATCATCTCTATAGATGCAGAAAAAGCTTGTGATAAAGGTACAACACTCATTCATGATAAGAACCTTACAGAAAATTGGAATAGATGGTCTTTACCTCAATATGATAAAGGCCATCTATGACAAACCAACAGCCATCATCATATTAAATAGCCAAAAACTGAAGACCTTTACCGTAAAATCAGGCACAAGACAAGGATGTCCCTTATCACCACTACTATTTAACATAGTACTGGAAGGGGCTGGAGATTTAGCTCAGCGGCATAAGCTCCTGCCTTGCAAGCAGGCAGTCATGCGTTCAATCCCCAGTACCGATAAAAAGGAAAAAGGCAAAAAAAAAAAAAAAAAAAAACATAGTACTGGAAATACTAGCCAGAGCAATAAGACAAGACAGAGAAATAAAAGGGGTAAAGATAGGAAGAGGAAGTTAAATTATAATTATTTGTGGATGACATGATGCTCTACATAGAAGACCCTCAAAACTCCATAGAAAGTCTCATAATAATAAATAAATTCAGCAACGAGGCTAAATACAAAATCAATACTCAAAAATCAATAGCATTTCTACACACTAACAACAAAATCACTGAGAAACAAATAAAAGAAGCCACACCCTTCACACTAACATCCAAAAAATGATATAGTTACTAATTAATCTCACAAAAGAAGTAAAAGATCTATACAGGAAAAATTATAATGCCCTGAAAGAGAAAATTGAAGAGGATCTCAGAAAATGGAAAGACATCCCTTGCTCATGGATGGGAAGAATAAATATCGTAATGTTTGTAATTATATATTTTGTATAAATATCATATAAATATCATAATTTTTACAATATTTATTGTAATAAATATCATAATAAGTATCATTTGTATAAATACATAATATTTGAATACCGTAAAAATGGCCATTCTCCCAAAACTGCTATACAGTTCAATGCAATCCCAATGAAAATATCATCAACATACTTCATAGATCTAGAGAAATCACTCCTAAAATTCATCTGGAACCAGAAGAGACCTAGAATAGTAAAGGCAACTCTAAGCAGCAAAGGCAAGGCAGGATGCATCACAATGCCTGACTTGAAGTTATACTACAAAGCAATTGTAATAAAATCAACATGGTACTGGAACAAAAACAGATCTGAGGATCAATGGAATAGATTAGAAGATACAGCCACAACTACCAACACACTCAACCACCGTATCTTTGATAAAGGGGCCAAACATGTTCACTGGAAGAACGACAGTCTCTTTAATAAATGGTGCTAGAAAAACTGGCTCTCCACATGCTGAAAACTAAAACTAGACTCATGCCTGTCACTATGTACTAAACTAAAATCTAAATGGATCAAAGATCTGAATATTAAAACAGAAAAACTAAATCTGTTGGAAGATAAATTAGGTAAAAATCTTGAAGACAGGTAGGTAGAGAATTCATGAACAAGGATCAAATCGCATGGGAAATACTTCCCAGAATCACCTCTTATTAAAAAGTTTCTGCACATCAAAAAAGAAACCTCCAGCATAGTGAAAAGAAAAACCACAAACTGAGAAAAAAATCATAGTGAACTGTCCCTCAGACAAAGCATTTCTGTCTAAAACATATAAAGAATTAAAAAGAATCAGACCTCTGAAATTCAAAGACCCAATGCAAAAGGGGCATCTGAGATGAATACTCAGTTCTCAGATGAAGAAATACAAATGGCACACAAATACATGAAAAAATGTACATCATCATTACTCATTAGAGAAATGCAAATTAAAACCATGCTGAGATTCCATCTCACTCCTGAAAGAATGGCCAGGATCAAGAAAACTACCAACAACAAATGCTGGAGAGGCTGTGGGGAAAAGGGAACTCTCCTGCACTGTTGGTGGGAGTGTAGAATGGTGCAACCACTGTGTAAATCAGTCTTTAGTTTCTTCAAAAAGCTGGGATCGGAAGTCCCATTTTACCCAACTATTCCACTTCTAGACATATTCCCAGAAGAATTGAAAACATCATATCACAGTGATATATGTGCACCCATGTTTATAGCAGCACAATTTGTAATAGCCAGATCTTGGAAACAACCTGAATGTCCATCAACAGGAATGGATAAAAAAGATGTGGTACTTTTATACAACGGAGTACTACTCAGCTATAAAGAATGATCACATTGAGATTTTTATAAGTAAATGGATGCAACTTGAGACCATACTCATAAGTGAAATAAATCAAACTCACATGTGTAAATACCATATTGTCTCCCTAGTGTAAGAAGTGGTATGAATACATAAGATGCAAAATCCTCAATAAATACTGTGACAAGATAAAAATCTGCTCAAGGGGCTGGAGGTTTAGCTCAGCGGCACAAGCACCTGCCTTGCAAGCAGGCGGTCATGAGTTCAATCCCCGGTACCGATAAAAATGAAAAAGACCAAAAAAAAATCTGCTCAAACGGGAAAAAATAATATCTCAAGGAAAAGGAAAAAAAAAAAGAAGGGAAAAGAAAAAATATCTAAATTTGTATAAACACACAAGATAGCTAAGATGATTGTGCTACAAATTCTATTGGTTATTGAAACAAAACAGTTAACATTTTAGGGTTGGAATAATTTTGTGTGTTTGTGCCTGGTGATCTGAGGAACTCTTTTGAAGACTCACTATGTAAAATAATAACCTTAATTCTGAACCTATCAGGCTGGAGATTTAGCTCAGTGGCATAAGCTCCTGCCTGGCAAGTAAGCACTAGGTCATAAGTTCGATCCCCAGTACAAAAAAAGAAAGAAAGAAAGAAAATTCTGATCCTATCACCTTGTTTTGAAGGCCTATATCATCATTGTTTTGTGCTCCTTGCTACTATTATTTGTTTGGGGGTTTTTTGTTTCTTATTTTTCTAGTAATTTGTTTTGTTTTGTTTTTCCCTCTAGTGCAGAAAGGATAGATGTACACGGAGAGGCTTATACAAGCCTAAACTCCTAAACAATTTATGAGAATCAATTATATTTTGCATGCTGAATTGAACACCTACTTTGAAGAAAAAGAAACATTATGATATCCATTGCTGATTTCCTATCATTATGCTGTGAAATCCAGTAACGCTTTTATTCTTTGTTTAGAGTGGTTTTAGTTTATTTTGTATTATTTAATTTCAGCGTACATGAAGGCATGAAGCTATTTTGATGAGAACAAGAGACATTATGGCAGCCATGGTTGATTTTCCTATTGTCTGATTTTGAATGCCTGTAATGCCTTCATTATTCTGTTTTGATCAGTTTTATACTTTTTTTGGTATGAATTCATTGTGTGTAAAGATATAGGCAACTATTTAGAAGAAAACAAGAAAAATTATGGTAGCCACTATTGATCTCCTGTTGTCTTGCTTTGAAATCTGTGTCACTCTTACACTATTTACTTCTGATCTGTTTTATTCTGTGTTGTTCACTGTCTTTAAAATAAATAAATAAACAAAACAAAAACACTAAATCTACTGGAAGACAAGGTAGGCAGAATATGATGTTTTCAGCTCTTCTGGGAATACTTCTACCTACCTTGTCTTGTATTGTTGGGTTTATTACAGCAGTAGGCAGGGAGTTCATGAACCCAAACTGCATAGGAAATACTTCAAAGAATCAACAAATGGGATCTCATCTTATTAAAAATTTTCACACATCAAAATCACCAACAAACTGAAAAGACAACCCACAGAGTGGGAAAAAATTTTAGACAACAGTCCCTTAGACAAAGGACTTCTTTTTAGAATATATAAAGAATTGAAAAATGTCAGGACCTCTAAATTCAAAGACTCAATCCAAAAATGGGCATCTGAGATGAACATGCACTTCTCAGATGAAGATATACAAATGGCAAATAAATATATATTTAAAAGTTCAACACCACTGGTCATTTGAGAAATGCAAATTAAAAAAACACTGAGGTACCATCTTACCCCAGACAGAGTGGGTATCATCAAGAAATCAACCAGTAACAAATACTAGTGGAGCTGTGAGAGAAAAGGAATCTTTCTCCAGTGTTGGTAGGAGTATAGAGTTGTACAAACACTGTAAAAATCAGTGTGGAGATCTGCCAAAAAACTAGGATTGGTGATCCAATCAATCCAGCTATTCCCTTCTGGGTATTTTCCCAGAAGAATTGAAAACATCATATCATAGCAAGATACGTGCACCGCATGTTGGAACTTGGGGGCCTGAGTGAGAAAGCAGTGAGCCTCCCTCCTGGTAAGCAGCAGTCGTGCAAATGAGCAGCAGGAGACCAGGGAAAGAACAAGTCAGTGTCTCCCATGAGCCTACCGGCTAGCGGGCTGAGAATCAAATGTCCCATCACACACACACACACACACACACACACACACACACACATTTAGCAACTGGATGGTGTTGAGGACAGCCAGAGTTGATAGCAACTAAGGCACATAAAGCAACTAAATGCTTGCATGGTTTGGTTGATTATTCCGGCCATGGGGCCAGAGGTCTGATCATCTCTTGGGAGGATGACCATATGCAATATAGCAAACATGGAGAGTTTCCTTCTATTTTCTCTTTGAAAGCAAATACTGTTTTCACTGTTTTGCTTTGTTCTGATTAATTGCTTTGCTCTATTCAATATTCTGTTTTGATAGGTTTTATAATGTTCTATTTTTGGTTTGATTTAGCTATACCTGATTGAATGGACAACTATTGTTGTTACTGATTTCTGCAGTGTTTGTACAACTCTATACTCCTACCAACAGTGAAGAAAGATTCCTTTTTTCCCACAGCCCCCAGTAATAGGTACCATCGTATATGTTATCTTATAAGACCTATTAAATATTATCCTGGTATCCTGCTCTGAAGTTCTGTACCAATTTCACTGCATTGTCTCAATTGGCTTTGTTCTGTCTTGTTTTGTTGTGCTATACTGCCTTCAAAATAAAAAAAAAAAACAATATGTACACCCATGTTTATAGCAACACAATTTGTCATATCTAAATCTTGGAAACAACTCGGGGCTGGGGATTTAGCTCAACAGCATAAGCGCCTGCCTCGAAAGCAGGCAGTCGTGAGTTCGATCCCTGGTACTGGTAAAAACGAAAAAGCCAAAAAAAAAGAAAAAAAAAATCTTGGAAACAACTCAAATGTCCATCAACTGAGGAATGGACAAAAAAAGATGTGGTATGTTTATACAGTGGTATACTACTCATCTACAAAAAAGGATAAACACAAGTCTTTTATAAGTGAATGGATGCAGTGTAAGATCATATTCATAAGTGAAATAAATGAGATTTTCATGTGCAAACATCATATTGTCTCCCTAGGGTAAAAAACTGAAAGAGTAAATAAAATCCAAAATGTACAACAGCTATTGTGCAAGTGAAAGGGGAAACAACTGCTCAAAAGGAAAAAATAACTGGAATGGAGGAAAGGATAAAAGAAAGAGTGGAAAAGATGATATGTATAATTATCTACCATAATATAGATATATGACAGATAATTATACTACTAATCTCTGTTAGTTCATCTAAAAGAATGGTTTTTTCTTTCATTATTTGATCATTTTTTCCATGCCTGTATCTTGTAATCTGAGCAACTACTTTACAGATAACAATACACAATATATTAACTATTGTTAATCTCCTATTAGTTTGTTTTGAAATTCTGTATCATTGTTTTTATTCTTTTATTTAAAATTTTTTAAACATATTTTTAAAAACAGGCAAATGATATGAACAGACATTTCTCAAAAAAAGGATATAGATGGGGCTGGGGATTTAGCTCAGCGGCATAAGTGCCTGCCTTGCAAGCAGGCAGTCGTGAGTTCAAATCCTGGTACTGATAAAAAGGAAAAAGACAAAAAAAAAGAAAGGATATAGAGATGGCCAATAAGGATATTAAAAAAATGCTCAACATCACTAATCATCAGGGAATTGAAAATCAAAACCACTGTGGAGTATCATCTCACTCTTGGGGACCACAAATTATAAATTCAGCCTAGAGGATGTCCCAGGACATCCTTGTCCTGCCCTGTTCGCCAGATTTGAATGTGGAAACTCCCTGCTCTCTCCCAGCCACAGCTGAAGCCCTACAGGTAAGGATGCTGTGGCTCTCATGGGGCAAAATAAGACTTGCTGAGGACAACAAAGATCTTTAAAGCAGTAGTAAAAGTTTGGGGGGAAAAAACAGTTTCCGTCAGTATTGACCCTTGTCTCATTCTTGCAGGAATGTTTTGTTCTTTTTTCTAGCCCAAAGCAATTGGAAAAACACAGGAAAAGCACACTGCCCCCTCTGAAAATGTGTGTTTCTGCTCAACAAACAGTGGGCCAGCCAAAGTGGTCTTGTTCTTTGATCATCCTGAGGCACTGACCTCCCAGTCCTTCTTGTATGCATTGTTAACTTTGTTTCTTTTTCATCCTTCACTGTATCCTCACACAGGCAGTTGGGGATCTTGGCCAGTTCCCCAACAACTGACTCCTAAATAGGGATATCCTAATTAGGCCTGAGAAGAAAGACCCACCAGAGCGGAAAGAAGAGGATGTGAGATGGTAAGAGCACTTGGTGGGACACATTTGGAGACATCCAGGCCAAAGTGAAAAAGTAAGCACTTGGCACGATGGAAAGTTTTTAGTTAGCTGGGATAATGGGGCAGAATTTGTCAGTGAAAGAACAAAGATACGTACAGTTATTAGAGCTTGAATCAGTACCCACCTGCTGACAAACACGGTACTTGAAATTGTTAAGTATAATCCATGGTTTTCAAACAGAAACCTTGAACACTGAAAACTGGAATACAGCAAGGAAAAATTTAAAGAGAGCTCATGACAGAAAAGAAACTGTTAACCTGGAGAACTTTTCAGCTTGGGACCTGTTTTACAATCTATTATAAAATCTGTTTTGGGTCTGTTAAGTACTATCATTCCCGAAGTTCCTGTTCCAGAACAGCACTAGAGAGAATAATATAAAGAAAAACAAAAGCCACCCACCACACTGTTGGTCCCCATAGTTGAATGATGCTTTTGAAGAAATTCTTTGGCCTGCACCTCAGAACTTTTAGAGGCAGGTGCATGTGCTAGCAATGGTGAGGTTGTGAATTTGAGCTTCTGGGAAAATTATAAGGAGCCTGAATCTCTGCTTTATGAGAACAGCATGTTGGTCGTGGTGGCACCACAGGTTGTGTGCTCCGATTCATAACTTCCAGGTCCACTGCCTGTCACCAGCCTTGCTAATTCCTGCAGCAATGCCAGTGGGACAGTGGTGGAGCCATATAGCAAAGAAGCAGCTTACCATTCTCTGCTTTCCTTGATCATGCTGTGCATGCATAGTATCATATGCCTGTCGTCCTAGCTACACAGGAGGGAATCCTCATTCACAAGCAGCAAAAATTATCATGCTTCAGTTTGTTTTTAAGAATATAAATAAAGATAACAAACAGGCACTTGGGGCAGTCAAGGCCACCAAAAAAATCTTTTTACTTATCTAAAAGCTTATCAAAATGTAAAAGCCAAATCTTATAAAAGTTCAGTGTTAACCCAAACTATGTCAGGTCTTTTAGAGAGGGATCTGACAATTGCTGTTAGAAGAAAAACAATGTCTGAGTAGGTAACAGAACATATAGGGGTGACAGAGCCAGAGATTAAATGAAGGAAGAGAGAACTGAGTTGCCAAAATTCTTAAGACAAAATAAAATACAGAGAAAATGTTGATTATAGGTAAAAGGTTTTTATTCTTTCTAATTCTTATTATAAAAGATCTTTGTTAACAGACAAAGTTCTAACTAGTCTTATGTAAAAGAATTATTATAATTCAAATTGGTCAAATATCCAGGAGTACACTCTGGTCTTTTTAAAAATCTTTTGTGTTTGTTGTCCATCTGTTGTCTGTCTAATTATAATTGGTTATAAGTAAATGTCATTCAAATTAAAGACATGCTTTCACCTAAGTTGCCAGATGATCAAATGATGTCAAGATTGGTTTTACAAATATAATACATATTATTGACTATGTCTGACTTTCATTAGTCAGAAATAATATATTAATTATTATGATCCCATAGACCATCAAAAAATTTTAAGATAATTAAATGGGGACCCTTAGACTTTAAAAAAGCTGTTGGACAACACTCCTCTTGGTAAATTAAAAGAACAGTCACCTAAAAATGTCACTCCACTCTTTAAAATACCACCTTAAAAAACTAATGGATCTCCAATAGTTTCCATAGCCTTATGGTAGACACAGCTAATAAATATTGCTAAACATATTATTATGCTATGTTTACATTGGTTACCATCAAAAGGTTAAGTTTTCTATAGATAAAACAATAAGATTTTCTCATTAAAAGATGCTTATGGAACCATGCAACCCAGGTGAATGATGTGAGCTCCTCCCAGCACCTCCTCCACCGCCAGGACCCAAGTGATAGTGTAGGGCCTCCCACTGCCATGACTGCAGCTGCGACTCAGGCGAACTGCCCGGGAGACCCAGAGACCAGAGGGAACACAGTGGCACAGTAGGATCCCAGCAGGGTGCACAGCTTGGACAGGTGGGGACAGTGATGTGAAAAGTACAAAGCGACAATAACAATACAAGCCAACAGGTGAGGTGAAACAGCACTGTATTTGAGGGCAAACACACACCAAGCAGAAGCAGGGGGGTTCTTTTGTTCTTGTTGTTTTGCTTTGTTTTTTCTTTCTTTTTTCCCTTTTCTTTTTCTTCTTTTCTTTTTCCTCTCTTTTCTAAATAGCTGGGGGGAACTCTAATGACAGAACACTAATTCCACTCCCCAAACCCAGAGACCAAGTTCCATAATCCCTTGCTTATTCTCTCATTTTTTTCTCTTCTGCCTACTTGTCTAGTTTCCCAAGGAAACTAGTTTGCATGATCATCTTTTGTCCTCCAGCCTTGCTTCTACTTTCTTTTCATTCTTTTCAGTGATCTTTGCTTTCTCCACTCCACAGGGTAAAACCACTCTACCAAGGGGAAACACTTTGAATACAAGCTCCCAGTTTACAACTGGTTCTGTTATAAAATTTTAAATTTTGCTCCTATGGTTTAAGGTGCAAAGTTAACACTAGGATAATTTGTTAGTTTCTAATTTGTGGTTGATGCCTTTGTTATTGCTAATTATACTACTTTAAAGAGGATGTCATATCTGTTGTAATCAGTTGTTCTCCTTTCTATAACAAAAGTAGGAAGTCCCAGGGTTCTCACTGGGGTCCTCACCACAGCCCAGAACCAAAGAACTGGGAACTAAGCCAAACAGATAACAATATCTTACTCTTAATTAACTGGGAAGGTAGAATCTTGGAACAGACACAAGCCAAGAACTTTGTGCACACAAAAGATATCCCTGAGGAACAGAATTTTGCTGGAAAGGACTTGAAAATAGTGATATAGCTACTGTAATAGTTGATGTACTGTGTCAACTTGAGAAACTTAGAAGTTTGATGAAGTGACTCAGCAGGTGACCAGGGTAAGGGCAAGAGCAAAGCACAGAAGACAGTGTGAGTGCTACACCCACTGTAGGGAGCAGTAGCCTGCTTACAATATAAGGGAAGGAAAAAAGGCTTGCTCTCACTCTCCTTTTTCTCTTGCAGCTTTTGCTGTTTTGTGCCACCTTGAAGTTTTGCTCCTGTGCCATGCCACCCTGCCTTGGAGCCAGCTGATTATGGACTGAAACTTACACAAACTGTGAGCTAATTAACCCTTTCCTCTCTTAATTTTGGGTGTTGAATATTTTGTCTCAGTAATGAGAGAAAAGTAACCAACACAGCTACTACCTATTGCAAAAAACTTACAAGAATCAACATAGAAAAAAAATAAAAATTTCTTAAATAGAAAATGAAGACTCAGAAAAAAATGCAACCTCAGACCTCCAGCCTATCTAGAACAATTCCAGCAGACATCAACATAGAATAAATTAGAAGACACACATCTGAAATTTCTCAAATGATAGAAGCTAAAGAAACAAATTCATGATTCAATAGAGGAAATCATATCAGAAATAATATCTCAGGTAAAAAAAAAGATATGTCAACATTTATAAAGAACTTGCTCAGCAAATCTAGGGTACAAACAGATGATGATAGGGAAAGAATGGAAACTGTGATTGATAAATATAGAAAAGAAATGGAATGCATGAGACAAATTCAAATAGATGCCCAGGAAATTTAAAAATTCCATTGAAATCTGGCAAAACTGTTAGAATGAAACTGAAGACAGACTTTCAGACCTTGAGGAAGGATCACAAGTAGTGCTCATGAAAGGAAAGATCTCTTGAAAATAACAAAAGATTAGCAAATAACAATCAACAGTTGTGGGACAGGAGGAAAATCGGAACTCCTGAGATCCAGCCATGGTGGGATTCAGGCAACTTATTCACCCACCCTCTTGGTAAGCGCCTGCAGCCTGGGCCTGGAGGAGAGCCAGCGCTCCCGAGATCAGGCCATGGTGGAACTCAAGCAGCTTATTCATGCGCCCTCTTGGTAAGCACTGGTGGCGTGGGCCAGGAGGAGAACCAGCGCTCCTGAGATCTGGCCATGGTGGGACTCAGGCAGCTTATTCACCCACCCTCTTGGTAAGCACCCCAGCGAAGGCCAGGAGGATAACCAGCACTTGCGAGAATGACCATGGTGGGACTCAGGCAGCTTATTCTTCTGCTTCTTGGTAAGCACCTGCAGCCTGGGCCAGGAAGAGAACCATTACCTGTGAGCCTACTGCCACACAGGCTGAAAATCAAGCACTCTTCCCCCTCTCTCCCCCTCAGAGCTACTGGGGATAGTTGTCTCAGCATCTCTTGGGAGGATGACCATATGCAGTATAGCAAATATGGGGGATTTCCTTCTATCTTCTGTTTGAAAGCAAAGGTTGTTTTCACTGTTTTGTTTTGTTATGTTTCTTTTGCTCTATTCAGTACTCTCAATTGGTTTTATAATGTTCTATATTTGGTTTGATTTTGCTATACCTAATTGACTGAACAACTATTGTGAAGTTAAAGAGATATACCATAGTACCTATTACTACTCTCCCAGTATCCTACTGTGAAATCCCGTACCAATTTCACTGCATTGTCTTGATTAGCTTTGTTCTGTCTTGTGCTGTTACATTTTTACTACTTTCAAAATAAAATTTTTAAAAAAGTCTTGGGTCTTTCCATGAAGCAAGCCCCACCATGCTGATTGCTAAGACCCTCAACCAGAAGAAAAACCATGCTTTCCCATGAAGCAAGCTCTGCCATGCTGATCAGAAGGAGCCTCACCTAGAAGAGAAGCCATGAGCCAGCTGGTACGCACAGGCTGTAAAACCAGAAGAGCACTCCACCCCCACACTGATTTGCAGGACTCAGAGTGAGATGATAGCAACTAGGGGAAGGGAATAGCATTGTCCTTGTATTGTTTGGTTGACTCTGCGGGCCTGGGACTGGTGGTCTAGGCATCTACTGGGAGGATGGCAGTGTTCATTGTGTCAACTATAGGGGATTGCTCCCTGTCTTGTTTTTGAAATCCAATGTTTTGTTCCACTTTACTGTTTTATTTTATCCTGTGTCTCCTAACCTGAGTGACTATTTTGAAGAAAACAATGTGCAGTATTGTTCTCACTGTTTTGTTTTGTTCTGATTTACTGTTTTGTTTTATTCGGTGTTATGTTTTGACTAGTCTTGTTCTGTTTTGTTTGGTTTCGTTTTGATATGCCTGATGGTATGGACAATTATTGTGAAGATACCAAAATATATTATGGTGGCCATTGTTGATTTCCTATTAAAAAAATTAACAGTTGAAAGACAATGCAAAGAAAAATAATATACGAATAATTGATGTCAATGAAAAAGTAAGAGCCAACACAAATGACACAAACAAATTTTGCAGAACTAATAGAAAATTTTCAAAGTATGGAGAAAGAAAATGACATACAGATAAGTGAGGCATATAAAACTTGAATTAGCTATAATCAAAATAAATCTACACACAGACATATAAAAATCAAGGTCCCAGAAATTCAGAAACAAGAACAAAATATTAAAAGTTGTTAGAGAAAAAAACTCAGAACACCTATAATGAAAGTTCATCAGAATCATGCCAGACTTCTCAATACAAACTCTATAGTCAAAAAGAGCTTGGAGTGAAGAATTTCAAGTTCTGAAAGAAAACAGCTTCCAACTCAGATTGAATTGATGTACCCTGCAAAATTGTCTTTCAAAATTAATGGAGAAATAAGATACTTCAATAACAAAGAACAACTGAAGTAATTATGGCTACCAAACCAACCCTAGAAAGAGTATTAAAAGACATACTAGATAGAGATAAAAGTGACCACAATTCCAGGAATAACCAACAGAAACCACCAATCAGCAAGCAATCAAACAGGGGTAAAGTATGGAACCAACAATAGAAAAATAACATGACAAAGATAAGTCAATACATATCAGTTATAACTATTAAATGTAAACATCCTCAGTTCACCAATCAGAAGAAACAAACTTACAGAATGGATCAAAAAACAAGATTGAACAATATGTTTTATGCAAAAAACACATGTAACTCAAAAAGAAACTCATAGACTGAAAGTCAAAGGATGGGAAACAATGCTCCATGTAACAGGAACACAGAAAAAATCAGGAGTAGTTATTCTGTTTGCAGACAACATCAACTTCAAACTAAGAATGAGCAAAAGTGATAAAGAAGGTCGCTATATACATACTAATGGAAAATTCAAGAGGGAGAGAAGACAATCAAAATATATATGTACCAAATACAGAAGCACCCAACAATATAAGACAAATATTACTAAACATGAAAACCAAATAAACAATAACACAGTTGTAATGAGGGGCTTTAATACCCATTGTCACAAAGAAATAGACCAACTAGACAAAAAATCAGCAGAGAAATAACAGAACTGAATCATATCTGTGAAAAAATGGGCTTAGAAATTTGGTGTTCCATCCAACAACATCAGAATACACCTCCTCTGCTGCATATGAGACATTTTCTAAAACAGACTATATACTAGCCCATAGAACACGTGTATGTAAATGCAAAGAAATTGAATCTCCCTAATGAACATAGACACAAAAATACTCAATAAAATACTAGAATACTAAAATAGTAGTAAATCATCAAGAAGATTATACATGACCAGCTAGGATTCATTCCATGAATTCAGGGATGATTCAACAAAAGCAAATCAATAAACATAATACACCATATCAACAGAACCAAAGGCAAAAATAACATGATCATCTCAATAAATGCAGAAAAAGCTTCTGAGAAAGTCCAACACTCATTCATGTAAAAAAAAAAAACCTGACAAAATAATCTTTACCTCAGAATAATCTTTAGCTCAATATGATAAAAGCCATGTATGACAAATCAACAGCCAGCATCATACTAAAGAGACAAAAACTCAAATATTTCACTCTAAATTCAGAAACAAGACAAGGATGTCCACTATCACCAAGCTTATTCAATATAGTTCTGGAAGCAGTAGAGCAGTTACACAAGAGAGAGACATAAAAGGAATAAAGATAAGAAAAGAAGAAGTTAAATTATCATTATTCAAAGATGACATGATGCTCTACATAGAAGACTCCAAAATCTCTACCAAAATAAGAAAATTTAGTAATGTAGCTCAATACAAAGTCAACACTCAAAAATCCATAGCAAAGTAAATAGGTTCATGCCAGAGCCCCAGGAAGGAAGCATCTTAGTCAGACTTGGCCTCTCCGTGGGACTCTGAGAAAAATCTCACACCAGGTCACACCACCATGGACAAGGGATACCCCACATGAGGAGCAGAAGAAAAAGCACCCCAACTCCTCAGTTAACTTTGCTGAGTTCTCCCAGAAGTGCTTGGAGAGATGGAATGTCATTCTGCCAAGGAAAAGATGAAGTTTGAAGATATGGCAAAGAGTGATAAATCTCACTATGACAGGGAAATTAAACATTATGGGCCTCCCAAAGGAGTTGCTGAGAGGAAAGAAGAAAAATCCTAATACTCCCAAAATACCACCATTTTCCTTCTTCCTGTTTTACCCTGAACATCACCCAAAGATCAGAAGTGAATACCCAGGCCTGTGCATTGGAGATGCTGCAAAAAAAAAAAAAAAAAAAAAAATGGGTGAAATGTGGTCTGAGCCGTCAGCCAAAGATAAAAACCATATGAACAAAAAGCAGGTAAACTAAAGAAAAATATGAAAAGGATATTGCTGCATACCAGGCAAAGGGCACAAGAAGTGAAGGAGGAAAGAATGGTCATGGCAGGCCAACAGAATCAAGGAAGAATGAACCAGAAGATGAGGAGGAGGAGAAGAAAGAGGAAGACGGGGAGGAGGAAGATGAAGATGAAGAAAAGCGGCTGTCCTGTGATGGCATGTGAAGTATATGTGTGCTCAGGCAAGTGTTTTGCTGAGAATGTGAATTCAAGTGCAGCTCAACATTAGATTAAGTATAAAAAAGTACAGATTTTGTACAGCTTATATAATTCTTTGTATAAAAGCACGTTTTTAAAAATTCAGGTTATAGCTTTTTGAGGGTCTACTATAGTTAGATTTTAAAGTTTTTATGTTTAATGGTCTTAACTATTTAATGATTTTTTTCATGTGTATGGTAGCACAGCAAATGTGCAGGAACTAGTATCAATAATAAGGTTTGGATTTTTTAGGATATTGCATTTTGGTTTTTTTAAGATTGTAATAAAAAATCAATAGCATTCCTGTATACACACAACAAACTCACTGAGAGAGAAATTAGAGAAACAACATCTTTCACAATAGCATTCAAAAAAATGAAATGCTTAGGAATCGATCTAACAAAAGAAGCAAAAGATCTATTCATCAAAAATTAAAATACTCTGATAAAGGATCTTGACGAGGATATCAGAAAATGGAAAGACATTCCTTGTTCATAGATAGGACAAACCAACATTGTGAAAATGGCCATACTTCCAAAACTGTTATACATATTTAATGCAATCACAAGAAACATACCATTAGCATACCTCACAGACTAGAGAAAACATCCCTAAAATTCATTTAGAAACAGAAGAGACCTAGAATAGCAAAAGCAATCCTTGGTAACAAAGGCAAGGCAGGAGGCATCACAATCTATGACTTAAAATTATAATACAAAGACACTGTGATAAAATAGGCATGGTTTGGCAAAACAATACACCTGAGGATCAGTGGAACAGACTACAAGATGCAGACCCAACTACAAACACTCAGCCACCTTATTTTGACAAAGGGACATAACATGTTCACTGAAAGAAAGATAGCTTCTTTAATAAGTGGTGCTGGAAAAATTGCCTTTCCATATGCTGAATACTAAAACTAGACCCATGTCTGTCACCATGCACTAAACTAAACTCAAAGTGAATCAAAGATTTAAATATTAAAATAGAAGCACTAAATCTACTGGAAGACAAGATAGGTAGAGATCTATTGGAAGATAAGGCAGAGTTCATGAAACACAAACTGCATGGGAAGTGCTTCAAATGAATTAATAAGTGGGATCTCATCTTATTAAAAATTTTTATTCATCAAAAGAAATCACCAATGGAGTGAAAAGACAATCCACAGAGTAGGAAAAAAGTTCTACCCAACTGTCTCTTAGACAAAGGACTTCTATCCAGAACATGTAAAGAACTGGAAACATCAAACCCCCAAATTCAAAGACTCAATCCAAAAATTAGCATCTGAGATGTATCCACACTTCTCATATGAAGAAATACAAATAGCAAATAAATACATGAAAAAATGTTCAACATCACTGGTAATTCAAGAGATATAAATTAAAACAACGCTGAGATTTCATCTCACCCCAGAAAGATTGGTCATCATCCAGAAATCAACCAATAACAATTGTTGACCTGGCTGTCAGGAACCCTTCCTGCTTGCTGTTGGCGGGAGTAGAGACCAATGGTTAAGTTCATTACTTCCACTACAATACTTTTTCTCAAGTTACAAAACGGGGAAAGGTGGGACATGTTCAACAGCATTGTTTATATGCTCTTAAAGCTATGAGAGTCTCACACACCTTAAAAACTGATACTGGCTTTTCTTACATAAATAGAGACTTATCTTTCTTTTTTCTGTTTGTGGTATTAAGCACAGAAATTCCTTATAATCATCAAGGGCAGGCAACTATAGAGAGAGCACACCTATCATTTTAAAACTCAAATAGGGGAAGTACAGTTGCCTTCACAAGCACAATTAGACCTTGCTACTTTCATTTTAAATTCTTTGAATGCACATACAGAAAGTAAATGTGCTCCTGCTGAACTTCATTGGCAGCCAGCTTCTGTTTCCAGCTCTCCACATACTCAAGTGTTATGCAGTAGTAACTAGATGGGTACCTGGGAAGGCTCCTTGCTACTAATAACATGGGGATGAGGTTATGTTTGTGTTGATGGATCAACAGTGTGGCTGCCATCCAGAAATATGCAACCATGGAGAGAGGTAAACAGTGAGACCCTGGTGGTACCAAAATATTTTCATTGCCATGACGGCTATCATAGTCTGCACTGTATGTATAACCCCCGTGACAGGACAGGAGTATTGGGCATATATGCCTAATCCCCCCTGTTCTTTGAATGGGAGATCAAATTGAAAATCTGCAACTATAGGGACTGGGGATTTAGCTCAGCAGCATAAGCACCTGCCTTGCAAACAGGCAGTTGTGAGTTCAGTCCCTGGTACCGGAAAACAAACAAACAAACAACAACAACAAAAAAAAAGAAAATCTGCAACTACAACAAAGCTTTATGTGCCACTAAAATACTGTTGTACCCCAAAAACGAGACCCCAAAATGTTGTCCAAAAAACGGGGCAAGATGTCTTTTTAAAGAAAAACAAGAGTTTTTTTAAACTGGCACCAGCGACACAGTGCAGTTGGAGTGTGCAAAGCTGTGTAGCTGGGTTAAAATTTGAACAGACTTTTATAGAGAAAAAACCACAAAATAGGGGGAACAAGAATGGGGAAGACTTTTGTTCTCCTCTGCTTGAGGGCAGAGAAGTTTCACCCATTGGTCAGTGGTCAGCCATTTCCTTCTTTACAGGAATTCACAGCCCTTTGTCTACTAATTTTAGGATCAACTATCTTTTACAAAAGGGGAACAAAGGTTGAGAGGAATATAGGTAACTCGAAATCAACTGATTCCAGGAACAACTGTCCACAAAGGGAACAAAGGTTAACACAGCAAACAGGTTACAGGATGATGGTGCATACAGAACAGTATGGTGGCGCTTTAGTATAACAAATACCATCCAATTTTCCATAGTACCCTACCTTATAATCAGTCTGTTCACCACTGGGAACTTTTTTTTGGTTGTTGTTTTGTTTTGTTTTGTTTTGTTTTGTTTTGTTTTGTTTTGTTTGTAGCAGGGATCAAACTTATGACCTCATGCTTATTCCCAGCCCCAGAATACAATTTTTTTTTGGTGGTACTAGAGATTGAGCTCACAACCTCATGCTTGCCAAGCAGTCACTAACACTGCTGAGCTTAACCTCCAGCCCCTTGGTAACATAGTTTCAAAACACACACATATTCAGGAAGCAATGTATCAAAATATAACTCTGGACCTAAATGCTTTACAAAGAGAAATATTATCTATCTCATCAAATTCAAATTTTTGATGAACAAACAGGATTAGGATAAATTTTTGATGCACTCAGTCAGCTGAATCATTTTAAATATCTCAAGACTCATTTCTGGCTTTATGTTGCTGTACTCATAATGATTTGCTTATGTCTTCTGGTTTTATTCTTAGTCTGCTACAAGGGAACTCAAACCCACTGGTGTCTAGAGGCTCTGCAGCCACAGCTCACTGATTCAACTTGTACAATCAAATAAATAGAAAAGGGGAAATGTTAGGGATCACAAATTACAAATTGAGTCTAGAGGCTGTCCAAGGTCGTCCTTGTCCTGCCCTGTAAGCCAGATTGGAATGTGGAAACTCCCTGCTTTTTCTCAGCCACAGTTGAAGCCCCACAGCTGGCCACGCTGTGACCCTCACAGGACAGGAAAAGACTTGTTGAGAACAATAAGGGTCTCTAAAACAATGTAGTAGAAGTATTAAAACTTTCATTTGGAAAAATAAATAAATAAATAAATAAGTTTCATTTGGGGAAAAAACAGATTCCTCATTGAACCTTGTTAAATCCTTTCAAAAATGCTTTTTTTCTTTTTACTAGCCCGAGGCAGTCACACCCTGTTCCAGGAAAAGCACACTGCCCACTCTGATAATGTGTGTATGTGCTCACTAAATAGTGGATCAGTCAAAAAGCTCTTTGTCTTTGATCAACCTGAGTCACTGACCTTCCAATCCCCCTGGTATGTATTATTAAATTTGTTTGTTTCTTCATCCTTCACTGTACCCTTTATTCAGACATTTGAGGATCTTGGCCAGGTGCCTGGCACACTCCCTTAAAGCAATGTAGTAACAGTACTAAAGGTTTCACGTGGGGAGAACACAGTTTCCTTATTGACCCTTGCCTCATCCTTGTAAGAAAATTTTGTTCTTTTTATTAGAATGCTTACTGTCATAGTGACAGAAACTAAAGTCTGTCAAATCTATGGTGAAAGGAGAAATCTCACACACTGGGAGTGAATGTAAACCATTACAGACGTTATGTAAAACAGTATGAAGCACTGTCAAAAATGAAAAACAACTACTAAAAACGATCAAATAATCCCACTACGTATAGATAGTGGGATAGATCGATAGTGTGAGACCATGGGTTTATTACCCAGTATCAAATACAGATACAGATACATTCAAAGGAGGTGAAGTCAGTATGTTGAAGGGACATCTGCGCTCTGTCTCAGTTGCAGTATTATTCACAATGGCCAAGATATGGAATTGAGTACTTATATGTGGAAGCTAAAATTAATCTCAAAGAAGCAGAAAACAGAATATGTTACCAGAGCCAGGAAAGTGTATGGGTGGGAGGGAAGAATGGAGAGAGGATAGTTAATGGACACAGGGGTGCAGTTGGGTAATACAAGTAATTTCTAATGTTCTAGAGCACAATTATGATTGACAGTTAACTGTGTATTTCAACATAGCTAATGTAGGGGTTAGAGGTGTAGCTTAGTGTGTGTTTGGCATGCTCAAAGCCCTGGATTCAATTTCCAGTGACAAAAAAATTAGTAGCAAGGATTTTGAATTCTTTGTGTTCTCAGCATGAAAAAATGATCAAGAAAGAAAGAAGGAAGGAAAGAAGGAAAGAAAGAAAGAAAGGAAGGAAGGAAGAAAACTGGCATGGACCACAGGAAGGACAACTAGACCCCAACCTCTTCCTGTTAGTCGGCACCATTTGCAGGCCACAGAGAGGAAACAAGAAGCCAGTCACTTTCTGTGAGTTGGTACCATGCACAGGCTGTGGGGAAGACAACCGGATGCCAGCTCCTCCCAGCACACGAGCTGAGAGACAAGAACAGTCAAGGCTTCCCCCACCACGAGTGACCAGCTAATCTGAAGAAACACAGGCTGAGATGAGAACCTTTGAGATAAAATACAGTTTAATTCTTGTACTGTTTAGAGTTTCAGTGACTTTGCAGGCCTAAAGCTGATCATCTATTTAGAGGATAACAATACACAGTACAGCATCTATGGAGATCTCCTTCTGAAGGTGATAACCTTCTGAAGGTTAATTCCCTATTAGCTTGCTTTAAAGTCCTGCATTTTTCTCATTGTTTTGTTTGGTCTGGTTTTATTCTGTTTTGTCTTGTTTGATTTTGTTATATCCGATGGCGTGGGCAGCTATTTCAATGGTAACAAGATATATTATGGTAGCTATATTGGATTTACTATTATCTTGTTTTGCGGCCCTATATTACATTCATTGCTTTGTTTTTATTGGTTCTATTGCATAATGTTTTGTGTGATTTTCCCATGTCTGATGGTATGGGCAGCTATTTTGAAGAACAAGAGGCATTATGGTAGCCATTGTTGATTTCCTATTATCTTGTTTTGAAGTCCTGTATCACTCACACTGTTTTGTTTTGATTGGCTC
The DNA here is from genome assembly GCF_034190915.1 of Cavia porcellus. NCBI lineage: Eukaryota > Metazoa > Chordata > Mammalia > Rodentia > Caviidae > Cavia > Cavia porcellus. The sequence goes on from NW_026947508.1 coordinate 36,662,098, forward strand.
TATTCTGTTTTGTTTTAATTTGTTTTATTCTCTTTAAAATAAAAAAATTATAAAAAACAAGAAAATTTTGTGCTATTATTGTTAGCCTATACGTATACTCTGCCTATATATCATGCCTATATCATGTACTCTGAACAGCTACAAAGACAATACACAATGTATCAACTATTGTAACTGTCCAAATAACCTATTTTGAAACTCAGCTTCATTGTTATGCTTATCTTTTTTCTTTCTTTAAAATTAAAAAAAGAAAGAATACATGTTTAACATGCTGAAGTGATAGCTACACCAATTACACTGATCTGATCAACATATATCATTTTCATGGATTGAAAAATCACACTGTATCCTGTATATGTGTTTAACTACACAAGTCAAAAATTTAAAAGCCAGTGAGATGCAGTGGCACATATGTGTAATCCCAGTTGCCTAAGAGGTTGAAACAGGAGGATCAAAATTTCTAGGTCAGCCTGGACAACTTGGCAAGATCTCCTCTCAAAATATTTTTTAAAAGACAATTTTAAGGGCTGGGGTCATTGCTCAGTGTTCTTGCCCTTACCTACCATGTGTGAGACCATGAGTTTATCACCCAGTATCAAATAAATAAATTAAACCAAATTTTATAAAGTACAATATTTTGTGGGAATTGAATCCCTGAGCTACATCCCCAGTCGATTTTTTTTTTTTTAATTTTGAGACAGGATCTTGCTAAATTTCTCAGGCTGGACTTGAGCCTGCTTTCTCATCCAGTCTTCCCAGTAGGTGTGATTACGGGCACTACCACACTACATTTATAAGTATATTTTAAAGCCAGATGTGGTATTGCACACCAGTAGTTCCAGTGTTGTGGGAGACTGAGACAGCAAGACAGATCACAAATAGGAGCCCAGCCTAGGCAGCTTAGTAACTTAATGAAACCCTGCCACAAAGATCCTGGGTTCAATCCTCAATCCCCAGTTAAAGAGGCCACACTGAACTACTGACCGTTTAGGTTAGCATCATACACTCTGACCACACAATGATGAAACCATCCAATGATGCATTCCCAGCATTGAGCTAGTTGGGCCATATATTCTAATTACTTTGGTTTAATCATCCACAATTTTATATAGATAGGATATCACATTGTACTATATAAATACATACCATTAGGATCTGTCAATAAAAGTAATATGATTTAAGCTTTTTAACAGTTGAAATGTAAAAAATGATGTGCTTAGGATTCCCTGGAATAAAATGCTAAGGGAAGCCTGGCCTGCCCTTCCTACATCTAGATGGACACAAGGTAGGTAAGTGTTACCTGAGGCTGAGCCCCGCACCTCAGAGAACCCAGGCTTGTGCTTCCAGGCACTGGATAGACAGATCATCCACTCCTGCTGTTTCCTGCCTGCTTCCCTCCTCTCTCTCTCCCTCTTCGTCTTCCTCCTCCTTTTTCTTCTCTCTCTCTCTCTCTCTCTCTCTCTCTCTCTCTCTCTCCATCCCACCCTCCCTCCCCAAGGCCTTGACACTAAACTTCTCTGATCCTTTTTTTATTTTGAGACAAGTTCTTGCTAAAATACCCGAGGAGGGCATTTAACTTAACTTAATTTAACTTAAACTTGCAGTCCTCCTGCCTCAGCCTCCCAGAGTTCTAGGATGCCAGGCCAGCACTCAATGCCCTCTTCTTTCTTTTCACTGCCTACACCCTATCTGCCCTTAGCTCATCGCTACCCTTTCCCATGAGGTCAGAGTGGCACTGAGTCACTTGTACTCTGCCCTGACCAGTGCACCCAGTCCCAGACTCTGAGAGATGATTGTTTCTTTTCCAAACAATAATACCTCCTCAGATAAATGGCAATGTACCCCACTGTCTCATTTATCTACAACAGGGACCGAATCTATGGTAAATTTATACTCCAGTGTCCTATGGAACCAGCTGAAAGTAGTCTCCAGGTGAGACCACATCATCATCATCATCATCATCATCATCATCATCCGTAACTCTCTTCTTCCACCTATGTTGCTTTCCCTCACACTTCTTTTGCTGCTTCAATAAATCACTGAAGGAAGCTTCTCTGAGCTGGACTCTGTCCTACAGGGCCTGACCTAAGAAAGCTTTGTGCCATTCAAAACTAGCACCACTCAGGATGCCATGACAGCCACATTACATTGTCTCTCATACCTCAGCTTTATCCAGAACCTAGTATTTGCAATAAATTCCTTCCTTGGAAAATGAGTACTGCAGATTCCATTATTTCCAACTGAGAATCTTAACCAGTATGATAACTGACACTAAAAATGGTTGCACCAAGTAGCACTCTTAGGAATGGGATCTGACCTGGTTGAATCTGAAGGCAATGAAGACATTAAGACCATTAGAGGATAAGACAGTGCGGACCAGCCAGTGCACACTGCAGGTAGAACCAGCCATCAAACAGCACAGAAAATTCCAAAGCAACAGTAAGAATATGAGTCAGCAGTTGATGAGGTGATCCAAGTGCTGTGCTCTGGCACACAGACATGCAGAACAGAAGCAGGCAGGTAGGGCTACCATTTTACTTCAAGGGCTTGGGGCAAACTCCAGTAGCAGAAATGTCCTGGGTTGCTTCACTGCCAATGTCCCAGAGTGGAATGATGAAAGCCATCAATTCATGATAGAATTCCAGCAGGTGGGAGCAGACAAGAGGGAATTCTGCTGAGATAGGAGCTGGGGCTCCTAGATTCCACTCCAGTGACCACCAAAAGCCAGTCTGATCTCTAAGTACAAAGGACTGGAACTGTCCCCCTGGTTTGACACCACAGAGTGACTTTGGCCAAGCAGCAGAAGCAAACAATGCAGTGGCACAAGGGCATCCCCAATGCAGTGGCACAAGGGCATCCCTCCTGCCCAACAACCAGCATGTGAGAGGAGACAGTGGTGTGAAACAGGCAAAGCTGGCACGATTTGCAAGGAGCCAACTGCACAGAGGTCCGGGAGCAACCCTGGCTTTTCCTACCCAAGGGCACCACAGCAACTGGCAGAGCACCATAGAGACAGTCACAGTACGGAGAGGGAGCAACCACAATGCTGTCATCTTATGGCTAGTCCCAGCCCCCACATCCAGAGGCCAAATGCGTCCCCTCACCCAAGCACAAATCCTACCACCAACTTGGCTGGACTGCACAGCACATTTCTGGGGTCTGACTTGCATACTAGTACAGAACTGTGGACACCAGAGGAATTCTATTATTTTTCTTTTTCTTTGTTTCTTTGTTTTGAGTTTTTTATTCTGTTGGGTTGGGGGTTGGGTTTTTTCTTTTTCTTTTTTTAACCACTTAGGTTTCTTTCTTTCTTTTTTTTTTTTTCTGGTCTTTTTCCTTTTTATCGGTACCAGGGGTCGAACTCACGACCGCACACTTGCAAGGAAGGCACTTATGCTGCTGAGCTAAATCCCCAGCCCCAACCACCACTTAGGTTTCTTGCCTTTCTTTTTTTTCCCCTCTATTATTCTTTCTTTCTTTCATCAACCATCTCTCTTGAATTTATGATACTGTCAAATGAATGAACATTGACCCTTGTTTTTCCGGTTCACTTCAATATTCTTTTGCTTTCTCTTTCATTTTTTCTGTGTTCTCCAGTTTTCCAAAACTTGTGTAATCATCCTTTTTGCCCTTCAGCCTTGATTCTACTATATTTGCCCCATTCTTCTCTCTATCTTGTCCCCACCCCTCTTAAATCATCCTGTAGAGAATAAAGTCACTGTATTAAGGGGGAAATAACTGCATACAAGTCCTTGGTATGTTGGACTTTGTTATACAATTGTAGAAGTTGCTTATATTGTTAAAGGTATGAGGTTAATGATTACCATAGTTTATTAGATGCTTATATTGTTAAAGGTATGAGGTTAATGATTACCACAGTTTATTAGTTGCTAGGCTGTGCTTGACACTATCGTTAATGCTAGCTGTACTACCTTAGCCAGGCTGTCATAACTGTTAGAATCACTTTTTCTCCCTTGTATGACAATGCTGTGATGGTCTTGGATCATAATCATCACTATACTGCAGTACCAAAGGACTGGGTGCTGCCAGACATAGTGGCACATGTCAGTCATCCCAGAACTCAGGAGGCTGAGGCAGAAAAATTGCCATGGGTTCAAGGCCAGCCTGGGCTATATAGCAAGACCTTTCTCAAAAAAGGGGGGGAGTGTTGGGTCCTAAGCCAAATAGACAGCAACTTGTCCTTAATAGATTGTTTTTTGGGATAAACACAAAGACCAAGAACCACCTAAGCCTAGAAGATATCCCTGAAGGATAGTCATTTCCTAGAGAAACCTCCATACTGGTGATAAAGATATCTACCAGATGAAATCTACAAGTATTAACATAGAAGACAAAATTTAAAACTTGAAAATAGAAAATGGTAAGACACAGAAGCAAATGCAACCCCAGACCTCCAGCTCACCTAGTTCAAGTTCAGAGCACAGTGAGATATGGGCAATCAGAAGCCACCACTGGAACTTTCTGAAATGATAGCAGCAGAAGTGAAAAAAAAAAAAGAATGATGTTATAAAAAAAAAAACCTCAGATAAGAAAAGAGATGATAATCAAAATGAAAGCAAACTCAGAATTTTTTTTAAAAAGTAGAGGGTCTTAGGAAAATGAAATCATGAATGCTCAATAAAGGAATGAAATACAGCCCATGAAACAGATCTAAACAGAAATTTAAGAGATAGACTTCCAGGAAGACGGAGGAGCAGTAAGTAGAGGAGAAAACAGCTTTTCTGAGAGTCACCATCCAGATGCTAGAATATAGCATCATGAGGAAGACAAGAAGGAGGAAGTGGGGTTCCTGGACCAGGAAGAGACTGAAGTGGACTGAAGTGAAAAGAAAAACTTCAGCAAAGAAGAGGGTAGGAGCTGGCAGCACCTTCTCCCTGAGACAGGACTCTCTGCGCAAGAGAAGCTGTTCAAACCTGCGGACACAGAGGCCTGGCGATGGTAATGTCTGGGGACCCTGGGCCTCCGCAGAGAAATGCAGAGTAGAGGGGAGCAGCACACATAGAGGACGGCACTGGCTGGTGGTGAATGCAGAGGACTTGGTCCTCCCACAGGAGAGAATGATTACACAGAAGCCAGTCTGGAGACAGGCCATCTGAGCTCAGAGCCCAGAACTGTTGCTGGCTACCTCTAGCAACTCCTAACTGGGCTCAGACCTGTGGAAACTGCTTGGACTGTGGCAAGCTCAATCAATGAGTCTTGTCTCAGGGCAGACCTGCTGAGATTATGCACTACCCCACCAAAAAGTTACTAACGGCTTGCTGGGATAAATTGTCATGATTGAGGACTCTGTCTCCACAGGTTGTCTTCTAGTGAAACCAGAGAGATTCTTGAAAATTGATTGTTTGGTTTTTCTTTTCTTTCTCTCTTTTTTTTTTTATCGGTAGCGGGGATCAAACTCACAACTGCCTGCTTGCAAGGCAGGTGCTTATGCCGCTGAGCTAAATCCCCAACCCCTCTTTTGCTGTTTTTATATGCATGTGAAAGTGGCTCCTGACCTCTTTGTGGGTGTGGTTCAGTTCTGTTCTTCCTTTTATATCACCCATCTCTCATTTTGTTCAGTCCTTTGCACATTTCCCATTTTCCCTTGTCCTCCAACCTTACTTCTAATCTCTTTCTCTTCTTCTACTTTTCTGTTTACTCCTTAATCTAACCCCTGAGGACAAAATTGACATATTAAGAACTTTATACATTGTATATAATTCTCTGATTTGTTTTAGATTTTGTTACATAATTACAAATCTATTTCATATAGTTAAAAGTTGATAATTAAGGGTTAGCTCTGTTTGTTGTTTTATAGGCTGTGTTTGATGCTACTGGTACCACTGTGGCCAAAATTGACATAATTGTTCTAAACAGCTGTTGATCCCAGTATTCCATGATTGAGATTAACCAAGGTTCACAGAAAATACTGTGGCACAGTGCTAAACAGCCAGAGACTAAGCCAAACAAGTAAACAATTTGTCATGTTCAAGAAACTGAAGAGGTAAGATTTTCCAGCAGACTCAAAATTCAAAAACCAGCTCCACCTCGAAGATACCTCAGAAAAGTAGTCATCAGGGATTTAGCTCAGCGGCATAAGCACCTACCTTGCAAGTGTGTGGTCATGAGTTTGATCCCCGGTACCGATAAAAAAGAAAAGTAGTCATCACTTATGGGTCCTAAATACTAGCAACAAAGCAACCCACCATAGGATATTTATAAGCATCACCTCAGGAATTAAACTAAAAAGAGAGAGAAAAGAAAATGATTGTTGGGAAGAACCCAGGAAAATGTCAAGACAAGGGAGCAAAAGGCAATCTCAGACCTCCAGCCACACAGAACAAGTCTGGAAGATACACACCAGGAAGAAAATGGAAGTCACACACCTCAAATCTCTGAGAGGATAGCAACTGAAGTAAAAAAAAACTACATCATGAGGTTGCAAAGTTAACCAATTCAGAAATAATGTGTCAGGTAAAAGAAGAAATCACAATTATAATTAAAGAATTCTCAGTATATCTAAAGAAGATATAGATTTTAAAAAAGGAGGAGCATAGGAAAATGATAGAAACCTTGAATGAACAATATAGAAAGAAACTGCAATACATGAAACAGATTCAAAAAGATACCCAGGAAATTAAAAAGTCAATCTAAAGTCAATGAAAGAGACTGAAGATAGCCTCTCAAACTTTAAAGATAGGATTGCAGCTAGCAATCATGATAGGAAATATCTCTTAAAAATAACAAGGAATCAAGAAATAACAATTCAATGGCTGCAAGACAATGCAAAAAAGCATAATTTAAGAGTGATAGGTATCAATGAAGAAGTAGGAGTCAACACAAATGAAACAAAACGTCTATTTACTGAAGTGATATGGAAAACTTCCCAAACATGGGGAAAGGATCTGGTATACAGATAAGTGAGGCATATAGCACTCCAACTAGCCATAACCAAAGTAAATCTATATCTAGCCGTATATTAATCAAGATTCCAAAAATTCAGTACAAGGACAGAATATTAAAAGCTGCTAAAGAAAAGAAACAGATCACCTATAAAGGAAAACCCACCGGAATCACAGCAGACTTGTCAACCAAACCATCAAGTCAAGAAGAATTTAGAATGTAGTGTTTCAAATCCTGAAAGAAAACAACTTCCAACCTAGATTGATATACCCTGAAAAACTATCTTTCAAAGTTGAGGGAAAAATAAGATACTTCTATGATAAATAACAACTGAAGGAATTCTTGACCACCAAACCAACCCTACAGGGAGTGCTAAAGGATATTCTAGACAGAGATAAAGATGACCATGATTCCAGGAATAACAGCAGAGGAGGATCACCACACAGGACAGGCAATTGAATAAAGGAGAAAGTGGAGGGCCAACAGGAGGATAGCATGGCAGAGACAAACCAATGTATGCTGGTTGTAACCATTAATGTAGATGGCCTCAGGTCAGCAAGAAAAAGAAACACAGGGAGAGTGGATCAAGAAACAAGATCCTTCAATATACTGTATACAAGAAACACATCTAACTGGAAAGGAAATTCATGGACTGAAAATCAAAGGGGGAGAAAACAATTGTTTGATGCAACAGGAGACCAGAAAAAAGCAAGGGTAACTTGTCCCTCAACTGCAGAATGGGTAAGAAAGATATGGTATTTTCCAGGAAACTAAAAAGTCTATTGAAAACTGGCATAATAGCTTGAAAGAAACTAAGGACAGATTATCTGAACTGGAGGGCAGATTTGTAATATGGGAGCATGAAATGAAAAACTTCTTAAAAATAACAAAGAAACAGCAATAATACAAGGACTAGAAGATGATAAGAGGATCTATAACTTAAGAATTAAGAACATAAAAGAAGAAGTAGGGACACAAACAAATGAACTACAAAAGCTACTCACAGAAATAATCCAGGAGAATTTTCCTAATTTAGCAAAAGGTAAAGATACTCAGTTGTATGAAGCATACAGGACCCCAGCCACTTACAACCCAAACAGAGCAACACCCAGGCATATAATAATTAAAATTCCAGAAATCCAATACAAGAACAGAATACTAAAAGCTGTCAGAGACAAGAAACAGATCACTTACAAGGGAACACCCATCAGAATTACAGCAGACTTCTCGGCACAAACCATCAAATCACGGAGAGCGTGGGGAGAAATAATTCAAGCTTTGAAAGATAATAATCTCCAGCCAAGATTGATATATCCTGCACAACTATCCCTGGAAATTGATGGAAAAACAAGGTGCTTCCAGGATAAAGAGGAACTAGAGGAATATGCAACCACCAATTCAACTCTACAGAGAGTATTGCAGGATATTCTAAAAAAGAAAACTACAAAGAGTCCAGAAGTAGCGGCAGAGAGGCCACAATGAATGGAGCAGAAAACAAAATGAAGAAGACAAACTGACAACTAATGACAGAAAAAGAGCTCAACAGAAATGAGGCAGAGAAGATTGGATGATAGGAACAGCTATTTTGGAGAAAATGACGTCTTAAGAGGTAATACTGATTTAGTATCATCTTGTTTTGAAGTCTCATCAAACTTTTGTTCTTCTGTCTCCAATGGTCTAAACAGGTGGTATCTTATTGGATTTTATTATATACGATAGTATAAGCAAAACCTTTTATAGACAAGGAGATTATACAGAAACCATTGTTTATTTTCTGTTAGTTGATTCTAAATACCCTGTAATACTGTCATTCCCTTGAATGGTTTTACATTGTTTTGATATATTTGATGCTACAGTATACGAAGTTATGCTCAAAGATTTCAAGGAAAGAGACAATATGGTAACTACTTTTATGTCAGGATAATCTTGTGGTGAAACACTATTTTGCTTAAATGGTTATGTTTTGATCTGCACTGATTTGCTGTTATGCCCTCTTTTATCTCAATCTCCATTTTATTATTTACTTTTTTTATCCTTTTAATTAAGGGAAAAATAAATTAAAAATAGCAGGATATATTATAGTAACCCACTTTGACTTTCCATTATCTTGATTTAAAGCCCTGTATTGCTCTCACCATCTTGTTTTGACTGATATTCTTCTATTCTGTTTTGCTTGATAGTACCAGGTTCAAAAGTTTAGGCAACAGCTGTGAAGATAGTGGGATTCATTATGACGCCCATTCTGGTTGACTATTATCTGCTTTTGAAGACCTATAATGTCTCCAATGTTTTGGTTTTGTTGGTTTTGTTCTTTACTGTTTTGTTCAATTTTATTATAACTAATGATATGGGCAATTCTATTAGAGATAGCAGGAGGCATTATGGTAACCATTGTTGATCACCTAGTAGTATGCTTTTACATTATCTATTACGTCCACCCTTTTGATTTGACTGACTGTTCTGTTATGTCACATTTGGTTCTACTCTCTTCCAAAAAAGTAATAAGAACTGTGGGAGCAACAAAAAAATATATATATATATGGTATTTTCATACAATGTAAAGCTACCCAGCTATAAAGTAGGATAATCTCAAGGCTTTGTAGGTAAATGAATGAAACTGGAGGTCATGTTCATGGGTGAAGCAATTTGAACTCATATAGGTGAACCTTGGCATAAAAAGCAGAAGAAGTTAGTAGGATCCAAAAACACAATAGATATTATAAAAGTAACAGGGGAGGAAAAAGCTAGGAGGAGAAGGTGGTGACCAGTGTTAATTTGTTATTGTCTTGCCTTGAACTCTTGCAATGTCTTCACAATTTTGTTAGGTTTGGCTCTGCTCCGTCTTGTTTTGTTATATTTTACTATATCTAATGATATAGGTAGCTATTTTGAACATAATGCGATATGAATCATAGTTGGTTCCCTATTATCTTGTTTTGAAGTCCTATAATTCTTTCCTTCTGTTTGTTTTTTTTTATTTAATTGGCTTTATACTGTTTTGTTTTTATTTTTTCATGTATTTTTATTTTTCATGTATGATGTTATGACAGCTATTTTGACGATAATGAGACGATAATGAGACATTATAGTAACCACTGTTCATTTCTTGTTATCTGATTTTGAAGTCCTGTAATATTTTCATTTTTTTATTTTGATTGCTTTTAGTCTGTTTTCTATTAATTGATTTCATCGTGTATAAGGATATGGACAGCTATTTAATAAGACACATTGTGGTAGCCATTGTTCATTTTCTATTGTCTTGTTTTGAAGTCCCATAATGCTTTCATTCTTTTGTTTTGATTGGTTTTATACTATTTTGTTGGTTTGATTGTATTGTGTGTGAAGGTATGGACAACTGTTCCAAAGAAAACAAGAAACATTATAGTAGCCACTGTTGATTTCCTACTGTCTTGTTGTAAAGTCCTATGTTGCTTGCATTGTTCTGTTCTGATTTGCTTTGTTCTGTTTTGTTTTGTTTTATTCTCTTTAAAATTAAAAAAATTTAAAAATATCAAAAGATCATTAAAAAAAATCAATCCAACAGCTACAAGATGAACCAATGAAAACATATTATTGATTGGAGTCAATGAGAAAACTAGAGAAAATGTAAATGCTGAAAAAAAAAACTCTTCACAGAAGTAATGGAAGAAAACTTTCCAAAAATGAACAAATAATTTAATATACAAATAAATGAAGTATATAGAACTCCAAATGCCCATGACCAAAATAAATCAATACCAAGTCATACAATAATCAAGATTCCATGGAGCCAGGGATTTTTTTTTTAAATTCCAGAATCTTATCATAAAAACAATATTAAAAGCAATTAGAAAAAAGAAACAAGTCACCTATAAAGAATAGCACATCAGAATCACAGCAGACTTTTCAACAACAACAAAAAATCCTGAAATAAAGGAGAGTTTGGAGTGAAGTATTTCAAGCCCTAATAGAAAATTCAGCTAGACTGACATACCCCACAACACTATCTCTCAAAATCAGTGGAAAAATAAGATGCTTCCATGGCAAAGAACAACCGAAGATATTCATGGCCACCAAACCAGCTCTCCAAAATGCTCTGGAGGATATTTTTGAAAGAGAAAATGAAGACCACAATTACAAGAACAGCAACAGAAAAAGGCCACCAGTCAGGGCAGGCAGTTAAACAGAGGAGAAAGACAGGGACCAACAAGAGGAAAATAATATGAGAAGGATAAGCCAATACGTATCAGTTTTAATCACCAATGTAAATGGTCTCAATTAGCCAATCAAAAGAAACAGACTAGCAGAATGGGTCAAGAAATAAAATTCAACAATATGCTGCTTACAAGAAACACATTTATCTCAAAAAGAAATTCATAGACTGTAAATCAAAGGATAGAAAGCAATACTCTATGCAATAGGAAACAGAGAAAAGCAGGGGTACTACTCTATTTCCATATACTTTGAACTCCAAGCCAAGACTGTTCAAAAAATACAAAGATCGCTCGTACTTGCCTATGAAAAACTCTAAAAAGAAGTAATAATACCCCCGTCACAAACAAATAGATCAACTAGATAAAAAAATCAATAAAGAAATATCAGAACTAAAACAAACCTGTGAACAAATGTACTTAGTACATGTCTACAGAGTTTTTCAACCCACAACATCAGAACATACATTCATCTCAACTGCACATGGGATGTTCTCCAAAATAGATCACATATTAACCCATATTTCATGCTTAAGTAAATGCAGAGGAATTTAAATTATCCCATGTATGTTACCTGACGGCAGTGCAATTAAAATGGAAATCAATGACAAAAGAAACAACTTCTTTTAAATTCCATAAACACATGGAAATTAAATAACACCCTCCTGAACAACCGATGTGTCACAGAGGAAGTTAAAGAAGAAATTAAACATTATCTACAGTTAAATGATAATGCTGACACAACATACCAGAACTTGTGGGATGCAGTGATAGCAGTCCTATGAAGAAGATTTATAATGATGAATTCTCACATTAGGAAAACAGAACAGAGCCAGGCATAGTGGCACATATCTGTAATCCCAGCTCTTTGGAGACTGACGCATGAGGATCATTGTAAGTTTAAGACCAGCCTTGGCTACAAAGTTAGCTCAAGATCAGCCTGATTGTCATAGTAGATGCTGTATCAAAAAGAAAAAAGAAAAAAGAACAAGCTCAAATAAACAACTTAATGTTAAACCTCAAACTTCTAGAAAAAGAACAAATCAAAATCAAAACTCATATGAGGAAGGAAATTATAAGGATCAGAGGAGACAAAGGGGAAAAATAACTCAGTAAGTAACAGGAGAAAAGAAGGAAGGGAAAAGAAAAAATATAAATTTGTGTGTGTGTGTGTGTGTGTGTGTGTGTGTGTGTGTGTGTGTGTTTAAAATAGCTAAGATGATTCTATTAGTTCTTGGAACAGAACAGTTAATACTTATATGATTATATCAATTTTGCTATATCTGATAATCTGAGTAACTCTTTTGAAGATAACTGCAAAATAGCAACCTTTGTTAAGTTCCTATCATCTTGTTTTGAAAGCTTATATTATTGTTTTGGAGGTTTTTATTGTTTGTCTCTTGTTTCTTGGTGGTTTTTTGTCTGTTTTTTGTTTTTGTTTGGTTTTCCCTCTTTAAAGTAAAATAAAATAATTTTTTAAAAGATAAAGACAAATTAATGAATCAAGTCTAAGAAAATAATACAAAGAATCAATGAATTTCAGAGTTGATTCTTTGAAAGATTAAATAAAATTGAGAAACTTTTAGCCAATCTTATCTAAAAGAAAAAAGAAAAGATTCAAATTCATGCAATTAAGAACAAAAAAATGTTAAAATCACAATGGACCTTGTGGGAATCCATAAAATCATCAATACCTACTTCAAGAAACTGTACTTTAATAAGATGAACAACACAGAAGAAATGAACAGATTCCTAGATACATATAAACTGCCAAAACTGAATCAAAAAGACACAAAACTTAAAAATAATCCAATATCAGTCAACGAAATTGAAAATGTAATTAAAAACTTAACATACTAAAAAAAATAGTCCAGGTCCTGATGGATTTGTTATTGAATTCTACAAGAAATTTAGAGAGGACCTAATACCACTAATGCTGAAACTCTTTAATGAAATTAAGAAGGAAGGAATACTCTCAAAATGATTGCTAAAACCAAGTATTATCCTCATACCCTACAAACCAATCTCCCTACTAAATATAGATGCAAAAATCCTCAATAAGATACTGACAAAATACAGAAAACTATCAAAAATATTATACACTATGGCAAAATAGGATTCATCTCAAAAATGCAAGGATCGCTGGGGATTTAGCTCAGCGGCATAAGCACCTGCCTTGCAAGCAGGCAGTCGTGAGTTCGATCCCTGGTACCAATAAAAATGAAAAAGACCAAAAAAACAAACAAAAAAAAATGCAAGGATGGCTCAACATATGAAAATCAATAAATATAATAACCATATCAACAGAGCCAAAGACAAAAATCACATGATCATCTCAGTAGACACAAAAAAAGCATTTGACAAAGTCCAACACCCATTCATGATAAAAGCCATACAGAAAATTGGAATAGATGATCTTTACCTCAATCTAATAAAAGTCATCTATTACAAACTGACAGCTAATAAACAAAAACTCAAAGATTTCACTGTAAAACCAGAAACAAGAATTTCCAGTATCACCGCTCCTATTCAGTATAGTTCTGGAAGCATTAGCCAGAGCAATTAGACAAGAGAAAGAAATGAAATGAATAAGGGTAAGAAAGGAAAAAGTTAAATTAGCATTATTTGCAGATGACTTGACAGTCTATATAGAAGACCTCAACAACTTCACCAAAAGACTTGAGGATTTAACAACCAAATTCTGCAGTATAGATGAATGCAAAATCAATACTCAAAAACCAGTAACAAAAAAAAAAAAATCAGGAACAGTCCTTTATACAAAAAGCAAACTCAATGAAAGAGAATAAAGGAATCTACACTTTTCACAGTAGCGTATAAAAAATGAAATACCTAAGAATCAATCTAGCAAAGGAAGAAAAGCTCTATATGTTGAAAATTACAGTACTCTGAAAAAGAAAATGAAGACAATGTCAGAAAATGGAAAGATATCCCTTGCTCATGTATAGGAAAGACAATCAGAGTGGAAATGTCCATATTCCCAAAATTGCTTTGCAGATTTTATGCAACTGCAATCAAAAATACCATTAGCATACCTCAAAGAACTACAGAAACATCCCTAAAATTCATTTGGAACCACAAGAGACCTAGAAGAGCAAAAACAGTTCTTGGCAATGAAGGCAAGGCACAAGACATCACAATGCTGACTTGGAATTATACTACAAAGCTAATGTGAAAAAAAAAACACAGGGGGGGAAAAACAGACTTGAGGATCACTGGAAAAGATCAGAAGATGCAGAGACAACTCCAAGAATACACAGCTACCTTACCTTTGACTAAAGAACCGAAGGCATTCATTGGAAGAAAGGTAGCCTCTTTAATAAATAGTGCTGGAAAAGCTGGCTTTCCAACATGCCAAAGACTAAAACTAGACCCATGTCTATCACCATGCACTAAATTAAAATCAAACTGGATCAAATACTTAAATATTAAAACGAGAACATTAAATGTACCAAAAGAGAGAATAGAAAAGACTCCTGAAGACATAGGAAGAGGCTAAGATTTCCCAATCACATGGGAACTACTAGCAAAACAAATCTACAGCTGGAATGTCATCCTGTTAAAAAGCTTTTGCACAGCAAACGAAATCACCAACAGAGTGCAAACCACAGAGTGGGAAAAATTTTAGCCAGTTGTCCTACAAAGGACTTATATCTAGAACATATAAAGAATTGAAAAACTTCAGTCCCCCAAATTTAAAGACCCAATACAAAAATGGGCATCTGAGTTGAATACACAATTCTCAGATGAAGAATTATGAATGGATAATAAACATTTGAAAAAGTGTCCAATATCACTGGTCATTCAAGAGATGCAAATTAAAACAATGCTGAGATGTCATCTCACTCCAGAAAGAATGACTATCATCGTGAAATCAACCAATGACAAATATTGGAGTGGCTGTGAGGAAAAATGAACACTTCTCCCCTGTTGGTGAGAGTGTAGACTGGTGAAATCACTGTGGAAATCAGTGTGGCGATTCCTCAAAAAACTAGGATTAGAGGTCCCATTCTACCCAACTGTTCCACTTCTGAGTATTTCCCCAGAATTAAAAACATACCACAGTGATATATGTGCACCCATGTTTATAGCAGCACAGATTGTAATAGCTAAAACTTGGAAACAACCCAAATAGCCATCAACAAAGGAATGAATAAAAAGTTGTGTTTTTAACAATTAAAAAAAAAGTTGTGTTTTTTATTCAAAGGAGTACTATTCAACCATAAAAAAGGATAAATTTGAGACTTTTCTAGGTACATAGATGCAACTTAAGACCATACTCTTAAGTGAAATAAATCAGATACACAATTGTAAATGCCACGTTATTTCCCTAGCATGAGAATCTGAAAGAGTCAATAAGGTTCAAAATGTGCAATAGATATTGTGAAATAGAAATTGTTGGAAAGGATAGTGAAACTATCGATGAGGAAGGGGAAAGGAAGGGAAGGGAAAGGGAAATAAACAATTTTTAAAAAGGGTAAAGTGGAGCTGGGCGTGGTGGCTCACGCCTGTAATCCCAGCACTCCGGAGGCTGAGGTGGGAGGATCGTAGCGAGTTCCAGACCAGTCTGGGCTACAAAGTGAGCTCAAGGCCAGCCTGAACTGCATAACGAGACCCCGTCTCAAAAAGACAAAAAAAAAAAAAAAAAGGGTAAAGTGGAAATAAAGCTTTCTAAATAAGGAGGAGAACAGAGGTTGAAGGGAGGGAGGAGATTGGAAAAAGAAGAAGAATCAAAATATATCTTATACAAATACAAATTCCCTAAGATGAATATGATCATTATATATATCTAAATTTTAGCAATAAAATTAATTTTAAAAAAAGACAGTGCAACCCATTGCTTATTTGTTTAAATAACAATTAACACTCCATGAGCTCAGTGTTCAATGCAAGAGCTAAAATATTATCAATAACTTAGATCTACCCATATGTCCCCTAAGAGGTAGCCACTGTCTGAAGTTTTATCATATAAATAGTCCTTACATAAAGATTTTATTTTTTAAGTACTGAGGATCAATCCCAGGGCTATCACACTGAGCTACGACCCCAACCCTTTTTTATTTTTATTTTGAGACAGGGTTTTGTTAAGTCACTAAGTTGCACAGGCTAGGAATGATGTATTATCTGGCTTTGATCTTTATTGAATAGTGTTTGAAGACTTTCTTTTTCATTCAAAATAATGTTATGAAGATCCTTCCATGCTGTGGTATATAGGGTGTGTCATCCATTTTTACTGATATGCAGCATTCTCTTCCATAACCCATTCATCCTGTGTGGTCAACTGACATTTGAATTGTTCCTTTTCATTTTATCCCTTTCCAAGTGGTGCTACTGCCAACATTTTTTGATGAAGAGTAGGGTGCATTACTGGGAATCAACTCAGGGTCTTATGCATGCTAAGCAAGCGCTGTGCCACTGAGCTACACCCCAGCCTAGTGGCCTTCCTTCAACAAGTGACACATCTTCTGATGCATGGGTGTGAGAATTTCTCTTGGGTGTACATCTAAGTATCAAATTTCTGGGTATGTGACTGTTCAATTATACAATAAAAATGCCAAATTGTTTTCCAAAGTGGTGTTCAATTTACACACTCATCATTAATGTAGAAAAAATATCACTGATTCATGCACTATGGGGAAAGAGAGCAAGAAGCCACCAAGAAGCAAGCCCTTCCTGTGAATTGTTCCCATGCACAGGCCGCTGTGGGGAGGACAATATGTCAGCCTTTTCCTATGAGTTAGCACCACTCGTGGACTGCTAGAGGACAAGAAGTTCACAAGAATCAAGCTCATCCTGTGAGTCAGCACCATGTATGGGCCACTGTGAGGAGAACCAGAGGCCAACCCCTTTAGGTGCACAGGCTGGAAGACAAGGACAGCCAACACACACACCCCACCGTAAGTGGCCAGCAGACCTGGAGAAACATAAGCGAGATGATAGCTATTAAGGTAAAATACAACTTAGTGCTTGTGTTTAGTGTGTGCCAACTCTGCAGACCTCAAGCTGGTGGTCTGAACATTTATTCAGACTATAACAGTACTCAATGTAGCATCTATGGGAGAATCTCCTTCTAAAAGTCGTAGCCATTGTTAATTCCCTATTATCTTGTTTTGAAGTCCTGTATCATTCTCATTGTTTTGTTGGGCTGGGATTTATTCCATTTTGTCTTGTTTGATTTTATTATATCCAATAGCATAGGCAACTATGTCAAAGATAAGTTATAGTAGCCATGTAGGATTTACTATTATCCTGTTTTAAAGTCCTTTATTGTGTTTATTGTTTTGTTTTCATTGGTTCTATTCTGTTCTGTTTTGTTTGATTTTTTACTATGCCTGAAGGTATGGGCAGTTATTTTGAAGACAAGAGGCATTATGGTAATCATCGTTGATTTCCTGTTATCTTGTTTTGAAGTTCTGTATCACTTACACTGTTTTGTTTTGATTGGCTTTATTCGATTTCATTTTGTTTGGTTTTATTCTCTTTGTGGTTTTGTGGGGTATTTTTTTGTTTTGGGGGGGTTTGTTTTTGTTATTGTTGTTTTGTTTTGTTTGTCTTTTGGAGACAGGATCTCGCTATGTGGTTCAGTCTGGCCTTGGGCTCACTTTGTAGACCAGGCTGATCTCAAATTTGCCACAATCCACCTGCCTCAGCCTCCCAAGTGCTGGGATTACAGGAGTGCACCACCACGACCAGCTTGGTTTTATTCTCTTTAAAATAAAATTTTTTTAAAGATATCACTGGCCAATAATATTTTCTTCAAAAAGCATTATCATAGTTCTTATATTTTGACAGCTCAATGTATGTAAATGGTATTTCTTTCTGTTCTTAATTTATATTCTTCCAATTAGTAATAAAATTAAACACTTTTCCATAATTTTATTGACCATACATCTGCTTTCTTTTTTTTTTTTTTTTGAGGTTCATTTTTGCCAACTTGTCTACCAAATTATTTCTTTTTCTTACAGTTTTACAAGTATTATTTATATATAATACTTATTAATCCTTTGGTGGTTATATGTGCTATAAATATCTTCTCTGCTGCTCATGGCATGTATTTTTATTTCTTCTAATGTGTAATAAACAAAATGAATAAAGCTATTAAAACTATTTTTATTAATGCTATGCATACATGCATATATTGAACAATTCCAAAAAGCTGCGATTATGATATAATATGATCACTAGTATTTTGACTTGTATTTTTCAAATTGTTATGAACATTTCTTGTTCTTATTCTTGTTCTTATTGTTTGAGACAAGGTCTTGCTATGTACTTTGGACTTCCTTGAACTCGTTATGTAGCCTGTGCTGGCTTTAGACTCAAGACAATCCTCCTACCTCAACCTCCCAAGTGCTGAGATTACAGGTGTGCACCACCACACCTGGCTACAAACATTTCTTAACTTTAAAACAACATAAAACTATTCTTAAATATACCTGGTTAGCACATTTCCTCTTAAAATTGCATCAGCTAGGGCTGGGGATATAGCTCAGGGGTAGAGCACTAAACATACAAATGAAATTTAAATACATATACCTCCCATGTACCCCTACTCAGAGAGAGTGGGACAATTCCTGCACCCCAGCAGGCCCTCTTCTGTCCCCTTCAAATTAGTGCCATTCCATAGGCACTAGCCTCTAACACTGTGGGTTAGTCGTGCCAGGTCTCACATTTCATATAATTGAGTTTGTTTGTTTATTTGTCTGTTTCTTTTGATGCAATATCTCACTGTATAATCAAGGTTGGCCTTGAACTCAGTATGTAGCCCAGTATGTGCTCAAACTCAATCCTCCTGCTTCAGCCTACCAAGTGCTAGGATTATAGGCATGTGCTACCACAACTGGTACATATAATTGTAACTTTGTAGCGTGTATATTCTTTTTTATGGAAAAAAATAAAATAAAATTCCAAAACAAAATAATCAGAGAATAACAATAGTTAATACATTGTGTGTTGTTATCTTCAAAGTAGTTACACAGATTATAAGATTATGGGCATAAAAATTCTCCAAATGATATTAGCACAAATCTTTCTTTTCAATGAACTACAAGAGACTAGGAATCTAACTTTTTTCTTTTTTCCTTCTTTCCTTTCCCCTTTATCCCATACTAGTTGCTTTCCTTTTGAACAATTTCTTCCCATTTTACAATATCTACTGTACATTTTGGATCCTATTTATTCTCTCAGTTTCTCACACCAGGGAGACAATACAATGTTTACATATGCGAGCTCAATTTATTTCATTTATAAATATGGTCTCAAGATACATTCATTTACCTATAAAATCTCAGGCTTATCCTTTTATATGGCATTATACTCCATTATGTTAAAAATACATCTTTTTTTATCCATTTCTTGGTTGATGGGCATTTGTGCTGTTTCCAGGATTTAGCTATTACAAATTGTGCTGCTATAAACATGGGCGCACATGTATTGCTGTGGTATGATGTTTCTAATTCTTCTGGGAAGATACCCAGAAGGAGAATAGCTGGGTCAAATGGAACCTCTAATCCTAGTTTTTTGAGGAATCTCCATGCTGATTTCCACAGCAGTTGCACCAGTCTGCACTCCTACCAGCAGTAAAGAAGGGGTCCTTTTTCCCCACAGCGTGGCCAATATTTGTTATTGGTTGATATCTTGATGATAGCCACTCTTTCTAGAATGAGATGAAATCTCAGAGTTGCTTTAATTTACATTTCTCAGATGACCAGTGATGTTGCACACTTATTCATATATTTCATTGCTGTTTGTATTTTTTCACCTGAGAAGGATGTGTTCATCTCAGATGCTCATTTTTGTACTGGGTCTTTGAATTTGGAGGATCTGACTTTTTCACCTCTTTATATGTACTAGATATAAGTCTTTTGTCTGAAAGACAGCTGGAATATGGGTATTTTTTTTGTCTGACTTCTTTTAATAAAAAGTGTTTGCTCCTTGTGGTGGGGTATTCCAGCACTCGGGAGTCAGAGGCAGGAGGATCATCATGAGTTAGGGGTCAGCTTGGGCTACATAGCGAGTTCAAGACCAGATTGGACTACACAGCAAGACCTTGTATCAAAAAACTTCTTTAAAAGGAGGCTCACCCATATTTTTCTATTATTAATACTTCATTCTTCTTTCACTACCCTTTTTTATTCCATCCAATGTATTTACATGCTCTGCTGGTGATGGACAATGAGTTGCCCCACTGTGGGCTCCCATGAATAAAGCTTCTGTGAACATTGCTTTCTGGTGGACAGAACACTCATTATACTAAGAACATAAACAGGAGAACTGCTAATAATAGAACACACATGTGTTTAGCTATAGTAAATGCTGCAGAAGTTTTCCAAAGTTGTTGTACCAATTTACATTCTCACAAGCAACATAAGGGTTTTAAGCTTTTCCTCATCCTTGATGATGAATATCTGATTTTTATTTTTTAAAGTTTTTCCCATGTAAAGTTTTCACATATTTCACATATTTATCACTGCACCAATCTGTAAAATATGAAAACAATGAGATAAATCATATTCGTAATAAGCAGTTCCAGATAGTAGTGACATTTTCATTGCTAAGATGACAGCCACATTAATATAACATAAATACATGCACCTCTCAGCATGGTCCCTCATGCACCTGGCTGAGTTCATCTCCAATGTTTCCTTTTGGAGCTGTTTACCTGACTCTTACTAATTTCCATCTGAATTCATCACAGAATGGGACAGTTTTGCTTTTTTTGGCCAGGAATCACTTGATTCTGAGTCTTGTAAGAGGACAGGACAAGGAATGGAGTCAAGTGTGTACACTATGAAAGAAATAGACATAATTTTTAAAGGACTGAAAAAAATTATATTCTCATTTCTTAATTTGGGGGCCTGTATACATATAGACATAGGTACAGTATAAGGACATTATAAAATAAAAGGTTTGACTACTCATATCATTGAGCTTAATAAAATAAAAATATCTTTTCTAAATTATGTCTCTTGGAGAGAAAAGACACCATCCAAGCATTAGAAAGCATGTGAGAGTTTCTGTGGCAAGGGTGTTCTGGAAACTATTTAACACCTAGTTCAGAAAGAAAGACTAATTTGTAGAAGTTGCCAATTTCTGTGATGCAAATACTTTTGCCACGGCGAAACTGCCACACATTATCAATGGGAGTATAAATCGATTCAAACTTTTTTTAAAGCACTTGATATCTATGAAAGTTGAATATTTGCATATGATAGGAAACTAATTCTACTCCTAGCACACCAAAAGACATACATTAGTTATAATCATAAACTAACCAAATGAATGCATAAATGGTAGCAGATTCATACACTAGAATACCATACCACGATGGAAATGTAAAAATGCCTACTGTTCACAATATGGGTGAATCTCATAAATACAAAAGAGTAGAAACTAATTCTAACAGTAATGAAGTTCAAATACAGGTAAAAGTCTACGTGGTTAGAAATCAGGTTAGAGGTTTGGGGGTGTGGAGTGGTACAAGGGAGGTGCCCCTGAATGGTTATTGTTAGAGACTGAACCATGCTGCATCCTCCCCAAAGTTCCTTGTTGAGGCTCTCACCCAGGTGTTATCACGTTAGGACATAGACAAGGACGTGGAAGGTGTTTAAGGATTAGGTGAGGTCAGGAGGGTGAGGCACTCATGACGGCGTTAGTTCCCTAAAAAGCAGAGACCAGAGAGCTTGCTCACATATTCTATCTGCTATTTGAAGACACAATGGGAAGGCAATCATCTGCGAGCCAAGAACCCAGCCCAGAACCAGAACCCAACCCTGCCAGCAGCTTGATCTTGGACTTCCCAGGTTTCAGAACAGTGAGAAATAAACAAGCCTCAGATACTTTGTTACAGAAGCCCCAGCAGGCTAAGGTAGTTATGTTTGCACAAATTGTAATGATCGTAACATCCATGATTAAAGTACTTTTCTCCATGAATTACTTATTTCAATAAAGTTTACTAAAATAATGTAATCATGTGTTATTAGCACTAAAAACTCCTTATCATATCAGATTGAATCAATTTTTTAATATGTCTAACTTGCCGATAACCCTTACTGTGATTTATAAATCAAACTTTACACCTTGGCCCAACATGTAATTTTTCAAAAGAAATTTAAAAATAAAGCAGTTCATTTATGTACTTAGGTGAAGTCATCTAAGTAAAAACTATTTGCTAAAGCTCTCTTAAGTTTTGTTTCGTTTTGCTTGTAGTTTTAGCCATCAAATCAATGCCTCAGATACAAGGTGAGCACTCTATCACTGAATCACCTCCTCATTCCACAACTACTAATTTTTATCCAACTGACTCTAAATGTAATCATATAAAAGAATAGCTAAACCTGCCTTGCAAGTGTGTGGCTGTGAGTTTGATCCCTGGTACCGATAAAAACGAAAAAGACAAAAAAAGAATAGCTGAAGCTCTAAGCACATTTTAAAACGGAAACATTTATCATTAAAAAAAATCTCTAGGGCTGCAGTCACGGCTTAGTGATAGAGCACTTGCCTAGCATATGCCTGGCCATGGGAGAGGGAGAGGGAAAGAGAGAGAAGCAGACCTCTTCCACTCCAAATGCTAGGCCTCTGGTAAATAATCTTCCTTTTCATGGGTTAAACCTACCAATCTGTCCTTCCCAGAAACTGACATGGTGTATATTCCCAGAGTGTCCATGAGAGGGCACTACCCTCCCATGTCTAACTCCAGTTGGTAGCTGGCTCCTGTGAATTCCCAAGGAAAGCTTCCTCTTCTACTCACGTGTTCCTAATTATGCCTTATGCCAGCCACTTAAGAAGGAAATAGGTGATATGAATCAGGAAGGAAGTAGCACACTATCCATTCCCCTGTCCTCTCCCCCTGGCTCCCAGGGCAGGATGCTCCCACGATCCAGGCATTCTTTCCCTCCTGATGGATGTGCCCGATGGCAGATGTGTTATTAGTGAAGTTGATCCGATCATGCTGGATTCCTGGCAATGCTCCAGGGAAAGTCAAGGGCTCAGCTGGGTCTTGGGTCCTCTCCTAAGCTTTAGCGGTTTGTCAGCCGTGGCAGCCTCGTCACGTAATCTGGCTGGGTCTTGTCTAAAGCTAGTTGTCTCCTAGGGTCTCCCGCGTCCTCCTTCCCCTCCTCTCTCCCCACGTCACCACCCTTCCCCCAGGACCCGCTCTTATTGTTCCTGCCCTCCAAGGTCTTATATCAAAAGCTACACTAATCCCTCCTTAGCCCACTCAGAGGAAAGGAATGAGTGGCTTAATGCTATTAGCACAACTGCTTTATCTTAGAAAAACAAAAATGAGCAGCCCTTTGTAAGGAAACATTTCTAAGAGCTTGGTTAACCAGTAAGTTACTTCTTGTGGCACATTTTAAAATCAAATAATATCGAAAACTAAATTTAAAAATAGCGGGACATATTATAGTAACTTTTTTGTTTTCCTATTAACCTGATTTGAACCCCAGTATTGCTCTCCCCATCTTGTTCTGTCTGATTATTCTATATTCTATTTTGTTTGATAGTATCAGGTTTGAGGGTATAGGCAACCACTTTGAAGGCAATAAGTTATACTATAATACCCATTATGGTTTGACTATTATCCTTTTTTTGAAGACCTGTAAGGTCTCCAGTGTAAGCTTTATTGGTCTTGTTCTGTACTGTTTTGGTCAATTCTATTATACCTGATGATATAGGCACCTCAGTTTAAAAATAGCAAGAGGCACAATGGTAACCACTTTTGATGACCTGGTATTCTATTTTTGCATCATGTACTATGCCCACCCTTCTGTTCTAACTGACTCTGTTTTGCTTAGTCACATTTGGTTTCATTCTCTTCAAAAAAAGTAATAAGAACTGTGGGAATAATAAAACCCAAAAAGTGTAATTGTTATTGTAAAAAAGAGAGCAAAGGAAGGTGGGCTAAGGGATATAACCGCAGGTATGTTCAAGTGTGTAGGATGGAAAACCATATTACTGAGCTTTTGTTGGATCATTGAGTGGAACTGTCTCCAATTTCACTGTATGAATGTCCACTTTATATGCTTTAATTTTGCAATTTGGACAAATGTTTCTGGGAAGATAATATGTAACCTATTAACTGGGGATTTCTTACTGTATTTTTTTTCTTGAAATTCTGTATTACTTTTACCCTTTTACTGCTTTGTTTTTTTATGTTCTTTTTTTCTCTTTAAATAAAAAAAATCAAATAATATCTAAGCATAAACATATTCAAAGAGGCAACTGTAGCCTAGCATGAAGAGTACACAATTTTAAGCGAGGGTGCCTCAGGTGAAATCCTGGGCTTGCTCTTTACTGACCATGTGAACTTAAACAAGTTACTTAACCTCTCCACATCAGTTTCTTTCAGTGTTAAAACAAGTGACAGTATAGGTTGAGTACCCCTTATCCAAAAAACCTGAGACATAATGAGATATATTGGGGATGGAACCCCAGTGCAAACAAAAAAAT
This sequence comes from Cavia porcellus, assembly GCF_034190915.1. Taxonomy (NCBI): domain Eukaryota; kingdom Metazoa; phylum Chordata; class Mammalia; order Rodentia; family Caviidae; genus Cavia; species Cavia porcellus. Next base: position 36,686,658 of record NW_026947508.1, read on the forward strand.
TCATTTATGTTTCCTGTACAACTGACATGCAGCACCTAAAGGTTAATTTTATACAAAATTTTTAGCACACTTTCATTTTGACTGTGAACTGTAACAGGAACTCAGGAATAGAATTATCCTTCTTTGCTAGTCTTCAACCGAAAGTTCAAGGCCAGCCTGGGCTACAGAGTGAGTTCAAGACCAGCCTGAACCATATAGTGAAATCCTGCCTCAAAAAAGACCCAAAAAACCACTGTTAGGGCTGGAGGTTTAGCTCAGAGGCGTAAGTGTGGCAAGCATGAGGTCATGAGTTCCATCCCTGGTACCAAAAAAAAAAAGACCAATTAAAAAAGAAAGAAAGAAAATTGTGTATATAGCCAAGACTGGGTGACATTGACTTATGTAAACAGCATTGAGATGTCAAAATGCATGACATTAACCAGTGATGAGCTACTCAGTACTGAGTATTGCTGTGGATGACAGTGTCTAAAAACACAGATTGTAAAAAGCCAGAAGACATAAAGTCTAGGGGTTCAAACTGAAACTAAAATACTTTGGAAGAACAAGAGGTTATGTGTAAAAAGTATATTGAGAAAGGACTTGATTGGCAAATTTGGGTAAGAAATGTGAATAAATTTCATGATCATGAAATTTTCATGATCATGGTGTTGGACAGTAGTATACTAGTAACTGCTTAGCTATTGTCTGGTTGAGGAAATAAAAAGTGAAGAAAGCCTTTCTTGGACATTTCTAGATTCTATGGGGTAAATTCTCTCATCACATGATTTTAGGGCTCCCAGCATAATATCATAATGAGCCACTGAGAAAAGTTTGTAGAAAATGGAGAAGGGAGTCTGGGCTTAAACTTTGAACACACAACATTTCCAGGTTTGGTAGAAGAGAAGCCAGGAAAGGAGGCTGCAAAGTCACTGCCATGGGGGAAGAAGGAAAAGCAAGAGACTGAGTTGTCAAAAAAGCTACAGAAGCCGGGGGTGGCACACACCTGTGCACTCCAGGAGGCTGAGACAGTGAGTGTTCTCAGGAGCAGGGAGTGTTTTCCAGAGTTGAGTCTTTCTGAGAGGAGGACAGATTAGCCCCCAAGCTATCCTGCAATATGGCATCACCCATGAATCTAACAGATCAGACGCTGCATGCCTCTGGGTAGGGGCATCTATCATCTTTGCTTTTCTCGGCCGCCTCCCATCCTTCGGTTAACACCATCCCGCTCCTCCAGTCAGGTAGTCCTGTTGGGATCTCAGCATCCTGAGGAGCCACAGGCCATCACATGACCCACGCTCAGCCTCTCAGATGTTCCCACCTAGTTATAGGTACCAAAGCAGAGGAAAGCTTATCTCTTCCTCTGTCATCCCTAAAGAAGCACAGGGTGTGCCTGGGCAGCATTTGGCAGTGGAGAAAGCCAGTCTGAAGTTTTACAAAAGGCAAGAATGTCTGTCTCCTGACAGCAGATCTACTCTGAACCTCTTCAGGTACAAATCAACAGGCAGCACTACATTAAGCACTTCACAAGTACTGGCCCAGTCATCTCAGTAACTTTGAGGGATACTAGGGTTCCCCTTTAGAGATAAGGAAACACACCAGGGCTCAGGATGCAAAGGTTAGGTTTTCACCTTATTGGGGCTGGATAATTCTTTGACATGGGGGCCAATCTGGAGCATTACAGGATGTTCTGTGGCATCCCTGAACCCTGCTCACTAGACTCTAGTAGCACAACTTCCCTTTAAGTGTTCCAATCAAAAGAGTCTTCAGACATAACCAAATGTTGCAGAGCCAGAGGTCAAAACCACATTTGAAAACCCCTCCTTACCATTCTGCAGCTGCCTTCCAAATTCTTTTGGAATTGTTACCACTGAGTCATCCAGATAATCCTGTGTATTAACTACAACCCAGTGGCACCCATTCGGTGTGTCAAATACAAAAAACCCAATGTTCCTCAAATCCCAAGCCAACTACAACACATGGCTGCTACCTAGCTTCCTGTTGTCTAAAATTCCACATCACCTCAAAATCTGTGTCCCCAAGGCCTCTGTCAACCACAGTCCTGTCATGGAGTCTCGTATGACCCATTATCCAGTGGTGTCTATGCTTCCCATCACCAACAACAATTGCTTCACAAAGTCAGTTACTGCTGTCAGCGGACACCAGGAGAGAGGAAAAAAACACAGATGTGCACACTCAAAGACAAGGACAAGCAGGGAACTCCATAAGAGTGGCGAGACCCACAGAGGCAGAGGCACCATGGCCATCACTGGTTATGCTAAATGGGTCACTGAGAATACACCAAGCCCCTAAGCCTTGCCTAGGGCCTTCAGGCCTCCTCCCTCACGGCCACTGGATTAAACCTGGAGGTAGGCAAGCTAGATTCTGAGGGTAAGGAGCTTTAGACCCAATGTGACAGCTAATCACCCACACAAGGCCTCTGTCCAGGTCACCAACCCTGAGCAGCCCTCACCCATACCCACCCCAACCATTCCTCTGTTCCTCCATTGGGTACTCAAGGGACAAAACCCCAGCCCTGATACACTCCAGGCCCACAGCCCAGGTGCAGAGAGGAATAGTCCAGACCCCTCTCTTGCCATCCAGAATCCCCTCTGGCTCTATCAGAATCCCAAGAGGCAGTCAGAGATACTCACCAGCATCTACAGTGCTGGTAGGAGGTAGGGGTTCAGGGGCAGAGAGGTCGAGATTCCTATTAGAATGTCCCAGAAAAGATCTACTTGAGACCCAAGAAGCATTTTCCCCAAATCAAGTGACAGATACTGTACCCACATGGAGATACAGTTCCCTGAACTGAGGAGGGCAGTGATCCCTTCTCTTTTAGACAATTCAGTCTGTAGGAGTTGCTGGGATAGAAGAATCAGGCTGTGTTTGGGGACAATAAAGACTTTAAGAAGTCCCAGCCTCAAGCTGGCCTGACAGCGTTGCCATGGGTACGCCTCCTTGGCTCCAGAGGTGGCTGCTGGTCCTTGAAGTGGGGTTGGCTAAGGCAATACATCCTCACAGGGCAGCAGAGGCGGGCTGAGGTGAGAGGTCAGCCCTGCGTGGGAACTTTCCTGTCTGGGAACGTGGTGGGGGCTGAAGCCCAGGTTCTCCCTGTTGGTCTCCCCAGCTCATGCCCTATCTCTGCCCCAGCCTTAGCTGCCAGCTTCTACTGCTCCCCAGGAGGGACAGTCACAGAGTCTGTTCTGTGAGGGTGGTCATGGCTCAGGGAGGGAAGCTCAGGCAGGGGTCAAGGAGGTCCAATGAGGAGCGGCATAAGTGCCTGCCTTGCAAGCGTGTGGTCGTGAGTTCCATTCCAGGTATTTAAAAAAAAAAGTCCTGGAAAAAAATCAGGCACAGGGGCCAGGGACTTAGCTCAGTGATATAAGTGCCTGCCTAGTAAGTGTGAGGTTGTGAGTTCAATCCCTAGTACAAAAAAAAAAAAAAAAAATCAGGCAAACACAAGGGCTCAGATTCATGAGCACTGAATGTGACATGGACTTCAATAGGCCTCAGAGGAGGATTCAGAGACCTGAGTGGGGCTAAGGTAAGGATTTGGGGTCTGTACTGGTGGCTCCCTGGATGGCAACTGTCACCAAGAACAATGATTAAATTACTGGGCTTGGGGCTGAGATGTGTCTCAGCATAGGGCACCTGCCAAGCATAGGCAGGCTCTGGGTTGGATCCCCAGCACCAAAGGGAAGAAAGTACTAAGCTCCAGATGAATAACTTATGTTAATACATAAATGAAATGCTGAAGTCACTTAATTTTTGCTTATAAATTAAAAAGAATTTAAGGTCTGTTCTCAGGATGGGGTGTGGCTTGGTGGTCCAGCACTTGCTCGGAGCCCTGGGCCCTGGGTTCAATCTCCAGTATAGTGGGGTGGGGTGGGGTCAGTTCTCATCTCTCTGAGGTTGGTTTTTCTTAC